>NC_069661.1:248122500-250622500 GCF_027244095.1 Hemicordylus capensis
TCCCCCAGACAACCAACAGAGCTCCTCTTTGGCACACCACCGCTCACCCACACAATCTACGGTGCTCCATACAGCGTGGATCGCAAGAGGCCCAGTCTCATTTTCCTGGCCTCCAGGAATCCCACAATGCACCATGCAATGAGCGTGGTACATGGGAGGATTCCCCTGGGAATTGGGTGCTCTACCCTGTTTCCCCGAAAGTAAGACCTACCCCGAAAGTAAGACCTAGCAGTAATTTCTGATGTACCGCTAATTGCCCTAGTGCATTTTTGGGGGGCTAAAATTAATATAAGACACTGTCTTATTTTCGGGGAAACACGGTAGCTGCTTGACTCTGTGTATGCTTGGGCTGCATGTAACCCGAGCATACACATGACCCCGGTGCCTAGGTTAGGGGTGCGCTTGTACCCTTAAACCCTGGCTAAAGGCCGGGGTAAAAAGTCAGGCTACCCACAAGGGCAGCAGCAGGATCGGGCTTAATCCTGGCAGTTCAGCCAAACCATGGCTGGGCTACCCTAACCTGGGTTTGTCTGCTTGTGTACAAAGTTTCAAGGACTGGTCCAAGGTCACCCAACTTCATGGCTGAGTGGGTTCATGACTAAGTGGGATCTGGGGATTGGAACTCAAGTCTCCTTAGTCAGAGTTCAACACAAAGTCGTTGGCAAAGTCCTAGGCAAAGTCCAACACTCCCTAATCAAAGCTGAACAAGTCCTGGAACATTAGTAAACCCAATGTCTGAAATCTCATGAGCCGCTCTAATTATTCTGTGGTAATACCTACACTTGTGGGTTTTAATATATTTCTCGGAGGGCTTTAAAAAATCTTAGTTGGGAGTCTTAAAATGTGGAGGGGGAATTTAATCTCTTTGATGAAGGAAAACATCAGTGGCCTTTCAAAAGGGCTCACCAGCCCAACGACTGATGAGTCACTGGCATTCAACTACTTGGCCTTCATTGCAATGTCAGCCAATCCAAATACTTACATCCTTCAAGCTGGTGGCAGCGCATGTGACTGTGAGTTGTGAAAAGGAGCATCTATAGTTTCTCAATCAGTTTTTACATTTTTTGTAGTTGCTATTCTGAGAGAACTCCCCCCACAACCTGCACTTGCTTGAATGTATGTCTGATTTCAATAAGTCTTACCTAGGAAGCTGCTGTATACTGAGTGAGACCATTGGTCCATCTAGCTCAGTATATACAGACTGACAGGAATCTCTTGGAGAAGCCAGAGAGGGATCTTGAAAGTTTCTGCTCTTCCCAGAGCGGCTCCATCCCCTAAGGGGATTATCTTACAATGCTCACACATCAGATCTCCCATTCATATGCAACCAGGGTGGGTCCTGCTTAGCTGGGGGGGTGTCAAGTCATGCTTGTGTACTTTATATCTTGAATTCACAAGTCTAAATGACATATGCATTCCACCCTGATAACTGCTCTTAATATTGCTTGCAAAACACTCTTAACTCTTTCACAGGCTACTTCTGGCACAGTAAAACATTTTCGGGAGGTCTTTAAGTCATGGTGAGCCAGAAGGGAAAAGTGGGCTTTATGGATTGCTGGACTCGGCATGCAAAAAGAAGAGGAGCCCTGCTGGATCAAACCAAGGGCTCTTCTAGTCCTGTTTCCAACAGCGACAAGACACATACATGCAGGAAGACTACAAAGAAGGCAAGAGTATTCTCCCATTGCTTATCCCCTGCAACGGGTATTCAGCAGAATATTGCCACTGCACAAAGAGGCTCCATTTAAGGATGCCTCTGAGTACCAGTTGCAGGGGAGTAACAGCAGGAGAGAGGGCATGCTAATTTTTAAATTAGCATTTGATGGATTAGATGTCCTCTAACTGGCCACAAAACATCCAGGTCCAGTGTTCCCTCTAACAGGGATTCCTAGATGTTGTTGACTACAACTCCCAAAATCCCCAGCTACAATGGCTTTTGCTTGGGGGAGCTGTAGTCTGGGAATCCCAGTTAGAGGGAACACTGTCCAGGTCCACACACAAATATCAAGTTATTTTTAATGCCAGCAAAACTGAGGCACCTGAGAGTTCCCTCCCTGGCAGCATCTCCAAGATAAGGCTGAGAGAGAGATTCCTGCCTGCAACCATGGAGAAGCTGCTGCCAGTCTGTGTAGGCAATACTGAGCTAGATGGACCTATGGTCTGACTCGGTATATGGCAGCTTCCTATGTTCCTATCCAGAGCTGGGGGTTGCAATCAGCCTCTTAATATTAAAACTCCTCCAGGTGCGTGCTTTTATTAAGCTTTAAATTAATTCCAACTACTTAAAACTCACAGTCTGTTCCTGGTCAGTGCTCCTCATAAATGGCTGCAGTATCCGAGGTAGCATGCCTACCCTGTGTACAGGCAAGTTGACAGCAGCGCCTGATAACTCCATGGCAGAAAATAACTTGAACAAGCTGGCAATATTGCTGTGGTCTGGCTTGTACGTGCAGCTTGTGCTAATGGTACCTGTTTGGAGCCTGTGTGTCTGTATAAGTGCAGACATGGGGGGGTGGGGTGTAGCACATGGATCCAAGACACCTGTGGGTGTCCCTTAAAGCTTTTGTATCCCTCGCTCAACCCCTTTCTCCTCTCTACACTCAGAGAAAGCAAAGCAAAGCTGCCTTTTCAATGCCACATAATTCACGTTACAAATAGTGACTGCTGAATGGAAAGTCTCACCAGTGCTATACTGGGGTTCTAATTCCATGGATGCTGTGCCCGGGGACAGTGTGCACGGAACTGCACCTTGAGGTCCTGCCCCTACACTACCACGATTTGAAACCTTGCACCGCCCACTCACAGTGAACATGGGTAGAGCATCCATGGAATGAAACAGCTGGAAAGCCCAGAAGAGACTGAAGCTCAGACGAATTAAGACATTGGAGAGCTGTGACAGCACATCACATTTCTTTTTATTTTGGAGAAAAGTAGCTGCATGCATGTGTGTGATTCAGATGGAGACGGTGGTGTCCGGTGGAGGGTGTGAAGCCTTTCCCCTGTGCCATTTTCTGTTGTGTGCACTAGGGGGTGCTGTGGTTCAATTTAGAGCTTTGGGGACCTATTGGGATCTTGCCGCTCTTGTGGCAATGGCGGATAGGAGGGTTTTTTGCTACCCAACACATTTTCTCAGTGACAATCAGCCTTCCGAAGTGATTATTTTTGCTAGTCATGTAAAACTTATAGGTATATGTTACGATTTCCCTAACAGGGCAAAGAACAGCTTTAGGAGGAGAGCAGTTATTTTCTATGGGGGGGGAAATACAGGGGAAGGGTTAGCCTCCTTCCCTCAGTGCTTTGAATCACATACACTTGCAAATAGCTGCCTTTGACAAAGAAAGAAAGAAAGAAAGAAAGAAAGAAAGAAAGAAAGAAAGAAAGAAAGAAAGAAAGAAAGAAAGAAAGATGGATGGAAGGTCATAGGAACATTGGAAGTTGCCTTAAACCGAGTCATACTAGTGGTCAGTATTAGCTCAGTATTGTCTACCCAGACTGGCAGCAGCTTCTTCCAGGTTGCAGGCAAGAGTCCCTCTCAACCCTATCTTGGAGGTGCTGCTAGGGAGGGAACTTGGAACCTTCTGCATGCAAGCAGGCAGGTGCTCTTCCCAGAACGGCCTCATCCCCTGAGGGGAATATTTTACAGTGGTGCACATGTAGTCTTCCATTCAAATGCAAACCAGGGCAGACCCTGCTTAGCAAAGGTTCTATGTTTTTAATTAGATTTACAGTTTTTAATAGTTTTAAACAAGGTGTTAAATTATAAATTGTTTTAAAGTTTTAATTCTATTTTAGTTTGTACTGTTTCTACTGTAAACTGCCCAGATAATTAAGAACATAAGAACAACCCTGCTGGATCAGGCTCAAGACACATCTAGTCCAGCATCCTGTTTCACACAGTGGCCCACCAGATGCTGCTGGAAGACACAGGCAGGAGTTGAGGGCATGCCACCACGACCGCAAGTTCCCTCTCCTTGTCAGTCACCAACAGCTCAGATCCCATCAGTGTATACATGAAGTTGGGTTTTTTCGTCCCAATGTGCATCACTTTACACTTACCAACATTGAAGTGCATTTGCCATTTTGTCACCCACTCCTCCAGTTTGGAGAGATCCTTTTGGAGCTCCTCACAATCCGTTTTGGATACAATAATTTTGGGCAGTATAAAAATACGTTAAATAAATAATACTAGCAGACCCGGCGCAGAACGTCTGCGCCCTCTTCCCCCGGGCATCTCTGACGCCCGCCCAGCCCACTCCCCCACCGCCCCGTTTCTGGCTGGCTTTCAAGCCGGCCTGGCCCCTCCCCTTTCCCCGCCGTCTTATCAACCTGGAGGCTGGCCCGCTGCTGCCTCTTTGCTGCTGCTGCCTCCCCGCCACGGCCGTCCCGCCCCGCCATTTCCCCACCGCCGCCGCAGCCACCATCTCCCCACCTCCGTGGCCGGGCCCACCTCCGCAGCTGCCATCTCCCCTCCCCTGCGGCCAGGCCCGCCACCGCAGCTGCCATCTCCCTGCCCCCGCAGCCAGGGCCAGGCCCGCTGCCGCCCCAACCTGGCTGGGACGTCGCCGCTTCGCCTGCCTCTCCTTGCTGCCAACAGCAGCCAAACGGTGCCCAGCCAATCAGGTGCCTCCCTCGCCAGCACACATAGCCTTGCCACATCCCTACGCGTGGCTGTCTCAGAGAATTAAGTACAATGATAATAATATAATAAAGGGGACAATTCATTCTTGCTACCACAAGACTAGTTCTCCTCCCATATCTCCAACATATTGTCTAGTTTGGGCTTGTAAATCAGTGCAATGATAGAGAGGGAAGTGGAAGGTTTGATGGGCAGGTAGGGAAATGAAGAACATCCACAATGGCCCAGGGACAGGAGGGGTGTGTGCCAATGGAAGATGAGGCAACATCTGCATACCAGCAGGAGAATGGGAGGAGAAACAGACAGCTGTGATCTCAGAGAGACTTGGGTTAAGGAGCTATGGAGCCAAGTGAAGTGGTGTATACTGATGCAGCTACCGGTATAAACAATGCATATGTAGCTGAGCAGGTAGACTTTAGGTTTACAGGATCTAATTCATTTTCTATATTAGAACTCCAAGGTCCACCAACCAGAGCAAGATGCAGAATAACAGCTTAGAGGCGTGCGCGCATGTGCGCGCGCGCGCACACACACACACACACACGGAGCCCTGAGCGCTAGCTCTCTTAACCCTGTTTAATAGGGTGGCCTCTTTGCGGGGTTTGCTGCTGTGCTGCCACCCATAGCCACATGGCTCCCGGAGGTTCTTTCCATCAGCAAAGACTGGGCTTGACTTTCCTAGCCCAGTTTAGGCTGATTGTAAGAACAGCCTCACACATTAAAAATTAATCAACGAGGCACCTGGGGATTTTCTTTCAGTATCAGAACAGAGCTCACAGTCCCTTCACACAAAAATATCCACTCCAAGTTTTCTTCATTTCAGCAGTATCTATATAATTCTCTAAGGTGTGCCCATGGCTAATCCTGTATGTGGCAGCTCTCTCAAGAGTTCGTGAGCAGAAGCACCTGATTGGGCAGTGGGGATTCCATATGCAGATAGGGAGGAGGAGCTGTGATGGTTAAGGTCAGTTGGAATGCAACTGTTACTGGTTGGAAGATGTTCTTGATTATAGAGGAGAGGAATCCATATATAAAAGGATAGTGGGCAGGGGTCTGCAAAGATTGGGGCCGTGAGGAAGGAAGGAGCCCCTTCAGGAGAAGGAAGCTGCCATTATGTGAATTAGATGAGGAAACAAGATGAACAAGATCTGTTAACTCAGGAAGGGAGAAGGCGGGGGGGGGGGAGAGCGAGTGTAGGAGAGAGAAAGAGAGAAAAAGGAGGGGAAGGGAGAAAGAAGGAAGGGTGAGGGACGGGCCCGAAACTGTCAGTGGCCAAAGGGGAACAAGCAGCCATGCTACATGGCCAGTAGGTGCCAGCAACGCTGCAGCCACATCCAAGAGAGGTGAGGGTGGCAGTAGCAGCAAGGAAGGGCCCAATCAACCGCAGCTGCTGTTTGGGGCTACTGAGGGCATTGGTGGAGGGAGGCAGGCAGGCAAAGGATGAGCCTGGGCCTGTCAGTGGCCTGAGGGGAATGAGCGGCCATGACGGTGGCGGCAGTGAGGAAGGGCCTGGTCAACTGCTGCTGCTGCTGCTCCTGTGGGGAGGA
Source organism: Hemicordylus capensis (assembly GCF_027244095.1). Taxonomy (NCBI): domain Eukaryota; kingdom Metazoa; phylum Chordata; class Lepidosauria; order Squamata; family Cordylidae; genus Hemicordylus; species Hemicordylus capensis. The sequence goes on from NC_069661.1 coordinate 248,128,684, forward strand.
GCAGGAGTGGGGCTTGGGTGAGGGTGGGGAGGTCTCTGGGGATAGGAGGCTGTAGCTTGGCCAGTAGGTGCCAGCAACGCTGCAGCCACGTCCAAGAGAGGTGAGGGGGATGGAGTAAAGGGATGGAGGAGAGACCAAGAGGGGTGAGGGGATGGAGGAGGAGGAGCAGGAGTACAGCTCAGGTGAGAGGGGGAGATCTCTGAGGTGAGGGGGGCTGAGGAAGGGGGTGAGGGGAGAAATCATGTACTAGCGCACATATGCTCTGCACAGGATAATTTAAGAATTTGTATTTTTCAAAAAGCATTGTTGTTGTTGTTGTTGTTAAACAACTGCAAGTCAGAAGAAACCCTTACCAATTAACTGCAAATCAACCAGAGATGATGATGATGATGGTGATTTTTACATTTATATCCCGCTCTTCCTCCAAGGAGCCCATAGCGGTGTACTACATACTTGAGTTTCTCCTTCACAACAACCCCGTGAAGTAGGTTAGGCTGAGAGAGAAGTGACTGGCCCAGAGTCACCCAGCTAGTTTCATGGCTGAATGGAGATTTGAACTCGGGTCTCCCCGGTCCTAGTCCAGCACTCTAACCACTACACCACGCTGGCTCTTTCTGATCCATCTTCTTGCTTGTACCTAAACAACAGTTTATCTTGCTCAAATGCAACCCCTCATATTGTTTGGAAGAGTAATCATCAGTGCATTGCATTTGAGAGAAACTGTTGTCTTATTTTCACATTCCCTAATATAATACTCATGAGCTAATTAGAGCATCTATCTATTAAAAAAAACACACACACACACCAGTTTCTGGCATTCAACCACTCTAGCATAGCCAAGAGACAAGAGTCCAGAATGGGCCAATGCACACAGGACCACTGGATTCTCAATAACTGGGGACGCTGGGATCATCATTGCACCCGTTTACTTCTATAGGAAAAAACAAAGTGCTACATTTCAGACAGTGCTGCAATGCTGTTGTAGTAAATGCACCTGTGCATGTGTGCCAGTATTTTCTTTCCTTGCACAACAAACTGGAACTTCTTTTCTTTAATTTAGATCAGGATCAGGAACACAGAGAAAGGGGAAAGGGTTAAACACCCCTTCCCCTCAACATCGCTCCCCCTGCTGTTTTAAACTTTAAAAAGAAAGAAAGATCCTGATAATGAATCTTTTGCAACACTTCTAGTTAAACTCTGAATGAGCACTAAAAGATACGATGGGTTATCAAATCTTGAAACGTTTGTGTTATTTTTCATGCCTTTTCAAAAGTTTGAATTAGGCAGGTCTACCCACAATTTTAGAGAATATAAACGAAGTACAATAAAATAAGCTGCAGCAAAATATATAGCAAATTTCTAGAGAAATAAGATATGGAATTTTAAAAGTGACATCTAACAAGATGAACTGTCTGTGCCGATTCATTTAGAAAACTGTCATACAGGTACATCTATTTTTGGATCATTTTTAGAAGCAAATCATAGATAGCACAGTGGGTGTACTGGCCTATAACAAAATGTCACCATGGCAGGCTTGAACTGCCGATTGGAGAGATGCATATATGTGCTAAAGCGAACAAAAAAAGAGAGAAAAGCTTTTAAAGGATGTTGAGCTTAGACATTTTGTGATGCTTCTCTCCCAAAGCATCCTACATTTTCTATAAAATGGCCCATGTTTCAGACAATTGTGTTCTAAACTTGAATGCCTTTACCTAACAAAAGCAACCTTCTGTGTTATGGATAATATAATGAATAACCCATATATCATTTAAACTCTATCCCAAGGGTGAAGAACAGAAATTCAACCTGTGCAAACAGATTTCTGAACAAACTGCCCAAGAATAAAGAGACAATTCTCTACATTTGTCTAGGAGATTAAGTGAATTAATTGTAGCAAAACAGGCAACAGCTGCTTTTATTAAAGTTGCACAAAGGTTTAAAGGATGGTTGCCAAGCAGAGCAGGTACTTGAAGGTGTATGTGTGTATGCGGCAGGGAGCCATTAAGTCTGTGGGTTCAAGCCCTATGCTGGGATGGTACTTCTAACCATTATTGTGGCTAGGATAAGATGGACATTTCCTGGAAGCTGCAGAAATCTTGACAGACCCCTACTGGCCTTGGTAGAACAAATTCCTCTAGAAGCAGCAATTCATGCCAGGGGCAGTCCAAAACATTCTGACACCTGAAACAGAAGATCCAAAAGGCACTCTCCGACTGATTATCATTAAATTTATTCAGTGATGGATTTTATTGGTTGTCCACTGGAATACAAAATTTAATGATTATGAGCTTCCTAATTCATTATTCTCTTTGATATGATTCGTTATACTGCTATTTGTATTTTATTTATAGCAAAGCAACACAAGAACATAAAAACCAAAGCAATCACAATTAACAGCAGCATAATAAGGAACTGCAATGTAAATAAAACCACACAGCAACAATAACTAGCCGGCAAAAAATACAGATGGTAGGGGGAATTAGTCATCACAAAATGTCACGTAGAAAAAGTTATTCTTTACCATACATAAGAAGGAATAGATGGAGAGGGTACCAGAGCTTCACATTCACCCATCTCTTTGTCAGCCCCATTTATACATTATGCTCAACACTCATACAGTGTACAAATGTACAGTTATTCACATGTTTTGCTCAACACAGGTACAGCAGTACACTTCCTATCTGTACCATACATTTGAGGTGCCTATATGTGTACATGTTCACATTTAACATGAACGCAAGTATAGTAATCAACACCAACACATGTATGAGTGTACAGATATCTCTACACTAGTACAACATAATGTCTGAATCGGGCTAGGGACAATGGCAGAACGTGGAGCAAAGATGAATGGGGTTTGTGGGTGGCTGGGCAGAATCATGAGGAAAGAATACACTTCTTGTATATGTGTGTCCTTCTCAGCATATATGCCGTGTATATTTGTGTATGTGTGCCATGACAGGGGTCAAGTTCCACTCCTTTAAAGCTCTGTCCAGCTTGAAAATCCGGGATTCAACCCATGGTTGTGGAGGGCTTTAAAGGGACGGATCGTGAGCACTCTGATGGCATGCATGCACAAGCATGCACAACGGCATATAGGCACATGCTCAGAAGTGTACTGAGGAAACATTATACTGAAAGTAAAAGTAAAAGGACAGGTTTTGGCTGAAACTGCATTGCCCAAGCAAAAGATGAGGCAAATCTCTCACCAAACATTGGTTCATATTCTGACTTTGAATCTAATGCACTGACACATTTTCAACTGGTTCTTCTTTAAAGGAAAAGAAGGAAAGTAAAATGTTACAGGCACGCTAGTCGAGGAAAGGTTGAACAATTAATTAATTCAAGAAAGATTATTAAAGTAAATAAAATAAATGACTATCACCTCAAAATAATAGACTACAATTATGATTGTTGAGGCTTCTGAAGAAAGATGTAATATACTTGTACTTGATTTTATTCTGTTATGATTTTAGTTTTCTTTTTTATGCACTCCTTCTGATAAGTGCAAAAACAAAAACAAAAAGCCCACAACACACCAGTTACTCTAGCCTTGGGCAATATTAATCCCCACCCCCACCTCGCTCAAGGCCACAAAACAAAAAGAACCTATTTTTATAGCCTGAAGGGATTTTTTAAAAAAACTTAAAATTACAGCTTTACCTTGTTATTTCTTTCTTTCTTTTTAAATCTAATGATTCTATAGGGAAATACTTCACTGGATATTCAGAATAAAATAAATGTACAGTTAGAAAAATAATAGAGATGGGGATTATATTGTCTCTGAGTCTTTTGGATATGTTGAGAGCTTAAAGGATGTATTTGAAAATAGATCCCTTTGTTGAAAAGTACCTTTTGCCTAGGATATGAACACATTAAGTAAATGCTGTTTTTCAGACTGTGTTTGTCATTCTCTTCTTAAGGGGCCGGCTGTGCATGTCATGAAATAGGGTGTGGGGAAAGAAAGGACCAATACTTCCTCAACTTTCTGAAAAATGTCCAAATCAAATGTCCAAATGCATCCCCACCAGGTGAGATGTGTGCATTCTAAATGCAGGGAGAGCTCAAACGTGTCTCCCTGCACCCCTTCAGTGTAATGTGTGAACTCTACATACAGGCGAAAGGTGAAACATGTCTCCCTTGGTCCCTTTCACTGCTTGTAGTGAGCCCAGCCAGTCTCAGCCTTGGTCAGTACTGACGTTTCAAAATATTGTACATAACTGTACTCTTGAAAAGAGTAAGTCTGATTAGATTGGATAGGGGCTTCTGTCTCCACTCCCCCCGCCCCCACACGGTAGGGATGCTGAGCAAGAGAAAACAGGCAGGAAGACAGCCCATTCTCCCCCTTACCCAGTATGAAGGAACTTGAGAGGGGTGGAACATTGGGCTGATCTGGCCAGATCTCAGATCAGCTACAGATTCTATACATTTAATTTTCAAGTGTCCTAATCACTGTTTATTTTGTCATCAGACAGTCTCATGCATATTGCTACTTCAGGCAATGGGGGGGCGGGGGGAGGATCTCTATAAGCACAAAAGAATGTTCAATTAAAATAACTCGAAAGAAAGAGAGAGAAAGAAGAAAGGAAGGAAGGAAGGAAGGAAGGAAGGAAGGAAGAAAGAAAAGGAACCCTCTGGTGACCAAACAAAAATAAACAAGCACAAAATTAAATAAATGGAGGAGGGGAAAATGCAAGCCTCACTGAAGGCAAATATAAATGTCCCATTACAGTCTAGGTTTTAATGGAAATGCTTTTGAGACAGTACGTGAGGCTTTATGGAACTAAATGTGTATTCCACAGAGCGGAGAACAACCAGGAAAAAAGCTTTTATTCAGGTTTACAAAGTATTTAATGGAGTGGAAAATGCAGAACCAGATAAGAAAGTTGAAATCAAAGAACATCTTAACAAGGGTTGTTTCTGGGTTGGTTGGAGAGTTTGTAAGGAGGAACGAGGCTATTAAACTGATGTTTTAGCTTGATAGCAAGATTCAAAGAGGCCTAAATCGCTTGCTGGTATTGATTCCCTAGGTCTCTTTGAGATCTCTACAGTCAGGAGAAGGCAGCTTTCTGGATCAGAGCCAGGATACAGGCAGGCTAAGCAGCCTCTTGGGGTGCCACAATGCAGGGGGGTGCTCTCCATGCTGGAAGTAGCACCAAGTCCAGGATCATAATGGCCAACATCCTGACTAATAAATGACTAATGCTTGTGCACGGACAATGTGCTTGTGCTAGCAAATTGCACTAAGCCTGGAACTTGAGTTCCAGACTAGTGTTGCACTAGTGCAAGCATGTTTATGCTTGCACAACAGGTGCACAATCTGTGGCACACCTCATATGTTTTAAAGGGAACTTTTGCACAATAGCGCAAGTTTGAAAATCCCCGTGACTTCGCACAGCTATGTGAACTTCTTGTGCTAGCACACAGAGGCGTATCTAGGGAAAATAGCGCCTAGGGCAAGCACTGAAATTCCACCCCCCCCGTCCAAGCATCTGACACCCATCTTTCAGATAACTTTACCATAATATCATCTGAAAAATACAAGTCAGGCTCGTTAATCTTTTAATATTTCAAAAACTATTTAGCAGTGGACTTAGCCAGACCAAAAAATGCTGGAAAACTACAAATTTCAGCATGCTGGGGCTCATGAAATACCCAAATACTATGTGGAGGTGTACTTGGAAAACTAAACAGAAGTGTCTGTCTAATTCTCTGCTGTGCATTGTAGCATCACCATTACATAAGTTTTAAAAATAAATGGAGAATTTGACTTTTCCCAGATACTCTGTAAATAATTAAAGGATATGCAGAGTAAACTGTGTCACTGCTTGGAATATATTCTAGTATTTCAGAAAGACAGTTAAAATGAGAGAAAGAGAGCAAGAAACTCCCACTGGGCCTTAATATTAAGGATTTAACACTGATTCAAAGACAAACTCACCATTAATAGCCATATTAGCAAGACATCACATTTAACTCACTTATCACAAGAAGCAAAGTAAGAGCAAATGAATACAATCCTAGGTCATAAGCGTCATCTCAGTATTCACAAGCCCTGATTCTCTGTACATAGTGCCAATCTGAATATGTGTACAGTGTCTTATATTATATTAATTTTTTTAATTTTTTTTAACCTGTAGTCCCTTGGTGGGGCTTCCTAAAGGCTGTGGGGGGTGGTTGCAAAGGTTCCCCCTCCCACCACTGGCCTCTAGGGCCTCGCAGGTACCATCTGAGCATGTGCGGTGGCCATTTTTAAAAATAATCTTAAAAAAAAAAAAAAAAGGCCACTGAAAACAAAATGGCCACCGCACATGCTCAAACGGCCTCTGCAATGCCTGGCATGACCTAGGGCACCACAGAGGCCATTTGAGCATGCACGATGGCCATTTTGTTTTCGGCAGCCATTTTTAATTTTTTTTTAATTTTACAAAATGGCGCCCCCTTCAAGTGGCGCCTGGGGCACATGCCCTGCCTGCCCTACCTTAGATACGCCCCTGCTAGCACAACTTCGTTCATTGCACAAACAGCATTTGTTGGCTGCTGCTTCCAGAATGGCTGGCTCTGGGCACGAACCGTATACCTACCAGAATCTTCTGCAGTGTTGAGGATCTGGGGTGTTCTGTTCGTTGGGAACATCCTTGTCTTGGTAGCAACAAACCTTGAATTAGCTGTGACAGAAACTAAATTTTCTGCAGTCACCCTCATTTAGTGCCTGGCTACAAGGGGATGGGATATGTTAACAGGCTAATAAAATTATGCATGATGTGGAGGCACTGGGTAGAGAAGATTTTTCTCCCTGTCTCATAACACTAGGATCTCTTCCTTCTTCGTGGAAGCTTGTGACCACCATAGGAAAAAGGATGCTGGTCTAGATGGAACATTGGCTGATCTCGGACATACTTAAATATTGTGGCTTTAGTTGTTAATGCCTGATCCCATGGCAGTGTGCTTTCACTCTAAAATATTATAACTGATTTATGAAAGTCAGTAACCCCAGGCACCTCTATAAATTTACAATGATGCTCTAAGGCCATTCTCTAGCCATTACACACATTTCCAAAGCATTTTCAAGTTTAATAATGCTTAGCATATGCTCATCAAGGGCAACTTCATTGAAGGCAACAGAGCCACTGCTTTTCTTGTAGACAATTTTCATATTAAGAAAGAATGCTAAATTAACCATAACAGCAGTTTCTAGATTTCATAATGGCCAAAGAAATTTAGGATTTGATTTAACTCTCCCAGAGGTTATTATTATAACTGCTGAAAACAAGCTCTTGAGTACCAAAAAACCCAGGGCTGCAAGATGTTGTAAAAGGCCAAGATGTTTTTTAAGCGCCGGCCATTTCAAAAAGATGTTCATACGTTCACAAGCAAAATGTCTTCCCCAACTGCCAAGTAAGTAAGTAAGTAAGTAAGTTAGTTAGTTGTTAGGTAAAGGTATGAGTGGACTGTGACTTTGGGACTCTTGGATTGATGTAAGCAGGGGTGAATAATAAAAGGTAGATTCTTCCATAACAAAAACCATTACAATATATCATTGCTGAAATCATTATTTATCTTACCCTTCCTCCCAGATCCTCAGGGCAACATACACAGAGGCTCTACACATGATCAAGGTGTAGAGCCTCAAGGGGTATTGTGGGAACAGCGGTCTTAGCTCGCTTTCCCCGCACATGAGCATTCGCTCGTTGCTGGGGAGCCAGATCGGCTCGCTGGGGAGCTCTGGGGGTCAGGGGAAGGAGAGCACCGCCGTGTGGTGCCCCGCCCCTGGAGCTCCAGGAAGGTGCCTTCCTGGGGTCCCCCCCCACACCTGAAGTTAATGGAGCGCTCGCTCCGTTAACCTTGTTTAGCAGGGGGGTAACTTAGGCGGGCTAGCCGCTGTGGAACCACCGGGTTTGCCTGCGAGCCCGGTGATTCCGACAATCACTAGAAACCAGGCTGAGCAACCTTAGCCCGGTTTCTAGTGATTGTGGGAATAGCTTCATTGTCTCTTTACCATACAAACCTCATGTCAATTTTTGAGGTGTGTCAGAGTGGCTGGCCCCAAGTGAACTGCAGGGGTTGCGTAGAGATTTGAAACCAGGTCTCCTTACTGTACAGATTGACTTTTATTAGAGAATGTTTAACATATGGTTTACAAAAGCAATAGTGAACAGAGTTTCCCGATAAAACACGGCCACGTACTAATGAATGTGTGGTTGCAAAGGCAGAGAGAATACATCACTGTACACAAGTCCTTACGGGTTTGGGTAGAGTCCGGTTAAAAGAGTCCAGTGAGAGGAATGTCCAAAAGGTCCAAGGGAGGGAGAATCCCAGCCTCACCTTGCGTGTGGCCGGCAGGGCCGTGCCAGACTTCTTCTGCCAATTGCAGCCTCTGGGCCTACTACACTAGCTCCATATCCAGTACTGGCTGTTTTAGGTTTTCTGGGACAGCCTATTATGGCCATTATAAATAAAATACTTTACATGTTTGTTTTATTGCTGCTTCTGCCTGTTTTTATCCATGTATAGTTTTTTTAAAAAATTGTATATTGTATATTTTAATATCAGATTGTTTTTCTATTTTTAGCTAAATACTTTTAATTCATTTTTATTATGTGTTTTAACTTTTGTAAACCGCCTTGTGATTATTTTTAATGAAAGGCGGTATATAAATCGAAATAAATAAATAAATAAATAAATAAATAAATAAATAAATAAATAAATAATTTGCACCCCCTTCCTTTCCACATGAAATTCCTTATGGGAACCTGCTTATTTTCCCCTAAAACTGCTTATTTCCCCCCTAAAACCCATTTACTGGTTTTATTCCCTGAATGCTACACTCTTGCATTTTTCTTTTCCTACCATGACATATACATGAGAAAATTTCAGTATCAGACCAGGTCCAAAAATAGCCGGTGCCCCTATTATGTTTCTTGGTGCCAGAACTAGAGTCCAATTCACCAAACACTAATACAGTTTGAGATGCCAGTCAGGAATCTGCCACAGATCCTAAGCAAGAGAAATAAGTTTTAAACTTGGCATCTGAAATCCGCAAATGCCAGGCTCTACTGGTCACTGAGCATTTGTCCAGCTCTGGAGCCAAGAGATAAGGAAGAAGGTCATTAACTGAGCTGCAGAGAGGTGGCTAGAATGAATTTTTTCCTTACAGTGACTACCAAAACCAACTTGAGACAGAGGTCTTATCAATGCGACAGGAACTAGAGCAGAAATTCGGATTCACATAACAAAAATAAAACCAGCATGAATGTTCTATGTATATGGCTGCCATGAATCACAACATTTGGCAGATGATGAACTGAAACGATGCAATATGAGTCATGCTCCTTATAGAATACAGAGAAGATCATTAGCTATAAATCATCAGAAACAGACTTCTTGCTTCAAGATTAAAAGTTAATGGGCAGACTATCTTTGGCTTGGTTCTTGCATCTAGTGATCACCCTGGAGCACATTAGCCAATTCTGGACTCACAACCTACTTGAGATTGTATGGAACTGCTACTTGTATGAACTGGCACTAGTTTGTGGGTAATATTTCCACTGCTACTACAACTCTCATGATGGACAATGACTGCTGCCATGATAGGAATTGAGGTGGCTGTGGATACATGCACCACGCAGGGGCAACAGTTTGGAAAAACAGCACCTCCATTCAATGGTTGTGAGTATTTTGAGTTGACTATAATTCCAGTGAACAGTAGCTTGTCACCGCATCGGAATCCTGAAGATACATTGATTGCTCATGTACCACTTAGATGAAAACACAAGTAGAGCTGCTAGCCCATTGGAATATTTCAGGGATAGTAAAGCAATATTTTTATTAAGACATGATTTTGTATTGGTCCTAATAAAGGTATTGTTTTCACTATTCATATACTGCCCATGTCAACTTAAGTGGCGCAGTGAAGAAATGCTTGACTAAGAAGCAGAAGGTTGCCGGTTTGAATCCCCACTAGTGTTTCCCGCCTATATCGGGCAGCAGCGATATAGGAAGATGCTGAAAGGCATCATCTCATACTGCATGGGAGAAGGCAATGGTAAACCCCACCTATATTCTACCAAAGAAAACCACAGGGCTCTGTGAGCGCCAGGAGTCGAAATCTACTTGACGGCACACCTTACTTTATACTACCTATATATCTTCCTCCACAAGCAGGGGGAAAGATTAACACACTGGCTGGCACTACGAGGCTGATCCGCAATGTTGATGCCATTCTTATGGTGTCTTTCTCTGCGGTGAATGGAAGCATCGCAACAAAAACCAAAGACCCCTCACTCAGTCATACCTGGACTCGTGAGTGCGCCAAGGGCACCAGTTGTTGTGGACAGAGGGTTTGCATTGGTGGTGGTAGCTGAGGTCTGGGCGGCGGCGGCTGCAGCTGCAAGAGTTGCCAAATTCTGTAGCTGTAAAGCATTCATTCCTGCAGAGAGAACATAAAGTAATGGTGGCAGTGAGACTGATTATGAGAGTCACATTCTTAAATGCACATTATTGGGAGCCTCCATCCTCTCCTTTCCTCCCGTTTGATTTGCAGGCAGGACATAATAGTGGTAGAGAAAAAATGGTCCATATCACCTGAGCTCCATCTGTGACACATCACGTGAAGCTGCTCCTCACTTGGTCCCCACAAGGGGCTACCTTATACCAAGCTGTTGGTCTGTCTTGCCCAATATTCTTGATGCTGACAGGCAGCAGCTCTCTGAGGTTGCAGGCGGCAGTCTCCCCATGTCCCCAGTCCTGCTAGCTGAGATTCCTTGAACCAGAAATGCCAAGGATTCAGCTTGAGAACTCATGCATGCAGAGCGTCTGTGCTGCCACTGTGCTATGGCCTGTCTCCCCAGCTAAACTCCCTCTTCCTGTTAAAATGCAGCAGCCAGCTCCGAATGACTCAGAACTGCTCGTCAAAGAGTATGTCAAATAACAGAGCCGTGTGATGGAGTCATATCAAAAGTCTAGTAAGCTTCATCATTATGCAAGTCCAACTCTTTTTTTAAAAAAAATATTTGCACTTCTATTTTTTCCACTCCTCTAAAAACAGAGTGCTAAATCAGAGCCAACTCTGCCAATACATAGTACAGCCACGATTCAGGGTGACACTTTGCAAGGAGCTACACTTGTTGAGTTCGCACACTGGAAAATAAAACTATCAGAAACTCCTGGTCACATTCTTGAAGCTGACTTGGGGGAGCCAAAGACCTTCAGTGATATTTTTTGGGCAGGGTATTAAGCTAATTATGAGGAACCTAACAGGAATGTGCAGAAAAGGGAAAGACTAAAGATCACAGTGCAGTATAAATAACAAAGTAAAGAACTTTAAATATGGCTGTGGGTTTCTTCATAGGAGCTGAAGGAAAACTCCAGAATAATAAACTGAAATTAGCTCTAGAGGCTTCCAGGTGCAATGCTAAGCACCAGATTGTGAAAGAGAACTTGGCGCCAAACAGCGTGACCATTCTCAGTGGGACTTGGCTTCAGTCCTGCATGAAAATCTAAGAGATACTTTAGGGGCTTAAGATAGTTGAAATCCTTCAGAAATCTGTCGTGTGTGTGTGTGTGTGTGTGTGTGTGGTGGTGGGACCAGACAATGGAAGAAGATTCAGTTGAATGCTGGAATGACCAAAGATGACATGCCTCTGAAGGGCCCTGCCTGTTAGGAGTACCGCTGCTACCTGGGCAAAGAGGCACCTTTTTAAAGTGGTGATTCTCTTTATTTAGCAAGGGGAAAGCAACTGGCCGTTTCCACCATCAGCACAGCATCCCTCCAGTGGCTGTTGCTGGTGTCTCTTTTATGTTTCTTTTTTAGATTGTGAGCCCTTTGTGGTGACAGGGAGCCATCTTATTTATTTATGTATTATTTCTCTATGGAAATAGAGAAACTTTTGTTGAAAAGCGGTATATAAATATTTGTAGTAGTAATAGTAGTAGTAGTAGTAATAGTAGTAGCAAATAAAGGTCCCCAAAACAACTGGAGAGGACAGAGGGTTGGTGTGCTTTGGTAGGATGACTATATATACACATCACCTACAAAGACAATCTTTGGAAACTAGAAATTTACGCTTTAATTACTTGGTAATTGCATCATAATACATGGTTCACAGAACCACAATTTTAAGGCTATGCAGTTGCAGGTGGCTATCCAATTCTCACTTCCTTGCTCAGTCAGCAACAAGCTGAACTGTGATCAGCCACATCCCACTTTACCCTTATTCATTAATATGGAATCTAGAGTGAACAAATAGAGTACATGTTAATCTAATTGCCAGGTATCACAGGGCTCAAGCCATAAGCCCCTGCGATACCTGTTCTCTGTTCCAGTGGGGTTGCTTGTCAGAGGAGGGGATTTTAAGCCATTTCAAGCTAAACACAAAGACCCAGAATCCTCCTACATAAGAACTGCCTTGCTGGATCAGGCCCAAAGCCCATTTGGTCCAGCATCCTGTTTCACACAGTGGCCCACCAGATGCTGCTAGAAGCCTACAGGCAGGAGTTGAGGGCATGTCCCTTCAACTGGTACTTAGAGGCATCCTGCCTTTGAGGCTGGAGGTAGCATATAGCCCTCTGACTAGTAGCCGTTGATAGACCTCTCCTCCAAGAAGTTATACAAACCCTTCTTAAAGCCATCCAGGTTGTTCGCTGTCAGCACATCTCATGGCAGAGAATTCCACAAGTTGATTATGTGTTGTGTGAAAAAGTACCTACATTTGTTGGTCCTAAATTTTCTGGCAATCCATTTCATGGGATGACCCCTGGTTCTAGTGTTATGTGAGAGGGAGAAAAACTTCTCTCTATCCACTTTCTCCATATCATACATAATTTTATAGACCTCTATCATGTCTCCCCACAGTCATCTTTTTTCTAAATTAAATAGCCCCAGGTATTGTAGCCTTGCCTCATAAGGAAGGTGCTCTTGGCCCCTGATCATCTGTTCTAAAGCTCCCACATCTGCTGCAGTCCAGTGGGGGACATCATTGGACAAGGGAGTACAAATGTCCCTTGGATACCTGGGATACCCACTCCTCCTTCAGGGCATCCCACACCCTCCTCTCACATCCAGCTGGTGAATAAAGTACTGACCCCAGTTATGAATGTGATGTGACCCACTCTGAGTAGTGAATGCTTCGTTTGCCAGCTGGGTGTTCTTCCTTTCCCTAGCTTCCAGTGAAGGAAGCACCCAGCCGGCGAACAATGTGCTCACGGCTGGGAAAGGTAGACTCAGCTTGTTAGTCCCTTCCAGCTGGACAATGGGCCACACATTCCCTGCTCTCTGTGTTGACATGTATCTGACACCGATACAAGGGGCATGGCTGGAGCGTGTGAGCAGCAGTGGCGCAGCCATGAAGACAGCTGGCAGTGGCTTGTCCGGGCTGCAGCAGAGCTTGCTATGTGGCTGTTGCAGTCCCTCAGTCGTGGCAATGTGTCCCTGAGGGAAGCCTGGTTCACCTCCTGTGCTGCCACTCTTTCTACCGGCTACAAGCCACCTGACCAAGTACCACCTGTGGTACTTGTCTGGCCTTGATCCTGAGCACCTGGCATAAATTTACTAGGAGGAGGAGACCAGGATCCGTTGCTTGCATTACAAGACCCATATGCCGAAAGGCTCTTTAATGCCCCCATCTGCCCAACGTCATATGAGAATCTCAGCCTTTGAAAGGGGGGTAATTTTCGGCACTCCTGACCGTGTAGAAAAATGTGGCCATAGTAAACGACTGAAATCCAGAGCCAATTAATGAAAACAAAATCAGAAGCACCATCTTATAATTTGTAAGAAAATCTAACGATTCCCCAGATCCTTGAAACGGACTGCACTGTACTTTTGTGGGCTTCACATGCTGTCTGTCTCCATTTGTGAAGCCCATATTTCTCACATCTCACAGGTCCACCCCACCCCCGCTACATCCCAGAGCAGAAGTGGACAGAAAATGATTTGATCATCCTTCTTTGAAACCACTGAACATTTCACAAACGCAATACTCTCTGAAGAAATGCAAATCACTTAAACTCTAAAGCACAGCCTGATAGACAGAGCGCCGTATATATATATTAAAAAAAAAAAAAAAAGAATCAGAAAATTTTCCTCCACTGGGAATGAGCTGCTGGATACGAAATAATCTTTATGATGAAGGACAATGTTGCAAATAAAAGTAGAATTTGATTCTGCTTTCAGTAATCTGTGTATACCAGTAAGTGACCAAACTTGGCTAATATTCAGGACAGCAAGAATCCCAACTTTGATTTTGCGGCTTGGCAGATTAAAAATACAATTAAATTATGTTCATAACAGATGCACAATATGCCTGCTTGTAATGTAAGATATATTTTTTTAAACCCACATATTTATAAGGAGAGGGGCCATGAAAATTTAATTTAATGTTCACCTTAGGTAATTTTGTGTCTTATTGTTCAGAGCAATTACCATAAATCTACATATCAATAAGCAAGAACAGATGTCAGTTGTTACAGCCGCTTGCCAATCAGGCCTGTTAAGAACTGGCAGATGGATGGTTGCAGAATCCTCTCATAAGGCCTATTAGCAAATTCACAGGCAACCCATGTAGTACCACCACATGGACACACATGCAGGTCTATTAAAACACATGCACATCACAGAGCGGAGATTCCTACTTCACAACTTGGTGGGTGCAACGCCTGCAGTGCAAACCATCCCATGAGGCTGTTTGCCTTGTCTCAAGTCACCAGTCTCTATCCCCCAAGGATGGTGGCAATATGAGATTGCTCAGTCACTAGCAAGGACAACACGCAATGCAACAGCCTCTTTCTCATGTCTTTTTTCTGCTTTCTGTGAAAAAGTGAAAGAAAATGAATTTTGCTATTTTTTTAAGATGAAGGGAAGGAAATAATTGATATCGCTTTACTTGGTGTCCCCCCCCGCCCACCCCGCAAATGGACCAATTTCCTCCTCTTGAGGATAATAGAAAAACCTGAATGTATTTTGATGGGCATGGTCTGGGGCAGGGCAACCTTTAAGACCCCTTAAACAAGACAGCCTGTCCTGTTCTAATGAGCTTTTAATGGCATCCAAATATAGCTTTTAAAAACCCGAACATTTTATGTTATTTGCTTTCTCCCATGAAATTGGAACCATGTTCTTGCCAGTTGCTTCCCCGCCCCCGCTCTTATTTGCTGTTCCTAGTTATTTCTATTGATTATTATATTCTGTTTATTTTATGGCTGTTGTTAGTCATCTTGAGGTTTTGGTGAGAAGGCAGGATGTGCATTCTGAATATAAACAAAGAAACGAACAGGCACACACACATACATACAATCTAGAAATCATTCCCAGTAACACTGGCCATTGTATTTGAGAGTGTTCAAAGCCTTTGTTTTGCCTCAGTAATCCTTCTTTACAATAACCTTGTAAGGTAGGTCAGTATTATTTTTCCTATATAGCAGCAGAAGGGCTAAGGATGAAGGATAGGGGCTTCAATGTAAACAGCTGTGCAGGGCCCAAGTCCAGACTGGGACCACAGCATGGACTAAGGAAACTGTAATGGAACATGGTCCTTTATTAGGTGGAATTGGTGGGTGTTTGCTCCAAATGGTAAAAATGAAGGTAAAGGTGAACTTGAAAAAAAGCCATTTTGTGCAGCAAAATGTGTGATTCATGCTGAGAACAGCACTTGTTGATTCTTTTGCACATTCACTTCTTCCCTCCCAGTCACAACAATTAGATCATTGGCACTTGACGTTTTGTCTTGAATTAAGAGGAGGGAAAGTGAGCGTGAAACCTTTTAACTAAGGCCTGAAACCGTGTATTGGGGCAAAAGGGAAAGATCTAAGAGTGGACACTAACATAGCTTGGAGACAAGTGGGATGGAAATATCAATTGTGCAAGATGTTTCTTTAGGAAGACCCTGAGAGGTGGCGGCGGGGCGGGGCAGGGACTACTTTGTATTTTTGAGCTTGTTTTCACATTTCTTACCATCTTTTCGTTTGTGTCTTTTTGTTCTTGCTCTTGCTGCTGCTGTGCAACTGAAACCCTCTGATGAAGTTATGTGCCTTGACCTCATGTCAATGTTTGAGCTTTGAATTTTGGTATTATTTTCACCAACTGGCAATAAAGTGATATTAGAGGAGTAATGAATCCCACTTTTTTTTTAAACTTGTCTGAACAATCCTTGGATTAGCATTGTCTAATATAGGGATGTGCAGAGAATCAAATTCCCCCCCCGATTTGTGCCTGAATTGAATCACAACTGATATGTTTTGTGTCCAAATCTGAATCACCCTGTGTCCCCCTGAATCATCCCAGATTCGATTTGGATTTGATTCAGATCCGGATCGATTCAGACCACTTATAAAGATCCTAGGGGCACCAAATTTGGGTGGTGGGTAGATCCCCATAGGTGCCACCTACCACCCAAAGTTCAAGGCACTTGATTGATTTTTAAATTTTTTTTCTTTTAAGTTTTTACTGATTTTGTGTATTTCCGCCATAGGAAATAATGTGAAATCGGCCTATCCTAACCCTAACATGGATCCCCAGCTTAATTTTTTTTTTAAAGCTAAGCTCTACCCTTATAGAAGTGGAGTTATGGAGCAAAATGTTCGTGCGGTCACTATTTTTCAAGTGTTTGGATACTTTAATGTATAATAACTTTTCCTCATAATGAATCCCTGTGAGGATTCATTGCACACCTTCATTTCTTCTGTTCATTTTGACTGTCATTGGACAGTGCCATCAACTGCCATGTGCCAACTGAAATAAGAACATCTCCTTCTCTGTTTGCTTTTAGGAGGACCTTGAAGATGTACTTGTTTTCCCAGGCCTTCAGCTGAGATTCGATTTTTAAATTTTAATGTGTTTAAAACATGTTTTTATCTAATTTTTATCTTATGGATTTTAAATCATAAGTCAAAATGAAAGTGTGTAATGAATCCTCATAGGGATTCATTGAGGAAAAATTATTATACACTAAAGAATCCAAACACTTGAAAAATAGTGACCACACATTTTGCTCCATAACTCCACTTCTACAAGGGCTAGAGCTTAGCTTCTTTTTTCCCCTTTAAATGAGAGTTGAGAATCTGGGGGAATTAATAGGAGGAATCCAAATCTCAAATCGATCTGAATTGAATCTGATGCGGTTCGATTTGGACCTGAATCTAGCCAATGGACCACAGGGGTGATTTGTTCTGTCTCCAAATCACCCAAACCAGCTAGATTCGGGTACAAACTGATTTGTACCCGAATCAATTAACACATCCCTAATCTAATACCACAGGCGTTCATTTTTCTGGGAGAGTAAAAGCCTAAGTCAAGATAAAGTATACGTTCTCAGCAGGCACATATATCTCCTCATCCAAAGCATCATATCCATGATAAGTTAGAAACCATGAAGGGACTCCTCTTTTCTTTTCTTGGTTTTGCAGTAGAAAGCATGGCTAATATAGCTGACACACAGCTTTTCCATGACAGAAACTTTATCCTTTAGCACACACTGGGGTTCTAATCCAGACAACAACAACCCCTCCCCCACCCCCAGATAGACTGATTCCCCTTGGAAGGAAGTTCCTGTTGATGCCAATGGGAACTTCCTTCCTGGAAGAAATAGTAGGTGTGCAGGTTGTGATCTGGATCAGGACCATCATGGGGGAAAGGGTTAAAACCCCCACTTGTCCCTATCACAATCCTAATCTAGATCAGGCACCTACCACTAATTGTTTTTTGGGGGAAATATTGGGAAGGAGGCTGGATATGTAGTCAATCCTATCTTAGTGCAGCAGGACGCATCTGGCACTTCTTTGTCCTTTAAACCTCAGAATATATGTCACCAATGGATGTTCAATAAAGCAGCTGGGCTAAAAATATAATTGAGGACAGGACTCTCAATAGTCATTATGCTGAAATTATCCAGGGAGTATTTTTTCTTCCCAAGAGCCTGGATTGCCTAAAGCTGGGAAGGAAGAGTGATGATTCAGCCTCTCTTGACTAGCTGATGTTCGAGTTGGTGAAATAACAGAATAATAGAATTTTAGAACTGGAAGGGACCTCAGAGGTGTTCTAGTCAAGCCTCTTGCTCAATGCACAAATCTGCTACAGCATCCCTGAGGGACGGCTGTTCGCCCTCTATTTGAAAACTTCCACCTAGCACGAGACAGACTGCCCCACTGTTGAACAGCACTTACAGTCAGGAGTGTGTGTGTGGTGAGACTTACATATGAATGTATGAAACACAGCTGTAGTAAGATCTCTCTTAACCTGGGGCCATTACATTAAAATATCTCAGATGGCTTCTGAAAAACTCCAGAGCTCTGTCTCTGGAGGGTCTCTTGACAGTTATCCTGAATGCTTCTTTGACATACCCTCTACACATTTAGACTTTCTGCTGAGAGCACTGATCTTTGGCTGGTGGTCTGGACCCACAAGTGGACTGCACCTTGAGGTAAAGTGGATCAAACCAAAGGAACAACCTTTTCTTTTTTGCTTCTCTCTCTGAAGTGGTTTTAAAAGAGAAGGCTAAAGAGGGAGGAGGGGAAAAGAGAGAGAAATAGAAGAGAAGGCCAATCAGCAGGTCCTCCCCCACTCCCCACATACCATCTTTAATATAGCTGATGAATGTGCATCGCATCCTGTTGTGGACGTTGTCAAGAGATGGAATTGTCTGTTGTTGGGAGACTGTGTTCTGGTTTTCAGGGGAGCTGCTAGGCAGGACTTTGATAAGGGCACATTTGGCACTTTTGATGGAGTTCAGTTTTGACAATTTTAATGATGTTATGCTGATTCCGAATATTTTGAGTTTTTCCTAACATATTGATAATGACATATTGAGATAACATATTGATGGACAGGACAGCCTCAGGGTGTCCATTTTATCATGAGAGATGCATAGGAATACATTCTTTGGAATGTTAAAAAAAATCATACAATAAAAGTGGGCTCCATATTGTAAATTGGCGTTCAAAGTGGCTCTCAGGATCCTCTCAAGAGGCTGCTAGTGGTTAACTGATAGAGATTGCAGCAGCATGTGGGGCCAGGCAGTTCTATCAATGGACCATAACTTCAACAACACAATTGCAGACTGTATTCATGTCATACAGAGAAATCTCTCGACATGCTTGCTTTCTTTGGTTTCTCCTTTCCTTCGTTCACTCTGTAGCTAACCAAAGTGGAATATTACCAGCAGCCCTTAAAGCTCAAAGCCAGTTCCAAAAAATACCAACTGTGAAAATGTTGTTTATCATATTAAGATATATTTTTGATGAGGGAAGGGAAAAAAAAAAAAAACCTTGCTAGATTACAACTGTAACATAATAGAAGCTGCAAGTGCTTGCCAACGGATCTGAGCCAGAGAAAATAACTCAGAGATATTGTCATCTGTGGGCCAATTTATATTGTCAGACAGTGGGTTCTGCATTAGTCTCTGGTGCCAGTGCAATAATGGCATATTGTAAGGATGAAGCACGCTGAGCCTATGGGGAGTAGCTCATCTCTTTTTCATAGGCATACTTCAAGATCCATTCAAAAGCCAAGTGTTAATAAAAAGAAGAAGGAGACGGAAACACAAAGACGACGTATGGATAGCTTAAGCCCTTTCGGTGTTGCAAGGCTGGAGGAAAGCACCACTAATTTGCTGATTTAGTCAGAGCATAATTAAAAATAAATGAACATGTCAATTTGATGGTGATGGCGGCAGAGGAGGGGGCTGTGCTTTTGTGAGAAACGAAATTTTCAGGCAAGGAGAGCGGGGAGAAAGCTTTTTACACTTTTGCACAACAGGGCATAATGTACATCTGTGCTGAGATGTGCTGCCTTCTCTCGCATCATGTTAAGTTAGGAAACCAGCATGGGAGGTCACCCAGCAGGGACAACCTTTTGTTAATCACTGTACATCAGTTCCGACTAGCATGCAGCTCATTACTGAGGAACAGTCCAACTAACTGCCTTTCAAATATGTTTTAGACTTATCCTTTGTCTTTCTTGCTCTTTTGCTATTTCCTTTGGGCTTTTTCTCCCCACCCTTGGACCAAACTATTACATCCTTTCAAGTGAAACCCTCGGCCCTCTGCTTTGTAGTGTTACAGGCTAGGTTCTGCTGACGTTTAAAAGGCACGAAGTTAATTTTCAGTGATTAGAAAAGGAAGCCAACAAACCTTTATCAAAAAAACACAGGTCCCATAATCTTAGGTTCTGTGAAGACTGTCACAACATTTTTATAGCGGCTCCTTTGATTCAAAATCATCCAGGGCTATCATTAATTGGGTTGCAGGGGAGACCCCCAAAGGGCTCGCTGGAGATTAAAAATGGAACCTTGCTGTTGGTGAGCCACTATGCACAAAGAAACAAGAACAGCTTTTGGGCTCCAAAAAAGCTGCCTCACCCTCAAGGGGCACCTTGTTGGGCCCAGTGCAGGAGGAGGAGGAAGAGGTGGGGAGAGGTGAACAGGTAGCTGTGCTGGGTGCCAGTTTATGGCTCATTCTGCTGTCCAGATGCACCACATAAGAAAAGCCCTGCTGGATTGGGCCCAAGGCCCATCTGCTCAAGCATCCTGTTTCACACAGTGGCCCACCAGATGCCGCTGGAAGCCACAGGCAGGAGTTGAGAGCATGCCCTCTCTCTTGCTGTTACTCCCCTGCAACTGGCACTATTCAGAGGCATCCTGCCTCTGAGGCTGGAGGTGGCCCTCTGACTAGTAGCCATTGATAGACCTCTCCTCCATGAAATTATCCAAGCTCCTCTTAAAGCCATCCAGGTTGTTGGCTGTCACCACATCTTGTGGCAGAGAATTCCACAAGCTTATTATGGGTTGTGTGGTGGCTTGGCCTAGAGCGACCTAAGGGCTGGACCAGAAGGGGAAGTCTTTCTTCTGGTCAGCTCCTGAGCTATACATTGGGAATCCGACCGAGTCATTAGCATTCCTCCCCACCCTCCCACAATGAAGAAGGGATAGAAGGAGGCAGACCGGTGGAAAGATTGCTGCTTCATGTGAACAACTGGCATGTGACTTCCACCAAAGAAAGCTTAGGACCATTCTATACTTTCCAGTGTTTGTCGTATGCTCAGGATGTGTTAAGTGAACACCAAAACATATAAACTGTGAATCCAACAAAGATGTATCACACAGGTCTCTCTGTGGAGTGCATGTTCTGTGTCAACCCCTGGCTTGCCTACATGTTCTCAACCTCAGACATCACTTTCTAAAACAAATGTTTTCAGAATTCAAGCCTCCTTTGCAAACTCCAAACTCCAGCTAAGACTGTAAAGCAAAGCATTCCCAACAGGAAGCAGCACTGAACTAAGTGGAACTTTTTGAGTAAACATATTTAAAATCCGGTTTTAAGAAGCTTTTCCCTTTAATCCCAACATAGGAGCTGTTTATGATCACTCAGTCTTGCAGAAAAGGCACTCTGGACATGCTCAGATGCGCTGCTCATTGTTGCTTCACAGCTTCTGGGGGCTGCAGCCAGAAATTTAAGCTATGGCTGCATGCTTAAATTAAATGGCTGATGAAGGGCTTGAGAGGACAGAACACAGCTGACCAAAAGAATAGACACATTAACAACAAAGCCACGACTCACCAGCCATTTGTTGAATGCCGCTGAAGGCACCCAAGTTACTGGAGGAGGTTGCCTGCTGCAGAAGCTGAAAATTAATAACAAGAACAACAACATTAATGAGGTTAATAACGCAACAAGTTAAGATTAAAGCAAAATTATCTGAATCAAATTAAATTTGGGATACTTATAGTTTCCTTTACATTTATACAGTCTCTTGCTTCTGCCTGGTGTTGGAATGAAGGTCCCCAGAGTCGATGCTGTAAATCCATATTAATGTCTAATCTCTATTAAGAAACACACAGACACTGGGGAAACTCAATAACATTGCTGCTTTAAAACAATTAATCAATTTACTCTTTTTAACAGCCAGGTGTTAAATCTATTTCAGCCCGACGTAGCGTGACTAATCATTGCCCTCTGCAGTCTAGTAGTTACCATAACTCATCTCTGTCAATCACAGCCCATTTCCCACCTCCTCACTTAAAACAGACTAGGCTTATTTCTTTGGCATCCTTTGCTGGCAAATATTCACATGAGCACACAATTTTATATTATTTCACAGGCCAGAAAGCAATGCTGAATCAAAGAGCAGGAAGGCCCTGTGTTGAAGAATATTTGGGGACCTCTCTAGCCTATGGGTCCCACTCTCCCCATATAGCTCCATTCATCCAGGCACCCCAAAGCAACCACACAGTGGACTATGTTTATGCATGTCCATCACTTGATGATTACGGCCTCAAGTGGTGACTTCCAATGTGTGATGGGGTCATCGCCACTTATGCACTGCATTTCGGCAGAGACAGGTCACACATTCAGTGGCCAGTACTTAAAGGCTGGCCCACACATGCATGTTCACTACTTGCAATATCAAGTGATGACGTGCATGTATGAATTGGCCATCACAAGCGGAACACCCTGGGCAGAAATTTTGCATCACCTTATATCACATCAAATGCAAGACTTTTCAATGGAGGCAGGTCACATTTTCAGTTGCAGACATCAAGTGCAGAAAAATCCAGTGATATACATGCTTGTGTGAACCAGGCCTCGGTCACAGATGCACATATAGAGCCAGAAACCTCTGCCTTACTATTCCCATTGCACGCACATAGCACTCTGTGTGGTTGTGTTCTACTCATTGTGCTGATCAGTCTACCAGTACTGTAAGAATCCCTCGCTAGTCGTGTTTTACATACTGCCTTTAGGTTATATGAAGAGGCACACAGAGTAAGATGAGGCAACATCTTTCATAGGACCAACATTTTATTGGACATAGCTGTACAGGCTTTCAAGAGACACAGAACTCTCCATCAAGAAGCTGCCTCCTGAACCAATGAAAAGTTGAACCTCTACAAAGATATTGCCAAACCATTTTACAACATTTTTAGTTTAGCTACAATTGCCCCTGTTGAAATAATAAAGGAACATCTGCTACAATCTGAAGTGCAGGGAGGAGTATAAAGGAATCTCGCTCTAGGCTGCCTCCATTCCTAGACAATTGCCATTTGAGAGGTATGAATACATACAGGGCTTTGTGTAGTCTATGTTCTTTTAACATAAAATTTCTAGTTCTTACTGGTGGAAATAATGCCTAGTTAACTCTCCCTAGCCAGAGGGCTAGGGAGAGAGGCTATTTCCAGTGGCTGGGGGTGGTAGGCTCCAGTGCCCTCCCTATCTCTTTGTCCCTCCTTAGGATGAATGATGCAAAGTGAAAACGAATATGCAAACTCATATTTATAGCGGGCAGCAAACTCTGCTCTTCTTGGCACACAATGTAGATTAGTTTACCTTATAGTGTAGAAATGTTATTTTCTTTGTAAAGGACAGAGTTAAAAATTGGTCCTAGCTCTATAGCTCAGTAGTTGATCTAGTCCTGTATTGTTCTACAGTGTATATCATGGCCAGTGCTGACCTTTGCAACACTGGATTTTCTTTAAATGAACATCCACGTGGATATTCCCAGAAAAATGCAGTGTACAAAGAATCTCGTTAACAATTCACATATAATTTTTTCATGTAAAGGACACATGTTAAATGAATGCATATGCCATCATTCCTTTGTGCTGGTGTGGCATTCAGTGCCAGCTCATTGTCGTTCACTGCTGGAGGTGAATGCAATGCCCCCTCATATGCTCTGCCCCCTTGCTGGCCTCTGGAGCTGGCCTGGAAGCTGTCCTAGGAATACTGCCGCTTTTGCTGCCTTATCCTCTGCCTTATCTTCATCCCCCGCCTTTCTTCCCCCTCACTGGCCTCAGTTAGTTGTGAGGGACATAAAGTCCCGTCAATTGCAAAGGGACTTCTTTATACTACCCTACCTTTTAAGCCTCGCAAAGCCGCTTACAAGGTCACAATTCCACAATAAAAATGCAGTTTAAAACATACTTAATAGTTAATAAAACTTAGATTTAATCAGGACTATCTTTCTTTGGATACAACCCTCTGTGTGTGTGTGTGTGTGTGTGTGTGTGTGTGTGTGTGTGTGTGTGTGTATATATATATATATATATATATATATATATATATATATATATATAATAAATCAATCTGTCTGACCTGACCATCAAATGAAGATTGCCGGCTACTTCCATGGAATTATCTATGGCTATGACAAAATACTTCTGTGCATGAAGTCTTTGTAACATGCACATTGTATATGTAGTGATCACTTGCTTTCAGTCAAACATACCTGTATAATGCAGGTACATGTGCAAAGAAGCCAGATTGCCCAGGTTCCTGCTGCAGGTACATGTGTTAAGCACACACACAAACACACACGAGTTTGTAGCCCTCAGAGGCCAGAAGGCAAATTAAGAACCGCCCCATGCATCAATCACTTAATATCCTTGCATTACAGAAAGTGAGCAAGTTAATTTTCCCCATTGATTTTTCAAACAAATTGTTCCTTTTCCTCACAAAACCCAAAGAAATGTTGGTTTTATAACTGACTGGAAAAAATAATGTTTGTAGTGCAAAGTGGACCTTGTCTGGTAAAATTAACTTAATTTAGCATGCCGGGGGCGGGGGGGGCGGGGGCGTGATAGTCATATATAGAGTGGCATGATGGCAAAGAACATTTCAAAATGAACAGAATCTCTGAAACATACTGGTTTTCAGTAGAAGTGTTCTGGGTTCCAAAAATTAAATAGAATGAGGACTTACTTGGGGATTTCCAATATCTTTTGATTTTTCTGAAAGGGTTCTTTAAAAGAAAGGAACTGCTATGCATAACGGGGTAAGACTGAATGGAAGTTTGGGGTAAATGAGCCACACCCATTTTGTCAAATTTAACAGGCTATGTTTCAAAATCTAAATCGATCTAAATCTAAATGCATAATCTATCTATGTGGTTGCTAGCAGTCGACACTGACTTGATGGCACTTAATCAATCAATCAATCAATGCATAAGGGAGAAAACTAAGCAGAATTTGGTGAGGAGCATCCAGATTAATGCTGTCCTCATGTTAGAACATTGCCTATAATCTCTGCTTCCCACGACTATCCCTGAAAATATGTCCACGAGTCTAGGGGACCCTCAGGGACATACATCAAGGCAGCAGAGGGAAGGGGGGTATTGGGAAAATAGTTGCATGCTGACAATGCTCTAATGCAAGGATGATGATAATGATGATGATGATTACATTTATGTCCCGCTCTTCCTCCAAGGAGCCCAGAGCGATGTACTACATACTTAAGTTTCTCTTTCACAACAACCCTGTGAAGTAAGCTAGGCTGAGAGAGAAGTGACTGGCCCAGAGTCACCCAGCTAGTATCAGGGCTGAATGGGGATTTGAACTCGGGTCTCCCCGGTCCTAGTCCAGCACTCTAACCACTACACCACGCTGGCTCCATTTAGAGCATTAGTCTCGATGCTTTTTGATTCTTTTAAAAATCACAGTCAAGCTATGGCATAGCAAAGATATTAAACAGAGCTGAGTATTGACCCATACATGTCTGTGCACATGCACCCACTTCACCTAAAAATGATGTATTTGTAAAAAAGATATCTTTTAAAATTCAGATTTAGATTTTGAAACACAGCTTCTTAAATTTGACAAAATGGGTGTGGCTCATTTCCCCCAAACTTCCATTCAGTCTTATCCCCACACCGTCCAACACTCAACACAGATGAAAAGAGAGACATAAAACACCTATGTGGGCATACCAAAGACAATTGCCCAAACACTTTCTCCTCCTTGATAGTCATAGTTTCAGGTTCTATTCCATCTGCTGTGGTGTTGCATTCATTTGCTCTGCAATAGTCTGTCCCCCACTGATTTAAAAGGCAAGATGGTGTTTTGTTGTTTTGGCTGAGACTGCTAGGGACTGGAGAGGGGTAACTTATACTTTAATAAAACAACATAAAAAGGCAAAAATGAGGGACAAAACAAGGGTGGCAAATTATCAGGGAGAGGGACCAGATTGTAGGGGCTGTGCCTGTAAAACTGGACAACTGAAGTACATGTAGCCTTTACACTCAATTCCACTGCTACTGAACAGCAGTCGTACTTTGTGCTGTCAATTTGCTATGCCCAAAGCATGTTCTGCTAAGGTAAATATCACAGTTTGCTTTGAAAGTGCTTGCAATCAAATCTGATGATTACTTACAGCCAGGTACTGTGGCGTAAGTCCTCCAAGACCTGTAAGATTCCCCCAGGTGGCAGTGTTGAGCTGTTGCATCTGTTGTGCCAGCTGCTGTTGTAAACGTCTCTGCTCCTTGTCCTTTTGGGTATCAGCAAACTTCACGACTATTGGTGAAGAACAGCCCTGCGATTGGACAGATTGGGGGGAAAATTCATTCTAGCACACTTTTACATGAGCCTTTCCCCAAGGAGTTATTTTTTAAAAAAAATCTGGAGTGACCTATCTTCTTATTTTAATGGGTTATATGACTCATGTAAAGGTGTGCAAAAGTTTTGATATCTTTGCGACTCA
Organism: Hemicordylus capensis; assembly: GCF_027244095.1. Taxonomy (NCBI): domain Eukaryota; kingdom Metazoa; phylum Chordata; class Lepidosauria; order Squamata; family Cordylidae; genus Hemicordylus; species Hemicordylus capensis. Next base: position 248,155,141 of record NC_069661.1, read on the forward strand.
GCAGTTAAGAGAGGATGGTTCCAAAGACTTGGTATATCCTTTAAGACAGAACATAAAAATGCTTTTTACTGTCAGCATCAGCCTTGCTTTGGAACGATGGACTATGTCTTGAGAAGTGGCACAAAAGGTTGTGGACATTCTTTGAGCTCATCACTCCCATAACATGTGATTGCAGCATAGCAGCGACTTGGAAGCACTTGGCTGGCTGTTGTGTTGCTACCACTTTCTCCTTTGGGGAGATGAAGCATCTCACACCTCAGCGAGATGAGGCTGATGCGGCCGGGTGCTTTCTTTCCAAGGAGGAGACGGTGGCGGCAGCAGCAGTAAGCAAGTTCCCTACATGCAAGGAGAGGAGCAGTGCTCACGAGACATCCCACTTGCCTGAGCTTATTCGGACACTACCACTGCTGCTGGCATGGGAAATACAAGAGAGAGGTGGCCCCTATGTGGGCATGAAGGAAGAGGAGTAAGTGCTAAAGAAGCACACAAATAATCCCTTTATTACGCTCAATATATCTCAATAAATCATCATCAGGAAGACTGTAAACAAATAGAAAGCTGTAGAAAAGAGACGCTCGGTGTTCTCCATAATTCTGTTGCAAAAGAGATACGCACACGTCTCTCTTCCTACCTCCCCCCTGCCATTTCCTTCCAGTGCTGCTGATGCTCTTTCTCCTCGAGCACCCTACAGCCCTCCCTCCCTCGGGCAGAGCAGCCAGACAAATGGCTATAGCATAGCAGCTTTCCAATCTGCTGCTATGCCACAGTCACACCTAAATTAATTCATATATATATATATGCCTTGAGAGTGCATTCACAGCACCTTTAGCCTCAGCCTTTCATTTTAAGAAAGGATTCGTCCTTGTATCTTGTTGGCTTTGAGTAATGACCCCTTCCCCCAAGCAAAAGCAAGATGAAGAGCAGAATAGATTTTTTTCTAGTTTTATTTGCACAATAATACCTAGCCTTAAAGACACTTGTGCCATTCATTCCAAGAAGGTAGATTTTGGACTGGGTTGTTAAAATTAACCCGATATAAAAATCAGATAGATAGATAGATAGATAGATAGGAAGGAAGGAATAGGAATATAATCTACAGATGACTTCTATCAAAAGCCCACTAAAATGAATGAATGTCCAGCAAGTAAATGGCCACCTCTCACCTTGGGCACACACCTTCTCTCCCAATGCAGCAGCAAATAATAAAGTAGCCACTGCTGTGTCCATCTGTTCTGTCCACAGAGAGTCCGTATGCCTCCCTCACCTGCTGTACTGAGGATTTCAAGTATGCTACACAGAACAAAAGGGAGGAGAGTAGCTGAAAAGACTGTGCAGGTGACAACACTGGCAGGAGGAGCAGTGGCTGTCTTCTCCTGCTGCACTGGGAGATTTAAAAGTATGCTTGCAGTGTCCAAGATAAGAGGTGGCAACGTTGACCAACATCCAGACCAGCAAGTGCTGATGCAGTGATGCTACATGCACATTACAGGGGAAGGGTGATTTTCATTGATTTCCCCTTTCCTCTAAAGCCCCCTGTGACTCCAGAATATATTTCTTTGAGGGTTGTGCAGCATTAACAGCACCAGCATTTTGTTAGTCTGGATCTATGTTCAAGAGTATGCATTCTACCTGAAATGTTGTTACGGCTTCTATTTAAGCCTTTGCAAGATCATAGGTTGTTGCACATGATCGTAGTAGGTGGTGGACTTCACATTTAGATCTGTGTGGTCTCAACACTAGTGTGACTAACTGTATTGTACGTAGTGTGATCTTCATGTGACTCATTTCTTTAAACCACCTGGCCATGTACTACCAAACACTTTCCATGGCCTATAGGAATTTCTGGAGTGCCACGTCTTGGCTGCTCCTGTCGTTCTGATTCTAATCTCGGTGATTCAGGCTAACCTGTTGGGACTTCTTCAAATGGAGGACTCTGTGCCTGACTTCAGGGTCTTTTGGTGGGTTTTTTTGGGACATCTTTCCTGGTATCTCTACAGATTTGTGATGAAATGTCAGACGAATTAAAACCATGTTTCTTCTTTATTGTTGGAAAAACAATGGCAACTTGAGTGAATATCTGCCATGTTCAGATTAAACTGAACCCCAAACTCACTTCAGCACTAGCCTTAAGATCAATTCCACCTTGAATCCCACCTAAAAATCATATTATAAGTCCGAAAGATCATACAAGCTAAAATGCCTTCCTTTTCTTTGTAGACGACTTGAAATTTTGATGTGGTTTGCGTTTGAACAATGATTGCTTTTGCAAATCCAAGGCCAAAATACACATTGTGGCACACATTATGATGCACTTCACTTTTGTTTGATTAAAGAACAGCTGTGGGGGCCCACATTCAAGTCTGGGACCAGGGCATGGGGAGAGAGGGATTGAATCCTTTGCCCCCACCATGGTCCTGGATCCCACCCCCTAGTGACTGCTATTTGCCCTGAGGGCTCCCACTGGCATCACTCTATCAGTGTACTTGGTTGAATGAAGCAGAACTTACTTCTAGCAAACCTCTTTAGGATTGAGCAAAGTGTCTTTTTTGAGGATTTCTGTACTTTGTTGCCACAAATAAATAAATAAATTGGATGTGGATTTTCCTCTGAAGAATTCCACAGTAGAACTGAATTTTTGGAATAATAAAATGATGAGATAGACTGTGATAATAACGTATCTTGTGCAAAGACAACCCATTCATACACCGGCTTTCAAATGATCACACTTAGAAATGGATCATTTGGGGTACAGTCCGCATTATATCAAGTTCTAGATTGCACCCTTGAATAACAGTATTCCACCTCCTTTATTGTTTAATTCATTGTGTGTGTGTGTGTGTGTGTGGGGTCTTTCTGGGGAGAGTAAAAATCAAAAACAGAAAAAGAAGGGGAAAACTCCCAAGGTGCTGATGGAATTATTCAGATTAATCACACACAAAAATTGCAATTGATTTTAGCTACCTTAGAATTGCTTCCGAAGAAGAGCATTGGCTCGAAACACGTAAGGCAACAATGAACTATTTAATGAAAGTGTATCAATAAAAACATATTGAATAATTCCATCAGCACCTTGGGAATTTCCCCCTTCTTCTTCTGTTTTCAATTTATTGGTGCTTGTCATTTTTCTTTTCCTTCCCCTTCTTTCGTTTCAAGAGCAAAAAACAGCCAGGTGCACAGAGATGATGGAGGAATTATCTGTAAAGATTACAGAGGAGTTGTCTTGGCACCATCATTGCTTCCCTCCAAGTTATTTTAAACATTCATGTAAACATATCTTCTTTTTATGCTGTATAAGGGGCATAACCCTCTAGATGGAGACTACTTTTCTCCAGCTTAAATGACAAAATAAGCAACGTGACAAATTTGGATTCCATTTCATGTAGGATTTCATAGGAGACGCGAAGCAGTTTACTACATGCTCCCCATACACATATGAATGAAACTCTTAAAATCTCTTTCAAAAGAAGCAGAAATAAATTTCAAGGGCATGAATATGAGATAGCAGTTCTAGTCTACAATCTTGCAGCTCCGAGCTCCACATGGCAGCCGATATTGTATTTATGAATGTTTAACTGGCAGTAAATTGTATAAAACAATATTGCAACATTTTATGAATCTATAATTCTTTGTTTTCCTCCTGTCTGCTTCATATTTTATCAGGGCAGCAATTTCAAGAGAACAAACATCACAAAGATTGAAATCATACATAGCAAAGTGGCTTTGTATGAGAAAAGAATGGTTATTGCTGTAACTAATTTCTTCCAAGATAAAAAAAAAGAAAATTAGTGTCTCCATCTAACGTAGTGTTTGAACATAACCTCATATCTATATATATCTATTTGGATAGATATAGATGAGACTGAAATGTGATGGTGATCACAGCTTTCTAAAAAAATGTGGATACAGAACATAGGAGTATAACTAACAATCTGAGAAGCTGTTACTTTCAGGAGACACTAGATTGTCCAAATATTGTTGTTCCCATCATTTTGGATTTTCTGCTTGTACTGAAAATATGTCTTAGTGGTGTGTGTTGGAGAAGTGAAGATAATGAAATCAGAGGAAGAAAATAACATCACTATTTCACCTGATTGCATAATATATACTCTTCTATTTGAATTTTCTTTGCATTAAACATGAAATCAAAGTGCCCAGGGGCACTATAGTTTCTGGTTGAGTGTCCAGGTTTAATATTAGCTATTGAAAGTCAACTATTTACTATAATAGCATTGACATAAATAACTAAGGAGGGGAAAACATAACAGTATATTGACCTAAACCAATATACTTTTCCTTTCTCCCCAAACTCATTCACTATCTTAAGATGAGCAGGCATTTTCCTATTTCATTGCTCTGTGGTTTTCATCTGTCTCTGTCTTTCTCTCTGTCAGAAGCAGCCTATGTACTTTTCCCTTCAGTTGTCTACTGAAAGCCACTTATGAGGTACTTTAAATAACATTGGTGTATTCTCAGTTTTCACACCCATGTCTGAAGTTAAGAGAGGAAGTAATAGAAAAATTGCTAGGGATGTGCAGAACTGGTGCAAATCAAACCCAGTGCAATTCGAAATGGCCCAATTCCACCGGTTCGAGCTTGAACCAGCCTGCCCCCCCCCAAAAAAAGGTCTGAGTTCAAACTGGTTCAGGATGCTTGTAAAGGGGAACCAGGCAAGGATTCCCCTTTACAAGCATAGCGGGATTCCTAACTCTAAAAGGGGGTTGAAAGGGCAGGTGGTGGGGCGGGCAAGGGGGCAGCTTGCTGCTGCAGTGGGCTGGAAGCCACTCCTCTAGGCCCCGCCCAACCCCCCCCAGCAGCGCATGCACAGAGGCTGGAAACAGGCCCCTGCTAGCCCCTGCTGCTGAGCAGGAGCATCAGTGGGGCTTAGAGCAGCTGCCACAAGCCTGCCCTCTCGTTTGCCCCCTGCCTGGTCTTTCAACCCCCTTTTAGAGCTAGGGGTTCCCCAGTGGTTGTAAAAGGGAATCCTTTCCAGATTCCCTTTTACAGGCATCCCTACTGGGTTGAAACAGGCCGAACCGGTTCACCCCGCACAAACAGAACTGCCAGCCGGTTCTAATGTACGGGTTTGTGGACCGGGGGTTTGGTTCAAATTCACTTTGAATTTGAACCAAACTGCCCAGGACCAACCCTAAAAATGGCAACACACCTTTGAACATTGCTTGGAGAGAGAGAAACTTCAGACAGAAGCAATCTGAAAGGGAAAAGCATATCTTTTTAAAGGTATGGTCAGGTTCTCCCAGATTTGATGAAGACATCAGTGGTCATCAGCTAGGACCACCTTCAGAAGCATAGCTAGAAGCACCTCTCTGGGATCCAGAGCATGGTGTAAGGGCATATGATACAGCCAGCTGGCTGAAGCTAAGCAGTTCTTGGTGTGGTTAGTGCCTGGATGGGAGACTCATGTATGCCACCTCTGAGGATAGGATCATAGCTCAGTGATAAAGCATCTGCTTCATTTGCAGAAGGTCCCAGTAGATCCCTCTAGAGATGCTCCCTGGCATCTCCAGGAAGTACTCGGAAAGACTCCTGCCTGAAACCTTGCAGAAGCTACTACCAATCTTTGTAGACAATACTGGAACACAGCAACATAGGAAGCTGCCAAATACTGAGTCTGACCATTGGTCTATCTAACTCAGTGTTGTCTTCACAGACAGGCAGCGGCTTCTCCAAGGTTGCAGGCAGGAATCTCTCTCAGCCCTATCTTGGAGAAGCCAGGGAGGGAACTTGGAACCTTCTGCTCTTCTGCAACGTACTGTATGCTTTGGTAGTTTGTTGGTTCAATAAAAAATCTTGTCCTATAAAAAAAAAATCTTGTCCTATCTTGAAGAAGCCAGAGAGGGAACTTGAAACCTTCTGCTCTTCCCAGAGTGGCTCCATCCCCTAAGGGGAATATCTTACAGTGCTCACATTTCTAGTCTCCCTTTCATATGCAACCAGGGTGGACCCTGCTTAGCTAAGGGGACAAGTCATGCTTGGTACCACAAGACCAGCTCTCCTCTCTAAGCTAGATGGACCAAGGGTCTGACTTAGTACAAGATGGCTTCTTATGTTCCTTCCAGCAGGAATGTTTCATACAGTGTTCCTTTCAGCAGGTATATGCTTTCATACAGTGACAGACTATATGGCCCTTTAATCTATTCCTGTTTGAAGCTGCCTCATATGGAGTCAGAAGACTGATGTTTCTAGCTCAGTATGGTCTGCTCTGATGGGCTGCAGATTTCCAGAGTCTCAGGCAGGGAAAAATCTTTCCCTGCTACTTGAGCTCCTTTAACTAGCAACGCCAGGGATTGAACCTGAGACAGTCTGCAGTCAAAACAGGTAATCTCCTACAGAGTTATGTTCACTCCCCATACTTTCTGATTTCCACTGGAGCAATGCCAGATCACAAATATATGCTGTGTGGTTAGGTGGTGGGCATGTGCAGGTGCTAAGAGACTGGCGGAGTTGGCTGTGCTGAATGAGTGTACCTGAGGGCAGCTTTGCATATTATAGGGAAGCACTGAAACAGGAAATGTGACTGTGTCATGCTTCTCTGATAATGTGCAAAGGAAGAGAATCCTACATCTCCACCCCTTACCCCTGGAAAGAGGGAAAGCCGAAACATGACTCATTCATACTCCTTGTTTCTGTGCTTCCACATCAAAAATGATGCAACCCCTTGATCTGGAAAAAGGAAATAAAAAAGATCCACAAGGACATTTCTGTCTCATAAGGGCACTCTTTGTACACATGAAAGACCCATAAAGGCACTCTTTGTACATGTGGCTGTCTCCAGCCAAAGACTGCCAAAGATTTATTTGACTGGAGAACCCTTTGGTTAATTGCTAACACTCCCAAGACATGTAAAGCTCAAGATAACCTGGGCAAAACATAATATGGGAATATCCCTAGTGATATTGCTTTGCAACGGAGAAAAAAACGTTTTGCTCTATACCTAATGCCTGTGCTGAACTATTACTGACTTCCATTCCAGCACTGAAGGCAATGTTGACTTCAGTTCTGATGCCATTCTCCATGATCAAGACTGCATGTTTAAGAGCCCTCTCACACTATAGTGTGCTAGAGTAGCAACTTCCTGAAGAAGTACTTGTGTGGGACAGGACTTGGTGTACCTGCTCATACAAGGAACCTCCACTGAGATCAGCAGAATTACAGGGCTTGATTGTGATGAATAAGCATATTGTCAAGTCTAAACAATGCATCAATTCAACAGACCATCTTGTAGAGCAAGGTATAGCTCAGAAGACCCATGTATTGCTTACAGAACCTCAGAGATACGATCCTAGGAGCACGGTTCATTGGCCGCAGTTACTTACATTAAAGCTATGCATCAGGCCATTGGGGCATTGACTTTGCCACCTCAGCCAAAGACTGAAATGAGTAGGAGGATGCAGTAATCCAGACCGCACCAAAAACATGATACAATGCCCTCTGAATTTTCTAGCTGAGTTTCTTCTAGAACTGCCAGAAGGTTCAAGAAAATTAGAAAAGGTTGGTTACAAATTGCTTTCACACCTCTGAGGTTCTAACATAATTCTATTAAACACCTTTCAAACAAAGTTGAGTTCAAGAAATGCATTATATTAGTAAAAAAAATTATAAAAAATTCTATAAGTAAACAATGCAAAACACAATGAGATGTGTTTGCTAATATTATAAGAGGCATGGCATGGAAAAGAAGCAAATGTTTCTTACTGAATGCAAAGAGATATATATTTTTAAAATCATGTTTTATGTTTCCTGAATTAGGCAGGGTGTTGGACTAGATGACCTCCAAGATCCCTTGCAACTGTAACATTCTAGGTTTCTCATATTAACACAGGCATATTTATATTTAAAGGTTAATTACTAGTGCAGATAATTGGGATTTCTTTCTGTGGCAGAGTCACATCTAATAATGTATATTCTCAATGGCTAATAATGCATAGCACTGAAAAGAAAAACACATTGATTATAAAATATCAAAATAATATCTACTAAAGTCAGGAGCTAATGGAAAGACAATAGCTTTGCAATGCCAATATCAATATTTCTGGAGAATACAGAAGACAGTGACAGTTCCATGCACATTCACAATTCTAATTTTGTCTTTGCTCATTACACAAAGCAGTTCAATGACATGGACACAATGATGTTGATTTTTTTTTTTTTAGTACCTAGCATGCTTCGGGAGGGTAGAGCATTGCAAAAGGAAAAAATGTTATTCAAGGAAATGATCCTCATTTCAAAAGAAAGGAGAATACAGAAAATTAAAAAAGCACAAAACAAGTGCACATTACATCAAAATGCTGCTTCAGAGGAAGTCATCAATACACAGATACAGTATACAGGATACAATATAACATGCACTCTCAAATGATTAAATTAGAAGATCCAGATTAAGACATAGTTGACTCATGAGGCTTTTTTGTGCAAAATTCTGAAACACCATGACAAAAATCACAGACTAAAAAAAAATTACCCTGATTAGGTAAGTCAATTTAAATATTGGGTCTCTCACAAATACAAGCCAAAGATGGAATCAAAGTTGGCTCTCTCATGGAGAGCTTAGCAAGTTGTGGGATCCTGAGATAATTTGAATTTTTATTGGCTATTTGGAATAATGGATGCTCGTATGCAGAGAAAACATCTGCCCACCTCCTTCATGTCGCTTGGCCAGTTTGGATTTATAACGGGTGGCCTGGAGAGCATGGGCTGTTTTAAAAACATATAAAGCATAATTCAGTGTGCCAAATATATACGTTGCCAGACGACCAAGTGGTATTTCAACGTTTGATTTTATTTTCTGTTGAATGCCACCATATTGTGAAATAATAACAGCGAGATCATCCCATGTTCTCAGACAATTAAGGGAAGTCAGTGTCACTGAGATGGGGAAACAAAGAGACAGAGGGAGTCAGTGGAAGTTTAAGTCTGTGATTGTCATGCATCTGATCTTCTCCAGGAGAGCATGGCTTGACCATTCCCAATCATTTGCACAAAGAAAACAAAGAAAGGGCAGATGATACAGTACTGTACCTCCATGGTCTGAGACTGGTGCATGGCTTTGATTGCATTCTGTGCCATTGCCCTTGTCGAAAACGTGACAAACGCACAGCCTGTGGGAACAAGGGGACAGGGAGCAGGAAAGACAAAAAAACAACAAGACAAAAGGGTTGGACGCTTGTTAAACCAACACAATCTACGAGAACGGCCACAGGACGACACTGTTCTCTGTAGTACATAAAATTAAAAACAAAAAAAACAAAACCACTCCTCTATTTTATTTGGCTCAGCAGAGTGGATTTGCTAATCTGACCATAGATTGGAGAAGGGGGGAAATAGAGAGTGAAAGAGAGAAAGAAAGAAAGGAGGGAGTGAAAATGCTGAATTTGGGTGATAAAAAACATCTGCGGAATTTTTCACTCATCTAAGCCACGGGGTGCAAAATAGACAAAACTGTTTTGACTTCTTTCTGAGTCATTAATAATGTATCTTTAAAAGTTATTTATTGATGTTTAAAGGTATTTATTTAAAATCACAATTAAAAGACCACTAGTTTCATGCCAGTATTGGATTAATTGCCAAATTAAGGTTTAAGCATTGATCAGTGACCCAGGAAAAACTATGGTGGCAGAAATGAAGCAAAGCACTGAGGCAGCAATTGTGCACTGACCTTGCCTTCTTGAAAATCAGTGGGACCTTCACATATGCCAAAAAGGCCTGCCACTTTAGTAAGTAAGCAAAGCTTCGCTATGACTGTCAGGATTCCAAGCTCAGTTCAATGGCACTCAAGTGGTTTTGGATATTAATTTAAGAAACACCACCATGAAATCATTTCAAACATGATATCATTGCTTCCACATCCAGCTTGCTCATGCATCTTGTGACATTAGAATGAGAACTTGTCCATCTCCTCCTACTCAGACAATCAGATATACAAGTTGGGCACACAACAGGAGACTGTAACAGTTGTATGGACCTGAGGGAGATGCAGACTATGGGAGTTGCTTCTTTAATTAACACTGGAACCTATCACCTGTCTATTCTAATCTATCCCCACCATGTATGGATTTTTTGCTCATCAAAAATAAAATATTGGTTTAAAACCATTATCCACCCCTACCAAATGCTGAGAACATAAGTATTCACATAGTTAAATGACCTAAAAGCTCTTGCCCTAATCCAAGAACAATCCTGAATATGTCAGTTGCCTCACTTGTTCCAATGGCAGAAGCAGATTGCACACAAATGAATGCAACTCCATATAATGCTTTCTCCATATAAATGAATATGGAAGTCATGTGGGTGGGGCAGATAAGATCTGCATATGTAATCTGAGCATGGGACAAATGGCAGAGTTGGATTTTTGGTCGCAGGGTTGGATTTTGCTCAAATCACTACAGAGTCACTGGCCAAAATTAGGCCCCGCACAATACGGTATTCACCAAACAGATAGTGAGCATCAACCTCATGTTCTTCACAGCGCTTTTTCAACACGAGTTAAATTATATTTAGTGAGGCAAAGGGAGTTTTCATATGTTCAAACGGCAGCTATCACATGACATGGCAAGTGATAACCAACCCAGGATTGACTTTTCACCTCCCAAGTTGGCTCTCATTCTCAGGTAATGTCTAGGTGAAGAGCCATTATGTGAAGAGTACATCCTTGCAATTTCACATATTCAAGCTATAGAACTGATAACTGTGGTGAGCTGTTGAATAAACCTCCTCAATGAAACTGATAACATTTTTCAGAAGCTAAGAGTTTGGGTGCAACTGATTCTCCTAGAACAAATATTCCATGCTGATATGAAAGTGTGTGCAAGATGGAAGGAATGTCAGATTCTTGACTTATGGTGGCAACAGCCAAAGTCAACAGCCAAATAATAGAGGGGTTTTTTTGCGGGGGTGGAGTTTGGGAGTGAAGTTGCATGATGTGTAGGAAAATCAGGAATACGGAAGTCAACTTTTGTGCTGCCTGACTTGTTTGTCCTTTTAGTGAATAAAGAAGATTCCCATTCAGAGTTTGCGTTTTAGTCCTCATGTTAGTGGGGGAAAGGCTGTGGAATAATGCAGATTCAAGGTAATTTCATGGCAATACTGTGACATACAGAACACTTAGCAAACGCAGCCATGAGCTCATTTTGCTTGTGATCTCTAATGACTTTAAAACTGCATTGATATTTAGCTCTTTTAGCTTTGCACTGTTTGAAACTGGCTTAAATGAGAAAAACAAAATAGCAACATCCATTCAACTTCTTCCAATCATCATCATCATCATCATCATCATCATCATCATCACTGCTATGACTTTAAAAGGATTCCAAAGGAAGCAAACCTAAATACACAGTGGCTGAAGCACATTGCCATTACAGAGCTGATGCAAGAAGGATAAAGACAGCCTAGCTTTTGGATTTTTAAAAAAGTTTTTCACATGGTTGTCCCTGTGGCCAATGAGCAGAACAAAGCATACATTTTATAGGCAAGCTGTTTGTTTTATGGAAATCAATTTGTGAATCTCAACACCTCTTGCTTTGTTTTTTGCTTTTCTTGGTGCCTACCCGGTAAGAATATCAAGTCAAGACTGAATTAACATTTTAATTGAACCACAGAACGGTCCAATCTAGATGCAAACCATGGCTTGAAAATCGGAACCAGCCACAGGAATGTGTGTGCCTTCCTCCACTCTCTGGAACAAATGCCTTCCTTCCTTTTCTTTGTTTCTCTTAAACATTTAACATTCTTAAAAATAAAATTGTTAAGCATACAGAAGAGCAGGCCCTGCGGAAGGAGAATCAGCGTGGCTTCTGCAAAGGTAAATCTTGCCTCACCAACCTTTTGGAGTTCTTTGAGAGTGTCAATGGGTGTGTGGATAAAGGTGATCCAGTTGACATAGTCTACTTGACCATGATTTTTGACCTTCCGAGAACCTAGCACCCCCGCTCCCACATTTCCATAGCACAATGACCCATTCACCGTTTCATTACGTGTGGTAGTAGGCGAGGAACGGAACCCCCATGTATACTGAGGTACACCTGCATACAAAAGTGCTGTACATGGCTAGAGCATCTCAAATGGGACCAGAAGGCCCACACCGTTGCTATCCATCATCTTTGTCAGTGCCGTGTCTATGGTTAGAGCGGCATTTGTCTGAAGAGATAGGCCCATGCCTCACAATCACAGAAGCGCCCACCATCATGGTTTACCTTTTGAGATGAACGACACTCTAACTGTGAGCGGGGTGCTGACAGGGTGGACTGACGGCTAAGCACAGGCCAGATCAGATTACATTTCCCCCTTGAACTAACTCATGTTATGGATGGAAGCGACTGAGTGCCTGCCTTCCATGCCCACCTGGCACATCAGCCCACCTTGGACATCCCTGCACAATACTAGAACGTGTGTGAAATCCAATGTGTGTATTCCAGTCCTGCCCAACTGATTGTTCCCCCCCCCCGGGGAATCCATTGCACAATTCTGGCCCATGTTCATTTGATTTTACACATGTATGCCATATTCAAACACTGTATCTCTGTGCAGATGTGCAGGGATGTTGGTAGTGTGATAGATGGACTGGGTGAGCAGGTGTGCACTTGCTGTCCTCTACACAACAGGCTACATTAAGGAGAAAGCATGATCTGATTTGGCCCTTTATTGCTAACCAGGTTCCTTCTTAACCAAGGTGTGCAAATCTCCTGATTAAGGGGGGTCCCCTCTTATCGTGATGCCATAGTCAAGGCAAATACAAGAAAGGAGGAGGAACTGCTTTGGTGAATGGCTGGAAGGGTATGCATTGCTGAGGCTGGATCCTGATCTGGAAACTATGGTTTGAACAAGTACTACATCTATGCAGTACACCAGACCTAAAAGAAACTTCTGCCTTAATCCAAAGCGACTATGACATTGACTCATGAAAATTGCATATACAATTGCATTGTCTAGTGCTTTGCATTACTAAACAAATCAGCCTTCAACACAAGGAATATCAATATTTTCCAAAGATTTACAGTGCAATCCTAAGCATATTTCCTTGGCAATAAGTCCTACTATGTTCAATGGGGCTTACTCTCAAGTAAGTATGCATAAGATTGCAGCCTGAACTCCATAACATAGCAGTATCAATTTTGAACACCAGAATTATTAACAAGGAAATTATTATTTTTTCTGACAGAGCAAAATGATGCTATTTTAACAGTTTAACAGATGTTTTAACTATGATGGGCTCTTGTAGTCATTATCCAGGGAACAATTTTTTGCAGGGTGGGGGGGTGGGGAGACAATTCAAAATTATTTAAAACAAACAACTTTTCATACAGCATCTTAGGCAAATAGGTGCAGAAATAAAATGGTAAATGGTCTACAGTACCTCGGCTAGATTCCATATTGAGGCTGTGCACTAAAATTAAAGAGGTCCAAATTTACCATCAGTCTCAAAGTCATCTGTCTTTAAAACATTACTCATTATAAGCAGATAAACAAGGACTCTCCATCTTTCATTTTCTTATCCACAGTGTATCAGATGCTCTAGTCACCACAAAATAAAGTTTCAGATACAGCAGTTCCCAGGTTACCAGGACAAAAATCCACTCTCTCCCCCGCTCCCCAGCCCCTCTCCCCAGTTCTTGTGGCTTGCTCTCTGCTGCTTGGTGTCTCTTTTTAAATGACTACTGTATTCACTGGAAGATCTAAACCTGTCTTGGGAAGGATCAGTAGTGGGAGATGGTTGAGGAAATAGTTTCTCTGGCCACTTTCAAGTGATGTCCATGAGATTTCACAAGTACCTTCCTAGTTGAGTTGGTTTGCATACAAAAACTCGATTGTTCTTGTTTATAAAATATCATTTCACCCACTGCAGAACTACCTGTGTTCCTGTGCATGGGCTAGCTACCAAGCAGCAGCCCCATGCGGAGTACTCTGCATGTCTCCCTGTAATATTTAGTTGGACTTATTTGTGTTATTTCCCCATCTCTACAGTAGCAACCAATAATGCGGAGCAAGGGTGGGATGTGGCAGAGGAAATCTTGAATGAATGAACATGACAGGGAGAATGGGCAGAACTCGACATGGGATATGTTGTTTCAGCACCAGCCCCTGGGGTCACCTGCAGTTCTGTTCTCCCTTCTCTTGGCTTTCTTAGTACTAAGAGCATATGTTGATCTGGTCATTACCCAACCGAGGCACAAAAGCATAAGCAGCATGTAAAATGACAAAGAGCACCAGTAAGGAACAGTTTATGCATTTTACACAATTTCAACCCAGCAGTGAAGAACTAAGAGACTTTGCACTAAGCAGCCCTTCTGACAAGAATTAGTGAAACAATATCATATCCTTGTGTTCTTACCAAGATAAAAATGGATTACTGCCCACATCCACTACCCCAAGCCCATTGCCCTTTTAAAAATCCCACCTTAGCAGGGAAGATTTCGCTGTTGTGAATATTGGCAGTAATGGTATTTTTGCTCAGATCAGTGCCCCACCCTCATCTGAATAAACAAACTGATTGCTTCTGAAGAAAAACATTTTGTGGAAAGGGCCAATTCATACTAACACACTAGTTTGTGAATGAAATGGGGTACACATTGTTCACTCCCCTCTGGGATGAATAAAATAGATTTTCTGGATCAAACTATATTCTGCAGAGTTAGAACTCCAGTCCACAGATGACATTTCATAGATCTGTACTGAGGCACAGTGGTGTGGAGTGGGGGCAATAAGAAAGCAGAGATGATCTCAGAAACCAGAAGGGTCCGCACCAAGGATTCTTAAACCCGAGTCCCCAGATGTTCCCAGCCACAATGAGCAAAGGAAGAAACCCCTGGCCCACAAAATTCTCCTCTCCCAAATGACACCCCTCACTTCCACAGAACAGAGCTGATAACTCATTTTTGTCTTTGGCCATTCTGCTCACTATTCTCCATTTCCTTGTCCCTCTTTTACATTGCTTGTTTCTTGCTTACCATGCATCCTAGCCTGCCCCTTCTCTTCCAGCTGAGTTTCTGCCACATTGCCAACTCCTGGCTGTTTCCCCTGGGATCCTAAATCACATCTCGTTTCCCCAGTCACCTCCAAGCCCACTCTGCACCCTCTCTGCGGCTGTACCACCTTGCTCGAATCTGTACCTGGTCACCCTTCTCTTGCACCACTCCTTCTGTTTGCTTCATCCTATCTAAATGTAGATTGTCAGCTTCTCGGGGCAGGGATTTTTGCTCCTGTTCTTTTGTAAAGTGTCATGTACTGTGGCGGAGGATACTTCTAGTCCAAGTATTAATGTTCAACAGCAGTTGCTTAAGGGTATTGTCACTTTCCTCTATCATTCGAAGAAGACCTGAGCTAAGCAAAAGCTTCAAAGTGCAGTTTAGGGTTTGGGGCAAATAGCCACTAAGGGTGGGGTGCATTTTGGATGCTGCAAGTTTCCCTGAGCCTACAAAATAGGGAAAGAGAAATAAATAAATTTAAATACTGCAACCCCTGAAAGAGCTACAGCTCTGATCCATCACTTGAGACAGAGATACAGAGGGTAGCCCAGCAGCCTCCTGGCCACTGATGTTTGTGGTTATGCACATTAAGATTGGGCCAATCAAATCTCATGCTTCAAGGTGCAAACTGGAAGTATTTTTTTAAAAATGCCTTCATCCGGACTTATTAAAGTTTTAATTAAACTTCTATTCAGGAGAGACATTTGAGGGGAAAGGTATGCTTGACAAGGTCAAATGTGACAGAAAAAGCCACAGAGGTCCTTAAACTGGGTGTGGAGATCATCACTGAAAATGGAATGAATGGAAAACCACACAAGGATACACTTGGAGGTGAGAAGCAAAAGAACTGGGAGCTGATCACACCCAGATGCTTGTTGTTTATACAACTTTGGTCTTGAAATTCGGACTTACACTTTCTGGCCATGTTCAGAAATTGGATTCTGAACATGTTGGGGTCCCTGGTCAGAAATTGGATTCTGAAGATGACTAAAGCTAAATCAAGACCAAACTGATGGTACAATGGTTGCTACATCTTAGGACCTGAAGAGAACAACAATACTTGGAAATGTTGGGGTCCCTTGGTGACACAGCAAGTGCGGAGTGTGGTAAAATGCTCTTTGAAATGGATTCGCATGAGTCCCTGCCTGGGCATTTTCCAAAAGAAGCATTTTAAGACATTTCCTATTTCAGTGATTGTTCACTGACCAGGTGAAAGTGGAAACGTGATGCTTTAATGCTTATAGAGTTCATATTGTTACCAATAATAGTATATAGAAGGGGTTTTAAAATGTGCCTCCAGATGTTGTTGGCCTACAACTCCCATTGTAGCTTTTGGCCACTGTAGCTGAGGATGATGGGAGTTGTAGTGCAACAACATCTGAGGACCCACCTTTGGGAATCCCAAACATATAGGTTTATTTATGTATGTGCTTTTTAGTTTTAGTCATCTGCCATAAGATTACTTTGTATGTTGTTTGGAAACTACAATTGGTACAGAATGTGGCAGCCAGACTGGTCTCTGGGTTTACCCGAAGGGACCATATAACACCAATTCTAAAAGAACTGCACTGGTTGCCGAAAGGTTTCCAAACGAAATACAAAGTGCTAGTTATTACCTATAAGGCCCTTAACGGCTTGGGTTCAGGGTATTTAAGAGAGTGCCTTCTCTGTCGTGAACCCTGTCACCTATTAAGATCATCTAGAGAGGTCCAGTTACAGTTGCCACAGACTCGTTTGGTGGCGACTCGGGACCGGGCTTTTTCTGTGGCTGCCCCAGGGCTCTGGAATGTGCTTCCTGCTGAAATAAGAGCATCTCCTTCTCTGTTTGCTTTTAGGAAGACCCTGAAGACGTACCTGTTTTCCCAGGCCTTCAACTGAGACTCATTTTTAAAAAATTGTTAGTGTGTTTTTATCTATTATGATTTTCTCTTTTTATGAATTTTAAATGTGTTATGTTTTATGTTTTTAATTCTGTACACCGCCTAGAGATTTTTATACTAGGCGGTATATAAATACATACATACATACATACATACATACATACATACATACATACATACGTAGAACACAGTACGCTAGAAATACAAAGAAATATATATGCAATATATATAAAAAGCATGGCCAGCCTCTCTATCTGGGCTCACTTTCCGCGGCCAGGCTTAGTGACCCAATTATGTATCAACTCTACTTCCAGAATGTCAAAGATCCCTCGTAAAGCCAAAAGGGAGTGAGTTTCACTTATTTTTGTAAGGTTGCCTTCTAGACTTCCAGAACAGATAAATGATTGACTCGGGAAAGGTTTCTCAAAGCAATTTCCTCCTACAGACTGGATCAGAGAGAGACAGGGAGAACTGTCACCGAACAGATTTAGGAACACTGCTATTACACTTGTCATCTCAATTGAAATCGTATCTTAACTCGGGGTTTTTTGTTGTTGTCATTCTTCACATTGTAAGAGGACGGCAGTATCTGAAAACAGATAAGGAAGTGCCTCCCCACATTTCACAAATACCCCCTCTTTTTAAAACAAACACTGCTCTCTGCTAAGTTGGTGTGACTTATTCACTTAATGAATTTTGTGTGTGTGCGTGTGTGTGTGTGTGTGATACTGTTCTTCCCTTTGGTCTGTTAAAAATGCACAAAAGCTTTAAGCAGGCTTCCTCCCCACTCCCCAATAAGTTCAATCATGTTTGTGACTTATGAACAGGACCACATTTAAGGGAAGGAGACTCAGGCCTGGAGCATTGGGGAGCAATCGTTCCTATCTGCTCAATCATGCACTCAACCACTAATAGTACAGCCAGTTCTTCATTTATAAAGCAATACTGTCAGGGTGTGCACGGACAATTTTTCACAGTTCGGTCCGAATTCAGACTGAACCGCCGGTCCGTGAGCAGGTTTGATCGAACCGACCAGCTGGTCCGTTTGACTGAACCAGCTCGAACCGAAGCAGCTTGTAAAGGGGGAGAGGGGAATCCTTCACAAAAGGCTTCTAAAGGTGGCCAGGTTAGGGGGCAGAGGCCGTGGTGGCGAGAGCCGAGGCATCTTTAAAAGTCAGTGATCACGTACATACTAGTGGTGGTGGCCACCACCGTATAGATACAGCCTGCATACTGCATACTGGCGGTGATGGCATGTGCGGAGCCCAGGTGAGTGTTGGAGCTGCACTGCTGCATGGAGGCTGCTAGGTGGGCCGCCACGGCTCTGGACTGGGCCCAGACAGCTTCAAGAAGCAGTACTGTGGCCGCTGGCAGTAAGCACCTTATCACTTACTTTTAAAGGTGCCTGGGTTCTCTCTCACACACTCAACCTGGCCACCCTTTAGAAGACTTTTGTAAAGGATTTCCCTTGTGCTTGTAAAGAGGAATCCTCGCCGGATTCCCCTTTACAAGTCACTCTACATAGCCCCTCGAAATGCCCAGCCAAGACTGGTCTCGATTCAGTTCAATTGTGGACTGGCTGGCCTCCCTGAAGGCCGGTCTGGTTCTGCTGCAACCCATTCACGCACACTTCTAAATACTATAGCAATCAGCTACTGTAACACTCTTTAATACTGGCCCAACCAATGTTGCTGCACAGCTCAATTTCTTGAAGTTCATATATTTAACTTAGTGTTAAAATAAAAATGCTTTAGTAAGCTTAGGGGGAACAAATGTGTTTTCATTTGTGTATATATTTACTTACTTACTTACTTATCCTGTTTCTATACTGCCTGACATGTGCATCCCTAGGCAGTGTATATAAGTTAAAATACAATATAAAAACAGGATAAAATGATTAAAACAATTATGATATAAAATCAATTAAAATGAATTAAAAGCCTGAGAAAACAGGTGCATCTTAAGGGTCTTTTAAATATATGGCACAAATATATACAGTTTTATAGACCCATGCATGCAAATTTGTTGTACTAAATGACAGGGATAAATCCTGCACATAGACTGTGCATTAAAGTTATGAATGGGCTTACAAATGCAATTAAAAATAAGATACTCCCAAGTTGAACAAGTAGAGAGCACCAAACTCACTCTTTGTCTGGGCACCATTTGGCCCAGACCTCAGCCTGTTTGTCAAACCTATTCAGAACAGTGTGAGGCTATTCACATGCATGTGCAAAACTGGGCTAAAGGAGCCCAGCTCCTTTTTGCAAGCACGTTTTGCATGCACGCACGCACGTGTGAACCACCGGGATTGAGCGCTCTCCAAAACCCATTTTATTGATTGAGTGTCAGCTGCAGCTGCAAGCAGCCAAGGCTGGCAAACGGGGAGGGGAGGGGAGGGGAGATCCCTATAATGCACCGTGTACACGTGCGGTGCATTATTGGAGCTCCTGGGGGCGTGGCAAAGCATGGCGTCACATCCCAGCCCTCAGAGTTACCAGCAGCAGCCAGTGCTCACGTGGACGGGTGATCCACCTGCCCAGAGACACCAGATTGATCGTCTGTGGGGAGGTAAGTGCTTCCAGGATTCCTCCCTGCAAACTGGGTAGCCCTTTCTCACTGCTCGTGAGAAAGGGCTCTAGCTCAGAAGTGTTACCAAATTCTCCAAGGGAAAAATCTGTTTCATATTAGTGGCTTTTACACTCCTGTCTCCAGAAAACCTCACTTGTGTGTCAGATTAAATTCCAGACTGGTCTTTGAGATTTCCTCATGGTTCCACTAAAAACTTAAGGGCTGGTTTTGTTTTTTTGTTTTTTTTAATAAAGCATTGTAAATACTGGCCCACAATGAATCAACACACAGTTGTGCAACTGCAAAATCCATTATTTTTAATGGGATTACTGTTGTGCAAACGTGGTTTGTGCAATTTTTGTAGTTGTACAAGAGTGCAGTTTTGCAACTACATGTTCACATTCTCACAACATGCCCACAGTGTTGTGTAGCATGTGGGCCACTTTTTTCAAAACAGGGTATTTAAAAGGGATGGAATTGCCATGAATCATAAGCTAAAGGCCAGCTAAGAAATGGCAATGTTGGCTGATCAGCCTTATTAGGTACCATATTCCACCCTAAATAACCATAATAATAATTCAAAAAAATCTTCACCGATTGCTTAACACATCTTGAAAGGTCTATTCAGCCAGCAGACCCTGGCCTGGACTAATCCTTCCTCTGTGTCCTGCCCCAAAATGAGGAGCCTGCAAAGGGAGGCAGGGCAGGGCAATTGGGCTTGCAGCACCCGGGACAGCTCCCAGCGAGCAACTTGCTCCAACAAGAGCCAGAGGTGGAGTGAGGCCTTACCTCCAGGCTCAGACTACCCTTCTCAGGCTCCATCTCCTGCTTGTACAGCAGAGCCATATAAAGGGGCAGAACTCTGGCCTGGAGTCCAGCATTTCTCCTCTGCTCCACCAAGTCCATCCTGACCTGTTGCCTGCGCTGTTGGGGAGCCTGGGAAGAACGCCACACATGTGGTGTGGAAGAGGAGAGGAGAGCTGGTCTTGTGGTAGCAAGCATGAATTGTTCTCCTTAGGGTATGGGGCCATTCTGGGAAGAACATCTGCATGCTTGCATGAAGAATGTTCCAAGTTCCCTCCCCGGCATCTCCAGAGAGGGCTGGGAGAGACTCCTGCCTGCAACCTTGGAGAAGCTGCTGCCAGTCTGTCTAGACAATCCTGAGCTAGCTGGACCAATGGTCTGGCTCGGTATAAAGCACCTTCCTATGTTCTTATGAGGGCAGTTCATTGGGGAGCTCTGGCTCAGGGAGTATTAGTTCTAGTCTGCCAGCTGGAAGGGCCAGGCTCCAGCCCAGTGTCAAGGTTTGGGGCTTGGGCCTGGGTCAGAGGCTGGCTCCTGCAGTCTGACTCCTCCCCTCTTCTCAAGGTCAGATTCAATGCTGCTGTTCAGGGCTGGGATCATGACACTCTGAGGCCTCAAAAGGTATTAGGGAGGAGGTTGCAGCACTCTGGGCCCTGCTCTTCTACTTCTCCCTGGGAGTAAACAGAGGGCCTCCTCCCTGTCTGGGTTTTAAATGTCTGCCTAAGATTGGCAATAGCTCTGTCCTCTCCTGCAAGGCTTCTCATTTTTGCTATAAAAGGGGGAAGTGACTTCCTTGATACAGTGACCAGTTCTGGTCACCGTATCTTAAGGAGGACATTGCAGAACTGGAAAAAGTGAGGAAGAAGGCAACCAAGATGATCAGGGGCCTGGAGCACCTTCCTTATGAGGCATGTGAGGCTTTTTAGTTTAGAAAAGAGGCGACTATGGGGAGACGTAGTAGAGGTATATAAAACTATGCATGAAGTAGAGAGAGTGGGAAGAGATAAATCTTTCTCCCTCTTTCACAACACTAGAACCAGGGGTCATCCCAAAAAACTAAATGCCAGGAAATTTAGGACCAACAGAAGGAAGTACTTTTTCATACAGTGCATAATTAATCTATGGAATTTTCTGCCATGGAATGTGGTGATGGCCACTAGCCTGGATGGCTTTAAAAGGGGCTTAGACACATTCATGGAGGACAGGTCTATCAATGGCTGCTAGTATGGTGGCTATAGGTCACCTCCAGCCTCAGAGGCACAAAAGCCTCTCATTACTAGTTACAGGGGAGCAACAGCAAGAGAGAGGGCATGCCCTCACCTCTTGCCTGTAGGCTTCTCAGAAGCATCTGGGGAGCCACTGTGTGAGACAGGATGCTGGACAAGATGGACCCTGGGCCTGATCCAGCAGTGCTATTCTTATGGTCTGAGCAATAAAGATCATAAAGGCCTTCTCTGTAAAGAGAAGAATAAAGAGCATAAAGGCTTTCTTTGTAGCTGCTCCTGGCCTATGGAATGCACTCCTAGCAGATATCCGCAGTTTAGGCTCACTGTTGGCCTTTAAGAGAGCCCTAAAAACTTACTTCCTGGCCTTCCAAGTTTTAAAAATTGTTTTAAATTATTTTAATTGGTTTTAAATGGTTTTGAATTGTTTTAAAATTGGTTTTTTTAATTGTTTCAAGTAGTGTGTTTTAAATGCTGTTTGTTTTAATGTCTTTTTAAACTTCTTGTAAACTGCCCAGAGCCTCTGGATGGGGCAGTCTATACATGTAATAAATGAATAAATAAATAAATAAATAAATAAATAAATAAAACCCCTTTTTCTCCTCTCTGCCTCCATCTGGCGGCTGCCTTCTGCATCCAGTCCCACTGCTGGGGCAATTGGGAGGCCGGCTTCATCAGTGACCATGTGAGTTTGGGGCTGAACCCTGAGCAGAAGCAAACTTTGTTGAGCCTGTCTAGGAAGAAATCCCAAAGGATTGGAGGATGATCACAGAGAAGACTATGGGATGAGGCTGTTGCTTAGTGGAAGACCATCTGCATGCTTGCATGCAGAAGGCCAAGGGTTAAATCCCCGGCCTCTCTTGGTGGGGCTGGGAAATACTCCTGCATGAAACACTGAAGAACTACTACCCATCAGTGTTGACAATACTGAACTAAATGGACCAGTGGTCTGACTCATGAGAAGGCCGCTTCCTAGGTTCCTAAGGTTCTGTTCTACACCCTTACCATCCTAACCAGCTGCACAGATGGAACTCAGTTCACTGAGCTCAAGGGATGGAGACCATGTGACTTTTAAGGGGTCCAGTAACATTCCAGAAGTGTGTCCTATATGTAGTTCCAAGCTAGTCCGCCTTCCCAACTTGTACATACATTTGCTAAAAATGCACTAATCAGATTTCAGCAGATCTGTTTGCTACTGAACTGAAATGGCATCTTATCTTCTAAGCCACAAATGTCTATGCAGCTTCTGAGCATTCACACATAAACCAATATGGTCCCTATATCTCTTCAATCAAGAATTTGATCTTGCTCTGCAGAGGAGGACCCAGAGTAAAAAGCATCACTTGGCCAATGCCCTGCTCTGCTACACTTCATCAGTTTCTGCATACTGTTCAATCACAATCTAGGAATACATCAACAATCACAGCCAAATCCCATAATTTGTCAATGGCTCACAGTGGTCAGGGACTCTTTTGGGGCTGAAATGACAAAATGTGTCACCCAGACCGAATGAATAAGACTTGGGTATCATTTGGCTTCTGAACATATGCATGGAAGTCAAAACACTTGTGCACGACTGAAAAACACTTGACTCTCCATTAGCTACAATTAATATTTAACTGATTGCTCAGAAACCTGCACTCCTCCATTTCCAGCTTGCATAATTAATCCGATTAGTCCAATTAACATGGAAAATTAGTCTGCTTTTGCCTTGCTGTAAGTCAGTAGTTGTGGCTAGGACCAAGATTGTAAAGAAGAAACCTCTGCCCAATTTATTTTGGCTGAGCACGTTCCAGAGAAAAACATGCCATTATCAAAAGGTGATAATATTTAGGTTGCATATACCTGTCTTTTGTAAGTAAGTAAGTAAATAAGTGAATGAATGAATGGATGAATGAATGAATGTTCCTCCCCTAGATGGGCCCCAACTGGACCTAGTTTGGTTCAAATCTGGTTCTGCTTGAACGGAACTGGGTTTTCCGGGTTTGTGCACATCCCTAGAATTCAGAGTGGCTTTTATACAGATCCAGGTGGCCTTCCACTGGAAACAACTTACAGGGCCAGGCCTGCTTAGCTTCAGCAGTAGAAGAGAGTCATGTGCCTTCAGTCCATTCTCTGCGCCATAAGTTGATTATTTCGCCCATTTTTCACCCAGTGTTCAGCTCACAAGGATCTTCGCTGGACATTTTCTGTCAGAGATTCTGTGGCAGATTCCAGTAGGGATGTGCACGAGCCTGTTTGGCGTTCTATTCCTAGAATGCCGAACGGGTTCGGAACCCTGCATTCAAACCGGTTCAAACGTGAGATGGGGACACCTTTAAGGATGGGGAAGGGTGCACTTACACCCCCCCGCCCGCCGTGCACGTTTTGCACGCCAGCGCTTCCTTGAAAACCAAACCGGTGGGGCGGCAGCATATCTCCCTGCTGCCCCGTCCCCTTTTCAGTACGGAAGTGACTGGAAGTAGCATGTGCGTGTGCGCACACCAGGCACATGCACAGACATGTTGCGCTCACTCACACGCATGCCGACGTGCGCATGTGTGCATGCTACTTCCAGTCACTTCCAGGCGGAAAAGGGGACGGGGCAGCAGGGAGGTACGCTGCTGCCCCGCCAGTCCGGTTTTTAAGGGAGTGCTGGCAGGAGAAACACGGCAGCGGGGTGCATGTGTGTGTGTAAGTGCACCCGCCCCCATCCATAAAAGTGTCCCCCCTGCCTTCGAACCGGCCCCCGCCAGTTCCGTGCACATCCCTAGATTCTAGCAGTGAGAGAGAGTTGGAATAGAAGACCCTTAAGGCCCCTTTCAAATTTCATTATGATTCTATTACCCCTTACTCTGACCATAAGAAAAACCCCACTCGTCAGCCCACAGGTGTATCTAGTTCAGCATTCTGCCACCCACTGTGACTAACGGTATGCCTCCAGAAATTCCACAAGCAGGACTTGAAATTAACAGGTTCCTCCCATTGCTGCCCTCCTAAGCAGCTGGATTCAGAGGTATACTGCCTCTGAACATGGAGGTTCTACATAGCCATCCTGGCTAATAGTCATTGATAGAGATATTCTCCATGAATGTCTCTAATCCTGTGTTAAAGCCATCTAAACTAATGGCCGTCACCTTAAATGGTGCATCAGGGAAATGCTTGACTAACAAGCAGGAGGTTGCCGGTTCGAATCCCCGCTGGTACTATATCAGGCAGGAGTGATATAGGAAGATGCTGAAAGGCATCATCTCATACTGCACGGGAGGAAGCAATGGTAAACCCCTCCTGTATTCTACCAAAGAAAGCCACAGGGCTCTTTGGGCGCCAGGAGTCAAAATCGACTTGACGGCACACGTTACCTTTTCTTTAAAATACTGACTATGTTGTGTCAGTGAATTCCATACACTCTTTACTCATTTAAAATATGTATACCCTGCCCCTCCAGTATACTTCTTTGGGGCAGCTCACAACATTAATATAATAGATACAATACAAAATTAATAAAATTAATAAAAGTTTAAAAACCAAATTTAAAAGTTACAACTTTTAAAAGTTTCAAACTAAAAATTATAAGTAAAAATCTAAAAACTAAGAAATCCACCAGATATAAACAGCGGATAAAACATTTAAAAGCCTCCCCTCAAAAGATGTGTCTTTAATTGTTTTTTAAACAGCACTGAGGGAGGGAGCATTCCAAAGTAGAGGGGCCATAACAGAAAAGGCCCTGTCTCTAGTCCCTGCCAACCAGATCTCTAGTTACATTTCATTGATAAATTAATTATGCATTGCATGATGTACTTTTTTTTTCCTGTTGTAAAGCCAGTGTCAACCAATTACACTGAATGACCCAGAGGTCCTACTATTAAAGAGAGGGAGACTCTCCTTCGCCTTCCTTGACTGCTTCTTGCACATATTCCCTTCCAGCCAAGATGAGTGCCATTCTTGCTCAAGTTACTCTGCTATTACTCACACCTATACCTGACCTGGAAGTCAGAAAGCCCTTTCTCTTAAGACTTTGATCCTTGATTTTAAGACTTTGATCATATCCAGAGAATGTCATTTTAAGAGCATAGATTGCATGGATAAAAGAAGCACCATTCCAGCCTGCAGAGTATCATGCCCCGGGGATCTTACTAGGCTGCCTGGAGAGCAATTTCCTTCTCTTTCTGACCCTATTATGATTTCCTCAGAGCTTGTTAACGGCTCGTGCCTGCCATTTGTTCAGTGGGCAAGTACAACTTAGGCATTAATTAATCAGCCTGTTTTATTTCTGGTTAAGGTTCGGGCATACTTCCCAGGCAACCTTCCAGCTGTGTTGCTTCACTGTTCTTATTCTGAGGTTCTGCCCTCTCCTTGTCACCTTCACAACTGAGCTTCTACTCTTTTCTTTGTTCCTTTTTGACAACTTGAAAATGTTTCACTCTTGAGTCTGGACCAAGATTTCCAGACATAGATTCTTACGTGAATCCTGTTCCACTAGACTGTGGACAGCCCTTGTCTATCCAGGCCTCAGCTCAAAAGGTCTGCATGCCCTGCAGCATTTCACAAACCAATACAGGGACAAGCAACACCTCAATTCTCATATCAAGGGTAATCTTGCAAGCCTCACCAGCCACTATTACACATGGTTGCCCCATTCCATGGGCTCAATCTATGCTGTATCTATTTACTCTGCAGTTGTTCCACCAGGAGCAGGGCTTTTTCAGTGGTGGCACCGAGGTTGGTGCCCCTTCCTCCCCTTGGAAGCACATCATGGTTTTTGCTGTTTGGCCACAGTGTTCTGTTTGGGCAGGCATTTGTTTGCTGACAATTTTATATCTGGTAGCTCCTGGTAGGTTTTCTGTGGTTTTGATTCGGCTGTGGTTTATGTATTTTATGCTTTTTAAGTGTCTGGAGGGTCTGGGCTGCACCCTGTGTGTACACTACTCTGAACACGCTGGAGGAATAACTAAACAAGTAACTAATATATAACTAAATGCATTCTTCTTTGATTTAAAAGCCAAATAAATCCTGCTTTGAGGGTTTTCTTTCTTTCTTTTGAATGAAGATCTACTAGAAAGACGTAATTGTCACAATAAATTATCGACAACAGTTCAACGTACCACAGCTTACTGTGGATGAAGTAGCAGGTGGTGCATGGTATGGTGCTTCACTGTTCATGGGCATGCGTTTACATGCATATGAACTAGAAACAGATGGATCCATTGCAAGATGTACCCACTCAGAGACTGCCTTCTAAAGACTCAGCAGAGGGAAATGAATCCTGAAGAATGGCAACACTAACAAATCCCAGTAAAAGCATTTTAACCAAGTGTCCCTAAAAGGAAAAGCAGGGACAATGATGTAAAAGGGACAGAGATCACAACATGAGAACTGCTGGGATACATGGAACTGACTGATTTTGAACCTTTGACCCAGATTCCAACTCTGTCTTCAGCTTTTAATTTGCCACATCCTGATCTTCAGACACTGACTTCTTGCTTTTGACTTCTTTTTGACTTTTTTGCTTCCGCTAGAACCCCTTCTGAAAGCCCACTTTAATTGCACACCTAAGCCTTATTCCCATGTTATCTTCAATGCATGTACAAACTATGTACAGTGTACGCTTGTACAGATGCATATGCAGGTACATTTACTCCCACATTATGTTCAACACATGCACAGTAGGACACTGCCTATCTGTACAATGCATTGAGGGACTGGTACCCAGACACATTTTAAAAATGAATGCATGCACAGACATTCACACATGTTTGTACAGACATCTGAACTTGGATCCAATTTCTTCACCACAGAGACCATTCTGCTTAAACAACTACTCCCTCAGAGATCTGTCTACATTACTTTTAGAGGGGCTCTTTTCAAGTTCATAACTTCTTCTCTGCAGCAGGAAAGCCAAGACACAATCCTGTAGACCACAATAAAAGGAAATGGTGTCCAGGAGGAAGGCCAGATTCATCTAAGAAATGCCACTTTGGAGGGTTTTCCACGGAAGCAGTAAAACAGGAAGTGATTTACATAAACCCACCTCCAAAGCAAATTAACTGCTCTTTGATAACCTCCATCTCCACAGGTGACCTAAATTTCTCTTCCACCTCACATACAAGTTCTCTTGTGTGCCTTGGGGTCATCCGTTCCACAATGCACTACATTTTATCTCACCATTCTCTCTAGACAATGCTAGTTCTGTATCTCAGCATAACTATTCTGATAGTGAAATGCATCAGATACACAGACTCATTCAAGACTTTACATATCCAGACGCTTACAATTATATACACAAAACTGGGTGAATTCAGAATTCCCAACCTGCTTATTTTCTAAATCAATCCCTCTTGGTATCCATGCGGGGTGGGGGGTTCCCATTCCAGGATGAGGGATAACATAAAAGCTATGGTGCTTTTAGGTCCTGCTGGTAAAGATCATTTTGATGCTTTCAGAAATAATTCAAGATGATATGATTATTTATCTTGGATATATGTAGGAATTGTAATAAAATGCATAAACTGTGGTTCTCTTGTGCTGATTTGGTTCTTGCTGCACTTCAACCTCACAGTGTTTCTTTACAGTTCTATATTTCCTCTGTCTTCATTCCCCTGAGTCTTGAAAAAGTGGGTAAGAATGTGTTGGCCTGTAGTTCTATGGTGGCACAAAGCTTTTCCGAGGCCTTCAGGAATGGGCTGTGAGTTTGGATAAGACTACATATAACCATGGCTCTATAAATTCAGCAGATGCACAGAATGGTATAATGGGCACAGAATTCCAGATCCTTCTACTCTCAGCATTCATTTAAACAAAACAAAATTTCTAACCCTTGTGGCTGTGAATATATGCTTGAAACTGTGTGGCTGAAGTGTGGTGAAATCTCAGAAGAAGCCCAAAGGGCACTGAAAATTTCCAGTCATCAAGGGGAATACCAGTGAAGTTCTGCATAGTTTCTTGACTTTTCTTGTGGCTGGTAGAAGCAGGGAAAATAGGCAAACATATGCTGATGGGTTTAATTTACATAATGTATGCAGCATGTGGAACTGAGCTTTTTGGGAGCAGAATTTTACTTTTTATGAAGGATAGAGTACACACATCCCTGTGAATAAGGTTAAACGATTTATTCTACTTTCCTCTGGAGGTAAACAGCCGCCTAACTAAATTTTATTTCATGCTAACTCATTATATAATGAGTATAACTCATGATATAACTCATGATTATGTTTACCATGAAGATATGAACAACATGGGTCAAAATGGATCAACCAATATCTGTTGGGTTTTTTAAAAAAATGTATGTTATGGTACCATCAGAAACTTAGTGAGTGTTGACATTTACTGTTACTTTGTCTTAAGATAGCATGACACTCCTGAGCAGAAAATGTAAGGAACTTTTTTGTCTTTTGATATGTACATCTGAGGAATGAAAACTCTTTATCTGGTAAATGTCTGGTTTTTCTGACACTTCTCACTGGCTCCTATACAAGCCTTCTTCAGTCGTTATAGAATCTGGGGATCCTGTACTCATACACAGTGTCCCTGTGCAGATGCACTTTGAAAAACTCTGCCCTTCTGCTCTCCATAGTTACAGCATTTCTCTGCACAGATGAATAGAGAGATTCTTCCTATGATCAGAGTGCTGGAGTGCCCCAGTATTCCACATCATAGGGAGGATCTCTCCACAAATACAGCATTTGTCTCTGTGGACAAAAGCTGTAACAGTGAAAAGTGGTGGGGCAGGATTTCAGAGTGCATAAGCTTGGGGGCATGCTCTCAGGGATAGGGATGTGCACGAACCTGTTTGGAGGCCCCCTGTTTTTTACTTTTCTACCAGAGGAAAGGTGGTTAGGCAGCGGAGTCATTCACGCCTTCGAGTGGTCCACATGGTCACACAACATGCTTTGCGACTTAACATCTCCACACTGCTTTCAAAGTTCCCTTGAGAGCTGTACTTTCCCTCCCTTCTCTGCATGACACCTGTACATCTATAGCATGGAGAAGGCTGTATGACCCAGGTGCTTTTAACCTGTTAATGTAACGGCTAACCATTTATGCTAATCTGCAAATCTTTGAGTGCTTTTATCAAGTCTGGATGTATAAAAGCCAGTTCAGAACATTTTGTCACACTATTGCATGACCAAGAAACCAAAATAGAGATTGATGTGGATGAAGAGGCAGGGCTGTGCAGACAGATGCAGGCATATATAATAAATATCAGTGACCAGGGGCAGGATGCAGGTGCAGCTAATGCCAAATGCATCCTTTTGCATTCATCAATGTGAGTGAATGGCTGCCGTTCACCCCTATAAGGTAAAATGAAAAGCTAGACTTTGAATATGATCCTTTGGACATTTGGCAGCTGCAAATTCACGGGGAGTAAGCCCTCTATTGAACACCGTGGGACTTCCAAGTAAACCTGCATCAGATTGGACTGCATAAGATAATGTTGCAGTGAAAGCAAAGCCTTCCTTCCTCTCCTGATCTGGGCCCCAACAACAAGCATTCCACCGGGGGAGGGGTGTGTGTGTACAATACACCTGGGAATATTTTGCCTCCCTGCAGGCATTTTTGCAATATACATGGCCTCCCTTCACATGCACCCTGCCCATCATGACGAAGGGCAGTTTGCTAGTAAAAAATATGTAAAACAAAACGATGGGAGTGAACCAGTGGAACCTTTCCATGTGACAAACAAGGCAATGGCAAGAGTTTACATCGCCACAAAGAACCTCTTAGATGTTGAAAAGAAAAGGTGATAATCTCAGATTCTATTTTTTAAAAAATCACAGGGGGTTGCCAGTGAGGCATGTTTTCAAGCATAATCTCTCACTGCCAACAGTGGCTCCATCTCCCCTGGCCGTGACATCCAGCTCCAATTAGCACTTTAAAAGAAAAGGGTTTCATAGACTGCTCGAACTCACCTCTGCTCAACCCGTCTGGCCCCCGGAGGATTCGGCATTCTTCTATCTGGCCAAATGGAGAAAACATCACCCTGATATCGTTCTCATTACATTTCTTCGAAACCATTCCTATGAACAATTTTCTGTCTTCCACAGCTAGGAGATAAAAAATAATGAATGAGCAAAGGGCAGTTCATCTCTTTTTTTAATCCTTTCCTCGTCTGTGATCAATGCTTCATTACCACATCAAACCAAGCACCAGTCTTGCAAGCATGGCACTGGAACAGAAGAAAAGTCCTGTGGAAAACACTTCACACATAAAACCCTTCTCCTCTCTCCCCGGAATCTCCTGCCACCCCCTCCCGCCACTGTTTGGATGACACCAACTGGAAGAGCCAGCCATCTCATCTGCCTCTTTCCACAATGTTGCTATCTTAAGAAGAAGAAAAATCTTATATGAGAGACTAAATGTGGTCAAATGGGAGCAGGCAGCGTGTGCAGATTCTAATTTAGATAAAAATTCCTCCCATCCCGCCTACTAATACATGAAAGAGAAATGCGAATGGCAGCTGAGAAAAAGTCTGTGAAATGAAATGGGTTAATGGTGAAAAAATAGGTGGAGTTGTGAGGCATACGGGACCCCCATGATCAGTTTCAACCCGCTGCAGTGAACAGAGCACAAAAGGCAGGTGGTAGCAATTGTGCCGAAAAGAGAACATTGCAGCAGAATCTCCTCTCTCTTTACCTATAACGATACAGTAATTCCCACTCAGAGAAGACATAGCGAGGGAGCATTCTCCTTCTAGGGCAGCACTTCAGTGGAAGGCATTACAAGATTACTTTGGAAAATCTAAATCCCCACCAGACTTGTAATGTTGGGCTTGCAAAGATCTTTTTTTTATATAAAGGGGGTGGGGTCAAGTTATTGCCAGATGATTTCCTTTCTGTTGAGGCAGACATAAAGTAGGTCAAGGCAGAAGCTGCGTGAATCAGATCGAGCTTAAGCAAGCTCACATTCAGAGGCTTTAAAGCTGCAAACACAGAAATGGCTAGAGCGGGTGAGAATCTGTTGACAAATTGGATACTGCAGGATACAGACTCCACAAATACAGGGAGTGGCTCTCTCATGATGGAAATTAACTGTCCCGCTTTATATGATCATCCTCCGGTAATTTCGTACCAATTTGGCAAGGGTTATACCTAGGCAACTTTGTCCTATGTAACACATCCTTATGTTCCTGTCATGCCTATGCTTGTTTACTCAGAAGTAAGTCCTGTAAATCCTCTTACAGCCTATTAACAAGGCTAGCTGACATTATTGAGTCAGCTGTAACAATGGTGAATTTCAGTGGCTAGGAACCCTAACCCTAACACACACATACTCCGACTCACCAGGAGGATACCAGCCCAGACTGAAAGACACAATATTGCTTCTAGGGGATAAATTCACAGCATTCCTGAGTTGAGGCCTGAGGCCTGAGCCATTTTGGAAGGGCGGTATTCAAATCAAATCAAATCAAATCAAATCAAAAAATAAATAAATAATTCACTGGAAGTTTTACGCACAGCAGTTTTACTGCGAGGTTTTTGCTTTTAGCTCGCATCTGCTCCAGAATGGAGGGTGCAAGTTCACACATTGGCCAGATTTCCCCCGAACTCCCCTGAGAGTTATTGGGGAGCAGTCCACACGTGCAATTTGAGTTTTACACTGCGCCTGAGTGTAGCCCAATTTATCTCCGGAGTAAAAAACTCCACTATTTTCAGCAGTTTTCAAAGACAGCTTTAAATTTGCAGTAAAGCCTCCCGGTAAATCTGCGGTAAAATCTGCTGTGCATAAAATCTCCTGGCATTGAAAACTCATAAGAATCTGCGCCAGAAGGGCAGTCCCAAGGACAGCATTTCAGAGTTGCAGTGCTACAGCAGAGAAGGCCCAATCCTCAGTTATCATCATCCTAAACCTCAGCCTTGTTTACTGATGCATAGCAATTTTCAAATTATCCAAGGGAATGCTGGGTTTCCTCGAAAGTTTAAAAGGAGCCTGAAAAATGGCAGGTGCCTTTCTGAAAGATAGCTTGCCCATTGCTCCTCCCCTCCTAGTATAAGTGATCATCTATATATATAATTCGCTTACCGACGACCGAGTTGAGGACTATGTCCGGAGGTGTCCGGAGCCGTGCAGATGCCTGGGGAGGGAGCCGCAGCGAGGGAGGCTGGCGGGACTCCAGGGAATGGTAAACAGGACAGCGGACTGGGGAACAGAGGCAGAGGAAGAAAGGGGAACGGCAGGCAGGAATCGGCCGGCAACCTTGGGGCAGCAGGAGAAGGTATGAGGGGGATGGCTGGGGCCAGTTTCCTGCTTTGCGAGCAGCGGGTGGTGGCGGGGAGGGCCGTTTGTGGGCCGTTAACCTTCCTGCCATTGTTTCCGGCCCATCTTCCCCACAGCCACTCTGTCGCACCCCACACCTCAAAAAAACAACAACCAACCCCCCCCATAAAACTTAAAAAAATACCACCACTCCCAGTCACTCCTTCAAAAAAAAAAAAAAAGACTGTGTAGTCCAGCTGGCAGCCCCGCCCCCCCCAAAAAACCACCCACCACCCATACAACAACAACAACAACTCAGAAACAACTGAAAAATCAACCAAATTCTCTCAACAAAAGTCCAAAAGTAAGTATACTACCACTGGGGGGAGGACAGAGGGAGAGAGCTGTGGGAGGGGGCGACAGAGCGAGCGAGGGAGTTGGGGGGGGGCAATGAGACAGTTGTGGGAGGGGGGAGAGGGGGGGGGACACGGTGCAATGCACAGCTAAGAAGGGAGGACCAGCTAAACAAATTCTCCCAACTAAACCCCAGAAAGTTAGTAAACTACCGCACAGATGCTCTGTGCGGGTTCAGCTAGTTGTGTGTATTTTAAGTCACCCTTTCCCTTCAAGCAAGGCAACAGGACCAGCCTATATTCAAAGAACATCGCCCCGGCTTTCCCCAAGCACGGTGTTTGCAGAGGCAGGTGCTGAATGTGGGAATAATCTCTCCCTGCATTCTAGAATCTTGGCTGGCCAGGGTTCTAGAACCCAGGAAGTAACCCTTCTGAAGTTCAGCATTTGTCTCTGAAATAAGCAGGGGGCATAGCCACAGGGTATATCAGTGTGACTAGCCAGCATGCTCCCATCCCCCCACTTCCCACGTTGTGCCTGAATTGAGATATAACATTTGCAGAAGCCTATGCTGTGGCTCCATATTCAACACTCTGGGCCATATTCAACATTCATAGATGAGCCACGCCCACAAATTTTGACCAAGGGTACTATCTCAGAGGACGAATGCTCAAGCTGATTTTTTGGCAATGTCCATCCCCTGGAAATGGAAATAGGTGATAGCATTGTCACAGCACTTACAGCTTTCTCTGTGTTATCACCACTTTATCTCTATCCCCAAATGATTAGGGTAAAATAGCAGTCATTTTTGCACAGACGAAAGGGTTAGGGTCAGTGTTCCCTCTAACAGGTATTCCCAGATGTTGTTGACTACAACTCCCATAATCCCCAAGTAAAAACTATTGCAGCTGGGGATTCTGTGGATTATAGTCAACAACATCTGGGAATCCCTGTCAGAGGGAACACTGGTTAGGGTCACAGTGAACAAACTGTTGTACTCCATGGATTACTCTCCATGAAGTAATCTTTGGAAGACATTCCTGCCAACTGTCATTTCCACTGCTCTGACAATATCAATAAAATTATATAGGGGTGTGTGTGTGTGTGTGTGTGTGTGTGTGTTTTAAAAATGTTTAAAAGCTTTGAAAACACCATTGGAAATTTGGCCGCTTTAGGCCTGATGGTCAGGCCAATAAAAAAGCATGCCAGCACACTGAAAGGTGAAAGTACTGAAATGCTATTTTTCATCTCCAGAGGTGTAGATCTTGTCAAAAATAACAGAAAGCATTTGCCCGCCCAGCTGGCTCATGCATTAACAAGTCAATGTGGAAAGAGTTTCCTGAAGGTAGAAAGCACGAAAACCACTGATCTAGGCTTTTTGTTTAGCAAAATGTGGAACTCAGGGAGAAAGTGGAATCAAGTGACAGAGAGGACAGATGTCAGATAAGAGACTTTCAAGACTGGACTTATGCATGTTGGAACTTAAAGACTTAAAAGAATGCCAGGTCACTGTTCTTGTCTATTGACCTAAAAGTCTTAAGCACTTCTTATACAGCAGGTTCCCTGCTCCTTTCTTGGCTCTGGAAATGGCAGTAAATTTAATTCGCTCTTAATGAGCATGCAAG
The DNA here is from genome assembly GCF_027244095.1 of Hemicordylus capensis. NCBI lineage: Eukaryota > Metazoa > Chordata > Lepidosauria > Squamata > Cordylidae > Hemicordylus > Hemicordylus capensis. The sequence continues at coordinate 248,189,742 of NC_069661.1, forward strand.
CACAGTTTGTAGGGAAGCACAGGGAAAGCACTACTTCAGAGAATCTGCCATTCAGTTATTTATTTCTATTATTGTGCAAAGTATTTTAATAATGAAGGAGTTCTTTTGTTTCCTTTCCACTGGGGGATGAGGGCGGGGAGGAAAGGAGAGAAAAACTTCCCTCCTCTCCTTCAGCATACTCTGGACTATTAGCAAGCATTTGCTGAATAAAATCATACACTGAAGCAGGTTCTGAAGAAAATCAGTATATGCCACTATGTTGGTCTTACATGGCATTAAGCATAGCTTCGCAACAGTAGAAGTGTGTGTCTGTGTGCGGATGCACAAGATAGTCATGGTAGTGAACTGCAAACATTGTCTGAAGTAATTTCCCCAAAAATGTTCATGCATGGTTAGCAAACCTATGCTACAATTTTATACTAACTGGCACAGAGAAAATAAGTTCTTTCCTAGAAAAATACGGACATGAACTTAATAATAATAAATACGTTTAAAAGATACGTTAGCTGAATGCCAGTTTAAGGTTCAGTTCATGTTTTACTGTGAGACTGAGTATGAGGTCCAATTCATCAAGAGGTTCTTCTGCACAACTCTCACAGTAATGCTAGTGCTCAGCTACCCCTCATTTCTATGGGGAAACTGAAATGGGAGACTCCCATAATCCATGGGAGACTGGATTATGCCTTTAGTGGAGAAGAGGGCTGGATTTGGAGCTGGATGTCACATGACTGATGTGACGCTTACTGTTGGACAGTTTGTCCAAAAGGGACACGCATTAAGAGAAGCAGTATTAAAGTTGTGTGTGGGAGAGGACAGATTTCTCCATAAAACCAGAGAGATACTTCCTTTTGTCCCTATATATTTTAAGTCCCATTTACAAAGGGAAGCAGTGAACTGCTAAATAGCCATTGATTTAACTTCCCGCTCCTCTTCCCTCCCCGGGGGAAAAAAAGAGGAAAGGTTTGGTTTTAATTTTCCAAACTGCTGCAGATGACAGACTTCCCACCGGCCTGCTCGACTTTCACTGGTAAACTGATAAATATGGCAAATTAACTAAAACGATTTCACAGATTTTCAGCTGGAGGCGGAATTTATAGTAAATTAAACATCCAGCTCATGTATACTGTATATCTTTCACAAAACGCTGCCATCGAGAAAGCTTCACTTAGAGTAAAAAAACAATACAGAACTGTAGACCTGCTCCTTGCATTGCAAATGCTCCGGATAGATCAAGCAATCTTAAGAAAACCCTTGCTGAAGTAGGCAGAAGGTCCATCTAATCTAGCCTCCTAGATTAGATCCAGCCAAGAGCTGGTCTTGCAGTAGTGAGCATGAATGGTCTGCTTTGCTAAGCAGAGTCGGCCCTGGTTTGCATTTGGATGGGTTATTACACCTGAGCACTGTCCACTGTAAGATATTTTCTGTAGGGAATGGACCATAGCTCAGTGGTAGAGCATCTGCTTGCATGCAGAAGGTCCCTGGTTCACTCCCTGGCAGTATCTTCAAGTAGGGGTGGGAAAGACTCCTGTCTGAAACTTTGGAGAGTCACTGCCAGTCAGTGTAGTGAGCTAGATAGACCATCTATGGACCATGGCCATGGTATGGCAGCTTCCTATTTCCCCACAGTGGTCAACTAGATCAGGGATTCTCAATGTTTGGGTTCCCAGATGTTCTTGGACTTCAGCTCCCATAATCCCCAACCACTGGGGCTGGAGATTATGGGAGCTGAAGTCCAATAACATTTGGGAACCTAATGCTGAGAATCCCTGAACTAGATGTCTCTGGGAAGTCCACAAGCAAGGATGGAGTGGAGGCAACAGTTCTCTCCCACAATTGCCCCCACCCCCCAGGGGCATACTGCCTTTGAACACAGAAGTTTCATTTAATAGCCTTTGGGCTTAAAGGAAATGACATGAAGAACATCAGTTTCCAGTTAAGGGAAACTGTAGCAACCAATCTCTTCTCACAATAGGCCGTAATGTGGAACCACCACCACCACCACCACCACCACCACCACCACCACCACCACCAAATATTTATGTACCGCTTTTCAACAAACATTTCCAAAGTGGTTTACAAAGAGAAATAATAAATAAGTAAGTAAGTAAGTAAGATGGATCCCTGTCCCCAAAGGGCTCACAAGCTAAAAAGAAACATTAGATAGACACCAGCAACAGATGCTGGAGGGATACTGTGCTGGGGGTGGATAGGGCCAGTTACTCTCCCCCTGCTAAATAAAGAGAATCACCACATTAAAAGGTGCCTCACCACAGCTAAGCCCGGTTTTGTGTGACACCCCCAAGGCTCAGGATCATGCTTCCTCCATGCAAGCACATGACATGCATCTATTAAGTACACGCTGCACCCCTCCCAAGCTGCGGGAATGCTTAGTATCTCTTTCAGCCTTCTAGAAGTGCATGACACCCTTGCCTCACTTGGAAGGAGCCTGATTCTGAACTTCCTCCATTAACCTTCTCTGCTCTCAAGGTTACACTTTCCCCATGAGAAACGTCCTGCATGTACAGTGGTCCCTCGACTTACAAACTACTCGACATAAGTATTTTTTGAGTTACAAACGGCAGTTTTAGATCCGGTTTTAGATGCGGTTTTTTCGACTTACAAATTTTTAGATGGGGTTTCCTCGACTTACAAATTTTTAGATGGGGTTTCCTCGACTTACGAATTTTACATGCGGTTTCCTTGACTTGCCTGCCTGTTTACTGCCTGTTTATTCTTGAAAAGAAATGTTCCTGTGCAGTTTGCAAGCCTTACTGGGGGTCTGGGTCTTTTTTCTAGGCTCCGGAACGCATTAATCCGTTCCCAATGCATTCCTATGGGAAACCGCTTTTCGACTTACGAATTTTTCGACTTACAAATGTGCATTCGGAACGGATTAATTTCGTAAGTAGAGGGACCACTGTACTTGATTCTAGCTACATGTGTTATAGCCAAACTAGATACAACAATGGAGAGCCTTAAATTTTTCATTTAAAAAAATCACAAGGGGGAGTGGGTACCCAATGTGGATCAGAACTCAGAGCTGGGAATAGCGGGCGTAACCTTCCCCTCTGGTGCTGTTTTGCCAATGCATTTCCCTAGGGCAGAGCCCCACAACTTCAGCCCTCCTGTACATGTTGGACTACCATAATTCCTGACTACTGGCTACTCTAGCTAGAGATTATGTGAGTTGTTGTCCTAAAACAGCTGGAGAGCTGAATTTGTGCAGCCCTGCCCTAAGTGCTTTTGTCCCACGGGGGAAAGGATATGGGGAACATAAGGAGATGGTCTGTATCTTCCAGCAGTGGAATAGCAACTTGGGGTGTGTGTGTGTGTGTGTTTTCATTAGGAAAATGGCACAGGGAAAAGGGTAACAAACGGGCCTTTTAATTAGCCTCAGGTCACACACACGGAGGGCTCCCATCCAAAGTATGATTCAGAATTTGAAAAGATCAGATCAATCCTTTTCATTCCATACAGCAAAACTAATCAGTTAACATATAACCCCAGGACCAAGAGTTATTTCAATATTTGGGGTTATTACATCGATGCAGGATACAGTGGCTGACATATGGTGCAATGTTGCACATGTGGTGAAATGCAATATTTGTGCAGTTGCACAACTGTGCTGGTTGTACAATGGGATTGTGCAAACTGAACTGCATGAAAATGCAGCCATTATATACAATGGCTGTACTATTGCATAACTAAGAACGTAAGAACAGCCCTGCTGGATCAGGCTGAGGGCCTATCTAGTCCAGCATCCTGTTTCATATAGTGGCAGTCACTCCATTTGTGCAGTTTTTGCTCTTGTGCAGTTGCACAAATGTTGCATTCACCATATGCATAATGTTGCATGGCATGTCAGCTAGACAGAAGAAAGTGTGTGGGGGGGGGATGGGGGACACTCGAATGAACTTCCTGCCCCTAGGCCTTTCAGAGTCTTGGAAAGGGTCCTGGTACTAAACTCTCACTCAGCTCCACAGTTCCAATTCAAATCCCAGCCCATACAGCTGGTTTTTACAAAGTCTTAAAGAGGCGAGCGAGTTGAACATAGGTCTCCATCACTTCGGGGGTATTCTCACAGGCAGGCAAAACCGGGCGATGGAAGCCCAGCCCAGTTTTGCCAGCACATGAGAACCATCAGGAGCCCTGCAGCTCCTGGTGGCGGCATGGCAGTGAACCCGCCTCCGGGGCCGGCCTTCGAAGCGCTCCCTTAACCTTGTCTTTTCGATCATCTGCCAGTCTCAGCTGCTTGCAGCCAGCCTGGGAGACTGCCGGGCTCCCTGCAGGTGCCGGGGGATCCCCATAATGCACCACACGCTCGCACAGTGCATTATGGGAGTTCTGAGGGCCTCCCAGTCCCCAAACCTCCCTGCTGCCGGCAATGGTGGAGGATCGTCTGGATGTGCCATCCGCTTTTAAAGGCTCCCTGCACTCACCCCTTGGAGCCTTTTCTCATGATTGCGAGAAAGGGCCCTGAGAAGGCTTCTTTATAGCCTCACTTGCTACTTTTTTACCATGTCTGAGGTCAAACTAGACGTTAAGCAGAGATCCATGATTCTTTTCTCCATTTTTAGCCTACAGGTGCAATCTACCACCTGTTCTCCTGACTCTTGTCTGACATGGCTTATACTATTTGGCAGGGGAGCTGTTGTAGACGGACTGGTAGATATTATAAATGCTTCTCTGAGGGAGAGCAGGATTCCTCCTTGCCTTAAGGAGGCAATTATTAGACCTCTTCTGAAGAAGCCTGAATTGGATCCCTCAGAGTGAAGCAACCCTGTCTCCAGGCTTCTGTGGCTGGGCAAGCTGACTGAGAGGGTGCTGGCCTCCTATCTCCAGCCAGTCTTGAAGGAAATTGATTATCTAGACCCATTTCAAACTGGCTTTTGGGCAGGCTATGGGATGGAGACTTCCTTGGTTGGCCTAATGGATGATCTCCAATTAGGAATTGAAAGAAGGAGTGTGACTCTGTTGGTCCTTTTGGATCTCTCAGCGGCTTCCAATATTAGCGACCATAATATCCCTCTGGAGGGTCTAAGGAGGTTGGGGGGTGGGAGATTGGGGGTGAGAGGCACTGCTTTGCAGTGTCTCTGCTCCTACCTCTTCGGCAGATTCGAGATAGGGGAGACTGTTGCTCTTCAAAATCTGAACTTTTGTATGGTGTCCCCCCGGGCTCCACATTCTCCCCAATGCTTTTTAACATCTACATGAAGCTGCTGGGAGAGATCATCAGCAGATTTGGTGCAGGGTGTTATAATTATGCTGATGACACCCAAATCTATTTCTCCATGTCAACATCATCAAGAGAAGGCAAACTCTACCTAAATGCCTGCCTGGAGGTGGTAATGGGCAGGATGAGGCATAATAAACTGAGACTGAATCCAGAGAAGAGAAAGGTACTTATTATGTGGAGTCATAACATGGGTGATTATTTTGATATGCCGGTTCTGGATGGGGTCACACTTCCCCAGAAGGAACAGGTACACAGTCTGGGGGTGCTTCTGGATCTAAACATCTCCCTAGTATCTCAGGTTGAAGCGGTGGCCAGAGGTACTTTCTATCAGCTTTGGTTGATACTCCAGCTGCGTCCATTTCCTGAGATCAACTACCTCAGAATAGTGGTACACCTGCTGGTAACCTCCAGACTTGACTACTGCAATGCGCAAGTTGCACAATGGGGCTGCCTTTGTACATAGTCTGGAAACTGCAGTTGGTACTGAATGCAGCAGCCAGGTTGGTCTCTGGGTCATCTTGGAGAGACAATATTACTCCTATACTAAAAGAGCTACAATGGCTACCAATACGTTTCCGGGCAAAAAACAAGGTGCTGTTTATAATCTATTAAGTCCTAAACAGCTCAGGCTCTGGGTATTTAAAAGAATGTCTTCCTTGCTATGAGGCCCATTGCCCATTGAGATAATCTGGAGAGGTTTGTTTGCAGTTGCCAATGGCTCATATGGTGGCTACACAAGGATATACCTTTTTTCTTGCTGCCCCAAGACTCTGGAATACACTCCCTGCTGATTTAAGAGCCACCCCATCTTTGGTGACTTCTAACAAGTCTCTAAAGACTTCTTTTGTCAACCAAGTTTTTTAACTACACTGTGGTTCACATAAGGAGATGGCATAACCTCCCTAAATGCCTGCCTGGAAGCAGTAATGGGCTGGATGAGGAAGAATAAACTGAAGCTGAATCCAGATAAGACGGAGGTACTTATTGTGCGGGGTCAGAACTCCAGAGACGATTTTGATCTGCCTGTTCTAGATGGGGTCACACTTCCCCAAAAGGAACAGGTTCGCAGTCTGGGAGTACTTCTGGACCCACACCTCTCCCTGGTATCTCAGGTTGAGGTGGTGGCCAGTGCTTTGGCTGATATGCCAGCTGCACCCGTTTCTTGAGATGAATGACCTCAGAACAGTGGTACACATGTTGGTAACCTCCAGACTTGACTTCTGCAATGTGCTCTATGTGGGGCTGCCTTTGTACATAGTCTGGAAACTCCAGTTGGTACAGAATGTGGTAGGCAGGTTGGTCTCTGGATCATTTCGGAGAGACCACATCACTCCTTTGCTGATAGAGCTACACCGGCTGCCAATAGGTTTCTGGGCAAAATACCAAATGCTAGTTATAACCTTTAAAGCCCTAAATGGCTTAAGCCCTGGCTATTTAAGAGAAAGTCTTCTTTATTATGAGCCCCATCGCCCACTGAGGTCGTCTGGAGAGGTACGTCTCCAGTTGCCGCCAGCTTGGCTGGTGGCCACACGAGGCTGGACGTTCTCGGTTGCTGCCCTGGGACTGCTGAATGCGCTTCCTACTGAAATATGATCCTCCCCATCTCTGACAATGTTTAAAAAGCATTTGAAAACCCACCTCTTCACCCAAGCTTTTTCAGCTTTCTAAATTTTTAAGTTTTAATCTGTGGTTGGTTTTTAAATTGTTAAATTGTTTTAAATTTTTGTATATGTTTTAACTTGTTTTGTGCTATTGTTCCAGAGACTGCACCCCCCCTGATCCCCGCAGCACTCGCCAGCTCCGTGGCAGAGCCAACAGTTGTGTGGGCGGCCGATCCGGCCACTCAGGGATGCAGCCATGATCGTCTCCTGGGAGAGTGGGCTAAGCCCGCTCTCCCCACAGAACCCCCTCCGGCGGGTCTCACTGATCGTGAGACTCGCCTCAGTGAGTCCCAAGCATGGTCTAATGGCACATTTGACAGACACCTTGCTGGAGCTAAGCAGGTTTTAGTGTGGTCAGTGCTATCTGACCATGGATGGGAGACCCATGTATGCCATCTTTGGGGATGGGACTATGGCACAGTGGTAGAGCATCTGCTTTGCACAGGAAGGTGTCAGCTGCAATCTCTGACGTCTCCAAGTAGGGCTGGGGAAAACTCCTGTCTAAAACCTTGGAGACCTGCTTGCAGTCAGTGTAGACAATTCTGAGCTAGAGGGACCAATGGCCTGACTTGCTATAAGGCAGCTTCTTATGTTCCTATAATGTTGAGCTGGGAAATGACCAGAAAGAAAGGGTTGAACAGCCTCTCCTTAACTGACTTTCTACTGCTCAGAGGCAGCATGCCCCAAGCCTCTTTGAGTTAAAACAAAACAAAACAAAACAAAACAGAGAGGAAATAAGAATAGAAGTCCATATAACATGTAGCTTAAGTCCAAGAGGTTTTCTGTCTCAGTCCTTGGAATGACTGGAGGTCATTGGCTGAGATATAGACTAAATTACTCCCGAGTAGTCCTTTGGATATTAAGTATTTCTTTAAAATAACCCCTGAGGAGTAATATTCAGTAATTTAGTCTGCATGTCAGCCACTGTGGTGTATGAATGTGAATACAAACCAATAACATTTTTGTAAAGTTACAAAATGATGAGAGTGGAAATGTGGCCTGCTTCTCGGCAAGAGCCCTGACCATTTGAAAATCTTTCTGACCAACTCATTTAGTTGCTAAGTACAAGTTCAATGCATTTCACCAAAAGTTGTGATGCCTGGTCTCTTCCAATGCCATCCACATTAATCTCAATTTAAACTTTACAGTACCTTCTAGAGCCCAAAAGTTATTTTCTATACAACCAGATCAGAAAACTCTCCTCTGGAACAAAAGAAAAATAGGCAGAGCCTTCTAGACATTTTCTGACTTTGCAGAAAGCTTGAAAAAAGAGAATTTGAAATGGGAAGTTGAACCAAGTGCTGAGTTGGAAGTAGAAATTAAATGCCATATGTTAGCACTAACACATAGGGAAAAAAGTTGCTAATTAATTCAGACAGCTTTAGATCCAGGTGTGACATGGACAGATTGTGCGCAAGGGTTTTTTGCAGTCTTACAAAGCAGGATTTAACATTTCTCCCTTTCCATCTCTTTCATCTGAATAAATTTTAAAAGAACGTTTAACTTCTATTAAAGCTGCCAGCCCTTCCCTTAAGAGTACAAAAGGCTGAAAGCAAGGCCCACATTGACAAGCAGATTCCAAAGTATGTCTAATTGTTTAATGAAGTGAGGCATAAGATGAAACAAATATAGAAAGATTCATTTGAAACTGCAAACACAAGTATTGTAAACATTTTAAATTTTTAAAACTTGTATCCCACCTCAGGTGGAAGGCAGCTCAGAGAATGAGAAATAGCATTACAGCAGTTTTTAAAAAGAATCCAGCCAATAAAATATGAACAAAAGTGAGACTATCTACAAGCAATCTAAAAAACTCGCAAATGATTCCAACACTTTACTCACTGAGGATGCAGCAGGGGCAGAACACAGGCCCATCTGCCCCTAGGGACCCATCAGCCTCTGTCTCCCCCTTCCCCCTCCCGGATGGCCCACCAGCCGCCTCTGTTCCTCCTGCAGCCTTTCGCGCTTATCTCCTGCCTCCAGCATGCTGCCTCCCTCCACTTCTGCCCAGTTGCCTCTCTGCTTCCACCCCTGTTTCCCATCCCTTCCTCTTCCTGCCCCTTCTCTTCCTTCTTCTGGCTGGAGTGGGAAACAGCAGCAATGTCAGGCAGCATGCAGTGAGTGACTGTGGGGGAAGGCCGTATGTGCACCACAGTGTGTGGGGACAATTGGATGTTTGCACAATCAAAAGGGGGGGGCGGTGCACCAGGGGAACTGAACACACAGGCCTGCTGGCTACTAGTTAGGCCAATGGGGCACGGCCAGACTGACTGCAGGATATCTGTGACTGGATCACCCCTGTTTTTAAAAAAATAAAAAATAAAATGTGGATTGGTACTGTGAACCTGGGAGGCAGGGGGCTAACATTTCCAATGGAAACCATCCCCTGAAGCTATTTGTTCCTAAGGGGAAAACAGAAAAGTGTCCTACTAGGGGTAAATGGCAGCTTTGGGGAAGGGGTTAATTGGAAAATGAGGTGGGGAAAGGGGTATTGTTCCCCCTCACTTTCGTCCTGATCCAAATCACTTTTCTTCCACAATGGTTGCTATTGAAATCTGTCAAAATGTGGGAAATGCAATCACAAATCTGCTGATATCTGTGTCTAGCTGCACCCCGAGATAATACAAATGGGGCAGGGGAACAGAGTCCTTGCTGAGGAAATTGGCAAGTGGGAGGGAGGGATAGTCCCCTGAAAATTGCACCCTCTAAGGCAGGGGTGTACAGCCTCAGTCTTCCAGTTACTACAACTCTGTTGGCCCCTTAGATGATGAGGGTGTGAAAGGGATTATTAAGGAGGATAAGGAGATTGTAGAGAAGATGAATGAGTTCTTTGCATCTGTCTTCACGGCGGAGGATACTGACCATATACTCTCTCCGGAAGTGAGTCTCTAGGCTTGGAGGCTGAAGAACTGGGCCAATTTGAGGTACATAGGAACATAGGAAGCTGCCATATACTGAGTCAGACCATTGGTCTATCTAGCTCAGTATTGTCTTCACAGACTGGCAGCAGCTTCTCCAAGGTTGCAGGCAGGAATCTCTCTCAGCCCTATCTTGGAGAAGCCAGGGAGGAAGCTTGGAACCTTCTGCTCTTCCCAGAGTGGCAGCTCCATCCCCTGAGGGGAATATCTTACAGTGCTCACAAATCAAGTCTCCCATTCAAATGCAACCAGGTCAGACCCTGCTTAGCTAAAGGGACAAGTCATGCTTGCTACCACAAGACCAGCTCTTCTCTCTCATGAGAGAGGATTTTTTAATCCTTGAAAAACTAAAACTAAAAATTAAGAAATTGCCAGGGCCAGATGGCATCCACTCAAGAGTTCTCAAGGAATTCATATGTGAAATTGCTGCTCTTCTAGCAAAAATATGTAACTTGTCCCTACAGTCAGGTTCTGTACCAGAGGACTGGAAAGCAGCTAATGTAACACAAATTTTCAAAAAGGGATCCAGGGAGGATCCAGGAAATTACAGGCCGGTCAGCTTAACTTCAATTCCTGGTAAATTGATGGAAAGCATACTTAAAGACAAAAATATTAAACATATAGAAGAACAGGCCTTGCTGAAGGAGAACCACCATGGCTTCTGTAAGGGCAAGTCTTGCCTCACTAATCTTGCCTCACTAACCTCTTTGAGAGTGTCTACAGGCATGTGGATCAAGGTGATCCGGTTGACATAGTATACTTGGACTTGCAAAAAGCTTTTGACAAAGTTCCTCACCAATGGCTCTTGAGTAAACTTAGTAGCCAATGGGATAATGGGACAGGTTCAATTGTGGATTGGTGATTGGTTGAAGGACAGGAAACAGAGGGTAGGAATCAATGGACAGTTTTCACAATGGAGGGAAGTAAGAAGTGGGATCCCCCAGGGATCTGTATTGGGGCCAGTGTTGTTTAACTTATTCATAAATTATCTAGAAGTTGAGGTAAGTGGCGAAGTGGCCAAATTTGCAGATGACACTAAATTATTTAGGACAATGAAATCCATAAGAAATTGTGAGGTGCTCCAAAAAGATTTCTACAATCTGGGGGAGTGGGCGACAAAATGGCAAATGTGGTTCAATGTAAGCAAGTATGGTTAAATGTAAGCAAGTGTAAAATGATGCATACTGGGACAAAAAACCCCTATTTCACATATACGCTGATTGGGTCTGGGCTGTCAGTGACTGCCCAGGAGAGAGATCTTGGGGTTGTGGTGGACAGCTCATTGAAAGTGTTGACAGTGCGCGGCAGCTGTGGAAAAAGGCCAATTCCATGCTAGGGATCATTAGGAAGGGGATTGAATAAAAATGCTAATAGTATAATGCCCTTATACTAATCTATGGTGCGTCCACATTTGGAGTACTGCATACAGTTCTGGTCACCATATCATAAGAAGGACATTGTAGAACTGGGAAAGGTGCAGAAGAGGGGACCAAGATAATCAGGGGGCTGGAGCACTTTCCTTATGAGACATGATAGAGGTGTATAGAATTATACATGGAATAGAGAGAGTGGACAGAGAGAAATCTTTCTCCCTCTCTAGAACCAGGGGTCATCCCTCGAAATTGATGCCCAGGAAATTTAGGACCGACAAAAGGAAGTACTTTTTCACACAGCGCATAATATATGGAAGTCTCTGCCACAGGATGTGGTGATGGCCATTACTTGGAAGGCTTTAAAGGGGGCTTGGGCAAATTCATGGAGAGCAGGTCTATCAATGGCTACTAGTCTGGTGGTTATAGGACACCTCCAGCCTCAGAGCCATGATGCCTCTAAATATCAGTTGCAGGGGAGCAACAGCAGGAGAGAGGGCATGCCCTCACCTCTTGCCTGTGGGCTTCTAAGAGGCATCTGGTGGGACACAGGATGCTGGACTGGATAGGCCTTGGGTCTGATCTAGCAGGGCTGTTCTTGTGTCTTGTGTGTTCTTGTGTAATCATTTCTGACCATTAGCTTTAGTGGTTGGGGATGATGGGAGTTGCAGTCCAACAAAAACTGGAGGGCCGAAGTTGAGCCCCCCTGCTCTAAGATAATCTTCTCCCCACCTGGGCTCAGATCTGAAATAACTGTATGGATTATTTGTCAATATTTGAATACAACATGGCAGTCACTGACAATATCTATTGGTCAATCGACTGGCATTACAAGCACACCAGCTTTGCATTGGTTAGAAAATAAGCACGAGCCAAATTCTGCTGTTTCATTCAAGCACTCCTTATAAAGGAGAGCATAAAGTTTCCATTGTCTTCTGAACTTGACTGAATCCCTTGGAGAAATGAGAAAATGGGATGCTGCACTATAATTAACCAAAAAGAAAAAGAAAAAAAGAAAAGAAAAGAAAGAAAAAGTCCCCCCTCCCCAGTCCTCAAACCCTGCAGAGAGATTTAGGGCCCAGCCATCATTTCCATTTGCAGGTATTCAAATCTCCAAGTGCATGGCTTCTGCCCTGATTACTAATTAATGAGGAGCAAGAATGCCTGCTGGAAGGAAGCAGCTATGATTATTTCTGCCATGTGGGAAAAGCAAAGTTCCCGCAATCTAAGGAGTTAGGAGATTTCTCTGACATGCCGCTTAGCAAATTATAGGAATCAAGGGGCCAAACAGGCCCAGATTAAAAACCAAACATGCCACGTCGGCCGTGCTTCTTCTTGCAGAGGCCTGCTTGGCACAGCTCAGACACACTGAAGATTGCTGCATGCTTTGCATGTCACAGAAAGGCCTCTAAATCAATAAAACTGTGTCCGGAAAGAGCAAAGGCTTTAGTACTAGTTCTGGCTGCAGTCTGCCGGAGTGGTAAGGAAAGGAGCGTCCAGAGAAGGGAGCAGCAGCAGAGATCGTCCCTTTCTTGCTCAGGCCAAAGAAGCAAGCCCAGCCTTGCAGCTCCGACTTAGGCAGGACACAACAGCTTAGTGTGGTCCTCTAGTCATTTGGGTGGTAATTTGAGCTCTGCCTGATCTCTCTATAAACCCTGTGGCCCTCCTGCAGATTTTGGCCTACAACTCCCATCATCTGGGGATTTTGGGAGTTGTAGTCAAACAACAGCTGGAGGGCTACAGTTTGAGATCCCTGCGCTGGCCATAGTTCAGTGCTGGAGCACATCCTTTGCACGTCAAAAGGCCCAGGTTCAATGCTGAGCATCTCTGGAAAAGATGCCTGTGAAACAGCAGCCACCGCTCAGTGGCCCACATGACGTGCAAGGTGTACCCAATGGTCCAACACTGCTGCACATGTAGAACATAGGAAGTTGCCTTATACTGGTCCATCCAGGTCAGTACTGTCTACTGAGCAGGGGTCTCAGGCAGGAGTCTCTCTCAGCCCTGCTGGAGGTGCTGTGAGGTAGTGAACCTGGCACCTTCTGCATGCAAGCATGCAGATGCTCTACCAATGAACTATAGCCCCATCCCCTAAGGGGAATATCTTTCTCACATCCAAATACAAACCAAGGCAGACCTTGCTTAGCCAAGGAGACAATTCATGCTTGCTACCACGAGACCAGTTCTCCTCCCTATACTTGCACAGCGTAACTTGCAATCTTTCCAACGTAAGCAGTGCCGCACATGTGTGAGCACACAGTTTTATGTAGCTGTGCAACTGTGTTCTCGTGCAAAACTGCTTTAAAAGGCAGAGAGACGCGTTGCTGGCCAGGCTTGGAAGCCGGCACTGGGCTAGGCAGCTCACAAATCCACTTTTTCTGTCGGTTTTGGGGGGCAACTTCGAATTTGCACTATAGCCTTGCAGCAAACATGTGGTAACGCCTGTTGTGTGAAAACACCCCTGGTGGGCCACTGTGGGAAACAGCATGCTGGATAAGATAGGCCTTGGGTCTGATCCAGCATGGATTTTCATATGTCCTTATGTTAAAATAGTTTTGCTAAAACATTTGAATCAGGACATCTCTTTCCTCACAATTGATTGTTAGCAAAATTCAGTCTATCAAATTCATTTTGACCCCTGAAGTAGGTCCATAACTTGCTGCAGCTGCATGGAAAGCGCCTTCAAGAGCGCCACAAGGCAAAAAAAGGATAACCTGCATTTTTACTTTTCTTTCAAAAGTTCTGATATGGTGACGTTCAAGTATGAAACAGGTCGATCACTTACCATTGGACTTTTCACTATCTGCCGGTTTCATCTGAATGGGATGATGCATCTGGAAGTGACAGACAGCAATAAGAAAAAAGAAAGTAAAGCGGGTTGGAGTGACACAAGACAAATGTGGTTTATTTTTCATTTTCTCTGGATATTGTTGCCATTGGAATATGGTGACTCCACTGGAGTCATGCAGGAGGCCTGATCGATACTTCGCAGGGGAAGGTTGTCGCTTAGTGGCAGAACATATCATGGCATGTCAGACAGCCCTTACTCAAAACTGCGCCATCCCCCAAATACAGGATCACAGGATTTTAGGAAAAGAAGCCGGCTCAAGATCCTAAAGAGTCTTAGCATCCTAACTCAAATACTATTTAACCAGATGGGTCAGAGATCTGGACCATTGGAAGCCTCCTCTTTTTAGATCAGTCCGTGAGTTAACAGGCTGGCAATCCAAAAGGCATAAATTCCAAATGCCATTGACTTCTCAACTAAAAGGTAACATTAATAGACTGTTTTATAGCTTGCAAGCTTTTAAAAGCCCAGATTATCATGCCCACAGGACTCATCTGAGCAGATTTTAATATTCTTTCTCACTATTATCACATAATGAAGACCATTACAAGGCGTGTTTGCACAAGCAAATTGGCATGTTAGGAATGCAGGTTGAGTAGACCTACACACAGGGGCATAGGAAGGCTGGCAGTGCTCCCCTTGCCACTATGCAGCCCCCCCCGCCTCTGGGAGAGGCATGGGCAGTGCATGCGCACTCTGATACCAGCCACTACGTCCTTCTGCGCTGGCATCAGAAGCATGCTGTCACAGGGAGCATGGCTGGCACTGGGGCATGCATGTGCCGTCACTGCCTGCCCATCTCCTAGTTGGTGAGTGGTTCTTCCGCTGGCTGGGTGCTTCTTTTCTCTCCCTCACTCCAAGAAAGGGAGAGAAAGGAATCACCCAAGCAGTGGAAGAACTGGTCGCCAACTGGGAGATGGACAGGCAATGGTGATGTGTGTGTGCTTCAGGGCCAGCCAGGCTTCTGATGTTGACACAGGGGGCATGGTGGCTGGCATCAGAGCATGCATTGCCCATCCCTTTCCTAGGCAGCGAGTGCTTTGTTCACCAGCTGTATCATCCGGGGGGAGAAGGTACCCTGGTGGGGGCCAAGGGAGGCCGTAGGCAGCCCCCAGACTCCAGCAGCTCAGGGGCATTTGTCCCTCCAAGTCCAATGATAGCTATACCACTGCCAACACAGAGCTCAGCATCTATCCAGGGGAACTCATGATCACCTACTCACACCCCGTCAAGGAAGAATGCATGTTAAAGCACATACTCAACTACTGAGCTTCAGCCTCTCTCTAACTCACACATTGTTCATATGTTCTAGCCACCCAATAAGCCACTGGCTACTTTGGTTCACATGTTTTGAAGAAGTCCTAAAATAGTCCCATTTTGGAAGAAAGTAAGTGACCTTCTGAACAAATACATCTAACTATAGCAAAAACATATGGCAATAACAATTAAAATAGCAAAATCAAGTAAAAGCAGTAAAACTGCAAATCACTCAGTTAAAAGCCTTGGAGAACAAAAACCTCTTATCCTGATAGCTAAGGTGTTGTTTATATTGGTGCCTGATGAACTAGTCTGGGGAAGCCAATGGGGCCACCACTGAAAAGGCCCAAGTGACCACTCACCTTGCTTCACCAGAGGAAAGCCTTTAATGGGGCTTAAATGCTCCATTAAGGAACTGGGCTAGAGTTCAATGGTCAAACACCTGCTTTGCATACAGAAAGTCCCATGTTCAGTCCTTGGTATTTCCTGGAAGGGTTGGACCCCTGCTGGAACCTTGGAGAGCTGCTGCCAGTCAGTGCAGACAATACTAAGCAAGAAGCATCAGCAAACTGACTTGCATATTCATATGAGAGAGGATAGTCCTTAGGAATGAGGGAGGTGGGATTAGGTGGCACTGTTCCACAGTGGCTCTGTTCCTACCTCTAGGGTAGATTCCAGATGGTGTCACTTGGAGATTGTTGCTCTGAAAAGCAAAAGTTACTGTATGGATTTCCACAAGGCTCCATACTGTCTCCATTGCTCTTTTATATCTACATGAAACTGCTGCATGAGATCATCAGGAGATTTGGTGCACCCAAATCTTTTTTCTCCCTATCAGCTTCATCAGGAAATGGCATAACTTCCCTAAATGCCTGCATGGAGGTGGTATTGGGTTGGATGAGGGATAATAAACTGAAGTTGAATCCAAATAAGACGGAGGTACTGACTGGGGGAGGGCCGGGACATGAGAGATGGTTTAGATCAGCCTGTTCTTGATGGGATTACACCGCCCCCCTCCCTGGAAGATCAGGTACATAGCTTGGGAGTGCTCCTGGATCCAAAGCTCTTTCTGGTTTCTCAGGATGAGGCAGTGGCCAGGAGCGCCTTTTACCAGCTTTGGCCGATACGTCAGCTACACCCATTTCTGGAGGTAAATGACCTTAAAATGGTAGTAAATATGCTGGTGACCTCCAGGCTTGACTACTATAATACACTCAATGTGGGGCAATGTCATGGCTCAGACTTCTGAGTCAGAGGAGGGACGGGAGGACTCGGTTGGGAGTACAGGCTTAGAGGCACAGCAGCAGGATTTGGCTGGGAGAACAGACTCTGGAGCTGAGTTGGAACAGCTGGCAGACACGAGGGCTGAGGAGACTGATCAGGAGGAAGCTGGAATTTCACCTGTGTTAAGAAGACGTCTCAAGTGAAAGGCTCAGTGGGAGACACGCAAGTGCAAGATCTCACAGGAGAGGCAATAGAAGTGCCGAGTCAGAAAAGCCTGATTGGCTGCCAGTTATCTCGAGCCCTATATCAAGCCAACACGGTTTCTAAGTCAGCACTGTCAGCAACTTTGCCTCTTCACAGACAGTATCCTCATATTTGTACTTACTCAAACTTCCCTGTTTCAGCCTGTCCTTGTTCTGTTCTTCCTTGCTCCTTTATTTCAGTTATTACTCAGTTATTGTAGAGGGGGGTACCTAGTTTAGTTTCAAGGGACTTTCTTTTGTTTATAATACTTTATCTTGAGAGTCATTCAAAGGGATCGTAAATCCTGTCAGGTCAGCTGTGCCAACAGATTTACAACAGGCCACCTTTGTACATAGCTTGGAAACTACAACTGGTACAGAATACAGCAGCCAGGTTGGTCTCTGGGACAACACTAAGGGACAATATAACACTGATTTTGAAAGAATTGCACTGGCTGACGATATGTTTCCGAGTGAAATACAAAGTGCTAGTCATTACCTAAAAAGTCCTGAATGGCTTAGGTCCAGGCTATTTAAGAGAGTGCCTCTATGTCATGAAACCTGCTGCCTATTAAGATCATCTGGGGAGGTCTGGTTACAGTTGCCACTGGCTCAACTGGAAGCAACCAGAGGCTGGGCCTTCTCTGTGGCTGCCCCAGGGCTTTGGAATGCAACCTCTGTCAAATTAAGAGCTTCTCCATCTCTGCTTTTTAAAAGACCCTTAAGATATACCCGTTTTATCAGGCTTTTAATTAAAATTAATTTTAAATGGTTTAATTTTTTTAATTCTGTGAAAGTATTTTAATTGTTTCACTCTGTGAATTGTTTTTAACTGTTTTTATTCTGTGAAAGTGTTATCAGAGGGGCATTAACCCCCGGACCTTGGGGACCTGGTCCAGTCCTCCAAGGTCTGGGGGAGCCTTCAAAGGGCTGGGTCCGGGGGGGGCATCTGGCAGCTGAGCAGTGGGGTGTGAGCAGGAACGACACTGAGCCCATCTGTTCGTAACAAGCCCGTGGCGTCACAGGCTTGTGACGATCTCAACTGCGGAGGCACGCTTCACAGTTGCTTCAAGACGCTGCCCGAATGGATGGGCTCAGCGTCATTCCTGTTCACACCCACCACCGGGGGAGGGGGGAGAAGGTCTGCTCCACTCCTCTCCGCACAGCCACCCCTCCACTGTGTTAAGAGTTTTTAAACAAAAAAACCCACGGAGCTTTGGCGGGGCGGCCCCCCCCAAGGAGGTTTCAGGGGGCTTTGCGCGTGCAGGGGGGGCGCTTCTCGCGGCTGGGCGGTCCGGGCACCCAAGTTACCTTGGTGCGCCCGTGAGCGTTATGTTTGTTTTTGTTTTTATATTGTAATTTGGATTGTGTACACCACCTAGATTTATATATCAGGTGACAGATAGATAGATAGATAGATAGATAGATAGATAGATAGATAGATAGATAAATAGATAGATCAGGCAAGCATTTCGTGGATAAATTCTTTTAAAACACAGGGGTATCATATAAATGGCAGCCTCTAAGCAGGATATCAAATGGCCACTTCTGCAGAGTGGGTTGCTGTACTAGTCTCTTACATGGCCCCTGCAAGAGAAATCTGATCCCCAAGATGTTAAATAATGCTTAGATACGATGAACTGTGTTTAGCTCTGTAAACACTATATAGACATCACTTGTTGCTTTGTAGTTGGCTGCCTTTGCCAGATGCAAATCGTTTCCATCTGACATGCACCTGCCCTTGTTCAGTTCCAATGAACACACTGAATGTCTGCCCCATAGTTACTGTTTGCATCTGCTTTTATTAATTTATTCCCAGGTGGGGCAAGATTTCCTGGATTGGAAGCTGCTTGAATTCCCCACGAACCTTACTGTATTCTGAATGCACTCTTTCTATTAAAATATCCAGTCAAAGGATTTCATCCTAACTTGTATTGATGGAAATTCCAAATTAATGAGTGGAAGAGATTGGTTGCAACATTCATAGGGACTATTTTATTTAGGGCTTTATTGGACAACAGATCCAAGACTAACACATTTCTGCTAAAACAGCGCATCCGTTTTATCACACATCAATTGCCATGGTTTGCCCCCAAGAATTTTAATAATTGTAAGCTGGAGAGGTGCTGATAATTATTATTTTAAGTATTCATTTCATGTTTATCCCACTCTTTCTGCAAGGTGTACAGATTGGAATACATGCCTTGCCACCTCCTTTTATCTTCACATCAACCCTGTCTGGTCGGGCAAGGCTGAGAAATAGCAGTTGGCCCAGATCACTAGTGAGCTTCATAGCTCTGTGGGGATCAGAAACTAGCTCTCCCTCATCCTAATCTGGCACTCTAATCACTAGAACACAATGGCTCTTTTCTAAAAAAAAACATGTTAGAGCTCATTAGCTCTTTCTTAAAGAATGAAATAAGCACATAAGAACAGCCCTGCTGGATCAGGCCCAAGACCCATCTAGTCCAGCATCCTGTTTCGCACAGTGGCCCATCAGATGCTGCTGGAAGCCACAGGCAGGAGTTGAGGGCATGCCCTCTCTCCTGCTTTTACTCCCCTGCAACTCAGAGGCATCCTGCCTTTGAGGATGGAGGTAGCCTTTAGCCCTCCAACTACTAGCCATTGATAGACCTCTCCTCCATGAAGTTATCCAAACCCCTCTTCAAGCCATCCAGGTTGTTGGCTGTCACCACATCTCGTAGCAGAGAATTCCACAAGTTGATGGTGCATTGTGTGAAAAAATACTTCCGTTTGCTGGTCCTAAATTTCCTGGCAATCCATTTCATGGGATGACCCCGGGTTCTAGTGATATGTGAGCGGGAGAAAAACATCTCTCTATCCACATTCTCCACACCATGCATGATTTTATAGACCTCTATCATGCCTCCCCACGGTCGTCTTTTGTCTAAACTAAATAGCCCCAGGTGTTGTAGCCTTACCTCATAAGAAAGGTGCTCTAGGCCCCTGATCATCTTGGTTGCCCTCTTCTGCACCTTTTCCAGTTCTACAATGTCCTTTTTTTAGAGGGAACCAGCTTCAGATGGCAGTGAAGATACACCCTAAGTTTCCCACCATTACCTTGACTAAAGTTATAGGGACATAGGAAGCTGCCATACCGAGTCAGACCATTGGATCCATCTGGTATTGTCTACACTGACTGGCAGCGGTTCTCCAAGGTTTCAGGCAAGAGTCTTTCTTTGCTTTATCTGGAGATGCCGGGGATTGAACTGGGACCTTTTGTATGCAAAGTAGATGCTCTCCCACTGTGCTACAGGCCCATCTTTGTGAGGGCTGATTTAAATGTATGTATTATTATGTATTACATTTATTCTACATTTATTCTTAAGCTCAAAGTAGCTTAGAGAGCGTTCTGAGGTGGTCTCCCACCCAGGGCTGCTAAGTTCACCAGTACAGCAGTGTCATGCACCACTGTGAATCTGGCTGCTTGTGGCACTACCAAGAAGTCCTTATCCAAGGAGGAACGACACAGAGCCAGCACCACATGTCAAGGGCTGCCCCCCCACATATTCATTCATGCATTGATCATATTTTTATACCTCCTGATATGCAAATCTCTATGCAGTGTACAGATGCCAACATTAAAATCACAGGTTAAAATACATAAAACACAATAAAAATAATATAAAACAAATTATCAAAATTCTAATTAAAAGCTTGAGAGAACAGGAAAGTCTTGAGAGTCTTCCTGAAAACAAACAGAGAAGGAGATGCTCTTATTTCAACAGGGAGCATATGACAAAGCCCTGGGGCAGCCACAGAGAAAGCCTGGTCAGCCATGAAACTAGCTGGGTGACTCTGGGCCAGTCACTTCTCTCTCAGCCTAACCTACTTCACAGGGTTGTTGTGAGGAGAAACTTAAGGATGTAGTACACTGCTCTGGGCTCCTTGGAGGAAGAGCGGGATATAAATGTAAAATGTAAATGTAAATATGAGCTGCACATGGGCACCAGCATGGCTTTTGCCAGAACTAGGGTGTGGCTGAGTCCAAATCCCCAATGGTGAATGGCATAAGGGCGTGCTGCTGGCTCCAAAGCTCTCATTCCCAAGTCAGGGTTTTTCACCTGTGCTACGCACAGCTGGCATCACTTCTAAATTGCCCCTCCATTTCTTTACATAAGAGGATTTGTGCTACAAGGTCCTTTAACCTTTGCAATCACCAATTGATAAGTTAACTGCCTTTAACATTGGATTCAATAAAACATGCGCCATTGAGAACCCAAAGTAGATTTTTACACAGTCACTGGTTCACATCTTATTATTAAACCCACGGGTGACCTCTAGAGATTGCAACCATGACAGTACATATTCCAAGTGCTCTGCCGATAAAATATTTAAGAGTGTGAAGCAGGCGGAGAAGAGAAAAGAAGGGTCAGAAGACTCGTGGAAAGGTGTGCGATGAATAAGGAAACTAACAGGGGGGAGCGGAAAGGGGGTCAGTCCTGGCTTTCCTTGCACTTCGCTCCGAGTGAGGGGGAAGTAATCCAAGCATTTTACATCCTGCCTGCCTTACCATGGGCTATGAAATAACAAAGTAGTTCTCTGCTTTCCCTAGGTCCTCCAAAAAGAGATTAAAGATGATATAAAACCAGCTTCAGATTAGATGCCACCCAACCAGAAGTGTGTCACTGAGATATCAGGTCTTATTAAAAAAAAAAAAGCAGTTATTGTAGTTCTACATCATAAAGCAATACACTTATGTTATCTCTCTAGGTAAGTGATTTTTCAATACACGGGGCTGTCGTGCTAGAAAAAGCTGAGAATGGGTTTTCCCTCACCCCTCCAGCTTCCCAACTATGTCTTGAAGAGGGCTTCACTTGCAAATAGCAATGTTCCCATCAGAATGGTATTGCGCTCAAAAAGGACAGTAAAGCACTATATGCTTTAGGCTGAATTTCCAAACGTACTCTTTAGGATATGCAGCACCCTCTGCCTCTACCCTTTCAGCACTGGGTGTGAAGCTGTCCTGAACTGTTGGCACAAGACCCCAAGACAAGACCACCCCAGCTTTTAGAAAGCCCCAGGTAAATCTTGCCTCAAGAACCTTTTGGAGTTCTTTGAGAGTGTCAACAGGTGTGTGGATAAAGGTGACTCAGTTGACATAGAATACCTGGAGGCTATTCCCACGAGCAGCAAAAATCGGGCTAGGAGAGCATAGCTCAATTTTTGCTGCTTGTCTAAACCACCGGGCTCGCAGGCAAGCCCGGTGGCTTAAAAGCGGCTAGCCCACTTAGGTAGCCCACCCCTTAAACCGGGTTTGCGGCGCTAGCGCTCTGCAAAATCATGAGTAGCTGTGGCATGGCTCCGTGCTGTGGCTACTGATGAGTAGACCCCAGACCGGGAGGCTGAAAAGCAGCCTCCCGGCTTGGGGGTCTCTCCAGCATGCCCTGCACACTCGCGCAGGGCATGCTGGAGCTTCCGGGGGCCATGCAGCCCCCAAACTCCCCAGCCCTGGCCGATCCTCACCAAAGATTCCTGAGAAAACTTAGCAGGCATGGAATAAAGGGACAAGTACATGTGTGGATTGCTAACTCATTGAAGGACAGGAAACAGAGGGTAGGTACATAAGAACAGCCCTGCTGGATCAGGCCCAAGAAGGCCCATCTAGTCCAACATACTGTTTCACCCAGTGGCCCACCAGATGCCACTGGAAGCCCACGGGCAGGAGATGAGAGCATACCCTCTCTCTTGCTGTTACCCTGCAACTGGTTTAGTTCCTGGCATCTCCTGATACATGATGGTCTAGTTCCATGTAAGGCAACTTGCACATGTTAAGTTCTGACCAAGGACTCGTATCAACATATGAAGCTGCCTTCTGCTGAGTCACACCATTGATGAAGGCTTGCCTGGCACGTTTAAATGGCTCTTTAAGTGTTTTAACTGCTGATTTTATTATTGTTTTGATTGTATTATGCATTATGATTTAATTGACCTTTTGCGTTTTTATAAACTGACTTGAAAATGTTTTTGAAGAGCTGAACACAAGAGTTATTCCCACAGTGTGTCACCTTCCGTTTCTTGTAAGGCCTTTTTGGCCCTTAGATTTAAGACCTTTGCAACATTTCAAGGGACATTATTGCAAAATCCCTGTCTGTGTTTGTGGAGCTCTGTGTTTGTGGAACTAGCGCAGCAGAAAATGTATGTCACCATATTTCTACGACTACTACTACTACTACTACTACGCAAAGTGTGCCGTCGAGTCAGTGTGGACTCCTGGCACCCACAGAGCCCTGTGGTTGTCTTTGGTAGAATACAGGAGGAGTTTGCCATTGCCAGCTCCTGTGCAGTATGAGATGATGCCTTTCAGCATCTTACTATATCACTGCTCCCCCTGCTAAATATGAGAATTGCCACTTTAAAAGGTATCTCTTTGCTCAGTTATCTGGGGTTCTGTGATATTTATGAGGAGGCAGGAAGAAATTCAATGCCAGTTCATTTATTGGCTTATCTCACTGCGATAACACTTCTAAAGTCAGCTCTAAAGGCTGCAGTCCTAAACTCACTGGTTGATGTTCAGACTAACAAAGCACTGCTGCAGCTAATGCTGCACAAATGCTACAGAGGATGGGCAATTTTTGTCAATCTCCTTTCCCTTCTGAAGCCCTCTGTGATTCCTGAAAATATGTCCTTGAGGGCTGTGAGACCTTCAGGGACAAATTTTTGGGAGACACCGCCAGTTTCAGAGGAGAGAGGAGGTCTATGAAAATTGCCTCTATCATACCACACACAGGATCAGCACTTTGTTGGTCTGTATGTAGTGAGTGAGTAAGCCTCACTGAACACAGTGGGACTTACTTCCAAGTAAGCATGTGTATTATTGTACAATATATGAAATGTGTCATGTTGTCAAATCAGCTGTGGTTGCACAACAGCTGAAAGAGGAATAGGTTGAAGTGAATGCAGTTAACTACATATTTTTAGAAATGTAATATCTGGCCCCTCGAGTACCCTACGGGACAACTTCCCTTAGTCAATTAGTAATTAGGGGTGTGCAATTCGGATTTTCTGTGTTTCGATTTGTAACCAAATCGAAACAACCCTGATTCGATTTGGATCCAAATCTGACCCATCCGAATCACCCCCAATTCCTCTGCAATTTGGGTGGTAGCCTCTACCCATTAGGCACTTAACTTAAACTGAGTAGTACCTCACTGCCTTGCGGGTGGGAGTGGGGTGTAGTTGGCACATGGCAGTTGACAATTGGCACTGTCTAAAAGACAGTCAAAATGAATAGAAAAAATGAAGGTGTGTAATGAATCCTCATAAGGATTCATTGAGTGAAAGTTATTATACACCAAAGAATCCGAACACTTGAAAAATAGTGACCACACATTTTGCTCTATAACTCCACTTCTATAAGGGCTAGAGCTTAGTTTTTTTTTAAATGAAAGCCGGGAATCTGGGGAAATTAATAGGACAGATCCGAAACCCAAATTGATTCGAATCGAATCAGCCGCGATTCAATTTGTACCCGAATCTAGCCAATGGACCACAGGGGTGATTCGTTTTGTCTCCGAATCAGGGGCGTAGCTATGATTGAGCGAAAGGGTTCAAAGAGCATGGGCCCCCAGCTCCTGAGGGCCCTCCATCTCCACCCCTCCCTATTATCTTCATTATCTCCCTCACTGTGGGGGTCGCCAAAGAGAGGGATGAACACGGGCCTCCTCTCCCCTAGCTACGCCCCTGCTCCGAATCACCCAAATCAGCCAGATTCGAGTACAAATCGATTTGTATCTGAATTGATTCGCACATCCCTATTAGTAATTGTGATTGTGATTGACTGTGATGTGTTGGTACTCTTGACTACTTTAATCTGATGTTCGTAGACTTGCGTTTTGGGTGGTAGACAAATATGTTAAATACATAAATAAACTAGCTGTACTCATAACCCATTTAATTACTGGTGGTTTTATTTTTCAGCCACCTTATTTTTTGTTAAGCAATGGGGACGTCTGGGAGAGGATGCCAATGGAAGAGGGCCACCTTCAGAATGGAGAGCTGGTCTTTTTCTGCAGTTTCCTCTTCCATTGGAATTCCCTCTGAAGGCTGAGCACACAGAGCAGGGCACTACTGGATGACCTAAAGCTCCCAGGAGGCTGTAGCTGATGCTCCCTGAGCTGAAGACTGAGCTGTGGATGAGTCTCCACTTGGTGGCATCATGAGGTTCTGTGGGCTTGGCAAATTGGATGAGGCCTGTGGGCTGCATGTCACCACATCCTGCTTTAAGATTTTGAAGCTGCAAGTAATGTGTATTAATGCCAATAAGCCTGCTTATCTATCTTGCTCTTTTAAACAAATCACGTACTGTCCCTATGACAGAAAATAAGCAGGGCAAGTTACTTATTTCAGGCGAAGAGGAAGAGGAAGAGGAAGGCAAGAAAATTAGATTAACCTGGTGGAACTCTATCTGGGAATTTGGAGTTTTTTGCTGTGATTAAGTCATCATTTCCATCAGATTACTCTAATCAGCTGTCAAATAGCATTCTGCAACCCCATCTGTAACTTGGCATCCACGATATCCAATCTTCTGTATACAAAACAAACACCACACACAGAGGTGCATGCAGCCTGGCATTTATCAGAGTCATTAGATGTGATTATGTTCAGCGTATCCACAGGGTGCAGCAGCGATTCTTGCTTTAGTTCTTCCCATTTTTTAACCACTGGGGAAACAAAATGTCAACCTCAAATTCAGCAAATCTTAAAGCAAAGATTGCCCATTAAAGCTCTTTGAGCAGGGAAGCAACAAATGTGCAGGTACAAAAACCTCATCTAGGCTGCAAATACCAGGGAAGCGGTTTGCTGTGCTCCGTGCCTATAAGCTGAAACCAGGGTTTGAAAAGACTTATGCAAACCTTGAGGCTGTTCTCATGAGAAGCCAAGACCAGGCAAGGGCAGTTAAGCCTGGGCGTGGGTGCCTGTGGGAACCTGAGAGAACTGACCAGCTCCTGGCAGCAAACCAGCCTAGGAAGCCCGCCTCTTAAACAGGGTTACAAGAGCGACCGATCCCTTAACCATGTTCCCTGACTGTATGCAGCGCCAGCTGTTTTTAACCAGCGCTGTAACCCTGACGGGTGCCCACCCAATCACTGTGAGGATCCCCATAATGCACCATGCTCTCACGCAGTGCATTGTGGGATTTCCAGGAGCCAGGCCAATGCATCCTGGCCCCCAAACCTCCATGCTGCTTGGGGCAGCCTGTGACCTTCTGGATGCATGATCAGCGTGCCCAGCAAGGACTCAGAATCCGTCTGCGGGGAAGGTAACTTTAAGCAGCCCTCCCCACCACCAGGGCCGGACTGGGGGCACTGAGAGGGCAATGGAATGTATGTGGGGAGGGCGCCAGGTTTTGAGCAGAATGGGTACTTAAGGTTGAGAGTATTCATTGCTGCTGAGTGCGGTGGGGCGCAGGGGTACCCCGTGGGTGGGGTTTACCGGATATATGCCCTGTTGCCCTGTAGGCCAGTCGGAGCCTGCCCACCACCCACTTGGTAGCCCTCTCATGGGATCAAGAGAAAGGACCCCTTAGTTAAGAGGGAACCTGGTTAGCACTGGTGATTTTAAATAACTGATGGAAATTGAATCGGCCACAGGCTCGCAATTAATCTTCCTTATGTAGGAGGCAATAATAGCCATTACAATGTGACTAAAACCAACAGAACAACACACTCAATGCAAAAATAGAATAAAAAAATTTAAAACTGTAAAAAAAAAGTGTGTAGGATTTCAAGGACTGGGCAAATAAATAAGTCTTCACCTGGTGCCAAAAAGGCACTAGCTCTAGCGACTCTGTGGGAAGAACATTCTAGAACCAGGGAGCCATCACCCAAAAGGCCCTGTCCCCTGCTATTACCTGTGTTACCTCTGAAGTTTTGGGGGGTTGGGTGGAGAAAGGTGTCTAAGGATTATCTCAATACACAGGCAGCTTTGCATGGAAGAAGGCAGTCCTTAAGGTCCCTAGATCCCAAACTTTTTAAGGGATACTCTAAAGGCTTTGAATTATGCCTAGAAATGGACTAGTATCCCATGCAGTTGTATCAAGATGAGTGAGTGAGATGCATTCCGTTTGACAGTTAGTGCACCACTGTCAGTACACCACCTGTTAGTGCACCACTGTATTTTGTACCAACTGAAGTTTCCGGGTGGTCTTTTGGCAGCCACCATATTTTTTTGTTAAGCAATGGGAATGCCTGGGAGAGACTGCCAATAGAAGAGGACCACCTTCAAAGTGAAGAGCAGTTGTTGTTTTTTTCTTGCAGTGGCCCTCTTCCATTGGCATTCCCTCTGAAGGACAAAGCACACAGAGCAATGCTCTACTGAATGCTCTCAAGCTCATAGGAGGCTTCAGGTGATGCTCCCTGAGCTAAAGACTGAGCTGTGGATGAGTCTCTGCTTGGTGGCATCATGAGGCTCTGAGGACTTGGTGGGCTGGATGAAGCCTGCGAGCTGCATGTCACCAAATCCTGCTGTAGGGTTTTGAAACTGCAAATAGTGGCCCCATAGACAATGATTTACAGTAGTCTAGACAATATGTTACCGGAGCAAGGAAGAACTATGGCCACGCTATTGCTGTCTAGGAGGTGTGCCATCCTTAGTCTGTAAAATGTGCTTTATACCATGGGAGCCACTTGGGTCTCCAATGATAAGACAAAAACACCCCAGTTTTTGATGGGCAACGTCTTCTCAGCTCATCTTGGAATCCATTTGGATTTTCTGAGCTTTCCTGGAGCATGCGCAGAACTCACCAACCCAGTGTGCAGCTGCTCCCAGCAGTTGCCAGCTGCCTCACCCCGTCCTCAAATCCCACTGGAACAATGGTATATGATGACACAGCACTGCTCTGACAGGGCTTTCAGAAGAAGCCATGTGCTGGGAAAGTGATGGACATCTAGACTAGTGCAAACAAGTTGCCCACAACTTTTGAAGTCTTCAAATGGGGTTATGAATTGAGGGAACATTTCAGGTCAGCCCCCCAAATACCCTTCTTTTCTTCAATTGTTCTGAAAAAGCTCAGTAGAAAATAAAGAGATGGTGCATGTCCTCTACTCTCTTTCCAAACCAGAACATGATGACTCATGAGAAGGATCAGGGCGTGACTAGGCACAGGGCAAGTGTAATAGATCGGCCTATCTTCTCAATTGAAAATGTTGCTCTGGAGCATGAACTAGGCAACAGGCCAGGTTCCTGGGCTGACATTCTCCGCAGCCCTCCGGCAACGAAAAGAGTACTGTGATCTGCAAACAACCTTCAGTGTCTCAGTGCTGAAGGCTTCTTGTGCAGCAAAGTGGACTGAGCAGTGGGGGGTCCTCTGCTCTGCCTCCAAAAGCCCTTTCTACTTGTTTAAATATGTTCCTGAAGGTTGCAGAGGGATGCTGACAACTCCTTATGGACCCAAAGCCCTCCTTCCATCACTAGAGGGCTGCAGAGAATGTCAGCCCAGGTTTCTCTCGGTACCTGCACAACACTCTGAAGCCTGAGCATACACTGTCTTAGGTAACTCACCAAACTAGGTCTCAACTCTGAAACACGAGGTTCCTGATTGAAATCATGGGGTCCCTGACATCTCCATGTCCCTCGCCATGATTAGCAGAAGCAGAATTATACAAACATTGGGACATTATTCTATTTCTCACAGAGTGTTTACATGTTGCGGGATCCAGAACTTCCTGGTACAGATTTTCCCTTTAGGCAGATCCTTATTGATTGACTGATTGATTGATTGATTGATTGAATTTTTATACCGCCCTTCCTAATTTGGCTCAGGGTGGTTTACAAGCAAAACAAAAACCGTTAAAATCAGTCAACAATAAAAACAAAGATCTTAAAATACCATAAAACAATCAGTTAAAAAACAATTTAAAAACCCTGAAAAATCCAGTACATTAAAAAAACCCGACACTAATTTTAAAACCCTGGAAGGCCAGGCCAACAGATAAGTCTTAAGGGCTCTCCTGAAGGTCAATAAAGAGTTCAAATTACAGATTTCTGCAGGGAGTGGATTCCACAGCCCAGCAGCGGCTACAGAGAAGGCCCAGCTCTGAGTCCCCACCAGATGTACTGGTGGTGACTGGAGATGGACCTCCTCAGAAGACCTTAACGTGCAGTGAGGATCATACAGAAGAAGGCGCTCTCTGAGGTAACCTGGACCTAAGCCGTTCAGGGCTTTAAAGGTAATAACTAGCACTTTGTATTTTGAGCGGAAACATATTGGCAGCCAGGGCAACTGGCATAATATGGTCTCTCCGAGTTGCCCCGGAGACCAGCCTGGCTGCCACATTTTGAACTAACTGAAGTTTCTGAACTACGTACAAAGGCAGCCCCATGTAGAGCTCATTGCAGTAGTCGAGCCTGGAGGTTACCAGCTGGTGCACCACTGTTTTGAGATCGTCCTCTTCAAGGAATGGATGCAGCTGTTGAATCAGCCAAAGCTGATAGAAAGCACTCCTGGCAATAGCCTCCACCTAAGATACCATGGTGAGGCCTGAATCCAAGAGCACTCCCAAGCTGCATACCTGTTCCTTCCAGAGGAGTGTAACTACATCCAGCAAAGCGGGATCTAACTCATCCCTCAGATTCTGAGCCCGAACAATGAGCACCTCCGTCTTGCTTGCATTCAGCTTCAATTTGTTATCCCTCGTCCAGCCCATTACTGCCTGTAGGCACGCATTTAGGGAATGAATACCATTTCCTGATGATACAGATGAAAAAGAGAAGTAGATTTGGCTGTCATCAGCATACTGATAACACCCAGCACCAAATCTCCTGATGACCTCACCCAGAGGTTTCATGTAGATGAAAATCCAGCCTGTATCCAGCCTAAGATGGTGCTTTGATCACACACTGCCTTGCCATGGACTCAAAACTCAAATTGCGGCTGTTTGTTTAGCAGCAGCAGCCCTGCCAATAAGGTAGCTAGGTATCCAAAGATTATTCAGTACCAGTTCCTGTCACTATAGAGAACATCATTATTTTCTATCCAGAACAAGCTTGGAGCACAACTGAACAAGGTGCTTCTCTTAGAAGAAAAAAGAGGGTGGGGGAAGCAGAGAAACTGCTGAAATGCATTTGGAAGTGTTCCAAGCCTGCCATTTGCAACATGCTGAATTTCCATTTGGCTTTAATTTGAATTAAATTGAACATTAACTTGACTGATTAAAAAACAACAACAACCAGCAGTCCCACACACAGCACTGCAGTGTCGCACTTCAAAATAAAATGACTATCAAATTCAAATGCACATTTTACAGTAAACATCATACTTCGCTCCTGGTCTATCTGTTGACTTTTTCCATTTGATAAACATCCCTGTTGTCTCATTAACCATCTTGTTAAGCTTCTACAGACTTTTTAAAAACAACAACAACAAAAGTGAGCAAAGACATAATAGATTTAAATCTGGTCTCTCTTTGTGGGGAGGTATTCAAGACCAGGACTCCAGACAGGAACTGCTGCCGTAGAACTGGGACCCCCACCACTCTGTGTACAGCGATCCCACTGGGGGAGTCACCTTGCTGCCTAGGAAATGCTTCCTGCTCCCAAGGTGGTAAAGGGTCCCAAGGTATTAGAGTGACTTTGCCCACCCAGAATGGGCTTTGGCTCTCCTCAGCATGAAGGCTATAAACACTTTCTGCTAGGGTTGGGACCTTCATGGGGCAATTATGGTCTTTTCTAGCTCGCTGACTATTGACTTCTCTGATTACAACCTCTCTGCTCCAACCGCTCTGACTTGCCTCCTTGGATTCAAGAGCCACTTACAGCTTAGCTCTGACTGGCAATTGCAAAGCACCTTCTTGTTACTGAGAGAATACCCAGGGTGCTAACTGATAAATTTATATAGGCATCACAATTCTGCGAAAAGAGAACCCAAATTCTGTGGGGGAAAAATGAATTTTGTGTTCTTATCAATTAGGCAAACTATTGTTATCAGTATGTTGATGACACCCAAATCTATTTTCCATGTCAACATCATCAGGAGAAGGCATAACCTCCCTAAATGCCTGCCTAGAGGAGGTGATGGGCGGGATGAGAGATAACAAACTGAATCCAGATAAGACAAAGGTACTTATTATGTGGGGTCGGAACTCGGGAGGTGGTTTTGATCTGCTGGTTCTGGATGGGGATCACACTTCGACAGAATGAACAGGTACGCAGGCTGGGGGTGCTTCTGGATCCAAACCTCCCCCTGATGTCCCAGTTTGAGGCGGTGGTGAGAAGTGCTTTCAATCAGCTTTGGCTGATATGCCAGCTGCACTCGTTTCTTGAGATAAATGACTTCAGAACATTGGTACATATGCTGGTAACCTCCAGAGTCGACTACTGAAATGCGCTCTATGTGGGGCTGCATTTGTACATAGTTCGGAAACTGCATTTGGTACAGAATGCAGCAGTCAGGTTGGTCTCTGGGTCATCTTGGAAAGACCATATTACTCCTATACTAAAAGAGCCACACTGGCTCCCAATAAGTTTCCAGGCAAAATACAAGCTGCTGGTTATAAATAGGGATGTGCATGAAACCAGTTTAGAGGCCCTTTATGGGCCTCCGAACTCTTTCAAAGAACCAGTTCATCTCCGTTTAAGAGTAGGGGAGGGTGTATTTACCCCTCCCGCAGCTTTTCCCCTGCTGGCGTCCATGTTTCTTAATGCCCATTGGGGTGGCAGCATACCTCCCTGCCACCTCATTGCTTTCGTCTTCCGGATATGACAGGAAGTTGCTGACATGCCTGTGCACACCAGCATGAGTGCGTGATGTGCGCGCCCCTGTGCCAGCGCGCTCAGGCATGTCAGCGACTTCTGGTCATATCTGGAAGACGAGGGCAACAGGGAGGTATGCTGCCGTCCTGAAGGGGCATTGAGAAACACGGACGCCGGCGGGGGGAAAGTGGCAGGAGGGGTAAGTGCACCCTCCCCCACTCTTAAAGGGAGACCCCCGCTGCCTTTTAGCCTCCCTGCTGAGGTTCCATACGCATCCCTAGTTATAACCTATAAAGCCCTAAACAGTTTAGGCCCTGGGTATTTAAGAGAACGTCTTCTTGGCCATGAGCCCGACCACCCATTGAGATCATCTGGAGAGGTTTGTCTGCAGTTGCCACCAACTCATCTGGTGACTACAGAGGGACAGGCCTTTATGGTTGCTGCCCCGAGAATCTGGAATGTGCTCTCTGCTGAGATAAGAGCCTCCCATCTCTGACAACGTTTTAAAAGTCTCTAAAGTCTTATTTTTTCAACTAAGCTTTTTAAGAGGACTGTGGTTTTAAATTGTGTTAAGGTTTTCATTTTAAATCTCTTTTATATTGTTATAAACCACCGAGAGATGGAAGTTTAGTGGTGGTCTACAAATCTGAAAAACAAAACAAACTGACCCTCTGAGACGTCAAAAAACATTGCTGATAAAACAAGCACATCTTTACAACCATAAGGGACCCAGGCACCTTGATCTCTGTGTGACAGCTTTTTGGACGACAGTGCTTCTGACTTGCTCTCTGTTGTGCTTCAGCAGTCTGCTGTAGATGGCTATAGGGTAGTATCAGAGGTACCAGCTCAACAGAGGTCAGGTGATGGAAGGGGCCAAAAGGGTTCCTTCCACCTGATTCTGTTCAGCTGCCGACTTTGGTCTAGTTCTCCTGGCCAAACAACTCCTTGTGAAGAAGCAGACTGAGCACTTCGACTACTCCACTTCATTGCTTCCTGGCTCATGCCAGATCGTTCACTTGTACAGAAATCTGAGAGTTTAAAAAAACTGAATTCTGTGCACAAAGCGACATTCTGTGTTGCTTCCTCACTTGTAGACCAGACCATGCATAAACATAACTCTGTGGATAGCTTACAGCTTTTTGAAATCATAGGGGGAAAGAGGTATCTACTCAATAAGGTATATACTAAGTGGTAGCACATTTATAGCTATTACTCCCCATCAGCTATGATGCCAAATGATCTTATTTTAACTGGGAAGGAATCACCTGGGACTTTCAGCTACAGTCTTTTGCTCATTACCTTGGTTAGGTAACAAGCAATGGGAAGTGTAAGCAGGGGCGTAGCAAGGTTGGAGTGGGCCCAGAGACAAGATTTTAAAATGCTCCCCCCCTCACTGAAGCTCAGCTCATGAAGTAAAGAAATCTTAAATGAGGCTGAATAGTGGTAACAAAAAGCCTAGTACAATTTGTGTGTGTGTGTGTATGCGCCACAATAGAGCATCATTTGAAATTATTTTTTTAAAGGTTTTGTAAATTGTGGACGATGCAAGTCATTTAATGGTACTAGAGAAAGACATGCTGTTCTGGTAGCTCCAGGTCTTAACACTCACATCAATTTTGGAGGATGAATAAAACTGAAGGAAGCCTGGGCGGTGTGTGGCTGGGGGAGTCAGTCATGTGACTTGCCTTTGGGGGGCCCCCCAAGGCAGTAGGCCCCCAGACAACTGTCTCCCCTTGCCCTATTATAGTTACGCCCCTGAATGTAAGTGAACAAGGGTCAGCAAAACGTTGATGTCTCCCATCTGCCAGCAGGCACCAGACTCACAACTGACTGTAAACACCAGTGACCTTTATCACAGCCTGGCATAGAGTGGAGACACTGAACCACAGTGCTTCTTCATTGACCATGTAATTAACCCCATGGGTCCTGGTGATGTCCATCAAAAGCAAACTGCAAGCAACCATGACAGCATTCATTGTAGGAAACTGTGAACTGTGCATTTGCAGGTTCAAGTAAAGACATTCAACACTGGCCTTTACATTTTTCTCTCCAAACAAGAAGTGGAGGTACAAAATGTCTATATCTTTTAACACAATGACCACCATATGCCTTGAGACAGCATCCGATATTCAGCAAGGCATACACATCATTTTAGCTCTGGAGACGGAACTTTCAGTTGGTCAAGAGAGCAGCGAATGTTTCATGTTTGTATTTGGAAAGATGGGAGGTCTATTCACACAAGCATATGGGCATGAGTCAGGGGAATGGAAAGCCCCTACCCTGGCTGCAACAGACTATCAGAACCAATGTTTGGGTTAGCAAACCCAGGAAATACACAAGTAAGCCAGGCAAGGCATCCATTGCTGAAATTGGGAGCTGGAAGCACAGAGAGTCCTCCAAAGGTCTTGCAGGTCTCCCCAGCATGAGTTGTGCTGCCAGCAGACTGGAAAGCTTCATTACATCAGCACCTGCCCTCTGATTGGCCACGTAGGGGCATAAGGCAGGCTGAACCCTGCTGAAACTATATAGGCTCATAGATGCAAATATAGGATCATAGAGTGTGCTTTGCAGAGTGGCACATTCCCAATAGCTGCTAGGATGGATACACACAACCAAAAAAGCAAGGTGGGAGAGCTCTGCTCACTTCCTATCATAGTTAAGAGCAGAGTACAGAAGCTGGGCTACTCTGCTTTGAGCAACCTGAGTTGGAGGGATTTTCATGAGTTTCATGCAAACCATGGAAACTATGCAAACTAGGGAACAAGGCTTCTTACTCTGATGTTGATGGTTGTGTGAACAGGCCTAATATTAACTCTGCACCTAAGACATTTCTATAATTAACCTTCAAGCTTAGCTAACCTAAGGTCCACCATATTTTACCTCCAGACCACACTTCTCTGCCTTCCAACGCTTCAGTGACAGCCATATAATATGAGAAATTTTAAAATGTGCCCCCCTACTACTTTTATATTTCCAATAAGAGAAATTGCATTTATTTCCTGGAGGACCTTTGCGTAACTTGAAACCTTGTGGATGTATGTATTTATTAATATCCTACTTGAGAGAAACTCATTTCAAGGTGGTTTTACAAATCAAGTGAAATTATTCAATAAAAATACAACAGCTAACAATTTGTAAAGAAATGTAAACACGAGTCAACAAAACAATCAACTATAAAACATTAGAAACAGCAGGAACACACTAGGAGAATGGCATTCCACTATAGCACTCAAAATACTAGGCACAACAGAAGATAAAACAATGATCCTGAAATGAAATGGTCTGGGTAAATAAAACCATTTTCATCCAGTGCTTAAACTCCTAAACGTAGGTGCCAGGTGCATTGACCACGCGAGGCCATGCAGAAGCCGGGAAATCTTACCCTACATAACAACTAATTAGCACATTTTCACAGAGCCAGGCATGCATCTGTGATGAATTAAGCTTTTCTTGGTGTCTGAAGATAATTCAAAATAGGGGTGTGTGGAATGGGTTCAAATCGAACCAATGTGAACCAGACTGCCCCCCGCAAAGGGGGCCTGGTCCAAGTTTGAGCCGAACTAGGCCCAGTTTGGTTGGAACTGGTTTGGCTCAGTTTGGGATGCTTGTAAAAAAGAATCTGGTAAGGATTCCCCTTTACAAGCATTGGGGATAATCAGGAAGGGAAACAGGTTGGAAAGGCGGATGGAGGAGCGGGCTGGAGGTGGCTCAGTGCTGGCGGGCCGGTGACAGCTCCCCTAGGCCCCACCAGCACGCCCCCCTTCAGCATGGGCCAGCTGGGGCCTGGTTTGGGCCTCCCCACATGTGAAGAGGCCCCACAGATGGCCTCCGCACATGTGTGGAGGCCCCAACAAGGCCTCAACCGGCCCGGGTAAGGTGACCTCCCACCCGCTCCACCCACCCCTTTCGATCCCCGTTTAACTTCCCTGGGATCCCTTATGCATGTAATGCATCCCAAAATGGTCCGAACCAGGCCAAAACAATTCGAGTGCACGAACCGAACTGCTAGCCTCTAACTAACCAGTTGGCAGACCAGTGCTTGGGTTCAAATTCAGTTGGAGTTTGAACCAAACCACCAGGAGTGGTTCTGTGCACAACCCTAATACCAAAAAAAAGGAAAAAGGAAAAAGTTCTAAGAAGCAGTTTTTATTTGTACTCAGACAAAGTAGACGACAGAGGCCTAGTTAGTCTTCTCTGGATTCTCTGCAAAACCTGGCCTGGAACATCCTCATACACTACCAAGTTACAACTACAACAAAAACATGAACTGGACCTCTAAACACTACAGCATCACTTGTAAATGTTATTGAGGAAAAAAGAGACTCATATTTAAACTGAACAACCATTTTAGGTTTATGTAGCCTTTAGAGAAAAATGATCTTAGCTTTGTGCTAGTGCAAC
The DNA here is from genome assembly GCF_027244095.1 of Hemicordylus capensis. Taxonomy (NCBI): domain Eukaryota; kingdom Metazoa; phylum Chordata; class Lepidosauria; order Squamata; family Cordylidae; genus Hemicordylus; species Hemicordylus capensis. The sequence continues at coordinate 248,225,611 of NC_069661.1, forward strand.
GTCCTTCCAAAAATGCTTCATTAATCAGGATGCTGACCATTGTTTCCCCACTATACTTGTTGCAGAAATTAAAGAAAAACTGCCCCCCAATCCAACAGACAGAACAGAAACATAACACTTTAATTTGGGGGGATTGTCACTTCGTTTAATCCATTCAGAATAACTGTAAATACAATTCTGAAGAGCGAGAAAACATTTCCACTCTTCCAGGTCTTGCATATGCAGGGTTTTTTTTGGCATCAATAAAATTTAAAGAGGCTAACCAACATTTCAACAAGAAACACTTATAACTGGGATGAGCAGATACACTTAGTTTTCAAAGAGAGCTTGTCCTGCACTGGCAGCTCCCAAATTTTGTCAAACCAACATTTAATTTCTGGAGGATTCCTCCTTTTCCATTCCTCACAATACAGGCCATTGTTGACTGTCGCTGAGTTGTTGCCTTCTATTATTAATCGTACTGACTGGGTATTATTATTTTCTTTGATCTATCTATCTGTCTATCTATCTATCTATCTGATATACCACCTTTCTACGGATTGTGCTCAAGGCAATGTTCAATAATCAATAAGGAGCAATACAATATAATTAAAATACACAATAAAACACACAACAGCAGGGTGGTGGTTCCTAAACATTTAATCAGTCAATCAATTAATTTGTTTACTGCCCCAAACGTACGTCTCTGAGTGGTTCACAACATAAAACAAATTAAAACAAAAAAATTAAAAACATTAAAACAATCTGATACCACAATTCTAACGAAAAAGCTTGGGTGGATAAATGAGGCTCTTCTCACGATCGGTGAGAAGAGCCTGGATGGGGTTTGCGGGGAGAGCGGTCTAAGCCCACTCTCCCCACAGACGAGCAGGGAAGTAGCCCTGGGTGGTTGCAGTGGCCGCCCACACGACTGCCTGCTTCGTTACAGAGCTGGCAGGGGCTTCAGGGATTGGGGGCCCAATGGCCCCCAGAAGCTCTAGCATGCCCTGTGCAAGCACGCAGGGCATACTGTAGAAATACCCCCAAGCCGGGAGGCTGCTTTTTAGCCTCCCGGTCAGGGGTCTACTTGTGAATTGCCATGGCGCGGAGCTATGCCACGGCAACACACAAGCACTAAGATGGGGTTAGCGGAGCGCTCGCTCCGCTAACCTTGGCTAAGGACAGGGGCAATTAAAAACTGCTTGTAAACCATCGGGCTCACCTACAAGCCTGGTGGTTTACATGACCAGCAAATATAGGGCTAGGCTCTTCTAGCCCGATTTTTGCTAGTCATGAGAATAGCCTCAATGTGTCTTTTAGGAGTGTGCACGGACCGGTCTGGGGCCATACAGAAGGCCTCCGGACCGGTCCGGAATTTGGCCGGTCCGGTGGTGGTGGATAAGTGTGTCTTTAATGGGGGGGGGGAATAGCACTCCCCCCCCATCACTCTTCCCTCTCCGGCACCGGACTTTCTTAAAACGTTCTTGGGGCGGCAGAGTTCCTCCCTGCCGCCCCTGCTCCCATCATTGTCTTTAAAGTTAGCAAGCTGAAAAAGCTGGAGCCACGCATGCGCCCTCCATGCTGCGCGTGCGCTCATTGCCACCACGCGCGCTGCATATTTCACAATGACGTATGCAGCGCATGCATGGCTCCAGCTTTTTCGGCTTGCTAACTTTAAAGACAACAACGGGGGCAGGGGCAGCCGGGAGGAACTCTGCCGCCCCAAGAACGTTTTAAGAAAGTCCAGTGCTGGAGGGGGAAGAGCGGTGTGTGTGTAAGTGCTATTCCCCCCTTACAGACATACTCCCCACAGTGCCGGACCATGCCTCAAGGTCAGGTGAAGGGAAGTGTCGCCATGCGGCAACACCCCCCCCCAGCCCCAGTAATGGACCGCACAAGTACCCGGTGCATTCCTGGGATCCTCTTTCCTCGAACGTGCCTGCCATGGCTGCAAGCAGCCACAGCGGACATGATTGCAGAAATGAGGAGTGCTCACCTCGTTAACCTCATTTAAGGGGGAGGGAATTCAGGCTGGGTTGCCACCGTGGAACCACCGGGCTTGCCCACAAGCCCGGTGGTTCTCACGAGTGAGCAAAACTGGGCTGGGCTCCCTTAGCCCGATTTTGCTTGCTAGTGAGAATAGCCTCATTCTCTTAAATAAACTTAAAATGAAGATACTCAGATGATCCAACCAACTGTGGATTTCTGGATTCTAGCAACAGCCGGACAAAGCAATGAGGCTTCCCCTCTCCTTTCCTCCTCATGTTCTTGACTGCAAAGGAGGTTCCATAAAGCACAGTTCTCTTTGGCACCCAAAGCAGAATTCTGTGGTTTAAAGAGAGCCCAACAAGCCAGGATATCAAACCAGGGTTTGATCCTGAACACTGCCTCCGTTGCATGGTGAATAAGTGGCACGTCTTCATTAATATGCAGCTCTCTGGCTTTCTTTACAAGTAATGTGGGCTTTCATTTTTTAAAAAGTGCCCCGACTTTGAGAAATGACAACCTCATTTAATGATTTACACTGCTCTATTAAGCAAACACATTTGAGGCATTTAATCTTCTCTTTTTCTCCTACCCAAACAGTTTTGGCTCTGGGGCATAGGCAGGTCAGGTACAACAGAGGTATAGAAAAGGAGGATGATATTGTGACTGAAATTCCCCACTTCACATTCATGTGTAAACACCCATGATTAACTATCACTTCTTCAAACAAATGAGCCTTTACAAAATTCATTTAATCCTAAAATAGATATTCAGTTGGATTTTACAATCTCGGTGGAAATAATTCCTCCAGGCTATTTCGTATTTTCCATGCCAAAATGCAAACCCATTAAAATAAGGGAGCTAAACACCAGATACTGATTTATCACATCTGCAATAGCAACAACTTTTGATGATCCTGTAGCGGCTGTTTTGGTACTTTTTCTGGGCAACCACTCAACCCCCACTATCTTCTCTCCCTATTTATTCACTATCTCTGGGGCCAGGATGAGAGTATTTCAGGCACTGGGGCACTGGTTACCAGTAGCTATTTTAAAAGTAGTTTTCCTATAGCTACTATCCAACTACTTTATATATTTATTATTAATTTGTTCAATTTCTAAACTGCCCTTACAGAATAACTCAGGGCGCTTCACAAATATCACAAAACAGTTAAAATCAATCAATAATCAGGAACAAAGATTTTAAAATACAATAAAGCAGCTAAAAAAACCCCAAACACGATTCAAAACCTTATAAAAATCTGATATATTAAGAAACCTTTAAAACAATTTAAAAACCCTGGAAGGCCAGGCTGAACAGGTATGTTTTTAGGGCTCTCCTAAATGCCAATGAAGAATTCAAATTACGGATTTCTGCAGGGAGCACATTCCACAGTCTAGGAGCAGCTACAGAGATGGCCCGCCTCTGGGTTGCCACCAGATGAGCCGGTGTCAACTGGAGCCGGACCTCCTCAGATGATCTTAGTGTGCGGTTAGGATCAGACCGAAGAAGGCACTCTCTAAGGTAACCTGGACCTAAGCCGTTCAGGGCTTTAAAGGTAATAACCAGCACTTTGTATTTTGCCCGGAAGCATATTGGCAGCCAGTGCAGCTGTTAGACAAACAAAAGTGCAACTTTAGGCAAACAAAAACAAAACAAAATACTACTTCCCCTTCCCTAGATTGAGCATTGCTTTGACCTATTGTTCAAATAGGTCAAACAAAACAGTTTACTGCAATTTAAGGATTTTAGACATTTCAATACTTGTTCCTCTACACTTGAGTCCTGTGATTAACCACAGTAAAGCACAAACTCTATGCAGGCCTCCTCACTCTCTAATGCAACGGCTCTCTTCCAGGGCCAGGCTGAACTGTTAGCTAACAAGTAGCTGAACTGTTATCTAACAGCCAACCCCCTTAGAAATGCTACACAGTAAGCATACAACTAGCTATAGGACAGGAAAGGGTTATATGTAGGGAAATTTTTATACTTCTATGTAAAATTTCATAGTGCTTTACATGCCAAAGAAGGCGACAATAAAGCCATGCAATTCCTAACAATCAAAATTTTAGGTGAATTTGGGGGCTCCTACTCAGGTGAACGATCAATAAGTATTCTGAGGAATCTCACTAAGGGTGGCAAATTTTATTTGGTGTGTGTGTGTGTGCATTTCAACCTGTCTCCCTCCTTCGCAGTTTGCTCGCTTTCATTCAAAAAATTTAAATAATTATATCCATCAAGTGTAGTCAGATACCATTTCCGTCCCTCATTGGTGTGATCATTTGCTACAAATACTCAGGACTCCAGGTCCGTAAGCTCTGGTCTAGGGCAGATACAAAAGCCCTTTGAAGGTGCTGCAGAAGAGAAATAATGGATTGTGGGTGAGTCTCTAAGGTGGGGATGGGCAACCTTGTCAACCTTGGGTGGGCAACCCATCATCCTCAGAGGCAAATTATTTATTGTGGTTGGGGAAGATGGGAGTTATAGTTCCACAACAGCTGGAGAGACAAGGTTGCCCAGCCCTGCTCCAAGACCTTGATGAGAAGCCCCTGGAGAGAATTCCTGGGAGAAGTCTGGTTCAGAAGAGGGCCCCTGGGGCAAAAGGATGGAAAGAATCCCAGAATGAGAGAAGTAAAGACAACAGCAGCAAAAAACTGTCTCTAAGCTTAGAATTCACTGCTGTAGCTAAAAGTCAAACCTGGACGCTCAGTTAGCATGATGTGGTGATGTAACCCACAACATGCTAACTGCATGTAGGGGCATAGCTATAATTGGACAAAGGGGGGCAAATGCCCCAGGTCCATTGAGGGCACACTGGGTGGGTGGCAGCTCGCTATTCACGACCCCCTCCCCGACTTACTGGCACACTGTTGGCTCCTGATCGGAGGACTCATCATGGCTTCCAAAAACAAAACCACCCTGAGCCATTTTTTGGAAAGGGGGTATATCAATCAATCAGTCAATCAATCAGTCAGTCAGTCAGTCAGTCAATCAACCAAATAAATGGGGTGGGGGGGGGAGATAAGGCCCCTCTTGGAGGCATACAGGGCATTGCACACGGGCAAGTGTGTTTATGAAAGTGTCTACATGCATGTGGAGTGTGTGATATCTGCATAGGAGTGAGAGAAAGGGTGGGGTTTTTTTTGCCACGTCCATACATTCCTGCCACAAAGACTCAGGTGAAAGGGGAAGAGAAGAATGGGGCAGGGGGCACTACAGGGGTCCATCCTCAATTCTCCCTCAGGGCCCACTCCAATCTTGCCACACCCCAAAAGGAATGTCATCTGGTTTGCCTCAGTCTGAATGTGTGCTAGCCAGGCACTGGGTGGGTGGAGATTAAAAGGACCTTCCTACCCGCCCTGCTACTGAGTGGGACCCATGGAGAAACATCTAGGAATAAGGATGAAATATTTTAATAACAAGAGGCCTCAGTACAGATCCATCCATGACTGGTGCAGTATTGTTGCCATTCTCCCATGATTGGGTCCAAATGGCATTGGTCACATTGGAATTATGGGAACAGATGGGACAGGCAGATCAGCAGCTGCCAGAACCTGCTAGCTCCCAGATCATCATCCAAGCCGGGTCTCACTGTGGGCCAAGCTTGAACCAGGAGGAGGCGGCACCCTGGAGGAACCCCTTACTTCAGGATGACCCTCCACCTCACCTCCTGCAAGGTCAGGAGACCCAATGTACCCTAACTGGACACACACACTGCCTTTGGATCTCCTATGATCCTCACTGGTACCTCATGAATAGAATTCAGAGTGAACTCAAACTGAAATTCAAATTGGAGCTCATCTGGCAGTATCTCATTCCATAGCCTTACTGAGGGGAAGAAGGCTGCCCTGAAATACAGTCAGGATGAGGGCCCATTTACTACACCATGAAGAGTGGGGCAACCAGGCTAGCTACTTAAAGCTTTGGTTGCTGCAAATATCCTTAGAGCTTATTTATCAAGTCTGTCTGACTTTCTACTGGGAACAATGCACATGGGATTTTCAACACCCCTTTTTATCCCCACAACAACCACCTTGTGAGATGTAACTGCTACTGTATTTTGCCTAAAGCAAGTTTGAAGCCAAATTTTGAGCTTTCTTGCTCAGGCAAAGAACAGAGAGTCTCAAAGGAAGCAAAAAGAGTTTTTATAAGATGAGTGAAATTTCTCAGTGGAAGATTGGCAAGTCCCTGCATTCCTACAGAGTTTTTAATCAAGCAAAATTTCAAAGCAAGTTTGGAGGGCTACAATTTGAGACATTTGGAGAGAGGCAAATGGGTTCCATTAAACCAGAAACATTTCTTGGGGATACTTCCACACACCCCTAAACAATGAGGCTCTCCACATGAGCAGTGTGGAGAGATGGATCGGGTTAGGCGGGGAAAGCGGGCCAAGCCCACTCTCCCCACACATGAGCACCCGTGGAGCCCTGGGTGGACGGATCGGCCGCCCACACAATTACTGTCTCCATCACGGAGCTGGTAGGGTCTGTGGGGATTGGTGGCCACTTGGCCCCCGGAAGTCCTAGGATGCCCCATGCGAGAGTGTGGGGCATCCTAGGCAGACCCCCGAGACTAGGAGGCTTGTTTTAGCCTCCTGACGGGGGTCTTCTCATGAGTCGCAATGGAGCAGAACCGCGCTGTCGTGACTTACGACCACCAAAATGGGGTTAGGTGAGCGCTCACTCCACTAACATCATTTACATGGGGGGGGGACTTAAGCGGGCTATCCACTGGGTGCCACATGGCTCCCGGCAGTTCCCACGACTGCAGGAAAGTGGGCTGGGCTCCTTTAGCTTGCTTTCCTGCAGTTGTGAGAATAGCCTCAATGTAAGTTAGGCTGAGACTGATTGATGCAAGTTTATTCACGGGGGCAGCCCTTTCATGAGCAAGGTGAGGCAGTTGCCTCAGGTGGCAGATTATTGGAGTCCCAGCAGGGTGGCAAAATGGATGGCCCCCTGCCATCAGAGCAGCTCTTCAGAACTGATCAGAACCCTGCAAGCTTTGCAAGAAGCACCTCTCTTCACACTCCTCACAAAGCTTGCAAGAAGTACAAGGAGAGCAGAGGAAGCCAATGACAACCTCCCTCCCACCCCACCCTTTCAAAGCTTGCAAAGGTCAGTTTTGAAAGGGGGCTGGCGCAGTGTGAGATGATGCCTTTCAGCATCTTCCTATATCGTGGCTGCCCGATATAGTACCAGCGGGGATTTGAACCAGCAACCTTCTGCTTGTTAGTCAAGCATTTCCATTCAACAGGTTGCCTTTGTAGCTGAAAGTGGGGAGGTTGTTTCTCTGCTCTCTGCTCCAGCAGCAATGACAGAGGCTGATATGTTTACGAGATGCATTGACAGGTTGTTGGTGCCGCACATAGTCCTTTTCCTGGAAGTTTCCCTTTCTCCCTTCTTTACAATTTGTGATAGCCCATCTCCGAGTTACAATGGGGGCAACAGCGAAGGATTGACTGCCAGCAGGTTTAATGCCATTCTTAATGACAGCTTGCAAAGATTAGGAAGTTGTTGGAATCAGATATCGGTAAAGACCTGAGATTGCTTTGTGAAGCTGGCCTGAATTAATTAACGGGCAGCTTCCCTTTGATATCGCTTTGATTTTCAGCTTGATGCCAGTTCAGACTCAGGTATTTACAAAGGAAACCTGACTTTGTTTATACTTTCTTAGGATTTTGTCTTTAGCTTGGAGTTTTCTGTGTGGTGGTCCCCACCCCCCACATTTTAACTCTATCTAGCCTGTGCATTTAACAGATGTTTAAAGAAATTGCCCTGTTCAAAATAATCACAAGCTACATTCCTTGAGACAACCTTGTTAGTGACTCATTGTAAGTGAAAAGATGCCAAGCTTCAAAATCACAGTTTTTAGCCAGACTGCAGTTTCCTATATGGTAAGACAATCTCTAACCACAAAGGACACTGTAAGATTATAATTCCTGGTCCAGCTCTGTAAGAGACAGTTCCTCATATCTCCCTTCCATACTTCTTTGTCCCATTTCCAGGGGTGCAGATCCTCCCTGAAGTATTTTCAGAAGTTCCCTCCTCATTTTATTGGGTGACATTCTGCCCAGCATTAGAACTGCGTTACAGGAGCTACATCAGTGAAGGACGCAACATCACAGATCTGCATGGCGTGTTACTAAGCAGGGAAAGGCATGTGAAGGGGCAGTGATTTTTGCCACTCTTCCCTCCCTCCAAAAGGACTTTTTTAAACATCAGAAATATGCGTTTGAGGACTGTGCAGCTCCTCATGTGCTCCTATGCAGAACATTCTGCACAGTTCTCAAACTGTGCAGAATGTCAGCTACTGATCTCTCCCTGCCAGATTATATATATTCAGTTCTCACCTCCTGAACAATTTAAGTGAAGAATTCATCCTCAAACTTTCCCTCAGTCTGCACTCAGGCACTGATCTATTTGCTATCACATTTGAAAAACTATGTGTGTGGTCATGAGGGCTAGAATCCTACTCTGTGAGGCGGTTCCCTCGATCAGTGGGAACCACCGAGATTGGGTTTGCGAGGAGAGCAGGCTTAGCCCACTCTCCTTGCAGATGACTCTTCAATCGGCTGCAGGCAGCCGAACCGGCCGCCCACACGACTGCTGGCTCTGTTATGGAGACAGAGGGGGCTGGGGAGTTTGGGGACTGCGCGCCACCCGGAAGCTCCAGCATGCCCTGGGTGAGTGTGCAGGGGATGCTGGAGAGACCCCCCGAGCCGGGAGGCTGCATTTAACCTCCCCGCCGGGGTGTGTGTGTTTCTCCTCATGAGTTGCCGTGGCACAGAGCCGCACTGCGGCAACTCACGATTTTTAACAATGGGTTAGCGGAGCACTCGCTCCGCTAACCTCGGCTAAGGGGAGGGGGAAATAGTGGGGTTTGCTGCCAGGAGCCGTGTGGCTCCTGCGGCAGCAGACGATCAACAAAAAGTGGGCTAGGCTCCCTGAGCCCGCTTTTTGTTGATCGTAAGAATCACCTCCTTGTTTAAAAGAAAACATGGGATTCTCTGGTTTCTCTCACAAACCAGCAATACACCCCTACTCACTGGACAAAGCAGAACCTTTGAAAGTAGTGGCTCTCTTATATTTAGCAGGGAAGGAGCAACTGTCTCTTTTCAACCCAGCACGGCATCCCTTAATTGCTACTGCAGTGTCTGCTCTGTGTTTCTTTTTGGCTTGTGAGCTTTTTCGGGACAGGGAACACATTGAGCCCTTTCTCACAACTGGAGAGAGAGAGAGAGCTTGAGGGAAAGCAGGGAGGGAGCCTCGGAAAGCTTACATCCCCGCAGATGACAGTTGCCTCTGGTCTGAGTGCGGAGATCGCACAGCCAGACGTGCAGCTGCCTTCTCAGGGGGTCAGGTCACATTGCCCTGCCCGCCAAACTCCCACATTGAACCATGTCAGTGTGTGGTGCATTATGGGTATTCCCCCGAGCCGTGGCTGGCAGACAATTTTAAAAAACAGGGCTAAGAGAGTGCTAGTTTAAGAGGGTGGCTAGCATGGCGGGTTTGCTGCCGAGGCGCCACCAGGATTGGACACGATCCCATCGGTTCTCATTCATTCATTCATTTGATTTCTATACCGCCCTTCCAAAAATGCTCAGGGTGGTTTACACAAAGATATAACAAACAAATCGCATTTGTGGGCAGGACCGGGCTTGGCTTTGTTAGCCTGGTTTTGCCTGCACATGAGAATAGCCTCATCTTCTCTTTCATTCTGTTACATGAACAGCTCTGGGAACTCTTTTGGGGGTTGAAAAGTGATATATAAATGCGTTAATAATTAATAGCTCACATCTCGGCTAGTGAGGAGAGCTGGTCTTGTGGCAGCAAGCATGACTTGTCCCCTTAGCTAAGCAGGGTCTGCCCTGGTTGCATCTGAATGGGAGACTAGAAGTGTGAGCACTGGAAGAGATTCCCCTCGGGATGGAGCCGCTCTGGGAAGAGCAGCAGGTCTCAAGTTCCCTCCCTGGCAGCATCTCCAAGAGAGGGCTGAGAGAGATTCCTGCCTGCAACCTTGGAGAAACCACTGCTGCCAATCTGTGTACACAATACAGAGCTAGACAGAGCTAGATAGACCAATGGTCTGGCTCAGTATATGGCAGTTTCCTATGTTCCACTGAAAGGGGCTGCTGACCACCCGTGACGTGTTGCTGATCTTGTAGAGCCCTCCAGAGTATCAGGGCTGCTCCAGAGTCTAAATCTTCTGGAGCAACAGGGTATGTGCAGGGGGGAGAGGGGGAGTTGAGTGCGGGCTCCTGTTGGGCCCTTGCAGCCCTTTGGAGCAGGCACGCTTTGCTAGTCAGTATGCCAGCCGATGAGGATAAGGATGAGGATGAGGATGATGTTCGTAAAAGCACGTAACAGTGCTCCGAAGCCATATATTGCTCACAGCTGAGAGGGAACGGCTATTTGCTGTAGAACGAGATGCACGATTTTTGCGTAGGTTTTTTAGGAGCCAGAACTGAGGCGCATCTCTTGCACATATTAGAGAGTCAAAGGAAGCAGCATTTAATTGCCCCAAACAGAAATGCAGGCAGGAGGCTGGGATGAATACCTCTACCCTTTCGAAAAGCGCTGGGGGATCTTAAACAACTCCTCACAAATGAGCCCGAACAAGACTCTATTTCTCATCCAGCGCATGGCACCTCCGGCAGCACAGCTTTCCTTTGCACCATGCTGTGGCGCCGGTTCATTGCCGATGCCTGTGGGATCATGCCAGCTCCTGATCTGCTCACGCTACACAGGTGGCAACCTGGCTTGCCCTCGGAAGCCTCCTGTCCAAGCAGTAATTAGAGTTCATTTCTGCAGACCTGAGGAGCATTCAGCAGGCAGCAGCAAAGCTACAGACCACACCAAATGGACCTCAGAATGGGGGGAAGTCCACGCCACTCATCTGTGTGGCTAGTTACACTGACAGAACAGTGTGATTCTAACCAGTGGAACTCAACCCACTGGACCTCCCAGGACTTTTAACTTGAAAGAAGCCTCCAGCATGCTAGGGTGAAGCTACGTGTTCTGCAGCAGAGACAGGGGCCCAAAACCCATGTTTGCCACATGACACTAATGTGAAGGGGAATTTTCAGTTGAGAACTGACAAATGAAGTCGGTGTGTATGCTAAAACCTTCCTCCTGCCAATTTGGCCCTACAGTCAATCTCTCCCTGTTGGGTTTTGTCTGTTTTTCCCCTAGCCAGCATCCAAGACTTGGAATAAGTTGTGTTTTAATAGTTTTAACTTTTTAAATTTTAAATGTTGAAATATGTCAATCTCTTTATTGGTTGTTTTTATTGTCTTGTAAACCGCCCAGAGAACTTGCATTTTGGGCAGTATAAAAATGTGTCAAATAACTAACTAACTAACTAACTAACTAACTAACTAACTAAATGCAGATTAGGGAGGAATGCTCTATGGGGAGGGATTGTGGGGGAGAATCAGCAGTCAAGGAAGGAAAGGCTTACACAGGAAGCTGCTTTATACTGAGTCAGACCACTGGTCTATCTAGCTCAGTATTGTCTACACTGACTAGCAGCAGCTGTCCAAGGTTATAGGCAGAAGTACATCCCAGTCCCAGGAGTATCTCCCAGGGTAGGACTATAGAAGGGCATTCCTTCTGTATGCAAGCATGTAGATGTTCTTCCACTGAGCTGTGGCCACATCATCTCTGCAGAATATCTTGTGTCTGTTCCAAAGCAATGGAATATCTTGCATCCATCCAAAGGCAACCAAAGCAGACCCTGCTTAGCAAAGGGGCCAATTAATGCTTGCTACCACAAGGCCAGTTCACCTCCCCAAACATCCCAGCCCACTTACTGATTCTCTTTTCCTTCAGTGCTTAATGTATCTGGGAAATGTCTGTTTGCCAAGGTAATGCATTTTAGACTGGCCCTCAGACCATGCAAAATCCAAGTCTGATCTGAAGAAATGCAAAGTGGAGAGGGTGGCTGATGTGCGGTGTAAATGCAGGCTCAAAGGCCTCCAGGCCCTAGTATATCCATCAATGTGTGGATGGTATTTCAGACATCCTAAATACTAATTTGGATTTAGTTACAATGTTTGGATAAATAGCCCAGTTGAGCTGACCTATTTCGAACCTGGTCTCTGAGGAATCTGCCCACGTTTACATTAAAATGTTTAAATAACATTTTAAATAAAATTTAAAAGAGAGAGAGAGAGAAAAAACCCATAAAATATAATCAACATGAGTAAAAAGAGCAATGCAAAACACATACACACACCAGTTCATGACGAAGAAGGCGTTCTCTTAAATACCCAGGGCCCAAGCTGTTTAGGGCTTTATAGGTTATAACCAACACCTTGTATTTTGCCTGGAAACATATCGGCAGCCTGTGTAGCTCTTTAAATACAGGAGTTATATGGTCTCTCCGAGATGACCCAGAGACCAACCTGGGTGCCGCATTCTGGACCAACTGTAGTTTCTGGACTACATACAAGGGCAGCCCCACATAGAGCACATTGCAGTAATCCAGTCTGGAGGTTCCCAGCATATATACCACTGTTTTGAGGCCGTTCACCTCAAGAAACGGATGCAGCTGGCGTATCAGCCGAAGCTGATAGAAGGCACTTCTGGCCACCACCTCAACCTGGGAGACCAGGGAGAGGCTTGGATCCAGAAGTACCCCTGGACTGCATACCTGTTCCTTCTGGGGAAGTGTGACTCCATCCAGAACAGGCAGATCAAAATGGTCTCTTTTGCTTGGGAATTATGGGAGTTGTAGTCAACAACATCTGGGAATCCCTGTTAGGGGGAACACTGGTTGGCTCCCCCCCCCCCCCCCCGCAACCACTGCTCAGACTCCTCTGACAGCTTCTTCCCATTCATTCAACACCGTGCCTCTGTTTTCCAATTGCTTCACCGGCCTAGATGACTGGAGAAGATGTGGGGATGAGTAAAAGGACAGGGGGTCTCTGAGATATGTGGGGTTCAGGGCGCTTTCCAGATCAGACCCTGCAATGGGGTCACGTCGTATCTTGGAAGTGTGCTTCCACACTCCCTGTGTTGTGACACCACAGTCCCTATGCGGACAGCAGGGTGCCGTTCACATTTCCAATGCCTTGTTTCAAATTTAATTGCTGCGATATAGAGCTAGGACGTTGTATATCTGGCATCAGAAAGTTGCTGTTTTTTTGGGTTGCTAGTTTCTGCGAGAGTACTCCCCCTGCTGTTTATGTTTTGAATGTGACTTGCCTGAATGGAGGCATTTTGCTGCTGTTGAGCAGCCAGTCTGGAAAGCGCCCAGGTTGTAAAGGCTGTTTATCAATTGCAGTACACTCTTCCCAACACAAACTCCTCAGCCAGTTCTGGATCAAGCGGCATTCTCCAATCCTGAAATAAATCCTTCAGTTGCATTTGTTTTAAGCATGAATAGAAGAAGTTTGGGGATGTGGTGTGACTAAGGTCACCAGCTCAAAACATCAATGATAAAATGTTATCTTTTCTCTGTCTCCTCTCCAGACCTTGTAGCTTGGAAGCAGTGATCTATGTGCCATATAAACATGCTTGTAAACATTTTTATGAGACACTGCTGGCTCCCTGCTGCCATCACCACCCTTCATGTCTCTTGTCATTAAATCCTTCTCAGAAATTGCATTGGCAGCTCAGTATAGGTTTTTCCATATCCTAATTTGTGGAAGGCATAATTAAAGAAGGCAAGTGTCATCCGAGGGCAGTTTCCCATTTCCCATCTCCGTTTCTGATGCCTGCAACATTGTTTACCATTTGGCTTTCTAATCTCATCTCATTGATGTTGCTAAAGTATCGGAGGCAGCATCAAGGGTGGCTGTCTCAAATATCCGCTCATTAGCAGGACAGTTTTAATCGCTTGTGTTGGAATGCTAATGAGGCTGCTGGAAAAGTTCTGCACTTCCCTGTTCTGGACGACAGCAAAGTGGCTGATCCCAACTGTGGGACAAATATGCATTTAAGGGCATTACCAGTCTGCTTTCTTGGGCAAAGGGCCATCACGGAGGCAGGCCGGGCTTTAACATGTTCCAGACTCCCTTGGAAATGGAATGTGCCTTCTTTCACACTCTGCTTGTGGGCTTACCGAAGGCATCTGGTTGGCCACTGTGGGAAGCAAGATGATGGATGGGAAACGGGACAGGGCCGTAGCTCAGGGTTAGAGCATCTGCTTTGCATGCACAAGATCCCAAGTTCAATCCCTGGCATTTACAGGTAGCTCCTGCCTGAAACCTTGGAGAGCTGCTGCCAGTCTGTGAAGACAATACACAGCTAGATGGACCAAGGGTCTGGTTTGGTATAAGACAACTCCCTGTGTTCCTATGGTCTAGATCAATGGTTCCCAACCTGGAGACCTCCAGATGTTGCTGAACTACAACTCCCATCAGTCCTAGCTACAATGTATTGTGGCTGGAGATGAAGGGAGTTGCTGTTCAGCAACATCTGGAGGCCTCCAGGTTGGGAACCACTGGTCTAGATGGACCTTTGGGCTGATTTTAATTTAATTTAATTATTTTTACACTTATATCCCGCTCTTCCTCCGATGAGCTCAGAGCAGAGTACATGGTTATTTTTTATCCTCACAACAACCCTGTGAGGAAGGTTAGGCTGAGAGATACATGACTGGCCCACCCAGCAGGGATCTTCTGAGTCCGCTTGGCCTTGAACTGGGAACCTTCTGGTCTCTGTGCTGATGAATACACATCGTCACGTCAGAGATTCCCAACATGATTCAATGAAGCTATTCACATGCGAACCAAAAACTGGGCTAAGGAAGCCTAGCCCGGCTTTTGGTGCGTGTGTATACTGCCGGGAGCCATGCAGCTCCCGGCGGTGGCATGGCAGCAAGCCCACTTAGGGAGCCCTCCGTTTAGCCCAGGTTTGAGGCATGAGGGTGCCCCCCCCAAGGCTAAATGCTTGCGTGTTGGTGCTGCATGACTTCGCACGGCATCTACAGACAAATAGCCTCTCAACTTGCATCGGGAGGCTCCCCATAATCCACTGCACACTCACATAGTACATTATGGAGGCTCCAGGGGCCTCCTGGCCCCTAAATCTCCCTGCTCCCTCCCTGCTACCGACAGAAGCCGGCAATTGTCTGGGGGGCCAATCTGGCTGCCCAGCAACATGGATGGGATTGTCTGCCAGGGAGGTAAGCTTTTTGCAGCTCCCTCCCCTAGCCCCATCCAAGCCCAATCTCCAGTCATGAGAATGGGCTCACTGACTCTTTGCCCAAGAGAATACTTTAATTCCTTCTAAAACCAACTCAATAAAATGACAAGCAGACACCTGTCCTTGATCCTGTCCTTTGTTTGTTGTCTTGTTTGTTTATTTATCTGTCACATTTGTACACCGCCCCAAACTTTCATCTCTGGGCGGTTAACAATAGCATAAAACAAGTTAAAATATACACAAAAACTTAAAACAATTTAACAATTTTAAAACCATCCACAAATTAAAACCTTAAACTTTTAAAGAACTGAAAAAGCTTGGGTGAAGAGGTGGATTTTCAAGTGCTTTCTAAAAACTGTCAGAGATGACACCCTTGTGAGAAGTCTCTGTAAGAAGGGAAGACCAGCCAATGAAGACTCCGTTGGTGATGATGCTTCCTGACCCCTATAAAGGCCTGCAAGTCAGGCTTCCTTTAAGCAACCAAGAAACTGGTCCCTACTCTTTATGGTTAAGTGTTTCCCACCATAAACTGGAGGCTCACTCTAGCATCAAAAGTCAATCATCAATGGTGTGCTCAGGGTTCAGGTAAATAAGCACTAACCTCCCCCTAGACACGAGTGGGAAAGAGTCAGTGTCATGAACTCTGCACCTGACTCCATGATACCTGGGTCTGACACAGAGAACTCACAAGATGAGATGGGGTTCATGGGGCCTCCACCTCTGACATCAGGGCCTCCTGTGCCTGCTGACTTACTCGACACACCTCTACCCTTAACCTCTGACTCAAGAAAACGAAGCAGAGGCACCACAACCTCCACCAGCAGCTACCCAGTTCCGCCATAACCAGCACCTGGAAAACAGGGTGCAAGTCCTTTACGACTGGGGACATTCCAGGCTCATGTGCGGCTGCATCTACTTATAGTTCTAGTTCCCTGCTCATTTTGACTCCAGGTTAGTTTGCTCTTGTTGAACTGCCCTTCTGCTTGTTTGACTCTGGTTTGGCTTGCTCTTGTTTGGATTCCCTGGTTCCTGACCTCTTGCTTGTCTTGACTCCAGCTTAGCTCACTCCTGTTGAACTGGCCCTTGACCTCCTGCTTGTTATAAACTCTGGATTAGTTTGCCCTGACGTTTGCTCCCTGGCTTCTCATCTCCTGATGGGTTGTTTTCTAACACACCTGCCCCACCCAGACACAACAGTCAGTTCAGAATCTTCGAATCTGGCTTTCTTTCCCCCCACCTTGTTATTGGACTATTGTCAGCCATTTCCCTCAGTCAACATTTGGACAACCTACAAAGATGATGAATTCTTTTAATATCTCTTCATGAATCAGCCATTCCAAGTACAGTTATTTTTGTCGCTCTTTTCTGAATTCCCCCTCCAGGATATCAAAACATCTTCCTTGTTCTGAACACAGTATTCTAGGTGTCATAGCCACCAATGCCCCATTATGGGAAGGCTATAAAAATGATGGACGATGGCGGGTGCTTTATAGTATGGACAACTCAACACAATGAAACCATGAGCAAGAAGGATGCAACCGATGAAGCAGAGAAATCATTTAAAAATAGCTGGACAAGGAGAGTGGGGAATAAGGTACTGAGGCTATTCTCATGATGGGAGAAAACTGGGCTAGGAGCCCAGCCTGGTTTTCTCCGGGTGAGAACCACCGGGTTCGTGGGCGGGTCCGGTGTTTCTCTGGCCGCTCGCTCGCCAAAGAAGCCCTCCCCTTAAACGGGGTTAACGTGGGTCATCCTGGGACTTCTAGGGAGCAGGCGGCCCCCGATCCCTGCAGCCCCTACCGGCTCCATGACAGAGCCGGTAGTCATGTGGGCAGCCAATCCGGCTGCCCAGAAACGAGTGGCTGCTCGTCTGCAGAGAGAGAAGGCTAATCCCCACAGAACCTTCCCAGGCTCTACACACGGATCGTGTGTAAAGCCTCACTGATGAGGAAAGAAGGATGTTTTGGAAGACCACAGACTGATGGAGAACAGAACAGTGACAACCGTTGCAGTAAGAACCATTTAGCACTGACAGAATCATGAGCCGGAGAATCATAACTAATCTATGTATTTATGTTTACACAATTAATATAATCTGCATGAATGTGACAGAAATGTGGACCTCCCCTTGAGAAGGCTGCCCTCCTGCAACTGTAAGAGAGGTCATGGTCCATGGAAGATCCAGGACATTAAAAGTTTACTCCTTGACACAAGCCAAATCCCCCATACATCCTAGCTCTTCTCTTGCCCCTCCTCCCTCATTACTGGAGCCTTCTCCTACCTATTAGAACACAAGAACAGCCCTGCTGGATCAGGCCCAAGGAGGCCTATCTAGTCCAGCATCCTGTTTCGCACAGTGGCCCACCAGATACCGTTGGAAGCCACAGGCAGGAGTTGAGGGCATGCCCTCCCTCCTGCTGTTACTCCCCTGCAACTGGTACTCAGAGGCATCCTGCCTTCCATGCCTTCCTCCATTATCCAAGCCCTCAACAAGGAAAGCCTAAATTTGTGTATATCCACCATCTCATCATGGACATAATGGCAAATGTCCACCCAGTCACCATGGATATCTTGCAAAAAATGTCATGCACAGTGTTTGCAATGTCAGTTATGCCCCCACTTTTCGCACACCAAATAGCAGTGATGAGATGTGCCCCAAATGCACATGTGTTTCTGACCTTGTGCCTCTTTTGCTACTTCACAATCCCATGGAGACAGCTGAAGACCGCCACTCACACTTTGCTTTATTTCCAAACCAGATCAATATGCTTTGCTGTATATTTGGTTGCATAACTGCCAGTGTGTACATTGAGTATTATCTCTGTGTGCCTATCTACTTATCATTTTACATATTTTGAAAGGTCACAAATCCGAAGAGCAAAACCTGACCATATGGGAAATGGAGGAAAATTAGTACTAGGGCAATGAAAGGTAAACTAAAATAAAAGAACTGCAGGGCAATGACTGATCACAGCATACCTTAAGAGGGCTATATATGTTCTAAACATCTTAAGATATGCTGGCTGACATCTTAATTAATGAAGTACCAGCACTCTGTGCTAGCTGGGGGCCAATTTCCCCTGCCCCCCCAAAAGCAGGTCCCTGAGGGTCGTGCAACATTCAGGGACCCACCTCAGGGTTACAGGGAATCCTTCTGAGGTGGGGAAGATCCGCAGAATTCCCCCCCCACACACACACACAGACATGCAAACATGCACGTTGCCTTAGTCTGGAAGGCAGCAGAAGTGAGCTCAGTGTTGGCTTTGTCAGGATGTTGGGTATATTTTATCAGCAAATTCACCTTGTATTATGCAAGCAGAGATGCACCTTCCTAGCTGCTAGTAAAAGTCCCTTCCTCCAAGGATGTCAAGAGGGAACAGAACAAACCCAGCCCAATATTCCAACCCATCCTGGCATCTATTAAGAGGCAATCACCTCTTGTGCACTTGCTGTTCGATGTGCAAAGAGTGTTGTTAAGTACCATTCCTGGCTGCCACTGCTATTAATCCTTTCTTATCGGCTTCAAGCAGGGTTGCACATCATTGGCCCTCCTGCAGATGTTGGGACTACAACTTCCATCACCCTTATTGGCCACTGTGGCTGTGGATGATGGGAGTCATAGTCCAACAAGAGCTGGAGGGCTGGAGTTGTGTACCACTGGCTTTGAGTCTCCGTCTCTGAGTATCAGTCGTGCAGTTGGGTGCTTTGGGATTACTATCTGAGATTTCAGATGGGTCTCCAGCCTGAAAACACCCTAGTCATTCTAGGACATATTTTATGCCCCAGTTTGGAGGGTGAGATGTCCAAATTTCCCATTCCAGTAATGGGAGTTCCATCCCACCCCAAGTAAGTAGGCTGTCTTGGCTTATGCATATACTTGAGCTTACTTCTTGGCTTACATGTACACTTCAGGTTTCTAGGCAATGTGGAAGGACTGTGAAATTTCTGATACCCCCATGAACATCAATCAATGATGTCCTAATACAGTATCTTCATCTAGATGATGATAAATGGAAAATCCTGTTCTAGTTAAAACAGAATATTCTGAACAAATGTCCCTTTGAGAGGAACTGCTTCCCTAAATTACTGTAAAATGTATTTAAGAAAACCCACAGCAATTCTTTCGCTAACAAATCTGGAGCACGTGTTGGAGAGGGGGTCGGCGGCAGAAATTTTTAAAAAGCATGCTCCTAGATGACATCTGGCAGAAAGAGGCTATTAATATTTTACAAGACATTAAAGATTCTGCTCACTCCTTTTTTGCTGTTAAAGTTATAAGAGCTTTCTGAAAACTATATTTCTTGGTTATTACACCCTTAATTAAATGGATTCACATAGGGAATTCCCTAATGAGAATGACTCTAGAGGTACAGTCAGGCAGTCTCGGTTGAGAGAGTATTGAGAGCCCAACACAGCTGCCATAAAAGGAGTGAGCCTGTCATGGGGTACCCAAAGCTCAAGCAATGCAGAGTTTAACTGAGGATTAAACTCTGTTATTGGCCATCTAAGCCTATAAAAGGAAGCACTCATAGCCATTATCATGTTACATTTACTTAACATTAACTACCCCAAGAAATCCCAATAGAGCTTTTGAAAGCCAATTGACCCGACATAAAATAAAATCAGGTGCCATTTAAGAGCAATATCTAAAATTGTATTGTGCTTTATGGGATCAAATTGCGTTAATGGAATTCTGAGTTTTTCAGAATTTTCAAGGGCAGTGAATAATGTAGGAGCACTGAATCACAGAAGTCTGGTGAAGTTCAGGAGGTGTGGGACTCCCCAGGTAGGAGAAACGTAGGAGCTCTATTTTTGCTATACTGAGCTTTCTAAAGGAAGAGTGCATCTCCGCCCTGAGTTATTCTCTACAGGCGGTCTAGAAATTGAGCAAATAAATAAAATAAATAAAATATCATATTGTTATTAATTATAACAACTCAGGCTGTTGTCAGATTAAAGAAATAGTACAGAGCAATTATATGCATGTTTATCAGTGATGTGGGGTAGAACATAAAATAGAAAATGTCCCAGTACTGTATTTTTTCTGCAGAAAAAAAAAGTCAATTTCTAACATTACATATTAATGTTATGAAACAGTGATAATGAATGGATACCCATGTGCTATTAGGAAAATGAGTCAGTTTCCAATTAGTAAATTAACCTTTTTCAGGTGCTTATTGCTAGGAAGTGTGAGACAATATAGATATACTGGCATCACATATACATAGCCTTGATTTCTAAACTGCAGCAGGGTGGTAATGGTGAGTCAGTAAAATAAAAACAAACTACACATATCAATTAAAAAAAAATCCAAAATCAGAGTCTTTAGTAGTCTTTTGCTCACAGATGTGTGCCTAGCATTGTAACCTTCGTTGGCTAACCATATGAATTTTAGTGGGTTAATTGAGTAGTGTATTAAATATGCCTAATCTCTTCATAAAGAAAAAACAGTTCTAAAGAAAAACAATATTGTCTTTGTTTTTTAGATAAAGCATGTCTCTATTCCAATATGTTACACATGGACTCTAGTATTCAAAAGTTTCATACTAACATTGGTTTCCAGTTTCTTTCAAACAAGTCTCATCCTAACATTTTCCTTTATCTCTCACATGAGCAAAGTGAAGTGGCTTGAGGTGTGGGGAGAGTGGGCTTAGCCCGCTCTCCCCGCACATGAGCAGGGAGCCCTCCCTGGATGGCCGGATTGGCTGCCCACACAATTACCAGCTCCATCACGGCTCCATCACAGAGCTGGCAGAGGCGGTGGTGATTGGGGGCCACCTCGCCCCTGGAAGTCCCAAGCGAGTACGTGGGGCATTCTGGAGAGACCTCCAAGGCCAGGAGGCTTGTTGTAGCCTCCCTGTCGGGGGTCTACTCATGTGTCACCACAGCACAGACCCGCTCCGCAGCGGCACATGGTCAACTAAACGGGGTTAGCGGAGCGCTTACTCTGCAAACCTCGTTTAAGGGCAGAGGTATTTTGTGAGTTTTGCTGCTGGGAGCTATGCAGCTCCGTGGCAGCGCACGACCAGGAGGAACGGTACTAGGCTCCCTTAGCCTCCGTTAGTGTGGGAATAGCCTCACTGAAGTAATGCATCTTTTAAGGTGGCCCTTGGCCATATGAAGCTTAAAACAACAACAACAACAACAAATAACATCAATGAATTAAAAGCAACATAAATGTATATAATTATTGAAAAACACAAAAGCAGGGAAGGTATCTTGGAAGTTATTCCAAAACATGAGTCTCTGGAGAGGAGGGTACTTCTGAGGCTCTCTCTGGGGTTGTTTGGTTATATCTAGCAGGGGGAGAGCAACTGGCCCTATCCAACCCCAGTAAAATCCTCCCAGTTGTTGTTGCTGATGTCTAAAGTAAAGCTGTGCCATCGAGTTGGTATTGATTCCTGGTGCCCACAGAGCCCTGTGGTTGTCTTTGGTAGAGTACAGGAGGGGTTTACCACTGCAATCTCCCACGCAGTATGAGATGATGCCTTTCAGAATCCTCCTATATCGCTGCTGCCCGATATTGGTGTTTCCCATACTCTGGGAAACATACCAGTGGGGACTCAAACCAGCAACCTCTTGCTCCCTAGGTAAGTTACCTTCCCCTGCACCATTAGGTGTCTAGCCTATGTTTATTTGTACAGGTGAAACTCGGAAAATTAGAATATCGTGCAAAAGTCCATTAATTTCAGTAATGCAAATTAAAAGGTGAAACTGATATATGAGACAGACGCATTACATGCAAAGCGAGATAAGTCAAGCCTTAATTTGTTATCATTGTGATGATCATGGCGTACAGCTCATGAAAACCCCAAATCCACAATCTCAGAAAATTAGAATATTACATGGAACCAAGAAGACAAGGATTGAAGAATAGAACAATATCGGACCTCTGAAAAGTATAAGCATGCATATGTATTCAGTACTTGGTTTGGGCCCCTTTTGCAGCAATTACTGCCTCAATGCGGTGTGGCATGGATGCTATCAGCCTGTGGCACTGATGAGGTGTTATGGAAGACCAGGATGCTTCATTAGCGGCCTTCAGCAATTCTGCATTGTTTGGTCTCATGTCTCTCATCCTTCTCTTGGCAATGCCCCATAGATTCTCTATGGGGTCAGGTCAGGCGAGTTTGCTGGTCAATCAAGCACAGTACACTGTATACTTTTCAGAGGTCCGATATTGTTCTGTTCTTCAATCCTTGTCTTCTTGGTTCCATGTAATATTCTAATTTTCTGAGATTGTGGATTTGGGGTTTTCATGAGCTGTACGCCATGATCATCACAATGATAACAAATTAAGGCTTGACTTATCTCGCTTTGCATGTAATGCATCTGTCTCATATATCAGTTTCACCTTTTAATTTGCATTACTGAAATTAATGGACTTTTGTACGATATTCTAATTTTCCGAGTTTCACCTGTAGATTGTCAGTTCTTTGGGGCCAGGGATTAATGTATGGGAAGATTGACAGTTCAGTCCCCAAATAGCAAAGCAAAATCATTTTGGTGAGAAAGCAGCAAAGCAAGAAGTCTTGAGACAGTTCTTTAGTACTGAAGAACTACAAGGATTTATTTAAAGAAAAAGGTTACAAACAAATGTGGGAAAAGCCTGCAGCTTAATTTCAGCTGCAGCTCATGGCTGAAAAGAGAGACCAAAACAAACAGCCATCTCTGGAGAAACAAAATGGAGACTAACACTGGAAGAACAAAGAGGGGAGGAGTCCAGCACTTTTATCCATGATCCTAAAAAACCCCAGTGGTCCAATGGGGTCCTGATGCTCCAACAATTAATCTTTATTTATTATTATTTTCCCATGTAAATCACTCTGAGAACTTTTGCTGAAAAGCGGTATATAAATATTCTTGGTGGTGGTGGTGGTGGTAGTAGTAGTAGTAGTAGTAGTAGTAATTATAGTTGTAGTAGTTTCCTGTGCCACAATCTTTCCCCTCCTCCAGGCTACTAGATTCCTCTGGTGCTAGTGGTTCTGAGTCCTGGGCCATGACACCATAATGTATTTTACCTGATTTTATTATATTTTACTGATTTTAGTTTTGTAAAGCACATTGAAGGTCTACACTGTGTAAGGCAAAATAAAATTTGGAAAGAGGGGGGGGACCTACCTAAAGCAACGTTAGACACTATTTCACAAAGCTGGCCCATGTATGCCGAAAGATTTCCAGCTGTGTTAAGCGTGCCATTTACTCATAAGTCTTATAGGACTTCTCAGATCCCCATGCATTCGCTAAAGAGACAGCCAATTCCATCAACTTTGACAGTGCCAATCACTTGTAGGAGTGGGCAGTGCAAAGCTTAGATTCAGGACACTCACCTCTCCCCCTGCAAATCAGTGAAGATTGCTGTCAAACCTAAGCATGCCAGTCTTTTGCTACAGAATGTACAACATCCTGACACTCATTCAGTGCCAATCATTATGAGTACACAATATTGTTGTTGGATGTACGACGTCTTTTAAAACCTCAGATAGCATGGTTTGGCACACATGGGCCCACCCCAATCCAGAAGGCAATCTGCATACAACATATCTGCATCTATGCATTCATAACCGGCCAATTATTCCTTTGTAGGTTCTTTGTAGAAGTTTCCAAGGGAAGTACAGCAAAAATGCATCATTAACTTCTTATTAATTTCACAACACAAAAAGACGATATCCTTAAAATAGTGGTGCTGCAACTTTAAATTACAGAACTAGCTCAGTGTTTAATGAGAGATTTAGCACAGCAGGGTTTCTGTTAAATTAAGTTGTGCCTTCACATCACAGTGGGAAAACAGGTGTATATTGGTTTAGAATTATGGAAATGTTGACTAATTCCAAGGCTTGTAATCAAACAGCAAGGCACCCAAGCAATATTTCCTTCCAAGAGGCTGCATTAATCATTCATGCCTAGCAACGTTCTCTTCATGTCCACTAAAAAAGCTGAAACTCAAAGGAACAGATAGTGTGTAAATGTGTTTGCATCTCTGCAAAGGAGGAGAATTTATCTGCTGGAGCCACACATAAAAGCAGAGTTACGGAAACCCACCTCTTTTGAAATGGATCATGCAGCTGAGGGAACCTTACTGAGTAACAAATTGGGCTAACAAGGCCTTTCTGGGTTTGACTGTCTATCAGCTTCAAGCCCTTAAATGGGAGGATAATGAGAAAGAAGCAGAAGACGCAGCCAACTATTCCCAAGAACACAAACACTAGTTCTTGCACTTGAAGGAGGCATCGAGGCATCAAGGGAGCTTAGCCTGTTTTCCATTGATCGTGGGAACCATCAGGCTTGCAGGCAAGTCCGGTGCTCCCAAGGCGGCCAGCCTGCTTAACAGCTTCCCCTTAAATGAGGTTGATGGAGCAAGCTGTGGCATGCGCTGACACACAAGTAGACCCCTGACCGGGAGGCTGCTTACTTGGGGTTCTCTCCAGGATGCCTCGCGCGCTCGCACAGGTCATCCTGGAACTTCTGGGGGCTGGGCGGCCCCCGATCCCCGCCACCCCTGACAGCTCCTTGATGGAGCCGGCAGTTGTGTGGGTGGCCGATCTGGCCACCCAGGGCTCTGGGCAGGATTGTCCGCGGGGAGAGCGGGCTAAGCCTGCTCCCAGCAGAAGCTCTTCTCGCAGATCATGAGAAGAGCTTCATCATCTGCCAAAAATCACATGGATGGAAGGAAGGAAGGAAGGAAGGAAGGAAGGAAGGAAGGTAGGTTGGTCTAACTGTAGACAGCTGCTAGGGCCAGATGTCACAACCACTCATGGTCCATCTGTATCTCTCATGGAAATCAACGAGCAGATCTGGGTTTTGAGCATCCCTTTGCAGCTCCCATTTGTACCTAGAGGGAGAATGTCAGCCAATGGCTTGCATGTCCCGCAGTGAAATATGGGCAGTGCCAGCTGCTGTGAGGCTCCAACACAGCAGGCAATGCTGCTGCTCAAGAGGGTAGTACTGGTACTTAGGGTTATCCCTAGAGTTTTTGGTGCCCTAAGTCAAGAGGAGAAGTGTGGAGCTCCAGCTTTAACTTGAGCCCCCCATTGGAAGGAGGGTATGGGATTGCATCTTGCCTTCTTACACCACTCTGCAGTACTTCAGGGGGAAGTACTTCAAGAAGGAGAGAAAGAATAGTTGGCAGTGCTATATTCTGGCACTGTTTATGCACCCTGCATACGTCAGCAGAGCAAACTAAACTGAGAATGCAGAGTGTCATTGAGCCAAACTTTGGGGTGCTTTTATAAAAAGTTCTTAAACTTAAGAGGACTGCTGCACTATGAACCGGGGCCTCAAAACGCATCCCAGTGGAAAACAGTGCCACGCTTCTAACACCTATTTTCTCATATTCTCGGATGGGGGGGGGGCTGCCTCTGAAAATGGTTTGGAAGGTGACACTGGTGCAGAATGTTGCTGCTCAGTGGCTTGTGGGAGCCCAGTGGCATGTGAAGTTCGCACCTATCCTGCATCAGCTGTGCTTGTCACAGTTTCACTTCTGGACCCAGTTTAAAGTGATGGTTTAGAGGCCTTTAAAACCCTACAGGCCTAGGACTAGAGGACCTTAAGGAGCCTACCTGGATGGATCTAAAGAACTGTCTCACAAGCCCTGATCTCCAGCCTGCCCTGGTCTTCTGCTCATTTGGCTGTGAGGCTGGCTTTTTTCATGGAGGCACCACTGTTAAGCAACCCTCTCTCCAGGAAGATTAGTCAGGCAGCCTCTTTAACTGTTTCTAAAAGGCTATAAAACCTTTACAAAACTGTACTTCTGTAAGGCTTTTAATATATTTGATTTTAGCTGATGCTTTATATAGCTTTTAAACTGCTTGATTAATTGTATTACATTTCCTTGTTGTATTTTTATCTGGGGTCTATCTTATATTTATGTTTTAGATTGTGAGCCTTTTGGGGTCAGGGAGCCTTATTTATTCATTCATTCATATCTATGTAAACCACTTTGGGAACTTTTGTTGAAAAGCGGTATATAAATATTTGTCATATTTGTATAAGTTGGAAAAGCAGGCTGTGTGTGTGTGTGTGTGTGTGTGTGTGTATAAAATCAATCACTAGGTAGACCTTCCACTACACATTGGTGAAAGCTCTTTAGTGCCTGTTATCTCTCTCTATAAAACCCTTAGCTGATATGTGGCAAGCCACACCCATGCAGTACACATGCGGAACGTGGCAAGCCACACCCAACTGGCAGTGACTCTGGAGGCCCAATCAGTGGACTTTTCTGGAGGTGAGAATTGTGGCAAGCCATGCCCATGCAGAGCTTAACCAATCAGCAGTGACACTGGAGGCCCAATCAACGGGTTTCTCTGGCAGTGAGAATTCTGTGGCATGGAGACCCTCTGAAATAAACAGATAAAAAGAAAGAAGCCAGAGGAAGAAATAAAGAGGGAAATAGAAAAAGAAATTAAGAAGGGAGGGGGAAAAATAAGATGGGGGGAGGGAGAGAGAGAGAAACAAGAAGGGAGGGGCAGAGAGTAAGAAAGAAGGGCAGCATTGTTGGGGGTGGGGGTTCCCAAGCGGCAACCGGGGAACTGGAAGAGCCCGACGGGGCAGCTGAGGAGAAAGACCTGGTGGAAGAGGTGGGTGGTGGAGAAGAGAGTCCCAAGGAGGCGGTGGTGCAGGGGAGGAAAGTACCATGTGGGGAGGAAATAGTGCTGCTGTTGCCATTGTGCTGGAGAATGGGGAGGTCTCTGGGGTGAGTGGGCTGTGACGGGGGGTGAGGAGAGCAGTGTGCATGGGTGGGACTACCGAGGCCAGCAGGCTTCTCCAGCAGCAAGGTTCCTGTGCCATGTGAGCGGCCATGGCAGCAGCAGTGAGAAAGGGCCCAGTTCACTGCTGCCGCTCCTGCTTGGGATTACCGAGCCCATTGGCTGAGGGAGGGAGGCAGGCGAGGGATGTCCCGGGCCTGTCAGTGGCCTGAGGGGAGCGAGCAGCCATGGCAGTGGCAGTGACAAAGAGCCAGGTCAACCCCCATGCTGCTGCTCCTGCTCGGAGCTACTGAGCCCATTGGTGGAGGGAAGCAAGCAGGTGAGGGATGGGACAGGCCCGGGCTGGTCAGCAGCCTGAGGGGAGAGAGCGGCCATGGCAGTGGCAGCAGCAACAAGGATGGACCCAGTCAGTCGCTGCTGCTCCTGGCTCGAGGCTACTGAGCCCATTGGCGGAGGGAGGCAGGCAGTCAGTCAGTCAGATGAGGGGCGCTAGGGGCTCGGGCCTGTCAGTGGCCTGAGGGGAGTGAGCAGCCATGGCGGTGACGTCGGCAGCAAGGAAGGACCTGGTCAACCGCCGTTGCTGTTGCAGGGAGGAGGGGGGAGGATCAGGAGTGAGGCTCAGGTTAGAGTGGGGAGGTCTCTGGGGTTATGGGGCTCTGGCTTGGCCAATCGGCACTGGCGACGCCACAACCCCAACCAGGAGGTGTGAGGGGGATGGAAACAATGGGATGGAGGAAGAGCAGGAGCACAGCTCAGGTGAGGGGGGGGTGGGGGAAGCAATGACTTCAGCAGGGACGGCTGGGAGAGAAGCCATGTTATGGGGGCACTGACGGTCTGAAGGCGGGTGAGAAGCAATGACAGCAGTGGGGATGTGGCAGTGTGGGGGGGGGGCTCAGGTGGGGAGGTCTCTGGGGTGAGGGGGCTGTGGTGGGGGAGCCAACAAGTCCTAGCGCACAGATGCTCTGTGCAGGTTCAGCTAGTATGCTCTATTCAGCTACTCTGCTGTGATTCATGCTATTGTATACATTCTGCACTAACTGAAAAACAGAGAGGGTGTGTGTGTTGTGTTCTTAAGATACACCAGACACAGGAACATAGGCAGCTGCCTTATACCAAGTCAGACCATTGGTCCATTGAGCTCAGTATTGTCTACACTGACTGGCAGCAGCTCCCCATGGTGGTTTCGGGCAGGAGTCTTTCCCAGCCATACCTGGGAGGTGTCAGAGATTGAGCTGGGGACCTCCTGCCTGCAAAGCAGATGCTCTTCCACTGAGCTATGGCCCCATCCCCAGACAAAATAGTGTTATACTGCAGTGCTGTGAGCCATTCAAAATACACCTCAACATCTACCCTGTGTTAAATGGTAGGCTATGCTGTGATACATGGCACCTGAGCGTCGTCTGCATGCATTTACATGGATGGGTACTAAAGTCAGGATGCACCCACTTTCTTCTCAGAGATTTAGCTTCTAGAGATTCAGGGCAGGGAGTTAAATCCTGAGAAATTACAACTGTAGCTACTGAGAGCAGGGGCACAGCAAGGTTGGAGTGGGCCCAGAGACAAGATTTTAAAATGCCCCCTGCCCCGCAACACACTGAAGCTCAGCTCATGAAGTAAAGAAATCTTAAATGAGGCTGAATAGTGGTAACAAAAAGCATAGTAAAATTTACACACACACACACACACCTCTACCTCCTATGTGCCACAATAGAACATTATCCAAAATTATTTTTAAAAAGGTTTTGTAAATTGTGGACGATGCGAGTCATTTAATGGTACTAGAGAAAGACATGCTGTTCTGGTATCTTCAGGTCTTAACATTCACATCAATTTCAGAGGATGAATACAACTGAAGGAAGCCTGGGTGGGTGCGCAGCTGGGGGAGTCAGTCATGTGACTTGCCTCTGGGCCCCCCCCAAGGCAGTGGGCCCCCAGACAACTGTCTCCCTTTGCCCTATTATAGTTACGCCCCTGACTGAGAGAAAACAAACAAATAAAGGCAAACACTGCACTAGTGTAAACATGTTGGACTCATGCAAGGATGATGCGCTAGCTAGTTCCACCAAGTCAGGAGCCTGCATTCCAGACTAGAGTTGCGCCGGCACAACAAGGTATGCTTTGAGCAGAAATCTTGCAGTCTGTGAGGCATGGCACACACAAGCTATGAACCGCACCTCTTGGTATGAATCACACAGAAGTTAGCTAGTGCAGACATTAAGGCTATTCTCACGACTGCTTGAAAGCGGACTAAGGGAGCCCAGCCCGCTTTTGAGCGGCCGTGTGCAGCACTAGGAGCCACACGGCTCCTGGCTGCTAGCCCACCTAATTCCTTCTCCCCTCAAACAAGGTTAGCAGAGCTAGGGCTCCGCCAACCCCGTCCCCCTGATCGTGTGTCACCACAGCGTGGCTCCGTGCCTTGGTGACTCACAAGGAGACCTCTGACTGGGAGGCTACAACAAGCCTCCTGGTGTTGGGGGGCTCCCCAGGATGCCCCATACACTCGCACTGGGCATCCTGGGACTTCCGGGGGCCAGGCGGCCCCTGATCCCCACAGCCCCAACCGGTTCCGTGACAGAGCCGGTAATCATGTGCGCGCCTGAGATCGTCTGTGGGGAGGTAAGAGCTTTTGGGCTTCCTCTCCGCAGAAGAGGGTAGCCTCCTGGAGCGATCGTGAGGATCGCTTCATTGGCTGACATCCTGTCTAAATTTACTAGAGGAAGTCCCATTGAAATGTAGCAGTCCTATAGTATAACTCCTAAATATTACTCTTCAGGAAGTGAGTCTGGATGTCAGCCAGGACCTACAGAAAAAGGACGGAGCAGAGCTAGGCCTGGGCAGCAAGTGGGGTGTTTTCTGTTGAAGTGATCTTGAGCTGTTTTCCATTGAAGCTAACTCCCACTTCAGTGTTCTTCATGGGGGCAAGGAGAACGGGTTTGCCACACTGTCATGCAATACAGTCGCACTCCCATCCAACACACATGGGCATATCTACTCCATTTCCCCCATTACTTGGGATACTGCAGTGTGAGCCTCTTTAGGGTTAGCTAACCAAATTTGGGTACGTGATGACATCACTGTGTGCAAATCTTCATTTTCTTTTTGCAGTGTCACCTCATGGCCAGCCTGAATGACTACATCAAGGGTTGTTGTTGTTGTTGTTGTTACATTTATATCCCGCTCTTCCTCCAAGGAGCCCAGAGCGGTGTACTACATACTTGAGTTTCTCTTTCACAATAACCCTGTGAAGTAGGTTAGGCTGCGAGAGAAGTGACTGGCCCAGAGTCACCCAGCTAGTTTCATGGCTGCATGGGGATTTGAACTCAGGTCTCCCCGGTCCTAGTCCAGCACTCTAACCACTACACCACGCTGGCTCTGACTCATATCTCAACTTTGGGTCCCCAGATGTTGTTGGACTATAATTACCATCTGGCGCAGCGGGGAAATGACTTGACAAACAGGCCAGAGGTTGCCAGTTTGAATCCCCACTGGTATGTTTCCCAGACTATGGGAAGCACCTCTATCGGGCAGCAGCGATATAGGAAGATGCTGAAAGGCATCTATCCTGCGCGGGTGATGGCAATGGTAAACTCCTCCTCCTGTATTCTACCAAAGACAACCACAGGGCTCTGTGGTTGCCAGGAGTCGACACCGACTCGAGGGCACACTTTACCTTTACCAGCCACAACGGTCAAGCGGGTGGGGGTGGGGGAAATGGCACCATGCAAGCAGCCAGCTGAAGTTGCAAAGACACTCCAAACTGGTGGGAAACACATGGCAGAGGGAATGTTCAGGGAATATTTGGGGCCAGTGTTCCCTCTAACAGGGATTCGCAGATGTTGTTTACTACAACTCCCATAACCCCCAGGCCAAAGTCACTGCAGCTGGGGATTCTGGAAGTTGAAGTCAACAACATCTGGGAATCCCTGTTAGAGGGAACACTGTTTGGGGCCCCCAAGGCCCCCTTTTGCACCAAAAATCTTCAGAAGTGAATGCTGCCTGAGATCTAGCCAAATTTAGCTGAGCTATCTCCACATTGAGATGGAGATTGGGCAGGGAAAGCATGTTCTTCATCTGGAACCATACACCTTTGAGGACTGCTCTATATTCAAACCCAGTCCTCTAAATCCTACAACACACGGTTCCTTTCTGTTTGCTTTTCTTTTCCCTTTGGGATTCCCCCCACCCCCATTAAACAAAACAAAACAAAACAAAACCCTGCATGGTTTCACCACTGGGGATGGTTGCCATACAACATTTACAAGCAGCTTTTCAACCCCCTTAACAAGATCACAGTTGGGCTGTCCAGTTGGCAGAGTGCATGGAGGTTGAGCCAAAAGGGCATTAACCTCCCCTGAAAGACCAAAGCCATTTGGAGCACTAAGAGCTTCTAAGTAGCACCTTCTGCAAACGGGTCTCCGCACTACCCCGCGCTCCAAAATGATTACAGTGAAAAAAAGTCAATGTACTCACCCCAGGTAAAGTTTTAATATTGTGCAGTGCATTCTGTGCCTCGAGTGCAGCTTTTCTTGTATAAAATGTTACGAAACAACAACCTACAGAGAGAAATTGAAAAGCTTTCAGAAATTACCGGGAATGGTTTGCTCAACTACAATAAGAAGAAAGAAAGAAAGAATGAAAGAAGGGGAGGAAAAAAGATGATTGAGCAACATTATTACATGACGGCTGAAAATGTGAATTATAATGAGCCCACATGAGTGGCACGCATAAGAGGACTCTTTTATTGTTTAAAAAAGGGGGAAAGGGATTATAATCACCCCCACACATTGTATCCATGTAGCACAGCTACAGCGTCAGCAAACTGGTGCAGCTCAGAAATTAAGTTAACCAAGAGTTCAATTGGCACCGCAGTGTAAACAACGGGGTATATTTTCACCGGAAGCTACAGTGCTGCATACGGCTTGCTAGCACAGATCTGGCATGGCAGAAACATACAGTGCATGCTACATTAAACTTGCAGGCTCCCCATGCGTGCATAACCCTCGACTGATCTAAGGACACATTTCTCTTCTGCTCAGTATCCTCCTCTGCAGATAGTTTGGCCAGCTACCCCTTTCTGCTTGTTGTTTGTCTAAACATTTGCACAGGCATATCTTTTCTTCCACAAGGGTCATGGAGACTATAGCCCCACTGGGCATCTCCTGGTCTCTAAGGTTCCCTTGCAAGTCCCTCCTCTACCACCCGCCCTGCCCTCTGTTTTCCATCGAAGAAAATGATCCTTCCCATTATGCTGCCAAGAGGGAGGATGAGCAAGTGGGCAGAGCTGGTGGACCATGTGCACACTGGCTGCCAGGCTGGCATGGTGGGGAAGATTGGGCTCACTGGCGCAGACCAGAGAGAGGGAGAGAGAATGTGAACTTCCGCTTCTGCCCTCTTGCTTGCCCTGTCTGAGACCATGTTGGGACCAGAGATGAACCTAGGTAATCTTGGAGCCTTGATCTAAAGGCCTTTGGAGGTTCCCCCGCTGCAAGTTAAGCATCGTTTTTTAACATGTAGGTTCTCATGAGTAGACCCCCGGAGGGGAGATTAAAAGCCACCTCCCAGTTCTGGGGGTCTCCCCAGTATGCCCTGCGTGTTCGCGCAGGGCATACTGCAGCTTCTGGGGGCCGCACAGCCCCCGAGCTCCCCAGCCCCTGTCGGCTCCTTCGTGTAGCCGGAAATCGTGTGGGCGGCTGATCCAGCCCTCCAGGGCTCCCTCCCGGCTTGTGTGCGGGGAGCGCAGTTTAGCCCGCTCTCCCCAATCACCTTTCTAAACCGCGTCTCACTGATCATGAGACCCGGCTCAGAGTGTGAGACAATCCTCAGAACTGGGCAACTAATTGCACTATTTCAGAAGAGGGTCATATTCTTCGTTGAAAATTCTGTGAGGAGTATCAGTGGAAGCATTCTTGGCAAGGGGAGAAGAAATGGGTACCATTGATCCGTGGCTAGGTTCTGACAGGAGCCTGGACTAACCACTTTACTTTTCTCATGAATATCAGTCTTTTTTTACATCATCTAGTGCAATACATGAGCATGAGCTGAACATTTGGACTGCAGAAATATTATTTTAGAACTGCACATTTTGTGACTGGTTGCACATTTTAAAAAATCCCCAGAGGCCACATCACCTGGGGAGTCTGCAGTGTTGGGGAACCCTACACAACCCTTACTGGTTGCCCAGCCCAGCTTCATACTCTCCACAATCACCCCGCCCAGATAATTTCCCCCCACAGACAAGCATCTGCATCCCAGAGCCTGGCTGGGGAGAAAAAGACAGACACATGAATTGGGGAAAATGGGCAGGGGAGAATAAATGGGCAGGGGAGAGGTCAAGCACCTCCCACCTGCCAGTTGATTCTTCACAGCAAATATCCTCCACTCCCCCCTAGTGAGAGAATTAGGAGAGAAACATGGGCTTGGGAGCCCTGTTCTTCCTTGTTAAGGTGCAGTTCCACTCATATTTGACTGCCATGACAAGTATACCCCAGCTCAGTCAAAACTGCCCCCTTCTCACACAGTGGCCTGTGCCAGTATACATGGCACGTTCCTCCTATAATTATCCATGAGGGCTTTACAGTTAACAATGGCTACCAATGCTGCCTTTCTAATGCAAACAGCAATAGTCATGTTTCTGCAGCTATAATACACAGAGAAGCATCATCTGCTGTACACATTTAGATGAGAACCAGCATTTCCGGCTGTGTTGTTGAGTCGCTGTCAGGAGGAAGGACTTTAACTAATGAATGCAAACAGGTTCGCCCTTAAATTTTCACAGTTGACAAGAGACACCATTTGGCAATTATTTCAGCCCTTTAAGAATCGTTATCGGCATCAGGAAAGGATAATTAAATCAGCCAAAGATTGCACGTTCTGGATAGAAGTTTAATGTATATTTTCCTTGTCCAAAGACTCTTCTCCTTCCCTTCAATATCAATCTTTGCTATTTCAGATTAAGGCTACATTTATACAGGTGGGTACACATAGGAGGTGACTTTCTCCCACAGTTGTCACACTTTCTCCATTTTCTGGAGTGGAATATTTCTTCTGAAAGGTCAGATTGACATTCAACCAGATTCTAGAAAATGATAGCGCTCTCTCTCTCTCTACACACACACACACACACACACACACACACACTGAGGTGGGTAACCCGCTCAAGTAGCCCGCCCCTTAAACTGGGTTTGTGGAGCGAGCACTCCGGAAACCCAGTTTTTTAAATCATGAGTAGCCGTGGTGCAGCTCCATGCCGCGGTTACTCACGAGTAGACCCCAGAGGGAGGCTGAAAAGCAGCCTCTTGGCTCGGGGGTCTCCCCAGTATGCCCTCCGCACACATACTGGAACTTCCGGGGGCTGCGCAGCCCCTGAACTCCCCAACCTCTGACGGCTCTGTCATGGAGCCAGCAGTCATGTGGGCAGCCGATCTAGCTGCCCAGAGCTCCCGCCCTGCTCGTGTGCAGGGACAGTGCGCTTAGCCCGCTTTCCCCGCTCACTCTTACAAACCGGGTCTCACTGATCGTGAGACCCGGCTCAATATATATTTGTAGACAATATATACTTGTATACACTCACTTGTATACAATATTTTTATGGCATGCTCAGGACACTAATAATATATATCACAGACATAAGCAAGCTAGGTCAATCCCCAGTTTCTCCAAGGAACTTCAGATACAGGGAAAGACCTATTTCTGCCAGACTATACTGGGCTAGATAGACCTACAGTCCATCTGCTAACTGGGCAAAGAGGCACTTTTCAAAACGGTGATTATCTTTATATTTAGAAAGGGGAGAACAGCTATCCCAATTCAATCCCAGCACAGTATCCTTCCACGGCTGTTGCTGATGTCTACCTTGTGTTTCCTTTTAGCTTATGACCTTAGGGGACAGGAAACCTTCTTCTTCTTCTTTTTCTATGGAAACCACTTTGAGAACTTTTCTGTCAGAAATCATGATAGTAACAACAACATCAAGCATTTCCTTATATGTTGCAAGGCTGATATTCTTCCACCCCTAAAAGATGGATCCTAACTGGATTTTGTGCACCTACTTCTGGGGGGTTGTTTCATACCATACATGTCAGAAGCACGGTGACACAGGGGACATTGTCAGCATTGGGCCCCGATGCACCGCTGGTTGGTCTCTTCAGGCCGGCAAGGGCTTTCTTCGCCAGTTGGGAATTTCTGGGCCCAATGCCAGATGTGCCCCATGCATCAACATGCTTTGGATGATAACCCTGGGGACGTGGCTGGCACTGAGCTCAGCGGAGTTGCTCATCTCCTTCTCACAGGCAGCAAAAGCTTCATTCACCGGCTGGGTGTTGGGGTGTGGGAGCAAGGGGGTCCCCTGGGTCACCGAGCCCCCATGGCCCAGGGACATTTGTCCCCCCTTGTTCCATGGTGGCCATAGCTCCTCCAACTAAAAATTACAGAAGAAAATTAAAAAGTGATTCCTAGATGGTGAAACAAATGCATCTGTGATAGTCCATTCACACATGCAACTCATTAACATGTATGTGTGAACTAGTCCCAAGCATTATGTGGCTGCAAAACATATATGCTCTCTGATTTTTTGATGGTGGTTTTTGGTTCTGGGGTGAGGTCTGGGTTCCCCACCCCCACCCCAAACATACACCTTTGGCCTATGGTCCTTCCCAACACCCCATGCTTAATAGGAGCTCATGAGGCTCTGTGCCTATCTGCAAGCTCATTAGCATCAGCAATATATTAATAGATATAGCAATATATTAATAAATATAGCCTGAAAAATCTGCAGTCTGATCTTTAAAGATGTGTCATTTCCAGCTGCCAAAAGAGAAATGGATTTTGGGCTCTCCTAAATTACAGATAACCCAGCTTCTGGCATGGAAACCCTGACAACATGGGATAGGAGTGCTGAAACCTTATCACTGTGAATCTTCAAAGGCAACGGAGAACATTCAAAAGAAAGGGTAGAAAATCTGCTTTTCGCTTCTAGCCTAATAAAACAAACTCCTGAAAAACCAGCTCTAATTATTATCTGATGACTTGAGCTCCCTGTTCTTTTAGCAAAAAATAGAATCCTCGTTGGCAAATTCAATTCGAGATACATTCACATTCAGGACGTCAACAGAGTCGTCATGTTGTGAGCTGAAAATTCCTTTAAAGGCTGCCTTTGAATTCTAAGGGGCTGACAGATCAAGGAACAGAAGGCCCTGGAAGGGTAAATGAGTGAAGTTCTGTATGCGTGCATGCTCCCCCTCCCTCCCCCTTCCCCTCCCCTCCCCTTTTTTCTGTGAATGAAGCTCCCTTTCGTATCCACATTTGCAAGCAGAACAAGACGCCAATGCCACACAAGCCTTGAATCTCAAGTTGGTGCTGGGTGTCGGCTGCTTGCTAATGGAACAAAGTTGAAGCCAAAACAGGGCCAGGGCCCAGGGAAGGCATGCCTTTCCCACCTCCTGCGTGGTTTTAAATTCTACCTGGTGACTCAATCGGGTTGGTATTTGTGGGGGAATCATGTCTCGCACAGCTGTCGACGAAGAAAGGCATTTGTAGAGCACGCACGGTTTGGAACAGCTTCAAGGAGAACGATCAAGGCAGCCTCACTGAAAGCTGCAAACGCGGCTCAGAAGCTGCAAGGCAAACATGAGATACTAACCAGGACGTGTGGCGAAGACACCACTGCCTTCCCCCGGGGGCCTCCACTTTCAGTTTGTGGGGGAAAGCAATTAAAATATAAAAAGAAAATCAGTTTTAGTTTATGAGACGCAGAGAACAGTACTGGGTTTCACAGAGAGGTCATTCGCACCATCAGAAACTGTGTTCTGCCCAGGTTTGGGAGCTCTGTGTGCTCCCAATTTTTGGTTGTGTGGAACACACATATGACCACCTCAGTCATTGGGCTTGGGATGTTTCCAGCATTCCAGAATGGGAATGTTATTCTTAACATTCAAAAGTGTCCGCAAGATTAGAGGAAACAAACTTGTTTTCATTTGCATCTATATGCCACAGATAAATACAGATTGACACAAATGGATCATCTTCTATATTAGGGATAAATAATGAATGCAGATCATGCATCAAAACCACGAAAGGGCCTAAAAATGTAATAAAAATCATAGCATTTGGAAGTAGGACAAATTGAAAGTGCCTCCAATGATTCTTAGGGCACCATCTGGTGTAAAGCTAGCGCTGGGCGGTGATGTTTAGGTTGTGGAGGTAAACCGGCCTCAGCCAGGAGCGGCCCTTCCATGAGGCCAAGTGAGGCAGTCACCATAGGTGGCAGATTATTTGGGTGTCAGAAAGGTGGCAAGATGTCCTTCTGCCCCCTGTTTTGTTTGTTTGTTTGTTTGTTTAGTAGGAGATGAAGGGAAAGGCAGCACACAAGGGAGGCTGCATTTGGGATCCTGCCTCAGGTTCAAAGAAGCCTTGAATCACTACTAGCTGCAGCTGGCTATTTTGTGCCTAGAAAAGGAAAGAGCAAGCTAGCTCCTCCCCCAATAACAGGCCATCTCCTATCCCCTTAATCCCCTCCCCTGCCCTGCAGCTTCTTATTTGAACCATTTCATCCAGTGGAAAAAATAATTGTTACCAAGTTGGATGGTTTAAAGTTGTTAATTGGGCTCAGGGAGGCCAAATCTCCCCAGGTCTCCAGCGCCCGTTGCCAATGAACATGAATTACTGTGCCGTTAATGAACCCTGGGAAGGAAGCGGCTTTCTTGATCGGATAGCCATGCA
Source organism: Hemicordylus capensis (assembly GCF_027244095.1). Lineage (NCBI taxonomy): Eukaryota > Metazoa > Chordata > Lepidosauria > Squamata > Cordylidae > Hemicordylus > Hemicordylus capensis. Next base: position 248,263,148 of record NC_069661.1, read on the forward strand.
TTATCACTAACGGCTCTCTTGCTTATTTCACACTGTATCTTTGCAGGCACTGTGCAGTACTCAGGAGGAGATGGGTAAGAAAGGACAGGAATGGGAGAAAACAGGGTAAGGCACTCAGAAGAGGATGTCAGCCTGCTACCTGTGATCTCATGTAACCAAAGTAGTAAACAAAAAAGCCACAAGTATTGGTCTGCCTGTATGATGCCCATTGTGCTGCAATGGATCAACTAATCCTGGATATAAGGAAGGAGTATTTTAATACTGGAGCAGATCACCCAAAGAGAGAAAATACAGGATTCTATAGAGATCACCTACAGAATGATAATATGTATTTTGAAAAAGGTCAACCCATTTTAACCCATTTTGAAAAAGTAGCGAGCCTCTCGATTAGTGAGGCTCGCCTCTAGAGGTTTTGTGGGGAGAGTGGGCTTACTGGAGCAGCCCTCACGGAGCCGGCATGGACTGTGAGGTTTGGGGGCTGCGCGGCCCCCAGAAGTTCCAGGATGCCGCGTGTGGGGCATACTGGAGAGACTCCCGAGTCCGGGGGTATCCGTGTGTTGTTGTGGTGCGGAGCCACACCGTGGCAACACACGACCCAAAACCCCATGTTAGCAGAACGCTCGCTCTGCTAACCTGGGCTAAGGGGTGGGGAATTAGTGGGGTTTGCTGCCGGGAGGCACGCAGCTCCCATTGCAACACATGAACACCCCAAAGCGGGCTAGGCTCCCTTAGCCTGCTTTTTGGCGGTGGTGAGAATCGCCTCAATGTCTTGAAAAAGGGTCAAGTGCACAATCATGTTGCAAGGCAGTATGAAGTTCCCAGTTCACGGTAAGGTTATTCATATGTTACAGGTTATGCATGCACATATGTGTACCTATGAATGACAGACAGGCGTTCCATTTAAAAACCAAGATGGTGACTGGGCCCCTCGGGGGGGAAAGTACAAATTGAGGTGGTTCCCATGATCAGTGGGAACTGCCAGATTGGTTTAGGCGGGGAGAGCGGGCTTAGCCCACTCTCCCTACAGATGAGCGCCCGCAGAGCCCTGGGCAGCCAGATCAGCCACCCACACGACTGCAGGCTCTGTCATGGGGATTGGGGGCTGTGCAGCCCCCAGAAGTTCCAGCATGCCCTGCGTGAGTGCGCAGGGTATGCTGGTGAGACCCCCGAGCTGGAAGGTTGCTTTTAAGCCTACCAGTCTGGGGTCTACTCATGAGCTGCAGCACAATCCGGAAGCCCGGGTTAGCGGAGCGCTCGCTCCCCTAACCTAGGCTTAGGGGAGGGTAACCTTAGCGGGTTACTTGCTTTGGTGAGACTGGGCTTGACTGAGAGCCTGATGGTTCTCATGCGTGGGCTAAATTAGGCTAGGCTCCCTTAGCCTGATTTCGCCCGATCATGAGAATCGCCTCATTATGTTTTAAGTGTGATAAATGTAATGTATGAATAACTAAGGGCATATGGATGAACAATTATGTGTTTACTCTGCACAGATTATGTGCGCTAGACGTAATGTATGAATAGGGGTCTCCCTCCCCCTCTCTTCTTGACAAGTAAGTAATAAATGGGCTAAATGAAAGAGATCTTTCCCCTCCTTGCTCCTCTTAGTCTTAGCACTATACTCCTGCTTCCATCTTCCCACTCATGGTCCTGCCGCATTTAGTTTCTCCACATAATGGGTCGGGGATAAAGACAGCCTCCTCACAAGGGAATGGTGTCTGCTACTTTGTTTTCTTTAAGAAGGGGAGGTGTTCACTATGACTACGAATATTTACAAACTGCTTTTTAACAAAGTGCTCAGAAAGGCTTAGATACACATAAATAAGAAGCAAGATGGTCCCCTGTCCCCAAAGGGCTCACAATCTAAAAGGAAATATGATAAACACCAGCAACAGCCACTGGAGGGACGCTGTGCTGGGGGTGGATAGGGACAGATGCTCTTCCTCTCTGCTAAACATAAGAAAAGAACCGCTTTAAAAGTTGCCACTTTGCTTAGTAAACAGGGATAAATGAGGGTTAGCTTAAATACTATAGAGAGAGGCAACACCCAGCCTGCAATGTATGAAAAATGTACAACAATATAATACATGCCTTGCTGTTTCAGAACAAAGTCCATCTAGTCCAGCATCCTGTTTCCTACAATCAGATGCTTCTGGAAACCTCACAAGCAGGACATGGAGGTGACAGACTTTTCTGTTGCTTGATTCCAGTATTCTGATACACAGAGGTATAGTTCCTCTGTACATGGAAGCTCCATTAGCTATCATGCCTACTAGCCACCAAAATACTTCTCCACAACGAATGTGTCTAATTCTTTTAAAAAGCCTTTTAAGCAACTGGCCATCAGCACATGTTGCAGTAGCGAATTCCACAAGTCAATTATGCATTCCATCATGCCCATCCACCATTCTTGAACCTGTTGTTCCCCTTCCTTGCCACTTATTGGGCCAGAGTGGTCGTGCTCCAGCAAGCAGTTAGAAGAGGAGAGAAGGGAAAGAGTGTCTCCTCACCCTCCAATGCCTGATGTGCTGGAGTGACACAGTATTCCCTGAAAATGTAGTTTCCCCAAGGGCCTCTGCCGTGAAAATAGCCCTTGGCGAAACTACACTTCCTAGAGACTAGGAAGAGTTGATCTCAAGAGGAGAAATGGTCTTGTGGTAGCAAGCATTAGCTAAGTCCCCTTAGCTAAGCAGGGTCTACCCTGGTTGCATAAGAATGGGAGACTTGATGTGTGAACACTGTAAGATAGGGAATAGAGCTATTCTGGGAAGAGCATCTAGGTTCCAAGTCCCCTCCCTAGCATCTCCAATATAGGGCTGAGAGAGATTCCTGCCTGCAGCCTTGGATAAGACGCTGCAAGTCTGCGCAGAAAATACTGAGATAGATAGACCAATGGTCTGACTCGGTATATGGCAGCTTCCTATGTTCTTAACCTTGGAGAAGCTGCTGCCGGTCTGTGTAGACAATACTGAGCTAGAGTGACCAATGGTCTGACTCAGTATATGGCAGCTTTCTATGTTCCTATGACTACTTCAGCCTTGCCTGGAATGATGCAACACAATGCCGCAGGCACTGGAAAGGAGAAGGGGAAGACCTTCCCCCTCTCAGGTGGTGAGTTGCCACCACACATCACAACTCCAGCCCAGTAAGTGCAATAGGAGGAGGATGTAGATGGGAGAAGAATTCTTTCCCAGCTTGGATTAAAGAAATAATCAAGAAAAGAGTTCAGGGATCCTAATGCTCTCCTCTTTCAGGTAAGCATTATGAGCCCCCGAGAGCAGAAATACAAGTTCAATAGCATTTCTAGTTGGGCGCTTTTCTACTGGTCAGTTCTGTAGTTGGATGCTTAACAGGACCAGCTGAAATATGATTGGCTCTTTGAGTCACTGTAACAGATTAAAGCCTTTGCCTCAGAGCAAGCTCACACCAGGGAAAGAAATGCTGAATCATCCCTGCTGAGCTGCATGACTTGGCTTTTCCTAAAACTCTTCTGTACTGTTGGTAGGTTCAAAATTGGCTGCCACCACCACCCTTCTTTATTACAGAGCTTGAACCTCCCTGGGCTTGGGGTGGAATCCCAAGGAAAACTCTATTTTGCGACTAGACAAAAATCTGAGGAGGCATGTTTGCACCAGAGAAATCTTAACCCCACCGCCTTTCCTGAGTTAAAAACCAACTTGGAGGCTTGTAAAAGAAAAGGACAAAAAGAAAAACAGTTTTATTCAGGTACTACAGACTGCTTCCATCTGAGGCTTACTCAGCTTTTAGTTACAGATAAAAATACTCAGTAGGTTAAAAGAATACTTCAAAAGCACCCCAAATGATGTTGGGGTGGCACACTTTAAAAATCTCGGTCACCCAGCTGCAAAGAACCAGTATGTAGGAAAATGCAAAAGCACACTTAAATGCATACAGAGTCTTTTGCTACACTCTAGGTGTATGGAGCATAGGCTAGTGTTTCTTATTTCAATTATGTTGTAGGTAAACTATAATAAAACTCTACCAGGAATATGTAAAACCCAAACACAAAAGGAATATAACTTCTAACACTATGTCTGACTAAACTTTCTCCTAGACTAAACTTCCTGAAGCCAAAGCCCAGGCTTCCTTTTCTTGAACTCCAGAGGAGAGTTCAAGCTTCCTGCCCTCATCCACAGAGTCATTTTCCTGCAGCCATTCTTCCTGGCCACATGTCCTTCTCTAGCAAAGAACTGCCTTCTTCCTCCCAACAGCTCTCTAGGTCCTACCCACCTGGTGTGCTGATTGGCTGAGACCTGTAGTTCACCAGTCTGTCACTCAAGACAGGGTTCACTTCCAGTTAACTCTTTAGGGGGAGGGGTGCTGATCACTACAGTCAGATGCTGAGCCGGCATCTTCAATATGCCATTTGCACTGGCAGCTCTGAAGCACATCATAGAGCCAGCTGCCTGGGTCTTGCTGTCAGAGTGAGACCCTCATGCTTCACACAACTTCCATCCTCCCCAGTCACAATTTATTTGTGGCCCAATTTATTGTGGCTGGGAAGGACAGGAACTGTAGTTCAACAACAGCTGGAGAGCCAACGTTGCCTAGCCCTGATAAATCCCTAATAACCCCCTAGTCATAAGATCAAAAGGCCAATGAAAAGCCACTTTGTAGATCTCAGTGTTGTGCTCTGTATTCAGGTGATGTCTGCATTTCTCTTAATTGGCCAGAACTTTGCCATTCCTTGTCAGCCTGTAGTTGCACCGGAGAGTGCCTTCAAAGGAACTATACTCTGTCATCCCCGTACCCTTGCGAATACAAGCACTCGCTATGAACGCCCTCTGTCTGGTAAATGGAGGTCTCTCTTCTAGCCCCCCCCCTTTGACCTAGATTAAATCTGCTGCATTTTCAAGCCTTTTGGGAAAGCAGCTACGGACTAATGTGCAGCCATTCGTGTGCTGCAACACTTCCTCATCCATTATTATGCAAATTCTTACTAAAGTGCTGTACGCAGATCGAGAAAAATACAGATATATCAAAGACAAAATTGCTGGAATCTGCTTCCCCCCACCCCCCGGCCCTTGCTCTCTCTGAAATAAGCCACTTATATTAAACATTTTTAAATGCCTAATAGCAGCTTTAAAAAAATGTAAAAGGTATCTGAGGAATTTTAATGTACATTTCTTTTCTCATATCGGACAATCGCTGCTTTCAGCGGGTGCTTGAACTGTTGAGGCTGAATGCATAATGAATGGGAAGTTTGTGGCTAATCAGCTTGTATGGCAAGGCACTGTGGGTCCCGGGCACAGAATGAAAGGGCAAGTTCTATCAGATCCACTTTCGCCACACTGACATTTATCACAGACAGGCCAAACCCCTGAGAGACTTAAGGAACACAGATGCATTCAGAACAGCCAGCAAAGTTGCCTGACTGCTCGCTGCCTTGCCTTCTTGCCCCCACCCTCAAAGCAGGCCTCCATTGAATTTTGGCATCCTTAGTAAGGGAAGGGCTATAGCTCAGAGGGGAGAGCATCCGCTTTCATACAGAAGGTCCCAGGTTGAATCCATGGCATCTCCAGTTAGGTCTGGAAAACAGAGACACACTTGCTGAAAACTAACAAAGCACGCATGTTACTAGGGTCTGTGGGGATGCAGCCGAGGCCCTTGTACAACACCCTCAGTCCTCATGATATTGTGCAAAGAGTGCTTGGAAGCTTTAGTGTTCTTGTGCAAGAGCACAAGAGCAAAAGGCCTGGGCAAGCTGTGTGGAGGCTCCTGCTGTGCCCTCCTGATACCCTGAAGAGTTGCTGCTGCCAGTCAGTATAGACCAGGGCTGGGCAAACTTGGCCCGCCAGCTGTTGCTGAACTACAACTCCCATAATTCTCAGCCAAAGGCCACCGTGGCTGGGGATGCTGGAAGTTGTAGTCAACAACATCTGGGATTCCCTGTTAGTGGGAACGTGGGTGGGGAAGATGGGAGTTGCAGTTGAACAACAGCTGGAGGGCCAATCTCTGTTATAGACAATACTGAGTGAGGTGGACCAATGGTTCTGACTTGGTATAAGGCAGCTTTCTATGTGATCTATACATAGTAAGGCTATAGCAGTGGAGAGCTGGTCTTGTCCAAGCATGAATTGTCCTCTTTGCTAAGCAGGGTCCACCCAGGTTTGCATTCATTCATTCATTCATTCATTTGACATACTTTTATACTGCCCAAAACCTACATCTCTGGGCAGATTACAACAGGAAAATAAAACAAAACAAAACATTAGCTAACACAATAAATGTCAACAAAAATTAAAACTTTAGTTAAAATAAATGACAGCAAAAAATTAAAACAGAATGATTTAAAAATTTTAAAACAATGTTTTAAAACAAAGTTAAAACTATTAACACCGTATTTAATTAAAAGTCTAGGTGAACAGATGCGTCTCTAAAGGTTTTTTAAAATTGTCTTTAAATATTTTTTAAAAAATTTGAAAATCCCATTTGAATGGGAGACTACATGTGTGAGCACTGTAAGATAGTCTCCTTTGGGGGTGGGGCTGCTCTGGGAAGAGCACATGCATGCTTGCTTGCAGAAGGTCCCAAGTTCCCTCCCTGGCATCTCCAAGATAGGGCTGAGAGAGACTCCCGCCTGCAACCTTGGAGACGTCGCTGCCAGGCCGTGTACACAATACTGAGCTAGATGGACCAATGGTCTGACTCGGTAGAAGACAGCTTCCTATGTTCCTGTGTAAGAGGGGAAAGGCCAAAGAACTGTAATCTTTCAGACCTGCTTCATTTGCATACTTATTGGTCAGGGCTGAAATTATCTCCTTCCAATGCTTCTTGTAACATTGGCTAATTTGAATGCTTGAAGACTACTGGCTAGAGACCAGGGCTTCATCTGTGCCAGGTTTAGCAATGCGATCCATTGCACAACCCCTGGACATAGACAGACCTTGGTCATGTCTTGGTAACAAAAAATGCCACTGAGCATGTGCAGTGTAGGATTCCTTTGCTACTTATTAATGGAGTACAGGGATGGGATGGCTGGTCAGAGGATATAATTTCAGGTTTGTTTGAAGTCATTCATCCCGCCTACCCTCCCTCCCATTTTCTCAGTAAGTTTTTTAAACCTTCTTGCACAATTCATGCTCACTGCCACAAGCCCAGCTCTCCTCCCCAGACCAGATTAGAAAGCAAGTCCTACTGAACTCAGTAAGACTCATTTCTGGGTAAACATACATAGGACTGTACTGTTAGTTCAGAACAGGATATTGAATTTGCTAGAGCAATAATATTAAATTGGGGGGAAGCCATAATGATCTTGATTCTTCTTCCTCCTTTTGGTTGTTTTATGATAACGAATTTTACATTTGGACATTATCATAAAACATTTTGCATTTATAGTGTTCTTACTTGAGCCAGGGGAGATTACAATGCTTTACAAGGATTTTTTATTCTCATAACCTAATGTGTTAATGATTTTCTGCCCCTGCAGAATCGCGAGGGGTCCAAATAACAAGAAAAATATGGCAAACCAGTACTATTTGACAATATTAATGACTGCTTACTATGGTCTTACTTCTGCTGCAGTAGCAGGAGATACTCTCACCTTTTATGTACCAATCCCAAAATGTGGACAATCTGAATATGATTGGAGGAACTGCAAAATGGCTCCTCAGCACCTCACCAGCCTCCCCTAGAGTAGGCAGAGCCAGCGACAACCCAATTTAGGGCTCATTCATTCTGTGCACAGGTGGGGGCCATTTTAGTGACCTCCACGCATATGCAGAGGCCATTTCTGTGACCACACGAATTGCATTCAAACTTAAACCAGGTCTGGTTTGACCGGGCTCAAACCGAACCGGCCAGGTTCAGATTCCAGTTCAGATTCGAGCTGAACTTGCAAAACCAGTTTTGTGTACATCCCTGCTCCCTAGTCCAGCACCCTGATTCCCACAGTGATCCACCAGATGCCTCTGGGAATCCCACAGGCAAGAGGTGAGGGCATGCCATCTCTCCTGCTGTTGTTCCCCTGAAGCTGGAATTTAGACGCAGCTTGCCTTTGAGGCTGGAGGTGGCAAGGGCATACCAAGGTTGGAGTGGGCCCAGAGACATGATTTTAAAATGGGCCCCTTGCTACTTTCCTCTCCTTCTCCTGGCCCCATGTCTCCGCTGCAGAAGAACATTAAGGACATGTGTAATATAGTGTAGAAGATTAACAGAGGACAGGAGACTAAAGTTAAAAGGTGTAAACAACAGCAGAACCAAATAATACAACAATATCAGCTTTGTGAAATACAAGTGGGCAATTCATGCTTGCTACCACAAGACCAGCTCTCCTCTCCTTCTGTGGGTTCCAAAGGAAGCCTCTGTTTCAAGCTCAACAATTTTTGTCAGGGCTGTAGCATGGCGGGATTTTTAAAAACAACAACAATAATTTTCATTTGGAAAAGGCAAGTGAAGGGATATCCAGGCAAACCAGTTTAAAATTAGCAAACAATCAGTAAGGATGCTAGGCTAGCTCCATTCTTCCCCAGCCCTCAAATATTGTGAGCCATTCTGGGAGCAAGGAACATTTTTTTGAGAACTTGTATGGTTGAAAAACAATTGAATATATTTTCAACAACCATGGCACCATCAAAGAACCAATCAATAAACCCACTGCCACCACACCCTCTTTCCTTTCCAAAGGGAGGAAAATGACTCATTGCAAGTTGGGAGATGATCATTTCACATGGGTCATCAGGACTTAGAGGAAAGAACCCAATAATTTAAAATCATTTTTTAAAAGTTAAAAATAGCGTGGGCAAAAACAATCTCTCTCTCTCTCTCTCTCTCTCACACACACACACACACACTCCATAAATGTGGGAAGCGGGGGGAAAACAAGTAACAAAGCCTCTCTGCTGTTGCAGCCACTGCCACTCTCCTCCACTCCGACTGACAAAAGGGAAATCGGGAGTCACAGAGAACCCGCCTAAGGGGCTGCATCTCACATTCCTGGCTATGGGACTGCAGAGAGGGCAAGGGATGGCCTTGGGGGTCACTCAGAGGGCCCCTCGGAGGCTGTGGGCCAGGATACATTTGTCTTCCTTTGTTTCATTAATGGTGCATCCATGGGAGGTGGCCTATAGCCACCAGACTAGTAGCCATTGATAGACTTGTCTTCCATGAATTTGTCTAAGCCCTTTTTAAAGCCCTCCAAGCTAGTGGTTATCACCACTTCTTGTAGCAGAGAATTCCATCGATTATGTGGGAAAGAAATTCCTTTTGTTGGTCCTACATTTCCTGGCCTTCAGTTTCATGGGATGACCCCTGGTTCTAGGGTTGTGAGAGAGGGAGAAAAATGTCTCTGTGTCCACTCGGTCTACTCCATGCATAATTGTATACACCTCGATCATGTCTCCCCCTTCCCCACGGCTACTGCTCCAAAGAAATCAGAGCCATCTACTGTGGCTGCCAAGGCTCAGTGGCTCGCCTGTAGAAAGTCCCAAGTTCAATCCCTGAAATCTTTAAACTGGGCTGAGAAAGACCCGTGCATTAAACACTGGAGACAGCTACTTAGTGCAGACAATACTGAGCTAGCTGGACCAGCGTTCTGACTCAATATAAGGCAGTTTCACATGCTTTACAGTTAAAAAATCAGGAAATCTGATGATGGATCTTCCAACATCACATCTCCTTTAGCCTTTAGAAACTAGCGGAACCCAACTTCAAATCTCTGCTCAGCCGCAAATCTCTCTGAGTAACCTTAGAACAGTCACTTTTCCAGCCTAATGGGTCTCACTAGGTCATTATGAGGATAAAATAGGGAAAGCCATGTATGTCACCCTCATTTCCAAAGTGAAAGAGTAGGGGAAAGGATACTACATTTTAGAAGTATATAGGTCTTTATTTGTGTTTATTGATTTATAACTCACTTCTCTGCACCGAAGCGCTCTCAGCTACAATAAACATTAACAGGTGTTGCTTCCTAGAAAGTGCCTCTGCCAATAAAATGTTATACAAGAAAGCTGCCCTGAGACCTAGATGGAAATGTAAAAAACTATCCCTGACTTCCTGGCATTAGAAACTCTTACATGGCCTCCTGCTGATCTGGAGACATTCACAGTTTTCATTCTGGAAGGGTTGTGGCGTATGTCATCTCTCCTTCACTTACATACATCTTCAAGCAGTGTTTGATCTGAGCACCTTCGCTTCCCCTCAGCTTGTTAACGGTGGCATTTCTGTTCTAAAAAGCTCTTTCCTCGCCTTTCTTTTTCTTAAAGGAGGGGCCATTAAAATGCCTTATTTTTTAAAAAGAGGAATCTAACTGCTAACTTTAGAATCTTTCTGCTATGTTGAAACAATTCTATGCAGATGAATGCATAACCCCGCAGGCCTTTGCACTATAAGGGGTGGCCTTTAGTTTGCTTTGAACCTATGATGGAACCTGAACTCCTTTTTATTTTCTTTTAAAGAACCAACACATTCTGGTTTTGGAAGCTTCAAACCGCGCCGCCCCTCTTTCTCTCTCGGCATTGATGCCATGGATTTTTTTTTTTAAAAAACCACATTATTATTGCCTGACATTATTAGTGAAGGGGAAAAACGAAACAGTACAGCACTGTTGCACTGAAGAAGCTGTATATCTGGCACTCAAGCATGGCCCTAATTAATTGTTTAGATGAGAATGAAAATAAATGTGACAGAGATAAACAAAACACTTTAGCAATAAACTGTACATTGCACAGACATTAATGGTGGTTCCTAATGAGGAATGATCACACCATACAATGCAGCAGCAAAAACATCTCCAAGCTTTCTGTAGGCTCCAATGACATTTGTCTGGTGAGCAGACCAGGCTCTAGTTCGAATCCTGAGCATCCCACCTCCCATTAAAAGCTTTGTGGATTCATTTCCTGGCTTTGTGAAGTTATAGTCCAAATTTAATATAGGTGACTGCACTGCTCACAGCAATTGCTGTGATGAAGTGCAGCTAGGGAAGAAGGGGAATAATTTCCCTGGCTTCTATTGGTTTAGCTTCTCTGATGTCACAAAAGGGACAGTCTAAGGCTAAGGAAGCTGGGTGGTCAAGGGACTGGCACAAGGTTAGAATTCAAACTTTAACTGGCAATTCTTGCAGGGGGTGGATTTGGCAGGGGAGCAACTGGAGGTATAGGGGGAGATACAAAGCACTGGAAATCTGGTGGGGGTGCGAGGAATAGGTCTGTGGGCACACTCTGAATGCTTCAATAGTTGGAGGTCAGGGGGTGGGAAGTAGTTCATCACGCCACTTCAAGAACTGGCATGCTACTAGAGTAACAGCAAGAGTGTGTAATTATAATGATTTTTCCAAAGTGCTGGCAGTTCTCAATATATGCTCTCTCAGTGATGCTTACAGTAGAATAGTGCATCCTCCTGCCCCCTCATTGCAGATGGAGGGAGAGGACAAGAACTGAGCCTGCTTGTGTAGTTTCATTTGTGACTGAATCATTTATATTCATATAGATATATGGAATCAAGACTTATATAGATGAAAAACGAGCCCTCACTTTTGTACAAGCTCAAAAGGCCTTACAGGAAGAACCGGGGGTGGACAGGCGGGTGGGGAGCGGATATCTCACAATACCAACACTTTGTAAGGTGAAGTTAAATATATTTGTCCTGTCTGGTGACAGACTCCTGTTCCAACACATCTCAGCTATTTTTACAACGTATCAGCTGTTAAGGCACACTTTAAAAAACATATTAACACCATAAAAATCCACCCTGCTTTATTACAGCAGCTGATGCTTCTCAGTAGGCTGTTTGGGAAATGTGAGAATGTTACCGATAGCCAGGCAGCATTTAAATCCAAATTAATCTTCCTTTTATTCCACACACCCCCATCCTGCACTCTTTATGAATCATGCAAATATAGGGAGTTATCAAAAGCTGGCACTTTGGGACCAGACACCAACATCTCTCAACTAGAAGCCGGAGCTATTCTTCCCCAGGGCCTTTCAGACCCAATTTAGCACCCAATCAAGTTTTTGATGTGTATTTTTAAAGAAATATTTTGCATTTTGTTAATTTCTGCTAAAGCTTGAGCCTCCTTGAAATCCAGGAGTCCTCACCTGCGTTCAGCTGGCAGCAAAAGAATTGACAAGATTTCACTCTTTGTTGATATTCCCTACCATCCTCCGCAGTAAAGGGATGAGAAAAATCTAGCCAGGTGTAGGTCTGAATTATTTTTCCAAATGTCATAATGAGAGGCTTTCCTGATATTGGATATCCTAAGCTCCGATCCACTGAGCTGATGCAAATGAATGCACATCATCATTTTTCTAATTTCATCAGTCTTAAAAGAAAATAAGCTTTCCATGTGCAACAGCAGGTCCCAGATTAGTTCTGCTGAGCTTATCACCATGGAACTAAATATCTATCAAGCCCAGCATAAAGTCACAAACCACTTATGAATGTCAACAGCATTCTGATATAACAATAGCGATCACATGGTTGTTTATATAAAGCTTTCGGATGCACAAAACCTTTTCCAGTCTTTTATCTGGCTCATCTTCAGAGCCATCGTCCAAGAGAGGGAAGGAAATGCTGTTTCTCATCTCCCTTACAGGGTTGTTGTCAGGATTACAACAGGCTCCAAGATACAGTCGGTGATGTACACAGAAGTAGGGATGTGTAAATTGATTCAGGTACAAATCGATTTGTACCCGAATCTAGCTGATTTGGGTGATTCAGAGACAAAACAAATCACAACTGTGGTCCATTGGCTAGATTCAAGTACAAATCGAATCCCACCTAATTCGATTCGAATTGATTTGTGATTCAGATCCCTCCTAATAATTCCCCAAGATTCCCAGCTTTCAATTAAAATAAAAAGCTAAGCTCTAGCCCTTATAGAAGTGAAGTTATGGAGCAAAATGTGTGGTCACTATTTTTCAAGTGTTTGGATTCTTTGGTGTATAATAACTTTCCCTCAATGAATCCCTATGAGGATTCATTACACACTTTCATTTCTTCTATTCATTTGACTGTCTTTTTGACAGTGCCTACTGTCAACTGCCATGTGCCAACTACACCCCACTCCCACCCGCAAGGCAGTGGGGTACTACTCCGTTTATGTTCTAGGATTGTTTTCAAGTGTTTAGGCTCTTTGGTGTCTAACAACCTTTCCTCATAATGAAGAGTCTAAAAATTCCTAAAATATAAACTGAGTACCCAATTGCTTGTGGGTTGGGGAGTAATTGGAACATGGGATGCCACTAATTCCCCACCCCCACCTGCAAAGCAGTAGGGTCAAAATTTCGGGTCCCGAAATGGAGAATGGAAAATTTCCATTTTGGGTATAATGGAATATAAGAACATAGGAAGCTACCATATACTGAGTCAGACCATTGGTCTATCTAGCTCAGTATTATCTTCACAGACTGGCAGCAGCTTCTTCAAGATTGCAGGCAGGAATCTCTCTCAGCCTTCACTTGCAGAAGCCAGGGAGGGAACTTGAAACCTTCTGCTCTTCCCAGAGCGGCTCCATCCCCTGAGGGGAATATCTTACAGTGCTCACACTTCTGGACTCCCCTTCAAATGCAACCAGGGCTGACCCTGCTTAGCTAAGGGGACAAATCATGCTTGCTACCATGAGACAAGTATCGCTTCACATTGGGGGGTGGGAGTGGCCTAGAGTGGTGTGAGGTTGGTGGTAGTGCCCAAGGGGAGCAAGGAAGCTACCAGAATTTTTTCAAAGGATTTGGGCAGAGGGCTGATTTTTGGTGATTTGTTGAAGTTTAAGGGTCTTTAAGGTTTTTCCCCATAAGGTGTAATGGAGGTTTCAGCAGCCCCATAACTGCACATGTGGGGCGCTGGGGTGGCCCAGAGCGAGTGGCGGTGTAGTGAACAGAGGGTGCCAGCCACCCTCATGGGTTCCAAACCCATGGGTACAGGGTACTGCTGTTTCTGAGGTGTTCTGAGTGTAGATTCTCTGGTAGCAAATGAGAGTGGATTCATGGTTTGTATTGAAAATCTCATAGGGCTGGCACCCTATGTGCACTACACCACCACTCGCTCTGGGCCACCCCAGCGCCCCTCAAGTGCAGTTATGGGGCTGCTGAAACCTCCATTACACCTTATGGGGAAAAACCTTAAAAATACGTAAACTTCTACAAATCACCAAAAATCAGCCCTCTGCCCAAATCCTTTGAAAAAATTCTAGTAGCATTCTTGCCCCACTTGGGCACTACCACCAACCCCACACCACTCTAGGCCACCCCTTTCCCCCCAACGTGAAGCAATACACCTCCTTTATACCTTATGGGGGGAAACCTTAAAGACCCGTAAACTTTAACAATTCACCAAAAATCAGCCCTTTGTCCAATCCCTCTGCAATTCGGGTGGTATCATCCACCCATTAGACACTACCACCCCACCCCACTCTTCTGCCCCAGATCCCACCTTATGCCCCAAAGACACTAAAACTTCAACAACTCACCAAAAATCAGCCCTTTTCCCAATTCCTCTGCAATCTGGGTGGTAGCCTCCACCCATTAGGCACTACCACCCCACCCAACTCTTTTGGCCCTGGGACCTGGTTTTTTGATCCGAATTGACTTGGATTCGGATTAATTCGGATCCGAATCAAATCTGGGGTGATTCGAATGGGTCAGATTTGAACCCCAAAACCAATTGGGGGTGTTTCGATTTGGATCAGAATCGAAACACTGAAAATTTGAATTGCACACCCCTACACAGAAGGGACTGTACTGCTGCCAATGCGTCCCTATGAAAGGAAGACACAGTGTGCTCCAGGTCGTTGGTTTTTTTTAATTAAAGAAAATAGCCTTGCTGGATTAGACCACATGTCATGCATCTAGTCCAGGCCTGCTCAACTTTGCCAGAGTTTGGACTGATCTACTCCAACAGGTGTGTGAGAATTGGGACCACTTTGCTCACTTTGGGGCTTCTGAAGGGTCTCCATAGAAACACAGGGAGCTGCCATATACTGACCATTGGTCCATCTAGCTCAGTATTGTCTTCACACACTGGCAGTGGCTTCTCCAAGTTGCAGGAAGGAATCTCTCTCAGCCCTATATTGGAGATACCAGGGAGGGAACTTGGAACCTAGATGCTCTTCCCAGAGTGACTTCATCCCCTGAGGGGAATCTCTTGCAGTGCTCACACTTCTAGTCTCCCATTCATAAGCAACCAGGGCGGACCCTGCTCAGCTAAGGGGACAAGTCATGCTTGCTACCACAAGACCAGCTCTCCTCCAGTAGAACACCTCGCCTCCCATTTGCTTTGGCCTGAGGGGTGTGGGAACAATGGAGCAGGTGGGGTACGAGCATCCCTCATCCACCAGGGTCTGGAGGATCCACCAAGGCACCCCCTCACCCTCACTCAGGGCACCCTCTTGCCCCCTCCCATACCCAGATGGTGATCAAAATGCTTGCGGGCTGGGAGCATGAGGCCCACCCCTCTACTCCCTAGCTGGAAAGCCAGCGTGGTGTAGTGGTTAGAGTGCTGGACTAGAACCGGGGAGACCTGAGTTGAATCCCTATTCAGCCATGATACTTGCTGGGTGACTTTGGGCCCGTCATTTCTCTCTCAGCCTAACCTACTTCACAGGGCTGTTGTGAGGAGAAACTTAAGTATGTAGTACATCGGAGAAATTCTTTGAGAAGCTGGCTGGGCTCCTTTCCCTACCTCACCCCTAGCGAGGTGGGGGGTGGGGGGACCCAGCCAGTCAGCATTCTAATAAAACACTGGCTGGGGAGGATCAAGAGAGGGTTTGAATGACCATCTCCTGGGTAGTGGCCATGCCCTGCTGTGTTGATATCAGACACACGGGGTGTGGCCAGTATGTGGATGAGCTGCTCAGCCCCACTGCAGAGTCCCCCCAGTCAGTAGTTTGTTGAATCGTTCCTCCTCACAAGGAGGCAGAGAGAGAAGCTCCCAGCTAGCAATTCAAGAAACTGCCGACTGAGGAGACTCCACAGTGGGGATGAGTGGCTGCCTCCCAGTTCTGGCCACAGCCCCTATATCTGACGTTGACTCAGGGGGTGTGGTTTGGGTGGGCATGCTGCGCACAATTGACATAATCAACCTTGCCCCTCAGCGGATGGCGAGCTCTCTAGGCAGGGGCGTAGCAAGGTTGGAGTGGGCCTTTAAAATGGGCCCCTCACTGCTGATTAACAAAGGAGACTTCCAACCATGCAATGCGATTCTATGTATGTTCTCTCATAAATCCTAACAAATTCAGTACAGTTTGCTTCCAGGTAAGTGTGTAGAAAATTGCAGCCTCAGGCAACAAATCTAACCACATTTAGCTGGAAGTACATTTCATTGAAAACTAAAGGACTTTGTAATTTTTTTGTCACGAAACAAGCCACTTATAGGACTTTTTTGGATGGTTTTTTAATTTAAATAATATTAAAAGTCAACAATTTGTCCAATCCACTTCATTTTAAATATACATATTCTTCCTACATCTCTCTGCTCAAAACCAAAGCCCTGTGCCTAGTCATTCCAGGTGATCTAAAGGCTGGGGCTGAAATGGGTTTGGTTTTTTTTATGAAGGCATAGGGCAGTATCTTCCATATCAGGGTGAAACTACTTTAAAAAAAAAAAGGTTTCTTTAATTTTTTTAAAAAAAGTTTAAACCAGCAAATTCCTCAATCTCTGAATTAAATATCCAGAGTCATTTCAATCTGCTCTATACCCCCCCACACCTTATATTAAAGCTCTATGGCAAGCAATCCCTAAATATCCAAGGGGGGGAGAGGAATAACCACAAAAAGGAAATCACATCCTACCTCCATTACTAAACCTGAGGAGTCAAAAGCTGGGCAGAGCTGTGCTGGGCATGGGCAACCAGCGCTGGCCACCCTGCTTCCCTCCTTCCTTGCTCCCTGCCGGCACTCAAGTTCAGGCTTCAGGGAGGCCTTCAGGGAGGCCTCTCTGGAAGCCCACCCCGCAACAGCTGCGAGGAGGAGACTGAAGGGGCTGCAGCAGCTTGTAGGCTGCCTCGCTCCCCTGGCCAGAGCAGGAGGGCTAGCAGGAGAGGGGGACAGCAGGCAAGGCAAGCAGGACTGGCTAAGGGGCCTCAGGGGGCCCTCCAGGCCCTGTAGGGCTAGAGACATTTGTCTCCCCTTGCCCAATAGTACTTACACCCCTGTCCCTAGGCCCTGTTGGGCCCTGCTTTGCTTCAAGTCATATTCTGCAAATGATGCAGCCTCAGAAATGACTACAAATCCCAGGAGTACTCATGCCATTTCCCAAGATTCCATAGGAAAATGAAAAAAAAAAAAGTTTCCTTTCAAAATGTCAAGCCATGGAATGTGGCTGCTCGTTCCCCCATAGTGGGGACAGAAGAGAAAGACCAAAGCAGAGGGAGGCACCTTCCACTCTCCAACGGTTGTTGAACTACAACTCCCATAATAAATGATGGCTGGGGTTTATGGAAGTTGTAGTTCAACAACAGCTCAAGAGGCAAAGTTGCCTACTCTGGACTAGCCTTTCCCCCTTGCCCTTGCTGGTCTTCATAGGCAGGGGTTTTTTTTTGTGTGTTTCTTTTTTTTGCAGGGAGCAGTGAGGTGAGGCTGAAGCAAAACTTTGAGGGGCTCAGAGGCAGAGCATCCGCTTTGCATGCAGAGGGCCCCAGTTTCAGTCCCTGACATCTTCAGGTAGGGCTGGGAAAGATCCTGGCCTGAAACCTTGGAGTGCTGTTGCCAGTTAGTGTAGAAAATACTGAGCTAGATGGACCAAGGGACTGACTTGGTATAAGGCAGCTTCCTATGTTTCTAAGGTCTTCAAGGCCATGTTGGGGGAGGGAAAGAAAGGCACATGCAGCAGAGGCTCAGATTCCAGATGCATGATGTGCATGTTTAGTATATTGCTAGCCACCTAATGGCACAGCGGGAAAATGACTTGACAAGCAAGCCAGTGGTTGCTGGTTCGAATCCCCACTGGTATGTTTCCTAGACTATGGGAAACACCAATATTGGGCAGCAGCAATATAGGAAGACTAGCTGATCGGGCACATAGCATCTGCGCCCCTAGTTTGAATCTCCCCCACTTTCAGCCCCTTATCCCTGCCTTCCGGCAGGCATCTCTGACACCCGCCCGGCCCCCTTCTCTCCCCCCCCCGCTCGCGGTTTCTCCTGCCTCCTGCCGCCTCCTCCTCTTCCTGGCAGCCAAGCTGCTTCCTGACCCCAGTGGGTGTGCAGGCCGCTGCCGCCTCACCGCGGCTAGGGTTGCCGCTGCTGCCTCACCACCGCTGCCACCTCCTCACCACAGCCACAGCCATTTTCCCCGGCAGCAGCTCAATGGCCTCCTGCCACGCGTGAACTCCCGCTGCACATTCTAATGGTGCACCCAGGAGGATTAAACATATAGATGCTGAAAGGCATAATCTCATACTGCGCGGGAGATGGCAATGGTAAACCCCTCCTGTATTCTACCAAAGGAAACCACAGGGCTCTGTGGTCACCAGGAGTCGACACTGACTCGACGGCACACATTCCACTTAGTATATTGATAACGTTGATGCCAGTCTAGGCCGAAACAGTGTTTCATGATGATATTCCCCTCAGGGGATGTTCCCTCCCTGGCTTCTCCAAGCTAGAGATGAGAGAGAGTCCTGCCTGCAGCACTGGAGAAGCCGCTGCCAGTGTGTGAAGACAATACGGAGCTGGGTAGACCAATGGTCTGATGCAGTATATGGCAGCTTCCTATGTTCCTGATCTGGATGCATCAGAGTCAAGGCTAGGAGAGCCAATGGACTGCCTGGAGGGCGGAGCCATGCTGGAGTCTGAAGAGGCTAGTACACCATTTAGCTTCGTGCAGTCACCTCCAGGAGTTCTCTCTGCAGCTGAGAGTGGCATATCACAGGGGTACCAGCAGCCCGTGGTACAGGAGGCTTCTGTTCCCAGTCCTAACTGATTGCACTGCCAGTCACATCAGAGCCAAGCAAGGATTTGAATCTGGCAGCCGGAGTTGCTGACCAATTACCCTGGTGTGACAGATGTCTGAAAACAGGAGCACACCCTGAAACTAGTGATTGAGTCAAACATGCACAGTAGAAGATAAAAAACCATTTGGAAGAAAATGCTAATTTCTTCAAGCGGAGATCTTCTGGTGCCATGTGCCCGGACAATGGGGTTTTTCTTCTTTAAAAAAAAGAAATGAGTGTTTTTGTCATACTTAAAGTCCTTACAGTATTTAGTCTGACTGCATCTGTGAATGAAGACATTAAAAAAGCCATTATGTTTTCAACTTCAGTTAATAATAAGGCTATTTTTCCACCCACTTGCTAGCCCAGCTGTAATGTTCTTGGCCTCAAGTGGGAGGCAATGTGGAACAAGGATTAGGAAGATAAATGATATACAACATACAGTGCCAGTTCACATAAAATATTAGCAGATTGGAAATGACTGTTTACTGTCTCACTGACTACATGATGACTTTTGTTTCTCCCAGAGAAGGCACAGAATGCTGCCTTTCTGTCTGCCAACAAAGCTCACCACATTGCACCTGGGTAATGACAAATTAATTTCTGAGCGAAGGCTGCGAGGGGTGTGTATCTGTGTGCCCGTACCTGTCAGCCAAGCCTGCAGACAGAGCCTCCCCGCCACCAGTTTAATGTGACTCATGTGTAGACCCTCTAATTCATCAACATTTGCAGAAACCAGTGGAGGGTTGTTGTCTCGTTTTGCTTTGCAGTTGCAAACAGTGCTTAATTATTAAGAAAATAAGGACTGTGGGTCCAACTTTGGTATGCAGGAAGCTGTTTGAAGCAAGCTTTGTGTGGCACTGTCCCGGAGGCCCTGCATATTCTTCCACTTGGCCCAGAGCGTTTCCCATGCCATAGTCAGGCACTACTAGGCATTGGCAGGCACTGGGTTGGGCACCAGAGTCCTGCATCATGTCAGGGCGTTGTTCTTCACTCTGGGTGCCAGGGAGCACTGGGTGGGAAGAGGGGCATTGCAGGAAGATCAATGCAGGAGACTTTCCCTCTGAGTCCTAGGAAGCAGCTGGTCCCAGAGTGCCAGTCACATGCTGTGGCCTGAGATAAAGTTCCCAGATCAGTCCTTTCCCTCAGTCCGGGTAACATCAGTGAGGGAGGCCACCAGGCTATCCCTCTGTACCAGGGGCATAACTATAATAGGGCAAGGGGAGACAGTTGTCTGGGGGCCCACTGCCTTGGGGGGCCCTCTAGAGGCAAGTCACATGACTGACTCTCCCAGCCACACACCCACCTGAGCTTCCTTCAGTTGTATTCATCCTCTGAAATTGATGTGAGTGTTAAGACCTCAGCCTCATTTAAGATTTATTTACTTCATGAGCTGAGCTTCAGTGAGGGGGGCCCATTTTAAAATCTTGTCTCTGGGCCCACTCCAACCTTGCTACGCCCCTGCTCTGTGCCACCAGATTACCCGGCTGACTCATATGAATATAGGAACATAGGAAGCAGCCATATACCGACTCAGACCCTTGGTTCATCTAGCTCAGTATTGTCTGGCAGCAGCTTCTCCAAGGTTGCAGGCCAGAGTCTCTCTCAGCCTTATCTTGGAGATGCTGCCAGGGAGAGAACTTGGGACTTCTGCATGCAAACATGCAGGTGCTCTTCCCAGAGCAGCCCCATCCCCGAAGGGGAATAACTTCCAGGGCTCACATATGTAGTCTCCCATTCAAATGCAAACCTGGAACACAGACCCTTGGTCCATCTAGCTTAGTATTGTCTACACAGACTGGCAGCGGCTTCTCCAAGGTTGCAGGCAGGACTCTCTCAGTCTTGTGGTAGCAAGCAAACTTGGGTGGACCCTGCTTAGCAAAGGGGGCAATTCATGTTTGCTACCACAAGACCTTCCTCTTGACTGACTTGTGCTTGTTTGTCACAGGAACCTGCCCATTCTTAGCTCTGAGCTGTTGAGAGAAACATTACACACCACAGAAAGGAATAACTGGATTGGGGCTCCCCATTAAGGCTGTGGCACAAGTTAGGCAAAAGGTAAAGTTGTGCCGTCGAGTCGAATTCGAACCGGCAACCTCTGGCTTGCTAGTCAAGTCATTTCCCTGCTGCGCCATTAGGTGGCCTGCTGGAAATGCAATAAAACATATAACAAAGGGCCACACGTGTAAAGAACAACCCGAAACCAGCAGTGTGGGTGGTGGGACCGACATGGTGGGCAGCCCTCCATCAACATTAGGGACCCCCAAGTCTGATGAGCAACTTGAAGGGCAGCCTCAAAGGTATCATGTGATGGATTGCTGCTGAATGATTTCATTAAAACTGTTTCCGCACAGTGAGGATTGCCAGAAGCAGTTTTAAGATATTCCACAGCAGTCCTGATCTTTTTTGATTATTGTATTACTTCATGTGAGCCACCTTGGACACTGGGCAGGCTCCAGACTATGTTATTCATGACATGGTTGTTAATTGTATCTTATGGATGTTTTGAGTTTGGCTGGTCTGAGACTGTAATACACACACAACTAAGCACAATTAAAATAGAGATTATGGTGGCCCTGGCTAATTAAGTCCCATTAATTTCAATGGGGCTTAGTTGTGACTAACTTGATCTGGATCCCACCACCCTCAGTGTGGAAAGGAAGGATAAAGATCCCTGAACGAATGAACAAACAAATCTATCATAGACTTCTCTCAAAAAGGGATGTGCCCACACATGCAAACAGGGCCACAATGACCTAGGGCCTCAATTCCACCATTCCATATGGATCACTCCTGCACACATTTAGCTCTTCCTTATGCAAGAAGGGGGCAGTTCTAGACAGAATGCAACTTTGCCAGACTCCAGGCCCTGTTGCACTAGCATGAATTACATGGGTGACAGGGCTCAAGCAAAGCACTGTCAAAAGCCAGATAACCCCTCTGTTACTGAGGCCAAGGAAGTGGGCTGTCACCTGACCTGGAAGTGCTTGATGGAGGTTTGATCATGTCTCATGAGCTACTCTGGTTTCTTGTGTTGGGCTGGCTCTTGTTAAAATCTGGCTATTCAGTTCCGGACATCCTAACAGGGTGCTTCAGGAGCCATTGTGGTTTGAATCCTCTTTAGTTTCTTAGTGTCCACTTAGATCCAGTCTTCACTTAAGGAACATCCCTAAGGAATGCACCACCTGAATCAGATGCTCCTCGGCACCTGCTGGTTTTCACTTCGAAGGCTATTTAAAACTGAATTCTTGCTCCCAAACACTAGCAGTCCAGTGACATTGCAGTTCAAGTGGAGCCTGTCCGTTTAGTTTGACAGAGGCAACCAGGGCTGAAAACTGTTCCCCATGCCTAACAAAATCGAAGGCACCTTTTTAATGTGGTGATTCTCTTTATTTAGCCAGGGGAGAGCAACTGGCCCTATCCACCCTCAGCACAGTACCTCCAGTGACTGTTGCTGGTGTCTGTCTTGTGTTTCTTTTTAGATTGTGAGCCCTTTGGGGACAGGGAGCCATCTTATTTATTTATTATTTGTCTACGTAAACCGCTTTGTTGTTGTTGTTGTTGTTGTTGTTGAAATAGTATAAACTGAACACCATCAGCGTATACACTAACATGAGCTGGCAGCTAGACTACATTACTCATGGGTAGTACTATGGAAATCAATTCACCCTTTACAGCCGCTCCTGAGATGTAATTCAGTAAGTTAGTCTGGATGTCAGCCACTGAGGCTATTCTCATGAGCAGCAGGAACCGGCCTAAGGTAGCCCAGCCTGGTTCCTGCTGATCGTGTGCAGCAGCAGGAGCCGTGTGGCTTCCAGCAGCAAGCCCGCTTATGGAACCCACCTGAGTTTCGGTAGCAAGAGCGCCTGAAAACTGGGTTAAAAGATCATGTGTCACTCCAGCTCCGGCTCCGCACTGTAGCGACTCACAAGTAGCTCCAAACTGGCTGCACCAAGCCTCCCAGTGTCGGGGGCGCCCCACAAGGCACAGCACACTTGCACGGTGCCTTATGGAACTTCTGGGGGCCGGGAGGCCCCCGAACCCTGCCACCCCAACCAGCTCCGTGATAGAACCGGTAATCGTCTGGGCAGCCGTTCCAGCCACCCAGGGAGTGCTGACTGATCGTCAGCGGGGAGAGTGGGCCAAACCTGCTCTCCTCACAGGCCCCGCTTTGGCTCTACACACGAATCGTGTGTACAGTCTGACTGTATTCTATTGGCAAAGGTTGCCGCATGCAGTACAATATTTTCTGCACTGATACGAAGACAGCGGTAATTGCACTGCATAACCTTGCCAAACATTAATTTTTTTACCAGCCTTTAAAAGAAACCATCATAGTCATCCTTCCGTTTTTGCCATTAATAGCATTAATATGTTTTAACTTCAGTAAAACACTACATGAATTTACATTTAAATAAGACAGCATGTGTTTCTGTTTAAAAAAATGTTAGACAATGCATTATGCTCAGATCCGTGTGTGTGTGTGTGTGTGTGTGTGTGTGTGTGTGTGTGTTTGTGTATATGAAAACACACACAAACACACACATTTTTAGGCATAGTGTAGAATCTACAGTCAACTAACTGAATCAAAAATGCTTTTTATATTCAAAAAACTGTATAAACCAGGATGGAGGCAATTTATGACTGAAATGCAGATCATTAAATATGAGACTTCGAGATGAAAACAACTTTTTACATTCGGTCCAGCTAAAAATGAGTAGAAGCAGTTCAGAAACTGTTCTGAGAACTTCAAGGAAAGTACTGCTTCCATTTGAAAACAAAGCCGTCATTAAAGAACATTTTGCCTATTTTTGTGGGGTTTTTTCCTTTCCTCAATAAATGTAGCACTTAATTAATTTAATAGATAGGATAAAGCAAACAACATTATTATTTATTTAGAGATGTAGCACCCTCAGTAAACACAGCACTTTAAAAGCAAGAAATAAATCATATCAGTTCTATAAAAGCTTAGCTATTACCCCCCTCCCACCATATAATTAGGCAAAAAAACATGTGAGGGAATGGAAGAATACAGGAGGCAAAAGTTTAAACAAATAACAATCTAGAATTAGAACCAGTGGTTCAGTAGTTGTCTCAAAAGACCCCCCCTACATACACACCCACCCACACCCCAATATTTAGAGATTGGGGGTGGTGGTTGTGCATTTAGTGATTTGAGGGAACCTGTGATCCTATACCTAGGAAGAGCAGTAAGGAAAAGGCTATTTCAATGAGTAGTTAAGGGCCACTGTGTCATCACCAGTCAATAAACCAATCCCTTTCCCTCTCTCCTCTCCTCTCCTTTCATGTTTGAACGCTCTGAACAGCACATAGGGCCATTAAATAGGCTTTTCAGAGCCACGGTAAGGTAGAGATTACCAACATTTCTACCACTTGATGGACATCTCACTAGTAAATATATAATATGTTGGGATTTCTAAGTGCATATTTAGTAGACAACATGATGTGGTCTCCCAAATACATGATTCATCTTATGTGCAACACAAATTTAGTTAGGAATGGAGTTCTACACAGATAATCCCATTGTAATGGCAATTGCACAGATGGGTGGATGAACCACAGTGGTTGTAACGTGCTTGAATGTGTCAGAGGGCTCCAGAATCTTCCCCTTACAGAAATTTAGTAGGCTTTTCAGAGCCATTGTAAGACACAAAACAATGGAGTGATCACGATTTAGAGCCGTGGAACAACAGCATAATCAACGTGCCCTTGAAGAAAGAACTGGCTTTGTTTCTCCTTAAGAAAGTGGAAACAGCAGCAGATTTTCAAGCTGGCCCAGCAGTCTGCAGGCAGAGGGGTGGAGCTGAAAAGAAGCAAATTCAGACAACCCAGTGCTGAAGAATGGCAGAAGCTGGATAAAAGCATTTGAATGCCTCGTGTTATTTTAACTGTTTCTGATGAGCAATTCTGAAATGGCATTGCACAGATGAAAACAGAGGTGCACTTGAAACTCCATAGTCCTCTCACCAAAGGTCACTCCCCATTACCTCCACTGCCCCCCCCCTCTATTACGTATTGACAAAGAATGCATGCATGCTGTACTCACCTACTCTGCAACAGCCCTATCCTGGAGGTCCAAGAGAGGGATGGCTATTTTGGTTAAAGATCTAACTGAAAACCCTAATTGTCCTACGTTGCATTATCGAGAGTTCAAAAGGCACTCCAGGATGACAGTGCCTGTGAAATGGTCGACAGGGCTGGACCTGGCATTTTTGGTGCCCTAGCGCCCCGCCCCCGCCGAGAAGTGTGGGGCTCTGGCTTTCACTTGAGCTGCGCAGGATGCTCATTCATGAGGTCAAATGACCAGCTCACATGGATGACCAACAAACAGGGATGTGCACGGAGCCACGGCTGGGCGGTTCAATGCCGGCGCGGGTGCCACTTTAAGGGCAGGGGAGGGTGCACTCACCCCTCCCGCTGCTTCCCCTCCCCCCCGCCGGCAAAAACCTTTGGGGTGGCAGCGTACCTCCTTGCAGCCCCTTCCCCCTCCTCGGCCGGAAGTGGCTGGCACTACTGGGTGGTGTGTGCCCATCCCGTGTGCCTGTCTGACATGCATGTGCGCGCACGTGACGGGCGCATGTGCACTAGGTACTTCCAGCCACTTCCAGCCAAGGAGGGGGAAGAGGTGGCAGGGAGGTATTGCTGCCGCCCCGAAGGTTTTTACCGGCAACGAGCGCCGGCAGGGGGAAAGCATCGGGAGGGGTGAGTGCACCCTCCCCCTCCCTTAAAGTGGCATCCCCGCCAGTGTCGAACTTCAAACCCCTCCTGATGTTCGAACCTGTTTGGAGGCCTGTGAAACAGCCTCCAAAAGGTTCATGCACATCCCTATTAACAAATGACTAGCCCATGCTGGTTTGAGAATACAGTGGGACTGGGCCCCGTAGTATTTTGGGGGGGTGGGCACATGTACCCCAGTGATGCCCCTGCATGTGATGTCACACACAAGGGGTGTGGCCAGAGCCCAAAGGGCAGGTGTGAGCTCTCCAGAGTTCATTCCCAGCTTGCATTTGCTTGCTGGGCACCTGTATTTTCCTTTCTCTCCCTCACTCAGGGGCATGTGACTTCCGGAGCTCATTTCCCAGCCGTGTTCGATGCTAGGTGCATGTTTTGTTCACACTTGGAAAAAATGAGGGCCACGGGGAAATGAGGACTTGCGGGGAGAGAGTCAGGCAGCCCACAGGAGCTGGGCAGCTCAGGTTCGTTGAACCTGTCCACCCTGTTATAGCGGCACCCCTGGGCTGTAGTTCAATGCTAGAAATCCTTTGCATGAAGAAAGTCCCAGGTTCAGTAGCAACGCAGGAAGTTGCCTTATACTGAGTTTGGACCATTGGTCTATGTAGCATGGTATCTACACTGACTGGCAGCAGTTCTCCGAGATTTCAGGCAGAAGTCTCTTCCAGCCATAACTGGAGGTATAAGGGACTGAACCTGGGACCTTCTATATGCAAAGATGCTTTACTCATCTCTGGCATGGGATGGGAAAGTCCCTAATCTGAAACTCTTCCCCCTATGACATATAAGGCAATTTCTCCTCAAGTATTATGGTTTGCTTTTGCTTTTAGAATATATCAGAAGAGTACAGTGGTACTAAAGATTGTAAACTGCAGGATACAAACCACGAAAGACCTCGGGTTACTATCCAACCATCAGGTGTGTGTGTGTGTGTGTGTGTGTGTGTGTGTTTGGAGTAAGAATCCTTCCACTGAGAGTTCCCAAACATTTGAGCTGAGTGAATTAAAACTGACACAGGATGAAAAAAAATCTAATTGAACTAGAGATAACACAACACTTTGCTATAGAAACAGAGGGCCCCGGTGGAATTGCTCAGGTTAATGCTGTCCAACTTAAAACAACAATAATTTTATATCTCATGATCTGCAAACAGAAAAGGAAAGCTCTTGTTTAAATATCCTGGTATTAACTGGGGAGAAAATGGCAAGTAACAAAGAAATAGAAAAATAGAACTTCTGGCTAGGAGCTGAAAAAGTGGCAGCATATTGCTTTCTCTCTTATGTCAAAAATCTACAAACATTAAGAGGCTATTCCCACGATCACTGGGAAGAGGGCTAAGGGAGGTTAGACCGCTCCCCAGTGATTGTGGGAACCACCGGGCTTGCAGGTGAGCCTGGTGCTCCCAAGGCGGCTAGCCTGCCTAATTCCTCCTCCCCTTAAATGAAGTTAAGGGAGCGAGTGCTCCGTTAACCTCATCTTTTTTGCTTGTGTGTTGCTGTGGCGCTGACACACGAGTAGACCCCGACCGGGAGGCAGCAAGCAGCCTCCTGGGCTCAGGGGTCTCTTCAGGATGCCCCGCATGCTCGCGCGAGGCATCCTGGAACTTCCGGAGGCCATGAGGCCCCCTATCTCCTCAGCCCCTGCCGGCTCCATGACGGAACCGGCAGTCGTGTGGGCGGCTGATTTGGCCACTCAGGGCTCCGCTGCCGATCGTCTGTGGGGAGAGCAGGCTCAGCCCTCTCTACCTGAAGACCTCACTGAATCGCTTTGTGTGAAGCACCTCTAAAGACTGGAAGGGGTAGAGAGGGTTTCTAATCCACAGTAATGTTGGCTATATTTTAGGAATGACCCTTTCTAAACAAAAGAGAGGCACTCACATTTTAATCAGTATTGAAAGGCTCTCCTTCTTTTGGCGGTATTTGGGAATTGCTGCAAAAGCAATTTAAAGCCTTGCACAGATTTTATATTTAAAGTTCTACACAGATTGGGGCTGGAGGATCTGTTGGACCACATTTGCCCATATGAATCTTCCAGGGCTCTTCATTTTGCTTGTGGCCCCACCACTGACTGAGATCTGGTAAGTGGGGACTAGAGACTGAGCCTTTTCAGTGATGGCCCTTTGGTTTTGGAATGCCCTCCTGGATAAGCTTCACCATACATCCTCCCTCAGGGTTTTTGGGTTTTTTGGAAATACTTAAAGTCCCATCTTTTTAGAGAGGCTTTTTAGTTTTTATTCACTGTCTCCAGTAGGTTTTTAATCTACATATTTGGTTTTAACTGGTTCTAATTTTTAACTGAATTTTATTAATTCTACTTTGTTTTGTCTGTTTCGTTGTTTTATTGTCTTTGTGAGCTGCCCCAAGCAATGTTGTACTGGCAAGGCAGGATACAAATAATTTAAATAAATTAAATAAAGAGAATTATTATTTATTATTATTATTTTACATTTATATCCCGTTCTTCCTCCAAGGAGTCCAGAGCGGTATACTACATATTTAAGTTTCTCTTTCACAACAACCCTTTGAAGTAGGCTAGGCTGAGAGAGAAGTGACTGGCCCAGAGTCACCCAGCTAGTATCATGGCTGAATGGGGATTTGAACTCGGGTCTCCCAAGTCCTAGTCCAGCACTCTAACCACTACACCACGCTAGCTCTACACCAATTATGTATGTATGTATGTATGTATGTAATACATTTAGCATGCTTTCTTCTGCAGAGCACACTGAATAGGCTTGGTACTCTCAGTGGCTGACATCCTGATCAACAAAGCGCTGGTGGAAGGATGCTGTGCTACTGCAAAGCTGGAGCTGACATTCCAGACTAGAGTTGTGCTACCACATGAATGCTCAACTGTGGCATGACTCATTTGTTTTAAAGGGGACCTTTGCACAATTCCCTGCTTCTAGTGCAACTATGTGATCTTCTTGCGCTAACACAAATTGGCACATTACATAAGAAGTGCTTTGTTTGTCAGGATGTCAACCAGTGGCCCCTGGACACTGCTCCCTCTAAGGCATGCGCACGTGCGCTCACTCAGTTTTCTGATGTCCGCTCAGTTAATTGTAGATCCCGCTCAGGTTGAATCAGGAATGCCCCATTCTGAATGCATGTGTGCACACAGTGCCCTGATACTGCTGCCCAGAACAAAACTCATTTGGCACAGAGATGAAAAAAATTAGAGGAACCAGTGCCCCTGAATGGTTAGGATCACCCAGTAACCAGTACAGGAAGCACTGCTCTCACTCTGAATTAGCCATGTTTGCCTGCAGTGAGGGTAGCACACAGTCAAATCGGGTTATGTAGCACTGTGATATCATCACATTCACTATCCATTCCCTGATTGCTTAAGATGAATGTAGGAAAGAGAAAGAAGTCCTAAATAGGAGAAACTTTCACCAAAGCAGCTGGAAACAAGGATAAACCAATGTAAAGAACACCTTTGTAAAAAGCTGAACATTCAGACATTAATGGGTTTTTGGGAAACATTCCCACCTCCCTAAACTACTACTTTCAGCTTGAAAATGGAATATGGGTGAACATTGGCATAACCTATTATTACTGCAGCACCTACTATGCAAAACAGTTTACAGTCCCGAACACATTCATTGGCAATGCAGAGAAGCTTCCAGTTCAGACCTCCTTTGCCTTGGTAGCATTTACACAAATCGTGGATGTAATGTCTTCATTTCAAACCTTCTTCTAAAGGGGGCAGTGATTTTGTTTTGTGGATTTATTTCCCAACACACAATACACCCATTGATGGTGTTGTTGTTGTTGTTTTTAATTACTATGTATGGTTTTTGCATCTCTGCTTTTATGGCCTAAAAGTAATTAAAATTTTAATCATGGATCTATGGTATCTGTCCCAGAGATCACTAATTGGGTAGGCTCATTAAAAGAAACACAACTGAAACTATTCCAATCTGAACTTCCTGACACAATTTACAGTTCATTTATTCTTTCAAATATAAGTCATTCAGTGTTAAATCTGCTAAGGCGCAGCTTATTATACAAACAAATACCCCCCTCTTTATAGTTAATTTTACTCTTCTGTGAGACAGAGCAACATTCTCAAAAAATATCTGTTATTTAAAATCAAAGCTGCAATGTACGAGACAGCAAATTCTCCTCCTCTATTTCGCTCTCCTTTCAAATAATCATACATTTATGCACCACCGAGTTTAATCTGCGATGTCAAAGACTGACACATCCCACTTAAAACTATGTCCTCATGGGCATAGATTAGGCAATAATGAGGTGCAGGGGGAAGCCAGAACGACCTAATGGAAATGTTCTGTTTTAATTTATGCACTCTTTCCCCTCCAAGAATTCTTTTTGTAAAATAAATCGTGAGATGACCCAGTTCCTTAAAGAACATCTCATTCATAGGCAGTGTGAACAAAAGATTCTGCATACAGTTCACGGTGAGATGTTGGTGGCTACCGCATATGAGCGTATAAAGCTGGCTTACACCAAATGTGGCCCTTGGTCTATCTAGTGGCCAGGAGCTGCTGGGAGTAGAACTAGAAACCCACAGGTCTGTACATTGCGACTCCATGAGGTGGGCCACCAGATCTACAGACTTGGAACATCGCCCTGGGTAGCAAAGGTTCCTAGGTACTGTACTGGCTCCCCCCCCCCCCCCCCAAGCTGGCCATTGGATCTATTCAACAAGAAGTAGCTGTAAGGCCTTTCTGTCCAGGCTGAGACCTTCTCTGGACAACAAAGTCCTTTTCCATTTCTTGCCTTGTTCTGGCCCTTTTTGTTTGTTTGTTTGCTTATTACATTTCCATACCGTCCGATCCATCCAAAGGCTCTGGGTGGTATACCACAACCACAACCAAAACCAAAACCAAACAACCATTTAGAACAACCAGCTTAAAACAAGATAAAAACAATTTTAAAGCCAATTTTAAAACCAGTTAAAAACATTTAAGAACACTGTAAAAACCTTAGAAGGCGAAGCCAAACAAATAGGTTTTCAGGGCTCTCTTGAAAGCCAACAATGAGCCCAAACTACGAATTTCTGCTGGGAGTGTATTACACAGCCCAGGAGAAGTTGCTCTCTGGCTCTTAGGCCCGGTTCTGAATTGTCACCAGAGGTAACCAGAGATGGACCTTTCCAGATGACCTCAAAGTGTGGTGGAAGAAGGCACTCTCTAAGGTAACCTGGACCTAAGATGTGTTTGTCCTTTGGCTTGACCTGCTGGCTCCTGGTCCCCAACTGATGACTGCCTATTACTCTGCATTGATACTAGCCCAGAATCTGTTTACTCTGGCTAGTATTCATTCTTGATCTCTTACTTGGGATCCTTTTAATTTGGGATGGCAGAGATTGAAGCTAGGACTTTCTGCACACAAAGCATGAGCTATAGTTTCTCCCCCATGATAGAATCTGCCCCATGTTCACCATATGGCCCCATGTTGCGCTCCAGACCATCTGAAGGGGAGAGACATGTGTATAAACATGCTGTAACACACCTGAGATCCTTAGCCAACAACACATATCTCCTTTTAAATATTACAGGACTCACCACAGGAATAACAGAGGACTGTTCAGTTTAGGTCAACTGTGACCAGCAGATACCAAAGTCCTCTGGTGTTTGGCTAGGCATATTTGAGTGGATAACAGGTGGCCACTGGCAGTTGGCAGTGGATGCAGGTAGCAAATTATTGAAAATGAGCAGGTAACAGAATTTGGAAGGCCACGGACAGCTCCAAGAGGTAGCCGAACATATGCTCCAATTAGTTACAGGGCTCATCATAACGAGCCCTCTCCAAATATTTATGTTCAGCACTGGTAGAATGAGTGTACAGTATGCACAGGTACAGTTATTCACATGTTATATTGAATGCAGGTACACAAGTACATTTCCTATCTGTACAACTCATTTGAGGGACATGCACTCAGCTTCACTTTTAGAATGAATGCAAGTACAGTCATTCACGCAAAAACATGTATGTGTGTACAGACACCTGGAACGCAGGTACAGTAAGTACAACATAATGAGGCTATTCACATGCTCAAGCAAAACCAGGCTAAGGGAGACTAGCCTGGTTTTGCACGCATGTGTGAACCACCAGGATCGGGCCCAATCCCGGCAGCTACACGGTGGCAAACCCACCTAAGTAGCCTCCCTTCAAAATGAGGTTAAATTTTTCTGCTCATGTGTCTTGCAGCCATGGTTGGCACACTTGGGGGGCGGGATCCAAATAATGCACCGCGCACTCACATGGTGCATTATTGGAGCTCCAGGGGGCAGGGCGATGCACAGAGGCGCTTCCCTGCACCCTGACCCTTGGAGCTGCAGAGGGAGCCACCGCTTGTCTGAGTGGGCAATCCACAGGCGATCGGCCTGCCCAGGGAAGGAGAGGAGATTGTCTGCAGGGAGGGTGAGTGTGAACCGCTTTCCCTGCAGACCACCTTGGAGCTCTTCTCACCAATTGTGAGAAGAGTTCCAATTTCTGAATAGGGCTCATCCTCTAAGAGCAAGTCCCAATTACTTAATTCAGATTCTGCCTTTCAGAGGAGACTGGAGACTGAACAGGACAGGTAGGTACTCTAGAATGGTCACTTCTAAACAGGTCTGTTGGCCCTTCAGGCAAGGATTTACAATACTGGAGAGTTGAGCAGCTGATGAGTGGTTCAGTTGGATGTTGAGCAGTTGATAAGTGGTTTCCCCATAGGGCTGAAATTGCTCATTCAGGTTACCTATTTTAGGGGTTCAGGATCTCTGTGGATGCAGGTAAAAGCTGACCGAGGAGGGCCAGAAACCTCTGAGCCAGGAACCTCTCTTGCAGATAGTTTTGTTGGTTCATTGTTTTGTTTGCAGAGATATTCTAAAGTAAAGTGACAGAGCACGGAGAATATGAGACTTCCCCCTGCAGTTGGAAATGGTACAGTCCTCTTTATCACCATAGGGTTCTACCACCTCATTCTGCTGCACCAGGATCAGACAATAGACTAAAAGGTACAATATGCACTGTGACTCTTCCTCATGTTTCATGCCAGAGTCATACAGGAAGCTGCAGTTTCACCACTGTTAAGGCCAAGTTAGAAAAATAATTGAAAGCGAGCACACAAAAATGTCTGTCTTCGCTGTGCACAAGGGGATGTTGGAGAACTTCAATCATATGCCCTTCAATCCACCCTCAATGCAAATACAAGCCTGTATTTTGCTCCTGTCTGCGCCTTCTTGTTAGTCGATGCCCCAAGTCCTTTTTATTGCAAGCCTGCTTGTATCTTTCACCACGGGTTAACCTTGCCAGACCTTCTGATGATTCATGTTTGCTCTCCTATGGACCTTTTTCTGAGATTTCCCCCTGCTTCCTTTAGAATCAGGAAAAAACCAGGAAGGGCAGGATGAATGCCATCTGAAAAAAAATTGCTATGTTTTTTCTTGGAGGTCCAGATCACATAGTCTAGCTTTTTCAAGGCTCCATCTTTTCATGAAATCTCTAATCTGCACAACTTCTTCACTGCATCCTTTGACTTGAAACCTCAAATTTATTCTCACCCTCCCATTTCAAAGGTCATTCCTTCCCAGCTGTAAGGCAAGCCCTTTCCTCCACAACTCACAGGTTCTTCACCCTCCACAAACTATCTTATTTTACCCATAAACCTGCATTTCACATTAGAAGCACTTTCTTGCAAAAGTCATTTACTAAGAGAGTGAAATAGTATTGATCTCCAATGCCAATTGCTATACAGCTCCAGTCACCAACCTGACCTGTAACCTCTCCTTACACCAATTTGCTCTTGCGTATCTAACCAGTCTCACACCATCAGTAAGTGGGTTTCACGATGCTGGGCTTAAGGCAGCCTTGGAGAGGAAGGAGGGATGGAAAGCTGGATGCATGAGTGGGTGGGCAATGGAGCAACCCTCTGCAGGAGAAGTAGGCAGGCAGACAAAGCTAAGACCATCTGATGTCCAGGCAAGCACCCAGAAGCTTGAAAGGCGGAAGCAACAGGCGGCCTGAGTGAGATTGGGAAGAGTCACTTGGGAGCCCAAGAGCCCACCACAGCCAAAGGGAAACCTTCCAGTCAGTTGCTTGCCACTCATGGGGCAGGAGGTCAGGGACCCAAAGATTTGGGGATCTAGCCCAGGTGGCCCCGGAAAATGAGAAGGGGGAGGGTTTGTGTACCAAACTGTGAATGCCTCTGGGGAACGTGTGGATTTACACCCCCTGATTCGTACCCATCCAAACATTCTGAAAAGTCTCTTTGCAAAATGTTCTATGCAATGCTTTATATCACCTTTCCCCTAGAAGGAATTAGCATGCACTATCATCTCTGTTTAGGACCACTTCTCAACCACTTAAAGGACCGGGTCTCACGATCCGTGAGACCCGGTTTAGGGTGCTGAGCGGGGAGAGCAAGCTAAGCTCACGAGTGGGGAGGGAGCCCTGGGTGGCCGGATTGGCCGCCCACATGATGGCCGGCTCCAAGATGGAGCCAGCAGGGGATGAGGAGCTTGGGGGCCACGCGGCCCCCGGAAGCCCCAGTATGCCCTGCACAAGTGCGCAGGGCATACTGGGGAGACCTCCGAGCCGGGAGGCTGCTTTTAAGCCTCCCAGTCGGGTGTCTACTCACGAGTAGCTGTGGCGCTGCAGCTACTCACGAGCAGATAGCCCGGGTTTGCGGAGCACTTGCTCCGCAAACCCGGGCTAAGGGGTGGGCTACAGGGTTAGGGGTAGCTGCTCCAGAACTACCGGGCTCAGCTGCGAGCCCGGTGGTTCTTACGGTCACAAAAATTTCCTAGCCCGATTTTTGTGATCATAAGAATAGACCCAAAGTGTAACAAGGTAAGGCAACCCAGTCTACTACAACCCAGTTTGGACAAAGTCTTCCCACTGAAGCTGAATTCAGTGGAACCCATGGAACGATGGTTTTCAGCTGCTGTAGCAAAGAAGAGGCTTGCATGACTGAGCAGTGAGGATGGCAGGCTCCAGTGCAGCAGAAGCCAGTGGTCCTCACAAAAGCCCTGCGCGCGGCACCTCTCACTCGCGTAGCTCAGGATCAAGCAGCAGGCTCAGACAGGCATGCAGTCAGCACTTGCATGTCTTTCCCCTAAAATGCTCAGCAGTTGAAGGGCAGGGAGTCAATCCAGATCAGTACTAGGGTCCCAATCCAGCTCTCCTTCTCCAAGCTGCTATTTCCCCCAATAAAAAAAGGCTCAACTGACACCCATTATCATGCGTGAGCTGATGGAATGCAGGACCTTTTGGGACATGAGCCCCCCCCAGCAGGAAGCTGGAAGGGGCGGTGGAGAGGAGGTAAGCAACTGCTCTCCATTTTCTTAAAGTTCCCATTCTAATTTCCTTTAAAGTGCTCAAACCATGCTTGGGGCACATCCTTACCAATGGGTGTCCCCCCCTCCAAAGGGAACTGGTGATCTGGATTATGAATGTTGCACCGGCAAAGGATTAACACCCATAGGAACATAGGAAGCTGCCATATACTGAGTCAGACCATTGGTCCATCTAGCTCAGTACTGTCTTCACAGACTGGCAGCGGCTTCTCCAAGTTTGCAGGCAGGAATCTCTCTCAGCCCTATCTTGGAGATGCCAGGGAGGGAACCTGGAACCTAGATGTGCTTCCCAGAGTGGCTCCATCCCCTGAGGGAATTACCTTAAAGTGCTCACACATGTAGCATCCCATTCAAATGCAAACCAGGGCACATCCTGCTTGGCAAAGGAGACAATTCATGCTTGCTACCACAAGACCAGCTCTCCACCCCTTTTCCCTACAGAGCAGTTCCAATATGGATTGCCCCTCTGTGATGTCTACATCGCATTAAAACAAATGCACACAAGTGCCAATCATGTGCTTGTTATAATCTGTATTCCGGCCCACAACATAATCCCTTTTGGGTATTTCATTCCACGGGTTAATGCAGACCATTCAGTATTTTACATCATCTGGGATGTCCTGTGCAATTCTCTCTCTGACCCTCAGTGCTTCTGCATCCTTGCTACCAACAGCATAGAGACCCTCCTGTGCCTAGGTGTACAGATTTTTCAGGGCTGGCAGTCTGGAGGCACACAGGTAATGACCAGGCAGTGACTCAAACAAGTGCATGTGATAAACTGAGACAGGCCGCCTGAGAACTGTTCAGTCTACATTTGAGCAAAGAGTTGCTTTGCCTGAGGAGTCAAGTTAGAGTCAGAATGCAGGTGAAACCTGATTGGTCCACTGAGTCACCTGACCCTGCTAAGTTGGTAGCTGCAATACCACCCTCTGGCCTGTAACAGGGATTCCTAGGTGTTGACTACAATGCAAGTTTGGGGCAGAGGGTGGTATTGTTCGCTAGCAACTGAGCTCCAAAGTTCACCATGCACCTGCGGCAGGGGCACTGCCTCGCAAGCTTGCCCTCTTCCTAGTCCCTTTACAGTACACAGGGATGTGAGTCTCCAGTCTCTACATGAGGATTTACCCCATACTACATTTCTCTGACAACAGCTGTGCTGTTTTAGATATGATACACTTTGAGCAACCATGCAACTTTTCCCTTAGGAATCACAGATGTTTGTGAACATTCTGTGACATCACAGAGGTACAGCCAATGATTATAAGGGGAAGACCGGCAACAGAATATTTTTAATCTATTGCAGCATGCAATGTGGGGATACAGGTGGACCTCCTTACTTACGGAT
Source organism: Hemicordylus capensis (assembly GCF_027244095.1). NCBI lineage: Eukaryota > Metazoa > Chordata > Lepidosauria > Squamata > Cordylidae > Hemicordylus > Hemicordylus capensis. Next base: position 248,299,433 of record NC_069661.1, read on the forward strand.
TTGTTATCCACGGTTACATGTATCCGTGGCCAGGGAAATGACACCCAACCTTGGCATATGCGAACGAAACGAAACAAAACAAAACACATATCAGCAGGCCGGTATGGCTGGAAATGACCATGGAGGTCATTTCCGGTCACCATTTTTAGGGCTCGGAGCCACAAAATGGCTCCCATTTTTAAAACCGGAAAAGTGTGATTTTCGGCCGATTTTCGGCCGTTGGGGGCACAACATGACTTGGGGGGGGCAGCAGAGGCACAACATGACTCGGGGGGGAGCAGCAAGTAAGGCGCTCCCCCCGGGTGAAAATTGGCCACTCTTCAGCCAATTTTGGAGCATTTGTGGCTGAAAATGGCTGACCGGGCATGTAACCCCCGCAATCCCATAGGTATCAATGCTTTCTTATTTGTGGTCTCCGTATCCATGGTACAGCTGCGGAACGGAACCCCTGTGAATAAGGAGGTCCACCTGTATAGAAAGCTGCTGTATATCGAGTCAGGCCATTGGTCTATCTAGCTGAGTATTGTCTACACAGGCTGGCAGCGGCTTCTCCAAGGTTGCAGGTAGGAATCTCTCCCAGTCCTATCTGGAGATGCCAGGGAGGGAACTGGGAACCTTTGCAGAGTGCCCCCATCCCCTAAAGGGGATACCTTACAGTCTTCACATTTAGTTTCCCATTCAAATGCAAACCAGGGCAGACCCTGCTTGGCAAAGGGGACAATTCATGCTTGCTAGCACAAGACCAGCTCTCCTGCCACAAAATAAGAAGAGCAAGGCTTAAGCTTTCCCAGACAGAAACAGATGTTGCCTTGTTAATTTCAAAGAATAAGCACTAAACAGATATAGTCTAGCATAAAAAGTTCTAACATAATCAAATGCCATACTATCTTGTTGATCACCCAGCAGACAGGTTCAGAGAATGCGGTTAGCCAAGCTTGCATGGAGGACAAGGGCAGTAAGTCAAAATGCCTTTGCTACCCAGGTTGTGGTTTGTTTTGCACATTCTGTTTTGTGGAAATATGTGCACTTGGTTTTAATAAGTTTACAATCAATATTGTGCCTTGACTATTATGAAAGAGGCAGGCTGCAGCTGGGACAGAATCTGCTTGCTACTCTAAAACTCCCTCCCCAGCTCAAACAATGTGATGACAAAGTATTTTAACTCCAAGACTGCTGGGTTACTTTTAAGAATAAGGCCACATTTCCATTTTGCTAGAAACAACAACAAAAAAGAAGCAAGAACTGGTGCAAAATTGCAGTCCAATAATAAAGACAACACCTCAGAGGCAGAACTCATACTTTGCATGAAGAAGGTCCCAGGTCCAATCCCTGACTTCTCCAATTCAAAGGATACCAGAATATTAGAGCTAAGAAGATCTGCCTAAGACCTGAGAGAGCCGTTGCTGGCTAGCGTAGACAGTGAGCCTCTTCTCACGACTACGAAGAAAGGCTAGTGGGTGCTCTGCGGGGAAGGCAGGTCAAACTTACCTTCTCTGCAGACGATCGAGACAGTGTTGCTGGGAGCGCATCCCATGTGCCCAGATGATTACCCACGCACTGGGGCAGCAGGGAGGGCCAGGGGCCGGGATGTGTTGTCCCAGCCCCCGAAACTACCTGGATGCACCGCACACGATGCATCATGGGGATCACCCCTCCTCTCCCTAGGCTCCCCGCAGTGTTGGATAGCGGCTGCCACACGATCCAAAAAACAAGGTGAAGGGAGCGCTCGTTTCCTTAAGCTCTTTTTATAGAGTGGCTAGGCAGGCGGGTTTGCCATCGTGGAGCCGTCGGGATTGGCCCAATCCCAGTGGTTCATTCAGTGCATGTGTAAAACTGGGCTGGGCTCTGGTTTTGCACCCACATGTGAATAGCCTCAGTATTGTGTAAGGAGGACCAATGGTCTGAGTCCGCAGAAGACAGCTTTGTATGTTCATAATTAAGAAGGCATTTCCACAAGATTTTAGGAGAAGAATGTTGGGGGAATAGGAGATCTCTAAAGGCCTAAACCATTTAGGACAGGGATTCTCACACTTGGGTTCCCAGATGTCATTGGACTACAACCAGTGTTCCCTCTAACGGGGATTTCCAGATGCTGTTGACTACAACTCCCATAATCCCCAAGCAAAAGCCACTACAGCTGGGGATTCAGGGAGTTGTAGTCAACAACCTCTGGGAATCCCTTTTAGAGGGCACACTGACTACAACTCCCATCAATCCCAGCCACGATGGCTTTCAGATGATGGGAGTTGTAGCCCCAGAGAACCTCTGATTTAGGGCATTCTAGGTAACAACAAGCTTCATGAACTGTGCCTGAGAGATGAAGCAGTCAGTGCAGATGTTGGGCTTCAACTTAATTGGCTCCTGGTGACTCATCCCTGCTAGAAGTGTGTGTCACTAGTTTTAAAAAATCTGTTCATGGAAGTTCTGAAGGCAGCCAATATACACATGACTTTGAACATATGAAGCCATCTTAAAACAGGACAGACCATTGGTTTATCTAACTCCACATTGAAGCTATTCCCATGGCTAGGAGAGATCGGGCTAAGGGAGCCTAGCCTGATTTCTCCTGGTTGTCTGCTGCCACCGGAGCCGTGCAGATCCGAGCAGCAAACTACCAAATTTACCCCTCCCCTTAAATGAGGTTAGCAGATCAAGCGCTCCGCTAACCCCATTTAGTTGATTGTGTGCTGCTGTCTTTCGGCTCCGCATCATGGCAACACACGAGGAGACCCCACTGGAAGATTAAAATAAGCCTCTCGGCCTCGGGGGTCTCTCCAGAATGCCCCGTGTCCTTGCACGGGGCGTCCTGGAACTGCCGGGGGCCAGCTGGCCCCTGATCCCCACCGACCCTGCCGGCTCCATGACGGACCCGGCAATTGTGTGGGTGGCCAATCCGGCCATCCAGGGACGGCTCCCTGCACTAACTCTAATGGTGCTTCACATCAGTTGTGTGAGGCGCCTCATTGTCTATTCAGATTGACAGAATAAAAGGTTGTTGGTTCAGTTCTAAACTAAAGAATTTAGCTGGGCCACATTTAAGCAGGGGAACTACAGGAGTGAGGCTGTTCAACACTTTCCCCCTCCTTTTATTTTTCAGCTCTAAATCACCTAATCTGAGCTGTTTTCTTTCTTGTGGTCTTGTGGTAGCAAGCATGACTTGTCCCCTTAGCTAAGCAGGGTCTGCCCTGGTTGCATATGAATGGGAGACTTGATGTGTGAGCACTGGAAGAGATTCCCCTCAGGGGATGGAGCCGCTCTGGGAAGAGCAGAAGGTTCCAGGTTCCCTCCCTGGCAGTATCTCCAAGATAGGGCTGAGAGAGATTCCTGCCTGCAACCTTGGAGAAACCACTGCTGCCAGTCTGTGAAGCCAATACTGAGCTAGATGGACCAAGGGTCTGACTCAGTATATGGCAGTTTCCTATGTTCCTATGTATGGAAAGATTTTCCATACAAAAGAAACAATTTTTTGGAGAGGGTGATTTCGAGCCAAATGAGAAAAGAGTTAAGCAGCTTCTCCCTGGCCAACCTTTTTACATTTAAAAAGCAAAGGGGAAAAAATCATGGAATTCCACAACCAATGGGTTGAGCCTCAGTAGTCTGCTCCCCCACCCACCCCAGCCTGCCCACCCCACATGATTTATACATTTTGCAAATGAATTCTGCAAAACTTATTCCAGTGACAGAAATTCGGGTTCTGGAGAACTATAAAATTTCCAGCCTAATTTCTAGAAAGCTGAAGGATAAACGCCCAAGAAATGCTACTCTTCACTTCCACCGTCAGCTCCTGCCATACAGAATTGGCAGCAGCACAGAGAAGACGGGAAAACAAGTGAAGTAGGACATTTGTAGTTAGAGGGGAGAGAAGGCAGTTGGTAATGACAGCAAAGGAGAAAGCAGGAGCTGTCAGCTATTTTTGACAGGAACTGTAAGGAGCTCAGACAGTAGCCTCACAAACAGCTCAAAGAGATCCTCTCGTTACCCTGTTGGGAGAAGTTTCTTTTGCACACACTAAGAGAAGCATTACTGAGCCATAGTGAAATCTTCCCCGCCCAACAAAAATAATCAAAAGTTTCCAAGCGTTGACATCGAGAAGGCTTGAGATGCTTGTAAGGTGAATCTGCCAAGTAGAAATTGATACCTTTGCCAACTGCCCATCAGCAGGATCTTCCAAAACATTGTTTTCTGTTGGTGGTGCCAACATGACCCAACAATGGCTGAACTCCAGCATTCTACTAAAACATGCTTAGGGAAGCTGCACTATGGTAGTGTGATGCCTGAGTTGATGAACCATGACTTGTGCTTGGCTAGCAAATCAAAATCAGAACAACTCTCAGGAAGACCAATTCTGTACCAACTTTGCATTCTAAGAAATGAGGGGCTATTTAACTCTCTGATGTCCCTGTCTTCACTCAAAGGCTTTGAGAATGTGTCTGCAAAGATGACCTGGAGAGAATGCACTATTTTCAACACCATTAGTGTAATGAACAGACAGCCTCAATACCATTGGAAAGAAAGCAGCAAAATGCTTGATCTTTTTCTCTGTCTTTCCATAGTATCCTCACAAGGACTGATCCAAATGTTTGTGTAAAAGCATTATTGTCACAAAAAAAGGGGCTTTCTTGGAGAGAGGGGTCTGAAATAGAATCCCAAATGCTTTTTGTGCCTGTTCTCCTGATGTTCACTACCTCTCCCAGCAACTGCATCTGTTTCATGATTCCCCGACCCCCAGCCATTGGGCTGCACTTGCTTCTGATTCACAATGGGATCCCAGCCAATCAGGGATCATGTAGTGGCCTGGCCTAGTTTTGCTGGAGGAGTTTCAATTATTGGTCCCTGAGGATGTGGATAAGGTGTTTAGTTGGGTTCAGCTGACCACATGCATGCTCGACCCTTGCCCTTCATGGCTTATTAAATCTAGGGCCAGTGTGGTATAGTGGTTAGAGTGCTGGACTAGGACTGGGAAGACCCGAGTTCAAATCCCCATTCAGCCATGATACTAGCTGGGTGACTCTGGGCCAGTCACTTCTCTCTCAGCCTAGCCTGCTTCACAGGGTCGTTGTGAAAGAGAAACTTAAGTATGTAGTACACCGCTCTGGGCTCCTTGGAGGAAGAGTGGGATATAAATGTAATAATAATAGTAGTAGTAGTAGTAGTAGTAGTAGTAATATGGAGGGAATTTTTAGCTGGGTCCAGCAGGTTCTAAATGCCTCACTGAGAGAGGGCATGGTCCCAGCTTCGCTGAAGCAAGCTATTATTCGACCTCTCCTAAAGAAACCCAGTCTGGACCCAGAGGATGTAAACAACTATAGGCCTGTGACCAATACTTCCTGCTCACGCAAGGGGCTTGAGAGTGTCATGGCTGACCAGCTCCAGACACTCCTGGAGGAAACGGACTATTTCTAGATCCATTTCAAGCAGGCTTCAGGCCCAGCTTTGCAACAGAAACTGCTTTGGTTGCCCTCTGGGATGACCCTAATAGAAAGAGAGACAGGAGAGTGCAACCCTATTAATTTTCTTGGATCTCTCAGCAGCTTTCAATACCACTGACCATGGCATCCTTTTGGATAGGCTGGCCGGGTTGGGTGTGGGAGGCACTGCCTGGAGGTGGTTCCACTCCGATCTCGAGGCCCGTTCCCAAAAGGTGGTGCTGGGGGACTACTGCACAACCCCTTGGAAGTTATGCTATGAGGTTCCACAAGGGTCCATTCTTTCCCCCTATGCTGTTTAATATCTTCATGAACCCACTGGGAGAGGTCATCAGGAGATCTGGCTCGAGGTGTCATCAATATACAGATGACGCTCAGTTGTATCTTCTTCATCAGACGCAGGTGAAGCAGTGACTGTCCTGTATCGGTGCTTGGATGCAGTAATGGACTGGATGAGGGTGAATAAGCTGAGACTCAATCCAGATAAGACAGAAGTACTGTTGGTCGGTGGTTCCTCTGCCCTGGTGAATGATGTTCAGCCTGTTCCAGATGGGGTTGCACTCCCCCTGAAGGGCCAGGTTTGCAGTCTGGGGGTGCTCATCGATCCAGCACTGTCACTAGAGGCTCAAGTGGCCTCTGTGGCTCAGAGCGCCTTTAATCAGTTTTGGCTGAAACGTCAACTGCAGCTTTACCTGGCCACAGTTACTCATGCTCTGGTAACCTCTCACTTAGATTACTGCAATGCATTATATGCAGGGCTGCCTTTGAAAGTGGTCCAGAAACTGCAGCTGGCACAAAATAGGGCTGCAAGATTATTAACTGGGACTTGACATTTTGATCATATCACACCAGTGCTTTGTCAGCTGTACTGGAACACAGGAACATAGGAAACTGCCATATACTGAGTCAGACCATTGGTCTATCTAGCTCAGTATTGGCTTCACAGACTGGCAGCAGTGGCTTCTCCAAGGTTGCAGGCAGGACTCTCTCTCAGCCCTATCTTGGAGATACTGCCAGGGAGGGAACCTGGAACCTTCTGCTCTTCCCAGAGCGGCTCCATCCCCTGAGGGGAATATCTTGCAGTGCTCACACAACAAGTCTCCCATTCAGATGCAACCAGGGCAGACTCTGCTTAGCTATGGGGATAAGTCATGCTTGCTACCACAAGACCAGCTCTCCTCTCACTGGCTCCCAGTCAGTTTCCAGGCCCAATCCAAAGTGCTGGTTTTAACCTTTAAAACCCTAAATGGCTTCAGACCAAGTTACCTGAGAGAGTGCCTTGTCCCATATGTTCCGACCCAGACCTTGAGATCTTCTTTGGAGGCTCTGCTCTGAGTGCCCCTGCCAAACAAGGTGAGGCGGTTGGCTACCAGGGCCTTTTTGGTGGTTGCACCCCATTTATGGAATAGCCTCCCAAGTGAGGTTTGCCTGGCTTCATCACTTTGTTCTCTTAGACACCAGAAAGACCTTTCTGTTCACATAGGCCTTTTAAATTTGGGTTTTCATTAAAAAAAACCCAACTAATTTCAAAATGAGTTTTTAAGCTGTATTGTATTGAATTTTGCATTTTATTTTATCTTGTTTTCGTCTGTTATGATTTAGTATGTTATGTGGTTTTACTGAAAGTTTTAATCCTCGGTTGTGAGCCGCCCAGAGAACAATTTGTTATGGGGTGGCTAACAAAGTTGTTTACTACTACTACTACTACTACTACTACTACTACTAAACTACTACTACTACAGAAGATGATGATGTCACAGTATCCTGTAGTCAGTCAGGGCTATATGGTGATATAGTCAGTCAGGGCTATATACAGAAGGTAAAAGAAACCCTTCACAGAGCCTACACTCTGAGTGGGGGAAAGGAGAAGGAGCAATGTGTCCCTGTTGCCAAGGCAACTGGTAAGATGCTCTGAATGCCATTGGGGTGCATGGACCGTTTCATTGCCCACCAGAGCAGCGTGGCAGGACAACAAGCATTGGTCTGGTCACCACAGCAATAGAGAAGAATGAAGTGGACTCCTCCAGGGATCTGAACAGGGGCTAATGTTTTTTAATTTACTCATTAATGACTTAGAAATTGAGCAGCAAAATGGCCAAATTCACAGACATCGCTGAACTATTTAGGGAAGTTAAGTCTAAAACAAGAAAGACTGAGGAGCTCCAAAGGTTTCTCTGCATCCTGGGGGCGTGGGCTACAAATATAGGAACCTAGGAAGCTGCCTTATACCGAGTCACATTGGTCCATCTAGCTCAGCAGCCGCTGCTCCAAGGTTGCAGGCAGGAGTCTCTCTCAGCCCTATCTTGGAGATGCTGCCAGGGAGGGAACTTGGAACCTTCTGCATGCAAGCAAACAGATGCTCTTCCCAGAGCAGCTCCATCCCCTAAGGGGAATACCTTACAGGGCTCATATGGAGTCTCCCATTCAAAAGCAAACCAGGGTGGACCCTGCTTAGCAAAGGCCTGCTACCAAAAGACCAGCTCTCCTCCTCATGGAGGTCGTGGCAGCAGCTCACTGAAGATTTTGATTCAGTGTGCAGCAACTGTGAAACAGGCAAATTCCATGCTAGGGATCATCAAGAAGGGGTTTGAAAACAAAATATAAATATTACATTTATAAAAATAAATCTGCTAATATTACAATGCCTTTGTACAAATCTACTGATTGGCAGCCAGATATGGAATACTGTGTACCATTCTGGTCACCATATCTGAAAAAGGATATTTTAAAGAAAGAACTGGAAAAGGTGCAGAAGAGGCCTAGAGTACCTTCCTTACAAAGCAAGACTACAACGTTTTGTATAGCTTTTTTGTATAGAAAAAAGGCAAGCCCATGGGAGACATGACAGAGAGTTATAAAATTATGTATGCCATGCAGAGCGTGGATAGAGAGAAATTTTGCACTTTGTCTCAAAACACTAGAACCAGGGGTCATCCCAAGAAACTGATTGCCAGCACATAATTAAACTATAGGATTTTCTACCATGGGATGTGGCAATGGCCACCAGCTTGGCAGGCTTTAAAAGGGGCATAGACAAATTCATGGAGGACAGGTCTATCCTGATCCAGCAGGACTCTTCTTATATTGTTAGGAACATTCCCCCTTTATCCCTGACATCTGCCCTGCCAGCACAATGCTCCCCATTCCTCCACATTTTTGTAGTGTCTTGGGAAGGTTGCCTGAAATAGAGGTGCTTTTCATGGGGTGTGTGAAAGGCTTCATAAAAAGCACCGCCTCCCTCCCCTGGCTTCACCCTAGCCTCAATCTTCACTCAGTTTCCAGCCTAGTGTGAAAGGATTTCTATGAGGAGGGAGATCTGCTCTTTGAATGGAACTAGGCTTTCCATTATCCATTCAACATGTGGGATGATCTCAAACAAGTTGGCATTTGCTCATCCATAGCAGCCAGGACTAGAGTAAATCCTGTTTCCTGACTTCTTCGGACTTGTGTTGCCTCCGAGGAATAAAAGGTACAGACTAACAGCACTCTGCTAAGAGAGGAAGTATTCCCAGCCTAAGATGACTCTTCCATAAAAACAGAATGAAAAGACAGCTGGCACCAAAGTTTAGACACCTGCCCTGATAATACCAGGGCAGCAGATGGGGAAGAGGAGGAGTGAGAAATGGTGTTTAAATATTTGGATAACTACTGAAGGGCCAGAACAGGGTCACTGTCCTCATTTTCACCAGGACTAGCTATCAACAGTACTTCTGGGGAAGTGTCCCAATCAAACCGTGGCTGAAATTCTCACTAAGGCTGCACAGGCACTGTGAGAATTAAGGGTCAGTGCAGTGGCAACCTTCTATGAACTCATCACCAATGATCACGTGGGGAGTGGGGAGGGAGAATTTTGACCATCTCTCCTTCCTCTAGAATTCCCTGTGCCACCCACCAAGTCCCTGAAGGTCACACAGCATCTTCTCGCAGTGTATGTACAGCCTGAGCCTTTGTCAGGATGTCAGCCTGCAAGAGGGAACACAGCTGATGGCCCCATCCTGCACCTGTTACTTATTTTAAGTGTATCCCTAAGATATCAAGTATGAATACCATAGTTAGCTGCAATACCTGAGTGTACTGCTCTATAACATGTAGTGCAGCCCTAACAGAACAAGTGGAAAATTCACGTTTCATGAGCTAACCATGAACTCTAGAAGAATACGCAGAGTTTCTGGCATTTTGGTTAGTAATCACATTTGCAACTGAATATCAATCCAATGCCCTCACTGTCCATTTCATGCATCTGATGAAGCAGGAACTCCTATATAAAAGTTTGTCCCATTACAAACATATTAAGCTTAATGAAACCACAGGAGTCTCTGTAGTTTCTGCAAGAAGCACGATCTTTTTAATGTGCTTGGCATTGTCCAAATCCTCCTCACTTCCCTTTTAGCACATCACTGAGATTCAAAACTGCAAACTTTACAAAGCAGATGCCAGGAAATATCAATAATTGGCTTGTCTCATAAAATCTTTTGGAAACACAAGCCTCCATGGACAGAACTACCCTTAGAAAACGTCGAAGACAGGCAGATGGGTTTTAGTTGTAGATGCAAAACTAAGCCCCCACCCCCACTCAACTGTGATAAATGTTGCTGTACCTTTGCTTTGGGGAGGGTTCTGACTCCGATCTCGGAGAACATTGATCTGGTAGACAGCTCCGTAAGGCTCAAAAAGTTCTTTTAGCTCTTTTTCCGACCACGAACGGGGGATCTGTCCAACAAACATCTTAATGGCATCTGGGTCTGGTTGGTCTGAGTGATCCAAAGCTCCATTCATCTTGTTAGCTGTGCCGTTACTGGGTAGTGGAATGAGAGAGAGAGAGAGAGAGAGAGAGAGAGAGAATGTCATCAGAGGGAACATTTTTGAAATAATGCTATTTGTATGCATGCATGCATTAAAAAAAAGAAAGAAAGTAACAGGCAATAGAAGCATAAATAGAATACAACCAGCCATGGCAGACTAAGTGCTACCATCTACAAAAATATCATGTTAATGCATGGACAAAAAACAATACACATTTTCATTACATTATTCTCCAACTATTCTCTCGGCAAGCTGCTATTTGAATCCATCATGTACACAGAGGACGGCAAGAGTAAGCCACAAAACAGCATTTGTAGATCTTGAAAGAAAAGACCTTTTCAGGGAGAATGGGGGCTGTGGCACATGGCAGATGCACGCACACACACACGCCTGCTGGGTTGTTGGGATTTTTCCAGAGCATGTGTGTTTTGAAATAGAAAGTTATGCGAAATGGAATCTGAAGAACTTCGCAATGACTGAAGCAAAGAACAGCCTATGACTGACGCAAAATGCTTGCAATGAACCTGCAAACTGTAAGAACCCATCCCTGTATATGCAAAGTTATTCAAAATGAAAAATGCTCTAACAATGTAGTTTGGGACTCGCCCTGTATGCAATACAGTGCAGTTTCAGAAACAACAACAATGCTACTCAATTTGCAGCCAAGTAAAACTCCTGGATAAAACCTCTCTGATCCTATAAATTAAGAACATAAGAACAGCCCTGATAGACCATCTAGTCCAACATCCTGTGTCCCACTAGATGCCTCTGGGAAGCCCACAGGCAAGAGATGAAAGCATGCCCCCTCTGCTGCGGTTGCTCCCCTGGCAACTGGTATTCAGACACACCTTGCCCCTGAGGCTGGAGGTGGCCTATAATCGGACTAGCAGCCATTGATAGACCTGTCCTCCATGAATTTGTCTAAGGCCCTCTTTAAGCCATTCAGGCTGGTGGCCATCACCAAATCCTGGGGCAGAGAATCCTACAGATTAATTATGCACAGTGTAAAAAAAGGACTGCCTCTTGTTGGTCCTCAGTTTCCTGGCCATCAGTTTCATAGGATGACCCCTGTTGGGGGCGGGATTTTTCTCTCTCTCCATCATGCATAATTTCATAGGCCTCCATCATGTCTCCCCTTAGTAGAATGCTGATCACTAGATTTAAAGTCCTAAACAAATTGGGACCTGACTACACCAAGATCATTTCCTACTATACCACTGGAATATGCCCGAATTGCACGACCTTCATCAGAAGCCCTCCTTCGAGACCGAATATCATCTGAGGTTGGTTGGGTGGTGACTGCAGAGAGAACAGGGAGGTGAGCTGGTCTGGTGGTGGCAAGCATCAACTGTCCCCTTTGCTAAGCAGGATCCACTCTGGTTTACATTTGGATGGGAGACTACATGTGTGAGCCCTGTAAGCAGTGTTCCCTCTAACAGGAATTCCCAGATGTTGTTCTACAACTACCAGCATTCTCAGCTGCAATGGCTTGGCTGGGGATTTTGGGGACCCAAAGTTGGGAACGCTCACTCTAAATTAATACAAACCATCCTGAATTGGGTGTAGGAGGAAAACTGAACTTGAAACCTGGTCAGGAGAATGTGTGTGTGTGGAGAGAGAGCGCGAGGGGAGGGAGATCCACTCTGACCTTTGGATGTGCAATTAAATAGGAAACCCTTGTAGAAGCACACCTCCCCACCTGCCAGAAGGCTGCTGATGTACTGGGGAGGAACTGGTGGCAAGACACTCTTGTGAACCCAACAGCATCCATGGGGAAGTGTGTGTCCAGGTGTGCCTTGAGCTGCTAAGTTGTGCTCACAATGGTCCAAAGTATTCAAGGGTTAAAGCCCATAGACAGAAGGCAAGATCCTGGACTTGACTCACAAAGGGGAGAAAATAATTAATTAACCATTGGCAGGGGAAGCCATGTGTGAATTCTTTGCCTCAAGGCTACAAACTTGCACACAGAGAAATTATTTAGGCGTCTCTGCTTCATTTCTTCTGAAGCATAAGCACACCTGAACACATTAATATGCCTCTGTTAAGTTTTGCACTTCTCCTGAGTCCTGAAGGGAAGAGGGGGAAATGGCATGAAAGGCACATTTCAAAACCAGCGATGAAAAGTTTGATCGCCTCTTTTATAGTGTGCCTAACCTTAGCTCATTCTGCCATTGGGAGAAACTTGGATTGCCTAACCCTGTTTCTCCATCTCCCCGCCCCCGCTCCCCTGATCATGTCTGGGGGGAAAAGTCTCAAATAGTCTTCTAGGAGTTTTAAAAATCTGAATCCTGGGTCTCAGCAAGATGACTCCTTCAGGTGATAAACCCTGCACCCCCACATTCCTGCTTCAGGATGCATCTGAGATAAACACTTTGACTCTCCTTCCTGCAGGCAGAGAAATTCTATGCCCTTCCTCTCCCATGGATCAAACTCAGTTGCTCTGTTTTATTCTAGCCATTCCAACAATGCATCAAACGTGCCGTAGTGTTCATGTTTTACAGCTGCTTTTGAGCCCCTTTCCACTCTCCAAGACCTGAATGCTGCAGCAGCCGGTGGAAAGACTGGTATGGATAGAGAGAGACCCCTCTATTGAGAGAGAGAGAGAGAGAGAGAGAGAGAGAGAGAGAGAGAGAGAGAGAGAGAGATAGAGAGAGAGAGGCTCAGCCATCACCATAAGAGAGCCCACTAATTGAAAATATCCCTCTCTGCTCAGGTAGGTGGATCCTTGTCTAAAACTCTGCAGAGCTACTACAATGCTGAACTGGATACACTGGCTCAGTAGACTGTGAAGCTATTCCCACGATCACTAGGACTAAGGGAGTCCAGCCTGGTTTCTGGTGATCGGCGGTGGTTAAACGGTGGCTAGCCCACCTAAGTAACCCTCCCACTAAACAAGGTTAACAGAGCGAGCATTCTCTTAATCTCATTAAGCCCCACTTCTTTGGAACTCTCTTCCCCTTCAGGTTCGTCTAGCCCCTTCCTTACTGATCTTCAAATCTCTATTGAAGACTTTGCTTTTTCGCCAGGCTTCTGCCCTGCCGTTTAATTCATTCGTTTTTTTGTTAGTTACTTTAGTTTTTAATTTAGAATGTAATTTTTAATGTTGCCTTGTTTGCATGTTGTTGTGCACCACCTCCGGAGTCTTTGGAGTGGGCTGTATATTAAATGTTTCTAACAAATAAATAAATAAAATTATTTTGATCATGTGTCAGCCGTGGCTGACACATTCGGGGTGGGGGGGGGGAGGGGGGACCTCATGAAGGCAACATGCACTCATGTGGTGCCTTCCTGGAGCTCTGGGGGTGCTCCCCTTACCCGACCCCCGGAGCTCCCCAGCAAGCCACGGCCAGGTGCGGGAGACTGAAGCTGCCACTCGTCTGTGTGGCCAGTCTGGCCACCCAGCAAAGAGCAACTGCTTGTGTGCGGGAAAAGTGGGGTCTAAGCCCGCTCTCCCTGCCAGACCCCTTGAGGCTCTGCACCTTCATCGTGTGTCGGGCCTCTGTGTGTTCATATGGCTTGGGCCCAGTTCATACATTACTGGAGGGACATGCTTACTGAACACCTGTGGCTGCCATTCTGATAATACTTGGAGGCAGGAATGGTGCAGGATTGGAGGATTACGTTAGAAGTAACCACAGCAGTGCTGCCTTTCTCTCAAGGTAGGCAGCGCTAGCATCACTACTTCCCAGGAGATCCCCCCTCTTCAGACACATCCATATTCCCTTTCACTGAGTGGAGGCATTATGGAGGACGCCACTTGGAAAAGAGCATTATACCCAACCATTTTGGCTCTGAAAGGCAGCAGGAGTTACACCATCCTCCCAAAGGGTCACACCCAGCAGGAATAACTTTTTTTCCACAAGTGACAAGAGTGCTTCTAACAAACTGATCTTGCATCTGCAAGCTCCTGAAGGAAGGGATGAGACTGCCACAAAAATGCTCTGGTCTTGTCAAGTGAAGGGGAGACTCTCTTTTGTATAGTGGGATTGCTTGCTAATGGCAACCAGTGTGTCAAAAGCTAGGCTCAAGGTGCTTGCTCAACGGCTCTCAAAGACTAGAAGATGTTTCTTTAATGAACATGGATGCTTGGGGGCCACTAGATATGCCACAACCCCACGCTTGGGTGGAGGAGGCAGAGGAAGAGCCAGGAGTTTGAGAACAGCCTGTGAAGATCTGATTTTTGCAGCTGGCTAGCAGGGGGCGGGGAATCAATGAGGGCTCCAAGAAGATGCTGTTTGCTTATGTGAAAACCAATGCTGTTTTTACAGACTAGCACTATCTAGATACTCTTCCCCATCAGCAATGGACCTATTTGTAAATAGGTGGCTGCCACAAGAACACCATAAGCCTCTAACACTCTCCCTTAGCAAGGAAATGGATCCTGTAGCAGCTTTCCCTGGAACTTCCTACTGCTCAGGGAAAGAGAGAGCTATGCAAGCATGAAACAAGGCCTGGGCATTTTGACTGGTCAAAGAGATTTCATCAACAGGTCGGTTAAATATTGTCAAATACTGGCCAAGTACTCTTAAAGCATTAACTTCATGAAAACAGCATGAACACAGAAGACACCTGTGTGGAGAGGAGAGCTGGTCTTGTGGCAGCAAGCATGACTTGTCCCCTTGGCTAAGCAGGATCCACCCTGGTTGCATATGAATGGGAGACTAGAAGTGTGAGCACTGTAAGATCTTCCCCTCAGGGGATGGAGCTGCTCTGGGAAGAGCAGAAGGTTTCAAGTTCCCTTCTTGGCAGCATCTCCAAGATAGGGCTGAGAGAGATTCCTGCCTGCAACCTTGGAGAAGCTGCTGCCAGTCTGTGAAGACAATACTGAGCTAGATAGACCAATGGTCTGACTCAGTATGTGGCAGTTTCCTATGTTCCTATGTACCTTTATCATCCACAGGTTTGATATTTATGCCTTTTAAAAAAAATCAGATGCCTGTTATTGTGAAGAAGATCATGGGTGGTGGGAGGAAGGAGATAGGACAGAATGGGAGCAAGGGACAAAAAGAGTCCAAAAAGGAATGAATGGAGAAGGGAGGCAGGGAGAAAAAGCAAGGGAAGTTGAGACTACAGGCAGTCCCCAACTGAAGATTTAACTTTTAAACTTTTATTAATTTTTATATTGTATCTATTTTATTAATGTTATAAGCCATCTTGAGCAGTAGTATACTGGAGGATGGGGTAAAAATATTTGAGAGAGCGAGTGAGAGAGATGGATGAAGGGCACTTAAGACAATGGGAAATTGCCACCTTGTTTCAACTTTATGACTTGCTGCAAGAGGGGAGGTTCCGCTAGGCAGTTCCTGACCACCCTCCTCCTTTCCCCCTTCAGTCTTACTCTTGCTCAGGAAGAGAAGGAGATGGAGGTGAGCTACCCAGTGGCCTCCTTTCCTTTCAAAGAAAAGTGGGGGGAAGCCAGGAAGAAAGTGGGTGGCAAGGGTGAGCCATTTTTGATTCTCCCCCATGCACTGCTCCTCTGCGTGTTTGCGGCTGACACACCAGCAGCTTTGACAGCAGCAGAAAAAATTAAGAGTCATTGTTGAGGGACCTAACCCCTATTTAGAACATTGCTTCCTAGGGGAAAATCGGTTCCGAGTTAAGGCAGTTTCTGGGAACCAATTTGTGTCATAAGTCTGAGGATGTCCTCTATATCCTGTTGAGGTTAATGACAAGGCTTCCATTTCATTAATGGCCCTGGAATGGGACAGAGAGATGGAGAGCTTTAAAGGATTAGAGGTTTGACATTGATGCAGAGCACAACAGAATACCAGTGTGAGGGCTTAAGGAACTGCGTGGTAATGTCAGAGCTGATGAGAGAGGAAGACCTGTATATGTAATGTGTGGGTGTGGCAGGGGGAATAATGCATTAATCAGATTGCTACTGCCAGCTGTAGGGTTGTTGTTTTTTTTAAATGCATTTTGGTTTTCTTCTTGCAAAATTAGATAGAACTTTCCCTCTTGTTTCCATTTGATAGTTTTAAGAGAAAAATGACCCAGCTTACTGCACACCTAACCGAAATGAGGCAGAAAGAAAGAGAAAGAGACTCTCGCACTGCTAAGCTGGTGTTTGGAAACCAAGCGTCAGCTCCTGAGAACTAAAGCCGAGCAATTAGTCCAGGAAATGCTGTGCAATGCAACACATTTCAAGATTGGCACAGGCACATGCACCAGAGTATCAGCCAGCTCTGAGAGGGGCAGGAGGTTATTTCAGCAGGCGCTGAGAGCACATGACCAACCTAAACACACATATCAGATCCAGCCTGGCTGCATTATCTAAATAGCTTCCTTTCCAAAAGGGCTGGAGTTTCCAGCAGCACATGGTTTGAAGCAGAGCTGGCTGTTAAACATGGGGCTCTGGGGCCTAGTCTGGCCATTTGAGTTCTCAGTGGGGTGCACCGAACCCTAGGGATATTAGAGCATCCCTCTGGATCAGATCAAAGGTTCAAATGGCTCCAGGACTCATTTTCCAACAGCCGCCAGCAGGATGTCACCAGAGGGATCACAACCAGGGCTTGAAGGCAACACCTGTTGCCTGCTGCTACTTCTCCAGCAAGTGGGTGGTATACTGCCACTGAACAAGGAGGCTCCATTTTGCTATCATGACTAATAGTCATGGAAAGACCACTCCTCCATGATTTGCTAATCCCCTTTTGATGCTATCTAAGCTAGCACCCGCCATTACCACATATTGGGGCAGAGAATTCCATAAACTCATTCTTTGTGCTATGCAGAAGTGCTTCTTTTTGCCTGTCCTGAATAAACGGCCAGTCTAGTTCTATTCGCACATTAGGTCCAAAGCACATAAAAACTGCACACAGACTCATGGACAGATCTATTCACATGTACAATTATCCAGGCATGTTGAATGCACAAACAGCAGAACGGGCCTGCCTTTAAGAAGGTCTGTCCTCAAGTTCACTTTTAACATGAACACATATACAGTCATTCACGCAAAAACATGTACATCCATACAGACATACATGTCTGAACAGAGCTCCCGTGTCACTGAACTAACTCAAATATCAGTATGATGGGAGAGGAAGGAGAAATGTGTCTCTCCCTCCCCTTTCTCCACACTGTGCACCCCGAAAGCTCCATCCTGTCCCACCTCCTGCAGTGCTAAACGACACACAGACATCCCACAGCAATTTCTGGATATTCTTCAGGACTAGGAAGAGACACTCCTGATTGGGCAAGGAAGCCGATCCTCCGTAGCTCAAAAACAACCTCTCACTATTCCATTTAAACTCACAGTGCAGATATCAAGAAGTAATGAGGCTATTCCCACGACCGCCCAAAAGCAGACTAAGGGAGCCCTGCCCGCTTTTGGGCAAACATGTGCTGCAACAGGAGTCACCTGGTTCCTGGCAGCTAGCCTCCATAAATAACCTTCCCCTTAAATGAGGTCTGTTTACCCAATCGTGAGGTGCTGCAGTGTGGCTTTGCAGCGACTCACGAGGAGACCCCCTCTGGGAGGCTGAAACAACCCTCCCGGTGTTGCAGGGCATCCGGGGGCTGGGTGGTCCCCAATCCCTGCAGCCCCTGCCAGCTCCGTGACAGAGCCAGCAATCGTGTGGGCAGCCGATCCGGCCACCCGGGGCTTCCTGCTTGCTCGTGTGCGGGGAGAGTGGGCTGAGCCCGCTCTCCCCGCTTAACCCACCTCGGCTCTCCACACTGCTCGGATGCAGAGCCTCATAGAGTGAGTGGTGCTTGCCTTGAGCCATTGGGGTGGCATCGGTGTTTAGGATGGCAGGATTGGGGGCAGCCGTTTCGACACGCAAGAGGATGTTGGATGGCAAGCAGTGTGAACGGGCATTGGACGGTGGGAAGCGGAGAGTTGCAAGGAGGTGTGGAGCCTGTGGGGAGGCATGAGAAGTGGGAAGGGCAGTTGGGGAACAGCTGGTGAAGGGATCTGTAGCTCAGTGGCAGAGCATCTGCTTTGCATGAAGAAGGCCCCAGGTTCAATCCCTGGCATCTCCAGGAAGCCTTTCACATGGGGCTTTGGAAGCCCTTTGATTCACATCTCCTCTGGAATGGAGGGTGTGTGTTCACATATCGGCTGGATTTACCTCGAAGTCCCTGCGAATTATTGGGGAGCAGTTCACACAAAATCTGGGTTTTTCACTGCGTGCTAGAGTACAGCCCAATTTATATCTGGGGTTAAAAAATGCACTGTTTTGGGGAACAACTCTGAGTTCACAGTAAAGCCTCCCAGTAAACTTGCAATAAAGCCTGCTGTGTTTAAAAGTCCCAGATAGGGCTGGGAAGGACTCCTGCCTGAGACATTTGAGAGCTGCTGCCAATCAGTGTAGACACTTCTGAGCTGGGTGGACCAACAGTCTGACTCAGTATACGGCAGCTCTCCCCATCATACCCTGAGAAGGTTTGTTGTTGTTTTTTAAAGAAAATGATGCTTGTGGCCCCTGGGAACCTTCTGAATGGGGTGGGTGGGTCCTCTACCCCCTTTGCTATCTATCTTTTGGTATCTCAAACACTTCTACCTCCTCTCCTGTCCCCCTCTGTTAAAACCAGATATTAAAATAGTTTGATCTGTAAAACCTGTCATAGCACTGACATTTCAAGAGACCCAGTGCCATCAATATTTCCACCACTTTTTAAAATTTTTTTAAAAAAACGTTTTTTCTTTGTTAAAAAAAACCCCTCAAAACATCTGGCACAGAGAATACAGATGATCGTTTGTTTATATCTTTCTCTCTCTGTCTAACTGCCTTTTCCAAACACAGCCAGATGGAGCCCTTCAAAATCAAATTAATTTCAGATTAATTCACTCTGGACCCACGCCAGTTTCTTGACTGTATGCTTTGAGGCACTATCTAAATTGATTTACAGTCATGAACTTAAAAGAGCTCGAGTCCTTAGGTATAAGGAGAAAAAACTAAAGACAGTCTCCTTGTGAAAAGAAAGTGACAACTGTAAGATACTGTAGCTAACACATCCAGCATCTCAGCACCTGCAATTCCCCATGCTAGTGTTTTCCTCCTCCCAACACAGGGGGCCTCTCCCACAATTTGGGGGAGAGCAAGCGAGAGTGAGAGAGATTCAGTAATATGCTTATTGCATGCTTGATTTTTCAACTGTGAATAGCTCATGCATGGGAGGGTGGGTGGGAAACCAGACCAGGGGTGTGGCCAGCCAGAGGCTCTCCAACAGCTGCTAGACTACAACTCCTAGACTCCAACTGCTGCTAGACTCCAACTTCAATGGCTGCAGCTGGGGATGGTGGGAGTTGTAGTTGGGCAATAGATGGAGAGCCTCAAGCTGGCTGGTCACCCCAATCCAGAACACAACCATAGTAGGGGAGCTTTAAACATTGTCCCCCTCTGCAGTTCCAATCCAGCTTGTCCACTCATGACTGTCCCAGTGGGGAAACAGCCACTGGGAGCTTTCGGTCTTTGGCTATTGTGACTGGTGATGATGGGAGATGTATTCCAACCACACTTGGAAACCCAAGGTTGGGAACCGCTGGAATAAATATGCAATGCTTATTCATGTGAATAATAATTCACATGTGCTCTGTGCTCCGTGACACTTTTGTGTGCTTTGTGACACTTTTAACAGCTAACTGGTTTACTGCAATTTAAGACTTGTAGGGCCAAGAGTTTACTTTGGATACTGTATATCATCATCATCATCATCATCTTTAAACCCAAACTAAACTAGATACACTACCTTTTGAAGGTGACCTCTGTTATCCCCTTATTGCCGGCATCCTAGTTCTTCTCAGTGATTGGTCCCACCCTGGTGGAACAGAGTCCTGGTTCAGGGGCTGGCAAAAGCCCTAAATCATCTTGGATCCTCAAATGTCATTTCTGTCTAAGTGACTACACAAACAAGGGTAGGCAGGCAAATACTGTCACTTTCTATGGACACCTTTATTATCTGACTCATTTCGACTGTGATTTGGGTTTCTACAGAGACTTAACAGTCAGCCTTGGAAAATTATAAGATAAATGTCAGGCAGCGATAAGGGCGTTAATGAAGCTGCATCGGCAAACAGCAATGATCCTTGTATGAAAGGCATAGTTCTATTAGTTCTAAATAATAATAATAATAATAATAATAATAATAATAATAATAATACAAACCAGTCAATAACACCTGTCTGACTGTGTAAACAAGAAATAATATCCCTATTAGCATCCATGTAAAATGCATAGAGCTATACTGAATAGAACATATGTATGCTATATGTGTACGTGTAAATTAGGGACACAATTCAATGGGTTGTATTTCTGCATAGGCCCCACTGCAAAAAAAGAGAAATATGTACAAATATTGCTATTTTGGTGGAGGTTATGCTGATTCCCGCCCCCCCCCCATAGCTTGCACACTTCAGACTTTATAAACAAGTTGTCCATGCACTATCTGTAGGCACTGAGGCTTGGAGTGAGGACAGCAGCATGCAGTAAAGCATATGCTCCAACTGACCCTATTTACCAGGGACTGTCCTAATTTTTTGGCCTTGGTCCTACATTTTTGCTTTGGGTGTGGGTGATGCATTTCTGCCATCTCGTTAGTGTTAGTATTGCCATTCTTCAGGGCTCACCTTCTTCCCCAGAGCCCCCAGAAGTTAAATCTCTGCACGGCGGATGGTTGTACCTTGTCTCTAGTGCACACAGCCCCTGCTAACTGGGTAAAAAGGCACCTTTCAAAGTGGTGATTCTCTTTATACACCGCTGGGGGAGAGCAACTGGCCCTGTCCAACCCCAGCACAGCATCCTTGCAGAGGCTTGGTTTCTTACGGGACCATGAGCCCGTGGGAGACCACTTTCTTCTTCTTCTTCTTCTTTCTATATAAACTGCTTTGAGACCTGTTTTTGTTGAAAGGCAGTATTATAATAACATCACATCTGTATGCACATGAGCAGTAAGTGCCATGCAGCATCCAGCCTGCCATTTCGCACACTGCAACTGCTGTGGTGGACCCTGAATGGTTGACAATCTATTGTAGGACCAGGTCATGAGCAGAAAAAAACAATTATCTTCTTTGCTTTTAAATCGGTGGAAGGCAATTGACAAGTAAACGAATCCAGCATCAGCAGAGTAGACCTCAGCAAAGTGTGATAGTGGCAAAGGGAGGGAAGCAATCCTTGGTATAAGAATCAGGGCCCTGTTTCTGCACTGAATCACTGTGAGTCAGTGCCAAATCAGGGAGTTTACATTCCCTGCTTTGGGGAGCTGCCTCACCCCATAATGTACTCAGAAGGAGGCACCCCTCTTGGTGCTTAAGGGAGCGAGTCAGCTCCAAAAGCAGGGAGTTAAGGAGGAAGGAAGCTTTTTTTTTTTTTTTAAATGTGGTGCCTTTGCTGATATAAGAAGGGAGGGTGCGAGGATGTGCCTGTGGTTGGGAGCAGTGAGCCCAGTGTCTTTAAATGTAAGGGTGCCTTGCGATGAAAAAGGTCCATTTGGGTTGGGAAAAGCTTGGGAAGCACTTAATGTGTTGCTATGATGAGCCTGTCCCAATGTCCTCCTGTGAAATGCTGGAGGGCGTGATGTACCCGATGGATTGTCTCCAGGTCTAAAAAAGATCTCAGGCATTTAGGGTCATTTGACACATGCATGTTCACTTCTTGCTGACTGTAGCATCAAGCGCAGGCATGATAGATTAACCACCACAGAAAGAATGCTATCATCATCACCCAAAGTTCAGTTAAGCATGCTGGTTTCCAGTGAAGACATCCACACATGAACCATCAAGCAATGAGAGCTGAAGCAACCGTCATGCTGTATGAATCTGAAAGACAGATTCATAGATGTACAGCCACATGCGGAATTGATCCCTAAATATTTGATGCTGGCTCTTAAATCGATACTAGGCCTGGGCAAATCTGGATTTGAAAATTTGGATTTTATCTGAAAGTGCCCAAAGTAGGTAAAAATCAGTAAAATCTGAGTTTGATTTTTTCAAAAATTGGATTGGTAAAGTCGGAATTAATTCAGTCAATCAATTTTAATCAAATTAAAAGGTGTGTGAAGTCCTTTTTAAAAGGTCTGCCTATTCTTGCAATGGGGAAGCAAAAAATTAATATAAAATCAAAATAATACTGGTACCTACAAATCAAAGTAGATATATTGTTCCAGGCCTTTGTTTACTTCTGCCTCCCATTACCTGAACACTCTGTTGGGACATCTTGGGTTTATTTCTTTTGATTGCAAAATTATTCTGTGACACAGTATACACACACACACACACACACACACACACACACACACACACACACCAACCGTGTATCGGGGGTAAAGTTTCTACATTGAAGGCTGTATACAAAATGTTTGGTTTCTGTATCTGTATTTGTAATCTGGTTACCTGTCAACTGTTGCAACTTGTCTTTGGCTGTAACCTTTTATTGTAAGCAAATGTACATGTAGAATGCTGGTTTTTCAATGAAACCATCCTAAAATCATCATCCCAATACACTTTATGTTTAAGAAAAGATTAAAAGGAACATTTCAGCTGAGGCGTGGTCCACTTCCCAAGCAACCCCTTTGCACCAGGACACAGTGGAACTGTTCTAGTGACAAATTAACTCTATTGGAAGCTGCAACCCCACCAAACTTGCAATTCAAGATGGCATCACACACCGCTGTGGGTGGACTCTGCAGATGAAAGTGTGTAGCATTTATGTTCTGGGGATTCACCACATCCAGTTCTTATAGCTGGGCTGCTGCCCTCAGGAACGGCTTATGCCACAGGTGGGGCTGGTGACAAATATTTGAGACCCCTTCATAAAAATATCAGTATATTTACTATTTGTTTATTTACCTATTTTTTACCTGCCTTTTACCTGGCGAATAATTCCCTTTGGCAGTTCAAGCCATTAAAAGAAACCACCTATTTAAAACATTTAAAACATGCAGCTAAACACACCAACCAAGTACAAAACCAGTAAGAGAGAGCACACAGATATCCAGCAACAACACTGGTGACTGGTCAATTCTCTCATGGTTGGAATATGCGAGTTCTGCTCAGCCTTCTAAAAGCCAGCTTGGTTGGCTTCCTTAGGTAGGGTGTTTCACAGGCAAGGGAGTAAACACTGAAAATACCCCACCTCTCATAACCAGCTCCATAGTAGGATCACCATGAAGAACTCTCTCTTCTGTTCAGCAGAAACACTGCACTGCTGTTAAGGCAGACATAAATCCTGACAATTTGTCAAGAACATTAATTTGAAAGAAAACATCCCAATAACCCTTTTTCTGCTATAAAATGCGGGTAACAAAATCCGAAACGTCTTTAGACAATTACATTTTCAATGAATAAACAGTGGATGTCTAAGCCTGCTTGCAGATTACATTCTATATTTAGCTCCCTTCTCTCCTACTCCTCATGAACACCATTTCCACCTTCCCTTCAGGATCTTAATTTCATCTAGGCAAGGAACTGTCATGGGCTTATGCAGTCAGACTGTATCTAGCCTTTTAGTTGAATGCCGCCATCTTGGTCCCTAAAAAAGTCCCAAGTCACCCTAGACTGTGTCACAGGGCCTGGAATATTTCTGAATATATCTTATGAACTGGAATCAGATGGTAATATATGCCAATATGGGGACATCAAGTCCATCTCTAATCCTGTCTGCCAGGTTTTGTCTCCAGATCAAAACTCTAATCTTGACATTTCAACCTGGACAGATATAGTTTGTATATATCAAAAATCCCTGCTAACTAGGCAAAGAGGCAACGTTTAAATCTAGCAATCACTCAAAGTTGTAGACTGCCCCAAACTTCCATCTCTGAGTGGTTTACGATGACATAAAACAAATTAAGACAAATATAAATAAATAAAACTTTAAACAATTTAAAACCACAATCTAGTTTAAAAGATGGGGTAAAAAAAGTAAGCCTTTAAGGACTTGAGCTCATTCCAGGGTCTCGGGGCAGCAACAGAGAAGGCCCGTCCCTGTGTAGCCACCAGACAAACTGGTGGCAACTGCAGAGGACCTCTCCGGATGATCTCAATGGGCCAACGGAGGGGCTCATGGCGAATAAGGCTGTGTGGGTATGCAGCTTGCATGCCAAAAGGATCAAGAGTGATTGTCTGGGGGAAGGTAAGTTGAACCCGTCTTTCTAGCTGAGCGGCTCATGTGAATAGCCTGATTCTCTTAAATACCCAGGGCCTAAGCTGTTTGTTTGTTTGTTTGTTTGTTTATCAAATTTTTACACCGCCTCAAACTTTCATCTCAACATTCAACATTCAAATAGCATAAAACAAGTTAAAAACATATACAAAAACTAAAAACAATTTAACAATTTACAAATAAACCAGAGATTAAAACCTAAACAATTTAGGAAGCTGAGAACGCTTGGGCAAAAAGATGGGTTTTCAGGTGTCTTTTGAAAATTGCCAGAGATGGGCAGGATTGTTTAGGGCTTCATAGGTTATAACCAGCACCTTGTATTAATTGTACACAAACTTGTTTAATTGTATTAGTGTCATATTTCACCTTGTATCTGTTTTATTAATGTTGTGAGCCACCCCGAGCAGTATGTGAGAGCCAGGGTATAAATGTTTTAAATTAAATAAATAAATATCTCAAACCTTTTGATATATAAACCACTCTGAACACATTTTTGTTGAAAAGCAGTATATTATTATTATTATTATTATTATCATT
The DNA here is from genome assembly GCF_027244095.1 of Hemicordylus capensis. Classification (NCBI taxonomy): domain Eukaryota; kingdom Metazoa; phylum Chordata; class Lepidosauria; order Squamata; family Cordylidae; genus Hemicordylus; species Hemicordylus capensis. Next base: position 248,324,295 of record NC_069661.1, read on the forward strand.
ATCATTATTATTATTTTACACAGTCAGACAGGTGTTATTGACTGGTTTGTTTTATCCAGACATCGAGTCCTTCCCAAGGACCTGGGATGGCTGAATTTTATTGTCAATGTTGTTGCTGTTGTTATAGATATCATTGCAGAATATAGGCTGTTCCCAGTAAAGTTGCTTTTTGTAATTGGCTGATGGTGATTTCTGTGGCCCCTATGGTGTTGAGGTGCTCTTCAAGGTCTTTTGGAACTGCACACAGGGCGCCAATTACTACTGGGATTATTTTGGTCTTTTTCTGCCACAGCCTTTCAATTTCAATTTGTAGAGCTTTGTATTTTGTGCTTTTTTTCTATTACTTTTTATTCTATGCTATGTCGATTATTTTAACTTGTTTTTCTTTCTTCTTGACTACAGTTATATCTGGTGTATTGTGTGGCATATGCTTGTCTGTTTGTAGTCGGAAGTCCCATAATATTTTTGCATCTTCATTTTCTACCACTTTTTCAATTTTATGGTCCCACCAACTTTTGGCTGCAGGTAGCTTGTATTTTTTGCAGATGTTCCAGTGTATCATCCCTGCTACCTTGTCATGCCTTTGTTTGTAGTCAGTCTGTGAGATCTTTTTACAACAGCTGATTAGGTGTTTCATCCGCTGCTATTATTATTATTATTATTAGTAGTAGTAGTAGTCAGCATCCTGCCTAATGCTGTGCATGTGCTAGGAGATTACACTAGAGCAAGGTTATTTCACCAGCTACCTATGCCAAGTATGGAGCTTGTGTTCCAGACTAGAGTTGTGGGTAATAGGTAAACATGTCTGTGCTTGTGCAACAAGCTATACAACTTGTGGCATGCCTCATATGTTTTTTAGGGACTTCTGTGCCACAGTGCAACAATGCAGTTTCAAGCATCCCCATGATTTCATTCAGCTATATGATCATGCACTAATGCAAATTAGTTTGCTTAGCAAAGCACAGCATTAGTCAAGACGTTGGATAATGATGAAGATGAAGAAGAAGATGATGATAATAATAATAATGACCTACTGCACAAGCTGTGTGCATGCAGTTGCACAAGTGAGCAATTTCACACATGCAAAAATTACACTACCACAATAATATTATTCTTTGTAATGACTGTACTGTTGCGCAACCATAGTTGCATAATTTGCTTGTGTGTGCAAGAGCTCATTTGTGCAGCTGTACACACTGTGTTGCAACATGCATGGAATCTTGCAAAGCATGTCAGCCAATACTGTAAGAATAATGAGAATAATATACTTGAATACATAAATCTATATCCGGTTTTCTCCATCTACTGTCAAGATCTACATCATAGACACATGCTTACATCAGAGAACCACCATTTGCAACAGATGTGCACAGACATAAATATACATAAATCCACTCACACTTTCTCTTCCCAACGAAATTAGATTTTAAAAAAATAGATAAATCTAATTACACACACTCTCCTCTCTACACAGTTATAGATCTGAAGACCAAATTGTGCATGCGTGCACAGACTCAGTTTTCAAAGGAAACCTTACAAAGAATCCCTAATGAGGAGGAAAGATATCCATGCAAGATATAATTGTGCAATTCCTCTTGAAATGGTCACGCTCTGCTATCGTTCCCAAAGGTCGCTTTCCTCACATATATGTATTTAGGAGAGAGCATTCTTGCACACCATGGTGCTTGTTGCCTTAGAACATGCAGTTGGAGTGATCTGTTTTGCTTGGCACTTTGATGGTGGTGTTTTTTTTTTTTAAAGAAAAACTTTTAAGTGCAGCTGGTGTGAGTGCTTAGAAGAGAAATGTACACTTTGGTTAATTCATCTCATACAGCAAGCCCTGGATCAGAAGAAGAGGCTACAGTCCACTGGATTCTCCACAAGGGAGCAGTCAGTCATTCTGGAAAAAAGTCAACATTCTTTCTACAATACCCCAAGTCAAAAGAGAAGACATTCCTCTGGAGTGGAAAAGATCATGGATTTGCACAGGAAAAGCACTGTTTAGCATTTCTTTCTCCACAAACTGCCACACCTTTCCTGGGAGATAGTGAATGATATCAGAAGTTCTGGCAAAGGTAGTAACTCAGTGAAGCATCATTCTCCCTCTCTGCCCTTTACCATAGCACTGCCTCCCTGAAGATATAGGGGCTGTCTCCTCTATCCCTTCTGTCTAGTGCTGCCGATTCTGACCAACACTATTCCTGGAGATCCCCCCCTCATTTGCCCCAATATGCCCCCCCCACCTCATTATCAGGCCATTCAAATCTCCAGGCTTGCTTCAACAGTCACCTGTAGATTGATTGATTGTAGATCTTGGAGATCCCAAGTCAATCCTACAGAATTAGCAAGTCTCCTTCCTTCCAATTACTACTCAAAACTCACCTTTTCTGTGTGTACTTTGACTTCTCTTTTCCAACATCACTGCTAAATATAGGCAAGCAAGCTTTAAATATATAATATGGCATTTGTCCATATTCTTACCCCTTCTTTCATCTATCCACTGATGGGGAACTGTCTAATACAGCTCATCAATAATCAATAAGTTTAAAAAGGTGATTCAGGCTTTTAGCAAAAGCTGACAGGCCAGGATGAATTGTTCAAGCCAATAATGTGAGATGTCCGGCCAAGAGATAGCGAATACAAAAGGATGCCTATAAGAACCAGATAGTAATGCAGTGAGTTGGCATCTTAGGAATACACTGTTTATTCACCCAGACCGATAAGAAGTAAGCCAAAGAGAAAAACAACAGTATGTGCCAAGGTTGGCTGGCAATGTGTGAAAACATCTATTTTCATGACAAAGATATGTATGTAGAGCCAGTCTGATTTGTTTTTGATTTGCCTGCTTGCTTATTTGTCACCTATAAAAACTAAGGAGTAAGAAAACTTGGGCGCGCAGAGCATGCCAGATTCTTGGCTTGTGCTGTGACTTCATGGTCCGTGAATAAAGACTAATGTTAAACACACACACCCTTGCTGTTTGCTTCAATTGTTGGACAGCAAGCCTTTTTGTGGGAACCTGGTCAATCCTTTTGGTCAGTACTGGATCCAGAGGGGAGGACAAGGTTCCAGAGGAATTCCCGCTACACCACCCGTCCCTCCCGCTGTTGTTTCTCAACCATCTGCTCTAGACTGGAAACCCCTCAGGGACAGGGCCCTGACTGTGCTGCTCAAGTAACATTGTAAGGCCTCATGTACACTGCTGCCGTGGACTTCTTTAGAGACCTAGCCTGAGCAGCTACCATGGGTGGCATGTGTTCAGGCCTCAGAGTCCTTTGCAAGCACCCATGGGAACAGGGAGATGTAGCACAGGAATACAGGAAGCTGCCTTATACCTAGTCAGAGCATCAGTCCATCTAGCTTGGTCTTGTCTGCACTGACTGGCAGCATCTCTCCATGTTTTCAGGCAGGAGTCCTTCCCAGTCCTTCCTGGAGATGCTGCTACTGATTGAACCTGGGACCATCAGCATGCAAGTCCTATGGACTAGTGTCAGGACATCCAAAAACAAACAAAAGGGAAATGCATTGAATTTCCAAATGGCCAACAGCCAAAGGTCCCATGCATTCCTATGGTCATTTGGAAAGAACAGTGCATTTCTGTGGGCATTCCCTATCATGCATTCTAGTACATTCCCTAGAATCTACAGGATTCTTGACTTCTTGTAACAGAAACCTCCCCTCCCCCCCCAAAAAATTGCATCTATCAAAGTGAGAGGTGTGGCCACTGGGTCCGGATGGGTCATCATGGAGAGTGCCTGCACTTCTGAATTTGTGACTATATGTTGACCTCGCTATCCGCAGATTCACTATTAACAGTTTCACATATCCGTGGTCTGGTGATTGACACCCAGCCTTGGCATACACGAGAAAACCCCAGCGAGAAAAAGGGGGTTAATTACACTCATCCACCGACTGGAATGGGCCAGAAATGACCTCAAAGGTAATTTCCGACCGCCATTTTATGGCTCATCTGTTTTGAAAAAAGAAATTGTCCCTGTGAATTTTTTGGCAGAAATATGGCTAACTTGACAGTTGTGGGGGGAATTACTGTGCTCATGGACACCTACGGAGCATGGTACAGCACTCACCTTTTGTAATTTTGGGGTGGGTTTTTGACATTTTCCCTCCCCCTCATGCAGGAACCTAACCCCCCCCATCCCCATAGGCCTAATGCCTCATTACTCATGGTTTTATTACTCGCAGTTGTAGGTGAGAAACAGAACCCCTGCAAGTAACGAGGTACACCTGTACTTTGTTGTTCAGGCCTTAGAGTTCTTTGCAAGCACCCATGGGAACAGGGATATGTAACATAGAAATATAGGAAGCTGCCTTATACCTAGTCAGAACATTAGTCCATCTAGTTCAGTACTGTCTGCACATTTCTACATATTTTATATTATTTACTCTAGGCACTTTTCATTATTTTTTTTTAAAACCACCCTCAAGGTAGCTCACAGCAGAACAATCCAGAAAATAAACCAGGAAAATGCAACAAAATACCCATCCAATTTTAAACACATTAACAACAAAATCAGACTACAAAGAATCAACAGCGGCAGATAAAACAAGAGCAGAGCAGCTCCAAAGGGGGAAATACCCAGCTGCAACCATAATAATCTTAATCCACTGACAGATTCAACAGGTCTGGCAACAGGAATGTGTCCTTAACCTGTTCTTGAAGCAGCTTACAGACATTTAAGATCTATATGCAGTAAAACAGCCTGCAGTGACAGAGCAGCTGTAGGGTAAAAGTGTGTGTGTGTGTGTCTGTGTCTGTGTGTGTGTGTATGTATGTATTTAAAATGTCTTGCATACTGCCACCTCCAAAGACTCTTGAACCATAACCATAACAATAGCAATAATTTTTAAAAAATCAAAGGGCAAACGCCTGGCGAAACAGATGGGTCTTAAGAAGGGCCTTAAAAGCCACTAAGGAGGGCTTTTGAACAAATCTGGGGTGGAAGGGTGTTCCAAAGAAGAGGGGCAGCCACAGAGAAGACCTTTCTACAGGCCCAGGCACCACACACTACACCAGGGCCCGGGACACTAAAGAAGGCCAGCTGAGAAGACCTCACAGGATGGGATACAACCAGCCGAGAGAGGCAATCCCAAAGATATACAGGTGCTCAGCCCATAAGGGTTTTGTAGGTGAGAACCAGCACTTTGAATTGGACCCGGAAGTGAACAGGCAGCCAGTACAGCGACCATAAAACAGGTGTAACACTATCAAATCTTTGGCCACCCACAAAGAGGTGGGCCACTGCATTCTGGACTAATTAAAGCTTCCGAATAATTTTCAAAGGCAACCCTAGGTAGAGAATGTCACAGTAATCCAAGTAAGAGGTAACAAAGGCATGAGTTACTATTGCCAGGGCCTGCCGGTTGAGGAAAGGCCGTAACTGGTGAATCAGCCAAAGCTGACCAAAGGGGTGCCTGGCCATGGCCTCCACCTGCTGTTCAAGCAGGAGCCGCGAGTCCAGAAGGACCCCCAGATAATGAACCATCTCTGTCAAAGGAAGTGCAACCCCATCAAGAGAGAAACTCATACACGGCAATTGGCCGTATCACAAACTGAACAAGAGCAACTCGGTCTTGGAGGGATCGAGCCTGAGCTTGTTTTGGCCCATCCAGATCCTGACAGCCTCTAGGCACTGAGCCAGCACATGAACGGCATCACCTGTTTGGCCAGGGGTAGAGAAATAAAGCTGAGTATCAAGCAGCTGCGGCTGGCAGTCTCGGGGAGGGGAGTCCAATCATGCACATGTGCAATGCATTACTGGAACTCGGGGGTGGGGGGGGAAGCGCAGCAACACATCCCGGCACCCCAACCCTCAGAGCTCACGGCAGCAGTCAGTGCTTGTCTGAGTGGGCGATCTGCTCAAGGATGGTGGAACCATCATCCATGGGGAGGTAAATGCTTTCGGGCTTCCTCCCCGCAAACCGGGCAGCTTGACTAACATGGGAACTCCCTCATCATATTAAATATATTAAATATAATATATATAAATAAATATATTAAATGGGCCAGGTGGACAGTGCATTCTGGTCATCACATAGGGTGGTGCATGTGCATGCCCACCTCCCTAGCCATGGTGCCATTCTGTCCCTGCCTAGTCACAAGGGGCAGGGAATTTGAACTGCCCCTAATCATGTATCTATGCATATAGATTATTAGTTATTAGATACATAGATACGTTAGATAGTTATTAGTTATAGATACAGGTTCTTAGTTATTGTTAAGTTAGACATTACAGTATTAGGAGCAGCCTGCAAACAACCTAGCCATGTTCCAGTAGATGCACACAGAGGGTTGGTTCAGACAGGGAGAACGGGCTTAGCCTGCTCTCCCCGCAGACGACCAAGGCAGTCTGCTCTGGGCGGCCAAATTGGCCGCCCACAACTGCCGGCTCCATTACGGATCTGGCGGGGGCTGGGAGGATCGGGGGCTGCATGCCCCCCGGAAGCTCCAGCATTCCCTGCGTGAGCACACAGGCCATACTGGAGAGACCCTAGAGCTGGGAGGCTGCTTTTCAGCTTCTCAGTCAGGGGTCTACTCATGAGTTGCCACAGCACGGAGCAGCCCCATGGCAATTCACGATAGGAAAGCCCGGGTTAGCGGAGCACTTGCTCCGCTAACCCAGGCTTAGGGGAGGGCTACTTAAGTGGGTGACCCGCTTTGACTGAACCGGGCTCGGTTGCGAGCCTGGTGAGTCTCACGATCAGTGGGAAGCGGGCTAAGTACTCTTAGCCCGCTTTCCACTGATCATCAGAATAGCTTCCTTGTTTGTTGGGTTGTGAGCATGACCCAAGTCTTCTGAGCCAATGTGCTACATCTTCCCTTTACTGTTGTTTAACTGTTGCTTAGAAACACCAGCTAGGACAATGGCTCCAGGTTTGAATGACACACTGAGCTATTGTCTTATTTATTTATTTATTTATATTACATTTCTAGCCAAACTTTAAACAGAATGTCTGCCATCAAAGCTCTGAACCAAAGTGGCAAGGGAGGTTGAAGAGCGACGGAGTTGCGTTTATGACCCGATAAACCATGGTTTGTTCTGAACTGGCTCACAGACAGCATGAGGGCGATTTTAAAAAGAAGCCAAGGTAACCAGATCAATTTGACAACCACCATGTATACAGCAAAGCCCCCAGTGATGTCACAGCAAAGATTATTTTGTCTTTGGAGCCACAGTTAAATTTTACTGTGGTTTGCACAGCATACAGAAACCATAGATTCTAAGGTGCTGAATTTTATTAGGCTAGTGACAACTCAGACAACTTTTAAGAAGTCTATAAAGACACATTTTCTCACCCAAGCTTTTTAACTAGATTCATGGCTTTAAATCATTTTAAGGTTTTTATGTCTATTTTAATTTGTTTTATGTTGTAAACTGCCCAGAGATGGAAGTTTGGGGCGGTATACAAATATAATAAATAAAATAAAATAAAATAAATAGCGTGAAATGTGTCAAGGCTGATTTGAAAAGCTCAGCTTCTTACATACTGAAAGGTTTAGGAAGGTTAATTGAGGGGAAACACTAATTTAGAATGACAACCCCTCAGAGAGAGGGAGAAACACAGGAAGCTGCCTTCTATTGAATCAGAAAATTGGTCCATCTAGCTCAGAATTGTCTAAACAGAGTGGCAGTGGCTTCTCCCAGGTTGCAGGCAGGAGTCTCTCTCTACCTGATCTTGGAGATGCTACCAGGGAGGGAACTCGGAACTTTCTGCATACAGCAGAGTGGCCCCATCCCCTAAGGGGGATATCTTACAGTCCTCACATGTGGTCTCCTTTTCAAATGCAAACCAGGACAGATCCTGCTTAGCAAAGGGGACAAGTCATGCTTGCTACCACAAGACCAGAAAGCACCACCTTGCTCTGAAAGTACCAGAAAGGAAGCTTAAAAGCCCTAATTTACAATTTCTCTGCTAAGATTATAAGAAAGGAAGAACAAATGAAGGAAGTTTTCAGCCCTCGTGAATGTTGGGAAATATTTAGGGGTTAGAGACATATCCCATAACAGTGCCGGCTGACAGCCAGATTAATGTAAAAAAATAATAACAATATGTGAGGAGAGGCAATTTTTGCTGATCTCCACTTTCAGTTGCCGCCACCTTCCAAAAATATGTCCCTAAGGGTCCTGCAACCCCCAGGGGCATATTTCTGGGAAGCACAATAGGCTGCGGAGGGAAAGGGAGATTGCTGAAAATCACCCCTCCTCCATTGTGCATAGGGAATGCTTTGTGTCATGCACGACATTAGTCTGGATATCAATCAGTCATCATCTTTTTAAAATTCAGAAAAAGGTGACAAATTGACCTCAAAAAATATTATATACTCAAATAGTATGGTTTTTTTGACCCAGTCATTATCATAAGGGGATAACAAGACCCCTAACAGCTGCAATTAGCAATGCTAGGATTCCTCCCACCGCTCAATTGATTGGAACACTCACTTGGCATTAAGGAAATTACTATAGTTCCTAGTACCCTAGAAACTGCTTCATGATAGCAAAATGCAAAATTCCTCCTCCTCTTCTTCTTCTTCTTACTCCACTTACTATTCCTATTCATTTTATTATTATTCCATTAATTCTATAGTTATAATTCATATTCTGCTTCGTATTTCATTATTTATATTATTTGTATTTGTCTTATTCACATTTTATCATCCATACAAATCTTTTTTATATTTGCAGTCACTATTGTATTCCAGCTATATTTGAATTTTTCAAATTCTCTTTGTCCACTTCTCTCTTGTATTTAGCATGTTCTCATTATTACATTTTATTAAACATTATTATTTGTATTTGATTTATTAGAATTCTTATACAACTTATTCGGTGTCATTCGAATCCTTATTCTCATTCATTCACATTTTATTAGTAATAAGTTTATTTACATCCTTACTCTTATTTGTCGTATTCGAATCCTCATCCGTATTCTTATTCTCCTTATTTGCATTCTTATTAGTACTCATCTTGTTCCCACTCTTATTATTCATTTCCATCTTATCCATATTTGTAATTATTAGTGTATTCTTATGTTCATTTTATTCACGTTCTTATTATTTATAATTGTTTCATTCCCATGTTATTATTATTCATATTCATCTCTTTTGGGTCTTATTTTTTGCTATTGTGTTTTTACATTGTCTTCTGTCCTTGCATGGATTCATATGAAGGAGTAAGACATGTTTTGAAGGGGGGGGGGAATCCATATATCACACAGAATCCTTTTGATATGTTTTAATATTCCAGAAAGGATGAAGTCCACATAGAAAAGGGAACAAAAATGCACACTAGCCCACACTCTGTCTTAGGAAGCCTGTACAAGTTACATGCCTCCTAATGGGTAAAATCCATACAGGACACATCCTTGAGGGATTATTAATCACCATATCTTACCTTAGGCTACAGAAGGATTCCATGAAAATAAGCCAGATCTATTTTGTGAGAAGTATTGCTTTAGAACAAGGACAGACAATATACTCCACCCTCCACTCCATTCTTCCAGCCCCAAATCTTCTCCACCGCTGCAAGGAACTATAGATGCGGCATTGCTAATGACCTTATTTTACAAGGAAAGGACAACCTAGCCATGCTCTCTGTTTTCCTGAACCAAAACCAAGGCCCTGCAGTCAAACTGTCATGTCTAATCATTATGTTGCTTGAGTGTACTTAAAACAAAATAACCTTTACAAAATATGTTCGCGCATGCATGCATGCATGCATGCGCTTCGTCTCTCAATGTCGATGTAATCCGGTGGGTCGCATGTCGGGTTTGGACCTGAGAAGCCTAGATTCAAATCCCACTGCAGCTACTGGGTCACTGAGCAAGTCACTATCATTCAGCTTCAGACCTCAGTCTGTAAAATGGGGATAAATATCATGTGCCTCCCACTATATCTGTCAAAAAACCCCAAAAACCCAAATGCACATACATACTGGATGCCACACCTTAAATGTGGGTTTCTTAACCTTGGGCCCCCCGATTTTGTTGGACTACAACACCCAACATCCCCAGCCACAAAGGCCATGGCTGGGGATGACGGGAGTTGTAGTCCAACAGCATCTGGCAACCAAAGGTTAAGAAACCTTGCCTTAAATGCATACACTAGACTTAAAGTCCACAATTGCTATCTTTATCCACGTAGACATAGATCGCCATTCTTTGACCCACACGGAGACGCAGTTCTCAGCAAGCTGAGGAATTTGTGAATGGGCTGAACTACTTCAGGCACCAGGTGCGTCTTTTGAGTCTGACTCACAGGAACACAGGCATCTGCCTTCTACTGAGTCTGACCATTGGCCCATCTAGATCATCTGTGTCTATACCAGGGGTCCCCAACTTTGATCCCCAGAACGACAACTTCCAATATCCCAGCAAAAAGCCATTGTGATTGGGGATGCTGGGAGCTGCAGTCCAACAACATCTGGGGAACCATGGTTGGGAAGCCTGGTGTACCCTGACTGCCAGCAGCTCTCCAGGGCTTCAGGCAGGAGTCCTTCCCAACCCTACATGGAGATGCCAGGAAGAGAGCTGGGTCCTTCTGCATGCCAAGCAAATGCTGCACCACTGAGCTGCAGCCCCATTCCTGAGACTGAGAGAGATTGATTTGGAGAGTCGTTTTAAACCATTGACAGCCCAGAGGTCAGAAAGCATATGACGACAGAGCTCCTGCTGAATAGGGGAGAGGAGAGCTGGTCTTGTGGTAGCAAGCATGACTTGTCCCCTTGGCTAAGCAGGATCCACCCTGGTTGCATATGAATGGGAGACTAGAAGTGTGAGCACTGTAAGATATTCCCCTCAGGGGATGGAGCTGCTCTGGGAAGAGCAGAAGGTTCCCAGTTCCCTCCCGGGCAGCATCTCCAAGATAGGGCTGAGAGAGACTCCTGCCTGCAACCTTGGAGAAGCCCCTGCCAGTCTGTGAAGACAATACTGGGCTAGATAGAGCAATGGTCTGACTCAGTATATGGCAGCATCCTATGTTCCTATAAGCAGACTTGGCAATGTAGCGACAAGAAAATGCCTAGGAACCAAACTCAGGTAGGCCATTCCGAGTGCTTCAGTGGAAGAGTGGGTTATAAGTGCAACCAACCAACCAATCAATTCTTCTTAGCATTTGTACAGTGCTTTTGAAACACATCTTCTTAGCATTTGTACAGTGCTTTTGAAACACATATGGGAAGATCCAGACTAAGTCCCATTCAGATTACTGTGTCTTAATAGGGATGTGCACGGAACCACGGAGGCGCGTGGGGGGTGTCTGGCTTTAAGGGCGGGGGGGGGGGTAGTACTTACCCCTCCTACCGCTTTCCCCCCTCCGGCGCTCCACTTTGGTGCAAAGTTTTTGGGGCAGCAGAGTTCCTACCTGCTGCCCCTGCCCCCATAGTTGTCCGGAAAAAGGGGAAGTTGCCGCCACGCATGCGCTCGTTACGGCGCGTGCGCACCCATCGCTGCTGCCGTCACACGTTGCGTGTGTGATGTCACACACGCAATGTGTGACGTGTGCGGTGAGTGCACGGCAGTGACGGGCGCACGCGCCGCGACAGGAACATACGTGGCAGCAACTTCCCCTTTTTCCGGACAACGATGGGGGCAGGGGTGGCAGGGAAGAATTCTGCCGCCCCAAAAACTTTGCACCAAAGTGGAGCACCGGAGGGGGGAGAGCGGCGGGAGGAGTAAGTACTACCCCCCCCCGCCCTTAAAGCCAGACACCCCCAGTGCCGGACTGCTGGACCAGCCCAATTCCAAACTGGTTCGGAGGCCTCTCACATGGCCCCGGACTGGTTCCGTGCACACTCCTAGGTCTTAAGTTAATCGTGACTAACTTGTCAAATGGTGTTTAGTCCTTAGGCTGGATCCTGCCCATTATCTTCCAAGCTTTGCAACCCTCATAACTACCTTTACAACAGGCCTGCTCAACTTTGCCCCCCCCCAGCAGATTTTGGACTACAACTCCCATAATCCTCAGCCACAGTGGCCAATAGTCAGGGATAATGGGAATTGTAGGCCAACGTCTGCAGGAAGTTGAGCAAGGGCCAAAGTTGAGCAGTCCTGCCTTACAATAACCCTTATGAAATTCCTTCAACATAGGTCAGTTTTGTTTACTCACGTATTGCCAAGAGGAATTAATGTTAAGAACAAGAAGAGAGGAGGCTGTTGCTCTGTGGGTGAGCATCTGCTTTGCTGGAAGATAATCCCAGGTTCACTCCCTGGCATCTCCAGGTAGGGCTGGGAAATACCCATGTCTGAAACCTGGAGAGCCCTTATCAGTCAACATATACAGAACTGAGTTAGTATGGACCAATATTCTAACTTGGTATAAAGCAGCTTAATATATTAATATCTGTTTCGCTGCTTCAGTGCCTTATTTAAGGCATCTTATGAGTTCATAGTAGAGGCAAGATTTGAACTGGAGGCTTTCTGAGTCATCGTTCAGCCTCTCAGGCACTATCCTTACACTCGCTGTCTGCTATAATGATACCTAGGCAATGGACTGAGAACAGCATTTTGCTCCAGGGTTCATATCTGGGAGAAGCAATATGGTTTCCATCTCATCAAGGGTTGTGGATCCCCATCTAAGCATTTGAGAAGTTGCCTTTTCATTTTACTGAACTTTCCCAGGATGAACCTAAGAACCCATATTTTCAATCCCCCAAACTTATTTTTCACACACCCACCCAAGTGTCTACCCCTGCCCGTCCACCCGCCCAAAATTTAACTGAGGAGTTGCTCAAACCTTCCCTCGGTTAGCACCCCTGCTGCATTTCATTTCAACACTTTGCTTCTGTCTTATCTTTGTAGATTGTGGATCAGTTTTGGCCCCGTTTTCTCCAACACTATTCTGTGCACATCCTTCTTTTTTTTGTTCCATCAAAGAGAGTAGAGATCCTACTGTTTAGGAATGCATTAAAAAAACAACTGTTCAAACACTTTTTGTTTTGTTTTGTATCCCATCTCCCCCCTTCCCTTAAAAAAACCAAAAACAACAAAAAACTGGGAAGGACTATGAACAAGATCCTGTTTTACATTCAAGAAAGCCAACAACATAACCACGGACACGCTTAGTGTAAAGATGGGATTTTGCTAATGAGTGCCAGCACTCCAGGGGCATTCTGAATTTTAAAAAAAGAAGAGGAAGAGAGAGAGGGAAATGGAGAGAGGAATATATATAGAAAAGGAAGAAGCCTTGGTTTTTAATTACTCCTCATTCTGAATTCTTCGTACAATAGCACTTTCAGAACTCAGCTAAATGGCTCTAATCAACAGACATCCCCCTATACAGCCCAGAAGCCCTCCAGTGGATTTCCTTGTGTTTGCTCGGCACTGTTCTAATTTTTCAAAAGGTGGCTTTACTGGCTCATAGGGCCAAGATGACTTAAAAAGCATCAAAGCCTGCTGGCAAAAAAAAAAAAAAAAAAAAAGGAAAAAAAAGAAGGCTTTTAATATAGAGCAATGGCTATTCCAGAAAATTAGCAAAGGAGAAAAAAATCTGATCAATCTTGCATACAGGCTGATGGATAACGATGCAATTTCAGAAGAGAGAGACAGGCATATAGTCTTGTAATGTAGTGACTACACATCCAGCTTTTTATTTTTGAGAAAAATGAGGCATCAGGAACCCCAAGGCCACAACAGAAGGAATGAGATAGCAAAATTACTTGACCAGCTTTTCACATAACAACTATGGATCATTTTGCCTTAACCTAAAATATTTAGAAAACCAGAGAAACATTACAAGACATGCTCTCATAACAAATGTCTGTAATTCTAGAACTCTAGAATGCTTAAACCTTGTCAGAATATAGGGTATAACTTAAACCCATGAAAGCCAAGTAGCATGAATGCATAGCAAGGAGTGAAATATGTGGTGCCCTTTGGCACTCTAACCACTCCACTCAAATGCAAAATAAATAATTTCTTTCATACCAACTAGATCTCTTGGGAAATCAGAAATAACTCATATATGCACAGGGCAACTTCACACATCATGGCAGCAAGTAAGTAGGAGAAAACCACTGATTCCTGGCAAGCACATCTGGTATTGCCATCTCTTCCATGTTGTCCAAACCTGCCAATACTGGGTTGCCAATATTACTTAGGAACATAGGAAGCTGCCATATATTGAGTTAGGGATGTGGGAACTGGCCTGACGTTGAGTCAGTTTGCCATTGAACCAGGCTGGCTCGAGGGATTGCCCTCGAGCCTGACTGGGCCCGGTGTGACTTGAGGTCGAGATGAACCCCTCGGGCTAGCTTGGGGCTGGTTCGGGATTCTAAAGGAAATAAAATAATATTTTTTGAAAAAAGTATTACCATTGGGTCCAATGGCCTCAAAGGGGTGCTACTGCAGGGGTTGAGGGTCCCAAAAGGTTCTCCCTACCCCTGCCGGCTCCTTCCCGGTCTTTTCCGGGCCATTTAGGCCCATTTTAGGTGTGCAAATAGCCTGTATGCACACGTGGCGGTCTTCAAAATGGCCATTGTGAACAGGGAAAGGGCCTAAATGGCCCAAAAAAGACTGGGGGTTGCCAGCGGTGGGAGGGGAAATCTTCAGAGACCCACCTACGGCTGTAGCAACACAACCTGGAGGCTGCTGGACCCGGCAGTAAGTTTCTTTAAACAAAGTTTTCCTCTTTTAGAACTCCGAACCTGCTTGAATTGGAGTTGAGCTGGGGTTCTAGTTCGGGGTTGGCAAAATGGAACATGTCCGGTCTGATTTGGGTTTGGTCTGGACTCTAACTGAACGGGGCAAACCGGTTTTGTGCACACCCCTTTACTGAGTCAGACCATTGCTCCATCTAACTCAGTATTGTCCACACCAAGGATTCTCAACATTGGGTCCCCAGATGTTATTGGAGTTCAACTCCCATAATCAGCAGCCCCAGTGGACTTTGGTTGGGAATGATGGGAGTTGAAGTCCAATAACATCTGGGGACGTTGCGAATCCCTGGTCTACGCAGACTGGCAGCAGCTTCTCCAGGTTACAGGCAGGGGTCGCTCTTAGCCCCATCTGTAGATTCCAGGGAGGAAACTCCGAGTCATCTGCTGCTCTTCCCAGAGCAGTTCCATCCCCTACAGGGAGTAATGTACAGTGCTCACATGTAAAGGTCGTTGATATGACCGTAGCAGTGGCGGAGAGGGTGGTTGGGATGGGGGTGGGGTGGGTGGGTGCAGGAAGGCAGGGCTGGATCTATTTCCCCCCGCCCAGATGATTTGCAGCTTCCTCTTCAGTGTGCTGGTTCACACCCACACAATCCATGCTGTTCCCGGCAGTGCGGATTGCTGGAGACCCCAAAAATGAGTCCCAGCCTCCAGGTATCCCACAATGCGCTGTGCTTGTCGGCAGCACGGGAGCGATCCCAGTGCTCCACATGAGCAGCCGAACTGAGGCTGAGAATAGCCTCGTAGTCTCCCCTTCAAATGAAGACCTGGTTGGACCCTGCTTAGCAAAGGTGACAATTCATGCTTGCTACCACAAGGTCAGCTCTGCTCCTATTGGGTGCCCTCCACAACCTGGCTTTCTCTGCTCAACTTCAAATGTGGGTTACCAATGAGAGGAAAATGTTGGGTGGCAGAGGAGATCCAACATTGTCAACTGGACTTGGGTGGGTGTGGACATGATAGAGATGGCAGTACAGTATCAGGAATGTCCACTTGCTGGGAGCCACCCACTTTCTTCTGCTTACTTGCCACCGTGAAGTGTGAAGCTGCTCAGAAATCCATCCTTCTCTCTCCAGGATTTTCAAAGACTCCTACTTTCACTTATACTATTTAAAGCTCACCTCTGGCAGCACGTCTACAGTAAATAGGATTATCTGATTAGAAAGCTGGTCTAATCAATGCTTTATTGGAGCAGACATGAGACAATAAGGCTCTACACATGATCAGTGTGGAGAGCTGAAAGGGATTCTGCGGGGAGAGCGGGCTTGACCAGCTCTCCCCACACACGATAACTCACCCCTCCTCTGGCGGGCCCCGCCCCCATTAATACAAGGAGACCAGGTATCAAGAACTCCAGTAGCGAGGAGCCCAGGAACCCTGGAGCCCTGGACCAGGTCCCAGGAGCCCCGCCCTCGGGAGCCCCAGCAATGCACCCTGTGAGTGTGCGGTGCATTCCTGGGATCCCCCTCCCCACTCCTCGAGTGTGCCTGCCATGATTGCTGAAATGAGGTTAACGGAGCACTCGCTCGTTCATGAGAATCACCTCAATATATCCTTATTGCTGTGGAACGTATTGGTCTGTGAACGTATGCAGAAGTGTTGAAATAAAGGCAAGCCTTCATGGCTGGCCAGGAGTGGCTGACCTCAAGATCTTCAAATTACAAACTCTGCGTATTCAGTGGAGTTTAGATTCAGCTCGGATGGTGCCTATGTCATCTGACTTCCTGAAAACCATGGCTCGCAAGGCATCCTCAGGAATGCATGACCCTGTTCCCTCAAATCATTTCCTCTCCCAACTCTTGAAAGCGCTAACCAGTGCTAACTGTTGTCAACATTAACCAGGTTCAGTCTTGGTTAAGATGGAAACTATGGTTAGCATTAACAAGGGATAACATTGATAAAGATATAATACTGAAAGATAACTAAAACTGGCAATAGAAGAAGGGGGAATTTGTGCCAGAGGGGAAGGTGGGAGGAGTACACGTTCCCAGGCTGCAAGTTCAAACTGAGGCTATTCCTGTGATCAGGAGAATCGGGCTAGGAGAGCCCAGCCCGATTTCTCCTGACCGTGAGAATCACCTGGCTCAGAGGTGAGCCCGATGGCCTCCAGGCGGTTAACCCGCTCAAGTAACCCTCCCCTTAAACCTGTTTTTTAAAATTGTGAGTAGCCGTGGCGCGGCTCTGGGCGATGGCTACTCATGAGTAGACCTCTGACTGGGAGGCTGAAAAGCAGCCTCTCGGCTTGGTGGTCTCTCCAGCATGCCCTGCGCGCTCGGCCATGTGGCCCCCGAACTCCCCAGCCCCAGCCGGCTCCATGACGGAGCTGGCGGTCGTGTGGGTGGCTGCTGTAGCCGCCCAGAACAGAGTATCTGATCGTCTGAGGGGAGAGCAGGCTTAGCCATCTGGGCGAAGCCCGCTCTCCCCGCAAACCCCCAGAGGCTCTTCACACTAATTGTGTGAAGAGCCTCACTGAGAGTTTGTGCTATATCTACCCCAAGCTGCAGGGTTCTGCATCATGTTCATTTGTGTGATGTTAATTAACTGAAAATGCATGAAAATATAAAACTGCACAACACTTGACATGTCATTCACACAATTAAACGCTGTGTTCTACTCAGGTTTGGGAGCTGTGTGTGCTCCCAATTTTCAGTTGTGTGGAAGCAAGGTAGGAGGGGAAAAATTGGGAGCACACACAGCTCCCAAACCCGGGTAGGACACAGCGAGGCGATTCTCACGACGGCAGAAAAGCGGGCTAAGGGAGCCGAGCCTGCTTTCCTGCGATCGTGTGCTGCCACGGTACCATGCAGCTCCCGCCAGCAAACCTCAGTAAGTACCCCCCTTTAAACGAGGTTAGCAGAGCGAGAACCTCATTTATGTGATCGTGTGCCAGCTGCTGCTACTTGCAGCCACCGCTGGCACACCCGGGGGGAGGAGGGGGGATCCCAATAACGTTTGTGTGGTGCATTATTGGAGCTCCAGGGGGCAGAGCGACACACAATGGTGCGTCCCGGCACCCTGATCCCTGGTGCTGCCGGGAGTGCAACCAGCCATCTGGGTGGGCAATCCATGAGCCCAGGGAAGGGAGGCCAATTGCCTGTGGGGAGGGTAAGTGAAATCCACTCTCCCCACAGATCGCCCTGGAGTTCTTCTCAGTGACCGTGATTGTGTTTCTGATTGTGTGAATGACACATTTCTGATTGTGTGAATGACCTCTGTGGCTGGCAAGGGGGAAAAAGGATGATCGAGTGACAGACATCAAATACGGATAACCTTTGGAAATCTCTTTGGTTATTGCTTTCAAGACTGCTTGATTCCTCACCTAGTATGGATATCCAATACTCCTTTGCTCACTCATAGTAATTTAAAAAGACAGCCAACCTCTGCATGATGCTGGTTAATTAATTACTTATAATGCCATCAAGTGTTGGAATCTAGGGTAACTGCCACCACTAAATCAATATTCTGGAAATAAATAATCATAATAATAATGCCAGTAGCACAATCACAGTGCATACCTTTGAAATCTGTTTATATATATATGTATACTAATGATGAAAAATAAAGGGTAGAACAAGGAACAGCGAGGACGCATTATCTGTTAAATTATGCTTGCTTCTTAACTCCACCTTTAGTGCGCTCTGCTATCTGAAATAGCAAGAATGATGTGCTACCCCATAGCATATGGTATATCTGAACTAAATGCTATACACCCTCCCAAATGCACGTCAGCATTCAAAACATTTTCACTTCAGGATATATACTGATGTCAACCTTCATGAGTATGCACATTATGGTGGGGGCTTCAATGAGGTTTGATGATCTTATTTTAGAAGTACCAACAAAACAAATACAGCAAATCCTTGATTTTATGGGCCATAAGTGGTGGTGGTGGGGGGGGGGAGAGTCCAGATTGGGTGGAAGTCCATAAGATCAAAGTGAACAGCACAAAACCACATAAGCTGATAAAAAGTTAGTTAAAACAGTGCTGTATCATTGTGACCCTCTTATTCTTATCTTTATTAGTGTATGACTGTACTGTGCATGTGTATGAGAGAGAGAGAGAGAGAATGAATCAGGCTTTTCGCCTCCCCTCCGGGGGTCTCCTCGTGAGTAGCCATGGCACGGAGCTGCACTGCGGCTACTCACGATCGGGAAGTCCAGGTTTATGGAGCACTCGCTCCACAAACCCGAGCTAAGGGGAGGGCTACAAAAGTGGGCTAGCCGCTTGTAAGCCACCGGGCTTGCCTGCAAGCTTGGTGGTTTACACGATCAGCAAAAATCGGGCTAGGCTCTCCTAGCCTAATTTTTGCTGATTGTGAGAACAGCCACCTTGAGTCAGTTCACACACACACATGCAAAACTGGGCTAAGGGAACCCAGCCCAGTTTTGCATGCACGAGTGAACCCCCAGGATTGGGCCTGATCCCCCCTATTTAGCCTCCCAGTAAAACGAGGTTAAGGGAGTGAGCTCAAGCAGCTGTGGCTGGCACACTTGAGGCGGGAGGGGAGGGCAGGGGGGATTCCCATAACACACTGTGCAATCACGCAGTGCATTATTGGAACTCTGGGGGGCAGGGCAACGCACAGCACACAGCTTCTGGAGGCCGTGCACCCCTGAGTTCCCCAGACCCCAGCGGCTCCGTGACGGAGCCGGCAATTGTGTGGGCAGCCGATCCAGCTGATCCAGCCGCCCAGGGCTCCCTCCCCGCTCACGGTTCTAAACCGGTTCTCACAATCAGTGAGTCCCGGAGGCAGGGCATGCTGGAGCTTGCGGGGGCCAATTGGCCCCCGCTCCCCCCAGCCCCCGCCGGCTCCATCACGGAGCCAGCAATCGTGTGGGCAGTCGATCCGGCCACCCACGGCTCCCTCCCCAATTGTGCACTCGAAGAAACCGGGTCTCACTGATCGTGAGACCTGGTCCAAAAACTGTGTCCTACCCAAGTTTGGGAGCTGTTTGAGCTCCCAATTTTCAGTTTTGTGGAAGCAAGGTAAGAAGAAATCCCAGGCAGAAGTGATTGTGTGGAAGCAAGGGAGAAGGGAAAGCTGGGTAGCTTTTCCTCCTACCTTGCTTCCACACAATTGTGATGATGTGATGCCTAACCCTTCGTTATGACGACTGAAAAAAAGATAGATATGGGGTTGCTGCTTTGGGCAGAAGCCCCATGAGGATTGTTCAGTTTTGCCCCCTTTCAGGTTATACATCCCAGCTATTACATACAGAGGCTGTTCTCCTGCGCCGGCAAAACCAGGCTAATGAAGCCAAGCGCCCGATCCCGGCGAGGCCTCAGCGGCAAACTTGCCAGGCCAGCCACCCTCTTAAATGGAGTGAAGAGAGCTACACCAGGGTAGCACAAGTTCTGTACCCGAGCTAACAGTGGGATAGAAGGGCGCACCTTTCACATGACCCCGGGGGAATCATGTGACCTTTCAGGCTGCCTGCAGCCTGAGCGAGCGTCCACAGAGCCAGGTGGCAAAAGCACCTGGCAGCGGAGAAACCCCCCAATGCACCACACCTCTGCCGCTCACCACGGTGTCACTTGTGTGCCGCATGAGTGGTAGAACTTTCATGGGGAGGGCAATCATCTGTGGATGGGGAGGGCACTCACCTCCCCATCAGCCCACACCCCAACAAGGACAACCGGTCATATGAATTATCTTAATATCTTCTCAGTATTGTCTACACTGACTGGTAGTGGCTCTCTGAGGTTTCTCCCAGCTTTACTTGGAGATGCCAAAGATTGAATCTGAGACCTTCTGCATGCAAGGCAAATGCTCAAACCTTGAGCTATAGTCTCAGAGATACACAGATATACAGACCTACATAAACATTGAATCAAACCACTGCAAGATTGCAGTAAAATTGCTTAAATTCTGCAGTGCTTGTAAGAAGGATTCTGCTATAAAACATTATGACTGAAAAAAGCAGTAAAATACTTTCTCATGGGATTGTTCTCAAAATTCCTTTCCTATGGTGGTGCCAACTCCTATCGCATCTTCTTCCAGGGGAAGCTCATCCGGTCTGGCCTGCTGAGATTTTTTAAGAAATGGATTAAGACTGTTTTGTTCTTCTGGGCATGTGGTGATGGTTGATCCAGTAGCTGCTGTCTATTCTAAATGTTTTATTGTGCATTTTCTAAATGCTGTATTTAGGTTTTAAGACAGGCTTTAATTGGTGTGATATTGTTCAGCTCCCTGCATGCTTGTTTTACAACAAATCACCTTGATAACTCCTTATAGGCTGAAATGGCAGATAGACATTTTAAATAAATAAATGTGTAAATTAGATATGCTTTAAAAGCTCCCTAAATTGCTAAACAACGTGAACCATGGGCTAAATTTATAGCTTCTCATATTTTGTGAGGATCTGAACTACTGCAGTAATGTTTCTACACATTATTCAACAGCTGGAGTTCTCTCAAGAACTCAGCATCCAGCTGCTGGTAAAACACATCCCATGGTTTGGATGCATTTTGTTCAAGCTAGTGCCTGTATCTCTGCTATCTTGGTTCAAGTGTGGGACCATTTTTAGCCCTTGAATGGGGCTTTCCAGAGAGATGAAAGGGACGTCCACAAGCTGAGCCTCTGGCCTGATGCGGTCTGGCTCCAAAGTAACTTTCATTTCCCGTGCTTGTGGGTGGCACCATTAAGATTCTCAGAGTCATTGTCTAGCCTAGCAGTGCTGCACTTAATTGGGTAGTTTTCTGATCCAAGCAGGCACTGCAGGACCATTCTCAGGATGGACTATACCTAAAATCCATTGGTAGTCTGGTATCTTTTGATTTCATTCGCTACCCCATTGGAGATGCTGTTCGTCATTGCTCTGTTCCCTCACCCTTGTATGCTCATGGCATTTAACACCGCTTTTCATTTAAACCCTCTTTTTCCCTGACAGTAGAATGAATTTGCTGCTGTCAGGGTGCATTAGGGATATTAGATCTTGAATGAGCTGTAACTTTCTTCAATTCAACATTTATAACATCAAGACAATTTCATTGGGCCCTGTCATTGCTTAACATCCAAATCCCTCAGCTCCCTGAAAGATACAGCTGTTTTTGCAAGCTTCTGTAGGATCTTCCTGCCAGCACCTCTGCTGTTTGGTTTTCTTGTGCTACTGCACAGGGCTATTAGTTTTTTTAGAGGAAGGACTCGAGCACAATGTGCATTGCCCGAGAAAAGCCCCTGATTCAGTCCCTTGTGCCTCCATTTTAAAATGATCTCAGATAGCAGGGCTGGAATTGGGTTTTTCCAGCGGCCTTGGGAAGCTCTAGCAGCCAGAGATAACAATACTTGACTGGTTGGACTAATGGTCTGACTCAGTCCAAGGCATGTTCATGCATTTGTGATTTTACACAGATGTCTTTAAAACTGGGACACTCATATTTAGCCTTAGGGTCTTCTATTATGAACACTCCCCTCCATTCAATAGACCAAGGATTCCCAGGCTTAGGTCTCCAGAGATAGTTAGACTACAATTCCTTATCACCTCTAGCCCTGGAAAAGACCAATATTTCCCTTCCTCCTTTAAGTCCTGTCAAGTGTATGCTGGTAAGAGTCAACTCCAAAGTCTGAGCCACAGCTAATTCCAAGGACAGAGTCCAAGGCATGTCCCTCAGACATTGGAGTCCCAAGATGGCTTTAACAAAGACTGGGCAAATTAATGGAGGACTGACATGTCAATGGCAGTTAGTTGTTGTTGTTGTTGTTGTTGTTGTTGTTGTTGTTATTATTATTATTATTATTATTATTATTATTATTAATTCAATTTCTATACCGCCCTTCCAAAAATGGCTCAGGGCGGTTTACAAAGAGAAATAAAACGAATAAAACAAATAAGATGGCTCCCTGTCCCCAAAGGGCTCACATTCTAAAAAGAAACATAAGACACACACCAGCAACAGTCACTGGGAGTACTGTGCTGGGGGTGGATAGGGCCAGTTACTCTCACCCTGCTAAATAAAGAGAATCACCACGGTAAAAGGTGCCTCTTTGCCCAGTTAGTAGGGCTGGCAGTCATACCAGCTAAGTGAAGTTGAAGCATATTCTAATTACCAGAACATGTATGCAGTTGCAAATTCAGAAGGCAGAAGGCGCTCTCCATGACAGTCCCCATGGCCAGAGAAGCCGAGAAGTACCGGTGCTCCGTCCCTGCACGTCCCCTCTCCACTACACCCTGGTGACAGCTATCTCTGTCTGCCTGAGCCTTTCAGGGGCATGCACTGTTTAGTGACAATGTGCTGGCCAATCCAGTGATTATATTATCATGTGCTGCAGGGGCCACCAAGAGGGACAATAACTCAGGAAATCTTCTTAACCACTTAGATTTTCTGTTTTTAAAGCAACATGACTCATTAAATGAAGGAATAAAGAAAAGATGGCTCAACCCTGATAACCGAGCAAAGAGGCACCTTTTAAGAGTGGCAATTCTCTTTATTTAGTGGGGGGAGAGCAACTGGCCCTATCCAACCCCAGCACAGCATCCCTCCAGCAGTTGTTGCTGATGTCTCTCTTATGTTTCTCTTTTTAGATTGCGAGCCCTTTGGGGACAAGGAGCCACTTATTTTATTTTATTTATATCTATGTAAATCGCTTTGGGAACTTTTGTTGAAATAAATATCCGTTGTATAAGAAGATGGGGAAGCCACACTGTCCATAGCAAACCTGAAGTTTGTTTGCAGTAAGCAGGAAATGTGTAAACAAAGTAATTTACCATAGCACTGGAGCTGTTCACTTTTTCAATTGTATTTGTTTTTGGCTACTCAAGCAATGAAACATTGCAGACACAAACATAAAACAACCTTGTTAACCACCAATTCAGCCAAGCTTGACCATGTGGCTGCCAATTACACCCTCCATCCACTTTCAAGGCCATTAAATGGGCACACGTACAAAAGTAACACTACATTTGAGCAGCTGAGCAAATATTATGGAAGCTCTTGACACAGCCAACAGAAAAATGCATCTGGGTCCTTGCTAGAACATGCAACCCAAACTAGGAGGTGGTAACAGCCAAGAGGCTGAGCTGCTAGAAATGCTGGCTGTACATCTCTGCTCACCAATGAAACGTTGGGGGCTGTGTGTGTGTGTGTCATGGCCATTCAGAAAGGCAAACTTGCTCTTCAATTTCAGAAAATGCCTTCTTCCTTTTAGCCCTATCGCCCATTGAGATCATCCAGAGAGGTTCGTCTGCAGTTGTCACCAGCTCCTCTGGTAGCGACTCAGAGATGGGCCTTCTCTGTTGCCGCCCCGAGGCTTTGGAATGTGCTCTCTGCCAAATGAAGAGCCTCCCCTCTCTGACAGCTTTTTAACGTCCTTTAAAGACTCATTTATTCACCCAAGCTTTTAAACTAGAATTGTAGTATTACATCGTTTTAATGTTTTAATTTTTGCTTTAATTTGTTTTATGTTGTAAACTGCCGATAGATATAAGTTTGGGGCAGTCTACAAATTCGAGAAACCAAACAACCAACCAACCAACAGTCTGGAAAATCTGCCAGTTGTAGGGGTGTGTGAAACGGCTCAGTTTGAGCTGGACTCGACATTGAACTTGTTCGGCTCAACAAGTTCAGGGTCAAACCGAACCAGTTCAGGGGGTGGGTGTCTGCTGGTAAAAGGGAATCCAGTGAGGATTCCCCTTTACCAGTAAAGGGGCAGGCGGGCTTCCCTAAGACTAGAGGGGCTGGGAGGGGAGTCAGATACTACTTACAAGTCCCATTTGTTGTGGCAGTGGCGGCTCCCCCCACCTCATTGCCCTCCTCCAGAGTAGCCTGGGCCAGCAGTGGCCCAGTTCAGGCCTCAGCATGTGCACAGGGCCCATTTTCGTGACCTCCACACATGCACAGAGGTCATTTGTGTGAAAGCAGACCAAACTGAACTGGCCTGGCTGGTTTTTTGCATATCTCTAGCCAATTGCCACAGGAATGCAGTCTAAAGTTACCACTGGTAGGTCTGGTGGTGACTCGGAACTGAGCCTTTTCTGTAGCTGCTCCTGGTCTATGGAATGCATTCCTGGCAGATATCCGCAGTTTAGGCTCGCTGTCGGCCTTTAAGAGAGCTCTAAATACCTATTTGTTTGGCTTGGCCTTCCAGGGCTTGTAAAGTGGTGTTGTTTTTAAAAAGTATTTTAATTGTGTTTAAATGGTTTTAATAGTTTTTGAATTGTTTTTATATTGGTTTTAGCACGGTGTTTTGAATTGTGTGTTTTTATGTCTTTTTAGAAGTTGTTGTACACCACCCAGAGCCTCTGGATGGGGCAGTTTATAAATGAAATAAATGAATGAATAAATAAATAAATAAAGCAAGCGGGGGTTCTCAAACATGGGTTCCCAGCTGTTGCTGGGTGACAGTGCCCTTCATCTTCTTTGGCCACTGTGGCTGGGGATGATTGGGAGTTGTGAATGAACAACTTCTGGGGACCCAAGTTTGAGAATCCTTGCCGTAATTGAAGTACAAGGAACTGAACCTGGGGCTTTCTACATGCAAGGTAGAATCTCTACCACAGAATTATAGTTCCTCCCATCTAAATCTATTCACAGTGGAAAACTATTCGTAAATGCCAGTGACTGGAAGATCCATAAAGCTGGAGCACTACTTTCTGATAAATGCATACATATACATCTGTATGTGTCTGCTTAGTCACTAGAAGTGAATGCTACCCCACCTCCCATTGAGAACCAAAAGAAGCAAGTTGCATTTACACATATCCTTCTAAAAGAGGTTTCATAAGGCGAGCTGGAAAGGAAAGTGACATCACCTACATATGTGAATTATAGCTTCTTTTCGTTTCCAAAAGCATTTAGGCTTGAAGCTGCACAATTTCTTCTTCTTTTTGCAGAACCATTAAAAAAAAAAAGGAATATCTTTTGAGGCAGAGTTGCACTCTCCGGCTTATAAAAAATGTATGGGATGGTAGTGCTCAAAAAGGCTCTGAGGCGTGACATGGTCTATCATGTTGTGCATGCATGAGTTAGCTTTTACAAGATCAGAACCAGGAGCTAAGATGAATACTATTTATTGTGAGCCTCAAGGCGAAGCACTGCTCTGCTTAGGGTCAGCATTAGCACTGCTCAATAGATGCGCTCTCCAGAGAGTTGTGCTTCCTTTCCTTAAAAGTCCCTTTTAATAATTTTTTATAAAGCTCGATGAACACACCTGGTCTCTTCATTCCTTAACATCAGAAATGCAGCCACGGAGAACTGTATCTCAGACCAATGGTTCTCAATCTTCTTACTTTCAGGGAACTATTCTCCAAATAAACTCTGTCCATTGCAATGAAGGCTGGGGATTCTGTAGGACTGCAGATAAACAGAAATCCGACCAGAACCTACTAGAAGATTTCTAGGTGATTTGCAATAGATTGGCAAGATGATATCCCAAAGGTTTGTTAGCAAGATTTTTCAAAACAATCTAACATGGCTGCCCTTATACTAATCAGTTACTAATTACCTCAAACCCCCAGCATATCTTATCTGTACAATCTGAGTATTAATTGGTTGCCTTTGATGAGACCTTTGTATAGCTTTGATAGTAAGTTACAGCATTTGGTGAGCCCATATCCTGCCCATCTCTGAGACTCCAGGCCGCAGGTTGGCCATGTAGCATTCTTGCTAGGCCTGAAGTGCTTTTCCAGGATTTTGTGTGAACTGACTGTGTATCCCAGAATACACCCGGAACAGTAGCTCATGAAGATATAAACATGGATGTATTATGGACTTAGTTCAACTCTCCACACCCTACACCACACTGAGGTAGGACCACGGTTCCACCCAGGCCAGTATAGCCTATTCCAGGGATTCTCAAACTTGGATCCCCAGATGTTCTTGGTCTACAACTCCCATCATCTCCAGTCACAGTGGCCAAAGTGAGCTCTAGAGAACCAGCGTGGTGTAGTGGTTAGAGTGCTGGACTAGGACCGGGGAGACCCGAGTTCAAATCCCTATTCAGCCATGAAACTAGCTGGGTGACTCTGGGCTAATCGCTTCTCTCTCAGCCTAACCTACTTCACAGGGTTGTTGTAAAAGAGAAACTCAAGTATGTAGTACACCGCTCTGGGCTCCTTGGAGGAAGAGCAGGATACACACACACACACACACACACACACACACACACACACACACACAATATCAATATAAAGCACAATAATCATATTAAAGCAATAAATATAATAAATCTATTGAATTCATGCAATAATCAATAGAACTGAATGGATTATATTAATCAAACTGTGGATGGTTTAATTCATTATTTGACTCCCTTTAAATGCACTCCCCAATTTCCCCCTGCACAACCAACAGAGATTCACTTTAAATGACCATGCCGGTGACTGAACTCAAGGCCTCCTGCAAAGCATGTGCTCTCTGGCACTGAACTATGGCCCTTCCCTGTCATTCCATCCTGGAAAATAAGATGCCCACTATGTATCTTGGAATACTGCGCAGCAATTCAAGTAGGGACAGGAACCTAGAGAAAAGAACTGCAAACCTGCAATTACTTGCCTGCCTAAAAACACAGCTAACTGAGCATTGTGACATCAAGAAGGCCCATGTGAGAGTGTGACCAGAAAAACAATAACACCACTCTCAGCTCTGGTCTTCAACTCCATTGATTCAAAACAGTACAAACTATTTCAAATTAATTTTGTTCTTTCTAATGCTAGGGGAAAAATGAAGAAAGCACACAGCACCATTCTGGTGTCTAGATAAGTAGTCAGAGCACTACATCAAAATAGCAAGCACTTCAACAATGGGCATGAAAGGGAACAATTTTGGCACGGTCTCAAGCACTTACTGTCAAAGGAAATTACATACTACTGACTGCTGTGACACCGTGGAATGTCTTTGAAAGATCATTAGGGTCCAGAGGTCTTAAACAGATGCCATTCAAACGAGCATTAAACTAAATGGACTTTCCCTGAAGGAATAATAACAACTTGATGACTACAGATGTTTGCAAAACATCTTCTTTGTAGTTCTGAATCATCCATGTTATTCTGGGAAATATCCCCAAAGCACAGAAAAATGAGGCAGACGGGCCACACATAGAACCTCCGAAGTGAACTAGGGCTTATGAGTCTAGGATTCACCCACTGGATGCATCCACTCTGCGTCTTTAATATTTTCCATAGTTCTTGCATGTGATTAATTGACTTTGGTTGCTTTCACACTAGAACCCTTTAGTGCCGCTGAGGCAGGGGCGTAGCTATAATTGAGCGAAAGAGTTCAAAGAAACCGGGCCCCCAGCTCCTGAGGGCCCTCTAGCTCCATCACTCCCTATTTTCTTCATTATCTCCCTCACTCTGGGGGGCCACCAGAGAGAGGGATGAACATGGCCCCCCTCTTCCCTAGCTACGCCCCTGCCGGCTGAGGCATTGCTTTTCCGCAAGCAGATGGAAGTGGAATTAATGCAGAGGCTGCACACAGGTAATTAATGTAGTGCTATATTACCCAGCATTGCCTTCCTGCGTCACCATGATCATCCAGGGTTCTCAAACTTGGGTCCCCCCAAACCTGGCCTTTGTTCTTTCTTTCTCACAATGGCCTTTGGTCATTGTTTGAGGACCTCTGCTGCTATGTGCATACGCAATCCGTATTCACATGAGAACCCCTGCAAAGACTCCAAGCAACCCATTACCTCCTTGTAGATGCAGCCCATTTTCCTGCTTCCTGAATACTGTAGGTGGAGCTGTGGTGATAAACGGCCTATTATTTGACCCTTAAATAGTCTGACTTAATTGACCCAGTGTTCCCATGGGGCTGGGAGACTAACCACCGATTCCCTTCTATTCTTTTTTCTTTAAAATTTTGCACTGAAATAGAGCTATTTGCTATTAAAAACAAAGAGAGGGAAAATGAGAGGAAAGAGTAATTAAAGCATAAAGAAATTGACACTGGGGCAATGAAGACAGGCTGTTCAAGGAGAAATTAGCAGGGTTATTCATCCATGCACAATGGGATTGAACACGCTTAAACTGCAAAAAGGAAGTGATTAATTAACGGCAAAGGGGCCCTTAAAACTTATAACAGTGAGTTACCTGTCCACATTAGATGGGCTGGTGCTACAATAAACAAATAAACAAACAAACAAACAAACAAACAAATTTAGAAAAACACATGAAGCAAGTTTGGAAAAAAAAATGGCAGTGATGTCATCTGCATGTTCCAGTAAAATGTGTGTGAACAAAAGAAGGTAATCCATGTGCAGAGCACCTTACAAAAACAAAATCTAAAAAACAACCATACTTGAATAAACAAATAACAAAGAAAAAACCTAGTAGCAATTAAATTCCTTTCTATCAAACATTAAACAGCTTGGGAAAATGGAAAGGTCTTTGCCCAGCACAGAAAGCCGATCAGAGTGAACACCAGGTAAGCCTCCCTGGAGAGAAGATTCCATATTTGGGTCAGATCACACGAAATGCAGAGACATCCAGCACAAAAGGGGTGTTGGATCTTCCACCCCAACAATGCTTCAGCAAATCTCACTACTGCTCTTCTCCCAGCTAGATTCATGTCTGCTGTAGAGTTCCACTAAGTGGGCAATGACCTTGAGAGGGAGACTGCATCGAAGGGGAGGAGTGACAAAAAAGAAGGAGATGTTGCCACATCCTGCCTGCCTACCCTTCTTCACAGTTTTTGTAGGTGCAGGGTTAAAAGGTAAAACCACATTTAATCTTATAATAATTGGGGATGTGCAGAACCCGCGGATAAATATCACTTGTCTTATAGAAACACATTTTTTAATCTATCTATCTATCTACCTATCAAATTTGTACACCACCCCAAATTTGTACACCGCCCTGTCTCTAGGCGGTTAACAATAGCATAAAACAAGTTAAAAACATATACAACAACTAAAAACAAGTTAACAATTTTAAAATAAACCAGAAATTAAAACTTAAAAATTTTGGAAGCTGAGAAAGCTTGGGCGAAAAGATGGGTTTTCAAGTGTTTTTTGAAAATTGCCAGAGAAAATTTCCTTGAAAAATCATCAGATGTTTCCCCTTTCCATTTGTTACCAACGCTAAGGATAACTAGGGATTTCCTGGCTTTGGTGACATTTGAACCCCGGACCAACTTGCAGGTCCCCTTCACAAATGATCGAGGTAATTCACACAATCAAAAAACTGTGTTCGACCTGGGTTTGGGAGCTGTATGTGCTTCCATTTTTGGTTGTGCGGAAGCAAAGTAGGAAAAAAAGCTACCCAAGCTTTCCTCTTAACTTGCATCCACACAATCACTTCTACCCAGGTTTTCCTCCTACCTAGATTCCACACAACCGAAAACTGGGAGCGCACACAGCTCCCAAACCCAAGTAGAACACTATTTTTGACTGTGTGAATGACCTCACCATCTTCCTAGCCACAGCAGCCTAGGTTTCCTTAAGGGGCTAATATGGGGCGGGTGGGGGGCTGAGAAAGATGGAGAATTTGGAAAAAGAACAACAGAGTACTATGCTGACGATGAATGCTAACTATTCCTGCATTATATTTCTGACGGAAACATGTTGAGCATCAGCACTTTCAGGTGCTAAAAGGGATGATCCAACCTTAGAGCCTGGTCTCATGATCAGTGAGACCCGGTTCTGGAGAGTGCGTGGGGAGGGAGCCCTGGGCGGCCAGATCAGCCAAGTAGATTGCCGGCTCCGTGACGGTGCTGGGGGGAGCGGGGGCCGATTGACCCCTGGAAGCTCCAGCATGCCCTGCTGGCAAGATCCCCAGAGCTGGGAGGTGGCTTTTTGCCTCTCCTCCGGGGGTCTCCTCATGAGCAGCCACGCCGCAGAGCCACGCTGCAGCTACTCACGATTTTAAAAACCGGATCTGTGGAGCACTCACTCCGCAAACCCGTTTTTAGGGGAGGGGTACTTGAGCGGGTTACCGGCTCTAGAACCACCGGGCTCGCCTGCAAGCCCGGTGGTTCACACCATTGGAGAAAATCGGGCTAGCAGAGGCTAGCCTGATTTTCTGTAATCGTGTGAATAGCCTCTTAGTCTTGCAAATGTATTGGTGCCACATACTTCTGCCCCCTCCCTTTTTTTCCAACTGTTTAGCATCTTTTGCACTGAGCTGAGGTGTCAGTTGTCACCTCCCAAGTGGCTTTGAGTAATGGGATCCGCTAATACTCCATACCTGAAAAAATCCTGTATCTCCTCTCTAAAAATACCACTGGCTGCCACTAGCACCAATCAACAGTGATGAATACCTAAAGGGACGCGCAGGCCTGTAAATCTTCTTCATATCTGACAGTCGTTCAAGAGATTACTACGAGGCACCACGAGTGCCCCACCAAAAGGCTGAGTTCCCTGCTTGCGGCAAGGCACACTGTTCTTATATGAATATAATTTCAGAAACTTTATCTGATACAGAATGAAGAGAGCTGTCAAACTCAAGTTTCTACCCTGAAAAGACAATCTCCCCTCAAGTTTGTTTAGGGAGATTTCCAGGGATGTTTTTTTATTATTTTTAACTTTTTAAAACTAAGGACAAGATGAAAAGAATTGTTTGCATTCAATCATTAATCCACAGCGGATTCTCAAATCTGCAGCAACAAATTTTGTGGAAAGACAGAACAAGTGTTGAGGTCAACCTTTCTGAACCCGTATCAGATGAGGCCAGGAGGAGAACAAGCTCTGAATGGGAGTTGCTGAATCAGCAGAAGGCTAATGCCAACTAAGGGCTCATGTAGCCAGTGAGAGCCCCCAGCCCTTCCTGGATTACTACTCATGTGGAGGCATCCAAGCTGGCCTCTCCCCCCTCCTGAGAAAGCCCATTGGGGGAGAGGCTCCAAGCAGCCAGGTGGGCACTCGGATTTCAGAGCTGGAGTTCTGCCCATTAGCTTCATTCCCCATGACCTGGGATTGAGGGAGGGGGCTTTGAGGATGGGGCAGGTGCCACTTTTGTTTGTTCATTATTGTTATGTTTTCTACTGAAGGGGGTGGAGGTCCGATCTTATGGTAGTGAGCATAATTTGTCCCCTTTACTAAGCAGGTTTGCCTTACTTTGCATTTGTCTGGGAGACATGTGAGCAGGGGCAGAGCCACCATTGGGCCAAAGGGTTCAAAGAACCAGGGCCGTGCCCAATTAGGGGCCGCGAGCATGGCCCCAGACACACACCCCATGTCCGATGTCAGACAAGGGGCATTATTTCAGTCCCAAAAGAGGCCATGCGGCTGAGAGTTGTTCTGGCCCACGGACCGATCTCCTTTCCAAACGGGGCCGTGCAGCCCCATTGAAAAGGGAGACCATGCCCCTGTGTCTGACGTCAGACATGGGGGCATAGCTAGCTGGGCGCGTCTGTCAGACGCATGTGGGGGGGGGGCCAGGGCGCCACGGTGGCACCCACACACGGGCCGCCACCAGCCTGGCTCCACTCCTGCATGTGAGCACTGTCTGCTGTAAGATATTCCCCTGAAGGGATGAAGCCATAGCTCAGTGATAGAGCATCTGTTTTGCATGCAGGAAATCCCAGGTTCACTCCATGGCATATCCAGGTAGGGCTGGGAATGCCTCCTGCGTAAAATCCTGAAGAATCGCTGCCTATCAGTGTAGGCAATACTGAGCTAGATGGACCAATGGTCACTCAGTATAAGGCAGCCTCCTATCGGAGATGTGCATGAAAACAAAAATTCTGACTCATTTTGAATTTGAATCAAATTCCAAAAATTCATTTCAAATTCAAATCAAATTTGAATTTGAAATTCAATTTGAATTTCAATTGATTTGCCCCTGTTTTGGTGCCTTTTGTAATTAATCAGGGGGGCTGTATGGTTTTTTTTTTTTAAAGGTGCCAAACAACTCTCAAATTGAGTTTGAATTGAATTTCAAAAATTCAATTTGAGTTTATTTATTACATTTATATTCCGCCCTTCCTCTGAGGAGCTCAGAGTGGAGTATATGGTTATTTTTATCCTCACAACAACCCTGCGAGGTAGGTTAGGCTGAGAGATATATGACTAGCCCAGAGTCACCCAGTGAGTTTCATGGTTGAATGGGGATTCAAACTCAGGTCTTCCCAGTCCTAGTCTAACACTCTAACCACTATGATATGCTAGCGTTTCGAATTGCCCTTTTAAGGGTTGATTCAATTCAAATTCAAATCACTCGATCACCCAGAATCGAGCTGAATCTATTAAAATTCAAATTGATTTGCACATCCTTACTTCCCACATTCCTATGTAAAGGAAGGCTATACATGTACAAAATAAAAGAATAATATTTTATAAAACAAAAGAACCATCGATTTTTTTATTTTCCTAAACTGCTTTGAGAACATTTGTTGAAAAGCGGTTTATAAACATTCATCATCATCATCATCATCATCCCCTGCTAACTGGGCAAAGAGGCACCTTTTACCGTGGTGATTCTCTTTATTTAGCAGGGGGAGAGTAATTGGCCCTCTCGACCCCCAGCACAGTACCTCCAGTGACTGTTGCTGCTGTCTATCTTGTGTGTTTTTTTAGAATGTGAGCCCTTTGGGGACAGGGAGCCATCTTATTTGTTTGTTATTTCTCTGTGTAAACCGTCCTGAGCCACTTTTGGAAGGGCAGTATAGAAACTGAATTAATCATCATCATAATCATCATTTGGCTAGGACTGGAGGGCAGAATCAAGGGGTGGGCAGGTCGATTTTATTGAGGGCTTCATTGTTTCTCCCCTCTCCATAATTCAAGCACTACTCCACCCTTATTTCTGAAGGGGACTATGCAGAAGTCATCCCAAACAAGTCTGGGTATTGAGAAACCTGTGCCACGTGGAATAATTACACCAAGAGTTACTACATCAGGCAGATGAATAAAAAACAAATAAAAAACGGATGCATCACCAGGAGTAAAATTAAATGGAATTACTCCAGGGGAGAAGAGGGAGAAAGTGGTGAGCAGGCACATCCACTGTGTTTGAGATGGCTTTTGCCATCAGTCATCATGGACCTCAAGAAATTTGTCTGAAATATTGAACATTGTCACATGTCTTACAGAAGCGTGAAGCCTATAATGGTCTTTGATTTTTGCTGGAGGATCACACCTAAGGGATAAGCAGTACTTGTCTGCCTCTGGTTATACAACACACAAATGGCTTGTTGTTTCGTTTTTGTGTTTTTGTTTTACTGAAGGGAAAATGGTAACAAACAATGGACATTGAAGGAAAACTTTTATTTACTTAACACAAAAAGGACGTGCTGTTCATCCCAGTGAAAATCACACATGTTAAGGGCTCCTGTTCTTCCAGACAGTATTAGGCCAAACATTGTGGGTAACACTAAAAGAGCAATTGGCCTTAAAGCTTCAGAGGAAGGACATCAAAATGGGTCCCAGAAGGAAGTGGTAACAAAGTTAGTTTGCCCCAACTGGCTGGCTTTTTTGTTGTTGTTTTTAAAAATTCCTGGATACTCAGCTCTTTCTTTGAGTTAACCCTGGGGTCCTTAGACTTTTTGATACCATTATCCCCTGAAATTTGGTTTCCTCAAACTGTGGGTCAAGGCCCCCTGGGGGGGTCACATGCAACTTCAAAGGGGAGTGGGAGTCAAGAGGGAGCTATCAGGAGGCAGGGATACAGGATCAGACCCCTTGTCTCTTACCAGTTCCCAGCAGAAGTACAGCAGCAAATCCACTTAGGAAGCCCACCGCTTAGCTAGGGTTAAGGGCATGAGGGCGCCCTTAACTCGAGCTAAGTTTTGGTGTTTCAGTGCTATGTAATGCTGACACGGGAGCAGGCTCCTGGCTGGTGCTGGAGGGATCCCCACAATGCAGCACATACCCCAAAGGGTGCACTTTCATAGGAACATAGGAAACTGCCATATACAGAGTCAGACCCTTGGTCCATCTAGCTTAGTATTGTCTTCACAGACTGGCAGGGGCTTCTCCAAGGTTGCAGGCAGGAATCTCTCTCAGCCCTATCTTGGAGAAGCCAGGGAGGGAACTTGGAACCTTCTGCTCTTCCCAGAGCGGTTCCATCCCCTGAGGGAAATATCTTGCAGTGCTCAGACTTCTAGTCTCCCATTCAGATGCAACCAGGGCAGACCCTGCTTAGCTATGGGGACAAGTCATGCTTGCTACCACAAGACCAGCTCTCCTCTCCCAAAGGGTTGTGAAGGCTTTTTATCCTGGCAAACTGCCAGCCTCTCAGATTGCGGAGGAAAGCTCTTCCCACTTCCCCTTGTTCTTTACCACTGGTAAATATTTAAAAGTAAAGAAAGAGGAATGGGTGGGATAAGAGGGTTTGGTGGCAGGGATGCAGCAAGTTTGGAGGCCATGAATTCATCTCTGAGCTGGATTAAAATCCAAGCCTTAGAAGAATTTGTGTCTTCTTTGAGGATAGCACTACAAGCCCCCAAAGTTCATTCCTGGGCAAGCTTTGTGGGCATCTCTGTTTAAATCTGGTCTCCTTCCCATCCTGGAGTTTGCCTGCACATCCTTAGAGAGGCCCATTTTCCTCTGTGAGGACAAGCACACTGACATTTTCTATCTCTCTGTTTTCACACGATCTCCCTGCAGCTCCCTACACCTCCTGGGAGAGGTCAGCATAATAATATTCTGAGCACCACGGCTTTAACTGAAACCTGTGCAATTATTTTTCTCCCCACCACCACACTGGCACCTGGAGGATGAATGATGCAGTTCCTAGCCAATTGCTGAAAAAGCAAAGCGGTCCAAATAGGTAGCAGAACGAGTGGGGGCAAAGAGCAGGAGGGAACGTGGCAAGAGTCGCCCTCTGGCCACTGGCCAGCTCAATCAGAAGCCCTTGATTTCACTATTCATGCATTGTGAGTCCCTGCATACAGGCTTCTCGGCAAGTGTCAGGCCTGCTCCCAACACACATGGGCGCGCACGTGCTCATCCACACATACTATTTGATCCTACTCAAGCCGGCCTGTCATATTTAATGAATCAACTTGCTCCGTTGGATCCAACAGAGCCCTCTCCTAACTCGACAAGCGATGCACTCTCAGTAATAATTGATTCAGGGGAGCGCTCGTTGGGAAGTTTTAACAAGGGAAGCTCACGACCGCCAGTGGGCTTTGTTTAAGAGAGGGAGAAAGGAAGAACAGAGTTGCCAGTTGGGGCATTCAGGAACTGTGCCTGATGCAAGCGAACAGATATGAGAAGCAAAGCACAGAGCCATGCAGAAGCCCTTCCCCCTCACTCCCAGACTTGCCAACTGACAATGAAAAATGGCCTGCTCAAAGCAAAGGGACAATAACATCCCCCCAGAAGTGTATCTAAGCAGGAACCCTTGGGGAGAGGGCTTCCTCCTGGAACTGGGCTCCATCCTGGAACTCTCTGAAATCTTCAGCAACATCTGGTGACCCAAGGTTGGAAATCCCTGAGCTAAGGGCTCTTGGGATGGGATTCAACCTGTGTGCCCTGACCCAGTTCTGTCCAAAGGAAGGGACTGCAAGGAAATCATCCCTGCTCAGTCGTGAAGCTCACTAAGTGACCTTGGACTAGCCATAATCTCATACTGGGGAAGGGGCGCAGCTGTAGAAGGCCTCAGGTTTAATCCTTGGCATCTCCAAGGCCTCAGAAGGCCTCAGGTTCAATCCTTGGCATCTCCAAGCAAGGTTGGGAGAGACCCCCATCTAAAATTCTGAAGAGCAGCTGCCAGGCTGTGGAGACAGCACTGAGCAGGATGGACCAATGATCTGGCAGTATAAGGCAACTTCTTATATCCTCAGACTAGTCCACCTCACCGTACTTTTAACTGGCTTGGATAAAAAAGAAAGAAAGCAATAAATACAAATAGCTGTTGCCTTGTCCTCTACCAGCTTGCCAGCCTCCGTGCTCAACGGCACAAGCATCAGGCTTGACAAAAAGCAAGTTACGGGTGCTGCAGAGACAGCCAGAAATACACAGCTATCACTGCTGGTCAAATTGTGGGATTCTTTTAAAAGAGCCTCTTCAGGCTGCAGTCGGTTATCTGCTTGCTGCTGGCTTGCTGAATGGCGGAAGATTATAATTGCTCACAGCAAAATACAAGATGCAATCAAACCCAAAGGAGGAGAGACACTGCCAGCATTAACCCCTTAAGGGCCTTTCACTGTGGACCGTAAAAAAAAAATTCATAGGCTGTCAAAAGTGGCATTATCTGAGTGTGCACACAAAGCCCCAAAACCCAGCTTCATTGTCCTTTGTTGGCAAGTGACAGTTGAGATCAATATGGGAGACCAAATGCCAACAGTAAAAGAGCAATGCCAGTCACTATTTCATAGACTAACTGCCCTTATCCGAGACTCTCATGCCTCACTGCGTGAAAATACAGCCATTGATCTTCATGTCATTGCTCAAATACTTCATATATCAACTCGCCTTTTCTTCTTCACAATTGAATTTCAGGGCCCTGGTCTCTTTTTAAAATATTTATTTATTTTCATTTCTTTATGGGCTAATATTTCCATCTTGCGCTTTATGAACAGTTTTTATTATGCTAACCTTTAAGCAGAGGAACAATTCTCCCCCCCCCACACACACACACCACAGCAGTCACACTGAAAAGATCGGCTTCGGTTTAACCGTGGGATGCTTCAACCCAAACATCTGTTTCACTACAATGTCAAAAGGCACACTTGCCATTCAACAGTCTCCCAGCTGCTGTCTCATCAGCGCTGTCTGATTAGGAAAGATGCAAGCCCAAAATAAAACCCTCAAGAATTTCTTGTATCATTATAGGCCTGCCATGATTTTAATTTGGGGTTCCTCTACAAGTTTCTGATCAAGACAGAAATACATTTTCAAATGTGTAGGCCCCAGCAGCAACTGTTTTAAGACAGGGGCAGGGAAATCGGGATCTATCAGTAGACCATTATTTGAAGCAGCTCTGTGATGGTAAGGGTTTCTGATTCAAGTGTTCAAAAATAGCTACACAAAAAGGCTCCTCCCACCCCATTCCCAACAATTAGGCCGCTGAAACAAAGGAAGTTTGCAAGAAAAACAGGAGTGGGTTTTGTGTGAAAGGACTGAGAGCTCCATTCTGGTTCCGAAAACACATTTCTGGGTCGAGCAAGAGCTCAGAGGGAACCTGTTCCTTAATTCTAAGGGTATGTCTGCCTTTCTGAGCTACTATTTTGTACCTAGCTCTGGTTGCTAGACCTTAGGATTGGTATACCAAGAGCAGACTCCTGGTATTTTTCCCTTCCTCTTCATTATTCAAACAGTGCATTGCAAAGACAGAGAGCCAAGGGTTAGAGAAATAATAAACCACCCCTGTATAACCTACTGCAGCCTTGAGAAATATCCCTAGTATATGTGCCAGTAGACCCAAAGTTCCTTTCCTCCCACCTTAGCAAGCTGAAAGCCCACCCCCATACACTTGACCTAAAAATGTCATACTGAATGTGAATGCAGAGCAGCTCTTGGCCCAGTCGCCAGTACTTGGAACACGTATTCTTAAGCAGCTCTGCTGAAACACAGAGACTTCTGCTTTAAACTCAAGACACCACAGTCTAGCCACACCAGGTTGCAAAGTGAAACTCCACATCCCAACTAGGACTGCCCCTTTCAGTTCTGTGTCAAGCAGGCCTGCACAAACTAAAAACAGCCTACTAGCCCAGTATAGTTGCCTGCCAGGTACTGAATGGCCTCTCCGTACTCTGACTTTTACAATCCCAGGCCAGTGGCAACAACAGAAAGTTTGTTGAAATCCTAGGAGGCTGTCATAGA
The DNA here is from genome assembly GCF_027244095.1 of Hemicordylus capensis. Taxonomy (NCBI): domain Eukaryota; kingdom Metazoa; phylum Chordata; class Lepidosauria; order Squamata; family Cordylidae; genus Hemicordylus; species Hemicordylus capensis. The sequence goes on from NC_069661.1 coordinate 248,362,606, forward strand.
GGGGCTGAGAGCAGCCTCCTAGGTTATTCGTAGCGTGCGAAAGGGGAAGGGAGAGAGGGCAAGCCCACAGTTCCCCTAGCCTAGACTTATTTTCATAGCAGGAAACCACCATTTCCCGTTATGTCTGAACCGGGCCATTTTGTTTTCTCCTCTGGGTATACGTTTCTTCCCTCTTCCATTTTCTTCTCCTGATTCCCTCCCCGCCTTTCTCTCTCTCTTAAATTATCTTAACAAAACAACTAAAAGCATGCTTGGAAATAGTATTCTCTTCCATGGAGAGTACAGAATGACTAAGAGGTAGACTTATGAATCGGGAAATCCCCAGTTCCAATCTTACCTCTACCATGAAGTCAGCAGATGGCCTTAGGCAAATCTCTCTTCTCAGCCTACCCTCCCGTCTGCAAAGATGAGGAGGATGATGTCCTACCTTACAGAACTGTTGTGAGGACTACAATAAGCTAACATGTGTGAGATGCCTGGAAAACTCAAAGGTGCTATAACATTATTTCAAGGTAAGAAAGCTCTTGTGCAGTTGGTTCCTTAACTTCTTTTTCCAGCCATAAATTGCTAACGCTGGTAGCCTTCTTTGAAAAGCTGAATTAAACCATAACAAAAGCAAATACTGGTGGTGCCACTGCTGCTGGTCACCTTTAGGCAACTCACCAGTTGAAGATTCAATTGCATCTTCCAATGGAAGATCGGGGACTTCAGCCACAACACCCAAACTGCGTGGCTATCCATGTGCCTCGGCGTATGAACAAAGGTATAACCAGGCTTGCTCAACTTATCCCCCCAGCTTTTTCTGGACTACAACTCTCATGATCCCCAGCCACAGTGGCCAATACCCAAGGATTATGGGAGTTGTAGGCTAACAGTTGTAGGGCTTTGGAATATGCTCCCTGTTGAAACAAGAGCATTTCCTTCTCTGTTTGTTTTCAGGAAGACCCTCAAGACTCTCCTGTTCTTGCAGGCTTTTAATTAGAATTAATTTTAATCGTTTTAATAATTTGTTTTAATAACTGTATTATGCTATTGTTTTTGTTGTGTTGTGTATTTTAATCTGTGTTGACTTTTAAATATTTTAAATGTTGTACACTTCCTAGAGATGTACATATCAGGCGGTACAAAAATATGACAAATAAATAAATAATTAATAAACATTTGAGGGAGGGCCAAAATTGAGCGGCCCTAAACCAAACTGTGGCTCATCATCAAGCCAGACAGAAACTCTGCAGCGATATTCTCGCAATCCAACTATTGGCCTATGCACACAACAAGGGTGTTTCATGAGCAAAACAGCTATTTCATGTGTATACATGAGGGGTCCCAGCATCCAGAGCTCAAAGCTCCTAGGTGAGATTTGCTCATCGGTCTAAGCTGGCTTGCTGTTCTTGCTGGCTACAGACTGCTTTTGCCTTATATTACCGTCAACCACACAGGAGCTGGTTCTGAGAGCCATTGACAATAGTGAGTGCTGAATTAATAAGCCCTACCAAATGAAGTTTTATATTGGCCACTCTTATAAAGGTAACTATAGCAACTGTGCCAGGCAGTGCACTAATTAGAGCAAATCAACGACAACTCTGTTGTAGGGCGGGCTTCCTTAGGAAAAAGATATTACACCTTTAAGGAATTTAATTTATTACCCTAAGACTATAAATTTTAATACATGAAGCTGATCACACCCACAGGAAATTGCTTTAAAACAAGATGTATATCAGCAATTATTGTGTTTTTCCATCATTATCCTAAATTGTCAACAAAGGCGATGATCATTACAAAGCCGCATAAAGCAGTAATAGCAGGCGGGATATGGGCCCCAAAGGATCGCATCCAGCAAATCGATTCCAGGAACAGGGGAGAAGAGAGGCCTCGTCCAAATACTGCAAGGGGGAGAGTTTGACAATGACACCACCAAGGAGAAAGTGAAGCTAAGGAGAAATCCATTTCCTAAACCACTGTTATTCCTCTGACACATTAACTCAAAATCCCCAAGAAAAACTGGACAAAACAAGCAACTTCCTTCCTCTATGTGCTTATCACAAGCTAATGTTAGAGCGAATGTTGCTCCAATAGATGTCCTCATTTCTGGTGTAGATGGGTGGTAGCTGACAGACCAGCCAATACTGGAGTCACCATATGTGCAAACGTTCTCAGCTGCTACAAATGCTCATCAATATTGATGCAAACTGAGTTCTTGCAGTGGTGCTGCTGCTCAGCTTCTCTTTCCATTGCAAGGCTGAACTACTAGAATACTCTGAGTGCAGTCAGCCCCCTCAGAATTCCTACACACTGATCATGCTCCTAGCAACTAGCTGGAGGAATGGATGGGGAGATTGCCACATCTTCTGCTTGTACTTATAGTAGGTCTATAGTTCAGATACAGTGGAATGTCACCCTGGAGCTGCTATTAGCCCTGGGAGGGAAGCTCCCATGGGTGCTACCCCATACTTAATCTCCATGTGAGATTAACATCTCATATTATGCAACATCTCATATCAGCATCTCAAGAGCCAGCGTGGTGCAGTGGTTAGAGTGCTGGACTAGGACTGGGGAGACCCGAGTTCAAATCCCCATTCAGCCATGATACTTGCTGGGTGACTCTGGGCCAGTCACTTCTCTCTAACCTACTTCACAGGGTTGTTGTGAGGAGGAAATTTAACTATGTACACTGCTCTGGGCTCCTTGGAGGAAGAGCAGGATATAAAATGTAATAAAATAAAATAAAATAAATAATGCAGCAGCAAGATGTTTAAATAGTTAGCTCAGAAATCTTCACGCTGCATGCTGGGGCACACTTTTGTGCCATGAGAGAAGTGGAATATATCTCATGAGAAATAAGCTAATGAAAGAATTCATAATTCACATAAGGCCAAGTAACTAGCCATAGAAGAGGGTTCCTGCAGTGTCTTTGGAGGAGTCTGTATTCTGGCCTGCTTAAAATCAATCTCTGCCAAGGGAGGGAAGAAGCAATTCTCCTCTGTCATTGCATCAGATGTGATTGGATAATTTAATTGCTCCCAATATGGAGATGCAGCAGATCCTCAAAGGACATCGCCCATCCTCAAAGGACATTGCCCACTGGACCCCAATATGACATTGTTCTGAAATGTCAGTACTCAGAATGGTAACTCTAAACAGGAACTCAAGTCTATGAAGGTTGGGTAATTTCCCCCATAAATACTCTGAAAACAAACTTTTTCCAGTGGAAGAGTTACTTGTACCTCCAATCTTAATTAGAAAAATATATAGCTTAGGTGCAGAAGCACAAGTCTGGGAAACTCAGAGCTAGTCTAGGAATAACATTCAAGTGACAGCACCAACAGACTCTGGTTTCTGAAAAATATATTCTATATTCCCGAAATCTTCCCTGCCTGAACAGATCACTCTTTCTTGTTTGCTGAGTTTATATCCCATGTGACCATTAGAGGATTTAAAGCTAGGATTATGGGTACCATTCTCGTTTAGATGAAACATTCTGTAACACCAATGATCCCATCAATACAGAAAAAAGCCGAGCAGCTCATCTTTTACTGCTGACCTAGTAACAATTAGGCTGCGGAAAATATGTCAACAGACAGAAAACGGAAGGGGGTATTGTGTGTGTGTGAGTATGTGCATACATGAAAAGATACAAAACTGAAACTGAAAATAACTACCATTCAAGGCAACAAAGCTCTCAGGGTTTTAAAAAGTACAATTGCAAAACAGACTGTAAATATTTTGCCAGCTCTAGGAAAGGATGCCAAGGTTGGGAAGGCGGTGCTCTGCCACCCTTGATGATCCCTAGGAGCTGAAGGGTCTTCATTCGTCTAACCCTTCCTGACCCAAAGAAGCACACAAAGGCAATGAGAGCTCACAAGGGCATTCCAGGGTTGCTAAAAATATGAAAGCAGCAGAGAGAAGGGGTAGTCGGACACTGGCTGTTTCCTCTCCCACCTGCCCCCTCCTCTCAAAGCTGAAAATGCTGCTTTAACATGCTCAGCCATTTTTATGTGGGTTTGTGCTCATTTCAGGGGTGATTGCCTGGCCGGGGGGTGGGGCGTGTTGCTGAAGCAGACTCAGAAGGAATCCTGAGCTGGCACTCCAGTTCTGCAAGAGGAGGACACCCAAATGCCTGTAATGGTGGCTGTCGTTGTGGCAGTGTCATCTGAACTGCTCTCTCACTTTCAACCTTTACACAATAGTACATGGAAGCTCTTCTCACGATCCGTGAAAAGAGCTTCGGTTGGGTCTGTGGGGAGAGCGGGATCCCAGCAGACGATCCTGCCCAGAGCTCCGGGCAGCCGGGTCAGCCGCCCACACCGTTGCCAGCTCCGTCACAGAGCCGGCAGGGGTGGTGGGGAGTTCCAGGATGCCCCGCACGAGCGTGCAGGGCATCCTGGAGAGACCCCCCAAGCCCAGGAGGCCAAGCAGCCTCCTGGTCGGGGGTCTACTCGTGGGTCGCTGCATGCCGCGGCAACACACGAGCAACAAAATGAGGTCAACGGGGCACTCACTCCATTAACCTCATTTAAGGGGAGGGTGTTTTAGGTGGGCTAGCCCAGTGGTTCCCATGATCAACAGAAAGTGGGCTAAGCTCCCTTAGCCTGCTTTCCGTTGATCGTGGGGATAGAGTGTTTAGACTGCATGTGAAGAGGGTGCTGGGATCAACCTCTCCTCCACGTGATTAAGAGAAGGGGAAAGGCATGCCAGGAGTGGGATGTGTTCATGCATGTCCCTAATTATTTATTTTTTACACTTATATCCAGCTCTTCCTCCGAGGAGCTCAGAGCGGTGTACATGGTTATTTTATCCTCACAACAACCCTGTGAGGTAGGTTAGGCTAAGAGATACATGACTGGCCCAGAGTCAACCAGTGAGTTCCATGGTTGAATGGGGATTCAAACTCAGGTCTTCCCGGTCCTAGTCCAACACTCTAACCATTACGCTATGCTGGCTACCAATTACATATTGGTAGGGCCAGCTTGGTTGTATTTTTCAAGCCAGCCCAAAGATTGCCTCCTTCCATATGAGCCTCACACATAGTTCAAACCTCTGGAAAGGCTCTGTTCCATATTCCACCTCCCGCTGATGTACAGTGCATGGACACATAGGAGAGGGCTTTCTTGTGGTGGCACTCAGTCTTTGGGACTCCCTGCCTCAAGAATGTCAACTCACTCCATCTTTCCCCTCCTTTTGTCATCAGTTAAATCTCTAGTTATTTCAGTGAGCGTATTACTGCCTGGGGTTTTATATTTTGGTCTCTACCGGGTCTTTTAAAATCTGCTGCTGCTAATATATTGTTCTTTACTTAATGCAATTGTTTTATAGTTCATTTTTTTATTTGGTCATTAGCCATATTGACCCAAAGGTGGGATGGATACACACACACACACACACACACACACACACACACACACACACACAATGTGTTTTTGTTAGGGAGGAAAGCAGATTGAGAGAATCCAGCAACTGCCCATATGGGTCTCCATAGGGCGCGCGCGCGCGCGCGCGTGTGTGTGTGTGTGTGTGGCAGAGGGGAGGGGTATCCACTCCATGATTTGAGGTCACTGCTGGTGGTACTGTAAGAAACGACCACTACTGTAGCGGAAAGTGGTCAAAAAGTTCTCCAAGTGGAGGAAGGGTCTCCAAAGCATTCACAGTCTTAGGAGAAACAGAAAGGAGGCAACCAGCAGCAGCTCTTGGCTGTGCTGGGGTTTGATAGGGCCAGATCTTCTCCCCGTTCTACATATAAAAGAACCACCTCTTTGAAAGGTGCCTCTTTGCCTAGTTATTAGGGGGACCTGTGTCTTCTCTTGCTCAGATTAATAGAAGAGAAACTGTAGAGCGCTTACATGCCCAAGGAAAAAAGAGAGGAAAGAGAGAGAAATTATGATGCAACTTCAAGAGGTTATACATAATTTGTAACAAATCTCATTTTGGGTCTGTGTCCTTTCCCGCTGTCAAGAGAGTTGAATATCCTAATGTGATGAAGATTCTAATTTTAGATAATACTGTATACGGAAGGTAAACACAATTGCTCTCATCGGTTCTTGTGTTTCCTGTTAGCACACAGGTGGTGGTTTCATTTGTATATTGCTCTTATTGTTAGTACTTGTGAACACTTGTGGTTCATTGACTCAGCCTCATTACCCCTGGAGATTGTTTGCTCATCTGTTTGCTGGAATTTAATTACTGGAGCACAACTGCTGAAATTCAGTACGTTCCAATAAAGCTGCATAGCCTTTCCCCGCATTCCTTTATATGGTTGGGGAGTCATTTGATTTCATTACTAGAAAAATGATTCTTGGCTGGCTGACCCTATGGATATTTCCACACTGCACATTTAAACTGGCTTGTCATTCTCTCTTTCCAGAGAATCCTGGGGAATGTAGCTTAGGGTGTTTGTGTGATGATCTTTAACAGCACATTTTCAGCACCCCCACCAAACGATAACGGCGGGACTGAAGTTGTGTGGCCCAGGGTGTTCAGTTGAGTTCTGTGCCCAGGACTAACTTCTCCCTTTCCCCATCAGCAGCAGCTACAATGAACTGAACTCCCATCAGCAGCAGCTACAATGGCCAAAGGCCAAAGGCTGGAGATGATGGGAGCTGTAGTCCAACAACAGCAGGGGACCCAACACTGGGAATTTCTGTGGCAACACAACAATATTTACAGAAGGAAAAATAATCCCGAGGCATGCTTGCACTGTTACATCCATAAAAGCTAAGTGTCAGGTTGCTGGTTGGGTTGTTTTGGGTTTTTTGTATTTTTTTTTTAAAGAAACCTCTTTTAATAAACTCACAGTACTTGTACTATTCTGCCCTAGAAGAATCTATAGCCATAACAGCGTCATTAAATGCAGCACATCTGAAAAAGAGTGATTTGTTGGTGATAAAGCTGTGTGTATCTGCTACAATTTAAAAGCGCCACCAAAAGGCTGAAGAAAAAAAGGAAAGTGACAAAGCTTGAGAGAGGACACGTGGTAACAAGGCCGAAAGAGGTCAGCTCTCTAAAGAATAGCTGGCTAGGGAGAGCAGGGAATAAGTTGAAGAGAAATCGTGATGGAAGAAAAATCCGCTAAAAATAACAAACCCATCGAGTGAATGTGTAGGTGGAATGATTAAAAAACAGATCATAGTCAGTTATTACTCTGGCAGAAAATATAATTATGCGTTTGTCACACATCATTATTTACCATGTTATAGAAATAATCAACAGCACTACTAGATGATTAGAATCTAGAAACACCACATCAAAAGCATCTTTCCTTTAAACCCTCTAGTATTCCACAGGAGCAGACATGTCTGTCTGAGCACCCCATTCTCATAGCACTGACAACTATATGAGTCCCCCGTTCACATTAAGCATTAATGACAGTTATTCTCTGCCTGCTGTGACCCAGTGCTGATTGCACACTTCCAGATCACTTAACCAGAACTAAGGGATTGAGGGGGCCCCCCTTAGGTTTGAAGGTCCCCCCTTTTCATTACGGGTTACATACACCAATGCAAATCCATCTCTATCTGCACCAGTGCAAACATTAGCCACGATTAGCTTTAAATCAGGTTTTGAAGTAAATGTATTTACTTGCAATAATTATAAACCACCTGACATTGCAATCTCCAGGCAGTGTATAATCATTTAAAACACAGTAAAAATAAAACAGTTAATATTACAGCTCGGTTAAAATTTTATGTAGATACAACAATCAAAAACAATTAAAACAGTTTCAAAAGTTTTTTGGAAGAAAGCCTGAAAAAACAAGTGTGTCTGAAAGGTTTTTTTTTAAAGGCAGCCAGAGACAGAGAAGCTCTTATGTTGAGAGGGAGCATGTTCCAAAGTCCTGGGACAGCCACATTTCCAAACTGTAAAGTGTTAACCTTGGTGACCATGTAATGCCACAGCATGAGGTCATTCACACAATCAAAAACTGTGTTCTACCCAGGTTTGGGAGCTGTGTGCACCCAGTTTTCAGTTGTGCGGAAGCAAGATGGGAGGAAAACCTGGGTAGAAGTGATTGAGTGGAAGCCAGGGAGGAGGAAAACCTGGGTAGCATTTCCTCCGACCTTGTTAGTCCAGTGTAGACAATCAACAAAGCTCCCGGAGCTTCTGGTTTACTACCCTGTTTCCCCAAAAGTAAGACCTACCCCGAAAGTAAGACCTAGCAGTAATTTCTGATGTACCGCTAATTGCCCTAGTGCATTTTTTGGGGCTAAAATTATTATAAGACACTGTCTTATTTTCGGGGAAACACGGTATTTTTATCATCATCAAAATCCAGACCTTCCCCAAAAGAGCTCAGGGAAGCATAGATGGTTTTATCATCACAACAACCCTGCAAGGCAGGTTAGGCTGAGAGTGACTGTCCTAAGGTAATTTAGACAGCATCATAGCTAAGTGGGGATTTGAACCTGGTCCTCCCTGATCATAGGCCAGCACTCTGACCACTGATCTATGCTAACTGTTATTTCCCTACCCATCTGGGCATTTCTTTTATTGAGGAATGTCACCAGGCAGCCCCCTGCCTGCCTCCTTATCCCAGGTGCTTACAGAGCTGTTTCTACATCCTTCCTGTCCAGGTTTCCAATGGAATGCCCTTCCTCCCCTCTTGTTAAAAAAAAACACCCTCCAAAACAAACAAGACTTCCATCTTGTCATTAATGCCGCTTTCAATGCTAATATATTTCCAGCACACAGTCAAGGCAGGAGCAAAATCCACAGCAAGCTAATCTGCCATAAAGTCATGTTTTATACACAAAACTACATATTGAGTTTTACACTTCATGAAAAACAAATCTCTCTTTCTTTAAGGGGCATCCTGAGACGCAAAATTAGATCTCTTTCCACGGAATCAGAAGGATGAGACATCATTTTTGATGTGCAAATAATATTCTAAACCTTGGGAAATGAGCCGGCGAGAATATTTATAGTGATGATAACTTGCTTGTCTGCTTGATGTCAAGCACATTTTTTTTTAGAGGGGAGTGATGAAATTAGTCCATATTTACAGTGACGAAACAATCTCATGCAAACTCCACCCTCCCACCAAGTAGCTGCTTCATTCTGCCAACAAAATTAAAAAAAAAAAAAAAATCACACACACCCAATTGGACAGCCAAGATTGAGCATATGTTACACATCCCAAGATAGCTCTAACACAATCTGTGTGATGCTATTTTAAGAGGGCCTATAATGTTGCAAATGCATATAATAATCTATTTTGGATGTGGCCATGATTTGGGATTAAATTTTATTAAAACTAAATTGAGTCTCAAACCACCAACAGCCCACAAATGAATTATTGAACACCAGTCTTTGTGACAGACACATGTTTTCACTCCATTGAACCTCAGAAGGTTTGCCAGGGAAAGGCCAGAAAGATATTTACAGAAGTCTCCCTCCTCATCACCTGAAAATGCCACCAGAGATAAATCATGACTGCAGCTCAATGTAAACAGAGCACCCAGGGTCTTCTAGGAATTTGGAACACCAAAGAAACAAGATCTCTGCCTGCAGGCTTACAATCAGGAGACTCAGACAAATTAAGGAGCTGCCTTAATTCTGCACACGGGTGATCAAAATTCTCCACTAAAGATACCTGAATTCTCGGACTGGAGCAACTACGCATAATTCTTCCTATTTTGTTTTATCCTGCTTTGCCCCCACTATTTTGCATAATTCATTCTTATTTGGCTAGTCATGGGTCTTTCTGCCTGACACACTAGATTTCTATGTACAGGGAATTTTTTCATCATGAATGAACACCCAGTCATAACGCCTGCTAACTTGGCAAAGAGGCACCTTTTAATGTGGTGGTTCTCTTTATTGAGCAAGGGGAGAGTAACCGGCCCTATCCACTCCCAGCACAGTACCTCCAGTTACTGTTGCTGGTGTCTATTTTGTGTTTCTTTTTAGATTGTAAGCCCTCTGGGGACAGGGATCCATTTTATTTATTTATTATTTCTCTGTATAAACCACTCTGAGCCATTTTTGGAAGGGTGGTATAGAAATTGAATGAATGAATGAATGAATGAATGAATGAATGAATAAAATATGATCCCCCGCGACAGTCTGAAATGGCACAGCCCAGACACAGATTTACCATCTAGGCAACGGAAGCACACCAATCTGAGACATTCTTCAAGTATGATGATGATGATGATGATGATTCTTATAAAACATGGAACATTAGGAATGAGAGCAGGATCCACCTGACTGCGAAGAGGACACCTCATATCCACTGAGGGGCACAACTTTACTGTGGTCACTCAATAGCCCTCTGCCCCGGTCCCAGCCTCCATACTCTAATCAGGTTTTCTGTACAGAGCAATGTAGGAGATCAGGAATAAGAAGAGCAGGGGCTCTTATTCTGCAATGGTTCTTTCTCCACAGAACTCATGTCATCTGCAGAGGCCTGCAGATCAAGAAAATTTTTGCATAACAACATGTACTAGAAATTTACCCCTCCCCTTGAAAATGGCCATGGAGTCTAAGAGGGTGTTTGCTCTTGAAATGCAGGACTGTGTCCTGAACGTGTATGCCCAATTTCATCCTGATATTCCAAAGAACAGGAATCTTTACTATCAGTCAGCTCCCAAGTCCATCTGTGATGCATCTGCCCCTCCCTCTGGAGGACAGATCTTGGAATCGGCAGTTCCTTCTGTGCCTGTCACTTCACAGAGTGAAAAGTCTGGAACCTGGACTATGTTATCAGCTGCCAGGAATTGCAAGTTCAACAGAAGTGTTAGTTCTGTGGACTGGCATCCTGACCATCAGCCAGCTCCCAAATCCATCTGTGATACATCTGCCCCTCCCTCTGGAGGACAGATTTTGGAATCTGGACTGTATCATTGGCTGCCGGGGACCCGAAGAGACTGAGCATAATCACCTCCGCATATCTCTAATATATGGCACCAGATACTTTGGAAGCCTGTCTTGGCTGGAAAGCAAGCCACACATATAACAAATACATATACGGAATCATGTTATATACAAACAAATGTATGAACAGAAAGTGTCCAACTGTGTCAAGTCCCACTACTCTAAATGCCTTTCTTTGCTCAGCCAACAAAATGCAACAGATTGCTGTTGGTTTCTTCCCTGTCTGTCCCCTTCAACAATAATCAGAGACAAGGCAAGCAGAGGGTCCTTTGTCTGCTCTGCAGAAACTCTTTTTCAGGATATAACGGAACACATTCCTTGATTGAAACAAAGACATCATTAATGCAAATACAAAGCTAATTAGGAGACAAGCAGTTTTTCTCTCATAGTAGAGCTAGTGACAGGGGATTTCCTTCCTCATGTTTTAAGCCCTCCCTCCTGCCAAATTCAAGTCATTCCCTCCCCTTTCCCGTTTGCCGCCCAACATTCATCTTGCAGCTGTCAAGGTGTATTTCTTTTTAATCTTTTTATTCTGTTTCACAACCACCACACAGGAAGCTTGTATAGCTCACAATATGCATAATACGTACCCATCGAGATCTATATATATTTATACACATACAGACATTATCTTTATGTGCATGATTGGGGATAATGGATGATTTGTGACGTTATCTATTATGGGAAATAATCAAGATTAATGAGCCCTGCGGCAGTTGCTGAATGTCTCCAGAGATTTATTACACAGGTTGTTCGTTTTTCTTGTTGCACTGGTGCCGTCAAGAGGCCCGTAACAAATGCAAATAGAGATGTGGATTAATTGCAAATGTGGAACAGAGCCACCACAATGCTATTAAATATCCCAAACTGGATGGGAAAACAGGATTCCAGAGCAATCAAGAAGCTCCTTAAATCTGCCATCTTTGGAGGAAATGGGCCATTGCTAGGTCAAAGACTGTGGTCCACTTGACATATGAGGATCACCCACGGGGATTTCACTCTTGTGTTAGGAAACCACACATACACAGTGGCATGTGAGAAATGCACATCAACATATTTCTCTGTGTGTACATGTGGTGGGAAGCTGCAGTTAATCCTGGCTGCTAAGCATGGTGCACACAGGTAAAACAGACATGGCACATGTGTGATCATCATGGGATGTGCACACAGTTTCTCTACATGGAAACGATATTGTGGGAAACTTCCAAAATGACCCATATTTTCAGGAATAGAGGAAGCTGCCTTATAACCGAGTCAGACCATTGGTCCATCTAGCTTAGCATTGCCTACACTGACTGGTAGCAGCTCTCTAAGGTTTCAGGCAGGAATCTTTCCCAGCCTGATCTGGGGATGCTGCCAGGGAGTGAATTGGGGAGTTTCTGCAGGAAAAGCAGATGCTCTGCCAGTGAGCTTTGGCCTCATCTGCCGTTCCGATTTCTCTCTGGATTTTGGAATTTCAAACTACCCGGTCTTGTTTCATAAGTGAAACTGGAATTTCATAAGTGAGTTTCGCATTAGGAATTATCTGTTGTTTCCAACTTATTATTAAACATCACAAAGGATATTCACATTGCAGCAAACCATAGCTTTGCAATGGAGTCAGTCCACACATTTAGCTACAAGGCCTCACAGGCAGGTTCAACATACATGTTCACTGATGACCACGTCGAGATTATTTGCGTATTTGAATGTGGCATTTGCATCTGTGAATGTATCCATTTAAGTAAGTTAACTTTAAAATAAAGCACGTGTCAGTGGAGCCAGCCCCTTCACACATTCAGAGGCAAGTTGGTTAAATAATAATGCAACATCAAGTAATATAGGCATGTGTGAACCTTCCTCTCACAGAAACGGTATTTCCTGTGCTATGGGGTAGTTCACAACTCAGGGGTTTCCAACCTGCACTCCCAGGGTTGAAGCTCATAGAAAATCCTAGCAAAAATGTGCCCGTATTCCCCCATCCCATCCTCAAACAGACATAGTACAAACTTGTGCAATCAAACTCCAAAGAGGAGGATGCTGCAATGAATGTCTAATATAGCCCTGTAAGCCAGATTCCCCTGAGAGGCCAGGCACCTTCATGCTCCTCAGTGCCCACTCACCAGTGCTGGCAAAGCACCAGATAGGAATGGATGGGGGAGTGATGGGATGCCCAGCTCCAGGCCCAAGGGCTGCCCCTTTAAGGCTCTTCACTCCTCACTAAGGAGTCAGCACTTGGGAGAGGTAGATGGGCTGAGACTCAAAATATGTTCCTGGCTAGCAGTGACCTGTCCAGGGTCCTGAAAGCCCTGTGTTCAACTATCCTGGTATTCCCAGGTACTGAACCTTGGGTTGCCTGCCTGCCTGTGTTGCACCTTTCATTGCTCTCACCCTCTAGGGCAGGGGTGGTAAACCTGAGGTTGGCCTTCTGTTGCTGGACTACAGCCCCCATCATCCCCAGCCACAATTTATTGCAGTTGGGGATGATGGGATTTTTAGCCCTATCCACCTCCAGCACAGTATCCCACCAGTGACTGTTGAGGGGGTCTATCTTATGCTTCTTTTTAGATTGTGAGCCTTGGAGGACAGGAATCCATATTACTTACTTACTTACTTACTTAATTCTCTATGTAAACTGTTTTGGAAACTTTTGTTGAAAAGCAGTATATAAATACTTGTAGTAGTAGTTGTAGTAGTAGTAGTAGTAGTAGTAGAAGAAGAAGAAGAAGAAGAAGAAGAAGAAGAAGAAGAAGAAGAAGAAGAAGAAGACCAACAAAAACTGGAGAGCCTTGGATTGCACCCCACCCCCTTGCTCTACGGTCTTGATTCTGGACTGGACTCTGTCTCCCTTTTCAGTTCCTGCTCTCACCATTTGCCTCGGATTGCTTACTAGAACTTCAGCCTCCCTGGTGGACCATTGGGTCCATTCCCCCAGGACTGGACATCTCCCAGGAATCCCATTTCGGAATAACGCTTGTCCTAATTAAATATTTATTGCCAAATAAGCAGAGCTCAAGGTAAAATAAATATATCAAGCACTGTCTCCTAATATAGTTCAAAAAGTTGTACTCTGTGGTACTGAAAAATCAATCTTGTGATATGGTCTTTACAACAGGAGGCATCGCTAGCTGCTTGGCTGAGCCACAGAAGAAAGCTAAAGATATTCATGGTGTGTTGATCCAAAAAGCGATATCTCCTTGTCTTTATTTTTCCTACTTCACATAGAATCACGAGCATTAAAGGAACACTGCTTTATTTCATTGTATGAAAGAACTTTAGAAAATTCCCAACACAATTTTCAGAGGCAACCTATATCATAAAAGCAAAAACATAAAAGTATAACCATGCAAAGCCCTGCAAAGTAGTCCAGCACTACTATCACCCCTGCATTGCCAAGGGAGAGCTCAGGGGTAGTGGCTTCCTATAGCCATTCAAGCAGGTGGACAAGGTGTGATTTGAACCAGGGGCTTCCCCGGCTCACTACTTACTCTCTTAACCGCCATGTTGCACTGCCTCTCAACTGCAAGACGGGGGGTACTTTCACAAGTTCATCTTAAATGGCGTTGGAGCCTCTCTAGTAATATGAATTATATATGTGAATATCAGATAGTTCATCTGGAAGAGACTATTGTAATGCAAATGGGCATTTTAGCCAAATGTAAATCTTATTCTTGCATTACAAACAGGACTTGAGCAATAGCTGCTGGAGCCTCAGGCACCAACAGCAGAAGATATGCTTTGAGTCCACGGAAAAGGCACATCCTCTTTCTAATTTCACTCCTTTCCCCCTACTTCCTGCATTCGTGACATTTGAATGTGCAAATTTTCAAACTAAAATCTGACTTACTCAACAAAAATACCATGTGATGCTGCTCCTGATGAACTGTCACATTTGGGATTGCAGATGGGCCCAGGTTGCATGTTTGAATTCTAAATTGTAAATACACTGAAAAGTAGTAGGTTCCATGTCACATTGAGGCTGTTCACACAACCAAAAACTGGGTAGGACAAGTGTCCTACCCAGGTTTGGAAGCTGTGGGTACTCCCAATTTTTGGTTGTCTGGAAGCAAACAACTAGGGGGTGGGGAGTGGGTAAGACAGCAAGTCCCACCCAGCTTTCACACCAAGAATTTGACCAAGGCAGGAGGAAAAGCTATCCTACCCAGCTCCTGTCCACACGATCACTTCTCCCTCCTCCTACCTAGTTTTTTGCTTCCACACAACCAAAGACTGGGAGCATGCACAGCTCCCAAATCTGGGTGGAGCATTTGCCTACAGTTTTTGGATTATGTGAACAGTATCACTGGTTTCTGGTATGCTAAGGAATCATTTTGCAAGAGGAGCATTCAGACATGTGATTCGTCTCATCTGCAGTCCTTGTGAGCAGGAAAGCAAGCTCCAGCACAGGGGCATAGGAAGCTGTCTTATACCAAATCAGGCCCATTGGTCCATCTAGCTCAGTACTGTCTAACCCAGGGGGAGGAGGAATCCTTGGCTCTCTAGCTGTCATTGAACCACAATTTCCACAATCCCTTGCCATAATTTATTCTGGCTGGGGATGATGAGAATTGTAGTTCAGTAACAGCTGAGAAGCCAAAATTGCCTACCCCTAGTCTACACTGACTGGCTTTGGCTGTCCAAGGTTTCAGGCAGGAGTCTTTTTCAGCCCTACCTGGAGATGATTGAACCTGGGCCTTCCACATGCAAAGCAGATGCTCTCCCACTGAGCGATAGTCCCATCCCTTGTCCATTCCTGTTTCTGATTCTTGCATAACCCAAGCAGAATCCAACCTAATATTTCTTGCTCATATTCCTCTACCAAGGGCAGGGGGGAAAAATCACATTGATATTTGCCCTCTGTTTAAATTGCAGTAAAGAGGACACTTTCTACATAAAGTCACAGGAAGATTGGACAGCATCAAGGAGTTTCTCCCGACAAAGGCAAGGATTTTTAATGGGGTTCTGTAGCCTGCCATGGCCAAGACCACAACGAGCAGCTGTCAACGCTGATAATGGAGCTTTTAGCAAGCCACATTTTTCTTCTCCCACTGTGGTGTCAGCTGTCAACAGATTAAATGCTAGGAACAGAAGGGTCACTGTGACCTATGACCCCTCTGGCAGGCAGATTAGAATAAAGTCATATACCATTGAATGTATGGTGGAAAACGCTTCTGAAAAATTCTTACTCCAGCAGCACAAAATATGTGCATTTGTCAGCAATTTTTTCTTAAGCTAAACATAGGCTTCCAACAGGACTTTACACTCATACCTATCACATTTTTGTGGATTTTATTTGTACAGCCCTCCACATTTCAAAGACTTCTAACTTTCAGAGATTATTCTCTACATCCACTTTTCTGCCAAAGAGCTTCAGAAAGTCACAAAGAATATGTTCAAGGGTGCACAAGCAATTCACACAGGCTGCTGATCAGGCATATTTCTCCAGATGCACTGAGCATGTGCGCCAGAACAGACTCGCCATTCCCCCAAGGCTGCCCCATGAGGGAAGACCCCGGAGCTGTATGACAGCTGTCTTTAAGCAAAGCTTGCGTGTCATGGAGGATCCTCTCACTGAGGATTCCCCGATAGGTTTCTGATAAAAGCCAGGGTTCCCTGCAACACAGATTGAAGGCCACGGGCATATTCGATAGCAAATTTACAATTTAAATCACTCTGCTAATTGGGCAAAGGGGGCACCTTTTAAGTTTTGGGTCTCCTATAATTAGCAGGGATAGACATTTGTTCCTATTCAACACAACACAGTGAGGCTATTCCCATGATGGGAGAAAACCAGGCTAAAGGAGCCCAGCCCAGTTTTCTCCCATCGTGAGGACCACCGGGCTCATGGGCAAGCCAGGTGGTTCTCTGGCAGCTAATCTGCCAAAGAAGCCCTCACCTTAAATGAGGTTAGTGGAGCGAGCACTCTGCTAAACCAGTTTCCCCGATTGTGAGTTGCCACGGCACGGCTCTACGCTGCAGCGACTCATGAGGAGACTCCCGCCAGGAGGCTAAAACGAGCCTCCTGGTGTCGGGGGTCTCCCCAGGATGCCCTGTGCACTCGTGCGGGCCATCCTGGGTCTTCCAGGGGCAGGCGGCCCTCAATCTCTTCAGCTCCTACCAGCTCCATGACGGAGCCAGTTGACATGTGGGTGGCCAATACAGCCACTCAGCAATGAGCATCTGCTTGTCTGCAGGGAGAGTGGGTAAACCTGCTCTCCCCACAAAACCCTCCCAGGCTCTACACACGTAGAGCCTCAGTGTTTTTTCCAGTGGCTGTTGCTGGTGTGTGTGTGTGTGTGTGTGTGTGTGTTTAGACTGTGAGCCCCTTTGGGACAAGAAACCATTAAATTAATTTATCTTGCTGCATAAACTGCTTTGAGAACTTTTTTTTTTGAAAACAGTATATAAATAATGACAATGATTGATAGATAGATAGATAGATAGATAGATAGATAGATAGATAGATAGATAGACAGACAGAAGTAGGCAGATTTCAGGCTTATGAAATATACTATATTTTTAAACAGTATAGTGACTTACATACAGTACAGCATCCTGCCCGTTCAGGGGGAGGGAATGCCACTCATGCTTGTTTCATGCCTTTCCAAACTGGTCCATGCTGCTAAAGAGCTTGCAGAGGGTTCACTGCTACTAAGAACTGCATCATCACTGCAGCAACAAGCCCCCTTTATACTCAATGGGAGGCTTTTCGCTACAGCAATGATGCAATTGTTAGTAGGGTTGGGTCTTCTGTGAGTTCTTCAGCAGTGTGGATGGAGTTTGAGGAGGCACAGAATGAGTGCACACAACCACTCTTGGATCAGCAGGGGCTGAGAGGTATCTAAGCTACTGTATATCTTAACAGTACCACCAAATGGAACCAGATTTATTTATTTTTATTTATTCTTTCTTTCTTTTTTACTGCATTTCATAAAGCATACTAAGGCAGTTTACAAAAGTTAAAATACAGTAAAATTCCATTAAAATCACATATAAATCCTTAAAATAAGTTAAACAATAAAAACCATAAAACACCCAAACTGCAATAACCATACAAAAGACAACAGAAAGAGGAGAGCCGGCAGCCCCTAACGGGTAAAAGCCTGAACAAAATGGTCTTTTGTTGTTTTTTAAAAGCAGCCACTGATGTCAAACAGTGATGTCAAGCATTCACCAGGAGAGCATTCCAGAGCCAGGGGGCAACAATGGAGAAGGCCCTGTTCCTCATGCATGACAATTTAGCCTCTCTCACCATCGGCACACAGAGCAAAGCCCCCCCCCCTGAAAACCTTGTTGGGTGGGCAGAAACCCTTGGGAGCAGGTGGTCCTTCTGGTATCCAGGGCCCAAACCATTAAATGCTTTAAAAGTAATAACCAGTACCTTGAATTGGATCCAGAAACAAATTGGCAGCCAGTGCAGCTCTTTCAAAATAGATGCAGTATGCTCCGAGTGAGCAGTTCCCTCTATAGTCAACCCTGGCAGCTGCATTCTGCACCCACTGGAGTTTCTGAATATTCTATCAGGGCAGCCCCACATAAAGCTCACTGCAATAATCCAGCCACAACATGACTAAAGCATAGGTAACTGTGGCCAGATCTCCCTTCTCGAGAAAGGGACGCACTTGGAACTGTGTTGGAACTAGCTGGAACTGTGCAAAGGCACCCCTGGCCACGGCCTACAAATACAGATGGAAAACAGTAGCTCAAGAAGCAGAGTAAATTGCCTTCTGCACCCCCATACCCTGGGATGACCTGTATAATCAAGTACAAATCAACATTCAAGTTACTTCATATCGGAGATTCTAAACACCATACTTTAGAACTAATCAAGATTGCAGAATAAAGATCTGGTCAAAGGCAACCAATTAACACTCAGATTTCACAGACAAACATTGAGACTGAGAGATAAGTGATTAGTACAAAGCCAGCCATGACAGGGATTCTTTTTTCCTTGCTACTGTCAAACACTGGGAGTCAGAAACCCTTGCCAATCTCCTGCAAGGAACTCAGAGATCTACCAATAGATCCTGATCTACCTTCTGCCTACCTTGATCTAATGTGGAGATTTGGAACATTTCCAAACCCTTGAATCACCTCGGCTTGGCTGCCTGTGAGAATCTCCGGGATGCGTGTGGATCCTGGCAGAGCTGTGGCACTAAACCCAGTGCCAAAGCCTTGCTCTTCGCCAAGGTCAAGGGTGCAAATGCGCCCTTAACCCAGCTCCCAGGATTGTGTG
The DNA here is from genome assembly GCF_027244095.1 of Hemicordylus capensis. Taxonomy (NCBI): domain Eukaryota; kingdom Metazoa; phylum Chordata; class Lepidosauria; order Squamata; family Cordylidae; genus Hemicordylus; species Hemicordylus capensis. The sequence continues at coordinate 248,381,687 of NC_069661.1, forward strand.
TCAGTGTGAGCTGCTGGAGCGCCTGTCTCCTGGGGGAATCCTCCAGTGCACTGCACCCAGCAGTTTACCCACGCTGCTTTTTTTTTACCCGCGCTGCTCCTGGTAGTGCTGGTGGTGTGAGCATGCTGCTTGCATGCCATAGGGGCTCAGGGCGGTCATCTGGAGACCCAGCCCCAGTGTTTCCAAATGTTCCTTGTTTTAAGGGGTTGTCCCAGGCAGTGTTCCCTCTAACAGGGATTCCCCAATGTTGTTGACTAAAGGTAAAGTGTGCCCTCGAGTCAGTGTCGACTCCTGGCGCCCACAGAGCCCGTGGTTTTCTTTGGTAGAATACAGAGGGGTTTACCCTTGCCATCTCCCACACAGTGTGAGATGATGCCTTTCAGCATCTTCCTAGATCGCTGCTGCCCGATATAGGTGCTTCCCATAGTCTGGGAGACATACCAGTGACTACAACTCCCATAACCCCCAAGCAAAAGCCACTGCAGCTGGTGATTCTGGGAGTTGTAGTTGGCAACATCTGGGAATCCCTGCTAGAGGGAACACAGCTGGTCCCAGGTTGAACATTGTGATTTCACATGATAAACATGAACATCGATGATCCACATGAACATTGTGATTATCTCATCCCCAAGGTTGTAACCCTATGCACACATACCTGAGAGTAAGTCCCATGGGAGTTTATTGCCAAAGAGACATGCATAGGATTGCACTGCAAAATGGTCTTTAACTCAGGGCTGCTCAACTTCGGCCCTCCTGCAGATGTTGGCCTACAACTCCCATAATCCCTGGCTACTGGCCACTGTGGCTGGGGATTATGAGAGCTGTAGTCTTAGAACAGCTGGTGGGGCCAAAGTTGAGCAGGCCTGCTTTAAATAAAGGCAACAGGGCTTTAATCATCACAACAAGATTTGAAAGGGTTAGCACTTAAAATGTCCTCAGCATGCAATCTTGAACCCATGCACACAGAAACACAGTGTGCCAAGCCGTTAAAGCATGCAAGTTAAGTACATAGCACATATAACACTAGCATCTCTTCAAATTTGAAAAGTCTGACACTTGGCATGAGAAAAATCAACCATGTTGGATTTCTCCTCCTGCTTGTCACTAAATGTGGCTATTTTGGGACAAGGGAATCTGTTCCTAGGGAATGTGGGTATCTAAGCAAAACTCAAGTCATAACGACAGTACTATGCATCCACTTTTGAACCCATCAGCATCAGCCAAAAGAGCTGACATAGTTCCAGGGGTGTAGCTATAATTGAACACAAGTGTCCAAAGAACCAGGCCCCCCATCTCAAATGTTGTGCATGTGTAAATGTGCTCCCATCTCCCAAACTGATTTATTTCCTGATGCAAAAAGTTTGCACCCAATGCTGAAGCTGTGAAACAAGGCTTTTAGTCTGGAAACCAGCTAGACTGGTGAACATAAAGCAGGTGATTACGTTTTTAAATACATAAATAAATCAAATCTAGGCCAGAAATGGTGCAGGGATGGAGCAAACAGGTTGTTATTGTGTATGAGTAGAGGCCAAGAGGTTGTTCACACGACCGGGAGGGCGGGGCAGCAAGTAGGCGGACCGGGGCTGGGGAGGCTGGTTGAACTCACATTCCCCACAGATGAGTGCTCTGGATCCTTTTAGCACACAAGCTGTGTGTTCACATGACCTGCCCTCGTGGCAGTGCAGAGCAACAGAGACTAGGACTCATTTTCCTGGCCTGCACATATCCCACAAGACACTGCACAACGAGCGTGGTGCCTTGGGGGATTACCCCATCAGACGGGCACTCTAGGCACCTGACTCTGTGTCTCTTCAGCTCCATGGAGCTGAAGAGACACACGGGTCCAGCAGCCAGGTTAAGAGAGTACTTGCTCCCTAAACCTTGGCTGGGCTTGGGAGAGGGGTTATAATAGGCTGGGCAGGAGCGCTGAGACCTGCTCGACATGAGCTTGGCTGCTCATGAGACCAGCCTCTAAGAAACCTCTTGTTTTCTAGTGTTTGATTAAGAAAGCACTGCAAGAAAATGTGAATACATAAATATTGGGCCAAATCTTACTTTGGTGGAATGCACATTTGAGTAAGCTTTCAAAATGAAATAGAGTATCAAATGTCAATGCCGTCGGGCTCAACTGAAGCCTCACTGCCCAGCCCCCCATAATGTTACACATTCCAGACCCACAGTGTGCCATAAGCAAAGAGCAGGTGGTTTGCCTAATTGCTCCAGCAGACCAAACAAAGTTTCAAATGCCTGCAAACCCTTTACAGAATCTGCAGCCAGATCATTAGGTCATTCACACCATCAAACACTGGGGCTATTCTGACGATCAGCAAAAATCGGGCTAGCGGAGGCGAGCCTGATTTTTGCTGATCGTCAGAACCACCAGGCTCGGCTGCGAGCCCGGTGGTTCTGGAGCGGGTAACCCGCTCAAGAACCCCTGCCCCCAAACCAGGTTTGCGGAGCGAGCGCTCTGCAAACCTGGTTTTTAGGATTATGAGTAGCCGCGGCGCGGCTTCACGCCGTGCCTACTCATGAGTAGACCCCCAGAGGGGAGGCGAAAAACCACCTCCCAGCTCCGGGGGTCTCCCCAGTATGCCCTGCGCACTCGCGCAGGGCATACTGGGGCTTATGGGGGCAGCGTGACCCCCAAGCTCCACAGCCCCCACCGGATCCGTCTTGGAGCCGGCAATTGTGTGGGCAGCCAATGCGGCCGCTCAGCTCCCTCCCTGCTCATGAGCAGGGAGAGCGGGCTTAGCTCGCTTTTCCTGCTCACCACCCCAAACTGGGTCTCACGGAACGTGAGACCCGGTCCACTGTGTTCTGCCCACGTTTGGGAGCTCTGTGTGCTCCCAATTTTCGGTTGTGTGGAAGCAAAGTAGGAGGGAAACCTGGCTAGATGTGATTGTATGGAAGTGGGGTAAGAGGATCTTGCTTCCACACAACCACTTCTACCCAGGTTTTCTTCCTACCTTGCTTCCACACAACCGAAAATTGGTAGCACAGCTCCCAAACCCGGGTAGAACACAGTTTCTGATTGTGTGAATAATGTCATTGTGTGCCATTGAAAGTTCGGCCATATCACCACCATTCATCTTTCATGCAAGAAGGGAATACAAGAGGCTGTACCTTAATATGGACCTTACTTGCATAGTCCTTACAGTGCTTCTTTCGCTTGACCTCTCTCTCCTCCCAGCTCAAGCCCTACCTCCTCTCTACAGTCCTTTGTGTAACCCCTGTGATTTTATGCCCAACTGAATGCAAATTAAAAACAACTGCATTTGCTTGCAATCACCCTATTACTTTCTCCTCTCCCTCTCTACTCTTCTTCTTACTCTTCTTCTCGTCAGTTAAATTTAGACTTACAGTTCCTCAGGTCAGGGACCTATTTTATGCTTATGTTGTTCTGCAAAGTACCATGTACACTGAAAGTGATATGTCAATAATAGAAAATAATCATAGTGTCAGGTGCTTTGCTCCTTTGCCTTAGATCTGGATAACGGCTGGATAAGGCCTCTTTGCTTTGAAAATGATTCCCTCATTTCAACAACGAATACAACAAATATTTATATAACGCTTTTCAATAAAAGTTCCCAAAGTGGTTTATATAGATAGATATAAATAAAATCGCTCCCTGTCGCTAAAGTGCTCACAATAGAAAAAAGATTATAAGATAGACACCAGCAAAAGCCACTGGAGGGATGCTGTGCTGGGGATGGATAGGACCAGTTGCTCTCCCCCTGCTCAATAAAGAGAATCACCACTTTTAAAAGGTGCCTCTTTGCTCAGTTAACCCTTCATTTCTCTGTGAAGGCTTCCTCCTTACTCTCTAGCAATGTTTACTAGTACAGTATGTAGCAAGCTACCTAGAAGAACCTACTGAAGATCACAATTTGCTTGACATTAAGTGAAAATCAAATTGGAGGCAACAAGCACCGATTTAGAAGCTGCCGCAAAAACAGAAAGAAAAATGCACAGGAAAGCAGAGCATACTGCGAACGCGGCAGGTCTGGTTGCGTCCATGACTTGGCAACCATGAAAGGTCACCAATAAAGTCATGCAGGTGCCACAGCTTAAGGGGATGGGATGCAACATAAGTTGTGAACTGCAACTGGATAGCCCAAACTTGAGACAGCATATCATAGGAGATGCCCAACCCAAAATAGACGTGACGAGCTGAAGAGTTCAGAAAGAAAAGGCAGCCCCAAAGCACGGACAACTGTCAAACCGTCTTTTCAAGCAGACCCCAGGCACCCAACAAGTCCCTCGACTCCATTTTGAGATGCCGTCCAAGACTGTTTGTTTTCCTGACTTTGTACTTTGAGGAAACATTTCATTCACTGATGCCTGTGCTGAGGAACTCCTGCTGCATATCTGCCGCTAGAGCTCTGGCTGCACAGGATTCTGAGGCACATACTGAGGCTATTCTGACGATCACTAGAAACCGGACTAAGGGAGCCCAGCCTCAGTGATCATTAGAACCACTCGGCTTGCCCGCAAGCCCATTAGTTCAGGATGGCTCCCTACCCATGTGCAGGGAGATCGGGCTAAGCCCGCTCTCCCCGCACAAACCCTAATGGCACTTCACACTAATTGTGTGGAGCGCCTCCCTATCTGCTATTAAAGATCTTCTCACTAAGCAGCACTGGAAAAACTTCCAAGGTTGCCTGGAACTCAGTTTCAAAACCACTGATTTAGGGCCATATGAGATGTGACATGGAAGCCCTAAGTCTGTAATTCCTGACATATTTTCCTCTCTCAAAAAATAACAGTGGGAGTCTACATTTGGCTCTTATCCAAACTACTCTTGAAACTGCTATTTACCATGAAAGGGCAAGCTTCTAGGCATGATTTGTGTCTGTAAATTCCACCACCATCACCTAATTCTAGGTTTAAGGAGGCCATTTAAGTTGGAGAATTGGTACTGAGACAAAGGGCCCTTTCTCATGATCAGGGACCCAGGCGGGAGGGTGCTGAGGAGGAAGGATACAGAAACTTACCTCCCCAGTTGGGTTCCAGTTGCTGGGTGCACATCTTGCATGCCCACATGATCCTCTGCTGCTCCAGGCAGTGTAGAGTTGTGGGGGTTGGGACATGTTGTCCCAGCCCCAGGAACTCCCACAATGCACTGTCAGCATTGTCTACTCGAAGATATCCTTAGGAGATGGAGACATCGCTCAGCGATAACTCTGGCAAGCAGGATACCCAGCACCATACAGCTCTCCTCACCAAAGGTCAAATTTCCACTGACATATTTGAGAATGTAAGAAATAGCAGGAATCACTTTTGAGAAGGAGGGGGTTCCCACTGTTAGGTATCTGCAGAATCAGTTCAATTGTGCACTAGACAACTGCGAATTGGGCTGGTTAGAGAGGTTCAATTTTGAGCCACTTGGTTCGAGCGAGATCATCGAACCAATGGGCTCAGCCGACTGGTTTGACAAAACCAATGTGCATACTACAGTTCGCATTGACTATGGATCAAACAGCACCACATACTGTCCATGCACATCTCTACCCACTGTTTCTTATCTTCATCATATCCCAGTTTAAATGACAGAAGACCTGCTTCTCGTCTTAGACCTCCTCTGTGATAGAAAAGGATCTGAGGGAAGAGAAAAGATTGGAGGCAACCACCAATACTGAAGCTTTTCTTGTAATCCGTGAGAAGAGCTTCTCTCGGGTCTGCAGGGAGAGCAGGCTTAGCCCACTCTGCCTGCAGACAATCAAAGGGCAGCCCTGAGGCAGCCGGGTTGGTCACCCACACAACTGTCAAATCCGTCACGGAGCCGGAGGGGGCTGCAGGGATTGGGGGCTGCATGGATCCCGGAAGTCCCAGGAAGCCCCGCACAAGTGTGTGTGGCATCCTGGAGAGACTCCCGAGCCTGGGAGGCTGGCTGCAGCCTCCCGGTTGGGGGTCTACTTATGTGTCAGCATGCGCTGCGGTAACACATGAGCAAAGAAACGAGGTTAACTGAATGCTCGCTCTGTTAACTTCATTTAAGGGGAGGGTTTTCTAGGCGGGCTAGCCGCCTTGGGAGCACTGGGCTCTCCTGTGAGCCCGGTGGTTCCCACAATCAACGGGAAGTGGGCTAAGTTCCCTTAGCCCGCCTTCCACTGATTGTGGGAATAGGCTCATTGACTAGCTAGTGAACAAAACAAAATTTGTGGCTCTCAGATGATAGCTAACTACAGTCTCTCTGTTCAGAGACATTGAAGCCATTCACATGACCTGCTGGGCAAGCAAGCAGTAGGAAGGCTCTGAAAACCTTGCCTTTCCCCTGATGATCGTTTTTTGGCTGGAGTGCACTCCCACACAATCAGCCCTGCTCCGGGCAGAGCAGAGCAGAGCGGATTGCTCTGAGGCTGGAAATTGTCCTGGCCTCCGGGAATCCCCCCCTGCACCACACGCCGAACACTGCACTGGAGAATTCCCCCCAGGGAATTCTCCTTCCCTTCTCAACCCCATCTCCCACCCACCCACCCACCCACCCACCCACTCTTCAGGATCCCCAGACTGGACCGCCCTAGCCTGATTTAGGCTGCATGTGTGAATACCCTTATAATGTGCCAAGCCTCCATTAAAAAGGTTGACAGGAGTTCGTCTCAGGGGGCAGACTTTGGTGTCCCATCGCAGGACAGTGAATTGTCAGTCAATTATGGCATACGTCTCCATCACATGGGGCATCACTGATTTTCTGCTCAAGGTACCCAAAACGTCTCAGGCTGTCTCTTGCCTCCACTAGGCAATGACAAGTTCTGATGTCCTGATTGCCTAATAATACTCAATAAGCCCAGAGTTTAGCTTTTCACATTTGCACAATGTATACCATAGTTAAAAGAGTGGTGGTGGGGAAAACACTTTACAAACAGTCGCCACCGACAACATAAGCAAAGAGAATTACATATGCAGTTGAAATTGCACACAATTACTTGCAAACCATTACATCTCCTCACCCCTCCTTTCCCCGTTCAGAGTGTATTAAAATAGGTGGGAAAGTATTTGCACAAAGGTTAACTAGAAACATTTATGTGTCTTCTAGAGCCGTTATTCATATAACGTATTTTTTTCCACATGAAAGAGAAAACTATTACTAATGCCAGCATTATTTTGTTCTATTACTTTTCTGCGGTGCATTGCAAAGAAAGAAAGCAATTTTAAAGAACACACGCCACACTTATCATAATCAGACTTTTTCTTACAGCATTTTAGGAGGCGGCAAAATGTCTCTAGGGAGACACAGAGAGCTGTAAGGGGAGAAATGAGCGACTCCCTTACAACTTCAGCTTAAGAATGTCTTGGCAGGATCAGGAGGGAGCCAACTCCCCAAATGAACTCCCCACTGAACACAAGAGGGCCTGTCCCCCACCCCCCTGTTATGCTCAGGTTTCATGAAGCAGCTGTCTAACCTCTTGGGATATGTCAGGTCTCTCAATGTGTCTCAGCTGTGATGGCTAAACAGAGCCTCTCTGTTCATGGCAGTCTATCTCTGAATCCCAGACGCTGTGGACCAACTGCAGAGAAGGGCTGCTGTCTCCACACCCAATTTTTAAGCTTCTTAAAAAATATGAAGGCCACAGGAACAGCTTGAAGGCAACACTCCTCTATTGCTCCCCAGTAACTGGAATTCAGTGGCACAGTGCCTCTGACAATGGAGGTTTGATCTAGCCATCATGGCTGCTAGCCACTGATGACTCTTAGTAACCAAGTAGTCATCATAGCTATTTAACTGCTATTTATCATGCATGCAGATTTTGGGGAGAGGTTTTATCCCAAACCCACAAAGCAGAATAAACACACTACCGAAGAGACTGATCGCGATTACTGGGATAAAAGAAACTCAGAGGATGTTGCACTTGTTGCAACTCAACCCCCTAAAGGCCAGCAAGTCCAGAGACAGAACAGGTGGCCTGGCACGTGGCAGCTGTTACTTGCGGATGGCTGGGAAAGGCTGACATTTGGGCTGGGAGGTCCCGAGAGGGACTGTAGAGAAGTATTTAGTGTGGGAGGAAGACAGGGCTCCATTGTCAGGAAAAGAAAGGGGGAAAGATGTTTCAGGAAAGGGTGGACATTTTGATTGTTTGGATTTCCGCCATTCCTGTGCCAAAAACTATGAAAGGTTTGTGGGCTGCTGTCCCCACTTGATACAGGGATTTCCTGCCCACTTGATCCTTGTGACCCACCACTGCGCTTATGTGTACTTAGGCCACAGAGCCATCTTAGGGACACAGGAAGCTACTTTCTACTGACCAGGCAGGAGTCTCTCTCAGCCCTATCTGGGAGAAGCCCAGGGAGGGAACTTTGAACCTTCTGCATGCAAAAATTAGGGACATGCAAACAGGTTTAATGTCAGACAGGTTCAACGGTCTGATATCAAACCACCACCACCCCGGTTCAGTTCGGTATCGGATTGAAGCCTCCCCCCTCCCCCAGCTGTTCAGGGGGGCTGTAATTTTTTAAAAAACATTTTTTTCCTGTACTCACTCCCACTCCCACCAGGGACTTCTCTGAGGCCATTGGGGGGGGCGTGTCTCTGGAGGTTCCTCCTCCCGCCACCAGCCTCCATTATGCGGCAAATGGCCCTGTTCAGGCAGTCTTCAGCCCATTCTAGGCCTCACCCTCATTGCAGTAGCCATTTTGGAGGCTGTTGCACATGCCTAATGGGCCTCTGCATAGCCTGAGTCATGCAGGGGGTCTGGGGGTTGGGGGGCGGGGAAGCCAAACTGGCCCATTCAGACTCGAACCAAACTGGGCCAGCCGGTTTTGTGCAAACCTTTAGCAAGCATGCAGGTGCTCTTCCCAGAGCGGCTCCATCCCCTGTGGAGAATATCTTACAGTGCTCATGTGCATGTAGTCTCCCATTCAAATGCAAATCAGGGCAGACCCTGCTTATCAAAGCGGGCATGTCATGCTTGCTACCACAAGACCAGAAGTGAGTCAGGAGGATGCAACAGCAGCCCAGGTGAGTCAGCGTCAAGAAGGAGGCACTGGGTTGCTGTCAATACTGAAAGACTGTCCTGCTGCCTCAGCCTGCTTAGAAAGTTACCTAGCCAAGTTGCTGACCTTAGGCATCCAAGAGTGCAGTTTCTACCACCGGACTCAGGGATGGCCACCCACACCCCTGGCCTAGCCCTGATCAGAGATCTACATAAGAAATTCTAATCTAAGAGGACCTTTGTGGATCAGACCAAAGGTCCATCTAGAACAGCAGCCTCTTTTCCAGAAAGGAGCATTGGAAGCTGCCTACACCAAGTCAGTTCATAGGTTAAACCAGCTCAGTGTTGGCAGTGGTTCTCTGAAGTCTCACAGGCAGCAGTCTGTTGTATTATATCCAGTATCTTTTATGTTTTGTTGAGAAGTTTGCCCCAGTGGGGATCCTGTAGAGGGTGTGGGGGGTGGAGTCAGAACGGGGAAAAGAGGGGAAGGAGAACAAGGGAGTTGTTTCTGAATAAACTCACAGTTAGATCTCTATTACTTTGGGTTTGTGAGGGAAGCAGCTCTAAAACAGAGGGAGGCTATTCACATGATGGGGCGAAATCGGGCAAGCGGAGGCTAACCCAATCTCACCCCACCGTGTCAACCACCAGGCTCTGCTGTGAGCCCGGTGGTTCCTAGGTGGGTAACCCGCCTAGCTACCCCTGCCCTAAAACACAGCTCCACAAACCTGGTTTTAAAGATCGTGAGTAGCCACGGCATGGCTCCACGCCACAGTTACTCATGAGTAGACCCCCAGAGGGGAGGCGAAAAGCCGCCTCCCAGCTCCGGGGGTCCCGCCAGCATGCCCTGCACACTCACGCAGGGCATGTTGGAGCTTCCGGGGGCCAATTGGCCCCCGCTCCCCCCAGCCCCCACTGGCTCTGTCACGGAGCCGGCAATCGTGTGGGCAGCCAATCCATCCACCCAGGCTTAGCCCGCTCTCCCCGCGCACTCTCCAGAACCGGGTCTCACTGACTGTGAGACTCGGCTCAGGGTCTACTCACATGACCCCCGTGGGTGGGCAGGGTTCAACCTACTTTGCCCCAGTCAGCCATACTGAGCCCTTGTGGCATGCAAGCCATACGCCCGCACGGCCAGCACTGCCGGGAGCAGCACAGATGACTATCCGCACTGTTCCTGGCAACGCAGGTAAACAGAGACCAGGCCTCATTGTCCCTGCTTCCGAGAATCCTGCTGTGTACTGGGATTCCTCCAGGGGAAGGGCGCTTTAGGCACCTGTCTCTGTGTCAGCGCACCCAAAATCCCAGGAGCCGTGTTAAGGGCTTATCCTTAACCTCGGCTAAGAGTCGGGCTTCGGGGCTAGATCCTGGCAGTTCTTCAGATCCTAGCAGTTTTCATAGGCTTAAGGCAAGGTGTGGCTGCTCAGAACAGCCTCACAGTCTTTCCCAATTCTACCTAGAGATGCTGCCAGGGAAGGAACCTGGGACTCCCTGCATGCAAGAAGATGATCTACCATTGATCTACAGCCCATTCCCTGATGTCACTTAAAAGCCCACCACCAAGATACAGACACAACAACCCTCCCTGTTAATTGCCCCCCACTAAACAGTTGACATCCCATAACATACTGAAACTATTCTCACGACCACTGGAAAGTGGGCTAAGGGAGCTTAGGTGAGCCCAGTGCTCCTAAGGCGGCTAGCTTTCCTAACTACTCCATTATCCTCATCTTTTTGCTCATGTGCAGCCGCGGCCCGCAGCGACACATGATTAGACCCCCCCCCCCACCGACCAGGAAGCTGCAAGAAGCCTCCTGGGCTTGGGGGTATCTCCAGAATCCAAGCAGCCTCCGAATCCAAGCAGCCTCTCAGGCTTGGGTGTCTCTTCCTGTGGGGCATCCGATCCCCACCAGCTCCTGATAGAGCCGGCAGTCATCTGGGCAGCTGATCTGGCTGCCCAGCTATGAGCGGCTGCTCGTCTGTAGGGAGCTCTTTTCACTGATCATAAGAGCTTCACTGTCTCCAAACACAGAGGTTATAATTAGCTCTCATCAGAGTTCCACAAATTCAGGTTTAGCTCACTGGCCAGCCAAAATTTGTGGTTACCACCAATCCCTTTGCTCCCCTCGGATCCTTTTCTGGCACAGAAGATGTCTACGGAGAGAAGTGGGTCTTCTGTCATTTGCACTGGGATATGGAGATGATAAGAAACAGTGGGAGCCCCCTCCTTCTGCTCAGAAAGGATTCCTGCTGCTTCTTACCTTCTCAAAAATGGCTGTGGAAATGAGACCTCTGGGGAGGAGATCTGTGTGGTGCTGGGTGTCCTGCTGGCCAGAGGGCTTGGAGCACCCACCACTGGCGAGCCGGCATGCAGACTTATGAATGCCTGGCTATGATAGCAAATGCAAACTTTAAAAAGGGCTGTTAAGACACATTTATTCATCCAGGCTTTTAATTAGGCTTATAGACTCCATCATTGTTTTAAAGTTGTTTTAATGTTTTAATTTTGCTTTAATCTGTGTTGTTTTACTGTAAACCATCCAGTCATGAGTTTTGATTAGTCATTTATATCTAGCATATAAATTTGCTAAATAAATAAATAAATACAAATAAATAAATTCCACTATGGATGCTCAACTATTCCAGTTAACCACAAACAAGAAGAAGGACCTGAGACATCAGTTTTCAAAAATGCAATAGACTTCATACTTCTAACTATGCTGGCCTTGGGCCGAAATAAACAAATACAATACTGTACATACATACTTCTAACCAGTGTTGTGTTGAAATTAATGATGAATTACTTCTGCTATCATTCTAAACAAAATGATTCCACAGGTTTACACCTGTAATAGTTATGAGCTTTCCCCCTCTGAACAAGTATAATCACAATTTCACAAGTATAATCACAATGGACCCACCGTCCATTGCGGTCATCCGTGGAGGTCTGTCTCCAGTTGCCGCCAGTTCGTCTGGTGGCCACACGGAGACGGGCCTTCTTGGTTGCTGCCCTGGGACTATGGAATGTGCTCCCTACTGAGAAACAATCCTCCCCATCTCTGACAATTTGTAAAAAATATTTTAAAACCCATCTTTTTACTCAGGCTTTTTCAGCTTTTTAATAGGTTTTTAATTCTGTGATTGACATTCAAATTGTTAGTTTTTAATTGTTTTTATGTGTTTTTATATGCGTTTTTAACTGTTTTATCATTGTGAACTGCCCAGAGACACGAGTTGGGGTGTTATAAAAGTGTAATAAATAAATTTTTAAAAAATTAATTTATTACACAATAATGTTTTCTAGTTATAATGAAAGAGGTAGTTTATGGCCTTTCTCTTCCCCTCCCTCTCCCCACCCCCAGGGGTACTGCTGCATCCTTCTGTAAAACGAAACTACCTCTCTTTTCTTTCCTTAAGGGCACAAGCCCTTTCCAATTACTGGAAACATACAATCCTTTCAGTTTTTGTGAAAGATTTTGGCACTTCGTGGGTTGTTGCTGGTTTTACCAAGCAGGGTTCTGTTGCATCTAGATTACAGGTAAAGTATCTCTATTTCAGTTTGCACAGATGAGGAGCACTACTAGAAGGTGAAGAGAAAGCAATGCTGCTCCCTATCACTTTTTAAAACTGATAAAGCAGCACTCGGCCAAATCCTTCAGCTTGTCAGAGAAGCCTCGCCCTCACGCTTCAGACCGCGGCAGCTAGATCAGCATTTACAGAGTTAACGTGAACAACTGGGATGTCACCATCACTGGCCTGATCACTGTCACTATCTTACAGAAATGCCTAATATTAGTCTTGGAGACTGCCTGCCTCCAGAGCCTTATGGTCGTGTCCAGCTTTTGCCCTGCTCGGTTCTACTAAGCCGGATGAAGCTGCTGCTGCTGGTACGCCATTATAACGTGTTAAGGCCACAAGAAGGCCAGTGTTCTCAAGGGGAAGGTTGGCCTTCCTGAATATCTCCATGAGAAGTTGCTAGATAGAGCTCGTGAGTGCCTCTTGAGCAATGTCAGGGTTGGCCTTAGGCGTGGTGGGTGAGTCGGGTGGTAGCTCAGAGGGCTTCTCTGAAGGGGGTGCCTGGCTGGGCTTGGTAGCTCATTGGCTGTCAACAGAGAGAAAAGGAGAACCAGGAAACTGCTTTCTCTGCCTAATTTCTCATCTATGGAAAGAGAGAGGGGGAGGATGGAGGGAAGAGAGAGGCAGAAAAAGAATGGAGAGAAAGACCCAGAGAGAGGGAAGAAAACTGAAGAGACCACTGCAGAAGGCCTGGGAGACTTCAGAGGAATCTCAGAACTGGAGCACAAGAGCACTGGTAGCAAAGCAGCACATTACTGAGTGGTAGTTCTGGACCCTTTTCACGGGCATTGCTGGAAAGCCTGGGGACAGTAGTTGGGCCTGTTATATTACTAGGTTTTGCAATCCTGAAACTTGGAACAGCACTGATAAACCAACCGTTGTGGGCATGGGGGGAGGGGGTGTGCCAAGCGCAGGGTGCTATTTATCCTAGGACTTGCTCTCCTCTGGGTGCTATTTATCCCAGGGTGCTATTTATCCTAGGACTAGCCCTGGCTAGAGCAGTCCAGTGAAAGAGTGGATTTTGACCTACCGGACTCAAAATCCTCACCTTGAGTGGCTGCTAAAGAGATTGACCAGTAGGACAGTTCAAAGCATTGCAGTGGGCTGACAAAAAACTTCCTCAGATGTGCCTGTCTTGAAGCCACAAAGCCATGGAAAATACTATGAAGGTAAGCAGAGGCTACAAACTCTATTATTAGTGGTATAATTATATAGAACAATTCATGTACATGGTGCTTTCAAGAAGATGGGTCCTTGCACTGAGGAGCTTGCAATCTAAAATTCAACATAGAGAAGGAAGAGGCATGAGAGGGAGAAAACATGGCCACTATCTGACCAGCGTGAAGGGAAAAGCACAGCGATTAGACAGATCCTGTGCATGAGCAAATCATGGGGTACAGCTTGACAGCACCCAGGATCATGTCTCTACTTGCAGCTGTCCCTGATAAGTGGGTCAGGCTAAAACTCCTTCTGTAGAGTCAAGAGTTCTGAATGCCTGGGAAACTTTCCACACTCAAGGGGACAAGTTAAAAGCCAACGAGGGGGAAAAGGACAAACCTAACAAGCCAAAGAACATCTAAAGGAGAAGAAAAAGGATGTCCAACCAAGCTCTAAACCTAAAGTATTTGTAGATTAAAACCTCCTCTTCCTCCCACGAAGCACTATTCACTCACTGCCCTCATTCCCCAACAATAGCCCAGTTTTCAAAAGAACAAATTTTGCAAAATGCCGTTTGCCCTCGACCCCTTAGAAAGGTCGCTCAGCATCTTGTGCTGTTTGGGTCCTAGCACTGAAGTTCCTTTCAGGACAAAGTAGGGAAGCAGTTAAAGAAATGAAAAGAATACCTCATGGCCCCATGGAACAGAGAGCAATGGCCGATCCGTGCACCAGTTCCTCTCCACAACTAGTTGTGCAGTTTTACCAGAGACTTTGAGCCTGCATCACAGCTTCCTTTGTGGTCTAGCAATATGCTAATACATCCGTTTTGCAGCAAACTTTCCTCCCGCTTTCAGTAGTAAGCAAATGCTTTGGACTTCTAACACTTTATGAAGTGTCTTAAACAAGCAGGGGTAGGAAGGGAACTGCCTCAGACTTCATTCAGGAGACTTGCAACAATGTTTTAATAAAAAGGTATTCAATTGTTCTTCACAAAGGGCTAATGAGAGTTTATAGGAACCACCATGAGCTGAACTCCATTTTGTGGGTCTGAGAGGGAAGTGGTAGATGCAACTTCTCTCCTGTTCACTGGAGGCCACCAAGCTAAATTCTGAACCGAGAGTGGAGAGCATTTAAACAAAAGAATCCCATGCAGATAATGGATTCAAGTCCCTGCTTAGCAATTAAGCTCAATGTGTGAAACAGTAATTCTCCTTCTAACAACAAGGTGAGTGTGCTACCCAAAGCTCTTTGGAGGAAAGCAGCATTTTAAAAAGTAATACATAAAATAAGTTTTATTTATTTATTTATTTATTTGATTTCTATACCGCCCTTCCAAAAATGGCTCAGGGTGGTTTACACCGAGAAATAAACAAATAAGATGGAACCCTGTCCCTAAAGGGCTCACAATCTAAGAAGAAACATAAGATAGACACCAGCAACAGTCACTGGAGGTACTGTCCTGGGGGTGGATAGGGCTAGTTACTCTCCCCCTGCTAAATAAAGAGAATCACCACATTAAAAGGTGCCTCTTTGCCAAGTTAGCAGGGGTTAGTCTTGACCTTGTAGCTCCTCCCTTCTTCCTATAACCAGAATCATTTAGGACCACTCTGTCCTATCTGTGGCTGCTCCCCTTGTTCAAAGACACAGATATGACATATGTTGGAGAGGAGAGCTGGTCTTGTGGTAGCAAGCATGACTTGTCCCCTTAGCTAAGTGGGTCTACCCTGGTTACATATGAAAGGGAGCCTCTATGTGTGAGCACTATAAGATATTCCCCTCAGGGGATGGAGAAGTGCAGAAGTTCCAAGCTCCCTCCCTGGCTTCTCCAAGATAGGGCTGGGAGAGATTCCTGCCTGCAACTTTGGAGAAGCCGCTGCCAGTCTGAGAAGACAACACTGAGCTAGATAGATTAATAGTCTGACTCAGTATATGGCAGCTTCCTATGTCCCTATTTCAGAGTATGTATACAGTGCCTTGCCCTCTCCTCACTGAGGAACTCGTGACCCTGTTGAGGGCTAGATACCTTTGAAGTGATGCAGATACTTTGACGTTCCTGTGAGCTATCTTGCAGCACTACCACAAGCTGAATGTTTATATAATAACCACATTGGGTTGTTCACTGCTGTTGGAAAATGTTATATTTTGAAAAGTGGTATATAAATGCATGACATACATAAATGAAATAAAACTAATGTGAGCCCTTCTTCCCCATAGCTCTCTGAAAATTCCCCCCATATTATCTATAATTTCTTAAGAAGGAGAGCTGGTCTTGTGGTAGCAAGCATGACTAGGGATGTGCAAACAGGTTCGACCCCATGCAGGGTCGAACTAAACACTCCAGTTCAGTCCGACTTCGGACCAACCCCCCCCCCGGTTCGGGGGGTCCACGAAGGTTCCCCCTCCCCCCGCCGGCCTCGGTCAGCACCACTGCGGCCTGTATAACCTTTTATTTTGGCCCATTCGAGCCTCCATAAGTTGGCGCGGCAGCCATTCCCCCCACCACCATGCATGTGCAAATGGCCTCTGCAAGGCCTGGCATGGTCCAGGGCCTCGCAGAGGCCATTTGAGCATGCATATTAGCCATTTCTTTTTTTAAAATGGCCTCTGTGAGGCCCTGGACCACACCAGGCCTTGCAGAGGCCATTTGCACATGCACGGCGGCAGGGAAAATGGCTGCCGTGTCAACCAGTTCGGTCCGGCACCCCTTAGAACACTGCCCAGTTTGGTTCGGTCTGGGGGGGGGTTCCGCAAAGTTTTTTTTAAAATTACCTTTAGCCCCTTTGGGGGGCTTCTTCTAGGCCGCACAGGGGTCTGCAAAGGTTACCCCTCGCCCTGCCAGCCTTGTTCAGCACCGCCGTGGCCCGTATAACCCTTTATTTTAGCCCATTCGGGGCTCCAAGAAATTAGCTTGATTTGAATTAACAGGTGTGGGAAAGGTGAAGCATTCCTCAGCTACCCACAAATTCCCCCCAACAGAGCTACTTCCCACCTTTACCTCTGTAAAAAGCAATGTGTAATTCCCTCCATAGCGAGAGCTGCTGGCACAATTCTGACTAGGCCTCACCTAGCCAGGAACTTTGTGGGAACAACTTAGCAACTTCTGAGCTCTTGAGGAAAATACTGCATGCACACATTTCCTTATATCTCACAAGTAAATGGGCTGAAGAGAAGAGAAGAGAAGAGAAGAGAAGAGAAGAGAAGAGAAGAGAAGAGAAGAGAAGAGAGGAACTTTTAATCTTTTTTTAAAAAAGAACTTTTTTTTTTAATGAAAGCAAAACATTCAGGGAGAGAAGCTGCAATATCCCTGCCAGACCCTGGCACCTCATGTAAAAACAGTAAACACGGGCTGACATCCAAATTAAGTTACTCAGTAGTATTACTCAGGAGTTACTCCAAAGTACAACTTAATTTCAATAGGACTTTCTCAGAAGTGAGTTGGTCTGGATGTCAGCCCATGGGTAAGCCAATGTCAGCCAATGGGTAGTAACCCCTGATAACTTGGTAAAGAGGCACCTTTTAACGTGGTGATTCTCTTTATTTAGCAGGGGGAGAGTAACGGGCTCTATTCACCCCCAGCACAGTATGCCTCCAGTGACTGCTGCTGGTATCTAGCTTACGTTTCTTTTTAGATTGTGAGCCCTTTGGGGACAGGGATCCATCTTATTTATTTATTATTTCTCTGTGTAAGCCACCCTGAGCCATTTTTGGAAGGGTGGTATAGAAATTGAATAAATAATAACAATAATAAATAACATCCTTAACAACGTTCTTCAAAAACATTTTAGGGAACCTTTGAAAATGTGAAACTGCCCTATGGAATCAGATTTTGGTCCACCCAGCTCAGTTCTGCCTGTTCCAACAGGAAGCAACTCTCAGAGGTTTTCCCCAGTGTTGCTACTTAAGGTCCCTTTAAACTGGAGATCAAACCTGGAACCTTCTGCATTGAAAACATTTGGTCAGCCACTGAGTTAGTCCTTTTATACTCTCATGCCGCCTTTAAATCCTTTGCCAGTCCTCTGTTCTCAACCATACCTGCACATTTTCGCTGCAGCTGACAGCAAAACCTTAACTATAAAGGACATAATTGCTCATCTCACTGGCTACCTAAGTGCGTTGTGCTAATGAAAGTTAATCCTTTAAGGATTATGGGGAGAGCCAATGTGACAAATTATTATGCCCATCTCATAAAAGAAATATCACTGCAAAAGAAACTAAGTGCCGAAAGCCCCTCTTGGTAATGTGTAGCACAGTCTAATTTTAGATGATTCCCTGGTCACCAGAGAGTTTTCAGTACATACGGCCAAGCCTAGCTCAATCAACTGACTTTTTATCTCTATGGCTGCAGGTCATATTATCTCATGAATGAACTGTTATGTAGGTCAGTTAAGAGCCGTCTTCTAATTGAATGCACGTTCCAGCGTTGGCATTCATGCCCTAGATATAAGCATTCCTGATAAAAGGGGAAAAGCAGCAGTGCTCCTAATGGGAAAGAGATGGGGGTGGGGGGAGAACACTGAAAAACAGGCTGTGCTAAAAGGCAAAGAGGGGGAAAAGCCAGATTTATTGGGTCAGTTGAACAGGGCTACATGCCCTTGATTCTTGGGATTGGGTACGTTACAGACCTAGTAAAGTAAACAAATTTGGGCTTATGTGCAAGCAGTGTGGTTGTGTGACTTGAACCTCTAGGCATATCTGTATTACAGGCAAACTGGCTTAATCACCATTCCCTCTTCCCAACGAACTCTGGGAATTGTAGTTCTGAAGGGAAAGGGGAGGCACCAGGGATGCCCAATAGAGAATTCTCCGCAGCACTGCCAAATGACAGCTGCCAGGACGCCTTGGAGGGCATGAGAACAGCTGAATGGATATGAAAGCAATGGAAGTTTGGAGTGCAGATATGCAGAGAGAGAGAGAGAGAGAGAGAGAGAGAGAGTGAGAGAGAGTGCTAGTGCTGTGCAAGCACAGCTGCACCATCAGAAAGCACTCTATTTTGCAAGAGCAAGGACCTAGGGGGAAAGGGCCATGAGGCAAGCCAGCTGCTTGACGAGTGCTCCTTCCAGGGCGAAGAAGGCCTGATGGAGCCTGTCTCCTGCCCTCGCACAGTCCCAGGTAAAGGACACCATTAGAAACCTGGTTTAATTTTTCCTGTCTGCTGCAAACTGCTAGTTCCCAGAAAGCACATGCTCCTGGCACAAGCTGCAAGCAGTGGTGACTGGTCAGTAAGGACAGGAGGGACAGTGCTCCCCCCAAACAAAAACAAACTAGCTAATAATGGATCAGAATTAGCAGCAGCCAGGAAACCTCAACAGCAGGGAGCTTCTTCCAGTCCCTCCTCTCCGGCCTGTAACTTCTTGTTTTGGTCTTACTGGCTGGAACAGCTGCTGCTACTCAAGCTGCTCCAGCCAATCTGATTCCTAGGGAGCTCATCCTGGCACTGCCCCCAGGAAGAACTAAAATAATGGGTTAAAATGCACTTCCTGGTGGCTTCCGGGAGTTTATTTTTACATACATCCCCCCTTCTTCCTGGGGGGCTGTGCCAGGAGGAGCCCCCTAGGAATCAGATTGGCTGGAGCAGCTTGAGTAGCAGCTGTCCCAGCCAGTAAGACCAAAAGAGGAAGTTGCCAGCAAGGGAGGAGGGGCTGGAGAAATTCCCCTGCTCTCCAGGATTCCCTGGCTGCTGGCAAGTCTGATCTTTCACTATCTTGTTTGTTTGGTGTGAGGGGGCATGTGATCCCTGCTTTCTCCCTTCTGTCCCTCTTTCTGCCTTTTGCCTGCTTTTCTCCCTGCTTTTTGCCGTGGTTTGTGTGTCTATGTGCTTTCTATCTTCTTCCCCCCACACCCCACAAATCTTTTCTGTTTTCTACTTTTGCCCCTGCTTTTCTGCTCCTCCCCCCTTTCTTTTCTCCTCAATGCTTGGGTAAATACCCAAGCCTGCTGGCATGGAGGAAGGGGAGGGGGTCGGCTTTCGCCTCTGTGAATAGGTTCTCCCCTGCCCCACCCACCCCCACTCCAAAGCCCACCAGCCGCTACTGGCTGCAAGTTCCCATCTCATCATGTTGTGTGAACCTGCCAGTGTTGGGTTCACACAACTGTTGATTTGAACCTGGGTGGCAGAAGGAAGTGCCACATTGGTGGGTTAATACAACATACTGGAACCAGAACTTGGGGCTCATGCGGTGGTTCACGGCAGCTCAACTGGGGTTCATGGCAGCCATGCTTGCCTCATGTCATGTAAAGCGGCCCTTCATCCCCCCCCCCCCCGATTAGGGTTCAACAGTCAAGCTGGATTTGGCCTGACAGGACATGGCAGTTGGAAGGGACTGATGCGGCCCCTCCTGATAGTGCTACTGTCGTGTTATGTTGGGTCAGAATCGGACGTTTAGGTCTGTGCATAGGCCCACTGTGTGCATGGATGTGCATCTGTGCTCAGCAGCTACCCATGCCAGGCATTGTGCCAGTGTGGGGCACCCTGGGATGTGGGCGGCAGTCACTCCCAGCGTCTACCTCCGCTGCATCACTGCTCATGTGGGTGCGTGGTGCAGCGGAGGAGAGGACGGCGGCTGCTCATCCACCGGGAAGGCAGGTGACCTCCTGCCTTCCCTGCAGCCCGCCTAACCTCCCCAGCAAGGTCATGTGCACAACCTCAGTGTTGGACTTAAGGGAGTCCTGAGTTCATTCTGACTCAGTCTTGAAGCTCACAGAATGACCCTGGGCCAGACACAATCTCTCGGCCTAACCAATCTCAAAGGGCTGTTGTGAGAATAAAATGAGAGAGGGCAGGGTAAAATGAAATAAACAGATGTGGGTGCCACTGCATATCAATATGTGATTGCAAGCACCTATAGCCACTGAAATATGCAAACAAAGCTGCTTCAGGGAGGTCTTATCAGAATCCAACAACTATGATGATGCATAAGGAGAGCTGGTCTTGTGGTAGCAAGCATGACTTGTCCCCTTAGCTAAGCAGGGTCCACCCTGGTTACATTTGAATGGGAGACTACATGTGAGCACTGTAAGATATTCCCCTTAGGGGATGGAGCGGCTCTGGGAAGAGCATCAAGGTTCCAAGCTCCCTCCTTGGCAGCATCTCCAAGATAGGGCTGAGAGAGACTCCTGCCTGCAACCTTGGAGAAGCTGCTGCCAGTCTGCGTAGACCAGGGATTCTCAGCGTTGGGTTCCCAGATGTTATTGAACTTCAACTCCCATAATTCCCAGCTATAGCGGCCTTTGACAGGGAATTATGGGAGTTGAAGTCCAATAACATATAGAGACCCAATGTTGAGAATCCCTGGTGTAGAAAATACTGAGCTAGATAGACCAATGGTCTGACTCAGTATATGGCAGCTTCCTATGTTCCTATAAGGATGCATACATACGTTCATGATATGGATGGGATTTGATATGGATCCAGCTCAGTCAAGTCCAGAGAACCATGTCTGTGTTCTTTGGTGGAGGAACACCAAGCCTGTCTAGCCCACTCGCCAGTGCTTCTGTCCTGGACACCATCTCTCACTGTGCCCATGTAGCAGAACCCCACTTCAACTGATGCCTTGTGCCTTGCCGAGTACCAGAAAGCTGGAGTCAATTGCCTCTCTATTGGCATTCAGGTGAGAGAACAGGAGTGGAAGCCAGGACTGTATCAACTGGTGCCAATTAAAATTCTATGTTGAGGGAAATCTCCTCCCTACCAATTAATATACTTTGCTTTCACAGAATTGTAGAAAAAAGGAAAAAAGAGAAAAAGAAAGAAAAAAGGAGTTTTATACTGAAAATTTAACTGCTTTTATTTTATGTTTTATGTGAACTGCCCTGAGCCATTCTGGGATGGGTGGTATATAAATGAAATAATGAAATGAAATGAAATAATGAATTTTTCCCTCATTGTATACACAACAAACAAAACTGACATCTGTGGAGGGTGCATATAAGAATCCACCCTCAGTCCAGCTCTCCCTAAACACCCTGGTCTAGGCACCTGAAAGCCTGTATTATTTAGACATTTTGTGTCCACGTCCAGTCTGTTTAGAGAGTTCGCTTATTCTATGAAATTGCTTCAAAGTCTGGTCTGGGTTTTAAAGAGCAACAGAGCTGAAGGCTTCACTTCCGTCTCATTCTCCAGTTCCCTGAGTCATGCTTACATTTATATGATGTTACAGAATTGAGCCTTTAGGGAGTGTTCCACATACAGTTTGGAAAATGCTTAACTAGCCACTTGTTGATCAAACGTCATGATCACGAGGCAGATGCGAAGGACGATACAACTGCGTTTGTGTTTAATTCCAGCAAAAGTCAAGTTTCCATGCAAAATGGCTCATTTGGGAAAAGGGATTAAGCAAACTCACGGAAGAGTTTATATCAATGGATATAAACTGCAATGTACCAAATCAAACCTCCATGATCAGAGGCAGCATGGTTCCTGGAAGCTGGGAGCAGGCACAGATGGTCTTGCCTATGAGCTTTCAAAGGGAATCTTGTAGACCATAGTTGAAGAAAGGACTGGATCAAATGGATCCTTGGTCTGATCTGATCCAGAACAATCTTCTTATAATTTCAAGGGTGAAACTTTCCCCCCCGATATGTAAGCCCACTTTTTCATTCAAATTCAAATTTCCAAAAGTAGCTAACAGCAAAACACGTAATTTAAAACAATATAATACAAATAGCACCACAAAGCTGCAGCTAAAACATAACTGCAGAGAAGGAACATAAGCAAGGCGACACCAAACTAAAAACCACAGTGAGAACCATTCCAGATACAGGTCCCACCAGGTCACTGTTCAAGTAAAACATCACTGAACTACTTGGGCAAGCACAAAAAGTCTAGTGCCTAAAGTGTAATAAATAAGGTGCCATGGGAATAGCATTCCATAAACAAAGGACCACTGAGATTTATTCTAAAGTGCAGCTGGACATATTCTGTGCAATGCCAACCCCCCCCCCCCAACAATCAAAAAACAAAACACCCAAGTGCAGTATAAACTCAGTTTTTGCACAGTTGGTCTATACAATTTAATAAGGAAGTAGGTTGTTTAAAAATGAAAACATAAAAAAGAAAAGAAAAAAGAGGCTTCAAAATCGCAAGAGCTTCCTGGGGGTTCCAAGGGATCAACCAGCATCACTCTTTGGGAGATAATGAGGGGTGAAGAAGGGGAAGCTGGAGACTCAGAGAGGACAGGCCCTGATTCTCTGCAGTGAAGCAATCACGAAGGGGTGGCCTTATGGGGACAGGGAAAGGGGCTGCTAAAGTGGAGCCAGCCCTGAAGAGAATGATGGCTTGACCTTTCCTTAAAGTACTTTCTGTTTGCAAGCATCCTCTGGTGTTGGTGTATAGAGGGTGTGCATCAACCACAGTTCGAGCTGCTGGGAGGGGAGCAGGAGCTTTAAGAAAGAAGAGGAGAGGTCCTCATCTGCTCTCTGCCATCCCATGCCGCTTCCTGCTGGGGCAGCACTTGGCGCAAGTACCCCTGCACAGTGCCAGCACACAACAACAACAACAATGTATATACCACATTTCAACAAACGTTTCCAAAGTGGTTTACACAAGAGAAATAATAAATAAAGATGGAACCCTGTCTCCAAAGGGCTCACAATCTAAAAAGATAGACACCAGCAACAGACACTGGATGTACTGTGCTGGGGGTGGATAGGGCCAGTTGCTCTCCCCCTGCTAAATAAAGAGAATCACCACGTTAAAAGTTGCCTCTTTGCCCAGTTAGCAGGGGCCTAACATACAGTGCTAACACACAGTGCCTGTGCATGTGCAGACGCCATGTCCTGGCACCATGCGGGGTTACTTGGGCTGAGTACTGCCACAGCAGGAAGCTTCATAGGGTGGCGGAGAGCAGGTAAGGACCTGTCCAGGTAAGGACATGTTCTCCTCTTTCTTATAACTCCTTCTCCCCTCCCCTCGGCGCCAAACCACTGCTCGAACCGTGGTTTGTGCACAGCTCTATCATTGTGCTCTCTTTGTGCTGTCCCATGCAGTCCAACCCTAGACCAAGCCCTTATGACATAGAACTCCCACAGCAGGGGTTGCGGGGAGGATGTCACAGTTATCCCATGCTTGTCCTGTCCAACTCCTGTGAGGCAGATTAGGTGGAGAAAGAGTGACTAGCTCAAGTTCACCCAGTGAGTGTTATTGCTGAGTGGGGATTGAGCCCACTTCTCCCTGGCCAAAGTCCAACTACTAAATCACACTGGCTCAGACAACACTGGACAACCCAAGCGAAGTACCATGTCCAGCCATTAAAATAAGCATGCATAGCTTGACTTCTATTCTTCTTTGGGTGGAAGCAGAATTGAATGAGCTAAGTGCTCTTCAGGCTTCAGTGTGTGGGTGTTAGGTGCTGAGATGAGTGGTCTGGCAAGTACCTAGAACAATCAGACAGAAAGGGCAGACTAGCAGTCAACATCAGCAACCATCATCAACAACATCAGCAACCATAAGATCCATCTTATTTATTTGTTATTTCTCTGTGTAAACCACCCTGAGCCATTTTTGGAAGGGCGGTACAGAAATCGAATAAATAATAAATAATAATCCTATATAATAAAAGGCTAAGTGAGTGGCCATGGCTTTGGAATGTTGGGGATCTGCGTCCCTGCCTCCCTGGGATGTTCTGGGCCTGCGCGAAGCGCAGGCCCAGAAGAGCCCAAGAGACACAGGACCGCAGACACCAGTGTCCCACAGCCATGGGCGGCCATTAGCCGGTGTGTGGAGGCGGGGGAAAGTGGCCGAGGCGGCGGCGGAGCCGCCGCCTCGGCCATGAGCTGCGGCACGGCGAGAGGAGGCCGAGGCAACCAGAAGCGGCCGCCCTGAAAAAGGCGAGGGCAATGGCGGCGGGGGAAGACCGAGATGGGGGACAGGGAAGCTGGGTGAGGTGGTGGCGAAGCCGCCAACGAGGCCCCCGCCCGCTCACAGCTGTCGCCCCCGCCTGCTCACCCGCCCTCCCAGCTGCCCAAAATCACCTTCGCTGCTCCCCCCCCAAAAGATTAAGGGCCAAAATGGCCCATGAGAAGGTCGCCGCCCCCGCCTATCGCCCTCCCGCCCACCCAGCTGCCGAAGACCACCTTACCCGCTCCAGCCCGAGGGAAAAGAGAGGAGCTCACGAGCAGAGCTCCTCTCTGTGCTAAGTCACTGCTCAAACTGCCGCTATGGATGCAAAGGACGCCTATTGCGTCCATTGCGACAGTATGGGCAGCAGCTTAACACAGAGAGTAGCTCTGTTCCCGAGTTCCTCTCTTCTCCTTCGAGCTGGAGCGGGTAAGGTGGGCTCCGGCAGCTGGGTGCGCGGGAGGGCAATAGGCGGGGGCGGCCACCTTCTCATGGGCCATTTTGGCTGTTATTCATCCACAACCCCCCCGCAAAAAAAGTAAAAGCAAAATAAGGAAGAACAAAAACAGAGACAACAACAAAAACACAAAACAAAAAGAGAGAGGGGACAAGGGGGGGAAAAGAGACAGAAAGAGAGAGAGAGAGACAGAAAAGACGGGATAGAAAGCTAGCGCCCGTTATCATAACGGGCTTAAAAATACTAGTAAATAATAATTGACCAGCCTGAGTGAATGCTGTAGCCTTGAGAGCTTTATTAGGATCAGTTGTTTAAGATTTGTTTCCACCCAACCAAAACTTGGGAGCACACACAACTCCCAAACCCAGGTAGAGCACCGTTTTTGATTGTGTGGAATGACCTCTCTGTCTTCTTCTCCAGAACCCAGCATATTTCTGAGGAAACTCAGCCTTCCCAGGAGGAAAATTCAAATTCAATAACCATTAATTTTAAGAGTTATTCTGAGTAAACCTGTCCAAATTAATACTTGGCAACAATAGGAGATTCAAGTATTTTTCTGTTTTCACTAATCATTTAAGCCTTTTAGAATTATTACAAAAACAGAGACCTCAGCTGGAGTTTCCAGGAACTAGGAAAAAAATAATAGAAATGCTAGTTCATGCCAAAAAGCCTGGTTACAATCCAAATCACCACAAAAATAATATTGAATCCCCTAGCCCCGTTTGTGGTTCCACGCAGAGGGAGCTTTTGTATATGAACACTAATTCTCTCTGAGAGAATATATTCTTATTCAAATATTCTTGCCACAGAAAATACATATTTCGGGTGGAGAGGCAGGCTGAACAGCCGGCTATGCAGCAGATCTCCCAACTGATTAGGGACATAGGAAGCTGCCATCTGCTGAATCACATCATTGGTCCATCTAGCTCCGTATGTTCTACTCTGACTGGCAGTGGCTCTCCAGGATGTCAACCAGGGATTTTTCTCAGGCCTGCCTGCCAGGGATCGGGCCTGGATCCTTCTGCATGCTAAGCAGATGCTCTACCACTGAGTTATCGCCCCATCCATTAGCAGTTGAATCATGTACTACTTATATTTAACAAAGTGGCCAGAGGATCAGCTGTGATGTCTACACTTGCATCCACTTGACCTCTTCATAAAATTGAAAAAGAGGTATCCTAGACAAAATCTGCAACTTTGAGAGATTCCGAAAGGGGTAGCAAGCTTGTATGGCATTATATTAACGAGCAGGAACTCACACACCTCCTCCACTCTTTTCTCTCCCTCCTCTCTCATCAACAAATAGTAGAAACTTCCAGTCCTGGCGCAGGAGAAACCCATAGCTTGCCTTTCCATCCAGACCTAGCAAACTATGGGTTGCACAAACAAGAACATCAAAAATGTCATGACACAGTATCTTACCAGGGACGTTCTGGAGCAAAAATGGCAGCCACTAGACAGTGGGGCTACTCACATGACCTACTGGGCGGACGGGCGGAAGGGTTCCCAAACTTTGCCTTCCTCCCAGACAATTGTAGTTTTGATGGTGAGAGCGCGCTCTGTGCTCCCACATGATCAGCCCTGTTCCGTGCAGCGTGGAGCAGGACAGATTGATCTGAGGCCGGAACTCATTGTCGTGGCCCTCGTGAAGCCCACAGTGCAGCATGCAACATACACGCTGCATGGGGGGATCTCCCCAAGAGATGGGCGGGCTGGAAACAGCCCGTGTCCGCACATGAGCAAGTAACTGGGGGTAAGGAAGCGCTTGCTCCTTTAACCTTGGCTCACAGCGGGGGTAAATAAAGGGGCTAGGCAGCACTGCCCTGCCAGGCAAGATCCTGGTGGTTCAAACACGCAGCCTAACCTGGGCTGGGTGTGCCTAGCCCGGGTTACGCTGTGCATGAGAACAGCCTCAGTGGCTGCCAAGACCAGCCCTATTGCCACTGCTGTCACTTTAAAATGTGGTGGCAAAAAGGGGGCGGTAATCCACCAGCCAGGGACTGCCTGAAAAAAAGCCACAACTACTGCTGCCACCCACCCAGATGCCCCCATCCCTTTACACAAATCCACTCTCCCCCCCCAAACATGCTCCCCCATGTATGCAGACTGCCAAAGCAAGGGTCAGTCTTAACTTCATTATAATTAATAATATGTTGGTTTTGATTACTAGCCTAGCGACATGGGTGCTGGCCCATGGCTAGATTTTTTGGTGGCTCCCATCACCACTGCTAGCCTCCGCCCACCCGCCTCCCTCCCACCCTGTCCCTGGTGGCGGCCGAGGGAGGGGTGGGTGGGTGGTTGGCTGTGGAGGCAGGCAGTGCACGGCTTGTTGGCTCCCCCATCCCTGGCCCCACTGGACAGCCTATGGACACGGTCACCCAACGGGAGATCCACCCCTGATTTTAAAGCATAGTGCTTATGACTGTTCTCATAGGTTGAAATATGATCCAATACACCACAGAAATTTAGAAAGTCCCAGCTAACACTGTAGTGACGACAAGAAATACACTTTTTTTTTTGCAAGAGTAGTCCCTGTTCTTTTTATTTTGGCACATAGCTGGATTCATTCCAGGTTCCCTCATCCTGAAAATAAGGTAACTACAACTACTAGAGTTGAGAAAATGCCTCAGGATCTACATGATAGGTATACGCCCAGGATTAAACTGGAGCCTCTGTGTGTCTGTGTGTGTGTGTGTGTGTGTGTGTGTGTGTGTGTGTGTGTGTGTGTGTGTGTGAGAGAGAGAGAGAGAGAGAGAGAGAGAGAGAGAGAGAGAGAGAGAGAATTTGTGCTGTTGTTGCTGAGAGACACTCTGGTGGCAAGCAAACACACCGTGAATTGAATTAGCTGCAATCCGCATGGAGGAAACCCCTCAATGACTGCCTGGTTTACTTTAAAAGCTAAGATTTTCAATTCCTTGAGGCAATCACATTCTAGCAGCTCAGGGACTTTCATCAGTATATATATTTTCCCTTAGCCCAATCCATTTCTGCTAGTTGGCAGGCAGTATACTAAGCTAGCCTTAAATTAGCTAGGGTAACAGACATTTACAGAGGAAATTGCCACAACGGACTAACGTGTCTGTGGCCACCGGCCACAGGAAATGTAAGCTTCTTACATCAGATAAGAGGGGGGCTGTTTAATTGGATCACTGTGGACTCCACCCATTAGATAACTTTGCTTGTAGAAAAGGGGGCATGCCCTAAGCCAGACATTTTCTAATGGCAGAGGTAAATGATATACTAGAGAGGGCATCGTGTGTCTTTGTGAACCAGCAAAAACTTAAATACGTATTATTAAGTGTTGTTTGCATAGTATCACACTTTGCAAACTGCAGAAATAATAGGCCCCTGCCCCAAGAGGCTTACAGTGTAAAAGGAGACAACAGAGGGAGGGGAAGGAAATGTAGGCAGGAGTAGAAAGGGGGAAATATGCACATAGTCAGTTTAAATGCAACCGTTGCAACTGAAAAATTATTATTTATTTCAGTGTTAAACAGGAAGTGCACGTGCTTGTTAGGGATGTGCATGAATTGTTTTGGTGCGGCCTGACAAATCGTTTTGGCGGGGCATGGAGCGGTGGCCATGTGTGTCCCACTGCCGTACGCAGGCTGCTGGGTCATGCTCTGCGGCCGTGAGTGGACTTCTGAGCGGTGCAGCGCCACACCTGGAGAAGCAGCAGAGGAGCAGGTAAGGACCTGCTTTACCCATGCTTAGAAGGTCGTGCCAACCATCCCACCATCTCAGCACTCATTCACCAGAACAGAAGGGGGAAACGAGCCAGTTTGCTACACTTGAAGTATTGGGTAGAACACGGCCGGTGTGTGTGTGTGTGTGTGGGTGTTCTTTCTAACTCTGTCAATGAGCATGCTAGAGACACCATTTTCTTTTCGACACACACGTGAAAGATAGAGAGCGCCTGGAATATACTGCCCTACCCTATACTGCAGGGTAGGCAGGCCAGATAAAATGCAGGTGGTGCTTTCAAAGCAATGACTCAAGCAAGCAATCCCAGCTGTAAACGACAAGGAAAAAGGACCTCCCATGTTTGTTAGCCAATATGTCTATGGTGAGAAAAGAACCACCTGCAATGCATCTAAGTCACATCCAGGTGATCAGTAGGGATGTGCACGGAACTGGGTGGGGGTGCTTCGAAGGCGGGGTGTGCAGCTTTAAGGGCGGGGGAGGTTGCATTTACCCCTCCTTCTGCTTTCCCCCGCCAGCGCTCGGTTTTTAAAAAGTCCATCGGGGCGACAGCGTACCTCCCTGCAGCCCCATTGCCTCCTGTAACCGGAAGTACCTAACGCTCCTGTGGGTGCCGGGCATGGATGTGCGCATGTCACACCCATCACGCGCCCCCGCGCACCATGTGTGCGCCCACCCAAGATGTGCGCGTGCCCATAAAGGGCCTCTCAACCGGTTCTATGCACGTCCCTAGTGACCACTCAGCGATGATAATGCCTTCCCCATCTTTCCAGGCTATCAATATATGAAGAATACATGAAGCTGCCTTCTACTGAGTCAGACATTTTATCCATCTAGCTTAGCGCTGTCTACTCTGACTGGCAGTGGCTCTCCAAGATCTCAGGGAAAGGTCTTCCCCAATCATGTTACCTGATGTCAGTTCAGCTGGAGATCATCATATAACCCTACATCACCCAAGCTTCTGACTTTAGTTGTGACAGTTTCCAAAGCCCCAGAGGCAGCACATGGGGGTGGAAAGCGAACATCCCAAACCAATATCCTCCAACATTTCATGGGCGAAAACAGGGACGTACTTGAAATACACGTATGCATACACCAAGAATCACAGGCCAAGTCATAAGAACATAGGAAGTTCTCTTATACCAAGTGAGAGTCTTTGGTCCAGCTAGCTCAGTATTGTTTACACTGACTGGCAGCGGCTGTCCAAGGTTGCAGGCAGGAGTCTCTCCCCAGCCTTACCTGGAGATGCCCGAAACTTTCTGACTGCAAGCATGCAGGTGCTCTTCCACTCAGCGATGGCCCCGCCCCTATCCTACAGCGCTCACATGTTGTCACCCATACAAATGGAAACCAAGGCAGACTCTGCTTATCAAAGGGGACAATTCATGTTTGCTGCTATAAGACGAGCTGTCCCCCACTCACCACACACACACACAGAGTTCCACATTGCTGAATGATTTTTTTCTCGCCTACTATATGCTGCCTTCACTTACTCCATAGCAGCCCGATCTCCGCTGCTGTAAGGACCAATACAGTGTTTGTTCTTTTCATTAAAGATATATTGGAAAGCCATTATCCCTGTTCACACACTATGCTCAACACACATGAAGTAGTAACTTCCCATCTGCACATTACATTTGAAGGAGTGAGGACCACAAGGACTCAGGACCACATTTAAAGTGAATCCATGTTCTTCTCTCTCTCTCTCTTTCACACACACACACACACACACACACACACACACACACACACACACACTTGGTGTGGAGGAAGGAGGTTTTGTAAATAAACCCTTGTATTGCAAACGCATGGTATTATGAATTGAATTGATGCTCCCAAACCTCTTTTTGATGTAAACAAGCCCTTGTGTTGTATTAATATTGCTAAAACTCTTCTTTATTATAAATAAGTTTGTGTGTTTAATAGGCTTGCAAATCTCTATGCATAAAAAAACCTGGTAGGGTCAAAAGTTAATGCCTGCTTCTTCTTTTTAGTTTCACATTGAGAAATAACTGTTTCACAGTTTAATTTTGGAGGGAAGGGAAATTTTAAAAAATGGAGGGAACTTCGCGTTATACAGATTGGATTGTTTGAAAATAAATGTAACAATTTGTGTACAGGAACATAGGAAGCTGCCATATACTGAGTCAGACCATTGGTCTATCTAGCTCAGAATTGTCTTCACAGAATGGCAGAGGCTTCTCCAAGGTTGCAGGCATACTAGGGAATTGAAAGTTCCACTTCTCGTAATCAGGTTAGTAAACCTGTATGTCATTTATGCAATGATCCTGCATAGGAATAGGGAGGGAGGACGCGACCAAGAGGTTCACGTGGATGAGACAGTAAATTTCTTCTGGAAAAGTCTGTATGGATATGTGCAAAAAGACAAGTGTATCTCTTCTAAACAGCAATGGGACAAATTATGGAAATGGACGTTGGACATAACCCCCCCCCCCAATTACCTGATGTGCCTTGTAATCCCCCATCCCGAGTTACAGTACTCCCTGCATATACTTTATAACCCTGTGGGTTTCCAAATCCATCTTTGTAGATATATGATGTACAAAGAACCACTTTGTATATAATTGTGCTTTGGCAACGTACTGTATGCTATGGTAGTTTGTTGGTTCAATAAAAAAATCTTGTCCTATTAAAAAGATCTTGTCCTATTTTGGAGATACCACGGAAGGAACTTGGAACCTTCTGCTCTTCCCAGAGCAGCTCCATCCCCTGAGGGGAATCTCTTATAGTACTCACACTTCTAGTCTCCCTTTCATATGCTACTAGAGTGGACCTTGCTTAGCTAAGGGGACAAGTCATGCTTGCTATCACAAGACCAGCTCTTGTGGTAGCAAGAAGTAGGTTGCTTTTAGCACAGAGCAGTTCAGTTTTGAAAGTCAGCAGTGAGAGTGCAGTTTTGGTATTCAGAGTTGGAAAGCCCTGGAAGAAGTCAGACACAGAGTCCTGGAGAATCAGAGCTGAAGTCACAGTTGGAGTTCAAGTTGGTGAACCAGAGTCAATCAAAGTCAAGAGGACAAGAAGTAAATGTTGGAAAGTTATTATTGTATTATTATTATTTTTACATTTATATCCCGCTCTTCCTCCAAGGAGCTGAGAGCAGTGCCCTACATACTTGAGTTTCTCTTTCACAACAACCCTGTGAAGTAGGTTAGGCTGAGAGAGAAGCGACTGGCCCAGAGTCACCCAGCTAGTTTAATGGCTGAATGGGGATTTGAACTCGGGTCTCCCCGGTCCTAGTCCAGCACTAATCACTACACCACGCTGGCTCTGTTGAAGGAACTCCAGCCCATGTGGAGGAGCTGAGGCCAGTCAAAGCAAAAGAATTGCTAGCCAGGTGGAGAGAATCAGTGCTATGGCTGTAGCAAGACCTGAAATCACAGAAGAGCCAGGCTGGACTGAACCCCAGGCCTGTACTGTGACCAGGACAAGAGAAGGAACAAGCTGAAAGGAAGGTAGCTCCAGAGACCAGTTCAGAATATCAAGAATTGATATCACGAGGCCAGTGGGCTCTGAAATTCCTCCACACATGCAAGTTCTTCTCATGACTGATGAGAAGAGCTTCTTCCGGGTTTGCGGGGAGAGCGGGCTTAGCTGCTCTCCCTGCAAACGATCAAAAGGCAACCCTGGGCGGCCAGATCGGCCGCCCACATGACTGACAGCTCTGTCTCAGAGCTGGTGGAGGCTGCAGGGATTGGGGAAGTTTCTGGAAGTTCCAGGATGCCCCGCACAAGTGCATGGGGCATCCTGAAGAGACCCCTGAGCCCGGGAGGCTGCTTGCAGCCTCCTGGTCTGGGGTCTACTCGTGTGTTGTCGCACAACCAAATGAGGTTAACAGAGCACTCGCTGAGTTAACCTCATTTCAGGGGAGGGGGAATTAGGCAGGCTAGCCTCCTTGGGAGCACCAGGCTTGCCTGGTGGTTCCCATGATCCTTGGAAAGTAGGCTAAGCTCCCTTAGCCCGCTTTCCAGTGATCGTGGGAATAGACTCATGGTGTCACAAAGGTGGGATAGGCAGCTGTTCCTCCATACCTAGGTACAGCCTCTGACCTGGGTATGCATGTTCATGTGAATAGGCATGTGTGTTCTTTCTTACTGCCCATTCACAAGACCATGTATACCCAGGTCAGAGGCTGTACCCATGTCGTGCGAATGTCTGAAAAGGGCGATAATTGTTCTATGACAGGTTATCAAGCAGTTCAAAAGATGGAGAAATGGCAAGCTATATGCCGCAAGGTACTTCAGTCTTCATGGACATGCATTTAGCTACATGCGCATCAGAGACAAGTTGCGCCCACTCTGTGGATTTAACTATTGTGGTCCACTGTCAGGGTTGCCTTTCAAATTGTGCCGCCTCCCCAGCAGGTCCCTAACAACAGGGGTGTGGCTATCACTGGGCGGACACAATCCAAGAACACTCCTGCCCACTCTCACCTCCCCCTGCTGGCCAGCTCCCCACTCCTACTCCAGCTGCTCACCGCCACCCACTGTGCGCTCCACATGCCGCTGGTTCCTGGGCAGTGGGAAAGGAGGAGAGCCCCAAACAGCATGTGCACGTCCTTAATCTGCAGCCAGTTCTGGACCGGGCGGAAAGAGGAAGCTCCACCTCCCAGGAGCCGGCTGCATGCAGAGCGGTGTAGTGGCATGGCCAGCTCAAACAAGGAGTGACATTCCCACTGTCCAGGCAGTGGCTGAGGTCCTGGTGATAGTAACAGGGTGAACACGCTTTGCACGTGCACCACGGAAGACAAGGATGGGGGCCGCCGAGGAGGGGGGCAAACACAGAGCCACCCTCCCCTAGCTATCCCTTTGCCTAACATCAACAGTGCACTTCAAGTCTCAAGTCATTTATGGTGACAGTCTCAGACCAGCACAACAGTGCACTTCCTGTGGGCTACTAATACAAATAATAATATATGGGGAAGAACGTCGTGGTCCTAACGGATCTCACCAGGTGAACGAGGTTCACGGCCTTTCATGCCGTTCCCTCATTTCTCTCTGCACCCCACCTTCCTTCCTTCCCCACCACCCACCCCAAAGCACTTGGCAGGATTCAAGGAATCAGAACCACCATAGGGAAAGTATATTGCCTAAGGGCACAGTCTCCCATAGCCTGCTTCCATCCCTGCATTTCCGTCCCATGTCCCAGGCAGCTGTTATCTTGAAGTGCTGAGCTCCATGCCTGCCGCTGCTGTGGCAGAAGCAAGCCTCTTTTGAGTCTCTCCCACCCAAAGGCATGCAGAATCCACACATCATATAGGGAACGGGAGAGGGGATGGGGAGCAAAGCTGCAATTGCATGGGATTTCTGTCCCTGTCTACTGACGCCCCTCCTACTTAAAACATGCTTCAAAGGGCTCTGCTCTCCCCCAATGAGTCACAGCAGCAGTGCCTCCCCAAAAGAGGCCCATGGTTTCCCCTCTTCCGATGTGCGTCCACAGCTCTTGCCTTATTCATTTTTTAAAAAAGCAAATCCTGCACAGCATCACTGCTTCCCCTGCCTGGGAGATTCGAAATCTCCTCACTCAGCGCTTCATTAAGAATTTGCGCCTAGGCGAGGAGCGGAAGAGGTCCCCTTCTCTTGCGCAGACAAAAGGGGTGAAATAACAAGACAGACTGCAGGGGGCAGGGCGGGGTCAGAGCCGGGAATGCTGCTGAACTGCAAGGTCCTCGAGCAGCAACGGAAGCCAACCCAGCCCTAAAATCAAAGCTCAGGCAATGTCACCACGCTCGGCTTCTGTTTTGCAACTCAAAAAGCTTTCAGAGCCGGCCTATTAACTTCCATGGGAAATATACATATAAAAATAGCCGTTATTGCTGAATAAATTGCAGGGAAAGGGGGCCAATTTGCAGGAAACGGAACATTAATGTATTTTTAATGGCTGAGCGAAGGGTACGACTGCATTCAGTGTTTTAATTCTAGTACATTAGCAATGCTTGTATACATTAGGCACTAATGCTATAATGTCAAACTCTCTGGTGGTTGCAGAATGGAAATAAAGGGGTGCATTAATCTAAACTAGCTTTTAGAAAACAAGATACAAGGAAGCCCCTTCCCCAAGCCCTGCTGGGGCATTTTGACCTTTTTCTGCCTCTTGCTTTATTGCAGGGAGGGGTCAGAGCTCAGGGGTACTTTGCATGCAGAGATTCCCTGGTCCAATTCCCAGGAGCGCCAAGGAAAGCGAGGAAGGGTGTTCATTGGAATCCCTAGAGCAGTGGTTGCCAACCTGCAGCTCTCAGCTGTTGTGGGACTACAGTTCTCATCACCGTCAGCTGCAATGCATTGTGCATGGGGATGATGGGAGCTGTAGTCCAGCAACAGCTGCAGAGTGCACCCCTGCCCCGGAGAACTGCTCCCAGTCAATATAGGCCAGGGGCAGACAGGAATTCGGCAGCTTGGGAGCTCCCAGGCTCATTCCAAACAACTCTCCAGGCACTTGGGCTGGATTCTCCCTCCCCTCCCCTTCCTGCCAACACTGCAAATCTGATTGGCTGGCTGAGTGGGGACATGACCATGCCATTTTAAAGCACTCTCTCTTGGTTAGGTTTGCTTTTATTTTCTCTCCCAGGGACTTCTTGCCATCTTCTTCCCCCACAAAATAGCCTGTCTTGCTCCTCTCCAGCCCTTGAACAAAACCCTCATGGAATTCAGCCGTTTTGATGTTAAAATCCCTCATTCCATTGATGTACACATTTGTACAAGTCACCATTTTGGACTGGCTCCACCACCACCACTGCAAACTGCTATTTTGTGCAGGCAGCTCTCAAGGCTTCCAAACCCCAACCAAGTAGCTACCAGGAGATAGGGGTGTGCACAAAACCGGCTGGCCCAGTTTGGTCCGGCACTCCCTCAAAACACCCCCCCCCCGTTTGCTTCAGGTTTGAGGGGGGGGGTTAAAGACTGCAAATGTTAAATATATATATAATTCTTTAAACCTTCTACTTCCCTAAGGGGAGTTCCTGGAGGCGTTGGGGGGCATGGAGGTCCCCCCTCCCCCCACTAGTCTTCTAAATCACTCCTCACCCCGTTTGGGGGGCTCTGCGGCCAGTTTTTGGCCTTCACCCGATGGCTCAGCGGCGATGTTGGGCGCCAGAGTTTGGTTCAAGGGTCAAACCATCGAACCCCCAAATCAAAACCTCAAACCTCAAAACCTTGAACCTGTTTGCACATCCCCACCAGGAGCCTCAAATCGGCCCATCTCTAGATGTAGATCAGGGGTTCCCAGCTTGTGGTACTGAAGATAACTCCCATCATCCCTAGCCACAATAAAGTGTAGCTGGGAGTGATGGCCATTGTTGTCCATCAATATCTGCAGGTTGGGAACCCCTGATGTAGACAAAACTAGCTGGACCAATCATGTGATTCAGTAGAAAGAAGCTTCATGCATTCTCTTTTACATACCAAATCAAAGAGCTACAGGGATAAAAAGTTATGATGATTTTCTTTAATATTAGCATTCAGCTCTACAAAAGCAGAAGTTGTTTTTAAAAATCTATTGCGTTCTTGCTCTGTCTTTTTTTCAACTGAGATCTCTTCAGCATGGGGCAGACTAATGCCAGTTCAAAATATATTTCTAAAAACTTATTGATTTACATGTTATGAGGGCGATCAACAGATTCAGTATTTTTAGTTGATCAGTCATTTGCTTCTTCACTAATCAATCATCAATCAATCAATCAATCAAATGCTCTGAGAAATAATTTAATTATGTTCCTAAAGAGTAGCAAAAATATGAGACACTTTTCAACATTCCGTTAAAAAAAAAAGAAATCAGGACGGGTAAGTTGGTTAGGCTAAGCCTTATTAGGCTAGAGCCAGAGTGGTGTAGTGGTTAGAGTGCTGGACTAGGACTGGGGAGACCCAAGTTCAAATCCCCATTCAGCCATGAGACTTGCTGGGTGACTCTGGGCCAGTCACTTCTCTCTCAGCCTAACCTACTTCACAGGGTTGTTGTGAAAGAGAAACTTAAGTATGTAGTACACTGTTCTCTGGGCTTATTGGAGGAAGAGTGGGATATAAATGTAATAATAATAATAACAACAACAATAATAAAAACTCAGAAATTAATTATATTTGATGACTGATATACAAACCAATAGGTTATCCAAGGTCTAAGAAAATATTACTAGAAATGGAGCATTAAACCATATGTTACTTTCAGCATCTAATTAGAAATGATGCCCCGCCACACACATTTTTAAACAGAAGTTATGGAGTCAAGAGGTGTTTTTACCCCTGGACTTCCAGGCCAAAGTCCAGGGCCTCCACAAGTCTTCCCCCACCCAATCCTCTTTAGTCAGTCCCAGGTAGTGGGGGAATCCAGCTGAGCATGATAATGCTTAATTTGCAGGGAGAAGGGGGCTTCAAGGCCTTTAGGTCCAGGATTAGGGAAGTGGGCTTTAACTCTATGCCTCCACTACAGTCTCAGGTCATCCCTCCCCCATGGTTATCTGTCCCAGGAGGAAAGCTACTTTCCTCCAAAAACAACAAGAAGCCTTCTACCCACATGCCATTGCCATAGACCAAACTGGGGCCCACACAGTTCCTGTTTTAAAAACCCAAACAGCTCTAATGATGTACTTAACATAATGAGGGGAAAACATAGTAATGTTTCAAGGACTTCACCGGTGGAAACCTAGGATTAACATTGACCTGAATGGGCTGTTTCCTGTCATGCATCAACGGAGTCTCTCTTTGGCCTATGAATGAGTCAGCTCTTTACCATTCTGCTAGTCTTGCTTTCCTTTCTTATTCTCTATTATAAGACTTACAGAAATAAGAATTTCCTGCAGGCACTAGTCTGTTTGCACTTCAAGGTATTCCTGAGGCTACAGTTTCTGTTGACAAGGACATAGCATAGTAAGGTTGTGGAATCGTTTACAGAATTATCAGGACCAGGGGTTCTCAAACCTAGGTCCCCAGTTGTTGTTGGACTACAACTCCCATCATTCCAAAGGGCTGGTCATGGTGGGAGTTGTAGTCCAACAACATCTGGGGACAGAAGTTTGAGAACCCCTGGTCTAGGGCACCACTGTGATTCCCCTTCCACAAAAGCACACCTGCATTTATTTCACACATTTGGCTCTTTAGGTGTCCTACACACTTTGGCGACCCCACATAACCTGGCTAGGTTGATGTCTTTCAGAATGGTGGTTTGCATTGTGATAACTTGTCCCCTTAGCTAAGCAGGGTCTGTCCTGGTTATGTATGAATGGGAGATTTGATGTGTGAGCACTGGAAGATATTCCTCTCAGGGGATGGAGCCGCTCTGGGAAGAGCAGAAGGTTTCAAGTTCCTTCCCTGGCTTCTCCAAAATAGGACAAGATTTTTTTTTTTAATAGGACAAGATTTTTTTATTGAACCAACAAACTACCAAAGCATACAGTACGTTGCCAAAGCACAATTATATACAAAGTGGTTGTTTGTACATCATATATCTACAAAGATTTATACACAAGGATTTGGAAACCCACAAGGTTATGAAGTATATGCAGGTAGTACTGTAACTTGGGGGTGGGGGATTTCAAGGCATATCAGGTAATCGGGGGGGTTAGGCTGAGAGAGATTCCTGCCTGCAACCTTGGAGAAGCCACTGCCAGTCTGTGAAGACAATACTGAGCTAGATAGACCAATGGTCTGACTCAGTACATGGCAGCATCCTATGTTCTTATGTTCCTACCAAAGTCTGAGACATTAATAGCTACACCTCCCAGCTAGCACTTGGCTTCAAGGCATAAGGGCATAGATTAGTCTGGCTGGAGGAATGGGCTGTGTCTCTCATCTTATGGTTACTTAGGAACAGCAGTTTCCTTTCTTTGGGACATGGAAATATATACACACTCTTTCATGGGCAGGGTAAGTTCATGTGTCTTTTGATGGGTGGAGGAAGGGGAAGAGGGAGGTCTCTTCTTTTTTTTCCTCACTCTATCCCTTCCCACTCTTTCCTTCCCCTCCCTATCAAAGAGAACGTCTATTTCCGCATGATCTCCACTGCCCATTGATGAGGCCATCTGGCGGCAACTTTCTCTGCAGCCACCCCTGACCTTTGGAACCCACTCCCTGTTGAGATACATGGATTGGCATCGTTGGTGGCCTTTAAGAAGGCCTTGAAAACACATCTTTTTAGTCAGGTGTTTAGTTCAGGTTTTTAATTGCCTTTATCTGTTTTGATCTTTTAATTGTGTATATGTGTTTGTGTTGATTGGCAGCATATAAATGTAATAAAATAAATAAAATACAGAAGGCCGTTGTCATATAAATAAATAAATAAAATACAGAAACCCTATCACCCATGGTTTTGCATATCTGTGGATGGGCAATGGAGACCAAACCTCGTTATGTGGTTCAGAAAATAGTAGGGATTCATCTATCCATGATTCCTAGGTCATTTCTGGCCACCATTTTGCTGAAAGGAGCCATTTTGTGGCTCTTCTTTTTAAAAAAAAAAATCCCTGTGATTGTTCGTGGAAAATTTCCGAAATGGGGGTGGCATTGCTGGACAGTTAGAGACCTGCAGAGCAAGGTACAGCACTTTATTTTTCTTATTTCTGCTTTTAGCTGTTTTTAACCATTTGTCACCTCCAGGAACCTAACCCCCTATTGCCTCAAGCTTGCATTATCCATGGTCCCATTATCCGCGCTTGTAGCTGAGAATGAAACTCCTGCGGATAATGAGGGCCACCTGTAATTTTTGCTCCAGTTCGTCCCATTCCCTCACTTCCAACCACCTCCATCTTGAAGAAATCTGTGGCCACCTAGGGTAGAATGGGCAGTCCTTTGGTTTCCCCACAGTCTGTTTGGAGAGCTCTTTTTGGAGTGGGGTCAGAGACACCAAGGAGAACATACCAATGCACCATCCCAAGTTCTGAAGAGCTGGAATGTCATATGACTGATATACAAACTCCTGTGATTTAGGGTCTAAGAAGAGACGACTAGAATTGGAATGAGGACAAAACACAGTGCCATTTTAGAGACTTCAGATTCATCAGTAGGAATGTAGGATTGACACGGATCTAAATAGGTCATTTCCCACCATGCAACAGCTGAGTCTTTATTTCTGCTCAATAGTAGTAGTAGTAGTAGTAGTAGTAGTAGTAGTTATCCTTGGCAGAAATCCTAAGCCTATGATCCTCAAATTCTCCTGCAGCTGATCCCCCCCTTCTCCAACTCAAACAAAATCACACAGCTCTTCATAAATAACTGCTTTATGAGGGACGGGGAAAAATTAACATGTCAGAATAAAGGATCCCGGATGGTTTTTTCAGGAAAATTCAGTGAGTAGGAGAGAACAAGAATCTAGAACCTTCTCCATTGCTGCCCCGGCCCCCAAGGCTTTGGAACACACTTCCTGCTGAAACAAGAGCCTCCCCATCTCTTAAAACTTTTTAAAAGGCAGTCAAGATGCATTTGTTCACTTTTAATTAGATACTGTTTTAATTGTGTCTTAATTGTGTTTTAATAGTTTTAACTTTTAAATTTTAATTGTTGAAATGTTTTAATCTTTTTATTGGTTGTTTTTATTCTCTTGTAAACCGCCCAGAGAACTTGCGTTTTGGGGGATATAAAAATATGTTAGATAGATAGATAGATAGATAGATAGATAGATAGATAGATAGAGAGATAGATAGAGAGATAGATAGATAGATAGATAGTCAGTCGCTTGCTCATTCGGGCAAAACACATGGCTGTCTTTCAGAGGCCATAATGTTTTTGACATAGACTCCTCCATGGATATTACACTAGAATTGCCCCAGAGATGCACCCGAGAGTGCTTTCTAGGAACACGCTTTCTTATCACACCCTCCTCTGTTGCTGCACCTCTAGCAAAACGGGAGCCTGGCATTTATCTCCTCTTACCTGCACAATGCCACCTAGTGCTTTGATTAGCAGGCAGTTGCTCTTGGACAGGTGCCGTTTTAAGCTTCTTGATAGAGGTTCAACTGCAGCCAGTTTAAATCTTCCTTAAAGATCTGTCTCTGAGTGTTCGCAGGGGGTGGAGAGAGAGAAAAAAATGACAAGATCAGTTCACAGCCTCTTGATGCCGAAAGTGGAGGCCTGCTGCTTGCGCCTTTCAACCTCACTGATCAGTTTACCTCAATTTACTGTCTTAAAGCCAGCTGTGAACAGAAAATGGCTGGAAGGTTACTCTCTCCGTCCTGCACAGGAGCTAATCCATGTCCAATGTACCGAAGATATAGAAGCTGGCTCTTGGTTTTTACATTTTAGGATCACCAAGCATGGAATTAGAAATACATTTGAGCAGCTTCTGGATAAGAGGTCATGGGGAAGAGGGATA
Source organism: Hemicordylus capensis (assembly GCF_027244095.1). Taxonomy (NCBI): domain Eukaryota; kingdom Metazoa; phylum Chordata; class Lepidosauria; order Squamata; family Cordylidae; genus Hemicordylus; species Hemicordylus capensis. The sequence continues at coordinate 248,422,656 of NC_069661.1, forward strand.
CTAAACTATACCACTGAGATCCTAAATCAAGAAGAGAGAGAGAGAGAGAGAGAAATTTCCTTCCCTCTCCTGTAGCAAGCGTTTTCAACCTTGGGTCTCCAGATGTAGCTGGGACCAGAGCTCCCATCATCCCCAGCCACTGTGGCTAGGGATGATGGGAGTGGTAGTCTTGGATCCCCAGATGTGATTGGACTACCATTCTGTCTTAAAGTACTGGATTCTGAGGTCACCCAATGAAATTGACTGGCAATAAGTTCAGGACTGGGGAGGGACATTAGCTCAGTGATAAAGAAGGTTTGTGTACAGAAGGTCCCGGGTCAATCTTTAGCATGTCCAGTTACAGGGTCGGGTAACACGTGATGAGGAAAACCTCTGCCTGAGACTGAACTGCTGCCAGTCAGAGCAGTACTGGGCTAGATCTAACACTGATATGACTCAATACAAGCAGCTCCATGTGAAAGATAAAAGGAAGCACTGTTGCATACAACCCATAATTCACCCAAGGAATTCTACAGGCAAATGTGGGTGGTTCTAATGGGAAACATATGGAGGATTTCAAGGAAAGCCAAAAGACTTTAGAGAAGACTAGCTAAGTGTCTCAGGGGTCCGGGGTTTGCACATCCTTAGGAATGTATTTATGACGATATTTATATCTTGAGTCAATTTACAACACAATTTTAAAATCCATACAAGAAATAAAAACAATAAAACCAAGGCAACAATAGAGACCATAAAAGCTGCAGCAAAATACCATAAGAAGAAGAACAGACAACACAATAACAGCAGCAGCAGCAGCAGCAGCAATCAAAGCTTCAGGTGCAACAAACCCACTAAGAAAATATACTGCAAAGATCTGACTCCACTGAGAACTTGAACCAATAACACATTTTTAATGGGCTCTTAAAAGCCATCCAGGAAACGGCTGAGCAAATGGACAGGGGGAGAAGGCAGTCCACAACCCAGGGTTGTGGCTGGAGATGAGGAGATCTGCAGAGTCATGCCATCTGGGAACCCAAGGAGGGGAACTCCTGCTACAAGTGATGGGACATTGGTCTGATTTATCAAGACAATTATTATGTTATCACTTCTTGAGTCTTCTAGGTGCCAAGAGGGGGAGCACCATTTCCCTCCAGAATGCCTTGGGAAGAACAGTGGCGATTCAAGTGTAGCTGCTGCCAGTGCCACCCTTAGGGTGGACATACATAGAATATTTTCTACAAACATAGAATATTTTCTATGGAAACATGGATCTCAGAACATGACCTAAGGGCACGCAGTACAGCCACCATGCTGAAGCTAAGCTGGTCTTTTGAGGAAGAGCGGGATATGAATGTAAAAATATATATAAATAAATAAACCTTGGAGAAGCTGCTGCCAGCCAGTGTAGACAATACTGAACTAGATGGACCCATGGTCTGATTTGGTATTAGGCAGCTTCTATGTTCCTAAGTAAGATAAGCTGTCCCCCAACCTCTGAAACCTTTCAAAAATTATGTGTGCCCAAAGTTAACCTACATGATTCCCACCCCTGAGCCCTGAATCTATAAATCCAGCTAATTTGGGGTCAGTACTACCAACTGAAGAAGTAAACTTGGCATATCTGGGACACATATGAACTTAGGAAAACTGTTTTGTTCTCCAGGAAGCAACGGAGCTACTGAATGTCAAGCCAAGGATGGGAATAAAAACAATTCTGAAGAACCATTTCCCTTAAAGGGTCTCAAGTTCAGTTAGGCGGCTGATCTGTTTCTCTTTTGTCTGCTGTGTTGATTGAAGTCTTTTGATTTTTCTGAGCTTGCTGTAATTACACTTCTCTTTCAGCACACCAGCTCCCACTTAAAGATGTACAATGTTTCATCATTTCTTACAATTTTTTAAAATAACCCAAATATACCCTTGATATGACCTTTTAAGTTAAGATAGAAATTGTAGAGTGTGTGTGTGTGTGTGTGTGTGTGTGTGTGTGTGTGTAAGCAAAGGAATTCTGGAATGAAGTATTTAAAAATGGGCATTCATGCATTTTGATAACTCATCCAGAAATCAGAATAAATGATACAATCAATTTCACACCAAGGAGCAGGGACACTACTGAACGAGAGTGGTCTGGGCACGTGCTCCTATTGTACTTTAGATACCAAAATACAGATTTTCGTTCTCTGCCTCCTGAAGTTGGGAATTGTTAAGCTTTTGCCGGGGTCGGGTCTTCATGCTCAGCCTCAGCAGGGCCAACATTTAAGACAGAGGAGAATCTTGCCCTCCCATCCCTGTTTCAGATCACCTGGGATTATTCTTTAGGAGCACCTTTATCTCTGAACAATGAACCAGTCCTTTGGGAAGGGGCTATGGCTCTGTGCAGTGTCCTCTCTAATGTTTTTTATCTGTGTGCGGAATGAGTTTTGTTCTGGGCAGCAGTATCAAGGCAGTGTGCGCACACATGCATTCAGAACGGAGCCTTCCTGATTCAACCTGGGTGGGATCTAAAAAGAACTGAGTGGACATAAAAATAATAATGTGTGCGCATACGCGCATGCCTTAGGGGGAACATTGGCTCTGTGGTAGAGCACATGCCTTGATGTATATTTCCATATTTAGAACACATAGGAAGCTGTCTTTTAGCAAGTCGGACCATTGGTCCATCTAGCTCAGTATTGTCTACACAGACTGGCAGCAGCTTCTCCAAGGTTACAGGTTTCTTGAAGGTCTCTCCCAGCCCTATCTGGAGATGCCAGGGAGGGAACTTGGAAGCATGCAGATGCTCTTCCAGAGTGGCCCTATCCCCGAAGAGAATATCTTACAGCATTGAATGCTTGTTATACAGAAGATCCTCAGTTCAATCCTAACCATCTCCAATTAAAAACTCCTGCTAACTTGGCAAGGAGGCACCTTTTCACGAGGCGATTCTCTTTATTTAGCAGTGGGAGAGTAACTGACCCTATCCACCCCCAGCATAGTACCCCCAGTGACGGTTGTTGGTGTCTATCTTATGTTTCTTTTTAGATTGTGAGCCCTTTGGGGACAGGGATCCATCTTATTTATTTATTATTTCTCTGCGTAAACCTCCCTGAGCCATTTTTGGTAAAGAAATTGAATGAATGAATGAATGAATGAATGATGAATAAACAACAATAAGATCTCAGATGGCAGGCTGAGAAAGACCTGATCACCTGGAAAATTGCTGCCTGTCAGTATAGAGGGTACCAGGCTAGATGGACCAATGGGTCTGATTCAATATAAGGTAGCTTCATTGGCCCTACATGCTGACCAGTGGAATTAAAAAAACTGGACTGATCTACTGGGGGTGGGGAAGAAAAAAGGAGGTAGAACCTGCCCTCTGTGGCTAAACTTGCAATAAAGGTGGCCCTGTGTGTGTGTGTGTGTGTGTGTGTGTGTGTGTGTGTGTGTGTGTGTTCCACTCTTGCCTATAACTGTGAGTACGGAAACCACAAATAAAGAAACCTTAACCCTATGGGAATCTAGGGGCGAGGTTCCTAACCAAAAAAAGGGGGGGCAAAGAAGTGGGAAGGGGGTGGGGGGAGAAAGAAGAGTAGAAATGTAAAGTACCTTTTTCTCCAGGGATCCTGAAATGCCCTCGAAAACCCCCAAATCAGCTAAAAAACTTTTTTTTTCAAGAAAGAGCCTCAACGTGGCTCAGTGCTGTAAAATGGTGGCTTCAAGTGACACGTCACTTGCACTCAGCAACCACGAATTTTTGCCTATGTTTGTACGATGGAGAAAGAAACCGGGTCTTTCTGCAGAGAGACCCGTCTGCAGATAGGTGAAACCACAGGTGACAGGACCATGGGTAACGAGGGTCACCTGTACTTATGGCGGATAAAGAATAATCACAATAGGATTTTTTTTTAAACAAACCACCAATTTATTCTTGATTATATCTAAGTGTAGGACTCGACAGCTTGCTGTGACGCTCTCCTTGCTACAGACACCTGTTTCTTCCAGGATTTTGAAAGGCCCTGGCTGACATCCTAACACTGTGCTTGTGCAAGGCTGTTGCACTAGCACAAAGCTGTTGCACAAATGCAATAGCTAGTTGTGCTAAGTCTGGCGCAGGGGCATAGCCATAGCTGAACAAGGAGTGGGGGTCCTGCTGGCTGGATGTGGGCCACTCTTCACTCTCCCTTCCGGCCTCCCTGACTCATTGGCAAACTGCTGGCTGCTGACTGGAGCGTGGGGAAGCGTGATATTATTTGCACAGGAGCAAGAGGAAGAGAACGTTGTATTTTTCACCATGTAAGTTTGCAAGGGTCAGATCAGTCCCAAGGAGTTGCCTTGATGGTGACAGCAGGGGGCATCTTGCCACTTTATTAGCACCCCAATAATCTTGTGCCTGAGGAGAACACCTCAGCTTGCCACATGAAAGTACACAGTGGCCAACAGCAGCTGGATGCTCAGGGGTGGGCTCAGTGGCTCAGGGGTGGGATGCACACATAGGTTAGTTTTGGTTGCACAGAATTTTTGAAAGGTTTCAGAGGTTGGGGGACAGCTTATAAGAACATAAGAATAGATCTGCTGGATCAGGCCCAAGGCTCATCTAGTCCAGCATCCTGTTTCGCACAGTGGCCCACCAGATGCCTCCAGGGATCCCACAGGCAAGAGGTATGTGCATGCCGTCTCTCCTGCTGTTACTCCCCTGCAACTGGTTCTCAGAGCCATCCTGCCTTTGAGGCTGGAGGTGGTCCACAGCCCTCCAACTAGCAGCCGTTGATAGACCTCTCCTCCATGGAGTTATCCAAACCCCTCTTTAAGCCATCCAGGTTGTTGGCTGTCACCACATCTTGTGGCAGAGAATTCCACAAGTGGATTATGCATTGTGTGAAAAAGTACTTCCGTTTGTTGGTCCTAGATTTCCTGGCAATCAATTTCATGGGATGACCCCTGGTTCTAGTGTTCTGGGAGAGGGAGAAGAATTTCTCTCTATCCACTTTCTCCACACCATGCAGGATTTTAGAGACCTCTATCATGTCTCCCCACAGTCATCTTTTTTCTAAACTAAATAGCCCCAGGTGTTGTAGCCTTACCTCATAAGAAAGGTGCTCTAGGCCCCTGATCATCTTGGTTGCCCTCTTCTGCACCTTTTCCAGTTCTACAATGTACTTGTTTTAGATGTGGTGACCAGAATTGTAAGCAGTACTCCAAGTGTGGTCGCACCATCATTTTGTATAAGGGCATTATAATATTAGCGGTTTTCTTTTCAATCCCCTTCCTAATGATCCCTAGCATGGAATAGCATGGAATTGTCTTAAGCTGTTCTTTCTTAGGAACATAGGAAATGAGTTCTGTATTGTGTACATGGATGCGCACAGGTTGAGACCACAGTGAAGGGTAGGGGGATTTAAACCTTCCTCCTGTTGCGGCCCTAATCTGCCAGGCCCCCAGTTCAACTGCAATTGAACAACAACAACAAAAAAAACCCCTAAGCTTGTCAAGGCTAATAATGCTTTAGTGGCCAGGTGTCATTTTAATTTTAGACCGCCCCCACCTCTTCGCCTAGCCTTCCTCGGAGGATAAACTGAGATAACCTCCATGTATCTTGAGCTCCTTTGGAGAACAGCGGGATACAGATGTGACACATACATAAATTAAACACACTCGAAATGTCACTCAGTTAAAAAGAAAGAGCTAGGAGGCTCATCTGAAAAACAACACGCACACACCAAATAAACAAGGAATAAATAGCCAAGTTTATCCTTAGGGCAAGGTTCACACATTATGTTAATTACACAGTGAAATGCACATGGATGCAGGAAAGCTGTTAACATCAGCCACCACAGCCCATTGCTTCTAATCACTTGCAGCAAATGTCCCACAGACAGAACCTCAAGACAGGCATGAGATGATACTCTCCTTATGAACAAGGTTCCTTCCCATTAACAGCTACTACTTGAGCATGACAAAGAGGCTCTCCGCATGAGCAGTGTGGAGAGCCTCACTGGGCTCTCCCTGCAGACAAGCAGAGAGGTCATTCACACAACTACTGGCTCTGTCATGCAGCCAATAGGGGCGGCAGGGATAGGGGGCTGCCTGGCCCCCGGAAGTCCCAGGATCTGTGCGGGGCATTCTGGGCAGGCCCCCGAGGCTGGGAGGCTGCTTGTAGTCTTCTGGTTGGGGGTCTACTTGTGTGTCGCCATGCTGCGGTGCCACACGATCAATAAAATGGGGTTAGCGGAGCGCTCATTAAAGTGGGGGGAACTTAAGTGGGCTTACTGCATGGCTCCCGGAAGTTCCGACTGCACGAAAGCGGGCTGGGCTCCCTTAGCCCGCTTTCCTGCGGCCGTGAGAATAACCTCAAAGACTGCCAGATGGACCAGTACCAGCCCTATTTCCACATTGAGATCATTCACATGATCAAAATCTGTGTTCTACCTGGGTTTGAGACCTGTGTGTGCTCCCAGTTTTTGGTTGTAGGGAATCAAGGTAGGAGGAAAAAGCTACCCAGGTTTTCTTCTTACCTTGCTTCCACACAACTGAAAATTGGGAGCACACAGAGCTCCCTAACCCAGGTAGAACACCGTTTTTGATTGTGTGAATGACCTCATTATGTCCGATGTCCTTACAGTCTATGTACAGTGTATACACTCACAGGTCTGCACTTTCCCCCACCTCTCTGCTTGCCTCACACTTTATGTTCAACACATGTACACATCCTATCTGTATCCTGCATTTGAGAGGGCCTGTACCCAGCTATCTTTTAAAGTGAATCCACACAGCCATATGTACATGTGCATACATTTCTGTACATATGCCCAGCACAATATCATCAGTTGCCCTATTCAGATTACAGGATATCACACTAACCTTATTCACATGTTATGCGTAACACTTGTACAATCTGTGTACAGTGTCCACATTTACAGATCTGTACACTCATACAGTTATTCACACATTATGTTCAATGCATGTGCAGCACTGCCCTGCATTTGAGGGAGCATGTACCCAAGTTCACTTTTAAAGTGAATGCATGAATTTGGATTCATTCACTCAAACACACGTGTACAGACATCTGTATGCATGTACAATGTAATGTCTGAACAGGGCTATTGTTAAATGAGATTAGTGTGTTCTATACCTTTGCAGGCTTCTGAATCTGCCTCAGATACAAGAAAAGCAGAGAGGTGGTGAAAGGTTATTCTGTAAAATCAGATTGTTCAAGATCTAGATTATAAAATCTTTAGATCAGATACTTCTCATCTTCAAGCTGGTGCTGCAATGGCTGCTTTGCTGCAGGGCAGAAGTCCTCATACACACCATCACCTTCCTTACAAGGAAAGGCTAAATAACGTGTGGCTTTTTTCATTTAAAAAAGGATGATGGGGGCACACACAAGTTTATAACATTATGCATGGTAGAGAGAAAGTTGATGGAGATAAATTTGTCTCAGTCTTCCATGTTACTGAAATCCTACTGGCCGCTGGCTTACCTGGCTTTAAAAGGGGATGAGCCAATTATGTGTAGGACAGTCCTGTCCTCTCTGTAGCTAATGGTCATTATGGCTATATCTACATTCAGCAGCAGTATACCTCTGCATACCAGTTGCTGGGACACAACAGCTGGAGAGGGCTATTTCCTTCATGCCCTGCCTGTGGACTTCCTGGAAACATCTAGTTCGCCCCTGTGTGAGTCAGGATGCTGTACTAGCTGGACCTCTGGTCCAATCCAGCAGGGCTTTCCTTACTTCTTAGCAACATGCATTCCCTCCGCCTTCACTGGTATTCAGCCTGATGAAGAGTTCTGTGTAACTTCAAAGCTTGTTTATAGCCTTTTGAATGACAGTCGCTCGAAAAACAAACACAAACCCAAAGATATTGTTTCACTTTTTTTTGTGAGAGAGCAAATAAAAAAACACCACACATCACCTCCTGTAAACACACTCAGCTGTGTTTCTGTTCAGTTAATGGTACTTCCTGTGTAAAGGTCACTGCACGCGCAGTGTATAGAAGCCATAATGGCTCAATTTAACATCCTGCGTGCTGAAGTGAAACTCTGTCCTCGCTTTCCCTTTCTTTCTCCGAAACCTCTTTGTCAGCTGTTTTCTAGCCTCCTAGAGTCCTCTACTCAGAACTGGCTCTGATCATATTAGAAATATATTATAAAGCTAAAATCACAAGACTTGCAAAGCAATGAGTAATGTGGCATTTGCTGTACATCTGCTTTATTTATCACAGATAAAAACCGGGGGGGGGGGAGAAAAAAATTCAGCATGTTCGTAAAGAAGCACTATTCACTTGTGATGAGAAATAACCATCCCTAGGAGACCAGCTAGGGATTGGATTGAGAAAAGATGACACCCCCCCACACAACCCGACACAACATTTCACCACCCCATTCACAGGCATTTTGCAGGCATTTCTGTGATTTTAGGGTACAGGAAAAAAAAGGCTTACTGGCAGTGGTGGGACTTTTCTGGCTTGCACAACTTCCCCCCAGAAGTCTCCTCCCTTGCCAATGATGATATGTGCTGATGTAGTGTCATTCCCAAGGGAATTCTGGGAAATAAAGATGGCAGGTGCCAGCTGTCCAGAGAAACAGTGAAAAGAGAGTTGCCGCAGCAAAACTAATAGTGGTAAGACGGGATGAGCTGGGACTCTCCCCACTCCCCTTCTTCCCAAGTTTCAAGCTGAAAGTGCTCACAGGGAAACTAGGGACTTTTTCTGCCCTCCTATAGGTCACAAATGGCAATCACAGACATGCGTTGACTACTATTTATTTTTTTGCTGGGCGGTAAATATTTTCCAGATTTATCAGACAGCATGCTATAAAATATGAGCACAGAAATAAATAAATAAATAAAAGCAACCGTGCATTTCAAGATCTCAAACCAACTGGCAGACCCAGTTACATGGCAAACGCTGCTTAGTAAAGGGACCTAGGAACATAGGGAGGCTCTACACATGAGCGGTGTATAGAGCTGGGAGGGGTTTGGCGGGGAGAGGGGGTCAAGCCCACTCTCCTCGCACACGAGCAGTCGTCGAGCCTTGGGCGGCAGGATCGGCCAGCCTCGGGATTACCAGCTCCGCCATGGAGTCGGGAGTGGGATCGGGGGCTGCCTGGCCTTTGGAAGTCCCAGGATGTCCCGTGCAAGTGTGCAGGGCATTCTGGGGAGACCTCTGATGCTGGGAGGCTTGTTTTAGCCTCCAGGCCAGGGGGTCTCCTCATGAGTTGCGACAGCGTGGAGCCGCGGCATGGCGAATCACAACCGCAGAAACGAGGTTAACGGAGCACTCGCTCCACTAACTTCATTTTAGGGGAGGGGTACTGAGGCGGGCTAGGCGCCGCGGAACCACCGGGCTTGCCTGTGAGCCTGGTGTTTCTCACGACTGCTCGAAAGCGGGCTGGGCTCTCGAGCGGTCGTGAGAATAGCCTCAGGAAGTGGCCATATACTGAGTCAGACCATTGGTCCATTTAGTTCGGTATGGTCTACTCTACACAGACCAGCAGCAGCTTCTACAAGGTTGCAGGCCGGAGCCTATCTCAGCCCTATCTTGGAGATGCCAAGGAGGGAACTTGGAGTCTCCTGCATGCAAGCATGCAGATGCTCTTCCCAGAGAAGCCCCATCCCCTGAGGGGAATATCTTCCAGTGCTCAGCAAACACCTGTAATCTCCCATGCAAATTCAATCAGGGCAGATCCTGCACAGCCAAGGGGGAAATTAATGCTTGCTACCACAAGACCAGCCCTCCTTCTCTGTGCTTCATGTTTCAACTCAAGGCCCACATTCCAGCTCCAGCGAATGACCTCAGGGAGCTCGGATCTGGGCTTGACTATGGCTGCCTTGGACTGCTGGAGCTTGGTTCGGCCAGGCAGTCAGCAGAAAGCTTTCCTCTGCTAATTAATGCCGTGCAAGTCAGCCAAAGCAGGCCTTCTACAACTGCAGAAAAGCGACAGTCAAAGAGCAGCACATGGTGAATCTGTTATCCCTACAATCAGAAATATCCCACAGCCAGACAACTGTAAAGCTTCAACATCCAGCCACTTAAGAAGAGCAGTGCCTGATAAGAGCTAACACTCAAGTGTCCAAAATCCTGCTCCTTGAGAAACTAAAAGAATGACACTTAATCCCTGATGCATGAGCTTCGGGTCTAATGAAGGGGGAGCGGAAAAAGAAGAGCCAGAAGAAAATCTTCTGCATTGCAGAAAAGGACATTTTGTACCACATTAGGGAGAAATTGCAACAAGCAAGTTAAAGCTGTGTCCTTTCATTGCCAGCAGCTCAGGGTAATAGGTTACACCCAAAGTTCTCCTGAAGAGCTTGTGCAATTGGGAGGGGCTTCTCTGGTTACATATTTTCTCAACTGTAACAGCCAGCTGGGGAGAGGTTGTCTCATTTTCAGTGCGGCGTGGACCGGATGCCCACCACTTGCCTAATATCCTGCCATCAGATCAAGATCTATCACAAATGCATCGTCCGTTAACATGGGTGTTGTACATGTGCTCACCAGGGAGAAAGAGTGCTTACCATATGCTGAGTGTTGAAAAGAAAAACATGGCTGAAGTCATAAACATGGTCATTACTACATTACATGTTTATTCTTTCCCCTTCCTTCAGAGTATACACCATGGGTCTCCCCACTGTGTCCTCACAGCAATCCTGTAAGGTAGGTTAGGTTGGGAGACCTTGGCTGACATCCATTCTAAGTTATTCAATAGTACTACACAGGGGTTGCTCTAAAGAACGACTTAATTTCAACAAGATTTCTACTAATTCCACTGAGGTCACCCCGTGAGGTTGAGGCTGAGTAAGGATTCCTAACCTTGGGTTCCCAGTTGTTATTGTACTACAAACCCCATCATTCCCAGGCACAATGATCATTGTGGCTGGAGATGATGGGAGTTGTATTCCAACAACAACTGGGAACCTTTGCCTTAGGTATTGCACTAGATCTCCCTGGTCCTAGTCCAACACTCTAACCACCACACTACACCACACCAGCTCAACATGATTTCCCACACAGATTATGCTTCCTGAGATGCTTTGATTTGTTTGAGAGATCAGGATCTCTAAATAGAATTTTTGCTATTATTTGTTACGGTTTTACACACATACCCCTTCCCCCAAGAAGCTCAGGGCAGCATATATAGTATCTCCCGATGTTATCCTCACCACGATCCTCTGAGGTGGGATAGAACGAGAGCAAGAGTGACTGATCCAAGGTCACGTAGTAAACTTTGTGGCTAAACTGGGATTCCAGCTCCCTGGTGTTTGTCCAACACTCTAATCACTGCATGACACAGATGGAGTGCCCATCAGGCTTTTTGGGCCCCAAGGACAGATAGGCAACTTAGAGATCATTCACAGCATCAAAAACTATCTTCTGCCTGGGTTCGGAAGCAGTTTGTGCTCCCAATTTTCAATTGTGTGGAAGCAAGGTAGGAGGAAAACCTGGGCAGAAGTGATTGTTGAAGCCAGGGAGGAGGAAAAGCTACCCAGGTTTTCCTCCCACCTTGCTTCCACACAATAACTTCTACCCAGGTTTTCCTCCTACCTTGCTTCCACATGATGGACCGAGTCTCATGATCAGTGAGACCCGGTTTAGGGCGCTGAGCGGGGAGGGAGCCCTGGGTGGCCAGATTGGCCGCCCACACGATGCCCGCCCCCAAGACGGAGCTGGCGGGGCCTGGGGAGCTCGGGGGCCACGCGGCCCCTGGAAGCCCCAGTATGCCCTGTGCGAGCGCGCAGCGCATACTGGGGAGAGCCCCGATCCGGGTGGCTGCTTTTAAGCCTCCTGCCTGGGGGTCTACTCGCAAGTAGCCGTGGCGCAGAGCCGCGCTGCAGCTACTCACGAGCAGTTTGCAGAGCGCTTGCTCTGCAAACCAGAGCTAAGGGGCGGGCTGCAGGAGTGGGTTAGCCACTCCAGAACCACCGGGCTCGGCTGCGATCCCAGTGGTTCTTATGATCACAAAAATCGGGCTAGGGTAGCCCAATTTTTGTGATCGTAAGAATAGCCCCAATAACTTCTACCCAGGTTTTCCTCCTAACTTGCTTCCACACAACAAAAAATTGGAAGCATACATAGCTCCCAAACCCAGATAGAACACAGTGAGGTGAGTCTCACGATTAGTGAGGCGAGTCTCACGATCAGTGAGAATCGCCAGCTGGGGTTAGGTGGTGAGAACGGGCTTAGCCTGCTCTCCTTGCAGACGAGCAAGCCTGCAGTCTGGGGCAGCCGAATCGGCCGCCCACATGACTGCCGGCTCCGTCACAGAGCTGGCGGGGGCTGCAGGGATCAGGGGTCGCGCCCCCCCTGGAAGTTCCGGGATGCCCCGCGCAAGCGCACAGCACATCCTGGAGACCCCTGAGCCCAGGAGGCTGCTTGAAGCCTCCCGGTCAGGGGTCTACTTGTGTGTCACCACGCTCTGCAGCGACACATGAGCAGAATGCAGAGGTTAACGGAGCACTTGCTCCCTTAACGTCGGCTAAGGGGAGGGGTAGTTTGGGCAGTTTGCTGCTGGGAGCTGCGCGTCCCCTGTGGCAGCACATGATCGCCAAAAAGCGGGCCAGGCTCCCTTAGCCCGCTTTTTGGCAATCATGAGAATTGCCTCAGTTGTTGATTGTGTAAATGACCTCTTATTATGGGTGGGGCAAAAGGGGTAGTCTTATTTGCCCCTCTTGACCCCAGCAACAAGCTAATCAAGCTGAGTAGCTGCAGCAGATCCACCAAGCTGCAGCTTTGTGTCTGACCACAGCACAGAATTGGCTCTCTGGGGTCATCTGAATCCCTGGCCGGGAGAATTTCAGACCACTGGGCAACGATCTAAGCTGGAAGCATCTGCAGCTGCTCCTGTAACAGGCAACCCCTGTGCTGCAAGGAGAGGGAATCTGGATCAATAATAAATAAATGTAGTGTTCTCCCCCCACCCATGAATGTTGGGTTGCCAGCATTGATAGAAGCTGTTCCTGGAGATTTCTTCCAATATTTTTCATAATACTGAGCCGTTAAAATCTCTGGGATCACTTTTAATAGCCACCTGGAGATTAATGCCACTCCCTGGAGACTCCAGGACGATCCTCTAAGTTTGGCATCCCTGCATGAATGAATGGGAAGCAGCCACATTGATGGCAGAAAAAGAGTACTTGGAAGCAACCTTGCTCTGGGTTAAACTGCCCCTGTCCCTAGTGACCCCCGTATCCAAAATGAGGGTCATTCAAATGGGTCTCATAGTGAGACTATCAGTGTGTAGACTTTGTCCTGCAGAATTAAATGGGACAAATGGAGAACTGAGCCAAGCTCATTTACCATAGCCAAAGAGCATAGTAGCCAGTTGCCTGGGTTCCATCACACTGTAGGGTCATGCCAGCTGACATAACCCAAGCTCATTCTGCATAGCTATGCCTTCTGTTTCTTGGTTATGCTTCTTGGCATGTGCCTTCAGTATGATGGATTCCAGTGAACTGGCTACAATATTATGTTCCTAGATACAAATATGGTGAATTCAATGGGAAAATATGGCCCATCTCTGTCCTTGGAGGTTTGCTGTTTTTTTCTAAACATTTTGTATCTGTTATTTTAAGAACACTGGGTTTTAACAATATGCTTGTAACTGTTTTCACTAGAGCCATTGTATGTGTCAAAAAAGGCCAGAAGTGTGGCCAATAAATGTAGTCATATGGGTAACTGACTTGATCAGGTGGTCCACTGACCTGCAGGGATATCACATGGTCAAGTCAACTTGTGCATGTAGTGCATCATTTGGGCAGGCTTTGGGTGTGGCCAAGTGGCCCGGGCTATGAAAAATGGCAAGAGGAATTTTAAAAAATGAATACTCCACTGAGAAGGGTGTCTGGGACAGTGGAGGAAGTCTAACATTGGCTTCGGGGTTTAAGCCTTCAGTAAGGCCCGTAATGTAACTGGGCGCTCATTCTGAGGTCCTTTGCTGCATAGCTAACAAGTGAGGAGATAAGGAACAGGCAAGGAGATCTCTTCCTTGTTAAGCATCACATAAGCATAAGAAAGTACATTGGCACTACAGACATATATGTTTTATTATTCACTGTCACAGCTTCCTCCAAATATTCCTGGGAACTGCAGTTAGGCGAGAGTGCTAAGAAATCTCAGGTAAGGACGTAAGAACAGCCCTGCTGGATCAGTCACAAGGCCTATCTAGCCCAGCCTCCTGTTTCACACAGTGGCCCACCAGATACCTTTGGGAAGCCCACAGGCAAAAGCGGAGGGCATGCCCTCTCTCCTGCTGTTGCTCCCCTGCAACTGGTATTCAGAGGCATCTTGCCTCTGAGGCTGGAGGTGGCCTACAGCCATCAGACTAGCAGCCATTGATAGAGTTGTCCTGCAGGTAGAGTTCCCAAGTTCTCTTCAAAGAACTACAATCTGCAGGATTCTATAGTGGGCAGGGAATTCATTCATTCATTCATTCATTCATTCATTCATTCATTCATTCATTCATTCATTCGATTTCTATACCGCCCTTCCAAAAATGGCTCAGGGTGGTTTACACAAAGATATAACAAATAAATAAGATGGATCCCTGTCCCCAAAGGGCTCACAATCTAAAAAGAAATATAAGATAGACACCAGCAACAGTCACTGGCAGTCCTGTGCTGGGGGTGGATAGGGCCAGTTACTCTCCCCCTGCTAAATAAAGAGAATCACCACTTTAAAAGGTGCCTCTTTGCCAAGTTAGCAGGGGGAATGACTATTAAACCAGTCTATAGCATTCATATCCACTTAGATTAACAAAGTTCTAGGTCAGTGTTCTTCATTGTAAAGCCTGGGGGCCAGTGGCAGCCCCCGTCAACTATATGTGCGGCTCCCTGGATGACTATTTTTAAATTCATATTTATATCCCACCCTTTGTTTTAAGACCCCAGGGTGATTAACAACAATAGAACTCAATTTAAAAAAAACATGTATTGGGCCCGTGTGCAGCTTTGGGCAAAACTGAACACACTACACAATCTCATTGTCATCAGTGCCAGTAAGGCTCCTTTAGGGAAACGGGGCCCTCTTAAGCCCCTGCAACATCTTGGGAGGCATGCACGGGATGCTGGGAATTGGCCCTTTCCCATGCTTTCCGCATAGAGCTCTTAAGAGAAGGCTTTGTCTCTCTCTGTAAGGGTCCTTCCAGCACTGGAAAAAAGTTTATTGTACAGAGGTCAGCACAGTGCAAAATGGCTCTCACATTTAAGGTTTTCTTGCCAAAGTGGGCCCTGCTTGCAAAACAGTGTGAAGATCACGGTTCTAGGTGCTAAATCACATTCTAGAATAAAGAAGATGGAATAGGACAGTGAATATATTCTTCAAGTCAGATGCTTTAATGGTGCAGTTTTATAGCTCAGTGGAACTGAACAATCACAATGTGCTGTCAAAAGAATGAGCACTAATTAGTTCCAGAAGTTAACATTGCCACTTTTAAGTGATATGATATAGAGATTTGTCTGCTTGAAATACGAACTGTGCCAAAGCTACAAAAACGAAAAATCAATCAAAATCACAATACAAAAGCTACCCATAAGTGTCTGGGCCCATTATGCTTCCTAATGTTGGCTCTAACATGCTGGGTTTCATCTATCACCATTTATTTACATCTAAGCCTAACATGGAAGCAGTTAAGAACTAAAGAAGAGATTAAAAATAAAATTTCCAGATGAGTAATAATTGGCTTTAATGTATCTGCGAGTATTTGCTGCAAAAATTAATTCCACAACACTGACACTGGAGATTAAGGGTCAGGTTTATACAGTCAGCAAAATCAAATTGTAAAGTGTTTAGTGGGCTATACCACTTCAGATGGCATTTGAATCTGCCATCTGAAACCCACAAATCCACAAAAGCCCAAAATATTAGAAAAAAGGGGTTCAAACATTCAATACCCTCTTTTTTGTTGTTGTTATTAACACTTAATCATTATGTATTATGTTATTAATATTTAAGTGTTATTAAGACTTAATTGAAAGATTTTTTTGGTTTTATAAACATCTCCATAAGAAGAGCCCTGCTGGATCAGACCCAAGGTCCATCTAGTCCAGCATCCTGTTTTGCACAGTGGTCCACCAGATGCCGCTGGAAGCCTACACACAGGAGTTGAGGACATGCCCTCTCCTGCTGTTACTCCCCTGCAACTGGTACTCAGAGGCATCCTGCCTTTGAGGCTGGAGGTGACCTATGGTCCTCCAACTAGTAGCTGATGATAGACCTCTCTTCCATGAAGTTATCCAAACTAAAGCCATCCAGGTTGTTGGCTGTCACCACATCTTGTGGCAGAGAATTCCACAAGTGGATTATGCATTGTGTGAAAAAGTACTTCCATTTGTTGGTCCTAAATTTCCTGGCAATCCATTTCATGGGATGACTCCTGGTTCTAGTGTTATGTGAGAAGGAGAAGAATTTCTCTCTATCCACTTTCTCCACTCCATGCATGATTTTATAGACCTCTTATCATGTCTCCCCACAGTCATCTTTTTTCTAAACTAAATAGCCCCAGGTGTTGTAGCCTTACCTCATAAGAAAGGTGTTCTAGGCCCTTGATCATCTTGGTTGCCCTCTTCTGCACCTTTTCCAGTTCTACAATGTCCTTCTTTAGATGTGGTGACCAGAATTGTACGCAGTACTACAGGTGTGGCCACACCATAGTTTTGTATAAGGGAAATTACAATATTAGCAGTTTTATTTTCAATCCCCTTCCTAATGATCCCTAGCATGGAATTGGCCTCTTTCACAGCTGCTGCACACTGAGTCGACACTTTCAATGAGCTGTCCACCATGACCCCAAGATCCCTCTCCTGGTCAGTCACCGACTGCTCAGATCCCATCAGCGCATACTTGAAGTTGGGGTTTTTCATCCCAATGTGCATCACTTTACACTTGCCAACACTGAACTGCATTTGCCATGTTATCGCCCACTCACCCAGTTTGGAGAGATTCTTTTGGAGCTCCTCACAATCCGTTTTGGATTTCACTACCCAAAAGAGTTTGGTATCATCTGCAAATTTGGCCACCTCACTGCTTTCCCAAGAGCTGGTCTTGTGGTAGCAAGCATGACTTGTCCCCTTAGAAAAGCAGAGTCTGCCCTGGCTGCATTTGAATGGGAGACTAGAAGTGTGAGCACTGTAAGATATTCCCCTCAGGGAATGGAGCCGTTCCGGAGGAGCAGAAGAGCCTCCCTAGCAGCATCTCCAAGATAGGGCTGAGAGAGACTCCTGCCTGCAACCTTGGAGAAGCCACGGCAAGTCTGTGAAGACAATACTGAGCTAGATAGACCAATGGTCTGACTCAGTATATGGCAGCTTCCTATGTTCCTATGTTACTTCTAGATCATTTATGAATAAATTAAAAAGCACCGGTTCCAGTTCAGATCCCGGGGTGGTGGTGGGAATTCTTACTTCCCACCATTGTGAAAATTCTCCATTTATACCTACCCTCTGTTTCCTGTCTTTCAACCAGTTAGCAATCCACACATGACCTTGTCCCTTTATCCCATGACTGCTAAGTTTTCTCAGGAGTCTTTGAAGAGGTACTTTGTTGAAAGCTTTTTGGAAGTCCAGGTATACTATGTCAACCTTGATCCACACACATCTTGATATTCTCAAAGAACTCCAAAAGGTTTGTGAGGCAAGATTGGCCTTTGCAGAAGCCATGCTGGTTCTTCCCCAGCAGGGCCTGTTCTTCTATGTGCTTTACAATTTTATCCTTAAGGATGCTTTCCATCAATTTGCCTGGGACGGACATTAAGCTAACTGGCCTGTAATTTCCCAGATTACCCCCTGGATCCCTTTTTGAAAATTAGTGTTACATTTTCTACTTTCCAGTCCTCTGGTACAGAGCCTGATTGCAGGGATACGTTATATATTTTAGCAAGAAGGTCAGCAATTTCACATTTGAGTTCTTTGTGGAGTCTTGGATTGATGCCATCTGGTCATGTTGATTTGCTAGTTTTCAGTTTTTCCAGTTTAGAACATCATCTCTTGTCACTTCTATTTGATTCCGTTCATTAGCCTCCATCCCTGAAAAGCCTGGTTCAGAAACAGGTATATGCTCAGTATCCTCTGCTGTGAAGACAGGCACAAAGAACTCATTTAGCTTCTCTGCAACCTCCATATCCTCTTTAATAATCCCTTTCACTCCCTCATTGTCTAATAGTCCAACCGCCTCTCTAGTTCCCCTTTCCCTCCCATCCCGATCCCACTCCTCTGAGATATGTATTAAAAAAACACACAAATAAAAACACACATTCTCAAAATTTTCCAGATTTCCTCACCTCATATATGTGGATCACTCTAAGGCTGATTGCATTAGCATTTCTTCAACCCATTTCTCGTGATTTGCTGGGGCCTTATACGTCCAGTGTTTGAGGATCATCCATTTAGTAACTAGGAATGCCCTAATTATCCATGTTTTCTGATTACCGGTGTGGGTCCAGTTATCTGGAGTTCATCCAAATGTAGTCTGTATCCCTAGGAACAGGGGTGGCACCACCCTTGTGCGAATGAGTTCAAAGAACCCAGGCTGTCAATGAAAAAGGCTGCCGAAGCCCGGGGGGGGGCGTTGCTCGGACTCCAGAAGAGCACCAAGCAAACTCTTCCCACCCATGCCCGGGCTCTAGAAAGCCCTGAGTGAGCTCTCCCCTGTCCCTTTCAGGCAGTGCTTGCTGCCTGACAGCATGTATTTCTTTTTGTCTCCCTCGCTGGAGGGAGACAAAGGGAAATAAAGGCTGTCAGGCAGCAAACGCTGCCTGAAATGGATTGGGGAAGAGCTTGCTCGGGCTCTCTGAAGTCCGAGCCATGACCCTGTGCATGTGATGTCATGCGCACAGGATGGCGCTAGAGGGGCCGCCGGGTGGGGCTGGATCCAGGCTGCCGTTTGGCTGGCTCAGTGCCTGCCTAGGAACATGTAAGAAAGATGTACAGTCTAGCACAGGAGTGGGACAACTTAATGTGGTACCTGAGGCAAGGTGAAAAATGCACTACATGCCTAGTTGGGGCCAACCCCTGCTAACTGGGCAAAGAGGCACCTTTTAAAGTGGTGATTCTCTTTATTTAGCAGGGGGAGAGTAACTGGCCCTATCCACCCCCAGCACAGTACTTCCAGTGACTGTTGCTGTTGTGTGTCTTATGTTTCTTTTTAGAATGTGAGCCCTTTGGGGACAGGGAGCCATCTTATTTATTTGTTATCTCTCTTTGTAAACCGCCCTGAGCCATTTTTGGAAGGGCGGCATAGAAATCGAATTATTAATAACAACAACAACAACAACAACCAACCCTTAAGAGCTTTGAAAGTGCACAGGGGGCAAGGAGGAGAGAAGGTAGCCAGCAGCTGCCTCTTCTCTGCTTGTACTTCTTGCAGGCTTTGTAAGGAGTATGAGAGGTAGTCTTTGCAAAGCTTACAAGGGTCAGATCAGCCCCAAAGACCTGGTGCCTCAATAATCTGCCACTTGAGGTGACTGCCTTACCTTGCCCCATGAAAGAGTTGCCCTGGTCCAGGAAAAAACTTTACAGTTTGGTTCTGCTGGTGTAAACTGGCCCTTAGAAACAGACCTTATGATCTGCTTTGGAGCAACAGAACTGGAAAATACCACCAGATTTAGACCACTGCAAATGAGAAGTCTTTTTTCTTCAGCACTGCAATCTTGTACAAGCAAAGCATGCGCTTTACCACTGAACTATGGCCAATCCCTTGTGACTCATTAGGATGATATCAGAAGAGACCAGGGGGCCTACAGATTTGCAGATTCCCCATTACATAGATTTATTATTCCATGGGTACACTCTGCCCTGTGTTCCACTCTTCCTGTACATGCTATATATGCACCACATGCGAATTGACTGCACCACTGGAGCTTTTCTAGCTATTGCTATTACTAGCTATTTTCTTGCTAGCTAGATAGTTAGGTAATGATGATGATGATGATGAATTTAATTGCCAGCTAGCTAACTAGCTAGCTAGGTAATCAATCAATCAATCAATCAATCATCATCATCCTCATCATCATCATGAATTTAATTCCTTTCCAAAGTACATCTCTAGGCCTATTAGTTTGAATTCTTCCATCATTCCAGATCCAGCACCTCCCCCCAACCCGACTTTAGGAAACTCCTTGAGCATGCAACCCAAACACTAAAAAGAATTTTAAATATGATGGTGCTACCCTTTTTGTGTGTGTTGAAGGCCCATTGAAAAATGATTGCAGCTTCAGAAGGAAGCTAGAAAAATGTTTGTAACAGGGATTTCACAAGGAAGAGACTCTAATTACGTTCTATGGTACAATGATGAGCTTTAAGCATAAGGAACATCTGGCATCCCTAGTGAACAAGCAAGTTTTGTTTTCCTGCAAAGTTCACCCACGTACATACACTGCTCAAAATTAAAGTGAGCAGAAAAGTCTTTTGCTTCTCCTCTCCCACTCTTGTCTCTTCCACCAGTATCCCAGGTCAAGGATCTTAGGTTTCTCTAGCAACGATGGCACTGCTAATAACTGAAAGAGGCCAGAAAAAAGTAGGCTCTGAATTTCTCACATTATCTCAGGTGTTTACGATGTCACAGCAGCAGGGAAAAGGCAGAAGCTTTAACTGGAGGCCTTGGCAGGAGATGAAGGCTATAGAAGGGCTCCACTCTTTCAGAGCCTTCTGTTTGTAATTAGAAGGGATGAGCACACTGCAGAAATTCTGGCTGTTTTGGAAAGCATATGATTTCTTTAGGAAGGAAGATAGAGCTGCTTGTTAAGGAAAATGATGGAAAGAGGGATTTCAAAGCTTCAGACCAGGTAGGGCCATAGCTAGCTTAGTGGCAGAATAGATTCTGAAAGTCCCAAGTTCAGGCTCAGGCATTTCCAAGCAAAAGCATCTCTAGTAGGAAGCTTGGTGAGATAGCCTCTGCCCAAGATTTTGGAGAGCTGTTGCCACTGAGAAGAGACAATGGATGGGCCAATGGTCTCGCTCAGGAAAAGGCAGCTACATACAAAGGTCGTACACACAAGCAGCAGGAAGAGGCTGCGAGGCATGGAGCCTAGGTATGCAGATGTGTGTGAACTCATGCAAGTCCTGCAAACCCTGCTGGCTCAAAACAAGGTACCTTCTCTGCTCTATCCAGTCCTAACCCAGGTTGGAAAGGAAGAGGAGCCCCTGGTACCTTTGTCTGGTGATTGTGTGCGGAGATTGCTGAAAAATGGGATCCTGGTCAGCTGGCGGCAATTTTCATCATAGAATCATGAGGCTAGAGGGGCCAGGAAGAGCAGCAGACCTTCTTCTTCTTTGAAGTGAATGATGAAGCAGGACCAAGGCAGATCCCATAAACACCACTTACTAACAGTCACATGGTACACGGTCATAATCTTTCACATAGCTAAGAGGCAGCAGCAGATCTCCTCTGCTTGGCTCCTCTAGCCTCAGGACTCTATGATAAAAATGGCCACTGGCAGACCCAGCTTGATTTTCCCTTCCTGGAGCACCAGGATCCTCAGTTGTCTGTAGGGTGAGTTAGCAAAGACATTTGGAGCCTCTGCCTATGTGTGAGGATTGGAGTCAGGGTTCTTCCTCCCTCCCAATCACTCCCAGATGATCTTGTGAAAGGGTTTATAGAGTCTTGGAGTTGGAGGGAGACTTTATGAACCATCCAGTTCAACTCATTGCTCCATGAAGGAAATCCAGAGTTTACAGGCGACTCTCCAGCCTCTGCTTGAAGACCTCCAGTGAAAGAGAGTCCACTGCACCCTACACAACTGGTTTCATAGCTGAGCTGCTCTGACTGTACCTTGCAAAACATCAGGTGGGTGACATCAGGCTGCCTTCTGTTGCCTAGCCTACAAATTTCACACATCTAGTGATTCAGGTGGCCAACAAAGTTGCATCCCAGCTGCCATGTTTTCTTACTATACGGCACATGTATGCATATGAATATGCACAGGATCTTAAGGAAACATGGCAGTTTGGACTGGAACATTGGTACCTACTGGGAGTAGCAGGGAAATGAACTGGGGCAATGGGATGAAGAGGAAATGAAGAGAGATTTAAGGGCTGTCTGAAGCTTCTCCAGGCCCAGTTACTACATGTTGTTATGATATGATAAATGAGCATTCATGCATGGAATCTTAAGCAAAATGGTAACCTGGACTGAGATATTGGGGTCCACTGGAAGCAGTAGAGAAAAAAGAGCTGGGGGAGTGAGATGTAAAGGAAGGTAAGAGTGCCAACTGAAGATGTTCAGAAAACTGGACTGGACCCAAACTGGACTTTGCATAAAATCTCTACCCTCCACAGACTGGATTATCAGACTCCCCTTAAATCTTGTTTTATCAACTGTCTTTTATCCTCTTACTTTATGCAGCTTGAAAGAAAATCTGGCAGTTTTTCTAGGTTGTCCAGAGAGCACTAGCATGAAGCAAAGGTGTTAGTTAAAATCAATGGAGTTGTTATTTTTATTGTATGTTATGTTGCATTGTATTGTATACAAACATTGCATTGTATTGTATAAGTTTATTGATTATTTACACAATACCATGTAACATATGTATACAATGCAATATATGTATACAATGCAATGCAACATAACATGTTAATTTAATTAATTTTATATATGCAAAGAAATCAAACTCCGCCTCAATTACATTCCCAGATTTTCTCCTCTCCCAAATCCATGTTGGTTTGGGTTGGACGAAACCCCTGAAATGCACAGGAAACACAGGCAGTTGCCTTTTGCCAAGACAGACCATTGTCCATCTAGCTTGGTATTGTCTACATTGACTGGCAGCAGCTCTCCATGACCTTATTCAAGGGTCTCTCTCAGCAGTAGCTGGAGATACTGAACCTGGAACCTTCTGCATGCAAAGCAGATGTTCTGTCACTAAGCTACCGCCAAGAATGGGGAGAACCATGGGTGCACATGTCTCCCCACACCCATAATGCTACAGAATCACTTGGGGGGGGCAGTTTGTCTGAACTGCCTCCCAATGCATGTTTTCATGCCACAATATTAAAACTGCACCCTAAGGCATGATTCAGGTGATCTGCCCCTTTGCACAATTGCTAGAGGAGGGCTGGCTGAATAACCAAAAAAGGGAAGTCACCAAGAATGAAGAGACGTACCCTCCACAGGTCAAGTGGGAAGGATTTATTAAGGCCTAACACATTTCGGATCGGATGAGTCTTCTTCATGGGGCAGCTCAACCAGCTTCATCTAGATAGCTGTAGCAATTCTGCATACTTATTGCTCAAGCAACCTTCTGAGGTTTCCTCTTTCCTTCACTGGCTGCTGCTGGAAACAAGATTAGATAAGACAAACTCATGGCCTAATCCAGCAGGGCACTTCTTACCTTCTTGAATGTGAGAAAAACCTCTGAGGCTTACCTGCAAAAACCACTCCTCTTTGTGTGTTCTTAGAGTTTGGCAAGAGCATTGGTTTTGCAGCACTGCCTACTTGGAGAGCAGCGATTAAGCCAAGGTACCTGTGCACCATCTCCAACCTACCTGTGCACCAGGATGAATCAGCAGTATTTTTAAAAGACTCACAGGGGCCATTCACACGACATACTGGGTGAGCGGGTGGGTGGAAGGCTACCCAAACCTTTTCTCTCCCACCCCCATGATAATTTGTTACTCGGTGGGAGTGCAAAGCACGCTCCCACATGATCAGCCCTGCTCCATGCAGTGTGGAGCAGGGTGAATTGATCAGAGGCCGAGACTCGTGTCCCAGGCTCCATCAATCCCACAATGCACTGAGCGACACACACGATGCATTGGGGGATTCCCCCAGGAGACACGTGTTCTAGGCGCCTGCCTCTGTGTCTTCTGGGGCTAAATACAGCCCCAGAGAACACACAAGCAGTTTGCTCAGATTAAGGGAGTGCTTGCTGCTCTTACCTCTGCTAACAGCTGGGTTTGAAAGCAGGGCTAGGTGGTTGGAATCCCATTGGTGCAATCCCGTTGGTTCTCACAATCAGCCTAACCCTGGCTGGGCATCCCTGGTTAGGCTCCATGTGAAAAATGATCTCACAGAGAAATGGGGGGGGGGGCTGGTGGGGCTGGGGATGCTGAGACAGCTGTGTGCCAACAGTAAACTGCTGCAGTCTTGAAAGTGGTTGACCAGAGCTGGGGAAATTGAGAATTTTTAATTACGGTCCATTGGGACGGTGATATTACAATACACTTGGTCAACTCACCACTCGACCATTGTCAGAGAATGGTCAAACATCTTGCTAAAGCTGTTGTAGACCGAAAAAGGCATACTAATTGGTAAAATCAAAGTTTGACTATTATAAAACAACTAGATTCTAAGCTTCTGTTTAGTAGTTAAAGCTAAAGGTTTTGGCTAGCAGATTTTATTAATATATAGCAATTTTAATATGTATGACACCCACAAGATACAAGAAATGGAATCATTTTTCTGGGCTTTTATTTGAGAATAAAACAAAAGCCCCAGGGATAACGGAAAAGTTATGAACTGTTTAAAAAGAAAATAAATAAATAAATAAATAAATAAATAAGCACATGGCAATTCTAAAGGACAGATGTCAGTTTTAAAATAGTGGATCTTACTTACTTACTACAAATATTTTTATACCACTTTTCAACAAACGTGCTCAAAGTGGTATACACAGAAAATTAATAAACACATAAGATGGTTACGTGTCCAAAAAGGGCTCACAGTCTAAAAGAAATCACAAGGTAGACACCAGCAAAAACCACTGGAGGGATGCTGTGCTGGGGCTGGATAAGGACAGTTGTTCTCCTCCTAATAAATATAAGAGAATAACCCCTCTGAAAGGTGCGTCTTCGCTCAGTTAGCAGAGGTAGCATATGGCTGTAGTTACAAAGCACAACAGTAAGTAAGTAAAGTAAAGTTGCGCCATCGAGTCGGTGTAGACTCCTGGTGACCACAGAGCCCTGTGGTTGTCTTTGAGAGAATACAGGAGGAGTTTACCATTGCCATCTCCCACACAGTATGAGATGATGCCTTTCAGCATCTTCCTGTATTGCTGCTACTGCCCAATATAGGTGCTTCCCCCATAGTCTGAGAAACATACCAGTGGGGTACAGTAAAGGTAAAGTGTGCTGTCAAATCGATTTTGCCTCCTGGTGCCCACAGAGCCCTGTGGTTGTCTTTGGTAGAATACAGGAGGGGTTTACCATTGCCATCTCCCTCACAGAATGAGATGATGCCTTTCAGCATCTTCCTATATCGCTGCTGCCCAATACTGGTGTTTCCCTCCATAGTCTGAGAAACATACCAGTGGGGTACAGTAAAGGTAAAGTGTGCCGTCAAGTCAATTTCGACTCCTGGCGCCCACAGAGCCCTGTGGTTTTCTTTGGTAGAATACAGGAGAGGTTTACCATTGCCTCTTCCTGGGCAGTATGAGATTATGCTTTTCAGCATCTTCCTATATCGGGGTACCCTGCTCCTAAACAGAGAGAAAGCGAGAGGGGGAGAGAGAATGAGAGAGAATGTGTGTACAAATCTGTCAACCATCTCCAATCCCTACCTGAAGTGCTACACACTTGGGGTCCTGTTCACTACCACTTATGGAGGCAGACAGCAGGGCAGAGCACATGCAGATGGACCCTTCAGCTACTGAGTCTCCCACGGCATCACGGGATTTAAAGGTATAAGTTCACGATACACTCTAGGAGGGCTACACTGAAACTATGTCCACGGAAGAGAAAGATCCAATTTATGGGGCGGTCTCTGGGGAGCAAGAAGCGGAGGTAGAAGCTGTACATCTTATGGCTGTTAGCCACATGAAGAGCTCACGAGGCAGCCTCAAGGTTTAAGAACTTTGGCTGCCCCCAACACAGAGACTTTCTAGCAAGCATGAGCACAACATTGTACATTACTGGGCTGGCCCAAGTCCAAAAACGCAAATCAGTTTGATTGTACTCCACTGGATTTTGGCATGCTCCTTCTTTCTATTACAAAGCACTTAAGGCAATGCAGCCAATGAGATTTCTGGGCCGTTCTGACCCTGGGCAACTGAAGGTCTTGGGAATTGACTCCCACACTGAGGAACTAATCATGGCTGCTGTTCCATTTTAGAAGCTGCACGGCAGCAGGCTCAGAGGTTACAAAGGCGGCAAGGAAACTCTCATAAGTACCACAAGAACCAACTTTATTTCAATATTTTATGGCAATTTTTTTTAATGGCGCCTTGAGGACATCACTTTTTATTTTCCATTTTTTTGCATTGCAGGGCAATTTCGTATGTAGTTTATCCGGGACAGAACCACTTGACTTCGCTCTGTAGTCTCCGAGGCTAAAACCAGAGCTGCTAATGAGTCATGCTGTCATGCAAATAAAGCAAACCCCTCAGGGCACCATATAAATTTACAGAGTTGTTAAAGAATGTGATTATTTTTCTGAAGCACCAAAGGTTCCAAAGGCAGCACACAGCCGTTCAATGGTAGCTGGTGGTCAAGACTCCGAGCAGCAGCATAAATTAATTCACAAACTCGTTAACATTCTCACTGGGAAAGATTCCAGCCTCTACTGTGACTAGATCCAAAACATACAGTCACCATTTCTTGTGGGGGGTCAGTGAATCTATACACATGAATAGATTGATTAAGCTGACTTTTATTGACTCCGACCATTGCTTGATCTAGCTCAGCATCACCTACACTCTGGCAGCAGCCTCTAGGTCCTCTTTCACAGCCCTGCTAATTGAAATCCTTTAGCTGGAGATGCTCGGGATTTTCTGCAGGCACAGCACTGACTATGGTCCACCTGGACATAACCCCACCCTAGACAACCAAACAACCCAGGCTGAATTCTTTCAACCCAGGCATAGCTGAACCATCTGACTGGATGCAGACGCCGATTAGAACTTACCTTCTACCCCACATCTGAATTTGGCATTTGATTTTGCTTTGGTCATCTGCATGGGCTCTCCATAGCATCCTGCCGGGTGCTACGGAATCCTGCTACATTTCAGATGTGTGGTTAAATGGGTGGAACAGTAGCCATCTACAAAATTTCAGTTCTGAAGCCTAGCAGAAAAATGTCAACCTCAGCCTTTGGAGGACTCTTCTCCCAGGCCTCTAGGTTGGCCAGCAGGCAATTGTACACAACTGAGTTTGCATGCTTTGTTCTTCTGTTATAAGGCTCTTCAGGCCAAAGGGATTTCTAGGCTACTGAAACTGGGCAAAACCTCTGCCCATCAGCCCTGATGGTGTCTGCCTACAAGACTCAGAGACACAATATTTATTTATTTTTATTTATTGAGCATATTTGTATACTGCCCACTACTGAAGTCTCTAGGTGGTTTACAATTATAGTGAATCTCTGCACAATGGAGGAAATGCGTTCCACTCCCCACCGAGAGAAGGGGCTGCAACAGCGTCCTTCCACATATACAGCCCATTTTCTTGACCCTGGGAAATACTCAGGTTCCATTTGGTTGTGCAGAAGACTAGCCAGGACATGAATAGCATGTGTCTTCCAATACCACCATTAAGAGCTAAGGGTTGATTTTGTGTTGATTCCCTTGAACATCAGCACAGGGAACTGCCATCCAGTTATTTGCTGGGTCAAAGGCCTGGATGTTTAGACAAGTATTGTCCCAGCACACTTCTTTATTTATAGACAAAGTCCCAATGACATCTAGCAGCAGATATTTGGTTCACCAAGGGGAGAAAGTCAATTTAGCCTTCAAGCCATCCCCAATGGCATCCCAACTACACCTCTTTACTTTCTCACATGAATGGGAGAGGCTGCCAATCATGCACATGCATTTGAGGACAAGTTGCAACACTTCTCTGGGAGTGCTTGGCCCAGTTTTCACTAGCAGGGATCCAATGGGCGAGTGTGTGTGTGTGTGTGTTACAAAGTAAGCAAATGGCTTTTCTTATTCTTATATGGCTGTTGAGAAAGAGCGCCAAACTTGGATGGCATTGAAATGGGGCAAGACCCATCCACCAGCCCTGATCATGGGCACCCCAGTGACCTGTTCACCAACAACATGTATGTGTAGGGTTGTGCATCAAATTGGCCTGATAATTGGTTTCAATATGATGCACACCATACTGGGGCATTTTTCACTGGAAACAGCTTTGATGAAAAATGTCCCCGATGTCAAAAACAGATATGATACAATGTGATACTGTGTATCAGCATTACATCAAACCTATCTGAGGATCGGGGCAGTGTTCCCTCTAACAGGGAGGAGAGCTGGCCTTGTGGTAACAAGCATGACTTGTCCTCTTAGCTAAGCAGGGTCCAACCTGGTTACATATGAATGGGAGAATGGATGTGTGAGCACTGTAAGATATTCCCCTCAGGGGATAGAGCCGCTCTGGGAAGAGCATCTGCCTGCTTGCATGCAGAAGGTTCCAAGTTCCCTTCCTGGCAGAATCTCCAACACAGGGCTGAAAGAGACTCCTGCCTGCAACCCTGGGGAAGCCACTGCCAATCTGTGTAGACAATACTGAGATAGATGGACCTATGGTCTGACTCAGTATATGGCAGCTTCCTATGTTCCTAATAGGGATTCCAATATGCTGTTGACTACAACTCCCATAAGCCCCAATCAAAGCCATTGCAGCTGGGGATTCTGGGAATTGTAGTCAACAACATCTGGGAATCCCTGTTAGAGGGAACACTGATCAGGAGGGCTTACCTTTTCTGAAGTTCTGGCATTACTTGAAGAAAGTGTCTGCCCAAAAAGCAGATCAGTGATTCAAACCATTGCCTTTCCATGTACCAGGTCAGGAAGCAACATGCCATTGTATCCTTCTCTTGGTGCATTACGGGGTGGTGGTGGTGTATAGCAGGGATTCTCAATGTTGGGTCTCCAGATGTTATTGGACTTTAACTCCCATAATCCCCAACTAAAGACCACTGGGGCTGGGGATTATGGGAGTTGAAGTCCAATACCATCTGGGGACCCAATGTTGAGAATCCCTGGTGTATAGCAACCCACTATAACAATAGGGCATGACCATTTTTTATTCCAGAAATGCACCAGGAATGAGGGAGATAATGAAGAAAATAGAGAGGAGTGGACCTGGGGCCCCTGAGTTCTTTGAACCCATCTGCTCCATTATAGCCACACCCCTGGATGCAATGTAATGATGTTGCTTCCTGCCCTGGTGCCTCCTAGCACAAGAAGTTGGAGGGGAGGGCAATGATTTGAATCAACTGCTGCTGCTGTTGGGGGCAGCCATTTTCTTCAGGGAATGCTGGAACTTCAAGCGTGGTAAGCCCCCCACCCTGATGCACTGACGTTATCAGCTTGATGCGATTCAGGGCTGAATGCACAACCTGATCATTACTAGCATCAGATTAACACTGATAATGAGCACTGTGCATAGCCCTAGTATGTGAGTGCAAGGGAAATCCATCTCTGCACAGAGTGGCCAGTGACACATTGTACTCCCGACTGTAACACGATCCCTGAAAATACACACATGCATGCACACCATCAGACAACAGGCATTTTCTTAGCTTATTGTAAAGGAAAATGTGTCTGTGTGTGTGTGTGTGTCTTCCTAAGAATGGGAAAGATGACGTTTCATTTAGCTATGCAGAAGACAAGCTAAGACATGAATGGCATGAGTCGATGAGGGCTCTCCTGCTCCCACATTCCTCCAGGGATGAGTTGTCATTCCTCTTTCATATCCATTTGGTCCCTGGCCTTTTTAGTGAGACAAGGATACTGCTGAGCGCCAACACCTCTTGCAGTATGGACTCATTCTCACTATGAGCTGGACTGAGGCCACTAGCGCATCATGTGCACCAACAGCCATGGCTCAGCTGTCAAGAAGTGACACCCCACCCCAGTTATTGTTCTTATTATATTAAAACAGAGTAATTGCATTTTCTGTCTGCAGAGGAGCCAAAGCGCTCCAGACCAGAGCTAAAAGACATCAACCATCGCCTACTGCACAGAACAACAATTAAAAACCTGACCAGCATCCCTACTAAAAGTGTCAGTCATATGATGTATGCCTAAAACCAGTATCTGGAGCAGATTTTGTTAAGCAGGACTACAGCATTAAAGTGTCAGCAGTTGTAAAACATCTTCATAAATAAGCACACATTTACTTGCAGGCATAAGATCACAAGAAAAGCTTTCCTGGATCAAACCAAAGCTCCCCCATCTTCTTTGCATCAGTGCCTTTTCCGATGCGTCCAGAAAACCTCCAAGCAGGATTTGAAGGCAATAGCCCTCTCCACTATTTGTCCCGCAGCAACTGCTTTTCACAGGTACACTACCTCTGAAAGTGGAGGCTCTGATTCACTATGCTGGATATTAACCATAATGAAACAAGGGAACTGACAGGTAGATCTCTGTCAGGAGGGTGTTTCCAAAGAGGATGTGTCACAATGGAGAAGGTCCACTTAACAGAACTCACCTGAGCAAATGAGGAATTGCAAAACAAGACCTCCCCTGATGACTGAAGGCGGTGGGAAGCTCCTGAAGTGTAAAGGTATTCATCAAGATACACAGAACCATTTCCTACCTAGCACGAAGGCTCCAAAAGTTGAACAGCTGTATATCAGGGCTGCACAACTTT
The DNA here is from genome assembly GCF_027244095.1 of Hemicordylus capensis. NCBI lineage: Eukaryota > Metazoa > Chordata > Lepidosauria > Squamata > Cordylidae > Hemicordylus > Hemicordylus capensis. Next base: position 248,453,122 of record NC_069661.1, read on the forward strand.
GACCTTCCAGGCGTTGTTGGTCTACAACTCTTTGCATCCCCAGCCACAACAGTCAATAGTAAGGGATGGTGAGAGTTGTTAAGTCCAACCACATCTGGAGGGGTGTGCAGCTACGGTGTATATTAACAACAATGCATAGACAATGATGCCGACAACAAGAAAGCAAGTATTCTGATGACCAGGGACTGCCCATGCTCATTAGCCCTATTCACGCATTGAGGTTGTTCTCATGAGCGGGTGGGTAGGGCAGCGGGCAGGCGGAGAGGAAGGCTGCCTCAATTTGCCTTCCCTGCAGATGATTCCTGAGTCCTTGCTGGGTGCGCTGATCGTGTGCCCAGACGGTCACTGGCTACCCCAGGCAGTGTGGAGTTTTGAGGACCGGGACGTATCATCCCGGCTCCTGGAAATCCCACAGTCACCATGTGAATGCGGGGTGTATTATGGGGATCCCCCTAGCAATGGGCAGCTGGGGATGACACACAGTCAAGTAAATGCTACTAAGGGCGTGCTCACTCCTCGTTACCAAGGCGGGGCCCCCTAGGTGGGTTTGCCACCAAGGCACCACTGAGAACCACTCAGCTCCCAGAGGTTCTTACGGGCAGCCAAGCTTGTGCTTGGCTTCGTTAGCCTGGTCTTGGCTGCCCAGGACAACAGCCTCATTACGTTCAACACACACACAATCTGTGTACAGTGTACACATATACAGATCTATACACACATACGGTTATGCATGCATTATGTTCAACCCACAGTACAGTGGTGCACTTCCTCTCTGTGCCCTGCCTTTAAGGGAACCTGTTCCTAGGTTCGCTTTAAAATGAACACATGTACAGTCAAACAAAAGACATGCACCTGTGTACAGACTTTTACACTATGCACTTCTAAAACGTAATAACTGAATAGGGCGAATTCAGTGCCACCGATCCTCATAATACACATGCACCCTGAGCCGAGCCCACACTGGTCGGAGCACATGAACACGGTAGACAGGGACCAGGATAACCTGTGCAATCCTCTGCAATGAATTCTGTGTGATCTTGTATCTACTGGTGCCAGAGGGAGTGAGTCAACTCAAAGTGGACAACTTCCCTTGTGCATTATGGGGCAAATCGGCTCCAAAAGCAGCGAGTTTAAATTCCATTCCTTTGTAGCTGAGTCCTTCATGCCCTGGGAAGGACATATCCTTCTTGGTACTTTATTTATTTATTTATTTATTTATGTGATTGTTTAAAAGATTTATATGCTACCATTCTTCATAAATGAATTAATGGTGGCTTGCAACAAATTTAATTTAAAACACAGTACAGTCATCCCTTGCCAACCACTAGGGTTCCGTTCTGGCAAACCCGTTGGCAAATATGCGGTTGGCGAGGCATTAAAGTCTATGGGAAACAAGGGGTTAGGGGAACTACAATGGCAAAAAGACCTAAAAACAAAGGGGAAAATACCCCAAACGTGCCAAAATATCACCAACAAATCCTGTAATGTCACCAAGAGTCACGAAGAAGAATGAGCAGATCGATCCTCTAGAAACGTTTTGAACCCTCCAGAATCACTCAAGGGCATTTTAAACTGGCAAGGGACAGCAAGGTCAGCAAGGGTCACCAAGAGGAATGAGCAGATCAAACCCCCGGAACCCCCCCAAATTAGTGAACCTGTCAATCACTAAAAAACCTCACCAACTGTGGATACTCGGGTCATGGTTGGCAAGCCCTGTCACAATTTCCTATTCGCATATACACTCAAAATCGCAGTTGGTAAAACCGTGGTTGGCAAGGGATGACTGTAAAACAGAGTAAAACACAGCTTGTAAAATCGTAGAATTTCAGGTCAAGTCAATCATTAAAACCAGGCAATCACAGAGAAATATACAGAGTTAGCGAAAGGTCTGCTGGGAAAAAAAGTCTTCAACTTTCATTTAAAATTAAACAAGGAAAGGGCAAGCCTAAGATCAAGAGGCAGGGAGTTCCAAAGAGCTGGGGCCAGCTCTGAGTAAGCTCACCCATATGCCAGTGATAGACATGCTTCAGAAAGTGCCAGGATGCCCAGAAGTGAAAGTGAGTCAGCTCCAATAGTGGGGAGGTTAATCTCTGCACTTTTGGAGCTGACTCAGAGTGAGTCAGCGGGAAAGACATGCATTGGGAAATACTGCTATATAAGTAAGTAATAAGTTTATTGTTGTGACCACAGGTCACAGCATAGCATAGCATAGCAAAGCATAGCATCTATATATTTAATTCTCTTGAGACATGCGTGCCCCGGATTTGACAGCAGAACTCTCGCGACATGCTGAGAGAGTTCCAAAGTGAGGACTGAAGAGGAGGGGGGAAGAAAGTGCCAGCAGTGGCCGGCCGGTGGGCAAGAAAGGCGGCGGCGGGTAGCGGGCGGGGGGGGGAGAAGGGTGGTCGCAGGAGGGCAGGGGGGGGGAGAGAAAAGCCACGGCGGCAGCAAGCGGACAGGAGGGAGAAAAACGCGGCTCTGTGTGTGGGGAGGAACGGGAGGGGAGGAGGGCTGGAGAGCGTGGGGCCGGAGGGAAGGGGAAGAAAGGAGAGACCGTGGCAGGAGGAAGAGGGAGGGGGAAACAGCTGGCCCCAAAGTGCCGCATGGATGCTCTGTGTGAGGTCGGCTAGTAACACTAAAAACATAACATAAAAGAGAGAGAGAAATGTGTGTGTGTGTGGGGGGAAATCAGCATACCAGCGAATTATTTCAACAATCTACTTAAACTAAAACCAATGCTACAATTTAGGACAGAGCATGGCAGCTATAAATTTCTTTCTAAGTTTAAAAGAAAGTCAAGCAAAAGTGGCAACCTGACAACTGATACATGGAAAAACATTGGCAAGACGATAGTCAAACATTCCACATCTGAACATTTAAATTTCGGACAGCATAAAACACAGTGAACAATAAAAGAATGTCTTCCACTTGGCCAGCGCCCAGAGCCACAGGGGCAGAGATGCTGTTCCACTGGAAGTTTGCAGAATCTCCCTTCAAGATATGCCTTGGGCATAGTTTGGAAACATAACTTTGTGAAAACCGTTCTCAGTGGTGCATGGGTAACGTTAGCCAGGTATTGTGAGAAGCTTCTGTGTCACTTATAATTGCGGTACCAAAGTGAGAACTTTAAAGACTGAACCACAGCAGCATCTCTACTGGCACCCCATTCAAGTTGCTGATCTCTAATATTTTCTCTGCTCCAAGATCTAAGTTCCCCCTACCAGAGGCAGGGAGTAAAAACTGAAGGATAAAAGAAAGAAGTTTGGTCCATTGATTCCTACCCACAGAGTGTGAATAATAAAATTGGACTAGGTGATGTTCTGGGAGGCTGTCTAGCTTCCTGAAATATCTTAGAACCTATACAACCTCCAGGCTCAGAGGCAGTCTACCCAATGTTAGTGGGCAAGCAGGAGGAAAAATTCCAGTTTGATTCCCTTTTTGTGGGCTTCCCCCAGAGGGACCTGGCTGGCCCATGAGGGCGAACTAGGATACTAGACTAGAAGGATATTTGTTCTGATTCACCAGTATAGGGCTAAATGTATCAAACATCTGACTCCGAAGAAGGCAACAGCGTGTGTGTGTGTGTGTGTGTGTGTGTGTGTGTGTGTGTGTGTGTGTGTGTGTGTGTGTGTGTGTAGATATAGTTTCCCACTATCAATTTCTCTAATGGCTTGGTATTAACACCCATGAGTTTGGAAAAATGTTTTGTTTCCTTTCCTTTTCTCCCCGCCACCCCACAAGGGTTTGTTTTTTGGGTGCTCCCCCACTGCCTCACTGCTCCTTTTATTACAGTAGTTGGTAGCGAAATTCAGGCAAGAATTAACGGAAATGGCTCTTTAATACACCATTACAACAAGGGTTATAGAAAAACGCTGAAATAATGTTATCTATAGCTGGTGCATGACATGACACTCTTAAAATACAGCTATGCTGGATTATAATATTTTAAAAGGATTTTTTCATCACTGTTTGCACAATTCCAAAGCCATTTTCTCCCAATTATTGTCTAGGAAAGGATTGAGAAATGTGTTGGGAAACGCGGTCTGCATTGAAATTGCATTGTAATCCGGGACACATATCATTACCCTTACAATAGTCTAAATCTAGTTATGTTTATCCATTTGCCGACTATATGGCAAATATAGATAAAGAGAATTGGAACCAAAACCCTCCCTTTCGTCTGTCTTTCTTAGTCGATTCATCTCTCACCTATTCCTAAACCCGGAGTGACTTGCAAATGATAAAACTAAGAGCGGTTTCGGGACAGTGCACTGGACTTAGATTGGTGGAAATCTGGGTTTAGACCACAAGCAAACCTCTGGGCAGTCTAAGGGAGCTTAGCCCACTTTCCAGGGATCATGGGAACCACGGGGCTCACAGGAACCACTGCAGGCACGCAGGCAAGCCCGGGGCTCTCAAGGTGGCTAGCTTGCCTAATTACCCCTCCCCTTAGACGGGGATAATGGAGCGAGTGCTCCGTTAACCTCATCTTTTTGCTTGTGTGTTGCCACGGCGTGCAGTGACACATGAGTAAGCCTCCAACCAGGAGGCTGCAAGCAGCCTCCTGGGCTCGGGGGTGTCTCCAGGTTGGAACGCAGCCCCCAGTCCCTGTGGCCCCCGCCGGCTCCATGACGGAGCCAGCAGCCATGTGGGTGGCTGATCCGGCTGCCCAGGGCTGCCTCTTGATTGTCTGCGGGGAGAGTAGGCTAAGCCCGCTCTCCCCGCAGAACCCCCTCTGGTGCTTCACACCGATCGTGGGAAGCGCCTCTCTGTCTCTCTGTTTGATCTACTTCAAAGGGTGGTTGTTTCAAGGAAGCCCACAAGCATGGCATAAAAATAGACAAGATCCAGTGTGCCACAGACGTTAGATAGTCATATTAGGACTGGGGAGATCTGGGTTCAAATCCTGACTCCACCATGAAGCTCACTGGGTGATCTCAGGCTGGTTGCTTTCTCTCAGTCTAGCCTACCTCCCAGGGTTGTTGTGATGACAAAAATGAGAAAAGCTGGTAGTATAGTGGTTAGAGAGCCAAATTAGGATTGGGGAGACCTGGATCCTAATCCTCACGTAGCCATAAAGCTCACTGGTGACCTTTGTTGCAGTCACTATCTATGCCTGTTCTAACATGACGCTCAATGCATGTACGATCTGTGTAAAGTGTATACATGTACAGAGTTGTACATGCATACAGTTATTCACACATTACATTCAACACACTTACAGTAGTATATTTTCTAAATGTTCCCTGCATTTGAGAGGGCCTGTGCCCAGGTTCACCTTAAAAGTGACCACATGTATAGTCATTCACACAAAAACATGTGCAGATACACAGACATCTGTATGCATTTTCAACAAAGTATCTAAATAATGGCAGTTATGATGACTACAAGTGTGTCTTGTTATCCATGGGTGTTCCATTTCACAGTTTACCATGGATAACGAAACCATGGATAACGAGGTGTTGAGTTACTGGGACTCGAGGATTAGGTTCCTGGGGGCATGGAAAATGGGCAAAAACAGATAAAAAGGGCCCAGGAAATTGAGAAATGTGCCCTACTGTGCTCCATGGGTCTCCAGGTGTCCAGTAATGCTCCCCAAAAGTCTCAAATGCAGGGGGGATTGTGTCCCCCCCTTTTTTTTCTTAACACAAATGAGCCACAAAATGGCTCCTCTTCCTAAAATGGCAGATAGAAATGACCTCTGGGGTCATTTCTGGCTGTCCCAAACCCGTGTACACACCAGATTAACCCTTTGTTACCCCTTTTTGTGTGTGTATGCCGAGGTTGGGTGTCAATTACCCATCCGCGGATATGCAAAACCGCAGATGTTGGATCCGTGGTTAACAAGGTTTGCCTGAACAAATATTTATTTAATATTTATATAACGCTTTTCAACAAAGTTCTCATAACAGTTTACATAGAAAAATAATAAAGTTACTTCTCTCTCAGCCTAACCTACCTCACAGCCTTGTTGTGAGGATAAAATGGGGGCAAGATCTTGTATAGTGTCCTGAACTCCTTTGTGGAGAAGTGGTTTTTAAATGTTATAATTAAGTGTTCCATAAAGCTCTTTTTGAACATCCTTTGTTTTTTATTGCTGTTTTATTTTAATTGCTTTATTCTGTCATGGTTTTTATGATGTTTATGAGCTTCCTTGAGCATCATCATCATCATCATCATCATCATCGTCGTCATTATTTTATCATTAATAATTATTAATAATTATTAATATTATTAATAGTATTGATATAATAATTATATTAATATTAATATTAATTATTAGTTTATTTATTATTTATTAATAATTATTAATAATTATTATTACATTTATATCCCGCTTTTCCTCCAAGGAGCCCAGAGCGGTGTACTACATACTTGAGTTTCTCCTCACAACAACCCTGTGAAGTAGGTTAGGCTGAGAGAGAAGTGACTGGCTCAGAGTCACCCAGCAAGTATCATGGCTGAATGGGGATTTGAACTCGGGTCTCCCTGGTCCTAGTCCAGCACTCTAACCACTACACCACGCTGGCTCACACTGGATCACTTCTCATAATGAGAAGTGGGAGTATACATATTCTACAATAAAGGAATACATATGTATCTGTGAGCTTCTTGAAGGAAGGATGCAATAGAAATAAACACTAAAAAAATCCCAAAATTATCATGTCCACCAAGAGGTTGAAAACAACCTCCTATTTAGTACAAGGACTGCAGAAAAATACAGTGCTTTCCCCTCTCCATTTCCTTTGTTTTCTCCTTCTCTCACACATTTTCTTTTCTTCTTTTTCCATCTCATACATATTACAGCACCCCAATTAAAGCTGAGATTTGGAGTTGAAACATACAAATCTGATGAATTATGAGCCAATTAAGCAATTAACCAGGCCACTAAATTTCTCCTCCCATATGCAGACATGCTGCAGTGATGCCATTGAACCATGTTGACCCTTGATGCACAACACAGCCTGAACGAAAACAACAAAGAGTTTTGTGGCACCTTAAAGAAATTTATTGTAGAAGAAAAGCTTCCCTGATTATCACCAATTACTGCAGTGGTGAATTGCCACTGTGCTTAATTTATACTTTTACAGACTGTGTTATCTCTTGCATTTCATGACCCGCTGACCACATTCCATACTTTTCTCTCTCTCCTCTATACCAACACATATATGTGGATACACACACACACACACACACACACACACACACACACACACACACACGACATCTGTGACTGACACCTCATGTGCTGGATGTGTTGCCACCAGCTTGGATGGCTTTAAAAGGGGCTTAGACAAATTCATGGAAGACAGATTTTCCAATGGCTACTAATCTTGATGACTATAGGCAGGATGCCTCTAAATACCAGTTGCAGGAGAGCCATGGTGGGAGAGGGGATACAGCTTCATCTCCTGCTTTTCCCCAGAGGCATCTGCCACTGCGGAAAATTCGATGCTGGACTAGACAGGCCTTGGGCCTGATCCAGCGAGGTTCTTCTTATGTTCTTATTACTGTAGACCACATAAGCTTATGCTGCAGCATAAGTATTAGCATTTTCAAAACTCTTGTTTCTACTATAACAGACCAACACAGGTATCCCATTGCAACCTGAGCAAAGATGAATCTTCGAACGTGGTGGCTCTCTTATATTAGCAGGGAGAGAGCAACTGTACCTATTTAGTCGTAGCATAGAATCCCTCCGGTGGCTGCTGCTGGGTCCTACCTTGCGCTTCTGTTTGGAGTGTGAGTCCTTTGGGGACAGGGAACCATCATCATCTTCTTCTTCTTCTATGTAAATTACTTTGAGAACTTGTTTGGATTGTCATTTCTATCTCTGGATCGATGAGAGCCTGCCAGATTCCGGAGGAACTAGAAATCCAGAATCTAGATTTGTTTCCAACTGTTCTTCACATAAGATTTACTCTGATACTGTTTTGTTGTTTTCTAAATTCTGGAGCTCTGCTTATAAAAAGAAATGCTTCATTTCTTCCTCTTGTTTTAAGTATATATTTCCCTGGAATTTTATGGGTACAACTCCATGCTTTGGTATTGCCGTAACTTTGTACGGGTATAACTCCATTTCTTGGTTGTACGACTGTAATTTTGTATTGGCCTATGTGTCACACACAATAAATGTTTTACTAGTTACTTACTTATAATTGTTTTAGCTGAACTGATTTTATGTTTCATAAAGGTCATTCACGCAATCAAAAACTGTGTTCGACCCAGGTCTGGGAGCTGTGTGTGCTCCCAATTTTTGGTTGTGTGGAAGCAATGTAGGAGGAAAACCTGGGTAGAAGTGATTGTGTGGAAGCAAGGCAGGAGGAAAACCTGGGTAGCTTTTCCTCCTACCTTGTTTCCACAAAATAACTTCTACCCAGGTTTGCCTCTTACCTTGCTTCCACACAACCACAAATTGGGAGCTCACAGTTCCCAAACTGGGGTAGAACAAAGTTTTTGATTGTGTGAATGACCTCATAATGTTGTAATTGTCTGCTATACCTCATGTTGAGCACCTCATGGTAGAAAAGTGGTCTGTAGACCTATAAACAAATGAATTGATACTGGATAACATATTCATAAAATTGGCATAATTTGGATTTTAAAGATATGGTTCCCTTGAACTCTTTCCAAAGTGGACCTTGTTCAGTCAATTTCTCCATGCCATCACCATTTCCAGATTGGCTGGCGTCCACCAGTTCACAACACTTTTCCAGAGATGGTCCAAGACATTTTGCACCCAAGGCAGATAGCCAAAATATCCCTCTCCCCGTACTGCTAAAATAAATAATAATAAATTTAGCAAACTGATAATTTGATGCCCTTTAACAACATCCCCCAAATCCACCACCTAAAATAGACTGAGGCGGGTCTCACAATCAGTGAGACCCGCTTTTTCCGGTTTTGCAGGGAGAGCGGACTAAGCCCGCTCTCCCTGCAGACGAGCAGAGCGGGAGCCAAACCTGGGTGGCTGGATTGGCCACCCACACAACTGCCAGCTCCGTGATGGAGCCAGCAGGGGCTGGGAAGTTCGAGGGCCGCATGGCCCCCGGAAGCTCCAGTATGCCCTGCGCAAGTGCACAGGGCATACTGGGGAGACACCCAAGCTAGAAGGCTACTTTTCAGCCTCCTGCCGGGGGTCTGCTCGTGAGTAGCCGTGGCATGGAGCCATGCTGTGGCTACTCACAATCCCAAAACCTGGGTTTGCAGAGAGCTCACTCCACAAACCCGGTTTAAAGGGTGGGCTACTTGAGCGGGATATCCGCTTAAGAACCACCGGGCTCGCAGCTAGCAGTAAAGCTAGCTCTGCACCATCCCAGTAGGCTGCAAGGGCTACACAGGTTGTCCACCTTGGAAACTGATCCCAGGGTTGACTTGAATATGACCAGAAGCTTTGCATTACCGGGAGCTTTGCAGATCCGCAGCGGTGAAGGGGTGGCAGGGAGGTATCCTGCCACCCCAATTACTCTACTAATTACAGCGCCACAGCGGAAAGCGGCGGGAGGAGTAAGTAAACCCTCCCACCGCTCTTAAAGCGACCCCCCAACCCCAGTGCTGGACCGCAGTGTGGTGGTTCCGTGCACACCCCTACTTCAGTCCCCAGTTGTTGGACTACAGCCTCCATAATCCCCAGTCACAATGGCCAAAGTTATAACATCTGGGGACCCAAACTTGAGAACCTTTGCCGTAAGTTAATTGTGCACTCTGCGAAGAAGGATAATCTTCTTTTGGTCTCTGTACTGCATCTCTTACCAGTCACTGTATGACACTGCGGAAGAAAAGTATCCAACTATCGACTTTCCCCATTCCAGCTGTCATTTTATAACCCCCTAGAAATGTCTTCCCCATTTTTACCCCCTTAGTTGCCTCTTTTCTAAACTAAGAAGTCTCCCAAACATCAGATTTTCCTGATATGGACAATCCTACAACGCCTTGCTTGTTTTGGTTGCCTTTTCCCGCACGTTCCCTCAGCTCTAGGATACCTGACATTTGTTATTTCAGAGCAGTCAGTCTCCATTTTGGCTGATGACAATATCACAATTAAGCAAACACGCAGACCTGCACGAGGGAAATTCAGCTTTAATACACACAAATGAATTAAACTAGACATGAGCTAGTTATGAAACAACGACAGAGCCGAAGAAGAGGGAGAAAGACAAAGTAAAGATTGCATTTAACCATTATTAAAATGACAAACCTTGGGATCACTGACTGTAAACAATTTTTTCCACCCAATTAAACAGCCCATTAAGTATTTTCTTTTCCTCGCTGAAAGAGATTTTTGGTGCCGGCCAATTGGAAAACTGTTGACTTTACAATGGTTAAGGCTCCAAGTTAATGGAGCTGATTTCAAAAACCTGCGTTTCTTTTACAATGTATAATTCATTACAACAGCAGCATCAAGCCCCTCGTCGTAATGCTGCTCATTCTGGGGAAAAAATCAGAAATGTGCTGGCAATCACCGATCACATGAAAAGCACATGCCTACAGCTTGGTGTAACTTACAAACAGCTGATGTAGCCAGAGAGCAGAAGGAAAAGTGGTACCGGAGAACATTTGCTATTTTGTTGTTGCGGTGGTGATTTGGTTTGCAGAAATAGTCCTGAAGGACGATGATGATGATGATACTTTCACTGGAATATATTTATTTCAAAGCGGGGGGGGGGACCCAATACCATGCAGACCATTTTACATCAAACTATTATAATGCTGGAGGGGCGGGGCTGAATAGCACAAATGTTGCACAGCTGGTAGATAAATGATTTTGAAAAGCAGGATCTGCTAGGAAGATGCAAGCTTCTCCAAAGTTCTGGTTGTGACCTACTCACTAAATCCCAGCCCCTATCCCAATAATGACCTCAACCAGGATCATCTGCTCAGTCCGCTTAACCCATAAATCCATCAGACATTAAAGCCCTACTCAGACATTACGTTGTATCTGCATCCAGGTGTCTACACACACGTACAAATTTTTGTGTGAAGGACTGTGCATGCATTCATTTTCAAAGTGAACCTGGTACAGGCCCCCTCAAAGGCAGGGTGCAGACAGGAAGTGTACTGCTTTATGTGCCTACAGATCCGAACATTCATACACTGTGCAGAGACTGTATGCATGTTGAACATAACATGCACATAGGGTTTAAGGACTCTCTGGTTTTTATGAGACTTTAATCACCACTGCACATGGTTCCAAGCCATCCCTTTAAATCCTCTGCAGAATTACTTGAGGCTCTGGTAGTCACCACGCCCTGTTTAGATGTATCAATTGATCTTTGGACTTTGTTGAGTCAATTTCTTGCTGCCCTACAGTACCTTAGCCTCATTTCTATTCTCAGAAATAGGGTTCCATCCTACCCAGCAGCTGAACCCAACTGCTGAATGAGATAGAAGTTATCTTACCCAACAGGAGGCTAGCAGACTGCTCATATCTCCTACCTTGTTTTTTTTTTTACTACCACACAATAACAGGCACATGCACAGCTCCCAAACTTGGGAAGGATGCTTCACCTACCCTATTTATTATCATGTACAAGCCTAGTGTATCTTAAGCTGGGGTGGGGCAGAGGAGAGTGGCAACATATACAGAATGCTTATTATCTTCAGTGGAGGAGAGCTGGTCTTATGGTAGCAAGCATGACTTCTCCCCTTAGCTCAGCAGGGTCTGTCCTGGTTGCATATGAACGGGAGACGATGCACTTTAAGATATTCCCCTTAGGGGATGGAGCCACTCTGGGAATAGCAGAAGGTTCCAAGTTTCCATTTTTCACTGGAAACAGCTTTGGTGAAAAATGTCCCCGATGTTAAAAACAGATATGATACAATGGGACTATTCTTATGATCACAAAAATCGGGCTAGGAAAATCCTAGCCCAATTTTTGTGATCATTAGAACCACTGGGCTCACAGCCGAGCCCGGTGGTTCCGGAGCGGCTAACCCGCTCCTGTAGCCCACCTCTTAGCCCGGGTTTTTGGAGCGAGCGCTCCGCAAACCCGGGCTAACTGCTTGTGAGTAGCCGCAGCGCGGCTCCGCGGCATGGCTACTTGTGAGTAGAGCCCCGGCTGGGAGGCTTAAAAGCAGCCTCCCGGCTCGGGGGTCTCCCCAGTATGCCCTGCACGCGGCCCCCGAGCTCCCCGGAGTCTCGGAGCCAGCCATTGTGTGGGCAGCCGATCCGGCCCCCCAGGGATCCCTGCGCGCTCATCTGCGGGGAGTGTGGGCTTAGCCCGCTCTCCCCGCAGTTTTGACGAAACCGGTTCTCACGGATCGTGAGACCCAGCTCAATGTTATACTGTATCAGCATTACATCGAACCTATCTGAAGATCGAGGCAGTGTTCCCTCTAACAGGGAGGAGAGCTGGTCTTGTGGTAACAAGCATGACTAAGCAGGGTCCACCCTGGTTGCATATGAATGGGAGACTAGAAGTGTGAGCACTGTCAAATATTCCCCTCAGGGGATGGAGCCACTCTGGGAAGAACAGAAGGTTCTAGGTTCCCTCCCTGGCAGCATCTTCAAGATAGGGCTGAGAGAGATTCCTGCCTGCAACCTTGGAGAAGCCGCTGCCAGCCTATGTAGACAATACTGAGCTAGATGGACCAGGGGTCTGACTCGGTATATGGCAGCTTCCTATGTTCAAGGGATACTGTTTACTTACAATCTCTCTCTCTCCCTCTCACCTAAGCATTGTACTCAACAATATATTTATTTATGTAGATTGGACATCATCTCAATATTTGAATTAGCAACGTAACCGTTTTGGCACAGGTCGGGTCTGATGTATTTAATGTCAACACTACTAGCATTGCTGGAGATCGGAAAATATTGCTGTGTTTGTTGGCCATAGAATAAATTTGCCAAATGGAATCAGCATAGCTCTAGAGTCTAAATTAACAAAAGCAACTCAGTTATCAGTAGTCTTTAGCCCGCCACTCGGTGCTTCTAAGAGAAACACTTTGAAAGGGGAAGCGTTACATCTGGCTACAGCTGCATATTACATGGTCCATTGAGACTCGGATGCTGATGGCTGAACTGAATAACAAACAGCTGGGCAGAGATGCAAAGATCAGAAAATCACAAGGAAATGCTTGTGTGGTATCTCGGCAGCCTCCAAACACAATAAATGGTGTATCAGGAGCCATTAGCATTTCAGAACTTAACCCGAGGAGCTGAGTTCAGCCTCCTTACTGACAAAAACAGCCACGTTATAACTGGTAGCACCACCAGCATTAACAACACTATCCAGTGCTTTTTTTAGCAGCAGCGGCGGCCGCCACACATGACAGCTGATCTGAACATTCTCTTAGAAGCACTTTCAGTAAAATGTGAAGGTGCTGAAGGGTTTCTGGCAGAAATGGGCCAAATGGCAGGAACTGGTGAAATTCAAAAGGTGCTAGAAGGTTTTGGGGTGAAATAGGGTGATGGGGGGGGCATGGGGAGAAAAACGGCAACTCTTGTAAAGTTTCCAGGGGGCATATTACTATTGTTGTTGTTGTTGCTTATTCAATTTCTATACTGCCCTTCTTCCAAAAATGGCTCAGGGCGGTTTACACAAAGAAACAATAAACAAATAAGATGGATCCCTGTCACCAAAGGGCTTACAGTCTAAAAAGAAACATAAGATAGACACCAGCAACAGTCACTGGAGGTACTGTGCTGGGGTGGATAGGGCCAGTTACTCTCCCCCTGCTAAATAAAGAGAATCACCACGTTAAAAGGTGCCTCTTTGCCAAGTTAGCAGGGGTGAAGATTATTTGGTGGAGGCAGGTGTAGGTGTTGTTTTTCTTCCATTTAAAATAATATTTGAACCTGGGGATGATGGGAGCTGTAGTCTAACAACAGCTGGGAAAACATCAGGCTGGCCCCCCCCGAGATAGGTAACTCTCACATGCTTGAAATACATGCGTCATGGAGTGCAGGGTTAGGAGGCAAACCATACAGTGCTGTAACATCATTTGGAGCAACATGATAGATACTGTGCAAAAAAGGTGAATGGAGGGAGAGTGTAAGAGGGAAACCAGCTTTCTCCTCTGGGTTCTAAGTTTTTGCTGAAGGCAAACAGCTTCCTTTCTTTTTCCTTTTTAAAAAAACTTTTGTTGAAAAGATCTCTTCAGAGTCTGGAGGCAAGATACTAGCCACAGTTTGCCAAGCTGGTTAGCGGAAAACAGACAAGGGAGGGTGGAAAGGAGGGATATGCAAGCAGGGGCACTTCTGATAGGTTGAAACAAAGGTGTGACACATCATCTGAACTTAGCCACTAAGAAGCAATTTTCTGTCTGTGTGAATCAACCTTTTGTTCAGAAAGCATGAGAGCTAGAAAGCATCTTTTCTTTTTAAATTAAAGCGGAGGTTTAATTTAATCCAGGCAGAAATCTATGGGGTGGGAAAGCAGGCTTGGGTCTGGAAAGCTGTGTACACATGTGATAGGGTTTGCAGATCTTGCAAGTAAATGGGATATTTGGAAGCAATTGGGTTCTTAGTACTCTGTGAATAATTACCCTTATGGTGCTTTTAACATTTGCAGCAATCAATATGGGCTTGTGCAGACAGAATGCTGTTGTTAGTTCCTTCTTAATTGCGACTAAGGGATTGGGACCCATCCTCAGGAATGCATGTTCCCCAGGGCTGCTCCCCGCACGCAACCATTTAAACTCTCACTGAAGTTAACTTTTATTATGGTTCCTGTTTAGCCAGACTCCAAATCCATTTTTTAAAAATATATTGATCAGATTTTAATAAATAGAAAGAAACCTTGACTAGTATTAGATGCAGTTAAGGTAGGTACAATTTCCCCCCTTAAGACAGAGGGGTGTAACTGGGAGGATGGAGACTGGATTTCCAAAATTGGCTATTGATCTTTTAATGGTGGGCATTACATTTGTCCCATTCCTACAGAAGTCCTTTCAGCTAATTTCAGCCTTCAGTTTGCCCATAATGCACATCCCAACACACCCGGTCATGCCTCAAGAGTTCAGGTGTTTTTGATGAAGCTAAAACTCCTTGGCTTTATTCTAATTTCCTTTCTTTAAAGGGAGGTTTTTGCAGCAACTTGGAAAACACACTTTGTGTGGGCAACTCAAACATGCTGTTAACATTCACACTTTAAAGCCATGTCTCTTTTTGTCATTGCATTGAAAGCTTTGGAGAAAGAATCAGCAGCTTCTATAGGAAATGCACAAAGCAACACAGAAGACCCAGATTACATTCAGAAGGTTGACTAGAATGGATGACCTTGAATGGAGACCAACCATAAACCAAGCACAACAAAGCTTCATCCAAGGGAATTATAGGAGGTAATTCTGGAATTCTCTGCTTGGAAAAGGATAGATTTCCTTGTAACCTAAAAGCTATGTATGAGCTCGGGTAGGGCCAGTTTACAGTATATGTTACACCAGTTCTGTAAAGGCCACCTGAAAATGTGTCCTCCTGTCAACCAGTCTATAGGGGCTGTAATAGATAACGTGCCAACATTATACTGATTGAAAGAGAGCTGGAAAGATGCTAAGGGTATTTATATGACCAGGAGATGGGAAGGGCAGACTGTGGGAAGTCTGTGCTAAACTTACCCTCTCCCCAGACGATTCCTCTTCATTGGTGGGGAGCACTCCCACATGATCCATGCTGCTACATGCAGCATGGATATACAAAGGCCAGGACAATGTGTCCTGGCCTCCACGTATCCCACAATGCATTGTGCAACAAGCACGGTGCACTGGGGAATACGCCCATGTGATGGGGGTTGTTAAATGTATACCTATTTTCATCTCTGGATGAAAATGCTAGATGGTGTAGTCTTGCCTACCCTGTTTTGGTAATCTGGAACATTGTGCTCTGAATGTGCACCTTATGAGCTGCTTTCCATTCATGGCTTGCCTGTAGTCTGAAATGCATGCCACACCCTCCAGGCTGTTTGGCCACACCCTCTAGACATCCACACGTATGTCCCTGTTTTCATTGGAGGAATGTTGGAGGTTATGTAGTAAGGCTGAGAGACAAGCTGGAAACAAAGGGACTGGCACGTGGGTTTAAGAATCCTTTAAAAGAAATGCCAAGCTGCACAGAACCCGACATGAATAAGCGCTTTTTCTGCACCTGGCATGCTGCATAAATTGGATCCAATTGTCTGAATGTCTAAGCTCAGCATATACCCAAGTTGTCAGACTTGTTCCCAGTGCAAGGAAGCTGTTACTTATTCTATCAGACGGAGGCACATTTCGAGTATGCACCCAGCTTACAGGAATAAAGCAAGAAGTGGGACACACAGCAAGAAAACAGGTAATGCATTTGTCAAGCAGGTACAACAGCGTGACATGGAATTGTTACTATAGCATGTTGGCTGCAATCCTGCACCCAGTTGCATTGTTTAAATCCCACTGAAGTCAGTGGGAACTTCTTCATCATCATCATCATCATCATCATTTACATAGCATCTTCAGTGTGTCTGATACATTGCAGAGCATCAGAGAAGTCCCTGCCCCAAAGTACTTCCAATCTAAATTTAGCCATTGGAGAAGGTACTATCCAGCATTATTTATTTATTTGATTGATTAATTGATATATCACCCCTCCAAAATGGTTCAGGGAGGTTTACAAATAAAAACAATTAAAATAAATTTAACAGTTAAAATCAAAACAAAATCAATTAAACAATTAAAATCATTTAAACATTAAAAACATTAACATTAAAATCATTTAAAACCAGCATTAAAAATCTAAACCATCTAAACCTTTTTAAAAGTTGCCAGAGATGGGGAGGTTCTTATTTCAACAGGGAACGCATTCCAAAGTCCAGGGACAGCAACGGAGAAGGCCCGTTCCCGAGTAGCCACCAAAAGAGTTGGTGGCAACTGCAGGAGAATGTCTCTCAATGATCTCAACAGGTAGTGGGGCTCATGGTGAAGAAGACGTTCTCTTAAATACCCAAGGCCTAAGCTGTTTAGGGCTTTATAGGTAAAAACCAGCACCTTGTATTTTGCCCGGAAACGTATCGGCAGCCAGTGTGATTCTTTCGACACAGGAGTGATATGGTCTCTCCTAGATGACCCAGAGACCAACCTGGCTGCTGCGTTCTGAATCAACTGCAGTTTCCGGACTACGTACTAAGGCAGGCCCACATAGAGCGCATTGCAGTAAATCAGCCAAGAGGTTACCAGCAGATGTACCACCGTAAATTTATTAATTTAAGCAATGCATCAGTCATTAGCCCTGAAATGTACACTCACGGAAAAAAATCCTAGCTTTAAAAATAATCCCTCTATATTTCTTCCCAAATAGGTGATTGGGCCTGGCATTGTGGAGCTGAGGGCCATTCTATTGGACCTTATATTCTTATTCTTTGAAGTCTTTTTAATAAGGGTGGAAAGGATATACATTCCATTCTTTAGCAACAATTTTGTACCACAAAAGGCTGCAATTTTCAGTCTCTTCAAAATGCAATTATAGATAATGTTTGCATCAGTAGCACTAACACAATGAGCATATAGGGCATGAAAACTCCACTCCAGCCACATCCTCTTAGGTTACGAAGCTTGCCTTCTGCCAAAAACAGCTGCTCTTCAATGAGCTAATATTTGGCACAAGGTGGCTTGCATGTTTCCATCAACCTAGGGATGCAATTCTGCTTTAATTTGCCCCTCCAACATCCTGTACACAACAATGGGGCTGTAGCTCAGTGGTAGAGCATCTGCCTTGCATGCAGAAGGTTTCCGTCTCAATCCCCAGCAGCTCCAGGTATGCTGGGAAAGACTCCTGCTGAAACCTTGGAGAGCCATTGCTAGAAAACAATCCGGATCTAGACTCGGTATAAGGCAGCTTCCTATGTTCTTAATGAGGAAGTCCATATTCTTTCAGGGACTGAAGGGTATGTACAAGGTACAGATGACATTAAATATCCTGCCATTTCAAGGCATTGCTATTGTGATTTGGGTGAGAACTTTCCTTAGGAAAGCAAAGGGAGTGGGAATTGCCAAAAGGATGCGTTGAAAGGTGCCCTTGACCATGCTTAGGCGAAGGGACTAGAACTGGATAATAGGAAGCCTTTAAAAGCTAGTTCCTGACACTATGAGGCTCCCCACCCGAGCAGTGTGGAGAACTGAAGGTTTGGCGGGGAGAGCAAGCTTGGGCCGCTCTCCCCGCACACGAGCACTCCGCCCCCACGGGATGGCCGGATCAGCCGCCCACACGATTACCAGCTCCGTCACGGAGTTGGTTGGGGCGGTGGGGATCGGGGGCCGCCCAGCCCCAGGAAGTCCCAGCATGCCCCACGTGAGTGTGGGGGCATTCTAGGGGGACCCCCGACACTGGGGTCTAGGAGGCTTGTTGTAGCCTCCCAGTCAGGGGTCTACTCATGTGTCGCTGCGTCACAGAGCTGCGCTGCAACGGCACATGATAACCAAAATGAGGTTAGCGGAGCACTCACTCTGCTAACCTCGTTTTAGGGGAGGGGTATTTAGGCGGGCTAGTCGCCACCGAACCACTGGGCTTGCTCATGAGCCCGGTGGTTCTCATGACCACTGGAAAGTGGGCTGGGCTCCCTTAGCCTGCTTTCTAGTGGTCGTAAGAATACCTTCTCCTATGTCATACTCCAGTATGACCAAGAAGCAAAACCCAGAATGGGCTATGCAGACAGGTTGCCCAGTTTCATAATTTTTCGGCTTGGAATGTGAATCTCAGCAACTTGCAATGCTCGCCTTGAACATGAGGAGTGCATTTTGATCCCCGAGTTCTTCTCTAGGACAGCACTGACAGGACTGTCTCCTCCTTCCACATGTACCTCCTCATCTG
The DNA here is from genome assembly GCF_027244095.1 of Hemicordylus capensis. Classification (NCBI taxonomy): domain Eukaryota; kingdom Metazoa; phylum Chordata; class Lepidosauria; order Squamata; family Cordylidae; genus Hemicordylus; species Hemicordylus capensis. The sequence continues at coordinate 248,471,897 of NC_069661.1, forward strand.
CTCAAATCAACATCAGGGATCTTGCTTCCCCGCTCTGTACCGGAGTAAATTCCCTCCCTCCAGGCCAGCTCTGAAACTACAAGTAAACCTGGCTGAGAGAAAAACAGCAGCTGCTGCTGGCACTGCTGGGGGCTGTGGGAAGAAAGCAGTGAATGGGGGGTGAGGGAGTGGGGTGGAGGAACAATGCCCTCCCCACCTCTGTGCTTCTTTCAGAGGCTGCATCGCCACATGCAGTTTTGCCCTTGATGGAGACTTAATTTCCAGGTAAAGGCCCCCTTCCTTACAGTATCAGGAACATAATATTGGACAATCCTCAGTTTCCCTCTTGTTGCTAGGTTAAAACGGCACATAAAGTTTCAGTTCTAAGCAAGGGCTAGTTCTTCACATGCACATGTAGAGTCAGAACATAAAATCCATTTGGCCTCATGAGCTAAGCTCATGAGTGAATACAATTTTAGGGGGAAATACATTTGATCTCTAAAAAAATACACATTTGATCTCTCAAAATGCATACATATCAGAACGGTTCTGCCTTATATAAAATGAATGCATTTTAAATAAAAACAACAACAATCATAATAAAGACGCATGCTTGTACGTTCAATGTAACTACCGCAGCACCCAGCAGTAAACCAAAACCAGCCCCGGGGCTGATCAAGCGATAAGAGAAGCTGCTTTGCTGCCCTCCTTTCAACACACTCATCCCTTCCAGCATTTCAGATTCCTCCACCAAGAAAATTAGTCTGCTTTCAAGATACAGGAATAAAAGCCGATTTTGCATTCCCAGCAAAGGAGGAGGAGGGTGAGGTGCATGTTGTCACACTGGAGAAAAGAACTTCACGTGTTCCAATATTTTACAGTCAAGGAGCTATTTCAGAGCTTTCCCTGAGCAACAAGGAATAGATGATGCTGAAACACAGACTGCAATCCTGTATGAAACACATAAAGCTGCTTCATCTGAGTCAAATCCAGTATTTTCTGTTCTGACTGACAGCTGCCCTCCAAGCTCCCAGAACCTGCTCCCCCAAATCCTATTTGAACTGGAAATGCTGGGGCCTCACCCTGGCACCTTCTGGATTTAAAGCATGTGTTCAACCATTGAGCCATACAGTATGCAGGCACACAATACTCCTGCCAATATTACAGATCTAGAGGGAGCAAGACTTAGGCTCCCCCCCCCGCGCCCCCGCCGTCTGCTGCAGATGTTGAACTACAACTCCCATAGGAAGGAACATAGGAAGCTGCCCTATACTGAGTCAGACCATTGGTCCATCTAGCTCAGTATTGTCTACACAGAGAGGCAGCGTCTTCTCCAAGGTTGCAGGCAGGAATCTCTCTCAGCCCTATCTTGGAGAAGCCAGGGAGGGAACCTGAAACCTTCTGCTCTTCCCAGAGCGGCTCCTTCCCCTGAGGGGAAGATCTTCCAGTGCTCACACATCAAGTCTCCCATCCACATGCAAACAGGGTGGACCCTGCTTAGCTAAGGGACAGGTCATGCTTGCTACCACAAGACCAGCTCTCCATCATCCCAGCCGACTGGTCACTGTGGTTGGGGATGATGGAAGTTGTTCAAAAGCATACATTTTTTCAGTGCTCAGAAGCAACCGGTTCAAAAGCTGGAGGGGCCAGAGTGGTGCAGTTGCGGTCTAACCCATAACACTGAGGTTATCAGGATTAGCAAGGCTTTCAAATTACAAGGTTATTATGCTTTGAAAGGGCAGCACATTTCAGAGCTGGCCTTGGAACGATGGTTTTCTATTGGCCTCACTCCTGGCTCACAGCAGCTACATCCACCCAAAGGAGAGCCCTTTCCAGGCCTGAGCGCTGAGGCAGGGTGGCATCACCCAGTCACTCACCATCTGGCAACATCTGATGTCTTGCAGTAATAAGGAAGTTGTTTCAACTTGGCCGTCTTCAAAGGAAACATCAGATTCTGATGCCCACCGTAACTCTACTGCTGCAGGAGGGGCTGGAAACAGAACCAGTGGCTGCCACAGTCAATACGAGGTTTCTGGCCATAGGGAAGCTCACTCATGGGAACTGGCTAACTGGGCAAAGAGGCACCTTTTAAAAGTGGCGAGTCTTTTTATTTAGGGGGGGGCAGGGAGAGCAATGAGCCCTATCCATCCCCAGCACAGCATCCCTGTGGCTAGTGTCTACCTTATGCTTCTTTTTAGACTGTGAGCCCTTTGATGACAGGGAGCCATCTCATTTATTTGGTTTGAAATCCATAGATTTCAGTTCACATAACTGCAGCACACACACCAGAACCCCAAAGCACGGGCAGAGTGATATAGGAGAATGTGCTCCTTGGGATAATTTGGGCTCTGGCTTTTTAAAAATAAAAATGCAGAATAAGTCAGCAACTGGGACCTACAGTGAGAGAAACAAACAGATCTTGGTTGTAGCTATCAAACAGAGTCAGCGGAAGGGTACTTGGCTGTAGCATTTCCAACTGGGCCTTCCAAGGAAGCTTCTGTGCACGTTTTAAAATTTTCCTTCACCTCATTTGCAGTGCAGTTCTGAGGAAGAGCTGTGCTGCCCAGCCTCAGCCCCGGCTGCTTCCCATTCCAGAGAAACATCACTAAACCCAAATCTTGCTGGCTATAAAACAGCTAAAGCTCCACTTCTGCTCATTTTGCATGTTCAGCACTGACCTACTTCAGAGCTGAAAAGAAGCAGCGATGCATTACACACACTCCACCACGAGAATACGTCTCGCTTCTTTCCACCTGCAAGTCATCCCGTTGTGTGCCCCTTCTGTAATTTACATCCCCTTCACGTGTAGCCATTTAATAGGGACAGTAACTAGTTCGCTTTGCCCCCCAGATTAATGGTGTGCACTGAATTTCCAAACAGGATTGGATTTGCTTGCAAGCTCTGTCGGTTTGGCCTGGCACAAGACTGCCTGAATTATTCGGGAACTGGATTCCAACCTTGATAGTGCGCATTACACTGTGTAACTCTAAACATTTGAGCATTCAGGGTGTGTGTGTGTGTGTGTGTGTGTGTGTGTATGTGTTTTGGTTGTGGGGAAATGACCACCCATGGGGTGGTCAGTTTGTGTGGCCTGCTAGACTTTCATAGGGGTTTCACAGGAAGTGAAAACCTGAGTCAGACCATTATGCTGTGTCAGACCATTGGTCCATCTAGCTCAGCATTATACTTGCTGGCAGCGGTTCTCCGTGGTTTCAGGCAGGAGTCTTTCCCAGCCCTACCAGGAGATGCTGCCAGGGATTGAACCTGGGACCTTCTGTATGTAAGCAGCTGCACTAAACTACAGCCCCATTCCCAAGCCCAGGAATATTATCTGGACAATAAAATGGGCCCTTCCATCTCTCAAACAAATGAACAGAGAATATTCTACAATAGGATGTTCCAGGTGAAATTCCAAACAGATGAGCTAATAGTTCCCTGCATCTATTCATGGTGAGAATAAACGCCAATTATTGGCTGTTATCAGCCAGTTCCATTGTTCAGAAAGATCAAGAGGCAAACAGCCAATAGGCCTAGCTAGTTGACTCGGTTGGGGAAACTGCTCGATTTTGCAGATTTTCAAATATCATTCAACCTTTGCCACAAGTTAATAACTCTCAATTACCTGGGCCCATTTCAGACAAATGAAGTGCACTTGTCTGGAACCAGACCACACTGTCTCAGTGCTGCTGTACCAAGCACCAAGGATGGCTATAGTTGATGAGGCAAGTGAACCGTCAGGTCAAGTAACCCTCCCTGATCAGTTTTGTGCCTGCTAGCCTGAGAGCTGCCAAGAGAAATGCTGGACAAAGAAAACAAGCCGTCATCTTTGGGTTGGGTAGTGTTTCAAAACCGTTTGTCGGAGAAGCACATGTCTGATCAAGGAACAAAAGGAAGAATTGAACTTCGGCTGTTTTGTGTAATATGCAATGAAGAAAACCTTCTCTGCATCTTTTGTCTGCTGAGGAACCCTCACATATTGACTGCACAAACACTGTATGTTGCAAGGGAGCCTAGGGAGCGTCCCTCAGGTGGTGTGTAGTGCAGTGTTCCCTCTAAGAACATAAGAACAGCCCTGCTGGATCAGGCCCAAGGCTCATCTAGTCCAGCATCCTGTTTCACACAGTGGCTCACCAGATGCCACTGGAAGCCACAGGCAGGAGTTGAGGGCATGCCCTCTCTCCTGCTGTTACTCCCCTGCATCTGGGACTCAGAGGCATCCTGCCTTTGAGGCTGGAGGTGGCCTATAGCCCTCTGACTAGTAGCCGTTGATATACCTCTCCTCCAAGAAGTTATCCAAACCCTTCTTAAAGCCATCCAGGTTGTTCGCTGTCAGCACATTTTTTGGCAGAGAATTCCACAAGTTGATTATGTGCATGTGCACACTCTAAGGTGTGCGCACATGCCTGTGCTCACAAGTTTTTTTATATCTGCTCAGTTAATTTTAGATCCCACTCAGGTTGAATTAGGACGGCCCAATTCTAAATGCATGTGTGCACACACTGCCTTGATACTCCTGCCATACAGATGAAAAAAATTAGAGAGAACACTGGTGTTGCGCTGTCTGTGCTTCTTGTGCTGTCTCAGCTTCTCAGCACCACACATGAACTGAGAGCAGGCCCAAGGACTCACACGACACTCCTCTGTGTTTGGTGTAGCGGGTGAATATGATTCCTAGATAGCACGCTTGTCTATCAGGGAAACTTGTCCACCATCACTTATCTTCTTACTACAGAATCTCAGATGAGTTTCCAAGGAACTCTAGGCTTTCCCAGGACATACCTCGAGAACCATAAACTAATATAACTCATTGCAATTTGACCTGATTTCATCAAAATAAGCAAGCAATGGATGCATCAAATATATTAAAACAAGGAAATTAAAACCACATGATGTCCGAAAATTAAATGAATATATGTATGTATGTGTGTGTATAGATAGAAAGACACACACACACACACACACACACACACACACACACACACACACACAAAATGGGTGAGTTTACCCATAGAATACAACATGGTTGTGTTCAGAGGTTATGTGGAACTAATACTACTACTACTACTGCTCCTACTGATATTTATATACTGCTCTTCCAACCTCAGTTGCAGTCAAGCTCTGCATGACCTCCCTCATTCCCAAGACTGCATGCTCCCCCTTCCACCCCCACATGAATGCCTCCTTCCTTTCCTGTTTAGGATATGGCAACACTGATTGTGAAGTCCGAACTCACCCATCTCGGCATAATCTCGCCATAATAAACTCACCAATCTCGGCTAAATCTAGCAGGCTCAAGAGAGATTCTGGGCTTGGGCTTTCTGAAGCAAGTAGATTAGAATATGCTGAGGCTGGTGGGTTCAGACATCGCGATCCATCTTGGCATATCCTAACTGAAAAAGGCAGTAGGCAATAGTGTGGGGATGGAAGGGGTGAGAGTGTGCTCCCATGACTGAGGGAGATTGCATAGAACTCAGCTACAAGTGAAGTTCCACACAACATCTGAAGCCACCCAAGATTTCTTAAAACGTTTCTATTCTGCCTTTCAGTCCACAAGGCAGCCAACATAAAAAAAGATTCGTACATACATACAAACACAAAAACTCATTCCTTGAGGTAGATTGGGCAGGAAGGGCAGATCCATTCAGCTGCTGTTTATTCGCTCCCCTTGGAAAGCAGTCTAGAAGGATGTATTAGCATCTTGGTTTAACAGTACCACTTCTCAGCAGACGGACGAGTCGAACAAGAATTGATTCACAGTCTCTTTGGACACCAGCAACTAATGCATACCAACTAAAGATAGACTGCTGCTATTAATGCAGTGTCAGGGCATGTGTTGAGTGCTCATCCTTTGAAATCCTGTCAGCAGGTTAGTTGCCAGAGCTTTTTAATATCAATTAATTGACAAACTGCAGGCTTACCACTGACATTGTGAGTCATCTTCAACCAGCACAAGTGGCAAGCTCTCCAAGCAATTAAGGTAAAATGGCAGCCACAACAGTAATGCCTCATACACAAAACAAAATCACTCTCACTCTGTAATTCACAAATGATCAGGCACCAGCCTGGCACAAGGTCTGGAAAATGTGTCAGGTTTCTTAAGTGCCAAGCACCCAATGCTGACTTGCTTGGTTGACCAGCTGCCTAAAAAACCTACCTTTCAACTGACTTCTTCCTACTATTTATCATTATTAACTACCAGATAATTATATAACACTTTCCCCGCGTGCTCCAAACACTGCGCATACATTTTCTTGGTGATCTTAACAACTCTGTAATGTAGGCGATTCTTGCTTTGGATGAAAAACATCCTGTTCCCAGTTCCCAGATGAGCTCAAGCTTGTTGGGGGCACAAATTTGGGAAGAAGCTGCTGCTCAGTGCTAAAGCACATGCTGTGCATGGATAAGGTCATGCAATCCTGGCATCTCCAGTGAAAATTCCTGGCATCTCTAGTGACAGGATCTTGGATGGGAGAGCTTGAAAAGACTTCTGCCCGTGATTGTGGAGAGCTGTTGCTACTATTTAGAATACAAAACTTGGCTAGGTTGATCAGTGGTCTGACTCAGTGGGTGCCTTCACATTAACCCCATCCTCACAACCAAGGATTAGAGGATAGGAGGCATTAAAGCTACCTATTGTTGCTTGTGAGAATATACAGAACTCTCGCCTAAACAGTGGTTCAATGCTGGTCGAATGACCGTAACAATAAAGATTTGATTTGAGTGGTTCAAACCTGGGTAGCCTGACTTTTTTTACTTTGCTTTTTACCAAGGCAGGATGAATCAGCCTGCCAGTCATGTGTTGAAATCCCCGTTTTAAGAAGTCCCTGGCAGCTAGAGGCCATATTTGTCAGAGAGTTCTCTGGGTAGAGGGGCCAGTCAGAGGAGGGCTGCTGGTGTACTGAGGGCTGTCTCTCTATTGGGCTTGCAATACATTTTGTGATACCTCCCTCAAGCCTTGGAGAACCCAGCTGACTGAGGCAGTAATGGAGCCCACGGCTGCCATGTTAATGTGTGGGGTGAGTTAGCAGAGCCAAACCGAGGCTCTGCTCATCTGCTAGGAATGGGGTAGGGGCTCTTCCTTCCCCCAAACCACCCCCAGATGATCATGTGAAAGACCTTATGATCTTCAGGAGCAGGACAGGAATTGGATGTTGGTGGCTTCAGACATCACGTCCGCTGGGAGTGCACACTCATACATCCTGTCGTTTTACTGAGATGTTACCAGCTTGCTCACATGGGGTTGGATCACACGACGACGCCCAGTACAAGACAACTGCACATGTCCAAGACCTGCAGAAGCAGCCTCTACTAAGCTGATGGTAGGGCCAAAGGCTACCATCTGATCTTATCTGACCTATTGGTGGAAAGGAGGCCTGGTGTGGATGGCTTTTCTGCAGTTTTCTCTTTTAGCTGGAGCTGAATGCTGCCACACTAGCGGAACTCCAACTGAGATGTCTCCAGTCACCAGTTCAAGACCAACCGTTCAAGCAGGCTTGATGCACAACAGGACTGGGAGGTGCAAGACTAGCAAGACAATTCCTTTGCAAATGGGCTCACCTGGGAATTCATTAGAATTCAGTATACTTAAGGCTGACATAAAACAGAAGCTGCTTCCGAATGATGCTTTAAATGCCAGACAATCATATTGCCACTCTGTTATAATTTTAAAGTTATTATCTGAAGGGGATCCAGCTGTGAACAAAAGGAGCCTGCTACCAAGGAGTGCCACATTTCGATAATATATGCTCACATGTGAGGAGAAATTGATTGTCAGATGGCATCCTCTGGCGACAAGTATATTTCAGGAGATGCTGAAGCAGGACCAGAAGATCTACACATAGCAACAGTAAGGCTGACGTGTATACCACAACGTTCACCTGCCAACGCCATGCACAGGAGGAGGGAGAAAGGGCCAGTCCCAAAAAGAACATTTGAGAATATTCTTGAAAACATTTCTGCAAAAGGCTACAAGATGAGGAGGCTGACATCTTGTGCTGCTGTCCCTTCACACATGAATATTGATCTCGGGAATGTGGGCAAAGCAATTAAAGGCTGTTGATTTAAAATGGGAATAATTATTCTACAATTACGTTAGAGCGTCAGTTTTATTGCACTAATTAGTTTTTATTTTTCAAACAGACTTTCTCATTTTAGCATTCTTTCCCCTATTCATCTGCAGGTCCCGTCCCGTCGCCCCCCAAGAGCTCATTTTCCCACCAAGCAATATGTGCAATTGTGTGTAGGCTTACTACTACACAGTTTGGACCGTTGCTCTTTCTCCATAACCCCCACCATCAAACACACACAGTAATGTCAGGAGACACTGTTATGCTTTTGCAACAATAATCAATTTAAGTGCAAAACACCACCACATGAAAAGGAATCAGTTGTGCTAAAAAATGAGAAGGCAACACCTCCCCGGGTTGAAATTCAGGAATTTGTGTGATATGCATATTCTGTGGTGCATCAATGACTTCTCTCGTTCTCTAGAGGGTCATTGCTTGTTGATATGCATTCCTTACGTCCCATGAATTTTTAAAGAGCCAAGATATTTTTGCATAATTTCCCCCCACTCTATCATTCATGTGCAATTTTGTTTTTTTGAAAAAGAGAATAACATTTGGGATTAATTATGAAACTTGATTGCCTTAGCCAAAAGGACTGTAAAATACCAAACAATTAAAATATACCAAAACCCATTTGAAATATTTAGAAGAACATTTTTTTTAAATAATGAAACAAAATAAATAAACCATATCAGTTGCTAGGCTTTAATTTGGATGAAAAGAAATAAACTTTTTTTTCCTAATGATCATGCATGAGATTAAAGCAAGATACAGCACATTCAAAAAGCGGACAGCAGCATATTGGAAAAGCAGTGCAATATTCTTAATTTACTAATGGGCAACTTACATCATATTATTATAAATAAAACAATATTACTTCATTTGCATATCAAATGTGCCACATCGCTGTAGTCTCACATAGACCAATTTTTTAAAAATCAATTTCTTTTCATTCATGTTACAACCTAGTGGCCTATTTGGTTTGTTGCTTTTTCTCAGGGACACTGTTGTTGTTGTTGTTGTTGTTGTTGCTGCTGCTGCTGCTGCTGTTAATTTATGTATTTATTTCTTAAGCACCTGTGATTCTAGGCATTGTTCAAAGCAAAATTAAAACCAGAAGCTGAAAGCCAGACTAAATTACTCGTGGGTAGACCCACTTAAGTTAACAGGACAAGTGAGTCATGACCAGCTTGTTCAATTAATTTAATGGGACTACTCATGAGTAATTTAATCTGAATGTCAGCCAGATACTTTATTGTATAACATTGCTGTAAGAATACTGAGGAGGGGAGAGGAAACTACGACCTTCTCTCTGCTCTGAATCTTAATTATACTGTTTGAAATCCTTATTTGTATTTGAAGGTTTTCATCTTCATTCAAGGTTCTTTTTTTATCCCTTCTTCCCTCCTTGCTATTGATTTTTATCAATGGATGCCAAAGAAAACTGAACAGATTTCAATCTACAATGAACTATCAGCGTGGAACTATTTAAAATGATATAGCTAGCCAGATCAATGCTAGAATTGCCTGCCAAAATATGAACAAATGATAAGAAAATACAATTAAACAACTGCTGATAACAAGGTATGCGGGTTCCCCCCCCCTTTACTACCAATAGGTGACCATGAACTTGAAAATTACCAATGTCTTTATGTAATTCGTGTTTGGTGGTTTAATATGATTGAATGCAGTTGGGCATTTCTTATTGTGCAGCAAAACCATAAAAACAAAAAAAACGCTAACCCCAGATGAATTTTTAGCAGATTTCCCCCCAGAAAGATGCTCAACAGACAATGAAATCCATCACTGATTAAATTCTGTACTACAGTTCACAGAAGTTCTTAAGAGAAAAATAAGCCATCTCCTCAAATATTTCCTTCACCACCATTGAGTTAATATATTGTGTACACATGTGAGCATTTTACTCATTTTAGAGATTAAAGAGAATTTAAAAAGACTGCTTTCAATGGGTAACTCATGGCACTTTTCTAGGAAACCCAATAAGTTCACATGATACTCCAATGAAACATCCAGCTTCAGTAATTATATTATGAATCACCAAAACACAAATGCCAAATCTAATTGGTGTCTGCAGCGTTCATCTCATGAATTCTGGAATCTACTCCAAACTAAAGGTGTGCCATGAAATATGAAGGGGTAAACAGTGCACAGTCATCAGGTTGTCAAGACAAGACAGTTGAGCTCCTTGTCCAGTGTGAACAGTGGTGTTCTTATCAAGCTAAAAATCAATCACTCTAAACCAGGACTCTGTGAATTCCAGCATACAAATGGAACTGTCTGGAGCCCAGATTGATTTATTCATTTCAAAAGGGAGATGAGATCTGTTCATAGAAAAAATAAAAATGCATGTGGACCTCTGACATCTATTAAACTGAAAGGGTCACCCTTGTAAGAAATCACTGGGGCAAGGTGAATGGGGGAGCTCCACCAAATGATTTCATGGATTTTACCTAAGGCCTTGGTTGGCCATGCTTTGAGCAGCACTTGCATCAATAAACAAAGGTCTCTCCATTCTTTCCAAGAAGCCAATGCTTTCTTGTAACGCTTCATCTCTCAGGAAGTGCAGACAAACCTGTTTCCTCAGCCACCGTATTCACTCATTATGTTTGAGAGAGCAAGGCCTAGGTGACTTCCCATCTAGTACTCAAAATGAAATGATTTGAAAATACAACATGGTGGCTTATATTAATACTTTTTAAGTAGTGGTGATGATCCATACTTTCTCAATCAATCAATCAATCAATCAATCAAGGCGCAAATCAAGATACTATTATAAAAGAGATCACCCGGATCCAGTGATTTGCTATGGGATCACCAGTGAACATATGGTGCCCCCCCCTTCCACACACAACTCCAGTGGTTGCCCCATTCATTTCAGTAGAGGAGGCAGATTCATACATGCATCCCTTTGTGCATGCAGATTTCCCTTCATCAGTCTGAAGGACATGAGGTCATGTAGTCTTGGAGCAGGGAAAGAGTGAGCAGGTCGGTTTGAAGCTTGGTTACAGTAACAGAAAAGTCAAAGTGATGAAGACGACAACGATAATGTCTGATCCTAGGAATTGCTGTGCCAGCAAAGAAGAGGTGGGGATGGGGGCGGGTACAGTTTAACAAGTGACCGTGGAACAGCATGACCTGTGATGTCCTCCCAATGGCACAAGTTGGTCCAGAAATGGGGGGCCACATGGTGAGATACAGCTTTCATTGCAAGCTCTAGGATCTGGAGGGGTTCTGGGCAAGGTATGCTCCATGGGTCCCCTTAACTTGGATGACATGGGGCATGCAAACTGAGAACCCTCTGACAGTGCCTCTGATCTTCTTAGATGTACCGTGCAGCGTAAGAATGGCAATGCTATTAGGGCAGCTCACCTTGGTGCCCCGATACATGTCCGGTCTTGCTAATCTCTGGAATTGGCCCTGAGTGCTTCTAAACCGATGACTGCTACCACTGCAGAACAAGGCAAAGCATCACATTTGATGTCACTGGAGGAGAGACTCTGGTGAAGTCAGCCAGGGACATGATCAAGAACATCTCACCAACACAAGCTCTTGATGCCATTCTAACTAACACAGGTTGCTCCAAGCCAACCTTCTGTGCTTAATGTTTGGCACTAACTTTTTAGTTCAGCATTGGGAGAGGCACTACTCCAGGAATTCCTTGGCCCACTCATCCGAGATGTAGCTACATTACCACAAATGACTGAACACCTATACCTTTTGAAATGGAGTGTTAGAAACCAAACAAAAGAAGATTCAGAGCAAAAGAATTCAGTTTCAGTTTTGCTCACTGTGTATTAAGCACAGCAACCAACTCAAATTGTATTAACTTGAAAGTCACAAGAAATTAGTCCATAAATGACAATCTGGTGGTTTCTTGCTTGTAAGTTTATGCTGACCTTGGGTCGTAAATAAATTATTACATTACAACCCACAGCATTCATATAGAAAGAGAATTTAAAAACATGTGCGACACTTGAAAAACCCTAAGGTGCTCATTCTCCTTGAGCAAAGCAAGAAAAATCCTTAAAAAGGAACCACTGTGGGCATTTTTAAACAGGGAAAAGGGGACTAAAAAGAACTCAGAACCCCGCTCTTTTCCATCTGCATCGAATTCCCTTTATGCTACATCTGCAAACATTAACTTATACTTTGCAAAAAAACAAATTTGCTTATCTTAGCCCAGGAGATGCACTTGAAGGTCTGGGGAACCATCCATAGGAAAGCCCTCTTGGCTAGCTCCCTTTCATTTCAGCTGGTTCTTGTGCAGAACTTCCTGGCGGATGGTGCCCTTTGTTTAAACTTTAAACAGCCCACCCCACAGGCTGCACCACAAGGATTAACCTGGTTCAGAGGCTTGTGGTGTCACCTCAAGAGCCTGGAACGGACCGCCTAAAAGGGCAACATGCTTGTATGGCAAATGGCCCTTCGTCTGCAATCAAGCTCTACAACTGTTTGCTCATCGGTTGCAATGAGGCCAAAGGATTCCCAAAGAGAATTATATACCAGCATATCTTATTGCATGCTTACAGGAATATAGGCTGTTCAATGTCATGGGGCAATTGCTCTCTGCTCTAGAGGGGGGAAAGTGTGAGGTCTTTAACTAAAGACTCCCCCAGTGATCCCATGCTGACAGGAACTGAGAGCTCTACATTAAACGTACACACAGGATGTGCAATCCCTGGAAAGCATCAATTTTTACAGCTATTTAGACCATCCGCTAAGTTGCATTTCTGCATTGTGACGAGATCTCATAACACGATCAGTAAGACAGACAATATACACGAGTTACTGTTGATACAGCTCATGTTTCTTAACAGGGGGAGAAGAACCCAGAGTGAAAATGAAGCTATTTATCAAAGCCTTTCTAAATACAACTCTGCATCATTTCCACCCAGAGGCATCTGGCAGCCCCCAAATCATTTTTTTAAGCCAACTACTGCTATGGAATAATGGTGTGTTGCTATGCAACCTGGAAAACTCCCCCCACCCACCGCCCTCCAGAAAGGTCTAGAGGCAAGATACTGAAGTAAGAATTTTATGTTTTTCAACCTGCAATGGCTATGTTGAACAAGGATTTCCATAAACCGAAGTGGCAAGCAAGACACCATCAGATTTGGCTAATATACCCTGGTGATCTGAGATATTTTTAAGCAATATCTTTTTGTCTGGCTGGAGGGTCAGCAGGTCAATTTTACAAGCTAAAGCAAAGATGAAAACACACAAAAACACTTCTCAAGAATGATCTGAGAACATTGACATTCTGCTTGGCACTTTAATGGGTTAATAATGGGTAACTTAAGGACAAAAAACCCACAGCTATAATACATATGATCAAAACTCTGGGTTAAGTAAAATTCCAAAAAACAAACAAACAAACAAAAAAATCACCTCAACCAGACAGTATTCTAAATTTAGGTTTACCTGAAATTGGGCAGTAAAAGGGATTCATTAGTATCAATAATACGAATGACGAAAAGGGTCAACCATATTAAATATGCCCCCCACCTCAATAATGTATTAATCCTCAGCAGCTGAAGCATATGGCTAATTCATGAATAGCTCTTCTCAATCACTCCATGAGCTAGAAGAAATCTAATGCCTCCAGAGACTGGGGGGTGGTGGTGGTGGGGAATGGGATGCTACAACTTTGAATGAGTATACAATGCAATCTACACCAGACTATGGGCAAAATAGAAATGGCAGTTTGAAGACCATGTGTAAAGTTTTATTAAAACTTATACCTTAAGACTCACTTTTCTCTAAATACATATACTACATGTCCAATGCTGAAATCTCTTTTCCTAATTTTCCTTATAAAATTCAGACTAGAGAAAGATTGTGTGTGTGTGTGTGTGTGTGTGTGTGCGCGCGCGCCAAGAATAATGTTATGGTCTGCTTCTCTATCTTTTTATTTTAACTGTTGTGAACTCAGGTTTTGCTCTCATTCCTAGAGTATCCAAAATACACTTTTCTTTACAACAATTGGCTTTGGGAGATGACACCTCCATAGAAACTTTAAGATCAATGGGAAAAGCAGAAAATCAACCTAATATACTTCCCTTGTTGAAATTCCAGCACGTAGCTTTGTCTAATCAATCTTGCTAGCATTTCCTCATGTACAAGAACCGTCTTCCCAATGATTAACACTATATTTACCATGCATTCACTGGCATCATCAAAATCACCTGATTTAATTTCCTTTCTGTGCTGTTACAAAAACTGCCCATTTGCACATTTTAATACACTTGCTAACTGGATTCCCCCCCCCCCAGTCTGATGCCACACACCCATACCGAGTTGAGATTTCTATGCAGAAGACAAATAGCTTGTCAGGAATTTCCACTTGGTATTAAAAGGCATGGATTTTTATTCATGCAATGTTCTGCATGCATTTCTCCATATCATCTAAGAAGAATGTGAACTGTACTTAGCTTTTTCTTCTCCCCCACCCCCCAACTATCTTTTCTAAACATAATTCCTTACGGAGAATGCCACAGATCAAACACAACAGAGCAAGGGGAAATTAGAGACCACAAAAGAATTCACAAGTGACGAGAAAGAGGAATAAATCCGTACTCAGCCACACAGACACTTCCAGCAGCAAGTCAGTAGCCTCCGAGAGCTGAATCCCAACGCTTTTGTTTATACCATCAAAAACCTCTAGGAAAAAGGCGGCCGTCAAGATTCTCAGCGACTGAAGCATTGGAGAGCTCAGTTTTTGAGACTGGGATGCTATCGGGCAACTGAATCTGTACTTACATTCTGTCAGAAACTAGCAAACGGCTATCAACCATCATCTCCGGCAGAAAATCCAGCTTGAATGAAGAAGTCATGTTCTTTTTTTCAATGCACACCGTTCTGGTCTGGCAAATAAGAATGTTTCTCTGCTTGTCTGATTCAACAACTGTGCTGGCCAAGAGACAGGCAGGGACAGGTGCGGGAGGCCTCCCCAAGGCAGCAGTCAGAGTCGGCAGTTGTCACATTCTCTCCCCCTCTTGTTTTCCTCCAATCCCCTCTGAAATCTACTGCTGAGGCAACTGTCTATAGAGCGCCAGGTGCTGAAACTGGAGGCGGAGCTCCTCTCCTACTGCAGCTAGAATTTAACCCCTGCAACCCCAGAGAGAGCCTATACAAGGAGCTGGACGATGCACATTCAGAAGTGTGCACGAGCTGGTGGTGGTGGTGGTTGTAGTTTTTGTATCCCTCTGAAAATTAAATAAAGAAAAGGGCAGCCTTCCAAATTTTGTGGCAAACTGAGAACACATTTTCCTTTCTGTGGAAAATGCTTCTTGGTTTAACTCACCCGGGCTTTTATTAACTACATGAATTTACCAATTGCGCATTACGGTCTTAAAATAACAAATTTCGTTTTAGAAGTTCCCCACCCCCCATGTCCCCCTATTGAGCCCAAATTCCTTTTATTTGGGCCTGATCCAATTACTGGGAATATTTTTCACCTTCTTGCCTTTTGAAAACCAGAAGTAAATCACATTAAAATAATGCAACAAATTAAAGAAGCTGCCATATATACGAGGCAATTAATTAACAAATTAATACACTGAATGCAGTGCTTTTTAGAGCTCAACTAGCTACAGTTTATCTCTCTCCCCCTTGTTCTCCCCAAGTATATATAGATAATAAATGTACAATGGTAATGAATCACACCATGGCTGCGATATTCTCAACAATGCTAATAAACCTGTTATAATAATTCCATTTCTGACATTTGAGAATATTTATCACTAGGTTTAAAAGATTCATCACAAAGCCAGAACATCGTGTTGGGGGGAAGAGAAGGAAGAGCCCTTTTCTTAGGGAAAGAAACTTGCGCTGTGAAACTGAAGCAGTCAGGACTATGCGGACAAGAGAAAAATTTATGATTAAAGACCCTCTCAAGTTTTATGTATTTATGGCTCAGTATCCAAGGACTCAAAGGCCGATTCAGATACCTGATACCAACCCCCTAGGAATTTGAAGCATGAAGCAATCTGAAGCACCGGTCATTATAACAAATGAGGCACTTCAACAATAAGTCAGTAATCATTTCAAGGCAGATGTCCTCTTCATTCACATCAGTTCAGTAGACCAAACTTTACAAAATGAAAACATATTTCTAGTTTTCATCAAACAGCTGATTCGGAATCCATAGTATCCTATTTGGAAGACTTGGAAATGGTTGTTCACTTATGCAATAACTTCAGTAGAAACAATTTGTCACTACTGCTTTCTTTCTTTCATTTAATTAGTTTAAAACATTACAGCACTTAGAAGAATAACACATTATCTAGCAATGCAGCAATTCAAGCTAAAGCACAAATACAAACAATATTGCATTTGCCCTAGCAAATATATATACATATTCCATAAAATATTCTCTTAATTTTGATACGTGTGTAGAAATTAGCATATTTAGCATAGCAAAAAAAAAAAAAGACTCAGTTCACCAAATATTCACATTATTTAAATGCTGTTTGGCACCCTTTTGTTTTGATAAGACAGCTCTTTGTGATGTCATCATAGATACCCAAATACAAAAATAAGGTGGATCACCAAAGCCAATCAAATTCAACAGCAGTAGTGAGGGCAAATGAGGCTGAGGACAGTGAGGGCAAAGGAAGAAAATGTCACCAGTAGTGAGGGGACAAATGAGCAACAAATAATACTGAACACTATGAATAAGTTAATGAGTGTGTAAAAAATTGCCAGAAAAAAGGCACTCCAACATGCATGAAAACAAACCCAACACTAAGCGAGTTGGTTTTACTCAGCCCTAATATTATTCTATAATAAAATAATCATCTACAGATTAGGTCAATTTATAAATCTATAATTGTCGGTACATTTTGCTTCTAATTACAGTGCTGTGGATGTAACAGTATTAAGAATCATCATCTGAACAATTTTGTTTTTATGCTGTAACAATCGTCCCTCTCACCTCCACCCCTGTCTAAACATACCTGGCAAATAAAAGGTCATAAGATACATGCTATTTCTATCAATTTTGGGTAATTTCTATTGATGGGTATTATTTGTACTGCACCATTAATGTCCCTGCAGCTTTTCAGAGTCACAAAAGATGGTTCAGTGTTCTCAGGAACTTGCATTATTAATTTGGACAATGCAAAAATTCACAAAATGAGGGGAGTGAAGGGAGCAGCTAAGGGGAACAAGAGAAAATGAAGTTACATGTAGCTAGGTTTCATTTTTGTAGGGGATGATGACTGAAGCTTTGAGCAAAATGTTTTACAGAAAGTCTTAAAGTCAAAGGCTTTCACAGAAAGAGTTTTGAAGGTTTTGAAGGACCACGTAGGCACGCTGGGAGAGATTTTCTGGCACAACAGGCCATTATAACAGGACATAATGACCTTTTTATCAGCTTCAGCTGACACCCCAACTGCAACCTTACCTGGTAAGCTTGGCCACAGTTACTCATGCTCTAGTGACCTCTCGCTTGGATTGCTGCAATGCATTGTGGGGCTGCCTTTGAAAACAGTCTAGAAATTGCAACTGGTACAAAATAGGGCTGCAAGATTATTAACTGGGACTGGACGTTTTGATCATATGATGCCAATGCTTCATCAGCCACGCTGGCTCTCAGTCCATTTACAGGCCCAATTCAAAGTGCTGGTTTTAACCTTTCAAGCCCTAAATGGCTTGGGACCAGATTACCAGAGAGTGTGCCTTGCCCAATGTGTCCCAGCTTGGACCTTAAGATCTTCTTCAGAGGCCCTCCTCTGGGTGCCCCTGACAAACAAGGTAAGGCAGGAGGCCACTAAGGAGAGGGCCTTTTCGGTGGCTGCACCCCACTTATTCCTCCCCAGTGTGGTTCACCTGGCTTCATCACTTTGTTATTTTAGATGCCAGGCAAAGACCTTTTTGTCCATTCAGGACTTTTAAATTTTGATTTTTAAATTTGATTTCCTTTTTTTTTTAGTTTAGTTTTTAGTTTTAGTTTTAGTTTTTAATTGCTTTGCATTGTATTTTCTTTTGTTTCCTTCTCCTTTTGGTCTGTTGTGATTTAATGTGCTATGTGTTTTTATCTGATGTTTTAATGCTGTGTTGTGAGACGCCCAGAGAACAATTTGTTATGGAGTGGCTAACAAATAAAGTTTAATTATTATTAATTATTAAATCAGATGGTAGCCACTTCCCCAAAGAAGTAATACACAAGTACATCCCCAACTAACCTGATTTCAAGTCTATACACACAAAATGCTGTCCAATCAGTGGTACTTTATTTTTTTTTCCTGTGCAGTTTTGTGCCAAGCAATTAGAAATACGTCTTTAACCAGAGACGTGTCTGGCAAACGTCAATGGAAATTTTACATTGACAGTATAATCCACACTTGCTTATCCAATCAGTTCTTACTACTTATATGCAAATTATTAAAACTATGACATTCTGCACATATGGTCATATAATACTGTGGTATTCTATCGGACCCAGAGGCACTCTTACCCCTGGACTTCGGGGCTGAAGTCCAGGGCCTCCACACCTCCTGGGGGCCTCCAAATCCTCTTTAGTCTGTCCCGGGTAGTGTGGTCAGTGCTGGCCCACACTGCTCCGGGAGACCAAGTGTGATTAAGACCTGTGCCAGGTGCTTTTGAGACAGAAGGGGAAGTGGGGACACACACAGTGTATGTCTGTGTAGCGGGATGATGCTTAACTTGCAGTGGGAGGTGGGATCTAGCAGGCAGGGGAGCCTCCAAAGGCCTTTAGATCCAGGCTCCAAAATTACCTAGGTGCACCTCTGATCAGACCCATTTGACTGGTTCTTGTCATACGTAGGAAGGTTATAGCATCTGAAGGTATTCAACAAGTGCCAAGTACTGCATAATAAAAGATATGGGTAGGCTACTGTATCTTAGAGAAGGAGAGTGTAAGGCACATGGGGGTCAAGGAATCTGGCAGGAATCCAGCAAGAAGTCCAGATACCTTACTTTCTGCATCATCAGGGCAGCTCGCGGGGGGGGGGGGGGGCAGCAGGCAAGGTCTTTTCTGCACTGCAGCACCACCCAGGTAATGGCCAGAAAGGGTTTGGAAACTCATCATTCCAGTTGTACCAGCTTATCAGGAGTGTGGCTGGTCCTGTACAATTGCTGCCTCAGGATTGGTTCCCCTGTGGGAGCAAATTCTCACTAGAGTAGCCACACACCCTCCTCTGCCGTGCCTGTCTCCACCTTGCCTTCCCCTGCATAACCCTCTGGCCTCTGACCTTTGCTGCTCTGGATGTTGATTTTGAGCTGACCTAGACAACATCCTTGCCTCCAGCCCTTCCGACAAATTGCTTATGGGTTTAATTCTGCAAGGTCTTGACAGAGGGTCAGCTATATCATCACCTTGCCTTCCCCTGGACTCCTGCCTTCCCCTACATAGCTGCCTCTGGCCTCTGACCTTTGCTGCTCTGGATCAGGGCCGTAACTATAACAGGGCAAGGGGAGACAGTTGTCTGGGGGCTCACTGCCTTGGGGAGCCCCCCAGAGGCAGGGCATATGACTGACTCCCCCAGCTGCACACCCACTGGGCTTCCTTCAGTTGTATTCATCCTCTGAAATTGATGTGAGTGTTAAGACCTGGAGCTACCAGAACAGCAAGTCTTTCTCTAGTACTATTATTCAGCCTCATTTAAGATTTCTTTACTTCATGAGCTGAGCTTCAGTGAGGGGAGGTCCCATTTTAAAATCTTGTCTCTGGGCCCACTCCAACCTTGCTACGCCCCTGCTCTGGATGTTGATTTTGAGCTGACCTAGACAACATCGTTGCCTCCAGCCCTTCCGACAGATTGCTTATGGGTTTAATTCTGCAAGGTCTTGACAGAGGGTCAGCTATATCAACTGTGGTCCTTTTCATCCCATTTTTTCTGAATTTCACATATTTCTACACTGCTCTGCACTTCTAACAATCAAAATAAGTATGCTGGTGTTTTAATCACTATCAACATAGCACAAAAAGAGCTAATTCATCTTAGCTGGCTGTACACACATTACATTTTACCCCTTGATTGTACAACCCCACACATTTCTCTCTTGGAACTCTGAGACTTCCTGTTCCAGCCAAATGGTACCCCTATCTGCAACATAAGAGTTGACACCTCTCCTTGGCTAAAACGAACACCAGACAAACTATCTTCATACAGCTTACAAACCCCAACCAAGAACGCTATGATCATATTTATAAATGTTTCTACAGACATTTATTAATCATTTACTGCAAAGATGGCTGCACATGTACATCTCTGCATGTAATGTTACAGATGTTAGAACTAGCTTGCAACTATTTTTAAAAATTTTATTTGTATTGTGTCAGTCCTGATCAGGAGCCGTTTCATATAAGGATCCCTGAGAAGTCTCATATAAACTTATATGAGAAGTTTCATATAAGGATCCCTGAGAAGTCCAAACAACCATCAATTTTTGCACTGATGAGATTTTTTTGTAAAATGGGTCCCAGACAACGGCTGGATGACACAGACATATTTAAAATTACCAACAGGTTGAGGCATATGTTTTCCTCGGCATATTAGTAAAGAGTAAAAATATTGAAAATATCAGTAAAGAACTACTACCAGCCGAAGAGAGAGAGAGAGAGAGAGAGAGAGAGATGTCCTTTAAAGAACAATGGACGCAGCAGCAGCAGCTGTATGCACACCACATAGGTGAGTTTTTAAAAAAAGCAATGCTTTCTCACCCACTAATGGCATAGGGGAGGAAAACACAGTGGCCAAGAACTGCAAATAATCCCAAGAATGCTGTGCCATGGGGACAAGGAAACAGATAGCCACCCCTCATCCCACTCAAAGGGTGAACTGGAGGGCCTTCAGAGAACTTTTCACACACTGATAACCTCATTGATTCTGAGCCAAAATTTCTCCTCAGAGAACTTCCAGCTCAGCCTTAATAATTCCCCTCCACCCCCGATATGCCAAACGTATCTAGAATATGAATCTTTCTTCACTTCTACCCTACTACCATGTTGGATTCTCTAGTTTTGAGAAACCAATCTTCTTTTAAACCCAGATTTTCTTTTCTCTCTGCTCCTTTTCGTAAGCTGTCCCTTATAAAAGAACTGATTGCCAGTTCTGTGTGTACTCTAATTTTACGAGTGAGTTCTGTGCCTAGGCATTCTATACCAAGGAAAGCAAAATCCCATGATGTATACAAATTATGGAAATTAAGTGAGGTTGCCCAATGACTCTTCTTTTTCATTTTTTAATCCCACCCCCCCAATTTTTTTTTTACATTTTCCAAAATCTGGTTATTATGAGAACATAAAAAGAGCCCTTCTGGGGCAGACTAAAGGTTCCTTAAACCTAGTATCCTCTTTCCAACATTGTCCAGTCTGATGCTTCCAGAAAGTATACAAGCAGGAGGACACGATTGCCAGAGGAAGAAGCACTAATGCTGCCCAAGCCACTAAAAATCTGCTTGAACCACGGGTCTGGCTTCTGAGCTTTCCACATGCATTGTCCATATCTTTGCAATATTAAGAAATAGAAACTTGATTAAAAAGAAGAAGAAAGAAAGAAACCAAGTAAAGATTCTTCAGAAGTGCACCCAATATTACATCCTGCATTTTTCCTGTCCTCCCACAGGATTCTGGTTCAGTCCTCCTGATCTGTGAACAATTCCCTTGCTTGAAACCTTTAAAATGCGGACAAAGACCTACCTGTGGCCAGTGGCTTTCCCAGACATCCTCTTTCTCCCCCCTACCCTCTTTCTGAATTCCTCATATTTATTCCACATTCTGCAAGCAGGGTCTTCTCTTGATTTTCTGTCTTTTGTACAGTGACGGGTATTCTGACAACACAATCCTATGCATGCTTACTCAGAAGTAGGTCCTGCTGTGTTCAGTGTGGCTTACTTCCAGGAAATTGCTGCCTTAGGCACTTAAATAATAATAGCAAAGAAGCCTAATTCATCCACTGAATCTCTTCAAAAGGAAGCATTAGCAGGATGTAAGCTCACCAAACCAACATGTACATTTCTCTGCCCCCTAGCAAACAGATCTCTTCTAAAGAAACAAATGCTATATATTTTCAGAGTGACACATAAATCCAGTTTCCAAATACTGCAACCTTTAAAAAAAAATTCAGAACATACTACAAAGGTCACTCTGTTTGGTACCAGAACAAGGCGGCTATTACCCTACCAGGCAAAATAGGCATGTCTGGAGGATATGCCGCAGTAAAGCTGCATTAAACTTGGTGCATGCCCTCCAACGTTTGTCAGATGCAATTAGGAACACTTTGTTTTATTTTATGTGAAAGAGTCGTTCTTCATAGTGGGAGAGGGAGCAACATTCCAAATAAACTGCGTCCACAAGAGCCTGAAATTCTATTTATTGTAAAATGTTGGCTCTGTTTACATTTAAAAAGCTGTCCAAATGGCTTAGAAATCATATAAGCATCAAAATGCAGAACACAATGCAATAAAAATCAGCAGCAAACTTATAAAACAGCAATTAGTGAAATCTAGTGTGGAAATACCTCTCCAATTTTGCCACCCTGTCTGCCGACTACAAAGTGGAGGAAATTGTGAATTGGAAAGCATGAATAAGGCAACAAACAGGGGTAAACTTACTAGTGGTGATTACCATTCTGCTCCCTGCCATTGCTGTGGGTACCATTTTCCTTCAGTGCAAGATCAGCTTCCCAGCAGAGTTGGTACTGAAATTTCGCACAAAGTGAAACTTCAGAACAAAGTTCAGGGTTCCTCCAAAGGAACTTCCAAAGGAAGCCAATGGAGTTTCTATTAAACAAGTGAAATTTCTCAGTGACTTCCTGCACATCCCTAATTTCTTACCTAGAAGATGCAAACATCAGGGCAGGAAGCAATGTTCCCTGATAGCTTTCTTGACAACCACATTAACAGGTGGCGGCTGTGAAAAAGGTGAGCAGATGGCTTTAGGAAAACTTTCTTCCAGTTCCCCATTTTGAGCAGCAAAATTCAGTAGAGAACTTTCAACTTAGCTGTTCTTGAAACCAATCCACGATTTTCTCAGCAACTACCCTTTTCAGCAACTGAAAAGTCAACAAAGGGAGCCAGGTGAATTTCCTTAGGAAGAGAATTCCGTGGTGAAGGGGAGAGTTCTCTTTGCTTCAAAATATGAGTTTATCTTATCACCTAGAAGCCATTCATTTGTTCACAAAAAGTTATAAATCTCAAGTTTTTGTCAGTGTTTCGTTAAAAAACAAACAAACCCAAAACCCAAACACACCTGCACCACAAATACTGCTGCATTTTTCTTTTTAAATTGCAATTATCTACCATCAACATAAAGAAACTGTTATTCAGCTTGAAAATTTCCTGCACTCAAGGATTTTTGTTCTAGTAAATAAAGTGGCTGACAGCTGCACAGCCCTCAGAGCAGGCGTGGAGCCTGCTGAACGGCAGCCCTCTCGTGACGTCCGTACATGAGCACATAGGGGGGTAGTGGCTTGGGCTCCGGAGAGCCCTGAGCGAGCTCTCCCCAGCTCATTTCAGGCAGCGTTTGCTGCCTGACGCCATTTATTTCCCTTTCTGCAGCAAACGCTGCCTGAAATGACCTGGGGGAGAGCTCACTCGGGGCTCTCTGGAACCTGGGCATGGGTTGGGGATCGCTCGCTCGGGGCTCTCTGAAGCCTGAGCCATGCCCCCATGTGGGCTTTGGTGGCCTTTTTCATTGGCGGCTTCGGTTCATTGAACCCGTTTGGTCAATGTGGCTCTGCCCCTGCCTCAGAGACATATTTCTGAAAGAGAATAGTGCTTTTCTGGGAAGAGATGAGAAGCAGAAATGGCATCTCTTCCTCTGCCCCCAACCACCACCACATGCTACCCTATGAAACAAATTTCCAGGACAGCTAGTTTACTCATTCCTATTGAGGGCAACTTGTAAGGGTGTGTAACATATAAGTCAGTATTAACCCCTTCTAACTGAGCAAAGAGACATCTTTTAAAAGTGGTGATTCTCTTCATTTAGCCAGGGGAGAGCAACTGACCCTATCCAACCCCAGCACAGAATCCCCCCAGTGGTTGTTGCTGGTGTCAACCTTATGTTTCTTTTTAGATTGTGAGGGACAGGGGACCATCTTATTTCTGTATTATTTATTTTTCTATGTAAACCGCTTTGAGTGCTTCGGCTGAAGGGTGGTATATAAATATCCATAATAGTAGTACTAGTATTATAGTTAGCATTTATGTTGAGATTTGGTGAAGAGATCTTTAGCACAGCCATGTGAGGTAGGTCAGCATTATTGCAGACAATGGGGTGTATGTGTAGAGAGCCTGAAAAATCTAAACATGCCCAATGTCATTTACTTAGTAAGTTCATCACTGGGGCATAAATTTATGTATTTAATATATTTTTATACCGCCCCATCTAAGCAGCTCCAGGTGGTTTACAATACATGAAACAATCAATCCATTAAAACAACACTTCAAAAATCAAACGTTTAAAACCAGCTAAAACAAATTTTAGAAAGCCAGATTTAAAAGATGGGTCTTAAGTGCTCTCTTGAATGCCAATAATGCTGGTACACCTTGGATTTCTGAGGGGAGCGCATTCCACGACCTAGGAGCAGCTCCAGGGAAGGCCCGCTTCACTTGAACCAACCATGTCAAGTTGCACACTTACTACACTAGTCAACTTGTGGTCCACCTTTGATAGCAAAGTAATAAGTACAAATTTCATCTATAAAGCAATAACTGCTAGGATTTGTGAGGAAATGATTGGCTGCCATCCAAAGACCTAGGAAACCAGAGCCACACACCATAAATGGGCTTTGGGATTGTGCTTCTCAAACTACACGGCAAGCTGCTTTTACACGGCAAACTGAAATGGCTTTAAAAATCAAATCGCAGTATTGCAGAGGGGCCTGCTCTTTTAAAGACAAAAGGTTAAAAACAAAATCTCACTGAGCATGGTCAAGCTCTTTGAATCTCAGCCATTAAATATTGTTGTTTAATGCCATGCTTGTTTTTATTGGCTTTTTAAATTGGGTTGCATGACATTACAATCGAGTCATTGTTTTATGCAGTACACCCCTTTTCTCCCCATGGAAGGAAGATACGACACACATATATGTGCACAGAAAGGTGCACAGTTGGAACGTATATAAAGGTGGTCATGGAACATTCCATAATACTGTGTTTTGTTTTCATTAAGAACTTGCCCAGCAAAATACCTAGGAACAAGATATGCAGAATTGCAAGAGAAAGAGAATGAGGTGGAAGAGGGAGTCATTACAAGTTTTTCCAGATGGACACTGCCACCTGATTTTTGATCTGAGGCCTCCGCAGTGGTTAATCCAGCCTTGAGTACAGGAGGATTAACTTTCAATTTTAAAAAAATCTTGTGACTGAGGAAAGGGCAGCTTTTAGTCCTTGGTTGAAGGAGAGAACAGTTCAGTCAAGATGAAAAAATGAAGATATTCATTTAAATAAGGAGTCTTCACCAGTTAGTTTTAACCCTTCATGATCTTCCCACAGAGTTCCATTTCCTCCCTAGGAAATGGGGTACACCCTACTGGATAAAACCAAAGGGCTATGTAGTTGAGCATCCTGTTTCCCACAGGGGTCAACCACATGCTGCTGGGAAGTCCACAAACAGGAGATGAAAGAATGCAAGGGACAAACAAGTACAGGCCCCCTCAAATACAGGGTGCAGACAGGAAGTATACCACTGTACATGTGTTGAACATAATGAGTGAATAACTGTATGTGTGTACACTGTACATGGATTGTACATCTGTTGAAAATATTGTGTGAATAGGGCTCATGAGACTGTCTTTTAAAGTCCTCTAAACTAGCAGCCATCACCACATCTTGGGGCAGTGAATTCCAAATATTAATTATGGCCTATGAAGAAGTATTTCCTTTTGTCTATCTCTTGTCAATCAATTCCACTGGAGGACTTTTAATTTCAGTGTCAGGAGGGAGGTCGAAAAACTTTTCTCTGCATGCTTTCTCCACACCATGCACGGTTTTATAAGCCTCAGTCATTATAACCCTTAATCATCTTTTTTCTAAACTGACCTAAAGAGGTCAATTCTTGTCCAGCAATTGCCTTCTAATATGTGGACAGAATGAGCCTATGAACACAATTGAAAGTGAACACACACGAAATCTCACTTGGAATTAGAGTGCAATTCTCTGTGCATCTGTTCTTTTCTCTTATGGCAGGAATGCTGAGAAATGCTTTGTTGTTGTAGTAAAAAGTATGTTATTTTGAAATATTTATTTTCTTTTTAATTACATGTGAATTAGCTGGGAGAAGCCATAGGGAAGTCCTCTTACTGACTTAAGCCTTCTGAGCAGTTTGTTAAATTCTAGCCTCAAATCCCTTGAGGGAATCGTGGATTCAAAGGAGCTTTTAATCATACTATAAGGAGGGTGAAGTAGTATGTAAGTAGGTCATAGTGAAAGCATTACAAGTGCATAGGTTATTGCTTTATTTAACAACTAACCGTGCTGTGTGCTCCTCAGAGCATGTTTGCTTTCGCCATTTTGAAAATGAGAGGCAGGGCTAGGCTTAAATGTTAGAGGGGAACTCCAGTTCTTAGAAGGGCATAACGATAATCGAGGAAACATGACTAAGATGATTTATTAATACAGTGTCATCTGTGTGCTTTTACAGAGGAACTGTAAGGCACTCACAGGCTACCTGGGAAATCTGGCAGCAGGGCCAAGGAGCTACTAGGGCAGCTCTGGGCCACTAGTGTAGTAAATGTCTAGCTAGATCCATGCTGCTCTACAGTGCCATCCTGATAATGGTAGGAAGGTGTATTGCGGCAACACCAGGTAATCTGGGGAGTCAACAGAAGTTCTGCTGGCCTTACTAATGCCTCAAGGATGGCTTGCCAGTCTAAATGACTCTGTAGACTGGTCTTGCCTTGTCGTCTTGTACTCTTTGTAATCTGGACATCCACCTCCCTTGATTGGAGTCCATTATCCTTTGACTTGATCTGGTGCATGTCCTAAACCATGTTACTTGCCTCTGATTCCTTGGACTGACCACCAGTCCTCTGAACTGAACTGAACAGAACATAGAAAGCTGCCATACACTGAGTCAGACCATAGGTCCACCTAGCTCAGTATTGTCTACACAGACTGGCAGCGGCTTCTCCAAGACTGCAGGCAGGAATCTCTCTAAGCCCTATCTTGGAGATGTCAGGGAGGGAACTGGGAACCTAGATGCTCTTCCCAGACCGGCTCCATCCCCTAAGGGGAATAACCTACAGTGCTCACACATCAAGTCTCCCATTTGTATGCAACCAAGGCGGACCCTGCTTAGCTAAGGGGACACATCATGCTTGCTACCACAAGACCAGCTCTCTTCAGGAAATTCATTGCCTGGAGGGGGGCCAACCCCACTGGGCCCTCACAACACCACCAAAAAGACAGATGCCTGCCCTAAGGAACTTGCAATCTAAAAGGTATGGGATGAAAGCTTCAAGAATACTAAGGAAAAGCAGAACCCCTTGATCACTCTAGGGAAGAAAGGGAGATGTGCAGGTCTAGCTAATCTGCACCCCTAAAGTAAATGAAGAAGAAGAAGTTGCTTCCATTAGGCTTAGATGAAGCAATTCTTCTCCAAGGCCCCTATCTGTCCTGTTCTGATTTCCCACAGGGTCCAACAAGGCAAAGTTTGCAGGACCTCGGAGAGGTCCACAAGGCAAGTTAATTAAATGGAGTTGCAGTTCCAACTGAGGTCCTTTATGTCTCTTGGACCTATCTCCCCCAGGCTCTACCCCTCTGTTGCAGAGTACAGATCCTTAAATGGCCAGGCCCTGGGCTTGGAGCTGAATACTCTACCATCATTCAGCCACTTCTTACCTGATGTAACCCCTGTGTGAATGAGTGGGAATTGATGGGGGGGGCCCTGACACATTTGGATCTGCTCCCTCAGGTGACTCAAGGGGCACCATCTCTGGGGGTCCAAGTTTGGGTCCCCAGGGCTCCTTCTTGTCTGGTTCATCTTCACTGCGAGGCCTGAGTCCTGTGACATGGAAGCTGGTGTTTGCAGCAGGGATCTGAGTTCTAGTTGTTGCTGGACATCCGGACCATGGCACAACCGAAACACTGATTATTGGTTTTGGGGTGGAGCCCACAGTTGTTTATATTCAGCCAACCTTGGCTTCCACAAAGGGAAGCAATCTCTATGGTACTTACTTGCCTTCAGTTAGTATGGCTTCCTTGGCAATGGGCTCACTTGAATACCACCTCCAGCTACCAAGGCCATTCTCCAGCATCACTGAGGGAAGCATGTATGTGCCACTACTTTGCTGTTGCATGCATGCATAAAAGCATCCATTCAGGGGATACTTTTGTGTAATGAGGCTGCTCGCACTGATCTTGTGAGCTGGAAGAGGGTTGTTGGTAAATGGGTGACCTTTTCTCAAATACTTACCAAGGAGGCTCAAAAATACAAAGCTGATTCCAAATCAAGTTGAAGGACATTTGTCCAACCTTAGAACAACAAAGTCTGAGCCAGCTTCAGGGCAGTTGTAGGTCCTTGATATTTTTCTGCATTCAGACACACAAAGTAAGCCTCAAACTACATAGGAAGAACACAGGAAGCTGCCATATACTGAGTCAGACCATTGGTCTATCTAGCTCAGTATTGTCTTCACAGACTGACATCAGCTTCTCCTAGGTTGCAGGCAGGAATCTCTCTCAGACCAATCTTGGAGATGCTGCCAGGGAGGGAACCTGGAACCTTCTACTTTTCCCAGAGCAGCTCCATCCCCTGAGGGGATTATCTTACAGTGTTCACACATGTAGTCTCCCTTTCATATGCAACCAGGGCAGACCCTGCTTAGCTAAGGGGACAAGTCATGCTTGCTACCACAAGACCAGCTCTCCTCTCCAGTAACCACACGTTACTTTTAAACATATGCTATGCAGCTCTACATGTTTTCTTTAATGTGTGAAATAGAATGCATCAGGCCAATAGCAGGGAAAGGAGGCTTATGCTCTGGGTCCTGATCCAGACTGAGACCCCTTCTCCATGGTCCCAATTTGGATCAAGCTGCCAATATGTGCTGTTTACACATGTTGCTCACACATTGAAAAAACCCAAATATATAGTTGCACGGCACGTGCTTAAAGCCGCTCTGGGAAGAGCAGAAGGTTTCAAGTTCCCTCCCTGGCAGCATCTCCAAGATAGGCCTGAGAGAGATTCCTGCCTGCAACCTTGGAGAAGCCGCTGCCAGTCTGTGAAGACAAGACTGAGCTAGATAGACCAATGGTCTGACTCAGTATATGGCAGTTTCCTATGTTTCCTAAAATAAGGTATAGTCTGACCCAAGTCTGAGAAACTGCTGCATACATTTCAGATGCTGATTGGACATAACAAAATAATTTTTTATTTTATTTCCACCAGTTCTAGAGCTGGCAGTTATATTAATTAATGATTGGCAGAAGAAAATGTTGCTCAAAATTAACACAGTGAAAAGGTGACTTGAATTAAAATTTGCTGCGGCATTCTGCTTCAAAGGAAAACCAAATTATGGAATTCCAGTTGCAGTTTAACTACTTTCTCTTCCTGTTTTACAGAGATGAAAAGATTATTGCATCACAGTGTTCCAGAGCTTGCTTAGTAATAACTCAATCTTTCCTAAAACAATTAGGCAAGATTCAGAGATAAAATGCAGACATCTTTAACAGCTGACTTTACACAATAAAGGTTATTATTCAGAGGTACTTGGCTTGTTCACTCGACTTGTTCAAAGGCTAATGTGAGAGCTTATCTGAATAAACCCGCAATGTGTGCCACAACCACACACACACCACCCCCGCTTTGCAGCCATTGCTCTCTGCACTATAGGGAATGGGGATTCGGGAAGAAAGTCTTGCTGTACATATTTGTCTGTTTCATTTAAAGGACAGTGGAGTAAAAACTAGGGGGTTGTGCTATTTGTGAATATTTGCATCACAGGTGAAAGGCATCCCTTCAATGATCTCTCAAGGATCATTGTCAGGGCCACAGATGGGGAGGGTAGGCCTGGGTTCACCACTCCCTGGTGACCTCCACCACCGTTTGTGGTTTGCACCCTCTGGCCATTGGGGGCCCTGCCACCAGTACCTCAGCCACCAACTAGGCAGCCTGCTCAA
Source organism: Hemicordylus capensis (assembly GCF_027244095.1). Lineage (NCBI taxonomy): Eukaryota > Metazoa > Chordata > Lepidosauria > Squamata > Cordylidae > Hemicordylus > Hemicordylus capensis. Next base: position 248,502,055 of record NC_069661.1, read on the forward strand.
GCCCACCAGTGCCCACCACTGTGTGTGGTGGGAAAGTAGGAAAGCCCTGAATGGGGGCTTCCACCTGGCTCAGAACTGACTGCAAATGAAAGGGTGCATGAGGCAAAGTGCGAAATGGACAAATGGCTGGTGGGGTGAGGGGGTGGGGGAAGAGGTGGCTTCCAGATGCTGGACAGCTCATGTTCTTTGAACATGCCAGCCCAATGATAGGTTGAAATCCAGACAGCAGGAGTGCCCAACCAGGGTAAGAGAGCTGGGCATGCCTCTGATTGGCAGTCGTATAGACCATTTTGGAGTCTCTTCATTTTGAAGAGGAGGGAGAGCAAGGTGGGAGCCAAGTTGGGCAGCTTTTTGCCCACCCTCGGTAAAATGTTGGGGAGAAAATCTGGGAAGGGCTTGCCCATCCAACTCAGCTCCCGCCTCTCACACAATCCCTCTCCCTTCCTCCTACCTGGATTTTGATCATGTGAGCTGGCCGCTTGGATATCAGTCTCCTCTTTGCTAAGCAGAGTCTACTCTGGTTTGCATTTGAATGGGAGACAAGTGTGAACACTGTAAGATATTCCCCTTAGGGAATGGGGCCGCTCTGGGAGGAGCATCTGCATGCTTACATGCAGAAGGTTCTGAGTTCCCTCCCTGGTATCTCCAAGATAGAGCTGAGAGAGACGCTGCCAATCTGTGTAGGCAGTTGTGAGTTAGATGGACCAATGGTCTGATCCAGTATAAGGCAGCTTCCTATGTTCCCTGGGCATTGTGAAGCGGTCAAAAGTCTGTAGGAAGCATTTCCGTATATGGGCTTTGTTTGCCCTCATGGTCCTGATCAGCAAGGCTCTCCAACCAAGGAAGCCTTGCCTTCTATTAAGTCAGCACATATCCAAATCTGATTGGCTACACAGTATCATGATGTCATCACATTCACTATGTAATCCCTGATTAGCTCGGATAATGCTATGAAGAAAAGAGGAGTTCTAACCAAGAACAGATGGCAGCGAAGGAGCAGGTGATCAGAGGAACAATGGCAGTGAACAAGTTTGGGGGGAAAGGTGAATATGAACCATATTATGGTTTTACAGAAAATATCAGCACTCATCTCCAAAAAGTATCTTTTTAAATTGATAACAGTGAACATTTAGAGCAGCCACTGACAATGACAAGACTTTTTAAAAAAAAAAACACACATTTAGGAGGAAATTTGTGTTGCTCTGCTGGAAAGCGGGAGAGCACAGCCTTCCAAACAGCTAGTAAAGATATAAGCAAAACCATTAGAAGTGGTATGAGATGGCTTTGCTGGTGTTTGCCAAATGCCAAATTTGTTTAGATGAATATTCCCATGCTTGAGATATGTTGGGAAACACACAGCCTCTAAAGACTGGGGCAGAGAGGCGAGAAAAATGAAAGATTTTAAAAAGAACACAAAAATTGTTGTAGATTTATAAGGCTCACAAGAAACTGATCATATTTTTCACACATATACTAATCATATATTTCACACAACAATTTTAAAAAAAATCTGAAATCCCATCTTTTCACCCAAGCTTTCCCAGCTTTTTAAAAATTGTCTGTTTTAATTTTATGGTTGATTTTAAATTGTTGAATTGTTTTAACTTTTTATATGTGTTTTAATTGTTTTATGTTAACCGCCCAGAGACGAAAGTTTGGGCAGTATAGAAGTCTGATAAATAAATAAATAAATAAATAAATAAATAAATAAATAAATAAATAAATAAGATATAGACAGCTATAGAGAGATACTCAAAAAGGGAAAACATTACATACATGGCTAAAATACTTTAAAGCTTTTTACAAAATATTTTTAGTTTAAGGGTTGTAGACACAGGAATAGGTCACAAGTTCTATCCACTTGCAAAATTAAAGTAAGGGGACTTGTCTAAAGAAATATTACAAGAAGATATCTCATGAACGTACTGAAGCCAAGATTATATGCAATGTATTATTGGTTGGCACCAAGCCAGAGGTATCAGCATGGCTCCACAGCACCCCAAAACTATTCATGGCTGACTTAGAGCAAAAATTTCTCAACTCCTGCTAACTGCAGGAGAGGTTCCTTTTAAAGTGGTGATTCCCTTGTATTTAGCAGGGGGAGAGCAACTGGCCTCATCCATCCCCAGCACAGCATCCCTCCAATGGCTGTCGCTGGTGTCTGACTTATGTTTCTTTTGTAGTTTGTGAGCCCTTTGGGGACAGGGAACCATCTTATTCATTCATTCATTCATTCATTCATTCATTCATTCTGTGTAAACTACTTTGAGAACTTTTGATGAAAAGTGGTATGCAAATAATAGCAGTAGCTACTGTCCCCAAAGGCCTCTACACTACCTGAGATATATCACTTACAAATTCATCATCTGGGCTCATGGGAAGGAAACCTTTGAGAAATTCCATCAGGACTTCAGCAACACTCAGGTTAGTCTTGACATGAGGCCCTGGACTATTCCATGCAGCATATGCACTTGTGCAGCTGTGCTGGACATAAATGCCACCTTATACTAGAAACAGACTCATGCATTCAGAAACCACACAGAGCATACCACACAATCACTATGATAGAACATTGCTTGTTCCATCTCCTCGGACAGGGATTCACACCTGAACAATTTACATGAGACATTCTTAAAACCATGATACCTATTCAGTGAAGTGAAGAAACAGATTCGACAAAGCCAGCTAAAATACATCCAGTGCATCATTAATGATCTCCAGCTCCTCATAGATGATGATACTCTGTCTTACAGACTTACAGGGAGGCTCCACAATGAAAATGTTGAACTAGAATGCATCAGCAAAGGCAATTCTATTTAATTTGGACTTAATCAGAACTGTGGGGGTCTCTTTTGCACTGAAGAATATAGCTGCCCCTCTTTAGGCAATAGAGCAGCACAGAAAAAAAAAAGAGTATGAGGTCATTCACACAATCAAAAACTGTGTTCTACCCAGGTTTGAGAGCTGTGTGTGCTCCCAGTTTCTGGTTGGGTGGAAGCAAGGTAGGAGGAAGAGATACCCAGGTTTCCCTCCTTTCCTGTTTCCACACAATCACTTCTACCCAGGTTTTCCTCTTACCTTGCTCCCACACAACTGGAAATTGGGAGCCCACACAGCTCCCAAACCCGGGTAGAACACAGTTTTTGATTATGTGGATGACCTCATTACCATCTCCAGTTATGAATTAGTTATGCTCTTCTTGTATACATGTGGGCTCTGCATAGGAATGCGAGAAACCTATTCCAATCCCCTACATTTCTTGGGCCTTTGGCATAGACACTATCTAATAAGTGGCACTCATGCAAGCCCTAATAGCATTTATTATAGCAATAGGCAGAGGGATCCAGTCACAACATTTTAAAAAAATATATTAAAATTTGTATGCTCCTTTTCAGCCAGTCAAGGCCTCCAAAGCAGCTTACAAAACAATAAAAAACATTGTACTGCCATCAATGTTGGCACGGGAGGAGGCAATGGTAAACCCCTCATGTATTCTACCGAAGAAAACCACAGGGCTCTGTGGACGCAGGGAGTCAAAATCGACTCGATGGCACACTTTACCTTTACCAGGTTCCAGTATGACCAGTCCCTCTTGGATCCAAAGATGCAGGGTTTGGATGAAAATCAGGCTGTTCCAGAGTGGGAAGAAAAGGATTCATGGAATGGCTGGTGGTCAAAGTGGGCGAATATGGGATTGAATCAAGGGGACATAAAATTCTCTTTTACCTTCTTCTCCCATTGACAAAAAAACCGGTCATTGTATAAGATACTATCACAATTCAAAATATATCCCAGCATTTGCAGTGCGTGAAATGACAGGCTTTTGATACACTAAACAGAGCCTTAGGGTCCATGTGCATGCATATATATCCTTGTGCGCGAGAGACAAGAGGCATTCACATACACCCTCTGGGACTTCTTGGATGAATAGCAACTCATGCACACAAAATTGTAAGAAGTCACGTCCCAAATATATAAATAGGGACAAAATAAGGACAAGTGATTTCCTAACAATAGATAACAAAAACCAGGACCTGTTCCAAATCAATATGAACCATCAGACCAGGGGTTCTGAACCTTGAGTTCCCAGATGTTGTTGGACTACAACTCACACCAGATGTAGCCAAACAACATCTGGGGACCCAAGACTGGGAACTCCTTTGTTAGAGGATATGAATCGAACATGGGAAAATCAAGGGATGTACATATATGAGTGAACTAGGCCCTAGCCTTCAACTGATGTGAGTACAGAAACTTCACTTTGGAGGAGTGTGTTGACAATCTGCACATATCCAGATAAGTTTTTTTCTGTCCAATATATTTGAGCAGTCCCAAACAGTTCTGCTGCAGCTCACCAACTGTGAATCTTTCGTTATTTTTAAAGGAGTTATGTAATGCTCTCATTAAAATTAAATGTGGGCTGAAAAGCTGCCGATGTTCTTCAGCTTGAGAGAGAGAGAGCTTTTATATCATTCTATGGCAGAGAAACATCTTGGAAATTCTTAAGGAAGGGTAAAAATCTTAACATTTATACAAAATCCCTTGGCTTTCAGATAGGAAGCAGTTGGTATGGGGGGGGGGAATGCATAGATTTCTTCATTCACTAAACACTGGGGCTTGTGTGGCACCTGGTTCATGAGAATCTCATGAAGAATGAATAAAATCAGATTTCTAACTCAGAACTTTACTGGTGAAGGGCATGTTATAGCTGAATATTTGGTACATTCAACTAATGCTGAAATCTAGCCTCTATAATCAGCAGCCAGGGGCCAAAACACTCTGCAGATCAATGGACAAGCTTCTTCTATGGGTCAGCATCTTGACCATCAGCTAACCCCACTGGTACTCTTTTTCTCTCTTCACTATGGAGGAAGAGCCTGGACTATGTCATCAACAACAAGGGAAAGAAGCCTCTACCATTTACGTGAATTTTAAATCTGTGCATTTTAATTGTAAACCTCTTTGAGAATCAACTTTGGCTGAGAAGCAAATTATAAATACAATAAATATATAAGCGCAAGCCGAGGAGAACAGCAGTGTAACACAACAACAACTAGTAGGATTACTTATATACTGCTTTTCAACAAAAGTGTTAAAAGGAGTTTAAAGATAAAATAATAAAACATACAATAAATAAATAAATTACAAATAAGATGGTTCCCTGTTCCAAAACGGTTCACAATCTAAAAAGAAACAGAAGGTAGACACCAACAACAGCCACTGAAGGGATGCTGTGCTGGGGTTGAATAAGGCCAGTTGCTCTCCCCATGCTAAACAGATGAGAATCCCTACTTTGAAAGGTGCCTCTTTGCCTAGTTAGCAGGGTACCATAACTAAGGTGTACATGACAGGTGGAATTTATTCATTTATTTGAGGGGGGGGGATTATTCACAGGAACACTACAAAAACGCAGAAGGTGGTTTACAAACCTGCAGCCTGGATAGAGTGCAAAAACAAACATCAAGCATCATATGATATACTGAGAATTTGGGTAACATTTTAGGTAATGCTAAATTAGGTAATCTTTTCTTTTCACTACAGAATGATTAAGCATACTTTCAGGATGGTAAGTTTTTTGTTTTAAAGAAGGCATCCATTTGCTAATGGGGCTTAGTGAAGTGGTTGGAGAAGGGTGCCGAGAGAGACAGCTTACAGAGGCCCTGACAGGAACAGCATATTCTAGAGCAGGAATTCTCAGCGTTGGGTCCCCAGATGTTATTGGACTTCAGTTCCCATAATCCCCAACCAAAGGCCACTGGGGCTGGGGATTATGGGGGTTGAAGTTCAATAACATCTGGAGACCCAACATTGAGAATCCCTGTTCTAGAGCCACGGGGCACCAAAGGAGGCACAGCTGCCTCCCCTTTCTGGCAGCTCTGTTTGCTCCTCTCTCTCCCATCCTGCCCCGCCCCAGAGTTAAGGATAGCTGCACTGCCTGCAGGCTGGCCATTCATCAGGTGGAGCTGCATGGACTGGTCAATGATTCACAAGTCGGAGACAGCAGCATTCAGCAGGTATTTCGCACCATATACAACGGAATAGCAGGAACAGACTACCTGAGCAGCGAGAAGCTGGAATCTGAGCAATAGTTTCTTTAAACACCCATACAACCACTTTTCAATCACCTGGTTGGGTTTCCCATGTAAGTGAGAAAGGTGGCATAATTGGGAGGCCACTGTGGGTATAAAGTGAATTAGCACCGCAGGGGGTTGAAAGCAGATCCAAAAACATTTGGATAATCAGACGGCCAGATAAAGGAATGACGTGCTTATGCACGGCAGCAAAGGCACGAAACTTCAAGGAAGAAGGATGCACAAAATTTAGATCTTCACAAATGGTGAGTCAGTAAAACACCTATGAGGGAGGTCTACTCAGTGTGGAATGTGGAAAGGCAGCAGAGAATAGCAGGGACGCCTGGGCGAGTTTTGGGAGGAGACTGAATATATGCTCCCCCCACTCATGTTACTACATCCAGCCACAGAACAAAGGATGACAGACCAGAGAGTACCATTCAGCCCCCCAAAGTTCTGGCCTTGGAGAAGATAAACATCCTCGTTGCCAAGGCAACTGCTTCTGGAAAGGGGAAGCCACATTTACCAGGCTGCTGTGGACCTTTCAGAACGTGAAGCAGCAGCAAAGAACTGCAAGGTCATCAGTGAGGAGGAATGAACAACATAAACCTCTCCTCATTCCCTCTTCTCACAGACAGAACCATCTTGCCCAGTGAAGAAAGGCCTCCACCCTGGGGAAGATCAGCAGCAAAACCCAGTTATGATGCCGTTATTTTAATATAATGTTGATTTCGTTAGATATCTTGGGTTTGTTTTAACAAGAGAAGGAAGGTGGGATTAAAAAAAATGCCTACCATAAAATATATGCTATGATTTAAAGGATATTTTATATTTTAAACACAGGAGTGAATTCCTACCACATCAAATCACAGTGGAGGAGGAAACAGAGGAAAAGGTTTCCCTACTCTGCACATGACACATGAGCAGTCAGAAACTCTGGGTTCATAATACTGTGTGAACTGAGGCTATGAGACTCATGTTAAATATGCCCATCTGGAGGCTGTCACAGATGCATTTTGTTGCATTTTACAAGCACTTGGCACTTGTTAAATTTTCTTGTTATTCACTATTTTCCTCTTAACAAGGCACACTTTCACTGATGGGTAACGACTGCGAGAAAAATAGCCTGGTAGAAAATGAGAATACGAGGGCCCTCATTATTTGCGGGGATTCCGTTCTCACCTACAGGTGTGAATATGGAAACTGCAAATAGCAAAGCCTTACCCCTTTGGGAATCTAGGGGGTAGGTTCCTTAAGCTAAAAATGGGCCAAAAAAGCAGAAATAAAAGGAATAAAGCACAGTACCATTCTCCAAGCCTTCAACAAGCCCCCCCCCCCGCTCCCCGCCACTGCCGCAAACCTGCAAATCCTCCAAATCTTTAAGAATCTGGTAAAAAATTCTTAAAGATATATATATTTGAAAAAAGAGCCACAAGATGGCTCTGTGCTGCAAAATGGTGGCCAGAAAAGATATCAAAAGTCATTTCCAGCCACCCAGGAACCATGGACAGGCAAATTTTGCCTATTTTTCAAACTGTGAATAAAGAAGCTGGGTCTCTTAGACCCAACCACAGATACACGACACTGCGGATAATGAGGGCCACCTGTGTGACACCCAGCAATTGCATTCATCAAACAAGTTACAGTTTCAATGTTCCTCATTTTCTGAGATTTCGCCTGTCATTTGTTTTATTATTTTAGTTGAGAAATGTCCATTCCCTCTGCCTATTGATGCAAGCAGTAAAAAAAAGGATCCATAAAATAGCAAGGTCAACACTAGGATCCTTTAATGCAATCACACCAAAAAGTATCCCTTCGGTGTTCCATTAGATCAATGCTGCACATCTTAAGGCCTCCAGCTGCTGGACTACAACTTCTATCATCCGCCACCACAGTGGCCAATAGTAAGAGTTGATGGAAATTGTAGTCAAAGTTGTGTAAAGGGGCTGAAGATGTGCTGTCCTGCTTTATATGGATAAACAGTATATTTGTGGTGAGGATGCTACATCCATGTGGTTGAGTCCCAGCAGAGAATCACATTACTGGAATATTACATGGTAGCTTCCCACACTTCCCTGGGAGGTGGCAGCAATGGTGTGGGAAGTAGTCAACATCTGTATACATCATGTGACTCCCTGATTCAAATGTTACCTGTGCATTATGGGATCTGACCAGTGGTGGCTCCATACCGCATGTCATTTCAGGAAAGGTGGAAAGTGCTGCCCAATGGTAGGGGTATGCCATACTGGTTCGAATCAAACTGGGTTTGATTTGAAGCAGCCTGCTTCAACCAGTTTGAACCTGAACCAGACTGGCCTCAAATAAAGGTGGCTGGTCTGAGTTCGAACCGGACTGGGCCCAGTCCAATACAGACTAGTTAGAGGGCATCCTTGAACCTTACAAGCAAAGGGGAATCCTGCCTTTAAAAGGGTTCTAAGCATGGCTGGGGAGGGCAGCAGCGAAAGGGCACCTTACCAGCTTCAGTGGTGGCGGTGGCATGGGCTCATCTAAACCCCATCAGCACTCCCCCCTCCAGAAACGTGGGGTGTTAGTGGCCCGGTTTTGGCCTCCACCCATATGCAGAGGCCAGAACTCAACCACCACCGCCCCGTGATGTTGGGGGGAGTGTTGGCAGGATTTAGTGGAGCCCATCTCTCGCAACCCTCCCCCCAGCCACCCATAGAACCCTTTTAAAGGCACCATTCCCTTTGCTTGTAAAGGAGAATACTCACTAGATTCCTCTTTAGAGCCCCTCAAACCACGTTGAACCGGGTTGAACCAGTTCAATCGAATGGACCAGACCACCAGCTCACAATTCAGAGTCATCTTCTAATTCAGGACCAGTTAGAGGAAATCCTTTAAGAAGAGTGGGCACGATCTGGCCAAACTATCACTGATTTGAATTGGGAAGTTGCATATATGCTGAAATGTCTCCCACGGAAGTCAAAAGACATTAGAAATGCTTAACTTTAGCTAAATAATGCCCCACTGTGTGTTTTGTTCTGACTTCTTTGGCTGGGTATTTGCCACGGGGGTGGGGGGTAAGTGTCATCATCCATAACTAGCCAATAGAATGTAGCTCCCCTCTTTCCCCCTTCGGTTGCTTTTTCCTCTTCTTTCTGCTTTCCTTTAATCCCATCAGCTCCAAATTAATCATCATAACCAGTTTCATTAACAATAATGGCCACAAGTTGTTTAGCGTATTATATTGCAATAATGTAATGGGGTATACTGTATGATTTTAATTTTTATGGGAAGAGTATAAAAAATGTTACAGTAGATAAAAACCTAACCATTAAAAGGTAATTTTCTGTGCAAGCTTTTAGTGGCTTTGCAGAGGACGTGGTTAAAAATCAACATCGGATTGCAACCACAAAGCTGAGCCCAAGACAAAACAATCCACCAGCATTATCACGCACTTGGGATGCATGGTAAACCTGTGAGAAATGGCAGTATTATCAAAACTTTTTTTGCTACCCTCAAACTGGATGTTTCCCTTGAGCGGGAAATCACCAAATTCACCTCTCCATTAGGAATCTGGAGGCAATTCCTGGTCATATCAGCTTTGCCCACTGCATGGAACATTTTCCCCAATACAGCACATCATCCAGTGCATGAGATAGACAATGGCTCCAATAGCCCAGCTTGACTAACATCTTGTAATGACCACCACAAACTCCACTATTACTCCAGTATTAAAGGACTTTAACTGGCTCTCAGTATGCTGCTGGGCTCCATTCAAATGTTTTTGACTTATAAAGCCCTCGTTGGCTTGAAGTCAAGCCAGAATATCAAAAAGGCCACCTTCTTGCAAAGGAACTGGCCCTGTGATTAAGATCAGCCTCAGAGGTCCTCCTCTGGCAGGACCTGGAGCAGGACAACAGTTTGGATTTTGTAGACATGGACGACAATATTATTCAAATACTGACCCCCACCCCCTATTGTCTTTTCCTTGAATGCGGGATGGGGGAGAATGCTTAAGAAAATTTATCTCCCATTCAACATTTCTAAGTTTGCAGATTTTAACACACAGGAATAATTTGCTTATCCATAGATGGATCCTTGGGGGCATGGCTAACACAGAAAAAAGACTTTCAGAATACCTTAAGGAGCATACAAAGGAATGCCAACTCCAGAGGTCCTAGAAGTGGCTACCCAAGAGAAGGCTTTCATTGCAGTGGTGGCCAATGAACTCTCCCTAGACATGTTCACCTGGTTCCATCTTTGCTGTCTTTAAGGTACTAGGCAATATCTATCCTGTTCTGTGTTTGAACTGCATTTCAGATCATTGGGATTGTTCTTTGCAGCTGCTTTATCTGTGGGCTCTAGGGCTTTTTAAAAACTGCTATCTATATACATAATCTATATATATAATTCTCCTGGGTATGCCTTGGAATGTGCGTCCCACTGCCCAGCTGATTGGCTGGGCAGCAGACGGGCTTGATTGGCTGAGGCCCACCCAGGAGGATTGGTTGCCGCGGCAGCGGCAGCGGCAGGCCTGGCTGCAGAGGCCAGAGGCAGTAGCGGGCCCAGCCGTGGAGGCAAGGCCCAGGAGCAGGGGGAGGGAGAAAGTGGGGGGCAGAAGTGGCAGTGGGGAGGAGAGGTGGCTGGGCCTGGAAGTGAAGACTGAGGCAGAAGGTGGGGAGGAAGCGGTAACCGCTGGCCCCAAAGTGCACACAGATGCTCTGTGTGGGGTCGGCTAGTTTTAAATTGATTCTACCCACCTGAGTAGGTTAGCTGGGAGAATTCTGCTCTGCATACAGACACTGGCTGAAGCTTGTTTGTAGAGCAGGCAGGACAGGGCCTTCTTAGTGGCTGCCCCCAGGCTATGTAATTCACTCTCAGTTGAAATCCACATGGCTGTCTTTATCCCAGTCTTGTGAGCCATCCTGAAGCTATCTGAGATTAATGGTAATGGCTGACATCGAGTGCAATGTTGCCTATCCATAACACTGTGTTGCAGGACCCTTCAAAGGCAGCATAGGGGCTGCACAAAATGGGTGGTTGCGCAAGCAGCACTTCAGCAGATTTGCCCATGGCCCCATATGGGGAAATCTGCAGAACTGCTGCTTGAGCACTGTGTACATAGTTCAGAAACTGCAGTTAGTACAGAACGCAGCAGCTAGGTTGGTCTCTAGGTTGCCCAAAGAGATCACATTATACCCATTTTAAAAGAACCACACTGGCTGCCAAGAGGTTTACAGGTGAAATACAAAGTGCTGATTATTACAAATAGAGCCTTAAATGGCTTGGGTCCAAGGTATTTAAGAGAACACCTTCTTCATCATCAACCCCACCTCCTATTGCGACCATCAGGGAGGTCCGGCTGCAGTTGCCACCAGCTCGGTTGGTGGCAACTTAAAACTGGGCCTTTTCTAGAGTTGCCCCGGGACCCTGGAACATGCTTCCTAACGCAATTAAAGTTTCCCCTTCTCTGAATGTTTTTAAGGAGGACCTGAAAACATACTCGTTTAGCCAGGCTTTTTGTTTTTGTTTATAGTTTTAAAGCTTTGGGGTTTCGAGTTTTTATGTGTATTTTAAATTGTTTTAACTGTGTTAATGCTTTAATGGTTGTTTTTGGATTGTGAACCACCCAGGGACTTTTTTGTAGGGGCGGTATAGAAATTCACTGAGTGAGTGAGTGAGCAACCACCCATGTTTGCAGTCCCTGCACTGCCTTTGAAGGGCCCAGCAGACCCAGAGAGCAGCATTATGGACATGCAGCACTGTGCTGGATTGACAGCCAATGTCTATAAATAAATAAGCAAACCAACAAATAAAATCAATGCTTTCTGTGGCTTCTATGTAGGCATGTGCAAAATCCCCTGAGAAATTTGGCTGATCTCATCAATACCCATTTTTTGTTTGTTTCCACAACATTCTTTGGCTATTTTGTCTGAATTAGAACTTGACTCAAAATTTTGCTTTAGGCAAAACATGATCTCAAGGCAGGTGATACTATCAGAAAGTGCCACTGTACACATCAATGGTATTTCATGTGGCACCAGCACAGAAAGAATCAAGAGCTCCTTATATTTTAAAGGAATGCTGATGTCCCTGTAGGTTTTGCCTTCATTCTCTAGTGACTGGTGAAGAACTAAAATCTCCCTGCTCTTTTTAATATTTGTCTCCCTTCCCTTCCATTCTCCCTCCTTTGCTTATGTTATTCAACATTTCCAACAAATGATAACTTACTGAGAGTTTGCTCAAAGTGACAGCAACGTTGGCCCATCAGTGCTATGATGCCCTTCAGGGTTAACACATCCATTTACCCACTTGCTGTGAGAAATGAGCTACCCTCCAACCCTCTGAGATGGTGGCTTATGAGTGTGAGAGAAAAGATTGTCTCCTGGACAAGACAATGGAACTGGGGGACAGAGGGAGGTACCTTTTGAGAGGGGCAGAGCACAGTGGTAAAACACGTGTGTTGCATGCATAAGGCTAACAATCCCTGACGGACTGGTTAACAATCCCTGTCCAACTAACAGGACATCAGATATCAGGGCTCAAAAGGGTCTTTGCCTTAGACCTCAGAAAGCCACAGCTAACAGAGTTGGCAGTACAAGCATATCAACAACCAGATCCCAGGTGGATTTACTCAGAAGAAAGTCTTACTGAGTTCAGTGACATTTACTCCCAAGTAATTGTGCACAGGAGTGCAGCAGGTCACGGCTCTCTTCCTGCACAAGGGAACCATGAAATAGCAACATTATTATTTTTAAAAACTACTCTCCTATGGGTAACAGAGGTCTACGCCACTTTGCTTCCAGCAAAGATCCCTAGTTGGTCAATAGTCTTCTCAGTTTTAAATAGATTTCTATTGTAGAAATGTAGAAACTGTAGATGAGGAGAGCTGGTCTTGTGGTAGCAGGCATGACTTGTCCCCTTAGCTAAGCAGGGTCTGCCCTGGTTGAATATGAATGGGAGACTTGATGTGTGAGCACTGTAAGAGATTCCCCTCAGGGGATGGAGCTGCTCTGGAAAGAGCAAGAGGTTCCAAGTTCCATCTCTGGCATCATCTCCAAGGTAGGGCTGAGAGAGATCCTGCCTGTAGCCTTGGAGATGCCGCTGCCTGTCTGTGTAGAAAATACTAAGCTAGATGGACCTATGGTCTGACTCAGTATATGGCAGCTTCCTATGTCCCTATATTCTTAAACTGCCTCAGTTCATACCAAGTCAGACCATCAGCTGACCTGGCCCAATACAGCAGCTCCCCAGTGTCTAATGAAACAATTATACACATATTTATCACATATATATCCTGCCCTTACTTTCAAGGAGCTCAGTGCATCAGGCATAATTCCTCTTTTTGTCCTCACAACAACCCACTGAAGTAGGTGAGGCTGAGAGAGAGTGATCATCAGCTCAGAGTCACCCAGTGAGGATCATCATTGAGTGTGGATTTGAATCCAAGTCTACCTGGCCTCAGTCCAACACCTTAACCCCTACACCACTGTGGCTCTCCAGACAAGGCAGGGGTGAAAAAATGTTGGCTCTGTTTATCAGCCAGACAAAATATTTTACCTGTTAAGCTAAGTTGGTACATTGCTCATCAGGACTTTTTTAACTTGTCAGGCATCATTTTCCACTTACCACAGACTAGTAGATTAGTGGATTTCTGAAGCCCTGAGTCAAGGGCTACTATGGAGATGCTGGGTCTTGAGCCTAGCTATTTATGAATGCCAAGCATGTGCTCTGCTACCTCTGGCCCCTCTCTAAAGGTACCATTCTCTTTCCCCCAGTTTTGACTTGCTTGGAGTAGAAAACCAGGACCACTTGCACTCAAAGAGAGAAATCGTAGCCATAGATCAACAAGAAAAGAGATGGGCAAGCTCATCTCAGATCAGGAAGAAATCAGATCATTTTTCATTTTCAGTAAAATGATCCACCTCTTCCTCCTTATTTACTAGTCACAACAACAGCGGGAATAGCAGTAGCCATGCTGCGTTTGGAGGTGGGGCTCTTTCTTTCCTCTCCCCATCATCCTGACATGTACTGAAGAGTGCAACAGGAGAAAAGTGGTGGAAAGATTTCAAAGGGCGACCATGTTGCAGTGTTTGTTGGTAGCACAGGATAAAGCCACATCATGCGCTTCCTCCATGTGATCTGGAGCTTCTGATGTTCCTGAGCATTGTAGGGGAAAGACACTGCAGGAGCTCCAACTTAGAATGTCACCAAGGCAGTCAGAAAGGGCCCTCTCCTCCTACAGCCACCTAACTGTTTGTTTTTGGCCTCAGCTAGGGCCAGGAGCCAAGACAAGGATGTGGTCCAAAGCAGGCAAAGTCAAGGCTGGGGAAAAGCAGGTTATGGCCTGAGGGGCAGGGGCAGAGGCAAGGTTGTAGATTCCACCAAAAGCGGAGTTCTGGAGAGGCAGGTCAGGATACCGGGGCCAGAGGCAGGGGTGTAGTCGATAAAAGATAAAATTATCGACAATGTTTGTTTGTTTTTTAATCTACCCAAGAATTGCCTCTGAAGAAGAACACTGCCTTGAAACGCATAAGGCAACACTGAGCCAATTTTATACAAGTGTACTAATAAAAACATATTGAGCAAACCAATCAGCACCTTGGGAGTATCCCCCCACCCCACTTATGCCTTTTATTGGTTGGTGCTGTATCATTTTTCTCTCCCTCCCCTCTCTCTCGCTCTTCATTGTCAGAATTTGCAAGGAGCCCTGCTTCAAGCCTCTCCCTGCTCTCGTAGTCCTCTCAAGGGTGGAGCTCTAGGAAAAAGGTTCTGTGGTTTTGTAGCAGACATTGGCTGTGGACAGTGGTGATTGGTTAGTGCCTATGTGGCAGCACCCAGAGCAGATTTGCAACTGTTCTTAGAAGATTTCCATTTTTTTAAAAAAGGCAAAATAACTGGATAAATAGATGTGACACTTAACAAAGGAAACACAGCCAGAAGCAAGGATGAGGGACAAGACGAATGGCTGACCCGTTGTTTTATCATGTCAGCTGCAACACTAGATGGAAGCTGGGTTAACTTTGCAGGTGAAAAACCCACAGCAGCTCAAGTAGGTTGCCTGTCTTCGCCATAAACTAGTGGCCATCATAACATCCAATGGCAATGAATTTCCAAAGTTAATTTTATGTACTGTGAGAAGAAAGAAATAATGAAATGATAAGGGGGATTGATTCCAGATAAATTAAGGGGGGAAGCCCCTCTCAGTTTCCACACATTGTGGTGTTTAGAGGGAGAATTCCTGTGTTTATTCCCTTAGTGGGGAAGCCGGCAGCCACGTTTCCAGAACTCTAGTGATTCATCACTCTCTCCAGCAGCCAATCAGTGGGCAGGTCAAGTAGAAACAGGCTGTGGTGCCAGCAGCTCCTGCTGCCCTGATAATCCATGTCATTCCAGGCATGGCGACACGCTCTCTCACCAGCTGCCATTTCCAGTTACCTTTTATACGGCTGACATAATGTGCCAATGTGTTGGAAGTAGTAAAACAGTCATAGGGAAGCAATTGCAAAGATAAATAGCAGCCAGTGCTTGATAATCTCTAACGGCATTAGAGAGTGGCGAATGATAACGTCGCAAAAACGAACTCATGTTTCTAGAAACGCTGAATCGCCCGACGATCATGTGCCCCAATGCAAGTGTACAGAGGGGCTTTCAGCTCTATAATCTGCACTGATTGATAGATAGATAGATAGATAGATAGATAGATAGATAGATAGATAGATAGATAGATAAATAAATAAATAAATAAATAAATAAATAAATTTATCAATCATTAGAAATTTTATACCACCCTTCCAAAAGGCTCAGGGAGTTTTACATTAAAACACCATTAAAATCAATTAACAATTAAAACAAAAATTATAAAACAGCATAAAACAATAATTAACAATTAAAACATAAAACAACAATTAAATAGCCAGAACAATTTAAAAACAAGATTTAAAAAGCTAAATTGTCAAAATATACAGTGCACACCACCCATCTCACCAGCCACTTGAATGAAAAGGTTTTGTATTGCTATAGTCTCCTGAATATGGGCTGTTCCTTTAAAGAGTGTGGCAACTTCAAGAGTTCATCCATTGTAAATTCAGGAATGCAGTTCAGGGAAAGAAGTGGCCTCCCATAGTACATGTGCTTCCCCCGCCCCCTACATCTTATACAAACACAGGAAGTTGCCTTCTGCCAAATCAGGCCTATGGTCCATCTATCTCAGAATCATCTACACTGATTAGCTGGCACCCTGACTAAGCCAGCTGCAGCGTGCTGGGAAGATACACCAATGCCACAGAGAATTTTCCTGTCTCTGCAGTGTGAAGCATGCAGGGCATGTGGGGGATTTTAGTGGATCTCTCCTTTCCCCCAAAGTGCCCAACACCTGAAAATATGTCCCTGAGGACTGTGCAGCCCTTAGGGACATATGTGCCATCTTCCCCTAGAATGTGGCACAGCACATATTTAGGGGAAGTAGAGCAATGAAAATCATCCCCATCTTCCACACCCTGCACCAGGGTCTTCTGGAAGTCTTCCACAGTTCTGGTGCATTCTCCCAGCTGCTGGTTTAGTCAGGATATAAGCCACTCTTCAAGGTCTGAGGTAGGGATCTTTCCCAGACCCATCTGGAGATGCCCGGATTGGAGCTGGGATTTTCTGCATACAAAGCAAGTGCTTGACTCCTGAGCAACAGGCTTTCCCTGTGGTTGTTATGAGATATAACAAAGTACACAAAACAATGTTCTTCATCATATTGGGCTTTTTGTTTTTGCTTTTTGTAACTGAGGCCTAATCATTACTGAGGTAGTTGATCTGTCTAGACTGTAACCCTTCAAAACTGCAGATGCACTCATGAAGGAACAGTACCCTATACAAGAGAATTCTTTGCACCCTGGTAGTATATACCACTGGCAATATAACTCATGTCAGAAAAGCTTTGGTTGACGTCCAGACTAACACAGCACTGCGCCTCCCAAAACATGTCCTTAGGGCTGCACAACCCTCAGGGAAGTATTTTCAGCAGGCATAATGGGATTCAAAGTAATAGGAAGATCAACAAACATACTCTCTTCTCCCAGCACCACCACAACATTAGCAGCACCAGTGCTGTGTTAGTCTGGATGTCAGCCACTGTATGTATGTACAATATACAAGACACACACCCTACATCAACCATGATTTCTCATTTTAAAGAGCAAGTCCTTCATATAGCAGATGAAAAGCCAAGCCTCTCCATTTACAGTATCTTCCTTGCCTCCAAGCTTCATCAACTTAGGTGTTTTCAGGGCTGTAAAGCAATGAACTTTCCATCAGCGGCATCGTCAGCTAATTAGCCCTCCTGATTACAGTAATTACTATTGATTCACTCCTCAATGACTTCTTAAGTAGCCAAGTGCAAGTTATGCTTGAAAGTAGAAGACCCACGTATGAATATTAATTCAGCTATTTTCTTTTATTGGGTGCTCCCCCCGCCCTCCATTCAGCCCCCAAGGCATAGCTTACAATCTTATATGCTTAAATATTATAACAAGGGTGTTGGGGTGGGGGAAATCTCACCCCAATGGCCTTCTACCTTCACAACAGGAATATTAACATGGTGAGATAAAGAGGCTGTTCTCACACACAGCCTAACCTGGGCTAGGGACGACCAGCCCAGGTTAGATTGTACATGAGAACCGCCGGGACTGGGCCCAATCCAGGCAGGCCAGCACCGCCTAGCTTGGCTTCTAAGCCCAGCTGTTAGTCGAGGTTAAGGGAGTTGTGTAGCTCCCTTACTCCCAGCTACCTGCTCATGTGTGAACACAGGCTGCTTCCAGCCTGGCTGCACACACAGATGGGTGCCTAGAGCTCTTGTCTCTTGGAGGAATTGTCCAATGCAGTGTGCATGTCACACAGTACATTGTGGGCTTCATGGATGCTGGGACAATGAGTCCTGGACTCAGAGCAATCCACTGTGCTCTGTGCTGTACAGAGCAGGGCTGATCGTGTGGGAGCATGTTCTGTGTTCCTACTGAGGAACAACCAATCGTTGGAGGGTGGGGGAAGCAAGGTTTGGGAAGTTGTCCCCAGGGGCCTAGCTAGGGGAGAGGGGGCACATGTTCGCCCCTCTCTCCAGTGGTCCCTTGTAGTGAGGGAAATAATGAAGAAAATATGGAGAGGTGGAGCTGGGGGACCCTCACGAACTGGAGGCCCCAGGGGTTTTTTTTTTAAGCCCTTCGCTCAATTATAGTTACACCCCTGGTTGTCCCCCTGCCCACCCACCCGGTAGGTCATGTGAATGCCCCCCAAGTGTTGTATATGGATCTGTGGGAAGCAAACACTCAGAACCGATGGAAAAGCTGTTCATTTTTAGCACCTTTAAGCAACTGTATTAAGTAGCTATTCCTTGGCTAAAATCAGAGCAGCTTTTGTCTGCTGCACATGGCTGGATTAATTCTTATGCTAGGTACAAAACAGAGTAGAGACCCAAGGAAAATGGAGGGCTGTGCTCTGCCGTAATGACTTCTGAGCACCTTGTGTGCGGTCAGTGGTCAGATTCTACTCCCTGGTTGATCCCTTTGAAAATCCCTCATCACTCAAAACATTGGCAGTTGACTCCTCGACTGACAGAGGCACTCGTGTGAAGTGCTATCACTAGTGGCAGAGCCCATGCTTTGTACGTAGAAGGTCCCAGGCCCAAGTCTTGGCATCTCCACGATCTCTGGTGGCAGAGCTGGGAAAGCATATCTGAAAGACCTTGGAGAATAGTTATGAGTCAGGCAATAATGAGAAAGAAGGACCAGTAGTCTGACCTGGCTTAAGCTAGCTTTCTTATACAGGGGTACCAGCCCTGGCTGCAACCTTGACAAGGCACAATCTGGACCAGGGATTCTCAACGTTGGGTCCCCAGATGTTATTGGACTTCAACTCCCATAATCCCCAGCCAAAGATCACAGGATCTTGGGATTATGGGAGTTGAAGTCCAGTAACATCTGGGGACCCAATGTTGAGAATCCCTGATCTAGACATCAAATATCACATAATATATTGAGAGAGATTAAAACAACATTAATTAGGCAACATTATCTGTTCAACTCAGAGCAACAAATGAATGGTTTAATCTTGTTTTAGTTTGTGTTGTTTTATTGTAAACCTCCCAGAGATATGAATTTTGGGTGGTATATAAATACGTCAAATAAATAAAGTTAGGCACATATCTCTTTGACATTATCTCTTTCACTCTGTGTGTGTCTACAGTTTAGCACAATCAAGCACACCCAGTCATTAAATGTTGCAGGTGAGTGAGGAGAAATTCAGGAGGTATGCAACATGGGACAGTAATAGCACTGGCTATGGGTGTCATGGACATATTCCAATTTAGGGATTGTTTATCTGAAAACCTTTCATAAGATAACAATTCCTGAACTCATTTTATGCTTGTGTTTATTGACATAACTGAGAAGTCAATCTAAGGTTGAGCACCAGTTCAAAGTGAGAAGATCAACTCACTCAAGATGATCTCCCTTCATCTTGCTGTTCATCTTGAGGTCATCTTGATATCAGCAAGGCAGAGATTACTCTGCAGTTGTAATATCTAGTGGGTATATCTCACAGATTCATCATAAAACTACAGAAGGAATGAATATCTGTGATTTTCTGCTGCTGAAATTAAAATCTCAGACAGTATTTGCTGTATTCCCAAACAAGCAGGAGGTTTCCAGGTTGTGTGTGTGTGTGTGTGTGTGTGTGTGTGTGTGTGTGTGTGTTTGAAGATCAGTGAGAAGAAATGGTACTAAATCAAAACTAAGCTGGAATAACCCCTGCTAACCTGGCAAAGAGGCACCTTTTAATGTGGTGATTCTCTTTATTTAGCAGGGGGAGAGTAACTGGCCCTATCCACCCCCGGCACAGTACCTCCAGTGACTGTTGATGGTGTCTATCTTATGTTTCTTTTTAGATTCTGAGCCCTTTGTGGACAGGGTTCCATCTTATTTGTTTGTTATTTCTCTGTGTAAACCGCCCTGAGCCATTTTTGGAAGGGCGGTATAGAAATCGAATGAACGAATGAATGATGCTAAATAGCAAGCTTGCTCAGTGGTTTTACTAGTGAACAGGTGAACTGTAGTCTAGCTTGGTCCACAATAACTAGGCAGGAACATGCTTTTAAGGGGGAAGCAGTGATGAGTGCTAGTTAGATCAGATAGAAGCACAATAGCTGGCTGGTTTCTGCTTTGAAAGGGGAACAGTGGTGAGGACTTCTTAGACCAGAAATAAGTGCAATAAGCAGTCAGTCTCCACTCTGAATAGGGATCTTTAAAGAGTGAAATATTGGGTATTGTACATTTAACACTATACATATTAAATGTAGCTAGAACAAGATCTACACAACTCAGATAAACTGTGAAGCAGCTAAAACATTTGGGAGCCAGTGTGATGTAATGGTCAAGAAGTTCCTGCTCAATGACTATGGATATCTATATACCACTTTTCAACAAAAGTTCTCAAAGCGGTTTACACAGAAAAATAAATAGTAATAAATAAGGTGATTCCCTGTCTCCAGAGGGCTCACTGTCTAAAATAAAACATAAAGTGAACACAAGCTACAACCACTAAGGTCAACTCTGACCTTAGCCATGAAGTTACTGAAACTTATCTCTCGGCTTCAGGCCCTGACTCCATCTGCAATACGAGGATCAAGCTATCTGCCTTTACATTTACAACAGCTAAAGTTGTAAATTTAGCATACTGCTAAATATTTGGGTTGTTCACACGACCACTTTGTGTGGGGCTGGGGAGGGTGGTGGGGAGGGCAGGATTGCACCTACCTTCCTCCACATGACCGCCGGTTCCCTGCAAGCCGTGCTGTTCACACATCCACACAATCTGCGCTACAGCAAGCGATGTGGCCACCTAGAGGCCAAAGGAAGGAAGCCCACCCTCCAGTAATCCCACAATGCCGCGTGTGAGCAGAATGGTGCATTGTAGAAACTCTTAGAGACTAGGAGGCTCCTTTCCCCAGCCACTATGGTTAAAATGGCTGCTGGCAGCCCGGTTGTCCACACCACCGGGGACTGGAATAGAAGGGTGGATGTTTGCCCTCCTACCTAATTTTTAGCCCAGGTTAAAAATCCAGGCTACTCAGGGGAGCACCAGGATCGGTCTGGATCCTTTCGGTTCTCACAACCAGGTCTACCCAGGTAGGGCTGTACTAGCGCGGGTAGACCCGGTTACGAGAATGACCTCATTGTTATTTGAATGGTTCAAAGTTTAGGTAAGTGGAGATAATAGGGTATACTATTATCAAGAACATGTAAATGGGCAGAGGGAGTCAGATAATTGTTTTTTACATAATAGAGTATCTGCCATTGTTCCTAAAGATAGTTAAAGTAAAGTAGGGCTACATAAGAAGAGCCCTGCAGGATCAGACCAAAGGTCCATCTAGTCCAGCATCCCGCTGCCTACAGAGGCTAATGAGTTACCTCTGGAAAGCCCACAAGGAAGGCTCCAAGGCAACAGACAGGCCCGACCTTAAGGCGTGGCAACCGGGGTGGTAGTCCTGGGCCACGCGTTTGGAAGGGCCCCGCTGTGCCAACGAGCGGCAGGCAGCCTCGCAGATGGCCTGCGCGCTCGGCTCCTGGATGCCGCAGGGGGCATAGCTTCGCGCTGAAACGGGGCCACACGCTCCATTTCAGAGCAAATACCGGCCACGCTGCATTCACAGCATGGCTGGGAGCTGCTTCCCCTGCCTTAAGGCAGGGAGAGCAGCTCCCGGCCACTCTGCATATGCAGCGCTGGCCAGCATTCGCTCTGAAATAGGGCACACGGCCCCGTTTCAGAGCGAAGCCACACCCCCTGCTGCATCTGACATCAGACGCTGCTGTTGTCAGACGCTGGGGGCGGGTCCCTTCGCTCCGAGCCCCGCACCCCCCAAGGGATGGTGCTGGCAACAGACCTCTCCTTCTGTTCCTCCCCATTTGGTTAAAGGCCTTTAATGAATAGAGGAACCAACTTCTCTAATAGCATAAGAGTAGCCCGACGGAATCAAACCCAGATCCACTTCATTCAGTGTCTTATTTCCAGATGGAGGACTCTGGAAGCTTAACAGCTGTTCATAAAGATGATGGCCTTCCTAATCCTTTTTAAAAGCATCTAATCTAATAGCCCTTCACCAAGGTTTGCAGCAGTGAATTCCACAAGTAAATTATGCACTGTTTGAAAAAATACTTCCTTCTGACAGTCCGAAACCTGTCAATCAATTTCATTTGGTGATCCCAGGTTTTACTATTACAAGAGAAAGAGAAAAATTACTGTGTATCCACTCTCTCTTTAACAGGTAGGATCACAAGGTTGTTCAGCAAAGCTAACTCTTACTCTCAATAAAGCAACACAGAAAAAATGTATTAGGACTCCACATACCCAAGAACTATTGAAATGAATAGATCATGCACACAACTAAATGAGCTTGCACAGGAAGCATTCACATTAGATTATTCTCATTAATCTAATCAACATATGCACATAGCTTTGTCTGAAATAACACAATTACCATTGAAAACAACTGACAGCTCTGATTAAAATCTGATTTAAACCCCACATTTGTAACTTGTGCTAGATACCTCCCATTGATTATTATCCAAATGATCAATTAATGGTTTCAAAGGGGGAAAAAATTACCTGCTTAAGCAGAGAGTCCATTCTGAACAGTTCCATGGATATTTATAACAAAAGAGATGGAACACCTCTGAGAATCTAAAGATGACTGAGGATGGTGATAGTTAAGGAATCTGTTGCTTTCAGCAGAAAAAATACTAAAAAACAATTTTTTAAAAGTCCATGGAACAATATTTTGAAACAGGCATTTTGAAAATAAACTGATAAAACTAACTGTAGGTATGCAAAAAAATTCACTATGTGAAAAAGAATCCTACAGATGCATAAAAAGACATGGCGGGGGGGGGGGAGATGAGTACAATCTAAATCTCCATTCATCAGACAGAAACACACACACCTCACACCACACTACATATGCACACACATAAACTGTACACAAGGATCCTGGTAATTCAGCATCAATTTGCCTGCCAGGAATAAATTTAGGGAACATTCAGTGCTTCAGTTTCACCACCAAGGTGGTGGACTGAGCTATCAGTTTAAGAGACAATTCAGCCTTGGCATCATCTGCCCACAGAAGGCTGTTCTTTTGTTAAATTACATTTTTATATTCTCTGAAGAGAACTATTCACAGGCTTCTCCCCAGGTAGTTGCAAAGGCAACATGAAAACAGAAGTTGCTAGAGCACACCCTCAATAAAAGGGAGGGAAACCAGAGGTTAAAGACCACTGGAATGATTGTCCATGACTTTCCAACCTGAGCCTGGAGAGAACTAAGTGATACTTATCACAAACAGAAAGGCAGGTCTTTGGGGCCTTATCCACATCCACCATCCTCTGAAGTCAATGTCAAAATGTCCATTACAGTTCCAGTCCAGCTAAAGTTAGTCATAATTAATTCAACCAAAATCAATGGGGTTCAAATTATTTACAACTCAGTCCTATTAATTTAAATGGGAGTCAGACATGACTGACTTAAGACAAATTGGGGCCATAGATTCCTATGTATGAGGTCAAGGTGTTTTAACACTAGACTTATTTTTAAAATTAAATATTTTGAGTACAAAATGCACAAAAGCATCCACATGTTGCTTCATAATAGAAGAATACCATCTTCTATTTTTAAGTCATACCCAAATCACCAGACACAGTTATCCTGACACATGCATGTTTTCAGAGACTACCTCACAAAGCTTACACAAAACAGATATACCCATCTTTTCACTATTCCTGAAATAAACAGATCTGATTCCCACCCACTCCCTAGTAATTTTCTTGATCTGCAATCTTCAGCACATTTGTCCAGAGAATATGACATCCCACTAAGGTCAAGAGAACTGGCTCCTTTGCTCTCAAACATTTGTGCATGAGATTTGGCAATGATTTTTAAGAACTGCTATAAATTATTCCAAATCATTCTTTGTTCCCACCAGTCTGATCAAAATATGCAGTTCAGCCTAATTCAAACAGAGAACAATGCTACACTAGATGTAAACCTTTGTAATAATCTTATTACCAAACTACTTTTTAAAATATCCAGTTCTCCCAACTATTATTAAATTAGCTAACTTTTAATGATTTGGCACTACCAATATAGACAAGGGTATCTCCCGGTAAAAAGAGCACCACGCAGTCCCATTTCATAGATATGAGAAAGAATTCCAAAATACTGAAATGCTTTGAATAGGATTTCTCTTTACGCAGCTGTATATTTTGCAAGGTTTTTGAACAACAGCTGGAACTGGAGTGGTCTTCAGAGTTATAATGCTATGCAAGTTCTTTCTAGATAGGTATTTCAGGAAGTGAAATATTTACTATTTGTTATGTCTTCAGAGATCACAGAGTGACAGTTAACATGCCTTAAATTTGCTGACATATGCTAAACAGCTGAATTTTTTATTCCCAAGACCAAAATTTTTAAGTATCTCTGCAAAGCTGCAGAGAAAGTTTTAAAAAGCCAAAATATGGTAACTGTAAAAGAAAGGCTAGCAACAAGACACTTGCCCAACCAAAATGTTTAATGGCTAGCGTTCAGAATCTCTGAAGTTTTCTGACTGTAATTCATGAAGCAGCCTGTGTATAAAGTTATTATTTATTATTGTAGGGTTCACAACTTTGTTCCGACTGAGAAAACCATAAGATGCAGAAAAACCCGCCACAAAAATAAGAGCAAAGATATTTTCTTTCAAAAGATAGATACAAACAAGGGGAGAACACTTCGTATCACAGTCAATGCAAACAAGATTAGAGGAAATTAAATGGGTTGGAAATGTTTTTTAAAAGAGATTTAAAAAACTCCACCAACACAACTACCACCTCAGTCCCAGACATACATTAAGCTAGCTTGACAGTTCTATTGTTCTGTTGTCCCATTGTTGGCCAAAAAGATGTATTCACATGCTAGGATGTCTGCTAGAAAATAGACAAAAGGCAACATTTTGTTGTGGTTGAGAAGCAGGGTCCCAGCTTGAGCCGAATTCTGGCGCTCTCGCTCTCTCCCTCCCCCCCGCCCCCTTCCTTGCTCTGAAAAGCTTCTGTTAACGCCTGGCTCTTCAGTACACCCTGGAATGCTAAGAATACATTGATCCATGCAATGAGTGTTTCTCCTGTTATGTATATTTATCCCCCCCCCCACTTCTCCCTGAAAAACGTTAAGTGGTCAAATATAGCGGCAACAAGGGAATAATTATTTATATAACCCAAGTACAAATTAAAGTGGCATTTCAGGCACCGGCTCTAATATGGAGTCTCCTTTTGCTCTTTCCTCCTGCTTATTCCATGCCCAATGCATAATAATGAAGGAGGCAATATACGAGGCACCATGAACAAGCTTCTGGGTTGGGGAGAATGTTTTCTTTTTAAAAATTGCATTCTGTTTGGCTTTTCCTGTTTTGGGTTGTTTTCAGCTGGAGATGAGAGATTTGCAAATGCCACTTAAGACAAAGCAAGGTCCTTATTATCTAAAAATTCAACTCCCCCCGCCGCAAAAAAAGAAAACCCAACCCAAAAGCCATGGTGGGAGAGGAGTACTTGCTACTAAGTGAATCTCCTAAGCATGATGGGGCCCTGGCAACCGGAAAGCACCCGTTAAAACAAAGGAGGCATCAACCTACCTTAAAAGCAGCTCCTCATTTCTCATAGTAACAGCAGATTTGGGACAGCGCATGCTTTCTACACCGATATTTGCAACAAAAGCCAGTTCAGAAGTGCGCTCAAACATCAATGCCACTGTAGCGACTCACTAATGGCTACTCTCTCTCTCTCTCTCTCTCTCTCCCTCCCCCCCCACCCCAGACGCTGAGTGGCAGAGCAAAGGGCCCCTGCAGATTCACTGAACAGAAATAATCCTCTCTGACAAGTTATGTTGTCTGGGCATATTTTACATTAATGCACAAGGCTGCCTATAGGGGTCTTGTTTGTGTTCACTCTTCTCTGGCTGGTGTTAGGTTCTTCATCTAATTATTTTAAAAAATAAAGAAATGTAGCACCCTTGAAAAAAACGAGAGAGAACACACACACAGAGAGAGAGAGAGATCACACACACACACACACCCCAGTTTAAAGTACATCTTTCTCCTATATAGAGAGGGGAGAGTGCATGAAGGTCTAGTTTGCATGTCCAGCAAGCCATCCTCCTTTTCTCAAGCATTTTGATAATTTTGGTCAGACAGAACTTTTGAGGACTTGAAGAGACTGGGAGCTGAACGGTGCTCCCAAGACTTGGAATTCACAGCGTGAGATCACTTTCCCTTGCTCCCTGCACATTCAAGGCTGAGTGGATTTATGGGACCCACTAGCCCAGATCAAGAACAGTTTTCATTTAAGGGATTTAGGATTTTTCAAAAATAGCTTGAAATAGCTCCCTTTATTATTTTAAATCCCAATGAACTGCTCCATTCTTCTGTACTATGGGTGTGAGAACTTAAATAAAACTTAGCATAGGGTGTTATGCTGTGTGTGTTTTCTAGACACTTGTTACACCACTTTTCAACCCCCAAGAGCTCCCAGAGTGGTGTATACAATAAAATATAAAATGAACACCATACAGATTAAACAATTTAAAGCAGGGTGGATCAACATTCAGCAAGTGAAATAGATGAAAACCAAATAAAAGGGCAGATAAAAGGGTTTTCACCTGCTGCCCAAAGGGAAAAGGCCCAGTGACTGGCAAACCTTCCTGGGCAAACTATTCCAGAAATAGGGATCCAGAACTGAGAAGGCCCCATCTCCAAACTCACATCTGACAAGAAGACCTAAAGAAGCTCTCCGAGGATTATTTTAATACCTGGGCAGGTTCATGTGGGAATTCGTGGCCAAGGGACATGGTCCTTAAGGATTTGACACTTTTTTCCTCGTGGCCAAGACCGCATCAAGAACTACTTTCTAGCAGAGTTAAGCCAGACAATTTTGATCTGCCAGTTCTGGATAGGGTCACACTTCTCCAGAAGGAAGAGGTGTGCAGTCTGGGGAAGCTACTGCATCAAAACCTCTCCCTGGTGTCCCAGGTTGAGGCAGTGGCCAGAGATGCTTTTTGCCAGCTTTGGCTGATACGCTAGCTGCATCCATTGCACACTGGCTACCGATACATTTCTGAGCAAAATATACAGTGCTGGTTATTACCTATAAAGCCCTAAACAGCATGGGCCCTGGGTATTTAAGAGAACATCTTCTTTGCCATGAGCCCCACTGCCCATTGAGATAATCTGTAGAGCTTCATCTGCAGTTGCCACCAGCTCGTCTGGTGGCAATGCAAGGATGGGCCTTCTCTGTTGATGCCCCGAGACTCCTGAATGCAGTCCTCTTCTTCTCTGACAATTTAAAAAACATTTTTTACCCAAGCTTTTAAAATTGACGGTGGTTTTTAATTGTTTTAAGGTTTTCATTTGTAATCTGTTTTATGTTGTAAACCGCCCAGAGACAGAAGTTTGGGGCAGTCTACAAATTCGAATCAATCAATCAATCAATAATTCATAGATAGATAGTTAGAAAATAAAAAGCTGCTCAAGTTTTTCATAAAAATTTCTGGCATTCCTGTCCCTTTTTGATACTTGTAAAAATGAGAAGTCCTTTCATTCCTTTACATTGCCTCCACTTGCCTTCAGTGACATCACCACATCTGGTGTAGTGACAACCTGATTGGGCTGGATCACCCATGTGACTAATCCTGGAAAAAGGAAGTGGTACCATGTAACAGCAGCCAGAAGAGGACCATAGCACTGAACATATTGGGGGAAAGTTAAATATTTTCTAGGCAAAATTTCCCATTCAAAATTGTTAAGATTCAAACCAAAAATGGAAACCGGAGAATATTCGGCTCAGCTCAGCTTTCTAATCCTACAAACTTAGAACACAGAATTACCCATTTTGCCTCTTGCAATGTGCAGTGTTAATGGGGCCAGAAGATATTAGTGCTGCTGCTTCTGTGTACATAGAAGCAGCAGTGCTGCTGTCCTCACTGACGGTTGTGCAAGGTGTATTCCTGTAGGTAATGCCATTCACTACAATGGGAGAAATGGATATAGTGTGCACAGCCATTGGTTGGGACAGCGGCATTTCTGCTTCCATGTACACAGCAGCACCACCACCAGAGTCTTCTGGTGCTGTTAACATTGTGCATCACGTCAGCCAACAATTGCCTTCAGCTGGAAAGGCAAATAAACTTTCTATAAGAGCCTCTTTAAGTCACCTCTTTAAACATATGTGGCCGTGTAGACCAATTAAAAAAACAGTGGTACAGTAACTTCTGTAAATTTATTTGCAAGGCTGCTGCAAAGGACACCAGATATTACACTGGGCAAAGAAGATAACAAATTCTCCAAGTGGAGAGGCCCACACGAGGGATGAGCACTAACCTGTTCATAGGCCCTTTTATGGGCCTCCAAACAGGCTCAAATGACTGGTGGTTCAAAGGTGGGGGGGGATACCTTTAAGGGCAGGGGAGGGTGCTCTTACCCCTCCCTCTGCATTCCCCCCACCGGTGCTACACTTTAAAAAGGTCCGGCGGGACGGCAGTACACCTCTTTGCCACTCTGTTGCTTCGTTGGACCAGAAAGGACAGGAAGTACCCGATGCATGTGCACACACTGGGCATGAGTGCTTGCACATCTGGTACTTCCTGTCACTTCTAGTCCAATGAGGCAACAGGGCAGCAGGGAAGTTTGCTGCCACCCTGCTGGACCCTTTTAAAGTGTATCACCGGCAGGAGAAACACGGTGGTAGGGCTAAGAGCACCCTTCCTTGGCCTTAAATGCATCCCCACCACTTTCAAGCCTCCTCCCCACCCGGTTCCATGAACATCCCTAGCCTATACTGAAAAACTGGTGTTAAGCTTTATATTCTAAAACTCTGCAAGCATATGAATGTCTTATATCTCTGTGATTCTAGTATTCTTCTAGCTCTACGATGGCTCATTCCGCATGCTTTCCAATGGGAGAGTTTTTCCAAATTTTCCAGGACATTTATGAATTTATTAATTTATTTCTATACCACCCAAAACTTACATCTCTGGGTGGTTTACAATGAAAATCATTTTAAACATTAAATCAATTAATTAAAATCATTTAAAACATTCAAAATCATTTAAAACATTTAAAACCCAGTATTAAAATTTTAAAACTATAAATAAAATTAAAATGCCTGGGTGAATAAATGGGTCTTCTGTACCTTTTTAACAGTTGTCAGAGATGGAGACGTTCTTATTTCAACAGGGAGCACATTCCAAAGTTCAGGGGAGCAACGGAGAAGTCCTGTTCCTGAGTAGCTGCCAAACGAGTTGGTGGCAACCAGAGACGAACCTCTCCAGATGATCTTAACAGGCAGTGGGGCTCATGGAGAAGAAGACGTTCTCTTAAATACCCAAGGCCTAAGCTGCTTAGGGCTATATAGGTAATAACCAGCACCTTGTAATTTGCCCAGAAATGTATCGGCAGCCAGTGTAGTTCTTTCAACACAAGAGTAATATGGTCTCTCCTAGATGACACAGAGACCAACCTGTCTGCTTCATTCTGGACCAGCTGCAGTTTCTGGACTATTAATTAATTGATTGATTGATTGATTGATTATATTTATATACCTTACAAAATGGCTCAGGGCGGTTTACAGCATGTTAAAAACAATTAAAACAAGTTAACAATTAAAATCAAACTATTAAAACACAATAAAACCCATTAAACAGCTAAAAACCCTGGAAATCAGGGCAAAAATTTAAAACAGTTTGTCAATCAAATCTTATGAGGTAATATGACTATGTACAAAGGCAGCCCCACATAGAGCGCATTGCAGTAATCCAGTCTAGCAGTTACAAGCATATGTACCCCCGTTTTGAGGCTGTTCATCTCAAGAAACAGTCGCAGCTGGTGTATCAGCCGAAGCCGCTAAAAAGCATCTCTGGCCACCACCTCAACCTGGGACACCAGGGAGAGGTTTGGATCTAGAAGCACCCCCAGACTGTAACTGTTCCTTCCAGAAGAGTGTGACCCCATCCAGAACCAGCCTAGAGGGGAGTGCTGTGGGTGGTAGTGCCCAAGGGGGGCAAGGAAGCTACCAGAATTATTTCAAAGGAATTGGGCAAAGGGCTGGTTTTTAAGTTATTTTTGAAGTTTACGTGTCTTTAAGGTTTTTCTCCATGGGGAAGAATGGAGGTTTCTGCAGCCCCATAACTGCACTTGGGGGTGCTGGGGTGGCCTAAAGCGAGTGGTAGTGTAGTACACAGAGGGTGCCAACCACCCCCAGAGGTTGCTAAATCATGGGGTACTGAGTTTTGTTGTTTCTGAGGTGTTCTGTGTGTAGATTATCTGGTAGGAAATGAGATTTTCAATGACAAACCATGAATCCACCCTCATTTGTTACCAGAGAAGGGTAGCAAATGGACGTGAACTTGCAGACGTGAACTTGTGGACACAATACGGGAGGATTCACATGTATTGCCTTAGCACAGATCTTCAATTGCTCTCTATGTAATAATCTGTAGGATTCGAGTCGAGTCTTTCCCCCCTTGCGCTCTAGTCGTCTACCTCGCCACTTCAGCCCCCATAGTTCTTCCGTATACCAAGAGGCCAATTTCGAAGCGGGTCGGAGAGGACGCTTAGGAGTGATCATGTCCACTGCCCTGGTAAATTGATTATTCCAACTCTCCACCAGAGTTTCAACAGGATCACCAGCAGAGCCAACACTAAATCCTTCCAAGGCTTCCTGGAATCCTATTGGATCCAATAACCTTCTTGGGCAGACCATCCAAATGGGTCTTCCGCCCAGAATTGTTCTGGGGTTTGGGATTTTTGTGGTAGTCTGGGCAAAATCTGGAACCTATCTGTGAAAACAGTGAGGTGGGTCTCACAATCGGTGAGACCCGCCATAATGGGGTTTGCGGGGAGAGCGGGCTTAGCCCGCTCTCCCTGCAGACGATCCCTGCTGCAGCCCTGGGTGACCAGATCGGCTGCCCACATGACTTCTGGCTCCGTCACAGAGCCGGCGGGAGCTGTGGGGATCAGGGGCTGCACGGCCCCCGGAAGTTCCAGCATTCTCTGTGCAAGAGAGACATCTGAGCCAGGAGAGACGTCCGAGCCAGGAGCCTGCTATTTAGCCTCCCAGTCGGGAATCTCCTCTTGGGTTGCCACGGCATGGACCCGCGCCACGACAACACATGATCCGAAAGCCCGGGTTAACGGAGTGCTCACTCTGGTAACCTGGACTTAGGTGAGGGGTAGTTACGTGGGTCTCCTGCTTAGGAGAAACCGGCCTCACCTTCAAACCCGGTGGTTGTCATGGGGTGGCAAAATCGAGCTAGGCTCCCTTAGCCCGATTTTGGCAGACCGTGAAAATAGCCTCAGTATGTTTCTATCTTTTGTGGTTTGGTCCGGGAGTTTCACAGCAGGCAGGCAGTGAGTGTTTCCAGTTTGCAAGCATATTGACGTCTTATCTCTCTGTGACTCTAGTCTTTTGCAATCTCTATGAGATCTCATTTTCCGTGCTTTCCAATGGGAGAGTTTTTACAGATTTTCAGGATAAGTAATACGTTTTTCCAAGGCTTGGGATATTTTTGGCAGTCTGGGCAAGAACTGAATACCACCTGCAAAAATGGCAGGTTTCTATCTGCCATTTGGTGGTTTAGTCTGGGAGTTTCATGTCAGTGAGTGAGTGAGGCCCAAGCAGCTTTATATTAGAGATGCATAGTACAACAGTTCCTGACCATTGGTACTCCAGATGCTGCTAAACTACAACTCTCGTCATCCCCAGCTACAATTTATTGTGACTGGGGATGATGTGAGTTGTAGTACAGCAACATCGGGAGTGCCAAAGGTTGGGGATCTAGGGAGTAGACACTGCAGAGCTAGATAGACCAATGGCCTGACAGTATAAGGCAGCTTCCTCTGTTTCTCATTCAAATCTCTAAGAGTATCCAAAAGTGTCCCTTTGAGTGTACAAATTGTGCATCAAGACTGTATTGCAGAATATGTATATTATATTATATTTATATCCTGCCTTTCTTCCAAGGATTTCAGGGTTGTATATATCTATAGTATAAAGCTGCTTGGGCCTCACTCACTCACTCTCACATGAAACTCCCAGACCAAACCACAAAAGACAGAAACATGCCATTTTTGCACATAGGTTCCGGACCTTGCCCAAAGTGTAAGTGTGTGTGTGTGTGTGTGTGTGT
Organism: Hemicordylus capensis; assembly: GCF_027244095.1. NCBI lineage: Eukaryota > Metazoa > Chordata > Lepidosauria > Squamata > Cordylidae > Hemicordylus > Hemicordylus capensis. The sequence goes on from NC_069661.1 coordinate 248,534,328, forward strand.
GTGTGTGTGTGTGTATTACTAAACTCCAGGAAAATGTATTACTTTCCCAGAAAATGTGGAAACATTCTCATTGAAAAGCCCTCCATGGATGTGCTGCAGAACTGCAATGCTGACCACTCAGAAGGCCACTGCACATCCCTAGAGGGCAACTGAGCGGTGCGGGTGGGGTGGCCTCCCTGCAGGATTCCATCAGCTTTCCGGGCTTCTCAGAGGATCCCAGGTGTCAGCAACAGCGTTCACCATTTTTAACAGGTATTTCCCCCTGCCCTCTCTGCCCCCCAGAACTGCTGTCACTGGCAAAAGGCTTGCAAAGTGCAAGCTGCTTTACTAGTATGTGTATACATACACAAACATACATACAGAGGTGGGGGGAGGGAGGGAAGGAGGGAGGGAGGGAGCTGGTGTCTCTTCCAAGACCACCCAGTGAATGGTAACTTGAATCAAAGTCCAAGACTTTACGCTGGCAGAGTGAAGCATTCTTGGCACATGAACTACAACCATGGAACTTCCATCAGTTTAAGGTTCAAGCATTGTTTTAAACCCTTGTCATTTTGAATACTTTCGGTAGCATGAATTAATTCAACCTTTATGTTGTACCTTTGCATAGAAGTCACAGTGCTGCATGCAAATATGGACACAGTACATGCAAAATACATACAAAATTAAAAAGAGAATTGTTAAATTTGATCGTAGGATGTCTCAAGTCCTTACAGCTGCAAATCATTTCTCTCTTTTCCTTACAAGTGAAATTGTGTCCAGATCTTAATTCAAATTTAACTGTGTCCAGATGCAATTTTTAAAAATTGAAACCACCTTGAGGCTATTTTTAATGAAAGGTAGTATACAAGTATACAAACAAGCAAAAATTAGTCCAAATGAGGCTTATGGGTGTCAATGAGCTGCCCTTGGGCTTGAAATAGGAATGGGTTCTCTCCAGAGCTGCCTCGCGGTGTAAGCCACCAGGAATGCAAGTTGGAATAACTTCCTAGAAAGGAAAGCATTCTCACATGACGGACTGACTCTAGCCACTCAGGATGACCTCCAGCTCTCAACAGGAAGGGCTATAAAAGTTTATTGTTTCCGTTGGGGCACTGCCCAGGCAACCACAGCCTTTACTGGTCTGACCCTGGCTTGACTCCTGAAACTCAGTAGACAGATTTCTGTAGATCAGTCAACCCATGGGCCACTAGCTGATGTTTTAGGTCACTGCATTCTCTAATTACTCATGGATCACACTTTGACTTTCCTGACTCCCCAGAACAGATCACCCAACTTCAACAGCACACACAGCAATGAAAGCAGGGCTGTGTCCCAGCTACAGTAGCACTATTTAAAAAACAGGGCAACCCCCACCCCCCAAGCATCATCAACAAAGAATACAATCATTTTCTTTCAGGGCAGAGCAAAAATGGATCCTCTCAAAGCAACTTGGACTTCACTAAGAAATCAATAAAGCTTCTGTTTGTAGAGTTCAGTTAACAAAATGATGGAAAATCCACCATCCACTTTGTGTACACTGGGAATGTGATAGAGATGTAACAATTCTAGGAGGTCATTCACACAACGGAAAACTGTATCCAACCCAGGTTTGGGAGCTGTGTGTGCTCCCAATTTTTGGTTGTGTAGGAGCAAACAACTAGGTAGGTGGAGGGAGAAGAACCAGCATGGTGTCGTGGTTAGAGTGTTGGACTAGGACTGGGGAGACCCAAGTTCAAATCCCCATTCAGCCATGAAACTCATTGGGTGACTCTGGACCAGTCATGTATCTCTCAGACTAACCTACCTCACATAACCATGGGCTCCTTGGAGGAAGAGCAGAATAGAAATCTTAAACTAAATAAATAAATAAATAAATAATGTGAATCAAGATAGGAGGGAAAGCTGGGTAGGACAGCTTTTCTACCTTGATCAAATGCTGGGTATGAAAGCTGGATAGGATAGCGCTATCCTACCCAGCTTTTCCTCATACCTTGATTCACACAGTCACTTCTGCCTCCTCCTACCTAGTTGCTTGCTCCTACACAACCAAAAATTGGGAGCACACACAGCTCCCAAACCTGGATAGGACATAGTTTTTGGTCATTGTGTGAATGACCTCCATGTCTTCCATTTGATCCCAAATTGAAATCCATACCATCTGAAGGATGTGTCTGCAATTTAAACAACAACAACAACAACAACGAGCAAAACATTAACAATGCAATTCAGAGAGGGGCCATAGCTCAGTGGTAGGGTATATGCTTTGATGCAGAGCGTCCCAGGTTAAATCCCTGTCATCTCAGCCATGTGACTGAGATATCAGCACAGTGGCCAGATGTCTGCTGCTGCTCTCATTGGAGCAGCCATGTGGGACCAATTTGGCCCTCCACATTTTGCAAGCAGAGTCCCTTTCAAGATTAAAAGAAGAGGAGAGCTAGTCTTGTGGCAGCAAACATGACTTGTCCCCTTAGCTATGCAGGGTTGGCCCTGGTTGCATATCAAAGGGAGACTTGATGTGTGAGCACTGTAAGATATTCCCCTCTGGGGATGGAACCGCTCTGGGAAGAGCAGAAGGTTCCAAGTTCCCTCCCTGTCAGCATCTCCAAGATAGGGCTGAGAGAGATTTCCGCCTGCAACCTTGGAGAAGCAGATGCCAGTCTGTGAAGACAATACTGAACTAGATAGACCAATGGTCTTCCTATGTTCCTAAGAGTGAGGGGTGGTGGAGGAGGAGGTTGCTGGCAACTTTCCCTCTTCCCCAACCCACTTTCAAAGTTTGCAATGGTCAGTTATGAAAGAGGGTGGCCCTGCTAGAGTCATGAGACAAAGCAGCATTTAGTGCCACACTTCAGGTGTCACCAAGTCTGCCGCTGCCACTTGACAACTGGAGGCATAGGATAAGACAGCATAGGGCTTGATGGACCAATTCTCTGTTTTATAAGGCAGATTTATATCTTTATTATTTATTTTTTATTAATTAAAAATATCTTGCACACCGCCTCCTCCCAAAGACTCTAGGTGGTGAACAATAACAATATTTTTTAAAAAAATAAAATCAAAGGGCAAATGCCTGGCGAAACAATGGGTCTTAAGAAGGGACTAAACAGCCACTAAGGAGGGGGCTGAACAAATCGGGGGGGGAAGGGTGCTCCAAAGAAGAGGGGCAGCCACAGAGATGGCCTTCCTACAGGCCCAGGCACCATGCACTACACCAGGGCCCGGGACACTAAGGAGGGCCAGCTGAGAAGACCCCACAGAATGGGATACAACTGGCCAAGAGAGGCGATCCCGGAGATATGCAGGTGCTCAGCCCATAAGGGTTTTGTAGGTGAGGACCAGCACTTTAATTTGGACCGGAAAGTGAACAGGCAAGCAGTGCAGCAACCGGAAAAGAGGTGTAACACTATCAAATCCACGGCCACCATGAGGAGGCGGGCCGCTGCATTCTGGACTAGCTGAATCATTTTCAAAGGCAACCCTAGGTAGAGCGTGTTGCAGTAATCCAAATGAGAGCCTTATATGTAAGGGTTCTTCTGTTAAGATGGGGTTCATTAGTCAGTGGTAGAGCACATACTTTGCATGCCAAAGGCAGGAGTGGATTAACTCTTTTGCTGCCCATGGGCAGCCAAAGATTTTCCACCCCCCCCCCCACGAAGAGGGTAGGGGGTGGTGGTGAGGACAAAGCCCCCCTCCCCCCATTTCTAAAAACCAGTGAAGGTGGCTGCACAGTGGCTGCTGCCTGCGGGGAGCACCGGGGGACAAGAGGCAAGTCCCCCCTTTTCATTAAAATCCCACTGCCTGCGTGGGCACAATGGAGAAGTTTAAAGAGGGAACTGGGAGGGAGGGTTGTGGTGGGGGAGCAAGTCCCCCCCCCCATTTTACCTTAGAGTAGCTTCTGTTGCATAGACAAACTCACCAACGGCGAGGGAGGGCTCCATCCAGCTCACCTCCTCCCTCCCAAATGAGTGCACGCCCCATCTCCAAAGCAACCCTAACCCCCACCACATCCCTCTCTCTCAGTCCCCGCTTTCTGCCCACGCAGGCAGCGGGATTTTAATGGAAAAGGGGGGCTTGCTTCTCTTTCCCCGGTGCTCCCTGCAGGCAGCAGCTGCTGTGTGGCTGTCTTCACTGGCTGCCCTGCCACTGTGGCGGTGTTTAGAAGTAAAGGGGGGGCTTCATTCTTGCCACCCCTACCCTCTTCGCTGTGGCGGTGGGGCAGATCTCTCGCTGCCACCACCAGCACCAGTTTCAACTGTTTTTTTTAAAAAAAGAAACAACTTTTTCCTGCCCCAAGATCTGCCTCTTTCCCACAATTCACCGCCGTAGGCTATTGCCTCTGCGGTAATCTGCCTATGGCCAAAGGTTCAGCCTCTAGCATTTCCAATTAAAAGTATCTCGGGCAGCAGGGCTGGCTAGACCCCTGCCAGAGGTTTTGGAGAAGTACCACCAGCCAGAGTAGACAGCATTGGGCTATATGGACCGACAGTCTGACTCAGGATAAAACAGCTTCATATGGAAAACAGCTGCCCCAACCCGGCCTGCACACCAGTTTCACCATTACCCTTTAAGAGGGTCACCTGGGAACTTATTAAGAACCCAAGACGCCCATGGGGATGAAACACCTCTGCAAAGAGCCCTCCTACACTGTGCCTCTGCAAAATCGACACACCTTAAGCTAATTTCTTGCTGACCTCATGGTGATTAATGCAAATTAAATTTCACGCTAATTGGCCTGAGCAGCTTTGCATGCAAACCCGAAATTGGTTATTTTCGCTAACAGCATTAAAAGGATACTTCTGCAATTTGCTCAATAAGTTGAATATAAATTGTTATTCATTTTAGGGCATGCTTGTGAAAACCCATCCAGCCCCTGATGTCACTTAGAGAGTATAAAGGTGAAGCAAAGCATGTGGAGCCTCACTGCTTTCTCTACCCACCCACCCACAGTTCTGGTAACTGGGGACTGGAAGGAAAGCACACTCAAGGTTGGATGTGGGCTAATAAACTGAAATTGAATCTGGACAAGACAGAGGTGCTGTTGGTCAGTAGGAGAACCAATTGGGATGAGGAGATTTTACCGGTTCTGGATGGGGTTGCACTCCGCTTGAAGGAGCAAGTATGCAGCTTGGGGGTACTACTGGACCTGGCTCTGCTTTTGGATGCTCAGGTGGAGGCAGTGACCAGGTGTGCCTTGCATGGCTTCGACCAGTGAGCCAGCTGTGTCCCTTTTCCGAGAAGGCAGATCTGGCCACAGTTACCCATGCCGTTAGTCATGTCACAGCTGGATTACTGTAATGCGCTCTACGTGGGGCTGCCTTTCGAAGAATATCTGGAAACTACTGCTAGTGCAAAACGTGGCAGCTAGGGTTTTATCTGGAGCTGCCCAGTGGGAGCACATCACACCCATTCGGAAAGAGTTTCACTGGCTGCCAGTTCATTTCCGGGTCCAATTCAAGGTGCTGGTTTTGACCTTTAAAGCCCTTAATGGTTTGGACCCGGGATTCCTGAGGGACCGCCTGCTCCCAAGGGTTGCTGTCCGCTTGACAAGGTCATCTGAGGGGGCTCTGCTCCGGGTGCCGACAATAAAGGAGGCTCGGTTGTCATGCACTCGGGGCAGGGCCTTCTCTGTTGCTGCCCCCAGACTCCGGAATGCTCTCCCGGTGGGTATCCGCTCCTTAGTCTCCATCACAGTTTTTGGAAAGCATGTCAAATCATGGCTTTTTACCCAGGCTTTTATATGATTGTCTCCACTGCTGCTGCTTGTATTTTGTACTGTTTTAATGCTTGTGTTTTATTTAATTTTTTAAATCAGATTTGTTTTTTATATTTTTTAGCTCAATGTTTTAATGTGTCTTTTTAATAATCTTGTTTTTAAATTTTATTGTGAGCTGCCTTGGGATTTTCTTAATGAAAGGCAGATTTAACAATAAATTTAACAAGGAAGGAAGGAAGGAAGGAAGGAAGGAAGGAAGGAAGGAATAAAATCCTTGGCTCCTTCAGATGATCACTTAGCAGTTGTCCCACATTTTAAACGAATGTTTTGCAAGATCTGCCCCGTGCAACTTTGCCACCCTATTTGGAGACTGCAGAGTTGGGGGTATTTGTGTGGGCATGAATAAGGGTGAAGCATTTGCCCACTTACTGCTGGCAGCATTTATACTCCTGTGGTTACCCCCAAAACTTCCCTCCCATTTTCTCAATACTTCCCTCCTGGAAGACGCCAGACTGAGAGCAGGAAAAAATTACCTCCTGCTCTTTCCTTCAATCCGATTTGGCTTCATAATAGACCACCTGCTCCCCTATGAACCTGACTGATACTGGGTACCCCCAACTTTAGACGAAAAGTTGGATGGTCAGGAACATAGCATGCTGCCTTAAACTGAATTAAACCCTTGGTTCATCTAGCTCAGTATTGTCTACACTGGCTGGCAGCAGCTCTCCAAGGTTGCAGGTAGGGGTCTCTCCAAGCCCTTTCTGGAGATGCATTCATGGATTGAACCTGGGACCTTCTGCATGCAAAGCAGATCTCTACCACTGAGTTACAAGCCCATCCTGGCTCTCCAGTACAAGCAACTTTAAAATTACCTCCTGAGGCATAGTCAGGCATCTACTGGACTACCATTTAGATGCCAGTTCTGTAACGACAAGCTTTGTGGTCCCCTGGCAGGAAATAATGGTCTTCTTTCAATGCGAGCCTTCTAGTGCCTGCTTGCCTCCACCTTCCCCAACATAAGGGCAGAGTAACTATGAGGGTGGAGTGGAGTTCAGCTCAAAGAGGCCTGGATCTGATTCAGAATTAGGCTGGACCTTTCAAGCGGCAAGATTTCTCATCTCAAACTTCCCCCATTCCTACTTTTTACCAATCCTGGCCAATCCAGATCCTTCATGCCAAGAATCAGGGGCCAATGTGGTCCATCCCTATTCCCATCACAACTTCCATTCCTGAAGCGGCCTCTGAGGCCTCAAAGGAACATAAGAAGCTGACATATACTGAGTCAGACCATAGGTCCATCTAGCTCAGTATTGTCTACACAGACTGGCAGCAGCTTCTCCAAGGCTGCAGGCAGGAGTCTCTTCTCAGCCCTATCTTGGAGATGCTGCCAGGGAGGGAACTTGGAACCTTTTGCTCTTCTCAGAGCAGCACCACCCCCTGAGGGGAAGATCTTACAATGCTTACATGTGGTTGCCCATTCAAATGCAACCAGGGCAGACCCTGCTTAGCTAAGGAGATAAGTCATGCTTGCTACCACAAGACCACCCCGAGGCCATCACATTCCAGCTAGAGATGTGCACGGACAGCAGAGGCGCGGTCTGACGTTGGGTGTGGGGTGGCTCTTTAATGGTGGTGGGGTTGTACTTACCCCTCCTGCCGCTTTCCCCCTTTCGGCGCTCGATTTTCAAGTAAAATCTTCGGGGTGGCAGTGGTCCTCTCTGCTGCCCCTGCCCGCTTGTTGATGGTAAATGTGGAAGTAACTTCCGCGCATGCAGCCGCCACATGGCACATGTGCAGCAGCAGCAGCAGCATGCGCGGAAATTACTTCTGCATTTACCATCAACAATGGGGCAGGGGCAGAAGGGAGGACCACTGCTGCCCCGAAGATTTTACTTGAAAATGGAGTGCCGGAGGGGGGAAAGCGGCGGGAGGGTTAATTACAACCCCCCTGCCCTTAAAGAGTCACCCCCCGGCATCGGACCGCCGGACTGGGCCACTTGCAAACCAGTTCGCAGTTCTCCAACATGGCCTGCGGACCGGTTCATGCACATCCCTCATTCCAGTCTCAAGACCTGGAGTCCCTGACATGATGAACACCACAGTGAGACAGATTGCTTATGGGCTCAGCTAGTCATTTGAAAGACTACACTCTCTAACTCCCTGACACCAGCCAGAATAATATGTAGGCCCTTCATTGCATCTCTCTTGCTCAATAGAGAAGCATCGCTAGCAGGGCTCAAATCCTAAATCACTGCAGCCAAAGAGATAGAACAAAGAATCATTTCATCTTACCGTATTTGGGAAGCCAAGTCTGGCGGGAAGCCAGGGATTTATATTTTTTAAATCACACTCGAGACATTATATCGGCATCATATACACCATTAAGTCAGAACTTCAATCATCGGGTCCGACTCTAATAGCTCACTGGGGCTCTGTTTGGCTATCAGTTCAGTATCAAAGAGAATGGCAGGCATTGCTCAGCCTTATGGGAGCCTCTGGAGTGTCTGACATTTAGAGTGGAAATGCATTTCTGCATTAGTACTCGGCTGTGGGGGTGGGGCGGGGCGGGGCAGAGGGACGAAGGCTTAAACTCCTTTCAAAAGATATGAAAATGTTGAATTGCTCAAGCCCTCTGTACCAGTAGACATCAAACCTTTCCACATCCAGGGCCTACCTTTAATTCTAATCTGCAAGATCGAGAATCACTTCAAAAGTTATTACCACATACACCCTTTTTTCTCCTTCACTCCTTAGGGTGATCAGATGCAAATAAGGCTTTGAGTTCCTCCAGTTAGGATACTTGTATAGTATGCCCTCCAACTTTTCACAGGAGAAAAAAGTCTCTCTCTCTCTCTCTCTCTCTCTCTCTCTCTCTCTCTCACACACACACACACACACACACACACACACACACGGCACACACCTAAACATTGTAATGTATTCTATATCTTCACATATGGATATTGCCATAGCATTTATCTGAGTAGAGTACACTAGAAATTTCCAGGAGCATTTATAAACTGAAAACAAAATTTGTGTTTGCCTTTCTTTTTTCTTTTCTTTTTTCATTCTGGCCACCATAACAATGCAAAATGTGTCCGTGAGCACTGGTTTATTTTTTATTTATTTTAATTTATTTTTAAATTTATATACCACCTTTCATTAAAGCAATCCCAAGGTGGTTTACAGCAAAAAAATTTTTTAGCACAAGATGGTAAAAAAAGACACAATTAAAATATTAAGTGGGGAAAAAATATTAAACAAATCTGGTTAAAAATTTAAAACAAAAGCATAAAAGCAATAAAAACTATAAAGAGCAGCAGCAGAGAATTAAATAAATGCCTGGGGGGAAAGCCAAGATTTTACACTTTTTCTAAAAGCTGTGATGGAGACCAAGGAGCGAATAGCCACTGGGAGAGCATTCCAGAGTCTGGGGGCAGCAACAGAGAAGGCCCTGTCCCACGTGCCCGACAACCAAACCTCCCTTATTGTTGGCACCCGGAGCAGAGCCCACTCAGATGACCTCGTCAAGCGGACAGCAACCCTTGGAAGCAGAAAGGAAGCACCCTTGGTTGTAAATGAGGCAACTAGAAGAGCATCCAGGTTCCTGTGCTATGTTGTGGGGCAAGTGTTTTACTATAAGCAGCAATATGCCACCACTTGTATCTCCCTCGGGAAACCAGGAAGCTGCCCAGCAGAGTGTCTGAGCATGTGTGTGATAGGGTTACACAGAGTTCCCTGACTCTGTAGGTGGAGCATCTTTAGGGATGACGATCTCAGGGTTTCTGTCAGGGTATACCAACTCCCTTTTATCTCAGTACATGCTTGAGGCAGGGCTCCTCCCCCAAGGTTTTCTGGTTTAGGATCTGCGCATGAACTGGTTGTGATAGGATGTAGGCTTGTACTTGGATAGAGCAAATCCTTATGAGATCCACTGCTGTTTTGTCTCCCATTACACAAAGACTTACAGAATATGTGGAGAAAAAGAACTATATGAGAATTTCAGTTACGATCTGGGCACTCTGCATACACAGCCTCTATTACAAAACAGCCACATACGGTTTAATGTGCAAGCAACCATACTCGTTCACAGTCCTTGAAGGGCTAGTTTTTGTCTTTTCTGATAGGAAGATCCAGCACATGACAAGATGGGTCTAAATATACAGAAATATGGAAACTTTCTACTGTGAAAATGTGTAACTCAGTTGTTCACGTTGACCAACTTCTCCTGAATGAATCTGCCTAGCTAATAACAATGTCTATAGAGGGCCTCCTGCATGTGCTACCTTTACTGGAGATCCATCTGGTGGCCATGAGGGTTAGAGCTTTCTTTGTGATGACCTCCTCCCTCTAGGATGCCCCCTCCAGGCAATTAGGCTGTCCTCCTCAGCCTTAATGTTTAAAGACACTTCTTTTCCAGCCGGTTTTCCACTGTGTTAAGTGCTGATTTTGCTCGCCCACATTCAGCATTTTAACATTTTATGTTCATATTTTAGATGTTATCTTGTATTTGTGTACTGTGCTCTTAAATGGCACTGTGGTGTGTTATTTAACCAATGAGTTTAGATATCACCTTAACTCACGTCTCTAGGCAGTTTACATCTTTTTATCCAATTGTAAGCCACTTTGGAATTTTTAATGTAAAGGGGGCACACATACACACACATGGAGACTATTCCCATGATTGCCCAAAAGTGGGCTAAGGGAGCCCCGCCCACTTTTAGGCAACCGTGTGCTGCAACGGGAGCCGCACGGGTCCTGGCAACTAACCTCCATAACCACCCCTCCCCTTAAACAAGGTTAGCGGAGCACGCACACCGCTAGCCCTATTTACCCGATCGTGAGATGCTGCAGCGCAGCTTCATGCTGCAGCGGCTCATGAGGAGACCCCCCCCGGGATAGTAGTGTGCATGGATCGGTTCGGAGGCCATTCTACTGGCCTCCGAACCGGTCCGGATAAGGGGTGGTTTTGGTTCGGGAGGGTTAGGGTGGGGGGTTCCATTAAGGGCGGGGGGGGCTTTACTCACCCCTCCCGCGCTTTGCTGCTTTGGCGCCATAATTAGTTTTAAAAATGCACGTGCGCAGAAGGCTCCCTGCACTTCGCAGAAGGCAGGGAAGGGGGCGGGCGGACGGACGGACATCTCCCCGCCGCCCGCCCGAGCGCTATAGCATTCGGTCCGGGGCGAGATTTAAAGAGCTAAAATGGCTTGAGGGGGCTTCGGGGGCGGCAGGGAAGTATCCTGCCGCCCGATTTTGAAGACAAGAAGGAGCCCCGTAGCGGCGAGCGGGCGGCGAGCGATTCTGCGGCGCATTTTTTAAACTAATTATGGCACCAAAGCAGCAAAGCGCGGGAGGGGTGAGTAAAGCCCCCCCCACCCTTAATGGAACCCCCCACCCCAGTGCTGAACTGCAGGTCCGCGGTCCGGTGCACACCCCTACACCGGGAGGCTGCAAGAAGTCTCCAGGTCTCAGGGGTCGTGCCAGGAAGATCCTGGAACTTCCGACCACGCAGCCTCTGATCCCCCCAGCTCCCGCCAGCTCTGTGACAGAGCTGGCAGTCATGCAGGGGGCCGATCCAGCCTCCCAGGGCTTCAAGTTTGATCGTCTGTGGGGAGAGCGGGCTAAGCCAGCTCTCCCTGCAGACCTGACAGAAGCTCTTTTCATGGATTGTGAGAAGAGCTTCATGGTGTGCACAGAACTGGCTCAAGCAGTTCAGTTCGAATTCAAACCGAACCACTGGTCCATGGACAGGTTCGACTGAAGCAGCTGGTGGCCGGGCCTGGCCTGGTAGGTCAAACCATATCAAACTGGTTCAACCCAGTTCAAGGGCTATGCTTGTACAGGGGAATCCAGTGAGGATTCCCCTTTGCAAGCAAAGAGGTAGGGGAATCCTTTAAGAGTGTTCTAAGGGTGGCAGCAAGAGGCCACCTTACTGTCTTCTGCGGTAGTGGGGGCAGGCAGAACTTCTAAGCCCTGCTGACACTCCCCCCTTTCAATGAGGGCCAGCGGCAGCCCGGTTCTAGTCTCTGTGTCTGTGCGGAGGACTGCACTGCTGGGGGGGGGAGTGTCAGCAGGGCTTAGAGCAGGGGTTCTCAACCTTGGGTCCCCAGATGTGTTTGGATTACAACTCCCACAATCCCCAGCCACAACGGCCTTCAGCTGAGGATGATGGGAGTTGTAGTCCAACCACGTCTGGGGACCCAAGGTTGAGAACCCCTGGCTTAGAGCATCCGCCACTGCCGCCACAGAAGCCAGTATGGAAACCATACCCCCTGGTCGCCCTTAGAACACTCTTAAAGGATCCCCCACCCCTTTGCTTGTAAAGGGGAACCCTCACTGGATACCCCTTTATAAGCATAGCCCTTGAACTGGGTCAAACCAGTCCGAATCTGACCATACCCAGTCTGGTTCCAACTCAGATTGGCCACTTTTTTGGGGGGGCTGGTCCAGTTGGATTTTGAAGCTGTCAAACCAGCCCGGTTCGATTCGAACCATTTCTGCACATCCCTAATGCACGCACACAGGCTTGAGATCAGTGACACTTCCCCTTCTGCAGAGGAGTAGAAGGATCAATAATATGTTACGTGAATCATGCAATTCCCAGCTCACATGTCATGTCAGACATATAATGGCATCCCCAATCAACACTGTGAGGGTGATGTGAAGGAAACGCTGCCAGGTATTGTACATCATCCTTGGCTGGAGGAAGAACAGGATGCAAATAGGGTTAAAAATGGCAACCACATCAGTTTCGAAGAGAGAGTTAAAAGATAGAGCTCATGAGTTAAAACCCTCCACACTCAAAAATACACAAGCAAAACGTTCACTGGGCACATGAACTTCTCTGTGTTATGTGGGCCTTAAGGATGCTTCATTTCTGGAGTAATAATGTATCTCCTTCCCACACCACATTCGCTCCTGAGCAGAAATTCTCATGTCATCCTCAGTTAAATTGTACGTGATGACTCTGTCATTAGAATTATTCCATGGAGGAGACAACTCAGCGACTGCCAACTTCATTAAAAATCTTTCTCTTGGACTTCATGGGAACATTCATTCACACTGAACAAACAAACACACACAGCCTTTGTGGTCGAGAACAAAGGGAGTTTTTCTCACTTTTGTTTGATGTCAATCACACTCGAGATTAAAGCTGCTGTTTTATGTATTCATAGATTCCTCTTCTCCCTGCCCCCATTCCTGATCTGCCTTTTTGAAGCCTTACTATATACTTCAAAAGGTGTACACTTAAACAAAAAAATCAGTATTAACAATAAGCAGCTTCACAGACAATGGTTGGAGGCATCTGATTGTGGTTTTAATTATTTGCATTTTTATCCTGACCCATCCTTAAAACAGAGGGTAGGTCGTGTCATATTTAAAACCATGAGGGTAGAAAAATTAACATTTATAAAACAATGGGGAAAGTTTACAAGTGCCCTCAGTACAAACGTACCTTTTCCTTTCCTAGGCTGAATCATGGGGTGGTGGAAGAAATCAGTAACAGCTCTGCAAATTTCCAGAAAAAGCTAGTTTGGGACAGAACTGATTGGCTAACACCCAGTATGCCACACACCCTACAATCACCAGAGCTTGGCAACTTTTTGGAAAATGTTTTGGACTTTAAATAATAAGGTGAATGATGGATAAATATTAGGGATGTGCCCAAACCAGTTCAGGCACTTCCTTAGGGAAGCGTCGAATTGGCTTGGGCACTCACATCTGAATCCGTTCAGTGATTTGTATTTGGATATTCCATCTGTCTTTAATCTCATATGCAGACACAATACACAAAAATGTGTAAGACTTTCTGAAATTTGGTCACTGTCACATGAATTGGTGATCACCTCAGCAACTTTTGGTGAATATTCAAAAACTCAATAAATAATCCAGGGAATGTTAATAGTCACGTAAATGTGTTTATTGAAAATACACTGATGAATCAGAGCGACACAGCAGCACACTTTGACATTCACAGAACATGCCTGGGATTGTTTATATTCACATCTGCATGCAATTCACCAATTTTCAGATTTTATTGTAGCAGATTACCCACATGAAGATCGTTCCTTCCTCCATATATATAAACAACACATATGATTCTTATATACTGACATCCTAGAAATCAATAATACTTTCAGGACATTTTGAAGGTTATTTCTGCTATTATTTAGGACATTTTCCCCCTCACTTTTATTGCAGTGAGTCAAAGTGGCTTATAATAAATAATGCATACCCGTGTAAATATTTTTGCCCTAAAGAAATACTTTGAAATAGTCAGTAAATTGTATATGCCGCATATGTTGCCTTGCTCATCTTTATTTCTTCTCTGTGGTTGCCCCCTGCTAACTGAACAGAGAGGCACCTTTTCAAAGTGGTGATTCTCTTTATTTAGCAGGGGGAGAACAACTGGCCCTATCCATCCCCATCTTCCAGTGGCTATTGCTTGTCTCTATCTTATGTTTCTTTTTTAGATTGCGAACCCTTTGGGGACTGGGAGCCATTTTATTTATGTAGGTATATCTATGTAAAATGCTTTGGGAACTTTTTTTGAAAAGCAGTATATAAATATTTGTTGTAGTTGTAGCTGTATATAGCTAAGGGTTTCATTGAAAAAAGAAGATGAGGAGGAATTGGTTTTGAATTTGATGGTGGCTGCAGGATTAATTGCTGCCCAATATTGCCCGGCAAGGTGGTACCCCGAAGCAGTCCTAGAGAAGGTAAATTGCCATTCTCCTGAGCATCTTCTGGGAGGAAGCTGACAACAAGGCAACACTCAGAGAAGGGAGAACTGAGTTCACTGAGAGTTAAGTAAGCAGATTTTGGAACCCCTGGAGAAGCTTTCAGGGGAATAGGCTGAGAAGGAGGCTAACCATTTTCTGGCTATTGGTAGTGGTACTTTGGAACAGGGGTTAGCAAACGCAACATAGCTGCTTCTGTCTCTGAGGCTGACCTTGTTATTCAGTTAACTACTACAAATATTTACATGCCACTTTTCAACAAAAGTGCTCAAAGCAGCATACATAGCAAATAGCAAATATATAAAATGGCTCCCTGTCCTCAAAGGGCTCACAATCTAAAAAGGAACACAAGATAGACAGCCACTGGAAGGAAGCTATCTTTGGGCTGGATACAGAAGATGTTTAAGAACCAGAGCCCCATGGGTCCTTTGAAGTATTCCTTCCTTAGAGGTGGAGTAGTATGGTCTTGGAGAGGAGAGCTGGTCTTGTGGTAGCAAGCATGACTTGTCCCCATAGCTAAGCAGGGTCTGCCCTGGTTGCATATGAATGGGAGACTTGATGTGTGAGCACTGCAAGATATTCCCCTCAGAGGATGAAGCCGCTCTGGGAAGAGCAGAAGGTTTCAAGTTCCCTCCCTGGCAGCTTCTCCAAGATAGGGCTGAGAGAGATTCCTGCCTGCAACCTTGGAGAAGCCGCTGCCAGTCTGTGAAGACAATACTGAGCTAGATAGACCAAGGTCTGACTCAGTATATGGCAGCTTCCTATGTTCTATGCTTCTTTTATACCCCGGTGGGGGGGCATAGTTGAAACTTTATGGAAAATGTTAGTACTGGTTGGATTATGTTTATTAGAATTAACCTTACTTCAATATATGATCTCTCTCTCTCTCTCTCTCCCCCCCCCCCAGAAAGAAAAAAAGAATACTCCTTATATACCCTACTCTTATATCGGAGAGAAACCATGTCTTGGCCAACAGTGTAAGAGAGAGAACAAGGTGGGGGGGGAGAGAGAAAGTAATTGGTGGGAGAATGGGGGCTGGCAGTGCTCCCACCTGTCCTTATAAACAAAGCCTGCTTCAGGTGTTATCCAAAAGCCCTGCTGTAGCCATGTACAGAGGAGTGAAGGGGGAGAAAGTCCAAACCCCACCATGTCAGTCACCTGCACACACACCCACTCGTGGTTTCAACAGGACTTGTTGGAAGAAGGAAGGGTCTTCCCTGCGATGACAGGCACACTGGTTTATTGTGAGGGTGGATCAATCCACCCTCACAATCACAGATGCGCCCACCATCACAGGGAGGGCTCTTCCCGCTTCTGATAAGCCCATCAAAACTGTGAGTGTCAGGGCGTGTACGTGATTGATGTGGTGGTGGGGAGAGTCTTCCTCCTCCTCCTCCGGCTCTCTACACAGTGGGGCTTTGGCATAATGTCTGAATCAGGAAAATCTCTAGTCATTGGATGTTAGACCATGCCAGGACTCTGGTCTGGGTGCCCATCAGTAGCATGACACCTCTAACTTCTCTTCTAATGTATGAAGTCAAGTGCCTTTTTATCCAAGCATGACATGGTAAATTCACAAGACTAGCTGCTCCTTAATACTACTGTATTAATACAAATAATATTAAATACTCAATTCCCCAAAGCTTCTTTCTGGCTAGCTGCCCAAATAAATACTGCATTGTTTAGTCTTTTGATTCATAATTCTATTACAAGTCTTTGGGTAGGATAAGATTTTCTGCACTTGCTGTTTGAACATCAGTGTTTAACCAAGCACGTGCTTCCTCTTCAAACTCTGCAAATCAGTATGCTGTTTGCTTAGGTGATGGTTTAAATTTTATCTTAAATGGTCTTCCAAGGACACCCCCAGCACTTCTATAGTTCAAGGAGATGCTGCAAATGCATTAGACTGAGGGTCAGGGCAGGGGGAGTTTACTGGAATGCTTCCCAAAGTAGGTTTCCTATGGCTAGTGAGCCCTCCTGAGCCTTAACGTTTTGAGGCATATTGATTGCACAAAGCTTCACCATCATTCCTGCTCCACATTTCTGCTGGCCACTGGAGTGAGAAAGGAAAGTCTTGCGGTCATGGTGGTTCTCTAGAGCTGGAAATGGTCATTCAAAAGGGTCAGAAGATTGAGCACCTTCCCTATGAGGAAAGGCAACAGCTGGCATTTGGAACTTGCCCTTGCCTCTCCAATACATGTTGGAGGGGCAAGGGCAGCCCTAGGATAAATAGTGCCCTGGTCAAGGCATGCCTTTGGTGCCTCCCTGCCATGGTTATTTCATTCATAAATGCTGCTAGGTTGAGCTCAACTCAGTGCTCTCTACAGGTAGGCAACCTGGGCGACTGCCCAGGTTACCCACCCCTACGGCTGCTCCTGTGGAAGTGTATAGGATTATGCATCATGTGGAGAAAGGGGACAGATGATTTTCTCACTTTCATATTATACTGGAACTCGCAATCATCTGACACAATGGTTTAGAAGGCAGGGGCGCCATTAGGGGTAGCCCATGGGGCATGGCCCCCCAATGAATTGCTCAGAGCCTTGAATCTCATCAGCCACTTTCAGAAAATAAGTTCAGCAGTGGAGAGGCACCTGACCAGAGCAGGGGAGAGAGCCACAACTAGCTCCTTGCTGCTTCTGCCTTCACAGGTTCTGTATTACAATATTAGAGACTTTTAAAAACATATGTACTTATTTTTGTGGTGGTGGTGGGGGAAATATGATTGAGTTTTATTATTGGTGTGTGTGTGGGGGGGTGCTGTGTGCCTGGGCCCCAGATCTTTTAAGTACTTAGCAATGCCCCAATGCATTTCTAGGTACCTGCAATGCCCCTGCAAATATCTTTTTGAGCATGGAGGTTGATAGCGGAAAAGGTGCTCCCAAACGGATGCAGAATTGAGGCTGTTCCTGGTTTTACAATATAAGAAATAGCACATACCTGCCAATATGCCCCTACTTTCCCACTCACCAGAATAGGGGAATAGGGACATGTTGGCAGGTATGCTAGCATTGGGCCAAGAAGTTGGATAATGCAAAGATATGGTAAAGGTAAAGTGTACCGTTGAGTCGGTGTTGTCTCCTGGCAACCACAGAGTCCTGGGGTTGTTGTATCACCTCAGAATTTTCAGCCAATCACTGAGCAGTAGCATCCTGGATCACTTGGTTTCTAAATCATTTTCAAGGGCAGGCCCACTAAAGTGCATTGCAGTTATCCAGACTGAAGGTCACTAATGCCTAAAAAACAGGCACAAGGTCCTGCTCTGAGAGAAGGGGCCACAGTTGCCTTACCAGCTAAGGCTGATTTAAAAAGGCATTTCTGGCCACCACTATCAGGAATGCAACTTCTTCCAAAACAAGCAATATTCCTCGCTCCACAATACTCCTCCAGATTTACTATCAGCAGCTATGTCTTCTCAGGATTCATCTGTTGGCCTGCAACTTGCCACAGCAGCATTCATGCAATCATTCAAGGCACTGATTGATCTGATGTACATGAAAAATAGAGGTGGGTGACAGCAACATATCAATGATACCACCCTCCAAAATTCCACATAAGGTATTCAGCACTGGAGCACCATGGAATTTTAGGCAAAAACGGGCCTTTTAGACCACCAACTGCAGATTATCCCCTGAAAGCTTGAATTTGTTTAAGATACTAAAGGAAATTCCAACCAATTATTTCTCAGTCATAGGAACATAGGAAGCTGCCTTCTACTGAGTTAGACCATTGGTCCTTCTAGCTCATTATTGTTTACACAGACTGGCAGCGGCTTCTACAAGGTTGCAGGCAGGAGTCTCTCTCAGCCCTATCTGGGAGATGCCAGAGAGGGAACTTGGAACCTTTTGTAGTCTCCAATTCAAATGCAAGCCAGGGTGGACCCTGCTTAGCAAAGGAGACAATTTATGCTTGCTAGCACAAGAATACACACACACACACACACACACCACCGGCATTCACACTGATTTTGAGAGGATGTAACAGTTCCTCTTTTGGGAGAAAACAAAGGAAATATGCCTCCTCTTGGTCACCTGCTAAGGTTTCACTATCTTTACGGAGATATCTCTACTGTTTTCCCCTCCTTCCTCTTCCCTCCAACATACCTAGGGGGGAAACCCTTTTTCTTGCTCTTCGCATCCCTATTCAGCCTCAGCTCATATTGGTTTCCTGATACTGTTCCTACAAGCCTGGGTTACTCATCTGTATATGTCCTTGGTGTTCTGTCCTCCCTTTCATTCCCTATATAGATATTTTATTTTTTCCCCAAATTCAGCTAATCACTAAGTTTATTGTGCAGCTGCATTAGCTTTTTCAGATGTTTCCCATTTCTCACTCGCTCACTGCAACTGAGAACACAGTAATCAGAACACAAAGGAGAACTGGGTGACCATCATTCATGGACCACAGTGTATCAACAGAAAGCTAGACACCTGCAATTCTTTAGCATTAGCTTATTATTCAGCTTTCTAAATTGCTTTAGCCACAGCTTTCACTATTACTTGAAGAATGTTGTTAAACGTCATTGCTGTTATTGTGGCTTCCCTAATAAATACCAACTTGATAAATTTGAATGGCCTTCAGAATGCCTAAACTAGGGAGTACCCAGCAGCAGATGTCTCTGTAAGATTTACCACCAGTGGAAAGATCTTCCTAAGGGGTTCATTACTAGCAGGGCTGGTTGTCCTCCACCCTCTGCTGCCTCACCACTGCCACTGCCTTTGCACCTCACATTTATTCCCTCTGGGAGAGGAGAACTGGCAGCGCCTCCATGTTTTTCTGCCAGCCCGCCCCTTGTGCCAGCATCACATCAACACATTTGGTATGACCAGCATCAGGGTATGGCCATGCTACCCTTTGCTTCCCCCCACCCCCCGCTGGCAAGCGGTTTGTTGGGTGCTTGGGGGGGTGAGGGGGTGCCTTGGGTGGCACCCTAGCTTGGTGCTTTGAGGGGGAGGAGGTGCCCTGGGTGGCCCCCTGAATATTTGTCCCCCCATTCAATGGTGGTTATGCCACTGATTAGTAGAGAAGGATTGTAGGAATGGGTTAGCTACACAACTTTCCTGGGATGGAATCTGGGATCTCTACACACAGCATCTTGCAAGGAAAGAGTGGGAAACCAGTAGACAATTCCTTTGTACACAGGTCATCTTTGGGAAGGTTCTGCAGGATGGTGCTGCTAATCCTATTCAGAAGAGATGTGCTCTTTGTGAACAGGAGATAATAGGTTGATAAGATAAGCTGTTAGTCAAATGAATTCTCTACTAGAAAGAGGCTTAAGACCTGCTGAGCTAAGAGTTCTATTTCAAGGGAGTGCATCTGTTAAAAGTTCCTGATATTTACAATCATTTTTCTCTTACATTTATCCTGATATGTAGCCCAGTAGTGTTCAGACTTGTCATGGTTCCTTTGGGACTGCAACTACATCAGGAATTCTCAAGCTTCAATCCCCAGATGTTGTTGACCATTGACCACAGTGGTTGGGGATGATGGGAGTTGTAGTTCAACAACATCTCAGGACCCAAGTTTTAGACCCCCTGATCTACAGCTTCCTTTTATAATAACCACACCCCTCTGTATATTTGGGTTATATACCATATTTTAGCTTATTCTAAGCTTACATTCCATATTATTCCCAGCACCATCCAGTTTCAATTCTTTCTAAAATTTTCTAGACTCCTCAGTCTCAGCTGATCCTTTCACATAAAACAACTGATGTTCAGCAGCTCCCAGAAATTTTCCTCTCTATGCAGAATGAGTAAATGAAATTACTTTCATTAAGTCTTCTAGGCTCAAAGAATAGTGACATGTAATTAGAGAGCTAAACAGCAACAGTTTCTTTCTGGTAAATTTGCTTGCACTAATTTTGCTAATAAGACTCATAATTGTTTTACGCACATTCAATACATTACATTTACCTAGGACCTCCATGCTCAATCAGAATCTTTAAATGAGTTTGTGTTTCATTTCTGCAGGAATTGGTGTCATTACTAATCAGAAGTGGAACATTGAGTGAGTGGATGCTAAATCTCCAGAATGACTAACAGAATGACCAGATAAGCCATTGTGAAAATGGATTTGTTCAGAAGAATGGATGGCACAGCCTGAGAATCTGTGCAGAAAAATAATGGCTTACATGAAGTGCAGCACTGCTGGCATGGACTTCTAAGACAGTCTCAACGCTGTTCTGAAGTAGCATTTCTGCATTTACCCAAATCCGCAACATGGGGGAAACTGCAGAATCACTTTTCCTGCAACTGCTGCTTCAGAACAGCATCAGCTTTAGCTCAAAAGTCTTCAGCAACCCTGGGGCACAGCCTTACAGCTCCATAACACTGAGTATCATGCAAGCCAGCATTTCCTATTCACAGCACTAAGACCCTAAGACCCCACTCCGCATTCCAACACACAGAACAAAGGCCATTGGTTTAATTGCCCACCCATTCAGCAAGACAGATAAGCACTAGACACACATTATTTTCAACACACATACAATCTGAGTATAGTGTACACATCTACAGATCCGTACACATCTATCATCATTAATATACTGTGTTCGAGGCACGTACAGTAGAATACTTCCCAGCTGTACCCTGTATCAATGTCTACTTTAAAAATGAACGCATAGACAATTATTCACACACAAAAACATGTGCACCTATAGGGACACCGGTACACATGTACAGTGAAATGTCTGAATAGGGCCAGAGTGTTAGCCTACTGCCTTGCCAATGGGTCAACATTTTTCCTCTCTCCAAATAAGCATTTTCACAGCCTTTCAAGACCCCATCTCCCACCAATTGAGACATACATGGAAAAAACAACCTACAACCTTTCGTTCAGCCCTATTTGAAATGGGATTAGACAAATTTATGAATGGTTTAATCAATGGCTAGTTGCTATGGCAATAAAATGAAACCTTTATGTACAGAGGCAGTATAGCTCTGAATACCAGACGCTGTGAAGGGGGCTGTTCCTTTCATGCTCTGTTTGTGGGCTTCCAGAAAGCATCTGATTGGCCACTGTGGGAAACAGGAAGCTGGCTAGACAGACCCTTGGTCTAATGATCTAGGAAGGTTCTTCTATTTCACTACACCTGTAACTAGGGATGTGCAAGTCAGCTGACATCAAGTTGCCCCGGTTCGGGCAGTCCAAGTTCAAACTGGACTGCCCCCCTCCTAAAGAGGGGTGCCGGTCTGAGTTTAAACTGCTCTCCCCTCCCCTCATTTGAAGAACCGGCTTGTGGGCCGGCTCGGTGGGTATACCCGGCTAGGATTCCCCTTTACAAGTAAAAGGGGATTCCCTAAACGAAGAAGGTGGGGTGGGGAGTGAAAGGGGAATACTTACCTTTAGTTTCCCACCAGTGGTGGCAGTGGAGGTGGCTGCGGCATCGGAGGCGGCAACCAGGACTTCTCCAAACCACCCAGCCATCTGACCTCCCAAATGTCAGGCCGGGACAGCTGCAGCCTGGCCTTTCATTTGGGAGGCGGACGGGGGGGTTGTGGGGTTTTTTTGGAATCCCCTCTGCTGCCTCTGGTGTCACCACTGTGGCCACCACTGCAGCCGCCTCTGCTGCCCTGCTGTCGGGAAACTATATGTAAATTTTGCCCTTTGGCTGCCCCCACTTCTTAGTCTAGGGAATCCACTATTACTTGTAAAGGGGAATCCTAGCCAAACAAAGCACTTTTGAAAGTGGCGGCTCTCTCATATTTAGTAAGGAGAGCAATTATCACTATTCTACCAAGCATTGTGTCCCTCCAGTGGCTATTGCTGGTGTCTCCCTTGTGTTTCTTTTTAGATGGTGAGCCCCCTTGTGACAAGGAATCATTATTCATTTTGCTATCTAAACTGCTTTGAGTCCTTTTTGGTTGTTGAAACGTGGTATAAAATTAATTAAATCAAAATTTCTTGTAAGCAAATAGGCTAGATGTAAAACAGAGGTAACGTTAGGAGAGCTCACCTTTTTTTTTTTTTTTTTTGCCACTGCTGCCAGTTTCACAGCAACAGTGGCACTCCTCTGGGTGGCTGGTGGCTGCCATTTTATTTCCCATAAGCCACTGGGGATGATGTTATGTAGCAAGAGGACTTATGGGAAACAAAAATAGCAGCTACCCTGGGGAGGGTAAGCTCCCCATTAAGCTCCCATTTTCACTTTCCTTATGCTCCATCCCCCAGTTGCCAAAATGGCTCCCCAAATTTGGCCACCTGTGAATGGGGGGTGGCAAAATTAGGGCATGTTGGCTCAGTCCTTGTTCCCTAATACCTAAAAGAAAATCTTCGATTCCTTCTAATGCTGCTGATGTACTGTGCTTATTCTGTTGTCATATTTCAGCAAGTGTTGTTTTTTAATTATTTTTAAGTGTTAATTGTAAGCTGCCCAGAAAGTTGTAAAACTGAAAGTTAGTGTACAGTATAATAAATATTTTAACAAATACAATGCCATCAGAGTTTTGTTTTTTAAAAAAGAATAGGCACAGGTCTCTGCTCCTGAGAAACATGGTTTTAAAAAAAGATAATGAAAAAACAGGAGAGGGTGGGGAAGGTATATTTACAATATTTAAAAACAAAAAACATGGCATGGCCCATGGTTCATTTGTCTTCTTCTCCCTCCCTAAAGCACCAGCCTGACATTCACACAGACCACAGCTGTCTTTGTTGCTGTATTTCTTGGAAAGACAGATAACTCCACGGTTATTTTAACTACCGCTCTATCAACTCAGTATATGGTAATTCAATGAAATGCCCTAGATAAAAAGTGTCCAACTTTTCCCTTTTACAAGGCCAGCAGTACCCACATTGCTCCTGACATGCTTTGACAGCATCTTGTACAGTTCCCATTGGCTGTACAAGAAGTGGGCGGGGGGGGGGGGGGAGAGAGATATCATTGTCATAGCAACATTTAAAGTCAGCCGTGCACACCAGCATCCATTGGTCAGCATAAAATGGGAATTTCAGAGGCAGGAAGACAGAGCAGCTCAAGCAGTCTCAAGTTTTTAACTCTTAATCTGCTTTTTAACAACAACTCCAAGAGGTTTCAAAGCTCTTTAAATACTACAGCTACATATTGTATTACAATCCTGAGATAGGGGTAGAAACTGTAATGGAATGTTCCCTCCCAATGTTCTAATTTCAAGTGGTTATTTTATACAGTTATCATCATGCCTGAAATATTGGATCTACACATGCTTGAGAGCTTCGAGGGCCCTTGAAACTTCAATTCAAAATATATATATCCAACATTCCCCTATCCTTATAGAAGGGTAGCCACATAGCTTACTGCAGCAGACACAGTATAGAGTATTGTGGCACTTAAAAGACAAACACAGTGTTTGTGCCATTGCTTCTCTGATGCACTCTACCTGTCCCTGTTTACTAGAGAGAGTTCCTTTTCTGGAACCTGTCCAGAACGGTTAATCTCTCTCCCTCTTTTTGTCTCTTGGGAATGCTTTGTTAACATCTGGTTAGCCTGAGCTTGTAGAGTTGTCATTCTTCAGGATACTAACTGCTCCTCAAGATTTCCCAAAGTCAAATCTTTGAATGGCATGCCTGTGTGTGCATCCACATCTGGTCTCAAATATAGGAACACAGGCAGCTGCCATATACTGAGCTGATTCTCATGATCGGCAAAAAGTGGGCTAAGGGAGCCTAGCCTGCTTTTTGCCAATCGTGTGCTGCAACGGGAGCCACGCAGCTCCCGGCAGCAAACCTCGGTAATCCCCCCTCCCCTCAGCCGAGGTTAACGGAGCGAGTTTGATCATGTATTGCCAGTCAAAACTACCTTGGTGTTTTGATCGTGTATTGCTGCAGTGTGGCTCCGCACTGCAGCAATACACAAGGAGACCCCTGACCGGGACGCCACAAGCAGCCACCCAGGCTTAGAGGGCTCTCCAGGATGTTCCTTCCTAGAACTTCCGGGGGCCGCGTGGCCCTGATCCCCACAGCTCCCGCCAGCTCCGTGGCAGAGCTGGCAGTCATGTGGGTGGCCGACCCGGCCACCCAGGGCTGTCTGGGGATCGTCTGCGGGGAGAGCGGGCTAAGCCTGCTCTCCCCGCAAACCCTCTTAAGGCGGGTCTCACTGATCGTGAGAATCGCCTCACTGAGTAAGACCATTTGGTCCATCTAGCCCAGTATCATCTACACAGACTGGCAGCGGCCGCCAGCCCTATATTGGAGATGCTGCCAGGGAGGGAATATGCAAGTAGCATGCAGGTGCTCTTCCCAGTGTGGCCCCACCCCCTGCAGGGAATATCTTGCAGTGTTCACATGTAATCTCCCAATCAAAAACCACCAGGGAGGACCCTGCTTAGGAAAGGGGACCATTCATGCTCGCTACCACAAGACCAGTTCTCCTCCCTCTCTAGAACACATGAATGTAAATATACATGAATGAAAATTACAGTTCCATGATGTATACAGTCCATGACTCTACTTGTTGCCGAGGCTCATGAATTGTTGAAAACAGATTGCAGGCAACTGTATTTTGTGAGCATGCTTTTAAGAACAAACACTTTCTTGGATTTTAAGAGAGTGGGAAATGCAATTGCAGAGATAATACAGCATACAGAGTCTTCAGCAATGCATCCTGGGAGGACAGGCTCAGACAGTATATAAAGGATTACTCTATCATATAGAGATAGCAGTGTTACAAACACATTGCTATTTTTGTCTGTGGAATGTTGTGGGGCAGGTTCTTGAAAAGGCCACAAGAGTTTTACAGAAAAGATGAGGTGAGAAAAATTAGAGGCTCTATTTTTAAAAAATTTAATTTAATTTAATTAATGCATTTATATACCACCTATAACAAAAGTCTCGAGGCAGTTCATAATCAAACAAAACAGCTGAAGGTTTGAAAACCAAAGATTTAAAACAATAGTTCAATCAAAATTAAACTGAAAGCCTGGCTGGACAGATACGTGTCTTCAATAGTTTCCTAAAAGCCACCAGGGATGGATGGCTCTTATCACAACAGGAACTGCATTCTGCAACACTGGGGTGGCTATGGAGAAGGCTCACCTCTGAGCTGCCACCAAATGGACCGACAGCACCCTCAGAAAACCTCCTTTGCCAATCTTAATATGCGGCGAGGTTCCTCATAAAGAAGGTATTCTCTTAAACACCCTGGGCCACAGCCCTTAAGGGCTTTATTGGCAATAACCAGCATAAATCTGTTTTATCATGTTTTTATCATTGCTGATTTATTGAGAAAGACAGAGTATACAGGTTTTAAAATAAATAAAAGAGAGCTGGTGTAGCAGAGTGGCTAAGAGACTGAGCTCCCAACAGAATTTCCCTAGTTCAAATCACACCTCACATGAACTCATTTGAGGGTTTTAGGTCTCAGCCTCCGCATTTCCATCTGCAGTATGGGGATAATAATCCCCACCTTTCAGCACTGTTGTGAGAATTATACGAAAATTCATATCAAGCATTTTGAACACTAAAAAATGTGATACAAATACTTGTCTTTGCATATATTTGTCTTCACATTCTGGACCCAATTAGCAATAGCTTCCTCTCATCAGAATCACATTCAAAATTCCAAACAGCATCACATTATGCTTCCATCATACAAACTTTTGCCAAGGTGAGGTAGTGAAAAGTATGAACAATTAGAAGAAGAAAATGAACTAATGCAATCTCTTCACAGAGAAGTCCTTTGTCTTTACTTTTCCTTTTGTTAAGAAGGAGAGACAAACTCATCATGAGAAAATGTTATGATAATGTATTACCATGCTGAGTTAAGTGTCAATTCTAAGTTACTTAAGTGTAGTTTAATGATATGTGCAGGCATTTATTTTAAACTCTAATTGTTATTAATGGATGGAAGGGAAAAAAGAAACCAATTTTCCCGCACTTAAAGTGGATCTCAGTTAGGAGTAAGTGTACAAAATTCTAAAAATAACTTACTCCTTCCTTATTAGAGAACAAGAATACTTGTGGTTTAATATGCTAACATGGTGCTATACTCACCTAAACCCTTCAGTTCAGAATCCCAAAGTATGTAAATCGATATCTTCAGCTGGACTAGTGTGCACTAGTGAAAGAGATGATTATTTAGTATTCTTCAATTTTTTAAGCCTACTTTTGTTTAATGGAGCTCAGGGCAGCATACTCATCTCTCATTTTATCCTCACAACCCTGTGATGTAAGTTAGACTGCCTGAAGGTTACTAGGGAAGTTTATGGTCAAGTGAGGATTTGAATCTGGGTCTCTGCAATCCTGATTCAACATATTAACCATTATATAACAGTTTAGAGAGTTCAATGTGCTCCACATTTTATGTCTTAATAATCCTAAGAGCAACCCTGTAAGGTAGGTCAATATTATTATGCCCATTTTGCAGACTGAGGAGACAGAGACAGGGCTGGTTCAGATCTCACATGGAACGTCAGTTAGAGCTGGTCGCCATGTGACATCCCTGAGTCTTGGAAATGCATACTCCTCACTCCCATGCCCACACGAGCATCTACAGGTGAAACTCAGAAAATTAGAATATCATGCAAAAGTCCATTAATTTCAGTAATGCAAATTAAAAGGTGAAACTGCTATACGAGACAGACGCATTACATGCAAAGCGAGATAAGTCAAGCCTTAATTTGTTATAATTTTGATGATCATGGCGTACAGCTCATGAAAACCCCAAATCCACAATCTCAGAAAATTAGAATATTACATGGAACCAAGAAGACAAGGATTGAAGAATAGAACAATATCGGACCTCTGAAAAGTATATAGTGTACTGTGCTTGATTGGCCAGCAAACTCGCCTGACCTGACCCCATAGAGAATCTATGGGGCATTGCCAAGAGAAGGATGAGAGACATGAGACCAAACAATGCAGAATTGCTAGAGGCCGCTAATGAAGCATCCTGGTCTTCCATAACACCTCATCAGTGCCACAGGCTGATAGCATACATGCCACACCGCATTGAGGCAGTAATTGCTGCAAAAGGGGCCCAAACCAAGTACTGAATACATATGCATGCTTATACTTTTCAGAGGTCCAATATTGTTCTATTCTTCAATCCTTGTCTTCTTGGTTCCATGTAATATTCTAATTTTCTGAGATTGTGGATTTGGGGTTTTCATGAGCTGTACGCCATGATCATCACAATTATAACAAATTAAGGCTTGACTTATCTCGCTTTGCATGTAATGCGTCTGTCTCATATATCAGTTTCACCTTTTAATTTGCATTACTGAAATTAATGGACTTTTGCACGATATTCTAATTTTCCGAGTTTCACCTGTACTTCCTATCCAGGTTGAAATAAACCAAGATTAGTCATGTAATCTGAACCTAGAAATCTTGGCTTATTCTACTTGGGTTATTTGAACCTACTTGCTTCAACTAACCCAAGTTCTGGAGCTCACTTCACACTTTGTGCGGTGCAGTGCCTTCCCTCAGCAGCAACCACAGAATTTTAGAGCTGAAAGATTTCTTGGAGGTCTTCTAGTCTGCTCAGTCCACAAAAGGTTATGCTACAATAAATGTGCTAGTCCTTAAGATGCCCCAAGACTCTTTGTTGTTTTTGCTGCTACAGATGAATGGAAGGGTGACCCCTCTGGAAATTCATAAACCTAGGACTGGTTCAGAAGATACTTCCTCTCCCCCTGAACTGGCACACATGAATTAAGAAGGGGGGAAAACCTTCTCTCCCAGGCATCCTATTGTCTTCTTGCTATAACTCTTTATTGCATGGGGAAGTGGTTTGTCTGAACTGCTGTTCTACATGCAAACTAGGGGAAGATCATAGCTCAGTACAAGAGCATCTGTGTCCCAGGTTCAATCCTTCGCATCTCCAGGTAGGCCTAGCAAACACCGGTCTGAAACACTGGAGAACTGAAGTTGGTCTGTCATTGTAGACAATACTGAAGTAGATTGATGAATGGGCTAATTTGATATGATATTATATAAGATTGTTTCATTATTAACATCTGTAGCATTGATCCAAATACTAGTTTAAACTAGAGCAGTGGTCCAGATGAACCCTCCCCTCGCCATGTCAATAGTTCCTTTCCCTTTCAGGACACCAGGGAAAGATATCAGGATGACTATGCTCTTGGTGCGTCCCACATCTTAATTGGGTTTGGATGTTTCAAGTAGGAAGGGGCCATCTGAACTAGGCCCTTGGCTTGCATAATCAGTAATGGCATTCAAAATTGAAGAAGAAAGAGTTGTCCCTTGTTAAGAGACTATTATAACTGCAGGAAAGTGCAAGGTCAGTGCTAAAAATGAAACAAAGAAAAGTGGACCAATAAAATGGGGTGGGGGTTGGATTGGGTGGCAATAGGAGATAACATGAAATTTTCACCAGAATAGAAAATTAAGGCAACGTGACATGGAGTCTGGAGGTGGGCAATGGGAAAATTATGGATGAGGTAGCTAGTGAAGAGTAGTTCCACCATAGTGGTATATATGTGAAAAGAAACCACTGATTGGAAAAAACAATGGTGGGGTGTGTGTGAGGGAAGAGGGGTATAGAACCATCCACTGAATACGCCAAGCCAAAGGGGAAATTGACAGAAAGAAGTGGAGAGAGAGCAGACAAGGAGCTGAGAAAGAGAAATGGGATTGTAGCTTAATAATTATTTGTACAGAATGATGTCGGTTTTGTAAATAATTGTGGAATGGGCTCGATTGTTCTTAGTTTAAGCAGGGACAGCAGATTGCAAGATGACTCTGGAAGAGGTTAAAACTAACCTGGAAACAAGAATGAGATGCACTGCAAAGACCACACCCTATCCTGCTATCAAGAACAGCATGCTCAAGATTTAGGATTGGATGGATCTCTTTGTTTCTATTCCATCTGAACTTCATACAGTTTGATTTTTAACCTTCTCTTCTCTGTTAAAAATCCCCAGGTTTTTAGCAGATGTACCTCCAGATTTTTTCCTGGATAAAAATCCCTTTATTTTTTAGTAGATTTTCCTATTTTGCCACCAAAAAAACAATCCTTACCTGAATATCTTTCTCTCAAGTATTTTATTTCCTATTCAAACAGTGATTGTGATGAAAAGCACTTCTGAAGCAACCCTGCAAAACATAATGCCTTGATAATGCATTTTTGTTGGGGCGGGGGGATAAGTGTGTATCCGCCCTTTTGGCTAAAGAGGCAGTTGCTCATGAAGAAAATCCTCTTCATATGCTTATTTTTGCATAAATGGTTGCTAAAAATCTAGCTGATTCTAAGAATTCTGAACTGCACACTGTTACATCTGCATAGGCCTTAGGAAAAAAGTAGGGAAGCTTTTAAAAAATAAAAATATTTTCTCTTTGCAACTGGTTCCTTTTGAGATAAAATCCAGACACAGAATGTTAGCGTTGTGTCATCTTATTTACAAAATTCTCCCTCGTCTTCCTAGCTTATGTGGTTTTAGAAAGGAGACTCCATATGCCACTGGATGGGCCTCATTAGTAAATGTCCCTTCTGTATACATATTTGCAGCGACCAAGACTGATACATTTGCTACATCCTATAAACACACATGGGATTTGTGGCAAGGTGAATATACTTACAGAATGTTCCCCCCACCCACCCACCCACTGTACTTTAGAGAGAAGGTTGTGGGGTGGGGGCTGCGGGATCTCTTTGCTCAGTTCTGCAGGGGAGAGTGGGGAATGAGTCACTGCAAAAAGCAGTTTTGATCAAAGGTTAATAGCTCCTGAGTTCTTTGGGCTTCAAGCCCAATTGCAATTGTTAACAAGACGTTTTAGGAACATAGGAACATAGGAAGCTGCCATATACTGAGTCAGACAATCGGTCTATCTAGCTCAGTATTGTCTTCACAGACTGGCAGCAGCTTCTCCAAGGTTGCAGGCAGGAGTCTCTCTCAGCCCTATCTTGGAGATGCTGCCAGGGAGGGAAGTTTGAATCCTTCTGCTTGTCCTAGAGCGGCTCCATCCCCTGAGGGGAATATCTTACAGTGCTCACACTTCTAGTCTCCCACTGAAATGCAACCAGGGCAGACCCTGCTTAGCTAAGGGGACAAGTCATGCTGGCTACCACAAGACCAGCTCTCCTCTAACCCAAGTTTTAACAGGTTTGTTTGTAGCCCTTTTCACATGTAAGCGGAATACACACAGAGAAATATCATGCACCCACATGAGCAGCACCATGAGGCAGTCGCCCATGGATTGGGAGGAAGAAGGCCCCCCGCTTCCCACAATGACCCGTTCAGGCAGCAGAGATGCAGCCTGCTGCAATGCCTCCCTAGTCATGCTGTATACCAGATACTATGGCTGACACTCCCAGAGGTTGTTTTCAGAGCCCCGGTGTTGCACGCAACCAAAAAGTAAGGTAGGGTGGACTCCTTTTCGGCCCTACCTCCCTTGTTGCCTGGGTAGTGGATCTGGGCTACCTGACACTGCAGCTGCTGGGTTGGGAGGCCTCCCAGTCTCCCAGACAACATGGGTTGCTTGGGTAGGACAGAGTTTACCCAAGCAGTCTGCATCGTATGAATGGCCCTTTTGACTTAAGACACAGTTTTCAGGAACCAATTGTGCCGCAAGTCTACAGACTTCCTGTGCTTAGATACATTGGTCAGGCTACCAAGCCTTGGAGCAAGGATTTTGCAGGGTTTGATCAAGTCCCTTTGGGTCAGTGGGTCAACTGATCATGCTCAGCTTGGCACTGTAGCCTAGAGAGCATTCTTGTTCAATGGGGGTCTACGCAGCCTGGCTTACTAAATGCCTGGAGTATAGGAGCCCTGAACTGCCTTGAGTCCAGGCTGCAGAGCCACCCCTGACATCCAGCGTGGTGTAGCGGTTAGAGTGCTGGACTAGGACCGGGGAGACCCGAGTTCAAATCCCCATTCAGCCATGAAACTAGCTGGGTAACTCTGGGCCAGTCACTTCTCTATCAGTGTAACCTACTTCACAGGGTTGTTGTGAAAGAGAAACTCAAGTATGTAGTACATCGTTCTCGGCTCCTTGGAGGAAGAGCGGAATATAAATGTAATCATCATCATCTTATAGGTGTTATATTTTGCTTGCAAAGCAGTTCAAAAAGAAAAAGGTGGATCCAGATTCCTAGGAAGGCAGAATATCACCACCACCGTCCAGTCTCCTGAATGGAGCAGGCGACACAATCCTAACAAGTCTGAACAGCTTTAAGTAGATATAATATTCACTTAGCAAGCCCTTCTGTATCTTTTGATTCATCCTGATAATAGCCTTTAGACATTTGTGATGCACTTTGACAGATCATCTTGTTTAAATAATATAGAAAAGCAAGTTTAGCCCTGGCCAACTTGGAAAGGCTAAAGTAATGTGAATTACTATATACATTTCATTCCAGTAAGCACCAAACGATTAAATATTTAATAGGAAAATTTCTTCTGAATTAATGCTCCACATTCAAAAGAACAACTTACCTTCAAAGAGAGGGGGAGGGGGGGTGAGTGGAGAAAAAACCAACATTATGTTTACTTAAACCTAAGAGCACCAAATCAATATTTCATGATAATGAAAACAAAGCATTGTGAAAATCATGTTTTAAAAAGACTGATCCCATTTCCCAATACACAATGCAATAAGCTTCCTTCCAGGCCTGTTCTGTTGTTCTGAGACACTAGAAAGAATACAGACAATTAACATCAAAAGTCTAAGCTATGTACGTAAGATTACATGTGATGACCATTTTGCTCTGTTCTCTGGGTTTTGTTTCTATAATTTTGCATAGGTCAAAGCTGCCTAGACAGATATTCATAATAGTCCTGCAAAACAACTGTATTTCTTTCTTGGCGCAATATGAAAGATAGGAAATAGGCCACTGATCATATGTATTAAAAAGCCGCCAGGTTCTATTCCTGGTGTATCCAAGTATGGCTGGGAAAGACCCCTGAGATCCTGGAGAGTTGCTGCCAGTCTGTCTGAATAGATAATACTGAGCTACGTAGGCCCATGCTCGGACTCTGTATAAAGCAGCTTCCTGTTAATTGATTTAAAATAAATGTCAGATAAAAGATAGCAAAAACTTCCTATTTTATATCTTTACTTTGCCTAAAGAACATGTTGTAATGAAGCTGACCATCACCTAGCATGCACAGGTGGTCCCCGTTATCCATGGGGGTTCCGTTCTTGGCTACAAGCTACAGCCGTGGATAATGAAAACGCGGATAATGAGACATGAAGTCAATGGGAATTTGGGAGTTAGGTTCCTGGAGATGTTAAAAAGGGCAAAAAAGCAATACAAAGCAGAAATAAGTGAATTAAAGTATCATGCTAGGCTCTTCAGCTGTCCAGCTGTGCAGCAATGCCCTACAAAACCCTGACATCCACAGATTTTCTGTGAAAAACTAATGGGGATTTGCTTTTTAACTGAGAGCCAACAAATGGCTTCTTTTAGCAAAATGGTGGCCAGAAATTACCTCAGTGGTTATTTCCGGCCACCCAAAAACCACCCACAGACAGGCAAATTTTAACTCTTTGTACCAGCGAATAATAAGGTCGGATCTCCATAGCCTGAACACAGACACATGAATCCATGGGTGCCAGGACTGCAGTTGATGAGGGCCACCTGTGTTTGGAGAACCTATGAGATGATAATCAATCCAGACCTATCTGACTCAAATTTGTTACCGCTGCAAGGAGGGGAATGGTTAAGCAGACAAATAGGTATGAGATTAGGGTGGGGATTGGTGTAATGGCTCAGGCTGAACTCTCAAAGGCACCAACCCCCTCAAGAAAGGAGACACCTAGCAGCTATTAAATATTCATCAAGTAGAGAGTGGGACTTTTCAAAGATAAGAAATTATGGTATGGCCCATCCTTTAAAAGAACATGGTCATCAGTGGAAAATTAACAAGTTATTCAGTTCCATCAGCCCATGGAACAGACTCAACTTGATGACTTTGGGGGACATGGAATTGGCTATTTGGTCAAACACAGAGGTGCTTCACACGACACATGCAAAGCACCTGATGGGGTTCTGTGAGGAGAGCGGGCTTAGCCCACTCTCCCTGCAGATGAGCAGCTGCTTGTAGCTGGGCGACCGGATCGGCCACCCACATGACTGCCAGATCCATCATGGAGTTGGCGGGGGCTGCAGGGATCGAGGGCCGCACAGCCCCTGGAAGTCCCAGGATGCCCCACGCAAGCATGTGAGGCATCCTGAAGAGAGTCCCAAACCCAGGAGACTGCTTGCAGCCTCCCGGTTGGGGGTCTTCTCATGTGTCGCCGAACACCGAGGTGACAAATGAGCAAGAAAATGAGGTTAACGGAGCTCTTGCTCCATTAACCTCATTTAAGGGGAGGGTGTTTTGGCGGGCTACCTTCCTTGGGAGCACTGGGCTCGCCTGCGAACCCAATGGTTCCCACAATCCCTGGAAAGTGGGCTAAGCTCCCTTAGCCCACTTTCCATGGGAAGAGCCTCAGTCTACCCTTACTTATTTGTAGCTGAATCCTATATATGCTTAACTTGGTGTGAGTGCCACTGTGTTCAGTGAGGTGTTTAGCTCCTGAAATTCAAAATGCATTAAGAGAGTCAGATGTAAATATTTTCTTCATGTTTTATGGACATGGAGAAACTGTTTAACCATTACCATGTGTTATTTCTTGTCTGGGTGTGTTTAATGTGTGTCTGTCAAATTTTGTCTTGTTATTTGATTACTTTTAGAATCCGATGTGAATTTGTACATATGAGCAAAACTTCTGGATTGTTTCTTTACTTTTTGGAAGCAACTCAGGACAGGACATAGAGAGGGAGGGAAAGGTTGTTCAATGAAAGCCCCTCCTCAGTAAGAGCAGGCCTAATGCAGATGGCACATTTACCATTTTGTTGATTCCATGGAAAGCTCAAAGCAATTCTAGGTGCCACAACCTCATAGTGCAGATGACCTCTGACATGCCAGGCCTTAAGGGTTCTCAAACTGGATTCCCCAGATGTTGCTGGACTATAACTCCCATTATCCCCAGCCACAATAGCTGAAGACTATGGGATGGGGCCATAGCTCAGTGGTAAACCATCTCCATTGCATTCAGAACCTCCCACGTTCAATCCCTGGCATCTCTCTAGGTAGGGCTGGGAAAGATTTCTGCCTGAAACCTTGAAGAGCTGCTGCCAGTCAGTGTAGATGATGTGGAGCTAAATGGGCCAATGGTTTGACTTTGCATACAGGAGGTTCTTATGTTTCTAATCACTGCCTTTAAAAGCAGTGGGCAACAATTCAGCTGTAGTCAAAACTACTTTGGGACACAAAGGGTTAAGCAATAGGAAGCTCAGCAGCCCAATTCTGTAATCCTGGGCTACAGGACTGGGCTCATCCTGAGCCACAGTTGGGCGTGTTCTACAGAAAGGGGCTTCCTTGGTGAATCCAAAATGAAGTTAGGTGTTTAATGAAGTTAGGTGTTTAGCAGAGCCATAGATTGTTGTGAGCTCCTTTGCAGTGCTGAGGTCTCACTCACAGGTCTCTTCCCAGCCAAGACAAACTAGGGATGTGCATGGAACTGGGTGGGAGTGGTTTGAAAGGGGGGGGATCAGACTTTAAGGGCGGGGGTGCACTTACCCATCCCCCTGCTTTCCCCATGTTGGTACTTGGTTCTTGTAAAACCTTTTGGGACAGCAGCCTACCTCCCTCCCGCCCCTTCCCCTCTTTGGCCAGAAGTACTGGGTGTGCATGCACACGCCCAGGGGCGTAACTATAATAGGGCAAGGGGAGACAGTTGTCTGGGAGCCCACTGCCTTGGGGGGGGCAAGGCAAGTCACATGACTGACTCCCCCAGCCACACACCCGCCCAGGCTTCCTTCAGTTGTATTCATCCTCCAAAATTGATGTGAGTGAAGACCTGGAGCTACCAGAACAGCATGTCTTTCTCTAGTACCATTAAATGACTTGCATCATCCACAATTTACAAAACCTTCAAAAAAATAATTTAGGATGATGTTCTATAGTGGTGTGTGTGTGTGTGTGTGTGTGTGTGTGTGTGTGCGTGCTTTTTTGTTACCACTATTCAGCCTCATTTAAGATTTCTTTACTTCATGAGCTGAGCTTCAGTGAGGGGGCCCCATTTTAAAATCTTGTCTTTGGGCCCACGCCAACCTTGCTACGCCCCTGCACACGCCAGGCGCATGCACACACCACAATTGCGCTCGAGCCCATCTGACGTGTACAGGTGCGTATGTATGTATGTATGTATTTGTTTATTTCGGCCCAAGGCCAGCATAAATACAAGAAAATGAAGGAAAACAACAACAACAAAATTGATAAAATACATAAAACATTAATACCTTCAAATACCGTATACATAGCTAATTTCATTCAAATAAAACCGGCTAATCTGAAGTGCACAACCCAGCATCTCGTGCCTCAATCACTCTAAACCAAATCTTGCTTGCTATGAAAAAAGATTTGGCTACCCTCCTGTAAGCGTGCTCTGACTTAGCCGTAAGCAGAAAAAGGACCTTGCCCCCACCAGAAGGGCAATTAGAGTTATAATGAATTAGTAGTGAGGAGAGAAACTTTCCCCGTAATTCAGTATAAAATCTGCACTTCAGCATCGGATGTTCCGTGGTCTCCACCGTTCTGGCAGGGGCATAATCTTTGATCACAGGGCACCTTCCCGAAGCGTCCTTCGAGTACCGCTGTGTGCACAGGTGCGTACCCGGCATGTGCATGTGCGCCTGGTACTCCTGGTCACTTCTGGCCCAAGAGGGGAAGAGGCGGCAGGGAGGTAAGCTGCCTCCCCAAAAGATTTTACTTGAACCAAGCGCTGGCGGGGGGGGGGGTAGCGGGAGCAGGGGTAAGTGCACCCTCCCCCACCCTTAAAGTCCGACACCCTCCCCCCCACCGAAAGCTCGAACCAGCCAGTGTTCGAACCTGTCCAGAGGCCCGTAAAAGGGCCTCTGAACAGGTTCATGCACATCCTAACCAGCCCGTGGTCTGAGCAGCAGATACACCTTCTTGTGCAGTTTATTTTTATGAAAGAAGGTTGGATCTTGCCAGCATTATTTACATAGTCAACTTTGCCTGAGTAATAGGTGCAGGGGCAAGAAAGAATGGCCACCCCAGGCCACAACAGTCTATTACTGCTGTGAAAGTAAATACAAGCACTCCTGCTTTTTGTGTCTAAGTCATTTCCTTGTCATTACAAGAAAAATATCCCGCTGACAGCTACTTGTTCCTTTCAAATCCTGTGCATATTTCAGCTGTGACCTTAAACACTTGTATTTTATGCTCCTTCCTCCTCCCCTGGCACAGAGATTTAAAGAAACAAAATGCATCCACTCAAACCCCCAGATGAGTAAAATGGCATTTGTGAGCTGTGTAAGCAAATCCTAATGTGCAAATTTTTCTGTGAAATACCTGGTTCCATTTGATTACTGCCACGGCAGAGTAGTGGCACCCCCCTGCCTCTGGCCCAGCATAAGCCTGAAAAGGGTCGATTAGATGACATGTCCTGTTATTGTTGACGCTCTTGTAATGGCCCTCCTGACAGAGTAGGATGGCTAGCAGCAGAACTACCCCACTTTTCCCACCAACATGCCCCAAACACTTCGGCTGTGGGGAGTATTAGGATTAACCACACCAGACACAGACCAGCAGTGACAAAATCAAAAGGTGGTTTATTTCAGCAAAGGGGTAAAGGTCTGGGTTTGAAATGGAGGGGGGGGGAGAAGTTACACCACCACACTTTAAATCAAATACCATAGCTAAGTAGTCTGAACTAGTATATCTTTGTGACCTACTTCAGAAGTCAAGGAAGATGCCATGTTGAATCTCTAGGTTCCAAAGGCAGACTGATTGACTCTTTCTCTTGAGCTAGATATCCTTGGGACACAGGTATCAGTGTTCCCTCTAAGGCGTGCACACGTGCATGCACTCATAAGTTTTTTGATGTCTGTTCAGTTAATTTTTGATCCCGCTCAGGTTGAATCAGGAAGACCACACTCTGAATGCACATGTGCACACACTGCCTAGATACTGCCATCCAGAACAACAAATATTTATATACCGCTTTCCAACAGAAGTTTCCAAAGTGGTTTACATAGAGAAATAATAAACAAACTAGCTAAAGCTGCACAGAGCACCTGCACCCTAGAACTTGATTGCTCCCCTCACCCCCTGCCACAGCCCCCCCTCACCTCAGAGATCTCTCCACCCTCACCAGAGCCGCACTCCTGCTCCTCTTCCTCCTCCATCCTGTTGCTTCCATCCCCCTCACCCTTCTTGGTCAATCCTCCATCCCTTTACTCTGTCTCCCTCACCCCTCTTGGTTGCGGCTGCAGCATTGCTGGTGCCTATTGGCCAAGCTGCAGCCCCCTATCCCGAGAGACCTCCCCATCCTCACCCGAGCCCCACTCCTGCTCCTTCCGGCACGAGCATCAGTGGTTGACCGGGCCCTTCCTCGCTGCCGCCACCGCTATGGCCGCTCATTCCCGTCAGGCCGCTGACAGGCCCGGGACCGTCCCTTGCCTACCTGCCTGCCTCCCTCCACCAATGGCCTCAGAAGCCTCAAAGAGCAGCAGTGGTTGACTGGGCCCCTCCTTGCTGCCACCACTGCCATGGTCGCTTGTTCCCCTCAGGCCACTGACAGGCTCAGGCCTGTCCCTCATCCTTCCTTCCTTCTCTCTTTCTCTCTCCTCCACTCGCTCTTCCCCTCTGTTTTTCTTCCCCTCTCCCCTCTCTCTCCCTTCCTGAGTTAACAGATCTTGTTCCCTCATCTAATTCACACAACAGCAGCCGCCTTCTCCTGAAGGGGCTCTTTCCTCCCTCATGACCCCTCTCTTCGCAGACCCCTGCCCACTCTCCTTTTATATTGATAGATTCCTCTCCTCTACAATCAAGAACATCTTCCGACCAGTAACGGTTGCATTCTAACTGACCTTAACCATCACAGGCTCCTCCTCCTTATCTGCATATGGAATCCCCACTGCCCAATCATCATGGTGCTTCTGCTCACACAGGCTTCTCCTCCCTATCTGCATATGGAATCCCCACTGCCCAATCAGGTGTTTCTGCTTGCGAACTCTTGTGAGAGCTCTTGCAAGAGGGATTAGCCATGGGTACGCCTTAGAGAATTATATATATAGATAAGATGGATCCCTGTCCCCAAAGGGCTCACAATCTTAAAAGAAATGTAAGAGAGAGACCAGCAACAGTCACTGGTGGTACTGTGCTGGGGGTGGATAGGGCCAGTTACTCTCCCCCTGCTAAATAAAGAGAATCACCATGTTAAAAAGGTGCCTCTTTGCCAAGGTAGCAGGGCAAAGAGTTTAGCAGACCAAAACTCATTCCACAAAAAATAAAAATAAATAAGAATAGAGAGGACACCAACAGGCACTCCTAGAGACAGGGCCCAGGTTAATCACTACAAAGCTGTCTCTGCTCTGCATGGCGTCCAGGGTTTTGATTGCAACTTTTTAATAAGCACAAACTGAGGGGAGTTGCAAACCAAAGGAGCTAGAGTTTTACATGCAGTGAGTGCAAGAACTTTGTTACAGATCCCTCACAGCAATGCCTATTGTCCTGAATTCTGGGCATAGCCCATTTTCACGTTCCCCCTGAAATGGTAGGCAATCTCCCTTTACAGTTTCTCTAAGGGATCCTCCAGTGGCAGGACTTCTGTAGCCTCTGCCTATATACAAAGCCTGAGCCCCACTTCCAAAATGCAGGGAGTTCTCCACACAGCAGGCTTTACTGTGAACTCAAGTTATCCCAAAAACACTACGCAAAAAGTAGATTTTTTTAAACCCCAGATATAGAGTGGGCTATACTCTAACGCACAGTGTGACTCTAAATCTTCCCGATATGTGAATGCACACCCTCCATTCCAGAGGAGATGTGAGCTAAAAGGCTTTAAATAAAACCTTGTGTGAAAAACTTCCCGGAGACATTGGGCCAGCAGAAGCTCCAACAGGTGACTTATTGAAGCCCCTTGCTGGCCCCCAGATGTCTCCTGCAGCCTGACTTGCTTCAGATCCCTCGCCAAGCCCATGGGGGAGGGGGGATTTGGTGGCTATAGCACCCCACTGCATGACTCACAATGCCATCTTTGCGCATTTCTCATTTTCATGAGAATTTACAGTAGCAGTACAATTCAGTTTATTGGTCAGCCCAGGAGGTGGCCAGCACAATTGTAGTTATGAGAGTCTAGGGCAGTGGTTCCCAACCTGGGTTCCTCCAGCTGTTGCTGAACTACAACATCCATCACCCCCAGTACAACCTATTGTGGCTGGGGATGCTGGGAATTGTAGTTCAGCAACATCCAGAGGACCCAGGTTGGGAACCACGGCTTTACGGGCAGGCAGGGGCTGGCAGTTTGGGCTGCAAACTTAAGATAAACATTTGAAGCTGCCTGAACCACGAGCTTAGTGCTGTCTCCTCAAAATGGCAACAGTTCTCCAGGCTTTCTGACAGAGAAGGATCTTTTACCTCCCTACCTTGGGACACCATAGGAGGAACCTGGAACCATCTGTATGCAAAGCAGATGCTCTACTTCTGAGCTATAGCTCTTATTTTATTTTAATTTTATTTTATTTACATTTAGATCCCGCTCTTCCTCCAAGGAGCCCAGAGCGAGGTTCTACATACTTGAGTTTCTCCTCACAACAACCCTGTGAAGTAGGTTAGGCTGAGAGAGAAATGACTGGCCCAGAGTTACCCAGCAAGTCTCACGGCTGAATGGGGATTTGAACTCGGGTCTCCCTGGTCCTAGTCCAGCACTCTAACCACTACACCATGCTGGCTCTTTTCCCCAGGGCCAACAACATGTGTAGGCCAGGATGGGTATAGGCCTGAGAGCCTATGCCTACCCCGTTACTATGAAAGTGGCAGCAAAGTGGTCTACAGACTGCTACTGCTGCTGCTGCTTTTGCTGCCAGACTCTCCCATTGGTGGGTCCAGAAGGCAGGATTACCACACAATTCTCATGGAGACTCTCATGGCAGCTCCTTCTCCACCACTAGCCAATGGGTTTAGTCTCAAAGGGCCACACAAAGCAGGTTATCTGTCACTGAGCTATAGCTCCTATCCCCAGGGCCAACATCACGGGTGGGCCAGACTGGGCATAGGCCTGAGCTGAGAGCCTATACCTATATAAGGGAGTGGGGTGGCAGAATGAACTGTACCAGTTCAGACTGGATCATCTTTCCAAATGTTCTCTTATTAAAAAGATCCCTGCAAGTAGAAAATTAGTGTGTCAATGGGAAAGGGGGATGAGCTAGGCTTGTTCTCTTAGATGGACTAGTTTTCTACATGCAGGGATGGGGGTGGGTGGGTTGGCATAATATTCAAAAACAGGATGGTGGAGCTAGCACGGAAGCTTCTCCCTGTTACATCTGCTGTTCTCAAGGCTCTGATTTCAAGTTTCATCCCCAGCCTATTAGATTTTATCTGTTCTGATTGATGGAGACATTTGCAAGTAGTTATTCTGATTCCATAGATAACTAGAGAAATTATACTAGACCAGAAAATGAAGTAGTAGTTCTGTGTTCAGTTTTGTTTTTGTCAGTCTTCAGATTTGGGGCTTATGCATCAGAGCTTGAATTCTGGATAGTTCACCGGGTGAACTTCACCCTCCCATCTCTCCTTAAAAAACAAACAAACACCAAAACCACTCTATTCTAAAGGCTGGGGACAGTATTGCCAGTGATTGGTGGTTACTATTAGTCACGGCTAATGATTCAGCCTCCTGATGGTCTGGAGCTTGGATAAAAATGAGATATCGATGACTTTTGGACTCAAAGCCTGGATTGCAATTAGCAGTGATGCCAAAGTTAGATTTTAATGTGGGGAGTTGCTTCTAGTTTTCCCTTGCTAAATGGGAGACAGAGTGGAAGAAGGACCAGCTGAGGAAGATAATGACTATTGACATTCCAGCAAGATTTGGAGGGGATACAAATGGAAGCAGCCATTTTCTAATGGGACATCCTATGCGTGTGTATTTTTGAAAATGCTGGCTAAAAGTCAACAGGAACCTTTGCAGAATGTACCAGCAGGCAGTGCTTTCCTTGTGGGCTTTGTTGATTCTCCAAAACAGGTCTCAGTGTTGGTTTTATCTTTCCACATGCAAAGCAACTCTATAGTTTTCAGTCAAGCCTGCAAAGATATACTGATATCAATCTTTCTGTGCTGTCTCAGATGTAACACATCAAGAATAATTAGCAGAATGACAAACAAGAGCTCAGGGACTCAGGTACTGGCTTAATTTACCCAACAGCAAGGATGCTGCAACAGCGGTTCAACCGCACAGTTGTACAAAGGCTAGACTGAAACGTTTGCTTTTCAGCAGCTCCAATAAATTAGTCCAATCAAAGGTAACAGCTGGAGCCAATCAAGGGGAAAGTTCTACAGGGAAAACCCTGTGCAACTGTGAGAGAGGGGACCTTGTTCCAAGAAAGGGCACCTACCATGCCTTCCAAATTCTAGGTGATTATAATTGAACTTGGCTTGAATTGACTCTCTGCCTAGTGTGCTTTCCAGATTAAGTTCTGACTTGGCTAAGTTAATGACTACAATGCTTTGCCTTACCAGTTCTTTGCCTTCCAGGTCTTTTTGAGGGCTGGTTAAGATTAGAACATAAAAGCAGCGGCTAGATCGGACCAAAGCTGCATCTAGTCCAGCATCTTGTTTCCCACAGTGGCCAAGCCAGCTAGATCTCTCCAGGAAGCACTCAAGCAGGACACGCAGGCAAGAGCCCTTCTCCATCGCTTGCCCCTAGCAACTGGCATTCAGAGGTATAATGAGTTATAACCCTTATGGGCTTAGCACCTGTATATCTCTGGGATCGCCTCTCTTGGCCAGTTGTATCCTGTCCTGTGAGGTCTTCTCAGCTGGCCCTCCTTAGCCTCCTTAGTGTCCCTGACCCTGGTGTAGTGCGTGGTGCCTGGGCCTGTAGGAGGGCCTGCTCTGTGGCCGTCCCTCTTCTTTGGAACACCTCCCCCCCCAATTCATTCAGCCCTCTCCCTGGCTGCTTTTAAGACCCTTCTTAAGACCCACCTGTTTCGCCAGGTATTTGCCCTTTAATAATTTTTTAAAAATTGATTGTTGTTGATATTTCTGTTTTTCACTGCCTAGAGTCTTGGGAGGAGGTGGTATATGGAATGTCCATTAAGCTGTCATAACTAATAGCTACTGAAAGACCCATTATTGATGGATTTCTCTCTAACCCCTTTAAAGCCATATATGCTAATAGCCATCACGACATTGATAGTGGGGGTTCCCAACCCTGGGTCCCCAGATGTTGTTGGGCTACCACTCCCATGATTCCTGAAAGGCACTGTGGCTGCAGATTGTGGGAGTTATAGTCCAACAACATCTGGGGAGGGACCTGACATTGGAAACTCCTACATACAAAGAAAATACAACTTTGTTCTAGAAAGGAGATTACTCCAGACCACAAGTGACTACAGGCGCTGGCCAACTCACTGGCTCTGTACACAGAGTGACCATTGTTCTGAAGAGTTAAATGGGCCTATTTACTAATTATACATGCCAAATGCACCAACCCCTTAGCAACAAATGCTCTTTAAAAGCACTGGTGCAGTGATCTTGTTGTTGTTTGTTTATGCCATTTCATCTTAAACGTATCCAAGACTTCCCTTTAACCCCTGCCAAAAATTTGCCCTATTCCCACCAGAGTAGAAGGGAGAAAATCCAAACACGCCCCCACCTCAAACCTCTAAGATACACAAGGTACATATAACCCAGGCTGCTCAACTTTGGTCCTCCTGCAGATGTTGGCCTGCAACACCCATAATGCTTGGCTACTGATCACTATGGTTGGGGATTATTGGAGTTCTAGTCCAAAAACAGCTGGCGGGGGTGTAGGTTGAGCAGGCCTGATCTAACCCCCATATCTGTGGGGGCTAGCTGCATTTACTCAGAACAATGTTCCCCAAACATCAGATAAATGAGGCACACTTTTCTTGACTTACAAATGGGAGGCACACTATACCAGGGGTGGAAAGAATGTGGGCCCATAGCTCAGTAGCAGCATATCTGCTTTACATGCAGAAGGTCCCAGTTCAATCCCTGGCATCTCAGGTAGGGCTGGGAAATACTCCTGCCTGAAACCTTGGAGAACCACTGCCAATCAGTGTAGACAATACTGAGCTAGATTTACCAATGGCCTGACTCAGTGAGGCTCGTGAGAAAAGCCTGGGTGGGGCTTGCAGGGAGAGCGGGCTAAGCCCGCTCTCCCCGCAGACAAGCAGGGAAGCAGCCCTGGGTGGCTGCAGTGGCCGTCCACATGACTGCTGGCTCCGTTACGGGGCCAGCAGGGGCTGCAGGGATCGGGGGCCGAATAGCCCCCAGAAGCTCCAGCATGCCCTGGAACACCCATAATCCTTGGCTATTGCACGCAGGGCATACTGGAGAGACCCCTGAGCCAGGAGGCTGCTTTTTAGCCTCCCGGTTGGGAGTCTAATCATGAGTTGCTGCAGCGTGGCAACACATGAGCACAAAGATGGGGTTAGCAGATCGTTCGTCTTAGCGTCCCTGCCCTTAACCTCGGCTAAGGCCATGGACAATTAAGCAGGTTACCCACTTGTAAACCACCGGGCTCACCTGCGAGCCTGGTGTTTACACGACCAGTAAAAATCGGGCTAGGCTCTCCTAGCCTGATTTCTGCTGGTCGTGAGAATAGCCCCAGTATAAGGCAACCTCCTATGTGCCTAAGCTAGGTCAGGATCTATCAACAGATCACTGGAGGATTTGCCACAGATTGTCAAGGATTTCTGACCCCCAGCTGTTGTAACAAGATTTCCCCACTTCCCTAAATTAGGCTGTTAGAATCCCTAATCTGCAGTCATTGAGATGTAATTTTGTACGTGTCTATGTAAGGATCATGGGGGTAGTCATGTCTATGTATGGCTCATGGGGGTAATCAATTGGCTCCACCCCCTGAACCTACATTTTGTATCTGGCTCTATTCACCCCATGGCACCTTTTTACACCTAGGCCCATTTGGTGGACCTCACCGTCCTAATAAAAACCCACGTTCATCCCTCAAGCTTGAGGCCTGCTCACATCTGCTCTACATTATTACATGCAAGGTTGGTTTGTTAAGCATTTCCTGACTGTAAAGGAGCT
Organism: Hemicordylus capensis; assembly: GCF_027244095.1. NCBI lineage: Eukaryota > Metazoa > Chordata > Lepidosauria > Squamata > Cordylidae > Hemicordylus > Hemicordylus capensis. The sequence continues at coordinate 248,578,790 of NC_069661.1, forward strand.
CACCCCTCAGCTCTGGTCCTCTGCATGAGTCACTGTCCTGAGCATGGCTCCTGACGTGGAAGGATGCGAGACTAAGCAGTGACTCCCAGGAACACTCAGCGGGCAGCCTCCTTTCAGAACAGGTATTTCTGCTGCATGCCCACATGGGGAGTGATTGAATGATCCAGTCACAACCCAATGCAGAGATGCAGCTTACATCCAGAAGAGCTTGAATGGAAGTAAGCCAGTTCAGAGAGGTGAATCAAGCAGGGACATGGGCAGCCTCTGTCCATGGGTGCTTTGGATTCACTGGAGCCTTTAATTATCTTCACAGCCCGCTACTCATTCAGTTCTCTTGGGTCCAGATACTGTCATGAGTTAGTGGTTATTTTTAAAGCTCCTTAAACATGTGAAAAGCCTTACTGGAGTTATTTTAGGGATTGGTTATTATCCCAGGTGAATTACTTGTATAAACTCCTAGTTGACAATACAAATGCACTTTGTACATGGGTAAAGGCACTGTTCTAATTACAAAGTTGTGTCCAGGGACAAAGCTTCATATTACACGCATGATCCAGGCTGAGTACTAGAGAGCGCCATCTTATCTTAAGCCCATCCGGTGTGGGACTCATTGCTCCAAGAGAGGCAACACACCCAGCATGGTGGTGTGCAGACATTCTCCAATTTCTAGCTTACCTAAGATATACTAGCTTGCCTAAGATAGCTTGCCTAAGCTTGCACTGCCCCTGAAGGAGGTGGTCCGTGAGTTGGGGGTCTTCTTGGACTCGCGGATCCTGCTCAAGCAGCAGGTGGAGGCCGTGGCCAGAGGTGCCTTTGCCCAGCTTTGGCTGGTCTGCCAGTTGCGGCCCTACCTTGACCGGCAGGCCCCTTGCAATGGTAACTCATGCCCTCGCCATCTCTCATCTGGATTACTGTAATGCGTTCTACCTGGGGTTGCCTTTGAAGACAACCCGGGAGCTTCAGTTGGTCCAGAATGCGGTGGCCCACCTGCTTATGGGCACTAGGAGACATGATAGTGTAACACCTCTCTTGCGGTCGCTGCATTGGTTACCTATTTGCTGCTGGGTCCAATTCAAAGTGTTGGTTCTCACCTTTAAAATCCTTCAGGGCTTAGCACCTGCTTAGTTTTAAGACCGCCTCTCCCAGCCAGTCCTGTCTCGTCTTGTGAGATCTTCTCAGGTTGCCCTTCTCTCCGTCCCTGGTCTCAGAGAGTTCTGTAGTACCAGGGTCCGTGGAAGGGCTTTCGCTGTTACCACCCCTTCACTTTGGAATTCTCTTCCCCTCCAGATTCGGTCTGTCTCCTCCCGTTCAGATCTTATTAAAGACGTTTCCTTTACCGCCAGGCATTTGCCCTTTAAATATCTCTCTCTCTCTCTCTCTCTCTCTCTCTCCCTTTTCCTCCCCCCTCCCCTTTAAAATATTAAATCTCGGATGCTGTTCTTGTCTGCATACCGCCCTGAGTCTGGGGATTGGGCAGTACATTAAATCTCTTAATAACTAACTAAATAAAATAAAATATAAGCATAGGAGCAAAAAGCAACAGGTTGGATACAGGTTTGGGGTAATTTGCCATTACCCCATACTTGATTGCAAGCACCTCTTATTTCCTGACCAATAAAACCCTAGCATTAGGTTCTCATTAAAATACTGGCTACCATCATTGCAAAAAAAAAAATTTTTTTTTTAGAAAGTCCGCCTACAGATTAGAGAGAGATTAATGAGAGAGGGGGAAAAAACCCTTTTGCAGTGAGGCTGATTGACTTTACAAGATTAGGGATTTTGATCCTGAGCCTACATAACACCACACACACACGCGTCTCCTTTGCTTGGCACACCCTTCAGACTGCGTGAGGTTGGTAGGCACCCATGCCTTGAAGAACCAAAGAGATCCCCTCTTGTGACTAAAATCATACCCTGTATGTTTTCCCTTGCTGGGCAAATAGCAGCTTCAGGGTGGGGGAAATTTAAATCAGGGAAATGACAAGGCAGAAGTTAATCCTCCCTCCCCAGGGGCACAACACTGATACGATTCCACACAGTTGTTTTTAATTTTTAAAAGAGAGAGCTACTGATTTCAGATCTACCCCCATATCACATCTACGTTGACCCAAAGTGAATGAATAAAATGCCCCAAGCAGCACACACAACCACCCACTATCGACTGGCTGTCTTTTAGCACAGCCAGGTCCCTTGAGTCTCACAGCCTGCCACTTGCGGTGGAGCCTTGGAGCTAAGGAGTTGTGCCTCCTAAGTCAGGGGTGGAGTCTGGCAGTGTCCAGTGGCTCAAGGAGGAGCCAGAGAGCCATGGATATAGAGCTTTGGACAAACACTCTCAAGCCTAGCCATGGAGGTTATAGGAACTGTCAGACAATATCTGGGGACCCAAAGCTGGGAACCCCTTGCTCTAGAATACTTGACAGAATCTTTAAAAGAGGCCAGAAAACAGCCTAAGGTCAATAGGCTTTTTACTTGAATGGTGAGAGAGACCATTCTGGAAACACCAGCACTTTGGTGTTTTTAAATAAAGGGCGGGGGGAGAATCACAATCACTTTTCCCAAGGTTTTCCTCCTACCTTGCTTCCACACAACCAAAACCCGGGAGCACACACAGCTCCCACACCCAGGTAGAACACAGTTTTTGATTGTGTGAATAACCTCAATATGTGGCAATGGTCACTAGCTTAGATAGCTTCAGAAGGTATTAGACAAATTTATGGAGAAGATAGGTCTGTCAATTCAAGTGGGCTTCACGTACAGGCAGTTTCTCGGCGAAGTGTGAGCTGCTTTCTGACTCCTTTGAGGGTGTCTGTATCTGTGTCTTGATTGGGCCAATATGCAGATTCAGTCAATGAATCATAGCTTTGCATGCATAGGAACACAGGAAGCTGCCATATACCGAGTCAGACCATTGGTCCATCTAGCCCAGTATTGTCTACACAGACTGGCAGCAGCTTCTCCAAGGTTGCAGGCAGGAATCTCTCTCAGCCCTATCTTGGAGATGCTGCCAGGGAGGGAACTTGGAACCTTCTGCTCTTCGCAGAGTGGCTCCATCCCGAGGGGAATATCTTACAGGGTTCACACTTCTAGTCTCCCATTCATATGCAACCAGGGTGGACCCTGCTTAGCTAAGGGGACAAGTCATGCTTGCTACCACAAGACCAGCTCTTCTCTCGAGCTCCATGGTATGACATGCAGATGCAGTCACACCAGCAAATAGCACGGTAGGAGGAAAACTTGGGTAGAAGTGTTTGTGATTCCCCCCCACCCCATTTTAGAATGGTGGCTATTTGCTGGTGTGACTACGTATGCATGCAAAGCTATGATTCTACCGTATTCCCAGAATTCCCCCCCTCAACACTTTAGCCAGTTTGCAGTACAGCATTGATCAGCTGGTGTCTGAACACCCGCAGTCCCAGGTAGCTCACTTACACTGCTTGGATCTCCTTGGAGAAATGATGCAACAACACAACAGTTTATTCACACAATCCTTTCCTTGCCCCTCAGTTGAGGTCTTGCCCTGTTAAAAATCCAGCACAAATGGGTCACGGCAACCATGAAGCCCGGTTTCCCCAGCATTCCCTCCTGTCAGCAATCTTGGTTTTAGCAGTGCTTGATCAAGGAAGCAGTTAAAAACCACACAAACTAATTATCTCTCACCACAGCTGTGCATTATTCTTGTTTTTGCCACCTTGCTTGTCCTAATCCGAAACGGCTCCCTCGAGATTCCCGCATCTTCATTTACCACACAACTGACACGGCTTTCCAAACAGCAGGCCACATTTGATGGCCCAAACTCCAAGGGCCCATTAAATTGACAGAGTTAAAAACAACAACTTTAAGTGTGAAACCTCAAGAAAAATTGTTACCCTGTTGACTAAAGCAGACAGAGTTACTTACAAGGGAAGCTAATCCATTTCAACCTGCCAAGACTATATTTCACGTTTGATTAAAAACATGGCACACAGTCTGGGCAGAAAAATGTGCACGCCAAATCAGGGCTGGCCTGTGTTGGCTTTCACCAATGGCTTTTATGAGATTGCTGGGCCTGGAAGAAACATTAATTCTCCCTCTGTCCCTTGCCTTCCGATATTAAATCAGCCTCTAGGAAAACACTGTCTCACAAAACCCAACGGTAAGAAACGTCCGTACTGAGACATTGTAGAAGATGCTTACATCACAGTGAAGTACACTTGACTGCATGTGTTTCTCGGTGGCTCACAGTACACACAAGAGGACCAACCACACATTACACTGCACGCACACACACAGGTTTGTACATACATGTTTTATGCAATTTACTATATTCATTTTATTATTCAGCTTGGGAAGTGGAACACTTAAGAACATAAGCACAGCCTGGCTGGATCAGGCCCAAGGCCCATCCAGTCCAATATCCTGTTTCTCAAGTTGCCCACCAGATGCCCAAGAGAATCCCACAGGCAAGGGGTGAGGGGGTGCTTTCTCTCTCTTACTGTTGCTCCCGTGAAAAGATGGAATACACATGGAGACAGAAAACAAAAATCACATGTACACAGATTGCACACACTGAATTTAACATGTGAATAGGGCTATAGCCACATCTTGTGCACCCAACCCAAATCCTACAATGATCCCTTTATCTTTTTGGTCCTTTCCCCGGGACTCCCCTTTTACATGAGCAATACCGTATTTTACGGACTATAAGACGCTACGGACTATAAGACGCACCTTAATTTTAATCCAGTTTTTCAGAGTTTTAACATATTAAACTGTTAAAACATATAAGACGCTCCTGAATTTTGGCGGATATTTTTCGAGGAAAAAAGTGAGTCTTATAGTCCATAAAATACGGTATACACTCACACACTCTAGCCTTTGCAATGTGAGAACAGGTGGGCAGAGCTGAGGTGGGATCTAGGCTACATGGGTTTATCAGACAGCAAAGGAAGTCTCTATCAACTATGTTGGTTTGGTTTTATGGAAACCTGATCTGTACTCACATTATGTCGGATGGCAGGAAGCCATACAGTAGTACTCCATTTTGGGGGACATCGATTTTATGGTGTAATGTAAGCTCCACTTTTTGGGAGCACCTGGTACAAAATGCATCCGGGCATTCTATGCATGCAGAAGAGCAGAAGGAATTCTAATTCCAGTAGTCAAGTAGGCCAGTGGCTCTAATGTGGGATGTGATCGGGGTGTGTGGAAGAGTTTTTCCTCTATGTGTTAAATAGAGGAAATCTAGAGGAATACCAGAAATTGTATCTTGTGAAATAGGTTCCTGTTACTTCGGAGACTCTCTGGCTGAAAGTCCTTTGCCAGAGAGTCTCCGAAGTAACAGGAACCTATTTCACAAGATACAATTTCTGGTACTTGAAAAGTTACTGATGTTTCATATTTGTTATAAAAATGGAACAAAGTTCACTGCAAAGGATGCAGTGTCACTGCACGGGTCACTACATAGGGTTGGTCCTTTTCTTTTTTCTTTTTAAAATTTGTGTTGATATTACCAAACTCTCAAAAAGTCATCTTAATTAACCACACATTCTCCAGGTCTCGGGCCTGGGGTTTTTAAACAATTTGTAGTGAGGTCAGGATCAGACCATAAACAATTTGAGTGGGATCTAGCATGTACCAGGGACATTCAGTCTGTCTTTTATACGAAGGCAGCATCAGGCCTCAGCAAGGGAAGGGAGCTAGTTGTCAGACCACGTGCGTGGTCCAGAACACACAAGGGCTGAGCTTCCGTGGAGTAACTGAGGGTAGAAGACAGAAGGTGGTGTCCTTACACAAGAGAGCGGAGGTTAGCAAGCTCTGAGGCTAGGGCTTTATGGGTCAGGTGGGCAGGGATCGGCCTCTGTGAGGCCCTGGGCCATGCCAGGCCTCGCAGAGGCCATTTGCGTATGTGTGGTGGCAGACAAAACATTAGCTGCGCCAAAATACAGAAAAAGTGGCCAAATGGGCCATGGTGGTGATGACCGAGGGCAGCGGGGGAAGAAGGAACCTTTGTGGGGCCCCCAATGGCCAAGAGGAAGCCTCCCAAAGGGGCTAAAGGTTAAAAATAAAAATAAAAAATCCATGAACCCCCCCCCCAACAGTCGGGGTGTGTGTGTTCAGCTCAAGGCCAGATTGAACAGGGGGTGGTTCGGTCCAACCTCAGCCTTCAAACCGAACCAGCTCGACGTCAAACCTTCGAATGTCGAGCCGGTTCCACACATCCCTAACCCCTGGTTCCAGTGTTGTGAGAGAGGGAGAAAAATTTCTCTCTGCCCACCCTCTCCACTCCATGCATAATTTTATGCACTTCGATCATGTCTCCCCTTAGTCACCTCTTTTCCAAGGTAAAGAGCCACAGATGCGGTAGCCTAGCCTCATAAGGAATGTGCTCCAGGCCCCTGATCATTTTGGTTGCCCTCTTCTGCACCTTTCCCAGTTCTACGATATCTTTCTTAAGATACGGTGACCAAAGCTGTATGCAGTTCTCCAGATGTGGCCGCACACCTGGAGGGCTTGCAGACCACTGCCTCTTACCCTGCTAACTGAATAAAGGGGCACCTTTTAAAAGTGATGTTTCTCTTTATTTCTCAGCAGGAGAGCAACTGGCCCTATCTAACCCCAACACAGCATCCCTACAGTGGCCATTGCTGATGTCTATCTCAAGTTTATTTTTTAGACTGTGAGTCCTTTGGGGATAGGGAGCCATTTTATTTATTTATATCTATGTAAACCGCTTTGGGCACTTTTGTTGAAAAGCTGTATATCAAATCAAATCAAAACTTTATTGTTACGGTTATTTGACCAGCAAAACACAAAGTACAAAAACTTTACATAAAAGTGAGCTAAAAGCTGTCTATAAATATTTGTCATATTTGTATGCCTCTTCCATGCCTAGAGTTGCCAACTCTCACTGAAGTTATTCCTGGGGACAATTTTCCCCCCCCATTGCTTTTCACAACATTAAGTCATTAAAATATTGAGGATTACTTTCCACAGTCACCTGAAAATTCATGCTGATTCCTGGAGACTCCAGGTGAATCTTGGAGGACTAGCAAACCTATCCATTCTCCACCACTTATTTTCTGGTTTTAAACTTCAAGAACTAAGTCTCTCAAGCAGAGACATCACTGGAGAAATCAAGTTTTTCTTTTTCTTTATTTAAAGCACAGAGTTGCCTTATGAAACATTCTAGATGATTATGCCTTGACCTGCAAGACTGACCTAGGCCGTTTAAAAAAATCATTTTGGTAATCCCCCCTGGTTCAGGCACATCGAGTTTAATCCGACTGCTTTAAAAACCATCCTCATGGTAGCTATTTGATCATAGAAAATCTTTACTAATTAGCTTTATGTTAATAATGAGAAACTGATTATACCTGCAGGCTACGGCAACGCAGTTAACTCTTCCATCTATCATGAATGTTGTATTTCTTGCTCTGCACAGTACGTAACAACAAAAAACAGCAATGGCATTTTCATGGACTTCTTTTTATAATAAAGCTGTCAGTACCAGCTATCAATTTCCAGGATTTTCCCAGCACCAGCTTCTAATAGGCCTCCCTCCCCGTTCCCTAACTCCCTGTTGAGAATTAGTATCAAAATTCAGAGGCTGGCAACAAATAAGTGAGGATTCTGCAAGCCCCAAATATGAAATGATGAGCAGCCACAGTATCATGAGCATTAGCTGTGGAAGCTGATTCATCGATGTTTTTGGGAAGTTGAGGCGACTCATTAAAAACCTGGTCAACAACTACAAACACAGTATGATCAAAGCGTGGCAAAGAGTGGGATTGGACTCTTAGCTCTGCTACATCCAGGGACTAGGGCTTCTGAGCACAGCCTACAAAGAGACAAGGTGTATGTGTGTGTGAAGGCTCACTACATTCAATTGGTACCCTGCATTTTGACAGGGTACAGATTGCATGGACAGAATCTGCACACTTATTTGTATTATACTTATAAGTATTTATTTGTATTTATATACTGCCCTTCATCTTAAGACTCAAGAGCAATTAACAACAAGATACAAACAATTCAATAAAAACATAAAAACAGAATATAGCTAAAAAATTTAAAAGAGCAAAGGACAGCTTATTGGCCAAAAGCCTGGATAGAGAGGGCAGTCTTCACTTTCCTCCTGAAGTCTGGAACTGAGAGCATGTTCCAGAGCCTGGGGGCTACTACTGAGAAGGCCCTGCCCTGCGTACTTGACCAATGGGCCTCCACGGGCATCGGCACACAAAGCAGAACCCTCCCTCCCGATCTATTCAGGTGGGAGCAGACAGTCCCTTAGGTACCCAGGGCCCCAGCCATTTGGGGCTGTACAGGAAAAAATCTTTTGCATTGTGTACACATAGGTTGTGTGCACAGGATATGACCAACACAGTGAGGATTGCACTCACAATCCTGATACCCATTCCACATGTTGACTGTCTAGGGTGCAAGGCACTTGGCTCTTTCTCACAATCACGTGAGAGGGCTTGTGGGTGGGTGACAGGGAAGGCAGCAGAAGCTTGCCCTTTCTGCAGCTGATCCAGCTGCCAGGGGTGGGCAGGTTAGGGCAAGCGGATCATGCACCCAGATGGTCCACTGCTGCCCCAGGCAGCACGGAGGTCAGGATGCCCAATCCCAGCCCCTGGAAGTCCCACAATCCTCACGTGAGTGCACGGTGCGTTGTGGGGCTCCCCCTGGTGATGGCAAGGAGCCCACTCCCATGCCAGCACTGACTGGGAGCAGCCGGCGCCCGCAAACGAACAGTTAGCCCAAGTTCACCTTGGCTAACTGGTGGACCTGCAAACATGGCCCCGGCAGGAGCGGCTTGGCTCCCGCCAATTCTCATGGGAAGCCTAGCCAGGGCTTGGCTGCTCGTGAGAACAGCCTCACTGACAAACAGACAAGAAGAACCTATCTCTATTAAGATCAAACTAGACAAGGCAACAGAGATAATGATTGGATCCTTGCATTTTGATAAAGTATGTGAGTGAATGAGTAAGAGAGAGAGAGAGCCTCCAGGAACTCCCTTGAGGGGGATAAGGTTAATAAAAATATGTTTTTTTGTATTTTGTTTTTTTAAAAAAACCTTCATGAACGTTCATGAACCCTCTGAACAGGACCGAACAGGAGATGGTTGGGTTCGACTCCGAACCTTTGGACCAAACATGATTGACGTCAAACTTCTTGAATGTCAAACCTGTTCGCACATTCCCTAATCTGTAGTAGCTGAACTAGGCTTGGTTGCTGGTTCAAGACCAGGAGCCCCCAACAAAGGCTTAATACCACAGAGGAATCTTGAGATTTCTTATGAGATGGACACACATTTTTTAACCAGAAACTATAACTAAAGGACAACACCAAAGGTAGAACATAAAATCAGATTTGAACTCGATTTCTGAATCTAATCAAACATTCCTATGAGAAGTCTTGTTGGTAGATTGTTGAGTTATGGTGAAAGAAGCATACATGTGACAAATGGGTTCAAAACAGATAATTACTAGTACAGGGTTTTAAAGAAAAATATGATCAATATGACAGGAAATGGAAGGGAACAGTCAGTTTGTTCTAACTGGAGGGCTAGAACAGATCTGTTCAAACTGATCCAATGCCAGATTTCTCATCTGTGGGCAATATAAAATCTGAAGCAGAATTTCTTCCACAAGCGTAGCCTGGATTTTTGATTCACAGGCTCAGTGTGCAGATACAACAATCAAAAGAGTGCCTGCAAAACATTCAAAGCATTTTAGCAACTACAGGTAACCTTCCCATCAACGTCAGATGTTAAATAAGGGACGTATCTAAAAAGTAGGGCTTCAGCCTTTAAGGTCTTAATCTATTTCAATCAATTAAAAATCTTTAAAAGTAGGCTAAAAGGCATCTCTGATTAATTGAGCTGCATATATTTTTAAACAGAATTTAATATAGTTTTTATTACACAGCAGGCACCATCTTGGCAGAGACATCCCTCCCTCATATAAGAGGGAAAAGCCTCTTCAGAGATGATCCCTGCTATGATATATATGTTTCTTTCCTCCAAAACTATTGTTTTACTTGTATGGGAAATTATGTATATTTTAAAAGAAAGTAGTACTCATTTGATTAATAATAATAATAATAATAATAATAATAATAATAATAATAAATAATAAATAATAAATAATATATACTAAATAAACAATGTTGGATGGCTACCCCACAACAAATTGTTCTCTGGGCAGTTCACAATAAAACAACAATAGAATAAAACATACAATTAACATATATACAATGAAACCAAAAATTACAATAAAATACAAACAAACCTTTTAAACTTTAAAACACACACAACTATTTTAAAGGCCTGGGAACAGTGTTCCCTCTAAGGCATACACATGTGCACACGCTCACAAGTCCGCTCAGTTAATTTTAGATCCCGCTCAGGTTTAACCAGGAAGGCGCCACGCTGAATGCATGTGCGCACATACTGCCTTGAGACTGCCGCCCAGAACAAAATTCATTCCACACCCCGATGAAAAAGAATTAGAGAGAACACTGCGTGGGAAAGGCCTTTAAAATAGTTAGGACAGAAAGGCCTTCACCTGGAATCTAAAAGGACAAAGTGATGAAACAAGCCTCACTGGGGAGGCTATTCCATAAAAGGGGTGTCACCACTGAAAAGGCCCTCTCTGCCTCACCTTATTTGGCAGGGATACTCAAAACAGGGCCTCTGGAGAAGATCTCAAGGTCCAGGTAGGGACATATAGGGCAAGGTGATTTCTCAGGTAACCTTCTCACCCCACTGTCCACTGAAAACCCATGATGGCTTTGTGCCACCCTTGGGACAATTGTGCCCACCACCGTTGCCCACACTAAGGAGCTCTCTGGCCAGCGAGCCAAGCTCCCTGTCCCTGTCACTCTGGGAACTCCCTGCCACATCCGGCCCTGCTTTCGCCTACCAATCTGCAGGCCTGAAGGGTGAGAAATTCAAACCGACGTCATAAAAAGAACTAAAGGGAGACTCTTGATCGCAAAAAAAGGTCTGAATTTCCTCCCAAAAAACAAAGCTTTGTTTCCGAAATGGGGTCATTTTGATTCGGCATTTTTCATCTTCAGAGGTGTACAAAACGTCTGAAAGTGCCATTTTCAGACACAAAAAGTTTTGTAGCCAAATTGAAATGCACATCCCTATTCACAATTCACGGAGGAGGAGAAGTCTCTCAGTGGTTAGTAACCATGATGGCCCCCATGATCAGAGGCAGTAGGGCACTGAATACCAGTGCCTTGGGAGCAATGGTAGAAGAGACTATTCCCTTCATGCCTTGCTTCTGGGGGTCCCAGAGAATCTGGCTGGCCACTGGGGAAATGGGATACTGGACTAGATAACCCTGGCTTGGTGTTGCAGAGCTCTTTTAAGCAGATGCTTTAATTGTACATTTTCCTTTTGGATGGTATATGTAACACAAATGTAAATACACATATTTATATGACTGGACACAACTCTGACATGTTTTTTGCTAAATAGTGTACAACTTTTCCATTATATGTGTTATCTTTTCATCCCATCTTTCCTCCAAGGAGTTCAGTGTGGTATACATGGCCTCCTCATCTTCTCCTTCTCAGAGTCACACCGGTAAGGTCGCTTAATCTGCCAGGGGGCAAAGTCACCCAGTGAGGTTCATAGCTGAGCAGAATTTGAACCCGGATCTTCCCAGTTCTAGTCCAGCCACTCCACCACACAGTTTGTTTTGGAGTCTAGCTACTTGCAATGTGTCCAGTTTAAGCAGCACAATACACTTCTAGCCCCCTGAACACAGAGATCAGGTAGACCTCTGAGAATATACGAATTGGCTATCCCTATGTCATGGACTGAATCTGGATATTGGCCCAATCAAGACACACAGACACCAACAACCTTGAAGGAGTCAGAAAGCAACCCACACTTCCCCTAGCAACTACCTGTGAAGCCCAGTTGAACTTTGAGAATGGTGGCTATTTGCTGGTGTGTCAACAATGCTGGATTCAATGGAGAGTGGTTCAGTGCAGGGAACTGAGCTAAGAGACAGCAGTCCCCCTTTAGCCCTGCAATTCCATCACCATCAAGTAGCATTGCCCTAAGGTTCTTTTGATCCCCACACAAGCTTTCCTAACTCAACCCAAATTATCCATTTTTCTCTTTGATCTCAATTTTCCTTTTACAAGTAACTGTTTCTTTTCTCTCTGAACTATGCTGAAGTGGTGAGAACAGTGCGTAATGTATCAATGGCAACACTTCAAAAGGAGGAAAAAAGGGAATGAAAAAACACACACATATCAGGTTGTCAGTAATTGGTTTTTTTAAAAATTCTGAATCACTATAATTTGGGGGAGGGGTCATAGCTCAGTGACAGAGCACATGCTTTCCATGCAGAAGGCACCAGGTACAGTCTCCCAGTAAAAGCATCTCAGGGAGCAGGGCTGGGAAATACCTCAACCTAAGATGCAGAAGAAACAAAACCTGTGAGAGCAGACATAAGAACAGACCTGCTGGATCAGGCCCAAGGCCTATATAGTCCAGCATCCTGTTCCATACAGTGTCCCACCAGCTGTCTCTGAGAAGCCCACAAGCAAGAGTAAGGGCATACCCTTTCTCCTGCTGTTCTTACCCTGGAACTGGTATTTAGAGGCATCTTGCCTCTGAAGCCAGAGGTGGCCTATAGCCACCAGACTAGTAGCCAGTGATAGACCTGTCCTCCATGAATCTGTCTAAGCTCCTTTTAAAGGAATCCAACCTAGTGGTCATCACCACACCCCATGGCAGAGAATTCCATAGAATAATTACGTACTGTGTGAAAAAGTACTTCCTTTTGTTGGTCCTAAAGTTCCTGGTCTTAATTTCCTGGTTCTAGTGTTGTGAGAGAGGAATTTTTAAATCTCTGTCCACTCTCTCTACTCCATGAATAATTTTATACACCTCTATCATATCTCCCTATAGCTGCCTCTTTTCCAAACGAAAAAGCCCCAGATGCTGTAGCCTTGTCTCATAAGGAAGGTGCTCCAGGCCCCTGATCATCTTGGTTGCCCTCTTCTGCACCTTTTCCAGTTCTACAATGTCCTTCTTAAGCTACATGACCAGAATTTTACACATTTGCCATTTTGTCACCCACTCCCCCAGTTTGGAGAGGTCCTTTTGGAGATCCTCACAATCTGGTTTGGATTTCATTATCCTGAATAGTTCCATGTCATCTGCAAATTCGGCCACTTGGCTGCTTACTTCAACTTCTAGATCATTTATGAATAAGTTAAAAAGCACTGGCCCCAGTACAGACCCCTGGGGGACCCAACTTCTTACTTCCCTCCATTGTAGAAACATTTATTCCTACCCTGTTTCTTACCCTCAATTTATTCCTACTCCGTTTCCCGTCTTTCAACCAATTACCGATCCACAATTGAACCTATCTTCTTATCCCCTGACTGCGAAGTTCACTCAAGAGCCTTTGGTGGGGAACTTTGTCAAAAGCTTTTTGGAATTCCAAGTATACTGTGTTAACGAGATCCCCTTTATCCACATGCCTGTTGACACTCTCAAAGAATTGAAAGTGTTAGTGAGGCAAGACATGCCCTTGCAGAAGCCATGCTGGTTCTCCTTCAGCAAGGCCCGTTCTTCTATATGTTTAACAATTTGTCCTCAAGTATGCTTTCCATCAATTTACCTGGCACAGAAGTAAAGCTAACTGGCCTGAAGTTTCCGGGATCCCTCCCCCCCAGTCCCTTTTTGAAAATCAGAGTTATATTGGCTACTTTCCAGTTCTCTGGTACAGAGCCTGATTATAGGGACAAGTTGCATATTTTCTCTAGGAGATCAGCAATGTCACATTTGAGTTCCCTTCAGAACTCTTGGGTAGATGCCATTTGGCCTTGGTGATTTGTTAATTTTCAGTTTTTCAAGACAATTTAGAACATCCTCTCTTGTCACCTCAAACTGGCCCAGTTCTTTAGCCTCCAAGCCTGAGCAGCTCAGTTCTGGAGTGAGTATATGGTCAGTCTCTTCTGCTGTGAAGACAGATGCAAATAACTAATCCATTTTCTCTAAAATCTCCTTATTACCCCAAATAATCTTTTTCATGCCCTCATCATCTAATGGTCCAGCCACCTCCCTGGCAAGTTTTCTGCTTCTGATATATTTAAATAGGTTTTTGTAATTCCCTTTACACTGTTAGCTATATGCTTCTCAAACACTCTCATTGCATCCATTTATTGTCGCCTTGCATTTCTTTTGCCAGAGTTTATGTTCCTTTCTCTTCTTGTCATTTAGGCAGGACTTCCATTTTATGAAGGAAGTCTTCTTCCCTTTTATAGCTTCCCTGACTCTACTTGTTAGCCACACTGGCATCCTCCTGAACTTGGTTGTACCTTTCTTCCTTCTTGGTATACATTCCAAATGTGCTTCTAGTACTGTAGTTTTAAATATATTCCATGCTTTCTGGAGTGATTTGACCCTCCAGACTTTCCCTTTCAACTTCCTTCTTACCAGTCCCCTCATTTTTGATAAGTTTCCTTTTCTGATGTCCAACATATCTGTGTTGGACTTCCTTGGCAATGATCCACTTGCGTATAAGCTGAATTGGATCACACTATGGTCATTACTCCCCATTGGTTCTGCAATTCTGACATCTCACACCAGGTCCTGGGCTCCACTCAGGATTAAATCCAAGACTGCCTTCTATGGTTGGTTCCATGAACAACTATTCTAAGGCATAGTCATTTAGCATGTCTAGGAATTTGGCCTCTCTGTCAATACCAACACGTGAATTTGCCCAGTCTATGTGAAGGTAATTGAAGTCACCCATTGTTACAGCTCTGTCTCTCTTTGACAACTCTCTGATTTGCTTCGCCAACTCCAGGTCACTCAGCATTTTGAGCTGAATGGTGATAGCACATCCCTAGTAACACATTTCCTTTCAGTCTTCATATTGTCATGCAGAATGATTCTGTGGAGGACTCTGGTTCTCCTAGGTTTCCTAACTTGTTGGATTCTATCCCTTCTTTAATAAACAGAGCTACTCCACCCCCCAATCTGCCCCTCCCTGTCCTCGTAGAGTTTGTATCCAGGAATAACTGTGTCTCACTAGTGCTCACCATTCCTCCAGGTTTGCATTATACCCACTATACATATGTTTTCATTAGCAACCAAGCACTCCAGCTCACCCATCCTGGCAAGGAAACTTCTAGCATTGGTATAAAAGCACCTATATACCAAGTCTCTTACCTGGCATTGGCGTGTGCTATCTCCCTGTGAACTAGATGAACCAGAACTCTGAATCCATATGAGGTAGGCTCATATGCAAAAAGTAGCTACTACTATAGGCAGATTGGAATCAACAATCCGTCTAGTCCAATGATGTCTGGCCTGACGAACTTGTTTCTCAGTAAAGAAGTCTTTCCATGTTTGCTACCCCAAACTCTTTAGCTGGAGATATCAGGAATTGAAGCAAATATGAAGCATGTACTTTACCACTCAGATACAACTATCTAACGTGTAGTGTAATGAGGGACACCAAAGAGATTAAACTGGGATCTTTTACATAGCAGATATAGCCACTGCTGTTGAGCTTTGGTCTTTCTCTATTTTCCCTCTCCCCTTCATATTGCGGTTGGCACATAAGCTTATTCCAGTTATTATAGGATATATTTGCTAGTCTTTGGTTTTCCATGACACTTCTTCAGCCAAGAAACTTGCCTACCAGATAAACACAGAATCAATATGCCGGAAGAGAGATGGAAGATGAGCCCATTCAACCCCTTCCCATGAATACAACCACCCCATTTTGTTGGTTTGTTGGAACTCTCAGAGATAAATTCTAATAATGCTACTTATTTTTCCTAAGAAGCCAGAATCCTTCCTGCTGGGAATAACACAACGTGCAATTTCTACAACTAATTTAACATTTTTTATGTATGCCTCTACGGCGGCTAGAATTATATATGCACAGAAATGGAAGACCAGTGAACTGCCTTCAAAACAAGACTGGCTGATAAAAATTTTGGAATATGCGGAGATGGCAAAACTTACAGCACTATTAAGAGATCAAAACTTGGAATGTTTTAAAGAAGATTGGAAACCATTTTTGTTGTATCTAAAGAATTATTTTCCTACTATGGACTTGACAGCAGGGTTTGAAATTTAGTAAAAATTGCAGGTTGGTTAGATTAATTATGTTTGTAAGGGTTTGAATTTATGTTTTGAATTATTATTATAGCAAGGGTAAATTTTATAGTTGATGATTCACGAAGAAATGTGAGCGGGAAGTCCACCTTTTTGTGTGTATTTGTAATGAATGATAATATTATGGTTGTTAAAATTAATAAAAATTGAATTTGGAAAAAAATAATAATGCTACTTATTATTATCAAATTGCCTCAAGCCAGAGACACAGTTCAATACATACAACCAGATGGAGCTATAAGTTTGAAGCCACATCACAACAGCTCCGCCATTATTTAACACTGCTTTGCCTTTTAAAAAATCCTTAGAAAGTCTTCTCTTTCTGTATAATGGCAGCACCGGCCATAGCGCCCACCAGACTGCAAATATAGTTGACAACAGTGAAGCTATGAGGGTCGAGGCTGATAATCTCTTGTTTCCTGGTTGTCTGAAGAGAACGTTTACCAAAAGTCCTTTGCGCCTTGTTTCCCGCAAAGAAACAAACTAAAGGCTGGGTTCTCCCTCGCCTTGTTTATAGATGCCTGCTTCACATTATGTAGGAACTGATACTGCATTTTTCCATGACATCTCTCATAAATATTTCCAATAATCAGGGGACCAATAACAAGTTTCTACAAAACCAAGCAAACAGAATGTCCCTCCCAAGATACTTGTCTGAGCTGAGCCTTCACCATTTATTCATTCACATTCATTCATTCATTCAATTTATATACCACCTGACTCCAAAAGCTCTAGAGGTTCACAACCATAAATACAATAAAACAAACTATTAAAACACCAATGAGTTAAAACTGTTTAAAACATTCAAAGATTACTAAAACCCAGGCTAGAAATATGTTTCTTAAGGGCTTTTGTAAAGGTTGACAAAGACGTTCGGCCATGGATATCTATAGAATATCTCTTCCAAGAACTGCAACTAAACTTTGCTTCAAGTGAAATTTTGAGGAGAAAAATCCAAGGAATTTTGAGGGAAGCAAAACAAAAAATTTTTAGTCTAGTGAAAGTTCTCAGCATGCTTCCATATCATGGGACTGACAAAAATATGGATGTAAATAGGCAGAAAATGTTGTTATCCCTTGTACAATTAGGAGTCCTGTCCTGAAGAAGAAGCTCACTATGCTGTGGACAACATTTAGCTTTGCTAAAACTAGGAGAAATGAGTCTTTGCATGAGTCCACACATCCTACTTATTCTTAAACAAGTAATTTTTAGCCCATTGAATAACGGGCGCTAGGAAGGGAAGGGGCCGAAAACCGCCCTCCCGCCCTCCCAGCTACACGAGCCCTACTCACCCGAGTCAGCCCGCAAGAGCCGGGCAAAGTGAAAGCATGTTTTCAAAAGGTACAGAGAGGAGCTCGCGAACAGAGCTCCTCTCTGTGCTAAGCCTCTTCCCGAACTGGTGCTCGGACGCACCAGTTCGGGAAGAGGCTTAGCACAGAGAGGAGTTCTGTTCGCGAGCTCCTCTCTGTACCTTTTGAAAGCATGCTTGCACTTCGCCCGGCTCTTGCGGGCTGACTTGGGTGAGTAGGACTCGGGCAGCTGGGAGGGCGGGAGGGCGGTTTTCTGTGGCGGCTCTTATTCCTTGGGGGGGGGAAGTCAGGCAGCTGGGAGGGCGGGAGGGTGGTTATCGGCTGTGGGGGCGCCGCCGCCAACCTCTATGCCGCGGCCGGTCTCCCCGGCCGGGCAAGGGCCCCAAGCCGGCCGGCTTTGGCGGCGGCGCCAGGCCTCGGCAGCAGCTCTGCCACCACCTCGGCCGGCTTCCCCTGCCGCCTCCTCCTCCCCCCGCCCGGCTTCGGCGGCGCGGCCATGGCTCTGCCGCTGCCTTGGCCGCGCCGCGTCCTCTGGCTGAGGCAGCGGCTTTGCCGCTGCCTCGGCCAGTGTCCCCCACTGCCGCTTACCCGGCTTCTTCGGGTAGCCGCTTCTGGCCGCCCAAGATGGCCGCTGGGTGCTGGCAGTCGTGTCTCCCTGGCTCTGTTCTGGGCATGCGCTTCGCGCATGCCCAGAACCGCCGAGGAAGGCACGGACGGACACCAAGCATTTTATTAGAGAGGATGAGACGATATACTGATGATGAAATTTATTTATTTGATTGATTGATTGATTGATATACTGCCCTTCCAAAATGGCTCAAGCAGTTTACAGTTAAAACAAACCACTAAAACAGTAAAGAGCTAAAACAAATTACACACAATATAACAACTAATAATTTAAAAACATTTCAGAACAACAATTAAACCATGACAGTAATAAAAACCCCGAAATCAGGTTTTAAATGTTAAAATAAACCAGATTTTAAAACCCCAACATTTTGGATGCTGAATAAGCTTGGGTGAAGAGATGGGTTTTCAGGTGTTTTTTTAAAATTGCCAGAGATGGAGAGGATCGTATCTCAGCAGGGAGCGCATTCCACAATCTCGTGGCAGCAACCGAGAAGGCCCGTCTCTGTGTAGCCACCAAATGAGTTGGCAGTAATTAGAGACGGACCTCCTCAGATGACCTCAATGGGCAGTGTGGCTCATAGTGAAGAAGACGCTCTCTTAAATACCCAGGGCCTAAGCCGTTTAGGGCTTTGTAAGTTATAACTAGCACTTTGTGTTTCGTCCAGAAACCTATTGGCAGCCAGTGTAACTCCATCAGTAAAGGAGTAACATGGTCTCTTCGAGATGACCCAGAGACCAACCTGGCTGCCGCATTCTGAACCAACTGAAGTTTCCGGACTACATACAAAGGCAGCCCCACGTAGAACGCATTACAAAAGTCCAATCTGGAGGTTACCAACAGATGTACCACAGTTTTGAGGTCATTGATCTCGAGAAACGGGCGCAGCTGATGTATCAGCCGAAGCTGATAGAAAGCACCCCTGGCCACCGCCTCAACCTGAGAAACCAGGGAGAGGTGTGAATCCAGAAGTACTTCCAGACTGCGAACCTGTTACTTTTGGGGAAGTGTGACCCCATCTAGAAAAGGCAGATCAAAATCATCTCTGGAGTTCTGACCCCGCACAATAAGTACCTCCGTCTTATCTGGATTCAGCTTCAGTTTATTCTCCCTCATCCAGCCCATTACTGCTTCCAGGCAAGCATTTAGGGACGAGGGTAATATGCACTGCATTGCTCCAAAGATAAATTTCAAATGACTTCCCTAATGTGTAAAAGATATTAAAATAACTTACAGATTTTTCCACAAAACATGTAAGGTAAAACCAAACCGAGCAAACGTTTTGGTTTAACGCACCATCCTCAGTGCTACATTTAGCATGCCAGCTGAAGGCACTTAAATACAGAAGCTGAGCTAAGAATTATTACATGATATCACCAATTTTAATGTAGAGCTGCCATTGAATTTTACTGTATTCAAATTAATCAAGCAAATCTGGAAGTCTGAACAAAAACCACAAGGAAAAAAAGAATTTTGAGAATTCTAGTATAATTTTCTGGGTGGGTGGGGACTTGGTCCACCTCTGGACTGTTGCCAGATTTCACTCAAAACATAATTCATGTAAATATGGAGGTCACTCCTTGGGCAAAACATCCAAAGAATTTTGAGAAAAGCAAAGAGATTATTTAAAATTGCTGACTACATTTATACACTACCTTTCTGTCAATACATTCAAGGTGCTCTAGAGCAGGGTTGTCAAACTGTGGCCCTGCAGCTGTTGTTGGCTTACAACTCTCATCATCCCCAGTCACAATAGCCAGTAGCCAGGGATGATGGGAGTTGTAGGCCAACCACAGCTGGAAGGCCACAATTTGACAACTCTGCTCTAGAGCTTAAAATGATTGCTTACAATTTAATAGACACCATTTTTAAAAAGACAGGGAAGGCAGAGGAAAATAAGCAAACTCAGGCCGGAACCAAAATATCAGTTGGTCTCAACTGAACACTGGCTATTTATTTGAATGGCCTCTGCATGTGTGCAGAGGCCTTCTACACTCTCTGTAGTTACCACATGGAGGCCCAAACTGAGCCGCTGCTGCCAGCCTGGGCTGTTATGGGGTAGGCCAGTGGTGTTAGAGGACACCCAACTGCCACCTTCCCGCTGGTGGTGGGAAGGTGAATTCCCCTCTTGCCCCCCGCCCCCGCCGTGGGAAACCCAATTTGCTTGTAAAGGGGAATCCTCAGCGCTTTCCCCTTTAGAAGCATTGCCCTGAACCAGTTTGAACCAGTTCTGTTCAAAACAGGGTTGGTCCGGTTTGAACTCAGACCAGCACTTGAGTTCTTGGGGGGAGGTCCAGTTTGAACTCAGACTAGTTGAACTAGTTTGCACACCCCTAGTAATAACTAAAATATCCCAGTTTCACAGAGCTGGAGATTAATGTAGGTCTTTCACTAGGCAGAAAGTCAATAGATTGTGTAGTTTCTGGGTGATCCTAATAAAAGTATTACTAGAATGTGGCTTTTGGATCTTTTCTTCTGGATCAGCACGGCTACCTACTATTTTTATGGACTTCAGAGAATACTGCCTTTAGCTGCCCAGCAGAGGGATTTTGCAGCTAATGGAAAAATCCTTTGATGACCTGGAGATAGGGCTTTTTTGAGGGTGGAATGTCCTCCAACTATTAGATGTTAATACCAATTTGGCTTCTTCTTTGTGAAACACCTAGCTTTCGCTCTCTATTTTATAAGGAGCTGTGTGCTTCAATTAGTGCTGGAATCAGAACAGAGTAAACTGCCACTTTATATTTTCCAAAAGTGTGATACTACCATTATTAACTCTTCTTCATCCTGGAAGCCTCAGATGAAGTCTGAGAACATGTGCAACACCTTGTGAGGTTGGTGGATATGAGTCTCCATTACTTCTCCTGACTCCTTCTTAAGATTCTCATCAAGAGCAGACTTTAGGGGAGGGGGCATTTCCTTTATCTCCCCCCCCCCAAATCATCCAGCCTGTGGAAGGATTTTCAGTAACTCGAAAACCAGCTGCTCAAGGTTTTGTGCCATTTGGGTAGGTCTGAAAAAGGTATTACTAGAATGTAGTTTTAGGCAAAGCGGTTTTTGATACAACTAGCAAAATTACTCAGGAGAGTTTGTTCTACACATCCTTATTTAGCAGCATTTTCTGATGGCAGTTAAAAGTATTCAACACACATCCCATGATTATGATGATTTCATAATGAAAACTCCCCAAGGGAAGCATACAGATGTACTGTAAAAACATACTGACATATTGTGCTATGTCCCCAGGTAAATGTATTAACACTTTCTTCCATTCAAGAGAAAACAATGTTAAATTTTTGACAACAATAGCAAAGGAGTCCCCTGAGCCAGATACTTGGGTCTTGGAAGATAACTCCTGAAATTAGAAGATGCAGCCGTCTATCAAAGCAAAGAAGAGGAAAGATTGAAAGGGTGTGGCTGGGATCCAAAGAACCGTGCAACTAATTTTGCTTTGAGTTGGAGTTTTCGGAAGACTCCACTCTAGCTCCCACTCCATGGCTAACAACGTTTGAAACTGGGGTCAGTCAAAGTCAACACCTAGGCAGATCCCAACCTATATTCATACCTGGGGGACACTTGGACCTCAAACTGACTGATTCACTTGGATTGGATGAACAAAGGTGTTGGAATACTCCCTCAACAGACCTAAATCTGAAATTTAGTGCACACATAAACCTCATTCTCACAAGCAATAGATAAAGGTGGTGATTCTGCATCTGGGCTGCTCCAGAACATAAGTATAGTCTGATGGGATAGGAACATTTAGTTATCTGAATCCCCACCTGATGTATAACCCTCGAAGAACAGATGTACAACCTCATCTGCTGTTTGTGAGAAGTAGTTTTGAACTATACCCAGTTGGAGTTGCAGACTTGTTAGTAAGCTTTAGGAAGCATTCCTTCTTTGGGAGAAATGTTTAGAAAAGGGTGCTTGAAAATTATGAAAGTATTCATGTGAGATATCTGGATTTTTAAAAAATCTAACATATGTGCATCAGTGCACAGCAATGGAATTAGTAGTGGACTGGACAACATTCAGGCTACTTAGTTATGAGCACCATTGACATCAATGAGACAAGTTAGTCATGGCCAACGTAGGAAGCTGCCTTATAACCACTGGTCCATCTAGCTCAGTATTGTCTACACAGACTGGCAGTGGCTTCTCCAAGGTTGCAGGCAGGAATCTCTCTCCGCCCTATCTTGGAGATGCTGCCAGGGAGGGAATGTGGAACCTTCTGCATGCAAGCAGGCAGATGCATTTCCCAGAGTGGACCCATCCCCTGAGGGGAATATCTTACAGTACTCACATATGTAGTCTCCCATTCAAAAGCAAAACAGGGTGGACCCTACTTAGCAAAGGGGGCAATTCATCATGACTAACCTAGCCTGGATGCTGCCCAGTGGTTTTAATGCACATTAGCATGAAGAAAAAATTATTTTTCTAAAAAGAAAAGCCCTAATTCAGTTCTTTTTAAAGCCTGGTGTTTATAGTTATTAGAACACAGCAAGGGAGTTTTTAAAAAGGATCTTTTAATGTATATTAGCATGCACATCTGCTCACAACAATGGGTCTGGAAAAATAGAGGGGGCAATGTCCTTTTAGGTTAAAAATGGTGCTGAAACAGCAGCAGCTTGAGGGAACAAAGACTGCAAACAGGTGTGAGAAAAATGCAAAACAGTCTAAACCAGGGGCCTTTTGTAGACCTTTTCACACCCTTTGAATGAGCAGTATTCACATCAAAACAGAATATCACAAAAATTCACATACTAATGAGAAAGAAGTCTTCATTCACAATTATCTGTGTTATTTTGAAAGCCAGTTCTGCTATCAAACTTTGCTTCTTTCCATCGATGCATAATTTTAAAATGCTTTTTTAAAAAGCATAGCACTTAGAAAAGAATGCATACTGTCTAGACCTTTCGACAAGTAGAGAGTTGAACCAACATTTTAAATCCACGTTTTAAAAGTTTAAAACCACTGTGTCATCCTTCCCATGCCACAAAAATTTAAGCACAATAAAAATGCACATATTTCATACCATAAGAAGGACCTCTATTCCCATTAATACCCAGAGGTTAAGAGACAGTGGTATTCACTCACCCAAACATGCAGCGCAGAGATATATCACTTGTGGCTTCACCCATTTCTTATGCCCCACAGATACGGGCTCTATTCAGATGTTCTTTAAACACACAGAACTGCGAACATGAAGTTGAACTGGTGTTCAGATGTTCTTTGAATATTCAAATAAATATCTTTGGGTAACAAGACTTCAGAACAAGTCAGTCTTTGCCTACAGAGAAATTACACAGTAATGTCTTACAACAGCAGGGTTTTCTACATGTCATCCAAGACAGCTGGAGCCTACCGCAGTTGGAAACAGGATACAAGGAAGCAGAGATGTACCCCTGGATGGATCCGGTCTGACAATTCTGGTGGATACCTGCAGCTCCTGCCGTATACTTCACACTGTGAAACATCTGTCACAAAATGCCCAGCAACCTTGGCAATATGTGCAACAAATTAATAAAATGTCATTTATTTAAGGCTAAAATTAGAACACATGTAACAATAAGCACAGCAAATTGGTTCGCAGTAACAAGATCTTCTGCTCTGGCTTTATTACATTCAATTATTATTTTGGAAGAAGGCTGATGTTAAGAGTGGCTGTGGCATTGTGCCATTAATTTATGATTTCTCACACACACACACACACACACACACACACACACACACACACACACACTTTTACAAATGCAGGGATGACCAACTGGCAACCCAAGTACCAGATCCGGCAGCCGAGGCAATTTTATTTGCCCACCAGTGGTCTTATTAAATTTTAATAAAAGCATGGTCAAAATATTTGCTCACAATCTTACATACTTTTAAAGAAGTCTTGCAACATCCATCATGTTAGCTGTTGGGTTTGCTTTTTTTATTATGAGAATAAAGCTTATTCTATTGAAACTGACTATTGTATCTGTTAACAATAGATGTTTTTCCTACTTCGGAATACTTATTATTCCCGAGAACTGGGTCAGAACTCTATCTGTAGTAAGGAAGTGGCACTGAACAGATTATTTTATCCTACATATCCAAGAAGGGGTGAATGATTTTTGAGCCTTATCTGGATCAGATAAGACTTGATAGCAATTACAGAGCTGTGACGAAACTTCATCCACCACCGCCACATATTTATATACCGCCAACAAAAGTTTCCAAAGTGGTTTACACAGAGAAGTAATAAACAAAATGGACCCCTGTCCCCAAAGGGCTCACAATCTAAAAAGAAACATAAGAAAGACACCAGGAACAGTCACTGGAGGTACTGTGCTGGGGGTGGATAGGGCCAGTTACTCTCCCCCTGCTAAATAAAGAGAATCACCATGTAAAAAAGGTGCCTCTTTGCCTAATTAGCAGGGGCACCACCATGTCCTCTCTCAAAACCTTCTGGTATTTCCCATACAGGCTTTTAGATTTGTCGTACAAGAACTCTTTCTCATTCTCATCTAGAGAAGGGTGGCTGGATCTGCCCGCAGATACGTTTTTGCTGGCCCCCAGGTAGGGATATCCTGCAGCAACAGCAGGAACCAGGATGAGCTCTTGGCCCATCCCATTCACAAGCAACTGCAGCTCAATGCAATTGGCCACTTGCGACCAGATGAGATGCATGTGACAGTGAAGGTCCAATCAGTAAGTGAACCAGCTGCTGATGCTTGAGCAGCAGGAGCAATGGATGGATGGATGGAGTGGTCTGGAACAGTGTCAGCAGCAGCAGCATTAGGAGAACACAGGCAGAGAGCACCCCAGAAAGGCAGAGTCCTGCTTCCAGCCACTCCCCTCTTCTCCAAGGGGGGCTCTCCTCTCTGGATACTTGCCTTACAATGCCATCCTATGCATGTTTGCATCTATGCATATGCAGAAATAAGTCCCATGGTGTACCCATTGAGGCTTACTCCCAAGAAAGCTTGCCTAGGGTTGCAGCCTGAAAAACAACAGTGACTTTGGAAGAAGAGAGGACTTGGCATTTGGGGCAGGTATGCAATTCAGATGCCCCACTGACTGAGCAGGAACAGGGCCTATTTTCTGGTCATTGTTCTTGGTTAACAATGTGGGTCCCCTGACAGGGCAGTGGGGGTGGGGGGTGGGGCAGATATTCACAAATATGGCTTTCATTAATGTTGCTAATTTTAATAGAATAATTAATGCACTGAAAATTAGCCTCGGCTCCCATACACCAAGTCATGGTTGGCATTTGAGTGGTACACCCCTGACCTAACAGTTCACTATTCAGATTGTTGCTTCTGATGGGCTCCAGAACATCTTACAATATCTAACTTGCTTAGTGAGAAAAGAGACACCTTTCAAAGTGGCGATTCTGTTTATTGAGCAGGGGGAGAGCAACTGGCCCTATCCAGCCCCAGCACAACATCCCTCCAGTGGCTGTGCTGGTATCTGCCTTATGTTTCTTTCTAGATTGTGAGCCCTTTGGGGACCGGGAGCATCTTATTTATATATTCATTTCTCTATGTAAACCGCTTTGTGATCTTTGGTTGAAGAGCAGTATATACATATTCGCCGTAGTAGTATATGCTTCATGTAGATACGGGACAATAAATTGGCATAGACACCATCCTGAATGATCTAGGATCCAGCTTCAGTTTTTTCCTTCTAGACAGGGGTTTTATTCCAGACTAGGCCTCCTTGGACTTGCAGACATAGGTAAAATGTTGCCTCCCTCTGTGCTAGGCCTAAGAGGACCCCAGATAGATACAACTGAAATTTCAACAGTGGCATAGACCAGAAAGGTATAGGAGGTACAAACATAAGCAAAGCAGCTACATGGTTATACAGCTACACAGCTGGACATAGTTGGGGATAGAAAAAGAAAGGTAAAGCCAAAGGCTTCATCAATAATGAGGCAAGTCTCACGATCAGTGGCAGCACACGATCGCCAAAAAGCGGGCTAGGCTCCCTTAGCCCGCTTTTTGGCAATCGTGAGAATTGCCTCAATATGTGTTTTGAGGGATGCAGGTGTGTGGATGTAACAGGGAGAAAAGGTTTCACCATATAATTGAACTGGGAAGGATTTTGAAACACAGAGAGCAGCAAGGGAAGTCAACATCTGTTTGCTAAAGTGGAAGACTAGTGTAGTGGTAAGAGTGTCAGGGAGACCAGGATTCAGACCCCCACTCAGCCAAGAATTTCACTGGCCAAACTTGGGCCCGGTCACACCTATCAGAAGGTTGTTGTGAGGATACAAAATTCAGAGGTTCTCAAACTTAGATTCTCAGATATTGTCAGACTACAATTTCCATCATACCCCGCCACAGGCTGCAGATGATGGGAATTGTAGTCAAACAACATCTGGGGATCCAAGTTTGAGAGCCCCTGAGCTAAGAGAATGTGTACTGCTGTTAGCTCCTTGGAGAAATGATGGGGGGAAATGAAATAGAATAAAGTTATTATTTGGTATCATTGTATTCAGAATCTTCAATGATTACAGTAAAAAAATCAATCTCTAGAGTGATAGCCTTCCCAAATTTGATTGTTATTTAGTTTCCAAAGATACCTCTGCTTGCTTCTGGCAGTTGCAGGGGGAAAAGCAATACTATGTGTCTAATATTTTATGTATTCAGGAGGAAAATGAAAAAGGCACTTTTTAGTGCCTTTTAGCTTGTAATGTCAGATCCTAGTAATTGGCTTTTTAAAGAAAGATAGAAATTCAGAAAAATGCATAAACCACTCCCCGGATTGGCAGGGAACACGCGCGCACACAAAATCAATTCATGTTGTTTCTCTCTGTCAAGTCAGATTGTTCAGTCACTGCTATTGAGTGAGGACATCTGGGGATTCGATTATTCATTGCATGAATAATAATTCATTGATGCTCAATAAAACTCTCTTACTGGAAAACATTGTTTACTTTGTCTTGTGGTAGCAAGCATGACTTGTCCTCTTAGCTAAGCAGGGTCTGCCCTGGTTGCATATGAATGGGAGACTTGATGTCTGAGCACTGTAAGATATCCTCTTATGGGATGGAGCATCTCTGCGAAGAGCATCTAGGTTCCAAGTTCCCTCTCTAGTATCTCCAAGATAGGACTGAGCGAGATTCCTGCCTGCAACCTTAGAGAAACCGCTAACAGTCTGTGTAGACAATACTGAGCTAGATGGAACTATGGTCTGACTCAGTATATTTATTTTATTTATTTTTATTTTTTTATTTATTACACCTTTATACTGCCCCAAACTCATGTCTCTGGGCAGTTCACAATAATAAAACAGTTAAAAACACATATAAAAGCACATAAAACAATTAAAAACTAACAATTTAAAAAACAATCACAGATATAAAGCCTATACATTATGAAGAAGCTGAAAAAGCCTGAGTAAGAAGATGGGTTTTAAAATATTTTTTTAAAAATTGTCAGAGATGGGGAGGATCGTATCTCAATAGGGAGCGCATTCCATCGTCCCAGGGCAGGAACCGAGAAGGCCCCTCTCCGTGTGGCCAACAGTCAAACTGGCGGCAACTGGAGATGGACCTCCACGGACGATCTCAATGGACGGTGGGGCTCATAAAGAAGAAGATGTTCTCTCAAATACCCAGGGCCTAAGCCGTTTAGGGCTTTATAAGTTATAACTAGCACTTTGTATTTTGCCCAGAAACCTATAGGCAGCCAGGTTGACTCCATCAGCAACGTGGTCTCTCCGAGATGACCCAGAGACCAACCTGGCTGCCGCATTCGGAACCAACTGAAGTTTCCGGACTACGTACAAAAGCAGCCCCACATAGAGCGCATTACAGAAGTCTGGAGGTTACCAACAAATGTACCACTGTTTTGAGGTCACTGATCTCGAGAAACAGGCGCAGCTGGCTTATCAGCCAAAGCTGACAGAAAGCACCCCTGGCCACAGCTTCCTATGTTCCTAACTTTACTGAAGTTTCTGTGCAAGATCCTGAAATGAAATACAATCAGTTTTGAGGGATGAAGTGACAAAGAAATCTAGAGAAGGGTACCAATGTTTGACTTCAAGAATGTACGCTATCTGGGCGGAGCCAGGGGTGGGTTCAAGAATAGGTGAGTTAAATGCACAAAAATATGGTGTATTAGAGAGGCTGGAGAGCTATCCCAAGTTCACTTTGGAAGACATCCTAGAGACTATTCTCACATGCAGCCTAACCCAGGCTAGGGACCCAATCTTGGCAGCCCAGTGCTGCCTAGCCCAGCTGTTAGTCAAGGTTAAGGGAGCAAGTGCTCCCTTACTCCTGGCTACCTACTTGTGTGCAGGTATGGGCTGCTTCCAGGCCGGCCACACACAGAGATGGGAAGCTAGAGATGGTACCCACACATAGAGATGGGTACCTTGGGGGAATCCCCCAATCCAGTGTGGGTGTTGGATGCTGCATTGTGGGATTCATGGAGGCCACGATGAGTACTGGCCTCAGATCAATCTGCGCTGCACAGAGCACGATCCCACCGAGCAACGAAAGATCGTCTGGGGGAAGGCAAAGGTTTGGAAGCCTTCCCCCCACATACCCAGTTGATCATGTGAATGGCCCCCTATTTTGCCAGGCTGGTGGAGGAAAAGGGCCATTCCCTACTCACTGACCGTTACAGAGCAGTTTGGGTTTTTTTTAAAAAAAAATTCATAGGAAATGGGGAGTGAACTTTCCTTGGCTGAAACTCAGAAGAGAACTTTGGAAATCTGCTATTCCTTTGGGAGGGCTTTTTGGAGGCCCCAAATCAAAAACTGGAGAACTTCACCCTCATATATACACCACACACACACACACTTTGTGTACACACACACAAAGTGAAAATGACTTCTGAATCACCAGCTGTAAAATAAGAACCAAAAAAACTTACTGGCTTTGTGTAGATGGCATGAGGCTAAATTCATTAGTGTTTGTAAAGTGTTCTAATAGTCACCGGCAGGTGGTAAAAATGGCTGCCAATTTGAATGCCAGGTAATTTGATAGGATAATTATACGGCTTACTAAAATTAGAGGCTCTTTGCCAGAAGACTTCTGAAGACAGAGTGAACACGAAGGATATAGTTAGAATTTAAAACATCTGGAGAAACCTAATGGGCAACTCTGTCTCTCTTACACACATTGCTTAAGTGTTATAAATAGAACTTCAGAAGGCAATTGGCTAATAGGTGAATTTTAACAATTATGGAAATGTGTTGTTCTTCCAGCAGAAATGGGATGACTTCTTTTCATAGAACAAGAATAGATCCTTTCATACAACTTTACAAATGTGGCTAAATTGATTCCAAAAAAAAAAAAAAAAACCCCAGCCAGGCAAGATCCAAATAAATGATACCCAATGATTGCTTTTATTCTACCGTGTGCTGAAAGGGTAAAGTAGCAAGTGTTGCAAGATGTGGGCTACACAAATAGCAGGTTGTGTGTTCCTCACTGTGCTATTTCAGATTGCAGGTGGAGGACTGTCTGATGGGGATTGGGTCATAGCTCAGTGGTAGAGCATCTGTTTTGCATGAAGATGCTCCCACATTCAATCCCTGGCATCTCCAGTAAGGCAAGGAAAGAATCTACCTGAAACCTTAGAACTCCCGCCAGTCGGTGAAGAAACACTGACTGGTACCAATGGAGAGCTAGACAGACCAATGGTCTGACTTGGTATGAGGCAGCTTCCTAAGTAAATGTTCCCCCATAGAATGCAGGAACTTTGCATCTGGTAGTACAAAAATAGTGCACTTCTAGCTACCATAGTTCAAGAGAAAGATGTATGCATATGGAAGTGGATGCACTGAAGCTCTGGAACAGGATCATGATCATGAACTTATTTGATAAAGGGTAAAAAACTAAAGACAGAATCTGTGAGATTCTGCATGTATGTGACCTATATGTATACATTCAGCTTTTCGTATCAGATCGTGAACCTACAGAAAATATTGCACAGTGAGACGTCTCCAATATACAAGAGATGAAATTATGTTAGAGTTCCCAGGATACCATGACTATAAATGCACATGACAAAATTTCTCTTAAAATCCAAACCTGAGACACATTTTTCAGATCCAGGGAGGTCCAGAAAGATCTTTGTCTGAAAAAACACAGAGTTGCTACCAGTACAGCCAGAATTTAGCTGGATGGACCAAGGGTCTGACTCAGTAAACAGCAGCTTCATGTGTTGATAGATGCATTCATGTCCCAAGACTACAGAAGGAAATGAAATCCATTTCTGTTTTGACTCCAAAAAATTGACCTGTATACTCAATATTACTGTAGCCAATAAGCAAGATTACATGTCAGGTTTTATTGATTTTTACATTAAGATGTTTATTTCCAACCTGTTAATTCTGATAATTATCAATGATACAGAACAGCAGACAGTGGGTTTTGTTGACACAGAAGTTCTAGAAAACCACAATTGTAGAAAATGCAAGGGGGGGGGGGAAATTAGGCCAGACTTATATGAAATTTTAAAGTATGCCTTTACTGCACTCCTGCAAAGAGCCAAACAGAGTACACAAATCTCTAGAGATCACTTGTATAATTTCTTTATCATGTTCCATTTAAAATTTAATTATGTAGTCTACAACAAGAAGAATATAAGGACTTTAAATAGGTCAGTCAATTAACATCTTCACAATCTTATAAAAGGTTTGTTGCAGGAAGATATTTTCTTCAGGTATGCGCAGAAAATCTTGTTGGGGTTGGGGGGAGAGAAGAGACAGACAAAATCCAGGTGTACAGACACAGATGTATAAAAACAAATTAAAAGCTATACTCATTCCTCATTCACTCAGATTTCACACACCTCCCTCTTTGGGAGGAGCTAAATTATAATGGGTGACATCTTAATACTACCCAAAATGGTATCCATGTATGTCAAGTCCTACCCCCAATAACAATGAAAGACACATTCCCATATCATGACATCACCATATTGTTCATTTTCCAATCTAACATTGCCGCTCCTAGGCAAACACACAATAGAGTTGTTGGGTTTTTAAAAATATCTTAACTATAAGAGTTTGCAAGGCAGCTTACATCATCATTAAAGTCACAATAATGCTTCACCACGGGAGGGCAAGATGCCATCGAACCTCAAGCAGGCGGTGGTAAAATCACTATTTAAAAAGCCCTCCCTTGATTCCAGCATCCTTGATAACTATCAGCCTGTTCCAAATCTTCCCTTTTTAAAGCAAGGTATTAAAGTGTGGCCTGGCTGTGCAGCTGCAAAGGGTCTTGGATGATATGGATCATCTAGACCCTTTTCATTCTGGCTTTTGCCCTGCCTTAGTGGATGACCCTGGTGAATGACCAATGCCAGGAACTAGACAGGGGGAGTGCATCCCTGTTGGTTCTGATGGACCTCTCAGCAGCATTCAATACCATCAACCATGGTACCCTTCTGGACCACCTCTCAGGTATAGGGATTGGGGGTGGTGAATTGGAGTGTTTCCTGGCCTTTATTGTAGGGAGATTCCAGAAGGTGGTGCTGGGGGACTTCTGCTTGACTCCTTGGCCTCTGGTCTCTGGGGTCCAGCAAAACTCAGTATTGTCTCCCAAGCTGTTTAACAGCTACATGAAACTGCTGGGAGAGGTCATCCGAAGATCTGGACTGAAGTGTCATCAATATGTCGATGACACTCGGCTCTACCTTTCCCGGAGATCAGATCCTAGGGAAGCAGTGGATGTACTGAACTGGGGCCTGGAGGCAGTGATGGGCTGGATGTAGGCTAGCAAACAGAGGTTAAATCCAGACAATACGTAGGTGCACTTTGTCAGCATAAAAGCCAATTGGGATAGGGTGATTCAACCAGTTCTGGATGGGGTTGTACTCCCCTTGAAAGAGCAAGTGTGCAGCTTGGGAGTGTTGCTGGACCCAGCTCTGCTTCTGGAGGCAGTGGCTGGGGTGCCTTTACACAAAGAGCTGCATCAGCTGCCAATTTATTTACAGATCCAATTCAAGGTGCTGGTTATTACCTTTAAAGCCCTTAACCATTTGGGCCCTGGTCCTCATATTTTGGTCATGGGTATCATCTCAGGGGATGAATACTCATAGTGATTTTTGGCAACATCGTCTTCCCTAGAGACGGAATATATGTGACAGCATTGTTACACTTACAGCTATCTCTGTGGTTTAACCTCTTCTTTATGCCTATTCACAAATAATTAGGATAGAACTGCAGTCATTTTTGCACAAAAGAAAAGGGTTAGAGTCAGGAGTAAGGTAAAAATGAACAAATTGTTACACTCTCTCCATGGAATAATCTTTGGAGGACATGCCTGCCAATTTTCATTTCCATGCCTCC
The DNA here is from genome assembly GCF_027244095.1 of Hemicordylus capensis. Classification (NCBI taxonomy): domain Eukaryota; kingdom Metazoa; phylum Chordata; class Lepidosauria; order Squamata; family Cordylidae; genus Hemicordylus; species Hemicordylus capensis. Next base: position 248,611,173 of record NC_069661.1, read on the forward strand.
AACAATACAATATTATTGTGTTTGTAAAACTCAGAGAGATTCTCACCGTGTTATGGAACGCCACCACCCGAGTATCCATTTCACATGGAAAATCTCTCCCCAGGGGCAGCAGCTATGTCTTCAGTCCACTGGTATGGCAGGGGGTTGGTGGGGGAGAGTGGTTGTGTCCAGGGGTGTAGCTAGTGGAGAGGAGGCCTGTGTTCACCTCGGAGTGAGGGAGATAATGAAGAAAATAGGGGAATGGAGCTGGGGGCCCCGGGTTCTTTGGACCCATCTGCTCAATGATAGCTTCACCCCTGGTAGTGTCAAAGTTCCCTGTGGCACGAACTTTGCTCCACACTGCCCCTTGTGATGACTTACTGCTCTGCAGCAGCTTTTGAGCTTCCTATTCCTTTCATGCCTGGGCCTAACCTAAGAGGCCTGTTATTGGTTCCTCTATAGGCGGGAAGAGTATGAGGCTTCCTGTCTGAAGCTACCCTTGTCCTTGAAGGTACCCTTCTCCTGGTGTTCGCTTCTTCTAGTCGTATCTCCTAACTGGTTTGACCCTGAGTTGTCTTTGACTCCCAATACCTGCCTGATCCTCCAGTTCCTGACTACATACTCAGCTTGATCCATGGCTTGTTTGTGATCCTCAGCTCCTTTCTTGACCCTCTGGCTCCCTACAGTCTAACTGGATTGAACCTTGGTGTGTTTCCGGCTCTTGCAGTGCAGGCTTTGGAGCCCCCTAGTGACTGTTGCCATACAAGTTGTTACAGAACCATCAGCATGGGAGCTGGGCTTGTCAGTACACTGTTATGGAGTCTATACCGAGGCATTGCCCGAACAGGGCTATTGTCTCCAAATTCCTTAAACATGCATATTGTCCCCTGGTGTGGAGCTATAATTGGGCACATGTGTTGAAGGAACACAAGCTACCCAGCATCTGGGAGCCATCTTGCTTGCCTCAGCCTCTCCTGGCAGCTGGCTACTCCTGCTGCTGGCCACTCACCCGCCACCACACACATTGCCTCTGTCCACTGGCTCCTGGGTGGTGGGAGGCAGCCAATAGCCCTCAGCTCTCCCTCCCACCGGCCAATCACATGGCACTCCTGTTGCTGCTGACTCCCCCTGCCACCCCCCCTAGTTCCCGAGCCCATCCTGCTTCCTTCAGGCTGGGAGGTCACAGTAACCCCCCACCCCCACCATCTCTCTTTGGGCAGCATAAGATGGCTCCTTTTTCACACACATGAATTTATTTGTAACTCATGCAAATCACTGAACAGAAGCTTTTATTTTACCTAATAAAACTCTTAATGAAACTTGACTAAGGTACATGTTACATACACACTCACTCACTCACCCACCGACCGCTGGAATCAAAGTTAAATTGGCCTTCCAGAGTTAAAGGGATGACTCTGGAGTAGTTTTGCAATAATCAATGGCTAGTCTTTATGAAAAATACCTATCTCAGTTAACATGTCATAGTGGCTAGGAAGCAACAGTAGGGAGAATTAATTTTGTTTCTTTCTTTCTTGCATAAGAAACTTTCTCTAATAGATCAGAGAAAGGTAAAATGGGGTCATACAGTGCCATGGCATGCGTAAGTTCCCACTCAGGTAGTTGAGTGCAGGGAGCAGATCCAAGCAGAGACAGAGTACTCAGCCCCTCCTGTAGTTATGCCTCTTCTCATTCATATGAGATAAGTAGCAACCATTTTGCATGACAGATTATGGCCAGTCCAGCTATTCATTGTCCAGACCAAGACCTGAGACTTAACCATGGTTTGTTTTCCTTCTTTTGAGTTTAAGTGTTCTATCTGAATGTGCAATTCATGAGAAAGGACTGGCCACAAATGAGGATGTAAAACCATAGTTTTAACTGGGTCTGCCAACAATGGTTTCTAGTAGCCATGGTTAAGCATTACATTTGTACTGAGCAAACTACAGTTTGAGCAGTTTCCCCACTTCTTCACACATGCTGCTTGCTAGAAGATAAGGAGGTTTCATTGATGCCTCCTATACACATCCTCCACAGGAAGGACTTAGCTTGACAAGACAGAACTATGGATCTGCAGTATGACCGCATTCAATTGTTATACAGAACCATGGGTCCAATAGATCCATAGTTCTGCTCCTCAATCTTCGCTCCACATTCAGGTGAAATGGAGAGTGGGCTCTCTGCAGTCAGGGAGACTGCAGAGCAGAGGTGGAACTAGCTGTGCAGGCTTCTTTCTTGCTTGAAGGACAGCCCGCACAGCCAATCACGGCTGGAGAGAAGGAGAAGCTTAATCGCTCAATTTTGGTTATGTGAATGCAGCCTCCAGTTCTGCATTTGCTCATAATGCTCCGAAACTCCAACCCAGGTTGCGAGCAGAGAAACTCACTACAAGCCAAGGGTTCAAGTTGGAATTTGCAGAGCACAACCTTGGGTCACTTTACAATCAGGACCAGTGTTGCATGCATTCAGGTGCAACGGTTTGGCAACCTCTGGCCCCTGCAACTCCGGTTCCACATGATGTGTGAATGCAGGGCCAGGGTGGCCAGAACCTAAGGGGTATACTCATGGGTCAAATGGGCCGTAAGCCAGAATTTGGCTTTGAAATTTTTTTGGCTTTTAAAAAAAAGATTTGGCTTTTTTTAAAAAGCCAAATCTGGCCACCTAGAATGCAGACTATATTTGGGATATTAACCAGGGTTAAGGCAACATTTCATCATTTGTATCAATCATGGTTTGTTGCCTTAGCCACAGTTAAGATCCTAAGCATGTCCACTATGCGTTAATAAACACAGTAACCATGGTTTAAACGTATCCCTGCACTAGGCCACTATATCAAACAGGACCTTAAGGGCCTTATTATGGCTGAAATATAATATTCATATAATCAACAGAACCATTTTGAATAGAGAATGAAGTTTCTTGATCTAGCTGGCATACCGAGTGAGTAACCACCAGTACAGTAAGAGGAGCAGGCTAACTCATACATCCCAACTAACTGCAGCAGTGCACCATGGAAGGGGCAATTTTTGATGCCATTGCCTACCCCCAAAAACAACAAAACCCTCTATGCCACCTGAAAATATGTCCCTGATGTTTTGTGCAGCCCCCAGAGACATATTTTCAGTTGGCACAGAGGCCTTCCTGGGCAAGAACAGGTCATCAAAAGATTGACCCTTTCCTAGTACATCAGTGCAGTTAGTTGGGAAGTGTAGTTAGCCTGCTCCTCTCTCTTCCTTGCTCTATAAAAACATAAGAACAGCCCTGCTGGATCAGGCCCAAGGCCCATCTAGTCCAGCATCCTGTTTCGCACAGTGGCCCACCAGATGCCGCTGGAAGCCACAGACAGGAGTTGAGGGCGTGCCCTCTCTCCTGCCATTACTCCCCTGCAACTAGTACTCAGAGGCACCCTGCCCTTGATGCTGGAGGTGGCCCACAGCCCTTCAACTAGTAGCCATTGATAGACCTCTCCTCCATGAAGTCATCCAAACCCCTCTTAAAGCCATCCAGGTTGTTGGCTGTCACCACGTCCTGTGGCAGAGAGTTCCACAAGTGGATCACGCGTTGTGTGAAAAAGTACTTCCGTTTGTTGGTCCTAGACCTCCTGGCAATCAATTTCATGGAGTGACCCCTGGTTCTAGTGTTGTGTGAGAGGGAAAATAATTTCTCTCTCTCCACTTTCTCCACACCATGCATGATTTTATAGACCTCTATCATGTCTCCCCGCAGTCATCTTTTTTCTAAACTAAAAAGCCCCAGGTATAGGTCAGCCATGATGTTCAAGTTTTATAAATCTGACTGCCACACACCTTGGACTATATCCAGAATAGAAGACTGCATTAATTCTTTCCTGCACAGTAACTAATCTGTCATTAGCCATTCATGTGTCATTTATTATTTTCCTTTGGGAATTTCTTATGAGAAACAAACAACTAATGGCAACAAAGGTATGGATAAACTCCACCCATAACTACTTCCCTTCCAGTTCAACAGAGCTCTCAAAATAGGAGAAATCTGGAAAAACAATGAATCAGGGCAAACTCGGTATCATAGTGTTCCTGAGCAACCTACTATTCAAACACTTGTTTGGGTGTCTCTGTGTGAAATGCGTTGAGTCACCATAGTGCTGCCCTGCATTAAAGGTGTCTTCTCAGGGCCTCATTCCCCTCCTTAAAGGAAACTAGCAGAAGAGATGAGGGAACTCTTAGCTATAGCTGGAAGGTTGAAACATGATTGAGGGACACTTACAATAAAAAACTGAGAACATGCATTAAGCCATGGCAGTACTAGGGAGGTTATTTATGTACTGTGCATGCACATCTTTAAGATTTCAAAAGTGAGAAATACTGTGTTTTTGCTTTTGCCTATGGTTGGCAGTTAAAATTCTGAAAAACTGAAATTCCAAGCAAAGTTTCAAGGCCATTCAAAGGAATTAACATCTAAGAATTTTCAGAAACCAGTTGCATGTTATAAGTCAAGTGATAAATTGCAGCACAGGCAATGGAGGGAAAAACAACCACTTCTGCAATTATTTGTGGGGGAAAGCAGTACTAATTACATGTGGATTTTTAATAAGCAGAAAGCCAGTATAATCATCATTTTCTATTTGAAAAAGATGTCAGTCGATCTTATAATCTGCAAACTTCCTTTAAAAGACATGTGAATCACAGGTCACAAATCAAAAGAGGATATTTGAAGACTCACTGAAGATTGCCAAGATGTATACATTTCCAAATGACTGTATTAATCGAAGCATGTTTCTCATTTCAGTGAGTCACATATTTCTGGAATGAATCTATTTTTTTTTCTGGTGACATGTCAGTAGATTTTAATTTTCAACTGAGACAAGAATTGAGACTAAGATTAAGGTTATTAAAAGGAAGAGAGGGAGAAACTATGTATATTGAAAAACACTCCAAGGCAGTTTTAAAAATTAATTGATTTCTAAAGCAAGAAGAACAGTTTCTTTTCACTATACTTACTGCCAGTTAATTGCCAGCCAAAGTTAGATTAACAATATCCAGCATAATTAAGAACAATAATCTGCTCATATAGAAATCTCAAAGCCTTCATCCCAAAGCCTTCATCCCACAACACACTGGATTAACCTATGCACCGTTAACTGATTATGAAATGATGCTAGAGAATGCCAGAGATTGCTACTGTTTTGAATCTTTTTCTCCCATACTAGATGAAACTGTACAAGTGTTGCTCTGTGACTCCAAAGGGAGGGAAAAAAATACATAAGTGTCATGCACCAACGATCATTAACTGGTGAATAAACAAAATAACTTCAGATGTCTCCTTTCAAATTGTACTAGAGTGTTTCACAGCACAGATGAAGCCATCGAAAGGCACAGAAGTCTAAGATTCAGGGCAAAAGAAATTATATGCAACAAAACAGTGACAACCAAGCCGCTATCAAGAAAAGACACATGCAGAAACACTGCTCAAAACTAAGAAAACAAGACAGAACCTACCAATAAAATAAAAAATGTGCAGCAAAACCAGGACGAGACCCAGTTCTTGTGTTTTTCCCCACTTCAACATTAAAAAGGAGACATGGCTAATAAATATTCTTGCTAAAATGTCTGTTAACAAGCTGTACTATAATTGCAATGAGGATATCGCTGTTTTCATGTTACACATTTTCATTATGAATAAACATCAAATTGCAATACAGTATTCAAACACCCTCTTCCTCCCCCCATCACTAAGCTCATTAGGAAAAAAAAACCCTGACTGATGGAATAATAATGAAAAGACTGCAATGAATGAGAAGCAAGACAAAATCTACGCTTTCCTATAGGGTATAACTCCTGCTGTACTTTTAGAAAATTGCCAATTCATTGATCAGCGATAATTCACTGCAGGCATGGGACAAATTACAATCTACATCTAGTATGAGTGACCAACCAAAATTGACTTTGAGTCATGATGAATTTACCAAAGGTTCAGTACTGGAAACATGCCATGTACTCTAGTCCAAAGCTGCACCACAGCACAAATACATGGCCATGAACTGAGATTACTTCAAGCAAGTCCTATGGAAGCCCAAACTTATTTCGCAACCCATCATCTACAAGAGCTGTGCTGGCTGCCAATTTGTTTCTGGGTCCAAATCAAGGTGATGGTTGTAAACTTTAATGTTCTGAGACCTAGATATCTGGAGAACTCTCTGCTCCCAAATGTTTCTACCCATCCACCAAATGCCACCAGTTAAATGAACAATGGCTTGAACATTGAGCTGATGGTATTTCTGCTGATGCCACCAATTAAAAGGGAAACCTGCACAGATTTTCTCTGTATCCATAGTCTGAGCAAGTCACCCTCTGACCATTTTACAAGAAGCAAAGTCAACTGAATGAGGGCACCAACAGTATATAGAACAGTATGTGTTGGTGCAAATGGTTGTATGGCCTTGGATCAGAGACACTCAAGTTCAGACCCTGACTCGGGGTTAGGGTCTGTCCAGTTTTACTTGGCAGCCAAGTGCCCAAGTCACACTCTCTTGGTTTGGCCTTTCTCACAATGATGCTGTGAGGGTGGCAATTAGATTATTTCAAATGTCCCATCTTGAGCTGTGGGGATGAAGGACAAAATAAAACCACATGCTGCAATGGCAGTGTACCTTAAGTAATACTTTAAATCACTCTTCATTAGGTGGGTCTCCCCACTGGAGCGGTCATCAGGATTGTAGGCAAATCCAGAATAATAAAGGAACTTGGAGTTTTGTTTTGTTTTGTTTCTAAGTGGTATGATCTCAACCAGTGGACAAAAAGCCACAACCACTTTCCTTCAGTTGAGAGACTTAGAGCCATGTGGTGTTGTTTTTTTTAAATTTATTTATCTTTTTTCCAAGGAGCCCAAAGTGGTGTGCATGGTCCTATACATCCCCACAACAACCCTGTAAGGAGAGATAAGTGACTGGCCCGGAGTCACCCAGTGAGGTTTATGGCTGAACAGGGACTTGCACTTGGGTCTCTCCAGTCCTAGTCCAATACTCTACACCACACAGGGCTCTACAGCTATATGTTTTCATCCACCACAGTCCTTTACAAATTGAGGACACAGAGATGACATCCATTATCACATCACCTAGACATAGTGATAAAAAGACTTTTGCTCTCCCAGGCTGAAGAATCTATATAATGGCCATTTATTTGGCCCAACTATAATCTTTTCTACTGTTACAAAACCTACTTGGCCAAATAGAAATGATGGTGGAATAAGTGGTCATTCCACAGGCAACAATCCATCAACACATCATGCCACCTTCAATCCACGTGATAAGAACTATTCTACTGATTGGTCCAGGTGAAATGCCAAACTATGGTTTGTACTGACAATAGTTTAGAATCCAAAGAATTCATTGGTTTCTAGACACACAGGAAAACCATTGCTGGATTCACTGTTCCTTCCCCTTCCCTGAGAACCCTCAAATTTCATGCCAAACAGCAGTGTCACAAATCATGCTTTGTTGATGCAGATACAATGCCAATACATGGTTTGCAAAAACTGTTCAAGCCATGGTTTCATATCCCAGTTTGGCAGTCACTAGGGCGGTCCTCATGACCATAAACAGAGTCCGAGGAGCGCTCAGATAGGGTAGGAGAGCCATACCTGCTCCCAGGCAGCAGACAGGTAGGAACATAGGAAACTGCCATATACAGAGTCAGACCATTGGTCCATCTAGCTCAGTATTGTCTTCACAGACTGGCAGCGGCTTCTCCAAGGTTGCAGGCAGGAAACTCTCTCAGCCCTATCTTGGAGAAGCCAGGGAGGGAACTTGAAACTTTCTGCTCTTCCCAGAGCAGCTCCGTCCCTTAAGGGGAATATCTTACAGTGCTCACTCTTCTGGTCTCCCATTCATATGCAACCAGGACAGACCCTGCTTAGCTATGGGGACAAGTCATGCTTGCTGCCACAAGACCAGCTCTCCTTCACAAAGGTGTTCACAAAGATCAAGGGAGGAGAGAGGGAGAGTGATCATGTGGGAGCTGGATAGGATAGATGTGGCCAACCAACATTCTTTCCCCAGCCTTTCATCAAAGGTGGGCAAAAAGTCAAAGAGTGATGGAGCCAGACGAACAGTAGCCTGTTCCCTGCCCCACCGGCAGCTCTGCCAGTGATGCCTTGTGAGCGTGACGTCACACACATGTGGGTGTGCCCAGGCTCTGGAAAGCCCTGAGCAAGTTCTCCCAATTGCCAGGATGCAAGAGGCACCTTTTAACATGGTGATTCTCTTTATTTAGCAGGGGGAGAGTAACTGGACCTATCCACCCCCAGCACAGGACCTCCAGTGACTGTTGCTGGTGTCTATCTTGTTGCTGGTGTCTATCTTTTTTTAATAATGTGAGCCCTTTGGGGACAGGGATCCATCTTATTTGTTTTGTTATTTCTCTGTGTAAACCACCCTGAGCCATTTTTAGAAGGGCAGTATAGAAACTGAATAAAAAATAAAATAAAATAAAATAATGATGTATTTCCCTTCCTCTCCCTCGCTGGAGGGAGAGGAAGGGAAATAAGCACTGGCTAGAAATGAGCTCGGTAGAGCTCACTCAGGATTTTATGGAGCCTGGGCACACTCACTTGCATGTGACATCATATGCAAAAGCGGAGTGCCTGGGCTCCGGAAAGCCCTGAGTGAGCTCTCCCGACTCATTTCCAGCTAGTGCTTGCTGGCTGGCAGTGCTTATTTTCCTTCCTCTCCCTCCAGCGAGGGAAATACATGCATGTGGGCAGCAAGTGCTGCCAGGGAATGAGATCGGGAGGTCTGGGATGGACCCTCTGGCGATCGGGCCTTGCCTTCTTTGCATGTGATGTCACTCACAACAGGGGCTCTGGTAGCCTTTTTCATTGGTGGCCCAGGTTTTTTGAACCCTGTCTTCAATGGAGGCTCCTCCCCTGAAGCCAACCTACCCAACTCCCACACAATCACTCTCCCCTCCTCCTACATTGATCTTTGCATTCACAAGACCGCTGACTGGGAGTTCACATGGCTCTCCTATCATGACTGGACATTCCTCCAACCCTATTTAGAGTCAGAAGAACAGTCCTACTTTAAACGATGGTTTGTTGGATGGTGGTGTTTAGACATCACAACAAGCCACAATTCAGTATTAAGTCTGAACCATTTCAGCCTCCAGTTTTTCAAGAGCTTTACTGGGATCTTTAATACTGTCCTGGTTCTTCTTGTGGTGCACACACAAAACAAACCAAATAGTCCAAAAGCAAACTCAAGTCACCAATGAAATGTTCCAGTAACAACTTGGCAGACATCCATCTGGGATGTTCCTCCTTAGACAGTAGCCCATCAATTAAGATAAAGCCATTAAACACACAATTCTCTACCACACATATACAATTCTCTACTGTTCTAGAGACCCACTCTGCAGCTCCTATCTGGCAGGGCAAACAGTCCCTCTCTCTCAAACACACATTTTGTAACTATCTTGCTTCTTATACAAATGTTCACTTTTCCCTAAACCCCTGGCAGGTTGTCTTAGATGCTTCAGTTAGAGAGGTTGTACTTCCCTTAAGCAGCTCCCCAAAGCCAATACACAGATTTAGTTTAGCAGAACAGCTTGCTTACCTTGGTAATGTTCCAGACAAGTCTGTGGCAGTCTCTCTGCAAAAAACAACAACACCACAAACCACACAGAAGGTAAACTTCGTTAGTATTTAAAAGAGCTTAATCCTAATGACTTCAGGAAGGGTAACAAGCACTTAAGACATGCATTAAAAAGCAGCCAGTTTTAATTAGGGATGTTTCAAAAAATTATCTCCATTCACATTTCTCCCCAGATTTTGGAGTTATAACTCCAAAGTCTGGTTTTCAATGTGGAACAGAGGCATTCAGAATACCCCTTTATTCTGTTTCTTTTTAAAAAATATATTTCTCAGTTTTGTATTTCTTGGTTTTGTATAGACAGTTTTGTAGTGCAGGCAGAGTTTACCACAATGATTTAGATGCTTAGCAGCTTCGGGGTAGGTGTATGTGTGTAGGATTTTCATTGGGACTGTGGGGCAGAGGGAAGGAGTGAACCCCTTTCCCCCATGCCATGATCGCAATTCGGGCTCCTGTGGCAGGTGCTTTTTTAAAAGAAAGCAAAGAAGTAATTTTTCAAAACCACATCTCATTTGATCTTAAAAGCTATAAATCCAGGGGCCAAAGGGAGTTCCACAGACAAGGTGCCACAGCAGAGAGGGCTCTGTTCTTGATAGCCACCCACCTTATTTCCAAAGGAATATCTGGAGAAAGACTTCAACTACCTGGCAGGTGAATATGGGAGCAGGTGGTCCTTCAGATATCCTTGTCTCAGACTGTCTGGGGCAGTGATCGTCACTATTTTTAAGGAGGTGCCACTTTGGCAAAAAGAACTTTCAGTGTTGAGAACTATTTCCCACTGTTTTGACCTCTGTGAGTGCTGCATTTTTCCCAGCACCGAGGTTGGTGGCAGGGTGTTATTTAAGAGAAGCAGAGCCCTGTCAAATCTCAGTGGTATCTCAGAATGTCATAGAGCTCTATGGTGAAAGTGCTGCACTTCCCAGACTCCATGCTCATCTTCCAAGATGGCGCTGGGACTCAAAAGCACTCCTTTTCCCCTAGAGGAGCACCACCAGCATGGGGCAAGTGCAGCACTGCACAGTGCCAGAGATACTGTGTATTTGATTTCAGCTGAAGCTTTGCACAGATCTAACAAACAATTATTCAGGGAGCTGCACTTTAGGTTGATTGGAGTCACCACTAGCTCCTGGACCTTACAATCAAGAGCTTTATAGGTCAGAAACCAAAACTGCTAATTATGCCCAGGAACAAACTGATTTTTAGGCACCATTGCAAACAACCTGGTAAACTGATCATCCATAAAATGTATCTAATGTTTCATATTTTAAAAAGACATAAAAGGCAGTGGCCATTCATATATCTTGATAATCGACAGAGAACACTGATCACCATCATATTCAGCTTTGCAAAGGGAGCCATCTGGCCATTGCTGGACAACCCATGTTGGTCACCAGGATATGGAGAAATCATCAGAAAATTGTTCCTTGAGAGGAACCCTGGTGGAGAAATTCCATTCCTCCTTGGGGGAGCCCTGAAAACCTTAAAATTCAGAGAGAATTTCCACTCTGAAGAAATTTCTTGATATCTCTACATTATCTTCCATCTGATACAGTTTTTAGACATCTGGCCTACATATTCCAGTAGCTTCTCCTGTACTCTTTGAATCTCTGCACCTGCTATCCCAATTGAAATTTCATAAAAATGTTTACATTAAAAAAAAGAACCCACCTCGGCTACGCATAAAGTGAATTAGAGAGTCACATATCTCAGCTATCTTTTATGTGCTTAATTGCACTCAAATCAAAATGTCACAATGTGGGGAGATCAAATTCTCACTTAAACATTAGAAATGGCAGAAGCATAATGACTTTGGACAGCATGATCAAATCCAAAGGTGCAGTTCACAAGTCAGAAAAGTGTGGCATCAGAAAGATAAGAGAGTACTGTGGTAGTTCTCTTTATTTAGCAGGGGGAGAGTAACTGGCCCTGTCCACCTCCAGCACAGTACCTCCAGTGACTGTTGCTGGTGTCTCTCTTACATTTCTTTTAAGATTGTGAGCCCTTTGGGGACAGGGATCCTTCTTATTTGTTTTGTTATTTCTCTGTGTAAACCACCCTGAGCCATTTTTGGAAAGGCGGTATAGAAATCGAATAGAATAAATAAGAAATAATAGATGAAAAGGCCAGGTATATTATTCTCTTGCCACTTTTGATGCTAGCAATTCAAAAACCCATCCAGCAGGTGAGCTTGACAAATCTAAGCACCCTGTCACTCCATTTGTTTTTGGGAGCAATAGAAAGTGAGGAATTGACACCGCTTCAAGATCAACAAAAAGGATACCAAGACTGGAATCATATAAAGATGCGCAATACTGAATCAAACCATTTCCCCCCTAGCTTAGTATTGTTTGCTCTCACTAGTAGTGGCTCTCCAGAATCTTTCCCATTACTTGCCACCTGATTTTAATAACTTGAGATACTAGATATTGAACTTGGGACCTTCTCCATGCAAAGTATTTGCTCTACCACTGAGCGATAAAAATTCTTCATACAAGTCATCTGGCATATTCAGTTTTCTGTTCTTTGTGGCCAATTTTGGAGAACAGGAGAGTACCTCTCCATCTCCCCCCCCCCTCCAGTACCTAGAAGAGGGGTGGACAACTTGAGATTCTCCAGCTGTTGTAGGACTGCAACTTCCATCATCCCTAGTCACAATTTATTACAACAGGAGATGATGGGAGCTGTGCTCCAACAACAGCTGGAGACCCTCACGTTTGCCATCCCTGGCCTAGAACAAAGGAATATCTTAGGACAAAAGGGTTAGTAGCACAAACTGCTGCCTCCTCGACTCCTATGAACCATTTCAGCCATGTTCTCATGATGAGAATGATCACGGATAAAGCATGATCTACACGCTCTGTACATTCCTGCAAAATGTGTCCTGAGAACCTGGAATTGCTGGGCTATCCTGGTCAAACTACTGAGGTAAATCAACTTTTAGATAACTAGGACCTGATCCTGGATATCTGTCTCAGTTCAGCATATATGCTGCCGAAGTGAGCCTGTCTATCCCAGTTAAATGCTGTAGGTGACTTAACTGGGATAGCTCAGTTATGTCAGAGACTTTTATGTCAGCGACTTAACTGGGATAGCCCAGAAATTCCAGGTTCTCATGACATGTTCTGCAGAAGCACACAGGGCTCGCTGATTGTGATTACTCTTTTAACTGTGATGATTCTCATCATGAGGATGCAGCCTTCCTGCACAAATTCCATCCACACATCTCCAGAAGTTTCTGCTGCTTCCTCATTCTCTGATCCATTTGCTTCAGTGTTACAAAGGGTGGTGCTGCAGCAGCAAGAATTTAAAATGTTTTACAATCCCTTCTTTTTCCAAGGGGGGCAGGAAATCAAGATTGCTCCCAGCTGCACAAACACACAAACAATAAATAAAAATTGAGAAAAATCAATAGAACTAGATCAAGTGCAAAACCAAAATCTCAACAGACCAAGGGAGCGCATTTCAAAGCTGGGGCTCCACCACAGAAAACACTTTCCTTGTTCTTGACCTGCTTAACTTCTGATGGGGCTACAGAGAGCATGTGGAGATGGGCGTCAGATGACAGAAGCATAGGAAGCTGCCTCTATCAAGTCAGACCATTGGTCCATCTTGCTCAGTATTGTCTACACAAAATGGCAGTGGCTTCTCCAAGGTCATAGGCAGGAGTCATTCCCAGCCCTGCCTTGGAAAAGCCAGGAAGGGAGCTTGGAACCTTATGCATGCAAGCAGGTAGCTGTTCTTCCCAGAATGGCTCCACCCCCTATGGGGAATATTTTACAGTGCTTATATGTGGCCTCCCATTCAAATAAGAGCAGATGCTACTTAGCAAAGGGGACAATTGTAAGTAACTTGCCTAGAGAGCAAGAGGTTGCCAGTTCGAATCCCCGCTGGTATGTTTCCCAGACTATGGGAAACACCCATATCAGGCAGCAGCGATATAGGAAGATGATGAAAGGCATCATCTCAGAATGTGCGGGAGGAGGCAGTGGTAAACTCCTCCTGTATTCTTCCAAAGACAATCACAAGGCTCTGTGGTCGCCAGGGGTTGACACTGACTCAATGACACAACTCTAACAGACTAGCTGCTAAGAACCAATCAGTCATCTCCAACATATTTGCTTCTGGATCTTATTTATTTACTTACACTTCTATCCTGCTCTTTCTCCAAGGAGCTCAGAGCGATGTACATGGTTATTTTTATCCTCTCAACAACCCTGTGAGGTAGGTTAGGCTGAGAGACACATGACTGGCCCAGAGTCACCCAGTGAGTTTCATGGTTGTACGGGGATTCAAACTTGGGTTTCCCGGTCTTAGTTCAACCCTCTAACGACTGCACTATGTTGGCTCTCTATCTTCTTCCATGTATTGTACTAGAAAAATATTTCTGATATGATCAGGATATTTATATACAACAATATAGAGTTGCTATGGGCAGTAAAGTGGGCCCATCTATAGCCAACCTATAGATGGCCTTCTGGGAATTGAAACCTATCTTAAATCCAGAGTTCAACCTTTCCCCCCATGATATTCAATGTTAGGGAAGATACAAGAGGACCTCATTACACACGGATTTGTTATCCACGGTTTCGCATATCCACAGTCAGGTAATTGCACACGACCTCAGTATACGTGGACAGAGTCAAGCTTGCATATCCACAAGTCAAGGGTGGATGGCTGCCATTTTGAGTGCAGGAGCCATTTTATGGCTCATCTTCATTTTAAAAATGGCATTTTCCCAGTGATTTTTCATTGAAAAATTGTGACTTTGGGTATTGGGGTGGCATCGCTGGAGAGCTAAAGGCCTTCAGAGCATGGTAGGGCCCTTCATTTCCTTTTATTTTTACATTTGGGGGGCTTTTTGGCATTTTCAATGGGTTTTTCAGGCATCAGGAACCTAACCCCCGCAATGTCATAGACTTAATGCCTTGGTATTTGAGGTTTCGGTATACACAGTACTAGCTGGGAACGGCACCCCCACGAATACCAAAGTCCTCCTGTTTATTGATGATATTTTTCTTTTATTTAGGGGCACTATCCCTTCTTTTGAAGAGTTTTTATTTTGGATTAACTCCATGGATACTCACCTTAAGTTCACTAGCCATGTCCACAAACAATTTGTAGGTTTTTCACATAGCAAATGCATCAGATTGGTCAATGAACACCATTTCATTTGGTTTGAATCAAGGTTTAGGTTTGTTAAAACTTACAGTTCTCTTACAAATCAAGTACTATAGCCTTCATGGGCTGGACGCACCAGAACCTAGTTACCTCCATGGACTTGCCAATGGCCTAGTGACTGAATCTGGTTTACTTTAATTAATAGACTCATGTATGCTATCTTTTTTCAGTATGTGATCATTTATTTTCCCCCCTCAATGCAACTTTGTTTTATGTTTGTAATGATGACCAACTGCCGCAACACAATACTCATCACAAGAAACCATGTGCCATGCAATTACAACTAAGCAGGAATATTTAAAGAAGGGGATTGAAAATAAAACTGCTAATATTATAATGCCGTTATACAAAACTATGGTGAGGCCACACCTGGAGTACTACGTACAATGCTGGTCACCACATCTAAAAAAGGACATTGTAGAACTGGAAAAGGTGCAGAAGAGGTCAACCAAGATGATCAGGGGCCTACAGCACCTTCCTTATGAGGCAAGGCTACAGCACCTGGGGCTTTTTAGTTTAGAAAAAAGATGACTGCAGGGAAACATGATAGAGGTCTATAAAATCATGCATGGTGTAGAGAAAGTAGATAGAGAGAAATTCTTCTCCTTCTCACGTAACACTAGAAACAGGGGTCATCCCATGAAGTTGATTGCCAGGAAATTTAGGACCAGCAAATGGAGGTACTTTTTCACACAATGCATAATCAACTTGTGGAATTCTCTGCCATAAGATGTGTTGACAGCCAACAACCTGGATGGCCTTAACAGGGGTTTGGATAATTTCATAGAGGAGAGGTCTATCAATGGCTACTATGCAGAGAGCTATAGGCCACCTCCAGCCTCAAAGGCAGGATGCCTCTAAGTACCAGTTGCAGGGGAGCAAGAGCAGGAGAGAGGGCATGCCCTCAACTCCTGCCTGTAAGCTTCCAGTGGCATCTGGAGGGCCACTGTGTGAAACAGGATGCTGGACTAGATGGGCCTCCTTGAGGGGTCTGATCTAACAGGGCTGTTCTTATGATGTTCTTAAACCTGCATGGATTCTAACCAGCAAACCAGAGTTATTGCCTTTCTACAACTAGTGGCAGCAGCTTCTCCAAGGTTTCAGGCAGGATTCCCAGCCCTACCTGGAGATGCTGTCAGGGATGGAACCCAAGACTTTCTGCATGCAAAGCAGATTACCATTTAAAAGTCATTAAAGCCCCATCCTTTAATGACTTTAAATAAGGCTCCAATAAATAGAACAGACTACAAACCAGTAACTACAAATTGTTTGAGATTCTAATTCATTCATTATTATTTTGCACGTGCATGTTTTCACGCTATATCATGGGAATTGTAATACAGAATGGCCGAAAGTAGCATGTGCCATGATGCATGTACCATGATGCACACTGTGAGTTGCTTCCCAATGGTCTCTGGCTCATACACAAACCCCATCTTTCATTTCCCACCTGCATGTGCTTTTGCAAAAGGTCGCCCTTAACCTATGCACATGCCCTTGCATGTGCAACTTGTCCCAGCTTCAATTTTTCTGTAAACGTATGGATGAAAGAAACCACATGCCATGCAATTACAACTAAACAGCAATATTTAAGGAAGAAATTAACACACACCATTACCTGCATGGATTCTAACCAGCAAACCAGAGTTATTGCCTTTGTGCAATAGTGGAAAACTGCTGTGGGATCCTTAATGGCCACAAATGGTCAAAGATATCGATTTTGTATCTTGGGTGAATAATGGAACTGCCAGGAGTGTCCTTAATTCCTTCCCACTATGCAGTAAAAGCCAGCAAATGGTTCAATAAATATGAGGAGGAAATGATGGTGTCTCCTCAACCACCATCTTGGCATGAGAAGTCCAGTAACCATTTATGAGAAACACTCCTTGATTTGTACTCACAATGTTTGAGTAGTATGGTCATCTCATCCCACCTTTTTAATTTAATTTTTTTAAAAAGACACAATAGGATGTATCCAAACGTTTCCTTCCTCTAACAAGAGTCCCCTCTCTTGAGGGATAAACCTTTTGAATATTACTCACTCTTTGCAGCCTGTGCCCATGTGGCTGCTGACGTAGATGTATCTGTGCCCCCACCAGTGCTCCATCTTGGGCGGGGGGATGCTCCTGGGCCCCTGAAGGAGGGAGCCCCACCAGCTGGGTGATAGCTTGCTCTCTCTCTCTCTCTCTCTCATACTTCCCTGAAGAAGATAAGGGGCATAGACTTTCATTTTTGTCCCAGCCCCCTCCCCCAGACCAATCTTGCTCCAATCACATTTTGTTTTGAGGTATGGTGCATATATTGCTCAGAATGGTACCCAAAGTGGGGAAAAAGGGGGGGGGAAGCATCACGGAGTTCCCATGAACATTTCATCTAGATTATCAGTTTTATTCTCCTCATGCGCATTTTGAAATGCCATTCTTCAATTTGAGAGGATCTTTTAAGTACCTTTGTTCCTAATACCCCCTCTCAGCTGATGACCTGATGTTATCTAAGTGTATGCGAGTTATATTTTCCATGAGGGTAGGTTTGTTAAGCAGGACTCTTATGTGTGCATACCTATGAACTTGTTGCCTGCTAGATGAGCCTAACATTATACAAGAAAGGGCACTGGATTCTTCTGCTGGCAATAACTTGTAGCTGGCAATAATGGGAGAGGTAGTTCAGCAACATCTGGAGTACTACCAGCTGAGAAACCCTGTTTTAGAGCAGAGTTTCTTAACCTTGGGCCCCCAGATGTTGTTAGACTACAACTCCCAGAATCCTCAGCTGCAACGGCTTTTGCTTGGGGATTATGGGAGTTGTAGTCCAACAACATCTGGGGGCCCAAGGTTAAGAAAACCTGTTCTAGAGGACTAGATGAGGTATGTGCATGAGATGCAATTCGGTTGCTGAACCACATCACATTCCTTTAATACAGAGGCGAGCAGGTCCATACCTGTTCCTCTGCTGCTTGGTTGGCACCACATTCTTAATCGCGCACCCCCCCCGCCACAGCTATCATCACATGCCAACGTATGCACGACCATTTGCATGGTCGGTGTGGTTGCTGGCCACACGCATGCCATGTGCATGCCGGCATCGCATAGGGGCAGCTGGGGGAGAGCGCCACCCATGGGCAATGATAGCTGTGGGTTAAGGACTTAAGGGGTTATTACTGGGGTTAAGGAAGTGGCGGTGAGTGGCAGAGGAGCAGGTATGGACCTCCTCTCCTCCATGTTAGAGGGGTTGTGCAGTCCCTCTGTGTTAAAAGGGATGTGCTATGATTCGGGATCCGAATCATGTTTCATGCACATCCTTAGACTAGATCCATGATTTGCAAGTAGAAAAGGCTTTGATAACCCTACATTAATAAGGTTGCTGTGTTGTATGATGAATCAGGGGGAGAGTCCATCATAGAATACAGAAAACCAGTGTAATTAGTGTGAAACATTTTTAAAATATCTTTAAAATATTTTAAAGATGGTGCTAGGAAAGAGCTTGAAGAGTTACTGCCAGTCAGTGCAGATAGTACTAAAGCACATCCCCCCCCAAGATCTTCTCCTGCTCAGAACATAAAAAACAGGACCCTGCATGTGTCTACCTAGTGATCTGGTGCAGTAAGCAGCTGCTTTACAGGCACATCTATAAAAATTACTTAGCGTGTCAGGCTCTTACTCTCAATGAAACTCTTGGTTACTGTGAACTCTGACCAGACCAATACAGCCTTTTGCTTGGCAACTAGAGAGAAGAGCTGGTCTTGTGGTAGCAAGCATGGCTTGTCCCCTTAGCTAAGCAGGATCCACCCTGGTTTGCATTTGAATGGGAGACTAGAAGTGTGAGCACTGGAAGATATTCCCCTCAGCAGACGGAGCCGCTCTGGGAAGAGCAGAAGGTTCCAAGTTCCCTCCCTGGCAGCATCTCCAAGATAGGGCTGAGAGAGATTCCTGCCGGCAACCTTGGACAAGCCGCTGCCAGTCTGTGAAGACAATACTGAGCTAGATAGACCAATGGTCTGACTCAGTATTTAATTTAATTTAATTTAATTTAAATTTATTTATTTAACATTTATATCCCGCTCTTCCTCCAAGGAGCCCAGAGCGGTGTACTACATACTTGAGTTTCTCTTTCACAACAACCCTGTGAAGTAGGTTAGGCTGAGAGAGAAGTGACTGGCCCAGAGTCACCCAGCTAGTATCGTGGCTGAATGGGGATTTGAACTCAGGTCTCCCCGGTCCTAGTCCAGCACTCTAGCCACTACACCACACTAGCTCCACATATGGCAACTTCCTATGTTCAATACATTCTCTAACAGAGTCCAATCAATCTAGAGGGGAGGGGAGGGGAGGGGAGGGGAGGGGAGGGGAGGGGAGGGGAGGGGAGGGGAGGGGAGGGGAGGGGAGGGGAGGGGCACATCTGTGCCTCTATTTCTCTGCCGTTTCCCTCCACCAACGCTGTCCCCCCTGCCCATCGCCACTCCCCCCGCCACTGTTTTTTTTCTGCCCAACTTCCTCCACCTTCGTCTGCCCGCCCACCACCGTTCACTGATTTTCTTCTCACCACCATTTTCTTCCCTTCTGTCCCGTCCCAGTCGCTATCTGGCAACTGCTCGTAAATTCTTGTGAGAACTGCTACATAGGGGATTAGCGACGGGTATGCCACCCTCTCCCATTCCTGCTTGGCTGTTCTCCTCATGAGTAGGCCAGTTGGAGGTGACGTGCGCTCTCCTGCCAGCTCGAAGTGGAGGCTGCAGGTGGCATGCACTTCCACTGGACCTCCCTCCCCACCTCAGCCACCACTTACTCTCCTCCATCCACCTGCCCGTTTTTTCTCTCCAGACGGCTGTGTGACCAGCTGCTGCCACTGCCCGCCGTTTCCAGTCCCCCCCGCTGCCTGCCCATCCATTCACTTCTTTTCCCCTAGATGCTCACTGCTTTCTCTTCCCCCACAGCCACCGCTTTCTCTCCCCCTCCACCCGGCAGTCCGTTTGCTCGCCTGCCCCTTTGCTTTTCTCTTCCCTGCTGCCGCTGCTGCTTTCCTCTCCCCCACCCAGCAGCTTGCTCATGAACTCTCGCAAGAGCTGCCACGCATGGGATCAACCATGGGTATGCCTAAGACAGACACACACACACAATTCTCTAAGGCATACCTGTGGCTAATCCCATGGGTGGCAGCTCTTGCGAGAGTTTGTGAGCAAGCTGCTAGAAAAGGGAGAGGAAAGCAACAGCGGGGAAGAAAAGGTGAATGGGCAGGCGAGCAAATGGGAAGGAGGGTGGAGGGGGAGAGAAAGCAGTGTCTGTTGGAGGAGAGAAAGTGGTGCGAGGCTGGAAATAAGTGTGAATGGGTGGGCGGGTGGGGGGGAGAGGAAGCGGTGGGCAGTGGCAGCGGCTGATTAGGCAGCTGTCCAGAGAGAGAAAATGGCGGGCAGGTGGGGAGTAAGAGGTGGCTGGGGTGGGAAGGGAGGTCCAGTGGAAGCACATGCCACCACCAACCTGTAGCCTCCACTGCGAGCCGGCAGGGCACACGTTTCCTCCAACCGGCCTACTCGCGCAGAGAACAGCCAAGCAGGCATGAGAGAGGGCAGAGAAACCTCCTTCTTTGGACCTGGCTGCCACCCAAATGACTGGTCAGGCCATACTTGGCCCATTTCGGTCCATTCTGCACCTGCACAGAGCGCCCCAAAATGGGCCGAGAAGGTGGGGCAGAGAATGAGAGGAGGTGAGGGGGGAAGGAGGGAGAGGGGGAAAGGGAGAACTAGAGGTGCAGATGCTCTGCACCTGCACCAGCTAGTTCCAATAATTATTTCTTGCAAGTGTATTATGTGACTGGTGTCACCCATCCACATCCAAAACCTCCTCTTGTTCTCTGTGTGTTTGGATAGTGTTGGGGGAAGGGACGGGTTATAGCAAGCTGATTGGGGGGGGGGGGCGGTCTCACAGCCAGAGGCAGTGACAGGTGAAACCAAACTACAATGCCTGGGAGGAAATACTATAATCTGCATTGGCGTGGTAACATCAGTCCACACTTGTTAGCAGTACATGCCAGATGAAAAACTCCAAACACAGACACGATTTTTCCAAGAAGGAAAGCTACTAAGTGCAGAGCCAGTTCTGAATTAAGTGGAGGAGAGTTACTTATCACTAGAATTCAGTACTGTCCTTTTGGCACAGGCATCTTATTTTAAAAATAATGCATCACAACTCAACTAGACCTCCTCTTTCCTCCGACACTCCCCCCAAACAACAATAAATTTTCGAGATAGTTCTTTAATGGTGCAAACTATTAGGATGCACTGCATAGCAGGTATGCCTATTAATCATCCCACCATTTATGTGCTGTAATTCTGCCACAGTTAAATAACACGGACTACTAAGTGCCTGAACCAACTATTAAAACGAGCCTCTGTGCTCATTAAAAGCTCACTTATTTGGGTTTCATAAAATAGCACATGTAACCAGCCCTGGAGGAGTGTCACAGGACCTGGGAAAGCGACACATTAAGCTTCATTTACCTAGCAGAGACTGAAAGGGGGAGAAGGGAGCCAGCAATGCTTAGGAATAGATTTCTTGAGCTGCATTAAAGGAAATGACAAATGTTACAAAGAAAACTATCAACGCTTCCTCCAGCAGAATAGTGCAGGCAAGGACTTCTCTATTACAGTTTGTTGGGGAGGAAAAGGATGCTAATGTCTTTTCAGAGAAATTGGTCTGTGAGCACTTATTAGTAATAGATGTTGCACTGATCTCCCCAACCCCAAGTATTTTGTTGCAGTATTTTGTTGTCAATTGTGTATTCATTGACAACAGGGCAACACAAGCAAAGATTTTGCATCAAGAATTGCACCATTAGCTTTTACTAGGGTGCATGTTCTATATCTATATGGAGCACTCAGAGAGAGAGACAGAGAGAGAGCAAAAAAAACCTCTGCTAATTTGCAGCATTATTCAAGGTGCTCAGGACAAAGTCAAATTTGACTGCAGGCAACAATGAAGTGAGCACACAGTATTCAGGCAGGAATCTCTAGAAACTGCGTGTATCAGTTTCTACCCCCTCAGTGCTGCTGAGTTGGTGCTGACTCCTGGCGACCACATAAGGTAGCTTACCATTCCATTAAAAAACTTACAATGCAATAAAAGTGGAAAATCATAAACATCAGTAGAATATTTGTGCTTCTGTGCTGGGTTTTTGGTTGTTGTTGTTTTGCCCCACCTTCTGATACCAAAGAGTCCCCAAGATAGCTTACAAGTTACTAAAAGGATCAAGTCAGCAGAGGGGCTGAGTTGGTAGGTTGGCATCTTTATTCTTAGGCAGATTAGCACATTTGCAGCCATTTCCTCTTCCTCCCTCTGAAAGCATTTGGATTGTATCAGTCATCACCAGTGGCCAGAAGAGACTGCCATCCACACAGGGACACATTCCTCATGATACTGTATCTTTGTGTGGATTTTAATTCTAAACCACTTTGGGTACCAAGCTTGGGTGAAAACAGGATAGTGTAAACAAAAGCAAATATTAACATATAATTATATAAGTAAGGAGTGTCAAAAGCCAGTTCAAACAGGCACACAGAATTAACACAGCATACCACATATTAACACAGAATTAACACGCCATTAACCAGTTGTCTAAAAACAAGAAAGGTGGCTTGATGGATCTCTGTGATTTCAGGAACACTGGAAGCTGCCTTATACTGAGTCAGACCATTGGTCCATCTGCACTGACTGGCAGCAGCTTCTTCAAAGTTTCAGGCAGGATTCCCAGCCCGACCTGGAGATGCTGCCAGGGATTGAATCTGGGACCTTCTGCATGCAAAGCAGATGCTCTCCACTGAGCAAAGCCTCATTCTTTAAGGATTTTAAATAAGGCTCTAATAAATAGAACTGACTAAAACCCACAGTGTAATATATTATTATTATTATTTCTTGTTTACACAGTCAGACAGGTATTATTTATTTGTTATTTCTCTATGTAAACCGCCCTGAGCCATTTTTGGAAGGGCGGTATAGAAATTGAGTATAAATGAATGAATGAATGAATGAATAAATAAATACTGACTGGTTTGTTTTATCCAGACATCGAGTCCTTCCCTTATTATTACAGATATCATTGCAGAATTATTACAGATATAAGTTGCTTTTTGTAATTTCTGTGGCCCCTATGGTGTTGAGGTTAATAATAATAATAATAATAATAATAATTCAATTTTATACCGCCCTTCCAATAATGGCTCAGGGCGGTTACACAGATATATTAGCACTAACTATAACATTATTTGAGGTTTGAATTCATTCATTATTTTGCACATGCATGTCTTCACACTACATCATGGGAATTGTAATGCAGCATTGGGGAAAAGAGCACTCTGCATGTGCCATGATGCATTTTGCCATTAACCTATGCACATGATGGGTACAACCTTGCATGTGCAACTTGTCTTTTCCATTTTTCTGTAAACTTATGTATATGGTTATTCTTCTGCAAGTTTAAAAATTACAGTGTGCAATACAGAATAATCAGACCATTAAGAAGAAACATAGGAAGGAACTGCAGTTGCTTTGAGATCAAGGAAAGCTTAAAATAGTAATCAAATCAGTCCAACAGGGCAACTGCAGACCTGCAGTTGGGCCTGCTTTCCCTCAAAGCCCTTCTAGTTCCTCTCATTGTGAGCGGATCTCAACATAGCTTAACAGGACAAGTATAGAGTCTTGAGTTGGATTTATTTCATTGTAAAATGAAAGCTTGCTTAATAAGTAGACCTGGGCATGACCTAAAAAGGTCAGATTCCAACCCGAATGTGGGACAGACAGGAGGGGCCACAAGAACAAACATGTCTGTCAGTGCGCCAGTTCCCATTCCTATATCACATGGATGAGGCGATTTCTAGAGGAGCAGTTCAGACACACACCTCATATGATAAATGAACACATTTGGACATGCCAGAAGTAGGGAAGGACATTTGCACTCACACTGCACTGATGTCTTCATTACATGCAGCCAGGCTAGGAGGACACCATTGCCTGAACCAGCTCTCTGCAGTTTAAAATTGCAAATTAAAATTGCAGTTTTAAAAAAAAGTGTATCAGGTATAGCTGGCTTTGCGCTAACTGTTTCTCTTTTAACCTCAGTGTTCATGGCCTGTCAAGCATTTTGGTTGCCTTTACTCAGGTGCTTGTGCAGTTCTGATGTTTGGTTCTAGTGCTTTAGGTTAGAATCCTCGATTTGTAGGTAACTTGAATGCAGATTTGTTGTACTCCTATGTAGATATTCTCAGTGCATGGCTCTTGGAGTGCAGGAGGTAATTGGTTCTGTCCCCTGAGCCACTGTTTCACATCTGGATCCAGCTGGTGGACCAGATCCCACAGGCCTGAAATCTGCCTTTGCCTACTCTCTGCTACTTTTTGTCACACTCCTCTCAAGGCAAGAATACACACCTATTTTCGAAGAAAACCGACCAAGTATCAGCTAGCTCACCTGCACCTCTTCACACATGTGCATTTTTCACAATGGTACACTGCAAATTATTTTCCCAGCTCAAGTGGCAAACAACCCCCATCCAAATTGCCCCGTTTTTGTATACCACTGAAGAAAATGGACAGCCTGCAATAAATGTAACCTAATTTTCATTTCCGCTGCTCCGGTGATCTCAGCGATTCACATCTGCACTCAAATCCATATGACATAATAGGACTTAAACCTGTTATACCTCTAGGACTATATATTGCCTGCACTGCAGAAATGCAATTTGGAGGGAAGGCAAATAATTTTTTGTGGCAGATTGTTTTAAATAATGGCAGCTGTTTGCTGCCGATTCAGAAAGTTTGGAATCAAAACTATTCCCAGCACAGAAGTTGAGTGGGAAGAACACAGGTAGAGCAGAAGCGAGGAACACGGATAGAGCACAAAACAAGCTTCCGTTATTTTGGCACAGAGCCCTTCCTATCCGGGAGTCCTGGGAGAGAATTCCAGCTAAATACACATTGGAGATGGGCAAGCCAGCATTAAATTGTAATAACTACACTGGAAAAATGGTCCAACTTTGTTTTCTAAAATAAAATTAAAAATATTTCACACACATAACTAAGTAAAAGCAGAAATGTCAAACAAACAGTGACCAGTATTATGGTCCAGATAGGTGGAGAGTGGTATACAAATTGCCAATTGTAAGAAAATAAATTAATTTATACAAACATTTATAGTAAGTAACAGTAGCAAATAGAAAAAGGGAGGATGCGGGGGGAGGGAGACGGATAGTTTCATGCCTCTCTCTCAATTAGGAAAGAGTATCTTTCTGTATGCGTTATTTGATCAGCAGGAGGTTATTCTTATAAAAGAATGCCATCCAACTTTGAAATATTAAACTAGAAAACAGTTCCACTTATTTTTCAACTGAATTTACATAGGAAGTCAGCTCATTGGTCCATTTAACTCAGTATTGTCTACACTGGCTGGCAGCAGCTCTCTAAGGTTTAAGATGGTATTTCCCTGCCCTACCTGGAGACACCAGGTTTAACCTGGGATGTTCTCCACGCATAATATGGTCCATCCCCAATAATTCACAGCTGAATGGGAATTTAAATCCAGGACTCCCAAGACCTAGTTTATCACATTCGCCATGCCACCATTGCTAAATCTGAATTTACTCTTCCCAGAAGTTGGGAACAGGTGCATCCTTATTTATTGAGTAATGTATGTCCTGCCTTTCTTCAGTAGAACTCTATGCACACTCAGGTAAACCTCTCATTCATACACAAACCAGATCCAGACCTGCTTAGCTTCAGCAAAGCGGCTGTATCATTTGCTGTAATCTGGGCGCACTGCGGTTATGATGGTGTGTATGTATATTATATACACAGACATAGACAGGGCCCGTTTGGACATGTAGGTTTAAAAGAATATGGCACCCATAATACAATTTTGTCATTGCACTTTAGTTTTTATTTAAAATATTTTCACAATAAAAAGCTCAGTATGCAGACAAATGAAAGGGCAACAGAATCCAAACACAACAGTAGCATCACATTCTGTCCCAAAGCATTCAGAAGTGAAACATTTTCAGGCTCTTCCAAAACATCAACAGGGAGGAAGCCTAACAAGAGCAAGGGTCTAGAAGAGAGATGCCACTGCAAAAAAAAAAAAAAAAAGAAAAGAAAAGAAAAGAAAAAGAAAAGAAAAAAGAAAAGAAGAGAGATGCCACTAGAGAGAAGACCTGGTTTCTCTTTTTCCGCCACCTCATTTCAGAAGGGGAGGACATTTGAGAAGGGCTTCTGAAGATGATCTGAACCACCCAAGAAGATTCCTGTGGGAGCAGGTGATGCTTCAGGTACCCAATTCTCGTTTAGGACTTTAAAAGATTATAACCAACCCTTTGTGCCTGGAAACAGTTGGTAACAGATGTCTTTTATAACCAGCAAAATATGTTCTGTGTTATTAAAACAGTTAACAGCCTAGTTGCTGTATCTTATAGTTAACTGGGGGAGCTGTTCATTTGGGAACATACTTCTCCACCCACTCCAACAGGACCAGCTGTCTTTGTATTAACAAAAGAATGTACATTGGGTAGAATGTGTCCAGACACACAAAGCTGAAGCAGAGTCAGATGCATTCTGGAAAAGCCACCATGTTGTCTCTTACAGACAGCACAACAGAGTCTTGTGACACTGTGGAGGAACAAGGCCTAGACCTCTTGGGATTTCTGTAAATAAGCCGCTGTATTGCATCATGTATTAACGTTCCCAAACCTCTTCTTGTAAATAAGGCCTGATAAACGAATGGTATTATATTATTATATTCATAAAAACTCTGCAGTATCATAAATAGGATTTCTGTGCTTGCAAATCCCTGTGCATGGAGAAGGATGGCAGGGTCAGAAGAAGTTCATTCTTGGTTTTCTGTAGTTTCACTTCTGGTTTAGCATGTTCCCAGTTGATTTCTGGAGGGAAAGGAGAGTTCAAGAAATTGAGGAAATTTTTGTTTGTGTTAATTGGATGGCTTAAAAAACTGTTGGGTGGGAGAAATTGTATATATTGAGAGAATTCTGAGAGGGCAGAGCGTCTGCTGGAGAGATTCCTGGAAGGAGAAGTCAAGAGAGGCTGCTGGAGCAAGTCAGAGCTGGAGGTTGCAGAAGAAGGGAGAGTCTGGAAGTCTGCTAGAGTGAATCCAGGCAGAGAGTGAGCAGCCAGCAAGAAGAAGAGAAGCCTTCTAGCTGAAATTACTGGAAGAGAAGGAAGAGCCAGGCTGGATTGAGCCCCAGAGCTGTGCTGTAATCAGAACAAAGAGTCTGCCCAGCTAGCCCAAAGCTGAAAAGTTAGAAAATACAAAAGGACTCTGAGTAGGGAGCAGTATAGAGCCAGGTAGTGATTATGTTTCTCCAGCTTTTTATTTTCCCTGACCTGATCTGTAAGTCGCTGTTTTTAGTTAGTATACCCTGCCCATAAAATAAATGTTTTAATTGCACATTTTTTCTAAAAGTAAACCTTGTTATAAAAAAAATTAGAAAATTGTTGATATGTCTCCACCCCACACCTATAAGCCTTTCCACACTACTGAGGTTTTGTGTTTTGGTTTTTTTAATGTTTGATCAATGTGACAGGCTGTTGTAGTGGACCAAGCAATACCAGTAGCAGCAGTAAAAAGGTTAGGAGGAAGAGAGGGCTGTTCCTCCACAGACACTTTTTATACCATCACATTTTACAGTGGCATCAACTTTTAATAGATATAGCCAATGAGGAAGTCAGAGGAGTGGATTGTGGCAGCTCATGGAAGTGAAGGGGGGCACCAATGCAGGAACAGCAAAAGGGGATCTCAAAGAGTGCACAGGAGATTCACTTTATTAAGCCCAAGCTATTTCGACCCAGTGGCCCAGTTCAAGTCAATCAATAATATGGTTTAGATCCCAGGTGGGAAGATATAGGTTTCCAGGAACTACTTATTTTGCCAGAACCTTAGGAACTACCTACACAAAACAGCAGCAGCATGTGCAAAAATCCATGTCAACAGAATAAGGGCTTTTAACATCAAACCCCCTGAATTAAGGGATAAATTTGCTGCAGGACAGGAAGGAAGAAAAATTAATGGGAGAACATCCAGAAAGACATCTGAACATCCAGAAAGAGTGAGTTTAAACATGGCCATGCCTCCTCTCAGCCAGTCAGATTTGCAGTATTGACTGGCAAGGAAGGGAGCAAGCCCAAGCACCTGGAAAGCAAAAAGCTCAAAAGCTACCCAATGCCCAACTTTGGTTTAGACAATCACGACAGTCTCTCTCTCCTCCCTCACACATGAGAGGAAAATCTCAAACCTTCTACTATGAGTTTTGAATATACTGCAGTTACATTATGTCTGAACCTGGGAAACTAGTTTATTCCAACTGTGGTAAGTTAACAACATATGATCCAAACTGACAGTTTGATCTTTGTTTAAAACTAACTACCGTTCTAAGTCTGGGCACCACTGCTGTTTATTGAAAAGTTTCACTTTCAGTTTTGAATATCTGTAGTTTCCATTTAGAGGAGACCCTCATTATTCACAGGTTCTCCATCTGGTTTCGCATATCTGTGTGGGGGAAATAGGGCTATTTTAACCTGTCCACAGTTCCTGTGGCCAGAAACAATTTTAGATATCATTTCTTGCAGCCATTTTGTGGCTTTTTCTCTCCCAACCCCACCCCCTACCCCGCTGTTCTAGTAAGAACTAATCTGCCTACTTTCCTTTCACTAAATCTACACCTGTAGCAAATTTGGTTCAAATCAGTTAGGCAGTTCCCAAGTTAGCCCTCAAACATTGATGAACCCACCATCTTGAACTGGGGTGGATGACATCACCACAAACAACGCCATTGAGGTGTCCCTACCAGTGTTCTCTCTAATTTTTTCATCTGTGTGCGGAATGCATTTTTGGTCTGTGTGGCAGTATCAAGGCAGTGTGTGCGCATGTGCATTCAGAATACAGCCTTCCTGATTCAACCTGAGCGGGATCTAAAATTAACTGAGCGGACATTAAAAAACACTGTGTGAGCGTGCGCACATGTGCATGCCTTAGAGGGAACACTGGTCCCTACAACTGTACCCAATTTGGTTCAAATTGGTCCAAGCATTGCAAAGTTGATGGGTGGGGACACACACATATACAGACACAGAATGCTGGGTAATCTCATAAACCTACTGGAAAGTAGGCTAAAATGCTGCAGACTGGAAGATTTGGGGGGTCTGGAGGGCATTGCTAGAGAGCAAGATACTGTGCTTTTCCCCCCTGCTCCCCCCATTTTTCTTGTGATTTTAATCACATAACAGTGTGCTTAGGAACCTGCCCCCCATCCCAATAGGGTTAAGCTCTCTTTATGCATGGTTTCATTATCTGCAGAAATAGGCGAGTACAGAACCCCTGCAAATAAAGAGGGCCTCCTGTACATCAAAAATTGGGAAGTCTGGCTCATTCAGAAGCAGACAGGAAGCTTTCAGTCACCTCCTCTTGTGCACAGAGGAGAGGGTGGAAGTGGAGACTCATGGGTTTGTACAGAATTTCTAACCCACCGTTCAGATCACGGTAGCCAACCTCAGGCTCTGAAGCTACTGTTGGGCTATACCTTCTATAAGCTGCAATTTAGGATTATGGAAATTGTCCAACACCAGCTGGAGCACCTCAGGTCAGCCACCCCTGGTTTAGATAATTCTCTGATTAGGGCCACTAACCTGAAAAGCATTGGCCTTAATAAACTGCATGCCCACAGTCCACCTTTGTGGTTTCCCCATCTCTCCCATCTTTTACTATTACATGGCACAGTAAAATGTGTTCATCTTTAGGCTGATTAGATATCTGATGGAAATCTGGACTCCATGAGAACAATGAAACAAAATATTTTAGAAAAGGTCAAGAAGTGATCTGAGTTACTGGGTCAGAGGAGGATAGCTTTTAATATAATGATCATTTTGAAACTGCCACCACCTTTTGAAGATTGTATCTTCTGTCAAGCATTTCTTTAGAGACGACAACATTATCCTTTTTTCAAAACACATATCTTTTCAGAAGCCTGTCCCCATTGAAAATTACTTTTATGGAAGAACAATAAAAAACCAAAATCAAAGAGAATTTTTTCAAAATCCAAAAAGAGCTTAAATTATACATAATATTCATAGAACTCTACCTCTCTTTTTGAAAGGGGGAAAAAAAGAAGAGAGACTACTAGCATGCATTATGTGCCAGCATTTCTTAATCTAGTGCCGATACGTGGCATATTGCAATTGTGTGCAATTACAGTTAGCTATAATTAAGAACAATTACAGCTTTTATTTCTCTGCTTGTTCTTTAAAAAGCACATTTGTAATAAAAATCACCACTTCTCCACCTCCCTCCCTTCCACATTCTTTTTTTAAAAAAGGTGAATGTAATTATACATCCCTATAACATTGCCAATAATTAGTTTGACTCTGGTTTCCCCAGGAACCATTTTCATTTTATCTGTCAACTCCACCATCCACCTTCAACAGAACACACTATAACGTTTCCATCATTAACCTTTGTCACCTCATAAATCTGCAAAGAAACTTGAACAAAATGGAAGGTTTCATCATCACATTTTTTAAAAAGGCATTTTTAAGGCTAAATGAAGGTTTATAATGAACTAGGTGGATTTTCTAATCCACCCCCCCCCCCAAGGTACAAACACATTGTTTTGTGCATCACAGTTAGACTACTTTATTGTTATTAAACTGAGCATTATACAAAAAGGTACAATTGTGTTGCTCATATATTTTAATGAATTACCTTTCACTACTACTTCTCAGAAAAAGCTTTCATGGAGAGAGTGAATGTGATGATCTGATAAAGTGGCCTCTTTTTGAGACGATGGAAGCAGACTTCCAGGTTATACAAAACTCTTTCAGGCACAGACATTCAAGGCTAGCATAGTTTTTTGTTTTGTTTTTGTTATATGAAATGTTACAGAAGGTATTCCTGATTGCATTCGGGTGAACCTCAAGATAAATGGTGTCAGAACAGTTTTACAACAAGAAGCATAGTAGAAAAGAAATGTATCATTTTATAAATTTGCAATTACTGTTCTTTTCCATTGTCTTAAACTTTATTGCTCCGCCTACATTTAGATGGTACCCTGGAGCACCAAGAAGAGGACGCACCAGTCACCCACATATCCTCTTCTCAATACTTGTGGGCAACATCCAAAGCAAAGACCTATTAAGAATCAAGCTTGCTCTGACCTGCATAGCTCTGTCCTGGGTTCTGTCTGAAGGCCAAATTAGACATTGTCATGAGAGCTCTATGATTAGACTTTTGTTAGGATAGACCCAGACACTGATCTAGAAGTGGGATGAGGGAGAGCCTGCCTCAGCAGAGGGGACCACTTCCATGACCAGACCCCTGGGACCACTGGCACCAGGGCTGCCCAAGTCTGCTGCTCCCGTGGAAGCTTCTGAAGACACACAAGATCAGGCACCCCTCACCTTGGAACCGCACCCAGCTTACCCCCAGGCTAGGAGACAGCATCATGCTTGAACTGAACACCTGCTGAGAAGGAGGAGAGGATAAGTGGCTGCTCAGGGCTCACTCGTCTCCTCATGAGAGGGAAGTCAACATGGAGGCCTCCTCAGGAGTAGCACCTAACAAGGTGATGCAGGAGAGGGTATGGCCCCTTTCATTATGAAGATTCATGAATCCAGCTTAGCTGCTGCTGGTTCAACAGCTCCTCCTAGGAGTTTAACCCAGCTCTTAGGAGCTTGCCTTGCTGCTGCCTCTCTCCATTAGGCCGGCTGCAGCCCAGCTGCCAGCTCTACTGTGGGCTGGCCTTACAGAAAGAAAGCTTTTTTCCAAAAAGCAGCTGTGGGAAAGCCATTATTTGTATCAGCAGCATAAAACTGCTTCCCCCTGAAAGCTCCATTAACCAGAGATGCAAAGACTTACATGCACTCATTTTCCCTCCACAGACAATAGCAGCAGGGGGAAGCCATTTTGATCAGAGCTGCAGCACAGGAAGAAAAGGTTAGGCCCCTTTCTTCATGCCAAACTGGGTCCCCCAGGTCTGCTTTGGTGGGGGTGGGGGGGCAGAAAGAAAAAAGGTGTTGGGAGTTCTGCAATGAGCTCTCCCATCACATCTTGCTTGGCCCTTAATCTCACTAGAGTGTGACAGGATATTGCAAGTGTTGTGATCTGAGAAAGTGCACACACATGTAACAGGACCACTAATGGCACAAGAACACACCAATCCAAATAATACTATAAAACATTCACCAGCAAAACAGAGAAGCTCTGGGCAGAGACTAACCTTCCTTCCCTCAAGCCACAACATCAGTTACCCTTTATTATTTCATTCTGGTCTACATTCAGCTTCGATTGTCTTAAAATACTGAAGTGGCAAGAAGGGGTCAAGACAGCCGATATGGAAGATCATGTCCCCACTGCAATTTTTTTTTAAACCAGGCAAGTTAATGTCTCCAGATATCTTCCATGGATCCAATAAAACGGCAAAGGCAGCATTAATCTTTAAAACAAAGCTGTTTTTGAGATAGTCATGGTATCACCTCATATGTTGTTTATGAGCTAAAAGAGCAGAAGAATTACACTTCATAAAGAACACAGACTGTCACTGAAAAGGGCAGCCCTGTGCCAAGTTCCTCTTCCCTCCCCTCACCCCAGTAGCATCTACTCTAACTTGGCCAACAGTTTGATCTCATTGCAGCTTCAGTACGCTCCCTACTTCTAACAATGAGCAGTTCCAGGAGTTTAGAAAAAAGGCGACTTGGGGAGACATGATAGAGGTCTATAAAATCATGCATGGAGTGGAGAAAGTGGATAGAGAGAAATTCTTCTCCCTCTCACATGACACTAGAACCAGGGGTCATCCCATGAAATTGATTGCTGGGATATTTAGGGCCAGCCAATGGAAGTATTTTTTCACACAACGTATAATCAACTTGTGGAATTCTCTGCCACAAGATGTGGTGACAGCCAACAACCTGGATGGCTTTAAGCGGGGCTTGGATAACTTCATGGAGGAGAGGTCCATCAACGGCTACTAGTCGGAGGGCCACCTCCAGCCCCAGAGGCACGATGCCTCAATACCAGTTGCAGGGGAGCAACAGCAGGAGAGAGGATATGCACATACCTCTTGCCTGTGGGTTCCCCAGAGGCATCTAGTGGGCCACTGTGTGAAACAGGATGCTGGACTAGATGGGCCTTGGGCCCGATCCAGCAGAGCTGTTCTTATGAGTAACACGACTTGGGTTTTTGTTTCCTTTGTAGATGGCAATGCTGAAGATGTATGGCATTGGGGGGCCTATTTTTATTTACAAATCTGAATTTGAAATGCTTCTCTTTGTTGAGCATAGAATCGGAAGCAAGATGCATACTATTTCCAGACAGCAGACCTGCCATCTCACATATGATAACCCTGCAAAGAGAGGCTTGCACCCCACCATGGGCCTTCAGTCTACAGCTCTCTCCCGATTCCATCTCTAACTCATGGGTAGCCCAAGGTACTGCAGTGCCTGAAGTTAGTCACCAAATGCTACTATTACTTATATACCGCTTTCCAACAAAAAGGTTCACAAAAGAAGGCTGTTCCCCATCCACAATGGCTCACTATCTAATGAGAAACACAAACCAGAAACCAGTAACTGCTACAGGGAGGAATTCTGTGCTGTGCATAGATAGGGCCGGTTGCTCTGCCCCTGCTAATTATAAGAGGAGCAACACTTTGAAATCTTGCTCTTGGCCCACACAACACTGGTGGGGCTAGCTACTTTTCAGAACTGACCCTTGCAGAGTGGCACAGGAGAAGGAGGAAGGTTGCCAGCAGCCCTGCTCCCCTCATGCTTCCCTCAAGTATAGGGAAAGGTGCTCCTTGCAAAGCTTGCAAGAGTCAGATCACTTCCCAAGAGCTGTTGTAATGGCAGCAGCGGGCATCCTGCCATACTGCTGGTGCCCCAATAATCTGATTCAAGGCAACCATCTCAGCTCACCTCATGAAAGGCTCCAACTGTTCCTGAAACGGCTTCCTTTGTTCATGTTTCTCTCACTCACTCAGGCACCCCTTACCTCAAACTGAGTTCTCTGCATCAAGAAGTCACATCCCAACTACTAGCTCCCATAAAGGAAATCAACCACTAGAAATGCTTGGCCACTAAGGGTATATTTGAGGGACCTTTTTGGTGGTTGCACCCCCATTTATGGAATAGCCTCCTTCTTGGCTTCCAGTGGGCATCTGGTGGGCCACTGTGTGAAACAGGATGCTGGACTAGATGGGCCTTGGGCCTGATCCAGTAGGGCTGTGCTTATGTTCTTATGAGGTTCACCTGCCTTCATCACTTTGTTCTTTTAGACACTAGGTAAAGACTCTTTTGTTCACCCAGGCCTTTTGTATTTTAATAAATTCTGATCTGACTTTAATCGATTTTTAAAATAAGTTTTAAAGAACAATTTGTTATGGGGCAGCTAACAAATAAAGTTTATCATCATCATCATCATCATCAATAGATCTGTCTGACAAGGGAATGCCTTGCCTGGCCAGCCATCACATTTACACTTCCCAGAAGCCATGCGCAGCAGCCATGGATGTGGAACAGGGGCGGCAAACTGAATATGGTAAGTTGAATTAGGTGCTGTGGAAATGGAAACTCACCACAGGGCTGCCACTTTGGATGGTAAGCCTGTGTATTTTCTAGTGTGGCCCAGACAGGCCTTCTTTGAACAATAGGATTCAAGTTTACCATAAAGTACTCTCCATGATCATTTGAATGCCATGGATTTTTATTAAGAGAAAAGAAAGAAAATAATAGCGACTAATGTTCATGCACTTGTTTAGCCAGTAGGACACTGTTGTAAATATCAGAGATGAAACAATTTCCTTGATGTTTTTCAAAAAGGTAGCAAAAGAAATTCACACCTTTCTGAGAGCCTCTTGAGGCAGGTAAATGTTGCAGCTTTTAGAAGTGTAAATTAAAGGCAATTATAACCTGGCCAACCTGCCTTATCATTAAAATGCCTGGCAGAATTCAGTCTTTGGGAGAGATTGTGCTTCTTTCAATGCATCCAACTGCTCGAGTTCACTGTTTCAAAGACTCCAGAGATGCTGTTTTTCCTTGATAAAAGCAGAAGCGTCAGGGGAAGCCCTTCAACATCCTTCTTCGGTAGATGTTCATGATATAAACATACATGTGTACTGCTATATCATCAGACAGGGGTTTTCTCTCTCCCCCTGCTATCAAAGTCAAGAGAGGAATTGACCAACATTCATTTTTCTAGTACCAATTTTCCTAAGGATATGTAACAGAATGAAATTTTTAAAAGATTGGAAACTGTCAGTCACCTGTGCATAAAGGAACAGCCTTGGAATCTGAAAATAAAGCTTTTTGCCACAATGCAGCTTCTGTTCAATTGCAGACCAAGTAGTCCAGTAGGTAGAATTGTGCTTAGAGCTGAAAGAGTTCTAGGTTCAAGTCCCACCTATAATTCCGATGAAGGGTTGCCTTACTAGTTATAACTTTTGTGGGACTCACATTTCTGCTCTCTATACAAGCATGGAGGAGACTCTCGACCTCCTACTAATTTTGGAGCAGGGAAGGGTTGGAGATTTGTTCCAGCACCTACATGGTAGAGATGCTCATATGATGACTTTTTAAATAAAATGTTGTACTTCTGACATGACCTCAGGATCTGTCCCCTGATCCACACTTGGAGATGAGGAAGAGAGCAAGGGAATTGCCTGAACCTCACTCTGAGGTTCAGCACAACATCAAGGACAAGAAGCTGCCCCAAAGGGGAGAGGCAAGATCCTGGTGACCAATACATTTTGGCTGTCTGCCAAAACCATCAAAATGTGTGCCCCTCTGTGCCTTTCCTATACACATGAAAGGGGCTGGGTAGCATTTGTTTTGCTACTTATGAAGGCAGAATTGTGATCAAAGTTAAATTTTCAGCAAATGGGGTTTCTCCCATGGAGGAATGCCATTGGAAGAAGCTCATGTGATACAAGAGCTTTGGTAAGACTAGTGAGGTGGGTTTTACACATCTTTATATGAAGGGTGACACGGGTTGATTGGACATGGACTAGGAAGCCAGTAAGTGTAACATCTATAAGTACAAATCTAACCAAATATACTGTCATCACTCTTCAGACCTTCCAAAAATATATCCATTTTTCTACACAAAGAACCATCTCAAGAGAGGAAATCATAATATAGGAAGTGCTGCTACCACCAACCCCACAGTTATCTCGGCTAGACATTATCTGCAGGAAATAACTCTTTTAGCTTCAGTTTTGATCTCCATCTGTACAGTAAGAACAATTAGCTTTCTTTTTTGTTCATACACTGTTTTGTCTCTTGTGAAGGCTTGCAAAACAGAGGAAGGCATATTGAGAATCTCATGCAATAAGTGCAATCTGTGATAGCCTCTTGTTTTCTTTGTTCTGACAACCTACAGATTGAACCAGGTAACCAAGTCTAGGCATGGAACAACTTTTTGTTTTCCTCAAAATACTTAGACCAGAGTTTCTTAACCTTGGGCCCCCAGATGTTGTTCGACTACAACTCCCAGAATCCCCAGACATGGCCTTTGTGGCTGGGGATTCTGGGAGTTGTAGTCCAACAACATCTGGGGGCCCAAGGTTAAGAAACCCTGACTTAGACCATCAGGAGTACACATGGCTCAAAAGCTTACTTTAAAGAACAAAAGAAGTCTGTCAAACATTATGGGAATACATTTGTTGTCATATTTGCCTTGGCAAAGAAATTAAAAGCCATGCAGTCAAGTGGGAAGATACAGCATTCCACATTCTATAGTATCCTACAAGTCTTGACTGCCATTAGAAAGAATGTGAGGCAACCTTCAAAAATAGTAGATTCAACAAATCTACTGTTTTCTCCTACTGTGGGAAGAGGGGGGGGGGGAAACCCTCTTCCATTATAAGTACTACATCCTACAATGTGTTTGCAAGCCTAAACTAGAAGCTGTAATGCTCAAGAGATGACAGAATCATATACGAGACACACTATCCATGTAGATCATTAGAACTTGACCTTTGAGTTTCTGGAAATGTGAGTCAGCTCTAATCTCATCAACATGACCCCAATCTGTCCTCTTCTGTGCATGTACAGAGCTCTTTACAGCAACCATAAAGCCTCAGGGTACAGGATCATCAGATCTCATAAGCTAAATAGGGTGAGGCTTGGTCGATACTTGGCAAGAAATCTTCAAGAAAAGGCTACATATTCCAAAGAAGTGATGGCTGACAGTTACAATGATTCTTTGCTTTGGACTACAGCATCTGCTGCCTCTTGAGTATCTTTTAAGTTTAAGACCTTAAACCAGATAAGAACAAGGAAATCCAATTCTTTGCCTCTAATTACATGTATCACCCAGTGGTTGCTAGCTGAATAAACGACTGACCATTATTACCAGTGAGAAGTTACACAACCTTTAAGAGCAATTTTGCCACATGAACAATGATCATCAACATTCTTTGCCTCCAATTGCCAAACAAGTTGCAATACAAAATCAATATGTGGATGCATGTGACCGAACAAACATGCTTCTATGCAGTATAGGATACTCCGTTTAAAAACTGCCTAAAGGTGGAGCACTTGACCACTCATGGTAATTTTCTCACATAATTAAACAGGTTACCAGTGTTTTCTCTCTCTCTTTCCACACCCCCGCTCTCTCTCTGTCTCACACACACTACTTGTCTGCCTACTGGAGGAGAGCTGGTCTTGTTGCATTTGGATGGGAGATGTAGTGCTTGTGAGCACTGCAAGATATTCCCCTCAGATGATGGGGATGGGGCCACTCTGGGAAGAGCACCTGCATGCTTGCCTGCAGAAGGTTCCAAGTTCCCTCCCTGGCATCTCCAAGATAGGGCTGAGAGACTCCTGCCTACAACCTTGCAGAAGCTGCTGCCGGTCTGTGTAGACAATATTGAGCTGGATGGACCAATGCACAGTGGCAAGGGAAATTCATCTTTTGTATTGTAGTAGTCTAGCCATTACAATGTACTGGCCCTCTTTTAAATAGCAGGTAATTTCTGAGCTGGAGAAGCAAATTTTACATGACAGCTGCATTTGTTATAGGGCCGTATGTCTAACCAGAAATGTTGGGAGAAAATAATCTGATTTTCATTTGGAGCAGAATATGCGCTCCTAATCAAGAGTACTTAAGTCTGCACTTAGAACATCTAGTGTTCCTGGAGCCAAACCTTAATTAGATCCCATCCTTGACAATTGGCACTATGTGTTATATAAAAGCGCTCTCCGGTAATTCTTTGTCCTGAAATTCCCTCCCCTCTCCCCCCAATTCCATGAACCAAAATCAGTCAAAACAATAAGTGATGACTCCACCTCCACCTCCAGAGGAGGAGGATGAAGACAAAGAGAGAGCAGTTTGGGACTGTATTGTGTGCAGTTTTCAGCCCACACACATCCTGTCAATCATCTGCTACTAGCAGCTCCATAAAGATTGAGATGAGAAGAGTGGGGGGGGGGATTCAATCAAGAAGAAAGGAGTATGTAGGTTAGAATAGAAAAGAATTGAGGGGGGAAATACACAATTTACCAGGAACCTTCCCCTCGATAGTGTACGAAAAGATGGGATTGGAGGATGCTCGTCAGTTTGACCAGGAACTAAGCACAGCAGACTGCCTGTTTATACTGGCCACATTCATGGACAACATTCCATGACGTCAGAGACACCTTTGTATAGATACAGCCTACATTTCCCCCCCTTGCATTATATCTGATTGTGACAGCTCCTTAGCCTTACAGGAGTCCACTTACATTTGCACTAGTTCCTCAACTAGGAATGAGCACCCTACCTCACTGCTCCGAAAGCTGCTGCTGTCTTCTCCCCATCCTGATTTGGAAATTCAGCCTACCTAGTGGCCATGTGCTGTAACAGCAACATCTTTCAACAGAAAGAGGACTTCAAGAGAGATCAGGAGGAAGCTCAAACCATGCTGCTCAAGCAGAACACACTCTCTCTCTCTCTCTCTCTCTCTCTCTCTCTGTGTGTGTGTGTGTGTGTGTGTGTGTGGCAGCTAGGCTTTTGCACAGAGGCCAAGTGCAGATGTTAACCCAGCTAGTCTCTTATCTATATTTAATATAGTAAAGGAGAGACCATGGAACTTCTACTGACTTCTCCTGTCTATCTGTGATGATTCTCCAACTTGCGTACAAGTCTATGAGGCTATTCTCCCATGCAGAGGAAACCGGGCTAATGTAGTCCAGACTTTCACTGTACATGTGAATTGGTGGGAGCTCCCTCTGGCTCCCGGCAGCAAGCCCACTTAATTGCACCCCCTTAAATGAGGTTAGCGGTGATGAGTAGCCCCACATTTGAGAGGCTACAACAAGCCGGGAGGCTCACCAGAATGCCCCGTGCACTTGTGTGAGGCATCGTGGGATTTCCAGTGGGGCAGGAGGCCCCCGAACTCTGCTGCCCCAAATGGCTCCGTGATGGAGCCAGTGATTGTGTGAGTGGCCAATCCGGCTGCCCAGGGCGGGCTCCCTGCTCGTCTGCGGGAAGAGCGGGTCAAGCCCACTCTCCCTGCAGAACCCTTTCAGGTTCTCCACACTGCTCATGTGGAGAGCCTTTATATATGATTCTTGTGTGGATAGCCTTTATAAAACAGCCCAGAGACGTGAGTTAGGGGTGGTATAGAAGTGTGTTAAATAAAAATAAAAAACATATTAGCCATTCTGGTGGCATGCAGCAGCTTCTCCTAGTGAGCTGCTAGTCAGCATTAATCAACCCATACCCTTAACATCCACATTTGTACTCATTGCAGTTAATGCCAACCAGTGTTTGCTTTTAACCAGAGTTTGAACTGGGTTTGCAAGCCGCGGTGAAAAGCTAACACAATATTAGTCATGGTTAGTTTCAGTGTGGCTGTAATGTTGCATCACTGTTAACACCAACAAGGGGAGCAAGTGAAGTAGATGGAGTAAATAAACCAGTAGCCTGCCAATATCTCTTAGCCATGTTCCATCTCCACGAGCCCAGAATGTTCCCGCATCTCACTAGAACAAGTTTCAAATACCACTGGAATAGGAGAGCAGCAGCAAGAGAGAGGGCATGCCTCAGCTCTTGCCTGTGGGCTTCTCAGAGGCATTTGGTGGGCCACTGTGTGAAACAGGATGCTGGACTAGATAGGACTTGGGCTATCCAGATGGTCTGTTCTTAATTAGTGGATTCCCCCAGTTTCATAGGTTCACCCAGCTCCATGTTCCCGATTGCTTTCATCCCAATTAAACATGGAGAATTTCTGCAGTTAAAATCATAGAACTGATCATGCACAATTTGCTGCTTTATTACCTTCTGTTTGTTCTCCTCTCCCACGCCCCATTCTCAAAACACATGCACACGTAATGAAACACAGTTGCCCTGTTCAGCTGCTATGGAATTTAGGGACACTGGATTGATATATAGCATCCTCCAGAGCATGCCCACAAGCCCTGCCCTGATGCATTCTGAAACCCCACCCCACCCTTCATCGTTTACATCATTTGTTGGCAGAGACAAACACTGTAGTTGTGAGGAGATTGTTCTCATGATCAGAGTGCTGCAGTGCCACAGTATGGGGTCATAATCTTCCCATAAATCTTTTTGTTTCTGTAAATAAATGCTGCAACGATTGGGGTGGTGGTGGTGGTTTCAGAGTGTGTCAGCAGGTGGATATTGCCTTGGGGGTACTGTATGCATGCACAGCATCCCCCGATTCCTTTACAACTGAACAGGGCTAGCGTGTTTGATCACATCAAGATTCCATTTTGCATTACGTGCACAAATATTCATGCACATTGGGAAGGTAGAGGAAAAGGGGGTGTTGGGAGGGGAAAGAAAAACCAAAAAGGAAGTAATTGAATGCTATGCCAAATTGTTCATGTGCAGTGATCTCAGTCCTTGGAGTCCAGAAATTAAAGATGACACACACACAGAAGAATGGCAGGTTCCAGTACCACTCTTCAAGCAAGCCCAGTCAATTCAGAAACCCAAAT
Organism: Hemicordylus capensis; assembly: GCF_027244095.1. NCBI lineage: Eukaryota > Metazoa > Chordata > Lepidosauria > Squamata > Cordylidae > Hemicordylus > Hemicordylus capensis. The sequence goes on from NC_069661.1 coordinate 248,651,931, forward strand.
CCTAGAGATAAAAAAAAATCAGTTGGGAAGAATTTAAGCATCCTGACTAAAAAGCCAAAATATGAGAATGGTTCTGTTGGAACAGAAGCAGCATGAACAGAGAAGAGGTCAAACAAAAAAGGAGGCACCACTTTTCTATTTCAGCTGGCATTTGAGAACTAGCTGCTTTCTCTTGCCCTGCTGTGCTGTTAAAGTAAATACTAAGAATAAACCCAAAATAATATTTTGACATTTTATTGTCTCAGTATTGAAAACTACTTTTCAAAGTTGGTATGAAAAAGAGGTTTTGCTTTTTAAAGTTAAAACAGTTAACCACAGAAACTATCCTTTCCTGCTAACTTTTGTCCCCCCGCCCACTTTTGTTGCTCATACACTACAACAAAAAGATGCCATCCTGCTCAAATGGAGATTAACACTGAGCTAAAATCTGGACAAAACATTTACCTTGCACTACAAGACAATTGAATAACGTGGCCTTGTTTACTGACATCCCTACAGGCTGGCCCCCTGCTAAATATAGTGCTATGAGTGAGGCTGCTGTACCGCAGTATATGGTAACAGGTTGTTGTTTTTTTAATTGTACTTTCCTCCTACGATCGTGCAGAATATCAATGAAGCACAAAAGCATAAAGAAAAAGACAACCCCTGTTCAGCTTAGTGGGAGCAGCTACATTCAGGAGAAGACAGTGGCTGTTGATTGGTTGACTACATGGCAGGAGTGGGGTGAGGAAGCTAGGCACATTAGCAAGTCAGGGAAAGGTATTCCTAAATATACCCATGGGGGCAATTGGGTGTTTTGAGTTTCCCCATTGTTCCCTGTGGTTGGAACACTCAAAATCTTGTGTTGTGTTGAAACAACCGATTTGACCGCTGTTTCGATGAAACATTTTGGCTATCTGCATTTTGTTTCAAGCTCGAAACAAAATGCAAAATCCATTTTGTGCATATCCCTAGTTTTGTATCTATGAGCCTTCACATAATGACAGAACTGCAGAACTGGAAGGGAGCATTAGAAAAGGAGAAGAAAAAAGGACACCCAGCCAATGCTTTCATTTTTCACATATTGCCACTAAAAGGCTGGGCAATTCCACACAGTCTAACTGACTGCTTCAGCTTATGATCATCACAAATGCATCCAACACTTTTGTTTTGGATAACAGCATTGTGCAAAGAGACTTTAGCAAGAATACTTTGGCTCCAATGTAATCACTTCAAAAGTTAACTCTATCTAGAAGATGGAGAGAATCTCTCCATAAAACCTTCAATATCCATCAGTTCTTTGCAGAATGTAGAGCCCAGACATGACACAAACGTCTGTACATATGGAAAAAAACCAAACAAGGGGAATTAGTAATACAACACGGCTGGAGAGTTTTGTGAGCCAACAGTCAGAGGTCACATTTATACATTTAGGAATTTCAAATCAGCTGTACTTCAAGGGGATTTCCATAAATTAGCCTTGGAAACCATTTTTTCAGGTTGGAAGGGGCAAGAATCAGTTAAGCCTTAGCTTCCCACACACTTGTTCTGGAGAAACCATGCCAGCTCAAACTCTCTTACTGTGGATCAATACAAGTTGATCCAATACAAACCCCTACCATTTGAGATGTTTGTCAACCAGTTACAAGATTAACCAGTTACGTTGTACTATAACCAGTTACATGTAACTGGCTTACACGTGATGGCATCATCTGACCATTGGAGTGTGCAAGGCCACCACCAGGATCAGGGCCAACAAGAACCAGACCATTGATCCTTATTGTCCAGTGTTTCCTCTTCTGACTGCTCTTTGTAAGTTCAGGCAAGGCTCTCTCTCTCAACACCACTACTAAAGATCCTCTTTTGAACCAGATACACCACAACAACAAATATTTATATACCACTTTTCAACAAATGTTTCCCAAGCAGTTTACATAGAGAAACAACAAATAAATAAGATGGCTCCCTGTCCTCAAAAGGCTCACAATCTAAAAAGAAACGTAAGAGAGACACCAGCAACAGTCACTGGAAGTACTGTGCTGGGGGTGGATAGGGCCAGTTACTCTCCCCCTGCTAAATAAAGAGAATCACCACATTTAAAAGGTGCCTCTTTGCCCAATTAGCAGGGGTTTAGGGGTTCACTCGGCACTGAACTTGGAACAAGATGGAGGCAATTTTAAATGGGATATGATTGGATGAAAAAATGCCCAGTAATACAATATCTTATTGCATAGGACTGTATCAGTGTAGGCTAGGGGACTTACTGTGTTGTAGGTATTGGACTCTTCTGTCTTCTAACTGGAAATTGGCTGCTTGCAGTGGTGGTTCTTTAAAATCCCCCCCCCCCGCAATTGCCCCAGAGTGCCCAAGGGAAAGATGCAATATCACAAAATTGCATCCTTTTCCTGGGGCATTACTAGGCAAAAAAAAAAAGGCCATTCCCTTCAACTATAGGAAGTGGCCATCCCCCCGCCACCCCCCCCCCCAATACTGCACTGGGGAAACCACACAAAGCTGTGGCATTGCTTCTGTCCTCAGGGCACTGAGGGGCAATTGCTGGAAGGAAAGGCAGCATTTTTTAGTGTAGCTTTCTGGATAGGAGCCAGTTTCCAGTTAGAAGAAAGATGAGTTGCAGGCTCCCTTCTATCAAGTAGACAGAAGACTGATTCATCCAATTGATAAGATTTATGGAGTCCATTTTGTTGGAAGTGAAGGACTCTGCGCTGTCTCATGCCTCAATGACAGAGGGGACAGACTAGTGAGTCAGAGGGCTAGAGGGGTCAAGACACTGGCCATTCCTCCTCTCTGCTGCTCTGACACTATCCCTTTGATATGTAGATTGTGCCTGCCTCTCTTCTCCTAACACACGCTTGCCTCACTCTGCACCATGTGTACACAGAAATGCAGGCAGCATCTGTCTGCATCCAGCTAGCTAGCTAGAGTAGAGATTCTATCTCTCTACTTTCCTATCTAGAATGGTGTTCTCCAATAAAGACCCCTTATATTGCTGGCTCCAAATTTCTTTTACTCTCAGCATGCACGCATGCCTGGGCAGACTCCACTGTGTTTTGCCTCTGTGCACTCTGCTGTAATAGAGGGGCATCTCTTACCAGAGAGAAATTCCCAACCCATTTGATGCATCCAACCCTGTGTGCTGGACTCATACAAACTGAGGATTACGTTGGAATCTATCCTGATTTTTTTTGTTGATGCGCAACCACACAGACATAAGAATACATGTAGCTGCCTTTTAGCGAGTCAATTCACCACCCATCCAATTCAGTATTGTCTACACTGACTAGCAGCCGCTCTCCGGGGTTTCAGACAGGGGTCTCTCCAGCCCTACTTGAAGAGATGCTAGGCATCTTCTGCAGGCACAGCACCACTGAGTTGCAGCTCCTTCCTAAATTATATTATGAAAACATTTAGCACTCAAACTGATTAACACACATTTTTTAAAAAGTAATATGACACTGCCAATTTATTCTCTTCCATCAAAAGCTAGATCAAGTAGACTACTAAATAAAAATGTATGCAAAATTCTAATCCTTAGTTTCTATCTCTGGGTCACACTAGGCTTCCTGTGTGGTATAACCTTCTGTCCTCTAGGGGGTGCATACACACCAGAAGCCCAACATGACAAAGAGACAGAGAAAGCAGTGAGTATTTCTCTAGGAATGTTACAGAGTAAATCAAAAGGATAATACTGAATTCCATTCTTGTACTATGAGAATAATCCCGGTATGTGAAATTAATATTTTGCTTTAGGATATATTTTTAGGCTTCCTTAAAAAGTTGGGGTGGGGGGGAAGAAGAGAGACCAGGTCACTGCCTCCCTTTTTCTTCTGCCTTTAATATGTAAAGATAATGGCCCAAGAAAAAAGGGAAGTGACTATAACATTCTCTGCAAATACGATTACACATAAAGACCATATAAACTGCACAAAGTGATAGATTAACCCAAACTGAACAGCTGTACTTTTTCATTTATTTTGGAACCAAGAAGAGAGATCATGTATAGAGAATAACAGTCTTTTTTAAAAAAAAATCCTTCTGAGCTTAATTGAATTATATTTCTGCTGGGAATTTAAAGTTTACAGAAGGAATATCATGTTTCAGGTAAATTGAATTCCATATTGCTGAAATAAAGGACTGTCTGAAATATTAGAGGTAGGGTTGATATATTCAATAAAACTATTTTTAAAAATGCACAGCAACTTAAAAACGATACTACATTTTAAAGGTTATTAAAACTCAAATCCTGAGTCATAAGTCATTTTGTCATAAGTCAAAATGCATGTCAAATAAAAAGCTCTTGAATTCTTAGTTTGGAAGTGAGTTTGAAATACATTTTGGACAACAGTTCTGCTAGTATTTCAGCCATTGGCATCTACTGAAGGGAAGATGGTGAGCAAAAGTGTCTCAGGACCCAGGACCCACCTGGACTCTAAAAACAGAGAGACCTTCTCAGAGAAGCATGACCCAGAGCATGACCACTGGCCCCAATGGAAGCCCTCTAGATCCTACGGATCCCGAGGAGCTGGAGCTTTTCTCCTCTCCTGCCATCATGCCCTTCATGGAGCCCTGGGGGTACCACAACTGGGGCTCCTGTTCTGTCACTTGAAACCCCCTTTCCGCCAGGACTTCAGGAGTAGAAGCAATGCTGGGCCAGAGCTGAACACCAACATTGGACATGAGGTGCTTGCCCAACTGCTTGAGGCCTCCCTCTCAATTGAATTACTCAGGAGCAAGGAGAAGCCAGCTCAAGTGCTTTCTTCAGATCGAGGACAGTCTGAGTTCCAGGAAGGAGTGGAGATCCGACTTCTGTAAAAAAAACCATCAATTTGGAGCCTGACTTCACGGGTTCAACAGCACCTTCATTGAACTCTTGGCTCTGGCGGATAACGTGGTGCCCTGTCCTGCCCAACCCAACCCAGGCACACACAAAGATATCCCCCTTGTCAAGGGATGTGGAGCCCAAACCAGTAAATTGTGACCAAAGCTGCCATCCAAGTATGCACCCTACTTTGGAGCATACATTGAAATCTGTGAGGCTTGCTTCTGTAGGGGGGCATAGTGGAGGTTTTAAAAATGCCACACAATGTAGAAAAAGGAGAGAGAGAACGAACATTTGTTTGATTCTCTTTCAAGACTTGGAGTCTCCCAATGAAATGTATTGGCAGTAGATTGAGACAGGTGAAAGTACTTCTTCACATCGCGATTAAACCCACAGAATTTGCTGCCAAACAGTATGGTGATGGCCACTAGCTCAAACTGCTCTAAAGAAAGAGGATTAGACAAATTTGTGTAGGATTAGCCGAAGTTAAGCATGAGCACAGAGGTAGTTATAATTGAGCTGCTGGGTTCAAAGAACCCGGGGGGGCAGCTTCTGAGGGCCCCCCAGCTCCACTCATTATCTCCCTCACTATGAGTGGCCACCAGGGAGAGGGGAAAACACGGGCCCCCTCTCCCCTAGTTACACCCCTGAACACGAGGCCATAATAGAACCTCCATGTTCAAAGGCAGTATTGGTCTTTGGGTCAATGGTAGACAGTGGTGCTCTGTGGATAGTCCAGGAGGCTTCAATACTGTTGTCTTGGACTGATCACTATCTGGTGAAGATTGGACTGAGGGTGGATCCAATACAGCTCTGCAGGAGTAGGGGATCAATTTGGATGGTCTGCCCTTGGAGGCTTGTGGATCCCTGATGGCTCTGGGGGATTTTCCTAAGGAGCAAGTGTACAATCCTGCCAACATCCTTGTCTCCCCCGGTATGAGATGGGTCATGAGGAAGGAAGAGATGGGTCAGCCGATCTGGAATGCTGTTGCAAGAATGCTCGTGAGTGCAAGTCACTTCATGAGTGTTATAGTTATCCTACGGCAGCTTCATTGGTTACCGGTTCACTTCCAGGCTAGAATCAAGGTGCTGGTCTTGACCTTTAAAGCTCTACATAGCTTGGGCCTGAGGTAACTGTTGGGCCACATTTGCCTAAGTGAATCTACCAGGGCGCTCCGCTTGACATCTCAGGCCCTGCTCATGGCCCTGCCACTAACAGAGATCTGGTTGGCAGGGACTAGAGACAGGGACTTTTCGGTTGTGACTCCTTGGCTTTGGAATGCCCTCCTCAAAGAGCTTCGCCATGCTCCCTCAATTGGTGTTTTTTAAAAAAACAATTAAACACACACTTTTAATAAAGGTTTTTAATTTTTTAACTGCTGCTTATATCTGGAAGGTTATTTAGTTTTTATAGTCCTCAGTTTTTAGCTTTTTTATTAAGAACTTTTAATTTGAAACTTTTTAAAATAAATGTAATTTTAAATGTGGTTTTAGCCTGGTCTTTTAAACTGTTTAACTTTATTAATATTTTTACATTGTATCTATATTATTAATCTTGTGAACTACCCCAAGCAATAGTGTACTGGAGGGGCAGGGTATAAATGTTTTAAATAAATAAAATGCGTATGCCACCGGGCACTAGTTGTGGGTGAGGGTATTGCCTTCAAGACAAGCTTGCCTTCAGGTTTGGGTTTCCTGCAGGAAACCAGATGCTAGACTACATGGATCTTTGGTCGGATTCAGTAGGGCTTTCCTTTAACAAGTAAACACCCACAGGATTGAGCTACTCTTTCCAAGGAAAGCACACATTTGCCAAAATACACAGCTTGGCCCATTCAGCGACCATCTACTCCCAACAATGGGCAAAGTTTCCAGGAGTTTTGTATTAGACCAAAGTAGCCTTTGCCTTAAATAGGCAATTTGTACACATTTGTAAATTGAAAAGTGAAAGAAAGGGCATGTTGATTAAAAATATAAGACTGCAAAACAAAAACCCCCAAGCCATGTGCTTTGTCCAGTTCGAATCAGAAAACTGTGCTGCTGTCATAAGAAGCCATCTGCAGCTAGCCCTGATCCAACACAACTCACTGACATTTCATTTATCAATAAGGTCAGCTGTTTTCTGGGAATTGTGATCAAGAGGACTATAAAAACAGGCCTTTGTTAACTTTTTACAGTAAAATCCCATACCGCTGATAGATGCCCCATACCGACCCACAGTTCTTCAAAAATACAGCTTCATAACACAAGTTCTTGACACCTGTAGGTTCATCGCTTGATGGCTACAACATCAGGTGATAACGCCCACTGCAATGGCTCAGTCGCATAGCAAGGCGATAGGAAATGCATTATTCCATCAAATTGAATTACAATAGACTCAGTTCTCAGCCATTGTAAAGAGAAAAACCAAGTCATGTACATTGAACTGCCGCACAATGTTGACCTGGACATGAAACTAAGTAGATTCACACCCAAATAAAGTAATCCCTGTTTATTTATTACATTTCAATCCCACCATTATTTCAAGGAACTCAGAGCAGTATATATGTATGCTGAGAAAGAGAGAAGCCCATGGTCACCTAGTGAGTTTCATGGCTGAGTGGTGATTTGAACCTGGGAGTCTCAAGCCCTAGTCTGACACTTTCACCACTACACTACACTGGCATCTCTGTCCTCCTAGCCCAGTATTAGTCTACTTTAACTGGCAGCATCTCTATGTCTCAGGCAGATATTAAATTATAATCATTAGCAATTACCAGCAATCACTGCTGAGGTCTGATGGCAAGAGAGTGGTTTGCTAAGTGGCTGGCACTTGCACAGTGCGATTCACATGGTGCTGCACAAGCATGAACACACTAGTTTCCAATTGTGCAGCACTGCTGGCCGATCAGGAATGCCAGCTTTGCCTCACATACGTGGGCAACTATGCTTAATTTTAAGCTTTACATGGCTTTGGATACTCCATCCAGATATCTGAAGGGCCATCTGTTCCCTCAAGAATCTCTTGGTTATAACCCTTTTCTGAATCTGTGTTCCTTTGAGAGTTAGACAGATAGTGACTGGAGAGAAGACCCTCTCAGTTATGGCACCTGACTATGGAAAACCGCCCTGAGCCATTTTGGAAGGGCGGTATATAAATCAAATAAATAAACAAAATAATATAAAATGCTTGCCCATAAATCGGCAAGGCACCTGGGGGCCAGTTCGCTTGAACACGGCCCAAACGTGCAAAGAGGGACAGGGGCATCCCAAGAGCACACCTGCCCTGACATTGCTGAATCCTGATGTGCTTTCAGTCACCTGTGGGGAATGTTCATCCCTGTTCAAAGATGGGTTTGGAGTGTGTTGTTGATTTATTTATTTATTTACACCGACAGGTGTTATTGACTGGTTTGTTTTATCCAGACATCGAGTCCTTCCCAAGGACCTGGGATGGTTGAATTTTATTGTCAATGTTGTTGCTGTTACTATAGATATCGTCGCAGAATATAGGCTGTTCCCAGTAAAGCTGCTTTTTGTAATTGGCTGATGGTGATTTCTGTGGCCCCGATGGTGTTGAGGTGCTCTTCAAGTTGTTTTGAAATTGCACCTAAGGTGCCAATTACCACTGGGATTATTTTGGTCTTCTTCTGCCACAGCCTTTCAATTCAAATTTGTAGATCTTTGTGTCTTGTGATTTTTTTCTATTTCTTTTTCTTCTATTCTGCTATCCCCCGGTATTGCTATGTCGATTATTTTAACTTGTTTTTCTTTCTTCTCGACTACACTTATATCTGGTGTATTGTGTGGCAGATGTTTGTCTGTAGTCAGAAGTCCCATAATATTTTTGCATCTTCATTTTCTTCAACTTTTTCAATTTTATGGTCCCACCAATTTTTGGCTACAGGTAGCTTGTATTTTTTGCAGATGTTCCAGTGTATCATTCCTGCTACCTTGTCATGCCTTTGTTTGTAGTCAGCCTGTGCGATCTTTTTACAACAGCTGATTAGGTGGTCCACTGTTTCATCTGCTTCTTTACAAAGGTGGCACTTGCTGTTTGTTGTGGATTTTTCTACTTTTGCTCTTATTGCATTTGTTCTTAGTTCCTGTTCTTGTGCAGCCAGTATTAAACCCTCTCTTTCTTTCTTCAAGTTGCCATTCTTAAGCCATTGCCAGGTCTTGGTGATGTCTGATTTCCCACTTATATTGTGCAAATATTGACCATGCAGAGGCTTCTTTTTCCATTTTTCTGCTCGGTTCTTGAATTGTTCTTTCTTGTAGGCCTGCTTTGTTTGATTGGTGCTGAATAGTTTCACGTTATTGACCATTTGAAGTGCATCTTCTTCACTGTCCTTGATATATTCTTCAAGGCCTCTTTTCTCCTCCTCTACTGTTTGATGGACTTGCAGCATTCCTCTTCCACCTGAGCTGCGAGGGAGGTATAGCCTATCTACACCACTGCGGGGGTGCAGAGCATGATTGATGGTCATGATTTTCCTGGTCTTACAATCTAGCGTCTCTAGCTCTGCCTGGGTCCAGTCTATTATTCCTGCAGTGTATCTGATAACAGGTATAAGCCCAGGTGTTTATGGCTTGTATGGTGTTCCCACCATTGAGTTTGGACTTGGGGATTTTTCTAACTCTCCTGATGTATTCACTTCCAATTTTTCTTTTAACTTCAGTGTGTGCGATGTTATCAGCCTGGAGAATGCCATATTTGTAATGTTCTTTCTCTTCCAGGTTCTTGATCTTGCTTCCATTGGGCAGTTCTATTCCTTCTGTTTTTGTTATTTTCCCTCTGTTCATTATTAATGCAGCACACTTGTCTAGTCCAAACTCCATTGCTATATCGCTACTGAATATACGGACAGTGTTTAGCAGTGATTCGATTTCTGACTGGGACTTTCCATACAACTTCAGATCGTCCATGTACAGCAGATGGTTGATTTTACTTGATGTTTTAGATGTTTGGTATCCGAGGCCTGTTTTGTTTAGTATTTGTGAAAGTGGGGTCATGGTGATTACAATCAACAGAGGTGATAGTGAGTCCCCTTGGAAAATGCCTCTTCTAATGCTAACCTGTCCTAGTGTCTCGCCATTGATTAACTGTGTACTCTACATGCTCATTGCCTTTTTAATAAATATCTGAATGTTTTTGCTGACACTAGTTGTTTCTAAACATTTTAGTATCCATGTGTGAGGCAATGAATCGAAGGCTTTCTTGTAGTCAATCCATGCAACACTTAGATTGGTTTTTCTTCTCTTGCAATTTTCTAAAATCATTTTGTCAACCAGCAGCTGGTCTTTTGTGCCTCTGGTGTTCGGGCAATTTCCTTTCTGTTCAACTGGAAGCTGTTTGTTAATTAATAAGTGTTGCATCACTTCATCTGCTATTATTCCAGTTAATAATTTGAACATGGTTGGCAGGCAGGTTATTGGTCTATAATTACTTGGAACTGCACCTTTTGCTGGGTCTTTCATGATGAGATGAGTTTTCCCAGTTGTTAGCCATTGTTCAATATCACCTCTTTGCAAAATGTGATTGAACTGTTTTGATAGTTGTTTATGAAGGCTTGTTAGGTGTTTAAGCCAAAAGCCAGGCAGTTCATCGTCGCCTGGCGCAGTCCAATTTTTAATTTTCTTTGCTCTTTCACTTATTAATTCTGGTGTTATTAGATCTTGCATTTGTTGGTTACATTTTTCGACCTCTTTCATCCAGCCTGCTTTTTTATTATAATCTTTTGGATTGTCCCATAATTTCCCCCAGAATTGCACTGTTTCTTCTTTATTTGGTGTTTCTATGTTTCTTGTAGTTTCTCCTTCTATGCTTTGGTAGAAACGTCTCTGATTCGACTGGAATTGGAGATTCTGCCTCTGTTGTGTAATTCTGGCTTCATATCTGCTAAACTTCTTTGACACTGCTGTTATTTGCTGCTTTATTATTTCCAGGACTTCTATAATTTTCCTTGAATCTAGGTGGTATTTTTGGATCAGATACTGTTTGGTGTTTTCATTCTTCAGCTTCTTGTCTTTCATATCTTTCAATTTACTAGCATCTGATCTAAGCCTGGAGATTTTATTTTCTAATCTAATCTTCCATTTAGGTGATGTACTATTTTCTTTTTTTACAGGTCCATTGATCTTATATCCGAGCTCTTGTGTTGTTATTGTTGCTGCACTGTACATTAGTTGGTTTGTTTCTTGCAAATTCTTGGTTGTTATTTCTGCAAGTGCAGCATTGACATCTTTTAATGCCTGAGCAAGTTGTTTTTTGCTGTTTTTAGAGCTGGAAGTCGAACCCTGGCGGTTGTTTGGTTCATGTGCTCAGTTATTTTTTGCTTTAGTTCTTGTTGCTTTTCTGTTAAACGGCATTCAGGTTTTTGAGGTGAAGGCAAAGGGGAGGTTGCCTGGTTTTGATTTTGAAACAGTTCAGCAACAGTGGCATCCTCTATTTCCAACACCTCCTCCACCTGTGCCTGAGCAACTTCTTCAGTTGGTGGTAATTCTTCTTCCATATCTTGAGCCTGTGTTGCTCTTTGCGGTTCTTCCAGCTCAACTCCTGTGAATACTTTATTTCTTATTATGAATCTTCTCTGGTCTGCTAGCCTTTGTTCTGTTATTTCTGTATCTGAATGCTTCTTTCCAAATTTGGTACATTCTTTTTAAATAACCTCTTCTAGTTGGACTAGACATGTAATAGCAGATCATTATTTCTTTGTTTGCATTTTTTGTATATTATTATTATTACATTTATATCCCGCTCTTCCTCCAAGGAGCCCAGAGCGGTGCACTACATACTTGAGTTTCTCTTTCACAACAACCCTGTGAAGTAGGTTAGGCTGAGAGAAGTGACTGGCCCAGAGTCACCCAGCTAGTTTTCATGGCTGAATGGGGATTTGAATTCGGGTCTCCCCGGTCCTAGTCCAGCACTCTAACCACTACATCACACTGGCTCCCACTACACACAGCTGAAGGATGCCCAGGTGAACTCTTGCTGCGTTTGTGCAAACTGGCCCTATTATTGATGTCTCTCTTGTTTCAGGCAAAGACCTTTTTGTTTACCCCAGCTTTTAAATATTGGTCTTCTGCTAACATGGTTGTATTGCTCTGCTATTGTAATTGCCATTTTAAATTGTTGATTATATTTGTTTCATATCTACATAAGCCATGCTGGGAGAAACATTGAAGGGTGGGGGGACAAGTAATAATCAAATAAAATAGCCCGCTGCTGTGAAGCCAGCAACTCCCTGAGGCCCAAGTAGACTCACTCAATTAGGATCATAAAGCTTTTGAATCAGAAAAGCAATACGGCTGATGGAGATCAGGTTGCCTGTAATTTCTGCCATTTGATATGCATCACAAAATCCAGGCAACCCTGTCACATTTTGAGCCCCTCTAGACACAATAGACAGGATTGAACAGACCTGGGTCATTCTACAGTGCATTTCTACAACCATACTCAGTATGAAGTGCGGTTTATAACCCCCAGAGTGGAGGATAAGAGTCCAACTTCTTTCTTTTATTCACACATTGTTCAGAACACCAGCAAAACAACAGCGTACCACTCCTGTTTATTTAGTGAAGACAAAATAGCATTTAATTCAAGTATAATCAATATAATTGCTTTATGCACCATAATTTTTCTTAAGGATAAGAAGCTTATTCCAATTCAGATACAAAGCACTTTTTAAAAAACCTGCAGCTCCTATTACAGTAGAACAGCTTAATTAATAAACATTGATTGTGCTCATTGACTGCTGCAAATTTTATTAAATATTAATAACATTTTGTATATTTTATGTGTCTCATGAAAGTTTTATACTTCTGCCCTGCAGCTGCAGTAGATTTTATGTAAGCCTGCAAACACAAGAGCCTGTGATGGTTAACATACCGCAGAGCGTATCCATAAACATCATCAAACTCATTTAGGGATACACAATCATATGTACACAAATTTGTACATGCATTCCTTAGTATCACAACACATTCACTGCAAAATGTAACAGTTCCAGAGAGAAGCAATTCTCACCAATAATGCAATTTTTCTTTTAAAAAAAATGGAAACCTTGGCTGAGATAATAAGGTTGCACATACCAAGTGCCGAATGCTAATAATTCACAATTCCATAGGCAGCAAAACAGACTGTTACTGGTACATGGCAAGCCACAAAGGTGTTAAGGGGAGTTGGAGACAGATATCATTTCGATTATGGGCATGTGTGCACCAGGAACTTGACACATGATCTGGTAATTCACCATGTGAGGTAGTGCACATCATGTCCTGTGAACAGCCACTGTCTGTCTGGTTTTGTCATGCAAAACTTGTTCTCCCTTAACCGAGTAGCCAAGTCCTTGGTTTTGGCTAATCCAAGCAGTAATTTTTTCTTCCCTCTTTCTGACCAAAGCAAGGAAAGCCAGTTTTCAACCTACCCTTTTTTCCCCATTTAAAAATTGCATCCGGATTGCACATGTATGAGTCATGTACACATGTCTACTGGAGAGATGCTGAGCCCAGCAGAAGCTATTCTACATATACAAAGCCATAGAAGCTGGCTATTGTGCACCACCTTTCTCTGGCTGCTTAAGGGGGCAAACAGCTGCTAAAGGACAAATGGCACATGTTTCAGGTGGGTTGCAAGGAGCCATCTCCACCACTGCACTGTGCCCAACTCATGCACGTGCATGGAGAGTTCAGCATGATATGGAAGAAACAGCAGAGTCTCCAGAAGACCGTAAGCAGCTGTCAGTGAGCAGCAGAGGAAAGTGGACAGGAAACCTACCTGTGATCAGATTCAATAGTGCAGCTGTGAATAAAGCTCCAAGTCATGGTATAATGGAGCAGGGGGGGGGGGGAGTGCAGCAGGCCTGGTGAAAGTGGTCAGCAGGAGCAGGTTGGGGGTGGGGAGCAGCAGCATCCCTCAATAGAGATGGTCCTAAGAGCTGTTTCCCTCTCCAGGCTTGTGCCCTGTCTGCAACCTCTGTGGTCCTGTGCATCACTCTCTTATGCACTTAGCTGGGCCTCTTCTGTGCTCCCATACCCACTGTGTATCTGCTAGGTCTGAGAACACCAAAATAAAATCCTATTATCTGCATGGGTCCTGGGGAAAGACGTCAGCACTTCCTGGCAAATCCAAGGGGGGAATTCCAAAGAGATATTTCCTGGGCATAGAGGGGAGAAAGCCATGTTTTTGAGCAGGGATGGGGATAGAGCCTCCCATAGCTGTATACTCGAGGTATGCTGCTAAACATCTTTTTTTTAAACAAATGAGGGAGGAGGGAAGCCACCTATCTCCTAGATTTTCTGACAACCTGTCAGAAAGCAGCACTCTCTCTCTCACTCTCTCTCTCACACACACACCTTACATACTGTTCATGTTGTAGTAGATTCCAACGCTGTGCCCAGGACAGTGCCCTTCCAACCCCCAAAATCCCACATGCATTCATTTCACACATGCGTGCACAAGACAAGGAGCACCCACCCCCACTCAGAGATGCAACTTTAGATTTAGCCTTGGAAAGAGAATTGAAACCTCAGAAAGTGACAATTGTAGCATATCTCTCTCTCTCTCTCTCTCTCTCTCTCTCTCTCACACACACACACACACACACACACACACAGTCTTGCCATTTCCTAAACATCTGTGCTAGTTGCAGGTCAATTTCTGTGCATCATTCAAAATGCTGGCACCCCTTCAACATCTATACTGCTTTGGGCCCAGGTCCTGCCCCCTCCCATAACAAACCTGCCTACTCACCAAGATAATCTTTGCAGACCCTACTCTGGGTGCTCCAACCTCTGGAGGTTAGGGAGGCAGCACTCAGAGAAAGGCCCATCTACTTCCAATTGTGGCAACCTACCCCTGGAACTCTCCCCCCAGAGAGGCTCACCCATGAAGTAGCTTTTTAAATGGTGCTAGGCTTATATCATTGTCATTTGAATGGCTTTTCAACTGCTGCACTTGCCTCACTTTGCTCTTTTTGTATACTTATTGTGTTATTTGATCGTTGAGCCATGAATTCATTAGTGGCTTGAGGCAAGCCATTCAGTTTCCCACTCTCTAATATAGGAATAATACTTGGCCTACCTTGCAGGGTTGGTTGTGCAGTCATGTTGGTCCAATATATGTCATATTTGATATGCTCTCTGTCTGAGACCCGGCAGTCAGAACTCTGACAGAAATCTATCCTAGAGCTCCAACATCCCTGGTAGACCAAATTAAGCAGCCTGCACGCCACCTCTCAGCTGAGAGGCACTGGGCTGGGCATTTAACTTGGTCCAACAGGAGTGTCGGGAAGTGTTGGATTTCCAATCCAATCTGACAGTTTTGGGGGACTACATTGGCCCTTCGGACTATTTTTCCTGACAAGTAGGATCTGACTTCTTTAGGTTACACAAGAATACCAGAGATTATTCTAAATAACAGCTTACTACAGAGTTTCAGGCAATCCACCTAATGGCACAGCTGGGAAGTAACTTGCCTAGGGAGCAGTAGCGATATAGGAAGATGCTGAAAGGAATCATCTCATACTGCACGGGAGGAGGCAATGGTAAACCCTTCCTGTATTCTACCAAAGACAACCACAGGGCTCTGTGGTTGCCAGGAGTTGACACCAACTTGACAACACACTTTACCTTACAGTGTTTCAACCAGCCCCCTCCCCCGGACTTTTGTAAGACACCTTGGGAATGGCAATACCTGTGCAGAATGGCAGCATATCAATTTAAAAAAAAATTAAAAGGGGAACAATTGGGAAAGAAATGAGGACCCCAAAATCAGGGCCATCCCTGGTCAAGAAGAACATTTGGAACATATGAGAATGTGCCTATTTTTTTTGCCAGGAGGAAGGGGACTTTTTGCTACTAGATGTAATGCATTATGTCATCTCTTATGCTCCTACAGAAATATGAAGAAAATGCATTACTTCCTACTGCTTGAGAGCCAAAAGGGAACCATTTCGATACAACAAGCAACAGACCGCACAGTTTCTGTGTCTTCCCTCCTAAGACCTAGCTAGCAACTTCAGAAAACATTTTCATCCGGACACCCAGACTTCCAACCCTAGAGAGCAAATATGTCCAGCACTGCCACCTTTAAGCTCTGGCCTGTGAGTAAATGAAATCAGTATCTTGGCCATGTTGCCTGGAAGAGGTTATTCAATTATTTACAGGGCAATAACAGAGTTGTGGCACTTTGGGGGCACTATGATACAACTCTAAACAGAAGAAAATGATGGACTGAGGCAACTAAGATATATTAAAAAACAGACTAGTCACAGTCTCTGCGAGTGTAGCCCTTCAAGGCTTCTTTCCCCCACTAACTCAGGTACAAGATAATAGATCCTGCATCCCCCCTGCAACTACTTGAAAAGTTCATCTCCATCCTCCAAAGACACTGCCAAAATTTAGAAGTCAACAGCCTCCAGAACTCTGCAACATGAGGGCACTTTCCGTTGATTTAGGGACAGCCACACTAAAATGGCGTAACAGATTCATTAGAACTAGGGACACTCTCAGTTCTTAACTGAATGCATGGGACAACAGTGTCCCACTGGACAACCAGTGTAAGGAAGCAGGACACCTTAGGGCATTATGCTTCCAACTTACATATGGCAAGACATGGGTGTATGCATGGTGCTATGGGCTCCTGGCACTTAGGAAGCAAATCTGTTTCCTAGAAGCCAAGGTGGGTCACCTGGAGAAGCTAAGAAAGTCCAGGAAGTAGAGGAGACTTTTAGGAACACAAATGAGATTTCTGACTCCAGGGCTGACAGCTCCGCTGCTATCCTATAGAATGGGGGTCTGCAGGCAGGAGGAAGTTATTCTGTGAAAGAAAGTTGATCCGTTGCAAGGGACACATTCCTTGGATGATGAACCCACATCCTCTTGTGCTTTGGATATTCCTCCAATGGAGGGTTCTGAGTAGCCAGCAATTCAAGCATTAGCAACATAGAGAGATGATTTGTGGTGGCGACCTTTCTGCTTGCCAAGTCCACTTTCATGACCAGCCCTTCGCAGATACGGCAGGACCAACCTGGGTTGTGAGAGCCACCAGGATCAGTCCCAATCCCAGAGCTCATTCACAGGTAGCCTGGATTTTGTACTGGGGCTAAAGGTGAGGGTAGAGGGTGTGCATGCCCTCCTCCCTCACCACCTGGTTGTGTGGAAGCTTGGGCTGCTGGCAGCCTGAGCTTCCATAGAGCTTGACAGAAGGAGCGCCTGGCAGTGGTGAAATCCCCTAGTGTACCATGCCCTTTGCACTGTATCCTGTGTGATGCAGGAAGATACAGCCTGCTTCCCCATCCCCAGGCCCTTGCCACTCTGGGATAGCTCACATGCTGATCATGTGGGCATATGATCTGAGTGATCCCGGAGTGGTGAGGATCATGTAAGGGAAAGTAGGTGGTGTCCTGCCTTCCCCGCAACCCCATCGAAAGTTTGAAGCACCTTACTATCGAAATCTGTGGTTCCCAACCTGGGATCCTCCCGATGTTGCTGAACTACAACTCCCAGCATCCCCAGCCATAATCAATTGTACCTGGGGGTGCTGGGAGTTGTAGTTCAACAACGTCTGGAAGAATCCAGGTTGGGAAGCCCTGATCGACATAAACTGGGAAGAATTCAATGGTCACGGTGCACATCAGCATCAATTACACTAAGAAATGTAGTCAGGCAGTCCTGGAAGCCAAATTTAGGTTGCTAGGTAGGATGCTGAAGGCTAGGACCTCCAACATAGTGCTCTCAGAAATGTTACCCGTTCCACATAAAGGGACAGCTAGACTGCTGGTGCCAAGAGGTTGCAATGTGTGGACAAGGCAGTGTTGTCAGGAAGAATGGTTTTGATTAATTAGGCAGTAGGGAACTGGGGCTTGAAGAAGAGCTACTGAAGACCTATGCATTCATACAGGAAGAGGTTCATAAGATGTAATAAATAAATAAAGTTAAAAACTTGCAAGAAAATATTCTATTGGTCTTTACATATGATCAAAGACAGGATGTGTGTATGTATATATCATTATATATAAAAATACATAAACACATTTTATCATACTGTCCAAGTGACGTCCTCCTATACTGGGGTGAAGTTCGTTTTCATTGGGGACGATGAAAGATATCTTGTGTTGAAAAACACAGTAATGGATTGGACATGGAAGATAAAAGGGGGAGAAAAGCCCAGCTGTTAGATTTGAATTCAGTATCTTTGAAATAGAAGTGCTTTATCTGCTAGACTACACGGTATTTGGTTAGCAGCCAGGCAGGTTTACAGGTGTTAAAGCTAGCCACTGGCAGGATCTCATTTTTCTCCCTTCTTGGAATGCAGATGAAACTCTCTCTCTGGTTCACAGCAAGAGCGGCATGCATGAAAAACCACATGCAAATCCAATTTATTTCCCTGTGCACCCTCGCTCCATGAACGAACACGTGGAAAGGAGATGATTAAGATGACAAAACAAAAAATTCCCCAGCCCCTCGAAGCTATGCTTTAAAATCAAAGAGGCTGATCATGTAAGCATTGAGTGCCAACTCTCCATTGCAAAAGAGGACCATCCATTCATGCCAGGGCAGCCCCACAGAATCAAGAGCATAGCATGCTGCAAGAGGAGAGCAGAAGCCAGCAAGGGCCACTGGGGCCAATGAAGTGGCCTTCATAGATAGGACCAAACACACCCCAAAAGTTAAGACTTTTATCTCCTATGTTAGACAATTTGCCTGGCCGGTCTGATGAATTTTATTTAAATTATCTTTTAATTAATGAGGACACTGATATTATTTCTGTTATGGCCAAGTTTTGTTATATTATTTGTAAAATATGTACTGCTTTATTGTAAATGTTTGCTGGTCAATGACCGAATAAACTTATAACTAACCCCAAAAGTTGCACTTCCCTTATAGAAACTTCTGGTTTCTCTTAAATTCTCTGGCTGCCTTCAGACATCACAGAAAACCTGAGGCAAGGTCACTTCAGGTTGGCCCCCTGGGGTGCCCGAATAATCAGAACAGTGGTTGCAGGACCCAACCACGATTCAGATTTCTCCCCCAAACTTCTGATGGAACCCTCGGTTGCAATTCAGTTTCAGCCACCTAACCGAGGGCCTGGAGTCTTCATTGTGTTGTCCAGATTGGGAGAATAGCCCAAACCGGAAGGAAGCTCCTCCTGTGGCTTCTACTCTGTCCTTCCAGGGTTGTAGGAAGCCCACATAGCCAGACCCACCCCCTTTGCCGGCTTCCAGACTGAGGATTGTTATAATCTGGCAGCGTGCCAGGGGATTCTGTTGGACCCACAATTTCAAAGTACATCCAAAGGCAGCCTCAGTTCGTTCTTGGAAGGAAACCTGATGTTTGCTTTGAATTTCACTGCAAGAAAGGTTGAGGTGCCAGCTCTACCACTATAACTTATAAACTGCTTTTCAATGAAGAAGTGCTCAAAATGGTGTACATAGAAAAAGAAGAAGCTGCTTCCCTGTCCTCAAAGAGTTCAGAGTCTTAAAAGAAACCAACAACAGCCACCGGAGGGATGATATATTGGGGCTGAATAGAGAGAATTACTCTCCCCCTGTGAAACAAGTGACACCACAGTTAACACCTAACTCCAAGGCTTCTCAGACCTTTTGCCCAACAGCATCTGGGGATGCAGTTTCCATCAATCCCAGCCACAATAGCCAAAGGCCAAAATTCAGAACCCCTGTCTTACTTGCAACCCTCTCAGGAAACACAAGACAGAAGGGATTGAACATTTCTCCCCACCACCAGTTAGAGTTGGAGAAGAATTCTGCACCCACAGGAATTCAGACAGCACCCACAGCATCCAATGGGGGGTGAACCATTTCAAAGTGGGCCTGGAATCTGCTGTATTCCAATAAGTTCTTGGCCTCATACCAAAATAATAAGGCCTCTGATGCAGGAGAAAGGGGGGTTTGGGGAGCATGTGAAGGTGGTTTATTCTCCTTGAGAAACATTATACCCTCATCTGCCATCCCAATGACCCCAAGATGCAGCAAGGGGGCAGCAGTATGAGGGGTCAACAAATGCAGGCTGACTTTGATGAACAACCAAAAGTGACTGGTTGTCATGATCCTGCCCCTCGGAAGGATCCGAGGGGCAGGTGGGGAATGAAGCACAATGTTAATGATAATTCCCTGCTCACCTTCCAGCTTTCAGTTCAGGAGAGGGGTGGGGGAAATCATTTCCAGTCCTCCTCTCTTGCTTGGGAGAAGGGACTTGTCCATTTGGCTGCTGCATTTGTGAGTGCCCACCACTTGATTTGGAAGCCAACCCCCAACATTTCTAGCTGAGGAGGAAGCAGAGAATCCATCCCTTCGGAGTTTGAGTGGAGCAGAATGATATCATCCCTTTCTTTGCCAAAATTCTGAGGAGGGGAGCTGGACAATTTCACCCATTTCTACCATGCAGTCTTGGTTAATGAAGGTTTGTTTGTTTTTAGAGAACCCTCCCATCCCTTAGGGATGCAACTGCAGTTCTGGAATAAGAATCTCATGGCATATTTTATACATGTATCCCATCTATAGCTGTCATGTTTCATCATTCTGGGGACAGTTTTGACTTTGTAGTTTTATAAAGTTTACGATGGCTTTCTTTCCCATTATTAATTTTGCAAGCCACCACAAGAACCCATTAGTAGAATATGTTTTTAATAACCTTTTGGATATGCTCGTTTCCCCCTTATGGAGGTGGAGCATGGATGGGCTGTCCATAATATGCTAAAGTGACAATAACCCTAATCCAATTGGTTGTAAACCAACTGATCTGCTCCCACAACTAATCTTCCAAGGAGAACACTGGAGAGAGCTACCATTCTTGCAACACAGCTGAAGTTTCAAACTAACACACACTTCTGATGCCTAGCTTCATGTGTGCAAAGATTAGGAGCCCCTCTATTAAAATTAACCTTGCCTAGCACAAGAGTGGGAGAAGTTAGATTGCTGCAAATACACAAGAGGAATTAAGCTCCAGCATTTGATTTTGTCAGAATAAAGCAAATTCTACATCATGCTTCTCTCCCACCTCTTTAATATTTATTCTTTATTTAATACATTTATATACAGCCCCAAACCAAACTCTTGGGGTGGTTCGTCCAAATAACAAGTGGTCTTTTTTGCCCTCCTCTTTTCCAATTGGCAGGAGTCGCCACTTTCATTCTTCGTAACTCACACAGGCCTGATGTTAGTCTGGCCTTAGCAGACATGGGACATTTGCAGGGCAAAGACGGTTGTATTGTTTCTTTAAGCTCAATAAATAGAAAGAATTGGGAAATGTTTGGAGGCCAGATGTAAAGGCAGGATTATAGACTGATTATAGATAGGCAGGATTATAGACTGTGACTTACATACCCTTCTGCAGAGCAACTGGAAGATACAGGCTGTAGGGTTTTCTAAGCATCTGGGAGAACTTCCTGGAAGTATCACCAGTTGACACTCAGTCATCAGGTGCGCATTAGAGGTGCAAACAGACAGTATTTCCCTTCCAAGTGTATGGAGAATTCAGAGTTATGAGAGAAGAAAGTTCTGCTCCTGAGCAGCTTTCTCCTTTAGCAACCAAGAAATATTTTCTGGGAGATTTCTGTGGCAAGGGCTGAGCTGGTTTTGTCTTTGTAGTAGAATGACATAGTTGTTCCTTTGACAAGTAGTCATGATGCCTACTACTGACGTTAACTGCATATGAACCATGCAACGATGTGTACTGGAAAACCAGGGAAAGGAGTCATCCCACTTCCTGCTCACACTTATTTCTTCAGTGATGCTACAGAGCAATATTGGCCCCACTCAAAAATTCTGCATTTATCCTCATCTTGTATTTTGGAGGAATGCAGAATGCCTGGCTTCCAAACATGTAACGTAGAGGGCAAGTGTGGTCTGGGAACAAGCTCAAGCTGTGCCAGGCTAACACTAGAGCCTGAACCAAAACTTAACCAGAGTGAAATTCAAAAAAGAATTTCAGAGTTCTTCCAAGGAGATCTCTTTTCGGGTGGCTTCTATACACCGCCAGTGACCACCATGTTTGCCCTGGCATGCCTTCTTCTTTGAGAAGGCAGTAATGACACCCTCTTGTCATATGGAAGGCTCTGGCCATGTGAAGCAGGAGACTAGAGCACCATAGAGTGGCTGCAGCCATACTCAGAACCATCTGCTACTGCAGATACGGAGCCTCATTTTCAGGCTCTTGAGACATCTAGCCCTATGCCTCCAAAGAGCTTGAATGCTATTTCCTAGTACAGGAAAGTATCCTGAAGGTTTAAAGGGGTTAATTTGTTTTTTCTTTGTATGCTTTCCACACTGACCCAACTGGGACAGTAGCCAGTCCTAACAACCAACTCCCAGTATCTCCCATTAAAAAAATATATTCTTAGTTACCAAAGCTGAGAAAGACTGTTGCCAAAGACATAAATGGGAGGTGCTGCCAGTCAATACAGATGAGGCCTGCTCCACTTTGCCCCCCCCAGCTGTTTTTGGATTACAACTCCCAAAATCCCCTTCCATAGCAGCCAGTAGCCAGGGATTATGGGAGTTGTAATCCAACATCTGCAGGAGGGCCGAAGTTGAGCAGCCCTGAGCTAGATGGACAAAGAGATGCCACTGTGGTGTAGTGGCGGGAGTGTGGAATTAGGACTTGAGACACTGAGGCTCAAATCCCCACTCAACCATGAATCTCGCAGGGTGATCATGGACATATGGGGGTGTGTGTGTGCACACGTGCCTGCCTCCACGCCTTACAGGCTTGTTACAAAGATATGGGCCAACACCCAGAAGGGAAACCAAAACATCAACAATGCAGTAGGAATCCGCCCCCCCCCCGAAATGTTGTCATTTGTATTGTGCACAGCTTGCCCCACCTTTCTGCTCATTCGTGTTTCTCCATTTCCCACATCCCAAGCCCTGTGTTCTAATCCATATGAGCTCTAGTTTAAACTAGGATAATATCTCAAATTAATTCTGCAACTCCGGCATGCACAGTTTGGCACACTGCTTGTTCTCTTATGCTCCCCACTCTACCCTGCTGCTGTGCACGTGTGCAGTGTTAACCCACTGCAAAAAAAAAAAAGAAGAAGAAGACACCCATCATATTATTCTTGTGCCATGCTCTACTAATGTGTAAGAGTAAATGGGCATACAGTAGGACAGTGCGAAAGATCAATCTCAATAAACAACATACAGTCAGTTGCTTTTTTGCAGCAGTGTATCAATGTATGCATATGCATTGGTATTGGGAGAGGAAATGTGAAATATCTCCTTTTACAAGAATTCTAAACAAGAATTATTACTTACATGGAATGATTAAAATTCTCACACACACACACACACACTCTTCCCATGATGTGTAAGTCTGCTGCTTTTAGCAAACAACAATCAAGTGCTATTGCAATCTTAATCTGAACCATGTTGTGTGGTGAATAACTAAAGAATCTTCTGCCATTTAAAAAGTTAAACTTCTGTTTACTCAAACAAGCCCTAACCACCTTGGCAGTGTGTGATAAAACCATGTATGGAATAGTCCTTCTCCCCTACCTCCACTCACTTTCTCGTACTACTGGAGATATTAAATATATCAGAGCAGAGACATCAGAGATACAAACAGATTTACTTTAAGTCTACCCCAACCACCAAAAAAAGAAAACAAGAATAGTTATGGCTTTACTGTTTTCAGAGCAATAAAAGTAGCAGTCAAAGACAAATCAAATAAAAAAGCTTTTCTCCACAGTGTGGTTGTTTAAAAGGGCAATTTTCTACAGAAGGAAGGAAATGAAACTTACTCAAAAGGGATTTAATCTGTACAGATATGCACAATTTGGGGGTAGGAAATTGCAATCCTCACTTATCTGGTGGACCTCTACACCTCAAGGCTCTGGGGTGGATAAAACAATCCAGTCTGGGCTGCATATTTTGGAATAATTCCGTCTTTGGCTCTTGAGAAAACTTATTCTAGAAAGCTTATGACTGTATGCTAGAGGCACACACCCAGGAGACACTATTAGCCCAACAGCAGGAGGCAATTTTCTTGGGGCAATTTTTGATGCTTAAGGCTGAAACCCGATGAGAGATTTACCACGTGTTTAGCACCTGCAGTCCTGTCTCTTCTTATCTAAAAGAGCAGCTGGACTGGGACCCAATACAGATCAGGATGACAAATGGGATTGGGGGCTTGAACTCTTCCTCTCACCATAGTCCTCCTGATTGGGCTCCAATCCTGCTTCTATCTAGGACAGTAGTAGCCTGTGTGAGTAGGATGGAGGGCCAGAAAATGAGCCACAGGTGTGGCTTGTTCGCAATCTCCTCGTCGACCCCACCTTGCTCTCCCTCACCCAACGATGTTAATCGCAGGCATGGAGACTGGTCAATCACCCAGGTTGGGGAACCAAGCAACTGACCAGACCCTGATCCTGGGGTTAATGGCATGGCCAGTGAAAGGTGGGTGTGTGGCTCATTTTCCTCCTCCACATCCCACCAATACAGGCTGAAAGTGCTTAGGAAGGGAAGTTCTCATTGCCATCAATACATAGAAGCTGCCCTTCTGAAGCAAGCGGCAAATGGGCTGGGACTGTAAGAGTTAGCACTACTACCAATATTAGCCTTTTCTATATTGATGCATGTATGTAGTAATACACACATCACATTCAAATATGATGAATACGATGGACATTATTCACCCAACCACAATTCAGAGGACAGAAGAGAAAGCAACACACATTAAACACATCCAGTCTTTTACCATTTATCATTGTGTCCAATCAGCCAAGCCATTCAATAAGATCTCAGTCCTGTTCTATAGTTTTCCCTCACTATGTTTTGCAATGACTACACTTACTAATAAAATCTAAAACTGCCAAGATCTCCCAGTAAACCTTTCCTATATTGAATTACACCTAATTATAGACCAATAGTTATTTGCCCATAAATTTGATTTATGGAACTCATTTTCTCCCCTGTTCCCCAAAACGGAGCTATCAAGATAGCATGAGTCAAACTAGGTTTTTATTGAAAAGCACACTAAAGAAGCATGTTTCCAGGTGGAAGCATCTCCCCCTTCTCCCCTTCAAAAAAACAGCTGCAAAGGAGCCAATTTGGATTGGGACTCTGGAATATGTGATGGTGGGGGGTTAACTCTTCCCTGCCAAAAATGTCTCCCTGAAGGGGCTATCTGTAGGATTTAGCCACTTTGAGTTGTAATCTCATGGTAAGAGAAGTGAGAGAGGGAAACCATTAGACTTCCTCTCTCTTCATGTTGCAGTCCTAACATGCCCCCCCCCCGCCATTTGTGACCAAAAGATGTTTAGCACACATCTCAACAAATGCAGAGGCCGACCCTAGCAATCCTTTTTTAATATTAGACAAGCTTGGTACCTAACCAGACCTCAGTTCAAAATTTGCCTCAGTACAAATGACTGTACTGTCATCCTCATTTGCCTTGCTAAATTTAATTTAAAATAATTAAGACTTGTACCACGTACATTTTCCTTATGGCAGTTGGGGCTGAGAAGGATGGGAAACTCAATCCCTAGCTCCCCCTTTCAGGGGATTATCACATGAGTTATCTTCTAATTAAAGAACACTTTGATCTTAGTGGACACCCATTCATTGGGGCGGCCCAAGGTATTGCAGCACCTGAGGTGAGGTGTCAAATGCTGGCATGTCGGTCTCACTTCCCTGGTTTTAAAACTGACTTTGGAAGCTTTAAAAGTGGTATGGGAGGCAGTGAGGAGAAAAAGCTGCCAACAGCCACCTCCTCTCTCCTTGTGCTTCTTGCAAGGAGCGTTTCGCCTCACACTCTTTGCAATGTTTGCAAGGGTGGATTGGTCCCAAAGAGCTGCTCCAGTGACAGAGGCCGTCTCGCTGCCCTGCTGGCACTCCTTATTGCTGCCCTGCTGCCTGAGACCACCTCACTTGGCCTCATGAAAGAGCCACCTCTGCCAGTCACTCAAGTGGGTGTCCAGAAGGAGAACTTTGCTAGAATTGTTAGCCTAGAAGCAACAAAGGAGGAAGCCTCTATGCTCCTCCCCTCCCTGTATATGGAAGCAGAGCAAAACATCAGCCTGTGACAACTGGTGAAAGAACAGGCCTAGGAAGAGAGTTCCACAGACAGGAAGCCACTACAGAGAAACCCCTGATCCTTGTGGCCAGGAATCTGACCCAAGATGGTAATGGCTTGCAAGTCGGGTCTTCATTTGAGGATTGGAATGAGCAAGAGCGAGTTCATATGGGAGCACTTCCATACATGCATGCTCCTCTGAGCTCTTTGGACACAAAGGGGATGGCAACGTCATTGAACAACAACCAGTGAAGTGATGTGGAAATATCTATGGAGTTCTGGTTGTTGCTTACCACAGTATGTCCACATTTATTCACTGACATTTCACTTCTAGCCAGGCTCATGGACAAGGCAGTATTTGCCTCCTCCTTTAGTGACAGATTTGTTGGTGGCTAGGCATGCAAAAAGGTCTGAGATGAGGAGGACTGCTACATTGGCTGCTGCTTTCTCAAAGGCATGATGGTTCTCCAGGCCAAGCTATTGTAATTGGGCTCTGAGATTAGAAGCTGCAATGCAATTTTTCCCTTGTACAAATAACCAGGGACATGTGGCATTGTGGGGGAGAGAGAATAAAATATTTCACCTAAGCCGTGGTCTCAGTCCAAGTCCTCTGCCTAGCTGCTCTTAACTGCAGAAAGAACAGCTTGGAAGGGAGACGGAAGTCAGGGAATTAGCATGGAAAGACTGGAACTAGGCTAGGAACCAAAACGTCTCCAAAGTTAGACTTGAAAGAGAATTTCAGGGTTCCTCAAAGGAGAGGCAACAAAGAATTTTCTCAGACAGTTACTCCACATAGAGTCCATGTCATGCAGAGGTGCACCTAGGTAATTTAGGAACCTGGACCTAGAGACACCCCCCGCCACAAGATAGGTAATTTTGGACCCTGGACCAAATGGGCTAACGTCCCCATCTTGCAACATAAGCATCCCCCCTCCCTCCCTCCCTCTCTTTACACACACACACACACACGTGTGTACGGGTCATGCAGCTGCATTGGGACCTGCCACGTGTTTAGAAAGAACTCAAGACTGTAAGCTTGCTGGACAAGCACTATACCACTTCTGTGTTCAGTACAGCATGTATCACACTCTCAGTATGAAGTATTAAAATGGTAATCATATCTGACTTGATCAGGAATGGCCAACCAGCAGTCTGCGACTGCAACACAGTTTTATCCACTCAGCAGCAGCAGCTCCCCCGCACCCCAAATTACAAATACGGTGTGATAAAATTCTGCTCACAGCTTCACTCGGAAGGAAACTGTTTTCAAAAGCTGAGACACAAAAAACAGCCCCTCAATAACATATTGAGTTTTGTATACAACGTTCCATGTATTTCAAAGCCCTTACTGATAGGCGATCAAAAGCCCTTATTGATAGGCGATCTTAACTTTATTGCAACAGTGTTCCCTCTAGCAGAGATTCCCAGATATTGTTCACGACAACTCCCAGCATCTCCAGCTGCAGTGCCCTTCAGCTGGGGATTATGGGAGTTCTAGTCCACCACATCTGGGAATTCCTGTTAGCGGGAACAGTGATCAGCACCTGTGAAGGAGTGGGATTAAGAGAACACACTAGTGGCACAAAGGATGCCAGCAGCAGGATGGATTCAAGAGGAAGGTTTTGCGGGGAGGGGGTAAAAAATAAAATCCACCTGACCCCAAAGGAGCAGTGTGGAACAATGGGAAAAGACCCACACTCACTGCATAAGAAGAATCTTACATAGACGAGAAAGAAGTAGAATTCCTGGGAACCCAGGAATATCTGGACACCAAAGAGTGTGAGCCGAGTCAGGGCGGGGGCAAGGCTTCATCACTTCAGCATATTACTGCAGGTGACCTGCTTATTCCAACAATGCTGCTTCCCCCTCCAGCTGCAGCCAGAGCTGTCTGGGGTCAGCTGCCATGCCTGTTGCTACCGCCATTCTGCTGCCATCACTATTACTGTTTAACACAAACAGTGATGGCCCCACCGGAACTTTCGGGAGTGCGTCCTTCAAACAGGGAAAGGTGGGCCAACCATGTGCACTTAGTCTCAATGCAGGGATGCTGCTAGGCCTAGGCGAGGCTGGGAAGTGACTCGGACTCCTCTCCTGCTCACATCCCCCACCTAGGCCTGGGCCCACACTGTAGCACAGCCTACAGCCGGACCTCCTTGGAGGCAGGCGGCCACGGGCAGGGCTGGCCGGCATGGCCGCACTTGCCCCTCTCAGCCCCCGCCCAGATTTGGGTGGTGGTGAAGGTGGCCACCTACATGCCTGGGACATTTCTTAGAGAATTGGGGGGGCAAGGGTATAGGGTCTCAACATCTGCCTGGAGATCTGGTCCAAAGGGTGCCTCCGAAGTCATGGCCTTAATCTAATTCCCCACCCGCAAGAAGATGCATTTGGGGAATTCTATCAGGTGTTAAAGCTAACAGGTTCTCAGCACACATTCTTATTATTTTCTCCTCCCTCTCAGCTTCCCAGTGGAATCTCTCCCATGGACAAAATGGTTCAAGAGGAGAAGGCAAACAGGTCCATTGCACACTAGAAGCTGAATAACCTCAGCCTAATCAAGTTTCTGGTTGTTCTTGTGAACTGTCTGTTCGTTAATGTATCCAGTCAGCTATGGATTCTTCTGAGAGACAGGCTTAAAAAAACTGGACCAAGATCAAGCAATGTTTTCCTCAGCCATCCTGCAGAATACAGTGAACACATTAGAACTTCAAAGCAGTCAGAACACACATCCGTGCACATCTCCAAAGATCTCTCTTGTCCGTTTGCCAGAGTCTTGAACCTCCCTCCTCCTCAACCGATTTTCCACACTGGCCTCCCCCTCGAGATTTCAGAAATGGGGGGGGCTGTTCTCATCTTGGGCCAGGCTGAACTGCTAGAGTATTTTCAGTCCTTAGGAATGAACACACTAAGCACACTTCTAAGAAATAGCTGGAAGAATGGCAGATTGCCACATCCTCTGCTTGTAGATGCAGGTATGCCTGTATTCTTCTTAGTGACTGATCTAGGATTTTATATGGTATTATTATAAGTAGGATAATAATGAATTATTTAAAAGAATATTTTTTCTCCAAATGGATTAAATTATTAGTGTTAGTAATTCACTAAGTACCAACAAAAGACACAGGGAGAGAGAACAAGAATTAACCCTGCTCCACTAGTACCACTCTCCTGATTCAAGTTACTCTTATCGTCAAGGCTTCTTTTCACCAAAGATTTCAGGATCCCAACCATGGATCTAAGTCATTTCATCTAGTTTGGAATGGCCCTCTCAAGTTGGTGGAGAGAGAGGAACAAGAACACACAGTGTGCAAAGATGGTCCCCCACACTCCAGATTATATGGCAGGGCTGCTCAACTTTGGCCCTCCTGCAGATGTTGGTCTACAATTTTCATAATCCCTGGCTATTGGCTGCTAGTTTTGAGCTGTAGTTTCAAAAGCAGCTGGGGGCCCTAAGTTGAGCCAGCCTGTTATATGGGTTATATCCCCACCCACAGATTTAACCGTGAACATAGGAACACAGGAAGCTGCCATATACTGAGTCAGACCATAGGACCTTCTAGCTCAGAATTGTCTATACAGACTGGCAGCGGCTTTTTCAAGGTTGCAGGCAGGAATCTCTCTCAGCCCTATCTTGGAGATGCTGCCAGGGAGGGAACTCGGAACCTAGGTGCTCTTCTCAGAGCGGCTCCACCCCCTATGGGGAAATATCTTACAGTGCTCACACTTCTAGTCTCCCTTTCATATGCAACCAGTGGCAGACCCTGCTTAGCTAAAAGAGACAAGTCATGCTTGCTACAACAAGACCAGCTCTTCTCTCCAACTCCTTGTAGGGTGGGCAGGATATAATAAAATGTGAACAATGTTATGCTGTGCTACACATGCCTCTAGTACTTCTGTAACATGCCTTCTAGTACTTCTGTCACTGTATTTGATCAAGTTAAGCAGAATAGGCTGTGTGTGTGTGTATGTGTGTGTGTGTGTACGTACACACACACACACACACACTCTGTCTGTCTGACCTCTTATGAGCTATTATGTGGAAAAGTCTAGGCTATCAGATATAGAAACATAGGCAATACTGGAGCCAGCTGCTAAATCAGCTGAGGAGCAAAAGATTATTCAATGACGATTTCTGCTAAGCTTAATTTTGAGTTTCGCCTGGGGCCCAGGTACTAGAAGAAGAAGGTGAGAGAGGTCAGAGCAGTGAGGACTCAACCTAGCTCCTGGCCAAGACTTGACCACTACCTGTCAGTAGGTACACTTAGCCTCATTCTGCTTTCAGCAATAAAAATGGACTGAGAAATGCAAGGAGGATTTTAGCCTTAAGGAATGAAAGGGAATGTTTGGGGAAGGATAATGTAAGGAGAGTTTTAGTTAAGTAGTCCTAACCAATAGCCTTGGATAACCACCCATGAGGCTTGTGTGTATAAATGCAATTCCAGCAAGTGCAGGCATTTTCTTCAGTGTAAGGGATACTTCATGTATGCACCCTGGACACACACATCCAGAGGACTAATCAGACATTCAAAAAAATTGAACAGCCTTTGCACTCCTGCATTCCACGTTCACTGCCTGCCATTTGCTTCTGGACGTTTTCACGTAAGGTTGGCAGGTCCACTGTTTTAAGAAATGGTTGAGGAAGCCTTACAGGAGACTCTTGTTTTTCGTGCGGTGGGTGGGGGGGTTCTGTTCTTGCCTACAATTGCAAAAAAAACACACAACCCAAACTGCGAATCAAGGCACTTTATTCTTTATGGGGATCCGGAGGTTAGGTACCTGAGCAGAACAGAATCACCAAGACGTGGTGTGTCTCTGTGTGTGTTTTTGAGAGAGAGAGAGAGAGAGAGAGAGAGAGAGAGAGAGAGAGAGAGAGAGAGAGAGAGAGAGAGATTAAATAAAAAGGAGTCTAGCACAGTTCCTTGTCTCCAGAAATGCTCCCACCCCCCAAAAAACCTGCCTAATTTTCACTTGTTTTTCTTTTGTTGGAAAAGATTCCCCAAATGGCTCTGTGCTGTTTTCAGACCAGAAATGCCACCAGAAGTCATTTCCAAGTGCACAGGAACCACAAATAGGCAAAAATAGCCCACTTTTACCTCTGTGATAATGGAAACCACGTCCCTATGACCCGGCTATAAACAGTGGAAACCACAATTAAAAACCCCCACACAAAACAGGGTCTCCTGCATCCTTTTATTTATATATGGCAGTTAGGTCAATAAACAAAAGACTATGCAGTTCATGCAGGTAGCTCTGTGCCTAAAGATGCAATTAATCCAGAGGTCGAAGATAGTGGCCCAGTTCAGACATTACAAAGAGTCAGGATTAAATCTTGGTTTTGGATGCCATACCCTAGCCACACTTTCTACTCTAATTCACCTGTGAGGGGAGAAGTTAATTCTGATCCTTGCCTAGAACAAGTGAGAATTCATCATGACCTCCAAACTGGGTTATGTTGCTGGTTTATTCCAGCCACAGTTTCCAAATAAAACAGGATTTGAAATCGTGCTACAATCCCAGATTCATAAAGGATAGGATATTACCTATGATTGTTAAGTGGAGCCTCCATTTTCAGAGGCAGTATGCTGCTGAACTCTAAGTTTCAGGGATGAATAGTGCCAGACAGCTTTTGCTTCTGGAGTTTCTTGCAGGACATGAAGACATGTCACTGTCTGCTTTTGAGAACAGGGTGGTAGATGAGAAGACCAGAGCTCCATGTTCTTATGCACATATGCATCGCATTCATTGGATCAAGGAGAGCAGAGTTGGGCATTAATAAAGATGTGGGTCTTGGTGACAGGGGCATAACTGTCTCCCAGCAGAAAGAAACCCAGAAGAAACTTGCAGCTGGAATCATCAATACTCTCTCTCTCTCTCACACACACACACCCCTATTCAATATTTTTAAAAACCAGGTTAATATTTAAAGCAGCAGCAGCAGCACTGCCACTGCCACCACCAGAGAGAAGCAGACAGATTAAGAAACACTCTATACCCCTGAGTTAACAATAAATTATCAGAAAACTTATACAAACTTCCAGTCCTCCTTTGCAATAGGACCTAGCATATTATTCTCAGGAAATGTAATTCCATGGTATGAGGATTTTTGACATTTGCAGAGATAAAAATGATATTTTGGAATGCTCAAGGCACTGTTAATGAGAAATCACAGCTTGCACTGATTAAGCTAGAGCAATAAAAAAGTGATCCTCTGATACTTCCCAATATCCGATTGTCCAAAACAAAACAAAAATACTGCTTAGTATGCTTTTTACAGAACACTCTCCTACCAAGATGCAGAGTTCATTGCAAGCAAGGAAGCTATGTACACACCACAAAAAAGGCAGTACAGAGAGCTCTACAGACACCAGAGCTCAAGAGGTCCCTTTTGACTAGAGCTTCTCCTGTCCCTGAAAAGTCTCAGCAGGAACTTAGAGGACTTTTGCCAAGCATCCTACAACACACTGTGGGGAGAGAATTAGTGAAGCATCTTCAGTCCATAAACTAGAGTGCTGATTCTGGCATTCAACAGTCTGGAACCAGGCCACCTTAAGGCCCATCTCTTCCTATAGGTATTAAAGCAGAGCCCAAATGACCCCTATTTCCCTACCCCATTTGCAGATAGCAAAATTGGAGGGACACCCTGATAAGGGTTCCATACATAGTTCACCCTCTGGAAAATTATCAGGGGTGGTGTGCTCCCCTGTCAAACTTGTAGCTGCCATTTTTATCTCCCAGAAGTCCCTAGGAATGGAACTGCATGGTTCAATGGGTGCTGCATGACAGTGCAACATTATTTCCCAGAAGTTCCCTGGAAACAAAAATGGCAGCCACCAACTCGCCATAGAAGCATTGCTGCCGGGAAGGCTGCTGCAAGACTGTCATTGGCAGCAAGCATGTTAGGATGTAGTTTGCAGGCACCTTTCAATGCTCCCTTCCAAGTTTTGAATTGAAGGTTCTCAGAGGAGAACTTTCAGCTTACACCTCATATGCATGAGCACTCAGATCATCATCCAAGGCTCTGTTCTGCATCCCTCTGCAGTATGCTAGCTGCAGAAGTGCTCTTACCCCTGGACTTCAGGGCCAAAGTCAGGGCCTCCACACCCCCGAGGGCCCCCAAATCCTCTTTAGTTTGCCCTGGGTGGTGTGGTTTAAAATGATGCTTAACTTGCGATGGTGGGGAGGGGGGCAGGCTCCAAAGGCCTTTAGGTCCAAGCTCCAGAATTTCCTAGGTACACCTCTGACTGGTTGAGCACACAGAAGAGAGCCTTTTTAATAATGGGGCCACAGCAGTGAGATACCCTCCTGGGAGTGACCAACCTGGCTCTATCACTGCTCACCTTCCAAACAACAATGAGGCTTGATCATTTGAGATGACCAAAGGAAAACACTTGCCAATTGGTTTTCAACAGCCTATATTGCTGTCCTTGGTAACTGGGCAGGGTAGGCTGCATTCTTTTATGATTCTGTTGTTGATGATGTTTAAAATGATCTTGTAGTTGTGGTATGCCAATTGTTATACTGATTTTATTGCTAGACACCTTGGACGCCTGACAGAAAGGCATGGCAAAATTAGGGCAGTAAACCAACACATCTATGCCAAAGAGGCACCTTTGGCATAGATAAGACGCAAGTTGGCAAAGAGGCAACTTTTAATGTGGCGATGCTGTTTATTAAGCAGGGGGAGAGTAACTGGCCCTATCCACCCCCAGCACAGTACCTCCAGTGACTATTGCTGGTGTCTATCTTATGCTTCTTTTTCAATTGTGAGCCCTTTGGGGAGAGGGAGCCATCTTATTTATTTATTTATTATTTCTCTGTGTAAACCTCCCTGATCCGTATTTGGAAGCGTGGTATAGAAATTGAATAAAATAAAATAAAATAAATATCGACTTTCAGATCTACATAAACTGCTTTGAGAACTTTTGTTGAAAAGTGGTATATAAATATTCGTCTTCATGGTAATTCAACATCTTCCCGTTCAGGAACCAGCACTGACTAGTTCAGGAACGCTCAGGCTGCTCTTGTCCAAGCCACTGTTTGCTGCTGTCCATCATCATGTCTCTTTAATTTCCTCCTCCCCAACCAGTAATAACTTTAATAAGCCTGAATATTCGTTGCAGATGCAAATGCGAAACGGTAATGCTGCCACTCCACTTGACCTACAGCTCTCATGAATCCTTCGAGCAATTTGATACATAACTTTCCATCTACCATCTTGAAAACATGTTTAATTGTTCCATAATTAAAAAGGCTCAACCATTCCATAATTTAAGATTTGAATAATTGTTAATATATTCACATTAGGGATGGCCAATTCCTGCACTCCTGCTCTATTCTCTAGACAGTAGCCTTGGTCCAGAAGTATATTGTGTAAGGCTGAAACTTTTAATCAGTTAGACTGATCTATTAATGTGCTTAAAAATAGACTAAAAAGGCATCCCCAATTCAATTGGGTACTTAATCCTTATTATGAGCACTTACAAAAGTTACAGATTTCAGACACTGCTTAGAATAAACATTTCCTCTTCTACTTGCTGGCTCTCTTACATTTAGCAGGAGAGAAACTGTCCCTGTTCAACACACCCGAGTGTCTTTCTCAATAGTTTGTTACTATCATTCATATAGATATAGATATAGATATAGATATAGATATAGATATAGATATGATACCAAACATTCAGATATCTTTCATGGTTCTAGGACACATTTCACGTGTTGGAAGGATGTTTTCTCTATCTGAAATAATAGTCCTTTTAATTCTATTTTTCTCCTTCCAGTTTTCTTGTATCACATAGATATCCTCTGTAATGCTATCTATCTTGCTACATTATTGATACTTTTTCTTTGTGTAACTGCTTTTTTAGTGGGTTCCCAAAAGGAGGGGAACCCACCAAAAAACAAACAAACCCAGTTTAAAAATATATGTAAAAATAAAAACTCAAGATTGTGAGCACTTTCAGGATATCTTTTTCCTATTCCTGTATTATGTAAACTACTTAGAGAACTTTTTGTTGAAAAGCAGAGTATAAGTACTGACTGACATCCAGATCAATGCTGCACTGGTGGAAGGGAAAGGACAGTGTTCACTTATCTCCTTTTCCCATTGAAGTCATCATTGCCTCCTGAAAAAATGTCCCTGAGGCATGTGCAACCTTCAGGGACATATTTTCAGAAGGCACAGTGGACTTCAGAAGGGAAAGGAAATCAGTTTTTTTTAAAATCACTCCTCCCAAGTACCTTTATGGATGTCGGTCAATCTAAAAGAAAAAGAAAAAAGAGCAGGGTGCAGATTAGCATTGTGCTAGTGGAACTTTTGTGCCAGACAGGTTCTTGCATAAGTGGAAGGTGCTGCACAGTTTCAAGAGGAACAGGGTACCCATGTTCAGGCTACCGCCTGCACAATCTGATTTCTGGAGAAGGTTGCTGTAATTGCATTCCAAATATTCTTGGCAGAAATACAGAACCCTAAGTATAATTGAATTGGTACCATTACAACTGTTCTACCTTCATTTGGAAAGGTTTTGCATTGCTCTCGGTGCAGAGAATTTAAATGGGGAGCTGTAATCACTATAGGGCACTGCTTACACTATTCTTCCACTAGTGCCAGTTCTCTTCTTCCCTAGTGGTTGTGCAACATTGTGAAGCTGCACAACATCACTTAGAGGTTTGTTTTATCTTCTTACATTTCTGTAACACTAATCAGGATCCTGCTCAAAGTATTTTTTTCTTCAGCATTATTATTTAGTCATATGCCAATTGAAATGATCAATCAATGAGCAAATAAACTCATTTGCTCAATCAGTATGTTGATCATGGCCAACATACATGACTTCAATCAGGTGACAGCCCTGGTATTTTGCCTCACAACACCTCATGAGTGGTTAAGCTCATCAGAGTGGTATCATCTAGTCTGAAGCACTTCCCAATCATGTGTACTCCTAGTCACGGCATACAACACTCCAAAATGAGAAGGTTTAAGGTCTCAGTTTCTTACAACTTCCAAATAGGAGTCTTATTTTCCTTTTCAATGGAAGCTCGATTAAAATTTGGTAGAATCACCAGTGGTAAACATCATCATTTCAGATGATTACATGGCCAACAGGTCACAAGTTGGTAATTGTTCTACACGAATTTTTAGAGATGTCTCTGAAACTCTCATCATCTGCAATTCTCCAGGATTTTGAGATCCTAGTTACCTGGTTTTCTTCTGAAGTGAAACTAGTTCTTAAGGAATCCTTCATTTTTATTATTTCTATTTCTGAATATCGTACAGAGAACCACACAGGTGCAATTAAAATCAGGTTTTTTAAAAAATTCTCTGATGCACATATGTCATTCTCTTAATGGGCAACATGTAAACTGTTCATTGTCCACACTCTACAAGAAAAACAGCTTTAATTTGATCACACATAGGATCACATCCACACCTGTGCTGTTTTACCAATGCTCAGGAATACATGAGTAAAGCAACACACAGCATTAAAGAAATCTTGATGCAGCTATATCATATCAAGATTGCCTTTCTGCAGTATTTCAGCAATGTACATCTACAGATTGGTAACACAGAAGGGTAGGGGGTAGAAAGATGCACATTAACTTCAAGCTAGGGATGTGCATGGAACCAACCGGTCAGGCCGGTTCGGTTCAAATCTGAACTGGATTCAAACTGACCCAGCCCCGGTCAAACCAGACCTCATCCAATTTGACCACCAGACCAGTTTAAACTGGTTCATGGAATAGTTCAGGGGTCCACTCTTAAAGGGGAATCTGGAATCTGGTGAGCATTCCCCTTTGAGTAAAGGGGCAGGGAGCTTCCTTTAGCTAGAGGGCACAGGAGGGTAGTCAGGGCTATTTACTTTAATTGGCGTTGGCGGGGTGGTAGCAGCTTCCCCACTCCCCACCCCGGCCTCCTCCTGAGTAGCTCAGGTCAGATGTAGCCTGGTTAAGGCCTTTTCTGGCCCGTTTTGAGCCTCCCCTAGTGCTGTCCCCACCAATGCCAATTAAAGTAAGTAGCCCTGCCCCTTTACTCATAAAGGAGAATCCTCACTGCATTCTCCTTTATGAATAGACCCCTGAATGGTCCAGTTTGAACTTGGACCAGCCCTCCTTTTGGGGTGCCACCCTGCTTTGAACCTGGACCATTCAAACCACCCCGGTTCAAGTCAAACCAGGGTTCAAACCGGACCAGTTCACACACCCTACTTCAAGCCATGGCGAACTGTGCATCCTCCAATTCCAGAATTAAGTTTTAGAAAATCTCCTAGTCAAAGCAAAACTAAAGAAGGAGTGGAGTAAAGCACAAAGCACACTTGTGAAACAAGAACAAATGAAAAGGGGAAAATCCATTTATCCAGAGGCCTCCTTTTGTGCATGCTGCAAACACCCTTTTGGATCCCTGTCTGGTTTTGTACACATTGTTAAAACCCACACTCTCAAAGTTACCTTGTTACTTCTGATGGAACAAATTAGAAATAATTGATGATTAAGATAGTTTTTCTAAACGTTAAGGGACAAATTGCAGCCTATTGATTTGTGTGCTTCAGATTTATGTAGCTTTAAGTCCCTTTGCTTGATAACTAGTAGAGCTGCTGCTGCTACATTTCTTTTAAAAGGTCTCAGTTAGAAGCAAGCATTATTCACAAGCTAGTTATTCCTCTTAGAGCCCCAACGGCCTCCCCGCCCTCTCACAAAAAAATACCAAACACATTCAATCATGCCTGTAAATATTAAGCTTTAATCTTCAGTAAAAGCACAAATCTTACTATCACTATTGGGAAGTTTAAAATGGCTGGCAGGATGCCCAGGTAAACCACGGCAATTCTGGAGAAGAACAGAGAAGGCAGCCATTCAGACCTAGCCAGTTCCAAAGCTAAGCAGCAAGTCAGATCACTTATGAAACAAAGAGGTCATGTTTAGTGTTAGCAAAACATTAGTAACTATAGAAGGGCAGATTTCTTCTTTTGCCATAAGAGCAAGTCCAGGATGGAGACAGAAACCCAGGAAGGGTTCAAATCCACACCCCAAAGCTGCTCTTTCTCTAAGGAGCTCAGTGCAGCATGCATGAATTTTTACTTATTTTCAACCTTCCATTTTTAAGCTTCATAACAACCTTGTGAAGTAGGTTAGGGTGGCCCAAGGTCACTGTGGGTGTTAAATGGCTGAGCAGGGAATTGAACTTTTTTCTCTCTTTCATATTGTGGTTTGTTCCTGAACTCTGGCCTGAAGTAAATCAGAAATCCTCCAAATTCACATGCAGCATGGAACACCGGTTAACACCAAAATGAAATGAAAAAGCTGTCACTCTCCTACTCTCTTGTGCAGAAGAGGGGTTACTCTTCCTGCCACTTGCCACTCGTGAGTCTGACTGGCTCATGAGCCCCACTGAAGCACTCAAAACACAGGGCATTGGGGAGAGCTTGGACACGCCACTCCATCTTCAGAAATGAACCTCACATTTTGTTTCATTTCCGATGAGAAAAAGCTCACAAGAAAGGAGAACAAACTGTCCATAATAAGGTTTCTATTTGTTATGGACAAAACGCCAAACACATCATGCACAAAAATTATCAACAATTGGCAGGCACAAGTATGGGGCCTCCCTGCAGAGTGTATCAAATGTAGGGAGGGGGGGAGTTAAGGAGAGGAGATTATATTTAGATCGGGGCGGGAGGAATGAAGCAACAACGCCACTCTGAATTTGAATTCATTTATCCTTGCGCTATCATCTAGATCAAAGGTTCTTAACCTTAGGCTCCCAGGTCCTTGTTAATAGACTATAACTCCCACCATGCCCAGCTATAATGACCTTTGGCTATGGTTCATATCTGAATTCCTGTGGGTGCAGTCCTCCTCCCTAACCCTAGCTGAGGGGGGGAGAGAAATGTTTAGATCAGTGAATGAAGCCTTGCTACTGAGAGTTACTCAGTATACTGGGGACTATTCAGTTGTACCTGAACAATGAGCCCAGATCAATTAAGTTTTCACCTCTCGCTTCCTTCTCTCTCTCTTTAAAAAAAAAAAAAAAAAAGAACACATTCTACATAGCAACGTATCTAAAACAAATACTAAACAGAAAATTTCCTTTCCCTCCCACACTCCTGGATTACACAGGTCCTTGGTTTGGCTACAACATTACTCTGACAAACAAAAGGAACAAACAGACAATCTTTGCGTGCAGTCTGAAAGCCTGCAAATATTAGACAATTAATTGTTTGCCAAAGACTTCTTCCAGAACTATAAATCTTCAGCTATATTAGTCAGGAAATACTGGGTTTTTAGGTTTATTGTCGGCACAAATTAATGAATTTTTTTAAAGCTGACCTTCCCATTCTTCAAAATAGAACTGCATCTCATAAACCAACCTAACCTAAACATTGCTGAGCCTCATATCTAGATAGTGGGTTTTTTATTCTAAAGTGCATTGGTATCATAACCACCAACATAAGGAACAATGTTGTGTATGTTGTATACAACAGAGTTGTGCATGCAAAATTATACCAAAATTATACCAACATTTCCAGAAATGTCATTACTCCAGACCACTGAAGATGTCATAGGGTAGGGGAGATATGGGTAATAAGAGCAAGATCCAGGCATAAAAGCTCAAATCTTGCACAGTAGCATTGTTTCCCCCCAAACACCTACAGTATTCTTCTTGTATGGTCCAGGGGCAGCCCACATTACCCCTGATTATTGGGCCTGTGTGAACATTCGGCCAAAACAGCCGAAGTCTGCACAGTCCCCCAGCACCATGCAGAAATGACCATTGTCACTGTGCAGCATGGCACTTTGCCCAGTGACTGGGTGGGGGGAAATGTCTTTAAGGAAAACAGAGTCCTCGTGAGCCCCCGCACCATCTTGGAAGGCATGCAGAGAGTGCTGGGAAGTGTAGTTCTTCCCAGTGCTTTCTTTCTAGAGCTCTGAAGAGAGATCTCCTTCTCTCTTAAAGGGTCCTCCCACCACTTAGACAAGCACAGTACTGTGCAGAGGTCAATACAGTGGGAAATGGTTCTCACACTGAAGGTTAACTTTTTAGCCAGTGTGGCCCCCACTTGAAAAAATAGTAAATATTACTGACCTAGACTTACCAAACTATACTTACAATACTAACCAATGCTTATGCACGCACACTTCACAAAGTGACAAGTTTCTAAAGAGTTTGTGCCATCACACAGGCCTGCTTAGATACCATTCATAGGAACATAGGAAGCTGCCATACACTGACTCATATTGAGTCAGACCATTGGTCCATCTAGCTCAGTATTGTCTACACAGACTGGCAGCGACTTCTCCAAGGTTGCAGGCGGGAATCTCTCTCAGTCCTATCTTGGAGATGCTGCCAGGGAGGGAACATGGAACCT
Organism: Hemicordylus capensis; assembly: GCF_027244095.1. Lineage (NCBI taxonomy): Eukaryota > Metazoa > Chordata > Lepidosauria > Squamata > Cordylidae > Hemicordylus > Hemicordylus capensis. The sequence continues at coordinate 248,692,119 of NC_069661.1, forward strand.
AGATGCTCTTCCCAGAGTGGCTCCATTCCCTAAGGGGAATATCTTACAGTGCTAGTCTCCCATCCATATGCAACCAGGGTAGACCCTGCTTAGCTAAGGGGACAAGTCATGCTTGCTACCACAAGACCTGCTCTCCTCATTCACTTCTCCCTCCCTCCCATCAGAACTGTTGTGCAACTGTGCCTTAAGTAACTTTTTGTTCAGTAACTCCCATCTACCTTAGCTGGCCCTCTGCATTCATTTACCTAGTCATGGAATCCTACTTAGCACTTTTTGGAGCTTATTCAAATCAGCTTTCCAGAAATCCAAAGTACTTTTTAAAAACTCTACTCACTTTTAGCTTTTCATAAGAGCAAGAATGCCACCGTCACATGATCACTTCCCCCAGAAGTTCCCAATACTGCAGCCTCACTGACCAACTCTTTCCTATGGGTTAGAATGTGTATAATTTCATCCCCCCCCTACAAAACCAGACAATTGTAGTGTCTCTATCCTCCCCCCCATTCAGAAACATTTTCCCATGCCTTTCTACAACATTTTGAACCCCATTATTTAAAACAGATCAACACTATACTTCTGAAGCATCTGCACCTGATATTATTGGAAGGTGCACACATCTGCAACCACAGACAAGCAAGGACTCCCACTATCCCAGGAAGCATCTTTTACTGTCTTTCTGTTGAAGAATGTGTGGCATTAGTCTAGCCAATTTAGATTTTTACTCCATCAGATTGTCCTGGCTAGCAGTGTTCCCTCTAACAGGGATTCCCAGATGTTGTGGACTATAACTCCCAGAATCCCCAAGCCCAAGCCATTGCAGCTGGAGATTCTGGGAGTTGTAGTCAGCAACATCTGGGAATCCCTGTTAGAAGGAACACTGCTGGGTAGATTTGCAAGAGCACTCCAGGTAGGCTTCCCACTGTAGCTGCAATAAAAGCAGAAGCTGGGTAAAGGAATGAAGCTGTTTTCTAGGACTGATTTCCAGTTTGTCACTGGTTGCTCCCTCCCCACCAGTGCTGAAGAGCTGAAAATCAAAGCCTAACACTCTCACATTTCAACTTCCAGAGATCTCCCAGCAATTTGAGCATGGCTACTTCATAGCAACCAATCTTTAGGCAGTTTTCTAACTACAAAGCAGGCAGCCCGGGAGGAGTATGGTTTCTCGGAAGGGTGGCAGAAAGTTCCACGGATGTCCAGGAACTTAAAGGAGTTTATATATTCTTCCCTCTCCAGCCAAAGCCACACCAGTTTTGAGACAGGACCACTGTTCCCTCTAAGGCGTGCACATGTGTGCGCACTCACAAGTTTTTGCATGTCCGCTCAGTTCATTTTAGTTCCCACTCAGGTTGAATCAAGAAGGCCCCATTCCGAATGCACATGTGCACACACTGCCTTGATACTGCCACCCAGAACAAAACTCATTCCACACAGAGATGAAAAAAACTAGAGGGACTACTGGACAGTACTGACTGCACTCTTAGTGCACGGTCCTCCCAATACGATGTGGGAAGAAGGGAGTTTAGAAAGCTATTCCTGGTGCTCCCTGTGTGAGAATTGGGAAGTGGTGATCAGAGAAACCCTGTTCTTGAATATCAGTGTTTTGAATTAGTATCCAAATTGTTGCCTACAGTGGCAGGCAGTAAACATATGTGGTGTGCAAGCCTGCCAGATGTGCACCTGTAGAAAAGATAAGTAGCGCTAGGCTTGGAAGGAGAGAGAGGGCAGAAGTTAATGCAAGTTTTGAAACGAGAGGGGGGAAAGAGGTCAAAAAGTTTGAGAAACTCTGCTCCAACACCCACACAAAGTATTGCCTGGGGTTCACCTCACAGTTATCAAAGTGAGAGGTGAATCTCCCTGCGGAGTTGTGGAAAGCTACTATCAAAGAGAAAGAATACCGAAGACTCAAGGCAGAAGTAGAACAGACTCCCCTGAACACACAGCCAAAAGGTCCAAACACAGTTTGGGGAGATTGGGAAGAGCTGACAATAGTTTCTTACTTTTTAAACTGGGAACGGATAGCTATCTTCAGTAGCTATCCCATCTCCAAGCATTCTTAAAATTAGATCTATCATGACAAAGAATGAGGCAGCTTTGCTGATAAACAGGGTCTGGAGCTGTAGTCCTGCTCCCTCTTGCACATGGAGAAAAAGAGTACAGAGAGGAGTCCACTGGCATCCAGCAAAACCCTCTCTCCTCTCACACCAGGTGTGCCAGGTGGTGCACTACAGTTAGTTGAGGCCCTCCTAAATAGGACAGCAAAGTATTCAGCTCCCTGCTCCCCCCAAAGTCGGTGGCTATTGGTCATGATGATTATTCGCTACTAGATGTACTACACCAGGGCTGGGAAGCAACAGCAGGAGAGAGTTATTTGCCTACAAGCTTCACTTTTGGACTGCCCAAGGCATCTGGTTGGCCACTGTGTCAAGCAGGATGCTGAGCGAGGTGGACCGTTGGTCTGATCCAGCAGTGCCAGGGCAGCCCTGGGGCTTTTTGGTGCTCTAGGCAAAGTACAATTTTGGTGCTCCCCGGCTGAGAAGTGCAGAGTCCTGCATGGGTCCAGCAGCTGGGGGCAGTGCACACACTTGGGGGGTGAGCGCCTCTTCCTCCACAGCCCTCAAGTACCTGAGCACTGGTGGAGAGGAAGCAACCAGCCTGAGAACATATGGTGTGCCCAAGTGAAAGGTCTTCACTGGGGCACATGTTCACTATGACCCAGTCTTGGCCCCACCAGGCATTGACACCCCCTCCCCTTCCTTTGTGGCTGCCATCGCCTCGTCAGCAAAGAGGCCTTGTGCAGGCGGAAGCTGAAGTGTTGGCATGGTGGTATTGGCACTCCTTAAAACTCGGTGCTGTTTATGGGAGGAGTCACCAGCCCACAACCCCCCACACACACACACCCCATCCGCCAGTTGGAGCGAATGAACCAACAAGCTTCTTGGCCAAACAGAAACGTTATTGTTCCCAGGCAAGTGACAATCTGCAAGGTTGGCTTGCCATTTTAGGGTGAAATATACCCAAAGCCAAGGGACACGCATGTTTATATTCTGTTCATCTAGGTTTACAGTCTATCCAGAGAAAGTCCACATGAAAAAAGATCCAATAGGCTGAAGTCCAGGGCCTCCACACCCCATGGGAGCCCCCCAATACTCTTTAGACCATCTTGGGTGGTGTGGTTGCTGCTGGCCCACACTTCACCACACGATCAAATGTGATTATGACCTGTGCCGGGTGCTTTAGAGACAGAGGGGGAGGGGGACACACACATGTGTGTCACAGTGTAAGTGTGTGTAGAAAGATGATACTTAACTTGCAGTGGTGGAGAGGGGCCGCCAGAGGCCTTTAGGTCCAGGCTCCAAAATTACCTAAGTGCACCTCTGCCAATAGGAATCAGACAATATACCTTGTAACAATGCACAGATAAAGAGCTTTTGCATATGCACTCATGAGGAACGTTTGCAAAAGTGCACCCAGAACCCAATTTTTAGCATTCACTGGGCTTCCTCATCCTAAAGCAGTCATTCTAGAGTGGCCATTTCAACTGGTTGTTAGAAAAGGAACGGAGAAACCAGCCCCTCACTATCAGCATGGCTGGGGCCAGCTTCCTCTTGGCATCCTCACTCTCCAAACAGACACTGTCAGTGGCCATGTCTTCATCAGGGAAGGGTCTGTAGCTCAGTGCACATACTTCACATACAGAAGTTCCCTAGTTCAATCCCTGGCAGCGTCTCCGGGTAGGACTGAGAAAGACCCCTGTCAGAAGCCTTGGAGGGCTGCTGCCAGTCAGTGTAGGCAACACTGACCTATGGACTAAGGGTCTGACTCACTAAAAGGACGCTTCATCTGTTCTAACTGGTCATTTGTCAAGTCTTCTCACCTGACATCAGAAATGTTTTTCCTCTTCCCTCCATTGTTCCTTACTCTTTCTATACCTACAGTTAGAAAGTTCCCTGCCAGAGTGGCTTATAATCCATGCAGGGTCTTTATTCAGCACTCGGTAGGCTGCCCAATACGTCTAGACTCATTCCATGTTTACTTATTTCCCCAATTTTCAACCCATTTGTATCAGATCTATAATTACAGTCCAGTGGAACCACTGTACCATGCTCCTTCGGCAATTAAGCTATTGTAAAAAAAAAAAAAATGAAGCATGAAAACACTAGGTTTTGTTTGCTAGCATATGCTGATCTTTCTTGGCTGTACACAGCTTGTATAGAAGGGAGGAGGGGGGAAAAGAAAAAAGACAATTGCAGGAAAGGAAAATGGGAGTCATACATAGTGTGACATTACTAGAAATAATCCAATTTACAAAACATCATTGTAACCCTAGAAACGTTTTGATTTCAATTCTTATTTTTGCACCGAGAACTATTCAAAACTGAGGTCATGCACACTGTTACTTTGACTTGTAGGCAGTTATCCATATTGCAACGTATCACAAGATTGTCCCCATGCTGTTCCAATAAAATCATATGAAGGAAGATGCAAAGACAGCACAGAGGTCGAAGCCAACATCAAATTATTTCACAACAATCCTCTAGAGCCAGGCTTGTTTTCACTACTCCACGCAATCTAGATTATCATTAAACATGAGGTTTTTATGGATCAAGATGGGAATGAAGCATCTGGATTGTCTGCAGATGCACATTCATTGCTACGGGACACAAAGGCAAGAGTTTCCACACAACTGTGTTTGCAAAGCTGTCTGTAGCTCAAGTTCAAACTAGATGTTATGTGGAGATCCAACACAAATGGGAGGAAATCAGCCTAGGCATATGGGGAACATAAGAACAGCCCTGCTAGATCGGGCCCAAGGCCCATCTAGTCCAGCACCCTGTTTCACACAGTGGCCCACCAGATGCCACTGGAAGCCTACAGCAGGAGTTGAGGGCATGCCCTCTCTCCTGCTGTTACTCCCCTGCAACTGGTACTCAGAGGCATCCTACCTTTGAGGTTGGAGGTGGTCTATAGCCCTCTGACTAGTAGCCGTTGATAGACCTCTCCTCCATGAAGTTATCCAAGCCCCTCTTAAAGCCATCCAGGTTGTTGGCTGTCACCACATCTTGTGGCAGGAAATTCCGCAAGTTGATTATGCATTGTGTGAAAAAATATTTCCATTCACTGGTTCTAAATTTCCTGGCAATCAGTTTCATGGGATGACCCCTGGTTCTAGTGTTATGCGAGAAGAATTTCTCTCTATCCAGAGGCTTCTTCTCTTCCCTTTCCCATTGTTTCTCACTTCAGAGAGTCCTTCCTCAAGCTACTTGTTCACCCATGAGGGAAACATACAAGGAACCTGAATCAACCCCTTGCAGGTGAAAAATCAGCTGGAGGGGTGGCTCTTTCCCCTACTGTCTGCTTCCAACCAAAAAAGCATGTCTTTCTATAGAGTCACTCATTTCTTCAGGTGCCACCATATAAGTTGCATCCTCCGCTAAGGACATTTCCAGTGGTGGCACCAGTGTTCTAGAACTTCCTCTCAAAGGGGAATCCATCAATCCCTCTCTATTAGGTACACTCTTTTTCTTTAGGCAACACAATTTTTATTCTCAGAATAGCATTAAAGAGCATGAATTGTAGAAGGCCTCCATTTTTTGCCACGATGTATTCCTCCACATACTTCTCCCACACTCACCCCCATTAGGAACTCAGACTGAAAGAATTATATTCTGCCCCTCTGCAACAAAAACTTGGTGGGTTGATTAAAAAGGACAGCACAACCTTAAACTTTTGAAACATGCAAGTCTCAGCTAGCACAACGGGGTTACCTACAAGAATCAAAGCATCAGAAATGCACAGCTGCAGATAAGCCAGCACTGCAACATCTCCCACACTGAGGCCCCACATCTCTCTTCATACTTAGAATATATAGAAAGGGGCACTTTAGACTTATGAGACAGATCGAAGAGAAAAATGGGTTGAAAAGGAAAACGGGTTAAAATATACAAATTTCATCCAGTCATGAAAAAGGGTGGTATAAGATATATGGGATTTTTGTTGAATGAAGTGTCAAGACTTATCTAACATATTATGACTTGGAAGAAAAGAATGGGAGATAAATAGGAGTGAATCATTACAGAGAGACCATAGCTTGTGGTACAGCATATGCTTTGCATGCAGAAGGTCCCAGGTTCAATCCCCTGGCATATTATTGCCCCTTAGCAGGGGTTCAAACTTGCTTCATAAAATGCTTCACTGCCTGAACATCAAAACTGTTTATTTGGTTTTCAACAGTTACTCATGTAGATTGCTTTGGAGACGGAAAAAAAGGTCTAGATTTTTATTATGTCAATGCACTTTTAAACAAACATACAAAACATATGTATGTTTGATGGAAGCCCTGGAGAGTTGCTTGCAGTCTGTGCCGACCATACTGAGCTAGGAGGACCAATGGTGTGAGTCAGTAGAAGGCAACTTCACATGTTCATCGAGTAAGATTTTTCTTCTAGAACATTTTGTATTTGGAAGACAACCCAAAATAGAACTCCAGGTTTTATGGGAGGTGAAAAACGTGTCCATTTATTTCCTTTGATGGTGACTTGTCCACACGAAAATCTTAAATTCCCATAGTAAAGTTGAAGTCTCTGTACACATGCAAATCAGTCTACAGGCATGTTTTTAAAGGAGCAAAGCTTGGGGGACTTGTGGGGCTTTACATGTTTCTGCTGTTGCACAAGAAGTTACAAATCTAGTGACTCTTCTCTCCCCTTCCTCCTGCAATCACGATGTTAAGAGCACATTTAAACTTGCCACACATCTGAGGCTCTTTTCTGCAAACATGAAACTTTTATTGCATTTTTATAACATGGAAAGTTGCACATTGTCAACCGTCACTGCCTCCCTAGTTATTTTTACCCAGCCTGATAAGGGCAGGAGATAAACCTAACAAAAAAGGTGGAATTCCTTGAATGACACTTGGTGCTGGGGAAACTGCTTAAAATGCACAAGAAATGGCTACAAGAATGATTAGTTCATTCCTGATCAGGAAACTGAGGCACCTATTTGTCCTGCCAAAGCCATACCAAGAGGGAAACAGATGTCCGTGTAGTCCCTTTCCACATGAATTTGTGCATACTTTTCTCAACACAGCAATCACAGCCTTGGAAATAGTTCAGCTTGCCAGGCAAGCCTGACAGTACAGAGATTCAGCACGAGGAACTGTGGAAGATCAATTGACCCTATTCATGGCTATTTTAAGCACATGCTCAAAGATGGCAAAAAGCCTCTTCTGCCTTATGTAATGATGAACTTGGTGTCAGGGAGGGGGGAAAGTTGGCAGCTGTTGAACGTCAGCCAAGGTTTCATTTCCCTTCCCACTAAAAAGCTCCTTTGCCTAGCAGCAAGGACAACAGAGAGGAGGGGAGGGAACTGGCTGTTCATGGGAGACTGACAAATTCTCCAGAAAAGAATTACAGTCACTGATATGGAGATAGTTGTGTTTAACGAAGTAATGTAAGCAAAAGACACACAGATCCTTGCCCAGAGGAGCTTACAATCTAAATGTTCACAGTGGGGCAGACAACTAAAGATGGGGAGGGATGAAAGCCGAAGCATATGTGCGTGCAAGAAGATGCAATTAAGAACACAGAATTAGTAGTTCTGCTGGGTCAGGTCCATCTAATCTAGCATCCTGCTTTCCCTAGGGGCCGACCAGGTAAGAGCAGCCCTGCTATATTAGGCCCAAGGCCTATATAGTCCAGCATCCTGTTTCACACAGTGGTCCACCAGATGCCTCTGGAAAGCCCTCAGGCAAGAGGTGAAGGCATATCCTCTCTCCTGCTGTTGCTCCCCTGCAACTGGTATTGAGCGGCATCTTGCCTCTGAGGCTGGAAGTGGCCTATAGCCCTCAGACTAGTAGCCTTTGATAGACTTGTCCACGAATTTATCCAAGCATGTGGTAGAGAATTCCATAGGTTAATTATGTTTTGTGTGAAAAAAAGTCTCTTTTGTCAGTCCAGAATTTCTGGGCAATCAGTTTCATGAGATGACCCCTGGTTTTAGTGTTATCAGAGAGAGAAATTCTCTCTCTCTACCCCATGCATAGTTTTATAGACCTCTTTCATGTTGCCCCTCAGTCGTCTTTTTTCCTAAACTGAAAAGCCCCAGGTGTTGTAGCCTTGCCTCATAAGGAAGGTGCTCTAGATGCTTCAAGACATTGAATGTGAAGGCAATAGCCTTCCTGTTACCATTGGTCCCCAGCAACTGGTACTGAGACACACTGAACAGAAGGTTGTTGTTTTTTATAAGCCCAATTCACATGTTATGTTCACCACTTCGACAATCTGTTTATTGTGTACATAGGTACTGATCTGTACACAGGCACAGTTATTCCGATTGTATGTTGAACTCAAGTACAGTGTTCAACTTCCTACCTACATCCTGCAATTCAGGGGGCCTGTACCCAGGCTCACTTTAAAAATGAATGCATGTACAATCATTCACACAGAGACATGTTCTTGTGTACAGACATCTGAATGCAGGTACAGCATAATTTCCGAATAGTGCTAAAGCCACCTTGGATAGGCACTATTAGATATATGCTCCATGAACACATCTAATCTATTTTTAAAGTCATCTAAGCTAGTGACCATCACCATGACTTGTGACAGAGTATTACTCGCATTGTTATAAGTCGTGTGATGAAGTATTTTCTTTTGCCTGTCCTGAATTACTTGTACTAAGATTTTGTTTCAGTCAGAGATCAGCAGTAAGGAATAAGTAATTACCGACAGAATGCGTAATTTGTGGTTGGACGCACGAGGAGAAGATGGTACCAGAAGCCTGCAGAAGAGAGAGAAGACAAAGAGAAGAAGACATCTGCTTTCCAGGGAGACCCCAGGGTGAGGAACTGGGTGCCTGCCTGTCTGCTTGTGCCCCCCCCCCCCCCGCCCCAGGACTGGCTACCGAGCTGTGGGGAGGCTTTGCAGGGCTGGGGCCCAGGGGTTGACTTGGCAGTTTCCTGGAGACCATCTGCCCAGAGCCAGCTGCTCAGGGCTATTTAGGACACAGCCAGTGGTGACGGGCCTAACTCTGAAGGGGTGACCCCAAAGGGGATCACCCCTTTTGGGGGAGCCACTTCAGGGGACAGGGATAGCGAGGGCCAGACCTCCTGGCTCAAGAACTTGCATGTGCGTGAACAGTTTGACTTCTGTTTCAATTAAATCCCAGGTGAGATTGGTTTACAATGTGTCTTGGTTTATCTGAAGATGGGGAAACAGGGGGTGTATTCTCAGATTATGGGGTGGCTATTCTGGTGGTGCTGGTGAATAGAAGAAGTAATGCTGGCAAGTCAATGGGCCATTACAGGGGAAGGGAAACCAGAAATCTAACAGCTGTTTCCCCTTCTGGCTGTCTTGCCAGCTCTTTGACCTTGGGGAACAGCACCAACTACCCACAGGGCTTCAACTTTGTAATGCCAGGTCGGTGCAGAACAATCCTTTGTAATGCCAGGTCGGTGCAGAACAATTCAGAAATCCTCTATGATTGGATTCTGGATGAAGGGGCCAACCTGGTATGTACTGCAGAGACTTGGTTGTGGGAGGCTGGTGACCCAGTCTGTTCCCAGCTCCTTCCTCCAGGGTACTCTGTTGAGGAGCAGGTAAGGGGATGTGGGCAGGGAGATGGAGTGGCTATGGTCTATAAGAATAATATCACCCTTACCAGGATCCCTGTCAAAGTGTCAGACCAAACTGAACGTGTGCACTTATATTTGGGGACCTGGGATAGACTGGAACTTCTGTCGGTGTACCAAACAGCCCGCTGCCCAAAAGAATCCCTTACTGAGCTCACAGACGTGGTCTCACGTTTATTATTATTTTATTTATTTATGTATTCACTCTGATCAGGGTGGTGTTCTGTGGGTGGGGACTCGTGTGATTTCCCCATTGTCATGGACAGACCACCATCTGATTAAAGTTGGACTCGCAATCACATCCCACCTTCGCAGGGATGAGGGGCCCATTATAATGGTCCACCCAAGAAGGTTATTGGATCCAGTAGGGTTCCAAAAAGCCTTGGAGGGATTTAGTGTTGGCTCTGCCAGTGATCCTGTTGATGCTTTGGTGGATAACTGGAACAGCAAGCTCACCAGGGTAGTAGAGATTATCACTCCTAAGCATCCTCTCCAGCCCACTTTGGAATTGGCCCCTTGGTATATGGAAGAACTACAGGGGCTGAAGTGACAAGGTAGATGACTGGAGCGCAAGTGGAGAAAGACTCTGCTTGAATCCAACAGATTACAACATAGAGTACATTTGAAGATCTGCGCTCAGGCAATATGTGCAGCAAAGAAGCAATTCTTTTCTGCATGTATTATGTCCACAAGCTCACATATGCTGGAGTTGTCCAGGGCTGTGAGAAGGCTAGTATGTGCCCCTCCTCTCCTGAATCAGTATTTGGAACCATCAGTTACCCGCTGTGACTTTTTAAATGAGTTCTTTATGGAAGGAATTTCTCGTATTTGAGCTGACAGACTCTACAATTACTGCAGTGTCTGATGCGGAGGTGTCCAGTGACTCCTCTGTGTGGTTAGGCTGGATCAGTTCCAGTTTGTGACTCCTGAGGATGTGGACAAGCTGCTTGGAATGATGAGGCCTACCACCTCTTCTCTTGACTCTTGCCGAACATGACTTATACTATCTGTTAGAGAAGTTGTTGTAGAAGGCCTAGTAGAGATCATAAATGCTTCTCTGAGCAACAGCAGGATGCCTCATTGCCTTAAGGAGGCAATTATTAGACATCTTCTAAAGAAGCCTGTGTTGGATCCCTCCGAGTTAAACAACTATAGGCCTGTGTCCAACCTTCCATGGTTGGGCAAAGTAATTGAGAGGGTGGTGGCCTCCCAACTCCAGGCAGTCTTGGAGGAAACTGATTATCTAGACTCATTTCAGACTGGCCTTTGGGTGGGCTATGGGGTGGAGACTGCCTTAGTTGGCCTGATGGATGATATCCAATTGGGAATCGACAGAGGGAGTTTGACTCTGTTGGTCCTTTTGGATCTCTCAGCGTTTTTTGATACTATCGAACATAGAGGCACTGGTTTGCAGTGGTTCTGCTTCTACCTCTCAGGGAAGTTCTAGATGGTGTCCCTTGGAGACTGTTCTTCAAGATCTGAACTTTTGTATGTTGTCCCTTAGGGCTCCATATTGTCTCCAATGTTTAACATCTACATGAAAACCACTGGTAGCGATCATCAGGGGGGTTGGTGCAGGGTGTTATCAGTATGCTGATGACACCCAAATCTATTTCGCCATGTCATCACCGTTGCAAGAAGGCATAACGACCCTAAATGCCTGCCTGGAGGCAGAAATGGGCTGGATGAGAGATAACAAGCTGAGGCTTGATCCAGATAAGACAGAGGTACTTATTATGCAAGGTTGGAACTCAGAAGATGAGTTTGATCTGCCAGTTCTGAATCGAGTCACACTTCTACAGAAGGAACAGGTACATTGTCTGGAGGTGTTTCTGGATCTCAACCTCTCTCTGGTTCCCCAGGTTGAGGCAGCAGCCAGAGGTGCCTTCTATCAGCTTTGGCTGATAGGTCAGCTGTGTCCCTTTGAGATAAAGGACCTCAAAACAGTGGTACATATGCTGGTAGCCTCTAGGCTTGACTACTGCAATGCACTCTGTGTGGGGCTGCCTTTGCACATAGTACAGAAACTGCAGTTGGTACATAATGTGGTAGCCAAATTGGTCTCTGGGTCATCTTGGAGAGACCCCAAATTGAAAGAGCTACACTGGCTGATGATAGGTTTCCAGGCAAAATACAAGGTGCTAGTTATAACTTATAAAGCCCTAAACAGCTTAGGCCCTGGGTATTTAAGAGAACCTCTTCTTCACCATGATTCCCACCACCCATTAAGATAATCTGGAGAGGTTTGTCTATAGTTGCCACCAGCTCGTCTAGTGGCTACTCAGGGACAGAGCCTTCTCTGTTGCTGCCCCTGGAATGCACTCTCTGTTGAAATAAGAGCTTCCCCATCTCTGACAAGAAAAAAAAAATACCAATCAAGTCACATCTGTTCACCCAGGCTTTTAATTAAATTACAGTTTTAATATTTTAACTTGTTTTAAGTTTTTGTTTTAATGTTTAAATTTTGGATTGTGTTTTTATTGTGAACCACCCAGAGAAACAAGTTTTGGGCTGTATAGAAATTTGTTAAATAAATAAATAATAAATGTACTGGAAGAGCATTCCAGGCATAGGTGGCAGAAAGGGAAAATGGACAGCATCTTAAGAACAAGAGTGGCTTAGGATGCTAAAGTTGGAGATGCTAAGGTGAAGGAGTCGGACCTATCCCTAATCCAAAACCAAACAGGTTGTGTGGTGCTGTATTTCCGCAGTGAAAGTATTACCAAGAAGTGGCCGAAACAAGATTTCAACCAAGGAATTCCCTGTTCACAGTTCTCATCCTTAGCCCCTGCATTAGGCCAACTCTCAGCATAAATACTGCTTACATAAATATTTTTATGAGCTACAGTGCCAATGGTCTGGAGAGTGAATGAGACTGCCGCGGCATGCTTATTGACTCTAACATCATCCTGTTGAAATGTCTATAAAAATAATGTTATGATTGCCCAAATTCGGAATTTACCCTGGCCCAGTTTCAAAACTGAGCAACCTTCTCCACTTGCTTACTCTAGTCCAAATAAGGGGGAGAAATACTTTCAATGCTTTCATGTATCAGAGCTGTCGGTAAGTCTCAAAACCAATCCACACATCAAAGAGAATGCTGCACTTCTACTCATGCTGTAGGGAATCAGTTGTAGGCATCCTCAACACCTCTGATGCACAACTCAGTCTGCCTCAATCTAGCAGGTCAGGGAAAAGAAACACAGATAAGCAAAATAAACTAAGAGCTGCATGACTCAAAGGATGGTTCAAAGCTCAGTAGTATGCAATGCCTAGTCCTGCAAGATTTTGGAATGTGCAGATAGTGAAGATGGAGGCATAGAAGGAGAAGGGGGAAGCAAGGTGCTGATAATTGTGGAAAGAGACACTGCAGAGAGACCAGAGAGAAGTGGTAGAAAAAGTGTAGACACAGAAGAGCAGGAATTTCTGTAACAGAAAGTCTCTGTAACAGAAAGTTCCTTTGTCTGACTGATGTTCAACAGTGCTATCAACATTATTGTCAGTCACTTGAGGTTGACTGAATCCTTGCTACAAAGAGATATTGAGGCGGTTCATCCAGCCGGGGTTAGGCCACACATAAGAACTGCTGGGATCTGCACAGCAGACTGCAGCTAGCAGACTGCGGCACTCTTGGGAAGGTGGGATCCCCCATAATGCACCACACACTTGTGTGGTGCATTTCTGGAGCTTCAGGCGGTAGCGTGATGTAACCCAGCACCCAGACACTCAGGGCTACCGAGAGCAGCCGGTGCTTGTCTAGGCAGGCAATGCACCTCCCAAGAAATGGAAACTGCTTGTGTGCAGGGAGGTGAGCTCTTCAGGGGTTCCTCCTCGCTAACCTTAATCGTTGAAAAGGCAGATGGAATAAGTGTTAAGCTAGCATATTAACAAAACCCCAGATTTGAAGCTATTCTGAAATACTAATGGAGATATTGGCTTAACCTATGATGTACTGAATGAAAAAAGAGTAGTAGTATTGTTAGAAAAGCCATGTTTTATATACTTACTGTAATCATACAATTTTTGCAATTTGGTCTAATTTTAATGAATTATATGGATTTTGAAGATTTTTTAAAGGGGGGGGGTTAAAAACCTTTTGTGTTCCCTCCTCTTCTTTTTTTATGGTACTGAGATAAATATTTTAAATATGAAGATCAGGAGCGAGGGATTATGAATATTTGTCCCCCCCCTTTTTTTAAATGATTATATATGAATTTTAGTTTTGTTACTTATTATTTGAAATAAAGATTTTTTTTTTTTTAAGTCAAGACACTTGCATGCCAAACCACCTTGTGAAATGTGGAGGGCAGTTTCATGGAATTGGGACGTCTCCGAGACAAAGCCCCTAGACTAAAGACATTGTCCCAGAAAACCCAGCAAAACAACCTCATTTGCACATTTAGATAGCATCCTAAAGATGGCAGAAAGGTGCCCCTATCATGGTGCCATTTATGGTCATCAACTCCACCATTTTTTTTGGTGGCACTGCCACTGCTGCACAGTTAGTCTTTATGATTTGTGGTTTAAGCACTTTTGGGATGTTATGTCTTAAATATCTGTTATTGTTCTGAGGGATCATTTTAGGGTAGGATATTCAAGATCAAAAATTGATCTGCAAATTCTACCCTCACTCAGGGCTGACTCAGGGGCCCTTTTTATAGTACCCTCAATAGGCCCTCTCCTAGATGGGTAGCAGCCCCCCCTGCAATGGTGGTACTTACTTAGGTGGCCTCAGTGACTGCAATTTGCAGATGGGCAGAAGAGAAGCAGCAACATGGCCGTTCTCTCCACTCATCCCCTGTACTGGTCCCATCTGCAAATGAGAGCTCATCCCCAGAGTCTTCCCATGGGACAGCCCTAAGGACAGGAAATAACACTACAAGCAAACAGGGGCTTCTGGAGGGATCCCCCACAGCTTGGAGAAAGTGGTGGTAGAGCAATTCACTCAGCAGCTACCCTTACTGATGAACATTATTCTTTCTCCAGCTACTAAAGCCACAGCTGATTCATCTAAAGATTAGAACAGTGAAAGTATGCGATGCAAAAGAGACGAGAAGCTGTGGTATGTTGTTATGGATTTAGCTGCTAGGTCAAGTTTTCTTATAACAAGCCTTCCTAAGTCAAGATGCGTAGATGGCCACCTAATTTAGAAAAGAACTACATTACATCTACTGGCCCCATCATTTGGATGTACAAGATCTCATTTGCACAGAGACTTGTATGGACAAATTTGTATACACCCAAACACCTGGAAGGAAATGGAATGTAAAGATCACACATGTGGAAACTTCACCTAGTTAGAACCATGAACACATGATTTTCTGTCTCCACTTTAACCTGTTCATTTCTTCATTGAATGAAATTATGAATTTCTTTGCAACATACCCTTTTCAATGAAGGACTCCGGCTTTTGGCCATCCACCTCCTCACCACATTAAAAAAGACGACATTATTGCAGTATTTTCTCTGAATTGGATCTGGAGAAATTCTAGACGACCATATTTGACCAAGTCCATTGACATGGTCTACCTTGAAGGAAAATGCTGGCATAAGTCATTTGTAGAGTTCCTATGCAGATGGAGGCCAAAATTAGAAACGAAATAATGTGACAGAACAGCTATTGTTGACATCTTGCTCAAAGGCTCCTCCTCCATCAATGCATGTTTGTGTTCCATCCAAATTAAATGCATGAACTGTAAAGAACAGCTCAGCAACTGTTCATTCCCACCCTCTTAAAGAGTGAAATATGGGCACACTCCAACTTCCTGTGCAGTTCCCTCCCACCCTTTTGTTTCAGTAACAGGTTTGACAGGAATGACCTTCCAGAGGCCCTCAAGGAGCTTTCCTACTATATACAAGACTTTATATATAAACATATTATTCCATGTATATCACCCTGGGTTCCTGGGGGGAAAAGAATGGAATACAAATGCCGTAACTATAGCAATGTTTCAGATGTTTGTGAGTACATGCATGCATAGCTTTTTTCTCACAACAGAACCTGTGGGATTTAATACATACAGAGAGGAGGGCGAAGGAACATGACAACAGGCCCTCCCAAGAGCAGTTTGGTCAGTGATGGAATCCTAGCTTCAAATCCCTCCTCAGCCATGAAATTTACTGGTCAGCTTTAGGCCATCACTGGTTGGGTTCACACAAAACACAGAACCTGAAGTTCCGCCAGTCCAAGATATGAAGGGTAGCTAAAGTTGGTGCTGCTGATATCTTTGTTTGTTGGAAGTAGCTGAGTTGAGCCAGAGATCTGTCCCCTGGCTGTGTCCTCCAGTGAAGCCCTAGACGCAATCCCAGCCTCCCTTGTGCTGCCTCACAGCCATTGGTTCCAATGGCAAAGGGGGCGGGCTCAGTTGGAACGAACCAGAGGTTTATGAAGAGCATGGGTTAAGACACAATGGGCTCCTCAGTGGTTTGAGGTGCAACTTCAAATCTTGGTTACCCATCTAGAACCTCAGATTTCTGCCTTTGGATGGGTTCAATAGTCACAGACTAGTCAGTTACCAACTTTGCAAGTGGATTCTGTGTTATGTGTGAACCTGCCCACTATCTGAGGGCAATCTACCACATAGGCCTGTTGCAAGAATAACTCCCATCTCCCTTGGAGAAATGGCAAGATCCATGTGTGACATGCAGACCTCTCCCCCCACCGCCAATAGTGTTTACATACCTATATCCCAAACTCAAATGTGACATCACAAAGAAAATAAAAATAAAAAGGGACTTTTGTTGCTTAGTTGATCACTAAACTCAGAGCCCTTTCGCACGATCAATGAGAAAGGGCTTGAAGGCACATGGGAAGGAAGGCTTGAGAAGCTTACCTCCGCACAGATGATCATTGCTCTTGGGCTGAGTGCAGAGACTGTGTGCCCAGATGTGCAGCTGCCTAAGTGTGCAGTACATTATGGAGATTGCCCCCAGCAATGGGAAGCCACCCATCCTTGTTGCAGTGCTGGATAAAAGCAGCTGGTGCTACACATGGTTGCAAAAATGAGGCTAGAGGAGAACTCTCTCCCCTAACCACATTTAAGAGATGGGCCTCTTTGGTGGGTTTGCTGTGGAGGTGCCACTAGGATCTTATGAGCGGACAAGACCAGTTTTTACCAGCTGTTCGTACAAGCAGACAAGACTGGGCTTGGCTTCCTCTACCCAGTTTTGCCTGTGCGTGAGAACAGCTTCTCAGCCTCCTTGTCAGGAGATTGCCGAGGACAAGAAGCAGGGATTGGCAAGCATCATTATGCCCCATCTGTGAACTTGCAGGTGACAGCCATCTCCCTTGCCCCGTTGGAGACTAGGGTGCTGGGCTACAGGGCTGGCTCTTCCACAGGACAGGGTGATGTAGTTGCCTTGTGAGCAGGCATCCGGTAGGGTGCACTGGGTAGCAAGCAAAACCTGCCATCTCCTCTTCCCCCCACCTCAGGCAATACTCCATGTAGCATCAAAATGCTAGATGTGACAATGTGGACAGAAAAGAGAGGATGAGCAGGCAGAATGCTGTTGTGGCTGCTGCCAGCCCACAAGAAGGGAAAGGAATTTGCATCTTCTACCATGGCCAGGGGAGAGCTGGGGGCAAATCCTGTCCTGGGAACCAAGGCAGGCATAAACGTGCCTATGTACTTATTCTATGGAATTCTCTGCCACGGGATGTGGTGGTGGCCATCAGCTTGGCTGGCTTTTAAGAGGGGCTTAGAGCTGTCCTCCATGAATTTGTCAATCAATAGCTTCTACTCTGGTGGCTAGAAAGAGGGCATGCCTGTGGGCTTTTCAGAGGCATTTGGTGGGCCACTGTGTGAAACAGGATGCTGGACTAGATAGGCCTTGGGCCTGATCCAGCAGGGCTGTTCACATGAACTTAAGTAATAGGACTCCTCCCATGACATTCAGCAGCTGCTTGTTAGATTGTGAGTCCTTTGGTGACAGGAAACCATCTTTATTTGTCATTGGTCTAACCACTTTGAGAACTTTTGTTGAAAGGCAGTATAAATAGTACTAGTACCACCAACAATGCCAAACTACCCCCCTACTACTATTTATGCACTGATTTTCAACAGAAGTGCTCCAAGTGGTTGACCTAGATAAAAATAAATAAAAGTGAGATACAGATACAGGGGTTGTTGTGAGGATAAAACTGGAGGCAATATGTATTCCACCTAGAGTTCCTTGGAGGAAAATAATGCAATCAATAACAAACTTATCAACTTAGCTTTTGAGAACCACTTAAAAAAATAATCCAATATTTCTTCCCATTTTGAAAGTGGAATTTCACACCTGTTTTGAGTTCCAGGAAAGGTATGACTCAGCTCTTGGAAAAGAAGAGGCTTTTCTAAGGATGAAAATATTTGGGTTGTGAAGTCTGCTGTTCTTTTTCCCTGTTCATCTGAAGCAGGGCATAACCTGATTTTCTTAACAGAGGGGGATATAGATACAGTTCCATAAAAGCTTTTATAAATTCTCTGCAGCGTTCCCGGAATAGCTCTTCTGTAACATGTGGCATATACATTGTTGCCTAGCATCATGAGTGAGGTTGGAGATGACCTGTTTAAAATCACTGCATAACACTCTCCTGAGTTATATCCCAACCTTTCAGCATTTAAAAAGAAAATATCTTCAGCATGTCATCTTATGTGCCTGTCAGCCAGACTAAACTGAAATTAGTGGTACAAATTAATGAGACCAATATCATATTAATTTCAATGGGACTACTCATGAGCAGTTTAATCTGGGTGACAGCCTTGATTTCCAATCACTGTGGGTATCAAGAATCAGTCAAACTGAATTTGGAAACTTTATTTTAAGTGCCACTAGTTCATCTGATGGCAACCTGGGATCAGACCTTCTCAGTTGTCAGCCCTAGGTTGTTGAACACGCTCCCCATGGATATAAAAGGATTATCTTCCTTGGAGGCCTTCAGGAGAGCCTTAAAGACCCATCCTTTTAGCCTGGCTTTTAATATCTAGTTGTTGTTGTTTTAAATTTTAATTAGTTTTAATCTGGTTTAAATGTCCCCCCCCCATTTTAGTTGTCTTATTATGTGTTTTTGATCTTAATGTAAACTGCCCTGAGCTACTTTAGGAAAGGTGGCATATAAATTTAATACATACATAAGGAGGCTATACTCATGACTGCTCGAAAGTGGTATAAGGGAGCCCAGCCTGCTTTTGAGCAGTTGTGAGAACCACCAAGCTCATGGGCAAGCCTGGTGGTTCGGCGGTGGCTAGCCCACCTAAGTACCCCTCTCCTAAAACAAGGTTAGCAGACTGAGTGCTCCACTAACCCCATTTCTGTGATTGTGAATCACCATGGCACAGCTCCACACCACAGCAACTTATAAGGAGGCCTCCCCCAGCCGGGAGGCTAAAACATCTCCGCATCGGGGGTTTTCCCCAGAATGTCCCATGAACTTGCATGGGACCTACAGGAGCCAGATGGCCCCTGATGCCCACCACCCCTACCTGCTCCGTGACGGAGCCAGTAATCATGTGGGCAGCTGAGCCAGCCACCCAGGGCTCGACGAATGCTCATGTGCGGGGAGAGCGGACTTGACCTGCTCTCCCAGCCAAACCCCGCCCCCCCGGGCTCTACACACTGATCGTGTGTAGAGCCTCAAGGAGAAACGTCTTAATAGGGAGAACATTTTAACAATGGAACCAACCTAACTAGGAGTGTGGTGGCTTTCCCTCATTAGAGCTGTTCAAGCAGAGGCTGGACAGCAATTTGCTGGGGGATGATTTAGCTCTGGACTGGAGTTCCTTTTTCAAGCAGGGGGCTGGACAAGATGACCTGCAAGGACCCTCCAACTCTTGACTTTATAGAACAGTGGTAGCCAACCTTTTGAGCAAGTGAAAAATGTCATGTGTTTATCATCGTACACTGCCTGGATGGAACAGTGTTCTGAAAGAAGGATTTAAATGCATAAAATAAGTACAACCATCAGGCCCCAAGTGCAGGAGTAGCACATTCACATTTATCTTAAGAATGTACATCCCACTTTTCTTTCAAATATTCAAAGCAACAAGGTTATGAACACAATAAAAACCACAGAATCACCAAAAGGCAACAAGACAAAAAGGCAGCATGAACAAAATAAGATAGTCAGCAGAAAGCAATAAAATGGACTGCAGAAAAATGGGAATCAACCCTTACTAAAGGAGCAGAATAAGTGTAGCCTAACTGGTCAAATCATTTCAAGATGGCGAAACAAAATGGAAGGCGAGGACATGTTGGCTTCCCTGGGAGGGCATTACACAATGCAGGTTCTATATCTCAGAAGACCCTTCCCCTTGTGCTCTGCCACTTCACTTCAGTGGGCAGGAGAACTCAGAGCAGGATCTTGGAATGTTGTTCCAAACACATGGGAGGGAATGGACCAGAGAAGGCAATGCATTATAGGACACATACGGCCCATTGTACTTTTAGAGTGGTTTCAGAGAGACAAAATGTTCACCATCCAAATGGATTTTTTGCATGAGTTCCCAATTGCTTGGATATTCTGCTTTGAGGAGTGGAGGAAGAAGAATGGGCCCAATCCTCAAACTTCTTGATAGGCACTAACTACTTTTAGGAACATAGAAAGCTGCCTTATACTGAATCAGACCATTGGTCCATCTAGCTCAGTATTGCCTACATTGACTGGCAGCAGCTCTCCAAGGTTTCAGTCCGGGATTGAAACTGGGACCTCCTGCATGCAATATCTTACAGCAGACAGTGCTCACATGTAGTCACCCATAGGGATGTGCACAAAGCATGGTTTGAGCATTTTTTGGACAAGGGGGCCAGGAACTTTAAGAAAAAGGAGAGTTGGTCTTTTAAAAAAATTATTATTATTATATCCTGCTCTTCCTCCAAGGAGCCCAGAGCGGTGTACTACATACTTGAGTTTCTCTTTCACAACAACCCTGTGAAGTGGGTTAGGCTGAGAGAAAAGTGACTGGCCCAGAGTCACCCAGCTAGTTTCATGGCTGAATGGGGATTTGAATTCGGGTCTCCCTGGTCCTAGTCAAGCACTCTAACCAATACACTACACTCGCTCTCCGCCGCCCCACACAACTTCCTACTCACCCATCCAAGTGCAACCCATGGTGTACCCTGCTTAGCAATGGGAACAATTCATTCTTGCTACTGCAAAACTGGTTCTTCACCCAAGGTCATTTACAGTCATTGTAGTAATGTAACTACAACTGCCATCTTAAAACACACACACAGTTAACTCTATTTTAGGTCAGAACTACTTTTGCAACTACTTAGAACTTGAAGTAGTTAAGTTTCAACTAATCCCCCACCTCATGTTTAAATATTAAAATATGAAAAGAAAGAGGATGCCACTACCACCACTGGCAAATCACACCCATGCCAACACTTTTGGAAAATGTGTGCACTCCAAAGTTGCCCATTTGTTCTGAACCCCAGTACTCATGAATTTCACCAAAACCATTGCAAAATTGTGTTTATTCAGATCAGCTCTAGTTTGCACTGCTTTCTGTAAAGTAGTTGTAACTGCATTTATACAATATGAAAAGTCATTTAACTAGTCCTTTAACAACCTCCCATCACTGCTCAAAGCATCCCTCTTGTAATATCACAAACAAGTTGTGTTTTACAGTGTCACATACACACAGGCATGCATGCCATGGTCCTAGGACTGGTCCTGCATTCCTACCACGCTTTTAAATAGGTGCTTCTAAAAGTTTGTGTTTGCAGGGATTTGATTTTTAATTAGGCTTTTTAGGTTTGCTTTACTGTTTCTGTCTGGTTTTATTGCTTGGCAATCATTGCTTTTATTGCATTGTTTAAGATCTGGATGGTTGTAAGCAGTTTGCAGAGAAAGATGGGTTATACATTTTATTAAAATAGAAGTGTGCCCACAAAATGACAAATCCAGCTTTGCCACAGCATACTGTGTTTTGTGATCTCTTCAATGCAATCCTTAGGAATGGATTACCCAAAACAAGTCCCTGCATGTTCAGTGAGACCAATCTCTTACTAAGATGTCCTTGGGATGGCATCCTTCTGTAGAGCAGGCAGAAAAAAGACCAGAGAATAAATGTTCTGACAGGAACAGGTTTACCGGGCATGAACTTTCACAGACAACAGCAATCAATCTGCAAGCATGGAGCCTGTTGCTTTTACAAGAAAGCATCCTCTAGCCTGTTTTGCTTTGTCTTTGAACCTAGATGCTAAGGGGCACATCCCCCTTCCTGAACTGTGATACATTTGCTCCATACTTGGTCCAAACATGTGAAGAACTCAACCTTTTTTCTTCTTCTGCCTCAATGAGAAAGCACTGAGATCCCCACCTCCTTTTCCGGGCTCTGCTCCTCTGCCTTAACAACAAAAATTAAGGTGGTGAACCCTTTCTCATTACTCTTCGCCATACTAGAAACAGTAAAGTCTACAAAATGCCTTCATATCAGTCTGCTGTTAAGAGGTATTAACACAGAGTCAGGAAAAGGTGGTAACTCCAGTGTTTAAAAATTAAGATCATAGCAAATTGCGCTCACCACAGAGCAAATCTTACCCCCACCAGCATACAACCTTGCAGATATAGAAAGAAACATTTAGAGGCATCATTCAAGGTTTTGCTCAGGCTTAGCATTCTTGTCTGTTCAGTGTAAGATAAGGAGAGTATCACCCATTATACATAAACCCTTCAAGGCATTAGTGCTGATAAGATGCATTCAACATATCATCGTTAAAACCTGGGGGGAGGAGCAATCCAACCTAAGACCCTCCCCCTTTGCAAACTACACAAACTCTTTCAAAATATGACCCACCCACTTCCTAATACATTTTGTAAAAAGAGCACTACAGGGGTGTGAAATTCAGCACCCACAG
Organism: Hemicordylus capensis; assembly: GCF_027244095.1. Lineage (NCBI taxonomy): Eukaryota > Metazoa > Chordata > Lepidosauria > Squamata > Cordylidae > Hemicordylus > Hemicordylus capensis. The sequence continues at coordinate 248,714,590 of NC_069661.1, forward strand.
AGGGTCATCATTTTAGCCCTTTGTTCACAACACACATACATGTTTTCAAACAGCAACTCTGGCATGCATCTGGCCATGTTTCAAAATAATGCTTCCAAAAAATGCAGTAACATTCTCTCTAATGAGGGCAGTGATGGCTTTTTAGAAAGCCTTTCTTGATGGAGGGCAGACAAAAGGATAATTAGAAAAAATCAATTTCTCCAGTGTTTTTCTTTTAAGCTATTCAAGAGATTTAAGAAGTCACCCTAATATCATCTCAAAAACTTTGGGGAAACTGTACTTTTAGAAAAAGAGGCTTACTAGCACCACAAGGCAATGTAATTGGCATTTTAGAGCTGCTGCAGCAACAGATACTAATCTTAGTACAGTTTTCAGCTGTTGCTTTTTTCTGTTAATTTGCAATTTAAAGTTACTATTACTTAAGGAGCCTACAGTTCTTTAAGATCAAGGGCATGCCACACATAAGCAAAGCCCCAAAGTATTCCATGCAACTCAAAATAAGAGAAGTAAATCCCTTTGCCTCTATCATTTTAACTACTCATCCATCCCAAGATAAGAAGGCTGTAATGCAGAAGTTGCCTAAAAGATACTCTCTCCAGTGAAGCAAGTCAAGAAAACCACGAGTTTTTAACTCTCAAGAAACATCAACGTCTGCTAAACTTATCAAAGCTTCAACTTCTAGATAAATTCCACTTTAAAATAATAACGCAACCAACTTCTCCTTGCTGCATTAAGGAATATATTTTAAGCTCTCCCTTGAGCTCTTGCTAAAACATCTGCTTAATTCCCACCCACCCCCCTTCCAGATCTGGAAGGGGATCTAGTTATCAGAAACTCCTCTTCTTGTTTAAACCCAGAACTTCACACTTGTTTTTAAAGCTCCAAAGTTGCAGTTCAAGCAGGATTGGGCCCTATGAAAGTGATTCTAAAAGACATTTACAAACTGATCATGTACATGTGTTTACTCAAAAGTAAACTCTACTATCTTAAAGGAAAGAGAGATTGTTCCTGTATAGAAGACGATCACAGCCAAAGAGGAAAAAAGAAAGAAAACAGGCCTACCTTAAAACTTTCCAGCTCTTCAGTGGGTCCAAATCAGAGATGATCGAAACCATTGTATTAAAAAAAAAAAGCAGGGAATTTTATTTAAAGAAGGAACTACAGAGATGTCTAGCCACTAAGAAGCAGCCAGCCCTCTCTACTTACTCTGTGGGAATGAAAACAAGCAGTCCAAGAAGGAGAAAAAACACAAGCAGCGAGAGCTCTTCCTACTTTTCAAGCTGATAAGAACTTGGGCAGGTTTTTCTCTCCACCCCCAAGATCAGCCTTGTTTTATACAGCTTGGCAAAGTCCTGCTTTCATTTTTCTCCATCACCACCTTTCCTACTCCCTCCTTAAAAAATAAGAAAGAGAGAGAGAACCCTTGTTTACTGTCACCGCTCAGATTTGACCTTTTTGCTGTCCACTGTATTCTGAGCACAAACTCTCTGTTAAATCTCTCTTTATTAACACCGTCCGCCTCTGCTTTCTTAAGGAACAAGCACAGATCAAAATGTGAAGGCTCTCAGCTCTGCCAGCAATCATTCACAGATTATTACAAGCTGGGGGCTTCTCTCCTGCTGGCTATTTTACACTCCCCCCCCACAACTCAGCTTTCATAGATTTAAGTCCAGAGTTTAGGGTGTCTCCCCCCTCATCCCCTTTCCTCTAGTAAGATTTTATTGCACTCTTAAAACAAATATAATATTTTTTCCCCTCTGAAACTCCCCCACACCACTCCTTTTCCAAGCTTTGAGCATATTCCCTGCATTAACCATATTCACTCACGCTGGCTCTCTCCCTTCTTCTTTTGCAATGTGTAACAGATTTGTTAATTTAAGAGTCACAATTCAAAACAGCCACAGTTCTGGCAGTAAATTGCTGTTATTGTAGTCATGAACCGGGGGTGGGGGGACGGGGGACTAATGATTTGATACATCTGACTCGGGGTTCACTCTTTGTATACAGAAGCCTGGGAAGGTAAAGTTGTTTGTTTAGTACCTAGAAAATCCCTCCCTTCAGTTGCTTTTTCAAAAGAAATGTTAAGGCGACATTTGAGATCTCTGGAATTTATGATTGCAAACGATGTTTCTGGGCCAACAAACTATGCAATGCTTTTTGCTTTTGTTTGTTTGTTTGTTGGCTGAGTGCATTAAAGCCTGTGGTTTAACTCTTAAAATGTTTGTAGAGAAGGCCCCTGAGCACACACAACTGACTTGTAATGCCCTCACTACCACAAGTTTCTGGCTAAGGAGCCACCCTTTCCAGTTTTGTTTTTTTTTTTTAATATTTTTGAAAGAGCTGAAATTTGAAAGAGCTGAAACAAAATTCACCCGAGGCATCCTGTCTGTAAGTTTGTATGTTTCTCTATAATTCAATAACTTCATTGATGTTGAGATAGTAGAATAAAACCTGGCACACATGTTCAGTGAACAGTTCTATTGGGGAGTTTTGATATGCTTGGTGCAAATTCGGTGTGCTCTCAGTATGCTGAACAAACCCACCAAAGTCCCGTTCCCAAGCCTTCCACCTGACATTTGACCAACATGCTCCACCCAACTCCAAATGTTAGTTACAAATCTTGGGTGGATATAGGACAAATGTTGGATGGAAGGCTTAGGAACTGGACTTGGTGGGTCCCCAAGATATGCGACTGGAACCGTGCACTCCCTGGAAACCAGACTTTGTGCTGATCCTTCTAAAAGTGAGGTAGGCCTCCTCTCAGTGGCAGGCACAAAATGCTCTATGGAAATTTCAAACAAGCTTTCTCTTCTAATAAGCAGTCATAATGTTAAGTAGAAGCATTGCATGGGGTGATATGAAATTTGATCTGTGATAGCCTATTCATACATACAAATGATTAGTGATGCCATAGTCAACAACCGATGAATGCGACACACCTGTGAATGAACCTTCATGTATGGCTCACAGAGACGTGGAGATGACGCCTGAGAACATTCTCCAAAATTTCTTCTTGGAAACCTTACATTTGTAGAGAATTTCAGTTTTTCCTTGGGGTATCATTTTCATCTCTTTGACTGCTGTAATACTGAGGTAAAATAAAGGGAATATTTGCATGTATGTGTGGGCTATCACAGGCCCAACCTCACAGAGAGAATGTTCATAATAGGCCGTTATATCCAGCTGACCCCACTGAATCACACAGAAAGTAGTGTAAATACACATGAACTCCCCACCCAGCTTGCCATCCTCCCAGCATAGGGAGGGAGGCAGAATGACCAAACTGCCCCTCATCGTAATATTTAAATTGTACAGGAGGGGGCAGCTCAGACACTTGGCCCTCCACAAAACTATCCAGTGCAGTACAGCCCAGCAAGTAGGGAGCCAATATATATGTCCACGCACATGATTTGAAATTGCCAGTTGGATATATTATCCTAATCAGCCCATTGCCTCACACATAGAGGAGATTCTCACAATCAGCAAAAAGCGGGCTAAGGGAGGCTCCCGGCAGCAAACTCTCCTAATCCCCCCTCCCTTTAGCTGAGGTTAGCAGAGCGAGTGCTCCGCTAACCCCATCTTTTTGACCACGTATTGGGCAGCACAGCTCCGCACCATGGCAACACACAAGGAGACCCCCAGCGGGAGGCTAAAATAAGCCTCTCGACCCTGGGGGTCTCTCCAGGATGCCCCATGCGCTCGTGCGTGCGGGGCATCCTGGAACTTCTGGGGGCCACGTGGCCCCCGATCCCCACAGCCCCCGATCCCCACAGCCCCCGCTGGCTCCGTGACGGAGCCAGCAGTTGTGTGAGTGGCCAATCCGGCCATCCTGGGCTGTCTAGGGATCATCTGTGGGGAGAGCAGGCTAAGCCCGCTCTCCCCGCAAACCGTCTACCCTCACGTCTCACCAATCGTGAGACTCGCCTCACAGTGGCTTGGTTTACACAGTAATTCAAATCTAGGTTTAATGTGGGTTACCAACATTAGCGAGATTGTCTGAACTCATGCGAGGTGGGAATCTCAGATTAATCTCAGGCCATAAACCACCTTGCTGTGTGTTCACACAATCACACTGTTGGTAAACCACATTAAACCTAAATTCAAACGATTGTGTGAACCAGGCCAACACGTTGTATCCAAATAAAATCAGTTGTGACTAAGCACCATTAATTTCAATGATGGATAGTTATGATTAAATTTATCTGGATGCAACCCAATGTACTTCAATAGAGATGTGCGAACGGGCTAAAGGTCCCTCAAGCCAGACCAGAGCCAGAACAGTGCAAAACCAGGCCGAAATGGCCCTTGGAAGAGTGGGGAAAGGCCAGCAGAGGGAGGGGGAGATGGTAAAGACCCAGCCGTGGCAACATCCCTGAACCCAGCAGTGATTCCTAATTAAAAAATAATAAACAAAAAATCTAAGAACCCTTGAAATGGCTCGAATTCAAGCCAAGCTTGGGGGTCTGTCTGAGGGAGCACAACACCGAACATGCCCAATTCAGTTCAAGTCTGGTTCATTCTCAAACTGAACCGGGCAAACTGGTTTTGTGCACACCTCTATACTTCAATAGAGGTAGTTCATACACTCATGCCAGTCATCAAAGGTACATCAGGTAATGTATATGCAAGTGTGAACCAGGCCATAATGTGTGAATCATCTCCAGAGAGAAGCACTGCTTGAGTGATGTCACCTTATGCCATCACTGGTGGCACATTCACACATGCAAGTCATCTCTTTATGTTGCAATGATCAAGTAATGAACATGGAAGCATGCCTTAACTTGCCCTTAGGGCAGCTTCCCACAATCCAGGAGAAAGCAGGAGGAATATGGCAGCTCCCAAGGAGTATGCACTCCTGGGGTGTGCAGGCCTTCCAAAACCTCCAGCTGCCAGTTCCCAAGCCCTGCACCAAACCTTTGCCTTACATTCTCCCGTCAGCTCCAAATCTTGGTTATGGAAGTCTGGTGGAGGGCTCAGGATTTGCCCTATGGTGAGCTCAGAAAACATGCCTGCTCTGGGAACTGGCAGTTGGTTCCCTCCTCCTTACCTGATCATGTGAAGCTTCCCTTAATATTTATACAGTGCCATTCAAAAGGCTTCATATACATCCCCTTGAGCAAACACATTAGAAATGAGGCCATGCTGTTGTGTGGGGTCTGGGTCCATCTGTAGTTTATGCATTTTCTACAGCAGAACGTGCATGTGTTCCCTTATTGCGCACTACGAGCATAATCAGGAAACAGAAGCATGAGTGCCTTCACATGCCTGCTTTTCACAACAGGGTTTCTTCCCCCAAGATTTGTTGAACAGAAGTGACTGTTTTTGAACTTGACAAAATGGTCATTCCCCTCCCAGAAGCCATGGCAGGCTAAAGGTCACTATAAATCCCGATCGATTGAAAAACAAAAATAGACCTGTCGCCTTGATTTCAACTTCCCCCTCTTCATTTCCCAGCGCACCACTCACTTTAAAGCCAAGTTTGCATCTATCTCACACAAACTTGTCACTGCATAATTCATGTTAATTGGCATGCAGAGAAGTGCAAAGACTTAAAACCAAAGCCATGGAAATTTTAATGCAAGAGAAAAAGAATTCACCACCTCAGAAATCCTCTCTCTCTCTCCTTCTCTCTCTCTCATTGCAGGGTCTATTGGATTTTGGCCAGTGTCATCTAGCTAGACATCATGGGTATAATATTCCTTGTCCTCTTTCCTAACCTGATTCTGGAATATCACTTGTTTGTGGTTCTTTAACTTTTTTTTAAAAAAAAGTTTAACTTTTTTAAAAAAAGAAATTATTATTTCTTGTTTACACAGTCAGACAGGTGTTATTGACTGGTTTGTTTTATCCAGACATCGAGTCCTTCCCAAGGACCTGTGATGCCAGAATTTTATTGTCAATGGTTATAGATATAGTCGCAGAATATAGGCTGTTCCCAGTAAAGCTGCTTTTTGTAATTGGCTGATGGTGATTATTATTATTTATTATTATTATTATTATTATTATTATTATTATTATTATTATTATTATTTCTTGTTTACGCAGTCAGACAGGTGTTGACTGGTTTGTTTTATCCAGGGATCGAGTCCTTCTCAAGGAACTGGGATGGCTGAATTTTATTATCAATATTGTTGTTACTATTGTTACTATGTTGTTACTATTATAGATATCATCGCAAAATATAGACTGTTCCCAGTAAAGTTGCTTTTTGTAGTTGGCTGATGGTGATATCTGTGGCCCCTATGGTGTTGAGGGACTCTTCAAGTTGTTTTGGAATTGCACCCAGGGCGCCAATGTCTACTGGGATTATTTTGGTCTTCTTCTGCCACAGCCTTTCAATTTAAATTTGTAGATCTTTGTATTTTGTTATTATTGTTATTAATAATAATTTAATATTATTGTTTATTATTATTATTATTATTATTATTATTATTATTATTATTATTATTATTAACATTTCTGTACCACCTTATCCAAAGGCTCTGGGCGGTGTACAACAACAAAACACAAAACCAACAAACCATTTTAAACAGCTTAAAACAATATAAAAACCAATTTAAAACCAATTTAAAATCAATTAGGCAGCAGAATCCCAAAGTGGTAGAACAGGCTCCACCACATCAGACTAAAGGTGCAGTATTATCTTTCTCAGCACTTCCCCTTGCCCCTAAAAAAAATAAAGATCTTTTAGCAAATAGTAGGGAGTGAGCTGTGCAAAGTTCTTTCTCCCTCAGCTACTACGTATTATATGTAGGCCTTTATTTTTATTTTCTACAGAGAGAGAGTTCAAAACTGTATTCCCCGCTTGCAGCCCAAAGTGGTATAGTCCTTTTCTTTATTAAACTGTGCCGTCAAGTCGATTTCGACTCCTGGCACCTACAGAGGCCTGTGGTTTTCTTTGGTAGAGTACAGGAGGGGTTTACCATTGCCTCCTCCGGCACAGTATGAGATGATGCCTTTTAGCATCTTCCTATTTTATTTTATTTTATTTTATTTTATTTGTTCAATTTTTATATTGCCTTTCCAAATAGTTCAGGGCGGTTCCCTGCTGCCTGATATAGTAGCAGTGAGGATTCGAACTGGCAACCTTCTGGTTGTTAGTCAAGCATTTCCTCGCTGCGCCACTTAAGGTGACACCCATCATTGTACTACCCCCATTTCTTCCCAATTGTTTCTCTGCCCACTGTTGCCCATTACTGCCCAAAGGGAGTATGACCTAGGTGCATGTGCAACCAAAACATGACAAGCCAAGTCATCCAGCTGCTTTTATTTTCATCTGCCCTTCTTATTTGTATGGATGTTGATAGCAACAACTATATCACTTCATTCTGACCTCAGGGAGGCCTCATAATGCTTAATGTGAAGGAGGGGAATGTGTAGGGGGAAATCAGTGGGTAGGAGGAGGTGTTTAACCTCGTCCCTTCCTGCCAGTTCACTTCCACGCCTTTTATAACTGCTTTCCTCATAAACACAAAGAAGTCTTTGGTAGATTTAACTAGGATTTTATTCAGAACTCCAGTTTCTCCTTCTCCTTTCTCTCTTTTTTCTTTCAGACTCTGCCTTCCCCCCCACCCCGCCCGCCCGCCCCGCAACATTCTACAGCATCCCCACTGGGACAAACTTATTAATGGCAAAACTGAAAACATGACTAGATAGAATATATCTATCTTCTTTGGAATACTCTTTCCTGCCCCCGACACACCCACCAGATTTGTTCAGTCCCCTCCTGGCTGCTTTCAAGGCCCTTCTTAAGACCCACCTGTTTCACCAGGTATTTGCATAACAACAACAACAGCAACAACACAATCTACCAGATGTTATTGACTGGATTTGGTACTTTAATTATCAGGCCCTTTTCAAGGATCTAGGATAACTAAAGATAAATTAAAGATAGCATTGTAGTATTTATGCTGTCCCGAGTAGTGTGGCCTTGTGTAGTTGATGTGTTGTAATTTTATCGATGCCCAAGGTGTCAAGATGGTGTTCAAGTTATTTAGGTACTGCACCAAGGGCACCAACAACTATTGGCATCACTATTGTTTCCTTTTTCCAGAGCCACTCAGTTTCAATCTGAAGGTCCTTGTGCTTAGTTATTTTCTCCAATTGTTTTTTGTTGACTTGTCTATCCCCTGGAGTTGCTATATCAATTATCAGAACCCGATTCTTCTCAATGACTGTCAGATCCAGTGTATTGTGTGCCAAATGCCTATCAATTTGTATTAGAAAATCCCAAAGGATTTTTGCCTCCTCATTTTCTGTTACCTTCTCAATTGGATGATTCCACCAATTATTGCTTTCTGGCATTTTGTAATTCTTGCAAAATTCCAGTGGATCATTGCAGCAACTTTATTGTGTCTTTCCTTATAATCAGTCTGCACAATTTTCTTACAACATACAAGGTGCTCAACCGTCTCATCTGCTTCCTTGCATAACCGACACTTACTGTCTTTCTGGGTCTTATCAATTTTTGCTTTTATAACATTTGTTCGTAGTGATTGTTCCTGGGCTGCAAAAAATGAGACCTTCTGTTTCTTTCTTCAGTGTCCCCTTCTTTACCCACTGCCATGTTGTGCTACTGTTGACTTTCGATTGTATGTCATTAAAGAACTGACCATGCAATGGTTTGTTGTGCCATTTTTCTCATCGATTCCTCATCTGCTGTTTTTTCTATTCATCCTTTGATTCCTTTATTTTCAACAGTCGTGTCTTACTTTCTGTAGCATTTCTTCTTGGCTTTCATTGATGTATTCCGCCAATGCTCATTTTTCTTCTTCAACAGACTGTCTGACTTGCAACATTCCACATCCACCTTCATTTCTTGGCAGGTACAGCCTATCAACATCACTTCTTGGGTGCAGGACATGATTGATGGTCATTATTTTCCTGGTTTTCCGATCCAGCACATCCAATTCTGTTTGTGTCCAATCAACAATACCTGCTGTATACAGGATTACAAGAATTGCCCATGTGTTGATTGCTTTGATAGTGTTACCACCATTAAGTTTGGATTTCAGTGTCTTTCGTACTCTCCTGATATATTCCTTACTAACTTTGGTCTTCCCTTCAGCATGCTTTGGAGAATGCCCAAATACTTATAACTTTCCTCAGGTGACAGACTCTTTATGCTGTTTCCATTTGGCATCTCAATTGCTTCACTAGTTGTCATTTTTCCTCAATTTATTGCCAATATAGCACATTTGTCCAGTCCAAACTCCATTGCAATATCATGACTATACATTCTAATGATACTGAGTAATGACTCAATTTCGGATGGTGACTTTCCATAAAGCTTTAGATTGCCTATAAAAAGAAGGTGGGAAAGCTTAACTGATGTTTTTGAAGTTTGGTATCCATAGTTTGTTTTGTTCAAGATAATGAATCATGGAATTAGGGAGATTACAAAAAATATAGACGACAATGAATTTCCTTGAAATATTCCTCTCCAGATGTTAACTTCCCCCACTTCTTCTCTGTTGACTAGCAAATGAATCTTCCATGTGTTCATTGCCTTTTTTAAACAAAGTTTTTAATGTTATCATTACCTCCAGTCATATCCAGGCATTTTAAAATCCAGTTATGTGGTAATGAGTCAAATGCTTTCTTATAGTCAATCCAAGCTACATTTAGATTCGTCTTCCTTCATTTACAATTTTCCAAAACCATTTTGTCAGTAAGAAGCTGATCTTTTGTGCCTCATGTTTTCTGATGGTTTCCCTTCTGTTCCATTGGTAACAAACTGTTCCTTTCTAGGTGGTCTTGCACGGCAACTGCTACAATTGCTTGAACATTGTTGGAAGGCAAGTTATTTGCCTATAGTTACTTGGTACTGTGCCTTTTTCATAGTCTTTGAGAAGAAGATAAGTCTTGCCAGTTGTCATCCATTCATCAACTTCTCCACCTTCCAGTATATCATTCAATTGCTTGGCAAAACGTTTATGTAAGCTGGTCAGATGTTTGAGCCAAAAGCTGTGTACTTCATCCATTCCCAGTGCTGTCCAATCGTTTTTGCTCAGCTTTCAACCAGTTGAAATGTTATTATCAAGTCATCCATTTTGGTTCCATCCAATTTCCCCTCAACTTTTTTATCCATTCTGTATTCTTGTTATGATCAACTGGGTTTTCCCAAATGTTTTTCCCAAACCCAAGGAGCTGTTCCCTGTCCGGTTGCACAATGTTATCCAATGTTTTCTCCATTAATACTCTGATAAAACCGATGTTGATTTCAATAGAAAAGGAAATTTTGTTGGTATTGCAGTACATGAGCATCATATATCAGCTGATCTTCTTTGCTATTACTGTAATTTCCTGTTTCACAATTTCAAGGGCTTCTTTGATCTTCCTGGTATCCAAGTGGTACTTCTTCACTAAGTATTCCTTGATCTTTTCATTCTTAATCTTTTTCTCTTTCACGTCCTTCAGTTTGCTGGCATCTGCCCTTAACTTCATTCATTCATTCATTCAATTTCTATACCGCCCTTCCAAAAACTTACTGAGCTTATTTTCCAATCTAACCTTCCATTTTGGTTTTTCCTTTTGTTGTATCTTTGGCTTGTTAAGTTCATATCCAAGCTCTTGTGTGATCACGGCTGCTGCACTGTACATGAGCTGGCTTGTTTCCTATAATTTCTCAGTCTTAATCTCAGCTACAGCTTTGTTCAGGGCATTTAATGCTTGTGCCAGATCTTTTTTGGACACTAGCTTCAGTGCAGGCAATCTTTTACGCTTTTTTCTTACTTTCATATGTTCAACAATTTTTCCTTTCAGTTCTTTTTGCATCGCAGGTAGCTGATGATCTTAAGAATTTGGCACAATCAACAGAGGTGTTTCACTTATTTCTTCGTATTCATTTTCAACTATGCCTTGTTGCTCTACCACTGTTCCTTCAGGATCTGCTGGAGAATTTCTCAGCGATTCATGGCCAATATCTTCACTCTGGATATTTTGCTGGAGTTTATCCAATTCCACATCAGTAAATACTTTCTTTCGCATTATAAATCAACGTTGACCCGCTAATATAAGTTCTGTAATTTCTGAGTTCTGATGTTTTTGTCTCCAAATTTCATACATTCTTTTCTGCAATCCATGTTTCGACGGATTCGATTTAAAGTAACAAATCATAATTTCTCGATTTTCTGCAACTGTATACTTTCAATGTTTTTATTTTATCTATCTATTTTTTAAAAAAACATTTTATATTCCACTCTTCCTCCAAGGAGCCCAGAGCAGTGTACTACATACTTGAGTTTCTCATCACAACAACCCTGTGAAGTAGGTTAGGCTGAGAGAGAAGTGACTGGACCAGAGTCATGCAGCTAATATCATGGCTGAATGGGATTTGAACTCGGGTCTCCCCAGTCCTAGTCCAGCACTCTAACCACTACACCACACTGGCTCACCACATTGAGCTTTTTCTTTCAGTAGCTCTACAGTCTCCAGCCCCGGTTGCTCAGCTGAAGATCCTGAGTCCTGTAACCCCTTTTTTGACAAGTGCCCAGGTACTCTAGCACTCGACATGGCCCTTGTTGACCCAGGTGATGACTGATCCGGTATAGAAATTGTTTTTCTTGTTCTCACCATGGTTATGGGATTAGGCACATTCCATTATTATTATTTTTATTATTTTATTGGTGGTGTTGTTGTTCACTGCCTAGAGTCTTTGGAGGAGGCAGTCTAGAAGAAAAATTTAATTAATAAACACCCCAGGCTGTTTTCCCCGATATTCCCCTTAGCTGGCTCAGTGACTTGAAAAAAACCAGGCTGGGAGAGAATCAGTGGGAGAGAATCAGTAAGTAGGAAAAAAAAGTCCAACAACCCAATTACATAGCAAACACATGTTCACCAATATAATGTTTAAAGCCAGTTTCAAAGGCAGATTTCTAACTGGGGTGTGCCAGATAAAATGACACCCTCTGCCATTTATTTTACAGTAGCTAAAAGCTCTTCAGATTGCACAAAGCATTAGGAAGTGCTACCATTTTTTTTAACAGTTCCTGTTTATTTCAATGGGCTTGCAAAGAAGAACTCCCTCTGGTGGATTGAGCCTCATGCATCAGAGATAGACATCATTCACTCCGCAGCCGTTTATGGCTCTCAGTCTTTGCTACCCAAGGCAGCCATCTTACCTCATGGGGCTGCCTTTGAAGAGTGTGCAGAAAATGTATACTTCTGCCAGACTGCAGTTGGAGGCCTATTGGGGGCATGGAGACATTTCATCTACATTGGCCTTCAGGCTTCCTTCGGAGCCTAGTTTACAGTACTGCTCATTTTTAAGTCCAAAGGGTTTGGATCCAGGGATTCTGCACGCCCATTAAGATAGTCAGGGGAAGCTCTGCTTCACACCCCACCACCAATGTCTGAGGTGAGGTTTGTGGGTACTCAAAACCAGGCCTTCATTGCTGCAACCAGGCTTTGGAAGCAGGGTCGGCTTTACCATGAAGCAGGGCACTTCAGGTGGCATATTGTGGGCCAGTTCTTTGGGGCAGCATGACAGCCTACCCAGCAGCCTCTGCATGGGATGAGCAGCAGAAGAAAGAGAACAAAATGGCACCACACTGCATACCCTCTTACCCTTCCTTCCTTTTCTTTAGGGAAGAGGGAGAAATCTGAAAGGAGGAAGGAGGGGGGGGACTTTAAAAGGAAAAAGAGAGAGAAAAGGGAGGGGTGAGATGACAGTTGGTGCTCCACTTCAGGCAGCCACATATTTAATTACATCGTGTTTTAATTGTTTTAACATTGTTTTAAAATATTGTTTTACATTTTTAAAGAATTGTTGTAATGTTTGAACTTTTTGTCATCATTCTGTTTTAACTAATGTTTTATCTTTTTCTGTTTGTTTTGCTTTGTTGTAAACTGCCTAGAGTCGTAAGTTTTGGGCGGTATAAAAATCTGTTAAATAAACACACAAACAAACATGCCAGGGGCTGGCACTGTTTGGGACTCTTTCCCCAACAAGGCCCCCCTGCCTCCTTTCTGCCAATTTGTTTGAGGCACTTTAATCCCTCACTCATAAAGGCAGCCAAGAGATTGTAACCAGCAATATTAACAAGACAAAGAAAATGCTAGACATTTGGTTTACTATCTTGTTGAACCTTGAGCTGAACCCTAAAGAATGACATACTAGGAATTTACCAATAAAAGTGACAATAAAGCCCTTGCGAGAGTCAAAAATAAATAGGGGCTGGCATTCAGGCTAGGTTTCTCAATAGTACTACTCAGAGGTTGCTCTCATGGCCTATTAAATCTCCAAAGCACCATTAAATTTGGTCAGGATGTCAGCCAGAGACAGTGACTTCCAGAAAACAGAGACTGCCCCAGTAAAAATCTAGGGGAGGTTAATAGTTCTGTGGTAGAGCTGTGTATGTTTTGCATGCAGAAGGTTCAGTCTCTGGTATTTCTAGGTAGGACTGGGAAAGACCTTTGTCTGAGATTTTAGAGAACTGCTGTCAGTCTGTGGAGATGATACCAAGCTAGTTGGACGAAGGGTCCGACTCAATGAGGTCATTCACACCATCAAAAACTGTGTTCTACCTGCGTTTGGGAGCTGTTTGTGCTTCCAGTTTTCAGTTGTATGGAAGCAAGGTAGGAGGAAAACCTGGGTAGAAATGACTGTGTGAAAGCATCCAGCTTTTCTACCTACCTTGCTTCCGCACAACCGAAAATTGAGAACACACACAGCTTTCAAACCTGGTAGAACACAGTTTTTGATGGTGTGAATTATTATTATTATTATTATTATTATTATTATTATTATTATTTACATTTATATCCCGCTCTTCCTCCAAGGAGCCCAGAGCAGTGTACTACATACTTAAGTTTCTCTTTCACAACAACCCTGTGAAGTAGGTTAGGCTGAGAGAGAAGTGACTGGCCCAGAGTCACCCAGCTAGTTTCATGGCTCAATGGGGATTTGAACTTAGATCTTAGTAAATTTATAAGCTGGAGATTTGAGTCTCCAGCTTATAAATCATACATTGTTCACAGCAACATTTTATTTTATTTTTACATATTTTATATCCCACCCTTCCTCCAAGAAGCCCAGAGCAGTGTACTACATACTTGAGTTTCTCCTCACAACAACCCTGTGAAGTAGGTTAGGCTGAGAGAGAAGTGACTGGCCCAGAGTCACCCAGCAAGTATCATGGCTGAATGGGGATTTGAACTTGGGTCTCCTCGGTCCTAGTCCAGCACTCTAACCACTACACCACGCTGGTATAATTTAGCTTCTTATATTCATAAGTGGTGTGTACTTAAAAATAATATAAACAAACAAACATTAACAAGAGACATTTACCTCACATCTTCAAGAAAACAGCTTTCAGTTAACATGTGTTTTATGTTCGCTCCTTCATTCTACCACCTACATGGGTCCCCCAATTTAGGAAGCAGGCCTGCTTTACATAACCTTTCTCCCCACCATTCATTTCCTCCTTTCCCCCAATCCCAGATTGCATCGACAACAAAAACAGTCATTTCTATCCCATTACGTTTGTTTGTTTTTATTATACTTGTTCAGAAAATTTCCTTTGCTCTGGAATGAGAGCCAAGTGCCTCTTTCTCCTGACCTACCTGACATTTTCCCTACTCCTCCACAGCAAGGGAAAATTAAAAAAAGAAAAGAAATAAATACACCCAAGGATAAGTTTTCCAAAAATAAAATACGGAGAAAGGTTAAGTATAGCACAGAGATGCCTGCATCTTGTGGATTTACCCAGGCACCATGTATGTTCTCAAGGCATCTTGTTCCCAAACAAATCCCCCCTCGACCGTTGATAAAACGTTTTTGCTTCTCATTCTTTAGGGCCACGTGCTAAGTGAGGTGGTCAACATATGTCTGATGTTTCCATTTCAAACTGCAGGGGAGGTGAACATGCTTAAATGTTCTTTCATACAAAACATTCTAGGGGAAAAGCTAGGCTACAACCCTTCTCCCTGATACACTAAATTTCCAAATGGAGGGAATTTTGTTTTATGGAGAAATGTCCAGTTTTGACTGCCTCCTGTAGTGTGCTATGGGTCACCTCAGACATAGATTTATCACCTCAGTTTGAACTAGGCCTGAGACCAGGGCTGCACTCCTTCGGCCCTCCAGCTGTTGTTGGACTACAATTCCCATCACCCCTAGCCACAGTGGTCAATAATATTTTTCACTCAATATTTTAATTGTGTCTTTTTTTTTACTATCTTGTTTAAATCTTTGCTGTAAACCGCCTTGGGATTGTTTTAATGAAAGGCGGTATATAAATTTAACAATAAATAAATAAAATAAAATAGCCATGGGTGATGGGAGCTGTAGTCCAGCATCTGCAGGAATGCTGAAGTTGTGCCGCCCTGCCTTAGACTGAGCCTTCACATGCAGTCATGGTTCAGTGGTTCCATCCTCAACACTTACATGTAAAAAGCTCCTGGTTCCTGGTGGGTTGAAAAAGAGCAATGTCGGAGAGAACACGAAGAACTTCTGCCAGTTGAAGATGCACTCCTTTCCATAACCAGGATCACCATCTGAGGACCTCCTTCCCATGATTATACTGTAGGGCAATATTTTTCATGGCAAGACCCCGGAAACAGGGATGGTCCTGCTGACCCTAAGTGCAACTATCTGACTAGCTGTTTATTAGGCCTGCACAGATTGAGCCAAATACTCTGCTCCCTGGCACTGTGCAGAGGCAACCATACTCAGTGCACAGTGCTGTGCTTTACCCAACACTGATGGGGCTCTTTGAAGGGAAAGGGAGCCTTCTTGAGCCCCAGCACCATCTTGGGAGGACAGGGAGCACTGGGAAGTGTAGTCCTTCCCAGTGCTCTATGGGGAAGTGCACAGCTCTATGGGGAAGGTGCTGGGAAGGATTACACTCCCCACCAATCGGTGTGCACCTTTTATGACGGCACTCAGGCTTGACAGGGCTCTGTTTCTCTTATTCCCTTCCAACAGCGCTGGGGAAAGTGCAGTACTGCACAGAAGTCAGGGCAGCAGGAAAAAACTCTCCCGTTTTTTGCCCAAGTGGCCCCTGCATGAAAAATAATGAAGATTGCTGTTTTAGGATAGATTCTGCTTGATGTCCCTCCTATATCCCTTTATTTTGAAATAGGTTATCTTCCACTGAATTAACAGCCAAGACAGTAAGGTTGTTCACATGAGCAGCCCTACCTGGGTAGGGCTGCTCGTGTGAAGTACCGGGACCAAGGCCCATCCTGGTGCTGCCCTGCTGGGTAGCCCAGGAATTGTCCCCAGGCTTTTACTGAGTGTCCTTTTACTAAGGGTGTGCACAAAACTGGAAAAATCAGCTTGGTTCGAGTTGAACTGGACTCAAACCGAACCAAATCCAGTCTATTTTTGTGCACATCGAGCCAGGCCCTGTTCCATCTCGAATCTGAACCAGTTGGGCTCCAACTCGGTGCCAGGTGTGTGTGTGTATGTAGAAATCTCCCCCCAAAAACTTACTGCCTCTGGAGGCCTTGGGGGGTGTTGCCATGGTGGGGGAGGTCTCCGGCAGTTCCCCATCCCCCTTTGGCCTCCCTCAGGCTTAAAAGGGACATTTCAGGCAGTTTCAGGGCCTTTTCAGCCCTTTCTGCACTGGTGGTGACCATTTTGGAGGCCACCGTGCATGTACACTGGCCATTTGTGTGCCCAGCATGCAAATGACCATTGTGCATGTGCGGCAGCCTCCAAAATGGCCACCGCCAGTGCAGAAAGGGCCCAAAGGCCCTGAAATGGGCTGAAACAGCCTTTTTAAGATCGGGGGAGGCTGGGGGGGGACCGTCAAAGATCCCCCCCTCGTAGCCACAGTACCACCACCCCAAGGCAGCCAGAGGCAGTAAGTCTGAAATTTCTTTTAATTTCTCATAGAACCCTCAAACTGGTCCTGAGCCCATCTGGGGGTGGGGGTCGGCTCAAGCCAAACCGGGCCCAGGCTTGAGGGTGAGCCAGTTTGCACATCCCTACCTCTTACCTCAGTCCCTGGTCATTGGGCATCACAAATTGCAAACTACTGGCAGCCTGAGCTACCATAGAGGTAAGGGGAAGGAGTGCCTCAGCCTCTAGAAAGCCTTCAGAGCACTGCATGAGCAGCATGGTACATTGTGGGCTTTCTGGAGACCAGGCGTCTATCCCCAAGCCTCCCTGCTGCTCACCGCAACGGCGCTCATCTGTGAGCACAGCATGGCGAGCATGGATTCAGCCTCGATCATATGGGGGAAGGCTGGAGCAATCCTGACTTCCCGCCATCCCTCCCCAGCTCCCCAGAGAAAAGAGGCTGTGTGTACAGTGTGTGTCCTTTTAGCTAAAGATACTCTGGGAACCAGAACTGCCCTATGATATATTAAGAATGGTTCACTTCAGAATAGACCTCAATGGCTGTACTATTTCAGATAGCAGGTTGTGTGCTGTTGTCTGATGTCTAAGTGTTCATGTGCATGCACTGACATGCATGTACATTGGAGACCAAGATGTAACCAGCATCTGGAGATTTAATTTCTAGAAACCTGGGGAGGGGAATGACACTTAAACTTAAGCAACTTAAAGAATGACAACTTTGGCATTAACAACATTTTAGAAGACTCCACATCCAGGCCCACATAAAGCCAAAAAGAGGCAGTATTTCACTAAAAAGAGACATCAAAAATACAGACTTCCCTTGATAGAGAGTTGGAGCATATGTAAGAAAGTGTCTTACATTCATACTCTATTCACTGAGTGTAAGAAAAAGAAAATGACTTTCCCCCACCTGCCACTCCCTTTGTTTATATACTCTCAGGGAAAAAGAACTGGTCTTGTGGTAGCAAGCATGAATTGTCCCCTTTGCCAAGCAAGGTCTGCCTTAGTTTGCATTTGGATGGGTGACTACATGTGAGCGTACCTCCCTGCCACCCCTCCCCCTTCCTTGGCCGGAAGTGGCCGGAAGTACTGGGTGTGCATGCACCTGTCGCATGCACACACATGCATGTCAGACAGGTGCGCATGCGACGGGCACACACGCAACCAGTACTTCCGGCCACTTCCAGCCGAGGAAGGGGAAGGGACATCAGGGAGGTATGTTGCCACCCGGAAGGCTTTTAACGGCAACGAGCAGTGGCGGGAGGGGTAAGTGCACCGTCCCCCACCCTTAAAGAGGCACCCCCTCCACCTTCAAACTGCCCCGCCACGGTTCCGTGCACATCCCTAAAACAGTAGGAGCAAGAATGACATGACAGTACTCCAATCCCTGCTTCTCCTCTCTTCTCCAACCAGAAGGAAAAAAAATGCCTGAGATTTAACCCATACCCCTGCTTCTCATCCACAGCTGTGTCTGGGACACAAGTGCTTCTAACTCACCTTCATTACAGCCTTACTGCTATATATATTTTCTTCCTTGCACCAAATCTTGGTGTTCTACTTCATCCTACTGCCTCAAAAGCTTCATTTTTTAAAAAAAAGTTAATAGGATGAAATTTTCTCAGAACTACTGCCCCTTTGCCAAGAAACAGATATACACATCTGTAATTCATTACTGCGTAGATTTACGACAGCCAGGCCAAGAGGCAATAATGCTGAAAAATGCCTTCTACCTGTTGAAGGATTCCAGGCTCCCTCTCAACAAATGGGCAGTGTCGTCTCACACTGCAACATAGTCTTGAGCAGCAGCAGCAGCAGCAACAACAACAACAGCTGTTAAGGTGTGGCAGATTTGTTTTAAGATACACAAGGAAGTTGTCCAAGAAGTAAAAAGCATTTAGGAAAAACAAAAATCCTCAACCCCACCCACACACAATGGATAGGAAAGGGAGCATATCAAAGCAGTATCACCATCCCTGGATTAGACAGATGTGTATATAAGGAGTAGTTAGAAGTTCTAGAGGAGTTTGTTATAAATCTAATAGGTCAAGTATGGGACACAGGCTTCTATACGCATGCTAGAGATCCTGGCAACTGTTTTATAGCTGCCTCCCTCATACACACAAAGTAATCTTAACTTGGTTTAACTAAGGCTTTATTCAGTGCGTGCAGCAAGGAAGCGATTTTATTCTGTGTGTATTGCGCCTGCAAGTTCTCGTCCAGCAGAGCTGTTCTGGATTGTTAGGGGTTTAACTCAAGCCCCTTCTGTTTCAAATCTCTTTCCGGAAACAATGTCTTACTGTGACGCATTCAGTGAGTTCTTTGCAGATAAAATCTCTCACATTCGGGATGATCTGGACTCCAATATTTCCAAAACGCCAGTTAGGGAGGTGTCCAATCTCTCTTGCAAGATTAAATTGGATCAGTTTCAGTTTGTGACTCGTGAGGATATGGACAAGCTGCTTGGAGTGGTACAGCCTACCACCTGTTCTTTGGATCCTTGCCCAACATGGCTGATTTCATCTTGCCGGGAAGTTTTTGGAGATGGCCTAGTTGATTTTATTAATACCTCACGGAGGGAAGGCAGGATGCCAAGTTGTATGAAGAAGGCAGTGGACTTCTTCTTAAGAAGCCCACTCTGGATCCCCCAGTGATGGATAATTATAGGCCAGTTTCCAACCTCCCATGGTTGGGTAAGTTTATTGAGAGGGTGGTGGCTGACCAGCTCCAAGAGGTCTTGGAGAAAACTGATTATCCAGACCCATTTCCAACTGGCTTTAGGGTGGGCTATGGGGCTGAGTCATCCTTGGTTGGCCTGATGGATTACCTTCACCAGGGAATTGGCAGAGTGAATGTGACTATGCTGGTTCTTTTTAATCTCTCAGTGGCTTTCAATACCATCAGCCATTGTATCTTTCTGGATCACCTGTGGGATTTGCGGATAGGAGGCACTGTTTACAGTGGTTCCACTCCTATGTCTCAGGTAGATTTCAGAAGGTGGCGCTTGGTGATGATTACTCTTCTAAGGGCTCAATTCTGTCCCCAATATTTTTTAACATATACATGAAACTGTTGGGTAGGGTCATCAGGGGATTTGGTGCTGGGTGTTATCAATATGCTGATGAACTATTTCTCCTTGTCGTCAATATCAGGAAATAACATTAGCCCCTTAAATGCCTGCCTACAGGCAGTAATGGACTGGATGAGGGATAATAAACTGAAGCTGAATCCAATCAAGACAGAGGTGCTCATTGTTGGGGGTCGTAATCTGCAAGATGGGATAGAACCTCCTGTTCTGGATGAGGTAACACTCCCTCAGAAAGAACAGGTTCATATCTTGGAAGTGCTCTTGGACCTGTGTTTCACCCTGGTGCCTTAGGTTGAGGCTGTGGCCAGGAGTGCTTTTTACAAGCTGTGATTGGTTCGACAACTTTACCCATTCCTTGAGAAGAATGACCTGCTAACAGTGGTACACCAGCTGGTAACCTCCAGGCTGGACTACTGCAATGTGCTGTATGTAAGGCTGCCTTTCTACATAGTTTGGAAACTTCAGTTAGTAAATGCGGCAGCCAAATTGGTCTATGGGGTATCTCTGAGATACCATATTATGCCTGTTTTTAAACAGTTGCACTGGCTGCCGATATGTTTCGGGGCAAAGTACAAAGTGCTGGTTATTACTTTTAAAGTCCTGAATGGCTTAGGTCCAGGTTACCTGAGAGAGCACCTTTCTCTACAAGATCCCCACCACTCGTTGAGATCATCAGGAGGGGTCTGTCTTCAGGTGCCACCAGTTTTTCTCCCCTAGGATGTCTCCCCTAGGATGTGGAACACACTCCCTGTGGATATAAGATTATCTTCCTTGGAGGCCTTCAAGAGCGCCTTAAAGACCCATCTTTTTAGCCTGGCTTTGAATGATATCTAGGGTTAATTTTAATCTGGTTTAAATTTAGGGTTAAAAAAAATTAATTGCTTTATTCTGTGTGTGTTTTTTTTAATGTAAACCACCCTGAGCCATTTTACGAAGGGTGGTATATACATTGAAAGAATGAATGAATGAATACTTTCAGAAACCACTCAATTTTTCTCCTCCCCTTTCCTTCTGACTCCACCACCCACACTCTCTACAGGATCCCCACTGGGACAAACTTCTAAAATCACAAAACATAAAGACTATTAGATAGAATACAACAGAAATCTCTTCCAAAAGGGTGACAGGATGTTGTGTGCCATGTGAATATCACATGGATATAGTTTGTGAAAAGTTAACTCCTCTTTCACCAAAATGTTATGGATTTATATGGGAACATAGGGAGCTGCCTTATACTGAGTCAGACTATTGGTCTATCTAACTCAGTAGTGTCTAATCTGACTGGCAACAGCTCTTCAAGGTTTCAGGCAGGAGTCTCTCTCAGCCCTGTCTTGGAGATGCTGCCAGGGAGGGAACTTGGAACCTTCGACATGCAGAGCAGATGCTCTACCACTGAGCAATGGCCCCATCCCCAATTTGTGAAGTTTCTTCCCTTCAGGAGGGAGGACCGAGAGCTGAGCTGTGGATTTTGTTTCTAAGTACGGTAGAGCTGAAACCACTCAGTTTTCTGGGCAATGTTTTCTGTAGTGTTGATAACGTCACTCCAGTGCTGTCGTACAGCACTGTGATGTCATCCTAGTCAGTGCATGATCCCTGCTTGGTTGAGATCATCCCAGTAATCCAAGTAGGAGAAAGAAGCAGCACCTCGGGGGAAATGGTGCTGAAGCAGCTATGGCTCAGGAACTAAGGGCCCTGAATCATATAAAATAAAAGGTGATATTTGCACAAGGTGTCCCCCCTCCCAAGAAATATTTCTACTCCCCTGAAACTGTCATTATATTCAGCTGCTAATCAAAACGAAAGACTATTTAGCACAGCCCTACTCCTAACTGCTGTGCCCAACATGGATTGGCTGTACTGAGAGGAGAGCTAGTCTTGTGGTAGCAAGCATGACTTGTCCCCTAAGCTAAGCAGGGTCCACCCTGGATGCATATGAATGGGAGACTAGAAGTGTGAGCCCTGTAAGATATTCCCTTAGGGGATGGAGCCACTCTGGGAAGAGCAGAAGGTTCCAAGTTCCCTCCCTGGCATCTCCAAGATAGGGCTGAGAGAGATTCCTGCCTGCAACCTTGGAGAAGCTGCTGCCAGTCTGTGAAGACAATACTGAGCTATATGGACCTATGGTCTGACTCAGTATATGGTAGCATCCTATGTTCCTATGTACTCTCTGAAACTGGCAAAAATCTGAGCTTGTTTGAAACTTATCTAGCGCATGCTATTTCTAGGCAATGTTTTCCAAGGAAAAATCTTGAACTGATAAGAGTCTCAGGCTCACACACCTTCTGCCTTCTTTCCTCACCCCGTTACTGTTTGGAGAGATTAAGAAGCACTCAGTGTGTTGCAACACATTTATCTGAATGTGGGAGATCTTAGATCTACCCCACCTTTCCATCTTGAGGAGAGATTATAGGGCCAGGGAGATCTCACATTCCAATAACCATGGTTACACTGCAGAGTTCATTATGCCATGACCACCACCCTGAACATTATCTTGGATTGCTATCGCAATTAGGAGAAGCCAGCCAGGTCTGAAGAAACAGCAACAGAATCAGACCCAGACCCCAACACTGGGCTGGAGTCTGGACTTCTCAAAGGGTTGCCAACCCTCTAGGATTGGCCTGGAGTTTCCAGGAAAAACCCTCAATCTCCAGTTGATTGTTGATAGCAGTCCTGGAAATTTTAATGGCTTGAGATTGAGAAAAATGTTGGGGGGTGGGGAAACCTCAGGTACCTGCATGAGTCAGAGCTGACCAACCTAGCCGGTTCGCTAAGAGCTCTAAAATGGAGGCTCCCAGAGACAGCCGTTGCTGTCTGAACATCCTGAGACATTGGCATAATGAAGTTGAAGGCAACCCAGGTGCAAACTCTGGAGCACTCTAGGACCTTCACCATCCCTTCGCTGGCTGCTTTGCTTCCCCCCCACCAGCAATGGCAGAGGCATGCCTGTGCTCCAGCCACACTCCAGCTGGGTCAGCAGCTGGGCCTGGAAAGCAGCAGCAGGTAGGCTGGGCAGTGCCACCACTGTGTGCCACCACTGCATGCTGCCACAAGCTGGCCAGCAGGGGTGTGAAGGTAGGAGGAGGTGAACGAGGCAGGCCCTGTCAGGAGGAGGCAGCTCTGGGAGGCAGGGCAGTGTGAGATCTTTTTTATTATTATGTGGGATTATTATTATTATTTCTTGTTTACACAGTCAGACAGGTGTTATTGACTGGTTTGTTTTATCCAGACATTGAGTCCTTCCCAAGGACCTGGGATGGCTGAATTTTATTGTCAGTTGTTATAGATATCGTCGCAGAACATAGGCTGTTCCCAGTAAAGTTGCTTTTTGTAATTGGCTGATGGTGATTTCTGTGGCCCGTATGGTGTTGAGGTGCTCTTCAAGGTCTTTTGGAACTGCACCCAGGGCGCCAATTACCACTGGGATTATTTTGGTCTTTTTCTGCCACAGCCTTTCAATTTCAATTTGTAGATCTTTGTATTTTGTGATTTTTTCTATTTCTTTTTCTTCTGTCCTGCTATCCCCTGGTATTGCTATGTTGAAATTTCTATAACACCCTTCAAAAAATGGCTCAGGGCAGTTTACATGGATAAATAATAAATAATTAATATGGTTCTCTGTCCCCAAAGGGCTCACAATCTAAAAATAAACATAAGACAGACACCAGCAACCATCACTGGAGGCACTGTGCTGGGGATGGATAGGTCCAGTTACTCTCACCCTGCTAAATAAAGAGAATCACCATGTTAAAAGGTGCCTCTTTACCAAGTTAGCTATTGAAGCTCCATCCCTGCCCTGAGGAACTGATCCATCTATATCAGGAGCCTCATACTTCCCATTACCTGTCTGCAAGCCCTGACAACAGGCCAGAAAGAAATTGATGGAGAGGAGGAGTATGGTGCTTCAAACCAGAGGGCTGTTCTTTAAGGCTCTCCAAGCTGGAGGGCAGTGGTCCCTCTAATTTTTTTCATCTCTGCGGAATGAGTTTTGTTCTGGGTGGCAGTATCAAGGCAGTGTGTGCACACCTGCATTCATAATGGGGCCTTCCTGATTCAACCTGAGTAGGATCTAAAATGAACTGAGTGGACATCCAAAAATTTGTGTGTGTGTGCACGCCTTAGAGGGAACAGTGTTGGAGGGGTACGGATCCTAAGAATGATAGTCTGGGCCTATGGATATTTAAGGCCCCAGTCAAACACTGGTCTGCAAGTTGGTAACTTGGATCCTTCTGAATTCCTGCAGTTCTGGCCTGACGTGCTGTGCCTTAACGTGTCAAGAGAGGACATGTTAGTTCTTTCTCCTCAGTGTAAGGGTGTGAGGCAGGGCAGACAAAGATGTGTATATGTCAGTGTTTCTTAATGGGCTAAAGTTTCTCAGCAAAGAATACTATCTGCTGTGGTTAGAATAACACAGGCATTCCCAGCTTTAGGTCTTCAGATGCTGATGGACTAGAACTCCCATCATCTGTAGGCGCAATGGTCAAAGGCTAGGGATGGCTAACCAAAGGCTATTGTGGCTAGGGATGGTGGGAGTTGTAGTTAATCTGGTGAGCCAAGGTTGGAATAGAATCTAGCAATAGAATACTGAATCCCAGTTGGTGCTGAGTTCAGGAAGTATTGTCTGAGACAGCATGAACAGGCCACAGGCTCTTAATGGTCATGTGCACGGACTCAAAAGTGGCACAAGGAGTCTTCTTATCAAATGCAGAAAGAGCAAACCTTTTGACTTCCACACCTTTTGAAAGTCATGTAATTAAAGGTTTAAAGGTTTTCTTCTATAGTTTTTTTTAATATGATGTGTATAATTTATTTCAATGTATTTTATCTTATGTTGATGGCCGCCTTAAACGTTTTAAAATAGAATGAAAAGGTAGCATATATACATATGTATGTGTGCATGTGTGTGTGTATGTATGTATGTATGAATAAATAAAGTGGCCCCCAGTACTAACATTGTGATCCTCTCTTTGCTACAGATCGGTACAGACCTGCTTTGACTGCTATACCTTATTATCTATCTATCTATCTATCTATCTATCTATCTATCTATCTATCTATCTATTCACTTACTTACTTACTTATTTACTTATTACATTTATTATGTTTATAAACCGCTGCATCCAAAGGCTCTGGGTGGTGCACAACAAGTTTAAGAAGACATAAAAACAAACACCATTTAAAACACACTGCTTAAAACAATATAAAAGCAAATCTAAAACAATTCCGAGCCATTTAAAATACTTTTAAACAATTTAAAAATCTTGGAAGGCCAGGCCAAACAAGTAAGTTTTTGGGGCTCTTTTAAAGGTCAACAGTGAGCCTAAACTGCGAATATCTGCCGGGAGTGCATTCCATAGGCCAGGAGCAGCTACAGAGAAGGCCCGGCTCTGAGTTGCCACCAGAGGTACCAGTGGTAACTGGAAACACCTCTCCAAATGACCCCAATGTGTGATGGGGATCATACAGAAGAAGATGCTTTCTAAGGTAGCCCAGACCTAAGCCATTTAGGACTTTAAAGGTAATAACCAGCACTTCATATTTTGCCCGGAAACATATTGGCAGCCAGTGCAACTGTTTAAGAACAGGCATAATATGGTTTCTCTGGGTTACCCCAGAGATCAGTCTGGCTGCTGCATTTTGAACTAAGTGAAGTTTCCAAACTACGTACAAAGGCAGCCCCACATAGAGCGCATTACACCAGTCAAGCCTAAAAGTTATAAGCTTATGCACCACTGTTTTAGGATCACTCTTTTCAAGGAATGGACACAGCTGTCAAATCAGCCAAAGCTGATGGAAAGTGCTCCTAGCCATAGCCTCTACCTGGGATACCAGGGTGAGGGCTGGATCCAAAAGCACTCCTGAGCTTGTTCCTTCTAGGGGAGTGTAACCCCATCCATGACAGGGAGATCTAACTCATCCCTCAAATTCCGATCCCCCACAATGAGCACCTCTGTCTTGCATGGATTCAGCTTCAATTTGTTGTCCCTCATCCAGCCCATTACTTCCCATAGGCAGGCATTTAGGGAATGAATGTCATTTCCTGATGATGAGGATTATATAGAGAAATAGATTTGAGTGTCATCAGCATACTGGTAACACCCTGCACCAAATCTCCTGATGACCTCACCCAGCAGTTTCATCTAGATGTTAAAAAGCATTGGTGACAGCATGGAGCCCTGAGGTACTCCATATAGTAGCTCCCATTTCGAAGAGCAACTGTCACCAAGCTCCACCATCTGGAATCTGCCTGAGAGATAGACGTGAAACCACTGCAAAGCAGTGCCTCCTATCCCCAACTCTCCCAGGCAATCCAGAAGGATACCATGGTTGATGGTAACGAATGCCACCAAGAGATCTAGAAGAACCAACAGAGTCACACTCCCTCTGTCGATTCCCTGATAAAGGTCATCCATCAGGCCGACCAAGACTGTCTTAACCCCATAGTCTGCTCTAAAGCCAGTTTGAACTTCCCTCCAAGAACTCTGGGAATTGTCATGTGTGAGTGTGTTGGGGATTTTCTGTAGCGATTCCTTCCCCCACTGCCAAACTACAATCCCCAGGGTTCCATGGGGAGAGGAAGGGGATGTTCATTGCAATGCCACTAATAACTTGATAACAGAACCAGCACCTGCAGCATTTCTGTAAGGCTCAGAATGGGAATGTGGTTGGCTACTCAGCATGCACTGCTGAAGGTTCTGATGTGATCAAAGGGGTATTTTAATCTAAAACGGCCATAAGCAAAAGATAAAATACAATTGTAAGTCCTGTGCTGGCTGCAGGAGATTTCACTGCTTTGCCAAAAAAAGAAGTGTAATGATTTCCAACAAAGATGACCACTGACTACATCAGCAGGAGGTTGGTTTGGTAGAGTGTCCTACCTGTTGCAGAAATTGTCTTCTGGACATTATGCCCTAATTTTGGGCCATAGATGAAAACATTAAGTCAAAGGGAAGCAAGGCAGATCTTGGCTCACTGTTGAGCCCCCACCCCTTTCCCTCAGAAACCCTTGGTTAAACAAAGCTTATCTAACTGAAGTGTGGTCTTGAACATTGTCTCTGTCCTGTCTGTTACAGCCTGATAAAAGCTCTTCTTCCACTCTTTGTCCCATGCTGGCTTTTCGCCTCCTACATCCCAAATGCCTTGTCTCTCTCCCTGCAGCACTGTAATGCCATGCAATGACTAATTGAAAAATGCATTCCAGTGCTTTCAAAAGCTGCTTTCCCTTCCTGAGGGCCGGCCAAATGTTTCTCAGAGCTGGCAGTGCACCACCAAAACTTGGGAACGTGTTTCTTGGACCACTCCCGTGATAAAATGCTGCCCAGTTTAATCACTAATTTGCAGTCCAAACATACCATCTTTAACAGTTGCGGCAACATGCAAGTTCAGAACTATTAAAAACTGTAGAATCAAGGATCCAAATGCCCGATTTGTATTCCAGATGTGTGCTGGGGTGTGGGGAAAGCACAAGCAGCATTTTGCAAACAAGGAGAGCTTGCTATTTCCTGGTTCCCCTCCTGCAGATATCTGGCTGGGTTTTAGTGGTATCATCTCCTGATTTTTATTTTTTACTGGCCTTGTACTTGTGCTTTTAAAATGCATCAACATTAGTGAGCATGCTAGAAAAAGTTCCACTTGCTGCCAATTTTGTTGCTGTTATGGGCAATGGAGCCGTTCTAGAAGAAGGTGGTAAAACTGTGGGATATTTATTTTTATTTAACATATTTTTATACCTCCCAAAACTCACGTCTCTGGGCGGTTTACAACAAAGCAAGCAAGCAAACAAACAAGTTAAAACATTAGTTAAAACAAAATGAATGATACAGTAAAAGTTAAAACATTTCAACAATTTAAATTTTAAAACATTTTAAAACAATGTTAAAACTGTTAAAATAATATTTAATTAAAAGCCTGGGTGAATAGATGTGTCTTTAAAGACTTTTTAAAAGTTGTCAGAGATGGAGAGGTTCTCATTTCAACAGGGAGCACATTCCAAAGCCTTGGGGCAGGAGTGGAAAAGGCCTGTCCCCGAGTAGTCAACAGATCAGCCAGTGGCAACTGCAGACGGACCTCTCCTGATGATCTCAGTGGGTGGTGGGGTTCATGATGAAGACGGCATTCTCTTAAAAACCCAGGGCCCAAGCCGTTTAGGGCTTTATAGGTTATAACTAGCACCTTGTATTTTGCCTGGAAACTTAGCAGCAGCCAGTGTAGAGCTTTCAATACGGGAGTAATATGGTCTCCAAGATGTCCCAGAGACCAACCTGGCTGCCGCATTCTGAACCAGGTGTAATTTCTGGTCTACACATAAGGGCAGCCCCACATAGAGCGCATTGCAGTAATCCAGTCTGGAGGTTACCAGGCCAGCATATCTACCACTGTTCTGAGGTCATTTACCTCAAGAAACAGACGCAGCTGGTGTATCAGCCAAAGCTGGTAGAAGGCACTTCTGGCTACTGCCTCGATCTCGGATACCAGGGAGAGGCTTGGATCCAACAGCACCCCCAGACTGCATACCTGTTCCTTCCAGGGAAGTGTGACCCCATCCATAACAGGCAGATCAAACTCATCTCCCGAGTTTTGACCCTGCACAATGAGTACCTCCATCTTATCTGGATTTGTTATCCCTCATCCAGCCCATTACTGCCTCCAGACAGGCATTTAAAGAGGTTATGCCCTCTCCTGATAACGTTGATATGGAGAAGTAGATTTGGGTGTCATCAGGATACAGCTATGCAGACATATCTAGATATACAGACATACATAGGGGCTTCAAGGAATTTATGCCAAGTACCTCTCATCATGGTATCATTTTTAAAAAAGCTTAGGTCTACCATTGCTTTTGAATTATGTAGAGGAATCGATGCAAATATTAACATAATTTCTGATTTTTGTATATATTTATGTCAGTTGCCGAGTTCAGATACAACATTGAATCATGCTTCGGTGCAATGAGAATACATTGCAATAGATGTGGGAGAAGGTGGAAAGATTATAATCTGATCCTGATTTGTTTTAACTAACCACAATTACAACATAAACAGGTCCCTGTGTTCAGACATAATAGGAAACTGGTTTGTTCAAAGAGATGGGGATAGTTCAGTCTCCACTCCTCATAAACAAAATAGAAGACGAAAGTGAAGACCACGCTGAATGCCTTCCACAGCTCATGCTTGTAGCACTAAATCATTTCTGAACTAGGTCAGTATTCCTCAGATTTTTAATACCTGGAGTACTTTTTACCCTCGATGAAACATAAGAACATAAGAACAACCCTGCTGGATCAGGCCCCAGGACCATCTAGTCCAGCATCCTGTTTCACACAGTGGCCCACCAGATGCCGTTGGAAGCCTACAGGCAGGAGTTGAGAGCATGCCCTCTCTCCTGCTGTTACTCCCCCGCAACTGGTACTCAGAGGCATCCTGCCTCTGAGGCTGGAGGTGGCCTATAGCCCTCCGAATAGTAGCCGTTGATATACATTTCCTCCATGAAGTTACCCAAACCTCTCTTAAAGCCATCCAGGTTGTTGGCTGTCATAACATCTTGTGGCAGAGAATTCCAAACCTGGAGGCACATTTCACTCTTCACCCCCTAAAATACATACATATTCTCAATCATATCCCAGAATCATATCCCAGAACAATGGGCAGGTGGTGGGATACCATAGTTAATATTTCATAGTTAATATACCCAGTATCCAGCCCCTGCCCTCTACCCTAATTTCTGGGCTGGGGCCATGATTTCTGAATACTGATGATGCTCCTGAAATTCCCCCATGCTTGTCAAATGTCACATAGCAATCTCATTACATCTTACTCCCGCCCTCTGGATTATGCCACTGCCCATATATGGATGAAAAGAGAATATACCAGTGTTCCATGGGGCCTTCTTTTTTGAGGCATATAGGACTACTAGGTGCATCCCATATAGTGTTTTAAATTTCTAAGGCTCACCCCTGGGCCAGTCCACACATTATTTGGGAATCACTGGTTTTTATATAAGTCTATAGCCAAATGGCAGCACTGAAATGCCTGTAAATAAGGATACCTAGGATCAGTTCAAATGATACTTCCTGGCCCGTGTAATTAAAAGGGAGCATACAGAGGGCACTGCAGTCATCTGGATGAGGTATCTAGGGACATATTGTCTAAACCAGCATGGTGAAATGGTTAGCATGTTGGACAAGGGCCAGGGAGTCCTGAGTTCAAGTCCCTGTTCAGCCATGAAACCCACTGGGTGACTCTGGGGAGTTAGTTATTTCTCAGCTTAACCTACCTCATAGGGTTGTAGTGAAGATAAACATAAAACTGTGCACTGTTCTGGGCTACTCAGAGGAAGAATAGAATATAAATGTAAAAATAAATAAACCAGTCACTGGACTTTCAGAGTTAACTATCAATTAGCAGTTACACAATTACATTTTGTATATATACATGCATACATATACATTTATATACATATATGTAAAAATATACATTCTTTGTTTTCACAAGGTCTACAAAAACCAACTTCCAAGTAAGTGGATTTTTTTTTAAAGGCAAGAAAACTGTAATTTTTAATTGCATCTCAAGTATTTACATTATAGCCCACACTAGAATATTGTAAGGCCTTGCCATGAACAGTGTGGAGGAGGTGACTGCATCTACTGTATCTGTCTAGGAGGGAACCACTCAACTATCTTTAAAGGTCTTTTAAAAGACCTTTCTCAGAGATCTTTCTAAGGTGACCTCAGGGAGGTGTCTGCCCAGTTTAATCACTGATTAAAATAATACTTTAGTGTGTCAAGGAGAGTCTTGACTCATCTGTTCCAATGGCTGCTCAGATCACTGTGTGCATTTCCAGCATTTCTCTGTTAATCTTGTGCCAATCTTCACTGCATACTAACTAGTGCTAAACTGAATGTTCTCTAGTTTTGACTTTGAGGTAGAAACTGGCAATCTTCAATGTAGTGAAAATGTGGCCCCCAGGCGCGTAACAATGATAGGGCAAGGGGAGACAGTTGTCTGGGGGCCCCACTGCCTGGAGGGGCACCCCAGAGGCACCTCATGTGACTCCCCATTGCCCCCTGCCCAGCCCCATAGCCTCTCAGCCACTTGCCCTCTTCGCCGTCTCTCCTGCTTGTTCTGCTGGCCCACAATCGAAGCAGCAGGCAAGCTGCAAAAAGCTCCTTTTCTCCCGCCTCTCAGCTGATCGGCGGGTGGGCGGGGCTTCCACGGAGGCCTCCGTGTAGGCCGCAGTGAAGCCTGAACTCGAGTAGGGCCCAAGCCAGCCAGGAAGGAGGAGGCAGCCAGAGTGTTCTCTGCAGCAGAAGACCCCTTGCTGCCCTGCTTAACCCAGACCAGCATTTGCCAGGTAGAGTGTGAACTCCTTTTTGTGGTTACCTTTCCCACCCACCCACCCCCATATATAGGGATCTGCTTGCCATAGGGCTTGGATATGGGGGGGGGGCGAGAAGTCTCTGAATATTTATTTTGAAACAGCTTGGAAAATTTGCTGACTTAAAAAAACACTATCTAAAAAGTCCTATAAGTGGCTTGTGTCATGGCAGAAAATTGCAAAAACTTCTGGAACAGTATTTTATTAATTTTATTTATTCATTCATTCATTTATAAATGCACTTATGTTCAAGTTGTTTTGCAACCCAGAAGGTCTGAGTGAGAACTGTGAAGCATGTCTTGTGCTTTTATTTTATTTTTCTTGTGTGTGAACTGCTCCCCAATAACTTGCAGGGACTTCAGGGTAAATCTGGCCAACATGTGAATGCAGCACCTCCATTCCAGAGGAGATGTGTCTTAAAGGGCTTTAAAAGCCTCCTGTGAAAAACCTCCTGCAATCGAACTTGACTGAATTTGTTCAGAATTCTGAGAAAACAAACATAGGCTCACCCTGCATGGTTGAAAGTCTCCTTTGCTAATCTGCAGCGAGGGGCCCATTTTAATAATTCATCTTTCTAGTGTGTTCTAGGCATTAAAAGTAATACAAATGTATAGTACTCAATGTATATCACTATATATTGTGACGTGTGTGTGTGTATTCAGTGAAATGTATTTGCAGGCAGCATACTTATTTTGGAATATCAGACTTAAATCCTTGGGGGCCTGGGGTGTGCGGAGGCCCTGGACTTTGGGGGGGGGGCCCATTTTAAAATCTTGTCTCTGGGCCCACTCCAACCTTGCTACGCCCCTGGTGGCCCCTAACACTTAGGGCTAGCTCTCAGACAATATACCATCCATATGGCCCACCAAATATGATAAGGACATGCATGTTCTATGAGTGTGCATGTCCTTTCCCTTCCTGACAAGCAAGGATGCTCCTCCCCCATCATGTTGGAGGTGGCTACTTTTAGATGCTGCTACAGGCATCCATAAGGATACCACAAGCATAGGTGTAACTATAGGGGGGGCAGGGGGGGCACGTGCCCCGGGCGCCACTTGGCAGGGGGCGCCAAAAAGTGCCCCCGCTGATTTGCCGGAAAAAAAAATTATTTATTTATTTTGATTTTTTTTTTTTGCGCAGAGCAGTCCCCCTCCCACGGTCCCGGCGCACACGCCCCCATTGGCATTGCTCATCCAGCACTGGGTGCCGTAAGGGAGGGGCATCATAATCATAATAATAATCATTGCATCATAATTCTGATGTTTGAGATACAAGCCAACTTCACAGGGTTGTTGTGAGGAAAAACCTAAGTATGTAGTGCATTTTGAAATTTTTGGTAATTTTTGTAATTTTCTAAATTTTTAAAATAAAAGTTTTCTGAAACATGTGTGTCAGTCAGATGTATGTTGGGGGGGGCGGCGGCGGGGGGGGGGCGTAATTTCAGTGCTTGCCCCGGGCACCGTTTTCCCTAGTTATGCCTCTGACCACAAGGATACCTAAACCGCTTAGAGAGCTCCGGCTATAGAGCGGTATATAAATGTAAGTGCTATTGCTATTGCTATATAACACAAACACACACTGCTGTGCGACAGAGCCGTCCCGCAACTACTTACAGTTGGGCAACTGCACATCGCAATGTGACTTGCATTATTCCCAATGCAATTCAGGTTGCAATGTGTGATTGCACAACTACAAGTGTGAACACAACAGCCCTGTTGTGCAGCAACTTGAATGTACATTTTAGATGCCCCCAGAACGGCCCCCAGAATGAGTTAATCTGTGGGATATAGCAGCCAGTTTTTAGCTTGTGTAAAGGGGTGGTTCTGATGAATCACCCCCTCACATGTTAACGGAAAGGGGTCATAGAGAGGAGAGGGGAAGGAGATGTGGTGGCCAGAAGGACAAGATGGACTCTGGAGTGTAAGAATTTTCACCTTCATCTTTCATGCCTCCCTATGGTGATGGTGGCTGCTTCAGTGCTCTTACCCTCTCTCACTGCCATTTCTCCCTTCTTCCTGGATTCGGTTCTTTGATGGTCCCACCCAAGAGAGAATCACACAGTGAATAGGATGATGTGACAATGTGATGCAGTCAATCAAATGTACATGTTGACAAGGAAGGGCCAAACTAGATGTTGTGTTAAGCCTATCATTAGTGCTGATGGGACTTTAAAAAAACACACACAAAAAAAACCAGCAGCAGGACTGGCAGCCTTCAAATCAGGACTGTCATATTTGTGGCGGGGGGAGCGTTTTATAACTGCTTCCCTCATAAACACAAAACAATCTTATGTGGATTTAACGAAGACGTTATTCCAGAAACAACTCTATTTTCTGCTTCTCTTTTCCCTCCCTTTTAATCCCGACTCCACCTCCCCACTCCCTACAGAATCCCCACTGGGACAGAGTTCCAAACAACAGAACACGAAATATTACTATTAGATAGACTACAGCAGGGACAGGGGCGTAGCAAGGTTGGAGTGGGCCCAGAGACAAGATTTTAAAATGGGCTCCCCATCACTGAAGCTCAGCTCATGAAGGTACTTCACAATCTGCCGCTTGCCTCAGCACTAACCGGTATGCATAGGCACACTGTCGCTGCACATGGAGGTTCCATTTAGCTATAATGAAAAGAACTCACACAAAACCCCTGCTGCTGAACCAGCCCATAAGGCAGGTCCATATGCTCCAACCAGATATCTCCACCAACTGGAGCTTTTTTCCATCACCAGAGAGTGGCTGCAGGGGACCCATCGAGCCAGCATGAGGGTTAAGTCCCCTCCCCCTGCTGGGGTCGATATTTGCAGGAAAAGGCAATCTGGTGGCTATTTTAAAAAAGAAAAGCTAAGTCTGTCAGTGCTAATCACAGGCTTCACAGGACATTTCATTTAGTCCCCAAAGACAAAGTCAATAAACATTTTGGCAAGGAGGATGGTAAATTGCCAAGTCCAGATTAGTTTATTGTAACATGCTGTACACAGGGCTGTCTCTGAAAAGTGTTCAGGGCCTTCAGCTGGTTCAGAATGCAGCAGCCAGATTATCATCTGGTATGAGGCATTCCAGACATATCAGTCCAGTTACATAGATTATTTTTCTATGTAAAGTGCTTCGAGAGTTTTTGTTGAATAGCAGTATATAAATATCCGTAGCAGTAACAAGGATCCAGCTGCACTGCTTATCAATTTGCTTCTGTGCCCCATTCAAAGCTGGTCTTAACTGTCAAATCTCTTCATGGTCTGGGACCAGAGTATCTGAAGGATCACCTCTTTCTATACTAACCTACTACTACGACAACTTAAATACCACTTTTCAACAAACATTTCCAAAGCGCATTACGTAGGAAAACAAACAAACAATTGAGATGGTTCCCTGTGCCCAAAGGGCTCACAGTCTAAAAAAAGAAACATAAAGGCACCAACAGCAGCCACAGGAGGGATGCTGTACAGGGGTTGGATAGGGCCAGTTGCTCTCCCCCTGCTAAATATAAGAGAATCAACACATTTAAGAGGTGCCTCTTTGCTCAGCAGGGGTTGCAACCTGCTAGCAATTCACCAACAGAGGACCTATTGGTATTACTCCCACTGTTTGAGGTGTGCTGTCAGTGCATCCCTCTTGAGGAGAAAAGTATTGTCTAACTTGACAAAGAGGCACCTTTTAGAGGCACTGCTAACTTGACAAAGAGGCATTTTTTAATGAGGTGATTCTCTTTATTTAGCAGCAGGGGAGAGCAACAGGCCCTATCCACCCCCAGCACAGCATCCCTCCAGTGACTGTTGCTGGTGTCTATCTTATGTTTCTTTTTAGATTGTGAGCCCTTTGGGGACAGGGATCCTTTTTGTTTATCTTATTTATTTGTTATTCCTCTGTGTAAACCACCCTGAGCCATTTTTGGAAGGGTGGTATAGAAATCAATCAAACAAACAAACAAACAAATAAATCAGCCCAAAATTGTTCTTAAACTGGGGGCAAGCAAATGGGATAGCGTGGCACAGTGAAGAGTACCTAGACATTTCATGGATAGCTCGATCTATCTATCTATCTATCTATCTATCTATCTATCTATCTATCTATCTATCTATCTATCTATCTATCTATACCACCTGATATGTATATCTCTAGGCAGTGTACAAAATTTAAAATATTTAAATTAGGTAGGTTGAGCCCTGCCTTCCCGCACACCTGCCTGTGCGGTCATGCGAATATTCCCTCTGTGTCACACCATAAGTGCTCCAGGCAGAGGGATTTATCGGGCTGCTCACTGCAGCACTAACTACAGAAAGGCTGGAATGGGGACTACATCTCTTCAGCCCAGGTGGCCTGAGGGATCAATAGGGCCCTGGCTTATCCCATATGCCCCAGACTTGGTTTCTCAGCCTAAGCAATATCACTAAGCTGAGAAACAGCCTTGCCTTGCCTCACCTCACCTGACCTGCATGAATAGGTCCTTGGCCATCCTACCCATCTTCAACTATGTTTTCTACCTCTGGCCCTTCTGATCCTCATCATTGTACTGCAGCGCTCGGCCCCAGCCTGCTTTGACCTTGTTGGCTCCAGCCACTTTGGCCCTCATTTTCTGCTCTTCAGTAGGGTCTCCTCCCTTGGCTGCAGGCTGCCACGGAGCCAGACCAAAGCCTGAAAGAATCCTTTTCAGATTATCCATGATAGACCGAGATGTACTCCTTGAACCAGCAACTATGCTGCTTCATTTTCCCACAGCAACAGAAAGAAGGAAAACAAAGGGCTTTTTGTGTTTGCCTGATTTTTGTTTTTTTTTTTTAAAGAAAGACCTAATCTGACACAAATGCAATCTGTTCCTTTCCTTACCATTTAAGGGAGGCATGGGTCAAACCGAGTACAACATGGGGGGGAACAAAAGCAGCCTTTAACACTTCTGGTTGTATAGAGAAGAGATACTGCCAGGGTCACAGATTTGTCCTGGTTTTACATCATCAGCTATCCATTTGATGTACATCCATTCCTACTCAGGCCACACAGTATAAATCAAGGGCATCATGAATAACCCCACTTTGGGGAAGGAAAAAACAACACACGATTGTTAACCCAACTTCCTGCCTGTAAACAGGGAAGTAAACATAAAAAAACCCTCAGACCTCAAATAAATAATGTTAAGCATTCTTGTGGCCTTGCAGACATTATTTTCACACATTAAACTCAGGAGCTGATATCGC
The DNA here is from genome assembly GCF_027244095.1 of Hemicordylus capensis. NCBI lineage: Eukaryota > Metazoa > Chordata > Lepidosauria > Squamata > Cordylidae > Hemicordylus > Hemicordylus capensis. Next base: position 248,751,043 of record NC_069661.1, read on the forward strand.
TTAGTGACTAAGAGACCAAGCTATGAATCAGTACTTGCCCAGTTCAAACCTTCCACAGATTCACAAGGTAGCCTTGAGCAAGCCACTTATTCTCAGCCCCAGCTGCGAGACGGGGATAATACAACTTCCTTATCTTACGAGCTAGTTGTGAGGATTCTAACAAGGTAATTCTGTGGCGTACTTTGCTCAAAGCTTACACAAATTGTAAACATTACTCATACATGGCCTATATTTCTTTATTTAATTGTTTGATTTATATACCACCTTTCATTAAAATAATCCCAAAGCGGTTTGAAATATAATGAATTAATGCACAATTAACACAATACACAATTAAAAGTACAAATATTAAATTTAAATATAAAAATAATACATCTCTACTTAAAAAGTTTAAAAACATATAGAATAAAACAGTAAATACAAAACACAGAGCAGCAGCAGCAAAACACACAAAACAAACACTTATCTCATAGAAAAGCCTGGGTAAAGAGCCACGTTTTTATGTGTTTTCTAAAAGCTGTAATGGAGACCGAGGAGCAGATGCTGGCCGGGAAAGCATTCCAAAGCCTGGGGGTAATGACCGAGAAGGCCCTGTCCCACATGCTCAGCAGGTGAGCCTCCCTCACCATTGGCATGCAGAGTAGAACCCCCTCCAATGATCTTGCCAAGTGAGCAGAAACCCTTGGGCGGAGGTGGTCCTTCAGATATCCAGGGCCAAAACTGTTAAGGGCTCAAAAACAGCACTTTAAAATGGACCCGGAACAAACTGGTAGCCAATGCAGAATGGGTGTAATATGGGCAACTCCGTATAAAATCCTAGCTGCCACATTTTGCACTAGCTGTAGTTTCTGAATATTACTACCGTGTTTCCCCGAAAATAAGACAGTGTCTTATAATAATTTTAGCCCCCAAAAATGCACTAGGGCAATTAGCGGTACATCAGAAATTACTGCTAGGTCTTACTTTCGGGGTAGGCCTTACTTTCGGGGAAACAGGGTAGCTGCAGTTTCTGAGTATGACAACCTAAGCCCTTTTCAGGACATGGCAGTCCACACAACTGACATTAGGGTAGGAAAAACCTCCTACCGTGTTTCCCCGAAAATAAGACAGTGTCTTATATTAATTTTAGCCTCAAAAAAATGCACTAGAGCAATTAGCGGTACATCAGAAATTACTGCTAGGTCTTACTTTCGGGGTAGGTCTTACTTTTGGGGAAACAGGGTACCTTAATTTGAGAGCTCCTGACTGCCGATCATGTGTCAATGAAACACAAGGTGGGCGGCTGGGAGAGCTGGAATGTGAGCTATGCTCCTGCTGGGTAGGATGATTTTTCTTTCTGCCTTGTTCTGGAAGAGACACGCAGTAGGGTCTTTCTTCTGCAGGTCAGTAGTCTGGATGCACAACAACCTTTAATTATTTAATTTTATTATTTCTTGTTTGCACAGTCAAACAGGTGCTATTGACTGGTTTGTTTTATCCAGACATCAAGTCCTTCCCAAGGACCTGGGATGCCAGAATTTTGTTCTCAATGTTGTTGTAATAGGTATTGCCGCAAAATGTAGGCTGTTCCCAGTAAAGTTTTTTTGTAGTTGGCTGATGGTGATTTCTGTGGCCCCTATGGTGTTGAGGTGCTCTTCAAGATGTTTTGGAATTGCACCTACTAGGGCACCAATTACTACTGGGATTATTTTCTTCTGCCACAGCCTTTCAATTTCAATTTGTAGATCTTTGTATTTTGTGATTTTTTCTGTTTTCCCCCCTTCTATTCTGCCGTCACCTGGTATTGCTATGTTGATTATTTTGACTTGTTTTTCTTTCTTCTCCAGTTATATCTGGTGTATTGTGTAGCAGATGTTTGTCTGTTTGTAGTCGAAAGTCCCATAATATTTTTACATATTCATTTTCTACAACTTTTTCAATTTTGTGGTCCCACCAATTTTTGGCTGCAGGTAGCTTGTATTTTTTGCAGACGTTCCAGTGTATCATCCCTGCTACCTTGTCATTCCTTTGTTTGTGATCAGTCTGTGTGATCTTTTTACAACAGCTGACTAGGTGGTCCACTGTTTCATCTGTTGTTGTTGTTGTTGTTGTTTATTCGATTTTTATGCCACCTTTCCAAAAATGGCTCAGGGCAGTTTACACAGAGAAATAATAAATAAATAAGATGGATTCCTATCCCCAAAGGGCTCACAATCTAAAAAGAAACATAAGATAGACACCAGCAACCGTCACTGGAGGTACTGTGCTGGGGATGTATAGGGCCAGTTATTCTTATTTTTTGCAGTGCACGGTAGCACTTAGTTCACAGCAGACTAGTGCACTCTGGCACACAGTTTAGGAACTGCTGAATTTAAACACTGCAGACATCAGAATTTGACCCTCAGCTGAACTGCAAGCAGAGCAAGGAATTTTTCTGGAAAAGAAATAGATAGGGTTTGGCTGAACATTAGACCACTGAAGCAATAGATTGCCCTCCCTAAGCTGTATACTTTGGAAAAAGGGTTGATCTCATGGTCTGAGGGGCGGGGGAAATACATTCGGGTTTGATAGGTTAAACATTGCTTCTCTTTTAAATTCATGGCGATCCTCATAAGTCTGTGGAAGTCAGAAATGTTAACATCCTGCTTTATCAAAAGCTGTCAGTGTGGTATTGAGCTTTCTGTTGATTCTTTGCCCCCATACCTCCTTTATTTCTTACTGCCAGAGAAAGATGTTGATTTATCTACCAGTATCTAAACAGCTTTACAATAATCACAGGGCCACTGAGCATGCCCCAGGAGCAGGGCCAGTTTTAAGTAAGCTGGCAAAAGAAAGGAATCTTCAGAGATACATCGAAGGCAGGGGTGCTCAAGTTTGGGTCCCCAGATGCTGTTGGACTAGAACTCCCATCATCTTTAGCTTCAATGGCTAAAGGAGATGATGGCATTTGTAGTCCAACAACATCTGGGGGCTCAAATGTGAAAACCCCTGGTTCAAGGTATTTCTAAAGTGAGCTACTTCTAAAGTTAGGGGTTTCACCTATAACTTCTGTCCAAAAAAATAAAATAAATGGCAGTGTAACTAGTGCAGATGGGGGGGGGGGTGTTTGTTCAGGGACATTTTGGATCCCCTTGAATAGACCCCAATTTTGGTAACAACTTTACTCCTTTTCCAAACTGTTTGTAAAGAGGCAGGTGTCCATGAGAGGAGAAAACATTTCCCAACTGAGGAAACATGCCCTCCAACTTTCATTGATCCTGCCATGCATACCTGCCTAGATGGGCATCCATCAGGACCAATTCATTGATGGCCATCAAGCGGAAGCCAGGAGGCTCAGGAGTTAGTGCTCAGTCAGAAGATCAAGTGCGGGGCTAGAGTCAGAAAAGGTGAGCATGCGTCAGGCAAAGTCCCAACCTGAGTAGGAAGCCTTTAGAGCCCTTCCTGTTGGAGAGAGCCAATGGCAACTCCAATACCTGTGAACCCCTGGCTACCTAGAAATAAGTTCTTCTCTCTTTTTTAAAAACCATTTTAAAGTTTTATTGATGTTTACAATATCTTAGCAATCAAGTTACACTTAATTAAGTAAATAATGACTTCCCGCTTACCAGTCTGCACGGTTCTTGTTAACTATACATATAAGCCATTGCTATAATATTACAAAACATATATACTCGATTTTACCCTACCCCAACCTGCTGTGATACTAAATTTCAAACCCTGCTGAAAGGTCCTTGTTAGAAAAATAGTTCTTTAAGTAAATTAAGAAAGGTTCCCAATCTTCTTTAAAACATTCCAAGTTTTGTCCCTTATAAGTGTTGTAAGTTTGCCATCTCTGCATATTCCAAAATTTTTATCAACCAGTCTTCTTTTGAAGGCATTTTATTATCTTTCCATTTCTGCGCATATACTATTCTAGCCGCCGTGGTTGCATATATAAAAAAAGTTAAATTTCTTCTAGAGAACTCTCCTTGCGTTATTCCCAACAAGAAGTATTCTGGCCTCTTAGGAAATGTCATTTAAAATTTTTTCTTCAGCTCATTATATATCATACCCCAAAAGGCCTTTGCCTTCCCACACAACCACCACATATGGAAGAAGGTTCCTTCACATTGTCCACATTTCCAACATTTGTTTGAAACATTATTATACATTAATGCTAATTTTTTCGGTGTCAGATACCACCTGTACATAATCTTATAACAATTTTCTTTTAAAGTATAACATGCAGTGAAATTTAAATCAGTTTTCCATAATTTTTCCCAAGCTGCCATCTCTATATTATTACCCACATTTTGAGCCCATTTTATCATAGTCGTTTTAACCACTTTGTCTCTTGTCTCCTCCAAAAGCAACAACTTATACATCCTAGAAACTAATTTTTCATCATTTTCACACAACTCCTTTTCAAATCTCAACATCTGATCCTCAAATCCAGCTTTAAGATCCTTCTTATAAATTTCTTTTAACTGATGGTACTGAAACCAGTTACTAACCAAATTTTGAACTTCAGTTAGATTTTTAAATTTACAGCCCTTATCTTGAAAACATAACAAATCTATCTAAAGTTGTAGAGACAACCCCATTAAAATCTCCCAAGAGGACTAAGTTAGCATTCGATAACTCAGCCATCTTCTGTTCTAAATATTTATAAAATTCTACTTTTTTAAAAATTGGGTGCATAGATTCCGATTATCACCGTTTTAAGTCCAGAAACTATAATTTCCAAAGCTACCACCCTACCTTCTTCATCTTTAAAAATTAACTTGGATTCAAATTGTTGCTTCACATAAAGCACTACCCCTCTTTTTTTTGTCAGAGGAAGCGAATTCTTGCCCCAAGGCATTATTAACCAAATATTTTCTATCTTGTTTTCTAATATGTGTGTCCTGTAAGCATATAATGTCCAAATTTTGCTTTTTAAGAAAATGAATTTTTTTTGCCGTTTTGGTTCTATTATTTAAGCCATTGACATTCCATGAGACTATTTTGTAATCCATTTTGACTAATTGGAATTATGTGTTGAAGGCACTGGGTGCTCTGGAGTTAAAGTCTTTTTGTATTTACGCCAAAATTCTTGCACTTTGAGGAGCTCTGTAAACCTATTCCTCTTCCCTTTATAAAAAAAGGAGACCCCTTCAGGCACTTCCCATCTGAAATGTATTCCTTTGGCGTTCAAGGCATCTGTTAAAAATTTATAATCCTTACGTTTCCTTAAGTTCCTGGATGGTATTTATTTCAAAACTTTAACCTGTTGGCCTTCAATAGTAAGGGCTTTAGCAAAATGTGCTTGCAGTATCTGCTCTGTGATTGATTTTGAGTTAAATTGAACCATAGAATCTCTTGTTCGTTGTGGCATATACAGAATTTACACGAAAAGCTGAATCAATCTGGTTATGCATCTCTTTGCTTGAGGTTCCCCAAAGAAGTGCAAGTTCCTCCCTAAGCACTTTTTTGATACCTTGCCCGGTCTTTTCTGGGATTCCTCTAAACCTCACAAAGCGCTCCTTTTGTCTCAGCTCTAGCAACGCCATCTGGTCTAGTAATTTCTCCCTATCATCTCTTATTGATCCCAAGTCTTGCTCCAAAGTTTCTACCCTTCTAGAAATAAGTTCTAACCCTTAGTGTTAGTGGCTTACCATTCAGGACAGTTCTGCACAGGGAGGCAGGCTCCTGCTATCACCTGTAACCGTGTCTCTGCAGTCTACTCTAACCAGTCGTTTATGACTAACTGGGGATCGGGGTGTACAAAAAAAAGGATGGGAACACTTTCAAATCTCCATGTTTTTAAAATAAAAGTATGATGTTTAGACAGAGAAGCTTGTACATATAATTACATATTTTTGATACTATGATATATCAAGTGTCAGCAGCAGAAAGAAAAACATCAGATGGTTTATCCACATCCCTGATGTGCCCTAGTGTGTGTCCTAGAAAATGCCCATGAACTAAGATTGCAGCTTTAATCATTGGTTGGATTAACCAGTCAAAAATCTTTCCTGTCAACTCAAAAAATTATCCTTGAGTCACTAGGCAATACTTAAAAAAAGAAAACCCCAAACCCATTGGCTGGCATCTAGAGCAATGAACAGCTTATGGAGAACGGAGCAGAGTGGGGGAAACAAAAGTCCCTTGGCCTGGGGGCCTGGACGGACCACCAAGGTGCCCCCTCACCTCCCGCTCCATCTCCCTTCCTGCCACCATGCTTCCCACCCTCCCCACACCAAAGCTGGGTTTGCTACCATGTGCCAACCACACAATCATCACGTTATCACAGAGAGCATGACCAACTCTGGGAAGGAATGTGCAACGGCTGAGGGAGAAAAGGGCAGTATCTAGTTGGTGAAGAAAGTGCTTTGCCATCTGGAAAGATGAGGGGTCACTGTGTGTTTTTTCCTAGTGCCAGCCATGCCCCTGGTAAGGGGGGAGGGTATGGTCAGCACACAGTATTGTGCTTGGTGGCCTCAGTGGCTTGTCCCCTGGCTGCCAGCAACCTAGCTACATGCTGTGTGGAATGATGTTGCACTATCACAAAGCTGTTGTGCTGGCTAGTTGCTCCAGACTAGTGTTGCACAATCACAAGGATGCTAGGAGTTGCACAACAGTTGCAATATTTTTAAACTTTTTATAAAAAATATTGAGGAGGTCTTAAAAGAATTGGGTTTCTAAAGACTTATTGGGTCTTTTTTTTACAGTGAGATAATTACATTAACAATTGAAATAAGGCTTCATATACAGGCCTGATTCTTGGAGGGATACTTGCAAGCAACTGGGTAAGTTTGAAGGCTTTACATTATGTTTGAACTATACATCTATCATTGAGCTGATTTCCATTCATGAACTGTTGAGCTGATGTCCATTCATGAACTGTTCGTGAGCTCTTTTTTAGAAGACTTGGGAAAGTTTCTTTATTGAGACTATCTGTCTAAGAAAACTTCTGGCTGTAAACAGTTTGGAACTGATGAAGACCACAAAATGTGCAACTTAGCACTACATGTTTTCTTTGTTTGTTCATACAGTCTGTGATCATTGCAGAGCACAGATGTCAGCCAATGGTGCTTTTTGTCCAATTGTCTATGCATATGGTTTTAGAGTCTATTGCATTGTATTACAGTATATTTTCCTGTACATACTTTGTCAGTATCTAATTGTATATAGTGCTAAATAACTAACTAACTAAATAAATGTATGTGTGTACAGGAGGACCTCGTTATCTGCTGATTCGTTATCCATGGATTTGTGTATCCGCGGTGGGCTAAAAGAAACTCAACCTCGGCATACGTGGGAAACCCCCCCCCAAAAACCATGCTGACCTCACGTATCCATGGGTTGGAAGTGGCCGGAAATGACAGTGGAGGTCATTTCCAGTCGCTATTTTGTTTCTTGGAGCCACAAAATGGCTCCCGTTTTAAAAACAACAACAACAATAATAATTGTGATTCTCAGCCGATTTTGGGGCATTCCAGGGACACAGTATGACATGGGGGGAGCAGCAAAGCATGGTAAGAAACTCCCCCCCCCACACACACACCCCATTTGGCAAAAAATGGCATTTTTTTTCTCATTTTCCTAGCACCTGGGAATCTAACTTCCAGTTCTCCATTGACTCAATGCCTTGATATTCTTGGTTTCCGTATCCGCAGTACAACCATGCAACGGAACTGTCATGAATATCGAGGTCCTTCTTTACATCATTCTTTTTTAGTACTACTCTTTTTTGTTTTCCACCATGTGGAGACAATCATTCTCACCATGCTGTGCTGTGCCCAGTCCTGTGGTGGGGGTGGGTGGTCCTTTAAGGGAAACTGAGCTCTCTTGAGTCTTTCTAGCATCTTGAAAGGCAAGCATGGCGTGTTGGAAGCATAGCCCTTCCAAGCACTTTTCTCATAAAGCTCTTTAGAGAGGAGTGCTCTGTCTCTCCTAAAAGGCCCTCCTAGCACTGAGAAAAGTATAGTACTGTGCAGAGGTCAGCACTGTGGGAATTAGCTCCCCCACTGAAGTTATTTTGCCAAAGTGGCCCCTGCTTGACCACTGGTCTACACCGAGTCCATCTAGCTCCACATTGTCTACTCTGAGCTCTCCAGGGCTTGAGATGCTGGTCTTTCCCAAGCCTGTTTGGAGATGCTAGGGATTGAAGCTGGGATCTTTGCATGCAGAGTAGGTACTTTACCAAGGGTCCTACAGCCCTCTTAGTGGGGACTGCATTGCAAACAAGAATGGCTTTGGTAAGGCCCAGACTCCCTTCACTTCACTGGGTTCGCTTTTGCATAATGTCAACCTCCCAAACTTATTTATGGACTGTTTTCATTTATGCTTATTCTTGTTCATAGGAAAATACATGTCTTCCAGTATTATGTGTCAGAGTGTGACAGAATATAAATCAGAGACTATTTACATTGGCCGCTGCATTTGGCAGAGAGTGCAAGGAGTCTCGATTGGCCATGCCAGCTTTAAAGAGTAGGAACCTGGCCGCCTGCCTGTTCAGCTGAGCAGAACTCCTTTCTACTTCACTCCAGACCCAGGTACAGCTCCAACAGCAGGCTGCATGGTTGGAGGAGGACATATGCTTCAGGTTTATATCCTGAGGGGGCTGCTCAGCCTGGCCTAGCCACCCTGGCACATAGCTAGGTGATGGATCACCTGCAGTCAGATACAGTGTTCCCTGTAATAGAGAGTCCCATCTGTTGTTGACTACAACTCCCATAATCCTCAGCTGCAATGACCAAGGACTGTTGCAGCAGGGGATTATGAGATTTGTAGTCAACAACATCGGGGATTCCCTGGTACAAGGAACACTAGTCCAGATCCCTCCAGCTTCAGCTACCAGGACTGGAAAAGATCTCCACTCATGAGCTTACGGAGCTGCTATCAGAGTTCTGTATACTGAGTTAGATGGACCAATGTGCTGACATTAGCACTTTCTTATGCTCTTTTGCTTCTTCTGGAATATTAAAGAAAGGAGTCTTCAATTCTCCCTTGCTGAGAGAACGAGCTATGCATTCCTTATAGAAGGACAGGACACACTTCTTCTCCTGAGGAGATGCAGCAGCTCCCTTTCTACAGACCACTCATGTCATGTAGGATTCCTAGCAGGTTATTATATCATTCTAGTCACCTGTAACAAGACAATTATTGCTTTCAAAGTGAACGTGATAAACCCCAAATGTCAGGACAATGCTCACACATGCACACCGATGTGCATGCACAGACAACAGGGCTTTGAATATTCATGAGTTATTGTTTTGCTTTCCTGCATTCTTGATCTCAGTGTGTGTCTGTGTGTATTTTGCACTAATTGCATTGCAAAACCAGCCCTGTTTTCTGCACAGAGCAGAAGATCCTGTTTGCCAACTAAATGCTAAATCAGCATGTGTCAAGTCTTTTAAGTCACTTTCCCCCCCATGCCAAAACTTCAAGAGCCTGGAAATAATGTTGTAAAGGTATACATTTTAATAAAACATTATTCATGTGCAGTTAGCCCACAAAATAGGCTCAGCTACTGTATATAAATGAAAAATAGAATTGCTTCAGTCTAAACAAAGTCAAACTTTTCATTACGCTCATGGCAATATGTTTTCTTTCTGTATATTTCCTTCTCCTTTAACCAGTTGGTGGATTGTTGTTTATCATGATGACTATCCTCTTGGCATCTGATGCAAAACTGACAATTATATTATTATTAGGAATTTCCTTGCTGGATCAGCTGAAGGGTCCGTCCGGCAGTGACAGCCAGTCCAGGTTAAGAACATAAGAACAGCCCTGATGGATCAGGCCCAATGCTCATCTAGTCCAGCATCCAGTTTCGCACAGTGGCCCACCAGATGCCTCTGGGGAGCCCACAGGCAAGAGGTGAGGGCATGCCCTCTCTCCTGCTGTTACTCCCCTGCAACTGGTACTCAGAGGCATCTGACTAGTAGCCGTTGATAGATCTCTCCTCCATGAATTTATCCAAACCCCTCTTAAAGCCATCCAGTTTGTTGCGTGTCACCACATCTTGTGGCAGAGAATTCCACAAGTTAATTATGTGTTGTGTGAAAAAGTACTTCTGTTTGTTGGCCCTGAATTTCCTGGCAACCAATTTCATGGGATGACCCCTGGTTCTAGAGTTATGGGAGAGGGAGAAGAATTTCTCTCTATCTACTTTCTCCACACCATGCATGATTTTATAGATCTCTATCATGTCTCCCCTCAGTCAACTTTTTTCTAAACTAAATAGCCCCAGGTAGTGTAGCCTTGCCTCATAAGGAAGGTGCTCTGGGTCAGGCAGAGTGGTGGAAATGTTCTCATTGTTTTCACCCTGCCTTGGCTGACTCTCTGTCCCTTGCCTTGCCCTGCCACTGCAGTAACCCCTGGCACACTGGCTGGCCATTACCATTTCCCCAACCTGCACACCTGGGGTTAACACCATGGTGAGGCAGGGGAGACCGAGGCAGCCAGGATGGGGTAAGAAGAGTGGGAATGAGTCTCTGCTCCCAACACTAGGAAATGCACAGCACTGCATGGTGGGAATAGTCACCTTTGGACAGTGCTAGGGGGTGGACAGTGGGGCATGTTTGGCTTTGGCCAAAGCCTTGCACAGGGCTAATAAACAATTCATCAGGGAGCCACACCTAGGATGGATGGGAGCAGCCACTGGCTTCCAAGCCTTGTAATGAAGGACACTGAAGACACTGATACACTTCTGAGTTTCAATGCAAACTTCTGCTCCAGGACAACTAAGGCACTGAACAAGAGCACTCTTTCTCAGGGACTGGAGATCTTCAGCGGGTCCAGAATGCAGCGGCTCACCTACTTATGGGTGCCAAAAAATATGATAGGGTAACACCTCTCCTGCCATCGCTGCACTGGTTACCCATTCGCTTCTGAATTCAATTAAAAGTCCTGGTTCTTACCTTCAAAGCCTTGTGGGGCTTGGCATCTATTTACCCACAGAATTGCCTCTCCCATCCAGTTACATCCCATCCTGTTACATCATTTCGGATGGCCCTTTTGTCGTTCCCTGATTTTCAAGAGGTTCGGGGTTCTAGGACCTGCAAATGGGCTTTTTCGGTTGCTGCCCCACTTCTCTGGAATTCTCTTCCCCTTCAGATTTGTCTAGCCCCCTCTTTACTGCTCTTTAAACCTTTCTTTTCCGCTGGGCATTTGCCCTGTAGTTTACTTTATTTCCTTTCCATTATTTATTTTAGTTTGCTATTCTTAATGTAACTTTTGATTGTGATTTTTAATGTTACCTTATGTACATGTCATTGTACACCGCATGGAGTCTTTGGAGTGGGCAGTATATTAAATGCTTCTAATAAATAGATAAATCTCGGCAACATTTTGTAACAGGTCCCACTAGTTTCATGTCCCCCACCCCCACCAATTCTTACATTCATCTCCGTGATTACTTTGTTGGAAAGTGGGATAGAATTATTTAAAAGGAGCGTAAAATACATACATTTAAAAAGTACTATCAGCCTTTTGCTCTTGAACTGACATCCTGAATAATACACTCAAGCCACAGCTCAGCCTGGTACCAGTCCCAAGATAAAGCAGAGTTCAAGGCTTCTTGCGTATAAAATGTTTCATCACACTTGAGCCATGCTGGGTCCAGGATTGACTCATAAACCCTATGAATAATGTCAGGATATTTCAAAAGGCCCGTTTCTCACCCAAATTGAACATGAATAATGACCCCATGTGGATTGTAAAGGCAGAAATCCAATTGGCCCAATTATGTTCTACTCTTGGGTGTTTTATATGTCCCTGATCTTCACTGCTGTTCTTCTAATTATTCAACTGCTCAGGCCCCCTGGACAGCAATGAAAAATATCAATGTACTCACCTCTCAATTTTTTCCCCTTGGTTGCAGGCAATCAATCGCTATACAAAGGAGTCAGAACCACCTTCTCAGCATAGGGGAGAGTAGGAGGGGCAACAGACATCAAAGAGACTGAACCAATGGAAAAGTGCAAAGGTGCTGATTAGTCAGTTGTTCTCTAATCTGCTGTAGGCTAGTTACTGGAAAATCCTAATACTCTTGATAGAGTGATGTACACCTGCCCAGACAACTACATATGGGTCAATTTGGTCAAACTAGGGAATATGTGTGCCTATGCTGGAAGTATTGCCAGGGTCTCATGGGGTCAGCCCTGCAAGCAAAAGGGGCCAGAAGTATGTTTGCCACAGCAAAAGAGAAATGTGTTCCCGCCAGACCCTAACTACTAGGGCTGTGCACAGCAGTAAAGGGAGGTTTCCTGACATCAGAAATCTCTTCTCCCACCACCAGGAGTCTTCAGATTGTGGGCAAGTGCCCTAGGTAGTTGCTGATGGTAGGGACCCTTTAACTGCCTGCCCAGCACTGGTGCAGTGCAGCGATTCTTGGGAGCTTCAGGGGGTGGGCAGGGAGTGACACAGGGCAGCCTGGGAAGTCTGTGCAGCTGCTGGCAGGAGGTGAGGGCTTCTGGGGATTGTAGTCCTGCTTAGAACTTCTCATAATGGAAAAAGTGGCTGAAGCCCATCTTGCTTTCCCCTGTATTACAAACACTCACATAGTGATTTAATCTACTCAGAAAAAAATGGGTGAAAAACAGAAAAGAAATGGAGCTCTTGCTTACCATCCAGACTTGCCGAGTAAAATGCTAATTTTATGCCTGCCACTGAAGCCAATATTTAAATGATACAGAAGTTTTAAAAATCAATTTTTAAAAAGTAATTAATAAAAGAAGCACAGCTCTCTGTGGTTAGCAAGACACGGGGCATTAAGTGTAGCAAATAACACTTGGCCCAGGAAGGCTCTTTGCCTGTCTTATGTCCCTAATCCACTAGAATAAGTACATAGATTTACTGTGTTTGCTTCAGAGTTTAGACTTTCTTACCCTGATATTTACTTGAACGTAGTTCAATTTCACAGCCTCTTCTTTCTCCCCACCCCCCTTCCTTTTGGAAGTTTTTTCCACTCTGAATAAATATCTCAAAGAGGCTGAAGATGATAAAATTGTTCACAAAATTCCATCGGGAAAATGTAAAGAGGTAGGGGAAATGTAAAGACCAGCGGACATCCAGACTAACAAAGCATGTACACTTTGAGAGACTATTGGGGGGGGGGGGTGGTGGAATGAGAACTCTTGCATAACTTAACTATTGCCCTGCACACACCATGTTGCACAAGAGCCATCACAGTTCTAAGTGTTCCCATGCAGGTTCAGAAACACATTGCTGACCCTCAGGGACAGGTTTCTGATCTTGCAATGGCTGTTGTACAACAGTGGGGAGAGGAATGGGGGAGTTGCACAATGTGTATGCTTCTCTAGAGGGGTGGTTCAGCACTGGGGCAGGACAAGTGTCCTACTCACATTCAGGAGTAGTGTGTGCTCCTGTTTAGTGATCGTGTGATTGTAAAAAGCAAAGTAGGAGGTAGGGGAAATGATTGTCTGCTCCATCGTCTTGCCTGTGGGCTTCTAGAGGGAACTGGTGGGTTACGGTGGGAAACACGTTGCTGGACTTAATAGGCCTTGGGCTTGATCAAGCAGGGCTATTCTTATCCTAATCAGCAGCTGTACCCAGCTGCTTAATGAGGTAGGAGGAAAGGCCCTGCTACCCAGAGAGAGCCTCACAGATTATCACTTCCCTCACCTCCTACCTTGCTTTTTACGAGCACATGATCACAAAATGGGAGAGCGCACAGTTTCCAATCATGGGAAGGATGCTCGTCCTACCCAATTCAATGTCTGGTTTAGTACTGCTGTAAGTGGGGCCTGGCAGCTGTGTCCGAGCTTCAGCCCTTGGCAGGAGATGAAACAGCCTCAAAGTTCTTAGAACAGGGAGAGGGCAGGTCACAGCACCTTCTGCACAGCCTCCACCAGCTGACTCACAGGGCCCATGGCCAACGGGTGCCCTCATCAAAATCCAGCCCCCATCATCATCCAGCCCTACCTTAAATGAGTGCAGCCCCCTCCCCGCAAATCTCATGATTGCTGAAACTCCTGATGTCCTATCTCAAGATCTCACAGGGGTCCTGGGAACCCCCACGGCCCTCAATGTGCCTGATGAGGGCCATGTCTGGTGCCAGACACCCGTCTGGATGCCTCATCCCTGCTGTTGCCCAAAAGAGGGGCTGGCAGACGAGGCAAGCACAGTCTTGGGCATGCATGGCCAGCACCAGGAGTACGAGTCTCCCTGCTTCTCCGCCCCATGCCTGTCAGTCCCAGACAACTGTATAGCTAAAAGTCATATAAACATGAAACAAATATAAAGTCAGACCACTAGTCCATCTAACTTAGTATCATCCGTACTAACTTGCACTAATTAATTCTCCAGGATTTCAGACAGGGGTCTTTCCCAGGCCTAACTGCAAATGCCAGGATCAGATATGGGATCATATTTTAATATGATCCACAGAATAGAAGCATCTGCTTCTACACTGAGTTATAGTCCCTTCCCAAAGGAGTCTCTGCAGCGGAGCCCTATTGATTGATTGAAACTTCTTATACACTGCCTCCTCCGAAGACTCTAGACGGTGAACAACAGAAATACCAACAACAATCAATAACAACAACAACAAAAACAAACAAAAACCAGTCAATAACACCTGTCTGACTGTGTAAACAACAACAACAAATTATTAAAGGGGAAACGCCTGGTCTTAAGAAGGGTCTTAAAAGCAGCCAGGGAGGGAGTGGAACGAATTGGGGGGGGGAGTGTTCCAAAGAAGAGGGGTGGCCACAGAGAAGGTCTTCATATGGGCCGAGGCACCACGCACTACACCAGGACCCAGGACACTAAGGAGGGCCAACTGAGAAGACCTCACAGGACGGGATACAGCTGGCCGAGAGAGGTGATCCCAGAGATATACAGGTACTAAGCCCATAAAGGTTTTGTAGGTGAGAACCAGCACCTTGAATTGGAACTGGAAGCGAACAGGCAAGCCAGTGCAGCAACCGTAAAAGAGGTGTGACACTATCAAATCTAGAGCCACCCATGAGGAGGTGGGCCGCTGCATTCTGGACTAGTTGAAGCTTCCGAATCATTTTCAAAGGCAACCCTAGGTAGAGTGCAATGCATTACAGTAATCCAAGTAAGAGGTAACAAAGGCATGAGTTACTGTTGCCAGGGCCTGCCGGTCAAGAGAAGGCTGTAACTGGCGAACCTTTTTGGCTACCACCCAATTGCCACACAGGCCTCCCAGGTTCTGTGGCTGAGCAGGATGTGGAAGAGGTGCATGCAAGTGGATGCCAATAGTGGGCAGGGAGGTGCAGCTGCAGCTGTTGCCACCAGCACAGAAGGATGTGTGCATGGGAGGCACATCTACAAGATTGCGGGGCGGGAGCTTATCTTGTGAGTATCTTCCCTGGGACCCACAAAACCTTGTTGCCAGCTTTAGGAACATAGGAAAATTGGAAGCTGCCATATACTGAGTCAGACCCATTGGTCTATCTAGCTCAGTATTGTCTTCATAGACAGGCAGTGGCTTCTCTAAGGTTGCAGGCAGGAATCTCTCAGCCCTATCTTGCAGACACTACCAGGGAGGAAACTTAGAACCTTCTGTTCTTCCCAGAGCAGCTCCATCCCCTGAAGGGAATCTCTTCTAGTGCTCACACTTCTAGTCTCCCATTCATATGCAACCAGGGTGGACCCTGCTTAGCTAAGGGGACAAGTCATGCTTGCTACCGCAAGACCATCTCTCCTCTTTGCTAGCCTGACTTCACCTCCAAGCAGGCCAGGGAGTTTCTTAATACAGCCCTGGCATCCAAGGGTTTTAGGAAGGCATTGCCGCCCCCTGCCCCATTTATCACTCCAGCTTGAATTAACATAAGAACATAAGAACAGCAATGATGAATCAGGCCCAAGAAGGCCCATCAAGTCTAGCATCCTGTTTCACACAGTGGCCCACCAGATGCCTCTGGGCAGCCCACAGGCAAGAGGATTCCTAGTGGACTGGACAATGGGTTCTTCTGCTCCACATATTACCCCACAAAGTATGTACAGAAAGGAGATGGTTACTGCACAATTTAAATTATTGGGTGCCTTTTAACACAGATGGCAAGTGCTTTTACCTTCAGTTTTGAAGCTAAGCTGGTTTGATTTGCATCATAAGGTAGGCTTAGTAGGATCTGACACTTTTAAAAAAACACACCAATTTGCCATAGGGCAAAGAAGAGGAAAAAGCAGGCAGGATGGATTTTTAAAAGGGCCTATAGTGAATTACCTTCCGATTTACAGAATTACCTTCCAATTTACAAATTGGTGGGGTGGGGGGAGCCGCTCTTGTACAAAAGGGAAGGTCCACAGTCTGGGGTTTTTCATTTACAATAGTACATACACCTCGGCATTCTTCAGTTGCAGGTGTTTATTGGTTATCAATAATGAGAATGTTCAGATCCCTCCAGTCTTAGAAGCACAACAGACAAGATATTAGCTCAGCTCCAACTTTTGATTCCACCTGTCAGGCTTCAAAACAAAAATCTGCACATTGCCGATAGCCATGTCAATAATGCACCACTGCAGAAGGCTTTTATCATCGCTGATATGCATACATATTAACCCAGGGAAGATCTGAGGTTATCAAACCGAAAACGAGCAGCAGCAAGGAAAGCGTCTGGATTCATCTGCGTTTAAAACAAACAAACTGGATGGATTTCCTGATGACAGAACACAACCACCCTTGGAATGGAGTGTACTATATGAATATGTTTATTTTCTGATAATACTCCGACATAGTGTCACTTGATGAAATTGACTGGCCATAGTTTCAGGCACTGGTATAGCAAGGGGAGAGTGGGCCTGTGTTGGCCCCACTCCTGGTAGCCCCATGGACAGATTGCACATGCTGCATACAGGGTGGGGGCTGAAGGACGTGCTTTGTGCACACACGTCCTCTTATCACTGGCAGCCTTACCGCCATTATCTCAGCCACCAGCCAGGCAGCCTCCTGGGCAGTGGGAATTCTCCTGTGCTGCCTTGTATTACTTCTCACTGCCTGTTGTGCCACTCCACATCCTGCCAGTTCCCAGGTGGTGGGAAGGAAGGAAGGTCCGGATGGGAGATTCCTTCTTATTCCCAGCCTGGAACTGGCTGCAAATGAAGGATGCACATGTGTGTCCTCCATTTGCAGCCAAGTTCTGGCCAGGTGGAATGAGGAAGCACCCATTTGGGGCCCTTCTCCTTCCTACCAGCAAGCAGCCAGCAAGCAGCTGGCAGGATGTGAAGCAGCACAGCAGGTGGCGAGTAGCAAGAGGAAGTGCAGCTGGCGAGTGAGCAGCTGGGTGCAGCAGCTGGCCAGCAGGTGGGAGGGAGGTGGCTACAGGTGGCTCCCAGATGGTGCACAGCTCATGTTCTCTGAATATGTCTGCCCAGTTATAGCTCCGTCCCTGACCTCAGGAGTGTCAAAGGGAGTGCTTCACAACCTGTAATTCATTTATGACATTTACCATTGTAAGATGTGATGATACGATTTGTCTTAGATGGCTTTAAAAAGCAGTGGCTTGTGGAAGCAGTGTTTCTGAAGGTTCCCCATTCATGACAATGGGTAAACCTGTGGACGTGCTGCTGAATCCTCTGGTTCAGAACCGTATCAGGGCTTGCTTTGAATTCCGCAGCCGCCGCGAGATGCAGCGTTATGGAGCTGTGATGCAGGGCGTCACGTGTAAGCCATTCCTTATGACTTCACATGTAATAATTCCTTCACAAATGCTCTTAACGTATTTTCAAAACCATCGTAGCTAGTGGCCATAGCTGCATCTTGCAGCAGTGAATTTCACAAATTAATTCTATGTTGTGTGAAGAAGTACTTTTTGTTTTAACTCTTCTGCCCATCAATTTGATTCAGATGCCTCCAAGTTCTAGTATTGCAAGACAGGGAGAAATACGTGTTCTCTGCAGTTTCAATGCTAAATAATTAATCAACACAGCTCATCCTAAACATTTTTGAGGTGTGTGTGCTTTCGCCTCTGTACCAATCTTATTTTCACTGCTCTGCTTTGTTTCTGTGTCTGTTTCTCAACTTCTAATCCGTGTCAGTGTTTTGCCTCTCATCTGTGACTTGTTTTGTTTCTTTAATAGCCTCTTGTGAGGGACTTTTGACAGAAGCTTTTTGAAAAAAGACAAATCCTAATAAATTATGTCAACCAGTCCTTTGCTAATCCACTCTGCTGGAGATTAGGCAATTGTTCTGTTGGGTTCTAAGGGTTAACATCCTTTATCTGTCGCAACACTCCAGCCTATCATCGGGAGATGGCTTCGGAATCCACCAGTCTCCAAAATTTATTTATGTTTACTTTTAATAAGCACCATAAAACCTGTCTCAACAAGCAGCAATTTAATTGCATCGTTGCATCGGATCAGATGAACATCCTGTTCATAATAAACCCTCTACCTATAAATAAACATTGAAAATACAAATTAAGCTCCTATGTTAAACTGTGGCAGACTAAATGTCTCAATTCTTTCCCCTACATGTTGTGAATGGGAATGCTCTCCCTCTATTTGGAATGCAGCTTTGCATTCTCATAAAAAGAGAATCCTGTCTCCACTGAGAATTCACCTACTTTTAGCTACCAATAGAGCTAGCAAAGAAGGGGCTTCGAAGCAGATGTCATCAAGTCTGGGACAGGCCATGGGCAGATTACTTTAATCCAGACCTGGCTGATGTGTCCTGCAGCTCAAGATCTTTGAGGCACAGCAAGCAGAAGGTGCCGCTCTGTTGACTAGGCAAAAGCTGAAGACCAGACACAGGGGTTGATATTGTGTGCTCCTGTTTCTTGTTATTTATTGAAAAGATTGGCATGCTCTCTTTTTGGATGAGAGAAGGTACAGAAAGATGGTGTCACAATGCATTTTCCTACAAGATTAGAATCACACAGAGGGGAACCTGTGTGTTTTCCCCAGCCTGAGATATGGTAGGAATGGAATTGGTGTAGCAAACCGTCACATATTTCCATTTTTTTGGAGGTAGTGGAGTCAGAGGTACCCCTGTCTGGGTCTCCCAGTGAGGCCCTGGATGCTATCCCAGCCTGCCTGCACAATCCTTCAACTGGCAAGCCTTCCCTACATCATCCACCTTGCAGCCATTGGTCCAGATTGGCCTGGAATGAACCAGGCTATTAGCCTGCCTGGAATGGACCAGGGGTTCACAAAGAGTGTGGGTTCAGATGCTGTGTGAACCTATGGTGGAGCATTCCTAGGGGTGATAAACCAATTTCAGTTCTTGAGTGCACATCTAGGTTCCCCACAGTGAGGGAACTTGTGGTTCTTGCTATCATGTGGGTTCACATGATCACAGGCATCCGGGTAACCAAGATGGCAGGTAGGTTCTGCATTATTCCATGCATTATCTCAAAGAGTGGCAGATCATATTCCAGTTCTAACACACAGGGACGGAGGGAGGCCAGTGGCAAACTGGGTCCTGATGCCACAGCAACCCCCTGACCCCGCCCCTGCATCTGATGCCAGATGCAGGAAACATTTAGCCACGTCCCCGCAGGGGGCGAGTTTGGGGCACGAGGCGCAGCCCCTGAGGGGTGGCAGCCTGAGTTCTTTCAACCCGTCCGCTCAATGGTGGCTCCGCTCCTGCTAACACATTATTTTAGATCTATTTAATAACACTTTCTCTTACCTGTGCATCACTTACATCTGCTTAGAACTGAGGAGAATTTTGGTTCATATAAATAAATAAAATGACACTATTATTGCATTGTTGCCTTTTAGTGTTGTGGTTTCCTCTTAATTTGCAGATGGTTATATTGACTGTTGCATTTACAATGCAACTGTTCTGTTTCATTCCACTATGAAGTGAACATGTGTAATATCTTTTTTTTTTAAGTATTAGGCTTTGTCTGAATCTATTAGATTGATTAATTCTAATCCTAATTGTTTCATAATGTGCTGTGCATTCATGATATGTTTGTGGACTTTGTGTCCACAAACATTTGTCATTTAAAATGGATTGCTTAATTTATTTTTCTCTGATATACTGATGTTATTGTGACACTGTTTATTGAATTGCTTGTTATTGATATAATGATCTGTTGTTGATGTATTTACATTGATCTTTGCTTTCTCATTTTATTTTTTCTGAACTGCTTTGAGCACAATGTGTGTCAGAAAACGGTGTAGAAATGAAGCGACTATGACTTCCCATAAATGTCATTCCGTTTAACAAAAGTCCATACAACCATAAATCATAACAGAAAAGAACAGAAAATGGAATAAAACATTCCATTCTATGGTATAGATCAAAGCAGCAATTAACTAATCCAGTAACCTCTAAACCACACAATGACTAAAATGGTTAGACAAGCATAGTAAAGCAAACCGAATGTGACAATACATTAAATTAAAGCACCAACATTAACTGCTAAAAGCCAACTTAGTAGGACAGAGCTTGCATAGTGTCTAAAGGCTGGTTCTCATGATCAATCTAATATCCGTTTACTGGGAATCTAAAGATTTCCGCTGTGCCCACGTTCCCGTGGAGCATATCGTGACAACTCAGAAAATGTCCGCAATCTCAGATTGGCACTGCACCAAACTGACATGCAGCCAAGATGGTCAAGTCAAGTTCAAATCTAAGATAGATGACCTCAGCTTCATGTCAGTTTGGTGTGGCGCCAATCTGAGATTGCTGATGTTTTCTGAGTTCTCCATGTGAGTGCATGCAGGGTGGGAATCTCTACATTCCCAGTAAACTAACATTTGATCAGTCGTGAAAACCAGCCCTGGAGCATAGTAACAAAGGCGCCAGACTGAATTGTATAATAATGGAGGTGCAATCACAGAAAAGGCCTTCTCATTGTTAGCTACCTGACTAACGTTTGCAGCTGGGGGTATCCAGATGGGAGCCCCGATGATTATCTGAACCACTATGTGGATTCATGCAGGAGCAGGCAGTCCTTTAGGTACCTGTCTGGTTCCTATTATCCCAAGTAGTGTGGAAACATATAAGGAACAGGAGCAAGCAGTGGCCAAGGAAGCCTGGGAAGATCACCTGAAGGTCACCTGCCTAGAGTCTCTTGCAGGTTGCAGGCTCTCCAGGGCCCGGGTCTATATGAGGAGACACCATGGAATCTTGTTGCAAGAGATTTTTTTCAGGTTCAGGGTCTGGACAGAGGCAGGTCTTGACAATACCCTGATCCTAGACCATATAGTGATTTAAAGAATTCTACCTTGAAACAGCCCAGTATTGTTTGTTATGGCCAGCAACGTCAGCTTTCCAGGGACTCTGGCAGAGATCCTCTCAGCCTTGCAAGTGGGGACCCTGTAAGTGAAAACACCACAGATTGAAACAGGGACTTTCTACATGCAAAGCACATGCTCTCCTACTGGGCTCTGCCCCACATCCAACGTTATGGGCACAATCCTATGTGTGTGAACTTGGAAGTAAGTTCCACTGAGTTCCAAAGTGTGTATGGGATTGCAGCCTTAAATTTCCCTTAATTTCAGTGGGAGATAATTAAGAACATGCAGGATCCCCCACCCCTTCTTTTGGATGGAATTCAAATGTGCTTAGCTAGATGATGCCCTATGTGTCCAGTTGAAAATGTGCCAATTTCTCCATCAGGAGAGCTATAAGAAAGGGTGAAATGATCCAAAACAACTAATCTGTCTTGAAATTCAAGTTTTGTTTAGGAAGAGAGCTGGTCTTGTGGCAGCAAGCATGATTTGTCCCCTTTGCTAAGCAGGGTCTGCCCCTGGGTTGCACTTGAATGGGAGACTGCATGTGTGAGCACTGTTAGATATTCCATTCAGGGGATGGGGTTGCTCTAGGAAGAGCATCTGCATGTTTGCATGCAAAAGGTTCCAAGTTCCCTTCCTGGCAGCCTCTCCAAGATAGGCTGTGTTATTATCTGCCATACTGAGGTAGGTGGACCAATGGTCTGACTTGGTATCAAGTCAGCTTCCTATGTTCCCCACAGTCATCAGTTCTGAGTCTGCATTTTTGTTCTTGGTCTACTCATTGAATTCTTCACCACTTTAGTGAGCATTCTCAGCCAATATTTGTTTCACACCACCAGAATAAAGCATTTGGCTACTGCAGCCAGCTACATCAATAAAAATAAATAAATAAATAAATAAATCACAGGTTACTGATTGACCACAGTTCCATTTCCAAAATTGTTTTTCCACAGACTTCCAGATAAGACTTCCCTGATCCCATGCTCTCCGATAGTAGAGATTTACTCATGCAGTATCGAATTTTGTATCTAGAAAACAGAATCTCCCTAGACATTTTGCCAAATTCAAAGTGAATTTGCATGGCTTTTTCCTCAGGCAAAACATTTGGGGAATGTGCAGAAGATCAAAAATGGCTTTGAGAGGCTGGCACAGCGATTCAAGGAGAGGTGTACTCTCTGCATGTCCCCTTCCTAATCACATAGGCAGGGACCGTATCACATTTGTCACATTCATGGTGGGGCAGCATGACAGCTAAATGGAAAGCCGTGAATTCCAATTGCTAAATTGCAGCAACAGGGAAGGTTGTTGTCATCTAGGGATGTCCCAAAGCATGACTCGGCTGTCTGAATCACTGGCACCTCCCTTTAAATTTGAGAGCTTACACAACCCCTTTAAAGTGGAGGCGAGTAGGGATGTGCATGGATCTGGCTCCCTTCGAGCTGATGGTGGGGTGGGAATGGCTTTAAGGATGGGGGAGGGTGCACTTCACCCCTCCACTGCCACATTTCCCCTCCGACGCTCTGTGGATAAATAGTCTGGTGGGGCAGCAGCGTACCTCCTTGCCATCTAGTTGTCCACTTGACCAGAAGTGACCGGAAGTGCGGTATACACATGCACACACGACGTGTGCATGCTCACCCATGATGTGTGCATGCACACACCACACTTCCGGTCACTTCCAGTCAGGGAGACAATAGGACAGCAAGGAGGTACGCTGCTGCCCAGCTGGACTATTTATCCACAGAGCGCTGGAGGAGGAAGTACGGCGGCAGCAGGGAATGCACCCTCCCCCGTCCTTAAAGCCACCCAGCCCCCGCGTTCGAACTAGTTTGAACATGGGGTTCCGAACCTGTTCAGCGTTCTAAGAATAGAATGTCGAACAGGTTTATTCACATTCCGTTCAGGGGCGGAGCCACCATTGGGCCAACGGGTTCAAAGAACCCGGGCTGCGCTCAATCAGGGGCCACGTCTCGCGGCCCTGACAACCCACCCACCCCCCACGTCCGACATCAGACGCGGAGGTGCTGGTTTAGCTCCCGAGTGGGGGCTGCGTAGCCCCTTCGGGAGCTAAACTAAGGCTGGTGCTGCATTTGCAGCACAGCCAGGAGGGGCTTTTCCCAAGGAAAGCAGTGCCAGCCTTAGTTTAGCTCCCAAAGGGGCCACGCGGCACATGCAGGAGTTGAACTCCGACTCCCTAATGGAGCCTCAAGGCTCCGTTCGGGAGCCAGACCACGTCCCCGCATCTGATGTCAGACGTGGGGGGTGGGGTCAGTGGGGACACTGCTGCGGCCACACATGGGCCACCGGCGGTCAGGCTCCGTGCCTGATTCCATTCCTCGCAGCAACCATTTTCATGGCCCTGTGTCTGTTGACCACACACACATGTGCAGAGGCCATGTTTGGGTTGGCACCAGGCAGGGTCAGTTGGGAGATGCCCTGCTGGCACAGGGGAATAGCTGGGGGGAGCTATGGTGGTGAGCGGAGGAGGAGCAGGTACGGACCTGCTCTCCTCCACTTTAAAGGGACTGTCTTTCCCAGCTCTCCCTGGCCAGGAACTGAAACTGGGGAACTGAGCTCTGAGCCATGGTCCTGTCCCTTACCTG
The DNA here is from genome assembly GCF_027244095.1 of Hemicordylus capensis. NCBI lineage: Eukaryota > Metazoa > Chordata > Lepidosauria > Squamata > Cordylidae > Hemicordylus > Hemicordylus capensis. The sequence continues at coordinate 248,774,775 of NC_069661.1, forward strand.
AAAATGAACCACTTCTACAGGACAAGACAAAACCTTGAATTCTGCCCCCCCCCGAAAGAAATCTTATAATATTTTTAAAAAGAAATCCTTTTTGAAAAAGATCCTGTTTCCAAAAAGAAGGAGCTCCCCAAACATAACATTGCTGTGAAAAAAGAGAGGCAGTTTTACTAGCAAATTCTTACTGATCTTTTATATTTAATTAAACCATGACTATGAGGAGAAAGGGAAAAAAAGGCCTCTCCTCCTTGCACTGTATGCATTAATCAAAATAAGCAGCTAGTCTACAGGGAATGCCCAGAAACATAACAGATCTACTTAACTCCAATTAAACCAAGCAGTGGGCAGTATAACCTTTCTCATTGGCCCAACCTATTTAGTGGTTTGAAGGGAATACAGATTTCTCCCATAAACTTTGGTTCTCAGCTATCGAGAAATGTTGCTTTAATTGCATTCCATTCTTTTCCTATACAAACTGCTTTGAGAGCTTTTTGGTTGTTGTTGGAAGCAGTATATAAATAATAAACAAACAATAATAATTTGTTGGAAGAGGGTGTTTTTTTAAAAAAAAGACTAGAGTTGCAACTGAATTTAACTGAAAGGAAATGCTGCACTGCCCTCTACAAGATATGCAGTTAAAATGGGAGGTGAGGGCAACCTTGTCCCGAGTCATGTTATTGGTCCATCCAGCTCAGAACTGTCCACACTGACTGGCAAGTCAAGGTTTCAGGCAGGAGTCTTTCCCAGCCCTACATGGAGATGCTGCCAGGGATCAAACCTGAGACCTTCTGCATGCAAGGCGGATACTCTTCCACTAATCTACAGTCATAAGAACATAGGAAGCTGCTGTATACTGAGTCAGACCATTGGTCTATCAAGCTCAGTATTGTCTTCACAGACTGGCAATGGCTTCTCCAAGGTTGCAGGCAGGAGTCTCTCCCAGCCCTGTCTGGAGATGCCGCCAGGGAGGGAACTTGGAACCTTCTGCTCTTCCCAGAGCAGCTCCATCCTCTGAGGGGAATATCTTACAGTGCTCACATGTGGTCTCCCATTCAAATGCAACCAGGGTGGGCCCTGCTTAGCTAGAGGGACAAGTCATGCTTGCTACCACAAGACCAGCTCTCTTCTCTATCTCTCTTCTCTACCACTATCTCTTTATTTAGTGGTAGCAGCTCCTCACAGGTCTTATCCTTCGCGAGAAAGCTCAGATAACATGGAAGTGTGCAGATATGAAGGATTAAGGTGAAGGAATTAAGGATTAAGGATTAAGGTGAAGGAATTAAGGTGAAGGATTAAGGAGGAATGTCAGTGCAGAAGACAATGGTTGATTTCCAGACTAAATTACTCCTGAATAGTCCTACTGAAATTGAGTAGTCTTTTAGAGTAACTCCTTAGTCTGGATGCCAGCCAATAATTTGTCACAATGTTTTGTTTCCCGATGTTCATATCACACTTCTGCATCTTTAAGGGATTTTGTGGACATGCATGCCATGGAGGGAAAGGGGCAATTGCCAATTAGCCCATCCTCCATTATTTTTAATTGCCACCAATTTCCAAAGAGCGAAATTTAAAGTGAACTGTGGGAGGGGAGGCCTCCTCAGGTGAAATATTTTGTGATTCGGTGGTGGGGTGGGGGAGCCAAAAATACTTTTGGGGCTTCCACATGCTTTTAAACTGCAGCTGGTTTTCACCTGGAGTGAAATTTGAGGTAATTAAAGGTCACCTCAGAGGTGCCTTTTCATGTGATGAATCTGAGGAATTTCCAGGGATGGGAGGCGAACAAAAAGGTTTTCAGAAGAGCTTTGAAAACCATGGCATAAGGATCCTTTCCGAGGCCCCCAATCGAATCCTGTTGTTCTCAGGGAATAACCTCATTATATTTTTGGTTCGGTTTTAGGCTGAGGTGATCCCCGCCCCGTGCCCCGCCCCCCACCCTTCAGTTTTTTGTACCGAATATTAAATTGTTGATAGCAGAGACTTTTGTACAGAGCAACAAGTATGCAAATTATGCCTCAGTTGAAAGTACTTGGTTGCTTTTTATCCAAGTCCTGGTCACGCAGGGAAGTTATGTAGCAGTTCAGCGAGGCTCAAAGGGTTGTTCTAGAATGCTTTAAGGAGCTCAGGAAAGCTCCTGGTAAGGTGCTGAAGGTCTTCAGCCAGGAACTATGGCCGCAGGGCCCATCTATTTAACTTAGTCCTCTTTGCGCCACTGGGCTCAGCTTGCAAGCAGAGGAAACATGAGCTGTGTGGCACCACAGCACCACCGGGCCAGTGAGTGTACATCTTTGTCAACTCTGGCCTGGTTCCACAATCTGAGCAACATGTGCTTTTAGCTGTACTTTTACCTGAAGCTCTGCTAGCCCTACACAACAAGCCAGCTTACCCATCCTCCTTATATAATGTATTTATTCCATTTCTATGCCCATAAGTCCTCAAAGCCTGGCAGAACAAAAGAGTCTTAAATGTGTATTTGAAACTGGGAGAGACGGAGCAGTACCAATCTCTCAGAGGAGGGACTGCCAGAATGTGGGGACCACCACTGAGAAGGCCCTGTCCTACATGCTCACTAGCTGAATCTCGGCACACAGAGAAGAGCCTTCCTCTATGATCTTAATGGAAGTAAATTCATGTGGGAGCAGGTAGCCCTTGTGGTATGTCAGGTTCAAACCGTGTAGGGTTTTAACAACAACAAGCAGCACTTTGAAACAGGGAGCTGATGGAGTCAGGGGAGACTCTAGAACAACTTGATGGGGGAGGAAAGGGATGGCAGAGAACATTACTAGGGAGTGTGGATTTTGCTATACAAAGAGTACTTTTGGAGGTATGATCATTAATATTATTAGTTTATTTACATTTTTAATCAAGCTTGCTTGACACTTTCATACTTATTCAGGAAATGAGCCAGATTCCTCTTAGAAAATACGATCTTCTTGGATTAGGGCAAACTTTTAACTCTTTCTCTTTCTCTTCTCATGACCCGGGTCACGCAAATGGTCCTTGCACATGCTCAGCGGCCAAAAAATGGCCACCATGTGTGCAAACAGGGAAGAAACAGGCCCCAAATGGGATGAACCGGCCTGTGGAGACTCGGGGGGGAGGGGGAGCTGCCAAACACCCAGCACCCCCTGAGGCTGAAGTCCTCAGCTGCGGTAAGTAAAACTTTAAAAAACAAAATTTAATGTCACCTGGAACCCCTAAACTGGACCCAAACCAGCTTGGAGATTTGAAACAGGCCCAGTTAGGTTCAAGCCCTCGAACTGAACCGGCTCGAGCTCCAACCAGCACATCTCTAGTGGCTACTGGTGGGGATTAGAGTGCTTCAGGTTCATCTTCCAGCTCAGAGGACACAGGCAATGGTGTGTTGAGGGGGTCAGCAGGTGCTGGCAATTGCATTGGTGGGGGTGAGGGCTGCTGGAGGGGGCAAAGAGGCGGGAGGGGTAAGCAAGCCCTCCCGCCCTTAAAGGAAGACACCCCACCCGGAGCCCGGACCGGCCAAGTCCGAACCGGTCTGGAAGTTCGGAGGCCTTTAGAATGGCCTGTATGATTTCCATCGTACTGGAAAAGGTGCAGAAGAGGGCAACCAAGATGATCATGGGGCCAGAGCACCTTCCTTATGAGACAAGGCTACACCACCTGGGGCTCTTTAGTTTAGAAAAAAGACCACTGAGGGGAGACATGATAGAGGTCTATAAAATCATGCATGGTGTGGAGAAAGTGGGTAGAGAGAAATTCTTCTCCCTCTCGCATAACACTAGAACCAGGGGCCACCCCATGAGATTGATTACCAGGAAATCTAGGACCAGCAAATGGAGGTACTTTTTCACACAACACATAATCAACCTGTGGAATTCTCTGCCACAAGATGTGGTGACAGCCAACAACCTGGATGGCTTTAAGAGGGGTTTGGATAACTTCATGGAGGAGAAGTCTATCAATGGCTACTAGTCGGAGGGCTATAGGCCACCTCCAGCCTCAGAGGCAGGATGCCTCTGAGTCCCAGCTGCAGGGGAGTAACAGCAGGAGAGAGGGCAGGCCCTCAACTCTTGCCTGTGGCTTCCAGTGGCATCTGGTGGGCCACTGTGTGAAACAGGATGCTGGACTAGATGGGCCTTGGGCCTGATCCATGAGGGCTGTTCTTCTTATGTTCTAACCATTTTTGTGGGATCACCCATCACCCCTTGGAGTCATCCTTGAATAATGTTTGCACATGACTGGAATAATATGTTCCTTCCAATAGCAACCTAGGAGCAACATTCTGCACCAGTTGGAGTTTCCATGTGGTTATGATGGAGGACAAGGGTAGTTCTGTAATGCAGGCCACGGGGAGAGCTTTCACAGGGATGTCTTAATGTAGCAAGCTGTTTTTCCTTTTGTCTCCATTCTCCTCTTAAAGCTGGAAGATGTTGTTATTGTTATTATAATAGACAGCAATACGAATGAACTGACCACTCACATATCGTGCAAAGGGACTAGATTATGACTAATTGTTTATCCAGATCATTTTCTAAACATTTGTTTTCTGCCTCTCAACGTGTAAGTGTAGTTGGTCTTTTCCTTGTTTATATGAGATTGAGAGCTGAATGTATCAGTGGTTATGATTCATTTATATGCATTTCTGTCTGATCTTGTTTCATTCTCTCCAGGTTTTTAAGGGGAGTTTTGTTTATTGCACTATGATGATTCTGGAATTAGACTAAGCAAGAGTGTTATTACTTTTCACATATCTTTGAATATTTGAATATATCTGCTTACTTAAAACATGGGTTTAGTCAGAGAGCATCAGGAATAGGTTTTTAAATCTCTCTCTCACACACACACACACACAAACACACACACACACACACACTACACATTGAAAATATATTTATTTTCTTGTGATAAATTAGAATTGATTGTCATCTTGAAGGGAAAAAATAAGTGCAGATATAAATTACAGTATTTTCTAAAAAAATTATAAATATATTGGAAATGCAAACTGCTGCCTCATAAAATAGAGACTTAGTGTTTGGTTAGCCTTCAGTGAACTGATGGGGCTTTGAGGGGATACATTAACATTTCTCTATTAGGAGTGATAGATAAGCTCCCAGACCTCTGAGGCTTGCCTCATAATGCATCCTCCCCCCCCCCAACTTTCTGGAGGAATTTGTGAGAGGTGGAGGAGAAGACCTTTCCCAAGGAAGCTCAGAAAACCAGCAACAGGGGGTACTCCTGGTGGAGCCCCTGGTGGCGCAGTGGTAAGAGCCCCTGGTGGCGCAGTGATAAAACTGCCGCCCTGTAACCAGAAGGTTACAAGTTCGATCCTGACCAGGGGCTCAAGGTTGACTCAGCCTTCCATCCTTCCGAGGTCGGTAAAATGAGTACCCAGAATGTTGGGGGGCAATATGCTAAATCATTGTAAACCACTTAGAGAGCTCCCAGCTATAGAGCGGTATATAAATGTAAGTGCTATTGCTATTGCTACTCACACCTCCCCCTGCAAACCATGCCTGCCACCTTTTCATCAGAATTAACTCATCAGAACTAGAAGCTGTCTTAGAGTCAGGCCCTTGGTCCATCTAGCTGAGTATTGTCTACATTGACTGGGAGAGGCTCTCCAGCGTTTCAGGTAGGAGCCTCTCTCAGCCCTGGAGATGCTGCCAGGGATCGAACAGATGCTCTATCATTGAACTACTGCCCCATCCCCAATCAAACTTCCCATTGGGAAAAGGGAGGAAGCAAGGGGTGTGCGTGAACCAGTTTGGCACCTCCTTAGAGAAGTACCGAACTGATTCAGGTGCCTGCAGCTGAACCGGTTCGGCGAGGCAGGGAGTGGTTCCCTTAAGAAGCAGGCCCTTACCTGCTCCACTATCGCCCCACCGCTTTTCCAGGCACGGCACTTGCTCTACCAAAGGCTGCACATGGAGCCTGTGTGCGCATGCATGGCAGTCATGTGCAAGCCAAAGCCGCACGCAGGCTGCAGGGAACAGTGCCACAGCCACGCGCAGCCTTTGGTAGAGTGAGCACCGTGCCCAGAAAAGTGGTGGGGCAACAGCAGAGCAGGAAAGGACCTGCTTCTTAAGGGAATCATCCCCCACCCCACCTGCAGTTGCCCTAGCTTGTTCGGGCACATTCCTAGAGGAAGCAATGGCAGGGAGAGCTTGCTAGAGACAGGAGAGGCCCCATAAACCTTTCCTTAAACTGTCTGAATGCTACCGAGCAGGTTCAGGTGCAACATTTCCTCTGGGCTTCTGTGTATGTAAATCCAAGCTAGAGTGCTGCCAGAATTTCAGATTATGCCATGGAGACAGTAGAAAACCAGTTTTAGAGCACCAATGTGATATGGGATTTGAACCCAGAGCAACCTACAAAACCTACAACAGGTGGGGATTCAGTCTGCATGCCACACACAACCCATCTCTGGCCAAAGGAGGAAATATGGGGGGTACCAGAAAGGAAGGTTCTTAAGCCACAATAGGCCAAAGTATAACAGGGATATACTGACCCTTGTGAAAGCATCCAGATCAAGTTTGCAATGAACAAACTTGAACCTGGAAGTAATCAGGAGTTTCTATACTTGCTAGGGGTTTGCACAAAACCACCTGGCCTGGTTCGGTTCGAGGTCGAACTGGACCTCAACTAGACTGGGCCAGTTTGATTTTGTCCCCCATTGAAACACACCCGCCCCCATTTGGTTTGGTTTGCAGGAATTAGTCAAACATTTTTTTAAGTCCCCCCACCTTTTTTCTTTTACTTACCCCCTCTCGGGGGTTTCTCTGAGGTGGTGGTAGTGGGGTCCGTGGAGGTTCCCCCTCCCCCCACCGGCATTCCTTTTTGTAAAAATCTCCTGGTTCAGGCGTCTTCGGCCTTTTCCTGACCTATTTCCTGGCGCAGTGGCCATTTTGGAGGCTGCTGAGCCTGCGTAGTGGGACTCTGCATGGCTTGGGTAATTTAAAAAGGCTCCAAGAACCCCCAAACTGGGGTGTGTGTGTGTTTGGCTCAACCCTGAACCTTCAAACCGAACCGGTTCGATATAGAACTGGTTTGGATCCGAACCTGTTTTCACACCCCTAATTCTTGCTGTTGCTACCTTCCTTGCCACCATCTTGCTTTACTCGGTTACCAACTGCTGCAGAAGTGACTGGGACTGACTTCTGTTTCCCTATGAGGAGATGTTCTACACTAGCTACAGTCTCCAAGAAGTCTTGAAGGTTCATCGCCATGCAGAGTGCATTGAATGCTCAAGGTTATGATGGCATAAACAATGACTTCAAGGGCAGAATTTGGCAGAAAAGGTTTCAGTTGTTTCTCCCAATGGAGCTGGTTTATTACGTTAGGTTTGTTAACACTCTCAAGCTTTGTAGTGTGAAAAGAGAGAAAAGATATCAACCATTAGAGTAAAATATAATCTCCATGAGATTTTTTATTTTTTTTTAGTATACGAAAGAAAAATCTAACAACTTTTATCTGGCTTGTCACTTTGATTTCATCTTGCTCTCTATGAAATCAAATGAGCCTCTAACAAAATTTGCTTTACATAAAAAAGTATTGTAATGTGATTGCTGTGCAGGGTAAATTATAATTTAAAAGTAAAATTACAAATGGTTATGTGTAATGTCATGCAAATGGATGGAAAGGCCCCCATTGGTATTGCTAAAAAGTCAGAATTATTGATCTCGCCTTTATGGCAATTAACATAAAATTACCCAGAATGCCATCTGCCTTTGCCGTTTCCAAATCATATGCCTTGTATAGCAGGTGCAATTAATTATGTCTTTGTTTAAAATTTGCTGATCCCAGTCAAGGTCATAAAGGGAGAAATGGCACAGGTAACACTGCAATAATGAAAATATGATTGGAAGATAAATGCCTTTTCTTGGGCTGGCATTTAAACACATCAGCCTCTTCAGATTCAGAAATAAAGATGAAGGGGAAACTCAAAAATAGGAAGTCATAGGTTGAGCTATAGTTAAGTGCATGCTTTGAAAGCAGCCAGATTGGAGGTAAGTTAAAGTGACATTTCTCTAAGGGATTTCACCAGTCTCTACTAGGTCAGAGTGACTGCTGATTAGATTGATTGACTGATTAATTTGCCACATTTAAACAAATATTACAGTATCCCAGCCAACCCTATTTCAGTGATATTTCATGGAGAATAAACAGCATTGGGAAGGCTCACACATATATGCTCGTGACTTGAATTCTCATTCCTTGACGATATACAGCTGAATCTGTCCTGACTTACTCATGCAGTAGCAATAGGAGATGGAGACAAAGCTCAGTGGTTGAGCATCTACTTTGCACACAGAAGGTCCTAGTTTCAAGGCCTGGCATCTCCAGCTGTGACTGGGAAAGGCTCCTGCCTGAAACCTTGAAGAGCCGCTGCCATTCAGTGTAGATAATACTGAGCTAGATGGACCAAGGGTCTGACTCGGTAGAAGGCAGCTTCCTGCGTTATTTATTTATCATATTTCTATACCACCTGGCATATGCATCCATAGTCAGTGTACCTAGGCAGTGTTCCTATGAAATGGTAGAATCCTGAGATTAAAAGAGTGGACAACAACATCACTTTAGACAGCAGGTGAGCTGTGGGGGTTTTCTCACTCCCCGGTGGCCCTCTAGTTCCTAAATTTCCAGCTTTATTGGGAGGATCATCTCACCTTTTGAGAATTATGGATGTATTATTATGAATATTTATATACTGCTTTTAAGAAAAAATTCACCAAGTTGTTTACATAGAAAAAGAAACAAGATGGTTCCTTGTCCCAAAATGGCTCATTGTCTAAAAACAACAACCACCCAAGCAGTGTTCCCTCTTAGAGGGAACACTGGAAATCCCTCTTAGAGGTAAACACCAGTAACAGCTACTGGATTAAACTTGTGTTGGGGTTGGATAGGACAGTTCCTCGCCCCTTCTTCCTAAATACACCACTTTAAAAAATGCGTCTTTGCTCAGTTAGGAGGGGGATTGTAGACAAACAAACATTCACACCTAAAATTATGGCATGCATGGCCTGTCCAGGTTTTTTTTTAGGGAAGTCTTTGGATCTGTGCAGGATGCAAAATATTTAATTTAATTTGTTTTACATTTATATCCTGCTCTTCCTCTAAGGAGCTTAGTGTGGTGTACATAGGACTTCTATCCTCACAAAAACCCTGTGGGGTAGAATGGAGTGACCCCTGTAGCTAGGGAGCTCACACTCTGCACCTATATGCAATCATGATATGCAGGACGAAGGGTTTAGATTTAGAGAGGACACATTCAAGAAGATTATACCTTGCCCTGGCTTGTCTGCTGAGAAGAAAGAAGAGGAGAAAGAGCAAAAGCTATAAGGGATCAGCTATTAAGCCTGGCAGTACAGAATTTAACGAAATCTTCCTGGGTCCATCTCTCACTCCCTCCATCTTCTCATATTCTATATGTGCATGAAATGGATGCGCAACCTAGTGCTAACCCCCCTAAACATTATTTTGTGTCCCTCAAGTATTTGAGATGAAGGGCGCAAATGGCAGGATATCTCTCCGCTAGCTGATATCCTGTCCCCTTTCTAAATGAAAGGTCAGAACTGGGTAAGTGTAAGAGGGAGTTAAATTCAGATAAAGCAGTACAAAGAAATACACAACAGCGAATGGCTTTTTTTTTTTTTTTTAGAGTATTACAAGAGACAGCTATTAAGAATAATGGGTTGGAATGAAAGAAAAAGGGAGTTTTGGCTGCTGCACGGTCAGGTCTCTCTGAGGCTGGCATAGATAGATTCCCAAGAGGAGGAGGAGGACTCTGCTGTTTGGTCATTTAAAAATTGGACTGGACCACACAATGGAAGGTACAGAACAGGGAAGAGACAGAGCAAGATGCCATAAAGCAGTGGTTAGAGTGCTGGACTAGGACCGGGGAGACCAGAGTTCAAATCCCCGTTCAGCCATGATACTTGCTGGGTGACTCTGGGCCAGTCACTTCTCTCTCAGCCTAACCTACTTCACAGGGTTGTTGTGAAAGATAAACTCAAGTATGTAGTACACTGCTCTGCGCTCCTTGGAGGAAGGGTGGGATATAAAATGTGTAAAAATAAAATAAAATGTTGCTGTGAACTATGTATGATTTATAAGCTGGAGATTCAAATCTCCAGCTTATAAATTTACTTAGATCTAATTTATAGAGATTCAAATCTTGAAAGGACAAGGGGTGGGGGACCAAACAGCATTTGTTAAAAGCAATGGTTTTATTTCACCTGTAGCTGAGAAAACCTACAACCTTATTAACCCACTGATTTACTTACCCAGTGTGTATCCCACCCCATCTCAAAGGCTCAGAGTACATAGGGACATAGGGAGCTGCCATATATCGAGTCAAGTCAGACCACTAGTCCATCTAGCTCAGTATTGCCTACACAGACTGGCAGCAGCTAAGGTTGCAGGCAGGAGGCTCTCTCAGCCCTATCTTGGAGATGCTGCCAGGGAGGGAACTTGGAACCTTCTGTATGCAAGCATGCAGATTCTCTTCCCAGAGTGGCCCCATCTTTCCAGAGCAGGGTCCACCCAGGTTTGCATTTGACTGAGAGACTGTGAGCCTCTTCTCACGAGCACGGTTATTCTTTAAAATATACGTTTCTTCAAAACAAACCATATATAAACTGGTCAATTCTGGAGCAAATCTGCAGCCCATGGACACCCCCGAGATCGGTCAACAGTAAACGTTTATAAACTGGGGAAAAAATTCTTCTGGAGGGACACAGAAGCAAAGGGTAATAAAAAGGACATATACAGGTCTTTGGCTGAATATTTTTTCCATGACATCTAAGGCTTCCTTTTAAAATTATCCTCAGCTTCTGTGTCCCTTAAGAAGGGGCAGCCTCAGAGAAGGCTCCCGAAGCACCACCAAATGAGCCAGAGGCAACTGTAACTGGATCTCCCCTATTTTATGCAAAGTGACTCTCCGCTGGTTGATGAGGGACCAGAGCCACTTAGCAGATCTGGAGCACAAGCAGCCAAGGTTGAGGCTGGACACCATCCCTTCTGTCCAGACTACACATGCAGTCCATACAACATGTGTAAAGTCCACGAGGGGGAGAAAGAACTCACCAGCAGCATTTGGGTGGGAGGACTGAATTTATAATGTCTGAGTAAATCCTGTAATGCCTGTGGGCTTCTTTTCTGCACCCCAGTGATGCCTTGTCAACCAATACAGTTGTAAACAAACAGATTATTAAGAAATAATAATTGGAGGGCAATAGGTCACCTCCAGCCTCAAAGGCAGGATGCCTCTGAGTACCAGTTGCAGGGGAGTAGCAGCAGGAGAGAGGGCATGCCTTCAGCTCCTGCTTGTGGCTTCCAGCAGCAACTGGTGGGCCACTGTGTGAAACAGGATGCGGGATTAGATGGGCCTTGGGCCTGATCCAGCAGGGCTGTTCTTATGTTCTTATGAAATAAAACATATGCCAGTGATACTGGGGAACCCTTTTCTGTTGGGACTGTCAAAGATTCTGGTGTTTGTTCCTGCTCTCTACCCTGTTTCCCCGAAAGTAAGACCTACCCCGAAGGTACTTACTGATAGTTCACTGCACTCATGTGCTATCACCCTGCTGCTTTATCTGGCAAGAACAAACAGAAGTCAGCACCAAGAAATAGAAAAAAGCAAGAGAGGAGATAATCACTGTATTCAGAAAATTTGACAAGCCTTAGCTTAGAGCTACCTGGTGCAAGTTTGGGGCTCCGTTTCCCTTTCCTTTGTGCATGAGGGGAATAGAAACTGCTAGTACAATGTATATTTATATACTGCTGTTCAACAAACCACAAAATGCTTTACAAACAAACAAATAAACAAACAAAATGGCTCCCTGTCCCAGAAGGGCTCACAATTTAAAAAAGAAGAAACACAAGGTGGACACCAGCAACAGCCACTGGAGGATCTTCCTCCCTTAACTCTGATTTGGGCTATTCAGGCAGTCCAGATGAAACAATGGAGCCTCCGGACCCTTGGTTAGGTGAGTGAAACTTAATTGTGACCAAAGGTTCCATTGGAGGTTTGGGGGAGAAATCGGAACCATGGCTGTGTCCTGCAACCACAGTTCCGATTATTCGGACATCACAGGAGGCCAATCTGAGGTGACTTTTCCTCAGGTTTTACGCGATGTCTGAAGGTGGCCTATGTCTGAATCAGACCAGGACAACTTTAGAAGAATTGCCAGTATAAAAAGGTTTGATATCCGAAAAAGATTTTCAGCATTTCAATCTGTTTCCTTACCTCTCCCATTTCTTCCTTCTAATGTATTCATTACAATAGTTATAGTACTCACAAGTACATTTTACATTATAAGATACTTATAACACATCTTTTGGACCCAAGGTGTTTTACAACAATCCATTTAGAAGTATCATGAACAATAAATAAAAATCCATCAAAAACTAACAGCCAAAACAGAAATGCAGTAATGTAATAGCCCTATTCAGACATTATATGTTTGGCCTTGCCTCCTGTAATTGGTTTTAAGGTTGTAAACTGGTTTTCAGGGTTTTGTAATTGTTCTGATTGTTGAATTGCTGTTTTATGATGTTTTAATTGTTAATTGTTGTTGTTTTACGCTGTTTTATAATTTCTGTTTTAATTGTTAACTGATTTTAACGGTTTTGTTTTAATTGTAAACTGCCCTAAGCCATTTTGGAAGGGCGGTATAAAAAACTGAATAAATAATAATTATTATTATGCAGAACACTCACAGGAGTGTACATTGGACACAGATACAGTTATTCACAGGTTGTGTTGAGCACAAGTACAACAGTGTACAAGCCTTTGTACGTAGTCCAGAAGCTTCAGTTGGCACAGAATGCGGCGGCCAGGCTGGTCTCTGGGTCATCTCAGAGAGACCACATCACTCCTTTGTGGATAGAGTTACACTGGCTGCCAGTAGGTTTCCGGGCAAAATACAAAGTGCTTGTCATAACTTATAAAGCCCTAAATGGCTTAGGCACTGGGTATCTAAGAGAACGTCTTCTTCATTATGAGCCCCACCATCCATTGAGGTTGCCCGGAGAGATCCATCCCCAGTTGCCGCCAGCTCGTTTGTAGGTGATTTTAAAATTGTTGAATTGTTTTAAGTTTTTGTATATATTTTAACTTGTTTTATGCTAGTGTTAATCGCCCAGAGATGAAAGTTTGGGGCAGTGTACAAATTCAATAAATAAATAAATAAATAAATAAATAAATAAATAAATAATAAAAAAAAACAGTTTACTTCCCATCTGTTCCATACATTTGAGGGACCTGTACTGAGGTTCACTTTTTAAAATTAATGCAGTTACATTTAAACATACAAAGACATGTACCAGTGTACAGATGCTCAGACAACATAATGAGGTTGTGCACGTGACCTCACCGGGTAGGGCAGGCAGGCTGCAGGGGGCAGGAGGTCTCCTACTTTCCCTGGCAGATGTGCAGCTGCCATTCTCCCCTCTGCCGCCCCACTCCCACACAAGCAGCAGTGTGGCGAAGGGACACCTCGCATCTCAGGGCTCCCTGGGGCACGGGCATAGTGGTTGCTCTTGTTGGAGCAGCCACTGCACTCAATACAGCCGCTCCTTCCCACCGGTTCACAGCTGGGAATGGTGGTGGGATGGGGGAAGCTGTTTAACCCAGTGGGAATTACCCAGATGATCATCAGCTGAAGTAATGCAAACCACAACCTTGGCTAAAGGCAAGGCTTGAAAGTGAGGCTTGGCACAGGTGCAGCGCCGGGAGGAACCTTGCTCCCAGTACTTTGCACACATGGTTTAACCCAAGCTGGGCTGCCCGAGGAACATAGGAAGCTGCCATATACTGAGTCAGACCATTGGTCTATCTATCTCAGTATTGTCTTCACAGACTGGCAGCGGCTTTTCCAAGGTTGCAGGCAGGAAGCCCTATCTTGGAGATGCCAGGGAGGGAACCTGGAACCTAAATGCTCTTCCCAGAGCGGCTCCACCCCCTAAGGGGAATATCTGACAGTGCTCATACTTCTAGTCTCCCATTCATATGCAACCAGGGTGGATCCTGCTTAGCTAAGGGAAGAAGTCATGCTTGCTACCACAAGAACAGCTCTCCTCGTCCTAACCTGGGTTAGGCTGCATGTGTGAATGCTCTTAATGTCTGGACAAGGTTCATGTCACAAGAGGGGGAAAGTCAGGCTGACCCAAAAGAAAGGTGAAATAAAAAGGTCTTAGCTATGTGTTAAAATGCCAGTCAAAGGGAATGAGGGCGGCTCAGGGTACAAAGTCCCACAGGTAGCATCTCCCTCAATGCAGGCCTCAACCCTGCATTGGAGAAAGACATATCCGCCAGCATCCTGAAGGTGAAAACATGGATATGCTTGTACCAGCCAATTGTCATCCCAAAGATGACTGCCCAAGCATTGTGGAAAAATGATTCCAGCTGCTATATTCTGGGCACTGCATAATGCCTCAGTGTTGTGTACCCACAGACATGCAGATGAACCAGAGGCATGATCCATCTACCTACCCACATGGAGATGTTCTTTCTTGACTCTGGAATCGCATACCTGCCAACATGTCCCTATTTCCCCATCCAAGTGAATGGGAAAATAGTGACATTTTGGCAGGTATGGAATCTAGGGACTCTGGGGAGGAAGCTGAACCCTGAAGAATGAGAGCAACTCATGTGCAAATAAACAAACATGTAAACAAGGCACCCCTCAAGAGGCAAAGACAGGAACAAAATAGGCACAGAGTTTTACTAGATACAAAAGTCAGAAAACATACTGTTCCTGGGAAATAGAGATAAATGGAGCCTATGGAAAGAACACAGAACAGAAGGCTGAGATGTTTTCTCTCCACTCCCAAAGTCTATAGGAGCACACTGGGAAAGCAGATGATGTGTGTGTGGGAGAGGGATTTTGTAGGCATGCATGTCCTAGATAGGGTACTCCAATGAAATTCATCCACTCAGGGATTTTCACATTTGGCTTTGCTGGTCAATGACCGAATAAACGTATAACTTTCTAACTTTCTTTCATTTGGGTCCCCAGATGATGTTGGATTACAGCTCTCGTCACTTCTTGCCACCATGGCTTCTGGGTGAGACCCAAGTTTGAGAACTTCTGCCCCAGCTATTTTAATCGAGGGTATCCCACAATTTTCCAAATACGAAGGTCAAAACAGGAGCCAGCGTTTGGGAGATTTGTGGTCACAACTACCCTCAGTTCAATGCATGAAACAACAACTCTGCCCTTCATAATGAAGCTTCATATAAAATACATGTCTGTAAATTGCAGAATTTACCAGGAAACATCAGAAGCATTTATTCTTAAAGGCACCTCAGAGAAATAGCTAATGTCTGTTTAATCATGCCTAGGCAAAAAGCAACTAAAATTAAGCTAACGCTATGCTAATAGAAATATTCCCATTCAGCCTGCAGTGAGTGTGCCTAAAGGGGTGCAGGTTCTACAAACCAGTCCACCATGTACATACGCTTCTCTCTCTCTTTCACTTGATACTTGCTGGCTGTGGGATTTCAGGCCTAGCTTGGAAGCTTTATATCAGCCCAAGTAAGCTAGTAATTGGAGAGAAAAAGTTGGGGCAGCAGCCAGGTTGTAATAGTGACTTACGTATTGTGCAGTGCTCCACTGAAGGAAGAGTGGGGCATACACACTAGCTCTGAGCTCGAGCAAACTGTGTCCACACTGCTAGCAAGGCGAAGAGGCTCCAGACTGCATCAGTGTTGCATTTGGGAATGATGGGGAAATCAGCACCATGGCTCTGATGTAATCCTTAGGGGCCACAGTCTAGAGGCTCTATGTGCTCGCTAGGAGTGTGGACACAGTTTGAATTAGAATGGAGCCAGCGTGCACGCACATGCATACGTACACGCACATGCACAGACACTTTGATTTGTAGGGCACTACCATATGTTCCTCACTATTCTGTACTTCAGGGTTTCTTAACCTTGGGCTCCCAGATGTTGTTGGATTACAACTCCCATTATCCCCAGGCATGACTTTTGTGGCTGAGGATGATGGGAGTTGTAGTCCAACAACATCTGGGGGCCCAAGGTTAAGAAACCCTGCTGTACTGTATGTGGTAAGCATGTTTTGGCAAGTATATTTTTCTTATTTGTGGCAGGGATTCTCTTTCTGCATGCTAACCTTTTTGTGCCATTGCCTTAAAGCAGGGATAGGTAGCCTTGACACTGCAGCTGTTGTTGAACTACAACTCCCACAATCCTCAGTCACAATAAACTGATTAGAGATGATGGGAGTTGTAATCTCAGAGCACCTGGGGGCCCAGGTTCGCGAACCTCTGTGCTATACATATTTGCTGCACGGAAATGTGAAAATTTCTACTTCTCCTTAAGGCAGAGGTAGGCCACCTTGGCACTGTTGAACTACATTCCCACCCACAATGGTAAAAGTGAACCCAAATTTGCAAACCGCTGGTCTGGAGCATCACGCCTGTATGGACAATGTTTGCAAGGACACATTATTATTGCTAAATATAAATACAAGAGGAATGGTGTAGCAGTCAGATTTTTGGCATGGTCAAGGGGGATTATATTGTGCATTTCTGTTGTATACAATTTAAAGATCAAAATAATTATAATCATTGGTATCATAGATATGCAGTGTGTATATATATATATATATATATATATATATATATATATATATTAGTCTCGAGTCTCCTTTAATATTAGTTCCCATAGCCTGAATCCAGGCAGAAACAAAGAGAAGGTTACAGTAACACCACATAGTGCTTTACAGAAGTGGCATCTGATTGCTTGACAAATGGGCTTGAACTCTGAGTGTCAATGTAGATGTCAGGGCTGGCAGTCCGGAGGCAAAACAGTTAAGGTGCAAACTGATAGGAAGGAGGGTGGATGGTCTGAGAGTAACTCACTCTCTCGCAGATGGCACTAAACTATTTAGGGTAGTGAAATCCACAACAGATAGTGAGGAGCTCCAAAAGGATCTCTCCAAGCTGGGGGAGTGGGTGACAAAATGGCAAATGCAGTTCAAGACCCTGTGTGCGGCCGCTGTGAAAAAGGCAAATTCCATGCTACGGATCATTAGGAAGGGGGTTGAAAATAAAAATGCTAATATTATAATGTCCTCATACAAATCTATGGTGCGGCCACATTTGGAGTACTGTGTACAGTTCTGGTCACCATATCTTAAGAAGGACATTGTAGAACTGGAAAAGGTGCAGAAGATGGCAACCAAGATGATCAGGGGCCTGTAGCATCTTTCTTATGAGGCAAGGCTACAGTATCTGCAGCTTTTTCATTTGGAAAAGAGGTGACTACGGAGAGATATGACAGAGGTATACAAAATTATGCATGGAGTAGAGAGGGATGGAGACGCTCTGGGAAGAGCATCTAGGTTCCAAGATGGCGTCTGGTTCCCTGGCATCTCCAAGATAGGGCTGAGAAAGAATCCTGTCTGCAACTTTGGAGAAGCTGCTGCTGGTCTGTGTAGATAATACTGAGCTGGATAGACCAATGGTCTGACTCAGTATATGCCAGTTTCCTATGATCCTAGAGAGTGCGCAGAGATACATTTTTCTCCGTCTCTCACAACATCAGAACCAGAGGTCACCCCATGAAACTGAAGGCTGAGAATTTTGGGGCCAAGAAAATGAAGTACTTTTCCCACACAGCATGTAATTAATCTACAGAAATCTCAGCATGGGAAGTGGTGATGGCCACCAGCTTGGATGGCTTTAAAGCGGGCTTAGACAAATTCACAGAGGACAGGTCTATCAATGGCTACTAGTGTGGTGGCTGTGGGCCACCTCCAGCTGCAGATGCCTCTAAATAGTTGCAGGGGAGCAACAGCAAGAGAGAGGACATGCCCTCACCTCTTGCCTGTGGGTTTCTCAGAGGCATCTAGTGGGTCAAAGAGGATGATGGACTGGATGGGCCTTGGGCCTGATCCAGCAGGGCTGTTCTTATGCCCAAGCAACAAGCTGCTCAGACTGAAGAGCTGGACCACATACATTTTGTTAGTTCCTGGGAAACCTTATTTGTCCCTTTTGTCACACGATCCCTGCTGAAGTGGTACAGTAGCTGCAATACCACTCTTTGGCCATCAACATTGCTAGTGATGAAGCACACCAGATGTCCCGTTAATAGCCTCCTCTTGACAAGCTATCATGATGATGTAGGGAGTAAGGTATCCCTTAGACTGTAGCCCCATTCAGACATTATGTTCAACATACATGCAGTCCTTGTACAGGGTACATGTTTACAGATCTGTATGCACATAGAGGCATTCACACCTTATATTGAATGTACATACAGTAATGCACTTCCTGTCTGTACCATGCGTTTGAGGGATCTGTCCCCACATTCACTTTCAAAATGAATGCACATAGTCATTCACACAATACGTACCTGTGCACAGATTCCTGAATATACGTGCAACATAATGTCTGACTATGGCTTAGGAAAAACTGTCTGCAGCCCTGTGTTAGCATCTCTGTTGAGAAACTGCACATACCCTTGTATATAACTCAGTTAAGTTACCAGTACTTGTGTGGGACCTGAATTCAATAACCAAGGTTTAGAGGGAGCATGGGTAAGCCATTGAGGCAATGTGTAAGTCCTGTGTAAGCCATTGAGGCAATGCTATAGTAAGATATGAAGATGTCTCCCACCTTTGCTGCCCCCGGCTTTCGCCAGTTCCTACCCTTTGGGGTTGCCTCAATGGCCACAGCTGGCCCCTACTCTGTACTGGTTGCTGTCCAGCCAAGCCAACACAGCCTGATGTCATCAAGCTGGCATAGCCATGCTGGCCTTGTGAGGCAGGGAATGCTCTCATGAAAGTGATAACTGGTGTCACGCACTGACTTGGGATCACAGTATCCAACTGCCTCCCTTCCTCTGATGCTGTTCACCGGCTATGCGAGTGGCCTCAGAAGTGCTGGGGGTGGGGTTGATTGTCATCCTTTCCCTCTACCAGCTGTCAGGGAGAGGGATAAGACTGCTCCTCACTGGGGACTCCAGGTCCAATTCACTCCCATCTCTCCAGACCTCCTCATCCCTGACCTTCCAAGCCTTAAACAAAGCCCTGCAATATGGGCAATCCCAACTACCCTCTCCTGACTCCGCCCTCTCCAACGTAGCTGCCTGCATCCTCCCTCCTTCAGCTGTTGCCTGTCTTGCCAGCTGTTGAGGCCCTGCCTTCTCCTCTTGGCCACCAGCAGGCAACCTTTTGCGCCATGCTGGCCCATCCTCGGTCTGTGGGTTCCTGTGTGTCTTGGCTCTCCCTGGCAACTGTGTAGGGTCCCAGCTGACTTTGCCTGTACCCGGGGGCTGTATTCCCTCCGTCTGCTTGGCTCATCGACTGGGTGAGTACTTGGGCCCGCCTGTGGCCAGCGGGAAGGCTCGACAACAGGTCTGCCTCGAAGGGGCCATGGGATCTCACTGGGATCAGGGCAGCTCAGTGAAGCAGAGAGACACTGATCCCAGCAAGAACAGGCAGTCCCTTTCAGGGTCTGTTCTCACTGGCACTGGCGTGGTTCTGCTTCACTGAGCCGGTGTGGTTGCTGGAGAGCAGCTGGTGTGAGTTGGGGCCAAGGGTCCAGTGGAGGGGTGGGCTGGGGAAGGCAGCAGGCAGCCCCCAGACCTTAACCCCACCCCCAATCTCCTGGGTAGCTAGCTAGGGAGCTGTTCCTTATTACAGACCAGCAACATAACATACAATCCATACAAATTAAACAATGAGCTAATATGAATGAAATAAAGATACCTTCCATGCAAACAAAAAGAGAGAGGGTAATAAGAGTATGCCAGTGTATTCATGACTATTATCTTTAGGCATTTCACCAGCAAAGTAACCCACTATTATCTGATGACAAGAACTATAGGCCGCCATCCAGAATTTGGCTACCTTATGAGTAAAAGCGAGCTGCTTATCTGATAAAAGAAAACAAGTATAAAATTCATCTGATCGACCTGGGAAAAGGTGTGATTAATTTGCTACATAAATATCTATAGAAGACACAGTAAAGTAGGATGCGCCCAACAGATCCAACTGCTCCTGATCCACATGGGCTCATTATAAGGAGTATTATTAAACCTACTCTCTAACTGGGTGGGGTTGTTATGCCCCTGCAATGAACATAGGGCCCTCTGTTGCCCTTCTAGTTTAGAGTTTCAGGCTCTTCGGCTAGGGAGTTGAACGTG
Source organism: Hemicordylus capensis (assembly GCF_027244095.1). Classification (NCBI taxonomy): domain Eukaryota; kingdom Metazoa; phylum Chordata; class Lepidosauria; order Squamata; family Cordylidae; genus Hemicordylus; species Hemicordylus capensis. The sequence continues at coordinate 248,794,921 of NC_069661.1, forward strand.
CTGTGTATTTCTCATAGCATTGTGCAATTCACTGTAACTGGCCCCAAACCCCAAACAACCTGGATGGCTTTAAGAGGGGCTTGGACAACTTCATGGAGGAGAGGTCTATCAATGGCTACTAGTCGGAGGGCCACCTCCAGCCGCAAAGGCAGGATGCCTCTGAGTACCAGTTGCAGGGGAGTAACAGCAGGAGAGAAGGCATGCCCTCAACTCCTGCCTGTGGCTTCCAGAAGCATCTGGTGGGCCACTGTGCAAAACAGGATGCTGGACTAGATAGGCCTTGGGCCCGATCCAGCAGGGCTGTTCTTATGTTCTTATATTTCAGTTAAATGCACACAGACCTCCATACCCTGGGCCCTATTCTCCAAGTCACAGAGGAAGAAAAGCTTAAAAAGCAGAGCTGGGTGAGTGATAAAGCTGAATTGTCCCTCTGTCTCTGGTTAAGTGGGCCAAGAAGGATGAGCGAGGAGGGGACAGCTGCTCCTCAAGAGACCAAAGAGGATGGGCTTGAGGCCATGCAACTGTTTGGACAAGCAGATGGGGCCATGAGTCTTCCATGCGCCTATGCTGTGCTGAATTAACATGGTCATTTATCATCGGCATGAGAACCTGGCTGTATTTGTTCCTTCAAGGACAGCCTCTCCTGCTGGACAGCTGAAAGCCCTTGCTTGCTAGCCATTATACCATGATTCACCAAGAAAAGGGATCATTTGCACAAGCTTCCAAGCATGATACCTGCCCAATGGACTATGAAAAACCTGAGAGGGCAACCAGGTGATTGATCAGTATAGTATGAATATGCATCCAGTAGAAACCACCAAGAGTCTTAAGGCATCTTAAAGTCCATAAAAGCTTATGCTATAAGACATTTACTCAAGTGCCACAGGACACTCTGTTTTTGCTGTAACAGTCCAACACAGCGATGTCTCTGTGTGCCAAGTGGTTATTGGAATATTCATATAAGATCAAAGTCCAATTCAGACATTACTCTGTATGAGTGTACAGGCAGTGTTTGCGAGAATGACCATACCTGTGTTCATTTAAAAAGTGAACCTGGATACAGGCCCTTCAATCATCATAATAATCAACTTTATTTGATAGCTGCACATGCTCAAATGGTCCCTGTGAGGTCCTATGCCTTGCCAGGCCTCGCAGAGGCCTTTTGAGCATGTGCAGCAACCTCCCAAATGGCCACCAAACTGATCTTTGTAGGCCCAAACAGGCCTGAAAATTAGCCCGAGACAGGCTGTGGCAGTGATCTAAGAGGCCGGTGGGGGGAGGGGGAACCTTTGAAGACCCCCCCATGGCCCTTAGGAAGCCCCCCGAATGGGCTACAGGTATTTTTTTTTAATCTGCAAATCGGGGAGGCGGTGGGGAGCAGCATGGCGCTGGCACCCTCCCCCCAGTGGTGACTAGGGCACGTGCCCTGGCCGCCCCCGCCCCCCAGTTTTGCCTATGGCAGTTGGTGTATCTGCCGAACCTGATAAAAGGTGTTCCAAGCCACAGCAGTCACTTGAGCCTCTAGTGACAATGCTGGATCTAGGAGCACCCCCAGACTGTGAACCTGTCTCTTCAGGGGGAGTGCAACCCCATCTAGAACAGGCTGGACATCATCCATTCCCCTGAGCAGAGTAACCACCAACCAGCAGTACTTCTGTCTTGTCTGGATTCAGTCTCAGCTTGTTCACCCTCATCCAGTCTAGCTTGTTCATTCTCATTCAGTCCTCCAAATGCATGGTGCAGAGAGGAATATAGTATACTGCTGTACCTGCCTTCAGCATAACGTGTGCATGGCTATACCTAGGTATACATCTGTACCTATGTACACTGTACACATTGTAGGAGTCTCAGAAGATCACGAAATCAGAAGGGCACAAAAGGCCAACCCCCTTGCCCACCCCTAGATCCATTTATACCATACAGGTCACAGAGTGCTACAAGTACAGAACAGTGCCCTGTGGGAGAAGTTGTCCCATCTCTTTCCAAGATGCCGCCGTCAATGCTCCACATCTAAGCTCATTTAGCAATGGGACCTGCCTCTTTCTGACATTCCCTACAAGAGTTGGAGTTCTGCAGGCATCTTTTGCCCCCAAGCTGAGAAACAATGAAGACTAATGGTATGTTTATCTTTAGTTGCCAGGAGCGGCTCCTCTATAAGGGCAAGCGGGGTGGCGCCCCCCCCCAGTACACACACACACACACACACACACACACACACACACACACACACACACACACACTGTTTTATCTCTTTCTCAGCTGGCTGTCTCTCTTCTTGTTTTCCTCCTCTCCTTTCTTGCCCCCTGTCTCCTGACCCATGCTCACTGTTGAGAGGGCTTCCTCTCCTGCTTCCCCCCCCTCCTTGTTTCCCTCCCTCCCCGCTCCAACTCTGGGGTGGTCGGTGGCTCCATCGCCCATGCTGCAGTGCTCAGCACCTGCGCAGTCCAAAGATTTCACACTCTGAAGGCAGTCAGGATATGCTTGGTTTTTATTGGATTTTTATTTTTATTTTTGGCTACAGTGGGCAATGTCGTCACCGCCCAGCAGATTCGACTAGACTTGAATTGAGTTCCAAGTCTACAGGCTGAAGTGAAGGGGGAAAGGAGGCAGCGGCAGCCTTTCTTTCTCTGTGAGAGACTAAGCAGTCTTTGGTTCACATGCTTAAAATGTGGATTTCATGCTTGCATGTTTGAACGATAGAAGGGTGAAATGGAGGTTGGGGAGGAAGGGGGAGACGTTGACGGTCATTTGTCTCCTTTGCAATGCACGACCCCCATCTCTGCTTCCCTGCTTCTTTTCTCTCAGACTGAGTCCATTCACTGGGATTAGTTTCAAATGCTTCAAATTAGTTTATTTTTACAACAATGACCTTATCCCATCAACCACTTGCAATTTTACTAACCAGCAAAAACTCTTTTCTCTCTCCTCCTCCTTGCTTGTTTTGTTCCCATCCAATTATTATGTGTGTTTTGCTCCTCTCTTTATTTACACTGCAGCTTTCGCAGTCTCTCTGTTGCAAAGAATATTTTCCCCAGTTCCTTCATTTCTCTCAGATCCCATCAAGTCATCCTCAGGGATGAAGAGACAGCTTGAGATGCTTTCCCTCACTCTCCTTTCCTCCTCCCTCCTCCTCCTCGGCACCATTTCTACCCCCTTTCTCTAAAACGCCGAGAACCCCACGCCACCCCGCAAAGAGGAGACTCGGAAGGAGGGAGGAGTAAGAGGGGAACAGTAAGTGTTTGGGAAAAGGAAAGGCAAAGGTGCAAGGGCTTGTCAAGAAGGACTTGGGGGAAACTTCTGCCCTCTCCCTCCTCCTATATACAAACTTCCGTCAAACGAGTTATATAAAAAGATCTGATACATGAGTGGGAGTTGACCAGTTTTGTTGTTACTATTAATTTTGTATTTTTAATCTCACTTTCCTACCCCTTCTGTTCCTTTTCTTATGATTTCCTCCAATTGCTTGCTGGATTTTTTTTTTTTTAAAAGAAGAATGTTTAGCCAAAATATGGTGTCTCGCTGCAGTCCTATCTCCACTCACATGGATTAGGAGAGGACCAGCTATGTATTAGCAATGTACATTTTAAAAAACAATTTTAAACATTGGCTTTTATATGGCATTTTTTAAATTGAAAAAGAACAAACCCAAAAGAACTCCCGCTCTTTTGCTTTTCACATTTCCATTTTGGAAAGAGTATATAGCCACCTGTCTCTCTGGTTTTAAATGCCATGCTTCAAGGGTTATTCAAAGAGGAGGAAACTAGTAGCCTTTTACAATATATAAAAAAATTGCTGAAGAAAATGGTGTAGGGGAAGGAATATGCTCCAAAAATATAAAATCACCTTGTACTGTACTGAATTAATTATGCTATATTTTACTGATCATCTTAGTGATGCAGGCTTCTCTGTTATGCACAGCTAATGCTGCTTCTCTGCCTGCTCCCATAGCATTTGTGCCCTTATCAGCAGGGATTTGACAGATTAAGCCTGCCTGTCTCCATGCTGGAGAAAACTTCATGTGTTGGATCTATGCCTGTTATGTAGCAATTAAAGACAGAAGGGGATGGGGCTACTCAGGGAAGAGCACCTGCATGCAGAAGGTTGTGAGTTCCCTCCCTGGCGGCATCACCAAGGTAGGGCTGAGAGACCCTGGCTCCACCTCCAGCAGCACCCACACTGGCTCTGCCCATTACCTGCCCTGCCTAGTGCCCACCCAGTCCCAGGAGTCACCAGCCGCCACTGCTATTGCCAGTATATCGGCAGTTCCTAGAACTCCTGCAAGATTTCAGTTCTTCACCATTTCCCCAGAGCTCCTAGTCTTAGGACAACCTGCTGCTCTCCAGTGGACTTCCGCTTTGTCACTGCCTGAGCCTTCAGTCACCAGAAGTCCTGCTCCATGTAGTGGTGTAGCGGGGAAATGCTTGACTAACAAGCAGAAGGTTGCCGGTTCGAATCCCCGCTGTTACTGTATCGCACAGCAGCAATATAGGAAGATGCTGAAAGGTAACTTCTCATCCTGCACGGGAGGAGGCAATGGTAAACCCCTCCTGTATTCTACCAAAAGAAAACCACAGGACTCTATGGACGCCAGGAGTCGAAATCGACTTGACGGCACACTTTACCTTTATGGGGTGTTGCATATAAGAAGACCCCTCTAGTGGTTGCCCTCAGGGTCCAGAACTTTGCCTTCCGGGCATATTGTCTTCTCGTCTCATCTTCTGGTGCAGAGACATAGCTAGGGGAGAGGGGGCCTGTGTTCACTTCTCTTCTCAAAGGCAGGATGCCTCTGAGTACCAGTTGCAGGGGATTGACAGCAGGAGAGAGGGCATGCCCTCAACTCCTGCCTGTGGCTTCCAGCGGCATCTGGTGGGCCACTGTGTGAAAAAGGATGCTGGACTAGATGGGCCTTGGGCCTGATCCAGCAGGGCTGTTCTTATGTTCTTATGTTCTTCTCAGCGGCCCCTCTGAGTGAGGGTGATAATGAAATTAGGGAGGGGTTGAGCTTGGGGCCCCTCAGGATCTGGGGGGCCCAGGGTTCTTTGAAGCCATCCGCTCAATTATAGCTACACCCCTGTTCTGGTGGGTTGAACAGACTCTCTTATTTCAGAAGTTCTTTGGTGCTATGACAATATAATTGCATATCATCTGGTCCTACTATCTATTTTTTTCACTGTTATTTATAGATTTAAGCTACTGTGCTGCTATGTTGCATTTGAATAATAAGTTTAATAACAAATTGCCATTTTAAAATGATTTTGTTCTTTGGTTTTTATTGCGATAACCACCTTGGATATTTTACCAAGAAAGATGGGATGTAACAGCAGCGGCAGCAACAACGTGGTTATTTTATTGTTATGTGGAGACCACTGTGGTCTATTATGAGCTGCCTTGAGATCCCCGTTGGGGCAGAAAACTGGGGCTAAAGTCATTTTAATGAATAAGAACAACAGCCCTTTCTTCTGCCCACTTGGGCTGTGCACAGAACTGGTGGGGGGTGGTTCAAAGGTGGGGGGCATACCTTTAAGGGCGGGGGAGGGTGCCCTTACCCCTCCCGCTGCATTTTCCCTACTGGTGCTCTATTTTAAAAGTCCATGGTGACAGCGTACCTCCCTGCCGTCCCAGTGTCCTCTTCAGCAGGAAGAGGAGAGCTGGTCTTGTGGTAGCAAGCATGACTTGTCCCCTTAGCTAAGCAGGGTCTGCCCTGGATGCATATGGATGGGAGACTTGATGTGTGAGCACTGGAAGAGATTCTCCTCAGGGGATGGAGCTGCCACTCTGGGAAGAGCAGAAGGTTCCAAGTTCCCTCCCTGGCATCTCCAAGATAGGGCTGGGAGAGGCTCCTGCCTGAAACCTTGGAGAAGCCGCTGCCAGTCTGTGAAGACAATACTGAGCTAGATGGACCAATGGTCTGACTCAGTATATGGCAGCTTCCTATGTTCCTTTGTTCCTAAGTTCATGGAAGTACCCAGTACACGCGCATGTTGCCCTCATTCCCGTGCCCATGCACCTGACATGGGAGTGAGCGAGCATGGCGTGCGCACGTGTTCAGGGTACTTCCTGTTACTTCTGCCTGAGGAGGACATCGGGGCGGCAGGGAGGTATGCTGCTGCCCCCACTGGGACTTTTAAAATGGAGTGCTGGTGGGGGAAATGTGGGGCGAGGGGTAAGCGCACCCTCCCCTGCCCTTAAAGATATGTCCTCCACCTTTGAACTGGTGGAATCGCTGGCCAATCGAACTGGTTCTGTGCACATCCCTACTGTCCACTTCTCAGATCATGAGAAGCCACACCCCTGCTAACTGAGCAAAGAGGCATCCTTAAAGTGGTGATTCTATTATTATATTTAATGGTGGAGGGAGCAATTGACCCTATGCAATATCCTTCTAGTCCAGGGCTACACAATTTTGGCTCCAGCAGTTTTTGGGCTACATCATCTCCGACTATTGGCCACCGTGGCTGGGGATGTTGGGAGCTGTAGTCTGACAACAGCTGAAGAGCTGAAGTTGTTCAGCCCTGCTCTAGTGGTTGTTGCTGGTGTCTACCTTCTCCTCCATTCCATTCCATTCTAAAGTTTGTGAAGCCTTTTGGGATGCTGAGCCATCTCATATATTATTTATTTTTCTATTTAAACCCCTTTGAGAACTTTATGGAAAAGCAGTATATAAATATTCGTAGTAGTGGTAGTAGTAGCAGTGACCAAACCCATCCAGTCAGTTGCTTGTCGGAAATGGGTACACACTTGTACACGTGTGTGAAAAACATCAAGGGATTCAGTTGTTGTTTTGTGTGTTGTTATATAAATATGCCCAATAAATAAAATTAAGTATTGTTGAATGTTAAGGGAGGAGAGCTGGTCTTGTGGTAGCAAGCATGACTTGTTCCCTTTGCTAAGCAGAGTCCACCCTGGTTTGTATTTGAATGGGAGACTACATGTGTGAGCACTGGAAGATATTCCCCATAGCGGGTAAGACTGCTCTGGGAAGAGCACCTGCCTGCTTGCATACAGAAGGTTCCAAGTTCCCTTCCTGGCAGCACCTCCAAGATAGCGTGGAGAGAGACTACAGTCTGTAACCCTGGAGAAGCCACTGCCAGTCTGTGTAGACAATACTGAGCTAGATGGACCAAGGGTCTGACTCAGTATAAGATAGTTTCCTATGTTCCTCTGTCCAGTAGAAATGCTCAGTGATTATTGAACTTGGGTTCAGGGGCTGACATCCAGACTTACACAGTGTGGAATGCACCAGGTAGTTGCGTCCAAGCTGTGGAAAGCATCGCCACTACTAGTGCACCCATACATGTTGCCAGGGGTGGGAAGAAAATTTTGACAAGTTGCTCTGCCTCTAGAAGGGTCTTATGTCTAGTGTTCCCTCTAACAGGGATTCCCAGATGTTGTTGACTACAACTCCCAGAATCCCCAAGCAAAAGCCATTATAGCAGGAGATTTTGGGAGTTGCAGTCAACAACATCTGGAAATCCCTGTGAGAGGGAACACTGCTTGTGTCACCCCAAAATATTGTATATTGATTTGGACTGGCCATCCTATCCTTTGGGCGCAGGCTAAATAGATGGGATGTGTGCACATTTTCCCCATAAGCTCATTTCTTTTCTAATAAAAAAATAATAATTAATGTTTTGTCAGGAAAAACTTCGGTGCCGATGAAAGAAAAACAGCTTTGCAAAACTATAACTGGATCTAGTGTGAGCAGACGTAAACAACTCTTGATATTTGATTGTTTTAGTGCTTCCATCCGTGCTGACCTTAGTTACTTCAATTTTACAAATTTACAGACTTGCCCGCCAGCTTGCCAGTTAAATAAAGGGCATGGCGAAGGTCTCCGAACATCTGGTCCAAACACTTAATCATCTCGTTTCGCGAAGACTGGTATTTTTATCTTGCACCTTGATTGGGTCTGCATAATTTTATTCCCCTACAAATTGGTATTTAAACCTCAAAAAAATCTCTCTCTTAACTACATCTGTCATTGATATTTTATTGTTTAATTTCTTTTTATGGAGCCAAATTACATCTTTTCCTCCATACAGCCTGCATTTTACATGTCTAATTTGTCGACATGTTCTATAATGATAATTTCATTGATTTAGAAAGTGACATTATGAGGAACATATGTTCAGTTTAGCAGTAGACCTTGTTATGGTAATAATTTCATGCCCTCCCCACTCCAGAATTCACATATAATCTATGTTTAGAAGCAGCTGAAACATTAACTGCTTACATGCCTCTGTTCTCATTAATATAAAGACAAGCTTTTCTGAGCTGCATAGATTTCCCATTCTGTTTGCTTTAGAAAACTTTTGCTTGTGAGATACAAGAGCCCCTTGAATATTGTGGGGGTTACGTTCCTTGAAAGAGTCACGTAGGCTGAAAACGCAATAATAGAAACCTAACCTGAATAAAGGGGTTAGGTTCTTGGGAAACTTGCACTTTAAATGTTGTGTCCCTGCCTGCTCTGGTTACCGCGCTCAGTAATGGGGAGATACCAGATTCCTCCTGTTCACCCATGGGTACCTCTCAGGAATCTCCTTCAGTCTTCAAGTTCTTGCTTTCCTCCTCCTTGGCCTGTTCCTGGAGCATTCTCAGATGGGGATTTTAGCTCACTTCTCCACTGGAATGGAGAGTGTGTGTTCGCACATTGGCCAGATTTGTGCTGAAATCCGTGTGAGATGTCGGGGAGCACTTCACACATGATTTGGGTTTTTCATTGTGTGTTAGAGCCTAGCTCGATTTATGTCCAGAGTTTAAAAATCCACTTTTTACATATTTTTATTTTTATTTTTTGAAAATTTGAACTCACAGTAAAGATTGCTATCTGGGAAAGTTGCTTCTCTCTATTCCCTTTCCCCCATCTGATTCTTTCTGTTCCTCCCTCAGTCCAGCCCTATGTGCTCACACAGTCCTCAAATCACTCCCACAAGCTGTTCCTTTTCTACCCAGCTTCTCCTCCGTGTGTGCCAATTGAAGGAGAAGGGGGGAAAGAGCGGGACGTTTTTCACACCCAGTCTTTAGTTCTCATCTCCACGGGAATGGAGGTGTGCATTCACATATCTGCCAAATTTACCACAAGTCCCTGGAAACTATCAGGGAGCACTTCATTCACAATTCAGGTTTTTCATTGCTCATTGGAGTTTAGCCTGATTTATATCTGAGCTAAAAAATTTGCTAGGGTTGCAATGAAGGCCTTGGAAAGGATATTTAGATGCTGTGACGTGTCTATCCCTACAAAGATTAGAATCGTTTGGACAATGGTTTTTCCCGTGACACTCTATGTATGCAAAAGATGGACTTTGAAGAAGCAAGATAGAAAAAGTATTGATGCTTTTGAACTTTGTTTTCCTGGCTGTCCACGGTATCCTCAAAAGTCTTCTCAAGCACCAAAAACATGGATCATAGAAGAAATCAATCCAGAATTTTCACTGGAGGTACAAATGGCCAGGTTCAAACTATCATTATGCGAAGATCCAGCTCCCTTGAGAAGTCCATAATACTGGAAAACGTTGAAGGAAAGAGAAGAGGATGACCAGCTTCAAAGTGGATGGATTTGATGACGACAACAATGAATTCACCACGGAGAGACCTTAAATGCCAAGTTGAAGACAGATCATCCTGGAAAGAATCTGTCTATGTAGTTGCTAAGAGTCGACACCGACTTGACGGCACTTAATCTATCGATCCAAAAAATCCACTATTTTGTGTCATTTTTGGAGGGGCAACTTTGAACTCACAGTAAAGCCTCACAGAAAACCCTTGGTAAAGTCAGCTGTCTGGGAAAGCAATTGTTTGCTTCATATGCTCACAGGCAGAGGCTCAGAGCAGGTGCTCATAGGCAGCCATAGAGCCTTTGGAAAAGCAATATGGAGTGTCCTTATATGTTAGGCATCCAGGAAGGCCTCACCCTGCCCCCGCCCTTCACCAGTTCAGTTAGGGCGTTATTAAAGAGGTTTTCCTAACTGGAAAACCACAAGTAACCGAAACTAACTACTACCGCCATAACTGAACCGGTATACATAGAGGTTGCTCACGAATAAGTGTGGGAAATGAACTTGCAATATTTGAGGGCCTCCTGTGCTATGCCAAACAGTGTTCTCAGCTAATGCTCATCCTGCACTGAGAAGGGGAAAACATCCCTTTTTAAAAAATAGGAGTTAGCAAGCATTTTTCTTGACTAGTTTAATCATTGTGCTTCATCATGTCCACTCGATCTTGTAGTCTAAAAGAAGAATGAAGAACAAGGAACTAAGTAATCCTAACTACTCAGAAGTAATTCTTATTAGACCCCTGCTAACTGCACAAAGAGGCACCTTTTAATGTGGTGATTCTCTTTATTTAGCAGGGGGAGAGTAACTGGCCCTATCCACCCCCAGCACAGTACTTCCAGTGACTGTTGCTGGTGTCTATCTTATGTTTCTTTTTAGAATGTGAGCCCTTTGGGGACAGAGATCCATCTTATTTGTTTATTATTTCTCTGTGTAAGAGAAATTTTTGGAAAGGGCGGTATAGAAATCGAATTAATAATCACAACAACAACAACAACAACAACAGAGCTCAATGGGACTGCCGAGTAAACGTGTTTAGGATTTTGGCCTTAATCTGGCTATGAAACTGACTGGCTCTGGAGTTACTTCTTTTCCGGGGGGTGGGGGCAGGGACAGGAACTCTGCCTTCACTTCCTGTTTTCTGCTCTTATTAGTAGCATCCAGAGTGGAACACTAATTGTCTTCAATAATCAGATGTGCCAGGACAGTATGGACATTTCAAGTATTCTGGACATTGCAGACAAATAAGAAGAGGAATCTTATGTCACTTCCTCTTTTCACCTTCTCCACCTGCAGTGTATGAGGGCTGCAGTTAGGCCAGATTGTGATGCTTTTTCTTGGGCTGTTTATTGGGAAGCATTCAAAAATGCGTGCACACACATGAACCCCTACCCCCACCACAGCCTGAAGTGATGAACTCCAGGAGATGATTTACAACATAAAGTCCAGGAGATGATTTACAGCATGAAAAGACCAGGAGATGATTTACAACAGGAGATGATTTACAACATGAAATCATGAAACATGATTGTTCCAGTGCCCCTTACTTAGAAGCATCAATGTGTTGAAATCAATGGAAATTTTTTTTAAGTCAACATGTTGGGGTTCTTATAACTTGCTCTGTAATTACAGGTGCGCCAACACTTCACCTAAACCAACATTCAAATGGAATTTTGTGGTTTCCTTCAGAGGCAAAATTTTGAGAGAAGCCATAATACTTTCACACAGCAGCAAACCAGTTGCTTCCAAGAAGAGATTTCTCAGGCAGTTTTGCACATCCCTACCTATCAAGGCTGGATTATGACATGCTGAGAGCCTAAGCTATGTCAAGTTTAAAAGTCCGCATAGCATTGAAAAAATATACATAGTATTTGGACAAAAGGTACATGGGAAAATAGAAACAATAAAGCTTTATTCTTGTGATAAGCCTATCCACATTAGAAATGCAAATATACTATGATTATGAAATGAAAATATATTGTGATTATGATCAGGACCATTGGATCCCAGAATGAAACTGATCCTGGATCAGATTATATACTCATTATGATTTTGTGAAGTCATAAATTTTTTGTCTTATCAGAACGATAATGTCTGTTTTGGAGTGTTTTCCCCCTTTCGCCTTTATTTTTCAACCAATTATGTAAAACTTGAAATTTAGTCCCCCCTTTTTTTAAATTCAGAGGCCCCTCATTATGTGAGGCCCTAAGCTGTACCTTACTTAGCTTGTGTCTAAATCTGGCACTGCTACCTATAATGCAAGAAGTAATTCCTTTCAAGTCTTAGAGCCCAGAAGGCAGTAACGGTCGGAGGGGAAGCTGACCATTAGAAGAGCCTGGATGGATCTAACCAAAGGCCCATCTAGTCCAAAATCTTGCTTTCCACAGCAGCAGCCAGATGCCTTCTGGAAGCCAACAAACAGGCCACAAAGGCAATAGATTTTGCCTGCTGTTGCACTCACAGCAACTGGTGTCCAAGGCTCCTTTTTACAATGGGTTGGCACTGAAATGTCAAAAAAGTAAAATTCAAAATGAATTCCCTCCCAAGGAAAAACATCGAAGGCTTTCCAAAAGCAGCCAAATGAGTTGCTATAAAACAAGAGACATTTAGGGAAACATGGGAAGCTGCCTTGTACAAACTCAGACCATTGGTCCACCTAGCTTGGTACTGTCTAAGGTTGCCACATGTCTAGGATTGGCCTGGACAGTCCAGTAATTGGATCATATGTAGGAAATATGTAATCCTGGATATGAAATGTCCAGGTATTTGAGAGGGAAGATTGTTTTAATGCATTTTGGATGTATACCAAGAAGGAGGAAAGGTACCACCAAGTTCAGGAGAATGCCAGCGTGGCTGACAAGTAGAGTTAGGGAAGCTATAAAAGGGAAGAAGACTTCCTTCGGAAAATGGAGGTCCTGCCCAAATGAAGAGAACAGGAAGGAACATAAACTCTGGCAAAAGAAATGCAAGGGATGCAATAAGGGATGCAAAGAGAGAGCATATAGCTAATAGTGTCAAGGGGAATAACAAAAATTTCTTTAAATATATCAGAAGTAGAAAACCTGCCAGGGAGGCGGTTGGACCCTTAGATGATGTGGGTGTGAAAGGGATTATTAAGGAGGATAAGGAGATTGCAAAGAAGCTGAATGAGTTCTTTGCATCTGTCTTCACGGTGGAGGATACTGACCATATACCCTCTCCAGAATTGAATTTTTCAGGTTTAGCAGCTGAGGAACTGGTTGAATTTGAGGTGACAATGTTCTAAACTGTATTGAAAAGCTAAACATTAACAAATCACCAGGGCCAGATGGCATCCACTCAGGAGTTATGAAGAAACTCAAATGTGAAATTGCTGCTCTCCAAGCAAAAATATATAACTTGTCCCTACAATCAGGCTCTGTACTAGAGGACTGGAAAGTAGCCAATGTGACTCCAGTTTTCAAGAAGGCATGTCATCATCCAACAGGGATGTGGATAAAGGTGATACGGTTGACATAGTATACTTGGACTTCCAAAAAGCTTTTGATAAAGTTCCCCACCAAAGGCTCTTGAGTAAATTTAGCAGTCATGGAATAAGTGGACAGGTTCCTGTGTGGATCAGTAACTGGTTGAAGGACAGGAAACAGAGAGTAAGAATAAATGGACAATTTTCACAATGGAGGTAGGTAGGAAGGGGGGTTCCCCAGGGATTGCTATTGGGACCAGTGCTCTTTAACGTCTTCATAAACGACCAACATCTGGGGTTCTTTACCTTGGAAAAGAACAACTAAGGGGAGACATGACCAAAGTGTATAAAATTATGCATGGAGTGTAGGGGGTAGACAGAGAGAAATTTTTCTCCCTCTCTCACAATACTAGAACTAGGAGTCACCCCATGAAACTGAAGGTTGGGAAATTTAGGACTGACAAGAGGAAGTTCTTTTTCACACAGCGCATAATTAATCTATGGAATTCCTTGCCATGGGATGTGGTGACAGCTCCCAGCTTGGATGGCTGTAAAGGGGTTAGATTTAAAAGGATGGCTTAGACAGATTCATGGAGGACAGGTCTATTGATGACTACTAGTCTGGTTGCTGTGGACCACCTCCAGCCTCAGAGGCAAGATGCCTCTCAATGCCAGTTGCAGGGGAGCAACAGCAGGAGAGAGGGCCTGCCCTCTGCTCTTGCCTGTGGGCTTCTCAGAGGCATCTGGTGGGCCACTGTGGGAAACAGGATGCTGGACTAGATAGGCCTTGGGCCTGATCCAGTAGGGCTGTTCTTATGTTCTTATTTTACCCATTTCTCTGGTCCTTTCCTCCAGGCATTTTAGCTGCATTGGCCGAATTCGGACGTAATAGAAAACCGGAGCTCCCTTCACCTCTGGTTTCTGTAGCCACCTTGTACCTAGCTGCCTTGTACATTTCTGAATTCAGAGGAAACCAGAGTTAAAGGCAAAAAGGGACCCACAGTTTCCCTCCTCAACTCTAATCGGAACCTTTGGTTCCTAGTGGAGTTTGGCCGCCTTCAACTCTGGTTTCACGGCACCAGTGTTACATCTCAACAGTTTTGGCCTCATGGAACTGGAGTTGAGGGAGGAAGCTCCTCCCTCACTCTGGCCTGACTGGCTGTGAGGGCTGTCCTTCTGTCAAGACTGCAGAGAGGCAGCTCTCCTGAATGTCCAAATGGGGACGGGAGAGCAGGCAGTGGAGGGGAGGGAAAGAATATGGGGCTTTTAAACATTGACATTATGGCCACCTTCAGGTGTAACATGGAACCACGGGTTCCATGTTGAAGGCAGCCATAGTGTCAACATTTAAAAGCCCCACATTCTTGCCTTTTCTCTGGCATTAGATTGGCTCAGTAAACTCCTTCCCATCCTCTCTGGATCATCTCTAGAGTTAGTGGGGGTCTGCTGAAGGCAGCAATAGGGGCAGTGTTCCCTCTAACAGGGATTCCCAGATGTTGTTGACTACAACTACCAGAATCCCCAGCTGCAATGGCTTTTACTTGGGGATTCTGGGAGCTGTAGTCAACATCATCTGAGAATTCCTGTTAGAGGGAACACTGAATAGGGGACACCAAGTATAGGAGGAAAAAAATGTTGCAAGTCCAACTTATTTAAACCGTCATTTCATATAGCATTGTTAAACAAAGAAAATACTGAACACAGGTTTCTTTCATTCCTCACCTGCGCTTGTGTTACTGATGTATTTATTTCACATATTTGACTGTGTTTATTGGGATGAAACACTCTTAGCCCTCTCCTGTGCCAAGGATGTTTATGGGAAGAAATGTATGAAATAGCCACCACGCTCCAATGCTGCTGAACACCTTTGCCAAATCTGGTCAGAAAAGTAGAATTTTAAAATTTATGAAACCCCCCCCTTGATGGCTGTGTTTAGACATTCCCTCTGGATCATCTCTAGAGTTAGTGGGGGTCTGCTGAAGGCAGCAATAGGGGCAGTGTTCCCTCTAACAGGGATTCAGTGCAATGGCTGTTGCTTGGGGATTCTGGGAGTTGCCGTGAACAACATATGGGAATCCCAGTTAGAGGGAACACTGGATAGGGGACACCAAGTATAGGAGGGGAAAATGTTGCAAGTCCAACTTGCAACATTTAGAAAGCTTCTTAAATCATGGCTTTTTACCCAGGCTTTTACATGACCGTTTCTATGCTGCTTCTATGTGTTTTTATTCTTGTGTCTATGTGTTTTTATGCTTGTATTTTATAGTTTTTAATATTTGATTTGTTTTATATTTTTAGCTTAATATTTTAATTGACATTTTTACTGCATGTTTTTAACTTTTGTAAACCGCCTTGGGGTTGTTTTTAATGAAAGGCAGTATAGAAATTCAACAATAAATAAATAAATATAAACTTATTTAAACCGTCATTTCATATTAAACAAAGAAAATACTGAACACAGGTTTCTTTCATTCCACACCTGCACTTGTGTTACTGACAAATTTATTTCACATATTTGACTGTGTTTATTGGGATGAAACGCTCTTAGCCCTCTCCTGTGCCAAGGATGTTTATGGGAAGAAATGTGTGAAACAGCCACCATGCTCCAATGCTGCTGAGCACCCTTGCCAATCCTGGTCAGAAAAGTAGAGTTTTAAAATTTATGCCCACTCACCCCCATTTGATGGCTGTGTTCAGGAATTCCCTCTGACAAATATGGCAACCCTAGCTCAGCCTGGCAGTGCTCCTGCAGGATTTCAGGCAGGAATCTTTCCCAGTCTTACCTGGAGATGCTGCCAGGGGTTGAACCTGAGGCCTTCTGCATGCAAAACAGATACTCTACTGAGCTGCAGTCCCATCTCAGGGGGGTTTCTGCACATCCCTACTTTTCCCCTTTCCTTTTTGTCCTCCGTATTTGCAAAAAACTTCCATGTTGGTAAGGAAGATTTCTTGTCTTTTAATTTCACTTAAATGTTTATCTGAGTGCTATTGAGTTCAGTGGGGCTTAGTTCCAAGCAGGTGTTTACAGAATTGCCGGCTTAGAAGATCATAGGTGTTCACTTAACAATGCAATGTGTAAAACAGAGGCCATTTGAAAGCAAGGCTTTATATTGACAGGTACCATTTGCACAGGAAATATGTGTTGTTTCCTTCTTGAAGACAACTTGTATCAAGGGGGTTTGACAAGTGGTTTGTGCCAGAGTATGATCTAAGTGTTTGGCAGATTTTATTTCACAATGTCCTACATTATTAATGACAACTCTCAAAAGTTCACTAATGACCTTTGAAGTAACACCAAGTTCTCTTTTGAAAATTAAGGAAGAGGAAATTCATTGGGGAATAAAGGGGAAGATGATGGAGGGAAAGATAGAACCTTTGAGAAAACAGATGGGCAGTATAATCCTCTACAAGTTTATTGAGATGTGTGTCCCTTGGACGTGGGTCTAGGATTGCAGCCTTGATTGCGTCCAGTTTAACACTGCCTTTCTGAATAAACTGAAAGAAAGTGCCGTCATAAAATAATAGCACTTTGTTCTGTTCAGTTTTGAGGAAACTGCAGTGTTCAAATCAGGATGAAAACATGAAACATGTTTGTATGACATTTCCTTCAAGCATCTCAGAGCAATGTATATTATTCCTCCCCCAGTTTATTTCAACAACCCAGCATGGTAGGTTAGACTGAGAGCAACTGACCTAAGGTTAGCGTCATCACTGAGGTGAGATTTGAATTCAGGTCTCTACACAGATTTAATAGCTAGATAAACTTTATTATAGTCTTTGACCCGTACAGAAACATGAAGGAACATAATACCCATAACAATAACAACAGTATAGTTTTTATGAATATACAATGAC
Organism: Hemicordylus capensis; assembly: GCF_027244095.1. Lineage (NCBI taxonomy): Eukaryota > Metazoa > Chordata > Lepidosauria > Squamata > Cordylidae > Hemicordylus > Hemicordylus capensis. The sequence continues at coordinate 248,811,772 of NC_069661.1, forward strand.
ATAGTAAATTATTCCATTACATTAGTCATTAGACTCTGCTGTATATTCATTGCTAGTAGACAAAACTTAGCTATGTTATAAGTAACATTGGCTTGATAATCTGACAAAAGAAATGAGATATATTCTTCATCTTCTCTACCTGGTATATCCTTAATCAAGGGTAAAAATTAATGTATCTTACAAGTCCCTATAAAAATCACAATATAATAAAATATGACCCACATCCTCTATGGCCTGCACATCACATGGACAGTAGTGTTCCGAGTAAGGAACCTTACCATATCTACGATATACAACCACCGAGGGCAATACGTCATAGCTGGCCAGCGCAAATGCTCTATGATACTTAGAGACAGTTGAAGCTTGATAATAATAAGCTGGCTTAGTACTAAAGGCGAATCTCTGTATTTTGAGACTTTGAGGCCCTTCTCCTATTGCCATTCCACACCTAATATTCTTTGCTTGACAGCCCTTTTTGCTTGTTCATAACCCATAGTTAGCAGAGCTTCAGGGGAAAAGCCATAGAAAATAAGCTCTTCTTTAAAAGCTGACTTCTACTGTGATTGGAAGCTGTCTTCAAATATCAGTGGGGCCAGCCCCACTGGAGGACACAGACTTGGGTTCTGATGTGGTATACTGGCTAGTGTATGTCTGATACACACGAACCCAGTGGACCACAGCAACCCTTATGCTGAAACAGATTCCCTCCCCCCATGTCCTCTCATAGTTTACCAGTGAAAAGAAGGATTCCTACATGGCTTCTCTCGCTTCTCTTCTCATATCATAGCCCTGCTCTGCATAGGATTATACGTATATTGCTTGTTTCCTTCCCTGCCTGCTGCATGTTGTATTTATTTACTCTGCAATAACCTGTCTGATACCGATTTAAAAGTAGTTTCTTTTTCCGGTTAAAGATACACTAGAAAAACATAATGCTTCCATAATACATTACAAACCTCACCAGTTACAAATGTGTAAAATATGAGGTTGTACACTACATGGACACCATGGGTGTGCATTGACATCTATGTGCATAAGGGATAAGATGCATCCCGTCTCCAATCAGAGTTAACTGCTAGATGCTCAGCTGAGAAGGATAAAACCTGAAGAACTCTAGGAATTCACCAGAAACTCACAAAAGGAAGCATTTTAAAAAGTCCTCAAAAGCCAAAAGGATAAAATGGGAATACGACTTTACTAAGGAGTTTCCAGAAAATAGGGATGTGTTAATTATGATTTGATTCTCTCTCTCTCTCTCTCTCTCTCTCTCTCTCTCTCTCTCTCCACTACTTGAAATCACTAAGGAGTAAAAAAAAATCACCAACTATATAAATAGCCCATTGGAATATAGATTTCTGGTATTGTTGGGCTGTTCTTCACTCAGTCCCCATTTTAATTTGTTTCTTTAATCAATTATAGAAGGCACAATCCTGGCTTGGCAATCAACCCCCAGGTCCTCGTATTTTCCTTATCATCAGCTACTAAAGTTTAATTGACTCTCTAACCCTGAGCAGGCATTATATTTTACAAATACACGTGTATGTGTTTCTGAGTGACTGTACATGTGTTCAACTGTGAATTTGGTGCATTCTCCTTCAAGTAAAGGGTAAAGACTGTAACTGCACTATTGTATATATGTGTGATTAACAGATCTGTATGTGCATACACTGCACACTGATTGCTGACCATAACATGTGGATATTTCATCGACAACTTTTCCTCCCTCACACTGCTGTTCGTAGAGTAAAATTAATACTGCTGCACCTCCACGGTATCCCGCATGCACCCTCTAACTCTTGTCGATTGAATTTCATTCAGTGTTATTCTAGGTTCTGGCTATTGAGATATGTAGGTTAATTGAGTGTGTTTTAATGACAGTAGTATTGTTGCCGTGTTCTTGCATTTCTATTATGAACATAATCATCTTTGAGCTCAGGGGAAAAAGCAGGATATAAATGAAAATCCTGTTAATAAGGATAATAATGGTGACAATAATTACTATGTTTGTCACTAACATTTTCCCCAAAGTAAAATTCAGAGCAAATTTGGGGGCTTCCAGAGAAGCCTAATTAATTCTGAGAAAGACTTGCAAAATTTTGCAAAGGACAGGCAGGTTAATACTGCCACTAGGTTAAGGAATTTTGAAAGAAGCTAGAAAGATTTTTTTTTAAGTTAGTGGAATGTTTCAGGTTGCTTCACACAGCCCTATTCACATCACACAAGCTATGCCTGTTAAGAGAGAAGTGCTTTCTGACCTCATTAAAGGAACCCAGATCAATCCCATATGTAGATATCATTTTCACCTGCCACAGTGATGCTTGTGGTGTTTCCCCAACTGTCCTTTTCTCGCCAACACTCAAACTGAGGAGCCCGAGCTGAGGCTTGGAAGTGAGATGGGGGCCTTGTCAAGCTATGAGAAACGCCAGTATTGGAACTATGGTCAAGGGCAAGAGTAAATCAGTGAAAATCCTGATCCTGGAAGCACTTGGCTCACCGTCTTGTCCTCTGAAGTACTCTCCTAGTGAGTGAGTCCAATAACATGGACCTTTCCCAAAATGGAGCTGGCTCGAACTGACTTGGCTCGAAGGCTCGACTCAGGTCTGCTTCAGATCTAGGTTGAGCTGAACCGGCTCAGGGCTGATTTAGAGCCCCTACCATGCATTAAAAAGGGTTAAAAGGGTTACTCACATGCGACAGTGGGGGTGGGGCAGCGGCAGCTCCTCTCATCCCAACCAGCCTCCCTGAGTGGCCAGGGCCCAATTCAGGCCTTCTTTGGCCCATTTCAGGCCTCTGTGCGTCCATCTCCAGCACAACATTTCTCCAGTGGCAGTTGTGGGTGTCTATCTGTTTTGTGTTTTGTGTGTGAGTGTGTGCTTTTTTTAAAGATTGTGAGCCCTTTGGGAACAAGGAGCCATTTTACATATATATTATTTTATTTACTTATTTATTTAACATATTTTATACCACCCAAAACTTACATCTCTGGGCAGTTTTCAACAAGAAGTAAGTTGTTTTTATATATATATAAACAATATTTATATATATATCCCCTGCTAACTGGGCAAAGAGGCACCTTTTACCGTGGTGATTCTCTTTATTTAGCAGGGGGAGAGTAACTGGCCCTATCCACCCCCAGCACAGTACCTCCTGTGACTCTTGCTGGTGCCTGTCTTATGTTTCTTTTTAGAATGTGAGCCCTTTGGGGACAGGGAACCATCTTATTTGTTTATTATTTTTCTTTGTAAACCGCCCTGAGCCATTTTTGGAAGGGCAGTATAGAAATCCAATGATGATGATGATGATGATGAGTGTGTGTTTTGGAAACTTTTGTTGAAAAGCGGTATATAAGTATTTGTTGTATTGTTATATTTGTTTGACTTCTGTGCATACACACACTGGCTATTTGCATGACCTTGTCCTTGAATCTGGTTTGGATTTGAGCCAAACTGGGAAAATTGGCTTTGTGCTCACCCCTACTTTCCTACTTGATTATTGCCCACCCAGAATAGCAATGATTATGTGGGAAAACTCCATACACTTGTGGTTGCTTTATTATTATTATTATTATTATTATTATTATTATTATTATTATTATTACGATTTCTATACCGCCCTTCCAAAATGGCTCAGGGTGGTTTACACAGAGAAATAATAAATATATAAGATGGATCTCTGTCCTCAAAGGGCTCACAATTTAAAAGAAACATCAAGATAAAACATCACAATTGGGAAGAGGGCTGGTCTTGTGGAAGCAAGCATGACTTGTCCCCTTAAGCTAAGCAGGATCCACCCTGGTTGCATACAAAAGGGAGACTAGAAGTGTGAGCTCTGTAAGAAATTCCCCTCAGGGGATGGAGCTGCTCTGGGAAGAACATCTAGGCTCCAAGTTCCTTCCCTGGCATCTCCAAGATAGTGCTGGGAGAGATTCCTGCCTGCAACCTTGGAGAAGCTGCTGCCAGTCTGTGTAAACAATACTGAGCGAGATGGACCTATAGTCTGACTCAGTATATGGCAGCTTCCTATGTTCCTTTGTTCCTAAGATAGACACCAGCAACAGTCACTGGAGCTACTCTCCCCCTGCTAAATAAAGATAATCACCACATTAAAAAGGTGCCTCTTTGCCAAGTTAGCAGGGGTCACATTTAGTCAGTCACAATTAAAATTAAAACTTTAAAACATCATAAACTAAAAGCCAGATGAAGCAAGTGTGTTTTCAAAACTTGTTTAAAAACAACCAGAGATGGGGAGATTCTGATTTTATTTGGAAGTATGTTCCAGAGCCTTGAGGCAACCCTAGAGAAGGCCTGGTTTTGGGTCTCCACCAAGAGAGCTAATGGCAACCACAACCAGCTTCTCCTGATGCTCTTAATTGGTGGAGGGGTTCATGAAGAAGATGGCACTCTCTTAAATACCCTGCGCCCAAGCTGTTCAGGACTTTAAAGGTAAAAACCAGCACTTTGTATTTTACCCAGAAAATAATTGGCAGCCCATGTAGTTCTTTTAAAATAGGAGTAATGTGGTCTCTATGGGTGGCCCCAGAGACCAACCTGGCTACTGCATTCTGCACCAGTTGCAATTTCTGAACTATGTACACAGGCAGCCCAACACAGAACCCATTGCAGTACTCAAACCTGGATATTACCAGCATATGTACCACCATTTTAAGGTATTTTGTCTTGAGAAATGGATGTAGCTGGTGTATCAGCCAAAGCTGATAAATGGCATTCCTGGCCTTGCCTCAGCCTGAGATATCAGAGATTGATTTGGGTCCTGAAGTATTCCCAAGCTACGTACCTGATCACTCATGGGGAATGTAATCCCACCCAGAACAGGCAGATCTAAACCATCTATTGAGTTCTGACCCACTCAGTACCTCTGTCTTATTTGGATTCAGTTTCATTTTGTTATCACTCATCCAGCCCATTACTGATTACAAGCAAGCATTTAGAGGGGTCATCTCCTGATGAAGTTGATATGCAGAACTAGATCTGGGTGTCATCAGTATATCAATAGCACTTTGCACCAAATCTCCTGATGATCTCTCCCAGTGTTTTCATGTAGATGTTTAAAAGCATTGGAGATAGAATGGAGCCTTGTGGGACTCCATATAAGAGCTCTTGCTTTGAAGAGCAACAATCTCCAAGCGACACCATATGGAATCTCCCCAAGAGGTAGGAGTGGAACCACTGCAAAGCCGTGCCTCCATCCCCAATCCCCTCAGGCAGGATACCATAATCAATGGTATTGAAAGCCATTGAGAGATCCAAGAGGACCGACGGGGTCACACTCCCCCTGTCAATTCCTAACTGGAGATAATCCATCAGACTGACCAAGGCAATCTCCATCCCACTGCCCACCCTAACGCCAGTTTGAAATGGGTCCAGCTAATCTGCTTTTTCCAAGACTGATTGGAGTTGAGAAGCCACCACCCTCTCAATCACCTTGCCCAACCATGAAAGACTGGAGGCAGGGGTATAATTGCCTATCTTTGAGGGATCCAATGCAGATTTCTTCAAAAGTGGTCTAACAATTGAGGCATCCTCCTGCCCTCCCTTAGAGAAGACTTAATATTACTAACAAGACCTTCTCCAATAACATGCCTGCTAAATTGTATAAGCCATGTAGGGCAAAGGTCAAGAGAGCAGGTGGTTAGGCAAACTTCTCCAAGCAACTTGTCCATGTCCTCGGAAGTCACAAACTGACATTGATCCAACCTACCATACAAGAGGGGTTGCTGGACACCTCCATATTAGACTCTGGAATAACCATGGAATCCAGTTCGGCTCAAATGAGATATTTTATCCACAAAGAAACTCATTAAAGATGTCACAGTGAGTCACCAGTGGCTCTAAATTCTGATTCAAGGGGCACATACTAGTCTCCTCACAAACCTGTAGAACTCTGCTGGACGTGAGCTTGAGGATGTAATGTGCACAGAAAGGAACTGCTTCTTTGCTGCACACATTGCCTGACCATAGATCTTAGTGCACAGTTGGAGAAAGACTCAACTCAAATTCGACAGATTACAGCACAGAGAGCAAACTGCCTGCCTTGCTGCTTCAGCCCCTGTAGTTCTTCTGTATACCAAGGCGCTAATTTAGAAGTGGGTTGGGAGCGGAGTTTAGGAGCAATCATGTCTGCCACCATTGTTCCCAGCGTTGTTCAACTAGCCACTCATAGCAACTTCTGACCAGGATCAAGACTGGCCCTAGGATAAATAGCACCCTAGGTGATAAATGCCTTTGGCATCCCACTATGGTTAATTTATCTGTGTTGTCCAGTTGTGTGGCTTGTGCAAGCTCAGCTTAGTGGCCCTTGCAGGTAGTTGTCCTGGGCAGCTGCCAAGCTCGCTCACCCTTAAAGCTGATGCTGACCAGTAGAGGTGCCCATGAATCAAGTTTTGAAATTCAATTAAAATGCAAATTGAATTGCAAAAGCTCAAATTGATTAATTAGAAAAAGCCAGCTTGTCCAGCTGTCTCTATGAATCAGCCCTGAATCACTTAAAGTGATTTGAGTACCAATTGGGGTTGGCGAGTAGACCAGCCTTCCTCTCCAGACTTCGTGCATATGCCCTCCTAGGAGGACTGGTCTACCAAGTAGTCCAGTCCTCCAAGGTGGGCTGAAGTGCTAAGTGTGGAGGACTGGTCTGCCCCCCAGCCTCAATTGGTAGAACAACTCTCCCCAGAAAAATAGGCTTCAAAATGGCACTGTTTTTCCAGGGAGAGCTGGTCTATCAATTGAGGTTGGCGGGTAGACCAGTCCTCCATTCTGGACTTGGAATGTCTGCCCACCTCGGAGGACTGGTCTATCAGGTAGGCAGGCTGACATGCTGCCCAATTACCCCAATTGGTAGACCAGCTCTCCCGGGAAAAATGGTGCTGAAATTACCTGAATCAATTTGGGTAGAATTGGAGGGTTATTCTATTCAATCCCGAACCAGGCCCTTTATTTTGAGGGAGACTCAATTTGAAGTTGAACCCACAAATCACCCCCAATTCGACCCCAATCAATTTGCAGTCAAATCAAATTGCACATCTCTACTGACCAGGGTGTAAGACAAATTGGCTATTTATTGAGTAACTTTCTCAAATTCTAGAAATGGTTAATAAGCTCGTTTGCTTAAACTCCCTTTCACAGAACATCAATTTCTACAGGAAGTAGAAAAATGACTTAATGGGATTGCTGTTTATTTGCTAAAACTGTACAAACAGGATATGTACGCATCACCCTTTGAAGATTATGGCCCCAGGTCTCCAACACATTTCTTCAAAGGGTTGATAAGAGGCTGCGCTGGAGGCAGCTCTTCAGAATACTACATTAAAATTCCACCCCCACTTTAAGAAGAGGTGAGTGCATTATTTTCCTCCGCCTCTCTGATGGAATTCTTCCTCCTCTCTGGAAACAGCTAAATTATCCCTTTGCTTGAGATGATTTATCCTCAGGATTTGAAAGGATAGAACAATGGTTTGGTTTTGTTTTCAACTTGGCAGCCATTCACTCACATGAGAGAGAGAGAAAGGTGACCACAGTGATCCCAGTGTCTGGGGTGAGGGGCAATTCCTTCTCAATTCTAAGCCCAACTGCAGTCCAATAAAGTCCTAGTTGGACATTAAGTTGTGCGTGCATTCAGGTGTCTGTCGACTCATGCATGTTTTTGTGTGATTGACTGCACTGGTGTTCATTTTAAAAGTGAACCTGGGTACAGGCCACCTGAAATGCAGGGCAGGTATAGAAGGTGCTTGGCTATACCTGCAATGTAACATGTGAATAACTGTACTTGTGTGCAGATCTGTACCTGTGTACCCTGTACACGGATTGTACAAGTATTCAATATAATATGTGAATAGGGCTCTTGAGAATTGAGTCATCTTCTGTATACCTAACCTATCCCATGGGCACTTGTCCAAACATCAGTAAAAATTGCTCTGAAAACAGCTTGTAAATCAGTATAATCTGAGCACTTACAGAGTACCCAAAGGCTCCCACAGATTCTCGTGGTCTTTATTTCTGGGCTCTCACAAGGATATCACATGGGCACCAGAAGACTTCTTGTGTTATTTATGCAGTGCCCTCTGCTGGCCAGTTCTTGCTTTCCATGATTAACCCACCACTTTTCATATTACTTTTCTGGCCAATGTGAGTAAATCATGGAAAGCAAGAGCTGGCCAGCAGGGGGCGCAGCAGAAGGAGCACAAGAAGCCTGATGCCTGTGTGATGTCTCCATCAGATCTGGGGTGGGAGGACCCATAAGAATCAGTGGGAGTCTTTGGATGCTCCTTAAACGTTTAGTTTATAATTATTCACAAGCTCTTTTCACAGCGATTTTTATGGACCTTACTAAAAGACCTTAGTAGGGCCACCACATTTCCAGATGCAGCATCACAGACATGAATGGAAAGTCAGTGACTTCCTCATAACCATTGTTCACCCCCTAATCTTTCAAGCACCAAGACATTCTAGGGGAAAATATACAAATCTACAAATATAAAAGCAGAACAGAAACAAACTACTTGCACTCCTGCAAGGCTGCAGATTAGCATCAGCATTAAAATGTCACACAAAGCAAAATACAAAGTCAAAGTCACAGTCCATCCCAAGGAAAGCCATCAGAGAACATTCAAGCAAAGCCGAATGAGTTTCTTTAAGACAAGTAAAATTTCTCCAGGAATTTGTATACATCCCTAATGCAGATTCGTTACCTCACATCAGGTCCCCCAAAAGGCCCTGTGCCCTCCAGATACCCTCAAGTGCCTGCTAAAAATAAGCTCTCATTCCTGAAATGGAAGCTATACCATCACAGATTTAAAAGGCTGTTTTTCAAACATTCCTTAGGTGGGTTGAATCAGTGCTCCAGATGAGATGTTTCAGCTACCGGCCCTATCTGGATGTAGTCCTGCCTCTTAGGATCTGTTTCATGGCCATGTGAGAAAGCAGTGCCAGAGTGCGATGGAAAATGGGCTTTTACTGAAAGGCAGCAGGACTGTTCTACAACCCTAAACAGGGTTGAAGGAACACCCAGCCGGGCTTGGAGAGCAATGCGTGCTCCCAGTTGGTGGTCGTGCGTTTGCAAAGATCAAGGAAGGAGGAGGGGAGAGCAATTGTATGGGAGCTGGGTAGGATGACTTTTGGCCACTCTCTGTAAAATGCTGGGGACAGAATGTGCGTTGGCTGCACCCATCCTACCCGGCTCCCACACAATCACTTTCCCCTTCCTCCTACCTTGATCTTTTCAAACATATGGCCACTGGTTGGGAGCATGCATGGCTCTTCTACCTTAGCTGGGAACTTCTTCTGCCCTGTTTAAGATCATGAAAATAACCCCTGTGTTTTGTAAAGGATTTCTCAAATAGACATTTGCCAGAAAAAAGGAGTGATCGTGTGAACAAGAGAAGCTGCCTTATAATGGGTGGGTTCACATGACACACAGAGTCCTGGTTAAACCCTGGTACCATGGAATGTTCCTGAGCCTTGAGAGCACATGTTCCCCCTCCCCTGCCCATATGAGCCTCCCAGAAATTCTTCCAATTTAGGTTAGAAAGAAACCAAGATCAGCAGTGACATCCAAACTCATCAGCCTTGGTTTATTCTAACCAACTTGTCTGAAATAAACAGAGATCTGAAACCCACTTCATACAATACTGAGCTAAATGGGCCAGTGGCCTGACTCTGTATATGGCAGCTTCGTATGTTCATAGACTCAGACACCTTGCCTATTTTGTACTTCTAGGGAGGGCGGCCCTTCCATGAGGCGAGGAGAGGTGGTCACCTCAGGCAGCAGATTATTGGGGCGCGAGCAGGCTGGTAAGATGCTCTCGCCACTACCATCAAAGCAGCTCTTGGGGGCCGATTTGACCCTTGCAAACTTTTCAAGGAGCATAGGGAGAAGAGAGAAGATGCCCCTCTTCTCCTCACATCCCTTCCAAAGCTTGGAAGATGCATGGGAAGAGGCTGTTGGCAACCTTCCCTCCTCTTCACCCCCCTGTGCCACTTTCAAGCTTGTAGGAGCTGGTTCTGAAAGGGGGATGGCCCCCGCCAGGGATGGTGTGCACGCCAAGGCAATATTTGGCATCTCACCTCAGGCAATGCAATATCTTGAGCCGTCCCTGCTTCTAGGCAAGACACATAAGCTGGGGATGGTTCTCTCATTATCTAAGATGTCTTCTCGGTCCAGGTTCTGGACCTTTAACAGATGCCAAAGAATTAGCAACTAGGAGCTCATCTTTGTCTCAGTCATGCACCATCCCTTAGCTCAGGGGTTGCCATCCTTGAGTCTCCAGATGTTGGACTACCAAGCCTTTGGCCAATGTGGATGGGGATGATAGCCCAACAATGCCTTAGCTGAACCACATCATCATTCTAGGCTACTACTGATCTTAAACCAATTGCCACACTGTCTCATTAACCTTCACACATACAGAAGGAGTGGATATATAGATACCAGTGGCGTAGCCATCATTGCACAGACAAATGTCCCTGTGCCATGGGCGTGTACAGGGGACACTAGGGTGTCCCTTGCCCCCTAGTGCTGCTGACACCTTTGCCGGTCAGTGCAGTGCCAGTGCCTTCCGCTGCTGCTGCTGGTACCGCTGGGTGCTGTGCCTGCTGTCTCTTTGTCACTGTGCACACCCCTGCTGCACAATCTCCCATGTTGGCTAAGCCATTCTTTCTGCATCAGTACCTGGTCTGGCCAGCAGAGAAAGTACATGCTGGCTGGCTGGGCTGTGCATCCATGGCTGTCCCTTTTGTTGGCATGTAGGTGCAGGTGGAAGGTTGTGGCTGGTGCAAAGTAGCACATATAACAGTGGCATGTGTGTGGCAGTGAAGGGGAACAGGTGCAGAATCTGGAAGCGGGCACAATGCCCACCCTCATATCTTATCCCAGGGTTTCTGCCACCCTTCCTACACCCTGATAGATAGAGACAACCACCCTTCTCCAATTTACCTGTATAGATCAGGGGTCTCCAAATGCAGCTCTCCATCTGTTGTTGGACTACAATTCCCATCATTCCCAGTCACAATGGCCAGTAGCCAGGGATGATGGGAGCTCTAGGCCAACATCTGCAGGCGGGCTCATTTGGATACCCCTAGTATAGATGATACGGCCAACCCATTACTATATACACTATTCAAATGTGAAATATCCCCTCGAGTGGTAAATTGACTGCTGGTGTAAGATAAAGCAGTAGTTTGCATACAGTGTCATGAAGAAACCTTGTAATTGTTGAGTTTTCCAAGGGTTTCTCCATTAGATAATGGTGGACAAGCTTGTTGACCACTATTAAAATTCCTGTGCACTGGGAAGCTGCATGGAGTGATGGTTATATTACTGGGTGAACACATCCTTCATGGAGGTTCAAGAAGAAATGAGTAATGAATGTGTGCTGTAATTATTAGGCCTGTGTGCATTTAGAAAATTCAGATTCAGAGTTGGATTCAACCCGATCAGAATTTGACAATATCAGATTTTTTAATTTCCCTATTCACCTCTACAGGGGAAAATCTTGTTCCATTTTGCTAATTCTGAAATTCTGATGTATTTCTGAAATTAATTTTGATATTTTGGAATTAAATTTGACTTTATTTATTATATTTTCAAAAGAACACACCAAAATGGGTTAAGATCTTGCTGATTTTTATTAATTTTGGGCCATTTCAGATAAAATCCAAATTTTCAAATCTGAATTTGCACAGGCCTAGTAACTATCCCAGAATCCTGTGTCATGCTTAGGGGTTGCATGAGAGGTTTATAGGCAACTCCTTCACAGAGTTACTGTGGAAAGTGTTATTTCAAGTTAGGTTTGAAAACAATTGCAGTAAAGGAATATCTACCATTTTCTGAATTGTGAGTAATTATGGATGAATGATGAGGAGTCCTGGAATAAGAACCCAGAGAGATACTCTGGGAATTATGGAGAAGCCTAGAATAAGAATCCAGAGAGATACTCCCTCCATCCAGAGCTGCTCTAAAAAAAAAATTACTCTGGGGTCCTGCTCTATAGTGTGGTTAACCTAGTGGTTAATATAGCCCTGCATTTGGAGAATCCCTATGTAACTAGATAAAGAACTATATCTGAATTGGGATTAGCCATTTTCCACTCTTCATATAATAAGAGCGATAGCACTAGATTGTTTGCAAAACATCCACTCGCAAACATTAATCCAAGAATGTAAATAGCAGCTTCTATTTCTTAATAATTACCATCTTCCTAAACAAGTTCTGAATATTTGATGCTTGTGTGCAGACTTCCACGCATTTTGGTGCAGATTAACACACATAGATTATATTAAAGGCAAGCAAACATATCATTAATATTTTACATGGCCAGTTGTTGAGGGCCTGGTTTAGATGGGCCTCCAATCTTTGTGGAGAAAGCTAACTGAAAATGCATTTCCAAACAGAGAGTGGAAGGAATATAGGAACACAGCAAGCTGCCTTAAACCAAGTCAGAACCTTGACCTGTTAGCTCAGAATTGTCTACACTGGCTGGCAGCTGATCTCCAAGGTTGCAGGCAGAAATCTGTCTCAGTCCTACCTGGAGATGCCGGGAATTGAACTGTTTGCATGCCGGTAACCACTGAGTTACAGCCCTATCCCCCCAAAAGGATGTGGTTGTAGGAGACACTTTCTCCAAGCACAAAAATCCCACCTTGTTGCAGATCACCATGGCTCTCTTCTCTGTGTTAACCCACCCCTCCACATTCTGGAACAAGAATGAATATGACACTTCGCCCAAGTGATAACTTAGCATAGTGTGTCTATATAGGCCTTATATATTGGCCGGCCGAGTGTGAAGGGAGATATTTCTGCACTTCTGCATCTGCTCAGGGGTGGGTACAGATTCCTTTGAAAAATCTCATCCAGTCTAATTATGCGTGGATTCAGCTCGGTTTATAATGCAGGAACATAGCGCAAGTATACGCTAAGTATTCCAGATACGAGCTGCATGTTTCACGTGGAAGTTGTATACTTCCGGAAATCTTAAAGCATCTGGGGGAGACATAACTCTGGTCAGACATTTTTGAAAGGGGGGCACTGTAGTCATGTATAGAGCCCCACGAGTGTGCCCAAAAGTTGCACCCTGGTGCTGATGCTCTGAGAAGCCCCACCCCAGTGATTTCCATGCTTATAGCATTTGTCTGAAGAGGCAGATGCTGTAAGCGTGATGGCGCTTGTTTCCATGATCAGAAGGCTGGATGTCACACTGTGAGGCTATTCTCACAACCACAGGAAAGCAGGCTAAGGGATCTCAGCCTGCTTTCCTGTGGCTGTGTACTGCAACAGCGTGGCTCCCAGCAGCAAACTTCACTAAGTACCCCCCTCCTGTTAAACAAGTTTAGTGGGGCGAACACTCTGCAAACCTCGTTTTCTCGATTGTGAGACTCACAACGAGACCCCTGACCATGGGTCCCCCCAGAATGCCCCACACACTCAGGTGGGGGCATCCTGGAAATTCCAGGGGCCGGGTGGCCCCCGATCCCCGCTGCCCCTACCGGCTCCATGACGGAGCTGGTGGTTGTGTGGGTGGCTGATCTGACATGCTCGTCTGCTCATCTGCAGAGCTAAGCCTGGTTAGGCTCTACACACGGATCGTGTGTAGAGCCTCCTAGAATACGTAGACAAATTGGATTGGACTTAGAGAAAGGTAACAAAAGGGTTTGGGGTCTGGGAAACAAGTCTAAAAGCTAAGGCTGAAGGAAGTGAGGATGTTTAGCCTGGGGAAGAGAAGACAGGAGAAATGATGCCGCTCTTCAAGTACCTGAAGGGCTATCATATAGAAGAGGGCAAAGGCATGTTCTTAGATGCTGTTCTAGTGGGCAAAAATCACAAGAGGGTAGGTTTCAGTAGAACATTTGAAGGAACTTCCAAACAGGAAGAATAGTTCAGCAATGGAATCAGTTACGGTCAACTCATGTTGAAGATGCTATAGTTCTTGTTTTCCTGCATCAGTCAAGGGATTGAACTGGAGAGCCTACAAGACTCCCCCTCCCAACTTTATTAAAGTTACTGAAGTATTTCTTTAAAAATGCTGCATGCTATTGTATATATTGAAAAATAACACATAGGGGCTATTCTAACGATCAGCCAAAATCGGTATAGGAGAGCCTAGCCCGATTTTGGCTGATCGTGGAAACCACCAGGCTCTCACACGAGCCTGGTGGCTTACAAGCAGCTAGCCTGCTTTTTTAGCCCTCCCCTTAGCCCGGGTTTGTGGAGCGAGCACTCCTTAAACCCGGGCTTTCCGATCATGAGTACCTGCGCTGCAGCTCCGCGCAGTGGCTCCGCACCATGGCTACTCATGAGGAGAGCCCCGGAGGGGAGGCAAAAAGCCGCCTCTTGGCTCCGGGGGTCTCCCCAGAATGCCCTGCGCACTTGTGCAGGGCATACTGGAGCTTCCAGGGGCCACCCCAAGCTCCCCAGCCCCCACCTGCTCCATCACGATCTGGCCGCCCAGGGCTTCCTCCCTGCTCATGAGCAGGGAGAGCGGGCTTAGCCCGCTCTCTCTGCACACCCTGCTAAACCGGGTCTCACTGATTGTGAGACCCAGCTCATAGACTTTGTGTAATAACTGAACTGCTTAGTGCTTACAATTTGGATTTCGATCCCACAATTACTGCAGTATCTGAATCGGAGGTGTCCAGCTACTCCTCTTATGTGGTCAGGCTGGATCAGTTCCAGTTTGTGACTCATGAGAATGTGGACAAGCTGTTTGGAGCAGGGTGGCCTACCACCTGTTCTCTTGACCACCTGTTCTCTTGTTCTCTTAGGAGAGGAGAGCTGGTCTTGTGGTAGCAAGCATGACTTGTCCCCATAGCTAAGCAGGGTCTGCCCTGGTTGCATATGAATGGGAGACTTGATGTGTGTGAGCACTGTAAGATATTCCCCTCAGGGGATGAAGCCGCTCTGGGAAGAGCAGAAGGTTTTGAGTTCCCTCCCTGGCTTCTCCAAGATAGGGCTGAGAGAGATTCCTGCCTGCAACCTTGGAGAAGCTGCTGCCAGTCTGTGAAGACAATACTGAGCTAGATAGACCAATGGTCTGACTCAGTATATGGCAGCTTCCTTTGACCCTTGCCCAACATGGCTAATACTATCTGGCAGGGAGGTTGTTGTAGAAGGCCTAAGAGAGATCATAAATGCTTCTCTGAGGGAGGGCAGGATGCAATTGTTAGACCACTTCTGAAGAAGTCTGTCTTGTATTCCTCAGAGTTGAGCAGCTATAGGCCTGTCTCCAACCTTCCACGATTGGGCAAGGTAATTGAGAGGGTGGTAGCCTTCCAACTCTAGGCAGTCTTGGATGAAACTGATTATCTAGACCCATTTCAGACCGGTTTTCGGCTGGGCTATGGGGTGGAGACTGCCTTGGTCAGCCTGATGGATGATCCCCAATTGGGAATTGACAGAGGAAGTGTGACTGTTGTAATGTTTTAACCTTTTATTTGTTGTTTTCATTGTTTTGTTATAAACCATCCAGAGACTTGCATTTTGGGCAGTATACAAATATGTTAAATAAAATAAAATAAAATAAATACAACCAACTCACTGGTAAAGCCCGGAGTGTAAGTTTGGCTAAAACGTAAACACTTCCCTCCAGCTCTTTCACCTGGCCTTTCTCATTCTGAGGCCTTATGGGCTTGGCTTTTAAAGGGACAGTACACAACACATAGAGAGCTTATTATAGGTTGTGCTGGAGCTTTCTGTCAACTATAGCTCTTCATGCATTGTTGTGGGGGCATTCTATTAGGTCCTCAAGTTTGCTAAGTGGCTTATGAGACAGCAGAAGTGAGGAGCCACAGTTGGAAAGGGAGAGCACAGATGGCTGAGGCACAGATGGTCTGGTCTGGGTGCCTAATCTCTCTGCACTAGAACTGCACCTTTATGTCTGACTTTATGCATATACACAGGGATGAGGTGTGTGAATAAGCCAAGAAATCTATTAACTTCTGTAGTGTTATAGCTGCAGAAACACCATGTTTTAATAATCATTTAGAGTCTATAGCACCATCAAGGTGCATTTCCTTTGCAGAATCACTCCATCTCACTGTTAAGACATCCCCAGGCAAGAAGAGGCAGCTGTTTAGCTACACCCAACACAGCAACACTACAGAACATATATCACAGGAGCACATAAATGAGCAAACCCATTCTACCCTGCTGGCAAACATTTCAGCATTTTCACTGCCATTCTTATGCCATCAATCAAACTGCTTGCACTCAAATATTCTCAGCCTGATCTATAAGCCACTTAAATGGGAAAATATGATGTTAAACCTAACATCAAGAGGGCTATCAGCCCAGTCCTGTATTCTGTTGCATCAGGGCAGAGGCATAAAAGGTTTAGGACCATGATACTCTAAGGTTGGGGTAGGCAATCTTGGCTCTCCAGCTGTTGCTGAACTACAACGCCCATCATCCCCAGCTGCCTTAAGAACTGCCTGAATTCTGATGCTGCCCATTCTATGCAATCAGTCAGAAAGACTTCTATGCATGTCAAAACACTAGCAGAGGTAAGCTTGGTGGGAACAAGGGAAAGGATCTTCTCACTGGCAATACCCAAAATGTGGAACTCCTTGCCACAAGAGATTTATCCTGTCTCCTTCTCCGGTGCCTTTCCATTGCGATGTTAAGATGTTTTTGTTTAGGCAAGTCCCCTGCCTTAAAAACAAAAAAACCACATTTAGTCTGCCTAATGTTGTTTTAATTTTTAATCTGATACTATTCAGTTGTGAACACACAAAATGAGAATGATCATAATAAATTATGTCAGATTTTTTTTTCACATCATGTCTGATCGGTCACATATCATAATTACATTTAAAAAAAAATTACAATCCACTTGTAAAAAATTACAATGCACTTATGCATTAGAAACTCTGATATGCATTAATTGTATTTATGTTGTGTCTATCCCTCCCTCCCCCTCCTTTTATCCTGGTATCTTTTAAAGAATGACCTTAGGAATCTCAAGTAGCACTATATAAAGGGATATATGCAGAGGGAACTTCCCTTCATCACTGGTTAACCACAACCAGACCACTGAGATCAGGAGAAGGAAGGATCAGGGTCAAGGTTTTAAAACTTTGCAGCATATTGGAGCTCCAACCTCTCAGTTTTAGAGGTGAACCACCAATACTAAATACATCTCCATCTGAACCATCCATATTCTCCAGCTGCCCTGGAATCAGACCTTTGGGCTATCTAGCACAGCACTGACAGATCTCACGGGTTACCAAAGGCTGTTCTTATTACCTGGTCTCTTTCCTGGAAAAATTATTGGCTGTCAACTGGACTAACCAAGTGTCACACCATGAACAAAGTGTTGCCCACCTGCAAGAAAATTGCGTAGAAATTTTCACATTATTGGCTGACATCTGGACTAACCAAGTGTCACATCATGAACAAAGTTGCCCACCTGCAAGAAATTGCATGCCGTTTCGAGTGGTCAGAACTCAACCACTCGAGATGGCATCTGCACATGTTCAGATGCCATTTCCTGCTGGGATCAGGGAGCTTCCTGGTTCTAAGCAAATGCAGCCCAGCTGCTTAATACAAACAGCACCACTCTAGGGCGGTGGGGGGAGGGTGCAGCAAAGGTATTATGGAGAAGTAGGTAAGACCTGCCTTCCTCCTTTTAAAGTGCCCACTCTCCACTGCCCTGGATGTACATGAAACACTGTGTGCACATCCTTAAAATATACATTCATGATCATTAAAGTGCCACATAGGGCACAGCTTGCAATTTCACATGATGGGGCAACTTGTTTTGACAACAGATGGTAAGACACAAAGATGGTGGCAACAAAGACAATAACAACAAATGTCAGTAACAATAAAATGTCAAGGGGTCTGGAAACCAAGTCATGTGTGGAATGAGTCAAGGAGCTAGGAATGTTTAGACTGGTAAAGAAAAGATAAAGCGGGGATGTAGTGACTAGCCAGCCCTCCCCTAAAGAGTTAACCGGAGGTGAACCCTGTCCTGACTGACAGGCTGGTTAACTCCAGAACTCAGCCAATCAGCACACCAGGGGGGTGGGACCTAGAGGGCCATTGGG
Source organism: Hemicordylus capensis (assembly GCF_027244095.1). Taxonomy (NCBI): domain Eukaryota; kingdom Metazoa; phylum Chordata; class Lepidosauria; order Squamata; family Cordylidae; genus Hemicordylus; species Hemicordylus capensis. Next base: position 248,829,822 of record NC_069661.1, read on the forward strand.
AGGAAGAGAAGAGTTTCTTTTTTAGAAGGAGGTAAGGCCATGAGATCTGGCTGCAGGAAAATCTCTCTGCAAGTCTGGGGGAGCCAGGAGGGAAGGAAACTTGAATTTTCTACCATGGTTTGGTGAGTTCAAGAAGAAGAGGAAGCCAGGGCTTTTGGCTTCTGGAAGTTTAGTCTAGGGAATGTTTGTTTAGTCAGATTTTATGTTAGGCCTTTGTTTTGTTTTGTTTTTTGGTATGCTTTGTATATCCCTGCAACTGTTCTGGGATTGTTTGCCTGTAACGTAACTAAGCTAAGACATGCTAGCCTTTGCCTATCCAGCCAGGGGGGCTATTCTGACGATCAGCAAAAATCGGGCTAGCCCCTGCTAGCCTGATTTTTGCTGATTGTCAGAACCACCGGGCTGGGCTGTGAGCCCGGTGGTTCTGGAGCGGCTAACCCGCTCTGGAACCCCTGGTAAAAAGGCAGGTTTGCGGAGTAAGTGCGCCGCAAACCTGCTTTTTACAATCGCGAGTAGCCGCAGTGCACCTTCGTGCCATGCCTACTCATGAGTAGTCCCCTACCCGGGAGGCAAAAAGCTGCCTCCCGGCTCAGGGGTCTCCCCAGTATGCCCTGTGTGCTCGGACAGGGCATACTGGGGCTTGCGGGGGCGGTGTGGCCCCCCGAGCTCCCCAGTCCCCTCTGTGTCCATCTCAGAGCCGGCAATTGTGTGGGCGGCTGATCCAGCCGCCCAGGGCTCCCTCCCCGCTCACCCAAAGAAACCAGGTCTCACAGATTGTGAGACCCGGCTCAGGGTGTTGCAAAAGGCTCTGTTAGCTTTTAAAGGTGCTTTTGTATATTCCTAATCCCTGTTCCTTGCACCTGGGGTGCTTTTTGAAGTATTCTTGTAACCACTGAGTATTCTTACCTGTAACTAAAAGCTGAGGGAGCCTCAAACCGAAGCAGTCTGTAGCATTTGCATAACATTCTTTCTTTCTTTTTTTGTTTTCATTTTACAAGTGCACACATGCCTCACATGGTCAGCAATCTACCAGTTTTCTCACTACGTGTAGGCTTGCATGTGGAAGGTTTTTGTATACTTTCCCAATAAGCAAAAGAAAGATATTTTCCCTGGGATTTCCACCCAAGCCCAGGGAGGGTCAAGCTCTGTGATAAAGAGGGGTGGTGCTGGCTAGGGATGTACACGGAACCAGCTCTGTTTGAACCGATGGGTGGCTTTAAGGACAGGGGAGGGTGCATTCACCCCCCCGTGCTTCTCCCTCTGGCATTCTGTGTATAAATAGTCCGGTGGGGCAGCAGCATACCTCCTCGCCACTCTGTTGTTTCACTGACCAGGAGTGACCAGAATTGCCATGTGTATGTGTCGTGGGTGGGTTGGTTCATGCACATCCCTAGTGGTGGCAGCCATTTTTGAAACTAGAGACACAGGAAAGTTTAAGGAAAAGCCTTGGTCAAAAAACATAGGGGGGTGGTTCAGGATTTTTCTTCCCTTCACATGGGTTTGCTCTGAGACAAAGGCTTTAATCCACTATGATATAATAGCCAATTTACCATATCTGAAGGACTGTCACACAGAAGGAGGAGCCTTCTTATAATTATCTTGCAATTAGGAAATTCTTCCTGATGTCTAGCCTAAATCAGTTAGAGATTTATCAGCTCTATTAGCTAGAGCTGATCTTGTGTTAGTAAGCATGAATTGTCTCCTTTGCTAAGCAGGGTCCAGACTCTGGTTGCATATGAATGGGAGACTAAATGTATGAGCACTGTAAGACTGTCACCTTAGGGGATGGAGCTGCTCGGGGAAGAGACGGTTCTAAGTTCCCTCCCTGGAACCTCCAAGGTAGGGCTGAGAGAGGCTCCTGCCTGCAACTTTGGAGCAGCCACTGCCAGTCTGACAATACTGAGCTAGATGGACCCACGGTCTGATTCAGTATATGGAAGCTTCCTATGTTCCTAGCTTCCTTGTAATTTCAATCCACTGGTTCTAGTCCTGTCTTTAGGAGAACTACAACTGATGGTCTGAGAGTTACAAGTTAGCCTAGACATTAGGAAAAATCCAAACAGTAAGAGCCTTTGGATAGTGGAACAGTCTGCCTCATGCAGCTGTGGGTCCTTCTTCACTGGAGTCCCAGCAGCCCCGAATGGCAGAGTCCGGGAGCGAGGCCCAGTCTACCTGCCAAGAGGCCGAGGCCGGGGCGGTGGCCCGGTCTACCCACCGCGGACAGCTACGGTGGGCTTACAAGCCCTCTGAGTCCCGGAGCCCTGAAATGGGAAAGTCCTGGAGGGAGGCCTGGTCTACCCGCCGAGAAGTTTTGAAATAGAGGCTAGAGGCCCATCTGTTAGAGATGCCGTAGCAGCTGCCTACAGTGAGCAGGGGAGTTGGGCTAGAAGACCTCTAAGAACCTTGTCAGTTCTAAAATTCTATGATAATTTTGGCATAGCTTTAACCAAAAGGACACAACTTGGTTTTCAAAACAGTACAGGGCAGGCAATTGTAGAGCAAATGAGCACAGCAGAGCAGAGCCTTTAGACCAGGTTACTTGAAAGAGAGCCTTGCCTCTACCTAGACCTTAAGTTCTTCTTCAGTTGTCAATAACTTTTTATTCAATTTTTCCACAACATAAGACACACACAAAGAAAAATAAATAAATAAATAAAAATAAAAAAATAAAAAAATATGACTTCCATCTCATCATTAGAACAAATATCAATTACAATACCCAAGTCTTGCCTGTAACTTAATCGTTCTCCCCCCATTAAATTATGCAAAAATCAACTCTAGGGCATTTTGGTTATTACTCAAAAGCCTGATACAAATCTATTTTATAACATGTTTTTAGGTAAACAAGAACTCCCTTTTAAATGCTTCAAATTTATTTCTTAATAATGCCGTTAGGACCTTAAGTTCTTCTTCAGAGGCCTGTTCCGAGTACACCTGCCAAATGAGGTGAGGCAATTGGCTACTAGGGAGAGGGCCTTTTCAGTGGTGACCCCCCATTTATGGAATATCTTCCCCAGTGAGGCTTGCCTGGCATCATTGTATTGTTCTTTGAGATGCCAGGTGAAGACTTTTCTGTTTACCCAGGCCTTTTAAAAAAGTTTTAAAATGTTTTTGTATTTTATCATAGCTTTCTTCTGTTGAAATGTGTGTCTAATTGTATGTTTTTATTCAAGTGTTTTATTGTTTTGCTTTGTAAGCCACCCCAGAGAATAACTGTTATGGGGCAGATACATAAAATTATTATTTCTTATTCACACAGTCAGACAGGTATTATTGACCGGTTTGTTTTATCCAGACACTGAGTCCTTCCCAAGGACCTGGGATGGCTGAAATTTATTATCAATATTATTGTCATTATTATTATAGATATTGTCACAAAGTATAGTCTGTTCCCAGTAAGGTTGCTTTTTGTAATTGGCTGATGGTGATTTCTGTGGCCCCTATGGTGTTGAGGTGCTCTTCAAGGTCTTTTGGAACTGCACCCAGGGCGCCAATTACCACTGGGATTATTTTGGTCTTTTTCTGCCACAGCCTTTCTATTTCAATTTGTAGATCTTTGTATTTTGTGATATTTTTCTATTTCTTTTTCTTCTTTTCTGCTATCCCCTGGTATTGCTATGTCAATTATTTTGACTTGTTTTTCTTTCTTCTCAACTACAGTTATATCTGGTGTATTGTGTGGCAGATGTTTGTCTGTTTGTAGTCGGAAGTCCCATAATATTTTTGCATCATTTTCTACAACTTTTTCAATTTGATGGTCCCACCAATTTTTGGCTACAGGTAGCTTGTATTTTTTGCAGATGTTGTTGTTGTTGTTGTTGTTGTTGTTGTTATTATTATTATTATTATGCATACTAGAGGGGACAGAGCGCAGGTAGTGTTCTTTGGTGTGACAACAGGGATGTGGCCAGTGTGAAATGTTGAATGGTGTGTCCTCCAATTCCCCAAAGTGAGTTTTGACTCAACTGAAATGGTTGCCATCTGTATGAGCAATCAATTACAGCTTCATCAACTTCCTGGGTTTTCCTTGGAGGTCTCCCGTGTGTGACTTCATCAGAGAGCTTCCACTACAAAGCTTGTGATATCGGACCATCTAACAGCCTGAGGTGCTATGACTGCAGGTGGTAGGTTGTTGTTGAGTACAAAGGAAATGGGAGATTAGAATGTCAAAACCTTAATTGTGAATCAAAACTGCCTTCCACTAGCTCAGAATATTAATTCCTTGTGGTGCTTTCCCCCCCTCAAGGGTAGTTTGGATTCTGTACTGACAAAGATCATTAGCTAGTCATTGTAGTTGATCCAGTTACTGCCTTGCCTTTGATCCCCATTCTTAGCACAGAGCACATTATTAGCAATGGTACCAGGTGCCTTTGTGCTGCTATCCATAATGATGGCAGACGAAAGGTTTTCTGCAACAGGAGACCAATTGCAATGGGTATTCTCTGACTGGCTGGCAGGCAGGCAAAGTAACCTTGCTCTGAAATGCTGAACTTAAGTTGCTGTGCTGTTTGTTCCCTTCCACCCACCCCATCACTAGTATATCTTTAAATTAAAAGATGATTTCCCAAAGGTTTAAGGAATTGTTGACAAGGCTTCAGATCAAATTAATAATCCATTATTAAGGCAACGACTGCCCATTTAAATATACAAAGCTGCCATACTGAGTTAGAGCATTGGACCATCCAGCACAGCAGAGAGCAGGAACACACCTTATACATTACTGCCCTTGCTTTGGACAGGAAAGGGGTTAAACACTGCCTCCCTCTACTGCTCCTCTGATCTGAATTACTCAGAATCACTGAGAAATTGATTGTGGGCCAGTTCTTGGGAGCAGCACAGCAGCCCAACAAGCATGCCTCCCTACCTCCCCGCCCGGCAATGGATGCCTGCAGAGGAAAAAAGGATGGTGAAATGGTACCACATTACTTTCCCCTCACCCTTTTTCATAGTGCAGGAAGGAAGGGGGGAGATTTGAAAGATGGAAGGCATGAGTCCTTAAGCTGAACCCTGGTCCCACCCTACAGCTACTCTATAGCTTTCCATCAACATCCTCAGTGTTGGGGAGGACATCTTTAATGTACCTGGGAGGTTCTCTTCTCCCACCTGTCCCCATCTTCTTCCTCCACACTTTGCTTTGAACTTATCCTCCGTGTCCTCCCCAACTGTCATCCTTGGCTGCTTTAAATAATTGTGGGAAGTCATCATGTCTTGTAAGGGGGCAGCTCCCATTTCTTGCAAGCAAGGACAAGAGGACTGATCTCAGTGTCCCTCCAGCCGCATTTCCTTCCCCAGTCAACCTTCCTACTCAGCACCATGGTCATGGTTGCCTTGCTCTTTCTCTCTTGCCTTGCCCCCAGACTGGTACAGTCAAGCCCACTGGCAGTGCTGTGAGACCAGATCCTGCACCGAAGGAATTAACAATGCGATTGTAATAGAAACAAGAGACAGGGAAAGGAAGGGAAGTGTGCTCCAGGCAGCAAAATTGTCATGACCATCGTTGGGGTGAGGGATCACAGCAAGAAGTTCTGACCTGATCAATCAATCAGCTTTATTACAGTGAAAGACTAGCATAGTAAATGAATACAACTATCAATGAATATAAAAATGTCTAAAAAGTATAAAATATTTAAAATAAGCCATAAGATATACTAAAGGGTAAAAGTGGGATAGCTAAAAAAAATAAGGGAAGACAGCTGAGAAGACTAATAAAACTGATGAAACAACTAACTAATATAAGCAATTTAGTGCAATCTAAATAAAAATTGGTCTATAGGGAAAGAATCTCTAATGGGATGACTAGTAAAAGGAGGTAAAACATAGTTAAATATAGAAGTACATATATAACTAAAAGTTAAAAGCAACTAAGATAGTAAAAGTATTTAAAAAGACATGTTAGAGTAAATTGGTCAGTAGTTAAAATCACGGGTTATGGGCTGGCAGTCAGGGTCCGACGGATCTTGCATGCTGCTGCGCAGAACCTAGCAACATTTTACGTGAAGGTTCGCTTTTCATCTAAGAGCAGCATCTTACTGTAGACTTGACTGGAACGGCCTGGGTCGTTGTGAAGTAGGGGACATATGAGCTTCTCCCAGCTATCTTTTTAAAACGGGCAAGACAAGAGAACATGTTCAGTGGTTTCCACCTCCCCAGAGGCACAGGGGCAAAGCCTTCCCTTAAATGGGATCTTCCTGTATTTACCTTCCAAAACAGCGGATGGAAGGGTTTGACAGTGGGTGAGGGTGAATGCCTGTCTGTGGTATTTCCAGCTGAGTCAAATATGTGCAATGGGGGGGAGGGATACTGTGGACCTAGAGCTGTCTGAGGCCTGATAGCCAGGAACTATATTTAGATCCACCTGGTGTTCGGTATCCAGGATCCTCTGTTTGATGGCCGTTTTCGCCTTGTCACTGCCCATAGCAAGGAGATGAGATGGGGAGAAGCCCAATAGTGCCACCTTATTATCGACTGCCCACTTCCATGAGGATTGGAAATAACCTGATCTACACACATTCAGTAGACTATCAGAAGAGAGCTTACAAAATACAAGCTATATGTTCAGGCATGTCCATGTAATCATGTGTAGAATCCAGAGGAAAGTGTTGTGGTAGGCAATGACAGGACAGTGGAGTTGAATCTGGAATATTAGTGGTTTAATGAGACAGACAGTGAGGCTATTCACACGATGGGATGAAATCGGGCTAGTGGAGGCCGCTCTCCCCGCTAACCCTCTCAAGGCGGGTCTCAACTCTTTGTGTGGGCTTGCCATGGGCTAACCCCTATATATGACTACCTGAGAACACAGGGTTGTTGTCCTTCTCTAGGCACTGGAAGCCTCCCTTCCTCCCTGTGCAGGCACTACAATTGCAAAAAAGCTGCACTACAATAGCAAAGTTTCCAAAGGCCACGGAGTAGCAAAGGTGGTGCCGGCTTCAGGACACTCCACCAAGGCCACAGTTGGATTCACTACCCCATGTCAGCCATGCCCCTTCCCCCTGCATCAGCACGCCAACAGTGGGGTGGGGATGGCTGGTGCTGGACACGAATGCATTATCCTTCACCCTCTCCAGTCGGCAAAGTGTTTTGGTCACTGCCCTAGGCGCTTCTGTTCTCTTCCCTCACCAATATTCACTGGTGGGAGAGGGCGAGGGGCCACATGTCCAGTGCCATCCATGCCCCCTGCATTGGGGTGCTGATACACTGGAAAGGGGGATGACCACTGCAAGGTAGTGCACCTGACCTCAACAGCATGGGCGAGAGCAGCGGGGGGAAGGGATGATGGAGTGGGGGAGGAAGGGATGCCTGTGGGGGGGTGCCTTGGCAGCCCCCAGACCCAGGGACCTTTGTCGCCCCACTGTATCCCTACACACCTGCCAAAGACCACCATTTACACTTCCTTCCTGCTTTGTCGACAAAGTTTGTTTTTTGCTTCAAAAGCCTGTTCTCAGAGGCTGCTGTTCATCTGGGATGCCCCAAGGATGGCATTTGCCAGTGTCCAGACTGCAGTCCTTTTGTTATGCATGCTTGCAAGCTTGGTCTCTGAGCTCATTCCACCCAGTGGGTTGAAAGCATGCATGCACACGTTGTAGCTTACATGTGTCTGAAAGTCAGTATGGTAAGCACCCCTTCTTCCAAGTCATTGATAAAAGTGTGAACTCTGGCAAAAATTGATTGAGGGCTGAACTCTGGCACAAATGAAACCTCCTATGTCGCTCTTTTCTGAAGTGTGCAAGGCACTTCACATGAATTCTCGCAGCAAACCTTGCAACGTCCCTGCAGGATTGGTCGGTCAAAGTTTTTAAAAAGTGAACCAGCCAAGATGTGCTAATCTTACCTCCACACTCTTCCTGTCTTGCTGTGTTTTTATGTGAACGAATAAAGACTCGGCACAATGGCATAATGATTACAATTAAAACACACAATCTATTCTGGGCTCTTTATACCATTACAAAACCAATACCATTCTCCAAGGGTTTGTGTAAATTCAAAGCATTCACCATGTCCCTGTCTCATAACAAAAATGGGGCAGAAAATTAAAGACACACAGTGGCACAATAGTATCAGAAGTCACAATGACAGGACATGAATTATTTTAATACTTTACCAGCTGAGTTACTGATACTTCACAATTCACAAACACATTTTTCTATTACTACAGTGTCATGCTTTTATTGACTGGTATAAAAACACAATTTGTATTTCTTTCTTTCTTTTTTTTATCCCGCTGTGTTTCTATTTTACTGGAAATGTCCTGTAACAGGTATAACATCAGCTTAGATTACCAAGAAATCTATAAAATAGTTTCCTGCTACTACATTTTGTGCGGATTGAAAGAATACATTATGATTGCACCAAATCTTGGATAAAAATACAACTGTTACTCACTGGCAAGTGCAATTTATCCTCACCTGTTCAAAATTCTAGATGTATCCACTTCATTACTAAATGATGAAAGCAGTTCATTTCTGCACTGATATGCCGCACAGATGTATTATTAAAAACACGCTCTGGATGCCTGTGTCCCATATTTAGGTTGTCAGTTTTTTACACCCCACAATGGGGATAGAATGTTTTGATGCGACTGAAACAGACACCGCTAACTCCTGAGGTGCAAATTCCTTATCGGAGTCCTGAACGAGCAACTAGCATGGTCAACACAAATGGCTCTTAGGCTGAATGCCCTGTATCGCTAATTGTCAAGGCCCAGCTAGGGCTTGCTGGGCATACCTGAGCTTATATTCCCCAACTCAGAGGCTAAGGCCTGCAATGAAAGTCTCTGAAGATAATTTTCTGGGTCAGTTGAGATGAATGTGGCCCCCACCAGCCCACTACACGTGATTAGGGTGGGAATGTGCTCACCATGACATAAGAACATAAGAACAGCCCTGCTGGATCAGGCCCAAGAAGGCCCATCTAGTCCAGCATCCTGTTTCACACAGTGGCCCACCAGATGCTGCTGGAAGCCACAGGCAGGAGTTGAGGGCATGCCCTCTCTCCTGCTGTTACTCCCCTGCAACTGGTACTCATCATTAAAGGACACCCTAATGGCCCCTTTAAAAAATAGGGTTTTGCAGCACATGTAGAGGGGTGATTGGGATGATCACCCCTTACACACAAGTAAAAGGACATGCCAAGAACACATCAGCACATGATTGGGTAATTTAGGAGTGGGTGCAATGACACTGCAGCCTTATTGCATGTAAAACGGGCAGTGGGCTGATGGTCATCTGAATTGGCCCTCTGTTGACCAGGCAATGGCAGCAAGGCAGAATTGTAGTATGGTCTGATCTAGGGCATACCTTCCAACATTTCACCAATAAAAATGGGGACATGCCTGGGAAATAGAGGGTGTGGCCAAGCAACCTGAGAGGCATGACATACAATTCCATCTGCAAGCATGTCAAAAATGGAGGAACAAGGGCTGCCATACCTGGGTGGGCTGGTGTGTCAGGAAGCCAAGCCAAGCCAAAGTCACCGCAATCGAGGGTCAGGAGCCAGGAATCAGGCATTCAGGAGCAGGAATGGGCAAGGTCACAATGAGCAGGGATGGTGGTGGTGGTGTCAGAAGCCAGGAATCCAAAGAAGAGAACCAGAAGAAAGGGTACTTCCTCAACCAGGTTCTGCCTCAGCAAGAGGCAGAGCCAAACTGATGTCTTAAGCAGAGCAGCAGGAATGCTGCCCTGCTCAAACCTGGAATGTCTCTGGCCTTAGAGGACCTGGGTAGCTGGTGGTGGAAGGTGTGGTGCCTCTGCTTCAGCCTATGAGTCTGAGGACAAGGGGAGGGGAGTGTCCAGGATGCCAGCGTGTACAGGGGACCCTGGTGTTGGAGGCAGAGGCCCCTCAAACCTCGTGATCCTGAGAGTCCACTGTGTCAGACCCAGGTATGATGGGGTCAGGTTTGAAGTTAATGACTGTCTTATCCTGTGACTCCTCAGACTTGGATACTAGGACCAGAACTCATGATGGGGCCAGCTGTGTTTGACAGATAATCAAGAGAAATGTCCTTTCTCCTTGGTCTGCACATCCAGAATGCAATAAAGAGATTGTTGAGACTTATCAAATACACCAACCACTACTCCTTCCTGCTGATACACATAGGAACTAACAATACCATTGGAAGAAACGGGAAATGGATCTATGAGGCAGTGGGTTAAAAAGTGAGGGAGTTGGGGGTCTCACGTGGTGTTCTCATTGATCCTTTCAAAGGAACGTCAAGATGCAGGAACAGAATGCTGGATCCTGCAAGTAAACAGTTGGGTACAAAGATGGTGAGGCTGTTCTCACAACACACAGAAACCGGGCTAAGGGAGCCCAGCCTGGTTTCTCTGGATGGTGTGCTGCCACAACAGCAAGCTCGCTTAATTGCCCCCCTTAAATGGGGTTAGCGGAGCGAGTGCTCCGCTAATCCCATTTTAGTGGCTGTATGTCGCTGTGGCACAGCTCTGTGCCGCAGCGACTCACGAGGAGAGCCTGACCAGGAGGCTACAACAAGCCTCGTATCAGGAGGCTCCCTAGAATGGCCCGTGTGCACACTTGTGTGGGGCATTCTGGGACTTCTGGGCCCGGGAGGCCCCTGATCCCTGCCACCCCAACCAGCTCTGTGATGGAGCAGGTAATCGTGTGGGTGGTTGATCCAATCGTCCAGGGCGAGCTGTGTGCTCATGTGTGGGAAGGCTTAGTGAGCAGCAATGGAGTTTAGTCAACAGCTAACCTTCTCTCATGGAAGGTCTTCTGCAGATCCTTGAGAGACAAGATTGCAGGAAGCTTGAATTCTCTCCTGGAGTTTGGAGTGAGTTTAAGGGGGAAGGAAGCCAGGGCTTTTGGCTTTTGTGGCACCAGTTTGTTAGCTAGCTCACATTAGATTACTTTCTTTTGGTGTGCTTTGCAAATCCTTACAATTGTTCCTAGTTTCTTTATCTGTAACTTTATCTTTATTTTTATCCATTGAGGGCGCCACAAAAGTCTCTGTAACCTAAAGAGGCTTTTAAAGGTTCCTATATCCCTGTTCCTTGCAACTGGGGTGCTTTTTGAAGTGTTCTTGCAACTACTGAACTTTTCTTTTACCTGTAACTAAAAGCTGAGAAAGCCTCAGATGGATGCAGTCTGTAGAATTTTGAATAAAGCTTTACTCTTTTTGTTCTTTGTATTTTACCTTCCTCTGAGTGGATTTTTAACTCAGGAAAGGGGTTTTTACTCTGGTGCAAACATGTCTCAAGTTTGATTGCTCAGCAACTCCCTACCAAGTTTTCTCACCACGTGGAAGCTGCATGTAGAGGGTTTTTGGTACTTTCCCATTGTTAAAGAGAAGGAGAGTTTCCCTGGAATTTCATCCTCACTGGGGGTGGGGGTGGGGTAAACTCTGTTAAAAAGTGGGCATGATGGCAGCACTACTGAAGAAGCAGTTTAAGTTTAAAGGAATAGCCTTTGTTGAGAAAACATGGAGGGAATGATTCAGCATTTTTCTTCCCCTCACGTGAGCTTGCTTTGAGAGGCTGGGTTCAATCCGCTACAACATCTAGCTACCCTCAATGAATTTTAGTCTCTAGGTCCAGATGATTTACATCCCCAGTCTGCAACGTCCTGAAGGAACCTGCACGTGTGATTTCAGAACCACTACCTGCAATTTTTGAGAACTCCTGGAGAATGGGTGAAGAGCTAGAATACTGTGTGCAGATATATGCTTGGCTCAGAAAATGCTACTCAGTCATAAAAACTTAGGTAGCTGCCTTATATTGAGTCAGACTTTTGGTCCTTCTAGCTCAGTATTGTCTACTCTGACTGGCAGCAGCTTCTCCAAGGTTTCAGGCAGGAGGTTTCCCCCCCCCCCAGGAGTTCCCCCCCAGGAGTTCCCCCGCCCTCTCTGAAGATCCCAGGGATTGCACCTGGGACTTTCTGCATGTAAAGCAGATGCTCTACCTCTGAGCTACACCCCACCTCATTTCATTCCGTGTTCTAGGTTTTCAATCAGATCTGCATTTACAACAGAAAAGAGAACAAAATCCATGTGCCAGTTCTAAAGTCCCAAGTGTTGAAGTATTGTGTTTTGTGGAACTGTCATTGGTTACTCAATCAGCCAACTCTAAGCAATAGGTGGCCACATGTACCTTCTTTCAACATATTCAGTATTCTCTCTTCAGATGAAATACCTATAAAACCAATCAATGGACATACTATCCAGCAAATCAGAAGAAAAAATGGATGAGATTGCATCTTCATCTCCTCTCTCAGATGAAATGTTAGCTTCAAGTATTAAAGAGAAGCCCTCATATACTAGCAAAAAGCTCAATAAATTATACCAGTTAACTGCTGTCTATAAAATGAAATCTTCAACAGAATAGATCTTGGTGGATGATAAATTAAGTCGATTAAGGATTTGCATGGTAAAGATGAGCCTGGGAATAGAGTTCTTTTTAAGGTCTGTTACATGAGCTTATAAATGTTTGCCTTCTATGTAAAACATTGAAAAGGCCATTGTACGACCAGGATTTCAAAAGGGGTCTAAAAATCCTATGATGTACTCTCTGATGAAAGACATCAGTTAACAACAAAAGCTAACCTGGTGAGATGGGAAAGAGGAGGCTCATGAATCCACTTTCTGAATGTGGTACAGCAGGGGAGAGTGAATATAGAGGAAGTAAGAGGATGAGAGCTTGCAATGGCCATGTTGAAAGACAAAAGTGGTCTTCAGAAACTGTCATGGGTACTTGAAAGTAGAAAGACCAACCTTGGGGGCTTATAAGGCAAATAATCCTTAGCCACCCTCAAGTCAACAACTGTTTCAGAGAGGAGCAACCCTGAACATGAGCTGTGAGGAGCTTCCCTCCATGATCAACCAGCCTGACTGCAGTCAAGCCAACTGCCATGCACACCACGTACTTCCTATTTTTATCTGGGCACTTGAGAAACCAGGATGAAGGCTCCCAGATGAGCAGCCACAGCAGTAACAGAGTGGAGGGAGGCAGGAAGGGAGCAAGGACAGAGTACGCTGAGCATGGAGAAAGAGGAAAACAAGCCAGAGACCTGCTAGGTAGGAGGCGAGCCCTGCCCACTTGACTTCCACCCAAGACACTGTGGTGCCCCTCAAGAACTACTGCCCTAGATTACCAACTAGGTCTACCTAGTGGGTGAACTGTTCCTAGATTTGCCCTGTTATTTCTTCTCTCCTCCCTATTATGAGATCATGGGGGCTTCCATTGCACACCAACTTCCAAGAAATATATTGGTTTAGATTATGTATATATCAGTGGCGGTTGGTGCAGGCACCGCCAGAGGGTGGCGGTGGCAGGAGGCACCTTATATTGTAAATTAGTAGGTGCTTACCTCTCTTCCTGCCGCACCTAAAAGCTGTTCAGAGCAGTGGCGTGAGGCTCAGCACCCGCTGCAGCATAGGATCAGCTCTGCCACTCAGCTGGCCTCTGCACATGCGTGGAGGTGATTGCTGGCCACACAAATAGCCTCCACCAGCTAAGTAGCAGAGCCAATCCTGTGACACAGAGGGGGCTGGGCAGTGCACCACTGCTCTGAACAGCTTTCAGGTGTCGCGGAAAGAGAGGTAATCACCTACTAAATTACAGTTTAAGGTGCCTCCTGCCACACACACACACACACACACACACACACACACACACCAGTGGTATCCACACCAGCCGCCGCTGGTATAGATTTATTGATCTACCATGTTTGAATCCCAAACTTCCTAGTAGTAAAAGGTAACCCAAAGTTTACTATGTCTCTTGTTACAACCATAGTTACATTTTTAGTGCAGTCTCATGCCTCTATTTTATATTTTAAACCATGTTATGCGAGTAATGCATTTTAGCACCTTTTATATTCCTTATTGTATATTTTAAATCATCTTATGATACTAGGGTGTCATAGAGCGTAAAATCTATTGTCTCGCCTTAAGTGGCCCAGCAGGGAAATGCTTGACTAACAAGCAGAAGGTTGCTGGTTTGAATCCCTGCTGGTACAGTGATATAGGAAGATGCTGAAAGGCATCATCTCATACTGTGTGGGAGATGGCAATGGTAACCCGCTCCTGTATTCTACCAAAGACAACCACGGGGCTCTGTGGGCACCAGGAGTTGACAATGACTTGACGGCACACTTTACCTTTTACCTTACTTAGGTTTTAAAATGTACTTTATGCTGGTCTGTGACCGTAATAAAGACTGATTGATTGATTGATTGATTGATTGATTGAAGCTTCCTCCAAGGAAGTCAGGGCATTTTAGCACACAGTAACCCTATGAGGAGGGTTAGGCCAAGAGAGAGAGAGGCCTCGTTCACACAGTCATTCCAATCTAGGTTTAATGTGGGATACTGACTAGCATGATTGTGTGAGCCAAGGCAGGAACCTCAGATCTCAGACTATAAAGCACCTTGGCATGGGTTCACACAATCATGCTAGTGTTGGTAATGCACATTAAACCTAGATTAATTTCAAGCAACTGTGTGGAACAGGATATAATAATTTGAATTGCTTCATCCCATCATGTGATGCATTCATCCCTTCATGAAATAGGATGTACTAGTGTGAATTGCCCACGGGATTAAGCCCATAATGAAACTCACCCAGTGAGGCGCTTCACACGATTACTGTGAAGCGCCTTGATGAAGTCTGTGGGGAAAGTGGGCTTAGCCCGCTCTCCCTGCAGATGACCATGCTCAGAGTCCTGGGTGGCTGGATTGGCTGCACATACAATTGCCGGCTCCGTCATGGAGCCAGTGGGGGCTGCGGGGATCAAGCCCCCCCGCAAGAATCCTAGGATGCCCCGTTTGAGTGTGTGGGGCATTCTGGGGTTGCCTACTCATGTGTCACTGCACTCCACACTCACACATGAGCAAGGAAATGAGGGTAATATAGCGCTTGCTCTGTTAACCTCATTTAAGGGGAGGGTGGACTAGGCGAGCTAGCCGCCTGGGAACCACCGGGCTCACCTGCGAGGTGACTTGGTAAAAGGCAGCTTTCTATGTTCCTAGGTCCCTTCAAATCATAATCTGAACCAAATATTTTGGCCATTCTACATATCCTTTAATATGATCATGTTCCTGCTCAAATATCCATGTATGCTCCACTGCGCACACAGAGCTTCTGGATGAGCATCTTCTCTTTTCACCTCAATGGAGAATGCAGCTTTGCACATGCATTTGTTGCCATGCACATTGGGCTCTTTCCATTGAAGTGAACAAGTAAGTTATTGGTTCCTATGTGCATAGGAACCTAGGAAATTGCTCTATACAGAGCCAGATCATTGGCCCATCTAGCTACACATTGTCTACACAGACTGGCAGACTGGCTTGTCCAAGGTTGCAGGCAGGAGACTCTCCCAGCCCTGTCTGGAGATGCCAGGGAGGGAATTTGGAACCTTCTGCATACAAGCAGTCCCATCTCCTAAGGGGAATATCTTACAGTGTTTAAACATGTCTCCCCTTCATATGTGAACCAGGGCAGACCATGATCATGCTTGCTATCACAAGATCAACAGGCTGGAGCACCCTGCAAAGAATTATTGCACTGGGAGAACATTTCCAGTTGTTACTATTACAGACATTGGGCAAGTTCAGAAGCTGAAGCCAATCGGAACCTCACTTCAACCCTTGGGTTCAGAACTTGGGGTCTCTGAAACAAATAGGTAAGGACAAACCAAAATTGGTGGATTCAGATGTCACAACCAGTCTTGGCGTATCCTAACCTAGAAAGGAACTGCTTAGTTTTATTTACTACACTTATATCCTGTTTTTCCCCCAAGGAGCCCAGAGAGGTATACATGGTTATGTTTATCTCACAACAACCTTACGAGGTAGTTTAAGTGAGAGAGAAGCGACTGGCCCAGAGTCACCCAGTGAGGGATGTCTGAATGGGGATTTGAACTAGGGACTTCCCAGTCCTAGTCCAATACTAACTGCCACTCATTCAGGGCTGGGAATGGGGAATGCACATTCCCTGAGCTGAGGGAGGGCACACAGAGCTCAGCTTCAACAGTGTCTGAGACAACTCAAAACAGTTTGCATTAGGGGTATATAAGCTTTCCTATCACACTGTCTATAGTCCCCATGAGAATAAATGGATTGCAGTTGGAATCTATTATGGAACATAATGAGGCCATCCATATGATCATGAAGATGAGGGTAGAAGGCAATATACCCAGGGATTCACAGTCATGAGCTAGGGGTATCCTTAGAAAGCCCTGGAGGGGTGTAGGCCTGGGGCCAATCAGCCAATGCAGGGCCCACTTCCAGTTAATTTTAATAGAAGCTACAAGAGCGGGGCCCCAAGGACAGCCCGGGTGTAAACCCACGGGAATCCCTCCAACCCAGCTTGCTCAAATCTGGGTAACTCTACCCTGCTTTTTACCCAGGTAGTATGAAAAGTGAGTGTGCCTACTACAATGTTTTGGTCATCTGGGTGCATTTGCCTTTGGTAGTAGGTCTCGGGAAGCAGCAGCCATGATTGTAATAGAGCACTGTGGCTACAGGAGCTGGCATCTGTGAATGTGCCGTTCTGCAAAGCACACTCTATGATGCTTTGCTTGCAATGCCTTCAGTAGGGCTGGGCCCACTTCCTGCCCCTTCATGGCCAATCAAGGGACAGTTGTTGGTATAATCAACTGTGGCCGGTCTCCTGGCAAAATGCATTCTGGGATAGCTCTTTCGATCCTTGGAGGACCCAGCTCCCAATTTCAGTAATGAAGATCACTGCTTTCTGGGTCATATGGGTGTTGGGTTTGCAAGCCCAAACAGGTTCTGCTTGTCTGTGTGGCAACCAGACTAGAAACTCTTAAACTGCGCCAATGCCCCCCCCCGCCCCCATTCATGTGAAAGGGCTTAATATTTTGATTGAACAAAGGAACAGAAGGAGTGGAAAACAAGAAAGGGTGAAACAGAGAAATAATAAAAGAAGAGAAAGGGGGAATCCCCTTATTCTGGAGGAACTTTCAGTCAAAGCACAGCTTTACCTCTCACCCACTGTATGGTGAAACTACTGTTTGAGTCAGATTGCTTGGCAATCCTAGACATCCTCCTCAAGATTTCTAATTTACCCCCCTGTCTGCTGTGTACAAACACATCCTTGTCGATGCTACATTTTTTAAATGTAATGGAAACCAATAAACTCTGCCGCCAGCCAACCAACTGTGTTGCTGTGGAAATGTCAACCTCTATTATCATTAAGCATCCAGTTAGGTGAAGGAAGTCAATATCTGATCATTAATATTGGCAAATGATGGGGAGGAAAAAACATGTGGTCAATTTCTCATTTGTTAGAGCTTGGCATTTTGCAATAGCCCCGCTCTTGCTAGTGGAGGAGGCAGGGATGCTAATTTTGGCTGATGTTTAATTAGTCACACATTCAGTTCTTGTTTGTAGTGCTCTAGCTGGATCAGGCCTGTGGACCTGATAGTTGGATTTACATTAACGTGTCCTCTCCCACAGAAAAAAAGCAATCTTTTGGTGGACAGATTATGCAGAAGCTTCATTGTCATACTGATTTTAATATTAGGGGTTCATAGAAGTCCTGGTGATCCAATACGCTCTCTAGCCCAGTAGACATATGAAACCATATTCTACTGAGTCAGACCATTTTACTTTTGCTCAGCAGTGCTGGCTCAAGGATTGGTGGCACTCCAGGCAAAGCCTGGCTTTGGTGCCCCCGTCTCCTTCACCCACGTGAGTGGGCACGTCCCATCACATGGTCCTCATCACCCACCTGGCCACCGCCTCCTCTCCTTGCTGCCTCCACCCGTCACACCTGCTGCTTCTGGCTGCTTCTGAGCAGCTTCTCTACCAAGCTTCTCGGCCGTTTTCCTTTTTCTCAGCATTGCCAAGCAAAAGCCTTTCCTAATCCTGCTGCCTTTCATCATTTTGACTGGAGGTGCTGAGGATTGAATTGGAGACTTTTGTATCATTTCTGCATGCAAAGCAAGTGTTTTATCACTGAGCCCCCCTCCCAGTTCAGACAAAGAGAGCCACCCACCCAAATAGGTCATGTGCTATTCCTTCCATCTGGTGGGTTGGCAGGTAGAGATGATGCCTCTGGAACATGCCTTGATCAGGTGTGAAGAGAAGGAGATTTGGACTCTTCACCCTGAACCATTTCCCCACCAAGCAGCAGTTCCTCAAGCTGCTCAGTGCCTCAAACGTCCAGTCTTCTCCAATAGCACCTTCAGCTTTGGGATTTTCATCAGGGAAACAACACAGGAGGTGGAAGAATCCAAATCCTCCTCCCACAACACCACAGTCCCAGTCCAGATGGCCTCCTTGACAGGTGCTATTTCTAACTAAAAATGAGAACAAGAGAGATAATCACATGGAAAATGTATCAGCTAGCTTAGATCTCTCTTTTGGGGGGCATGTGTTACAAGTCGCAATTTGTGGTTACTTCTGCACTGGTTTTAGGGTTCCTCCCACTGCATGATCCTGCTCATTCGGCGATCATGTAGTGCATGTGATGATTTCATGGCACCATGAAGCCAGCCAGATTTGGCTACCTGAATAAAACATCTCATTCCGATCTTTCAGAGAAGGCAGAGGAGCTGAGCCAACAAGGCTCCGTGTAGTACTGACAGGCAGATCAATGACCAGCAAGGGAGCTGTCCAGCAGAAGGTCAAGTGCTGAGCAGGAGAGGAGCTGTCCAGAAGGGAGCTAGACCTAGAAGCTGTTCTAGAGAGCTGTTGCTCCAGCAGCAAGTGAGAATTTATGTAGTCAGTCTGGGTGCCCCATCTTTCCTAGTGGGGTCCTGAATCTGACCATAAATAAAGGAATCCTTCTCCTGAATAGGGCACTGCACCATTAGGTCCTTGCTTAGAGAGTCTCTCTCTGGGAAGGAGAGCTCCCCTTGTGGTAGTGAGAATGAATTGCTCCCTTTTCTAAGCAGGGTCCTTCCTGGTTTGCAGTTGGATGTGTGATTACTTCTGAGTACTACCTGCTTCCCCTGGGGGATGGGGTTGTAAGCTCAGTGCTAGAGCATCTGTTTGCATGCAGAAGGTCCTAGGTTCACTCCTTGGCAGCATCTCCAGGTAGGGCTGGGAGAGAGACCTGCCTGAAATTTTGGAGAGCCCCTGCCAGTCAGTGTAGACCAGGGTTCTCAATGTTTGGTCTCCAGATGTTATTGGACTTCAACTCCCATAATCCCCTGCCCCAGTGACCTTTGGTTGGGGTTTATGGGAGTTGAAGTCAAATAACATCTGGGGACCCAATGTTGAGAATCCCTGGTGTAGACAATAATGAACTCAGAACCACTGGTCTGAGTCAGTGTAAAGCAGTTTCCTATGTTCCTATGGCTCCGTACTGATTGTGGGGAAGCAAAGTTAGGGAGTAAGGCAAATTCAGGCATGGTACATCCTTCGATTCTGTAGACTCCCTGGGCAGGGTATTATTCTGGATTATGGTCTCAGAGTTTCTCTTAAAATGTGTTGTCTCCCTGGGCCTACTGTGTGGTCCTCTTATGATGCCTCATCCCGCTCCTATAACTCTGGAAAGCTGGAAGGCCCTGACACAGTATTACTGAAGAAAAATGAATGCATCTCTATCCATCGGAATTGGGTGAGGGGACATGTCCCCATTGCTAAGCCAACCAGTCTGATGCTCTTGATCTTGCTATGCTGTAGTGGCAATTTTGCTGCCCACCAGCACTGCATGGCAAGACATTGGCCTTGATTCAGTCCAAGTCATATGTAGGTGAGCCTGATTGGTTGGTTGTGGCAACAGTTTGATGGGGATGGGCCTTGAGGTGTATATTCTGCCATCAAAATCAACAGAGCTGGATCAAGAAGGAGAACAGCCAATAGGTTGTCTTAGAGACATGGACACATTCTTTCTTCACCTGAAACCCAACCCCTCATGAATAGTTTTGCATCCTGTCATGAAGATGTATGGAAAACCACTGAGTGGGATATTATTCATAGGGGACAAAATGATTTACACAAAATATCCTCCCATTTAAGCTCCACATTTATGTTATCAAGCCTGTTTAGTGCCTGCTATTTTTTCTCATTGTTTCTTCCACTGTTGTGAAATGTGGTGAGGGGGAAAATAAATGCACCTAGCTGGAAGCATAACAATATGACAATATGCAAGTCATATTTGGGAGCATCAAAGTGTTGAGGCCATGGAAATTATGCAGATCGGGCATAATTAAGGCATACATAAATAAGGCATACAGTCAAAGAACTTTCAGACCCTCTGGGTCTTTTGAAGAGTGTTAATTCAGGACATTAGATACAATTTTTTAACTTTTTCATGCTAATAATGGTTTCGTAATAAAAAAACCTCGTTAGCAAAGGTGACAAATATGAAAGTCTATTGAATGAACATTTAAATTCAAAACTCTTTTGAGTGCGCCCTGGGATATATTTACACAGCCGATGACTCTCTGATGTTATTAAGTAATTTATTTGAGAAAAGTCTCCATTCATGAGTTTACATAAGGACAATATCAGGTTTACTGAGGCTTCTGTTGTCAGTAGAGCAAATCCCTAATTTACACTGATTATTGCTTTAAGATTTTCATTAGGTTGTTCAATATACTGCTTGATATATAGAGTGTCAGTTTCACAAGCCCAAAGTACCCATCCAGGAGAAGAATGTTAAGTGTGACATAAATAATGCTACTTACATTAACTAAGGATTAGCTCAGTATAGGAAAATAAAAGAAATTAATAATCTTTCATTTTACTTCAAAGGAGCACATTCAATGCAGTTACTGGAAAAATCCTCATTTTCTTGAATATTCTTTCAGGATAAAAAAAAAAAAGGGAAATTCAGAACTGTACAATGGTATGCATGTGTAACCCACATGCATAGCATGTGCCAACTAAACATTTGTTGCTTAGAGTCACATACCATGAAGGCTACAGAGAGTGGGAGAAAATCCTCAGAACTGGGAATCCGACAACACGATTGCAGAGGAGTGTTCTATTCATTGGGGAAGACTCTGTGGGGAGTAGCAGTGGAGTCTGTGGGAAGCATCTCTGGCAAGGGGGAGAGAAATGGGTCTGCTTGATCAGGGTCTGGGTTCTAGAGGAGTCTGGATTGCTCACGACTTTTCTGATTGTTGACAGTCCCTTTCAACATAATCTAACATAGTACGACATTGGCATGGCTTGAATTCTTGAACCATTTTTGCACAGAATGTTCATTCTTTTAGAATTGCACACATTTTTTTTAGCCTTGCACATTTTGTGACTGGTTGCAGATTTTAGTTAATTATTTATTTTGAAAGTTCTGAATTGTTTTGCTGCGGGTTCAGCGTCCCTTTGTTTGGTGGTGGTTGCTTTTCCTTGGTGCCACTTCCCTTTTTCTTTGCCCTCATTGTCATCAGTCACATTTGCCCATGCTGCTCTATAATCCAATTGGTTGTGTAGACCCTGCCCTATTCAAGCCATTGCTCAGAGGGGACAACAACAACAACAACAACAATTTATATACTGCTTTATATTTTATATACTGCTTTTCAACAAAAGTTTCCAAAGTGGTTTACACAGAGAAATAATAAATGTAAGTCGTAAGTAAGAAAGATGGATCCTTGTCCCCAAAGGGTTCACAATCTAAAAAGAAATGTAAGATAGACACCAGCAACAGTCACTGGGGGTACTGTGCTGGGGTGTGTGTGGATAAGGCCAGTTACTCTCCTCCTGCTAAATAAAGTGAATCAGCACATTTAAAAGGTGCCTCTTTGCCCAGTTAGCAGGGACCATAGAGTGCGCTGTGCAGAGAGGCACATTCACAGCTAGCAGCCCCATGAACCACAATACTCTCATGAATATGGCGGCCAGCTGCTGGGACCTGAAAACACTGGGAAAAGTGGACACAAGATTGACAAATCTAGGTACTGGGCCCCCTGCTCTTCACTATTCTGGGTTAAGATCAAGTGTTAGATGCAGGGTTACTCAGATTTGGACTACCAGGGCTTGGGGCATTTGCTCTGGTTCACATGCTCATGCAACCTTGGGTTAGAGGCAGATAAACTAGGTTTAGCAGATTATGTGAAGAGGTTTTATAACTTTTTGCAGGAAGAAAAAACCTTGTAGTCTTTCAATGAATGCTGCTTTTCAGGGAACTGATGCTACTTTGAAAATGTCCTGACAGAATGCTTCCTGGAAGGAAGCTATTTCTCCAGACTGCTCGGGACTTCAACAGCAGCATCAGAGGGCTTTGGATAGGCGTGAACAGCAGGTCCCCCCAAGTATCTCTCTTAATTGTCCCAATATGGAAAATGAGCCATGGACCGCCTCCTTCTGATCTGTGCAAGAGGCCCCATCCTCAAGTAATGGTTACATCTGGTGCTGCTTGGCAGCACACTTCCTGGAAGGGGGCGCTTTTTCTTCTGGCCCCATAAGACTGCAGTTGCAGCGTGTGATGAAACATGGGTTACTCTATGCTTTCCTGGGGTCTACCCTCAGTAGAGAGATTGCTCTGATCCCAATCTAGGAGTACACCAGGTAGGCTGCTACTTTGGCAGGATAGCCGCCAGAGAACCACCGGGCTTGCCCATGAGCCCACTGATTCTTACGATGGGGAAAAACCGGGCTGGGCTTCTTTAGCCCGGTTTCCCCCCCATCGTGAGAATAGCCTCAATATATTATTGAGAAAACAACTCAACAGTAGTGAATGACCTTACGTGGCACATGGGGAAGAGTTTTGCAAGTAACCCCCCAGAAGCCTTTAAACCAGACTCAAGCCACTTCTAAGTATATGAACTTTATTAAGAAACAAGAGTTGCACACAGAATAAGAAATTGGGGGAAATTCTGGAAGTAAAGAAAGGCACGCAGGAATTCAAAAGAAAATACAAAAACATTAACTAACTAACTAGCCCTGAATTTTACCTTAGTCTAGCAATAGGCAGGTCCTTGGCTGAGAGAGCATTAATCCCTACAGCTTCTCATTTTCTGGACACTAGTATCAGCTGGTGACAGGGTGCCCAGTTGCTGGCAACTCATGACTGTACTAGAGTCCAGTCATAAAGCCTTTTGTTCACCAGTAGAGTCAGTACAGGCACTAGTACAGTTGTGCTGATGCCACGTGTGGGGTTATTGGGATGTACACTACCATGAAGCTGCATGGGATGGTGGAGAGTAAGTAAGGACCTGGTATCCTTTTTCTTAAAGTTCCTGGCCCAAATTACCTAAAAGTGCTAGAACCATGGTTTGAACCATGGTCCGTGCACAACCCTAATCATAGGCAGCATCACTGGATGTCACTGAACCATGATCAGGAAGCAGGGCAAAGTATGGCCTGTACCTCTCATACTGACAGGGATCTTCTATCAGTTGGGATGTGTCTCTGGGAGCACAGCATTCTTCCAGGTGCCCTAAAAATAGAGAAGCCCTCCCTCCACACACATCCTCTGCTTGATATAATGGCAGCCATTTTGCCAGTTTACAGAGGAACTCCAAGACCAAAACCAAATATTATACAAGTTCTAGGAAGAACTAATCTGCCTACTTTCCTTTCACTGTGCCTATAACCGGACTAAATTTGGTCCAAATTGGTTAGACAGTTCACAAGTTAGCCCACTTGTGCCTCAAATGTTCATGCATCTGCCATCTTGAAATGGGGTACATAACAGCATCACAAACTATGTGTTTGAGGTGTCCCTATGTATCCCTACAACTGTACCAAATTTGGTCCAAATCAGTTCCCACTTGTACCTCAAATGTTCACATGTCTGCCATCTTGAATTGGGGTGGATAACATCATCACAAGCTACGCCACTGAGGTGCCCCATGTTTCCCTACAGCTGTAGCAAATTTGGTTCAAATTGGTCCACAAGTTAGCCTACGTGCAGCTCAAAGGTTTACACATCCACTATCTTGAATGGGGTGGATGACATCATCACAGATTACACCATTTACAAATGTATCTGATTTGGTTCATATTGGTCCAGGCATTGCAAAGTTGATCGGGGCAGGGGACACACACACGGAATGCCAGGTGATCTCATAAGCCTACTGGAAAGTAGGCTAAAAACTCTACAGACTTCCCCTCTAAACATAAATATACATATACATATAAATGTATGCAGCCACACATAAAAAGGTGAACACACAGCTCAGGAAAGTATGAGAGGAGTAAAAAAACACACACCAAAGAAAAACAACCAACCCAGAATTATACATTCTGGTCTCTCTCTCTCTACCACTCTCTGTGAGAGACAGAGAAAATGTTGGCCAGTATTGGCAGGTACAGAAAATGTTTAAGAGGGTGAAATAATGAGTTCAGCCATGGACATCTTGAGCTTTAAATTATAAGAATTTATAATTTAGAATTAAATTAGATTAGTTCCCACTCGCTCGGCGAGGTCATTAAGAACCCTCTTAGCTGGCTGCTTTGGCTGGTGAATGCCTGACAGGTGAGGAAATGAAAGTCAGAACGGAAACAGAGATACAATAGTAAAGGGGAGCATTCGCTTAAGAGAACAAGCCATTCATTTAAGAGGATTATTGATAAACAAAAGCAACCAAGAAACCTTCCGATCTACCCATACGGGTCTGAATATTTTAAAAAGCCTTTTCAGAATCAGCTTGTGGGGATGGAAGGGATGCTGTTACTCAAATGGGTTAGGGGTTGCTGAGGCTATACAGAAGTCTTAGGGCAAGGTGTTGATTTGGGCAGAGTTTCCCAACCTTGGGATTTCAGATGCTGTTAGATTACAACTCCCATCATTCCCAGCCACAATGGCCTTTGGGATAATGGGATTTGTACACCAACAGCATCTGAGGACCAAGGTTGGGAACTCTTGGTTTAGAGTAAGGAATATATATTCTGTTATCAAGATATATGTAGCCTCATGCTAGGGCAGTTCATGCTATCACAATTAGGGTAGGAGAAGCCTCCTACCCTAATTCGGGAGCTGTGCATGCTTCTGTCTGCTAATCATCTGTCCAATAAAACCAAGGCCAGAGGCACCATCCAGGAAAGTGTGCTAAACAGCACCTGGGGTGGAAGGTTCCCTCCTACCCAGCAGGTGTACCCAGGCCTTTAATCAAGTGGGAGGGAAAGTCCTCTGAGCCAGCTACGGCTTAGCAAATGATCATGAATGGTGTCTCCAGCCTGGGATTTAACTGAGAGACAATTGACAAATAGGAGTGCGTACAACTCCCGAATTAGGAGCTTCTCCTACCCTAACTATGATCATGAGAACTGCCCTAATGAGTCTGTAGTTCTCTAGTATTGGTTCTTCTGGTAAAGCTTCTCCAGGTCTCAATGGTATGGCCTTTCCTGACTCTGTGAGCCTTTTCTCATGAGCAAGTTGGAGAGCTTGAGGGCAGGCAGCTGGGAAGACAGCAGAAGCTCACCTTCCCCACAGATGATCTTTGAGTTGTTGTTGGGTGCACAAATCGCGTGCCCAGACGATCCGCTGCTGCCCCAGGCAGCATGGAGATGTGAGCATCAGGATGCATCATCCTAGCCCCCAGAAATCGCACAATGCACAAAGCAAGTGTGTGGTGCATCCTCCCAGTGATGGGCAGGCTCCTGACAGTGTTTCAGCGCTGGCTGAAAGCTTCCAGCACTGATGTACAGTCAAGTAAATGGGGTGAAGGGAGCACTCGCTCTCTTAGCCAGGTTTGCTGCTGAAGTGTCGCTAGGAGCTGCTCAGCTCCTGGTGGTCGCCATGGGCAGCCAAGCCCGGGCTTAGCTGCCCTAGCCCAGTCTTGGCTGCTCATGAGAGCAGCCTCATTGTCTGAGATCCTTTTAACTGGAGATGCAAGGGACTGAATGGAGAACCTTGGATACGTGTGGTGTACACTTGCTCTATGGCTCCCCACTATATTTCTGTAAAGAGAGTGTTCCTTTTTCAACCAGTTGAAAGGGCCTGTCTGGGACTGAAGCCTGGATTTCCCTCCCAATGGGTCTCCTTGGGAGGAGGCTGGCTCATGAATTGGCTTTTGATCGAGGCCAGCCTGAGATCCAGGAAGGGGGTGGTCCTTTTTGGGTACTAGATGGTTCTTGGCTACTAGGTTCTTTGCTACTAAACCCCTGCTAACTTGGCAAAGAGGCACCTTTTAATGTCGTGATTCTCTTTATTTAGCAGGGGGAGAGTAACTGGCCCTATCCACCGCCAGCACTATACTTCCAGTGACTGTTGCTGGTGTCTATCTTATGTTTCTTTTATATTGTGAGCCCTTTGGGGACAGCGATCCATCTTATTTATTTATTATTTCTGTGTGTAAATTGCCCTGAGCCATTTTTGGAAGGGTGGTATAGAAATTGAATGAATGAATGAATGACCCCTCTGAGGCTCTTGGCTACTAGGCAATGCCTATGTGACAACCCCTCTTCTGCGTTGCTGGATCTGGGCACGGACACCTGTCCCCCCACAAGTGAGGCAGACATCTAAAGCTCGGTCCCACACTGTGCTTAGGATGTTGCTCTAGCTTTTGAGGCACAATCCCCACTGCCAGAGCTGTAGCAGAAGATCAGATTCCCCCATGAGCAAAACTGCAATAAGAGCAGATGTTTATATAAGCTATCAGCATGCACAGTAAGATGTTACAGAATAAGGCACTTTAAAAATTAATGATGAACTGCTACTAGGGAAGGGAAGTTGCTTTATACACCTTAGCATTAAGTTATCTCCTGTCTTTGCCATGTGTTCCAAATCTGTTGCATTTGTCATCTAACAGTGTCTCTGGATCTATTATTATTGTTGTTATTATTTTCTATCCCGTTTGCTACTTTGTTCCTTCTGCCCCTTTCAAAAATTAGCTTGACTAATCAGAAATCACTTCTTCTCATAGCTCATTACCCAGATATGGGGGAGAATGCTTGTTTACCGAGAGAAGTAATTGGATTAAAATATTGCAAAGAGAGAAATCGTAACCATAATGAATTTTTTTTAAAAAGAGAGACGACGTACAAGCAGCGTGAAAACTGACAAAGACCAAAGCAAATTAAAGACCCTAATGAACGAAAATGCTATAAATAGGCAACAATATTTAAGGCATCATTTTTCTTTGTAGCCTACCTAGAGCTTCTCATCCAAGTAAAGGCAGCTAAATGTCTCACAACAGGGAGAGCAAGATTTATGTATTTACAAGATGATGACCAGGTAAACTATTGATTGTGACTTTAATTTATCTTCTGGGCCTTGCTCATTTTCACAGAGCTTGGCTCCATGGAATTTTTGCAACAGTCTTAAATATTCTGTCCTCAGTCCTGTTGTTCATGTGCAGATTTGCTGGGGATGTAGGTGCAGAGCCCTCTTGAAAAAGCAGCAATAGTGTTGATTCGCTGCTCAGTGAAGGAGGGGCTGAATCCAAGCCCCTGCTTTCAGAAAAGGGGTCTGTGTGCATAGCTGGACCGGAGAGAGCAACTACATGCCCTGCTACTGTGCACATATGGCCCCTACTTGAATCAGGGTGCCTGACTACAGTCCAGAAAGCTTAGGAATACAGGAAGCCACCTTACACCGAGTCAGACCATTGGTCCATCTAGCTCAATATTGTCTACAAGGACTGGTAGCAGCTTCTCCAAGGTTTCAGTCAGGAGTCTCTCCTAGCCCTACCTGGAGATGCTGCCAAGGAGTGAACCTGGGACCCTCTTCATGCAAGCATGCCGATGCTCTTCCACTGAGGTAACAGCCTCATCCCTTAAGGGGAACACCTTACAGTGCTCATATGTAGTCACCTATCCAAATGCAAACTAGGGTGGACTCTGGTTTATATTGCATACCTGCTAGTTGCTACCACAAGCCCAGCCCTCCTCCCCTTCATGAGAACTTCATGATGAGAAGTCTGGGCTTCATAAGAACATCACAGTGTACAGACAGGACCTGCCCCATTGTTCCATGTCATGACATGCTAACTGAGATTTTGAAAGAGATTGCAAAAGCAAATGAGAGTGGATTCATGGTGTCTCATTGAAAATCTCATTTGCTATCATAGAATCCACACTCTGAACATCTAAGAAACAACAGAACCCTGTACCCCATGGGTTAGAAACCCATGGGAGTGGTTGGCACCCTATGTGCACTACACCACCACTCGCTCTGGGCCACCCCAGCACCCCCCAAGTGCACTTATGGGGCTGCTGAAAGCTCCATTATAACTTATAATGAGGAAAAACCTTAAAGACGCGTAAACTTCAACAATTCACCAAAAAATCAGCCCTCTGCCCAAATCCTTTGAAAAAATTCAGGTAGCTTCCTTGCCCCTACCCTGCACTACCACCAACCCCACACCGCTCTAGGCCACCCCCTTCCCCCCGACGTGAAGCGATACACCCTCCATTATACCTAATGGGGGAAAACCTTAAAAACGCGTAAACTTCAGAAATTCACCAAAAATCAGCCCTCTGCCCAATCACTCTGAAATTGGGGTGGTAGCCTCCACCCATTGGGCACTACCACCCCACCCCACTCTTCTTCCCCAGATCCCACTTTCTGCCCCCAATCTGCCCCAAAGACACTAAAACTTCAAAAATTCTCCAAAAATCAGTCCTTTGGCCAATCCCCCTGAAATTTCGGTGGTAGCCTCCACCCATTGGGCACTACCACCCCACCCCACTCTTTTGGCCCCAGGGCCCGTTTTTTAATCCAAATCAATTCAGATTCAGATTAATTCAGATCCGAAACGAATCGGGGGTGATTCGGATGGGCCAGATTTGGATACAAAACAGAATGGGGGTGTTTTGATTCAGATCCAAATCGAAACACTGAAAATCCAATTGCACACCCCTACTTCTGACTACAAACAGACAAACATCTGCCACACAATACACCAGATATAGCTGTAGTCGAGAAGAAAGAAATACAAGTTAAAATAATCGACATAGCAATACCATGGGATAGCAGAATAGAAGAAAAAGAGATAGAAAAAAATCACAAAATACAAAGATCTACAAATTGAAATTGAAAGGCTGTGGCAGAAAAAGACCAAAATAATCCTAGTGGTAATTGGCACCCTAGGTGCAATTTCAAAACAACTTGAAGAGCACGTCAACACCATAGGGGCCACAGAAATCACCATCAGCCAATTACAAAAAGCAACTTTACTGGGAACAGCCTATATTCTTCGACGATATCTATAATAACAACAACATTGATAACAAAATTTAGGCATCCCAGGTCCTTGGGAAGGACTCGATGTCTGGATAAAACAAACCAGTCAATAACACCTGTCTGACTGTCTAAACAAGAAATAATAAAAAATTAGAGTAGACAAAAATACTAGCCTAGATGGACCAAGTCAAAGGCAGGTTCATCCATAGGGCATATACAGAAACCCTCCCAAAATACACAGAAACTTTCCCACAGCACACAGAGCTGTGCTGTGGAGAAATATTGCATACCCCACAATATTTTCCTCCTAGAATGTACTACTCTTTCATACAATCCAACTAATTATAAGAAGAACCAGTACTTTTGTACATAGCATTAGCTGCAGAGAAGCTGGGGACACGTGATAGGGGTTTATAGCATTACTGTTACTATCAGGTGAGGCCTGTCGTTGACTGGGCAAAGTCATTTTGCATAGATTACACTTACAAGGAAGTTCAAGAAAATAAATATATGTTTTATTAATATGCTTGCAGTTTGAAATTGGTAGGATTTCAACTTCAAACATTATCCATTTTAGTGAGTAATGACCATTTATAGTAAGTTTGAATCATAGTAAATTTGAATCTGGGAAAGATCTGCTTTTCTTGGACATTATGTCATTTTGGAACTATTATTTCCATGCATGCAGTTGTGTGATGCGGCATCCATTAGTTCCAGTGGACAAAGCATCACACAATTGCATCCGCAGAGTGCTTATGATGCAGTGCTGGGACCCTGCAGCATGGCCCCATCGGCAGTGCCCACGTTGGTGCTTAGATTTGCACATTGGTGGGGGCGGTGCCCCAGTTGCCCGCATTCCCCTGCACAGTGTGCTAGCCAGTGTACAGCTCTTTGCTTTATTTCCAAGGCTGAATGAACAACAGTGTTAACTGTGTGGAGAGACTGAAACCAGCTTCAGATGCTGGATTCTGTTTGCTATTGTTAATGTAATGTAGTATTGGTTTTTATTGTATTTTAATTGCAACTTGTATATTGCACATCACACTGAGGCTGTTTGGGGCGAAACACAGTTTTATAAATACAACCAACCAACCAACCAACCAATCAGAACTCAGCCAAATTGGCACCTGATGACAAGACCTGCTTAATCACCTGGATGGAAATCTTGGTCACCATAGGCGATCAAGAGAGTAGCTATTTTCAAGCCTTCCTGATGTATAGCTTATAGGACGCTACCTGCTTGCCACTTTCAGGACACCTGGCATGCTAATTTTGTGCAGCAAAGCAAATTTCATTCAATCTTGCGACCAGAGCTGATAATTAACTGAATATAATTAGGTAAGCAAAACAGAAAGGACTGTCTCACTAAACCCGTAGTTGCTTAACCTTTAATAGTCCCCATGATTAACATTATGAAATTTGGGTTTGTTTATGCCAAGCTGCAGGCTATTAATTGAATCTGTGTTGAAACCTACCAGCCTAGTTTGAACAATGCAAAAAATCCTGCAGGTAGCACAAAGTAACGTGTAGGGAAGCAATTACCAGTGTCAATCCCAGGAGGTGTAGGAACAGGTGAGTCTGGATCATAGAAATATATGAAACTAGCTGGCACAGCACAGATCATCTGTGCCTCTAGTTTGCCCCTCATTCTCGCCCCCTCCCTCGTTCATGGCCCTCCCCCCTCCCACCTCCCCCTCGGCTCTTCCCTACCGTTCTCAGCCCCTTTCGGGCCACCGGCCTGCCCACCACTTTCTCTCCCCCCTGCCCACTGCTTTCTCCCCCCCCCCGCCCATCTGTCTTCAGCACTTTCTCTGGTGCTTCTTTTTCTCGCCTGTCCATGCTCGTCGCTTTCCCCAGTGCCTCTTTCTCTCGGCTGTTTCTCTCGCCCGTTCACTTTTTCCCGGCAGCTCACTTGCGAACTCTCCCGAGAGCTGCCACACATGGGAGTAGCGATGGGTACATCTTAGAGAAATATATAAATAGATATATGAAGCTGCCATCTACTGAGTCAGACCAAGGTCCATCTAGCTCAGTATTGTCTACTTTGACAATACAGCTCTCCATGGCTACAGGCAGGAATTTTTATCAGCCTGGAGATGCCAAGGATTAAACCTGGGACCCTCTGTATGCTAAGCAGATCCTTTACCATTAAGCCACAAACCCACCTCTGCAACTAGCTTTGACATACTGTACAGTTGAAACATTGCCCCATGCCAATAAAGACACAAGGCGCAACATAGGTGCAAAGGACCACAACAACTGAGACCTCTGCAGCAGATTCTCTCCTGCACTGCAAGCCTGCATTCCCCATTTACAATGCAAGTACCTAAACATACTTCAGTCATTCTTGTTGTACAATCCTGTCCTGGCTCTGAACAGTGGATTGGACAGAGACTGACCCCTCCTCCTCCCCAGCTAGTCCTTTACTAAAGGTCAAGGAAGCTCATGGCCACACGGGTCTCCTCAAGCCATCAAGCTTTTGAGGCTGGTGATGTTTCTGTTGCCTAGTGTCCAGACCCAATTTCTCACACAACATCCAGCCTTGAGGGACTAGCTGGTAATTTTCTTCTCACCCTTAGAGTGCCTCAGATGTTGGACTGAGCCACGGGCAGCAGCCTATAAAAATAGAATTGTTTGACATTTATACCCTGCTCGTCCTTCAGGTGGTATACATGCTTGTGTTTATCCTCACAAGAACTCTGTGAGGCAGGTTAGGATGAGAGAGGAGTGAATATTTATTTATTTATTTATACATACATACATACATTTATATCTTGGTCTTCCTCCGAGAAGCTCAGAGCAGTGTACATGGTTATTTTTCTTCTTCACAACAACCCTGTGAGGTAGGTTAGGCTGAGAGATACATGACTGGCCCAGAGTCACCTAGAGAGTTTTACAGTTGAATGGGGATTCAAACTCGGGTCTTGCCGGTCCTAGTCCATTCCAACACTCTAACCACTACGCTATGCTGGCCCAGAATCACCCAGGGAGATTCATGGCTGAATGAGGATTTGAACACAGGTCTTCCGAGTCCTAGTCCAACACTCTAACGCCATCTATCAGTTAACGCCATGAGGCTATTCACACGAGCAAGCAAAACTGGGCTAAGGGAGTGGGCTAAGGGCTAAGGGCTACACCAGGCTAAGGGCTACACAGTGACAAACCTGCCTAAGTAGCCTCCTAGTTAAATGAGGTTAAGGGAGTGAGTGCTCCCTTAACCTCATTAAATTGACCATGTGTCTGCCACAGATGCTTACAGCCACAGTGGTCACACTTGGGGTGGGGGGGAGCCCAATAATGCACCATGCTCTTGCATGGTGTATTATTGAGGCTCCATGGGGGGGGGTTGTTGCCGCCCACCCAGCAAAGGGTAAGTGATTGTCTGTGGGGAGGCTGAGCGAAATCTGCTCTCTCAGCAGACCTCGAAGGAGCTCTTCTCCGTGATTGCGAGAGCTCCCATGCGTTATCTTTTAATTATTATTCATTCTAGCAAGGCCTGCAATGTTTAATCAATCAATATGTTTGATTAACCAGTTATTAAATAGACCCTTTCTTACCCAGCACAACACCCCTCCAGTGGTTGTTGCTGGGGTCTTTCATATGTTTCTTTTTAGATTGTGAGCCCTTTGGGGACAGGGGACCATCTTATATCATCATCACCATCATCACCATCATCATCATCACCATCATCATCATCATCAAATAAAAAACCAACAACTTTATTTATGAGCTGCCCCATAACAAATTGTTCTCTGGTAGGCTCACAACCGAGGATTAAAACTTTCAATAAAACCACATAACATACTAAATCATAACAGACAAAAACAAGATAAAAAGAAAATGCAAAATTCAATACAAAACAGTTTAAAAACTCATTTTAAAATTAGTTAAAAATCAGATCAAATCTGAAAACCAGAATCGAAAGGCCTGGGTGAATAAAAAGGTCTTTACTTCTTTACCTGGCATCTAAAAGAACAAAGTGATGAAGGAAGCCAGGCGAACCTCACTGGGGAGGCTATTCCATAAACAGAGTGCAATCACTGAAAAGGCCCTCTCCATGGAAGCCACCCGCCTCACCTCGTTTGGCAGGGGCACCCGGAGGAGGTTCCCCCCCATGTAACCTCTTTGAGAACCTTTTGTTGATTAGCAGTATATAAATAATACAATACAATAATAATAAACAGGTGATGTGATTACTTGGCTAGGGGATGGTGTTCTGGGGCAGGAGGTCTATTGGAAGAAAGGGAGGAGGAGGAACATGATATACTTTCAACCTGCCACTTGTCCTAGGGATAGCGTTTGGCCTTGGGAGAGTTCCCCTTGGCTACCTTCTTGAACACTTCTGTTCCCAAATGTCCTGGACCTTGTTATAATGAAAGTGAAACCTGAGGAGGGAATGTATGAAACAAGCCATAGAGACATAAGCAATGCTAATCTTAGCAAGATTCATTTCATTACATTTCCCTTATCATTTCTAAGGTATGTTCTGTCCTAGCAGGGCCTTCTCAATTTGCTTCAGATAAAACTGAATGCAAAACTCAGTGGCAAGCAGGCAAGAAGGAAGACCACCAACCAGGAAGGAAGACCACCAAGAGGGAATGTATAGTAACCACAGATGAGACAAGACAAGATACAGCAAACCCATTTTTATGTTGTCCAGGAAGAAGTATCAGAACTTGGCAAACAGTTTCTCTGTTTTGACAGCTGGGTCCATAACTAGCTAGAAGATTTGGCTACTAAAAAAGCCCCAGAAGAATGCAGTACATGTTGTCAACTTGACATTACTGAAATGGCTTCAGATTCTGTTTTTCAGTACACTCAAAATGGTAAAACACTTAAACATCTTATTGTAGATTCCAGTCATTCCCAGGAAATAATATTCAGACTTTTCATATACAGAATAACTGACTAGATCCTGACACCATAAAGGGCATTGCTTTTAAGAGATTACTCAGAATGTTAATCTCCGATAAATTTCAGATATTGGATGGATTTAACCCAACCTTTTGTTCACACAGAAAGTTCAAATAGATGTTTTTTTTAAAAAAGCTGTAATGTAAAAAAAAAAAAAATTCTAATGTTAAAAACTCCTACACTGCCTCATTCTCACTACAAATTGAAATGTCAGAAATAATCAGAGCTATCGTCAAGCTACATCTGTTCTAACAAAGTGAAGAGAGTACTAGAATTCTCACAAGGATACCACACAGGAGTTAAGATTTCCACTGGGAAGCATGGACCTCTGCCTGCCCTAGCATGCAGGCCAGTGCACAAAATATAGTTTCAGTATGGAAATGGCCATGGCAAATGGCTGACTGATAACTGTCTCTCCAGGGCGGACTGTTCATGTGGACTGGCTCAATTGTTGGGCAATTTTCTCTGTGCCACTCCAAGACCTCGGAAGAAGTGGAAGAAACATGTCTACAAATGTGGAGGAAATGGCTGAATCACTCATTTGTTTATTTTAAATATTGACATCCACCTTTTAGCCTGCACATATGCATGCTGAGGAGCTCCACAGACTGCCACTCTGGTGCTGAAGAAGGAGCTGAGGGTGCCATCCCAACAGGGAAGATGGTGTCCTGAAGCCATCTACACCTCTGCACTGTTCACTGTTGGGAGCTGCGACTGCCTAGAAACAGAGGAAGCCGCCTTATACCAAGTCAGATCATTGGTCCATTCAGTATTGGTCCAGTATGGTCTGCACAGACTGGCAGTGGCTTCTCCAAGTTTAAGAATATAAGAACAGCCTTGCAGAATAAGGCCCAAGGCCAATCTCGTCCAGCATCCTGTTTCACACAGTGGCCCACCAGATGCCTCTGGGAAGCCCACAGGCAAGAGGCAATGACATGCCCACTCTCTTGCTGTTGCTCCCCTGCAACTGGTATTTAGAAGCATCAGTGCTTCTGAGGTTGGAGGTGGTCCATAGATACCAAATTAGTAACCATTGATAGACCTGTCCTCCATGGATTTCTCTAAGCCCCGTTTAAAGCCATCCAAACTAGTGGCCATCACCACATTCCATGGCAAAGAATTCCATAGATTAATTGTGCACTGTATGGACAAGTATTTATTCTTGTTGGTCCTAAATTTCCAGACCTTCAGTTTCATGGGATGACCCCTAGTTCTAGTGTTGTGAGAGAGGGAGAAAAATCTTTCTCTCTCCTCCATGCATAATTTTATACACCTCAATCATGTCTCCCATTAGTTGCCTCTTTTCCAAACTAAAGACCTCCAAATACTGTAGCCTTGCCTCAAGTAAGGTGTTCCAGGCCTCTGATCATCTTGGTTCCCCTCTTCTGCACCTTTCCCAGTTCTACAATGTAGGGTTGTCTGTTGTTCCCCCCCCCCTCTTTTGTCTTTGACCCGAATCCGAAACACCTCCATTTTGTTCTTTGTTCAAAATTGCAAAATCTGAATCCAAAATGTTTTGGATTTTTTTAAAAAAACAGCTCTGGGGCAAAACTAATGGGTGGGGGTGGTAGTGCCCAAGGCGTGGAAGCTACCACCCAAATTTCAGAGGAATTGGGCAAAGGGCTGATATTTGGTGAATGTTTTAAATTTAAGATTCCCCCCCATAGGGAATAATGGAGGTTTCAGCAAAAGTATAGCTTCACATTGGGGGAAAAGGGGTGGCCGAGAGCAGAATAGGGTGGGTGGTAGTGCCCAGTGGGGGCAAGGAAGCTGCCATAATTATATCAAAGGAATTGGGCAGAGGGCTGATTTTTAAAGATTTAATGGAGATTATGCGTCTTTAAGGTTCTTCCCCATAGGGAATTATGGAGGTTTCAGCAGCCCCATAACTGCACTTGGGAGGCACTGGGGTGGCCCAGAGCAAGTGATGGTGTAGAGCACATAGGGTGCCAACCACCCCCATGGGTTGCTAACCCATGGGGTACTAGGTTCTGTTGTTTCTGAGATGTTTTGAGTGTAGATTCTTTGGTAGCATATGAGAGTGGATTCATGGCTTGTCATTGAAAATCTCATTTGCTATCTTAGAACACCTCAGAAACAACAGAACCCAGCACCTCATGGGTTAGCAACCAATGCAGGTGTTTGGTACCCTATGTGCACTACACCACCACTCTCTCTGGGGCATCCTGGTGCCCCCCAAATGGAGTTATGTGGCTGCTAAAACCTGCATTATTCCCTATGGGGAAAATCTTAAAGACGCGAAAACAACAAATCACAAATAATCAGGCCTTTACCCAATTCCTTTGGAATCTGGGTTGTGGCAGCCTGGCAGGCACCCATTGAGGCACTAAAACCCAACCCACTCTTCTGCCCCTGAATCCATTCCCAGGCTGGCATGCAGTAGCCATAGCAGGCTGGCAGGCTGGGCTCAGGCTGTCAACAAGGCAGGCATAGGCAATGGCATGGCATCGTGGCAACGTGAGGCATGCAATTCTGCAAACTAGTTCTCTCTCTCTCTCTCTCTCTCTCTCTCTCTCTCTCTCTCTCTCTCTCTCTCTCTCTCTCCAATGAGGCAGAAAGGCAGAATGGTGACGACTACTAAGTTGCTGAATGAATTGAAAACCCCTCTTTGATCTCCCCCCCCCTTGCCCCTTCTTTTGACCCTTCCCCTGGCTAATGTGAGGTCAGTAAAGAGTGGCAAGAGGCAAAAGAGCCAATGGGGAACAAGGAGGGAATCGTCAGCAGGTCAGCCCATGCTTTAGGTCACTGATCAGAAGGCTGCAAGGGTGGGAAATTCAAAGATATGCAAACACAAAATGGAGACTGACTCAGAGATTGCCACAAAATGGAGGTCTGAAACAACAAAACGTTTTGTAGCCGCGACAGGGACATTTTGTTTTGTATACAAATCTTTTGGATCTGGAAAATGGGTGTTTTGTTTTGTCTACAAAACACCCGAAACAGACTGTTTTGGGTACAAAATGTTTTCTATCCGAAACGTTTCGCACATCCCTACTTCAATGCCCTTCTTAAACCACTGTACCCAGAACTGTACGTAGTACTCCAAATGTGGCCACACCACAGATTTGTATAAGGGAATTATAATATTAGCATTTTTATTTTAATTATAATATTAGCATTTTTATTTTCAACCCCCTTCGTAATGGTCCCTAGCATAGAATTGGGTGTTTTTTTTTAACCACTGCCATGCACTGAGTCGACCCTTGCAAATGCTACCAGGGCAGACCCTCTCCCTGCTTAGCAAAGGGGACAATTCATGCTAGCTGAGGGAACCTAGGGATGCGACAAGTCTCTTGGCAAGACCTCACAAGACCTGGGTGTCCTGTGAGAGCGTGGGAATTTGCCAGTGGTTGCGGTGGGGGGCAGCTGAGGAGGAGATGACTGTCACCCTTTGCCTCAGACACAGTGAGCCAGGGCAGAGCAGGAAAATAGGGGTGGAACTAGCCCTTTCCTCTATATCTGAGGCCTTGCCCTACCTTTAGTAGGGCAAGTCCCAGGTAAGCAAGCGAGTCAGGAAGAGGGTTGGGCAAGGCAGGGGGAAGGCAGGAATAGGACAGGGGGTGGGGAGGGGGCATTGGGGGGATGTTCCAGCAGGCATGTCATAACTACAGTATAATTATTTGCCAACTGAGGGAACATTGTTGGCATTCAGTCTATCAGAGCTCCCCACTACTGGCAGAAATCAATACCAATAGTTTCTGATAGGGACTATTGAGTCCGATATGCTTGTCAAAAATATCCAACTGCACAGTCCTGCTACACTTGCCAAGAGCTCTTTATATTTTGAGCCAGAGAAGAACTCTTTGGACGTATAGTCCTTGATTCATAAAACAGGTGAGCATTACAAGCTGCTGAAGTTACTACTCCAAGCTAAGTAAATTCAAACTTCAAGGATTTCATCAGCCACTACAGATGTAACACATGCCCGCCCCCCCATCTCTTCTAGTGATGTGCCTGGACCGGTCCAGAGGCCATTCTATAGGCCTCCAGACCGGTCCGGACACGGGCGGTTTGGGTTCAGGTGGATTGGGGTGGCTGGTTCCTTTAAGGGTGGGGAAGGGTTTACTTTCCCCTCCCGCGCTTTCCCAACTCCAGTGCCTGTATTTCCTTTAGCAATTGGAGCAGCAGGATACCTCCCTGCCGCCCCTTCGGCCGCTTGGCTGCAAAAGGCTTTAAGAAGCCTTTTGCAGCAAAGCGGGCGAAGGGGCGGCAGGGAGGTATCCTGCCGCCTGATTGCTAAAGGAAATACGGGCGCCGGAGTTGGGAAAGCACGGGAGGGGTAAGTAAACCCTCCCCCGCCCTTATGGAACCCCCCACCCCAGTGCCGGACCGCAACTCCGCGGTTCCGTGCACACCCCTAATCTCTTCCACAGGAGTACTTTCTAAACCCATTTGCTTTTGTTCCTGGGAAGAAAGTCATGTCATGATGTATGCATAGAAGAAAGTTGCTTGAATGCTACTTTAACACCCTGCCATGAAGAAATGTACAGCCGAAGTGCAAAAGAATCCCTTCCCTTGGATTTCCAGCAAATGCTTCAAACACACAGTGAATGAAACACAATTGCCATGAAATTGCCCATACTGTATATGAACCAAGCTCTGGGCTATTGAACTTTATCACCATTATACACCATTTAAAAGGGTTTTTTTAAGCTGTTGGTCTCTCAGTTGCCATATATTGTATTTCAATATCAGCTCTCCAGTAACCAAAGTAATACTTGCTAATCCTCGTCAATTTTAACCCCAGTCCTTGGCATGGCCCTCACCTTTCGAAGCTTTCAGCTTTCTAAATGCAATGTGATTAATGCTGAACTGTGGTCTTTAAGTGGCACCACATGGCCTTCATTTGCAGGTATTGTTATTTGGCCAGGTAATATTTGATTTATAGTGGGGAGGAGGGTAGGGAAATGCTTTTGAACTTGCACAGTACAATCCTGCAATGTATCCACAAGTATAAAACCCTCAAATTACCATCATTTATCAAATTCTAAAGGAAACAAAAACCCAGCCTGAGTCTATTCAGAGCCAGGTTGGAATCTCACAACAGCAGTAGAAAGGCAGGGGATGAGATTAACAGGAGTTTATCTCCATCGCTTTCACAGTCAATATTTGTTAGGTTCGGCTATTTCAGTCCAGTTTAAACCCAGACTTTGGAGTAGCTGGCTCAAAATTCCCATTGCTTGGGTTTCAAGAAGCTTCCAACCCATCGAAATCTGTTTTAAATTCAAGACTGTTCATAAACACAGCACAAGCCTGAGCACTGGTAGCTTTCTTATAAGGCAGTCCTCAACTTAAGACACTTTGAGTGAAGGTGAATGGCACTTCAGACATGTATAAATTACCACCTTGTTTCAACTCTACAACATCCACCATGGGAGGGGAGGCTCCGCTAGATGGCAGGGGAGGAGGTGACCATGGTGGCTCAGTCTGTCATCAAAACTGGCAGTCTTGGTGGTGGCTGCTGCAGCATCTGAGGCTGCTGAGGGATTGCCAGTCTCACCCATCCAAGAAGCTCCCCCTGCTGCTTCTTCCACTCCTCCAGGCTCAGCTGTTGTACTATGACAATGAGAAAGAGACAGTCTGGCCGTCTCCCAGTCCACACACTACCTGCCTGCTCTCCTTCCTTCCCTGTCTAACTGTTGCCAAAGAGAAGGAGAGATGCAGGCAAGAGCCAGGAAGGGACTGGGAAGGGAGTGTACAGCACAAGTGAGCAACATCTGATTCTCCACCACCAGCTTTTCTGTTGCATGTCTGCACATCGGTGACCAACACACTACCAACTCTGAAAGCCACAGACAGAAATAGGGCCTAGGTTCAGGAACCAAACCCTGCATTACAACATGGCTTCCTATGGGAAAATAAGTTCTGAGTTAGGATGTTTCAGCTTAAGTCCTTTC
The DNA here is from genome assembly GCF_027244095.1 of Hemicordylus capensis. Taxonomy (NCBI): domain Eukaryota; kingdom Metazoa; phylum Chordata; class Lepidosauria; order Squamata; family Cordylidae; genus Hemicordylus; species Hemicordylus capensis. The sequence continues at coordinate 248,869,653 of NC_069661.1, forward strand.
CCCAGGAACCAACTGTGTCATAAGTGTGAGGACATTCTATACAGAATCACATCAGTTTGCCCAACTGTGAATTTGTCAAATGAAAAGATCAGCAAGAGAGCACAGTTCAGCACATATAATGACAGTCTGTTTCAGCAGGGAAACGAACTGCATAAAGACATAAAGGACTTGTTGGATCAGACTAAAGGTCCACCTAAGTCAGTGTTGTGTTTCCAAAACTGGCCAGACAGATGCTTCTGAGAAGTACTCAGGGCACAGAGGCAAAATGCTCTCTGCTGCTTGAACCCAGTGAAATGGAACTATCACATCCAAAGGTATCTTACGTTAGTGTGAAGGGGAGAGGCTTTTGTGGCCTCAGAAACTAGCATACTCCCAGGGAAATTTCAGTTCTCAAAGAGAAATCTCAACCAGTGTTCCCTCTAAGAGGGATTCCCAGACGTTGTTGACTACAACTCCCAGAATCCCCAGCTGCAATGGCTTTTTCTTGGAGATTATGGGAGTTATAGTCAACAGCATCTGGGAATCCCTCTTAGAGGGAACACTGATCTCAACCTTCAGGTCTCACCATTGGCTTTGTGCTCTAGGCATTCCCAGGCTGTGATAAATGCCTAGAGTTAGTTAAGCTCAGGTTTTACCAGCTTTATGTGATGAAGGTTAGCTGTGTCTTGCTCCTAGGCTTTAGAAACTCTCTCCAACAGATCCCCCACAGGAGAGAAGTTTCAGTCAGGCCCTATACCTGTAAGGCTCTGGCTGTCCTCTCCAACTTCCAGACTCAACTTCCTTTCATGCCTAGAGTCAGTGGAAGGTGGGAATGATTTCCCTCCACTGCCCTTTCCATTTCTTGCTTCTCTTCCCAGCCTCCACTGTCAGTGACTTTACTCAGCTGCTCTGCCATCCTGACCTTCAGAATACCGAAAGGCAGGGATAATGAACTGGGGAAGATTCTCACAAACATGTGTTCCTGGTGAGCTTCCCAGGCATCTTGTCAGTCACTGTTGGAGATAAGAGATCCAGAGCAGGTGAGTCATGCTTAAGTCTCATTGCCATAAATGGAGGGGGGGAAAAACACTAGTCAGTGATTTCAGTGGGATTGTAATAGTTACAATAGGACCAGAGCATAACCGCCTTTCCCCAAATGAATCTGCCAGCCAATTAAAATCTTCCTGAATAGGCCCTTCTCTGGGTACTCCTGCCTTTGTGGGTTAGGTAAGTGATGACCAGAGAGAAAAGATTCACAGAACACTAGAACCAGGGTTCATCCCATGAAATTGATTGCCAGGAAATCTAAGACCAACAAATGGAAGTACTTTTTCACACAATGCATAATCAACTTGTGGAATTCTCGGCCACAAGATGTGGTGATAGCCAACAACCTGGATGGCTTTAAGAGGGGCTTGGATAACTTCATGGAGGAGAGGTCTATCATTGGCTATAGGCCACCTCCAGCCTCCAAGCCAGTATGCCTCTGAGTACCAGTTGCAGGGGAGTAACAGCAGGAGAGAGGGCATGCCCTCAACTCCTGCCTGTGGCTTCCAGCCTAATCTGGTGGGCCACTGTGCAAAACAGGATGCTAGACTAGATGGGCCTTGGGCCTGATCCAGCAGGGCTGTTCTTATGTTCTTAAGATGTGCATGCATTGGTTCAGCACCTCCTCTGGGAAATGCTGTACAGGCTCAGGTGCTGGCGTTTGAATCAGTTCGGCAGGGTGGGGAGAGGTTCCCTTAAAAAGCAGGTAAGGAGTTTCTTACTGGCTCATCTACCACCCTGCTGCCAGAAAAGCAGCAAGGCAGTGGATGAGCAGGTAAGGAGTGCTTTACCTGCTTTTTAAGGGAACTGCTCCCCACCCCACCAGTGGCTGCCTGAGTGCACATCCCTATCGGAGGGAGGGAAGGAGAGAGATTTTTCAATGGTCGTGTTGAAACTATGGAACTTCCTTCTCAGATAAGTTCACCTGGTACCATTATTGTCAGTTCTGAGGTGATAAGAGCATCTTTAGTTGCTAAGTGCTTGCTACTGAGGTTTTGGTTAAGAAGTGTTCATTTTTACAGCAGGACTTGGCTCAAAGCAAAAAAATATATAGCCTAGAAGCAGGGATCTGGAGGCCACTTTGGTGGGGGCAGGGAGTCTTCAGTGTGAGAGCCATTTCCCTCTACACAGACCTCCACACAGTGCTCTACTTCCCCCAGCAGCAAGGGGATCTCTTTAAGAGAAATGGAGTCTTTTTGAGCCCAAGAGCCATCTTGGAAGGCTCCATATGCTCCTCCCAAGATTGTGCTGGGGCTCCACATGGCACAGTTTTCCTTAATGGTGCTGGGCAAAGTGCAGCATTGTCCAGGGGGAATGTTTGCTTCTGTGCAGTGTCAGGTTTGCTGTGTGGAGTATTTAGATTCAGCTGCAACATCACGGAGCTGGCCAGGGCTGGGGAGTTTGGGGGCCTTGCGGCCCCCAGAAGCTCCAGCGAGCGCACAAGGCATGCTGGAGAGACCCCTGTGCCAGGACTCTACTCGTGAGTAGCTGCGGTGCAGAGCCGCACCGTGGCAACTCACGATCGGGAAGCCCAGGTTAGCGGAGCGCTCAGTCCACTAACCCGGGCTTAGGGGAGGGCTACTTGAGTGGGTGACCCGCTTAAGAGCCACCGGGCTCGCAGCCAAGCCCGGTGGTTCTCACGATGGGATGAAACCAGGCTAGTGGAGGCTAGCCCGATTTTGTCCCATCGTGTGAATAGCCTCAGGGTCTGGCTCCCACTGGCTCCTGGGCTTTGCAATGGAGAACATTGGACTACAAAGGAATATCTATGTTAATAAAAGATACTTGTGCCTCAGATGATACTGGAGTTCCTTGGGACTTCAGACATCAAAGAAGGAAGATTTCTGAACAATATATCAGAAGATTTCAGTTGAAATGGGATGCTTACTAGACACCTGTATGATTGCCTTCTTCAACAACAAGTTTATCGACTGTCCTCCTTATCCAAAAGGAGTTGATGCAAACATTTTAGCATATTTTAGTGTCTTTGATCAGTCATAAATCTATTATTATTATCCTATTTACACACAGTCTACCAGATGTTATTGACTGGATTTGGTACTTTAATTATCGTGCCCTTTCCAAGGGTCTAGGATAACCAAAGAAAAAGTAAAGATAGCGTCGCAGTATTCGTGCTGTCCCGAGTAGTGTGACCTTCTGTAGCTGATGTGTTGCAATTTTATCGATGCCCAAGGTGTCAAGATGGTGTTTAAGTTCTTTTGGTACTGCACCAAGGGCACCAACAACTATTGGCACCACTATTGTCTTCTTTTTCCAGAGCCGCTCAATTTCAATCTGAAGGTTCTTGTATTTAGTTATTTTCTCCAATTGTTTTTCAGCAACTCGTCTATCCCCTGGGATTGCAATATCAATTATCAGAACCCTATTCTTCTAGATGATTGTCAAATCCAATGTATTGTGCACTAAATGCCTATCAGTTTGTATTCAAAAATCCCAAAGGATTTTCCCCTCGTCATTTTCTATGACCTTCTCAATCGGATGATTCCACCAATTCTTGTTTGCTGGCAATTTATAATTCTTTCAAATGTTCCAGTTGTTTCTGTTGTTGTTGCTGCTGTTGTAATGTTCTGGCTTGAAACAGGCCAGATTTAACCTTCAAACAAAAATTTCAAAAATTCAAAAAACATCAGAGGATTGGCCAATTATCTTAAAACACACTTTGGGATGGGTTGGGGTGGGGTAGGGTGGTTGACCTCCTTCCCCACATGTGTGGCAAGTTTCAAGGCTATAGGACCAACCAATGATTTTTAGTGACACCCCCCACCCCCAAATGGTAATTTGCCCATTTACCTCTATGGGGAAAAATCCTATTCCATCAGCTAATTCTGAAATTCTGAAGTATTTTAAAATTAATTTCAATATTTATTTATTTATTATTTTATTTATTTATTTTGCATATTTTATACCTCCCAAAACTTACGTCTCTGGGTGGTTTACAACAAAATAAAAACAACATTAAAACATTAGTTAAAAACAAAAACAAGAAATTTAAAATAGGACAATTTAAATTTTTAAGACAATATTCTAAAACAACATTAAAAACAATAAAAACAGTATCAGTTAAAAGCCAGCGTGAACAGGTGCATCTTTTTAAAGACCTTTTAAAAATTGTCAGAGATGGGGAAGCTCTTATTTCACTAGGGAGCACATTCCAAAGCATCGGGGCAGCAACGGAGAAGGCCCATCCCTGAGTAGCCACCAGAGGAGCTGGTGGCAAATGTAGATGGACCTCTCCTGATTATCTTAATGGGCAGTGGGGTTCATAATGAAGAAGACGTTCTCTTAAATACCCAGGGCCCAAGCTGTTTCGGGCTTTATAGGTTATAACTAACACCTTGTATTTTGCCCTGAAACATATTTGCAGCCAGTGTAACTCCTTCAATAAGGGAGTAATATGGTCTCTCCTAGATGACCCAGAGACCAGCCTGGCTGCCGCATTCTGAACCAACTGTAGTTTCTGGACTACATACAAGCGCAGCCCCACATAGAGCACATTACAGTAATCCAGTCTGGAGGTTACCAGCAGATGTACTACTGTTTTGAGGTCATCTATCTCAAGAAACGGACGCAGCTGGCGTATCAGCCAAAGCTGATAGAAGGCACCTCTGGCCACTGCCTCAACCTGGGAGACCGGGGAGAGACTTGGATCCAGAAGTACCCCCAGACTGTGTACCTGTTCCTTCTGGGGAAGTGTGACTCCATCCAGAACAGGCAGATCAAGATCATCTCCCGAGTTTTGACCCCACACAATGAGTACCTCTGTCTTATCTGGATTCAGTCTCAGTTTGTTATCCCTCATCCAGCCCATTACCTCCTCCAGACAGGCATTTAGGGAGGTTATGCCCTCTCCCGATGATGCTGACATGGAGAAATAGATTTGGGTGTCATCAGCATACTGATAACACCCTGCAAATCTGATGATCTCTCCCAGTGGTTTCATGTAGATGTTAAGCAACATCGGGACACCATACAAAACTTCAGATTTTGAAGAACAACAGTCTCCAATGAACACCATCTGGAACCTGCCTGAGATGTAGGAGCGGAACCACCGCAGATCAGTGCCTCCCACTCCCAACCCCCTCAGATGCTCCAGAAGGATACTATGGTCGATAGTATTGAAAGCCGCTGAGAGATCCAAAAGGACCAACAGAGTCACATTGCCTCTGTCAATTCCCAGTTGGAGATCACCCATCAGGCCGACCAAGGCAGTCTCCACCCCATAGCCAGCCATTAATTTCAGAATTAATTCTGACTTGATCCATTAAAAAAAAAATCATATCCAGATTTTACCTACTTTTACTGATTTTAGGCAAGTTTGGATAAAATCCAAATTTTTGAATCTGAATTTGCACAGACAAATCTTGTATCTTGTCAGTATGAAATTTAATTCCAATATTTTGATATAAAACAGTATACAACACATATAACCTCTGTATTCTAACCCTTAGGGACCTATCCCCCTGGGTCATAGGGAGTATTTCTGGGGAAAGTGGGGATCAGTAAGAATTGTTTTGCCCCCACACATTCAGCACAACTCTGCATTATGAAAGGCTGCAGGGGTGGTCCGCATGCTCAACCTCTGCATGGCTAGGCAGGATGTTAGCCTTTGTTCCCAGAAGCAAAATGGCAGCCTCCCAGAAGGGGACAGATGCCATGATGTGGGACAGGTGTTGGGATGAATGTCATTGCCTCTAGAAAACTGGTGTGGTGACAAAACTATGAGTTGAGGAAGTTTAGTGCAATTTCCATATTTCAAGCCCAAAGTTATCCTGGGCACACTTAGGGCTGAGGCTCGGAATCTCCAGTTCCAGATTCACAGTTTTAAAGCTGTGAGTTTATGGTGTGGGGTCTCAGTGTTTGGGTTAAAACAGATATGCAGGTCCCAGCCAACCACAATCCACACAGATCTCTCAATAGCAACAGACGCATTCTCTGGAGAGAGAATCACAATTACCCAGTGACACAGTGTTACACTATGAATGCTAGGAAAATATGATCTCTCTTCATTTGAACTGCCTTGACAGAGGGCATCCAAAACCTGAGAGTTTGTGTGCACATCATGCTGAAACAGTGGTTCAGCCAAGCCACTGTAGGAAGCTGCCTTATACCAAGTCAGATCATTGGTCCATCTAGCTCAGTATCGTCTACACACCAGGGTTGCTCAACTGGCTCACCTGCAGATGTTGGGCTACAACTCCCATAATCCCTGGCTATTGGCCACTGTGGCTGGGATTATGGGAGTTGTAGTCCAAAAACAGATGGGGGGGCTAGGTTGAGTAGTCCTGGTCTACACAGACTGGCAGAGGATTCTCCAGGGTTGCAGCAGGAGTTTCTCTCAGCTCTATCTTAGAGATACCAGGGAAGGAATTTGGAACCTTCTGCATACAAGCATGCATGTGTTCAGGGGCATAGCAAGGTTGGAGTGGGCCCAGAGACAAGATTTTAAAATGGCCCCCATCCTCACTGAAGCTCAGCTCATGAAGTAAAGAAATCTTAAATGAGGCTGAATAGTGGTAACAAAAAGCATAGCAAAATGTGTGTGTGTGTGTGTGTGTGTGCGCGCGTGCGTGCCACAATAGAACATCATCCTTTTTTTTGTTAAGGTTTTGTAAATTGTGGACAATGCAAGTCATGTAATGGTACTAGAGAAAGACATGCTGTTCTGGTAGCTCCAGGTCTTAACACTCACATCAATTTGGGTGGATGAATAAAACTGAAGGAAGCCCAGGCGGTTGTGCAGCTGGGGGAGTTAGTCATGTGACTAGCCTCTGGGCCCCCCCCAAGGCAGTGGGCCCCCAGACAACTGTCTCCCCTCTCCCTATTAGAGTTACACCCCTGCATGTGTTCTTCCCAAGTGCTCACATGTAAATTCCCATTCAAATGCAAACCAGGGCAGACCTTCATAGCAAAGGGGACAATTCATGCTTGCTACCAGAAGACCAGCTCTCTTCTGGTGCTGGGAAGCATCAGCCAAGATTGGGTTGACATGCAAACTCACCAGTGTTGAGATATTCTACCCTACTTTAGGGATGTTCGAACCAGCTCAAACTTGAGCCAGTCTGACATTGAACTGGCCCGGCTTGAGGGCTTGCCCTCAACCCAGACCAGGCCTGGTTTGGCTTGAAGTCGATCTGAACCTGCTGGTCTGGTCTGAGGCCAGTTTCTTTTTTTTAAAAGAACAAAAATGGTAGATTTACCACCATTGCTGGGTTCTGAGGGGTGTTATTGTGACCACGTGGGGGGTCACCTGATGTCCCTCCTCCCCCTGCTTCCCTCTGGTCATTTTTGGCTCGTTACAAGCTGGTTTTGGCCTGTAATGGGCTGAAAACAATGGGGGGCTGGCAGGGGGAGAGGGAGGGTACTTCAGGATATCTGGCCACATCAGCACCCCCTGGAGCCCAGCAATGTTTGCCATTTTTGTTCTTAAAAAATGTTTTTTCTCCCCCGAGCCGGGCCCAAACCAGTTTGGACTAGAGCCAGACTGGGCCTCACTCTAGTGTGCACAGAACCAGACCTTGCCAGATTTGGCTTTTTTAAAGCCAAACTTTGGGTTACGGCCCATTTGACTCACGAGTATACCCCTGAGGATCTGGCCACCCTGGACCTGACCCAGTTTGGTTTGAGTCTGGTTCTACACAAACTAAACCAGGTTTTTCAGTTTTGTGCACAACCTTACCCTACTTGTGGTACAGAACCTGGCATGTGTCCCTCAGATTTGAAGTGAGGTATGAATGTCAAATTCTATACTGAAGTAGGGTGGAATATGCTGAGATCACTGGGTTTGTGCATCATGCCCAGTCTTAGCATGTCCTTTCCAATACCAAGTAGGGCTTGCGTGTGTGCTCGGGGCTCCAGCGGCTTTGCTGAGCTGCCAATTTAAAGAGATGTGTGAACCTGCCCAGTGTATTGAATGAGCAACTACTACATGTGTGCTGTGTTAGAGCTGGATCCTCTGAAAAAAAGCCCCAAGGGTGGTACTATTTTAAAACACAACGAGATTTACTCATCTAAAAAGGAATAGGATTTCAAAGAAATGAGTTTCTGTGAGTCTTGCTTCCAGGGGAATAATGACGTCTGGAAAAGCTTGAGTTTCATCAGTTGGAGAACCTCCCTTCACAGAAGAATGGGTTTAAAATAAGTTCCGGCAGTTCCGTTCTATTAAAAATAAAACACCCTCCTTGACTGAGAACTCTAGCCTTGAGAAGTTACAATACATCATAAGAGAAGGTGAGTCAACATGTAATGTTTCAATTATAGGCCTCTCAAGGGGACACAGGTGGTGTAATAAGGAAGGTCATGGTCTTTCTATCAGCAGCCCTCCTGTTATTTTGGCACTTGCAATGAATGCCAAACAATAATAGTTATGATTGTGCAAAGACCGAAGTTCATAATGGATCGATCTATCGTTCTGAAAGGTAAATAGATAAAGATTTGTTATAGACTGCACAGCTCTGGTATTTATAGCACCAGATGTTTCGGGCAGCTTGATTCTTTTCCCATTCGTTGGCATGCAAAGATGACAAAAAGCAAACTGCATTGCAAAGGCCTCTAAATCGTAGCGAGATGGCATCTGTTTGCTCCGCCCACTCATAATCGCCGACCTTCCTTGACTGGAAGCAGCCATCTGCACAGTGAGCCTGTGCAAGCATACACCAAAGCACACAGGCTCTGAAAGCACCATCCAGAGTCCCTGTTTTTCAAAGCCCCAGGATTTTTGTATAGCATGTATGTTGGTTTTTTGCAGGTAAGCCACTATGCAGGCGTTACTTCCATTTTGCGGTACAGTAAGGGGCCATGGCCAGTGAGTGCAATGTTGAACTCCCACAGTAGGTCTCTTCACACAACCATTTGGGGGTGGGTTGGAGGGTTAGAGAGCTTCCGCCCCATTAGCAGTACATGAGCAGAACCTATGCTCATGTGAGCAAACCCAGGAAACACACGATTAAGCAATGCCTGGCATCCATTGTTGAAATCAGGAACCGGTAATCTTCTAAGGCCTTCATGGGTTCCCAGCATGCTTTGTGTTGCTAGTTGACTGTTGACGGTGTTGCTAGTTGACTGTTGCTAGTTGACCTCATTACATCAGTAGCTGCCCTCTGATTGGTCATTAAGGAGCAGGAGGTGGGCTCAGCCCTGCTGAAACCGCTCCAGGTATAGGATCATAGAGTGTGCTTTGCAGAGTTACACATCTGTGGACAGCAGCCCCTGAAGCCACAGCTCTCTGTTGTTTCTAGGCCTGTTGGTTCCTAGTGGCTGGACAGAAGAGGTAAGTGGATGCACACAACCAGAAAAGCAAGGTAGGAGAGCTCTTATCTCCTCCTACCTTGATTAAGAGCAGGGTACAAAAGCTGGGCTACCTTGCTTTGAGCAACCTGGGTTGGAGGGATTTTCAGGAGTTCCCATAATCTATGCAAACCAGAGTAGAATGCCTTCTACATGCTAAGGCATGTCATGAGAGCCAGTGTGGTATAGTGGTTAGAGTGTTGGACTAGGACTGATCAAATCCCCCTTCAGCTATGAAACTCAGTGGGCCAGTCGCTTATCTCTCAGGCTAACCTACCTCACAGGGTTTTTGTGAGGATAAACATAGCCATGTATACTGCTCTGCTCTGGGCTCCTTGGAGGAAGAACAAGATATAAATGTAGTAAATAAATAAATGATATGCAAAGACCATGACAAAGCTGATGTTCCTTTTGTACCTTTGCTGCACTCAATAAAAACAATCTTCATTGGACCCAAAAGAGAATACTCCCAACATATACACTATGACAAATTCTTTAAAGAAGAATAGGGGATGTGATTGTATTGCCTTTCAGAATGTAACAAGTAGGTAATCATGTTGTGAAGATACTTCCCTGTGTTCTCTACCATTGGAGATTCTTGTCTTTCATTGTCTCTCCACCTAAGGAGCCATTCATTCAGATTTCCATCAAAAGCTTAGAGTTATTTTATCAAAGCCAATTGCTCGTAATGCCATAATTCAGAATCACATTGAGAGTGAACAATAAAGGACTTTGTAATCATTGATCTTCTGTTCTACACTTTTGGAAACATTTTGTAATTATACGAGATGTGGTTGAGATTTCTAATCATTCTTTCCTATCGACTCTGTGGTTCATTATTTCTCCCTAGTTCTTTCTGTAACTAAACTCTGCAAACGCTTTTGAGGAATGGAGGAGAAAAACAGCCTACATTTAAGACAGTGGAAGTGGCATTGTCCATCTTTATCGAGCTGCTGCTATGATTTCTTGAAATGAGGCCAGGCTGCTGAATTCTGTTTGACATGTTCTAAATCATTACAGATTTGTTGACACTCATGCCGTTGCCTTGGTGGCAACAGAAGGAACATTTCAAAGCAGTTGTCAGAGAAGTGGAGAAGCTTCTTGGGAGTGGGGGAGACAAAAGAAGACATATATTCAGAATTCCCAGACACAAAATTGCTTTGATTTTCTTTTTAAGTAATGCAACCTAAATAATCAGCTTCTAACCCCCTGTTTTATATCATGTACAAATGCTTGATTCTGAATGAAGTGTATTTTTAACAGATATTTTTATTCATTAATGTTCAGTCTTATGCATAATATCTCATAGTTTTGTTTACTTAAAATCCTTTAAAATAATAATATGCCAGAATCAAGCTGCAGGCCATATGTAAATGGTACAGGCTTCCAAATGCAAATGGATAACCAACTGGGTGAACTGCTGATTCACCCAAGCTGCTGGAGCCATGGGAATTCATGTGTGTCCTATTTCTATTGTTGGCAAGGATATGCCAAGATTGGACATGTTGTACAAACCCACTAATCTCAGCATATTCGAGCCTACTTGCAATTCAAATCTAAGGGGAAGATATCGGGTCCTGTACTCCAAGTAGGGTAGGATACACCAAAATTTGTGGGTACATACGACATGCCCAATCTTGGCACATCCTTGCTGACACTGGAAGTAGGGCACGTTCTATGGTGGCTCAGATGAACCAGTGGTTCACTGTGTTGTATGAAGTCTCCTTTTCTTCTCAGTCTCCATCCACCCTGAATCATCAGGCCTTAATGTTGTGCAGGCCTGATCGAGACCCATTTCAGACTGGCTTTCGAGTGGGCTATGGTGTTGAGACTGCCTTGGTTGGCCTGATGGATGATTTCCAATTAAGTATTGACAGAGGGAGTGTAACTCTGCTGATCCCTTTGGATATTTTGGTGGCTTTTGATACCATCAACTATGGTATCCTTCTGGGTCGCCTGAGGGAGGTGGGATTGGGTGGCCCTGTTCTACCGTTTTTCTGTTCCTATCTTTTGGGTAGTTTCCAGATGGTATCACTTTGAGACTGTTGCTCTGCAAAGAAATAGTTACTGTATGAAGTTCCACAAGGCCCATACTGCCTCAATGCTCTTTCACATCTACATTAAGCTGCTGTGAGAGTTCATCAGGAGATTTAGTGCAGGGTGTTCTCAATATGCTGATGACACCCAAATCTATTTCTCCCTATCAACTTCATCTGGAAATGGTATAACATCCCTAAATGACTGCCTGGAGGTGGTAATCTGCTGGATGGGAGATAACAAACTGAGGTTGAATCCAAATAAAATAGAGGTACTGATTGTGGGGGGTCATGACCCAATATATGTTTTAGATTTACCTGTTCTGTTCTGGATAGGGTTATACTCCCCCTGAAAGATCAGGTACGTAGCTTGAGAGTTCTTCTGGATCCAAAACTCTGGTTTCTCAGGTTGAGAAAAGCCAGGGGTGCTTTTTATCAGCTTTGACTGATACATTAGCGACACCCATTTCTGGAGGTAAATGATCTTAAAACAGCAGTGAATATGCTGGTAACCTCCAGGCTTGACTACTGTAATACACTTTATGTGGGGCTGTCTTTGTATGTAGTCCAGAAATTACAACTGGTACAGAATGCAGCAGCCAGGGTGGACTCTATGACAGCCCAAAGGGACCATATAACACAGATTCTGAATGAATTGCACTGGTTGCCAATGTGTCTCCAAGTGAAATACCAAGTGCTGGTTATTACCTATAAAACCCTGAGTGGCTTGGGTCCAGGGAACTTAAGAGAGTGCCTCCTTTGTCATAAACCCTGCTGCCTATATAGATAATCTGAGGAGGTCCAGTTACGGTTGCTGTCGGCTTGTATGGTGGTGACTTGGGGCTGGGCTTTCTCTGTGGCTGCCCCAAAGATTTGGAATGCACTCGCTGTCAAAATAAGAGTTTTTCCATTTCTGCTTGCTTTTAAAAAGACCCCTAAGACACACTTGTTTTCTACCTTTAATTAATACTAATTTTAAACTGTTTGTTTTACTTCATGAATTGCTTTTTATTGTTTTTATTCTGTGAAAGTGTTTTAATTGTAACTTGGATTATGTATGTGTGTGTGTGTATAACAGTTAAAATCACATTATAAAACAGAATAAAAACAATTAAAAAATTCAAACAGCTAAAGAAACCTGGAAATCAGGGCAGCAATTTAAAACAATATAAAACAGTTTGTCAGTCATTTAAAAACCCTGGAAGGCCAGGCCAAACGGATAGGTTTTAAGGGCTCTCCTGAAGGACAGTAATGATCTCAAATTACGAATTTCTGCCAGGAGTGCATTCCACAGCCCAGGAGCAGCTACAGAGAAGGCCCGCCTCTGCATCGCCACCAGACGAACCGGTGACAACTGGAGACGGACCTCCTCTGATGACCTTAACGTGTGGTGGGGATCATGTAGAAGAAGGAGCTCTCTCTATATATATCTCCAAGATAGGGCTGAGAGAGGCTCCTATCTGCAACCCTGGAGAAGCCACTGCCAGTCTGTGTGGACATTACTGAGCTGGATGCACCAATGGTCTGACTCAGTAGAAGGCAGCTTCCTATGTTCCTATGTACATATGATAGATAAATAAATAAAAGAACCACAGGGATGTGTTGCGGGGAGATTCTTAGAAGGGCCGCTTATATTCTTGGTTTGCAGCAGTCACCGAGACTGAGGAAAACGTTACTGAGAGACTCTTCCCTATGGTCTGCATGGAACTTTTAATTGGGCCAGGTGCTAAAAGCCATGGCCAGGCACTCTCACGAGAGAGTGGCCTGCTTGGAAAAGAGATTTGTCTTCCTTGCATAAGAGGAATCCCTTATGTGACGGAATCCTGCCTCAGATGGACTGTTCCGCTCATGACATTTGGCTGAGACTGAGCATGCTTTCAGCCCCGCTAGGCTCCCCTTGCCCTACCAACTGCTACAAGATATAGAACAGAATTACCCCAAACCAAAGGGGTAAATCCTAAATAATTTTAACCTGTTCCTAACGGTCTAATCCTATCCACCCATACATGATAATTCATACACAGAATAGGGAAGATCTAGACAGAGGAAAATAATATTAAATCCCCAGAGACATGGGGAGGACAGGGTCAGTGTTCCCTCCAAGGCATGTGCACATGTGTGCGCGCACAAGTTTTTTGAAGTCCACTCAGTTCATTTTAGATCCTGCTCAGAGTGAATCAGGAAGGCCCCACTCTGAATGCATGTGCACACACACTGCCTTGATACTGCCACCGAAGAACAAAATTTATTCCGCACACAAATGAAAAAAACTAGAGAGAACACTGGATGCATCTCCTGACATTCAGAAGAGTTGGGAAGATTTCAGAGGATCCTGGACCTGGGTTCAGGACCAGAGGGAGAGAGAGCAGGATGTATATTGTAGCCTCTTTAAATAGGGTCAGAACCATGCTGTTGGAAACTTCCAGGGGTCACAGGCCTTCTCTTCGTGGGGCCAGGAGATAAAGTTAGGGTAAGCAATATGCTAATGTGCCAATCTTGGCATCACACAGGTGATGAGCTTTTCCTGCCTGGACAATCACCCAGGTGGATTGAGAGGGTGGCCTCTTGTTTGTCTAGGGACTGAACGCTTCTCATGAACCAAATTTGTAAATGCACTTCTGAGGAATGCAGGAGGGAATGGAATCAAGCATGTTTGGTGAACTGAGATAGGCAAAGGGGCTTCTGATTCATCAATCTCAGGATGGCTAAAGGGATTTTGAAACAGAGAGTCATCTTTGGGTATCAGCATGACTCTGCAAACACATGAATTCTATCTCCAAACTTCTTATGTACTTAACCCTCTTATGACACTCTCTTTAATCAGCGTAAACATGCATCTTTCCCTCGACTTCAAAATACAGGTCCTCCATGCCAGCATCATGTGTAGCGGTGCAGGTGTGTGTGTCAAGAATGGCCACTGCCCATAACACTATAATTATAGTAAATAATCATTCATTTTCTGCAGAAACCTCATTTTCCAAATATGTAAATAAAAATGCTTTAGGGTCTAAAATGACGTATATAATATCTCTTCTTCTCAGTATTCCCAATATTCCTTAGCTGGGACATCTCCACCAATGATACAGAAAACAAGCCCATTGTATTTCTTGTTCTGTGTAGTTATGTTATGATTGGAGGTAATTTTATTTATATTTACTAGGAGTTATGTGCCACATGATGCATATTGCATAATATTTTCCTTTAGAATTTAGTGAGAGCCAATGTGGTGTAGTGGCTAGAGTGCTGGACTAGGACCGGGGAGACCCGAGTTCAAATCCCCATTCAGCCATGAGACTTGCTGAGTGACTCTGGGCCAGTCAGTTCTCTCTCAGCCTAACCTACTTCACAGGGTTGTTGTGAGGAGAAACTTAAGCATGTAGTACACCGCTCTGGGCTCCTTGGAGGAAGAGCGGGGTATAAAATGTAATAAATAAATAAATAAATAAATTTATGAGGAATCAGGGAACTATCCCCATGTGATAGTGGGGGGAAGGCACACAGAGCTGGATTGAACTGGTGCATGAAAAAAGAGAAATGATGCTCTTCTGTGTATTTTGGGCAGAGGCAAGGGGAGAGCAAGAAAGAGACATGTATGGATTGTGCCTGGTCCTCAAAGTAAAATGAGATTGAAGTTAAAGGCTTTGCAACATGAGTGGTCCATGATGATAGGCTGCAAGATGAGGCAGTCATCTCAGGCAACAGATTATTGGGACGTCATCAGCAGGGTGGCATGATGCCGCCTATGGTCATTGCCAGAACAAGTCTTTTACCCTTGCAAACTTTGCAAGGACGGCCTCCCCTTGCACAGCTTACAAGAAGCATGAGGAGAGAGGTCGAGGCTGCTGGCCACCTTCCATCTTCCCTGCCTCCTGCAACACTTTCAAAGCTCACATGGGTCAGTTATGAAAGGGGGTTGTACCTGTCAGGAATGAGAATTCTTCTACAGCATAGACTCTCCGCAGTAACCTCTTTTGACCACTAGAGGCATGAGGAGTTATGGTAATAGTTCTCTAAGGCAGTTGGAGTCTGTTAGAATCTGCCAGTTGTTGAAAGCTAGTGCCTGTTTGGGCATGTTGTTCAATGGCTCTCTCTCCGTATGTGATTTTAATTTCTTAATAAATCTATATTTGCTTAATAATTTCTTGAGCAAAACTCCTTTACCAACAGAACATACTCTGCTGTGTGAAGACCAATAAGTGTTTCTTCTCACACCCCTCAACAGTACCTTACCAGGGGCATGGGCCAAGGGACACTTTTTGGCAGCAGGCACTGCAATACCTTGTGCTGGCCCAATGAGAGGAATCCTTGCCTATCTGTGGTTAGGTTTGAGATCTAAGAATTCTGGATTAGGTAGATGCAGTGCTCCTCCCAAGACTTTGGGAGTTGGATGCAACAGAGTGGTGAGTGGAGTGGGACTGCAAAAGTATAAGAAGAGTTTTGCTCAAAGAATATGACTGCAACCAGTTCTATACATAGTTGCAAAATGTAGGTGTTAATTTTAACACTCCTGCTAACAGTAACAGTGAGGAAAACAACCGAGGCATTTAAAAATGCAGATACACCAAGTCTATATTTCAGAACTGAAGATGCCACAGAAATAGAGGCTGCAGCCGGAAAAAAGGATATAACCACACACAAAAATATTGTCACTTTAATTGAATCTAAAATGTGTTACTGCTTGAAAAGGGACCTTGCTATCTTGTTAAGGGAAACTAACGAGGTGACCTTTTCAGGCCGGGTCACGTAATAGTTCTGGTGACAAGGACCTCTATCAAGGAATAAAGCAAATGATAAATGAGATTTTTCTAATAGCCATTTCATCCACTGTTTGTAGGAATCATGCAATACAGCTTCTATTCATCCTGAGAAAGTAGGCATGAGGTGTGATTCTTTTGTTTTAAAAAAATCCTAAACCATGGCATTGTATCATTAACAGCATAAATAGCATAGGGCAATCAAAATGACTTAATCCTTCCTTCCTTCCTTCCTTCCTTCCTTCCTTCCTTCCAAGTGTCAAATAAAGTGTCAAATAGCATCAATCATTTCCAGCTGTGTTTATCATTCTTATTTATTTATTTGTAATATTTAGATCCCACCTCTCTATTTTGATATCCAAGGCAGCTAACAACACAATTAAAACAACAGTATGAAAGTAATTAAAACCAGTACACACAACAACAATAGCAACAACCTAAGCTAGAGACAAACAGCAGCAAAAAGTGGATTAAAAACAGTAAATCAACAACATGAAAAACAAACATATGAACAACAGGAGAAATATACATGGAACAGCTTCTCATGGGAGGAGAGCTAGTCTTGCAGTAGCAAGCATGAATTGTCTCCTTTGCTAAATAGGCTTGGCTCTGGTTTGCATTTGAATGGGAGACTTCATGTGAGCACTGTAAGATATTTCCCTTAGAGGGTGGGGCCGCTCTGGCAAGAGCATTTGCATGCTTGCATGTAGAAGGTTCTAAGTTCCCTCCCTGACATCTCCAGATAAGGCTGAGAGAGACCCCTGCCTATAACCTTGGGAAAATTGCTGCCAGTCTGGGTAGACAATACAGAGCTAGATGGACCAATGGTTAGGGATATGCGAACAGGTTTGATGTCGAACAGGTTTGACATCAAACTGGTTTGTTTTGATAGTTCGATATTGAACCAAACCCCTCCCCCCGGCCTGGTTCACTATTGGACCAATCCGCCCCCTTCGGCCATTGGAGGGTTTCACAATTAATTGTTGTTGTTGTTGTTTTTTAAACTAAAAAAAATGCATTTTACTTATTTGGCTGGGGGGGGTCTCCAGAAGTTCCCCCTCCCCCTGGCTGACCTCAATTTATGTCCAAATCACCAGGTTCAGGTGGTCTTCGACCTGTTCCGGGCCTGCCCTCCATTGTGGGGTTCTCAAAAATTGCTGCTGCAACGGAGGGCAGTCGTGGAATGGGCTGAAGAATGCTTGAACCGCGTGATTTGTGTAGGGGAAGAATGGCAGTTCAGTCCTCAAACAGCAAAGCAAAACTAGTTTGTTGAGAAAGCAGCAAAGCAAGAGGACTTGAGACAGTTCTTGAGTATTGAAGAACTATAAGGATTTATTGAAAAAAAAGCTTGCAAACAAATGTGAAAAAGCCTGCAGCTTAATTTCAGCTGTAGCTCATGGCTGAAGAGAGAGACCAAAACGAAACAGTCATCTCTGGAGAGACAAAATGGAGACTAAAGAGCCCCTGGTGGCGCAGTGGTAAAACTGCCGCCCTGTAACCAGAAGGTTACAAGTTCGATCCTGACCAGGGGCTCAAGGTTGACTCAGCCTTCCATCCTTCTGAGGACGGTAAAATGAGTACCCAGAATGTTGGGGGGCAATATGCTAAATCATTGTAAACCACTTAGAGAGCTCTGGCTATAGAGCGGTATATAAATGTAAGTGCTATTGCTATTGCTATATATAACACTGGAAGAACAGAGAGTGAAGGAGTCCAGCACTTTTATCCATGACCCTATCCCCACAGTGGTCACTATGAGAATTGCAGCTGAGAGCTGATTCAGCCAGGGTCCTAGCTCCAACAATTTGGACATAAATGGAGGCTGGTGGGGGAGGGGAACTTCTGGGGATAACCCCACCCCCTGCCAGCAGCCAAATCTAAGCCCCTGGACCAGGTGGCAGTAAGTAAAATTTAATTTCTACAAGTTATTTTTTTTTAAAAAAAAACATGAACCCCCCCACCCCCCAGACCAAATCCTGAGGCGGGGGGAGGGGGCGGTTTCAGAGGGTGTCAAAACTGAACATGTCTAATTTGAGTCTGGTTCGGACTCTAACCAAACCTGGCAACCTGGTTTTGGGCACACCCCTATCAATGGTCTGAGGCAGCTCCCTATGTTCCCTATGTTCCTAAAAACCTCTGTAAACTACTGTGGCTGTCATCCTGATTAATTAAGCACTGCTGCAGTGGGAGAAACACCAGTGCTTCTGAAGAGCTCCAGATGAATGCTACACCGATGCTAGTATGTATGTGCGTGGGAATTTCAGTGACCTCCCCTTCCCCCATAAGCCATCTGTGTCATCCCAAAATATGTCCCTGAGGGCTGTGTGACCTTCTGGGACCTATTTTTGGGTGGCATGGCGCACTTCCTGGGGAAGGGGAGGTTGTTGAAATTTGCCCCATCATGCAGCCAAAAATGGAGCTGAACTATCCCAAGTAGCTGAACTATTCAGAAGCACCAGTGCTTCTTCTGTTGCATAGTTGCTTCATTATTCAGGATGTCAGCCAGTAGTTTAGGTTGGCTTAATCCTTTTCAGCTGCGGTGCTTCTTGAAAGTTCTTCTCTGCCGTCCATTTAATCAACACCTTCTTTGGTGGCTTTAGGGCTAAAGTACATGTGAGATGCAGGTTCCATGATTGGACAGCATACAAAATGTTGCCATTGGGAGAGTGACTTGCATCAAGACTGTGGCATGGGGCAGGGGGAGGAGGGGTCTAACTCTGGTCCCATGCTGATCCCCAACTTAAACAGTCCACCCCATGCTGCTATTAATCACTCAAGGGTTTCTGTTTCGAAGGTGATCTGTATCAGAGCCATAACATGGGGGGAACTGTTGGAACTCTATTCTCCTGGACCATGGTCATGCTTCATATCCACCCCCTACAGCTTCCTCCTCCTGCAAAACACACAGCAGCTAAAAAAAAAAAAAAAGGTGAGTAGTTGAATACTGTTTTGATTAACGCTCCCTAACTCTGCTAAATTTGAGTCCCAGGTTCTTTGAGCTGTTGCCTCTGCTTTCCATTAGATTAAGAATACTCTCTGGCCGTTACATCCAGGCTAGCTTGAAAATCTTGTCCAGATGTGTCTGTCCCATTACTCCCAAGCACACCTGACATTCAATGTTCTTCTTTATTACGGGATGAAATATAATTCATTCCACCAATATGTCAACTGTTCTTTGAGGTATGATGCCTTTAGATCTCCATGTGGGTTTTTTAAAAATATAAAGCCAAGCCAAGCCAGATATCCATGTCTGTGCATATATTACACTGCGAACTATTCAGCAGTTAAATGGCAATAAATTACGATAACATTGCCAGTGAACGAAACAAGTGCCATCCAGCATAAATTTACCGATATAGCTGGAAGAGACTTTTTGACAGCCAACAGACATTGAAGTATCTATCTTGTTTAATACGGAACTGTGTATTATGTTCGACATGGGGCTGTTGCTGAAAACCATAGCCCTGTTTTTGAATTCTCCTGCTCTCCCCATAACTACAGTTTACTAGCTGCTGTGCTTTGATTCAGCGTCTGCCTTGGACCGTCAGAGGGATTCCCTCTTTGATTTGGACCTGCGACAGGAAGTTTGCTTCAAATTTGGCCAAACCCTTTGGCCCTCTGAAACATCATTTCAGCCCCTCTCCCCACCTTTCCTTGCCTCTAAGAGTGCTTACAAGACAAGGGAGGAGACATGCTGTTTTCCTGAATCTTCATTTCCATCAGGGAAGGAATAGGCAGCATCTTTTTCTTTTTTTAACTTATACCCTCTGGAGGGCTTCTCTGAGGTGGCAAGGGGGGGGGTCTGGGGAAGTTTCCCTTCCCCCATCGACCTTCCATTATGCAAAAATTGCCCAGTTTGGGTAGTCTTTGGCCCTTTCCAGGCCTATTCCCCAGTGTGGTGGCCATTTTGGAGGCTACTGCACATGCACAATGGGACCTTGCATGGCCTTGGTCATGACCCGGGGTGTTTGGTCCAGGGTTGAGCCAAACCGGGGGTGGTTTGTCTTGACCTGAACCTTCAAACTGAACTGGTTTGATATCGAACTGGTTCAGATTTGAACCTGTTTGCACACACCTATGGCATAGCATTGTTCTGAGAGGAACTGTGGGTAAAAATATGGCCACCGTTTCTCACTGGTAGCCATTTTAACCCATGTTTCCCCTCAGAATAACACTGTGCAGTGATGCAAAAGTGATCTTTTGAGAACTTTCATCTTAGTACTGAATGCATAAATGTGTGTGTACGAAACATATTTATTGGTGATATTCAATCATCTATAGTTTAGAATTTTATTTTCCCTTTTAGCTATCACATAAGTCACACATTTTCACATTATGCCTGCATATCATGCATCTCTCATTTTAACGCCTTTCCAGTGCCATTCTATGCATGGACTTCTTTAGGAGAAAGCTCCATTGAACTAAACAGGCCTTACTTCTGAGTAAACATGCATAGGATGGCACAATTTGTGTCTCAGATGTCTCCATTTGCACAGGGGCGAATTAAGCTTTTTCCTCACTTTTACCTTAAACAAAAAGAGGTTTGCCTTTTTGTGTGTGTAAAGGGGGGACTTTCTTCTCATCCAATCCACCCTTGCTTCAGCTGCCACTGCCCACAGAGGGGGTGGAAACAGTTGAGGAGGGGCAAAATTTGCTGCTCCTCAAATTTTGCCGCCATAGGCAAATGCCTGCTCTGCCTCTCTGTTAAGCCAGCACAGCATTTACACCACAATTGATGAATTCACCTCTTTTTCAAAAATTGATCCATTTTTTATGCTCTCGAGAGGATTAATATCACCAACTGAAGTCTGTGTGGATTTGATTTTTCTTGCACAAACTCTGAAAGATTTTTAAAATGGAGACTGAGAAATGTTAATATATACAGCAGACGGGTTTTAAATAAATATCTGTCATACAGAGTTAGGCCGGTGTCTCCCTCATGTTAATTATGGAGCAATCAGAAGACGACAAGGAGGAGAATATTTATTGCAGGTTGAAAAGTCAATTATTTGGACTGTATCACAGGAAGCCACGTAGCGCTGCATTTTGAAACCATCTTCTTCTTTGACCAGGGATTGAAGAATGTATGAATAATTGTGTCTCCCTTCTCCTCCTCTTTTCTATGCCAGCACACATTTTAATTGGCAATTTTGATCAACTGACAAGGAATATCATAAAGTATTAGTAAATGGATTTTGCAGAGGGGGAAAAAAACAACCCTAGATTTAAACAAAGACCAAAGTAACCTCAAATTCTTCTACTAACAGGAAATCCAGTCATCTGCAGAGAAATTGCAAAGGCACAGAACTTTAAGAATATGGCTGTTAGCAAGATTGCCATTCCTCTGTATTTAAAATGATACCAACAAAGTCCCCAAGCAAAGAAAAATGAGATTGAGCTACTGTATGCTAGAGGCCCAAGATATAATGATGTATCGAATCTTTATGATCATGCATTTATAAAGGTTCTGTTATGTTTGGCGAGCAAGAGAGGCATGGAAAGTTCCAATCTTTTCTCCCAACTCTACTTCCCCCACCAGAGCTCCATTCTCAAGAGTAGCACTCCCCCCGGCCACCACATAGCAATGAATGCTAAGCAATCACTTTTATGGGATAAAATAGAAGCATGCATTCCAAGATACCACTGGGATGGGACCTAACCCTAACCCTACTGATCCCAGATTGAGAGAGAGAGAAGCAGGTTTCTGCCCCCTAACTTTCTCAACTATATCCCAGATGGCAAGCAGTTTATTTTGTTCATTAGGAGCTACTGAAATGCATTCCCCATCTACACACCTCTGCTTGAGGTAGTGTTTCTTGGCCATTCTACAGTGTGATGGAATGTTGGGAATTGCATGTAATAAATGGATCATAGAACAAATCAATCCAGAATTTTCATTTGAGGCACAAATGACCAGGCTCAAACTATCATATTTTGGACACATTATGTGAAGATGCAGCTCCCTTGAGAAGTCCATAATGCTAGGAAAAGTTGAAGGAAAGAGAAGAAGAGGATGACCAGCAGCAAGGTGGATAGACTTGATCATGACAGAAATGAATGCACCACTGAGAGACCTTAAAGGCCAAGCTAAAGACAGATCATCCTGTGGAGAATCTATCTATGTGGTCGCTAAGAGTCGACACCAACTTGACAGCTCTTAATCAGTCAATCAAATGCGTATCTATCATAAGAAAATAAGAACAGCCCTGCTGGATCAGGCCCAAGGCCCATCTAGTCCAGCATCCTGTTTCACACAATGGCCCACCAGATGCCACTGGAAGCCACAGACAGGAGTTGAGGGCATGCACTTTCTCCTGCTATTACTCCCCTGCAACTGGTACTCAGAGGCATCCTGCCTTTGAAGCTGGAGGTGGCCTATAGCCCTCCGACTAGTAGCCGCTAGACTAGCTAAATAGCAGAGGCTGTAGCTCTGTGGTAGAGCACCCACATTGTATGCAGAAAATCCCAGGTTCAATCCCTAACATATTCAATAAGGGCTGGAAAAGACTGAAGCCCCAGAGACCCACTGACAGAAAAGACAAGGGGTTCCCAACCTTTTTAACCCTCATAAGAACATAAGAATGTAAGTACAGCCCTGCTGGATCAGGTCCAAGGCCCATCTAGTCCAGCATCCTGTTTCACACATTGGCCCACCAGATGCCTCTGAGAAGCCACAGTCAGGAGTTGAGGGCATGCCCTCTCTCCTGCTGATACTCCCCTGCAACTGGTACTCAGAGGCATCCTGCCTGTGACCCCTCATCTGGATCTTGGGGGGGATTCCTACTCCCAGCTATGCAAAGGTACATAAACAAGCAAACCATTGCACTCCCGCCTATGCCCCTGTTGTCAAACTCTTACCTGGCACTCTGGCACACAATATATCTAAAAGTGTGGCTCCTCACCAGTTATTATATTTATATTATTAAGAAAAATATGGCACAGGGTAGAAAACCACTGGAGAAATGTTCTTCGGAAACTTCAGTTTTGTTTCTGCAGATGATAATAGTGTCTCAAAATTAGTCTGAGGCACTGCATAGTTCTGTTCTCCTGAGTTAAAGTAAAGTAAAGTGTGCCATCGAGTCAGTTTCGACTCCTGGCAACCACAGAGACCTGTGGTTTTTTTGGTAGACTGCAGGAGGGGTTTACCATTGCCATCTCCAGCACAGGATGAGATGATGCCTTTCAGCATCTACCTGTATTGCTGCTGCCCGATATAGGAAACATATCAGTGGGGATTTGAACTGGCAACCTCATGCTTGCTAGGCAAGTCATTTCCCCGCTGCACCATTAGGTGGCTGTTCTCCTGAGTAAGGGCAGATGAAACCAGCCCCTCCCACAATGAAACCAGCCCCTCTTGAGTTAGGGCACATTAAAACAGCCCCTCCCACAAGGTCAGAACCTTGTGATCGGAACAAGTAAAGCACACAGGAGCATCTGGCTTTGCAGAAGTAGGGATTTTAGCCTGCAGAACAAAGCCAAAAGGATCACAACAGCAGCAACCACAAGATGCCAGCTTCAGTAAGCCTGGCATCAGTGATTCAACCATCTGCAGTACATCTCAGGTCTTCCCCCATTTCTCCTAGTGGGATACAGCTCAGAATGGAGTAGGTGCATGTTGGAGCTTGGTTCCAGCTGAAGCGAGTAAGAAGATGTAGAGCAGGGGCGTAGCAAGGTTGGAGTGGGCCCAGAGACAAGATTTTAAAATGCCCCCCCCCCAAAGTCCAGGGCCTCCGCACACCCCAGGCCCCCAAGGATTTAAGTCTGATATTCCAAAATAAGTATGCTGCCTGCAAATACATTTCACTGAATACACACACACGTCACAATATATAGTGATATACATTGAGTACTATACATTTGTATTACTTTTAATGCCTAGAACACACTAGAAAGATGAATTATTAAAATAGGCCCCTCGCTGCAGATTAGCAAAGGAGACTTTCAACCATGCAGGGTGAACCTATGTTTGTTTTCTCAGAATTCTGAACAAATTCAGTCAAGTTTGATTGCAGGAGGTTTTTCACAGGAGGCTTTTAAGCCCTTTAAGACACATCTCCTCCTCTGGAATGGAGGTGCTGCATTCACATGTTGGCCAGATTTACCCTGAAGTCCCTGCAGGTTATTGGGGAGCAGTTCACACACAAGAAAAATAAAATAAAAGCACCACACATGCTTCACAGTTCTCACTCAGACCTTCTGGGTTGCAAAACAACTTGAACATAAGTGCATTTATAAATGAATGAATGAATAAATAAAATTAATAAAATCCTGTTCCAGAAGTTTTTGCAATTTTCTGCCATGAAACAAGCCACTTATAGGACTTTTTAGATAGTTTTTTTTAAGTCAGCAAATTTTCCAAGCTGTTTCAAAATAAATATTCAGAGACTTCTCGCCCCCCCCCCATATCCAAGCCCTATGGCAAGCAGATCCCTATATATGGGGGGGGGGCGGGAAAGGTAACCACAAAAAGGAGTTCACACTCTACCTGGCAAATGCTGGTCTGGGTTAAGCAGGGCAGCAAGGGGTCTTCTGCTGCAGAGAACACTCTGGCTGCCTCCTCCTTCCTGGCTTGCTTGGGCCCTACTCGAGTTCAGGCTTCACTGCGGCCTACACGGAGGCCTCCGTGGAAGCCCCGCCCACCCGCCGATCAGCTGAGAGGCGGGAGAAAAGGAGCTCTTGGCAGCTTGCCTGCTGCTTCGATTGTGGGCCAGCAGAACAAGCAGGAGAGACGGCGAAGAGGGCAAGTGGCTGAGGGGCCTTGGGGCGGGGCAGGGGGCAATGGGGAGTCACATGGGGTGCCTCTGGGGTGCCCCTCCAGGCAGTGGGGCCCCCAGACAACTGTCTCCCCTTGCCCTATCATTGTTACGCGCCTGATGTAGAGGTGGGATGTGTGGCACTGAATAGTTTGCTGAACCTCACTCACCTGCCATTGAAGGTACCAAGGTCACATTTTATTGATTGATTGATTGATTGATTGTTGAATTTATATACCACCTTTCATTAAAACCAATCTCAATGCAGATTAAAAACAATCTCTCTTTCATTAAAAACAATCTCAGTCTCAAACATGACAAGCAGAAATGGCAAAAGGTGGTCTACAACCAGTCTATTACTCTCCTACTTTATAGTCTGCATTACTCTCCCACTATACAGGTGGGGTCTGCATCCTCCAGTGACAGGCCAGATCAAGAGACTTTTAGTCCAGCAGGAGTCGATAGTGAGTGAAGCAACTCAATTCCCTGCAATCTGAGAGGGGGTGGGGCTTGTGAACTCTGAGGGAGGAATCCAAATACTGCCTGAAGTCCTGGAGGGTCACTGCCAGTCAGAGTAGACAGTGCTTCTCTAGATGGACCTATGGTCTGACTCAGTAGGCAGCTTCTTATGTTCTGATGGAAGCACCTTGACCTAACAGAACTGAAAGTGTATCTTAGACTCCTAATCCTCCCTGATGTGTTTCATGCCAATCAGACAGTGCTGCAGGGACTGTGGGCAGTACATCTGGGACATTCCGACTTCTGTGCCATGATGGAGCTGAGATGATTTGAGGACATTACAAGTAATTTAAGGTTCAGTGACAACCACATGACAGGAGAGAAGAGTGACTGCCAAGCTGGCAACCATTATAAGTATCTGGACCTTTATTCATTCATTCATTCATTCGATTTCTATACCGCCCTTTCAGAATGGCTCAGGGTGGTTTACACAGAGAAATAATAAATAAATAAGATGGAACCCTGTCCCCAAAGGGCTCACAATCTAAAAAGAAACATAAGGCAGACACCAGCAACAGTCACTGGAAATACTGTGCTGGGGCTGGATAGGGCCAGTTACTCTCCCCCTGCTCAATAAAGAGAATCACCACATTAAAAGGTGCCTCTTTGCCAAATTAGCAGGGGTATGCCAAATTAGCAGGGGTAATTTGTGCAGAAGCTGCAGCGCAGCTACATTCCTAGGTCTGACTAGCAGTTGATGAGCAGCTGTTAGGTTTCTGGGATGCTTTCTCATCTGGCAACACATTCCAAGCAAGCCAAAGAAGTACAGTTTGAAATTATGGTGGTGCTGTGATGCAGAAACATCCTACCCACTGACAGGATATATTTACCTTGGGAAGCAAGCTGGAGGACTGCAACAAAGACAAGTAGTCCTGCATGTTGTGCAGCAATGTGTACTACCAAGGAATAACACTTGGGGCCACTTAGTAAAGTGTGTGTAGAGGGGTGATTCAGATGAGCACCCTTCTCATGCAATTAAAGGATGGATGCATTGGCGTCACCAGTGACATCAGGGCAAGTGTGCTCTTGCCACAGACCTGATGTTCTAAAGTGTGCAGGGCAATGTTCATCTGAATATGTCCTCAGATAATTGTGGAGAGGGAGAACTCCCCTGCCCTCTAGTAATGTAGCTGGCAGATGCTCTCCTGAGGGTTGACCTGTGTAGGCATATGAAACACAAGAAGCCAGACATACCCCCAGAGATGCAAATACATTCACAAAGGGTGGCAAACGCATTCACAAAGAGATGTACTCTCAACTACGTTTGACTTGGATGGATAGTAGATGTTCGTATTGTGAGTACCTAGGAAGTTTTTGCCCAGGACAAGAAACCAAGCAAAAGATGTGATGATTGTGGGTGACTGGCTTGTAGAATGCATGTGACCATCTCCCAGATTGTCTTTAGGTCAGTGACAATGTGTCCTTTCAGCTGAAATGCTGAGAATGGATGGGTTTGATGTGCTCCTTTTTCTTAGCTGAGAACTCACATTCTTAGTGAGTCATGCCGTCACACAGGATGCCATGCTTGGGGTGTGTGGGGGTCACTGCTGCACTCCCCTGAAGTGAAATGTTAAATTATTGTGGGTTCTATGGCCTGAAAAAGCTGGGCAGGGGTGGTATCCAATGTAACCAAAGGGACTATTCAGGAGTAGTAAGTTCTACTTGTGTGTAAAAAAAATCATAACTCTGGGTGAGGGTTAACCAATGTAACACTTCTGATGCAAACCTTCAGCTCATGTATCCCACGAAGATTTTTCGTTTGTGCACACACACATTTTTTTAAAATGTCCCAGGTATAGGACAGGCTACTCTAGTCACAGGCTTACATCCAGACTAAATTGCTCTTGAGTAGTCCCACTGAAAAAATGGGGAAAGCTTACTTGTCTTATTAATTTCAAAGGTAGCACTCAGTGCTAATTTGAGTCCTGTCAGGCAGGATGAGGGGAAGGATACCCTGAGCTATAGCATGTAGCCAGCCAACCAGGAGCAGAGGATGAGGGACTTCACCCTCTTTCCTACACCTCTGCAGTGGACACACCACTGGGGATGTGGCGGCTTCAAGCTGACAATCCTCAGATGGGGAACAAATAGGCAGGAGGGCTCAGAGTACCTCCTGGGAGTCCTTCAAGGACCCTCGAGATGCTAGTACCTCTTCCTGGGAACTTCTGGTATAGACAATACTGAGATAGATGGACCAATGGTCTGACTCAGTAGAAGGCAGCTTAAAGGTCCAACACCAGGATGCCCTGACTTTGTCTGCTACAGCAGTGTTCTGAAAGTCTGCCAGTAAAAGGTGTTTGCTTAGCATAGTCAGTAGGCTGTATGTTGTCCATTGTCCACTGTCAGAATAGTGGAAAGGTTTTGCTTCTACTGAAACATTAAATTGAGGGCAGCTCCACAGAGATGAATAACATCATCTATATTGGAACTAAATCAAGGGGTGCACTCAGTTGGTAGCTAAGCCTGTTCCTTGCCTCTGGTGTTCTAGCATGATGTTGGGAGCTAGCTTTTCTCATTCTGTCTAACACCACACTGGGGGACTGGATGGTCCCATCAGTCTGAAAATGAAGTAGTTTGATCTGCATCTTCCAGGACTTTTGGAAAGTTGAATGTGTCAGTTGCGAGGGGTGGGGGGAGTTGGTCTTCTTGAGTTCCCAACAACTTATCAGATCTTCGAAGGGGTTTAGGATTGGGCAGGTTCATGTTGAGAATTTTACATAAGAACATAAGAACAGCCCTGCTGGATCAGGCCAAGGCCCATCCAGTTCAGCATCCTACCTCGCGCCATGGCCTGCCAGATGGCTCTGGGGAGCCCATAGGCAAGAAGCATGTGCATGTCCTCTCTCCTGCTGTTGCTCCGCTGCAACTGGTATTGAAAAGCATCTTTCCTTTGAGGCTTGAGATGGCCCACAGCCTCCAGAATAGTAGACATTGATAGACCTGTCCTCTGTGAATATGTCTAAGTCCCTTTTGAAGCCATCTAAGCTAGTGGCCATCACCACATCCCATGGCAAAGAATTCCATAGGTTAATTATGCACTGTGTGAAAAAGAACTTCCTCTTGTCGGTCCTAAATTTCCTGACATTCAGTTTCATGGGGTGAGCACTTGTTCTAGTGTTTTGGGAGAGGGAGAAAAATTTATCTCTGTCCACCCCCTCCACTCCATGCATAATTTTATACAGCTCGATCATGACTCCCCTTAGTTGCCTCTTTTCTAAACTAAGGAGCCCCAGATGCTGTAGTCTTGCCTCATAAGGAAGGTGCTCCAGGCCCCCGATTATCTTGGTTGCCCTCTTCTGCACCTTTTCCAAGTACTATAATATTCTTCTTAATATACGGTGACCAAAGCTGTACACAGTACTCCAGATGTGACCGAACCATAGATTTGTATAAGGGCATTATAATATTAGCATTTTTATTTTCAATCCCCTTCCTAATGACTGCTAGCATGGAATTAACCTTTTTCACAGCTGCCGCACAATGACACTTTTAATGAGCTGTCCACGATGACCCCGAGATCTCTCTCCTGGTCAGTCACTGACAGCTCAGATCCAATCAGTGTATATATGAAGTTGAGGTTTTCCATCCCAATGTGCATCACTTTCCACTTGCTTACATTGAACCACATTTGCCAATTTGTCTCCCACTCCTGCAGTTTGGAGAGATCTTTTTGCAGTTCCTCACAATCTGTTGTAGATTTCACTACCCTAAGTAGTTTAGTGTCATCTGCAAATCTGGCCACTTTGCTGCTCACCTCAACTTTTAGATAATTTATGAACAAGTTAAAGAGCACTGGTCCCAGTACCAATCCCTGGGGGACACCATTTCCTACTTACCTCCATTGTGAAAACTGTCAATTTATTCCTACGGTCTGTTTCCTGTCCTTCATCCAGTTATAGATCCACACATTAACCTGTCCCCTTTTGTGGTGCTCTTACCCCTGGACTTTGGGGCCAAAGTCCAGGGCCTCCACACCTCCTGGGGGCTACTACATATTTGTATAAATATACCCCACGTGTTAAAAATACTGTGTTTGTCACAGTGTGTGTGTGGGGTGGGTGAGTGGGATGATGACTAACTTTCAGTGGAGGGGGGCCTCCAAAGGCCTTTAGGTCCAGGCTCCAAAATTACATAAGTTCACCTCTGGTCCCCTCATTCCATGACTGCTAGGTTTACTCAAGAGCCTTTGGTGGGGAACTTTGTCAAAAGCTTTTTGATAGTTCAAGTATACTATGTCAACAGGATCACCTTTATCTGCATGCACTTTCAAAGAACTCCAAAAGGTTAGTGAGCCAAGACTTTCCCTTGCAGAAGCCAAGCTGGTTCTCCTTCAACAAGGCCTTTTCTTCTATATGCTTAACAATTTTGTCCTTAAGTATGTTTTCCATCAATTTATCTGGCACTGAAGTTATGCTGACCAGCATATAATTTCCTGGATTCCCTCTGGATCCCTTTTTAAAAACTGGAGTCACATTGGCTACTTTGCAGTCCTCTGGTTCAGAGCCTGATTGTAGGGACAAGTTACATATTTTTGCTAAGAGATCAGCAAGCTGTCCTCATAATATATGGGAAGGTTTCACGAAGGGGTAAAAGACATCTTTTCCCTTCTTCCATCTCCAGAAATGTTTCCTCATCTGCTATAAAGCAATACAAGCATATAGCCTGAGCAAAACCTGCATGCAGGAGCACTTGATAGCACAGCAGGGGAAGGTTTTTTCATCTTTCCAGAAAGAAGAAAAGATGTACGTTTCCCCCCAGTTCCCCCTGAGCCTATCCCCTGCCATGAACCCCAAAGAGTGCTTGTAGTATCCTGTTCCAGGCTGGTTAGAGCACTCCTTAGAGGCCAGGGATACACTGCAACATCTCTGTCTCATAACTCTCTATCTCTTTGTGTGCTACCCATTGTATTTAAGGGATAGGGAGAAAGAAGCAGATATGCACAGGTATCTACATATATTCAATTGCTTTTTCATTTGTTTGTGTGCAACTGAGTTTTCCAATTTACCAATCCATCTTCTGTCCAATATAACTTCTTGCTCCAACAAATAAATAAATAAGCTCAGAAATCATTATCCTGCTTTCAATCAGTGATTTACACTAGCAGGGTAACTTGCTTTATCTTAATAGTAAGACACTGAGTGGCAAGAGCAATAACACAAAGAGATACGGCTGGCTTCATATCATGCTTTGTCAACATTCCAGGCACACAGTTTTTTTTGTTTTTGTTTTATTCTTGAAGAGAGACCCTATCAATTCTGCCTCACAAAATTACTTGTGGCAGGGCCTGGAATGTTATGGGGACTTTAATGATGTATCAGTTTTTAGAGGCAGTGGACTCTTATAACTTTTATAGAGCACTTTAGGAAGGAAGGAAGGAAGCAGGTTGGTTGATGTGAGATGGAGAAACATCTATCACGGGATCTCTTTGTGCCATTAAAAAGCATTTGCCAAAGACATTTTGTCACTGTCATCTTTGCTTGATGGACAGTGAGTTGTAAGGAACTGACTTGCAAAAGATCTGTCAGTTTTTGCTATTTCCTGCAGCTGAGTGATGATGCCACAATGGGCATTGCCCAAGTTCAAAAGTTACAATTTTGTTCTTAAAAATTATGTCTCCCTTTCTAAGCATGGACCTGGACTTTTAAAAGTGTGCAGTCAGACATAAAACAGACAGATCCCCTCAAAAGTGTGCTGTTCTACAATGCTGCTGCTGCTGCTGCTGCTGCTGCTGCTACTACTACTACTACTACTAAATTAAAAATTAATAAAACTTTGTTAGCTGCCCCATAACAAATTGTTCTCTGGGTGGCTCACAACAGAGGATTAAAACATCAAGTTAAAACACATAATACATGAAATCACAACACACTAAACACACGCACGTGTGCATGCGTGCACAGACACACACACATACACACACACACAACCACCAACAAAATACAAAATACAATAAAAACACTTTAAAATTTTTTGGGTCAGTTTTAAAAAGAAAGGAAAGAAAGACTGATAACAATGAGAAAACTGAAATGAGTAGTCCAGGCTTCCATTCCAGCAGTCCATTTCTTGTCCCCCTTCCAAAAATGCTTCCTGGAGACTCCAGTACTATGCCCCACAGAATCTTCACCAAAGAATATATAATACTCTTCTTCAGTGGTGCTGACAGATTCCCAGTTCTGAGCATTTTCTCCCACTCTATGTAGGCTTCTAAATGTTGTGGGATGTGACTCTAGGCAGCAAAGGATGTGTGGACACACATAGAACGTGCTCAGCTGTTTGATGCACTGGGGCTTTCTACACACTATTGTACATACTATTGTACAGTTCTGGATTTTCCTTTTCAAAATGCCCGGGTGTGTACAGCTCTGTCACTGGTCAACTGTGGACCCCTTCTCATGTTCCCTTGGTGAACTGAATTCCTGCAATACAATTCAAGTCCTCTGCAGCAACTGTAAGAAAGGAAAGCTGGTCTTGTGGTAGCAAGCATGACTTGTCCCCTTAGCTAAGCAGGGTCTGCCCTGGTTGAATATATATGGGAGGCTAGAAGTGTGAGCACTGTAAGATACTCCTCTCAGGGGATGGAGCCGCTGCTCTGGGAAGAGCAGAAGGTTTCATGTTCCCTCCCTGGCAGCATCTCCAAGATAGGGCTGAGAGAGATTCCTGCCTGCAACCTTGTAGAAGTCACTGCCAGTCTGTGAATACAATACTGAGCTAGATAGACCAATGATCTGACTCAGTATATGGCAGCTTCCTATGTTCCTATGCTCCTGTGCAAACCTGCCTGTGCTTGAAGATCATCTGGGGATGCCCTTCTTCAGGCTTCCTTTCCTGATGAACAGCCTTTCCTTTTGTGGCTCCTCATGTGTGGATTGTCCTCCTTACATTATTTTTGTACACCTGGTACTTACACTTGTGAGCTGACTAAGCATGATTCTTCTACTCACCTGTGCATTTCAGTTCAGTACATTGCTGTAGTCTGTATTACTCCTGTTTCGAATTTTCATTTTAGTTTGAAATCTTAACCTAAATAGGACTTTTGACTAGAGAGCTTTTACCTGCTGCTGTAGTCTTTGAGTTTCCATGGCTGACATCCTGACTACAGGAAGTCCGATTGCAATTTAGTACTCCTTTAGAGTAACTCCTGGACAGCATTATTGAGTAATTTAGTCCGGATGTCAGCCAGTGTTTTCATTCTACTAATTCTTCTTCTTAGCTCACATACAGACCTATGAAGCTCTGGTGATGTGTGGACACCACGGCTGCATTCTGCACTAACGCAGCATGTGCCTACAGGGACATTATTTTTGCCAGTCTCCCCTGCCCCTGGAAGTCCTCTGTGACCTAGAAGTAGGTCCCTGAGGGTCACATAGCCCTCAGTGGCCTACATCTGGGTAGCAGGGAGCACTTACAGAGGCTAGGGAGAATCATGGACACTGTTGCAGTATCCAAGGGAGAGACTTGAGGTATGCAAGGACAAGGCAGTGGAGTGGAATCAGGAATATGAACAGTTTAATGAAATAGATATTATGTTCAGAGAGGCAAGTTTGCTTTTCAGTGCCCTTGCTGCTGGCTGTGTGTTAGCCCCGTCTCCACTCCAGGTACTGGAATGCAAGTAACTAAAGCCCTATTCAAAAGCTGGCCTGGATCAAGGGATGGATTAACTAGAAACACCACAACTGTCAGCAGCAGTGCCCATGCAGCACCAGTGCTTCATTGGAAAGGGGAAGGCCTGGTGCTTCCTTAGTAAGTATATGAGCCCAAATGTGTGCTTTTATGTTTAATCTTGTAAGCCACCTTCCACAACTTTAAGTAAAGAAATATTGGAACCATATGAGCCGGGCCAATCATGTGAGTCTTTCCTCCTCATGTCCTCCCTTTTACTGGGCAATGATCAGGTGGCATGATTGGCCCCACCCATGTGGTTCCTAGGAACACAGGAAGTTGCCTTATAACAAGTCAGACCATTGGTCTATCTAGCTCAGTATTGTCTACGCAGATCTACCTATTTACTAATGGTAACTGTAGCATCATGAGAACATTCTATTGGACAGTGCCTTGCATACTACTGATAAACAACTATAGCACTACTAGGACGTGCCACAGTTTTTGCATTGTAGGAGGAGCAAAAACACTGCTACTACAAAGTACTTGGCCATATTTGGGCTATATATTCAACAACAAGGGAAAAGGGTGATAAAGGCATTGGTGCATTTTAATTATATTTTCCATTAGTGGTTTGAAAGCAGAGTAAGAGTAATTAGGGGGAAAGAACCCATCAGGAATGTGATACAAACTGTAATCTTCCGAATTAAACAATAAGATTGCTGTATATAGTTTCCTGCACTCATTGCAAATTCTAAATTAAGGAGCCTAGACGGAATGTCATAAGCTTTCTCTTATGAGTTTATATCAGCAATCCGATTATCATATTGATTCCGCATATCAATGAGATGGCGTTCCGCAGTGTTTATTCTTCACCCAATTGCCTTCTTGAAAGTAATAAAATTAAATCCAATACGATATTAAATGTAAACACACACTGGTATTATATGTAAATATCCATTTGTAAAAAAAATTCTCGGGGTGTATTGATATGCAGATTTCCCCCTGAGTTTAACACTGCAAACTACAAAAGCAAATTTTTAACCTCCATGCTGCTATTGTAGCTCAAAGAAGGATGATCTTTTATTTCCCCCCCTTTCTTTTCTGTAATAACTTTGTGTTATTTCTGCTGGAGAAATGCAAATAGCAAGCTTATTTTGCATAAACTATCATGCCTAGAAGATTTCTTTTGATTGAACAGAAAACCTAATGTGACAATTGCGAATGAAAGTCTTTAAACAAGGCAACATCTCTATTGGACTTCTGAGTTTTTACTAGCCCGTCCAGCTGCGATCCTTCTAGTCAGTCCCTCTGACAACACCAGGTCACTTCCATCACCTGAATAATATCCAGAAGCCTCGGGCATCAATAAAGTGACCAGTTGTAATTGACAGAGGACAGGACTCCTGGGCACTTAGCACTTGTATAGATCAGAGAATTTTGGCAAGTGCAGTTTGTCATATCACACGGGTGAGAAAAACCAGAAAACATGAAGATTCCCCCATATACAATGATCTTAAAATTGTCCTCTGCAGTATGTAATAGGGCTGTGCCTAATAGCCCTATTTGGCTTTGGCTTGCATCCGACTAGCCCTCCGACTAGTAGCCGTTGATAGACCTCTCCTCCATGAAGTTGTCCAAACTCCTATTAAAGCCATCCAGGTTGTTGGCTGTCACCACATCTTGTGGCAGAGAATTCCACAAGTGGATTATGCTTTGTGTGGAAAAGTACTTCCATTTGTTGGTCCTAAATTTCCTGGCAATCAATTTCATAGGATGACCCCTAGTTCTACTCTTATGAGAGGGAGAAGAATGTCTCTCTAGCCACTTTCTCCACACCATGCATGAATTTATAGACCTCTATCATGTTTCCCCGCAGTCGTCTTTTTTCTAAACTAAAAAGCCCCAGGTGTTGTAGCCTTACCTCATAAGAAAGGTGCTCCAGGCCCCTGATCATCTTGATTGCCCTCTTCTGCACCTTTTCCAGTTCTACAATGTTCTTTTTTAGATGTGGTGACCAGAATTGTACACAGTACTCCAGGTGTGGCTGCACCATAGTTTTGTATAAGGGCATTATAATATTAGCAGTTGTATTTTCAATCCCCTTCCTAATGATCCCTAGGATGGAATTGGCCTTCTTCACAGCTGCCACACATTGGGTCAACACTTTCAATAAGCTGTCCACCACAACCACAAGATCCGTCTCCTGGTCAGTCACCGTCAGCTCAGATCCCATCAGTGTATACTTGAGGTTGGGGTTTTTTGTCCCAATGTGCATCACTTTACACTTGCCAACACTGAACCGCATTTGCCATTTTGTTGCCCACTTGCCCAGTTTGGAGAGATCCTTTTGGAGCTCCTCACAATCCATTTTCAATTTCACTACCCGAAAGAGTTTGGTATCATCTGCAAATCTGGCCACTTCGCTGCTTACCCCTACTTCTAGATAATTTATGAATAAATTAAAAAGCACCGGTCCCAGTACAGATCCCTGGGGGACCCCACTTCTTACTTTCCTCGATTGTGAAAACTCTCCATTTATACCTACCCTCTGTTTCCTTTCTTTCAACTAGTTAGCAATCCACACATGTCCTTGTCCCCTTATTCCATGACTGTTAAGTTTTCTCAGGAGTCTTTGATGAGGAACTCTGTCGAAAGCTTTTTGGAAGTCCAGGTATACTGTGTCAACTGGATCACCTTGATCCACACACTTGTTGACACTCTCAAAGGCAAGATTTGAGAGGCAAGATTTACCTTTGCAGAAGCCATGCTAGTTCTCTCCCAGCAGGGCCTGTTCTTCTATGTGCTTTACAATATTATCCTTGAGGATGCTTTCCATCAATTTGCCTGGAATGGACGTTAAGCTAACTGGCCTGTAATTTCCTGGATTGCCCCTGGATCCCTTTTTGAAAATCAGTGTTACATTTGCTACTTTCCAGTCCTCCAGTACAGAGCCTGATTGCAGGGATAAATTATATCTTTTAGTAAGGAGGTCGGCAATTTCACATTTGAGTTCTTTGAAGACTCTTGGATGGATGCCATCTGTCCTGGTGATTTGCTAGTTTTCAGTTTTCTCAGACAGTTTAGAACGTCATCTCTTGTCACTTCTATCTGACTCAGTACTTTAGCCTCCAACCCCAAAAAGCCTGGTTCAGGAACAGGTATAAGCTCAGTATTCTCTGCCATGAAGACGGACACAAATAACTCATTTAACTTCTCTGCAACCTCCATATCTTCCTTAATAATCCATTTCACTCCCTCATTGTCTAATGGTCCAACCGCCTCCCTGGCCAGTTTTCAGCTTTTGATGTATTATTATTATTATTATTATTATTATTATTATTATTACAAATATTTATACCCAGCCCCTCCAGTGCACTACTGCTCAAGGTGGCTCACAACAATAAGATAAACACAGATACAATTAAAGTAATAAAATTAACTAAACTAAATTTTTAAAAAGTCATATTTAAAACTACAATCAGGTTCAATTTAAAACAGAAAATTATAAAAAGGTAAAGAAGCTAAAGAACCTACCAGAAATAACAAATTAATAATGGAGCATTTTAAAGCCTCCTTTAAAATGTGTGTTTTAAGATGTTTTTTAAAAATACTGAGGGAGGGAGCATGGCAAAGCTCTTCAGGGAGGGCGTTCCAAAGCTGAGGGGACACAACCAAAAAGCCCCTGACTTTAGTGCCCGCCAACCAGATATCTGTTAGTGGCAGGGTCATGAGCAGGGCCTGCGATGATGAGCGGAGGGCCCTGGCAGATTCATATGGGCGAATGTGGTCCAACAGATACCCCGGCCCCAAGCCACGTAGGGCTTTAAAGGTCAATACCAGCACCTTGAATCTAGCTTGGAAGCGGACTGGTAGCCAATGAAGCTGACGCAGGATGGGTGTAATACTCGTGAAGTGACTTGTACCCACAAGCATCCTTGCAGCAGCATTCTGAACCAGCTGAAGCTTCCAAACAGTCTTCAAGGGCAGCCCCACATAGAGCGCATTGCAGTAGTCCAATCTGGATGTTACCAACGCATGAGTGACTGAGGTCAGGCCCGACTTCAGGCCCGACAAGGCCTGACAAGTAGGGTCCGACAAGTAGGGTCACAGGCCCGACAAGTAGGGTCACAGCTGGCACACCAGCTGTAGTTGGTAAAAAGCGCTTCTGCACACCGCCGCCACCTGCGCTTCCAAGGACAGTGTTGGGTCCAGAAGTGGGTCCAGAAGCACCCCCAAGCTGCGGACTTTGTCTTTCAGAGGGAGTGTGACCCCTTCCAAGACTAGATTTACCTCATTACTCGGATGATCAGTTCTACCAGCCTGGAGCAATTCCAAATTTGAATTTGAATCAATTCGCAGATCCCTATTGCACATATATGTGTTTCATTTTAAAGCAATGGGCTCTAACAGATCACTTGCTTCAACATTGCTATAGCAGACTTCCCTGATTTAAGTTAAACTAGCTTAACCCGCGCAGAGCATCTGCACACTAGTACTTAATTGCTCCCCTCACCCCTTGCCACAGCCCCCCACACCTCATAGATCTCTCCACCCTCACCTGAGCC
The DNA here is from genome assembly GCF_027244095.1 of Hemicordylus capensis. NCBI lineage: Eukaryota > Metazoa > Chordata > Lepidosauria > Squamata > Cordylidae > Hemicordylus > Hemicordylus capensis. Next base: position 248,907,212 of record NC_069661.1, read on the forward strand.
ACACTCCTGCTCCTCCTCCTCCTCCATCCCATTGCTTCCATCCCCCTCACCCCTCTTGGTTTCAGCTGCAGCATTGCTGACACCTCATCTAATTCACATGGCAGACTTCTTCTCTCACAACCCCTCTCTTCACTGCCTCTGCCCACTATCATTTTATATATATAGATTCCTCTCCTCTACAATCAAGAACATCTTCTGACCAGTAACAGTTGCATTCCAACTGACCTTAACCATCACAGGCTCCTCCTCCTTATCTGCATATGGAATTCCCAGTGCACGATCACCACAGTGCTTCTGCTAGCAAAATCTCGTGAGAGCTGCCACGCATGGGATGAGCCACGGGTACACCTTAGAGAATTATATATATAGATACTTATCAGCTATGTTTCATTCCAAGATGAGTTCCTGTATTCTGAGACCCTTCAAGGATGAGGTGTTTCAAGGGCTTCCACCATCAGACATGCAGTGGTCTTCCAACATAGAATGGTGCTCCCACACCAATTCATATGAGAGGAAGCCAATTCTTGAGATGTCCTGGTCCCAGGCCATTGAGGGCAGGTGTTCCCTGCCCTAAGGATCCCCCTGAGGATTCATGGGGTAAAACCAGTTAGGCCATTGGGTGTTAAATATATACCAAAACACAATTTGTAATCAAATATAGCACATCCTTTTTCTTGAAATGTAATCGTGTCTTCACTGTTGACAAGAGACACCAGAGTCTGTCACAGTGCCTTTTTGCATCAAGGCTTGTTAAAATGGCCCAGAGCTGCCTCTCAATCATTTGCTTCTCTGCTCCTAATGCTCTCTTGCTCTAGTTCTGGGGTCCCACTGGCTCTCTGTAGCGTCTTCTTCAGTCTGATGAATATATTAAGTAACTGGGGTGGGAGTCTGTGGAGGATGTTGAGGATATGGGAGATCCATAGGTGCAAAAATGTTAAGAACATCTTATTCAGGGTTTTAAAGATCATAACCAGCACCTTATAATTCCTGCCTTTAAGACTGCAGTCCTCCTTTCAACGATTCTGTATGAAGATGTGTCGTGATATCTATTTTATTGTCTGTGTTTTGGATTATGAATTATTGTGGGCTGCTTAAAAGGCTCAGGCCAAGAATTCCAGATGAAACCAGAAGGATTGAGGATGGAGTCCAGATACAGTAGTTCTGTGTATGCAAGCCACTCACCAGTGCCCTGAGGGCTGTGTTCCAACAGGGTTATTCCATCAGGATCTTAATCTCATGCTAATCATGATTTTGCATTTGGCTGCTAGGTTTTGTAATTGATTGTTCATTATCTCTGTCCCACTAAAGTCACAGCCTTTCCACTGAGTGCACACAGTGACACTCCCAGAGTAATGCCACAAATCTGAAAAGCATGTCACAGCTAATGATCACACTGACATGGATCTACAAAAGCCCAACTTTCTGAGCAGACAGCAAGATTACATGCAATAAACATGTTCATGTTTTATGCATACAGCCTACAGAAAGTCAGTCACAGCTACTTTTAGCATTTCCAATCTGCTGCATATTCAGGTATTGCATCAGATGTCATAGGGAGGGGGAGAGAGAGAGAGAGAGAGAGAGAGAGAGAGAGAGAGAGAGAGAGACATTTAGAATCTATATACAAGGGCGCACCTGGGTGATTTCTGAGCCTGGACCTAAAGGCCTTTGGAGCCCATCCCTCCAGAGACCCCCCCCAAGTTAACCATCAGAGCCTAAAGTCCTCTGGAGCCCCCACCCCCGCATTGTTAAGCATCATCATCCCACACATGCACATACACCATGACACACACATTATTTTTCAACACATGAATTCTTGATTGCAAAAATAGCAACCAAACTCACAAGAATGTAAGAATATAAAAAGATTTATTTATGCAAATATGCATTAGCAGAAACATTTCAACACAATGCAAGTTAAAATATTCCCATCCCACATGTTTCTTTCCCCACTTCCCCCTCTGTCCCTAAGGAGTCCAGTTTTTAACTGATCCAAAAATATTTTGAATCTTTTTCAAAATCCCCCTCCCCCCGCACCCAAGACCCCAAACCAACCCTCTCTTCCCCCCCACAAGACCCCAAACCAGCCCCCCCCCACACACCCACTGAAGACCCTAAACCACAGGAAGCCACAAAGCAATAGAAAATGAGAACTAGTAATAAGTAGTACAGTTACTGGTTTAATGACTTTGACTCAGCTTGTTGGCTGTTGCTCACTCGGTTCACTCACTCACTAGCAGCTGCTGCCCAGCGGGCGGCCACTGGTCTGGTGGAGAGCGGAGTGCCCCGATGGCCCCTTCCCCTTGCAGCTCTCACTCTTTGTCACACTCATCAGCATTGCCACCACCGCTGCTGCTCCCTCGGCTCCTTATTGCACATGCAGCGTTGCTGTCACGTGGTTGGCTGCGGCAGCCTGCACGGCAGCAGTGCAGGAAGCAGGCAGGCAGGTGGAGAGGCTGGGGCATGTGTGACGCGCACAGCCAGCCAAAGTGCCCACCCGCCTCAAGCAGGAGCAGGAATCCTCTCTGCCATGCCGAGGCCCCTCTCACTGCCTGGCCCACAGCAAAGCACATGGCCGCCCTGGCAGTGAGAAGCAGCATGGCAGGGCGGTCTCACTTAGGTTTTGGCATGTTGAGGGCAGAGCACACAGACAGCATGGCTACTAGCTGCGGTGTGGTGTGACCCCATCCCCATTGAGACCCCTGGGCTCCCCCCACTAAGCAATACTGCACTGGTGGCCTGCACAGATGGCCAGCAGCAGCACTACTCATCATTGTTATTTTGTTGTCAGCTGACAGGCAGTCCATGCGCACTGTGCGCACAGTTGCTGGGGTGGCCACAGACAGCTGCCGACATGGAGGGGAGAGTTTGAAGCACCACCCCCCCCCCGTGGTGGAGGACTGAGCCAGATCTCTACGGCCCAGTCCTAAGAACGCCTTGTCTATATGTATAAAAGTCTTAGGTGGTCCTTGGCAAATGGTGCGTGGCAAGCTCCACCCACATAGTGCTTTTTACCAATCAAAGGTAACAGAGCCTGTGGCACTATGGTGATTGGGCAGTGGGAATTCCATATGCAGATAGGGAAGAGGAGCCTGTGATGGTTAAGATTAGTTGGAATGAAGCTGTTACTGGTGGGAAGATTGTAGAAGAGAGAAGAATATATATATAGTTGTCAGGGGTTTGCGAAGAGAGGGGTTGTGAGGGAGGTAAGAGCCCCTTCAGGAGAATTAGAAGGGGCGGAAGAAACACAGAGTGGAAGTGGAGGAGAGAGAAAAAGAGGCTTGGGGTAGAGAGAAAGAAGGAAGGCCGAGGGACAGGCCTGGGCCTCTCAGCGGCCTGAGGGGAATGAGTGGCCATGGTGGCAGCAGCAGGAGTGAGGAATGGCCCGGTCAACTGTTGCTGCTGCTCAGAGGCCATTGGTGGAGGGAGGCAGGCAGGCAAGGGATGGGCTTGAGCCTGTCAGCATCCTGAGGGGAATAAGCAACCATGTCGGCGGTAGTGGGGATGGACCTAGTCAACTGCTGCTGCTACTCCTGGGGGAGAATCAGGAGCAGGGCTGGGGTGAGGAGGTCCCTGGAGTTAGGGGGCTGCGACTTGGTCAATCAGTGCCAGCAACACTTCAGCTGCAACCAAGAGTAGTGAGGGGGGTGGAGCAATGGGATGGAGGAGGAGGAGCACAGCTTAGGTGTGAGTGGAGAGAACTCTGAGGTGAGGGGGCTGTGGTGGGGGTGGTGAGGAGAGAAATCAAGTACTAGTGTGCAGATTGTCTGTGTGGGTTAAACTAATCTGCTATATTTCATTAAGATCTGCTCTGGCTTCTGCTCTGATTAAAAATCAGAATCTGGACAATGCTGACGTGTTTGAAATATCATTCATTTTGTGAAGGAATCTATATATTTAATTCTCTAAGGCATACCTGTGGCTAATCCCGTGTGTGGCAGCTCTTGCGAGAGTTCATGAGCAAAAGGATCTGACTGGGCAAGATGAACAAGATCTGTTAACTCAGGAAGAGAGAGTGGGGAGGGTGAGAAAGACAGAGGGGGACATGGAGTGAAGTAGTGAGAAAGAGAATAAAAGAAGGGAGGGGAAGAGAGAGAAAAGGAAGGACGAGGGATGGGCCTGAGCATGTCAGAGGCCTTCAGGGAATGAGCTGCCATGGTGGTGACTATTGGCAGCAAGGAAGGGCTCAGTCAATCACTGCTGCTGTTTGGGGCTACCGAGGCCATTGGCAGAGAGAGACAGGCAGGCAAGGGACGGGCCTGGGTCTGTCAGCGGCCTGAGGGGAATGAGCGGCCATGGCAGTGGTGGCAGTGGCAGTAAGGAAGGGCCTGGTCAGCCACCACTGCCACCACTCCTGTGGGGAGGAGCAGGAGCATGGCTCGGGTGAGGGAGGGGAGGTCTCTGGGAATAGGGGGCTGTAGCTTGGGCAATAGGTGCCAGCAATGTTGCTGCCGCAACCAAGAAGGGTGAGTGGGATGGAAGCAACGGGATGGAGGAGGAGAGGCAGGAGTGCATCTCAGGTGAGGGTGGAGAGATCTGAGGTGAGGGGGGGCTGTGGTGGTGGGTGAGGGGAGTAATCAATTACTAGCATGAGGATGCTCTGTGTGGGTTAAGCTAGTTTATTATATAAAGAGCCCCTGGTGGCGCAGTGGTAAAACTGCCGCCCTGTAACCAGAAGGTTACAAGTTCGATCCTGACCAGGGGCTCAAGGTTGACTCAGCCTTCCATCCTTTTGAGGTCGGTAAAATGAGTACCCAGAATGTTGGGGGGCAATATGCTAAATCATTGTAAACTGCTTAGAGAGCTTCCAGCTATAGAGCGGTATATAAATTTAAGTGCTATTGCTATTGCTATTATATTCAGTTAAGAAATCCTCATGGTGGCTACTCCCCAAATGCAATAAAATAGTATAACATTTCAATCCCAACTTCATTCGTGGAGCTCAGGGAGACATAATTGGTTCTTCGTACCCCTCCCTTATCCTCACAACAACAGGGCTATGGTGAATGCTGTCAGCCCAGCTGGTTTGTGAGCTAGGGGCCCTCCTGCAGACGTCAGCCTACAACTCCCCTTATCCCTGACTATATCCCTGACTATGGGCCACCATTGGGGTTGTAGTTCAACAACAGCTGGGAGGTTGTGCAGTTGTGCAGCCCTGCCCTAGCTAGATTAGTCCCCGGGTGCATCATTTTCTGCCAAAGATCGAGGAGTTTGTATAGGGGCGGAACCACCACTGAGTGACGGGTTTAAAGTACCCAGGCCGCTGCCCCTCAAGCGCCACACCTGGTGCCTCAGACACGCCCCCCGCATCTGACATCAGCTGCGTGGACCTGTTTTTGAGCTAAATCAGCCAGTGCTGCGTTTTCAGAGCGGCCAGAGTGACTCTCCCTGCCTTCTATGGTGCTGGACGTGCGGCCCCATTTGGGAGGTAAACATCAGATGCAGGAGGTGTGGCTAAAAACTCCCTGCATCTGATGTTTGATGCAGGTGGTGAGTCTATGGGACCGTGGCGGCAGCAGAACCTGGGCTGCCAATGGCCTTCCTCCACCCCTGAGTTTGTAATTTTCACACAGATCATTGCCCTCTTCTCCTGTGCTCCAAGTGTCAATTTCTGCTGAGGATCATGGGGCTTGTAGTTTTCACACAGGCCACTGCAACCCATTTGCTTTGTCCCTAGGCTGCTCAATGGGGAAGGAGCAAATATCCTATCACAATTTCCTATTGCAACCCTTTCTGTTCTTCGATGAAAATCAAGTGAGTGCATCCACTATCTAGTTCAGCACGCTTGCCTCAAACAGTGACCAATCAGCTGCTCCTGGGACACTCAGAAGACCAAAACAGAGAAAGCATTGATGCTGTTCTTTATTGCCTTCCTCCTAGTGTGCACTACTCAGAGGTATACTGTTCCTGAAGATGGAGGCTGCATTTTGTTGCTAAGTCTTTGACAGATATCTCCTGTGAATGTGTTTTTAATCCCTGTTATAAACCCACTTACTCTAGAGTAGGACTACTGCACGAAATGGAAATTTGCATCACCCTTTATTCAAGAGACTCTACTGCTGGAAGCAGAATTTAGCTCTTATCTCCCTCCCTAAGTTGTAATCTCTCTGCATACCATCCTTCAGAACCATTTTATATAAATCTCTGGCTGCTGTTGGGTTGATAATGTGACAGAATGCGTCAAATGTCATCCAGGTCTGTGGGTTTTTTCCCCTTCTACTGGAAGCTCTTGGGAACAAAGTATGAACAGATTGTTCATGGCAGAGTACCTCATTATTATAAGCAAATTGACTCTCTTATTGACTACACTGAAAGGTTGTTCACCGGTTATAATTACTAGTTCTACTTAATTTTTCTTTATAGGAAAGGTCTGCACTTACACCTGCTTGTGCTATTTTGATTAACCTGCATTTCTGCCTCTGGAGACTCTTTAGTGCTTAAAGAAACAGATACGCAAACCAAGACAAGTCCATTCCACACAGATATGTCTGCTAGAATCTCTCGAAGCTACTTCTTGTCACACAGCACTACTGACAGTTTGCTGGGGTTTAGAGCTGGCCCAAGTGACAGTATTCAATGCCCTTCCTCGCCATTTTGTAACCTCACGCACAGGCTGCAAACATACCAACATACATATATACTCTATTACATAGCTTCTTTATAATTATAAAAGTCAGGGTTTTAGTCCTCCTAGTACTGTCTACTCTGACAGGCAGCAGCTCTTCAAGATTTCAGGCAAGAGTCTTTCCCCTACTTGGAAATGGTAGAGATTGAATCTGAGACCTTCTGTAACACACCCTGAAAAGAATTTTAACTTAAATAGCAATAAAGTATATTTTGTTACCAGCTGAGCTTATTCTGCCCGCTCCCAGAAGCCTCCCTGGTTGCAGCTGCATCTCCAGACTTGGAGACTGCAATTTTGCTATGCTCAGGAGCTGCATCACGGAGGTGCCCATTGAAACTTTTGATAGAACTATTGGGAAGCCCTTCCCAGCACAGGATACTGTTGGATGCACCTGCACACTCCAATTGTCCATACAATCAGCCTTGAATACAATAGGTGATTCACATACCTTCCTAATCAGGAAAGACGATCAGATACAATGCATTCCGGAAAAACCTTTCTAGATTTCCCAATTCAGCAGAGCATGACAACAGCAAAGTGACCCGAAGGCACATTTTGGGATATAAGTATCCCTAACCCCATGACTCAGTGTACTTCCGCATGTATAACACCTGGGACTCCCACTGTGAAATATCTCAGTGTTTCCTTGTGCCTCTCACTCAGGACCCCATCAGACTGCAACAAGAACTCCAGCAGATCTGCAAAAGGACCGATCTAGTTGACGGCATGAAGAACAGAGCAACCCCAATAGCTATGGCAGGTGGACAGTAGATTGCCCAAGTTGGTAGTGATTTCGAGTTCTTTTCTGTTACAGAATTCTGTTACAGAAGGGACCTTCCATAAGATGTCCCTACCCAAAGTCCAGAAATCAGTAGAGGACTCTACTGTTGCTGGCCAGAGAGGGCGATGAATTTGGAGATTTTGGAGGAAGCAACAGTTTTTATTTATTTATTGTTAAAACATTTATTTATTGTTAAATTTATATACCACCTTTCATTAAAGCAATCACAAGGCGGTTCACATAGAAAAAAATCAAAACAAGACTATAAAAATTACACAATTAAAATATTATGCTAAAATAGAAAAACAGATCTAATTAAAACATTTTAAAAATACATACATAAAAATACCATACAATATACAAAGAAGCAGCAATGGAGATGATCACATAAAAGCCTGAGTAAAAAGCCAAGTCTTCACATGTTTTCTAAAAGCCATGATGGAGACCAAGGAGCAAATAGCCACCCGGAGATTCCACCCCCCCATTCCAAAGTCTGGGGGCAGCAACAGAGAAGGCCCTGTCCCGCGTGCATGACAACCGAGCTTCCTTCATTGTCGGCACCTTCATTCACCTTCATTGTCGGCACCTTCCTTCATTGTCGGCACCTTCATTCACCTTCATAGTCTGCACCTTCATTGTCGGCACCTTCATTCACCTTCATTGTCGGCACAGCCTCATCAGATAACCTTGTCAAGCAGGCAGCAACCCTTGGGAGCAGGCGGTCCCTCAGGTATCCTGGGCCTAAACCATTAAGGGCTTTAAAGGTCAAAACCAGCACCTTGTATTGGACAACCCTAACCCTGGCAACAAGACAGTGCAGCCCTTTCAAAAGGGGAGTGCCATCATTTCTACAGATGGCAATGTTTATGTCTCAAAATACCCCTTGAAACAATGCTACACAATCCCATGGAAATTAGCTAACGTCCTAACTAAATTGCTCAGAGGAAGTCCTATTGAAATTCTGTAGTCCTTTAGGATAACTCCTGAGTACTACTCTTTTATGAATTTACAGAACAGCACTTGGTTGGCCACCAGAATGCTATATCTGATCTGATCCTGCAGAGTTCATCTTATGTTCCTAAATGGAAAATATTCTATAAAATATTTTGTCCATGTGATCAAGGCAGATGAGTTCATCCAACAGGTGTCTGATCTCCAAGGTATCATTTCATGTTGGATTAGCTTGACAGGCAAGTGAAGGGTTCCCACCCTGACTGATGTCTGACAATATTTCAGGAGATGTTTCCCCCAGTATTTCCCCAATATGTTTCATGAGATCAAGTTATGAAACTCTTCAAGAGTGCTTTCAAGAGTCACCTGGAGGTTGATGCCAATTCTGGGAAAGAAATGCCAAATAGGATCTAAACAAATATGCACATGTGCTCAAGGGCTACTGCCTACAAGCCAAACCTTTTTTGATTCCAGCTGCTCACTCTGTGCCAGAAGGCACTTACCCCAGGTTTGGGGAGACAAATGGTTAGGAAGCTCATGGGCAAGTCTCAAGCCCAGTATGTGAGCGGAAATTCCCCAGGCAGCTATCTAGATAGGTGTAAATGTATGTATCTGTGCCTTGGGTCTTCTCTTTCTTGGCAAGTACCCAGACGTGTGCATCTGTATTAAACTGCAGCATTTGTATCCATTTGCCACCACTAGGCTGAATAACGTGGGCTATAAATCCTAGACTGAATACTACTTTTGCATCATGTGTGGAATTATGTGCTGTTAATTATCATTATCTTACATCTATTTCCGAAACAACTGGTGAACTCTCTCGAGGAACAGAGGAGGAAGTAGTGCACTGAATATGTTAATTTGCTGATCATTTTATGAATACACATATACAAACAGTCACACAACCAATTCACAATTTTCACATTTTTTCACACTAGGAATATACTATAATATTTTGTTGTGGGTCTGTACTTGCCAATATTAACTAGGTCATGTCATTACCTTCTTAAATTTTTGCTGTTGGTATAGAGAGCTCTACAAAATAATGCTTTTTGCAAGATAAGTAGGTAGGTAGGTAGGTAGGCAGAAGCATCTCCACTGCAAGTGTCATAGATCTTTGGCATCGTAGAGGCACTGCCATATTTCCTGTTAATTCATCACTGAAACAGGGCATGCTCCGGTCTCTTATTTCATTTCTGAGGAGGGAGCTCATCAGCTTACAACAGGGGGAAAAAACCCAGTCTTGTGGTCTTACGCATCTCTCCAGCATAATTCTCGGAAATCTTATTTTGAAGTGTCTTGGGGTCATTTTAATTGTGGGAGCTCATTCCATAGCAAGATGGCCCTGCAGAACATGTGTGCTTTATTAGATCATTCCTTCAAGCTCTAGTTGATATTCTTGAAGAGTAGGCATTGCTGGGAAAGTGATAGGGAAAAATAGTTTCTTACTATCCTATGGTTTGTGTGAACAAGCCGATGTAGTCCAGTGGATTTATATTGCTAGGATTGGTTTTGGGAAACATCTGTTCATGTATGGACTAATCTGTATATTTGGGAATGCTTATAAAACTCTCACTGGGTTTTGGAATTCCAAATGATCGCATCCTGTTTTCAGAACAGCAGTATTCCTTCACTTTTTAAGGACTGAATCAAAATGCGCTCTCCCCTTTTCTCTACCCCCATTCACAGGGAGTGATTTTTTTTTTTTTGAGGTAGTGTGGGATTAGTAGGGGGAATGTAAAATCTACTTCCAGTCATGGTGGCAGAAGCGTAGCTCTTGGTGGCTGGCAAACACATTTTTTTTGTATAACCCAGAAGTTCTTAGTACATCTATGAGGCTGGCTGACGCTTCCTCTTTTCTTGAAGGAGGTGACAACGAGTTTGATTTTTTGAGGGGGAAAATCTAACTTGAATGTGACTACAGGGACGTAGGAAGGTTGGAGTGGGCCCAGAGACAAGATTTTAAAATGGGCCCCTCCCCTCACTCAAGCTCAGCTCATGAAGTAAATAAATCTTAAATGAGGCTGAATATTGGTAACAAAAAGCAGGGTAAAATTTGATCTCTGTGTGTGTGTGTGTGTGTGTGTGTATGCCACAATAGAACATCATTCTAAATTATTTTTTAAAAGATTTTTAAATTGTGGATGATGCAAGTCATTTAATGGTACTAGAGAAAGGTAGCTCCAGGTCTTCACACTCACATCAATTTCGGAGGATGAATAAAACTGAAGGAAGCCCGGGCAGGTGCGTGGCTGGGGGAGGCAGTCATGTGACTTGCCTCAGGGGGGCCCCCAAGGCAGTGGGCCCCCAGACAACTGCCACCCCTTGCTCTATTATAGTTATGCCCCTGTGTGACTATCTTAATCAACTATCATCTGGCTTCCAACTTGCTGGTGGGAGTGGGGTACTAGTGATTAGTACACTAGTGCACTAGTGATTATTTGGCTACCTTCCAGTCTGGTTTCTGGCCTGGTTTTCGGTCAGAAACTGCCTTGGTTATGCTGGTGGATGACCTCCAGGGGCGTATCTAGGGGTAGGGCAGGCAGGGCATGTGCCCTGGGTGCCACTTGAAGGGGGTGCCATTTCTCTTTAAAAAAAAAAAAATTAAATGTCTGCTGAAAACAAAATGGCCACCACGCATGCTCAAATGGCCTCTGTGAGGCCCTTGGCCATGCCAGGCCTCGCAGAGGCCATTTGAGCATGCGCAGTCGCCATTTTGTTTTCAGTGGCCATTTAAAAAAATATATTTTTTTAAAAAAAATGGCCACCGCACATGCTGAAATGGTCCCTGCGGGGCCCTAGAGGCCAGAGAGGGGAGGGGAAACCTTTGCAGACCCCCCCCACAGCCTTTAGGAAGCCCCCCGAAGGGGCTACAGGTGATTTTTTTAAAATTACTTTTTAAAAAATAAAATAAATTTTTTTAATTTTTTTAAAAAAAATTCTTAAAAATTAATATAATATAAGTCACTGTACACATATTCAGTTTGGCACTATGTACAGAGAATCAGATGGGTGTCAGATGTTTGGACAGGGGGCACAATTTCAGTGCTTGCCCTAGGCACTATTTTCCCTAGATACGCCTCTGATGACCTCCCACACCTCTCAGTAGCTTTTGATGCCCATAGTAATATACTGGGTTGTCTAACTGAGATGGATCTTGGGAGCATGATGTTATGATAACTCCCATCCTACCTGGAGGGCCATGCCCAGAAAGTGGTGTTGGGAGACTATAGTATTCCTCAGCTCCTTGACCACTGGCTTAGGGGGTTCCTCAGGTTCTGTTTTGTTCCCCATGCTATTTAACATCTTCATGAACCCTTTGTGAGAGATCACTCAGAGGTCTGTGCTGAGATGTAACCAATATGCTGATGATACCCAGGTTGTTCATCATTCATGGGGCGAGGAATTCTCCAAGGCAACCTTTCTTCCCTCCAGCACTAAATTCTAGGCCTGGGCATGGCCTCAGAGCTGGGGAAGGAGCTAAGTTCATTAAGTCCCTTCTTCTCCTATCAGCGGGAGCAAAAAGGCCTGAGCTCCTCTCCGGGAGACAGTCAGACCAACAAGCCCATCCCTGCTGATCTCCTCATCCTTGGCAGTCCCTGGCTTAAATAGAGCCCTGGATTTCAGACACTCCTCCGCCCTTCTAACCTGCTCCATCTTCCTTGGCTGGGCAGGTGTACTGACCAGCCAACCCCTGACTCCCAAAAGGGTCTTGCTCTCTAACTCCACTCCCTTCCTTAATATCCCTGCACCTGTTTGCAGCTGTGGAGTTAATATCATAGGAACATAGGAAGCTGCCATATACTGAGTCAGACCATTGGTCTATCTAGCTCAGTATTGTCTTCACAGACTGGCAGCGGCTTCTTCAAGGTTGCAGGCAGGAATCTCTCTCAGCCCTATCTTGGAGAAGCCAGGGAGGGAACTTGGAATCTAGATGCTCTTCCCAAAGCGGCTCCATCCCTTGAGGGGAATATCTTACAGTGCTCACACTTCTAGTCTCCCATTCATATGCAACCAGGGTAGATCCTGCTTAGCTAAGGGGACAAGTCATGCTTGCTACCACAAGACCAGCTCTCCTCTCCAATCATTGCTATTCCCTCTCTACCAAGCTGCCGTCTCCTGGGCTGTCCCTGCCCATCCCCCAGCAGTTGTTGCACTTCTCTCCAAGCCTTCTCGGACTCCTGAGAGGTAATTATTCAAGTTGCCTTGGCGTTTGGAGCCCCCGGCTTCCCTTGGCACCCTGCCATTTGGCTGGGTACACAATCCTGTCTCACAGGGGAGGGTAGGAACTCCTGACACAGGTCTACCCCTAATTTCTGCCAAATGATCCCAAATTTGTGGTGGAAACCCTGAACTGGTATCTGGTGGCAATTCTGGTCTGGATGAGAGAAAACCGACTGAAACTTAATCTGGACAAGTTGTAAGTGCTCTGTGTTGGGTAGTCACTGATATGAATGGTGATGCACAACCTGTTCTAGACAGGAGTTGCACTCCCCCTGAAGGACCCAGTCCACAGTCTTGGATGCTCCTGGACCTAGAGTTATCTCAGGCTATCTAGATGATGTAGGTTGCTGGGTTGCTTTGTACCAGATTTGGCCGGTATGCCAAGTATAGGACTGGGGAGACCTGAGTTCAAATCCCCATTCAGCCATGAGACTTGCTGGGTGACTCTGGGCCAGTCACTTCTCTCTCAGCCTAACCTACTTCACAGGGCTGTTGTGAGGAGAAACTTAAGTATGTAGTGCACCGCTCTGGGCTCCTTGGAGGAAGAGCGGGATATAAATGAAATACATACATACATACATACATACATACATACATACATACATACATACTTACAGAAGGTATATAAGGTCTCAGTTATATATGCATTAGTCACATTTCACACAAGCATTGGTCACATGCATGCCGAAGATCCCAGGTTCAGACCCTGACATCTTGAGGTGTGGCTGGTAAAGATTCTTACCCGAAACCCTGGAGAGCCGCTGCCAGCCAGAGCAGACAGTACTGAGGCAGACAGACCAATGGCCTGACTCAGTATGAAGCTGCTTCCTATGTACCCTTCCACATGATCCTCTACATGAGGGAGGCTAGCTTGTGAAGAGGATTGCAGTCTGTGACAATTCTATGTAAAGCATTCTTTTTGTCTGTTTGATCAATCTATTTATATTCAGTATGTCCTATTAACACTCGTCTCCCAAGTTCACATGCACCTTGCTCTTATGCAGTTCAGACATGGGGCAAAAGACCTTTTATTACTGAACTTTGCAGTCATCATGTACTTTTGTTAATGTGAGGTTTCATCTCTTGGGTGAAATTGAGTTCTTCAATGGAGTACTGTTATTATATGCTCTTCCGAAATGTCCATCACGGAATACCCAGGGTCCATTTCAGGGATTCAGACATAGATTAATTATACTCCAGGAAGAGGCCACTTGCCTTGTCTACTCCCTATTTTAAGCCAATTACTGAAAAGGTGAAAGATTTGTCCTTATTAACATCAGCTAAATGAATCTTTATGTAGACTGCAGTGTGAGTTATTCTGTAGGGCATTCTCATCTTTCAGATCCCAGCACCTAATCTTCCATATTACTCAGGCTTTCCTCTTACCTACCGACAACCAAGCAGGATCAGAATCAAGTGTTTTGACTACTTTTCCGGGCATATTCTGTGGACACCTTTTTTCAGAGGAATGGAGGCCATCACATGTTTATCCAAATGGCAGCTGTCCATATTCCCAGACACATGTTGCATTGGACAACAAGGATCATGGGGGCGGGGGGAGGGAGTTAGGGACAAGGTTCCTGGTATGCTGTTTCTCTGATGAACCAGGTTTGTAATTCATTGCACTGACATTAGAGTATAGCAGGCCTGCTCAATTTAGCTCCCCCCAGCTGTTTTGGGATTACAGCTCCTAGCCACAATGACCAAGAGGCAGGGATTATGGGAGTTGTAGGCCAACAGCTACAGGATGGCCGATGCTGAGCAGCCCTGGAGTGGAAGCTCACATAGCTTGCTTGACATCAACACAGGCACATGGGAAGCTGACTCATATGGAATCAGTCCCTTGCTCCAACTAGCTCTGTATTGTCCACATCTTACAGCAGACAGTACTCACATGTAGTCACCCACCCAAATGCAAACCAATATGAACCCTGCATAGCAAAGGGCAAAATTCAGGCTTACTACTACAAGGACAGATCTCCTCCTCATCTGATGTATTTCCAATACCAATTTTTTTTTATTTGCTCAGGCATTCCAGCATGCTAATGAGCTCAGTTTTATTTGATGGCTTTTATTGGTTCTGCCAGCTGTTTGCTAGGCAACCCCACAACTCCCCCAGTTTCTCCTGCCAAGTCTCAGCCTTTAGTACTCACCTTCAGGCTTTTGTCTCCATCTCACACAGGATTTAGTTTAAAACCCTCTTGATCCAGGTTCATCGAGCTTCTGCCAAAAACACTTTCCCTGGTCCTTGTGACGTACAGCCCATCTCCTGCCAGCAATCCTTCATTAAAGAAGCTGAGACTCTGGTACCAGAAACTGGATTTCCATCACTGACACAGAGAGCTTTCACACGATTTCATGGCCACTGCTGGGTGAACTGCGGGGAAGGCAGGAACTCACCTGCCTTCCCTGGCAGAGGAGCAGCAGTCACCCTCCCCTCCGCCGCTCTGCACGCCCACACAAGTGACGGCATGGTGATGGGAGAAGCTCCCACATCCCAGGGTGTCCCACACTATGAGTGTGGTGGCTGCTCTCCTTAGAATGGCTGCTGCCCAAGGTGCGACTGCTCCTTCCCCCACAGCTCGCTGCCAGGAATGGCCGCGGGCCCAGGGGAGGGCTCTTAAGCTGGTGGCAATCACCCAGACGCCTAGCGAACCTGCAGTTTACTTAGCCTTGGCTAAATGCTGGGTTCAAAAGTGGGGCTAGGGACGGGGACAGCACTGGGATTGGGCTTGATCCCAGTGCTTCATATGCACAGCCTAGCCCAGGATGGGCTGCCTTTGCTTGGGCTAGGCTACACATGTGAACAGCCTCACTATCTGCATAATCAGTCATTCACCTGAAGCATCCTACCTCTTAAGAAAGAAAGGATGAGATCATCATCTCAGCCCCAAGGTCCTTCACTTTATTTCGTCAAGCCGCAGAGTTAGATCATAGCGGTGCCCGGTACTGTTATTCATTCCCACATGGCTAAGCAAGAAGAGATCATGATCAGTGGGCTTGATAGATCTTGGCAGCCTTTCACTTATATCCTTCATCCGAGTACTGGGGAGACAGTAATCTTCATAAGCTAACAAGCCCAGTCAGCCTACGGCTGCCTCCATATCTCTCAGTAGGGAGTCACCAACAATACCACTTTGCAGCTGGTAATTCAGTCAGCTCTGTCCTGAAAGAGTTGAGAGTCTGGCTGCATTCACACATAAGGCAAAACCACGGGTCCAATGGATGCACGGTTCTGGCTCCCCTCCCCCCTGACTCTCTCATCTGGATTTGGACATAACGGAGAGTGCGAGACTGCAGAGAGGAGGAGGAGCTAGCTGTGCAGGCTTCTGAAGGACAGCCCACAGAGCCAATGGGAGGAGCTTCCTCCCTCAACTCTGGTTGAAGGGGGCACTGCCTGCGGCTCCGCATTCTGATGTCCCACAGGCTGTGTTCAACCTCGGGTTGCGACAATGAAACTCGCTACAACCTGAGGGTTCAGACTGAAGTTCCAAATCTGAAACCTTGGGTTTATCACTGTGCCAAACTCCAATTGCTTGCATTCTCACATGACACTTATTGGAAAGATAGTGAAAGCAATTTCTTAGTTCCAGTGGTTCAGAATGCCTCTGATTCCTGACAATTCAAATTTTCCGATTCATGCAGTTTCCACCCCTTAGAGATCTTGTCATCCTCTTTTGAAGTCTCCTTCTCCTGTTGTCCTTAGGAACATAGGAACATAGGAAACTGCCATATACTGAGTCAGACCATTGGTCCATCTAGCTCAGTATTGTCTTCACAGACTGGCAGCAGCTTCTCCAAGGTTGCAGGCAGGAATCTCTCTCAGCCCTATCTTGAAGAAGCCAGGGAGGGGACTTGTAATCTAGATGCTCTTCCCAGAGCGGCTCCATCCTGAGGGGAATATCTTGCAGCGCTCACACATCAAGTCTCCCATTCATATGCAACCAGGGCAGACCCTGCTTAGCTATGGAGACACGTCATGCTTGCTACCACAAGACCAGCTCTCCTCTTCTTGCTTCAGTGTCCTGCCCAAGAACCCCCAATCCTCTTCAAGGAGGTCAGTTTAGACAACCATCCAATCTGGTGGCATTTTGGAATTTCAGGATTATTATTTTTTTTACAGGGGCTACAAATCCCTGTTGCTTTCACGGGGAGCTCCATAAATTTCAATTTAAGCTTGACAGTGGAGCGGGGGGGCGGGGGCTTACCTGAAGAAGGGGCAGTATAAGCAACAGTGTTTTTTGTGGTTTTCACCCTGCCACTGTGGGCAGAAGCTGCAGTATTAGAAGTGCCACTTATCTGTCTCCTTGGTGGCACATGATTCCTTCCTGGAATGCACTAGGAAGGTCACTCCCCAAGTTACCGGGTTGGCCTGGGCTGATGAGCTGCAGCATCCTCACTGTCCATTATCTGGGTGGTGCCGCAGTGCCTATGGATATTTATATACCGCTTTTCAACAAAAGCATTCAAAGTGGTTTACACAGAGAGAAAAAATAAACAATAAAATAAACAAAATGGTTTCCTGTCCCAAAAGGGCTCACAATATAATAGAAACATAAGACAGACATCAGCAACAGGCACTGGAAAAACACTGTGCTCCTGGGGCCGGGTAGGGTCAGTTGCTCTTCCCCTGCTAAATGTAAGAGAATCGCCACTTTAAAGGTACCTCTTTACTCAGTTAGCCGGGACAAAAGCACAAGACAGATCAAGTCAGTGGATGAGGCTATAACTGAATGACCACATGCAGAGTATCCTAGGTCCAGTCCCTGGTATTTTCAGGTAGGAGTGGGAGAATCCCTATCTCTAAACCCTAGAGAGCAGGTATCAGTCAATGCAGACAATACAGAGCTAGAACAACTTCCTGTGTTCATCTCCCTCTGCCTGGTGGGCAAATTGCATGGTCACGCAAATGGCCTCTGCACATGCATAGAGGCATTTCAGTGGCCACGCCTGTGCATAGGCCTGAACCAGGCCAAAACTGGCCTGGGCTGCTCAGGGGGAGGCCAGAGGGGGTGAGAGAATGCCCCCCCACCCGCAGCAGCTGCCCCTCCCAGTGGCCGTAGCCAACTCCCACAGCAGCAAGCGGCAGCGCTTTTAAGGTACTTTCTTACTCCCCTCCTGCCCACTCTACTTTTAGGGAAGCCCCCTCCCTGCCCCCTTGCCCTTTACTACTAAAGAGCACTCCTCACTGGATTCCCCTTTACCAGTAGAGCTCTGAGCCCTTTCAGACTGGCTCAGTTCAAACTTGAACTGCATCCGGTCCAACAGTGCACAGAACTGCACTAGCCTGGGTTGGCTTGAATCCAGTTTGGATTCGAGTGGAATTGGCTTTGCCAGGCTTGTGCACATCCCTAGTCATCACAGTCAATAACATTAAGCAGCCGTGTGAGCATATAAGGCCAATGTCACTGAGGGCAAAGAAGACAACAGGCCATTCCACTGAGAAGAAGAACGTTGGAATAATGGGAATGCATTTGCAATGAATGGTGAAAATGACTGAAATCAAGAGCTACTTTTTGATACTCATGAAAACAAGCGGGAAACAAAGGAAGTCATACTGCTCAGTCCTGGTTATGCTTTACTTTAGACTTATGGTTTTATCTTCTTTAAGCTGCAAATTTGTAGTTCTAAGAGTGTTACCTACCCTGAGCCATTGTGGAGAGGGTGTGATTTATTAATCTGATAAATAAATCACTGGAATGAATGAGGCTCCTTAATTTCTATGGGTTTGCACTTGACATAGAAAAACTACCCACGGCCAAAAACAAAGATGGCCCCTAGACAGCTGCATACTAATAGAGTCATTAAAGAAAAGCCATGCTATTATCCATTGTCTCCAGAGCCAGAAGTAACGAATAAACTCAGAGAGGCGATAAAGTCATGTGAGTAGTGGGTGATGATTCTTGGTTTTGCCTAATGTACATGTCTTTCAGAAAGTTGACGTGTTTTGCATCATGTTGAACAAATTTGCTAAGATTTGTAAAAAAAAATTGATAGTAAAAGTACTATAGCAATTAATAACAATTCCCAGATTTGTTTTGAGCTGAGAGATGTGAAGGATTTTGTATCATCCCTCCATCTAAGGAGACTTCTGAAGAGCCCAGTAGCACAGTGGGGCTAGAGATTAGTATCCTGTAGAAGTCAATACCATTCTGGCTAAATATATATATATATGTGTGTGTGTGTGTGTGTGTGTGTGTATATATATATATATATATATATATATATATATATATATATATATATAACCATGAATATTGTGAAAGGCATTCACAGATGCAAAAATAATTCTTTGCAATAAGTAATTGCAGTTTTGACACCCTGCCAGCACCTTACAACGAAAATATTGCAAAGAGGTGAAAAATCCAGTTCTCAGTGAAATATATTTCTAACCGTCACATTTAAATATAGCCAAGACTTTATGGGTTGGTGCCACAAATCTATGGAAGCTTAGAAAAAAATGTGACTAGTCTATTCACACGGTGGAGGAAAACTGGGCTAAGGGAGCCTAGCCCGGTTTTCCTCCATCGTGAGAACCACTTGGCTCGCAGGTGAGCCCGGTGGTTCAACGATGGCTAGCCTGCCAAAGTAGCCCTCCCCTTAAATGGGGTTAGCAGAATGGGTGCTCTGCTAACCTCATTTCTTTGATCGTGAGTTACGAGGAGACCCCCGGCCCGGAGGCTAAAACAAGCCTCCCGGCATCGGGGGTCTCCCCAGAATGCCCCACACACTTGCATGGGGCATTCTGGGGCTTCTGGGGGCCGGGTGGCTAGTAATCGTGTGGGCGGCTGATCCAGCCTCCCAGGGACAGCTCAGCAATCATCTGTGGGGAGGGGTAAGTTAACCCGCTCTCCCCGCAGACTCACCTGAAGCTCTTCTCACTCATTGTGAGAAGACCTTCAACAGATGCCTTCTAGTCCAACTGCTCTGTGCAGTCAACTGCTGCGGCATCCCTGATGGATGGCTGCCCAGCCTTTGTTTGAATACTTCCAGTGAAGGAGAGCTCACCACTGCAGAGGTGGCGCAATAAGGTGCCTGTACAGTTTAACTGTATTTAAACAGTGTTTGTAGTAGCAGTACACCCGGATGTGGAAAACTGCCGTTAAGCCTCGAAAGTTAACTCCAATCTTCCCCAACTAACTCCAATTTGTACCCAAGATTTTTCCTAGGGTTCACTGCCAATAACTGTGGTTATGCCACTGAAGCATGATGCCTGAACGCAGACTCCCCTCTAACAGTGGTTAAGTGCTTCTGTCTGCAATCCTACAGCTACAATCCTATGCACTGTTACTTAAGTGGAAGCCCATTGAACTAAATCATTTACTTCTGCGCAATCCCATTTGTTTACTGCAAGGCAATGGCACAGTCAGAGAGCGAACTGTCACTTACTTAAGAGGAAGCCCATTGAACTGAATCATTTACCTGCTAACTCTTCTCAAAACTCAGAAACACAGCTACTATTTTATGACGCCTGTGCCCTTCACAGCCACAGCCTGTTTCGGATCTTATCTTGATGTTTCAGGCTTGTAGGGGCTCCCCTCTCTTTCAGTTCCAGTTAGGCTAACTGGAGTTGCTCTCTGTATGTCGGCAGCATGAATTGGAGTTAGAATTTTTAACTCCTGTTAGCGTTAAATCCAATTAAACTGTACATGTGAACCAGCTCAAGATCTCTGGTGTCTGAAGCAAGGATTCAGTGTCTGGAACATCACTTTGCCTTTCTTTATGAATAGTAAAAGCAGAATAAGAAAATATTAAAAATGCAGAATAAATTATGCAAAATAAGAGACATTATGAAAAGTTGTTCTGTTTACCTAATTTATGCAGGTTGCAGAACTCAGCCTCTCTTGGTTTGGAATTTGGATTGCATGGTTAGTTGTAGGGATGTCCAGGGAACCAGGGCGGGGCGGTTCAAAGACAGAGGGGGTGCCGCTTCAAGAGCGGGAGAGGGTGCACTTACCCCTCCTGCCGGTTTCCCCCCGCTGGCGTCCTTTGTTAAGAAAGCTGACCGAGGCGGCAGCTTACCTCCTTGCCGCCCTGTTGCCCCCGTTGGCCAGATATGGCCAGAAGTCCAAGATGCATCTGTGGCATGTTCTGGCATGCACAGAATAAGTGCACCCTCCCTTGCTCTTAAAGTGGCACCCCTGCCGCCTTCGAACCGGCGGAACTGCCGGTTCTTCGAACCGGTTCCATGCACATCCCTAGTTAGTTGCAGAATTTACTTGCTGACATCCAGCCTAAGTTACTCAATAGCACTACTCCAGAATAACCCTTTCCTCTAAAGGGTTACTTAACTAATAGGACTACTCGGGAGTACTTTAGTCTGGGTGTCAGCCAAGTCTGGCTTTAGTCTGGGTTTCCCCCAGCTGTGGCTGACACATGGTTAGAAAAATGAAATTAAGGGAGAGCTCATCATTTAGCAGGGAGGCTACTTAGGCAAGTTTGCCGCTGTGTAGCCACCGGGATCAGGCGCAATCCCACTGGTTCACACGAGCATGCAAAACCAGGCTGGGCTCCCTTAGCCTGGTTTTGTATGCTCATGTGAATAGACTCATTGTTTTTCCCTGTTTGAATTTTCAGGACCCAGAAATGCTATTGCATGTCAGCATTCTAGATTTTGAACACTGGCCCAAGCAGTCAATGTTGTTTTGCTTTCAGTTGTACTCTTTTAAAAGATCAATCTGTTGATTGGAAACCCTTCAGGCTAGTACAATGCGAAGCAAATTAAAGATTGCAATCTTAATAGCCTCTAGTTCATAAGGCAGTAATTAATGGAACACACAGAACCTTGTAAAGCTTCCATTTTTTGTTGTGCGTTCCTTTAAAAAAAGGAATGCTGTTTTTAATTGATTTTGTGGGTCGTTTATAATGGACTTTGTCCTTTTTATGTAAATACAATGACTTTCTGAAGTGGATGTAGAATGCAGGCTTGTTTTCATTACATGGAAGAAAGAGAAACTGAATATTTTACTCTGCATGAAAATGCCAAAAATGGTTGCAATCCTGAATAAACACTCCTGTCGGAGTAATACCACTGGTCCAATGGAACCACTTCACAGTAAGTTGCTGGAGGATTGCAACCTTTTCTTAGTCTCAGCAATAGCTCCTTTTACCAGGACATGTCTAGCAAAGCAGCAGCATCTTTCTTTCTTTCTTTCTTTCTTTCTTTCTTTCTTTCTTTCTTTCTTTCTTTCTTTCTTTCTTTCTTATTTGTACACTGCCCCAACTTCCATCTCTGGGAGGTTTACAACAACATAAAACAAGTTAGAACAGAAATAAAGACCTTAAAACAAATTTAAAATCACAGTCTAGTTAAAAAGCTTGGGTGAAAAAAAGTTTCTTTAAAGACTTTTTAAAAGTTGTCAGAAATGGGGAGGCTCTTATTTCAGCAGGGAACACTGCAGAAAATGACCTTATTGGGAGGCATATTCAAGAACTGGATGGCCATAGCCTTCTGTGTGTCTGAGTCTCTCTTGCCTGATCGAACTCACCTGCCAGGTGGCCCTTTCATGAAGCAAGGTGAAGCAGTCACCCCAGGTGGCAGATTACTGGGGTGTTTGCAGGTGGCAAAATGCCCCCTGCCATTGCCATCACAGCAACTCTTTGGGACCAAACTGATCCTTGCAGACTGAGAAGCATCTCCCTACATACTTCTTCCAAAACTTGCAAGAATCCATATGAGGAGGCTTCTAGCAACCTCCCTTCATCCATGCTCCCTGCGTCACTTTCAAAACTTGCAAGGGTTGGTTTTGAAAGGGGCCTGGCCCCCAGTAGGGGCATGGGGCAAGGCAGCACATTGCAGAACTCACATCATGTGTGAAATACACAGCTCTACATAGTAGGGCTCTACATAGTAGGCCTGTGCAAATTCAGATTAGAAAATTCAGACATTATCATAAATTGCCTAAAATTGGTAAAAACTGGTAAAATCTGAATCTGATTTCTTAAAAATCAGATCAATTAAGTCAGAATTAATTCTGAGATATCAAAATTAATGTTGGAAATACTTTGGAATTTTGGAATTAGCAAAATGGAATAGGATTTTCCCCCATAGAGGTAAATGGGGAATTTTTAAAAAAAAAAAATCACTAGAAATCACTGGTTAGTCCTAGGGCACTGAAACATGCCACACATATGTGGAAGGGGCATAACACCCCCTTTAGTGAATTTGAAGAGAAATGGTCAATAACCTGATTATTGGTGAATTTTTGAAATTTTTGTAAAAACACTAAAAATGATGAAATCTGGCTTGTTTCAAGCCAGAACTTTACAAAAACTTCTGAAAGTGAAGATCTAGCTTGGACCATCATTCCATCAGCATGTGGAGGAATCTGACCTTTGCCTCCATGAAAAGGGGCAACAGCATGCTCCATTTGCCTCACTTTTCTATTTCTGGAATTGGTGGGCATACAATTATGAATTCTGGCACATGTAAAGTCCACATTGGCAGGAGTCTAAGTAATTTTTTCAAAGATATGGATATAGATAAATTCCCCGATTTTTTGAGAATTGTTGATATTTTTCTTTAAAAATGGCTACAAATTGTGAATTCTGGCTTGTTTCAAGCCAAAACTTGAGAGTTTCCACAATGGAGGGAAGTAAGAAGTGGGGTCCCCCAGGGATCTGTACTGCGGCCGGTGCTTTTAAATTTATTCATAAATGATCTTGAGGTGGCCAAATTTGCAGATGATACCAAACACTTTCGAGTAGTGAAATCCAAAACTGATTGTGAGGAGCTCCAAAAGGCTCTCTCCAAACTGGGGGAGTGGGTGACAAAGTGGCAAATGCGGTTCAGTGTTGGCAAGTATAAAGTGAAGCACATTGGGACAAAAAACCCCAACCTCAAGTATAAAAAGTGGGATCTGAGCTGTTGGTGACTGACCAGGAGAGGGATCTTGGGGTCGTGGTGGACAGCTCGTTGAAAGTGTTGACTCGATGTGCGGCAGCTGTGAAAAAGGCCAGTTCCATGCTAGGGATCACTAGGAAGGGGATTGAAAATAAAATGGCTAATATTATAATGCCTTTATACAAAACTATGGTGCAGCCACACCTGGAGTACTGTGTACAATTCTGGTCACCACATCTAGAAAAAGACATTGTAGAACTGGAAAAGGTGCAGAAGAGGGCAACCAAGATGATCAGGAGCCTAGAGCACCTTTCTTATGAGGCAAGGCTACAACACCTGGGGCTTTTTAGTTTAGAAAAAAGATGACTGTGGGGAGACACGATAGAGGTCTATAAAATCATGCATGGTGTGGAGAAAGTGGCTAGAGAGAAATTCTTCTCCCTCTCCCATAACAGTAGATCTAGGGGTCATCCCATGAAATTGATTGCCGGGAAATCTAGGACCAACAAATGGAAGTACTTTTTCACACAATACATAATCCACTTGTAGAATTCTCTGCCACAAGATGTGATGGCAGCCAACAACCTGGATGGCTTCAAGAAGGGTTTGGATAACTTCATGGAAGACAGGTCTATCAACGGCTACTAATCGGAGGGCTATAGGCCACCTCCAGCCTCAAGGGCAGGATGCCTCTGAGTACCAGTTTCAGGGGAGTAACAGCAGGAGAGAGGGCATGCCCTCAACCACTGCCTGTGGCTTCCAGCAGCATCTGGTGGGCCACTGTGTGAAACAGGATGCTGGACTAGATGGGCCTTGGGCCTGATCCAGCAGGGCTGTTCTTCTTATGTTCTTAGATGGTCTTTTGCTAACCCTTGCTAATACAGTAGGTTTCTCATAGCCTGTTTATATCCCTTCTCTCCGAATACCTCATTGTAAGAAAATTTAGTTTCTGTTTTCAAGGTGCCCCATGGAACACAGTTCCCAGGGACTGAATCTGGTTCCCCAGATTCTGACTTATGTCCCCCAGCCCCATAGGTTTTCATGACAGGTGGAGATAATCCGCTACTACAAATCTAGTAAGACTACTTGTGGCTGAGCGAAAATGGCACCTCCAGTTTTGCCTCCACATTTCCAGGTGACAAAATTAGGAAGTCATTTCAGCAGTTGCGGGAAGGGTGTGAAGAGGGGACAAAAAGAGGTGCTAATAGGTGCCAGTGGTGCTTTGCTCTGAGGACACTGAGGATTTCCATTCTTCCTGTAACACATCAAATGAGTGATGGTAGCTCATTGTGCAGTCTTTGGTAAATTGTTTTTGAAAAGCAAATAAAATAAAATAAAATAATCCCCAGCCTTCAGCCATTGGGAGAGTTATAGTCCAGAGACTAGTTGCCCTAGACCAGGGGTTCTCAATGTTGGGTCCCCAGATGTTTTTGGACTTCAACTCCCATAATCCCCAGCCTCAGTGGCCTTTCATTGGGGATTATGGGAGTTGAAGTCCAATAACATCTGGGGATTCAACGTTGAGAATCCCTGCCCTAGACTGTCATCCTGTAGTATCATTACAAAGGGGCATCTGTGAAAATGGTGACTGCTAGTTGCCCAAAAGAGCAGCCTCACTACTAACAGCAGGAGGAACTGTGGAACTGGTGGCAGCAGTTTCACTGCAACTTTTATGCCCATGCCCTCCCAAATAGCAAGCCATACATTCTCCTAGTGAAGGTTTTGGCCTGTATCCCATATGGCCTCCAGCATGTAGATTTTACATAGAGTTGGGCATGGAAATGAGCTAAAGTAACTTCCCAGAATATTGGAACTAAAATCTCTAATTGGAAAGAGAACTTCAGGTTTTCTCCAAGGTGAAACTGAAGCTTGTAGAGACGTTTCAGGGTTTATCCCAAGGAGAAATGTCAGAGAATGTTCTCTCTTTTCCACATCCCCAAGGATATGCTTGAGTTTTTAAAAGGATGAGACATTTACTTACATTTTATATACAGATTTTCTTCCCTTGAAACAGATTGTGCATCTTCATTAGGCCATGAAATCTTACCAACAGGAAGTTCCCTATAGAAAGATCCCTGGGAATTGTAGTTTTTCAGGGCCTCTAAAAAGCTCAAAAAGAGTGAGTGGATTCCAAAATGAGATTGGCAACTTTTGCCCATCACTAGTTCACTGATGATTCTACATGCCATGGGGAAGGGATCTGAGGTCCAAAACCATATAATGGAAGCCATGCCCAGGGTGTAGCGAGACCCCTGGGGACCAGGGGGAAAATCTTGGCAGGGGGTTCCCCATCGTGCACACCCTAAGTCCCACTCCCTGTGTTTGTCATCAGATTCAAGGGGTGGGGCAACCAACATTTCTGCTGCTCCTACTTCCTGTTAGCCGCCCCTGCCGCCACTGCCCCTGCCACCACTACCGCTGCCCCTGCCACCACTTACCTCGCCCCCATGGTGGCGGCAGTGGGCGCTGTAGCTGTTGGGCCTCTGCAGCTGGCCTGTGTGCCTCTACAGCAGAACTGCACACCTGTGCAGTTTGACTATGGATGCATGCCCATGATGTCACAGTCAGAGAGGTGTGCAGGCCAGCCGGAGAGGCCCAACAGCCACAGTGCCCACCACCACCATGGGGGGTGGCCTGCCCCACTTGGCTTACCCCCCCACCCCTGAGGGCCAAGATAAGAAGTGGTTGTAGGGCAGGGGTGGTGGCGGGGCAGGGCAGCGGCACGGTGGTCTGTCTGGGTACCTCCTGTGGCTCCCTGACCCTATGGGCCCAGGGACATTTGTCCTGCTTGTCCAATTAATGCTATGCCCATAGCCGTGGCACAGTGTGGTGAGAACTAGAGTCCAACAATCATCACCTGATATCATGCTGATATCACTCACATTGCTTAATTCTGCCCACTGATATGTTGTCCACCATTTTTCCTAGTTCTTATTGCTACTTCATTCCTTCATTAAACAGAATAGACAGTGTCAGAGATTTAAGACAAATACTTTGTCTAGAGCCCCTTGCTCTTCTTTTGCTTGGCTGTGAACACACTAAGGCTATGCACACAAGCAGCAAAGCTCAGACCAGAGCAGCCTAGCCTGGGTTTGGCTGCCCCTATGCACCTTCTGGATTGAGCCTGATCCTGGCACATCCCTAGTGAGTAGCCCAACTGTCAACCCTAGCCTTTAGCCAGGGTTACTTACCCTTAACCGCAGTGCCAGGATTGTGTGTATGCAGAGGCGTATCTAGGGAAAATAGTGCCTAGGGCAAACACTGAAATTGCGCCCCCCTGTCCAAGCATCTGACATCCATCTTTCAGATAACTTTACCATAATATCATCTGAAAAATACAAGTCGGGCTCGTTAATCTTTTAATATTTCAAAAACTATTTAGCAGTGGACTTAGCCAGACCAAAAAATGCTGGAAAACTACAAATTTCAGTATGCTGGGGCTCATGAAATACCCAAATACTATGTGGAGGTATACTTGGAAAACTAAACAGAAGTGTCTGTCTAATTCTCTGCTATGCACTGTAGCATCACCATTACATAAGTTTTAAAAATCAATGGAGAATTTGACTTTTCCCAGATACTCTGAAAATAATTAAAGGATATGCAGAGTAAACTGTGTCACTACTTCGAATATATTCTAGTATTTCAGAAAGACAGTTAAAATGAGAGAAAGAGAGTAAGAAACTCCCACTGGGCCTTAATATTAAGGATTTCACACTGCTTCAAAGACAAACTCATCATTAATAGCCATATTAGCAAGACATCACATTTAATTCACTTATCACAAGAACCAAAGTAAGAGCAAATGAATACAATCCTAGCTCATAAGCGTCAGCTCAGTATTCACAAGCCCTGATTCTCTGTACATAGTGCCAATCTGAATATGTGTACAGTGTCTCATATTATATTATTATTTTTATTTTTTTACCTGTAGTCCCTTTGGGGGGCTTCCTAAAGGCTGTGCGGGGTGGTTGCAAAGGTTCCCCCTCCCACCACTGGCCTCTAGGGCCTCGCAGGTACCATTTGAGCATGTGCGGTGGCCATTTTAAAAAATAATCTTTTTTTTTTTAAAGGCCACTGAAAACAAAATGGCCACCGTGCATGCTCAAATGGCCTCTGCAATGCCTTGCATGGCCTAGGGCCTCACAGAGGCCATTTGAGCATGCACGGTGGCCATTTTGTTTTTGGCAGCCATTTTTTTTTTTAATTTTACAAAATTGCGCCCCCCTTCAAGTGGCGCCCAGGGCATGTGCCCTGCCCGCCCTGACCTAGATACACCCCTGAGTGTATGCTTGGGTTGCATGCCGAGTCAGGAAGCTAGAGCGCTCGTCTTACGGGGGTATCCCTCAATGTATTGTGATTATCTTGTAGTGCATCGTGGGATATCCAGAGGCCAGGGTATCTTTGGAATGTTGTAAATTTATGTGCAGAGATCGTTTCTCATTTTGCGATTTCCAGACCATGAGGAAAAAATAACTTATATTGCTACTCAAGTAACTGAGCTAGCAATACAAAGCCTAAATGAGGATTCCACATATCCATACTTTTTCTGGATTGTTCATATGAAGGGGAAGGGCTATGACTCAGTGATAGCATAAGTGATATACATGCAGAATGTCCCTGGTTCAGTTTTAGTATCTCCACATAAAATGATGTAGGGCAGGGTGGGTTCAGATGACTCCCCAAAAGTTGGTAAGCCAGGAAGCAGAGGTTCTAGGAGAGCAGGCACTCCTGTCTAGCATGACATGTAAATCCACCAACCTCTGGTTTGCGGCCAGAATTGCAGATTTCTCCCTGACTTTGCAAACTCAACTTCAGTCCTGGGTCACAGAATTCAGGCTGCATTTGGAAAGAAGACAATAACTCCAGCTGTGAACCAAAGGTTGATGGATTCACACGGTACACCAGATGGGAACATGTGCTCCCTGGAATCTCAGGTTCCTGGTCTATTTATTTTCAGTGGGTCATCTGAACCTGCCCATAGGAAGCAGGATGAGGAAACATCTTGGCCAGAATTACAGAAGACTAGGTTTGTACAAAAATTCAGTTTTGAATAATCAAAACTGAATCATCTGGACATTGTTCTTGGCCCAGTGGAAAGATGGCGACTCCAAGTATTTACCTCCATGCAGAGTGGTCCTATGCACTAGGGAGGGCTGTTAAAAGGTTTTACCTTCAACTCCAGCCTGACAAAGCAGTGCCACAATTGGGCTGGATCGTATCGGAATCTGATGGTTTTGGTGGTGCACAATTCAAGGATCACTATTCCCCAGGAACTGCAGTCAACTGCATGAATGCTGGGAAATAGTGATTTGTTGTGCATAGACAGTCAGGAATGAGGACTCCCAGAGAGATGGAGAAATGAAGCTAAATATACTGACTAAATTTGGGCAGTGGGGATTTTCCTCCTGTCTCTTCTTTGCAATAATCTGATCTAAGTTGCAATCCTTAGTTAATTTCCCAAGTAACCTCACATGTTTCCCAATGATGCAACCATGAGAGAGTAATGGTAATGAAAAGCACTTCTCTATGGCATATAAATTTTAATATCATTTTTCTTGCTCTTGATGAAGGTGTCAGCTAATTGGAAATATGTGTTGGCTCACTGATGGTACATAATGTATTACCATAGCTAGGAAAACTCCTGGTTCATTTAACCAGGCATGGTTTTATTGCTGGTTCACTCCTGGGCAGGTAAGTGAAGCAACTAAGAATGACAAGACAGAGATAAATGGATGCTTGAAAATAAAGAGGGTCCCAACATCTGGACTGCATCTAGCCTTTGTTGGTACTGTCAATTCAATTATGCCTAATGAGAACCAAACAAATAAAATGGTGGATTTCAATGAAGTAACACCCCCTCCCCCTGGCATAAAAACATTTTTTAAAATAAAGGGTTTAATACATTCTGAATAACTCATTTAAGTATTATTAGATACTTAAATATAGAGAACTTACGTTTTGGGTGGTATAGAAATATGCTAAACAAAAATAGATACTACGATATGATTTATTAATTACTTGAATCTCTTTGTGAACATGCATAAATTGGCATATCCAGTTGTTCAAATAGGGTGGAGTGAATGGGTCACCTGGCTTGGAAACAACCTGGACAGAAGCATGATACAGATTGCTACAAAACCGGTGTAGTGGTTAGTGTTGGAGCAAGTCTCAGGAGACTGTGCTCAAATCCCCACTCAGCCATAGAGCTCATTGGATGACCAATCAAGGACTGACATCCAGAGCACCCTACCAGTAGCATGCCAGGAAGATGCAGTCTCACTACAGAGAGCTTCCCCACTACCACTGCAGCTGCGTATGCAGCAGGGGAGAGAAAATTTCTACCATCTATGCTGCCTTTAGAAGTGCCCTGTGTCAACAAACAATTTGTCCCCGAGGCCTGTTTGGCCCTCAGGGACATATTCTTAGGTGTCATAGGGCATTTCTGGAGGCAGCACAGATGTTCAAAATCCACCCCCCCCCATACACACACACACACACAACACACACACACACACACACACACTGCACACAGGGTCCCAAGGCAGCTAAAAAGCACTCTGTAGTGTATCTTGCAGGCATACTACCGGTAGGTTGCTCTGGATGGCTGCCACTAACTCTTAGTCTAATCTACTTCCATGGTTGTTGTGAGGAACAAATGGGGAGGCTGGCATACTCTCAGTGCTGCCCTCAACTCCTTGTCAGGAAGGTGGTAAACAAAGTAGCAAATTCATATTATCCTCCAAGTTGAAGCCTTGGGATAGAATTGTCAGCCTGTATATCCAGATGTTTTGTCTGGCTTCTATTTTCCAGTTAGGTTTTTACCCTAATATTGTGAAGACTCAAAGTTTGTGGTCATCAGTTACTCAAGTTTGTTGTGATTGCTGAGTTTCAGTTTCTGAAACCAAGAGTCAGTCAGTCTCTCTCTCTCTCTCTCTCTCTCTCTCTCTCTCTCTCTGATATAAAACATGTAGTGCTTGTCATATTTCCTTCATTGATTCTTATCATGTCATATTCTTTCCTGAGGGGTTTTAAGCACAATGAATCCTCTCCCAAATTCTCCACACAGAAGTTTTCCTGGAAAGTAGCCAGTATAATATATCTCCTCAGCTCTCTCTCTCCACACACCCCATCCCCTCTTCCCATTTGCCTCAGCACTTTAACCACTGAGTTTGTTTTTCTTAGTACGATAGACTTCCACTTGCTGGCTCTTTCTCTCACTGCCAA
Source organism: Hemicordylus capensis (assembly GCF_027244095.1). Taxonomy (NCBI): domain Eukaryota; kingdom Metazoa; phylum Chordata; class Lepidosauria; order Squamata; family Cordylidae; genus Hemicordylus; species Hemicordylus capensis. The sequence continues at coordinate 248,937,863 of NC_069661.1, forward strand.
ACAAGGTTGTTCATGACTGCTAGCTGCAAATGCTCTTTAAGATAAGAGTGGCCACATTTGTTTTCTCCCTCCTCACATTTCTTTAGGGAATGGTCATGGTTGTATCTACATATCTACTGTTAGGTGATATGGATATTTCTGTGGCAGGATTTTGGACTCGGGCAATGTATACCTTCACTGGTTGCTCTCCAAGGTACTGCAAAACTGAGGTGTTGAATATGGTTCTCTCCCTGGAACTCAATGTCTGTTCCCTGATATCAGTTCCAAGGACACCATCTTTGAGCCTTGCTTGGTGCCCTGCAAGAGGCCAGCAGAAAGGCTTAAGAGATGGGCCAAAGCTAAGCACTAGAACACACACTTTGTATACTGCTTTTCCTTCGGTACAGTGCTCCTACTTGTAAGAAGAGTGGGATATTAAAAACAAAAAGTTTAAAAAATAATAATTGAGCTATAGAAATCTTCAAAAGTTTATAATGTAATGTCCTATGCTGATACTGTAAGCCACATACAACCCCCTGCTAACTGAGTAAAGAGGCACCCATCAAAGTGGTGATTCTCTTATATTTAGTGGGGAGAGAACAACTGTCTCTATGCAGTCATAGCACAGTATCCCTCCAGTGGCTGTTTGTGTTTACCTTGTTTCTTTTTTAGATTGTGAGCTCTATGGGGACAGGGAAACATCTCAATTATTTATTGCTAATTTTTCTATGTAAACCACTTTGGAAACTTTGTTGAAAAGCAGTAATTAAATAGTAGTAGGATGTGAAACCAGGAAATCAAGAAAGAAGCACATCAAGAAAGAAGCAGATAAAAAACTGGAAGCCTTTGAGATGTGGTGTCTCAGAAGAATACTCAAGATTAAATGGACCAGCAGAACAACAAACGAAGAAGTACTTTGAAAAGCAAAAACACACACAAACAAATAATACTGACAATCAAGAGAAGTAAACTGGAGTATTGTGGACATATCCTCACAGGAGTAGAATATCAAATACCACAACTAAAGCTAGCAGGAAAAAGATAAAGAGGAAAGAGGAGAATGGGATAGATGGATGACCTGAAAGAATGGCTAGAAATGGACACAGAAGATATCATCCACAGTTCTCAGGACTGTGATCTATGGCTTTTTCTGGCTGCCAACCTCCCACCTGGGGAAGGCACATGAGGAGAGAGTTGTCAGGATGCTATTCCTCCCTCTCCTGAGCACCTACCAGGCAGTGCGGGTGGGAGTGGTGAGGCACAAAGCATCCTTCCTCTTTGCCCAGTTGTGGGCATGCCCAATGAGGCCAGAGAAACTGGATATGATGGTGGGGAGAATGAGTCCTGGGTTGGCAGAGAAACAGGGGCATGGAGACACCGGCAGGCGAATAGTACTATGCAGAAGGGCCCAGGTCAAATCCCCAGCATTTCCATTTAGCAAAGATCTCAGGTGCAGATTTAGAAAAGGTATTGGATAACCTGCTGGATTCTTCAGCTAGATGGCCCAATGGGTGGCCTCAATATGGGGCACCTTCCTCTGTTAATGGTCAAACTCCTAGTACTGACCATCTCTGTACAAAAGCTTTTCGAACTCAAAGTATCTCCATTCAGCATAGCTCCCTAACTTATGGATTGGGCTCAGAAGTGATAGTAGAACATATTATTAAAATAACCGCGAGTGTAGTGGGAGAATGTCCTCCCCTTTCTTTGTCTCTTTGTGACATTAGACTGCCAGCAGTCCAAATAGTCAAAGCACTGTTCTGGGAACAGCTTGTGGAGAAAACTCTGCGTTTCTCTAGTATGTACTTGAAGAAGATTAATGAGCTCTACTAACATGCCAAGTCAATCTGTTCCTTCCCGTCAATCAAGTCCTATAGAACGAGGATGTCAGTCTCACTTGATGAGTTTTTAGGAAGATGTGAAGTAATTTTTTTTTAAAAAAAGAATAGTTTAATTAAACCACTATTGCAAATGAGCATTACATACCATTCTAAAAATGTCTGTCAGGCATGATTACAACCTTCCTACTACGAACTTTACTATTTAGTTAACAAGCCATGGATAAGAACAAATGATCCAGCCATATGGGCAAGCAGAATATTTTAAAATATTTAGGATACTATAATGTCCCTAAGGGTAGCTTCAAAGGACTCAAACTAGGGTTTCCAATCAGCTGTTAGTTATTTTACTGGCCTGAGAGGTAAAAGTGTGTTCTGCCAGGTAAGTCATATTGAAGTTTGGAAAACCAGTAAAATTTCGGATTCTGGCAGAATCTGAGGCTGTGCTCATGTACAGACAAAACAGGGCTAAGGAAGCCCAGCCTGGTTTTGCCTGTGTGTGAGAACTGCCAGGAGCTGTGTGGCTCCTGGCGGTGGCATGATGGCAAACCCACAAGGGAGCCCCAGCAGTTAGCCCAGGTTAAGGGCACAAATGTGCCATTAACTTGGACTAACTGATCTGGGCCGTCCCTGGGGTGGGGCACGGGGCTAGGGGAAAATCAGCTTGTGTGGGCCCTCCTTAATATTTCAGTCTAATATACATCATATATAAAACACGTACACAAACATACACACATTTGCCATGATTCAAGAGACCCAATTAATGGGAAAGACACAGGACAGTTCAAACTGTCCACTTAAAAGTGGATCCAAATTGGTTCTGCAGACTGGTCCAAAACAGAGAAAAGCAGTGAAATGGATGGGGAACATTTAGGGAGGAACAACCCTGCTCCATCCCTCTTGTTCCTAAGTCAGGAGTTCTCTGCAGTCAAAGCTGAGTCCCTGAGAGCGAGCAGGGTGAGGAGAGGCTGCCAGTCAATGGGGCACACAGCTGAACCTGTCCGGGGAAGCACTCCTCAGAGCGCTCAAGGAAGGTGCCCTATATTGGGGGGGGCACCCGAGAAGCTGCATACTGCCTCCCCTTAGGCCCAAAACTTTCTTTGCTGGGGTAGTCACTTTATATGAAAGGTGCTCTTCTCCTAAAAAGGCAACAGCAAAGGTGCCTCGCACCATCACCCAGAGGGCCTCTCACCATGGGGGCCATTCACGGGCTGCAGCAGACTTCCACAACACTTGCATGGGATGGGTTAGCAGAGTCCGATTTCTAACCACAAGGGGCATATCCCACCCACCCGCCCACCCGCTCGCTCACTTCAGCTTGGCTCCCTGCACCTAGGAGGACTCTTCTGGAGGTGGGTCTGACCGACTCAGCCTCCTGGCGGAGGCTTCTCCCAGGAGGGAGAAGAAGTAGTAGGTGAGGAACAGCTCTGAGTGGAGGGATGGAGGAAGCAGGGAGGAAGACGCAGATGCTGCTGCTACTGGGTCTCTCCCCCCCCCCACTTGCAGGCTGTAGGAGTAGGGGAAGGACATGCACCCGGCCTGGCCAATCAGCAGGGGGAGGAGAGCAGCACCCCTGCCCCACCAACAAGTTCCTCAGCCCGTCAGTGCTGTAGAGCCCCAGGAGCTGAGGCGGGTGCGAGGCAATGCAAGGCTGCCGAGCGAGTGGAGAGGCAGGCTGCTTGCCGCTCACTCAGCCACTGCTGCTGGTGTGCTGTGCGCCACTGCCACTCCTCCCCCCACCAGCACACATTCTGGCTAGTTGCTGCTGGCAGTGGGAGCTGAGGCGGGCACGTGGCCGAGCAAGCCACTGCCAGCACCATTGCGGGGCTTGTCCAAGCGTGGGGCCTGGGGTGATCACACCAGTTGCCCCGTCCTAAGGTCGGGCCTGGAACTGAGCATGTGTCGGTGCAGCCTGGCTCCGCGTGGCACCCACACACCAATAGCCTCCTGGCCAGCATCACCACACTCTCCATAATGCACCACACACTTGCATGATGCATTATAGGAATTCAAGGGGCCTCCCACCCCAAACCTCCCTGCTGCCAGCAGAAACCAGCAATTGTCTGGGCCGGCGATCCTCCCGCCCAGCAACAACCTGAGGATAGTCTGTGGGCGTGGTAAGCTTTTCGAGGCTTCGTTCTCTTGCCCCTTCAAGCCCTTCTCATGGATTGTGATAAAGGGCTCTCTGACTTCAGTGCCGCAGGTTTTGCTCTGACTCCTTCTCTTAATCTCCAGATCCAATCCAATCTCCACCCTCAATGGCTTGTGGCTATTTTTTGTGTGGGATGGGGCTGTAGCTCAGTGGTAGAACATCTGCTTTGCATGCAGAAGGTCCCAGTTTCAATCCTTGAAATCTCTAGGTAGTGCTGGGAAATATCTGTTTAAAACCTTGGAGCAGTGCTACCAGTCAGTGGAGACAATACGGAGCTAGATGGACCAATGGTCTGACAGGGTTTAAGGCATCATCATCATCATCATCATCATCATCATCATCATCATCATCATCATCATCAAATTTATATACCGCCTTTCATTAAAAACAATCCCAAGGCAGTTTACAAAAGTTAAAAAAACATACAACAAAAATGACAATAAAAATATTAAGCTAAAAATATAAAACCAATCTAATTTAAAATCTATAAAATGCAAACATAAAAATGAGTAAAACACAAAGAAGCAGCAATAAAAACAGTCATGTAAAGGCCTGGATAAAAAGCCAAGATTTAACAAGCATTCTAAAAACTGTGACGTTTCAATCTTCCTGTGATGTTTCATCGTCACAAAACTGTGATGTTTCATCTTCCAATGTTCCTCCCTATTATGTTGTTATATACCATACCTACATCTACAGTTGCTCAGATTGAAGGAGCTTTCTGGGATATTGTCAGTGGATCATAGCTTCCACAGGACCTCTGGGATGCTCAGCAAATAACTAGGCGAGCTAGTAGTGCCAGGCTTCAGGATAATGTCCATGATGTAGCCAGACACACCTGTAGTGAAAGTACTAATGCCTAAGGAGCACCCAGGACTTTTCAGTTTGTGGGTTTGGAGATAGAATACCTCAGGTCAGTTCTTCTGGGGTTTATCTGCATAGATCTGCTCCTGCATGTCTTTGGAAGCTTCCTTATGCCAAGTCAGACCATTGGTCCATCCAGCTCAGTGGATTGTTTGCTGATTGGCAGTGACTTCTCCAAGATCTCAAAGATCTCAGGCAGGACTCCTTCCCAGCCCTGCATGGAGATGCCAAGGGTTGAACCTGGGACCTTCTGCATGCAGAGCAAAGCAGATTTTCTACCACTGAGCTATGCACCTACGGCCATAGGTGGCATACATGGGTCTCCCATCCAAGCACTGAACACACCAAGACCTGCTTAGCTTCAACAAGGCAGCTCTGTCATGTGTCCTTAGGCCATGCTCTTGGACATTTCTTTTGTAGGTTGTACAGTTCCTCTGATATTCCTCAGTGAGGTCCAAAGCTAGCACCCTGTAGAATGCTTGTACATGATAACCACAGCATCTCCTTTCTCATCCTCCCTAACTATGTCAGAATTGTTTCTAAGCTTGTTTTGCATCACTAAACTTAGAAGGCACAAGAGGCTGCTCACTCACAATCATGATGCATGATGATGGCAGTCCTCTGTATGGAAATCTTGCAAGAAAAAGGTCCTCACCATCAGGAAGAATAAAGAAACAGTATACTGCTGGATAGAAGCTGGATAGAAGCAAGAGGGGAGGACTCTTCTCTTTGTGCTCCGCTAGTGAGCTTCTAGGGACTTCTGGATGAGCACTGTTAGAAGCAGAATGCAGAACTAGAGAGCTTTGGATCATGGGAGATGCACTTATAATTGGCGCTGTTGAGGGTGGAGGAAATGGTATCTCCTTAATCGACCATTTTGCATTCTAAACACATTGAAGGGTTGAAAAGCTGTTGCTGCAAAGTTGCCTGTGGTTTTGTGGGTAACCTGAAAGCAATAACTTAGGAAAGGCAACTCAGCTTGTCCCTGAACAGGTAATCAGCATAGTGCTAAACGCTGAAAATAAACTTTGAATGTCTAATGTCGACTATATCAGCCACCTGGTTATAATTGGACATCATTTGTTACTGCAACATTGGTCCAAGAAAATGTATGGCAAAGAGAATTCTGTGAAGTTCAAGCTACATCTTCTGCCTCAGCAGCACATGCTAGTATCATTTGCTTAAAACACAACAACACCCCAAAAGAATCCACATCCCATCATTGACTAGTGCAGGGGTTTCCAGCCTTTGGTCTGCATATGTTGTTGGACTACAACTCCCATCATCCCTAGACACAGTGACCAAAGGCCATTGTGGCTGGGGATAATGAGAGTTGTAGTCCAGCAACATCTGGGGTGCCAAGGTTGGGAACCTCTACTTTTGAGGTTGGGTGGGATAGAATTAATTAGATCATGATGATGATGATGATGATGATGATGATGATGCTAGAAACTGCCTTGTAAAGGTACAGGAACCAAACTTGTCATACAGTGTTAATTTACACAACCATTAGCAGCAAACTCCATTGTTAAATCATCACCCACAAAATGCTATTGTGTGTCCAGCTTAGCTCTGTCCCACTCAAGCTGATAAGACACTCTCCAGACAATTGCAATTATGAGTAATTTGTAAGAGTAATAAGAGCTGCTTTTTATTACAGGCAATAAAATCAATTTTTCTTTCAATTATCTTTCTGGGCTGCAGAGTGTAACAGCTGCCCCTTGGTGAATGCAACAGAGAAGACTAACGTGTTTTAAGGACAAGGCCTGATTCTTTAGGATTAATTTCCACCTCCAAGAAAAAACAGGGGGGAATAAACAGAAAATTCACTGAATTCCCCTTCCCAGCCCAAATGGGGATGAATTTAGACGTTTGTCATGCCTAAGTCAAATTGAAATGGAAAGAAAATGTTAGTTGAGACTAACTCAAATCCCTTTGTTTTTAATGAAATTTACAGCCCATCCGAAGTATGACTGAATTCAATGGGATTTAATCCAAGCAAGTGTGCATAGTGAAGCCTTCAGCACAAACGTCTCTGAATCGGGGTTCTTGTATGGTTTTTCCAGTATGACCTTTTAGGAGTAAGTCAACATAGACTGCTGTAACCCATGCTAATGGAACTCTTGCTAACACCACAGAGGCACCTTTTAAAGTGGTTATTCTCTTATATCTGCACTGTTATATTTGCAGTGTTAAAGTGGTGATTCTCTTATATAGTTGTACTGGCTGCTGATATGTTTCCGGGCAAAATACAAAGTGCTGGTTATTACCTTTAAAGCCCTGAACGGCATGGGTCCGGGCTACCTTAGAAAGCGCCCTCTTCGGTATGATCCCCATCGCACATTGAGGTCATCTGGAGAGGTCCATCTCCAGTTACCACCATTACGTCTGGTGGCAACTCGGAACTGGGCCTTCACTGTAGCTGCTCCTGGCCTATTGAATGGACTTCCGGCAGATATCCACAGTTTAGGCTCGCTGTTGGACTTTAAGAGAGCCCTAAAGACTTACTTGTTTGGACTGGCCTTCCAAGGTTCTTAAATTATTTTAAAGTATTTTAATTATTTTTAAATTGTGTTTTTAAAAGTCTATATTGTTTTAAGTAGTGTGTTTTAAATGATGTTTGTTTTTATGGGTTTTTTAAAACTAGTTGTACACTGCCCAGAGCCTCTGGATGGGGAGGTTTATAAATGTAATCAATCACAATAAATAAATTGATATGATATGATATGATATGATATTAAACAGGGGGAGAGTAACTTTCCATATCCAACCCCAGCACAGCATCCCTCCAGTGGTTGTTGTTGGTGTCCTTTGTTGTTGTTGTATTCTAATGTCCCTGCTTGGTGACTCTTTAGAGGTTTCTACTGGTGGATGAGATGGCAGTCCAGTTCCTAATTGGCATAAGATACTCATCTTTCAAGGAACAGTAGCAACACCAGAGCAGCCTACATCCCAATGAGGAAAGGACACCTGGAGTCTAGTTATATCAACCAGTGTCCAGCCCAGATTAGTGAGTCTTTGCCTCACCATGGCAGCCATGAAGGTACAGGGGCTAGATGATGGTGAAAAGTCTCTGTTGCTTCTCTGATTCCCCAGCTGCCACAGGTGCTTCTGCTGCAGGGGCTGGATCAGGCCTGGCTTTTTTTTTTTTTAACCCAGCCAAAGCAATGGCTGCTCAGATGGGCAAGTGTCAGTAGCTCTAAGAGGGCAGGTCAACTGACCCAGCCTGAAATGTCTCACAGACTCTCATTTTGTCATCTTTCTTGTTGTGTGCTGCCTTGAGTGCAAACTTGGGGGAAAGGCAGTGCACAGACAGTGGCTAGCTAGGGGCCAGTTTGAACAATACATCCATACTGGCCTGGCCTGGACAATATGCAATGTGGGACATGAGTATACAGGACATGAGTCCTGCCCCTCTCCTGGTCTACAGTCCTGCAGCCTTACAATCACATGGTGGAACATCATTCATCTAAACCAGGGGCAGAGCTATAATAAGGCTCCTAGGTGCCAAGAATCCATGTGGCCCTGCCTCAGGGCCCCCTGGTTCATCTCTGGGGCCACTTGATCACCTGCTGACACAGTTCTCCTTCTCCCCATGTACTGTACTGCCCATGGTCTACTCCTACAGCCCACCGCTGCTTCCTGCCCATCCTCAGTGGTATACTGCATGGCTGGTAGGAGCACACCATTGCTGGGAGGGGAGGCCACCACCACCCGCCCACTCACCAACAGCACCATCACCAGGAGATGGAGTGGGCTGCGGCTGCGGTGGGGGGGGATACCTATGGGTTCCCTATGCCCTCCCTATGCCATTGTTCTAAACTGCCTCTCATATGAAACCTTGTGTGTGGATGGTGCAGGAGAACTGCCCCTCAAATGATCATGACCGTGTGGGATGGCCTGCACAGATCGGGTGAGGGGCCCCTTGAGACACATCTGTTTAACCAGGCTTTTAGTCAAATGTTAAAATGTTTTCAATGTTTTAATTGCTTACTTGATGTACTTTTTGTGCTGTATTTCAACCTTGTATCAACTGCTTAGAGATCTGTGTTTTGTTTTTGTTTTTTGGGTGGTGGTGGTTTATGTAAACAAAACAAATGTCCTACATTGGGTGGGACTGATTCAGATGTATCATCTGAACCAGCCCTTAAATGATGTAGTCTGACAGTGTAGTGGGAGAATCTAATGGCCATCTAAAGCAACAAGTTGCCTAAGCTGAAGGACAGCAGAGGTTATGGAAGCTTTATAGCAGGCAGCAGCCTAGGATTGGCTCATTGATGTCATTTGATTGCAAGGGCCAATTGGATTCTAAACTGAAGTGATGGTGTCTGAGCTTGAACTAACTAACTGTAGTTCCCTCATTTAACCAGCAGACCTAGACCAATGGTCCAAGAAGCTGGAGAGCAGTATCTAGCCCAGCCCTGCAGGGCTCCCATTGATGACACCTGACACATGAGCCCTATTAATACATTACGTTCAGTGCATGTACAGTTTGTGTACAGTGCATGCATGCACAGATCTGCACACATGTAGTTTATTCACACATTATGTTGAACACACATACAGCAGTATGCTTCCTATCTGCACTGTGCATTTGGGTTCATTTTAAAAATGAATGGCAGTACAATCATTCTCAGAAAAAACATGTAGATGTGTACAGACTCTAAATGTACAGCATAAATATATATATAAACTTTTGTTGGGCCTCACAAGAATGTTTCTTTTGTAAAGTTGTTTTCATGAAATAGATTCATCCGTTCCATGTGGCAGTCTATATGGAGCAGCTTGGGGGCCGTACAGAGCAGTCCCGTGCTGCAGAGACCCCCACCCCCACCCCATTTCACTGCTCCTCATTTTTGAGCTGCAACATCCTTGTTATTCAGAGGTATAAAACTCTCTTAAGCGAAGAACTCGGCATTTGCATCAATTCCCTCCGGAGCTAGGGAGGAACTGTTCCAAGGCCCTCAGGGGCTAAGTGTGTATGGTGAAATATATGAATAAACCTGTCAGTTTTGTGAATCATTAGGAAGGGATGGCTTTAGGGTTGATTTAAATAGGGGCTGCTGTGCCTCAGGATTCTGCTTGAGCTGGAACACTGCCGAAGATTTCACTTCCATTATTTTCTGGTGTTTGTTCGGGGTTAATTGCAGCATTTCCAGGCATTGTGCAGGCGTCCTCTTTGTTAGCAGGGGACAATGAAAAGGCCAGGAATGCTCCCAAATGTCACCCCAACTGGCATCTGGGATAGAATCCTGGGTACCAGCTGGAGTGGAAGCATTTGCAGAATGGGACCAGGATGCCCTCTCAAAGGTATGGGTTCTGGTCCCTCCAAAAAAAAAGGCCCGGCATGTCTGTTGTCCTCTGTGAGCAGTGCTTTCACTATCCCCTAGCCATGCCAGACACAGTTGGGGCAAGATTCTTTTTAATGAAAATTCAGACCTGCACAATCAGGGTAATTTGTGCATGTAGTGTGCACCACAGCACACACCTGTGTATTTTCATTGTCTGTGCTCATATACTTTGTTGCCTTTGTATGCACACAGCGCATAATCAACTTGTGGAATTCTCTGCCACAAGATGTGGTGACAGCCAACAACCTGGATGGCTTTAAGAGGGGCTTGGATAACTTCATGGAGACGTCTATCAACAACTACTCGTCAGAGGGCTATAGGACACCTTCAGCCTCAGAGGCAGGATGCCTCTGAGTACCAGTTGCAGGGGAGGAACAGCAGGAGAGAGGGCATGCCCTCAACTCCTGCTATAGCCTTCCAGCAGCTTCTGGTGGGCCACTGTGTGAAACAGGATGCTGGACTAGATGGGCCTTGGGCCTGATCCAGTAGGGTTGTTCTTATGTTCTTATGAGTTACTTTCCACAATATGCCTAAGAAAAGTGGGAGAAAATGCTCAGAACTAGGAATCTGGCAGCACTATTGCAGAGGAAAATTAGGGCAGTGTTTTATAGCTGCTTTCTTCATAAACACAAAGTAAGTTTATATAGATTTAACTAAGAGTTTATTCAGAAACAACTCCATTTTCTCCTCTTTCCCCTCCCTTTCCCTTTCTGACTCCAACCCCAACACTCTCTACAGGATCTCCACTTGGACAAACTTCTCAACACAAAATATAAAAGATTACTAGATAGAATTCAATACTTCCCTCCCTTTTATAACAACCAGAATGGAATTACTTGAAAATTCAGTGACAGTCTTGAAGTCTTTTAGGTGGTCTCCTGTTGCACACACTTCTCCTAATTTTTGGGTTCTCTGGCTAGTGATGTTTTTTTTCCTCTGGTACAGAGGATTGTCCATAACTTTCATCAGCCTCCTCTGTGAGGTCAAAACTGGAGGCAAGATCAAAGTCCTCTCTAGCTCCTCAATGGAGATCATCAGAATCCCTTGCCTTATTTCTCATAGTCAGGCGCGTAACAATGATAGGGCAAGGGGAGACAGTTGTCTGGGGGCCCCACTGCCTGGAGGGGCACCCCAGAGGCACCTCATGTGACTCCCCATTGCCCCCTGCCCAGCCCCATAGCCTCTCAGCCACTTGCCCTCTTCGCCGTCTCTCCTGCTTGTTCTGCTGGCCCGCAATCGAAGCAGCAGGCAAGCTGCAAAGAGCTCCTTTTCTCCCACCTCTCAGCTGATCGGCGGGTGGGCGGGGCTTCCACGGAGGCCTCCGTGTAGGCCGCAGTGAAGCCTGAACTCGAGTAGGGCCCAAGCAAGCCAGGAAGGAGGAGGCAGCCAGAGTGTTCTCTCCAGCAGAAGACCCCTTGCTGCCCTGCTTAACCCAGACCAGCATTTGCCAGGTAGAGTGTGAACTCCTTTTTGTGGTTACCTTTCCCGCCCCCCCCCCCCCATATATAGGGATCTGCTTGCCATAGGGCTTGGATATGTGGGGGGAGGGACCGAGAAGTCTCTGAATATTTATTTTGAAACAGCTTGGAAAATTTGCTGACTTTTAAAAAACTATCTAAAAAGTCCTATAAGTGGCTTGTTTCATGGCAGAAAATTGCAAAAACTTCTGGAACAGTATTTTATTAATTTTATTTATTCATTCATTCATTTATAAATGCACTTATGTTCAAGTTGTTTTGCAACCCAGAAGGTCTGAGTGAGAACTGTGAAGCATGTGTGGTGCTTTTATTTTATTTTTCTTGTGTGTGAACTGCTCCCCAATAACTTGCAGGGACTTCAGGATAAATCTGGCCAACATGTGAATGCAGCACCTCCATTCCAGAGGAGATGTGTCTTAAAGGGCTTTAAAAGCCTCCAGTGAAAAGCCTCCTGCAATCAAACTTGACTGAATTTGTTCAGAATTCTGAGAAAACAAACATAGGTTCACCCTGCATGGTTGAAAGTCTCCTTTGCTAATCTGCAGCGAGGGGCCCATTTTAATAATTCATCTTTCTAGTGTGTTCTAGGCATTAAAAGTAATACAAATGTATAGTACTCAATGTATATCACTATATATTGTGACGTGTGTGTGTGTATTTAGTGAAATGTATTTGCAGGCAGCATACTTATTTTGGAATATCAGACTTAAATCCTTGGGGGCCTGGGGTGTGCGGAGGCCCTGGACTTTGGGGGGGGGGCATTTTAAAATCTTGTCTCTGGGCCCACTCCAACCTTGCTACGCCCCTGCTCATAGTATGCATGCTTGAAAGTCCTGAACTGTTGCATTTCTTTCCATCATCTAATATGACAGGATCTCCTTGGAGTTCAATTATTTGTTTTGGTCAGGACCAAATATTGGGACCATCCCTTTCTCACTTTATAAGGCAGACGTACTCAAAGTCCTTCACCTGAAATGTTTGCTGCTTCATACTCCATTTCTGATCCACACATAATCTGTATTTTTGTTGCTTCTCTCTTACCTGATCACGAATCTCTGAATCCTCAGAGTGAGATGGCACGGAAAGCCCTATCAGTTGTTGCCATTGGGCAAGTTTGGTGGTGGCTTTGCATCCCCTCAGCAGTTCAAAAGGTGATTTTCCTGTACTAGAATGAGGAGTAATTTGATAAGCAAATAGATTTCCATGGATTGTTTCTTTCCAGGGTTGTTGTGTAGTAGTAGCAATAGTAGAATGCAGTAGCTGAGGAATGTAGTCCCAGTAATGCAATGAATGGAAGATGCAGGAACTTTCACAGGTTCTGTAGGCTCATGCACATAGCTGGTTTAAAATCTCATTGCCAAATGTTTTATAGCTGCTTCCCTCAAGTGTAGCAGCAGTGAGTAAGTTCCAAAGAGTCACTGGTTTCCACCCAGCATGCACTCCCTCTGATGCCACCATTTTTTGTGATTTCTGAAGTCGCTGGTGTTGGGCAGAGAATGTCAGTTATCGATTTCAGCCTGACTTCATCAAGCCACCTTCAAATGTTGGTTTCAAATGTTGGGCTGAGCTTTGTAACTGCCTGGCATTCACCTCAAGATTCACACCATCATGAAAATGGTGGCTGTAGTGGGGTGTGTGTGTGGGCAGCAGCAGATAGAAACTCTCCTGTGCTTCACTGCCATGTTACACATGAAGCTGCCATAGAATGATTGGTGAAGATTTTGTGGGGAGTAGCAGTGCAACCTATGGAAAGTGTCTTCAGCAGGGGAAGAAGAAATGGGTATCAGGGTCTGGGTTCTACAAAAGTCTGGACTACTCACTTCACTTTTCTCATGGCTATCAGTCACTTTTTACAGCATCTAAAGTAATACAACTTTTGCATGCATTGTATTTTTGAGCTGCACAAACGTTATTTTGAAACTGCACATTTTGTGTCTGGTTGCACATTTTCAAAATCCCTGAATTGGCATATAAAAAGTAGCTCCCTAGAGCATCCTAGGACATCCCTGAGGTCCTTTAGAAGATCTCATTGCATGTCTCACTTGCATGCATTGACACAGTAAGAACACTGCCTGTTTGCTGGACTAGAAGCTCAGAGGTGCCTTCGCAGAGCAGAATCACTTGGTTTCACTCACACCTAGGAAAGCAGAAGATGCCTGATCCCTATGTCCTCCAGATTTGCTCTCTCCATTCATTTTTTTTTAAATAGTAAAATGCTCTGCTTGGCAATACAATAGCAAGTAAGAATGTGGTTTAAGGTCATTGAATGCCTTGCAAACGTACCCAATTTGTTCCTGTGAATTAAAGCCAAACCTACAAGGAAGCATTAGCTAGGAGAATAATATATTAGGGGTACTTTAACAATGACTGGCTGCACTCTGGATTGAATGGACCCCAGCTGGATGTCGATGCAATCAGTGCTGGGGAGCCATGACAGATGAAGATTGATGGTCAGCAGGATCAGAAGCAGGAGAACAGCAACTAATTATGAATGTGCAACACCCCCAACCACCAAAGGAGTGGTTTAAAGTGTATTCAAAATGGGATAACTCCATGTACACTGCCTTAAGCTTCTGGAAGGCATAGGTGGTGCCAGGGGACGACGGGCCAACAATACCCACACCTGCTGCTCACATTGCTGGGCATTTCCCATAAACTGGAAATTAAATTAAAATAAGGCAGCGATCCAAAGCCTTTTTACCTGAAAGTTAAATCTGTCAAAAGCAATAGAGCTTTCTCTGGAGAAAATGGCTGACATCCGGACTGATGGTGCACTCGTGCAAGGCTGTTTCACTAGGCAGTTCTACTAAACCAGCAGCCTGTGTTCCTGTGAAGCAGTTCCTGCTGTGAAACCTCTTTTTCGTGATGCAAAGCTATCTGCTGTCCTTGTGCAAATGCAACACTTGTGCAAGTAGACCAAGAGCACTAGAGAGTGAGCAGCTCTGAGCCTCCACTCAGCTGCGTGACCTTCTTGTGTGGGTGCATCTTTGTTCGTTGCACTAGTGTGGCATTAGCCTAGAGATTAGCAGATATATTTTGGGCAGGAGCAGGCTACCCTGAAATATTGAGGCTATTCCCACGATCACTGGAAAGCAGACTAAGGGAGCTTAGCCTGCTTTCCAGTGATCGTGGGAACCACTGGGCTTGCAGGCCGGTGCTCCCAGGGTGGCTAGCCTGCCTAAAACACCCTCCCCTTAAACGAGGTTAACAGAGTAGGTGCTCCATTAACCTTGTCTTCCTGCTCGTGTGTTGCCGTGGCATGTGGTGACACATGAGTAGACCCCCTGACCAGGAGGCTGCAAGCAGCCTCCCGGTATTGGGGGTTCCCCCAGAATGCCCCCCACACTTGTGATCCCCACAGCCCCCACTGGCTTTGTGATGGAGCTGGCAGTCGTTTGGGAGGCCAGTCCGGCCGCCCAGGGCTACATGATTGGTTGTCTGTGGGGAGAGAGGGGTTAAGAGCTTCCTTGTCTTCTCTGCACGAGGTACTGGTTAAGACTAGTTCACGAGGGATTGTTTAAGACAGTTCTTGCCTGGCGATGCAGAACCTTTTGTGCTGAGTCCTGAGTCTTTTAACAAAAGGCTTTAAACATACACACAACCAAGGACACACAACATATTCTAGCACAGTAGGAGCACACTGAGATTGCTCAATCAGAGGCGGCCCTTCCATGAGGTAAGGTGAGGAGGTCACCTCAGGCAGCGGATTATTGGGGTGGCAGCAAGAGTCACTTGATAAAAAAGGAAAGAGGATGAGGAAGGTGCACACATGGGGTGCAGCATTTGGCACCCTGCCTTGGGTGCACAGAGGTGTTGAGCCCCCACTGTGCCTGATGCTGCTTGTTTGGGATACATAGGCACAGCTGTACAGAGCAACAGCTACCAGAAACTTTCTCATAGATTTCATGCAGATGCTAGTAGTTGTCTTTTAGGCCTGTCATTTCCAATAGCACAGCTGATATTTTAATGAGGAAACGAAGTTTGCAAAGAGCTTTGTGGTCCGTCCCCCCGCTGCCACATACTGCTACATAAGAGAAGAGTTTCCTCCTTGGTACATTGAGCTGTTAGTTTTTAAGACTTGGCTGCTCCTGCCATTTCAAAAGCAGGCAAAAGGCATCTATAGCTGGCCCAGAGAACAGGATGCCCTAACTCCCCACACCAGTGTGCCGCCCTCCAGTGTTATTGCTGCCCTCCAGGTGTTCCCTAGAACTCTGGCCCTAGCTTAGTGGTCTGCTGGAGTTCTTGGGTGATTATTGCACGAAGACTAATGGAGTTTTTTTGGAACTCCGGGGCACATGGAATTATTTCGGGCCTTCTTCCAGGGTTAGCCAGGTCCAACACACTTTGCTGCCTGAAGCTAAGGACAATAGGGGAGATGGTCTTGTGGGGGAGGAGAGCTGGTCTTGTGGTAGCAAGCATGAATTGTCCCCTTTGCTAAGCAGGGTCTGCCCTGGTTGCATTTGAATGGGAGACTTGATGTGTGAGCACTGCAAGATATTTCCCTTAGGGGAATGGTGCCACTTGCATGCATTAGGTTCCCAGTTCCTTCTCTGGCATCTCCAAGATAGGGCTGAGAGAGATTCTTGCCTGCAACCTAGGAGAAGTCACTGCCAGCCTGTGTGGACAATACTGAGCTAGATGGACCAATGGTCTGACTCGGTATATGGCAGCTTCCTATGTTCCTATGTCCTTATGTAATATGAGACATCCTCCCACCAGGAGGTGGATGTACAGCACTCTTGTGCCCTGCTGCCAAGGCTGCAGTGGCAGTTCTTAGACTATGCCACCAGGCCAGACAATGGTGGTGGGGTGTTTCCAAGCTCAAGCTGGCAGGGAGGGGAAAGAAGAGGAGCTCCCCATTTGGGTGAGGAGGGGGAAATTAATAGCATGCCTTACTGGGGCATGGAAGTCAATGCCAGCAAATGGCAGGATGGTGAGTGGCAGGAGCAGCCCGTTCCTGAGTCACCACCAGATAAGCTGGTGACAACCATAACTGGACCTCTTCATCGTGCCTCAGGCAACTGCTTCACTTCATGGAAGAGCTACCAGGGAGCTAACTGCAACCCCTCCTAGCTTTTGGCTACCATGATCAACACTGAGGTGACCTCAAGCTTAGATATTTGCAAAATTTAGAATAGTGTGTATGTGTCAGAAATTAATGCTCCCAGTTTGAAACTCTCCTGCGTCCATTCGGTGTACACCCAAACCTCCTAGATGTTCAGGCCTGGCTTATTATATATTTGATCCACCCTTCAGTTTTTAACTCAGACTTCTTATGGGGGCAGACATGAATCAGATCAGGGACCTCCAGGGACCATGGGAGATAGAGTGAAAATGCAAACCGGGCATGTGACAACTGAAGCCACTGTTGGAAGTTTTTAAAAGTGGAAAGGCTTAAGTATATGTATCCTTTCAACAAAAAACATTTTGAGAACATGTCTGCTGTGTGCAAAATCATCATAAATGTCAATATGTTTTGTAATGCGAAAAAATATTAATAATGTATAGCATTTAGGAAGCATATTTCACAGAAACGCACAAGCAGTATACCAGCCATTCTTACAGCAACCCACTCAGAGATTCAAATATTACCATCCCCATATCAGTATGGGGGGCTGAGACACAGTGCCCCTTAGATAGATCGGGGGCCACTGCATTTTGCCAATGGGAAAAAAAACTGGCTTTCCAGTATTGTGGAGAAAATGGAAAGCTGATACTGTCGTTTCCTTATATATTTCAGAATAAATAAATGTTCAGGCTTGGAAATGAAGCCAAGAAACTCACAGCTATGCCAAGGAGGTTATTTTTAAAAAGTGTTACTGAAGTTGATGGAAGATAACCTTTTTAAAAAGCGGGGGAAAGTGCTCAAGAGCAGCTGCACCCTGAGTGTATTTAAAGCAACTGCAGAAGGAGAAGGTGCTGAAAACCTCATTAAGCAGTCATGGATTAGCATGGATGTGCTATGCATTCTTTGTTTCCATTGCAGACATTCTTGCATCTACTTAGTCTTTGGGAGTTTTACATTTTTACAGAGCAGGTTTTAGAGCAAGAGTGTGCATTTGTTTTTGAGCAAATGGCCATTGTGGCTGGGGTTGATGGGAATTGTAGTCCAGCAACGTCGAGGGACCCAGGTTTGAGAACCTCTGCTTTAGATTCTGAGGCAAACATCTTTCCCATCATCTGCTACTTGATCTTTCACCTGGAGATATCAGTGACTGAAGTTGGGATCTTCTGAATACAAAGCTTTATATGCTCAGCTATGGCCACCCAAAGTTACTATCCTCCACTGAGGATATGTCTTTCAGAGGGTATTGGCTACACTAGCTAAATGGAACTTCCATGTTCAACAGCAAGTGTACCTCTGATTTCCAGATAGCCTGTGTCCTACTTACCCTGTTTTTGAGCTTCTACAGTTATCTGGAAGGTCGCAGTTCGAAATGGAATACTGGACTTGATGGTCTTGCCCCACCTCTAGTTGGACCCAGCTTTTGTAGCATGTATTGTCCCAACAGATTGGTTCTAAAACCAGTAACAATTCTGAAGGCAGTGGGGCCCAGGGGCTAGTCAATGCCTGAGCACAGTGTTGCTCAGAATGAGCCAGAGGCTGCAGCTTTATAGGACCCAATGAAATACTATTGGTCCTTTGTGTCATCTGACCCCTGCTGAACCAGTAGTTTTAGTACACCTTCTATGGTGCGGCTACATTTGGAGCACTGTGTTCAGTTCTGGTCACCATATCTTAAGAAGGACATTGTAGAACTGGAAAAGAT
The DNA here is from genome assembly GCF_027244095.1 of Hemicordylus capensis. Classification (NCBI taxonomy): domain Eukaryota; kingdom Metazoa; phylum Chordata; class Lepidosauria; order Squamata; family Cordylidae; genus Hemicordylus; species Hemicordylus capensis. The sequence continues at coordinate 248,956,295 of NC_069661.1, forward strand.
GCAGAAGAGGGCAACCAAGATGATCGGGGCCTGGAACACCTTCCTTATGAGGCAGGGCTACCGCATCTGGGGCTCTTTAGTTTGGAAAAGAGGTGACTATGGGGATACATGATAGAGGTGTATAAAATTATGCATGGAGTAGAAAGAGTGGACCTAGAGAAATTTTTCTCCCTCTTTCACAACACTAGAACCAGGAGTCATCCCATTGAAGGCTGGGAAATTCAGAACAGACAAAAGGAAGTACTTTTTCACACAGTGCATAATTAACCTATGGGATTCTCTGTCACAGAATGGACGGCTTTAAAGGGGGCTTAGACAAGTTCATGGAGGACAGGTCTATCAATGGCTACTAGTCTGGTGGCTATAGGCCACTTCCAGCCGCAGAGGCATGATGCCACTAAATACCAGTTGCAGGGCAGCAACAGCAGGAGAGAGGGCATGCCCTTACCCCCTGCCTGTGGGCTTCTTAGAGGCATCTGGTAGGCCAATGTGTGAAACAGGATGCTGGACTAGACAGGCCTTGGGCCTGATCCAGCAGGGCTGTTCTTATGGCTAAACTCTTTGGACTGAGACCTTAGTGCCTTAGAACCAGAAATGTAAGAGAAACTAACGCTTCAGCCATTTGGCTTTATTTTACCCTTTCTTTTACAAGCCAAGTGATCCATTTAGTGCCTTTCTCTCCTAATGAAGCATTTCCCTCTGATGAAATCGGGACTTTGGAGACTTAATGTGAAATGATGAACAGTCCAAGTTCGGGCTGATAAAGGTTTCCATGGTGAGTGAGGGATGCTGAATGCCACTTCTGCTTCAGGGTTTCCTGACCATTTATTACAGGAAAATGTTAATCTGATAGTGCTTGTAATCTGCTTGTAATCAACTTTTGTTGAATGCCAGGAAGAAGAAAAAAGAATGATACAAGCCTGAGAATGGATTGGGGGAACACTCTTGCCGAATGCATAAATACACATTCTTTCCATGTATCAGCTCTTATAGAATGATGGGAGGAGAGAAAAGTGATGGAACTGAAAAGGTAGCAGTGATCTGACTCGGTGGCAGGTGTGAATACTTGAACACCTGAAGCTGTCTTATTCTGAGTTATTCCATTGGTCTACCCAGCCCAGTACTGCCTATTTTGATTGGTTGTGGCTCTCCAGGTAATTACCTAGCTGTACTGCCTGCTTTTAAAACTGGAGATACTAAGACTGAACCTTAGACCTTCAGCATGTTAAGTAAGTGTTCTGTCTCTGATCTATGGACTGTTGCTATGGTCTATGGAGGGGAGCTGGTCTGGTCGCAGCAAGCATGACTTGTCCCCTTAGCTAAGCAGGGTCTGCGCTGGTTGCATTTGAATGGGAGACTAGAAGTGTAAGCACTGCAAGATCTTCCCCTCAGGGGATGGAGCCGCTCTGGGAAGAGCAGAAGGTTCCAAATTCCCTCCCTGGCTTCTCCAAGATAGGACAAGATTTTTTTTTAATAGGACAAGATTTTTTATTGAACCAACAAACTACCAAAGCATACAGTACGTTGCCAAAGCACAATTATATACAAAGTGGTTGTTTGTACATGATATATCTACAAATATTTACACACAATGATTTGGAAACCCACAAGGTTATGAAGTATATGCTGGTAGTACTGTAACCCCGGGTGGGGGATTTCAAGGCACATCAGGTAATCGGGGGGTGGGGGGTTACGTCCAACGTCCATTTCCATAATTTGTCCCATAGCGGTTTAGAAGAGATACTCTTGTCTTTTTGCACATAACCATACAAACTTTTCCAGAAGAGATTTACTGTCTCATCTGCGTGAACCTCTTTGTCGCGTCTTCCCTCCCTATTCCTATGCAGGAGCATTGCATAAATGACATACAGGTTTACTAACCTGATTACGAGAAGGGGAACGTTGCAATTCCCTAGTATGAGGGCACCTGTTCCATCCCATTTCCTTGAAGGTTTCTTTCTGGGACGCTCAAAACCGATGTTAGTTCTTCCCAAGTCTGTTTTTCCAAATCAGGCCACTCTAACAGCTTCCTTACTCCCTGCCACACTCTTTTGGCTACCACACACTCTTTTAAGAAATGTGAGTGGGTTTCCCTGAATGTTTTACCTAGCTCACTAGCTTTCTGTTTGCAGGTGATTTTAGGGCACTCTTGCTGGTCCTCTGGGAGCCATGGCTTAGCCGCATTAAGTGGTAGTACTTGATGGTATAAGCGCCACCTTGTTTCCCATAAATGGAAAGGGACTTTTTTCTCCTTAAAGAGAGCGATAGGGTGATCGGGTTGCAATAAGTACTGTGAAGTGTGGTGTTTGTAGTGTTTACGTTCTAAATCAGGTTTTAAGAAACCCACTTCTAGAATCTCTCCATAAATTGTTTTCCTTAGCTGCTTAACTGAGCCTGCCTGCAATCTTGGAGAAGCCACTGCCAGTCTGTGAAGATAATATTGAGCTAGATGGACCCATGGTCTGACTCGGTATATGGCAGTTGCCTATGTCCCTACTTAAGTGACATCACATAGGATGGATAAGTGCTAACTGAAAACAGGACAGAGAGCTCTGATCACCAACTGGTTGAGAGCCAGTTTAATGTAGGATTGGGGAGATCCAAGTTCAGATTCCCATTCAGCCATGTAACTCACTGGGTCAGACACTTCTCTCTCAGCCTAACCTACCCCACATGGTTGTTGTGAGGATAAACATAACTGTGTATACTGCTCTGGGATCAATGGAGGAAGAGTGGGATACAAATGTATAAATACATAATTTTCTTGGAGAGCCACATTGAAGAGTGTTGGAGGTTGTGGGTTAGTGGTTCAATGTGTACTTCCCACCCAAAGTGGCCTCCAAGAAATCTAGTTACTGACCAGGACTCTAAGTAGCTGCAATGTTCTGCTGCCAGAAATGCTACTTAGATTTCTTTATTCGCCACATTGGGAAGGTTGTGCTTCTCAAAGGGACTTTATTAGGGATGGGCAAAATTCCCCTCCTTCAGCTTCTAAATGATCTGCCTTTTGTGAGCATTTCCTCCAAATACTTGCAAAAACTCAAGAGCTTTTGTGATTGCTCAGAAAGAACGCTTATAAAAACCCAATTGTTTACCCCACCACATTTCACAAATTAAACTGGGCAGGTGGGGGATGGGGAATGCAAACCTCATCTTTGCTGGCAGGAGAGAGCCTATGTCCTAACTAGCTAGACAAGCCTTAATCTTGCTTGCTGAAACTGAAATGCTCAGAAACACCATTTCCTACTGGGTTCATGGGGACTGAAGTTCCAGAGAGCTACAGTTCCCACGAGCCAATCAGGAAATGACATTTCTGCACATGCTCAGAAACTTCAATTCCACTTCAGCAGTTTGGCAGGCAAGACAAAAGCTTACCTAGGTACTGAGGAGAAGAGCCCCCTCCCACTGCTAGTTACCCCCCATGGAAGCAAAGAAAAGCGGTTTGCTCTCTACCTCTAGCTTTCAGGTGGGAAGAAAAGAGGACACGTGCAACCTATTTTGAAGACTCATCCGTAATGGATGGGCACAAAATAGGTCACAATTTTTTTCAAGTGGGGACGCTTGCATTTTTGAGCAACTCCTGAATCTGAATACTCACCTGATCCCTAGAGACAATTACAGGGAAGGGGCAAAGGCAAGGCATAGAAGGTCCTGTGTAGAGGATACACATAGAGAGTCCTGCTAGATAGTAATTTCTATAGGCATTTCAAGGGAAGTTAATAGAATTGTGATGAGATAAGCAATATTTCTTAGGGGCAAGATGATCCCACGTCCAGGGGCGTAACTATAATAGGGCAAGGGGAGACAGTTGTCTGGGGGCCCACTGCATTGCGGGGCCCCCCAGAGGCACGTCACATGACTGACTCCCTCAGCCGCGCACCTGCCCGGACTTCCTTCAGTTGTATTCATCCTCCAAAATTGATATGGGTGTTAAGACCTGGAGCTACCAGAACAGCATGTCTTTCTCTAGTACCATTAAATGACTTGCATCGTCCACAATTTACAAAACCTACTATGCTTTTTGTTACCACTATTCAGCCTCATTTAAGATTTCTTTACTTCATGAGCTGAGCTTCAGTGATGGGGGGAGCATTTTAAAATCTTGTCTCTGGGCCCACTCCAGCCTTGCTACACCCCTGCCCACGTCTCTAAGTATAGCTCAGTCCTATGCATGCAAGTCTCACTGCATTCAAAAGGATGCATTCAGAAGCAATCATACATAGGACTTAAACTAGTATTCTTTTACGCATGAATGTCATGTAGGGCAAAGATTAGAAAGAAACCCAATTTCTTGGCTCCAAAGGGAGCCACGCACTTAATGAGCAAACGTTCTTCAAGGCACAGCCAAGTAACAAACTATCGAATGTGTGTCATTTAGACACGCATTTCATTGCTGACCCAATTTAACTTTATTTCGAATCCCATGTGCTTGATAAGGATCTGATTTATCTGCAGGCTTGGTTGGAGCAGGGCTTTCTCCACCCTGGGATTGTTGTTATGCCCCTGCTGGTATCTAACGATGTGGTGAATAGAGTTCTGTCACTTTCATTTTTATGTATGGGGAAAAGGCAACCACACCACAAATCTCTGGATACCAGATTGAGGAGACAGGAAAAGAATGGTTCCAAACAAATTGACAAATGTCAGGCAATGAACTCTCTTCATCCTCCTTCCTTATTAGGGACTCTGCTCAGACCATTCTCATCCTTCAGGCAAAAGTCTGAGTAAATAGATGAGTCTCATTCCTAGCTCTAAATGTCAACGTTAGCACTGTCTGGCCAGAGGAAGGAGTGCACATTCCATCACCGAAGGCCTGCAGACTTGCAAAATGCATTCTGTGCCGGCGTGGAGGCTAGCTTTGTTACTGAGATGGGAGGCTACTTTGGAGGAGAAACAGTCTCCCACTCCCAAACCCATGAGCAGTGGTGTGGTTGCAAATTCAGAAGTGCAGGTGCTCTCCATGACAGCCCCCATAGCCACCCCCACCCTGTATACATTCAACTTAGATATTAGCTACTGAGGCTATTCCCATGATTGGCGGAAAGCAGGCTAAGGGAGCTTTCAATCGTGGGGACCGACAGGCTCGTGGGCTAGCCTGGTACTCCCAAGGCAGCTAGCTTACCTAGAACACCCTCCCCTTAAATGAGTTTAATGGAGTGAGTGCTCCCTTAACCTCATTCCTTTGTTTGTGTGTCACTGCAGCGTGTGGCAACACATGAGTAGACTCCCGACTGGGAGGCTGCAGCCAGTCTCCCGGGCTTGGGGGTCTCTCCAAGATGCCCTGTGCGCTCGTGCAGGGCATCCTGGAACTTCTAGAGGCCACGCGGCCCCTGATCCCTGCAGCCCCCGCCGGCTCCATTATGGAACCAGCCGCCATGCGATCAGTTGATCTGGCCACACAGCTACGAGTGGCTGCTCATCTGTGGGGAGAGCGGGCTAGGCCCGCTCTCCCTGCAGAACCCCATCGGGCGTTTCACACATGTTGCGTGAAGTGCCTCACCATCTTATTAATGTATTATTTATTTTTCTAGAGCTTTGAGAACTTTGGTTGAAGAGTGGTATATAAATAGTAGTAGTAGCAGTAGCAGCAGCAGCAGCAGCAGCAGTAGTAGTAGTAGATAGGTGCAAGAATGATGGGGGTTCTGTTACAAGCTAAGGATACTTCCCTAATCCTACAGAGTTTGAACCTCATCTGGCTATTCACCCAGAAGAGCAGTCTGGATTGTCAAGCACAAAGGGTGGAGGATACTCCTCGTAACAGAAGACAGGAAGAATGGTAATAAAATCAGTTGCAATTGGACATTCAGTTATGTGACAATGGTGTTGGAATATCAAGGGCAGCAAAATATTTCCATGGCAAAAGCAAGGACTTTGCATCCCTGTTGAGACCCTGGGGGGGGGAGTTCCAGGACTGTGTCCCCGCCCCTCCCTGTTGCACTACACTACTGCCCACAAGTGGATTAGGGTGGCTTGCCCTAATGTAGCTCTTTCCCAGCATCCGAGAGAGAGGTAGAACTGTGGGGTTTGTCAATGCTTATCGGAGATTCTTCATGAGGAGCAATGAAGATCGAGCTTTCCTGAAAGTCAGCATGCCTGCAGTGACCCCCTTAGGTTTTTCTTCTTTCAGGTTTTTTTTAATGATGTATCTGTGGGTTACTCCGAGTAAATAGATCCCTCATTCCTAGCCCATTTTCCTAGTAGGAAGTAACAAATATTGACCGGAAACAAAATGTTGCAGTATATCCCTGGTGTGCATGTGATACCTGAGGTGATGCCTGAGCATGGCGAAAGGTTTAGGAACACCCCCCCACCCCCACCTCCAAAAAATAAAATAAAATCAGGGGTTATGATTGTCTTGAGGTAGTATATTTCAAAATGAGGCATTTCTGTTCCATTTTGTTCTTTTTGTTCAAGACCTCCTCCCCGCTCTACCTCTGTGAACATTTCACTCCACTGAATTACATGGGGCAGTTCTTTGGGTGTGGGTGACCCCCTTAGGTTTTTATTCCTTCAGATTTATTTTATGACGTATCTGTGGGTTACTCAGAGTCTCTGATATCCCCCCTTCGCCTTCAGGTGCTCCAGTTATGTGTCCATAAGCATCATAACATGTCCAGCTCTTGTTGAAAATAGATATATGATCCTTAAGTATTGTAGTCATGGCTTCTTTCTACTCAGCACTGATGAGATCTCACATTATTTTGAGTTTTAAATATCATAATTTAAAGCATCATAATTTTAGACAATCAACAGCCAGCACCTGTTTACCTTCAGGACTGCCTCTCCCGGCCAGTTCTGTCCCATCCTGTGAGATCTTCTCAATTTGCCCTTCTTTCAGTCCCTTGTCTCAGAGAGGTCCATAGTACTAGGGCCTGTGGAAGGGCTATCTCTGTTGCCACCCCTTCACTTGGTAATTCTCCCTCCGCCAATTCAGTCTGCCTCCTCCCTTTCAGCCTTTAAGAAGTATATTAAATATAAATAAATAAATAATTCCAGGAGATTCAATTCAGGCCTATTTATCACATGGGAACAGGTTGGTTGCCATTTCCCTCCAAAGATGGGCCCAATGCCATTCTGGTAATGGCTAGTAATAGGTTTGTGTGGAATAGGCAGATAGTGTGGGACATTTCTATACTAGAACCATACTCCCTGAGAGCCAGTGATGTTCATGTTGAATTTCTTATATGATCTGCCAGTGAAGAGTATTATTATCATATCCCCAGTCAAGTCAAGGTACAGAAACCTTGGGATACTAGCACTGAGACCTCTGCACGTTAGAGGATGCTGATCAAAACAAAAACAAGCAATATCAATGCAAATGAGAATAACTGCGTGCCCAGTCTTCAATCTGTAATTTCTGCTATCAAGTTGGGTGCAAAAACAAAAGGACTGGGAAATGTGTTTTCTTGAGAGTCCTTACTTGCTATGCAAACCCACAGTCCCTTGGCTTTTCCTAGGGAATTGTCGTGTTAACTAGCCACCGTTGTAAGTTGCAAATTCATAAATGAATACAAATCTGTAGCTGTCATAATTGGCAGATGACACTTCCTGGAGGATAAGCATGTACACCTCCCCAGCGACAGCAGTGTGCAAGAGTGGCCTCTCCCGAGAGTTCTAATGTACAAATTTGTTGGCAATCTATCCTAAGGCGGAACTGTTTTTAATTTAGAAGACGTCAACCTAGTTGTGCTAGTGGGAGAAATTAATAAGCCAAGGATGCAGGTCTGCAGTGCTGTAATACCAAGTGGATATGTCTCCATTAATTGCCAGATTGTTTATGCTCTCTCGGAAACCATTCAAGCATGGTACTTTGGCTCAGCCACAACTCCTTCAATGGTATTACTTTAGTGAGCTCATTCTACACCCGCACCCTCACCCCTGCAAGTAATACTTAAGGGAGGCGCTTTGCCAAAGCCTCTGGGAGAAAGTTGAGCTGGGAGGGGCTGGTGTTTTTCTTCTTCATCGGGAGGCTTCAGTGAGCTCATTCTACCCCTCCCCCTGCAGGGAGGGGTACTTAAGGCAGGCACCTTGCCAAAGCTGCTGGGAGAAAGTTGATCTGGGAAGGGCTGGTGTGTTTTTCTTCCACCTGGAGGCTTCCTCCCCTTGCAGGTAATACTTAAGGGAGGTGCTTTGCCAAAGCCGCTGGGAGAAAGTTGAGCTGGGAGGGGCTGGTGTTTTTCTTCTTCATCATATGGAGACTTCAGTGAGCTCATTCTACCCCTCCCCCTGCAGGGAGGAGTACTTAAGGCAGGCACCTTGCCAAAGCTGCTGGGGGAAAGCTGAACTGGGAGGGACTGGTGTGTTTTTCTTCCACCTGGTGGTTTCCTCCCCTTGCAGGTAATACTTAAGGGAGGTGCCTTGTCAAAGCTGCTGGGAGAAAGCTGATCTGGAAGGGGCTGGTGTGTTTTTCTTCCACCTGGAGGCTTCCTCCCCTTGCAAGTAATACTTAAGGGAGGTGCCTTGCCAAAGGTGCAAGCCTTTGGCCCAAGCTGAAGGGCAAGAGCCAAAGGGCTCATAGCCTGGGGCACAGAAGCTGAAGAGGAGCAGAATTGCTGGGGAACACTTAGGGTCTGCAAGGAGGACAGCAATAACAATGTGCCTCTCTAAGCAGCCCTGCCTGCTGAGCAACACATTGTGGTATGTGCAGGAACCCACTTCCCAGTGGCCTGGGGGGTGGAAGGGATTTTGCTTTTGGTTGGACTTGGAGTAGGTTTCTTTCCCTGTGAGTACAGTCTTTGTACTGTCAGTGAAACTTTGCCTTTTAAAAACTCTGCCCACCTGTGTTGTTTAGCATGTGTCTGGGAGAGCAGGGAACTGGGGGCAGCTATTTCTTGGGTGGTGGGCAGAGGGAGATATGGTGGTGGTAGTTGGGTTGGCTGTTACAGGGGGAAATGGTCTATGCAACTGAGGCCTATTCCTTCTTCTGGCTCTTCCCCCAATCCTTCAGCCTCATGGAATTCTGGGAACACTCCCTCAAGGATTAGGGTTCTACTGTTGAATGTCAGGTCAGTAGAGGCAAAAATATCTCTCATCCATAATTTAATTGTGGATGAACATGCTGACCTGATATGTGTGATTGAGAACTGGTTGGACAAGCTCTGTGGGTCTCTTCCAGATCAACCTTCCAGATTTTATGATCCTGCAACTGCACCACATTGAGGCTTGGGGAGGAGTTGTGGTCATCTATGGTGAGCCCATTCCCCTCTGCAGATGCCAGGTTAAGCAATATCAGAATTTTGAGTATTTGTCCCTGAGCATGAGCCTAAGAGATAGGATAGGGATTATGTAGGTGTACCAACAAGCCTGTTGCACCTCCACCTCTCTGCCTGAGCTGGTGGGGGTGGTCTCAGAGGTGGCATTGAGTTCCCCTAGGCTTATTGTCTTGGGGAACTTCAATGTCCATGCCAAGGCCCCCCTAGTAGGAGTGGCTCAGGACTTCATGGCCGCCATGACAATCATGGGCCTATCTCAACTAATATTGGGTCCTAGTCATCTGGAGGGACATTCTATGGATCTGGTTTTTGCCAACCAGGAACTAAATGATCTGCAGGTGGGGGATTATATTATTCGATATAATTCCTTTCTCATGGACAGATCATCATCTGGGGGGTTTAGTCTGACTGCTTTGACCAACCTGTGCTGGGGTAGTGGATCAATTAGAATTGCCCACTCCCGAAGACTTATGGATCTGCTCAGTTTCCATACAATCCTTGGGGAGTTTCCAGTGTCCAGAACTGGTGACTCTGTTGAGGCCCTGGTGAATCTCTGGAATGTGGAGGCAGTCCAGGCTATTGACATGGTCGATCCTAAATGCCTTCTCTGGCTTGGTGGAGCCCATTCCGCTCCTTGGTTCTCCTTGGACCTTAGGGCAATGAAACAACTTGGACGATGGCTAGAGCAATGCTGGAGGTAGACCTGTAACAAATCTGACCCAACATGGGCTAGAGTACATTTTAGGGACTACTTTGTAGAGGTGGTGGAGGAAAAGAAACATGTTTTTGCCACTTCCATTGTGTCTGACCGGTGTAGGCCAGCGGAGCTGTTTCATGTGGCAAAATCATTGCTTCACACAGACGCTCGGGTGACGGAGAACGAGCCTGCTGAGACCAGTTTACATGTTATTTTGCAGATAAAGTAGCTCACATTCATGTCGATTTGGACTCCAGGTTTTTGGCAGTCCCAGGGAATGTCCTTTTCTCAAGAAGGCAGATCTGGCCACAGTTGCCCATGCCTTAGTCACACTGCAGCTGGATTACAGCAATGCATTTTACATGGGGCTGCCCTTGAAGAATATTTTGAAACTTCAGTTGGTGCAGAAGTTGGTGCAGAAGTTCAGTTGGTGCAGAATATTTTGAAACTTCAGTTGGTGCAGAACGGCTCACTTGGAGCATATTACACCTATTTTGAAAGAGCTGTATTGGCTGTCGATTTATTTCCGGATCCAGTTCAAGGTGCTGGTTATTACCTTTAAAGCCCTTAACAGTTTCGGCCCCAGATACCTAAAGGACCGCTTGCTCCCAAGGATTTCTGATCACTCAACGAAATTGTCAAAATCATCAGCACATGGCTTTGCTCCATGTGCTGATGATGAGAAAAGCTAATTGTCGTGTACACGAGACAGGGCCTTTTCTGTTGTTACCCCCAGGCTCTGGCATGCTCTCCCAGGGAGTGTCCATTCTTTGACATCTGTGGCTGCTTAAAAAACAACAACAACAACACCTTTTTATTTGTTCAGGCTTTTACCCCTTAGGAGCTCCAAGACCTCTCAGCTCTCCTGTTGTCTTTTTATTAAAAAAATTGTTGGGTTTTTTTGGGAGTGGGTTTTTTTGTGGGGGGTATGGTTTTTACTGTCTCACTGATTTTAAGGAATTTATTTATTTATTAGGGAATTTTGTTGTATTTTAAATTTTTATAAACCTTGGAGTGCTTTATGAAAGGTATTATAAAAATTGAACCATAAACTCCTCAGTGGCTTCAGACATTTTTATTAGTAGCCACCAAACTGGTGTTGATGGGGAAAGAGTGTGCTGCTTCAGTAGAAGCAGCAGTCCAAGACTGGTATTTCCAGGCATGGAAATATCTGAGGCTCTTAATGCTCATCCTCAGACATGAGGATCATTGTAGGATATGGGAGTGAGCTTGTGGCATGGCCTCAGGTCCAGAAGCCCTGCAGTTGGTGAGGAGAAGCAAAGTATGAGGGATGAATCAAGGTTAGGAGCCCCAGCCACATCAATTCTGCCCCCTCCACTATGTCCAGAGGAGGCCCCTAGCCTGCAGCCTCAGACTCAGAGGACCCCTCTGATGATCATTCTGCCAGGGTGGAGACTCCCCAACCTCGCCAGAGCCACCACCTGGAAAACAGAATTCTGCCTCTTTACATCTGACAACTCTTGCCGAAAAGGGATGGAGCTAGAGACAAGAGAAATGTCTCTTGGGAACTGCACTTTGCTGAAGCAACATCTTCCTATCCTCTGGTGGATGTCCTATAGACAACACGACCCTGTAACTGCTACACTAGGAACTGTCCAACTACTGATTCCATTCTGGGAACCAACCTCGGTCCTGTCCCTCTGCAAGTCTTCTGCCCTGGTCTTCTCTCCTTGAACCACTGACCTCTGATTCCTGGAACCCAGAAAACCTCTGTTTGGAACAGGATAGCTTGGGGGCTTACACAGGTGAAGAATGGGGCCCTCAGTCTCAACTGGTGGTGCATGGGGTCTTCCTATCACTTATTCATCTGGGCTCTAATACTGGGAACCTACTTAAATTGGGAACCTCATGGTACAATACCTAAATGGGACCTCACTGTTCAGATGGAGTCCTAGTTGTTAATTCCTCTGTACTAATACCTCTGAGTATTAGTACTTTTGAGTACTTGATGTTAGTAACCAACAAGAGTGGATGCCCATTTTCAGGTCCTGATTGGCCCAATTCGGATGGACCCGCGGTTCCGTGCCCCCTCCATCCACGTCCGGACTTTGGGAGCAGGGGCCTTTCTGCAGTCAGTCAGGAAGGCAGGGGAGTTGGCTGTGTAGGCTTCTTTATTTTCTGAAGGACAGCCCACACAGCCAATAGCAGTTGGAGTGAGGGAGGATCTTCCTCCCTCAACTCTGGTTTGGGACAAGACTAACAGCTGTACCAGTGTTTGGATGTAACGCTGGCACCACCAAACCAGTGGTTGGGACAATGAAATCTAGAGATAACCAAAGGTGACAAATGGAGTCAGGGGAGGGAAACCACAGGTCCATTCTTTCTCTTTAACTGTAGTTCATGGCATTCAGATCTTCGGCTTCGTGTTACATCTGAACCCAGCCCTTGTTTGCTTCTAGAGCTGGCCACTCTTGGAAATGGAATGATGGACCAGATGAATCTTTGATCCAGTGCTAACTGATAACATTCTGAAGTTTCAAAGTATTTTGCAGAGTTATCACTCCCTTTCTGAGACTGGTGTTTTCTGCGTGGGGCTGCTAATGCTCTCATTCAATGGCATAATTGTTACGGGGGTTGCTTATAAAAGCCAATCATGTGTTAATTCATTTGGTATTCATTGTGAGACCTTTAATCATGATGGATTAATTTGTTATAAATGCGGATATGTTATTTCATAATATCGCCACTGTAATTTAGCAATTAAATAGTCTGCTATTATTTCAATCACTGCCCAGATCTTTTATCATGTTACAGCGGTTTTGCTCTGTAGTGAATTATGTTACACCATGTAAAGGACAATGGTGTCAGCTGTCTTTCTTTCTCTTCTTCTTCTTGGAAGCAGGAACACAAAGGATAGTAATAGTTACAACATGCTCTGATATTATCATTCCCCCCCACCCACCCACCTCAATTGTTCCTTAAGGATCAGTGAATGGAAACAATAGGAATAATTAATACCAATAGCAGTACAATGGCACTGACATCCTATACAATATATTTTTGCATTGCAATACTGAAGGAGAAGCAAATTGGTAATTTCTACTCATGGCTGCACAGGATTGGTGAGTGATGTAGGACTTTTAGCCAGTTCTCTGTAAGGGTTTGAGAGCCTCCAAGCGGTACAGCACAGCCCTGAAAAGCACAGGGTGTTTATTAGGGACTTTGACACTTGCTGGCATGAAGGAAATTCACCTCAGCCTTGACATCTCATCTTTAGCCTTGAAATCTGAGATATGTCTTCTTAGTTGTGGCTGGGAGCAGGCAAGGAATAGGGGTGTGCAAGCCAACTCAAACTGAGACAGGCTCGTGTTTGAGATGGCTCAGCTCGAAGGCTGGTGCTCAAACTGGCCTGGTCCCATAAAGAGTGAAGCTGGTCCGAGTTCGAACTGAGCCAAGCCTGGCTTGAAAAATTCACTTGCAAACTGGCTTGAAAGGTATACTTGTAAATGGGAATTCGGCAATGATTCCCCTTTACAAGTAAAGGGCTCCCCAGAAACTAAATGTGGGGGGTGGGGAGGAAAAAGTAGTCTTTACCTCTTAAAATGCAGCAGCAGCAGCAGGGATGCCAGAGGTGGTGGCAGGGACAACGGTGGGGATGGTGGCCTCCCAAATGACAACCTGGGCCTCTGCAGCCCATTTTGGACCTCTGTGCATTCACAGCTGCCATTAGAGTGACTTCTGCACATGTGCAGAGGCCGTATGTGTCACCACAATCCAGGTTTCAGCCAGATTTGAGTCCAGATTGGAGCCAAACTCGGAAAACTGGTTCCGTGCACCATTGTTCACTCTAAGGCATGCTCGTGTGCATATGATCACATGTTTTTTGATGTCCGCACAGTACATTTTAGATTCTGCTCAGGTTGAATCAGGAAGGCTCCATTCTGAATACATGTGAGCACACACTGCCTTGATATTGCCGCCCAGAACAAAATTCATTCAGCACAAAGATGGGAAAAAAATTAGAAAGAACATTGCCATGCATATCCCTAGTGGGGAAAGTTATAGTCTCTGAAAGTGGTTTATACTGGGATGCAGGCAAAACCTTCACTTGTGGCTTATCTTCCTACTGTACAGCTGTCTGGAACTTGCCACTTCTCCCTCCCTCCCACTCCTTCGGAGAGCTCTACATATGTGTCTGTTGATGGGCACAAACCATCTCTACTCCAGTATCAGGGACCTGCATTCCTTCTGTTCCATGTCACTTCTGGACCAGCCATGTTTACTTCTGGCCATGCCATTCAGACTGTGCTACCAGTTGAGAGCCACCTGTAGGGCAGCCCATGGCAATGTTCCTGATCAGAACCCAAAACCCAAGGCCCAAACAATAGCTCATCATATTCAGAGATTCCATGTCCTGCAAGTGGTAGCCCATGAAAGCCAGTGGGGCAAGGAAACTCAGAGCATGCCTACCCTCCAACATTTAAAAATGATATGCCTGTGAATGTTTAGGGGATGTGGCCAAGCAACCTGGGAACCATGGCATACAATCTTGACTATAAGGAAGCCACAAATGGAAACCAGCCCATAAACCTCATGTACAACACCTTATTCCAGATTATCATGCAGGTGAGCCAAGCTGATACCCCAGAACATTCTGCAGAGGAAAATGGGGATTCACTTGTAAAAGCCAGTTCTCATACCAAGGATTGCTGCCCAAGCGCACATGTGCGCGCACACACACACACACACCAGTGTGCGAACACACTATTACATATCACTGAAGAATGGATTCTATCCACTATATCCAATGCTCTGAAAAGTGCCTTAGTATCTTGCCCCCACTTACATGCAGGTGCACTAGAGGATTGCTAGTCTTGTAGTAGCAAACATGACTTGTCCCCTTAACTAAGCAGGGTCCTCCCTGGTTTCATATGAATGGGAGACTTGATGTGTGAGCACTGTAAGATATTCCCCTTAGGGGATGTAGCTGCTCTGGGAAGAGCATCTAGGCTCCAAGTTCCCTCCCTGACATCTCCAAGATAGGGCTGAGAGAGATTCCTGCCTGCAACCTTGGAGACGTCGCTACCAGTCTGTGTAGACAATACTGAGCTAGATGGACCAATGGTCTTTCTTGGTATATGGCAGCTTCCTATGTCCCTATGTAGACATGATGCATCCACCCACCCACTTGATTTAATTTCTAGAGGTTCTGGGGAGGGACCTGGATCCGGAAGAATGACAACTCGAGCAACTCACATGATCTAATTTGAACAAGACTTTCCAAAAGGCAAAAACAGAGACCAATTGTGATAGTGATTTGCTGGCTGACATACTGTGCAGTGTACACATCATCTAGTAATGTTGCATGCATGCAAGTTATACCAATGAATAATTTGAGCAAATGCTGTTACACAGAAGTAAGCCCATTATTTTCAATGGGCTTACTGTCATGTAATATTTGCACAAATTCTGCATTTAGACAACTTGTATGCACACAACATTACTAGGCTGATGTCCTATTGTGAAGCATGTCAGTCATTTCTTATAATATACATAATCCATTAATTATGAAAAGAAGGGACCGTAGTTCAGTCTATGAACGCATGCAGAACGCATGTAGAATGCATATTTTGCATATAGAAGGACCCAGGTCCAATCCCTAGCATCTCCAGGGGCTTTTACACATAGCAGGTTTTACCACGAGTTTACGGATAGGCTTTACTGCGAACTCAAAGTTGTCCCAAAAAACCGACACAAATAGTGGATTTTTTTACCCTGGATATAGATCGGATGCACAGTGAAAAACCCGAATTGCGTGTGAACAGCTGCCTGATAACTCGCAGGGTCTTCGGGTTAAATCTAGCCGATATGTGGAGGCACCCCCACTCCATTCCGGAGGAGATGCGAGTTAAAGGGCTTCAAAAGCCCCGTGTGCAAAACTTCCAGGTAGGGCTGGGAAAATACATTCCTGGGCACAATTCAAAGTGCTTGTTTTGACATATTGTTTGTTTGTTTGTCTAATTTGTACATCACCCCAAACTTTCATCTCTGGGCAGTTAACAACAACATCAAACAAGTTAAAACATACACAAAAATCTTAAAACAATTAAGGCCATCTAAAAGTTAAAAACAGGTCAAAACTTAAAAATTTAAAAAGCTGAAAAAGCTTGGCTGAAGAGGTGGGTTTTCAAGTGCTTTTTAAAAATTGTCAGAGATGGGAAGGATCGTATTTCAGTCAGGAGCACATTCCACAGTCACAAGGCAGCAACCAAGAAAGCCCATCCCCATGTGACCGCCAGCCGAGCTGACAGCAACTGGAGACAGATCTCTCCAGACAACCTCAGTGGTGGGTGGGGGTCATGAGCCCCTGGTGGCGCAGTGGTAAAACTGCCGCCCTGTAACCAGAAGGTTACAAGTTCGATCCTGACCAGGGGCTCAAGGTTGACTCAGCCTTCCATCCTTCCGAGGTCGGTAAAATGAGTACCCAGAATGTTGGGGGCAATATGCTAAATCATTGTAAAACCGCTTAGAGAGCTCCGGCTATAGAGCGGTATATAAATGTAAGTGCTATTGCTATTGCTATTGCTATAAGGAAGAAGACATTCTCTTAAATACCCAGGGCCTAAGCTGTGGAGGGAAAGAATAATCCCAGTTTGTGTGTGTGTGTGTGGTGTTCTAGTTGTTTTAATCTTTGTTTTGTAAGCTGCCTTGCATTCATTTGAAAGAAAGGCAGAGTATATATTTTTAAAATGAATAAATACTAAATAATTATGATTACAGGAGCAGGTGCTTAATAAATAAATCTTGTTCCTTTTCTCTGAGATAATCACGGGAGGCCCTGCTCTGGATGTTCCCACTGTCACAGATCAGGCAGGGAAATCAGAGGCAGTGCCTTCTCACTGGTGGCACCCCACTGTTCAGTCACATACCCTAAGGCCACACACCCGCACCGCACCATCACCATAGAATTTTAGGCACAAGCTTAAGCCTTTCGTCTTTTACCAGATTTTTATATAAATATTTGTTCTGTTCTGTAATTGGTGCTGTCTTCTTATTTAGGTTCTATGGACTTCTATTTTGCTCTTTTATGTTTTGTGGATTTAGTGTCTCTTATGATTTCATATTGTGCACTTTGTTTTTATCATAAGGAGATTTTGGAAATTTGTTGGAAATTTTAATTGAAAGCTGGGTTACGAATTTTTAGAGCAAATAAGTGAATGGACAGATAAATATCCTTGGTAAGAGAAGCTGAGAGATAATTAGAGCCAACGTTTTAAAAGAACTCAGCACTCACAGCTGGGGATTTTTAATGGAGTCCAGCTTCCATTTCCTCACTATGGGGAAGCTCTGTTTAAAAATGTGACCCTCATGGACAAAAGAGGAACTGATAGGAGCCAGGAAGATTTGCAGAGCTGACCTTTGGCATCATACACATGTTGAGATCCACTGGAGGAAAAGAATATGTACCTTATTTTGCATCTGGAATGTGCTCCCATCCTCTGAAGAACCGCTGGATGTATATTCTGATGTAAATTCAACCTCTGATCTCTGCCTCCCAAGCCCACGGGGGCAGTCCAAGACATTTTGTTGCCTGAGATGAGGGGCAATATGATGCCTCCCCCCATCTGAGGGTGGGTGCTCAGCATCCTCAGGCCATGTGCCAAGTCAATAGCATATAAGCACACTCTAACTATGCCACTCAGCCAGGTGGTGGCTTTAAGGGTGTTCCTCGCATTTGAGGGGGAAGAAGAGGGGTACCTTTGAATGAAAAGCCTCTCTGCTGACTTTACTGTTTCTGGTTTCAGGTGCCTTTGAGTCTCAGAACAGGAGTGAAGGACCCTGAGGACATGTTCACATGTATGTGGTTCTCCCCCCCCCCCCCCGTCCTCATTTGGATGTGCTGGAGAGCATCCTCTCTGCATTCAGTGTGACTGCAGAGATGCAGAGGAAGGACAGCCCACACAGCCAATCAGGGAGGGAGGGAGGAGCTTCCTCTCTCAACGGCAGTCCGGCTGAATGAAGCCTCCAGTGCTGCACTCATAGGGAATGGTGGCTCCCTGGACCCTCGGTTTTGAGCAGTGAAACTCACTACAAACCAAATGTTCAAATTAGAGTCTCCTGAGTGCAACCTGAGTGCAACGCTAAGGATGGGACCAGAGTTGCACTTGTTCGGACATGATGGTCAGGAAACCGCGGGTCCCTGCAACTCTGGCCCCTGTTACATGAGAATGTGGCCTCAGTCTTCACCTTCCAACTCTGCTTTCTGTTTGTCAGCCTCCCTTTGCTCTCACAGGCTTGTTAGAATCTAACTGCAGCAGCCTCATCATTGACTGCTTATCCTTATACATCACATCTTGACTTCCTGGAGCTACCTTTTCCTCTCTCCTTTTCCCTATATGAACTGCCTCTCTTCAACTTGCCTTTTCTTTATTTTCTCCTTTCATAGATATCAGGTTACGCAGCGTAGTCTGTGAACCCTTTCCCAACTCACCCCCCTACCCCTTTCCCCTTGATCACGCCTAGATATGTCCTTTGTTCTGCCTCTTTTGGAACAATGTCTGCTTCACTACCCTCTGGCATCTTTGTTTGAAGAGGCATTGCTTGGTTGTGTGTTGCTGTGGGGTTGTGACATGCCCCAGCAGGGCAAGGAGGGAAAAATGAAAAGTATATTCTGGTGGGGTGAAGAGGGGTGATGGCAGAGAGACCCATGTTGCAGTGTCTGTGGTGGCAGCAAACCAGAGCTTACAAATGCTTCCCCCTGCTTCATGGAAACTGGATAGAATCAGACATTAGGAAATTTGGGGATAAAGCAGGGATGTCACCATCAGAACAACAATATCTGCATCAGAAACCAAACCAGGCATGTTAAAACAACATTTTTGCTTTCATCCCTAAGTCTCAGACCAGCTTGGGTTGAGCTTAGCATATCCAAATCTCAAAAAAGCCCAGTGTAGCAATAACAAAGATCATGCCATTGGGCATGTGCAGAGTGCTTTCCCTCCTCGACTGAGCAATCACACAATTTGAGTAATGAACAAAACATGAGAGAAAATGTAGCATAGTACACAAGTCCCATCCCCAACTCCACCCCATTTTAGACAAATCATCCCTACCCCTAGAGCTTTCAAAAACTGTATGTAAGGGAGTCATCACAAAAGGTAAGGAGGTTCGTCCCCTCTGCCCTTCTTGTAATTCGTGAAGTATTTTTGAGATAGTATAGGGAAGTGATTCCAGGTCAGAGGGTACAATTTCCTGTTGGACCTCACTTAAACACTGGCTTCTATTCAGAATTCCAGTCTGGACACGGGAGAACAAATCACTTGGTTAGTTTCACAAGCTGTAACAGTTTCCATATGAAGCCCAATGAAATCAATGCCTTTACTTAGATAAATGAGTGTTTTACAAAGATAGTGGAATATGGTTTCCCCCCTTGTACATCAAGCTATAGAGCATAATTCATCACAAGTGACTCATTCTGTTTCTGATGAATCAGCAGATGCCTCCTTCAAAGAGCAACTTGCACTAAGTGATTTGCCATTAAGACAGGAAGACAAAAATTCCTCAACACTGAGAATAAGAAATTGGCAGTATAAACATAATTCTAATAAGCATCTCTTTAATGCACAAAACCCAGAAGAAAACATGCATTCAGTGTGCCAATCCTGGGGAAGGTAATCCACAAGCACACAAGCATTAACCAGCCTTGCAGTTTTTTTCTAGGGCTGAGACAAATGCTCTCCCCAAAGCTTACCACCTCCTTCACAGGCTGCAAAGAGCCCCCCATTACCATTCATGGTTATTTGGGGTGAGAGTCCTGAAAACCAGCATGAAGTGTTCACCTCACTTATTGGTTTCAGTACCATGCTCCCCACTCAAGTTGGGAGCCATTTCACATGCTCTCTCTTTTCAACTCAGAAGATGCCAGAGTGAGGGTAGGAAGCATTGCCCTCCATCGGATTTGACTTCATGATGATGCCACATACCCAGTGAGGTTTGGCTGTGCAATGATGTCTGAAGACACATCAGAGGGAGGACAAAGCTTCATGCCCTCATTCAGATATCTTGGAAGGAAGGAAGGAAGGAAGGAAGGAGGGAGGGAGGGAGGGAGGGAAGGAAGGAAATAAAGACAATTGGCAGGAAAGCAGTTAGGAATATAGGAAGCTGCTTTATACTGAGTCAGACATTGGGCCATCTAGCTCAGTATTGTCTACTTTGACCGGCAGCAGCTCTGCAGAGTTCCAGAGTAAATTAATTCCCCAAAGTGGTTTTCTGGCCAGTAATTTAGGATCAGATGAGGAAGGGCTGGTCTGCCCGTCACTTTGCAGCTGAGTCCCCATTTCCCATGCTTCAAGTGGGGTCGGCTGAAGCAGGAGATGGAGCAAGGCTTACAATGGCTCTCTCTCTTTTGGTGTACTTGCCATTTTTACTAACGCATTTGAAAGCATCTTCTGGAACCTTTGTTGAAAGCCTGAATCCTGCTGACCCCGCAGCAGATCAACATTCATTTTCAAGTGGTTCTAATCTGTTCACAGTACACACACACACACACACACACACACACACACACAGATTCAATGGGTCGCAGTGGTGATGCCTGTTGGATATTTCCGGATATTTCATGGATATTTCCGAAGAAGGCAGAGACAGACCACCTAGCAAGTTTATAGCAGTGGTGAGACATGAAGAAGGGACCTCCAGCTTCACAGCACAGTCTCTTTACTGTGCTACTCTGATTCTGATTATTACGACAACACTAGATTCTACAAAAGACCCATTCATTCGTTATGTTCAGCACTCATATGAGTGTACATACACATGTACAGAGCTGTACACAGGTACAGTCATTCACATTTTATGCTGAACTGCTGGTACAGAAGTGCACTCCCTATCTGTACCATGCATTTGAAGGGCCTGTATCCCAGTCCACTTTTAAAATGAATGCAGGTACAGTCATTCACACAAACAAACACGTGTACGAGTGTACAGACATCTGTATGCTCGTACAGCATAAGATCTGAATCGGATGAAACCCATAGTTATATCCTCATGATACTCTGGCAATGGTAGGAATGATGCAGGAAATGATGCAGATGTGACCTGGAAGTAAAATGGCCTTGTGGGTGCATGAAGCTTGTCATCGAGAAAAGCATCTAGAGATCATACCAGCAGCAATGTGTCTCACTATAGGGGATAGCTTAGAAGAAATAAACATTTCTGGATGCCCCGTTGATGATTCTAGGTAGGGACAAATGATAATCCTGGAAACTATGGCACTCTACCTCCTTAGGTCCTGAGAGGATTATACAAGCCCATATTTATTTATTTCTATTTATTTATTTATTACATTTATAAGCCGCCCCATCCAGAGGCTCTTGGCGGTGTACAACAACTTTTAAAAAGACTTAAAAACACACAATTCAAAACACAGTGCTAAAAACAATATAAAAACAATTCAAAAACAATTAAAACCAATTAAAATACTTTAAAAACAACAACACTTTACAAGCCTTGGAAGTCCTGACCAAACAAATAAGTATTGAAACTATATGTTAAAAAGTTGTTGGAACTATGGACCAAGAGACCCACCTAGCACGCCAACAATGAGGAAATAACCTCATCATTAGTAACAAGACATAGAGGATTCCGAACACTGCATTGCCAGAAATAGCTTCCCATTAAATTGGACCTCTTGCATATGCAATGAGAGTTCAGCTGATATTATTCCAGGTATAACTAAAGAAGATGAAGCCGCTTGGTGGATCCTCATTTGGAAGCATTCAAGAAATAATGAAGTATAAACACCTGCATTTAGGGAAGGAATGTTTTGAATCAACAAGTGAAGAAGATGTGCTGCAATTTCAGAAAGGAAATAGTGTACCAGAAGTAACCAGCTTTTGGTTGTGAGCACACAGTCGTCTGTGTAGATGAGCGTATGTTCAGTGGATGCATGGAAAGGGGAGTAGGTCTGGCCATTCCTCTGATGTCAGCACACTCCTTTAGCCATGTTCCTTGATGACTGTCTGCATGTACAGCTGCACAAGGACAAGCCAGAGCGGCAAGGGTTTCCTGTACATCACGTGGCAAAAGTCTGATTCAGACATTATGCTGTACGAGTGTACAGATGTCTGTACACTCATACATGTGTTTGTGTGAATTGCTGTATTGTGTTCATTTGAAAAGTGAACCTGCATACAGTCTCTTAGAATGTATGGTACAGTCAGGAACTGTACTGCTGTGCCTGCGTTCAGCATAACACGTGAATAACTCTACCTGTGTATACTCTATGAGCAGAGATGCACCTAGGTGATTTTGGAGCCTGGACCTAAAGGCCTTTGGAGGACCCACCCCTCCTCTGCAAATTAAACATCCCCAGGCACACATGTAAATGTTACAGTTAAGAGACTGGCTACTACAGTCACCGGCTTACATCTGCACTGAGTTACTCATAAGCAGTCCAATTGAAGTTAGTGGGGCAAGTTTAGTGGCCCTATTAATTTCAATGGGAATACTCGGTGCTAATTTTCTGAAGCCTGTCTGCCAGGCTGAAGGAAGGGTTACACTGAGTGGCAGCACACAGAACCAGCCAATCTGGAGCAGAGGAAAAAGGTCTTCACTTTCCTCCTCCACTCTCTGCAGCACACAGGCTGCAGGACAAGTTGGGAATCCTCAAATGGAGAGCAAAAAGTGCAGCTGCAGTGTGGGGAGGCTGCGGGTTCTGAGTATCATATGGGAAACCTTCAATTACCCCCAAAGAGCTGGCTGTGTGGTAGCAAGCCTGAAATGTCCCCTTTGCTAAGCAGCATCTGCCCTGGTTTGCATTTGAATGAGAGACTGCATGTGAAAGCAATGTAAGATCTTCCCCTTAGGGGATGGGGCCGCTCTTAGAAGAACATCTGCCTGCTTGCATGCAGAAGGTTCCAAGTTCCCTCCCTGGCAGCATCTCCAAGATAGGGCTGAGAGAGACTCCTGCCTGCCACCTTGCAGAAGGTGCTGCTGATCTGTGTAGACAATGCTGAGCTAGATGGACCAATGATCCGACTCAGTAGAAAGCAGCTCCCTGTTTTTCTAGTATCACCTGTTAGGAATCCCTGCCATAAGATGTTCTAAGTTGAACATTTTTTGGCCTAAGTAACAAGGCTTGGATCCAGAAGCACCCCTAGACTGTGTACCTGTTCCTTCTGGGGAAGTGTGACCCCATCCAGAACAGGCATATCAAAATCATCAATTGAGTTCCGACCCCATACAATGAGTAACTCCATCTTATCTGGATTCAGTCTCAGTTTGTTATCCCTCATCCAGCCCATCACCGACTCCAGGCAGGCATTTAGGGAGGTTATGCCCTCTCCTGATGATGCTGACATGGAGAAATAGATTTGGGTGTCATCAGCATACTGATAGCACCCTGCACCAAATCTCCTGATGATCTGTCCCAGTGGTTTCATGTAGATGTTAAACAACATTGGAGACAACATGTAGCCCTGAGGGACACGATACAAAAGTTCAGATTTTGAAGAAGAGCAGTCTCTAAGGGACACCATCTGGAACCTGCCTGAGAGGTAGGAGCGGAACCACAGCAAAGCAGTGCCTCCAACTTCCAACCCCTTCAGACACCCCAGAAGGATACTATGGTTGATAGTATCGAAAGCCACCAAGAGGTCCAAAAGGACCAACAGAGTCACACTTCCTCTGTCCATTCCCAATTGGAGATCATCCATCAACCGGCAACCTTGTTTGAACCGGCAACCTCGTGCTTGCTAGGCAAGTCATTTCCCACTGCGCCATTGGGTGGGAGTGTAGCTAAAATTGAGTGAAAGGGTTCAAAGAACCCAGGCCCCCAGCTCCTGAGGGTCCTCCAGCTCCACCACTCCCTATTTTCTTCATTATCTCCCTCACTCTGGGGGGCCGCCAGAGAGAGGGTTAAACACGGGCCCCCTCTCCCCTAGCTATGCCCCTGTAATCCTGATTCAACCCAACTGTCTTATCTTTGCATACCACAACTCTCTCCCCTGGATTCTACACCTCTTTTCCCTGCTCATATTTGCATTGCAGGCCTCTAAGCAGGTTCTGATTGGGAACTCAAGCCAAATTGCTACATGCCTTTGCTAAGACTCTCGTTTAGAACTTCCGCTAAATTGTTTCGATTGTCTTGCCTAACCAAATTCTCTTTTTGCCTGCTTCATTCCCATTTTTACCTTTAATAATTCTTTTAAATTGTAATTACGCTTCTTCATTTTTTCAAATACACCAAACAGGGGCAGAGCCACCATTTCATGGGTTCCCCCCACCCCCAGCCACACCCCGGCATCTGTCATCAGACATTATTATTATTTCTTGTTTACACAGTCAGACAGGTGTTATTGACTGGTTTGTTTTATCCAGACATCGAGACCTTCCCAAGGACCTGGGATGCCAGAATTTTATTGTCAATTGTTATAGATATCGTCGCAGAATATAGGCTGTTCCCAGTAAAGCTGCTTTTTGTAATTGGCTGATGGTGATTTCTGTGGCGCCTATGGTGTTGAGGTGCTCTTCAAGGTCTTTTGGAACTGCACCCAGGGCGCCAATGACCACTGGGATTATTTTGGTCTTCTTCTGCCACAGCCTTTCAATTTCAATTTGTAGATCTTTGTATTTGGTTGTTTTTTCTGTTTCTGTTTCTTCTATTCTGCTATCCCCTGGTATTGCTATGTCGATTATTTTGACTTGTTTTTCTTTCTTCTCGACTACAGTGATATCTGGTGTATTGTGTGGCAGATGTTTGTCTGTTTGTAGTCGGAAGTCCCATAATATTTTTACATCTTCATTTTCTTCAACTTTTTCAATTTTATGGTCCCATCAATGCTTGGCTACAGGTAGCTTGTATTTTTTGCAGATGTTCCAGTGTATCATCCCTGCTACCTTGTCATGCCTTTGTTTGTAGTCAGTCTGTGCGATCTTCTTACAACAGCTGATCAGGTGGTCCACGGTTTCATCTGCTTCTTTACAAAGGCGGCACTTGCTGTTTGTGGTTGACTTTTCTACTTTTGCTCTTATTGCATTTGTTCTTAGCGCCTGTTCTTGCACAGCCAGTATTAAACCCTCTGTTTCTTTCTTCAAGTTGCCATTCTTAAGCCATTGCCAGGTCTTGGTGATGTCTGATTTTCCACTTATATTGTGCAAATATTGACCATGCAGGGGCTTATTTTTCCATTTTTCTGCTCGGTTCTTGACTTGTTCTTTCTTGTAGGCCTGCTTTCTTTCATTGGTGTTGAATAGTTTCGCGTTATTGACCATTTGAAGTGCATCTTCTTCACTGTCCTTGATATATTCTTCAAGGCCTCTTTTCTCCTCCTCTACTGTTTGATCGACTTGCAGCATTCCTCTTCTACCTGAGCTGCGAGGGAGGTATAGCCTATCTACATCACTGCGGAGGTGTAGAGCATTATTGATGGTCATTATTTTCCTGGTCTTACGATCCAGCATCTCTAGCTCAGCCTGGGTCCAGTCTATTATTCCTGCAGTGTATCTGATAACAGGTATAGCCCAGGTGTTTATGGCTTGTATGGTGTTCCCGCCATTGAGTTTGGACTTGAGGATTTTTCGAACTCTCCTGATGTATTCACTTCCAATTTTTCTTTTAACTTCAGTGTGTGCGATGTTATCAGCCTGGAGAATGCCCAAGTATTTGTAAGGTTCTTTCTCTTCCAGGTTCTTGATCTTGCTTCCATTGGGCAGTTCAATTCCTTCTGTTTTTGTTATTTTCCCTCTGTTCATTATTAATGCAGCACACTTGTCTAGTCCAAACTCCATTGCTATATCACTACTGATTTGCTATATCTTTCTTCTCGACTATTATTATTATTAATAATAATAATAATAATAATAATAATAATAATAATAATAATTTGATTTCTATACCGCCCTTCCAAAAATGGCTCAGGGCGGTTTAGACAAAGAAATAATAAATAAATAAGATGGATCCCTGTCCCCAAAGGGCTCACAATCTAAAACATGCAGGGGGCATGGTCACTTCTGCTGATAGGGCAGTGCGGCCCCATAGGCAAGTAAATAGTAAATTAAAACCAGCGCTGCAGCTGTCAGAGCACTTTTCCCTGCTTGTAAAGGCAGGGAAACATTCCTGGCCAGTTTGGGAGCTTAGCACAGGCTGAGGCTGCTCAAAAAATAGGGTGTTCTGCCAGCCGGGGCATGGCTTGGATGGCAAGGGGCACTGGTGGCAGGCTGGGCAGAGGCCGCTGGCACTCTCCCTGTGCCACTGACACCAAACTTTCTTAAATTGAGATTGAAGCTAATTTTCCCACTTTAAGCCAAAAGCGTAGTTGAGATGTCTAGCCAGCACCTTGGAGGAGTTCTGGTAACAAGACACTTAGACAAACCTGTCCATGCGTCCTGATTGTTTTATTGTCTTTGTGAGTGGCTGCGAGCAGTATTGTAAAGGAGGGGTGGGATGGAAATATTTCAAATGAATAAATAAATGCTGCGACTTGAACAGATTTTTATTTTTATTTATTTATTTAAGACGTTTCTGTGTACAGCATAATCTCCGAATCGGGCTATAGTGGATATATATGGTAACATGTGCAAAGAAGTGTGTGATACAGGCATTTTTGTAAATGTCTCTCATTCATTGGATCTCCTCCCCTTTGTTGAAGGGTTGTCCATCTGTGGCAGAGCATCTGCTTCGCACGCAGAAGGTCCCCGATTCAGTCCCTGACATCTCCAGGCAGAGCTGGGCAGGACGCTGTCTGAAACCTTGGACAGCCACTGCTGGTCTGTGTAGACAATACTGAGTTAGCTGGAATAAATGCCTGACTCAGTCAAAGGCAGGTTGATATGCTCAGAAGGACAGCATGGATGGTTAACACCTTAATCACTCAGTACTTATAAATGCCATGGGGAAATCTGCTAAAGTTGGAGCTGAAATTTCTTCAAAGTGTGTGTGTGTGTGGTTTTACATGTTATATCAATCATCTGTACAATCTGTGTACAGTGCAGGGGCGAAACTATAATAGGGCAAGGGGAGACAGTTGTCTGGGGGCCCACTGCCTTGGGGGGCCTCCCCAGAGGCAAGTCACATGACTGACTCCCCCAGCCACGTACCTGCCCGGGCTTCCTCCAGTTATATTCATCCTCTCAAACTGATGTGAGAAGACCTGGAGCTACCTGAACAGCATGTCTTTCTCTAGTACCATTAAATGTCTTGCATCGTCCACAATTTACAAAACCTTTAAAAAAATATTTTTTTCTTTACTTCATGAGCTGAGCTTCAGTGAGGGGGGCACACATTTTAAAATCTTGTCTCTGGGCCCACTCCAACCTTGCTACGCCCTTGGTACAGGGTACACATTTGTTCCATTTGTACACATTTGTTTGTGTATACAGTGTACATGTTACATTCAACGTGCAATTTGCACTCTACATTTTTGAGCAATCCGGTCCCCATGTTGATTTTTCAAATGAATTTTCTGCACGTTCACACAGATATGCGTAGACATGTACAGACATCTGCAACTGTGCCCCATCTGTACCACAGCATACATAGGTGTGGATGATACTTTGTTTACTGGCACATGTGATAAGGACATGCACATTCCATGAGCGCTCACATCCTTCACATCTCCTGATGTGTTTTGCATCTTCCAATGCACCAGGGCACCTTTCCATAATTGTTCAGGGGAGGACGCAGTTTGTCTGAACCATTCCTTTTCATTAGATGCAGTCATTAGGTGGCTTGGGAGCTATTGCTAGCTACTAGGCTTCCCTGAAGTTGCTTTCCAGACATTTGAGCTTGCTTCTCTCTCCTTCCCTTCCAACCAATACTGCAGATCTGATTGGCTGGCTGAGACAGGGCATAGCTGTGCCATTTTTAAGCTTTCTTTCCTTGGGTTGCTTTTACTTTATCTCCTATTAAATGCTCTCTAGTTTCTTCCCCCACAAAGCAGCTCCTCTTACACACAAACACACACACATCGCTCCTGCCCTGCCACAAAATTATCCTTCAATTCAATAGTTTTGAAGTTTAAATACCTTGTTCTGTTGATGTAACTTTTTCGGCAAGTTGCCATTTGTGATTGGCTCATTGGCTCAAGCACTAGCAGAGCCAGGCGGCCCATGTCCGTCAGACGTAGGGTGTCTGGCAAGCGGGGCTGCTGCGGCGGCCGGACCCGGGCTGCCCGCGGTCTGGCTCTGCTAGTGCTTGAGACGATGTCTGCGGCCCCATTTGGGAGTTAGATCCAGGCCAGCGCTGCATTCGCAGCGTGGCCAGTAGCAGCTCTTCCCTGCCTTAAAGGCAGGGAGAGCTGCTTCTGGCCACACTGAGAATGTAGGGCTAGCCATTTAACTCCCAAATGGGGCCACACAGCCCCACTCAGGAGCTAAACCAGCACCCCCTGTATCTGATGTCAGATGCGGGGGGGAGGTGTTGAGGCCCTGAGGCGTGGCTCCTGAGGGGCGGTGGCCCGGGTTTGTTGAACCTGGTCGCGCAATTATGGCTACACCCATGGCTCAAGCCACCAATTTGTGACTGCTTCCACCAGCTCTGGCAAAAAAGGTCTGCCCACCCCTGCTCCACACACACTGGGGCTATTCCCACGATCGGGGAAAACCGGGCTAGGAAAGCCTAGCCTGATTTTTCCCGGTCATGGAAACCACCTGGCTCAGCTGCAAGCCCGGTGGTTCCTAGGCGGGAAACCCGCCTAAGTGCCCCTGCCTTTAGCCCGGGTTTGCGGAGCAAGCGCTCTGCAAAACCAGGCTCCCTGATCATGAGTAGCCATGGCGTGGCTCTGTGCCACGGCTACTCACAAGTAGACCCCCGGAGGAGAGGCAAAAAGCCTCCTCCCGGCTCCGGGGGTCTCTCCAGTATGCCCTGTGCATGCAGGGCATACTGGGACTTCTGGGGGCCGTGCGCCCCCGAGCTCCCGAGCCCCCTCCGGCTCCATCATGGAGCTGGCAATCGTGTGTACAGCCAATCCGGCCGCCCAGGGCTACTGCCCCGATCATCTGCGGGGAGAGCGGGCTTAGCCTGTTCTTCCTGAAGTTTTGGCAAAAGTGGGTCTCACGGATCATGAGACCCACCTCACTGTGTTAACACTAGATTAAACAAACTGTCCCCCTCATGATTTTGGGAAGAGCAAGGGTGTGAGCACCAGGGCTGTCCTTAGAGAGCCTTGGCAGGGCGTGGGGCCCAGGGCTAATCAGCCAGTGTGGGGCCCCCTTCCAGTTAATTCTAATGGGAGTTAAAAGAGTGGGGCCCGGGGCAGTTGCCCTGCTTACCATGGCCTAAGGACAGCCCTGGTGAGCACTCATGGTGTGAGCATATCCTTCCTGCATGTGCTGAGGGCCACCTGTCTGAGTCAGCCCAATGCGTGAATAATCCTTGTGTTTGCAACCTAAGATCTTAAAAGGCGGGGGTTCTCTTCCTAACAGTTAGAGGTAAGCATAGTTTGGCATACAATTCTCAATAAGGTTTGCGTTGATTTCGAATGATTTATTTCCCAATTCCACTTTAAATGTTTCAGAGCAGCAAAGATGAAAGAGGTGAAATTCAAAACACAGAGAAGCTAGCTTTAAAGCTTCAGTAGACCTATTTGCAACGCCTTTCAAAAATGGAACCAGACCAAAGGTCTTGTTCCCCCAAGCTGTTCTGTGTGGGTGGCTCACACTTGTAGCCCTGAGGGGCTCTGCCCACACAACACAGCTTGTGGGAGTGAGAAAATGGAAACTATAATGAGAGGAAGAATGTGATCATCAAGGTCAATAAGTAATTATTCCATAAGGCAGGATAATGACAGTAATCATAGTCATAACACTTAATATATTAAATGCAACTTTTTGTCACCAAAGCACCTGGCAATTATGAAATGTCTTCTGAAGTACTGCATTATTTTTGAACCCTTAAAAAAAACCAAAAAACACCAGCAGCCACTAAGCAAGTTATAGGCTTGATCCATGCACTGAATGGGCTAAAGCAGCCATTTACAGCCATTCAAAATTAACACACATGCCCCTCTTCTCTTAATATGTGCCCCCACTGCACATGTAGGAATATTTGACAGCGAAGCTTTATAATAAGGCCAGTTTGGGTGGCGGCTAAGTTTGCCAGTCTCCAGGGTTGTCCTAGAATCCCCAGCAATCGGCACCCGCCACCAGACAACTATTAAAAGCAATTCTGTAGATTTTAATAGCTTGCTATTGTGAATAATTTTGGGGAAACAAATTCAGGAATCGCTTCCACCAGAGATGGCTGTAGGGGAAGAATGGCAACCCAACCAATAGGCCAATTTGCTGATTTTTTGCTTGTTGGGAAGAAACCCACCATCCTGGTTAAGGTTTTATGAAAAGCAATATTGCCACCGGCCCGTCTGGTGGCTACTCAGGGACGGGCCTTCTCCATTGCTGCCCCGAGGCTTTGGAACACACTTCCTGCTGAAATAAGAGCCTTCCCATCTCTGACAACTTTTAAGAGGGCAGTCAAGATGCATGTGTTCACCCAGGCTTTTAATTAGATATAGTTTTAATTGTGTTTTAATATTTTTAACTTTTATAATATAAATTGTTGAAATATGTTAATCTTTTGATTGGTTTGGTTTTTTTGTCTTGTAAACCGCCCAGAGAATTTATGTTTTGGGTGGTATTAAAATATGCTAAATATGATAAATAAATAAATAAATAAATAAGAAACAGGCCATTGGACATAGAGGCCCGTGGCACTTTGCTAAATAACAATTTCACGCTGCATAATAAGGAGAGGGTGTTTGAGTCCACTCTTCTACCATAAGAATTACAGCACCTCCTGAGTAAATGTCTGAACTGGGCCTTAGTCTTTGGAGAGGGCAAAAGCAGCTCAGGACCACTACTCTTCAGAGCTATTGGACATCATGAAGGGCTACTGAGTACAGCAGGTCTTTTGCAGGGCAGGGAATGGTTTGCATTTTTCTTGGTTTTTCACCCATATCATTCATATCAACCAACATCTCTGTTGCTGGGGAAAAGCTGGGTGTTCTGAATTGTCTCTGGCAGACAAATATTTGAATTTAGGGATCTGAAGAGCTGATGGATCTTCTTTGGGGAGATGGCATTGGGCAGAGTTCTCAAATGTGAGTACCCAGATATTGTTGGACTACAGTGCCTATCATCCCCCACTATGATGGCTGAAGGCCATCTGGGGATACAAGTTGGAGAAGCCCTGGCCTTGGAAATTATTTGTTGAGCAAATGGCATTGCCTAATCCAAAATCAGACCATTGGTCCTTCTAGCTCTGTATTCTGACCAGAACTTTTGACTTTTTTTTTTTTAAAGAAAAACTCCTTCCTTGTCCAAGGACAGCACTGAACACTGTGACAAGTGTGTGCCTCTTGGGTCCCAAAGCTGTGCCAGAATGGCTCCAACATTGGAGCTGGCCACTGGGGCACCATTTCAGGTTTGAGAGAGAAAGATGGGGGATTAAAATGCAAGGAGTGTTCAGAGAGGAGGGGCTGTAACTCAGTGGTAGGGTACTTGCTGTGCCTACTGGAAGTTGCAGGTTCAGTAAGACCCCTGTCTGAAACCTTAGAGGGGTGCTGACTATCAGTACAAACAATTCTGAGCTTGATTACAAGGCAGCTTCATATAATTAATGGACAGCTCTTGGAAGCATTCGAGATTAAATTGCCCCAAAGCAACAATGTCCATTAACAGTCTTTGTTCTGGACATTTCATAACAACCAGAGAGGTGTGCCTGGACCCATCACTAACTGCTTTTAAACAGGCAGTGAAAACAAAGGCTTTGTTTCAAATGAGTGTTACCAGAGGTGTGTGTGGTTGTTTTTTTAATTTTTTTTTTTAAAAAGCAGGGTTGGCATTATTGCTGCTGTCAACATGTTATTCGGCTGTTTTAGTTGTTAACCTTTAAAGGCTTTTTAGTGTATTAGGTGTGTGTGTGTACACACACACCTCATTTTATTATGCATTGTATGGTGCAATATTAACTCATACAGCCCAATGATTGTCTTTCAAGAGCATACCATAAATTATTATTTATTATTATTAAAATAAATTGTATGTACCTTCGTATGTAAAATACAAAAAGGTTGCTCTCACAACCGGGCAGGTAGGGCAGGGCGAGGGCACGACTTGGTAAACTTGGTAAAGTAAAGTGTGCCGTCAAGTCGATTTTGACTTCTGGCGTCCACAGAGCCCTGTGATTTTCTTTTTGGTAGAATACAGGAGGGGTTTACCATGGCCTCTTCCCGCACAGTCTGAGATGACGCCTTTCAGCATCTTCCTATATCGCTGCTCCCCGATACAGGTGTTTCCCATTGTCTGGGAAACATACCAACGGAGATTCAAACCGGCAACCTTCTGCTTGTTACTGAAGCATTTTCCCACTGCACCACTTAAGGTGGTCTTGGTAAACTTACCCCCCCCCCCGCAAATGCCTGGGTTCTCCTGCTGCTTCATCCCGGCCTCCAGAAATCCCACAATGCACCACGCAAGTGTGCGGTGCATTGTGAGGGTCCACCCAGAGATGGGCAGGGGCCCATCAGTGGGTTAGCAATGGCTGAAAGCAGCCGGTGCAGACGCATGGTCAAGGAAACATGGCTAAGGGACCACTCAATCTCGTAACCTCGGCCAACTAGATACTGTTTTAATTAGATACTGTTTCAATAGTTTGTTGTTTGTCTTAATAGTTTTAACATTGTTTTACATTATTGTAATGTTTTAACCTTTTTATTTATTTGTATTGTTTTGTTATAAACTGCCCAGTGTTTTGGGTGGTATACAAATATGTCTGGGTCTGGGAGAGGACAGCTGGTCTTGTGGTAGCAAGCATGACTTGTCCCCTTAGCTAAGCAAGATCTGCATTTTAATGGGAGACTAGAAGTGTGAGCTCTGCAAGATATTCCCCTCAGGGGATGGAGCCGCTCTGGGAAGAGCATCTGAGGTTCCAAGTTCCCTCCCTGGCAGCATCTCCAAGACAGGGCTGAGAGAGACTCCTGCCTGCAACCTTGGAGAAGCCGCTGCCAGTCTGTGAAGACAATACTGAGCTAGATGGACAAAGGGTCTGACTCAGTATATGGCAGCTTTCTATGTTCCTATGTTTCTATGTTCAATCAATCAGTCACCTTTATTTGGTCTTAGACCAGCATAAGTACAACAGAATACATGAGATACAAGCAGGGGATGGGAGACAGTATAAAATATAAAACTACTGTTATGAAACTATAGAAATATGGGATAGTAATAAGGTAGAAGAGATTTTTTTAAAATGTTTATTATATAGAATTTAAAATAAAACCAAGACTGTCTACAAGAGAGAAGTCTACATCGTAGTAAACAGTGGGCCAGAAGGGTACTTCAGAGTACTTAAAAATAGTTAAGGGTGTTCAAAATTTCATGGGAAAAAAATTAAAAGTATGCAATTAAAGTAGCTTTATGGGTTACAATAGCTTATGTGAGAGCTGAGGCTAAGGCTGAATTTTGTCGGCTCAGCCCACGGTCCCCCTAGGCACAAGCTGTCATGGCCCTGCAGATCCTGCATGCTGTGGCCCAGAACTGGACAGTGTTGTGCGTTATGGTGGGGTCTTCATCCAAGGGCTGGCACAAGATATAAAATTGAGTGACCAGGTTTCCTGAGGAGTACTGGCAGAATAAGGTTGGTACGACTTTCTCTGTGAAAGGGACACAAGAGCAGAACGTGCCCCATGGTTTCGGCCTGCCCTGTGTCACAAGGACATACTCTCTCTGCAGGTGACATCTTCCTGAACCTGCCTTCTAGAACCTGCCTTCTGATGGGAGGACATGTCAGTGTGCCAAAGGGAAGGCCTTCCTATGGGCTGGGACCTCCAGCAATGACAGATACGCAGCGGGAGAAGGGAAGTATCCCAAACTTTATGCGGTGGGGAAGTTTGGGACCCTGCCCAGGTCTGTTTGGCACTCTACGTCCGTTATCCTTTGTTTAAGCACAGGATTTGGCCTGGTTGTATCCCAAAATATGTTCAATAAATACATACATAAAAATAAACTGGCGGGCTCCCTCAGCGGGTTTGCTGCCGAGAGCCGGTTGGCTCCTGTGGGTTCCTGCGGATAGCCAAGCTCAAGCTTAGCTGCCGTAGCCAAGTCTTGACTGATCGTGAGAACAGCCTCAAAGTATAGTTTGCCTTTTGCGAGCACTGGCAGAATCCAAATAAATGGAGTTATGTGCTACTATTTTCTTCTAGCAGGGCCCAGGAGAGAGGCCATAGCTCTGTGGCAGAGCACCTTCTTTGAAGGCAAAAGGGCACAGATTTGATCCTTGGCATCTCCAAATGGAGCTAGGAAAGACCTCGGTTGGAAACCTTCGTGAGATGCTACCAGTTAGTGGCTACTACTACAGCAACAACAAATACTTATATCCCACTTTTCGACAACGTGCTCCACACAGGCTGCATAGAAAAATAAATAATCAACGAGATACTTTCCTGTCCCCAAAAGGCTCACAGTCTAAAAAGAAACATATGATAGGCACCAGCAACCACTGGAAGGATTATGTGCCCGGTTTGGACCGGGACCGTTGTTCTCCTCCTGCTAATTATATGGGAGTCACCACTTTAAAAGGTGCTTTTTTGGTCAGTTAGTTGGGGATTAGGTAGTGGTGGACTTCCAGATGAACAGAGTGTTTGTTCAAATGAGTTGCCTAACACAAGGCAACTGCACTAAGTCTGGCACTTGTGTTCCAGAATGGTGTTGCACTGGCACAAGCATATGGAACATAGGAACATAAACAGCTGTCTCCTACCACGCCAGGCCATTGGTCCATCTAGCTCAGTACTGTCTACACTGACTGGCAGCAGCTCTCCCAGGTTTCAGGCAGGAGCTTTTCCCAGCCCTACCTGGAGATGTTGCCAGAGATTGAACTTGGGACCTTCTGCATGCAAAACAGATGCTCTGTCTCTCTGATATGGCCCCATCTCTCCCCCCCCCCACTCCACCATCACACTTGTGCAATCTGTGGCACACCTTCTCTCTTTTGCAGGGAACTTCTGTACAAGATCACAGTTTTGAGCATCCCTGTGATTTCATGCAGCGATGTGATCTTCTTGTACTAGTGCAGCTTTGTTCGTTGCACAAATGCTTCCTTAGTCTGGATGTCAGCCAGGGTAAACAGTACTGACCTTGATAGAACAATGGTCTGACAAACATAACTTATATGCGATGCCCTAACTTACTACTCCCAGCTGCTCTTCTATAGGTGCAGCTGTTTAAATGGCTCACATTTAACCTCACCTGTGACTACAACAAAGCAATTCACTGCAGCCTTAACATCTGGCACTGGGTCTGGGGCGACCGTTCTTCTAGGTTGAGAAGCGGCAGAGTGTTTTCATTGCTCATTCATTCTTGAATGCTGCTTAAGTAAGGCTGCCAGTTGTGTCTTGTTGTGGGAGAGGATTTTAGAATTCACTTGCTCCCCCTGACTTTGTCAAGCCCATTTTGCAGGCGTTCCTAAATTGTCTTTATTAGCTTGAAGTCTGAAAGGCAGGAGGTGCAGCTAGATGAACAAATGCAATATTTTCCTCAGTTATTTGGATATTTAGGACAAACAACAATACATTTCAGTTCCTGGACTTTTGTGTTAAGGGTGGTCAACTGGGGGCCAGAACATCCAGTGTGAGCAACAGGGTCACATCGCTGAAGCTCAGCAAAGGCGTGATTTCAAAGATGTTGAAATAAAGAGGATGATGGTGATGTTGCTGAAGTTCATTATTCTTTGGTTTGGGATATGATCCATGGAGACTTGTCACGCCTGCCTTCAGTTCAAGGTTAGGCCACACATTTTGCATAAACAATCCTGCAACTTAAATTAGCTGAATGCACTACTTTTTACACCAAAAGATGCTGGGTGAAAGGTTTAAATACCATTTTTTTCCTCATCAGAAAAGAGTCATGACTATTATGATTAGAATTCACAAAAAATATCTGCTAAAATTAAAACTGAGTCACCGATTCAACTGTCATTTTAGTGCAAAGTAAATTTGTACTGTTATGAACGAATCACAAAATAATTCAAACTAGTTATGGAAAGAGTAATGGAAGCTTTACCTGACAGGAATTACCTTTTTCAGTGTTCTTATTTGTTTGCCATTCCTATAAGTGTAATCTATAAAAAATTACTTTCCCACAAAGATTTGAGGTGGGTTTGTTTGAATTATTATGAGTTTTCTGGCAATTTTTAGCACTTATAGTATAGGCCAGAAAATTGATGAAAGTAGGGTTTTTTCACCATTTTATCTTTGAAACCCAAATCAATTTTATCAGTTTTACTTTTATAATAATATGAGTATTAGAAGTCTGGAGTTGCTTAGTGTGAGAAAGCATACAGTAAAATATTATGGTTCATGTGCTGGTCGCTGAACGAATAAGGAGATTTGATTTGATTATTGTTCATATCACCATTCAAATCTAGGTTTAATGTGGGTTACCAACATTACCATGGCTGTGTGAACCCATCTGAAGGAAGAAATCTTAGATTCATTTTGGGCCCTAAACCACTTGCTGTGTGTTCACACAATCACACTAATGTTGGTAACCCACATTAAACCTAGAATGATGGCATGAACTAGGCCAATAAATAATAACCTTTGTTAAATTTTGTAGTATCACCACCACCACCACCAATGCCGCCAGTGCCTTATGAGCTCAAAATGTTCTAGGTTCTACATGTAAATTTTAAAAACGATACAGGTCTGGTCACAAAAGGAAAAGGGGATGGAAAGAGAAGAGGAAAAAGGAAAACAAGCCAGTTCAGGTACTAACTTTTTCAAGGGGGCCATGCTGTCTCAACACCTGTCTCTCTGCGGCAGCCAGGTAGAATGGTTGCCAATAGAGAGAAGAGGTGGTTCCAACTGAATCATTGAAGTGGGCCACACTGTTGCACCTTTCCCCCTG
Organism: Hemicordylus capensis; assembly: GCF_027244095.1. Taxonomy (NCBI): domain Eukaryota; kingdom Metazoa; phylum Chordata; class Lepidosauria; order Squamata; family Cordylidae; genus Hemicordylus; species Hemicordylus capensis. The sequence continues at coordinate 248,993,063 of NC_069661.1, forward strand.
TTGTGGCCAGGTGGAATTTCTGCTTTATTTAGAAGTACAGTCTTAATGGAGGCAAATACTTCTGGCAGGATTTCTGTCTTTCAAGTATAGCTATTTGGCTCAATATGCTTGGAGTAGACAGGTAACATTGATGCCTGTTCTGTCTTAACACTTTTAGTGTTGGAAATGGTTTGTCATCCTGATTTTGCAAAGCAAGAAAAGAGAGAGAGAGAGAGAGAGAGAGAGAGAGAGAGAGAGAGCATATTTTGGCAGAAACTGTGCAAATCAAGCAAGTTTGCATCAACATCTATGACCCGTGATAAATTATGCAGAGGCAGTATTTTTGCAATTTCCTTACATTTGCCTATTGGTTGTGATGAGAGACTCATTCAAAGTGATGAGGTCATCAGTGGGTGATGCACTGGGGAAGTGGAAGCTTGGACATTCAGACATTATCAAGGAATACGGGGAGAACAATAGGTTTGCTCTGAAGAGGACAGGTACAGGCCAAGGTGGTTACAAGCAGGGGGTGCAATAGACCCACCCCTATTTTTAAGGCCAACTTCACTGCTCAAACACCAGGACTTAGGGTAGGCTGGGTGCTCAGCTCTTCTCCTCACCATAGAAAAGGGAGAGGACCTCTTACAGTTTGTATAACGTATTCAACATTTGTATACTGACATACAGAAAGAAGCAAAGAGCTGCACAGGTTATGGAAGCATGGCTTCCCTGCTAGAGAGATAAGCACTTAGGTATTACCCGCACACTTTCAAAGTATTAGGTATTTCACCCGCACACAGTGGCTGATGCATAGATTTTTATTTTTTTTTAATGGAAGGTGACATTGCAGTGGAGAAGTCAATGCTGCAGGGCAGTTTCTGTAACTGTGTGGCACAACTGTGGAACTGTTATTATTATTATGTGATTTACACACAGTCTACCAGATGTTATTGACTGGATTTGGTACTTTAATTATTGGGCCCTTTCCAAGGGTCTAGGATAACTAAAGAAGAATTTAAAAATATTGCCGTAGTATTCATGCTGTCCCGAATAGTATGGCCTTCTGTAGTTGATGTGTTGTAATTTTATTGATGCTCAGGGTGTCAAGATGGTGTTCAAGTTCTTTTGGTACTGCACCAAAGGCACCAACAACTATTGGCACCACTATTGTTTTCTTTTCCCAGAGCCTCTCAGTTTCAATCTGAAGGTCCTTGTATTTGGTTATTTTCTCCAATTGTTTTTCATTGATGACTTCTTCTTCTTCTTCTTCTTCTTCTTCTTCTTCTTCTTCTTCTTCTTCTTATTATTATTATTATTATTATTATTATTATTATTATTATTATTATTATTTAATACATATTATTAATAATAATAAATTAAAGCTTTATTAGAGTTCCCCCCTTCAAAATACAATGACAGACCCACTGTGATTAATGTAGAAAACCTATGCACAGTATGAATATCGTGGAATTATTCCACTGTTGTGGAATTTTGACTATTTCCATTTAGAGACAAGGAATGATAGAAAACATCTGCCAAGACAACCTTAGTAAGCTTGTGACCAAACTGGGGGCGGGGCGGGATGGTGGTGGTGATGATGAAGATGACAACATTGTTTTTATAAGTATTATGTCATGCACATACATGGTGCTTTGCACAAAAAAAGACAGGCTTGTGTTCTGAAGGGATCAGAGTCTGAAAGAGATTCAAGGGAGACAAGAAAAGAAGAAGAGGGAAATTGGACTCGGAACTCTTTTGATAAGACCTTGGAGAGCAAATGTGGTCTATTGCTTATATTTTGTCTAATGTGACCCTGCAATTTACAGAAAAGAGCAGTGCATACATCTTCTGGTATGTTCCTAAGGACTACAGAACTGGATGACATGCCAGTTTAGATTTACTCCTCACAATAACTAAACGGGGCTGAGACAGGAACTTGACAAAGGCTATTGAGTGAGCCTCATGGAGATGGAGAAAACCTACGCCCAAGTTTTCTCAATCTGACACACTATACACTAGAGCATGACTCTTCAAAAGTGCAGTTCTAAAAATGAAATATTTGAAATGTGAATTTCTAATGTTCAATGATATCTGAATGCTTGGCAAAATGTCGCCTCAGCTCTTGGCCCTCACCTCAGCTGCCCTTGCTCGCCACTCCCAATCAATATTCCAGTGGCTTCCATGTTGTTTCACGCTGCTGTTATTCTGAGATTGTACCGTGTGCAAACAATCATAATCATTGCTTGAATATGAAATAAAACATGGTGGCTAATATCCACATATAGGACGTGCTTGCACAAAGGCATTCCACTGGTACAAGGCTGTTGTGCTAGCTCAGGAGCTTGCATTCTAGATTAGTGTGTTGCATTGGCACAAAGATGTTTGAACTTTCACAGTGAGGTGAGACAATTTGTGCTCAACAGCTTTGAGCATCCTTGTGACACTGTGTAGCAACACAATATCCTTGTAGTAGCACAACTTTGTATATTGTGCATGTGCTTCGTTAGACTGGGTGTCAGCCAGGAACACCCATATTTTGTTTACATGGTTTCATCAGGCATGTTAGGAGGCCTCTTTTAGGGAGGCCAACACAGGCCTAACTAGGAAACAGAATAAAACAGCTTCTTAGGTGGCAGGGTTTTTTTTAATGTTATTTAGCTAAGGGAGGAATGTTGCCAGCAATTATTTTGTTACTACGGAGTCCACCATTTTGATTTTCCACATTGAATGCCAAAGTAATTTAAGCCATCTCTGGGAAGGGTTCACTATAAAAAGTCTGAAAACTGCCCACATACTTTACGTGTGAAATATACTGTAGCATGTAAAATATATATTTATCAACAATTTATCAAAAGGAAAAAGTTTGATCAGCTTAAAGTAGAAGGACTCAAATATGACCCAGTGCTAAGCCATTGTACTCAAGTTGACAGATGAAAATAAACATTTATGTATCTTTTGGAAATTTTGTATAATTCTTACAGCTCCGTTCAAAACAATGTCTGCCAAATTGTTCCCCAAATTTCCAGAAAAGTACAAAATAGATAAAACTAACATGGAAGTGATGGACCACCACATTCATGGAAGCACCACGAAGCTAGAATAAAATCTATTCATGTGACCAAAACACACCTCAAGCTGTTACCTCAGCACCAAAAGCAGACTTCACCAGGACTCTGTTGATATATCATGCTAACATTTTCCACAAAACTCAAAATTATTCCTAAAAAATCATGTTTTGCACTTTCCTCTCTGTTTAACTCAAGACCAGGGTGAGTTCAGTTATTCTTAGAGAAAGATTTCGCTACACATCAACCACCACCAACAACATGAAATAAGCCGAACCAGGAATAAGCCATAAGCCGAGCCAGAAATATATATATTTTTTCTAAAAGTTTGAGTGGCTTAACATGCTGCCTGCCTGGCAAACAGTGGGATGCCACACCAAAAACTGTTGCCATACATTCCCCCATCCTTTCGTCCAAATGCTAACAATGCTTTAAAAAGATAGACGGGACGTCACTTCAAGTATCCATTGTGACAGGAGTGTGGAAATGCAATCAAGATCAACCAATACAGTCCTTCCTGTCATCCTGAGACATTCCCAGCACTGCTTCTGGTGGGAGAACTGTGAATTTGCCCAGACAGAGCATAACTGAGGCAGTCATGAAGGCTGTTATTACCCATTTTAAGTACGAAGAGAAGGTCATATATCATGCAATTACACCTTTTCATTACATCTTAAACCCTCCTTCCCCTCCACCCATAGCAAGCGAACCACACTCTGGCATGCGCTAGATATACAAAAGGTTTCCAGCACCAAAGAAATAAATGAAAAACAGGAGGATTAAACACACACACACACCCCACACACAAAGAAAGAAATATTAAATTCCTCTTACCAGAGCGTAGCAGCCGCAACTCACTTCAAGGAATGTTGCTTTTACAGGTTTCTCTTTCAATTATCCTTGACTCAAGAGTAGTGGAAGACCAAAAAAAAGGGGGAGAAGAAAAGAAAGAAAGAAGCAAAGGTTTTTAAATTATCATACGCTGGAATCTTTGCAGTTTGTCGCAGAGTAGGGAATAAAACTACACATGGAAAAAAAAAACACTCAGTAATTTAAATTTGCTGTCAATTTAAGCTGCATTCTTCTGTCCCGCCTCTCTTCCCACTGGGTTCCCCTACCTGCCAGGCTGCAACTGACAGCTACCATACAAACAAACAAACACAAATATAGCAGAAAGCATGCTGGGGCCACGAATCTCTCTGTTTCTCTCTTGAGATTCAGTGACTACAAATCATTAGTTGTGGGTTTTTTGGGTTATTGTTGTTGATTGGGACTTTTGTTTCCAGCATGAAAATTTAATTTCTATTTAATTGATGCAAGCCCAACAGACAATGAGTGTTGCCTTTCTGAAAGAGCACTTGATTCTGCTTTCCAAAGATAGCTAAGATGTGTTGATTTTTAGGGATTTTAACGAGAATATTCTTTTTAAAATACTCTGAGGGTTACAATAAAGCAAGCTAGGTATGTCAAGAAATAAAGATGAATTAAGGCATTTTCACAAGTGATCCAGAGACTAGGGTTGGCTCATTAGATCTGTTCACACCTACATACTGAGGCTATTCTCACGATGGGGGGAAACCGGGCTAAAGAAGCCCAGCCCAGATTTTCCCCATCGTGAGAACCAGAGGGCTCATGGGCGAGCCCAGTGGTTCTCTGGCAGCGAGCCCGCCAAAGTAGCCCTCCACTTAGCCCAGGTTAGCAGAGCGAGCATTCCACTAACCCGGGTTTTCTGATTGTGTGCAGCCACGGCACGGCTCCGCGCCATGGCGACACATGAGAAGACCCCCACTGGGAGGCTGCAAGCAGCCTCCCAGGTTCGCAGGTCTCTCTAGGATGCCCTGCACGCTCGCGTGGGACATCCTGGAACTTCCAGGGGCCACGTGACCCCTGATCCTCACCGCCCCTGTCAGCGCCGTGATGGAGCCGGCAGTCGTGTGGGCGTCCAATCTGGCCGCCCAGCTATGAGCAGCTGCTCGTCTGCAGAGAGAGAGGGCTTAGCCCACTCTCCCTGCAGAACCCCCTCAGGTGCTTCACACCAATTGTGTGAAGTGCCTCGTTGACTTTCATGAAGCTTCTGAGTGGGAAATGGATTGCACCCATAGCCCAGCTGCTCACCTCTGTACGTTCTGTGTATTCAGTGCCAGATCACATGCATGAGGTTATGCATATACAGTTATTTATGTTCAGTCAGTTGTATGAACCTTATTCATATTTTCTACTTAATGCATGTAAGTTGGAGTTAGGGTCAGAAGGTCTGGACTTGAAGTCCACATTCGCTAAATCTCTACAAATTTAGTTAATGCGGACTTGAAGTTGAGCATAAGGACAGGTTCACATGTAATGCAGAACCTGAGGTACCCCCAGCCTGATATGTGGATGGACCTGATGTTGGCACTGTAAATGGTCACATATCTTGGTTTGTTGGATGAAGTCGAGTTGAGCCAAAGGTATGCTACTTGTCTGAGCTTCCCAATGAGGCCCTGGCTGCTATCCCAGCCTGCTTTGCACCACCTCACAGCCATTGCTTCCAATTGCAGAGGTCAAGAATGAATCAGAGGTTCATGAAGACATACCTGCCAAACATGTCCCTATTTGTATGCGAAGAGTGTGGATTCAGGCATTTCTCAGTGGGAGCAACACATAGTAGGCAAGCCAACTTCAAATCTTGGTTACACATCTCAGTTTGAGGCCCCAAATGAACCTTGGGGCCATTCCCAAGCTTTCCCAGCCAGGCTGGGAGCTCAGCACTTGCTGAAACCTCTCAAAAATGGAGCCGCAAGGCAAATTTTGAGAGTTTTCAGCCAGCGCCGAGCTCCCAGCCTGGCCAGGAATGCCTCTCCCTGCTTTTGAAAGGAGGGAGAAGCCATCCCAGCCACCTTGGGAGCCCAGCACTCAGCAAATGTTACTTCAAAATGGGGCGTGTGGCCCCATTTACTATCTTTGCCACACACCCTGCTTCTGACGTCAGGTGCAGGGGTGTGGCTGGGGTGCCAGGCATGGCCCCTAAGACATGGCAGCCCGGGTTCTTCGAACCTGTTCACATAAGGGCCCTGACGCAGGGCCAATAACTGCTTCTCCCTGGACATGCGCTATTTTTCCTCTTAAGCAGATGTAACCTGTAGTGTAAACTAGAGCTCAGTGAATTTTCATGAGTTTTGCTTTTCATATCAGTTTGCATGCTTAGTGAGGAGGATATTGCACAGCTCAGCAAACGGCACAAAATGGCAAATATTTCTTTTTTTTGCCCAAGTCCTGGAAATGAATCACAGACCTGTACAGAAGCTCCTAAGGGCTATTTTTTTAAGGCTTCAGGAAATAATCCATTCTCTGAGGAAGCCCAGAGGGAACAGTGCAGGAAGCTCCCAGTTCCTAGAAGTAAGGAAGCTGTACAGTCCATAAACTTGTCTTTTCTTTATTTTAATTATTTTTAAAATTCCCTTTTCTCATTTTACAATGTCAAAGGAGGTACACAATGTTTAACAATAAAATAATATTAAATAAGATTAAATGGTATAAAAACAAATTGCAACATAAAAGCAGCAGATAAAACACAGTAACAGCACAGCAAATGAAAAGGAACCCCGCCACCCCATAAAAACCCACCACAACAATTAAAAACCAACAGTTTAAATGGCCTTGTAATTATGCCTGCAAAGGTACTCTTCCCCTCCCCCAGAAAATTTTGCTCGCATCAATAAGTTCTTCTTCATGGTGTTGAGGGCTATTGTATTGGGATGGGGGTGGGCTTAGGGATGTGCACAAAACTGGTTTGGATGGTTTAGTTTGAATTCAAGTGTAAACTGAGGTAGGAAGGTTTTGCTTTGGTTTTGCTTGAGCCCCTCTGGATCTGTTCAAATTTGAACCCAACCCGAACAGGTTCTAAAAGGTTCTACAAAGGGTATAATGGGGACTCGAACTGGCCCATTATTACCTATGCATAGCATCTAGGGGCACAAAACTGGGGTGGGTGGTGGGCACCCATGTGTGCCTACCACCCACCCAAACCCCAAAGCAATCAAACATTCCTGAAATATTTAATGATTTTCTGAAGATTTTTCCTCCCTTTTTTTTTTTTGCATTTTCCCCATAGGGAATAATGGGGATCTGAGGTGCCTGGGTCCCCCAAAATGGGTTTGGGGGCAATGTACATTGGGCCACAATTCCCCCTTCAAGCCCCAAGCTGAACCCCAAGCTGCTGGGGTCCATGGTTTTAAGGATTTTATTTTTGCCCGCTTTACAGTTATCTCTCTCAGTGAATGAGAGCCTGTAGTGATCAGCCACCCCTACCCCTACAGAGTTAACCAGAAGTGAACCCTGTCCTGACTGAATGGCTGGTGAACTTCAGGGCTCAGATAATCAGCACAACAGGTGGATGGGTCCTAGAGAACTGTTGGGAGGAAGAAGAGAGTTCTTTGTTAGAGGAAGACATGTGGCCATGGGGGATGGCTCAGGCGTGGCTTGTGAACTCACCTGGGGGGGGGGGAGTGGGCAGCTTCTTTAACTGTGAACAGAGCCGGTGCTCCATGCCACCCAGTAGCCCCTGCGGCAGGGATCGGCTCCACTCACCTGGCTCCCATGGAGACGAGCCCCTGCCAGCGGCCAGGTGAGTGGCGGAGGCAATTCCTCGCCATGGGGGCTGCTGGGCGGCATGGAGCACCGGCTCCATTTACAGTTAAAGAAGCCACCTGCTGCCACCCCTCCAGAGGTGAGTTCACAAGCCGCGCCTGGGATGGCTGCAGGAAAGATAATCCTGCAGCTCCTTGAAAGATAGGAGGGCAGGAAGCTTGTATTCTCAACCAGAGTTTGGTGAGTTCAGGGAAAAGGAAGCCTGGCCTTTGTCTTTGGCAAGTTTAGTCTAGGGAAAAGTTTGTTTAGTCAGACTTTTCATGAGAATTTCTGTTTCTTTGGTGTGTGCTTTGTATATCCCTGATACTGTTCTAGTATTGATTACCTGCAACGTAATTAAAATAAGAAACACTAGCCTATGCCCATTCTACCTAGGGTGCTGCAAAAGACTATAAACATTTAAATGTGCATTAAGACAACCTATTTTTGTAATCCTACTAAGATCTTTAACTGTGTCTAAGAAAGCTAGAAGTCTCAGACGCAAGCAGTCTGTAGTAAATGAATAAACCATTTTTTTTAGTTCTTTTCTTTTTACAAGCCTCTCTGAATTGGTTTTTAACTCAGGAAAAGGGAGGTGGGTGAAGGAGGAGTTCTCTGGTGCAAGCATGTCCTCAAACATTCAACAGCTATCAGTTTTCTTACCATGTGTAGGCTTGAACGTGGAAGATCATTTTACTTATCTAACAGCAAAATAAGGAGACATTCCTCTGGGATTCCACCCCAAGTCCAGGGAGGTTCAAGCTCTGACAATAAGTGGGGTGGCGGTGGCAGCTTTGAACCTGTCAATATAGTACAGAAGAGTTTTAGGGAAAGCCAAGCCAGGCAGCTCAGCAGGGTTGATCCAGCATTTCTTCCCTCACATGAGTTTCCTGTGAGACAAAGGCTTTAATCCGCTACAGAGTCCCATTGAGAAAAAGCATCCACACACAGTTTACAGGTAGTAAGCAGTGTGTGGATTTTTCCCAGTGGGGCTCATTCACTGAGAGAAGAGAAAGCATGCAAAAAACCACCACCACCAAATCCTTAAAAAATAAGTATGAACTCCACTGGTTTGGGGGTTGAGGGGGGCATTGTGGTCCAATGTGCCTTGCCCCCAAACCCACTTTGGGGTGCCCAGGCAACCCCCATGAGGGAAGATGGGGCCACTGCTCTACCACGGGTGACAGATCCCACCGCTACCACCACATGTGGAGGAGCAGCCCTCTCTTCCTCCTAACCATTTTACCACTGCCACCAAGTGGACTTTTAGTGAGGCTGGGTCCACTACAACAGCCCTTCACATTTATCAAACATTAAAAAAACCCTCAGTAGCTTGGAAAGGCTTATAGATGTGGGGTGGAGACAAATCAACAAGCTTCTATTTTTTTTTAATAACAAGAAAGTTTACTTTTAGAAAATCTTTTGTTCAATTAAACATTTCTGTTACAGAAAAAACAAACAAACTCAAAACAGTGACTTACAGATCAGGTCAGGGAAAATAAAAAGCTGGAGAAACATAATCACTACCTGGCTCTGTACTGCTCCCTACTCAGAGTCCTTTTGTATTTTCTAACTTTTCAGCTTCGGGCTAGCTGGGCAGACTCTTTGTTCTGATTACAGCACAGCTCTGGGGCTCAATCCAGCCTGGCTCTTCCTTCTCTTCCAGTAATTTCAGCTAGAAGGCTTCTCTTCTTCTTGCTGGCTGCTCACTCTCTGCATGGATTCACTGGATTCACTCTAGAAGACTTCCAGACTCACTCCAGCAGACACTCTTGTGTTCTCCTTCCAGGACTCTCTCCCTCAGGACTCTCTCTCTCAGGACTCTGCGGATTTTACCTACATCCCTCTCAAAACACACGCAATATATACAGTTTTTCTGGCCCAAAGGTTTTTAAGCCATCCAATTAGCCATCCAACCAGCTTCAGCTGATGTACAAGCTGTGTCCATTTCTTGAGATAAATGACCTCAGAACAGTGGTACATATGCTGGTAACCTCCAGACTGGATTACTGCAATGCGCTCTGTGTGGGGCTGCCCTTGTGTGTAGTCCAGAAACTACACCTGGTTCAGAATGCAGCAGTCAGGTTGGTCTCTGGGTCATCTAGGAGAGACCATATTACTCCCATATTGACGGATCTACACTGGCTGCCAATATGTTTCTGGGCAAAATACAAGGTGCTGGTTATAACCTATAAAGCCCTAAACAGCTTGGTCGCTGGGTATTTAAGAGAATGTCTTCTTCATCATGAACCCCACCACCCATTGAAATCGTTAGGAAAGGTCTGTCTGCATTTGCCACTGGCTCATCTGGTGGCTACTCAGGAATGGGCCTTCTCCACTACTACCACAAAGCTTTGGAACACGCTCCCTGCTGAAATTTATTTATTACGTATTATTTATTTATTTGATTTATATACCACCTTTCCAAAATGGCTCAGGGTGGTTTGCAATTAATAAGCTAAAGGAAATAAGAGCCTCCCCATCTCTGACAACTTTTAAAAAGTGTTTAAAGACACATCTATTCACCCAGGCATTTAATTAAATATTGTTTTAATAGTTTTAACATTGTTTTAAAAATGTTGTTTTGAAATTTAAATTGTTGTAATGTTCTAAGTTTTTCTGTATCATTTATTTTGTTTTAACTAATGTTTTAATGTTTCTGTTGTCATTTAACTAATGTTTTAACTTTTTCTGTTTGTTTACTTTGTTGTAAACTGCCCAGAGATGCGAGTTTAAAAATATATTAAATAAATAAATAAAAATAAAATAAATTAGAACAAACAAAAATGCTCTCCATTTTTAAAAATCCCTCCCCCTTAAAAAAATAAAATCAACTGTCACACTGCTAAACCCAATGTGAATCTACAGGAAAACAAGAATGAACTTTTGACCCTGCACCTTCTCCATGTATAGGGACTTGCAAGCACAGAAATCTTATTTTCACTATTGCAGAAATTTTAAGAATATTAATGCAATATATATAATTTATTCATAACACAAGTGCTATTTACAAAAAGAAGAGGTTTGGGGAATATTAATACACTACATCAGGGTTTCTTAACCTTGGGCCTCCTGCCCGCGGTCCATCTCTGGATCTTCCTTCACAGACTCCTCCAAGTACTAGGCAACTCATTGCACAGCAGCTGAGCGGGGCCTGGTAGGCTAAGCTTCCTGCACACCGGGCAAGGCACCAAGGCACACCTGCTTAAACCACTGGGCTGATTTAGTGGGAGGAACTAACTGCTAACTTGAACTGCTGCATTGCCGCTGCTGCCTGGGATGCCATGCTGCTAGATTGGGAAGAAGAAGGGGAAGGGGTGGGAGGAGAAGGATTGCCCGCCCTGCTGCTGGGTGTGGGTTGCACATGCTCAGAGGGCGCACCATCACCACCCTCCTATGAGGTGGATGAGGAGACATGGGTCCACATGACAAGGATGCTTCTTGTCCGACCCCTATGTCCACTGCTTGATTGGCAGTGTCCCCAGCTTCAAGAAAGCCTTCGCACGGCCCATGTCAGTGCTTGTTGCAGGCACATTAGTGCTGGCAGTGGAGACAAGGAGATCTGGGTGATGCTGCCACATGTGTCGCCACATGCAGGTCATCCCCAGATTCTTGGCATACTCCCCGGAGACCATGTGTGTGCTGGTGTGTGCCATGTGTGGGGTCTTGGGACAAGTGCCATCACAGCAGGAAGCTGCATACAGTGGCAGGGAGCAGGTAAGGGTCGGCTCTCCTTTAAAAAAGGATCCTGCTTCCCACTCCCCTCCCTGCAGCACCAAACCGGTTCGGACCTTGTCCAAACAGGTTTGGGCACCTTCCTCAGTTTGTGTCCATCCCTACTATATACCAATTGTACCTTTCAAAATCACAGTTGTAGATTTTTCAAAATTACAGTTGTTTTTGGTCAGATCACGGCAGAAAACATCACTCTTCATATGCGGCATGACCAGGCCTCAAAGAAATAAAGCAGTGATGATGTTGCAGCAGAGCCAGAAATATAGCAGTGATGATGTTGCAACAGAGCCAGCATGGCTGCTGTCTGTTTTTGAGAGTGAGGCCAAATAGGAATTTGGAATAGGAATTTGATTTCAGCTGCATATGTGCAGATTTCAGCAAAACCAACACCACCAGGTGAGTTATAATAACATTTGATGCAAACTGAACAATATTTTTTTTAGGGAGACGTCTCCATTGTAATGAATTAACACCACTATGAAGAAGGTGTTAAGCGACAAATCTGAATGGAGAAGTTAAACATGTTTTTTTCCTTGCAGGCACCTGAAAACAGAGAAAAGCAGGAGAGAGAGAAAGCAGAGAGCAACAGGTAGGAAGAAAGAGAAGTGGATTGTTACAATCTCTTAAAGAACCATAGCTCATGGATATTTTATATCATGCTCATATAACAGGCACATATATTCACAGATCAGGGAACATGGAGATAATAATGAGCATAAAAGTTCTGTAGCTATGAGAACTTCAGCCTAATAAGCAGAAAGATAGGAAGTTATGTTTTGTTTCTGCTCCCAGTCCCTGTTCATTAAACATCTTTCTTTAAATCATTGCAATTGCCAGTGAAAAGTAATGGAAATGCAAGAGAAAACCATGCCTGTAGAACACAGATGCTTCAACACTGCACAGGGATGAAATGGATTGCTCAGTACACTTAATTCAGAAAATATCTGAATATCAAAATGAATGAGTCAGGAAATGGCCCAAGATGTTCTAAAAGAACAGAACATTTGATGAAAAATTAGGAAACTTGTTACAAACGGCCTGTGGATTCGTCCCCTGCTAACTGATCTGTCCCCTGTTAACCTATCAAAGATGCAGCTTTAAAAAGTAGTGATTCTCTTTATTTTGCAGGGGGAGAGCAACTGGTCCTATCTATCCATCTTGAGCACAACATCCCTCCAGTACCTGATGCTAGTGTCTAATTTGTGTCTCTTTTTTAGATTGTGAGCCCTTTGGGGACAGGCAGCCATTTTATTTATTTATTTATATTTATGTAAACCTCTTTGGGAACTTTTGTTGAAAAGCAGTATATAAATATTTGTTGTATATAAATATTGGTCATAAATATCAGTCATATTCGTTTTCACATTCTTTAGGCTATAGTGTACGTGTAACACTGTGTACCATTGTGGTTTTATAACCAATCTTTTATCTGTGCCCTGACATCCATACTGTGCAGTGTGTTGCACAGAGGTGATTAACAAAGATGCACACATGCAAAAAGGTCACATGGCTGAGGGGATGCTCAAAGTTGTGCAACCCCGTGTAGTTTTGGTCTGCTTGTGCAAGCACTTGCGTAACAAGGAAAATGGAGCAGCATCCTCCAGTCCAGACAGAATCCTTAGCTGCGATGGAGACTCTGCATTTGCTAGCAGCAGTGATGAACAACTTTGCAGTTGAACCGAACTAGTGTGTGTGCCCCACTTTTCCATAGGTGGGGCGCTGCATAGTATGAAAGTCACTGGCCTCCTTGGGGTGTCATGGGAAACCTTAGGCAAACCCACCTTAGGTTGGCCCTCTGTGATTTCTGAATAATCAGAACCATGGTTCTTAGACCCAACCATGGTTCCTATTCCTCCCCCCAACCTCAGAATGTACCCTTGGTTTGTAGTAAGTTACACTTACCAAACCAAGGGCCAGGAGCCTCCACTTTGTCATCCGGTGTGGACAACTTGCCCAAACCAGAGTTAAGGAAGGAAACGCTTCCCACTCCTTAAAACCCTTTGGCTGGCATGGCTTTCCTTTAAGGGCTGCGGAAAGCCCACACAGCTAATTCCATCCCCTGTGTGGTCTCCCAGTCTACAGATCACGATTGCCTGGGAGACTGGTGAGGGACTGGGAGACAAACTGCAGGTCTGTTGGACCAGCAGTTACATGTACATCAAGGGTGGCTAGAATATACCCTTCAGGCAGTGACTTGGGGCAGATCTACAGCAGAACTGTAACCTGATTTGACATATTCCCTTTTTCTAGAAAGCTCAGAGAACTTTTTAAATACTAGGTCAGTTTGGACTATGTTTTCTGACTAGCCCCACTCCCACATGATTAAGTGCCCCATGAACCACATGTCTCTTCCCTTAGCATATTGTTCCTTAAGCATGCAGGAGTGTGTTTCATACAAGATATCCCTGCACATATGCTCTAAATATTCCTTTAAATAGTGTTTGGAGTGCATGTCAAGGGGCAGTTCAGTCAAACACCCGTAAGTGGTTAAGAAATGATGTGCTGGGGACAGGGGAGACAGCCATTCTCATGTTGTGGTCACATCTTAATTATGTGGGAGCAATGCTGGTCAGAAAATATTGGGATGAGTCACACGATCATCCTGTGCAGGCTGGGAGGATGCGTGGGGAAGGCTGCACTTAACCTGCCTTCCCCCCAGATGACTAAACTTTCCTCCATCAGTGTGCCTCCCATATGGGCACACCGACAGCCCTGCTCAAACATGTTCGACATCGAACCTGTTCAGTTTGATGGTTCAGGGTCGAACCAAACCTTCTCCTCTTCGGTCTGACCCCGAACTGAACACCACCTGACTGTTCGGGGGGTTTGTGGATTTTTTTTAAAAAAATCTTTTTTTAAACTTACCCCCTTTGGGGGAGTTGCTGGACGTGACGGGGTGTGTGTGTGTCAATGGAGGTTCCCCCTCCCCCCACCAGCCTCCCTTACAGCCCAAACCGGCCCATTCAGCCGGCTCTTGGGCCCATTTGGAGTTCCCCCTCCAGCACAGTGGCCATTTTTGAGGCCGCCACACCTGCGCAATTGGCCTCTGAGTGGTCTGGGTCATGCAGAGGCCAACTGCAGGTGCAGCGGCCTCCAAAATGGCCACTGCGCCGGAGGGGGGAGGCCTGAATGGTCTGAAGAGCCGGACAAATGGGCTGGTTTGGGCTGTAAGGGAGGCTGGTGGGGGAAGGGGGAACCTCTGCAGACCACCCCCCACCCGCAACACTTCCAGCAACTCCCCCAAAGGGGGTAAGTAAAAAAGTAAAAAAAATGTAAACTTTAAAAAAATGTTCGCAGACACCCCCACTAACAGAACCGAACTGGGGGAGGTGGTTCGAGGGGGGTGCTGGCCCAAACTAGTCCGGTTCAGTTTGAGTCAAGTCCAGACTTGAACCAAACCAGGCCAGCCAGTTCCATGCACACCCCTAGAGTGATCTGGGGTCGGAACTTGTTGTTCTGGTCTCCAGGCATCCCTCAATGCATTGAGGGTTGGGGATTCCCCCATCAAATGGGTGGGATTAATTGGGGATTCCCCCATCAAACGGGTGCTCGATGTGCCCATCTCTTTGACTTCTCGGACTGCACACAGACCGAGGAATCATACGATATCAGGTAGCTTGGGTAAGGGTGCAAGAACACCCTTAACCTCAGCTAAAAGCCAGGTTTGTTAAGGGGGGTTAGTTGGGCAGGATGCAAGGGATCTAAGAAGATCTTGCCACTTCTCATGACCAGCATAACCCTGCATGAGGCAGTCCAGGCAGGATTAGGCTGGTCATGAGAAGAACAGCCTCATTGTCTGAACTGGCTCACCATATATACAGCTGTGCAGGGATGTAAGAACTTCTAGTAGAGAATTCTCAGCACTCTGAACAAATGACAGTCCCCAGAATTCTGTGGGGAAAGTCATGAGAAGTTAAACTGGTGTAAAAAAAAAAGTGTATAGTATAGATGTGTCTTCCATTCTTTCTGTGTCGCCTGCATTAATCTAATAACCTATGAATGATTTGCTGCTTCAGTGGAGTGGATCTGACCTGTTCATTTGTGATGACAGACTTGTATTTCTGTCATACATAAGTATGTGTTTCCAAAGCAAGCAAACAAAATAACCCAAATTAAAAAGAGAATGGTTATCATGTATATTACTGAAACATGGCGTCCTCCTAATTGGAAAGTAAAATTCAATGCATGAAACAATGTTCCTACTTGATGCTTTAGTACTAATTGCTTGGCTCATGCTAGAGTAAATAGACAGGATTTGTATTCAGTGAATGCCTCATTTTTATGTGCAAAAAACCATAACATAAAGAGATGCAATACAACTCCATTAAGCTAATCTCCAATTCGATTGCGATTGCTATTTAGATACGAAAGTGCAGAGATGAGACATTTCCTATTGGTGATAGGGTGTTGAATAAAATTTCACCTATAGGATGATGTGAATAGAGATTGCTTGTTGAAGTTACGTAAAGTTCAGTCCACAATATAGGGTAATAGCAGCACTAGCAATTTTCAGTGGCATTACTGCAAGGCTGGCATTATGAGGATCAACAGTTCTGCAATGGTTTTGCATTAGCATCTACCACAAATCAATCTTGTTCTGTCCACTACAACAGTAGCTTTGCGCACATCCAGTGTGCTGTGAATGTGCATTGACAGTGATCACACCCTTCTGCTGCCTACATGTGTTCATCTAGGGCCTTTGTATGTCAAAAATGTACACATCCATCCACACAATCATAGGATACAACAACACCCATGGTGAGAGGCTGATCTTGATCTGAACAGCCTTATTGGGAGTGGGGATTAACCCTGTTCCTCTGTGCTATTTCCTAAAACAAAATCTTGTCCTAACTTCCCTTTGCTTTGAGAGGGAAACATATTTGTGTCCATGTTTGTTTGTTTTTAATTTTTTTAAATCTGAGGATCAATACCAGTTTCAGTGGAGGAGGTACACTTTCATTGTTAAATAATGTTCATTATTAAATTTGAAGTCGAATCGAATCAGCCAGATAGAATCTATCAAAAAAAAAATTGAGTATGGGGCGAGAGCAGAGCGAGGGGCAGGAGAGCCATATTTCTGCCCTTAAAAACCCCAAAGGGGTGCTGGGGCACCCCAAAATTACTTTTATTGTGCAAAGCCTGCAGTGGGTGGGGGGGGGGAGAGGGGAGATGGTGACATAAAGGGATAGTGGTGATTTAAAGAGATAGCCCGGTGTTTCTTTGCTAGAACACTGGTGCTTTTGTGCTAAAACACCAGTGTTCTAGGAAAGAAACAGCAGGGCAATCTCTTCAAATGAGCTCCCCACATGCACGTGGAGGCTATTTAAAGGGATAGCCCAGTGTTTCTTTGCTAGAACACTGGTGCTTTTGCGCAAAATCACCAGTGTTCTGGCAAAGAAACACAGGGCTATGCCTTTAAATCACCCCACATGCGTGCGTGGAGCCATTTAAAGGATAGCCCAGCCCCAGTGTGAATGTTGAGCAGCCAGCTAGTCATGGGCAGGGTTGATGGATTGGATCGGACTGCTGCCTCCTCCCCCCATCTCTGCGTGCTCCGATGAGCAGTTCAAGGGCGCCCCAGCGCCTCCTCTTTTTGGAATCAGCAGCCAGCGGGATGCAGGGGGATGGCAGGTCAAGTCACCAGTGCCTCCCCACTGCTGCATTCTTTGGACAAAAGTATATCCAGTACTGGTATGTACCCAGTACTGGTTCTACAAAACTGGTACTACTGGGCGCCTGGGTGCCTCTTGCTTTAAAAAAAAAACATGTTGAAAGGAGGGTCTCTTCCCTCTCCCTTTCCCCATTCAACTTAAAAGGCATTCAAATTGATTCAGATTGACTTGAATCAAAACCAATCGAAATCGAATCAGGCCTGTTTCGGGGAGATTGGATTCGAGCTTGAATCAAAACACACGTGTTTCAATTTAACTGGCATCGAATCCCCATTTTCCATTTGTGCATATCAATCAATCAACCAGGTGCCCAGCAAAGGGACTGAGCTTGCCTTGTCCGATCTGATCTCTTGGGACGGGGGTGCAGCAGCCGCTTCCTCACCTTTTGCTCTGTGTGTGTGTGTGTGTTGTTGACATTTTATTTCAATTTCTATTAAAATTGATTTCACTGCAGCTGCAGCCAGCCTTCCATCAAACCAGCCCCAGCCCCAGCCCACATCTCTCTTCCGTGCAGGGGGCACCTGCCTGACAGCCAGCCTCCCTCCTTCCTACCCTCCCAGACTGCTCTGCTCCCAGTCCTGCTTGCACAGAACCATTGCGCAAGAGACCATGTCATGTGATCTCAAGCACAGGAGGGAGGGGGGCAGCAGCAGCTGTGAGAGGAAGTAAGTTGGAGCCCAAAGGGAACTGCAGCCTGAACCACTGGTGCAAGTGGCAGTGGCACACATACAGGTCCAGCAAGAGGCCAGGCCCGGGCAAGGCTGGCTAGCTCCTCCTCCATAGCAGCACCCGCTAGCCCAGCAGCGAGGCTCAGGCTACTGTGTTAGGTCTTCCAGAGAGAGAGAGAGTCGGGCAGCACAGCAGGCAGGCTCCGCTCTACAGTCCAGACCCCAGCAACCAACAACCAGTGCGTAAGTGGCGAATGTTCACCAGTTTGGGCAGCAGACCTGGATCAGCCATAGGATCTGTGAAGTCTCCCCGAGCATGTTGTTTCAGTGCCAGAGCTCAGCTTTGGAATTTATGAAGCAATAATCAGTAGAAGTGCTCTTGAGCATGTGCAGAGTGCAATTGCAAAGAGAGCCAGCGTGGTGTAATAATAATAATAATGATGATGATGATGATGTTGATGATGATGGAGAAATAAGCCCCTGCATAGTCAATATTTGCACAATATAAGTGGAAAATCAGACATCACCAAGACCTGGCAATGGCTTAAGAATGGCAACTTGAAGAAAGAAACAGAGGGTTTAATACTGGCTGCACAAGAACAGGCACTAAGAACAAATGCAATAAGAGCAAAAGTCAAAAAATCCACCACAAACAGCAAGTGCCTCCTTTGTAAAGAAGCAGATGAAACCGTGGACCACCTGATCAGCTGTTGTAAGAAGATCGCACAGACTGACTACAAACAAAGGCATGACAAGGTAGCAGGGATGATACACTGGAACATCTGCAAAAAATACAAGCTACCTGTCGCCAAGAATTGGTGGGACCATAAAATTGAAAAAGTTGAAGAAAATGAAGATGTAAAAATATTATGGGACTTCTGACTACAAACAGACAAACATCTGCCACACAATACACCAGATATCACTGTAGTCGAGAAGAAAGAAAAACAAGTCAAAATAATCGACATAGCAATACCAGGGGATAGCAGAATAGAAGAAAAAGAAATGGAAAAAATCACCAAATACAAAGATCTACAAATTGAAATTGAAAGGCTGTGGCAGAAAAAGACCAAAATAATCCCAGTGGTAATTGGCGCCCTGGGTGCAGTTCCAAAAGACCTTGAAGAGCATCTCAACACCATAGGGGCCACAGAAATCACCATCAGCCAATTACAAAAAGCAGCTTTACTGGGAACAGCCTATATTCTGTGACGATATCTATAACCATTGACAATAAAATTCTGGCATCCCAGGTCCTTGGGAAGGACTCAATGTCTGGATAAAACAAACCAGTCAATAACACCTGTCTGACTGTGTAAACAAGAAATAATAATAATTCAATTTCTATACTGCCCTTCCAAAAATGGCTCAGGGCGGTTTACACAGAGAAATAATAAATAAATAAGATGGCTCCCTGTCCCCAAAGGGCTCACATTCTAAAAATGGTGTAGTGTTTAGAGTGCTGGACTAGGACCAGGGAGACCCGAGTTCAAATCCCCATTTGGCCATGATACTAGCTGGGTGACTCTGGGCCAGTCACTTCTCTCTCAGCCTCGCCTACTTCACAGGGTTGTTGTGAGGAGAAACCAAAGTATGTAGTACACTGCTCCGGGCTCCTTGGAGGAAGAGCGGAATGTAAAAAAAAAATAAATAAAATAAATATTCTCTGCACATCAAGAGACTAGAGGACAGGACTAGGGTATGGGTGGTGTAGTACTGAGTTCTCCTGCGGGTTTGGGTCTTGGAGTGGCTGGCAGGGGCAGGGGCCAGGAGAGAGAGAGAGAGAGAGAGAGAGAGAGAGAGAGAGAGAGAGAACATGATGGGACTCAAAGAGGGATCTGTTGCTTGCATCAACTGTTACAAACCCCATATACTTTAAATAGCCAATTAAACTAGTTATGAAGGTAGAATGCCAGCAGGGGAGGGACTGCTTCCCAGTGTATTGCACAGAATGCCGCATGTATGGCTATCTGCCTGGGGGGGGGGGGGGGGAGAAGCTGTGGGTGTATGCTCGGTGCAAAGAGCCCCTGGCTCTCAGGGGACAAGTTCGTTCCCTTGAAGCCAAGGTGGGTGACCTGGAGAAGCTCAGGGAGGCAGAGAGGTGTGTGGATGAGACCCTTAGGGATGTGGTAGAGGCATCCCATTCCCATGCTGATGGTGCTTCTGCTGTCATGGAGAATGAGGGTCTCAGGGAAGGAGGACGTCGGTCTGTGCAAGAGGGAAACACCCCCTTAGCAGGGACCCCTTCCTTGGGTGATGCACCCATATCCTTTCACACAAAGGATACTCCTCCAGTGGGTGGGGGCCTCTTAGTAATGGGTGATTCAATAAATAGGGGCATAAGAGATGGGTCTGTGACCCGCGTGTAGACCGCACGGTTACTTGCCTGCCTGGTGCGAAGGTTGTGAACATCATGCTGTGTCTAAGCAGGCTGTTGGGCAGTCCTGGGGAGGAGGCAGCTGTTGTGATGCATGTTGGCACCAACGATGTTGGGAAATGCAGTCAGGAGTTCCTGGAAGCCAAATTTAGGCTTTTAGGTAACATACTGAAGTCCAGGACCCCCGGGGTAGCATTCTCTGAAGTGCTACCTATTCCATGCACAGGGGCAGCAAGACAGATGGGGCCAATCTAGACCTAGCAACCCCACTGAAAATTGACAGGCACCGGGCTTCAGAGAAAAATAAGGAGCATTGCATCATTCAAGATCTAATTAATACCTTTTCAGTGGTGGTTCCCTGTATATGGAATAGCCTCCCGTTTGAGGCTCACCTGGCATCATCACTTTGTTCTTTTAGGTGCCAGGTGAATACCTTTCTGTTCACTCAGGCTTTTTAAAATTGATTTTTAAAAAGTTTTAAAACTTTTGTGTTTTATTTTGTATTTTCTGTTTTCTATTGTAATGTGTTTCTCTTGTTTTAAGTGTTTTTAATTAGATTTTTTTTTACTGTTGTATTGTTGTGCTCTGCCCAGAAGCAGTGGGGGGGGAATGCTTATAATTATTATTATGAATAATGAAATATAATAATAAAAAAATAATAATTAATAATAATAATAATAATAATAATTCTTATTATTAATCAGAATAATTATTTAACAATAATTAAAGTACCAAATCCAGTCAATAACACCTGGTAGACTGTGTGTAAACAGCATAATAATTCCATTGCTTTTGCTTCCTTATTGGACAGGCTTTATCTATTGTTTTAATTGTGTTAATGTTTTGATAGTTGTGTTTTAGATTACATAGGTGCACCTTTGGGCCTAAGTTGAGCAGCCTGTTCTAGATCAGGCCTGTTCTAGTGTTCACTGAAGTGCTACCTATTCCACACACAGGGACAGCAAAACAGATGGGGCCGAGGGGTTCTCAATGCGTGGATGAGATGGTGGTGCTGGGAGGAGGGGTTTAGATTCGTTAGGCACTGGGATACATTTTTGGGAAAGTGAAGCCTGTACAAAAGGGCTGCTCTTGAACCAAAATGGAACCAGTCTGCTGGCACTAAAAATCAAGAAGTTCCCAGAGCAGCTTTTAAAATGATTCCTAGGGGATTGCTGGTGGGAACAAGGTGGTATCTGGTTCAGCAAAATCTCATAAGGTGTGAGGGTGAACATGTTCTGGATAAACCAGAAGGCGACAGAGTAGAGCCAGGAGCTGAGCTGAGCTGAGGGAAACACAGGACAGCTGGCCAAATAGGTCAAATGATGGTAAAGCAGATAGCACACGCCAACACCAGGTGAGGGACCCGACGTATAGGAATCTGTATACCAATGCCAGAAGCCTCCAAGCCAAGATGGATGAGCTGGAGTACTTGGTTACTAATGAAAACATAGATATAGTGGGTGTAACAGAAACCTGGTGGAATGGTGAGAACCAGTGGGACACGATTATTCCTGTATATTATCTCTATAGAAGGACAGGGAGGGGAGGGTTGGGGAAGAAGTGGCGCAGTATATCAAAGAATGGATAGATTCCAATAAGCTAGAAAACCTCGGTAGACCAGAGTCTTCCAGATAATCATTATGGGTAACATTATGAGGACTGAAAGGAAATGTGTTCCTAGGGACATGCTGTCACCCTTTGAATCAAAGTGCTGAGAGTGACCCTGAGTTGGAGAAACAAATAAGAGAGGTGTCAAAGAGAGACAGGGCAGTAATAATGGGTGACTTCAACTACCCACATATAAACTGGGTAAATTCACATTCAGGTAATGGCAGAGAGTCCAAATTTCTAGATGTGCTAAATGACTGTGCCTTAGAACAGTTAGTCACAGAACCAACCAGAGAGATGGCGAATCTGGATTTAATCCTGTTTGGTGCCCAGGACCTGGTGTGAGATGTCAGAGTTGAAGAACTATTGGTAGCAGTGACCATAGTGTGATCCAATTCAGTATATATGTGAGTGGAGAATTGTCAAGGAAGTCCAATACAGACGTGTTGGACTTCAGAAGAGGAAACTACTCAAAAATGAGGGGACTGGTAAGAAGGAAGTTGAAAGGGAAAGGAACATTGGTCCTACTGTGAAGGGTTCTTTTTTCCTGAAGTAGGAGATCTTCAGTGAGGGTAGTGGACTGCGCATGCCCGAGACAGAACTGGACCATGTGACTTGATTGTAGGCGGAACCGCCTCCTAGCCCCAGTTCCAGGGCTGATGAGCGAGGTAAGGTCCATGGAGAGAGCCCTGTGCAAGTGAGTCAAGTGATCTAGAATTTTTTAACAAGGTGGAGAAAAAAAAAACAGAGACTAGAGAAAAGATTAGTTAGTGGAGTACAGAAAGGTCAGGGAAAGAGTTGCATACTAAACCCTGAGAGTCGGCAATGTAGGACCACCGTGTACTCAATCCCACGTAGAACATGCCCTTTTTTCAGAAATTAGATTTGCTTCTCATCAGGGCGGGCCTGAGGATCTCCTACTTCAGGGAAAAAGAACCCTTCATGGTAGGACCAATGTTCCCTTTCCCCCTGAGTAGGAGATCCTCAGTGAGGGACATACCTAAGCCTATAGAGTCCCCCAATGTCCCTGGGAGGGATGATGAGAATTAAACTACCTGTTGTAAGACTGTACGGCCAAAGGCTGCCTGAACATCGGATAGGCCTGAGATCTTATAGTGATGAATAAAGGGTGTTATAGAGGACCAGGTAGCGGCCCTACAGATTTAGTTCAGTGGGATATGAGCTGAAAAGGCGGCCGATGTGGCTGCACTTCTGGTGGAATGGGCCGTGACTCATCCTGGGGGAGGCAGGTGAAGGGCCTCATATGCGGAAAGTATACAGGCCCTTATCCAGCCCACTAGTGTCACTTTAGAAACTCTGGTGCCCAGGGAAGGGGAATGGAAAGAGAGCGTCAGTTTTGCGGATATCTTTGGTTCTATGTAAGTACACATGCAGGGCCCTACGCACATCTAAGTTGTGCCACAAACTTTCCCTGGGATGGCTAGGGTTAGGGCAAAACGAAGGGAGAACAATGGACTGAGCCCTGTGAAAGGCGGTATTGACCTTGGGTAAGAAAGTAGGGTCTAAGTGGAGAATAACTGCGTCAGACAGAAAGGTACAAAATTCGTCCCTCGCTGACAGAGCGCCCAGTTCAGACACCCTGCGAGCGGACGTGATCACCACTAGGAAAAGCACTTTATATGAAAGCAGCCTGAGTGGAATAGAGGAGATGGGCTCGAATGGAGCCTTCGTAAGAGCAGGATTTGAAAACTGTTTTTATTGTTTTAACTGTAATTTTACAGTATTTTAAAATCTCAGTTTTAATTGTTGATTGTATTTATTTATGTATTTATTTATTCATTCGTTCAGTCATTCAGTTTTTATACTGCCCTTCCAAAACTGGCTCAGGGCAGTTTACAAATAAAACAAAAACAATTAAAATCAATCAACAATTAAAAGTTATAAAATACCATAAAACAGTTAAACAATAAAACAGTATGAAAACTCATAAAAACACGTACATTAATAATCCTTTACAACAATTAAAAAACCCTGGAAGGCCAGGCCAGATAGGTCATAAAGGCTCTCCTATAAGCCAATAAAGAGTTCAAATTAAGATCTGAACTTAATTAAATCAAATTAAATTAAGAGTTTTAAAAAAAAAATCTGTTTTGTAAACCGCCCTGAGCCATTTTGGAAGGATAGTATAGAAATTGAATGAATGAATGAATGAATGACTGTGGTTCAATGTAAGCAAGTGTAAAGAGATGCATACTGAGGCAAAAAACACCAACTTCACATAAATGCTGATGGGATCTGAGCTGTTGGTGACTGACCAGGAGAGAGATCTTGGGGTTGTGGTGGACAGCTTATTGAAAGTGTTGTCTCAGTGCACGGCAGCTGTGAAAAAAGCTAATTCTATGCTAGGAATCATTAGGAGGGGGATTTAAAATAAAACTGCTAATATTATAATGCCCTTATACAAATCTATGGTGTGGCTACATCTGGAGTACTGTGTACAGCTTTGGTCACTGTATCTTAAGAAGGATATTGTAGAACTGGAAAAGGTGCAGAAGAGGGCAACCAAAATGATCAGGGTCCTGGAGCACCTTCCTTATGATGCTAGGCTACAGCATCTGGGGCTCTTTACCTTGGAAAAGAGGCGACTAAGAGGAGACATGATTGAAGTGAATAAAATTATGCATGGAGTGGAGAGGGTAGACAGATACATTTTTCTTCCTCTCTCAAAACACTAGAACCAGGGGTCACCCCATGATACTGAAGGCTGGGAAATTTAGGACTGACGAGGAAGTTCTTTTTCACACAGCACACAATTAATCTATGGAATTCCTTGCCATGGGATGTGGTGATGGTCACCAGCTTGGATCGCTTTAAAAGGGGCTTAGACAGATTCATGGTGGACAGGTCTATCAATGGCTACTAGTCTGATGGCTTTAGGCCATCTCCAGCCTCAGAGGCACGATGCCTCTCAATATCTGTTGCAGGGGAGCAACAGCAGAAGAGAGGGCATGCACATACCTCATGCTTCTGGGCTCTGCAGAGGCATCTGGTCGGCCACTGTGTGAAACAGGATGCTGGACTAGATGGGCCTTGGGCCTGATCCAGCAGAGGTGTTCTTATGTTCTTATTTTCTTAAATGGTTTTCTGCATGCATTTGTGTGGGAGGTCATGGTGGCTTGTTTTCATTTTCTGCTTCTGTTCAAGCCAAACCCCTTCTACATCAAATAGAGAAATAGAACCTTCTTCCTTCCTTCTTGTGTTATTTTCCTGTCCTTCCTCCCCTGCTTCCTCTTTATCTCTTTAGTTATCTATCCATTTTCATTTCATTTACCGTCTTTGTCCACCCCCCCCCTGCAATTAGAAATAGGTTGGGAGATGCTCACAGGTTGTTGCTACATTGGTTGCAGTTTGAATAAACACTTAGAATAAACCCTGCTTTGGTTTATGCCATAGCCCTAACTCTGTGTTGGATTGTGCTGCTGCCTGGGTGTCCTTTGAAAAATATGTTTCTTAGTATTGCTTGGCTCTCTCAAGTGTAATACAGAAGTTCAGTGGAGCATGATGCTGAGATTCATTCTTCTTATGTTGTTGTAGGCTCAGATGTTGTTGGCACCCTCAAGAACCTACGAGTTCAAAATACTGTAAGGCTCTCCACACAAGCAGTGTGGAGTACCTGAATGGGGTTTGCAGGGACAGCGGGCTTGACCCACTCTCCCTGCACACGTGCAGGAAGTCCTCCTTAAGCAGAGGCATATCTAGGGTGGGGCAGGCAGGGCACGTGCCCTGGGCACCACTTGAAGGGGGGAGTCATTTTCTAAAATTAAAAAATTTGAAAAATGGCCGCTGAAAACAAAATGGCCACTGCACATGTTCAAATAGCCTCTGTGAGGCCCTAGGTCATGACAGGCCTCTCAGAGGCCATTTGAGCATGCACGGTGGCCATTTTGTTTTTAGCGGCCATTTAAATAAATAAATAAATAAATAAATATATATATATATATATATATATATATATATATATAGCCACGACACATGCTCAGATGGTCCCTGTGAGGCCCTAGAGGCCAGTGCGGGGAGGGGAAACCTTTGCTTACCTCCCCCAGCCTTTAGGAAGCCCCCCAAAGGGGCTACAGGTTTAAAAAATAATATAGTATAAGTCACTGTACACATATTTAGTTTGGAACTATGTACAGAGAATCATGGCTTGTGAATACTGAGCTGAAGCTTATGAGCTAGGATTGTATTCATTTGCTCTTACTTTGTTTCTTGTGATAAGTGAGTTAAATGTGATGTCTTGCTAATATGGCTATTAATGGTGAGTTTGTCTTTGAATCAGTGTGAAATCCTTAGTATTAAGGCCCACTGGGAGTTTCTTGCTCTCTTTCTCTCATTTTAACTGTCTTTCTGAAATACTAGAATATATTCTAAGCAGTGACACAGTTTACTCTGCATATCCTTTAATTATTTACAGAGTATCTGGGAAAAGCCAAATTCTCCATTTATTTTTAAAACTTATGTAATAGTGATGCTACAATGCATAGTAGAGAATTCGACAGGCACTTCTGTTTAGTTTTCCAAGTACACCTCCACATAGTATTTGGGTATTTCATGAGCCCCAGCATCCTGAAATTTGTAGTTTTCCAGCATTTTTTGGTCTGGCTACATCCACTGCTAAATAGTTTTTGAAATATTAAAAGATTAGCTGATATTATGGTAACATTATCTGAAAGATGGGTGTCAGATGTTTGGTCTGGGGGCACAATTTCAGTGCTTGCCCTAGGCACTATTTTCCCTAGATACGCCTCTGTCCTTAAGTGGCTGGATCAGCCACCCAGACGTTTACCAGCTTTGTCACTGAGCTGGTTGAAGTGGTGGGGTTCGGGGGCCTCCTGGCCCCCGTGAATCCCGGAATGCAGTGCACACATGTGCGGGGTATTCTGGGGAGCCACCTGACACCAGGAGGTTTCTTGTAGCCACCTGGTCGGGTGTTGACTCATGAGTCACTGCAGTGCATAGCCATACTGTTGTGACACACAAGCCGTTAACCCACTTTTGGGGCGCTTCTGCACCCGAAACCCGGGTTAAGCAGTGGGCTACCCACCAGGGTTTGCCACCGCGCTGCTTCTGGGAGCTTCGCAGTTCTCATATGCAGTGGGAACCGGGTTGGGCTCCTGGAATAGAAGCACGGCTAACAAACAGCCAGCAGCAAGAGCACGGAAAGCAGTCTGCACTTGCCTCTCTATAAAGCAAAGGTAAAGTGTGCTATCAAGTCAGTGTCGACTCCGAACTATCGAGTTTACCATTGCCATCTCCTGCGCAGTATGAGATGATGCCTTTTAGCATCTTCCTATATCGCTGCTGCCTGATATAGATGTTTCCCATAGTCTGGGAAACATACCAGCGGGGATTCGAACCGGCAACCTCTGGCTTGCTAATCAAGTCATTTCCCCGCTGTGCCATTAGGTGGCTTTCTGCCTCTCTGTACATAATATCTATTTCATTAAACTATTACTATTCCCGATTGCACTTCACTGCCTTGTCCTTGCGTACCATAACTCTTTGCCTTGGATTCTACACTGTGCTTAAGCAGCATCTTCCGAACCCAGAAGCTCCATCCTTCTACCTCAGGCTTGCACTAAAGCCACCACTTTTTGTAAGCCACTGATGAATTGGTCTCATGCCAGACCACTGGCCCCAGGTGAGCTTCTTTGAGTCTGTAGCACAGGAACTTTTTGCATTTCATTGCAAAATCACCCAGATGAGTGCATTGCTCTTGAAACAAGATGGAACTTTTGTAGTTCAATGTTCAAGACAATGAATGTTGGACAACACTCATAAGAGCCTTGTAGGCTAGGAAATGCTTGCAAGGCATTTCCAAGGCACATAAACAATGAATCAGCCTCCTCAGCGTTAATTTTTCAACAGCTCTGAGTTTGTTTGCTCCTGTCAATTATAAAGCCATAATGGTTTGCTGGTTAATGATGGTTCTTCTAATGCTTGTTAACGTACAGCTGTTAATTGCTAATGAAATGCTTTTCAGTTTTTCTTTAAAGGCTTTTGAAACAATGTTGTGTGTTTAACAATGAAGGACAGCTTCAAAATAAACTTTTAATTCCAGCAGAGGCTGACAGGAAGGAGGCGAATTCAGAGTAGTGAATCATGTGGAGATACAGAGAGCAATTCCCTTTGTTGATGGGTGCTTTGAGCTCCTATGAGTCTTTAATTATTTGACTGATTGATCGATCTATTGATTGATTGAGTGAATCAGTGATTGCAGCAGGCTAGCAGTTCTCTCATGGCACAACACGATGGCCCAGCACACAGATGGGGAATTAGTGATCTACATCATGAACCAAGTTTCCTGGAATTCCATATATTAGATCTCATTGTTTAGAGAAACCACAGCATCTATTACACTTAATTGCTTCCTTCTGCAACTTGAAATTCAGGGTACCTTGATAGTACATAATTGCTTTTGCTTGCTGCCTCTTGTAGCAAAAGGAAATTGAGTGTACTGGCTTTGCAGCAAAGATATGCAATAATTAAAATCTCTCTTTTAACACTGACATGTGTGTGTGTTTGTCACCTGTTCCAAATGGAATGCTTTCCCTGACTGCATTTCTGCTGAGTTGTCAGAAGCTTGGCTGCCTTTCAGAAGCATTACATTGTTTTAGAAATTCAGCATCTCGTGTAAGGATGACCTATATATTTCTCAGTGCTCTCTATCATAGAGCAGGTGGGTGATCATATGCAGACAGTGGCCTTGTTCTCACTGAAGTAGTAAAACTGTTTCTGGGCTATACCACTTCAGACTGCAGAAAACTTATTAATTAAACCTATCATCACATTCTGCTCCAGATTCAGAAAAGTGAGTGACTTAATAACTGCTGGTTACATACCTTAAGACACTATCTGTGGTATTTCTGGGGGTTGAATCAATCGTTCATACATGCTTAAGCACCCTTTAGGTCAGGGGTAGGGATGTGCAAACTGGCTTGACCTCAAGCCATTTCGATATCGAAGTTGGGGGGTTTGTTTGAGGTGCCAAAATCGAACATGCCCAGTTTGAGTCCGGTTCAGACATGAACTCAACTGGGCAATCTGGTTTTGTGCACACCTCTAGTCAAGGGTTTTCAAACCTGGGTCCCCAGATGTTATTGCACTAAAGCTCCCATCATCCCTAACCACCATGACAGACTGAGAATGATGGGAGTTGTAGTTCAATAACATCTGGACACCCAAGTCTGAAAACTGCTGCCTTGGGTAAATCTTGTGATCTTTTTACAATCAAAAGCATCAAACATTAAAAAATAAAATAAAACCTCTCTGAGACTTGCTGTTCTAATCAATTACTCCAGCTTTGTGTCAAAGCTTTTCCAATGCTTGTGTCTTAAGGCTTGCTTTTGAGTGCTCAAAAAACACAACACCCCACCCCCACGCCCACCCACCACATCACCATTAGGGGGAAGGGATATTATTCCGGGAAGCTGTCCTTTTTCCTGCTCAGAGGTATCAGCTGCAAACCTCTTGGGTTTTGTCCCTGCATAACTAAAAAATACATAACGTAAAATAAATCTCCAACTGAAAAGTGTGACATAGCTGATGGGTTGCTGATCTCATGGGGAGTGGGGTTGCTTTTCAGTTCAAGCAGAACCTCTTCCTTCCTGATTTCCTTTCCCTGTATTGTGCTTTTAAAGACTCTGTGGCTGGCCATGTCTCTTTTACTTCCCTATAGCACCTAATATAGTAATAGTCATCACATAAATAATAGAGATGAACCAAAATAGTCTTTTTAGTTTCACTTTCACTTTCAGTATTAAGAACCTGGCTGGCTTAAAACAATAATCTGTCATCCTACAAAGCCTGAGCCTAGACAGGAAGCCTTTATATTTTATCCAGTCCTGGAAGGAGCCAATAAACAGCCTCACTGGGTGGAATCTGTCCAAGCCCTGAGAACTCTGTGCTCTGGCCTGCTGTAGTTCAGCTGGCAGCCACATGGGGCAGCAGTAGGTAGCCTGTCAGATTCCCAGCCTTAACACATGTAGCTTCTATTACCTTCTAACAAACTTCAGGTCTTGGGTGAAGCTCTCTGCCTAGGTTCAGACACCAAGCTTCTAAATCACTTCTACTTGAAAGATACTTTGCATTGCTTGGAGGCTGGTCATGCTTAATTCTAGAGTCATCTCAGACCATTGGTCCATCTAGCTCAGTACTGCCTACAGGGACGGGCAGTGGCTCTACAAGGTTCCAGGTAGGAGTCTTTCCCAGCCCTATCTGGAGATGCTGCCAGAGATGGAACCTGGGGCATTCTGTGTGCAAAATGGATGCTCTACCACTGAGTCACACCCCCAGATGCACTTCTTGCCTTACACACTGGGTCTCTACAAATCAATCCAATGGGGAAACATTTTGGTCAAACATGTCAACAACATGCTTGAGGTAGAATGGAATGGTGTGACTTTGACTTACATTGATTCATGAATGAATGAATGAATGAGAACAGGTGATTATGTATCAGATATATGAGACATAGGTGTATGTCACCAAGGAGCAGCTATGTGGGATTGATTTGGCAGAAGACAAATTTCCAATATCAAATAAATCCAAAATAAGATTTTGCAGGGACGTTGGAGTATCAACATGACTTGTAAGCTTTGACATGCTTTTTTCAAAAATAACAGGCAACTCTAATTTGGCTTGGGCCCTGGGTACCTATGAGGATGCCATCTTCCTTATGAACCCTGTCACCAACTAAGATAGTCAAAGAAGACTTGTTGGTGATAATTACTGGCTCGTCTGGTGGTGACTCAGCAGTGAGCCGTTTCTGTTGTTGCCCCAGGACTGTGGAACACACTGGGGCTTTTCACACGATTGCACAGGAAGGTGGGTGGGTGAGCGGAAGGCAGAGTTAGGCCTACTCTGGCAGACGATCCAGACTGGCCCCGGCTGCGCCAGGCCACTGCACACATAGTCGCCATGGCAGCTGGCATGGAAGTTCTGTAGGCCAGGGGAATCCCACAATGCAGGAGAGTTGGGGGGGTTCCCCCAGGAGACTGGTGCTCTAAGCATACATCTCTGTATCAGTGCAGGTTGCAAGCAGCCCACTCTGGCACACGATCCTGGAGCCTGGATTAACGGTGCACTTGCTCTGTTAACTCAGGCTAAGAGCTGGGCTTCAACGCTGGGTTGGCGCCATGATGCCACCCAGATCCATGTGGATCCTAGCAGTTCTCACAGGCAGCCAAGCCCAGGCCCCAGTCTGTTTAAGCATGGGCTTAGAACAGCCTCACTCCCTGTCGACATAAGAGCTACGCCATCTCAGATGGTCTTCAGAAGAGCATTGACAACACACCTCTTCAGACTTGTAGTTGATTTTACATATGATTTAAAATGTTAATTTAATCTGTTTAAACTATTGATTTTAAAGTTCATAGATGTTTGAATTATTTGCCAACCTCCTTGATACCTGCTTATAGATGGTATATAAAAGTGTTAGATGAATGAGTGAGTGAATGAATAAATCA
This sequence comes from Hemicordylus capensis, assembly GCF_027244095.1. Taxonomy (NCBI): domain Eukaryota; kingdom Metazoa; phylum Chordata; class Lepidosauria; order Squamata; family Cordylidae; genus Hemicordylus; species Hemicordylus capensis. The sequence continues at coordinate 249,024,257 of NC_069661.1, forward strand.
CTCCTTCTTGGGAAAGAGGGACAGCTACCCATTCACATCTTCTCCAATTCCCCTTGTTTTCCGTTGTATCCCCAGCCAATATGTTGCTTAACTATAACTCTTGCAAATGCACTCCAGCAAACATCCTTGCCCAATACTCATCCATAAATAATTCATCTGGGCATTGGTTGTGTTGACTTGATCTGCTATTTAACTGATGTTCAGGGATTTGACAAAATGGTACCCGGTGGCGATAAAGCGAAGTGACTAATTACACTATGTTCCAGCAACGGTTCCTGTATTGTGGAGAAACCTAAGTCAGAATGGAATTATCCATCTTACCTCAATAACTCTATCTGCACCTCCAAAGTTCAAGTGATAAGTGGCTGAAGTCAATGGGACTGCTTTAAACACACCTTACTGGCTTGACATATTGGAGTTACGGACCCACTAGGATTATAAAATTTATCCCCAGGCAGCCTTCATTACATTCTCTCCAAATCTAATTTAATGCCCAAGAATGCAATCACTTTGATGGAACCAGCTGTTTCTTCTGCTGCCAAAAGGCACTCCAAACAGTTTTGCCAGTTTCAGTATAAATGCTTGGTGTCTGCCGACACATATAAAAAAGAACATTCGGTGAGGCTCTCAGAAAAGAGACAATTAAGTATTGATCTTAAAAAATGTAATAATTTGTATTGGTTCCTTACCGTGGTAGAATGTGACATACATTGGACAGAGTGTGACTTTCTGAATTCCACAGGGCACAGACCATAGACTGTATTGGGAATGAAATTAAAGCATTGACATCAGACATCAAACTTGCCAGGAGAGGAATTTCTGAAAGCAGACATGACAGGATGGAGGATAACCCTCTTGATCTGGGCGTCCAATGATCAATATGTATGGGTTATTTTTAATGTGGTTCAGTAGCTGGTTTGGGGAGCTTAATGCATTCTATTTTAAAATATTTATCCATTCCTTGTGTGAATTTGTGGGTCATCTCTCTCATGACACACACATACTCATCTTATCGTTAGAATACAATATTACTAATCCTTATGGACAAAGGACAAACAATGAACAGCAGTATGTAGTGGTAAAAGACAGCATTTCATGACACAGTCATCCTAATTCCAAGGATAAGCTGCAAACAGTGACATCTAGTGACAGAACACAGCATTACTCATCTTAATATAAAAGGAAAAGATGGGGGGGGCAAATTAATTTAACAAAACAGACAAGCTTCCCAAAATTATCTAGGATAGTGTGCAACAAGAAGAATCATAATACAGATAATTAAGATTCAAATCCACTCTCATTTGCTACCAGAGAATCTACTCTCAGAGGAACACCTCAGAAACAACAAAACCCAGTGCTCCATGGGCTTGTGAGTTTGGGTGTGGTTGGCACCCTATGTGCAATGCACCACCACTCACTCTGGGCTACCTTGGTGCCCCCCCCCCCAAGTGGAGTTATGGGGCTGTTGAAATCAGCATTATTCCCTATGGGGGGAAATGGAAAAACATGCAAACTTCAGAAATTCTTTTAAAATCACTCCTTTCACCAATTTATTTGAAATCTGGATGGTAGCAGGCACCCATTGGAGTACTATGACATGACCCACTCTTATGTCTCTGAAACCCCATTTTCTGCCCTGAATCTGCCCCAAAGACATGCCAACTTCAAAAATCATTTAACAATCACCCCTTTGCCCAATTTCTTTGAAGTTTGGGTGGTAGCTTCTACCCATTGGGCACTACCACCCAACCCACTTTGGCCACAAAATGGAGGTCTGAATCTCTGAATTTTTCAGATCCAAATCGGGAGTGATTTTTTTTGTACCCAAATCTGGGCAATTGAAGACAGGGGTGATTTGTTTTGTCTACAAATCACCTGAATTGGCCTGATTTGGGTACAAATCATTTTGTACCTGAATCATTTTGCACATCCCTAGTAAGCTTTTCCAAGGCTTCCCCCTTTACAAGTATGGCCCTCAAGATGGCTCGCAAGCAGGGGACTTGGCTTAACTTGCCACCAGACCGAGCCCCCACCTGTCCAGTTCTGTGAGAGACAGAGGCTTCATGCCCAGCTGGCTCAAGGGCGATCTGGCTCGAGGGTGAACTGGTTTGCACATCCCTACCCAGCCCCAGCTGTAAGTGGCCAGGGCTGGGAGACAAAATAATGGGGCTAAGAGAGTGCTGAGTCTCTTAACCCTGTTTAAGAGGGTGGCTGGCTTGGTGGGTTTGCCGCTGAGGTGTCTCTGGGACTGGGCACGAGCCCGGCAGTTCTCACATGTGGGCAAGACTGGGCTTGACTCCGGTTTTACCTGCATGTGATAACAGCCTCACTGAATCAGACAGTTGGTCCATCTAGCTCAGTATTGTCTAAACAGACTGGCTGCGGCTTCTCCACGGTTGCGGTCAAGAGTCTCTCTCAGCCCTATCTTGGAGATGCTGCCAGGTAGGGAACCTTTATGCAAGTGCTCTTCCCAGAACAGCCCCATCTCTTCAGGGGAATATTCTATAGAGCTCACGCATGTAGTCTCCCATTGAAATGCAAACCAGGGTGGAGTCTGCTTAGCAAATAGGACAATTTCATGCTTACTACCACAAGACCAGCTCTCCTCCCTTTGAAACATGTCGCCTTAGCTTAAAGCTTAAATTTAACTTAAAGCTGAGTTGATTGTTCACTGCAGACAAGAGGACAAAAAGGCCTCCATTAACCCTTATTGTACAACTATTTCCAGTTATACATGCATAAAAGGCCTATATTAGCTCAGTTTAACATCATTTAAAATACAGAAAGAAGTTGTGTATTTATCACTTTTAATGAACTAGGCAGTGTTTTTCTTCCCACTTTGCTCCTTCACTTCAATTGACTTTAGATAATTTACTTTAGCCAATTATTGGATGGTTTTTTTTACAGCATTTAGGGTAGATTACATGAACATTTTTGGATTTAACAATGAAACTCATTAATCAATGTTAACTAGTGTATGCTAAAAATCCTTATTTATAAAATGATGGGAGCCAGATATACTGGCTGTTTAAAAGACATCAAATAATTTAGCCCTAAAATGTGTTCTGCTTTAAAAAGGTTGTCTACTGAAGAATAGCTTCTAAGATAGAGATTTAATTGAAAAATATTAAAACTATCCTTCTATGCCTAGGAACTTGAAGAAAGGAAAAAAACTTAAGCCAGTATGACTAACACCACTTTGTTATGCTTAATAGCATGTATTAGCAGGCTTTTCCCTCCACAGAGCTCAGGACAGCATATGTAGGGCTAGCCTATTTTATTTTCACCATAGCACTGTGAGGTAGGCCAGGCTGCAAGATAGTGAGCAGCTAGGGCTGGCCTTATGGTTGGACAAGCTGAGCAGTTACCCAGGAGCTTACCTAAATGGGATACTAAGTAGGGTGTGCACGAAACTGGCTGGTCTGGTTCTGTTAGAGGTTGGACCGGACCCGAACCAAACCGGTCCAGTTCGGTCCGGCACCCCCTTGAATGCGCCCCCCCGTTCGGTTCAGTCTGGGGGGATTCACAAACATTTTTCTTTCTTTTTTTAATTACAAAAAGAAATTTGTTTACTTACCCCCTTTGGGGGAGTTGTTGGAGGCAGCGGGGGTGGTGGTCCATGAAGGTTCCCCCTCCCCCCGCTGGCCATGCCATCCGTCATGCCCATGCCATCCGACTGGCTGGCTCTTCGGCCCGTTCAGGCCTCCCCCCTCCGGCACAGCGGCCATTTTGGAGACCGCCGCGCCTGCGTAATGGGCGTTTGTGTGGCCTAGGTTGGGAGATGTCCAGTCTGGGGTCGGACCAAACAGAGGATGGTTTGGTTCGACCCCCGAACAGTTGAACCAAACTGGTTTTACGTCGAATATGGATGTTGAACCTCTTTGCACATCCCTAATACTAAGCTGAGCAAGAGGGGAGAAAACTGAAGAAACAGCTTCAGAAGGCCTGAGAGACTTCACTGGGATCCCAGAACCTTAGCAGAAGAGCATTGGCAGCAAAGCAGCTCATTACTGCCTAGTTTGACTACCTCCCTCCAGATCCGATATTGCTGCCTCCATCAGAACTTGTCCCTTGACCGTTTGGGACCAAGCATCTTTTTCAGACCCACTCAGACTGACAGTCAACTTCCTTCCCCTACCCTGTACTAGAATCTTACCAAAGCCCAGTAGGATCCATGGCAATGTGGCACACCCAGCAAACAGCTACAGCATTCCCAGCCTCTGCTATCTCTAAATGATCATAGAGACCCAATAGTTGCCAGACTATGCTGAAATTGCTCTCTGGAATTGAGATTTTGTCAGCCAAGATCTGCTGAAAACACAAGTGAGCGGTCCCCCCAAACTTTAATCCTTTCACAAAGGTTTTTGAAAATCATGGCAGAAATCAATAGAAGGGATAAAGTCCTTTATCCAATGCTTACCAGAGACAGCCGGAGCCTATCATTCAATTAAGCTTTATAGACCGAGTTTTAAAAACAATATAGGAACATATGCTAACTTCGTTTGCCCCTGCTAACTTGGCAAAGAGGCACCTTTTAACATGGTGATTCTCTTTATTTAGCAGGGGGAGAATAACTGGCCCTATCCACTCCCAGCACAGTACCTCCAGAGACTGTTGCTGTATCTTGTGTTTCTTTTTAGATTATGAGCCCTTTGGGGACAGGGATCCATCTTATTTATGCATTATTTCTCTGTGTAAACCACCCTGAGCCATTTTTGGAAGGGTGGTATAGAAACTGAATTAACAACAACAAAAACAACATAGGCGAGCTTGCAGTTACTCTCCATTTATAATAAATAATCATAATCATAAAAAACAAGGCACAGTCAAGGTAGCCACTATTAGATGTTGTTGTCATGGTACCAAACTCCTGCCAGATGCATGCACATCTCGTCCCGACTTTCTCAATGCACGCTGAGCATCTGCTTTGCATGCAGAAGGTCCCAGGTTCAATCCCTGGCAGCATTTTCAGCTAGGGCCGAAGATACTAGGGCTTCATCTAGGGCTGTGAGAGACTCCTGCCAGCAACCTTGGAGAACTGCTACCCAATGAGTGTAAACAATACTGAGCTGAGTGGACCAATGATCTGGCTCAGAATAAGGTAGGGATGTGCATGAGCCAGTTCAGTGCGTGCCTCTTTTGGGAAGCGTTGAACTGGGCGCTTGCAGCCGAAGCGGTTCAGCGGGCAGGGCATGGTTCTCTTAAGAAGTGGGTAAGCCCTACCTGCTCCATGGCCGCCCCACCACTTTTCTGGGCATGGTGCTTGCTCTAGCAAAGGCCAGAGTGAGAAAGTTTCTGAGTTACCTGCAGCAGCTGCGATAATGTTCCCTGCAACTGGCGCATACGGAGCAGGTAAGGTCCTGCTTATCTGCTTCTTAAGAGAACCGCCCCCCCCGCCCACTCCTACATGAGCCATTCATGCAAATCCCTAGAATAAGGCAGCTTCCTATATTTCTAAGTGTATGAACACATCAAGCTCACTGTTTTGCAGCATGTTTTTCATGTGTACATGTTCACCAGAAATGATTGCGGGGAGAATATTATTATTATTATTTCTTGTTTGCACTGTCCGACAGGTGTTATTGACTGGCTTGTTTTATCCAGACATCGAGTCCTCCCCAAGGACCTGGGATGGCTGAATTTTATTATCAATATTGTTGTCGTTATTATAGACATCATCGCGAAATATAGCCTGTTCCCAGTAAAGTTGTTTTTTGTAGACGGCTGATGGTGATTTCTGTAGCCCCTATGGTGTTGAGGTGTTCTTCAAGGTGTTTTGGAATTGCACCTAGGGCACCAATTACTACTGGGATTATTTTGGTCTTCTTCTGCTACAGCCTTTCAATTTCAGTTTGTAGATCTTTGTATTTTGTGATTTTTTTTTCTATTTCTTTTTCTTCTATTCTGCTATCCCCTGGTATTGCTAAGTCTATTATTTTGACTTGTTTTTCTTTCTTCTCAACTAGATATTATCATTATCATTATTATTAAAATCACCAGTGACAAACCTTATGTGCATTGTATTGTGTACGAAATATGAAAAAGTGAAAAGCTTGAAGTGCTGGTCTTGACCATCAAAGCCCTATCTGGGGCATCTGTCAGTCTTCATTTGCCCATGTTAATCGGCCAGGATCCTCAGATCTCCACCTCAGGCCAGTAGCGGTCAGTGTGGGTGCCGCCGGGGGTGGGGATGGTGAGAGGCACCTTTAAGCATAAATTAGAAGGTGCTTCCCTCCATCAGGGAACAGCAAAAAGCTGCTCTGAGCTGCAGTGCACTGCCCAGCACTCACCTGGATTCCGTGGAGCCGATCCCCTGCTGGTGGCCAGGTGAGTGGTGGAGCCGACCCCCCGCCGCAGGGTGGTGCGCTGTGTGGTGCGCTGCTGCTCGGAGTAGCTTAGTGAGGTCCCTCCCCCAGTGCCACACGCACCGGCTGCTACTGCCTCTGGCCCTGCTCTCAGCCTCACCACTGACACATATTTGGTTGGCAGGGACCAGGAACCAGGGCCTATCAATAGCAGCCCCTGTCTTTGGAATGTCTCCTTTCAAGGCACTTCATCAGCCTCCATCCTTGGTGTTTTAGAAAAAACCCTCAAAAACCTCCTTTTTAAAAGAAGCATTTAAAAACTGGTTTTAATTGAGCTTGAAGCTTCAGCCAGTTTTAGTCCTCCTGTCTGCCATTTTATCTGGCTGCTGTTTTGGTTCTATGCTTTTTTATTATTGTCATTTTACTGGGGGGTGAGGCCGTAGCTCAGTGCAAGAGCATCTGCTTGACACGCAGAAGGTCCCAGGTTCACTTCCTGGCATCTTCAGGGAGGGCAGGGGAAGATTCCTACCTGAAAGTTGGGACGGCCACTACCAGTCGGAGCAGACAATAATACTCTGCTAGATACAGGGGCGTAGCTAGGGGAGAGGGGGCCTGTGTTCATCCCTCTCCCTGGTAGCCCCCTAGAGTGAGGGAGACAATGAAGAAAATAGGGAGGGAGGGATCTGGAGGGCCTTCAGGAGCTGGGGGCCCGTGTTCTTTGAACCCTTTCGCTCAATTATAGCTATGCCCCTGGCTAGATAGGTCAATGGTTTGGCAGCTTTCTATGGTTCCTATGGGTTTTCATTGTAAGACCCCCTGAGCAGCCGTGTGCTAGAGCGGTCGGGTGGAAATAAATGCATGCATGCAATAAGCAAACAAGCTTATGGGGCTGCAAAGATGGTCTGGTTCCCTGGTGGTGGCAGTGTTGTCAAGTTGCAGAGAAAAGGAATAAGCAAGGGAGGCCACCCCAAACTGAAGTAGCCCTTGGGAAATGTACATTTTTTAAAATGTTTCCAGTAAAATGTACATCTTTACCAGATGTACAAATGCAGTGACACCTCTACTTTTCCATGGTTGAAGCTCAGGTCTTTCCTTATTTATTTATATTTTTCTATGTAAACCGCTCAGGGAGCTTTTGTTGAAAAGCAGTATATAAATATTCATAGTAGTATTTGTAGTACTATATAAGTATTTGTTGTCATTGTCATCACTGTAGATCTGCTCAGGAGACCTGTATTATTATTATTTATTTAAAATATTTATACCCCACCCCTCCAGTGCACTACTGCTTGGGGCGGCTCCCAACACAGATACCATAGAAGTAATAAAATTAATTAATTATTTTAAAGTCAGATTGAAAACCACAATCATCAGGTTCAAATTAAAACTGAAAATTATAAAAAGCTAAAGAAGCTAAAGAACATACCAGATATAACAAAACAACAATGGAGCATTAAAAAGCCTCCTTTAAAAGTTGTGTTTTGAGATGTTTTTTAAAAAACACTGAGGGAGGGAGAATGGCGAAACTCTTCAGCGAGGGCGTTCCAAAGCCATGGGGCCACAACCGAAAAGGCCCTGTCTCTAGTCCCCCCCAAATGGATCTCTGTTAGTGGCAGGGTCATGATCAGGGCCTGAGATTATGAGCAGAGGGTCCTGGCAGATTCATATGGGTGAATGACAGGTACCCTGGCCCCAAGCCACGTAGGGCTTTAAAAGTCAATACCAGCACCTTGAATCTAACCCGGAAGCGGTCCAGTAGCCAATGAAGCTGATGCAGGATGGGTGTAATACTCGTGAAGCGACTTGCATCCATGAGCATCCTTTTGGCGGCATTCTGAACCAGCTGAAGCTTCCAAACAGTCTTCAAGGGCAGCCCCACGTAGAGCACATTGCAGTAGTCCAATCTGGATGTTACCAACGCATGAGTGACTGAGGTCAGGTCTGACTTCTCCAAGTAGGGTTGCAGCTGGTGCACCAGCCGTAGTTGGTAAAAGGCGCTACTACACACCACCACCACCTGCGCCTCCATGGACAGTGTTGGGTGCAGAAGGACCCCCAAGTTGAGGACATTGTCTTTCAGAGGGAGTGTGACCCCTTCCAAGACCAGATTTACCTCCTTACTTGGATGATCAGTTCTACCAACCCAGAGCACTTCCATCTTATCTGGATTGAGTTTCAACTTGTTTGCCACCATCCAGTCCAGTACAGCTTCCAAGCACTGGTTCAGAGCATCCACTGCCTTCCTGGTGCTCTACTTGTGCTAATGTCTGGGCAATGTCTTTGATTTAACATTCAGTCTGCAAACTGCACTACATCCATGCAAAACATTATTATTGTTGCTTTTGTTAGTGTAGGAGGCTCTAGAACTAGTACTTGGCTTGGGTGGCATGTTGTGGCTTGCTGGGATTTGTAACAATGGGAAATGTAAAAAAAAATGTTTACATACCAGCCGCTGATGTTTGTAATGGCTGAGTCAAGTGGATGGCAAGCCTGGAACCAGGGCGAGAAAGGAAATAGCTGTGTTAGGCTCTATGGTAGGACACACGCCTTGTAGCCGGGACTCAACATTTCCATGAGAATCACTATTAATGCAAAGTGTGCTGGCTGTTTGCTATGGCCCACCAATCACAAGCATTGTTTTCACCACTCTGGTGCTTTGTTCCGCTTTCAGTAAGTGGTGGGATGTCAGTCACATTGAAATGAGACGAAACCCTGAATTTTTCATATTAATTAAAGTTCAATGGATTCCTTATAAAGAATAGATGAAAGGAGCAGCCAGTGACAAGGGAGTCATGGAGCTAGCTTTTCTGAAGATTAGCTAAAGCTGCTGTGAACTTCCTGCCTGGTTCACTCGAAGGCTTCCTGGTTGCTGGGTTTTTGTCTTTGCTATTTCAGCTGATTGAGAAACATGGCTTTACACAGTACCATAAGATTTAGCATTCCCGCAAAGGGAGGAGATAGAAATGATACAAATTTTGTTGTTTAAAATACAATGGCCAACATAGGCTGTTGCACTACCTAGCTTCACTAAGTCTGGTTGTGTTCCAGTCTAGTGTTGTGCTGGCACAAAGCTGTTTAAGGACATAAGAACAGCCCTGCTGGTTCAGGCCCATCCTGTTTCACACAGTGGCCCACCAGATGCCGCTGGAAGCCACAGGCAGGAGTTGAGGGCATGACTTCTCTCTTGCTGATACTCCCCTGCAAGTGGTACTCAGGGGCATCCTGCCTTTGAGGCTGGAGGTGGCCTATAGTTCTCAGACTAGTAGCCGTTGATAGACTTCTCCTCCATGAAGTTATCCAAACCTCTCTTAAAGCCTTCCAGGTTGTTGGCTGTCACCACATCTTGTGGCAGAGAATTCCACAAGTTGATTATGCGTTGTATGAAAAAGTACTTCCGTTTGCTGGTCCTAAATTTCCCGGCAATCAATTTCATGGGATGACCCCTGGTTCTAGTATTATGGGAGAGGGAGAAGAATTTCTCTCTATCCACTTTCTCCACACCATGCATGATTTTATAGACCTCTATCATGTCTCCCCTCAGTCGTCTTTTTTCTAAACTAAATATCCCCAGGTGTTGTAGCCTTGCCTCATAAGAAAGGTGCTCTAGGCCCCTGATCATCTTGGTTGCCCTCTTCTGCACCTTTTCCAGTTCTACAATGTCCTTTTTTAGATGTGGTGACCAGAATTGTACACAGTACTCCAGGTGTGGCTGCACCATCATTTTGTATAAGGGCATAATAATATTAGCAGTTTTCTTTTCAATCCCCTTCCTAATAATCCTTAGCATGGAATTGGCCTTTTTTTTTTTTAACAGCTGCCACACATTGAGTCAACACTTTCAACGAGCTGTCCACCACGGCCCCAAGATCCCTCTCCTGGTCAGTCACCGACAGCTCAGATCTCATCAGCGTATACTTGAAGTTGGGTTTTTTTGTTCCAATGTGCATCACTTTACACTTGCCAACATTGAACTGCATTTGCCACTTTGTCGCCCACTCTCCCAGTTTGGAGAGATCCTTTTGGAGCTCCTCACAATCTGTTTTGGTTTTCACTACCTGAAAGAGTTTGGTAACATCTGCAAATCTGGCCACCTCGCTGCTTATTCCTACTTCTAGATCATTTATGAATAAATTTAAAAGCACCAGTCCCAGAACAGATCCCTTCCCTCCATTGTGAAAATTCTTCATTTATACCTACCCTCTGTTTCCTCATGAGTCTTTGATAAGGAACTTTGTCAAAAGCTTTTTGGAAGTCCAGGTATACCAGGTCAACTGGATCGCTTTGATCCACACACTTGTTGACACTCTCAAAGAACTCCAAAAGATTGGTGAGGCAAGATTTACCTTTGCAGAAGCCATGCTGGCTCACTCCCAGCAGGGCCTGTTCTCCTATGTGCTTTACAATTTTATCCTTGAGGATGCTTTCCATCAATTTGCTTGGGATGGATGTTAAGCTAACCGGCCTGTAATTTCCCGGATCACCCCTGGATCCCTTTTTGAATATCGGTATTATATTTGCTACTTTCCAGTCCTCCGGTACAGAGTCTGATTGCAGGGATAAGTTATATATTTTATCAAGGAGGTCGGCAATTTCATTTGAGTTTTTGAGGACTCTTGGATGGATGCCATCCGGCCCTGGCGATTTGCTAATTTTCAGTTTTTCCAGATCTCTTGTCACTTCTATTCAACTCAGTTCTTTAGCCTCCATCCCTGAAAAGCCTGTTTCAGGAACAGGGATATGCTCTGTATCCTCTGCCACGAAGACAGACGCAAAGAACTCATTTAGCTTCTCTGCAACCTCCATATCTTCCTTAATAATTCCTTTCACTCCCTCATTATCCAACAGTCCAACCTCCTCCCTGGCAGGTTTCCTGCATCTGATGTATTTAAAGAAGTTTTTGTTATTCCCCTTGATGCTTTTAGTTAAATGTTCCTCAAACTCTTTTTGCCTCCTGTATTGTCACCTTGCATTTCTTTTGCCAGAGTTTGTATTCCTTTCTGTTCTCTTCATTTGGACAGGCCTTCCAATTTCGGAAGGAAGTCTTCTTTCCTTTTATGGCTTCCTTGATGTTATCTTTTAGCCATGCTGGCATCCTCCTGGACTTAGTGGTACCTCTCCTCCTTTTGGGTATACAATCTAACTGGGCTGTTTGCACTTACGCTACAAGGTGCACAACCTGTGGCATGCCTCAAACGTTTTGCAGGGAACTTTTATACAAGAGTGCAAGAGTACAATTCCAAGCATCCCTGTGATATCATGTTGCTACACCATCTTCTTGAACTAGCACAAAGTTGCTGCTAACACAAACACAACATTAGTCAGGATATCAGCCAGCACTAAGCTACAAAATTGCTCACTTTTTCTTTTAAAAGCTAGGGGAACCACTAATATATCGGTGGTTTCAAACTGCTGACAGATACATATGTAGCTTAATCCAGCTGTATCAAGGCACACAACTGCATGCTGTATTAATAAAATGATGCACAAAATGAAAGTTTTTTGCTGCGTTTTATCAATGTGCATTAATAATATAGGCTCAAATGCTCCAAAGAAGTGGAAAGCTTCATATAAGATCTGGATGGTTTTCTTCTTCTTGTTGTTTTTTTTTAAAAAATTCCAATTGTATGAGCTCCACCTTAGGGGAAAAACCTGGATAATATGGAACCCTAAAATCCAGAAGGGATGTGGAGAAAGTGGTTGAGATCCTGGTTAAATCAATCAACCAAAGTCCAGTTCGTCTACATTTAACTTGTCCTTTTACTTTCAGTGGAATTTCCATTGAGTGGTTTAGTCAGGATGTCACCCACTGTTTGAGAGAATTCTTTGATGTTTCTCCTTGAAAGGAACCCTTAAATTCTCTTTCCAATTTCACATTGGAAAAATTTGGGTTCCAGACCTAAAATCCAGTGAGCAGATGTGGGAGATTTTAGAAATATTCCTAGGAAGACCAATCCATGGAAAGCACCTCTTTCCTGCTCCTAAAACTCTACTTCCTGAAGCAGTTTTGTAACTCTGCTAATTTATTTGGTTTTTGCATTGCTTTTTTAAAAAGCCAAGAGTGAATGTATAAATGGATAAACATGTATTGGTGCCTGAACACTGAACAGAAGACAGGCAACCCCTTCAAAGCAAGGGGGACGGAGGGCAAGGAATGATGGTTGAGTCAGTATTCAATTTGCTGATATGAACTGCACAAGCCAGGAAGAAGACAGACTCACACAGCAGGTGAAGATCCTGAGCTAATCTCTTTCTTTAGATTCCTGCTATTAACTGGGGAATTTCCACAGGCCCAATTTGGCTTTGGGCCAGTAATTACCAGTGAAAACAAAGAATGGTCAGAATAACGCCCACCCCTTAAACTACAAGTTCTAAAGTGTTTCATAATTGCTTGCCCTTGACCCTCCCAGCTCCTGACCTGGTAGATGCTGCTGCATCAGCTACCTCCACCCACCATGTGGTTATTGTCACCTCTTTCTTCCCCTTCTCCCCATCCTCCTTCTCATCATCCCTTCTCCCAATTTCCTTCTCCTTGGAAGCAAGAGAGAGGGTATGAAGACTCTCTCTCCACCCCTGCTCCCTGGTGTCATGGCATGTTGCAGATGCCAGAAAGATGCTACTGTCACTGCAGCAAGGTAAATGGGTGTAATGATCAAAAGATACAAAACCCATCCTCTAGCTGTGTCCCAGGAATGTTGCCAACATCCACTTTTTAATATGAGCCGATTCAGTCTTCTAAGGGAATATTCTGGGAGAGTAAAGAGGAAAAAAGAAAGGCTTGAGAAGCCTTAGGCCTTCAAGAGAGTGTTTCGTTTTAGAATGTGAGCCCTTTGGGGACAGGAAGCCATCTTATTTATTTATTGTTTCTCTTTGTAAACCGCCATAAGCTATTTTTGGAAGGGCGGTATAGAAATTGAAATAACAACAACAACAACAACAACAACCCCCAGTGAGGCACTACCTTGGCGTGGTTGTGGGGCTTGTGTGGTCTGAGGAAGGTGAGAGCTGTGCCAGAGGTCCAACCATACTGGACAGGTCTCACCAGAGGAGCCAGACAAAGAGTGCCTCTCCCATCAACAATATGGTGAGACGTAACTTTAATAAATCTATACTGGATCGGTCGTTGCCCGGGTCAACAAGGACCGCGCCAGGTGCTATAGTCCCTAGACATCTGGTGGCAAGTGGGCAACAGGACTCAGGATCTTCAGTTGAGCAACCAGGGCTGGAGACTGCAAGGTTACTGGAAGACACGTCGCTTAACCGAAAAAAATATACGAAAAATGCCAACAAGGAAATAATGATCTGCTATTACAAGTCTAGTCCAACTAGAAGAGGTTATTTAAAAAGAATGTACCAAATTTGAAAAGAGAAGCATCCAGATACAGAAATAACAGAACAAAGGCTAGCAGACCAGAGAAGATACTGTACATAATAAGAAATAAATATTCACAGGAGTTGAGCTGGAAGAACTGCAAAGAGCAACACAGGCTCAAGATATGGAAGAAGAATTACCATCAATTGAAGAAGTTGCTCAGGCGCAGGTGAAGGAGGTGTTGGAAAACAAGGATGCCACTGTTACTGAACTGTTTCAAAATCAAAACCAGGCAACCGCCCCTTTGCCTTCACCTCAAAAACCCAAATGCCGTTTAACAGAAAAGCAACAAGAACTAAAGCAAAAAATAACTGAGCACATGAACCAAACAACCACCAGGGTTTGACTTCCAGCTCTAAAAACAGTTGCCAAAAAACAACTTGCTCAGGCATTAAAAGATGTCAATGCTGCACTTGCAGAAATAACAACCAATAATTTGCAAGAAACAAACCAACTAATGTACAGTGCAGCAACAATAACAACACAAGAGCTCGGATATAAGATCAGTGGACCTGTAAAAAAAGAAAATAGTACATCACCTAAATGGAAGATTAGATTAGAAAATAAAATCTCCAGGTTTAGATCAGATGCTGGTAAATTGAAAGATATGAAAGACAAGAAGCTGAAGAATGAAAACACCAAACAGTATCTGATCCAAAAATACCACCTAGATTCAAGGAAAATTAGAGAAGTCCTGGAAATAATAAAGCAGCAAATAACAGCAGTGTCAAAGAAGATTAGCAGGTATGAAGCCAGAATTACACAACACAGGCAGAACCTCCAATTCCAGTCGAATCAGAGACGTTTCTACCAAAGTATAGAAGGAGAAACTGCAAGAAACCTAGAAACACCAAATAAAGAAGAAACAGTGCAATTCTGGGGAAAATTATGGGACAATCTTATAATAAAAAAGCAGGCTGGATGAAAGAGGTCAAAAAATGTAACCAACAAATGCAAGAGCTAATAATAACACCAGAATTAATAAGTGAAAGAGCAAAGAAAATTAAAAACTGGACTGCGCCAGGCGACGATGAACTGCATGGCTTTTGGCTTAAACACCTAACAAGCCTTCATAAACAACTATCAAAACAGTTCAATCACATTTTGCAAGGAGGTGAATATTGAACAATGGCTAACAACTGGGAAAACTCATCTCATCATGAAAGACCCAGCAAAAGGTGCAGTTCCAAGTAATTATAGACTGATAACCTGCCTGCCAACCATGTTCAAATTATTAACTGGAATAATAGCAGATGAAGTGATGCAACACTTATTAATTAACAAACAGCTTCCAGTTGAACAGAAAGGAAATTGCCCAAACACCAGAGGCACAAAAGACCAGCTGCTGATGGACAAAATGATTTTAGAAAACTGCAAGAGAAGAAAAACAAATCTAAGTGTTGCATGTATTGACTACAAGAAAGCCTTAGATTCATTGCCTCACACATGGATACTAAAATGTTTAGAAACAACTGGTGTCAGCAAAAACATTCAGATATTTATAAAAAAAGCAATGAGCATGTGGAGTACACAGTTAACAATCAATGGCGAGACACTTGGACAGGTTAGCATTAGAAGAGATATTTTCCAAGGGGACTCACTATCCCCTCTGTTGTTTGTAATCGCCATGACCCCACTTTCACAAATATTAAACAAAACAGGCCTCGGATACAAAACATCTAAAACATCAAGTAAAATCAACCATCTGCTGTACATGGATGATCTGAAGTTGTATGGAAAGTCCCAGTCAGAAATCGAATCACTGCTGTCCGTATATTCAGTAGCGATATAGCAATGGAGTTTGGACTAGACAAGTGTGCTGCATTAATAATGAACAGAGGGAAAATAACAAAAACAGAAGGAATTGAACTGCCCAATGGAAGCAAGATCAAGAACCTGGAAGAGAAAGAACCTTACAAATACTTGGGCATTCTCCAGGCTGATAACATCGCACACACTGAAGTTAAAAGAAAAATTGGAAGTGAATACATCAGGAGAGTTCGAAAAATCCTCAAGTCCAAACTCAATGGCGGGAACACCATACAAGCCATAAACACCTGGGCTATACCTGTTATCAGATACACTGCAGGAATAATAGACTGGACCCAGGCAGAGCTAGAGACGCTAGATCGTAAGACCAGGAAAATCATGACCATCAATCATGCTCTGCACCCCCGCAGTGATGTAGATAGGCTCTACCTCCCTCGCAGCTCAAGTGGAAGAGGAATGCTGCAAGTTCATCAAACAGTAGAGGAGGAGAAAAGAGGCCTTGAAGAATATATAAGGGACAGTGAAGAAGATGCACTTCAAATGGTCAATAATGAGAAACTATTCAACACCAATGAAACAAAGCAGGCCTACAAAAAAGAACAAGTCAAGAACCAAGCAGAACAATGGAAAAATAAGCCACTGCATGGTCAATATTTGCACAATATAAGTGGAAAATCAGACATCACCAAGACCTGGCAATGGCTTAAGAACGGCAACTTGAAGAAAGAAACAGAGGGTTTAATACTGGCTGCACAAGAACAGGCACTAAGAACAAATGCAATAAGAGCAAAAGTCAAAAAATCCACAACAAACAGCAAGTGCTGCCTTTGTAAAGAAGCAGATGAAACCGTGGACCACCTAATCAGTTGTAAAAAGATTGCACAGACTGACTACAAACAAAGGCATGACAAAGTAGCAGGGATGATACACTGGAACATCTGCAAAAAATACAAGCTACCTGTAGCCAAAAATTGGTGGGACCATAAAATTGAAAAAGTTGAAGAAAATGAAGATGTAAAAATATTATGGGACTTCCGACTACAAACAGACAAACATCTGCCACACAATACACCAGATATCACTATAGTCGAGAAGAAAGAAAAACAAGTCAAAATAATCGACATAGCAATACCAGGGGATAGCAGAATAGAAGAAAAAGAAATAGAAAAAATCACCAAATACAAAGATCTACAAATTGAAATTGAAAGGCTGTGTCAGAAAAAGACCAAAATAATCCCAGTGGTAATTGGCTCCCTGGGTGCAGTTCCAAAAGACCTTTAAGAGCACCTCAACACCATAGGGGCCACAGAAATCACCATCAGCCAATTACAAAAAGCAGCTTTACTGGGAACAGCCTATATTCTGCGACGATATCTATAGTAACAGCAACAACATTGACAATAAAATTCAGCCATCCCAGGTCCTTGGGAAGGACTCGATGTCTGGATAAAACAAACCAGTCAATAACACCTGCCTGACTGTGTAAAATAAATAATAATAATAATAATAATAATAATAATAATAATAATAATAATTACAAAAAGCAACTTTACTGGGAACAGCCTATATTCTGCGATGATATCTATAACAACAGCAACAACATAGACAATAAAATTCAGCCATCCCAGGTCCTTGGGAAGGACTCAATGTTTGGATAAAACAAACCAGTCAATAACACCTGTCTGACTGTGTAAATAAATAAATAAATAAATAATAATAGTGTGTGACT
The DNA here is from genome assembly GCF_027244095.1 of Hemicordylus capensis. NCBI lineage: Eukaryota > Metazoa > Chordata > Lepidosauria > Squamata > Cordylidae > Hemicordylus > Hemicordylus capensis. The sequence continues at coordinate 249,041,430 of NC_069661.1, forward strand.
AGGGCAGGACCCAATAAGGAGTGACACTCTGTAACAGCAACAAGAATTTTATTAATAACTGGATGATCAGGAAAAGTATAGAGGCAAGCGCTTAAACAAAAATAAATTCCCTGACGCGTCTAGCTAAACTGGTTCTTATGCTTCCTATTTACTTCCAGGTAAGGGACCTAGTTGATTCCCAGCCCAAGGCTGTTAGTCTCCCCTTTCCCTACAGCAGCTGCTGATCAAACCTCATTCTGAGGCCTCCAGGGAAGAATTGAACTCTAACACACCCCTCCCCTACTCCTCTATAGGCTGTTGTCCAGTAAACCCTGCCCCTCACTCTGGATTGGGCCACAAGGATTTGATTCTCCTGGGCTTTCTCCGCTATTTGGAGAAGCCCACCCTCCAAGCAGTTGCTCTAACTGAGGTCTAGTCCTCCCTCAAGCCTGACCACCACTAGAGAGGGATTAAAAACCAAGCCAGGAAGAATTTAGGGGACAGAATAGTCACCTTTATTTTGAAAGCGATCATCACGAGTTGCTGAAATTCACATGGAATGACAAAATGTGGCCAGAATTCTACCCTCGTCTGATTTTAACCTTTGGTCCCAAATACCAATCCTTTCTTTCCAACTCCCTCTTCTTATCAACACATCCCACTGTCTGGACCTCAGCCAGGGAATCTTTTGCAATCAGCCCTTTAGTGCTTTTTGCTTCTCCATGTGCAAAATCTGTAGACAGCTAAATTTAAAGTGTGATTTGAGGGAGAGAGAGAAACCCCTTGCCTTTGGTCTTTTCTGTAGACACTTGTATTTTAAGTCCCAGAGGGCCTTGCTTTGATTGAGCTTAACCCCTTTCCCTAACCAATAAATAAGCTTGGCTGAAGAAAAAAAGCCCCCTTTCAAGCAAAACAAGCATTCCTGTGGGGCTTCGCACTGGCTTATTTGCCGCAGAAACTTCTCATGTACTCAAACCCCTGGATAACTTTTTTCCATGTCTCTTCTCCTATTTTTTTTTAAAGCTGCTTTCTCTCTTTTGTTGAAAGTGTGAATCACAACTATAAAAATAGGGCAAGAAGATACGAGTGAGTCAGTTCCCCGAACAAGTTTCTGGAGCGGCAAATTTTTACAAGAGTTTCCCACCTGCTATGGAACAACTGCACGCAAACAAGCGAGTGATGACAAAACTGAAGTGCAGTTTGCCTGTTTATTTTGGGCAATTGTCAGCCACGGTGGCAGAAATTAAAAACTCATCTCTGTGCCTTTGGGGCTAATTACAGGTTCCATGCTAATGCATGCAACAATGCCCCAAAGCCTTTTTTAAAAAATAAAATAAAAAAGACACTTCAAGAGGAGGGGGGAACTGGAGTGGAGAAGTAATGAGAAAAGGAAAAGGTGCTTTAACCATAAGCACCTAAGCTGAACTCTGGTGGATCATACCAAAGGCCCATCCATTTCAGAGCCTGACCAACATCCCATGCAGTGGAACACCTTATTTGCTGTGCAATTGTGCAGGTGCGGTTTTAAATCGTTGCACAGCTGCCCTGTTATGCAACACCTTGGGATTTGCCTACCACATGTGCAGCAGTCCTGGTGGGTCCCTACTGCTGGCATCCCACTGAGCGGAATTTTGTGCCCTGTCCCCCATAGTAAGCTTTGGAAAGCCTACAAGCAAGATGTGAAGGCAGCTGCCCTCTCCCACAGCAACTTCTAGCAACTAGTAGTGGCTGACATAATACACCTTTTTAAAGTGGATGTAAGGCATCAAGTCTTCACCTGCAGCAGACCCAGAAGCAGAGGTACCATGGTAGTGAACCCTTAGAAGCACTACCATTGTTACCATTTTTATTCTCATGGCCATGAATGGGGAATACTGTGGCCCTTAGTTTAATTAGAATTTAGGAAAAGTAGAATGTAGGATGGAGTAAATGTATAGAACAAGATCAGAATGAAGGGGAGGGGAGGGAATCTGTTTATCTCTAAGGACTGAGATTCCCAACAACCGTTTGGTACTATGCACTGTATGAAGCTGAATGGCTCAGAAGTGTCACCCAATAAATCAGGACCTATACAGGTATCTATCTATCTATCTGTCTATCTATCTATCTATCTGACATGGGGCAAATATTCTCTGAAATTTCTCAGGGGAGAATATTAGGTAGGGAATTCTGAGAATTTTCTACTGAGCTTTCAAATTCAGGGGAAGAAAATGAAGAAACAGCTTGATAGGTAGCAATAGCACTTACATTTATATACCGCTCTATAGCCGGAGCTCTCTAAGCGGTTTACAATGATTTAGCATATTGCCCCCCAACATTCTGGGTACTCATTTTACCAACCTCGGAAGGATGAGTCAACCTTGAGCCCCTGGTCAGGATCGAACTTGTAACCTTCTGGTTACAGGGCGGCAGTTTTACCACTGTGCCACCAGGGGCTCATACCTGTTTATTTTGGGTAACCCAGCTTTTGTTCGAAAACCTCAAGCGAAGGAGAGCCCACTCCCATACAAGGCAGACTGTTCTACTGTCAAACAGCTCTAACAATTTGGAAATTCATCATAAGGTTTAGGCTAAATCTGTTTCCTTGTAATTTCAACCCATTGGTTCCAGTCCTGTCCCTAGGATCAATATTTGTTTTTGCATATATATCCCACTCTTCTGCCAAGGAGCCCAAAGCAACGAACATGGTTATTTTTATCCTCACAACAACCCTGTGAGGTAGGTTAAGTCGAGAGATAAGCAGCTGGCCCATTGTCACACAGTGGGTTTCATGGCTGAATGAGGTCTCCCTGGTTCTAGTCCAACTGTCTTGTGCTGGACACAAGTCACACACAAAATGTGGTGTTTTCCATGTCACAATGTTGGGGTTACTGTTTTTGTCTTTCTTTGTGAGCTTTTCTATGTGTGTGTGTATATCTGTGCTCATTGGTAATTGTATTCTCATATTCATGGACTAGACCTCCTGTTCATTAATGCATCCACTATGCATTAATGTGGATCTACTATGTGGATGCAGGTATGAAGCTTCTGGAATGTGGACATGCAGAAATTAATAAAAAAACAAATTCTTATTTCTGAATCAGGACACATAAATTTGACTGTCTCACAGGAGGCATTTGACCTGAGAAGCTGAGAAGGAAGGGACAGTGTTATCTGGGGCTCCATAACTGGTAATCAACCTTCTATTAATTAGTACAGTTAGCAGGTTCCACAAAATATAACCTGTACATTTGCAAATTAAGCTTCTATATAGGAACGCTTTGTGCCCTGAAGGAATAAGAATTTGGATTTTTCCTGACTGTCAAAAATTTGCTGCGTGAGAATTACTTAAGGACAAATTAACTCTCTTAACAATTCTCTCCTGCTGTATTTGATGAATATTAAAAAAAAAATTAAATTGTCAAATATCCTTTCCCAGTCTGTCTGTCTCTCTGATTACTGAAGAGAAATGGTATACGGCCTGTCTCCCACAACTCCTTTATGATTATTTTATGATGATTTCTTTTATTCTGATAACTAACCAACCTAATTTTCACAAGTTGATGGATTCCGTTGTGTGCTGTGTTTTGTGGCTCTCTTTTAACATGCTTGTTATAACGGGAAACATATTTAGGGTTACAGCAAAGACAAAACAGCTGTGGTCTTTGATAGAGTGACTAGGAAAGCTCTGAGGGGATAAAACGTCTTTCAAAGTCAACTGAAACAAGTGGTCTCAACTAAGTGGAACCCCATGAATGAATAAACGAAAGCTTCTCCCCCACCCCCTCCAAAGACCCATCAGGGCTTTCCATGACTGGTGTTCTTCTTTAGGAGGGGCATGGCAAATGGCATAATGACTTGATTACGCTCACTCTTCCATACCTAGATTTGCTCCTGGAAAGAGAATTCTTTCCAGTGGCATGACCACAATGCTAAGCAAGCTGATCCCTACTCTCACCCTAGCTATTGTTTTGGCCGCATCTACTCCTGTGCCTTTAACAGCAATCTGATGAACGGACAAGTTACCAATGACTTTTCTTCACCCCTTATGTCTTTGCCAGCACATAGAGTTGCCCCACCCATGTCATATGGAGTACATGGAGGTGCCACGCCCATGTCTAGCTGGACTAGATAGGCCTCCTTGGGCCTGACCCAGCAGGGCTGTTCTTATGTTCTTATGGATTTATCCTCAAACTGCTGTTCCAGCACAACAACCCCAGCATAGCATCCCTCTAGTGGCTGTTGCTGGTGTCTCTCTTGTGTTTCTTTTTAGATTGTGAGCCCTTTGGGGACAAGGGTCCATCTTATTTATGCATTATTTATTTTTCTATGTAAACCGCTTTGAGAATTTTGTTGAAGAGCGGTATATAAGTAGTAGTAGTCAGTAGGGGGCAAGGGCAGGATTTGACTCCAGTCACCCCCTCCTAGGGATGACGTCTGCAAGTACACTTGGCCAGCTGCACCAAGCTAGTGCAACCCAGCCAATAAGGGGAAGTTATGATGATGCAGAGTTGGGCTCTGCTGGGTTGGTGGCTATAGGCCACCTCCAGCCTCAGAGGCCTCTCATTACCAGTTGCAGGGGAGCAACAGTAAGGGAGGGGGCATGTCCTCAACTCCTGCCTGTGGCTTCCAGCGGCATCTGGTGGGCCACTGTGCAAACAGGATGCTGGACTGGATGGGACTTGGGCCTGATCCAGCAGGTCTGTTCTTATGTTCTTATGGGTTTATCCTCAAACTGCCGTTCCAGCACAACAACCCACTCATCCAGCTGACATCTGGGAGAGCAGAATGGCTGAGCGCCAGACTTAGCAGAACTAACCAGTCTAAGAGGCTTGCACTAGTACAATACGTTTGCACAAGGACTTTGTTAGTCTGGATGTCAGCCACTGTTGTTGTTGGCTGACATGATGGGCCATCCTCCATCACCAGAAAGCACAGACTGCCTTAAGTGCCTGCCTGCTGAAGGCTGTTTTGTGCAGCAGTCCAGGTGTGGGGAGGGAGGGAGGAGTGATTTTTTGCATCTCTTCCCTCTCTCCCAAAGTGTCTTCCGGGTGTAGAAATATGTTACTTAGGGCCATGCAACCTCCCTCAAGCCCACCATTGCCATTGGGACTTGTGGCACGTAATTTCCAGGAGTCAACACAATGTTTCCGTACTGGCAATCTTGCTAAACTGGCAAGATGAAAGAATGGGATGGGGAAAAGAGGGAAACCAGAACATACAGAGAGTACTGAGTTTGCCTGGTGTGTGTGTGTGTGTGTGTGTGTGTGTGTTTTGTCGTCTTTGAGGCAAGGTTGAGACCTCAAACCTTTGTGTAGAAATAGAGTGCCGTTTCACAAAATACGTCAGCTGTATAACTGAATAATCTAAAACGTATTACTCAGATCTGTGTACCTGGAGACAAGGAGAAATGGAAAGCATCTGGAGCGGCGATACCAACCCAAAACAAATTTTTAAAAACAAAAGCGGGCATTAGGAATTAATATCTTCTGTTGTGTTGTCAAATTGACATTGTCTGCTGGAGGACCCCAGAGCTACAAAATACCCCCACACAAAACCTGTATTCATGAGCCGGAATTGCATTCCTTCCTTGTTCCAGATGATTCAGTCAGGAATACTCCACTTCAAGGACTTGACTGTGACAGAAACACAAGGGAAGCATTCAGAAACTGTCTTTTGTTATTTTTAATAAATGACTCTGACATCCAATGGATTCTTTTCAGTGTCACAAGGCCACTCCCACTTGTTCAAATCGAATTATCCTGGCAAATAATAAATGTCTTAAACAAAAGAGTTGTTATACGAAGATATCACAATGATACCGGAGAACCAATCTCACCTGACAGAAAGAAAAGGCATTGTGGGCTGAAGCAAATTTAACAAACAGAATTGTCAGCTGTGGGACACAGGGTTTGATTCTGATTATACATCTGAAAGCTGAATTTTACAGCAAGGTAAAGGGGAGCCAGATTCTAGGATCATCTTCCACGTCTTACTGTACATCTGTCTTACACTTTTGGGAGGAGAAGTGGTCTTGTGCTAGTGAGCATGAATTGTCCCCTTTGCTAAGCAGGGTCCTCCTTGGTTTGAGACTGCATGTGAATGCTGTAAGATATTCCCCTTAGGGGATGGTGCCATAGCTCAGTGGGAAAGCATCCCCTTGCTTGCATGCAGAAGGTCCCAGTTTCACTCCCTGGCACCTCCAGGTAAGGATGGGAGAGACTCCTGCTTTGAACCCTGGAGAGCTGTTGCCAGTCAATGTTAGGGATGTGCACAGAACCGCTAAGGGAGGTTCAGTTAGAGTTCGAAATGAACCACCCAGTCTGCAAGCTGGTCTGTACAAAGCAGCAGTGGTCCAGTATGAGTTGTTGAACCAGGTCGACCCGGTTCAACCTGGTTTGGATGCTTGAAAAGGGGAATCCAGTAAGGGATTCAGTCTGGGCCAACTGGTGCCTGGTTTGGACCTCTGAAGCCTGATGGCCACGCGCCAACCCTTTTTCAATATCTCCCCCTATGTTTGTAAAGGGGAATCCTTACCAGATTCCCCTTTACAAGCATCCAACCTGGTTGAGCTGGTCCGAATCGGTTCGAGCTGAACTGGGCCCGGTTCAGCCTGAACTCAGTTCAGCTCCCCTTATTGGAGGGCCCGTCCCATTCAAGCTCAAACTGATCAAAGTTCAAGCTTGAACTGAGCCAGTATGACTCAAACCTGGTTTGAGCTCGAACCAGTTCACACACCCCTAGTCAGTGTAGAGTGTAGACAATACTGAGCTAGATGTACCAATGCTCTGGGTCGATATGATGCAGCTTCCTATGTTTCATCATTCACCATAATGGGGAACGCTGCAGTAGTGCTGCTTGCAAAATAAATTGTTCTGAGTCCACAGCAGAGAACATTATGGATGGTGGGCTGCACATCATGTCAGAACCAACAGCAAAATAATCCTGTTCCAATATAACAAACAAAGCTCTCTAAACTAGGACAAAAATATGTACTAAATATACAATAATATGTATCCAAATAATAACTTAAAACATCAGAAGCAGTAAAGTAAGGTAAAATCTCACCAAATATGCCAAGGCAAAATAACTGTTTGTTTGTTTTTAAGATATAAAGAATGAAGCAACCGATACATAATCTACAAAATATATACCATGAGACCCGAGGATTGCTTATAAATATAACAGAAAGAAGACAGTTCAGATCCAAAGAAAATGTGGGCAGTTAGTGATAGATTATTGACCAAATGTCATTGTGGGTGGAGATGATGGGATTTGTGGTCCAACAGCATTTGGAGCCCCTGTTCTAAAGCCACGCAATTATATATACCTACATGCATCTGTGGAATGATCTTGCCAACTTTTGTGTTCATTTCTTCTTCCTCTGGCCAATTTCTCCATCCAGTCACCATTTGACTCCTTTCCATCAAAGGAGGGTTCTGAAGCTTTCAATCCTCTTTTGAGATCTTTGAAAACAGCTTCTAGCTTATGTTATGGATGCGCAAAGTATTATTCAATTACCAGAGAGATTTATTACAGCAAAAGTTAGGGTTGATTAACATTTCTCCTTGCAGTCGGTGCATACATTTGCAGATCACAAAAAGAAAACTGATATCAATTAAGTTAATTTGACTTGTATCCATTTTCAAATGAATTATTTATAATTGATTTAAGAAAGATGAAGTCTCAAAGATCATCAAAATAGCGATAAATTATACCCTTCTAACAAGCGTCTTAACACCCTGTGGCTCTAGGCCTCTTTGTTTTAATTGAAACTAAAGTGCTTCAATTACACATTATAATTAAAAAGTTTCTGGATCGAATGATCAATCTTTGAAAAATGAATGAAGCAAGAACCAAAGCAAAAGAGAGAGAGAGAGAGAGAGAGAGAGAGAGAGAGAGATGTAAAAAATCACCATGTATCTTTAATACATTAGATAATAATGATGAACTCTGTTTTAAATACTAAATTACAGTTAACTAAGTGATAAACATGCTTTTAAAAAATAAAAAGCAAAGTCAAATTATCTGTCCTTAAAACTGAGAGTTTGCTAACTGGTCTTTTATGATTTCATCTCTCCATTTGCTAAAATAATATTGTAGGATTCTCTTACTCCTCTCCTGGTGGAGTTGGAATTCAAGTGAGCCCCTACTGTCCTAAATATTAGACTAGCCTAGCTGGTTAGAGAACTGTCATGGTTTTGGAAGTTTCTGACTGGGGAGAAACATCTAAGTTAAAAGAGTTTGGACAAGGCTGGCAAACTTTCTCAGTAGTCTTCTTTACACATGATGTATATGATGGATTTATTTCTTGTAAGCAGAAATCACCTTGTGGGTAGATTCAGATGAATAGGTCCCCCTGCAACTGCAACATTCAATGACTTCTGAAGTTGCTGTGCATAGGGAATTAAGTGGAAATAGTTCTTCTGAAAAGGTGTAATGCCCAGTGGACTCTGCAGCCAGCCCTTACTGAACAAGCTGTAAAAATCTATCTTGTGCAATGAGCATTGGCCGTGAAGTCTGTTGAGCACTGGACCTAGACTGTTTACCAAACACAAACCACTAGTAGAATTTGGGATGAATATTGTCATTTTGCTGTTCATCTTAATCTTTAATATATTGCACAGTTACCACTCTATCCCCTACCTGGGGGGTTCCAGGGTCCAGGATCACAGCTCCAGGAAGAAAAGTACACGTACTGGATATCTATATGTTTCTCCTGTGGGGCAAATAGAAGGAGACCACTTAAAGCCACAAAATGGCATGGGGGGTCTCTATTTGGTCCCCCATGGCCGCTTTCAGATAAAAAATAATTATGGGTAGGGGTGTGCACGGAACCGCTCCAGGCGGTTTGGTTTCAGTTCTTCCTGGATTCCCCTTTGCAAACACTAGAACTGGTCAAACCGGGCTGAACCGGTTTGATCAAAACCTGGCCTAGTTCGGCTCAAGCTCAGACCAGCACCCCTTTTTGGAGGGCTGGTCTGACTCGAAGCGGTTTGCACACCCCTAGTTATGAGAGATCTATCACATATCTCTTGTATCTCACCTCATTGTGCCATCAAATTTCCTACCTTCAAAGAGTCTGCATAGTGCCTAAACTGCAGCTTCGTGAGGAGCCTGCATGTTTTACTCCAGCTATTGCTCACCTGTTTCACTCCCAGGTATAAAGATAGTTGGGCACCTAAGCATTAAAAGACCATTAAAAGACCAGAGCAACAGTGCACTTGCAAAATGAGCTATTTTGTACATGAAGTTAACTTAATTGTGCCAAAAACTGGGGGATTTGTGCAAGACTGGTATTGCACTATAGCACTCATGTGCAAAAATTCCCATTAAAACAAATGAGGCATGGTGCAACCGTGCAACTGGTGCACCACCACAAACATGCTTGTGGTAGTGCAACACTAGTCTGGAGCATAAACTCCAGACTTAGTGCAACTAGTTAGCCCAACAATTTTGCACTAGCCCAATGTCCTTTCACAAGTATGTCGTAGTAGCTCAGGGGTGCCATCTAGGTGCAGTACCAGCCAGCCTTGTCATCTGACTTCATAAGCCCTTCCAGATCCACTGAGCCCTATATAACCCTAGGCATGCAGTAACTTAATCTGAGCAACTCACTGGAAGTAACTGCTGAACAGACTCCTGCTGTCTCATCTCACCTCCCTGTCTGCTCCAGAATCTGACCACTACTACCTTGGTTCCTGCTGCATCTGCCTAACATTACCAAAAAAAAAAAAAAAAGTCTTGGAACAGCCAAAATTGGAACAGCATGACAGCATGAGGCTCTTTCTGTTGCTCCCCAGCAACTTCTTCAGGGTTGCCAGAACCTAAGGGGTATACTCGTGAGTCAAATGGGCAGTAAGCCAGAATTTGACTTTTTAAAAAGCCAAATCTGGCCACCTAGTGCCATACTGCCTTTGCCCTGAGCATATAGTTGTTGATAGTCCTATCCTCTTCTATGTATTTGTTTAATCCCTCTTTAAAACCATCTAAGCCAGCAGCCATTCCTATATCTTGCATTTTGGGCGGTATAGAAATGTATTAGATAGATAGATAGATAGATAGATAGATAGATAGATAGATAGATAGATAGATAGATAGATGTGTTTATGGCTTTAAAGGTCAACTCTAGCACTTGGAATTGGGTTTGGAAACAAATGGGTGACCAATGAAGATGGGGCATTCTCAGCATTATATGCATTGTGCATCTTGCCCAAGTTAATACTGGCTAATATATGGCACTTTCCAAACAGGTCCACACTGCCCTGGCTCCAAGGAAGGCACTTGGATCAGGCCGCAGAGTAAAAAGGGGAGAGGGGTCCTTGTCACCATGGCCCTCTTTCTTGGGCTTGGAGGTCACTGTGTCAGCCCCTCACAGGAGATCTATGACACACTCTCCTCCTGCCCACTCATTGCTGACCATGTCCCTTTTATAGGCCCCTCTCACATGTTTTGCATCTCCAACCCCCCAGGATTGTGTCGCAACCGTCCTTTATTACCCCCATATTTCCTTTACATATGTCACCTGTGGTGAGCCCTTCCCCTGCCCTCCCTCGGCCCCCACCCTTCATCCGGAGGCACATCACTGTCATCATTATGATGTGCCTTGAGCTCTGCCCCCTTGGGCCTCCTCTCTATAGGATCCTCCTGGCTGCATGTGATGCCTTTGGCCTCTGACCCTTGCTCGTTCCAGGAGGCTCTGATGCGGTTCCGTCGTTCAGACTGCCACCCGCCTCCAGAGCTTCGTTGGCCCATGGAGTCATCGCCGCAGCTGCTCTGGTAAGGCTGGCGGGGGCACCCACTGGAAAAGCACTTTGGAAGCCATGGTTTAATGAGAGGAACAAGCTAACAGTACATCCCAGCTAATTGCAGTGATGCACAGGGAAGGGGCCATTTCTGAGGACCTCCCCATCCCCAGGAAGTGGCTGCATAGCCATCAGGGAGATATTTCTAGGTGGCACACAGGGCTTCCTGGTGAGAAGGGGGTTGGCAAACACTGCCCTTTCTTTGGTGCACTATTTCAGTTGGGAAATACTGTAAGCCTGCTCCTCTTGCTCTTTATGTCAGCCACACTTTTTCACCTCGGAAGTGATTAAAAAAAACCCACTAGTTAAACAAATAATAGCCCTTAAACGATTATTCAGCCATGCACTCTTAGATGGCATAATTCCTTTTAACATTTCCTACTGGGCTTGAAATATTGAGCACTTTTAAAGGAGGTGTGTGTTTGTGTGTGTGTGTGTGTGTGTGTGTGTGTGTGAGAGAGAGAGAGAGAGAGAGAGAGAGAGAGAGAGAGAGAGAGAGAGAACGCGCTTACATATGTGTGTGTGTTTGTGCATGTGCCATTCAAGTCAGCTCTCTACATTTAGCAACAAAAAATTCCTCTCTCGGCTTTCAGCTTATCCCCCCCAAATAGAAAAGATTTTTGATCGTGCCATCACTCTATATTTCAAAAATGGCTTTACTTTAAAACAAAAAGGTACATCATCCTAAGGCTATAGAGCATTAAGCAGGATTGTTACGACAAGAGAAAAAAAGGTGGGATGAGGTGACTTCAAGTATCATATTGCACAATATTTCCAAGTTAAGTCATATTACATTGCAGTGAACTTTTCAGAGCATTGATTATCTGTAGATTCTTGTTAGGGTTGTGGAATACAGTAGCTGCTCATAGGAGTTTAGGGGGGAGGAATTCAAAAACACAAGGTACCGGTATCCTATCCCCCCTCCCACTTATAGCAGTTAAAGAAACCATAGTTGCCACAGACACTTTGACTGAAGTAATTTTTGAGGGGTTCCTTCTCAGGTGAACACAGAAAGCTGCCTTGTACTGAGTCAGAACCTTGGTCCATCTAGCTCAGTACTGTCTACATTGACTGGCAATGGCCAGGAGTGGAGCCAGACTGGTGGCAGCCCATGTGTGGCGGCAGCGGCGGCCCCCTGGCCCCGCCCCCCACGTCTGATGTCAGAGGTGCCCGGCTAGCCATGCCCCTGCATCTGATGTCACACATGGAGGCGTGGTCTCCCTTCCAAATGGGGCCATGTGGCCCTGTTTGGAAAGGAGATCAGCCCAAGCATCCTGGGGCAGTTGGTGCTGGGGTGCTTGGCCCCACAAAATCCGCAATCATGGTGGAACCTGCAATGGAAGCACATGCAGCGCCCTCTGCCATTAAACTCCCAGTACACAAGCTGGGGTTGAACCAACTGAGGAGTGGCAACAGATGGTGAGGATGCTGACGGGGTCCTAGAAATGATGTGCCCACTGTTCAACCATCCACCCTGCATGGGCCAAGAGGGAGCCACGATTTGAAGCTAGAGTTCCGGGTGCTCTTTGTTCCGCTGGAGGGCGGGCTCCAATTAGGCACACATCCTGAAACAGTGACCCTGTGAAATCTCTGTACCCATGGCAGATAATGTCAAAGCACTTGACCAGATACAGCCCACAAGCTGGCTGTAGCTGCATGATCACCCGCATGTAGACCGTAAAAGCGGAAATCCAGTTGTCCCAATTACGTTCAATTGACTTCTACTTACTCCGCTCCTGGTCTCTAGCCTGGTTGCCATTCTTGGGCACAGGCTCTGGCTCCCGGAACATTAGTTGGAAAACATCAATACATTCCCCTGCCAGATCTGCTCCTTAGAGGTGGGAAGAAGGTGATAACCTAGTGATAAAGATACCCACCCCCCACCCAATAAGGATAATTCTCAGACCCAGGCACTGAGGGCAAGGCCACATGTCCAGCACCATGGGAATCAGGCCAACCAGACTAACCGGGAAGGCTGCTACCATGCCAAACCTGTCTACAAGCCCCCCCCCCCCGGGGCCCCATGTTGCCCAACTGGCCTGGCTGGCCAGCCATGACCTTACGGGACACCACTGTGTTGTCGAAATGGCGAACCTGCCAAAGAAGAGGGTAAAAACCTACCCATGGGGGTCTCACCTGTTCCAGGATCCACAGGAGCTTCCATCTCAACTGAAGACAGTATCACAGGCATTGATGTTTCACTTGGTTGCTCAAGGTCCACAGGTTCTGGAAGAGGAGCCAACACAGGATTAGGGACATCACCCTCTTTCTCTAATCTAGACAAGCAAGCAGACAGAGATTGCATTAATTTTGCTCTCTTAGCTGCTTTAGTGTCATGCCTAGGGCATGAAGGAAAGTCAGAAGTACCGCTCCCCCAACATCTCTGCCCCGTGGCAGATGTTGCTTGGCCTATTCCAGTGTCTCCAGGTACAAGATAAATACCCACACCATGCCCATATCGTGCTCATCCTCGGAAGAGGAAATTTGAGAAGGGAGGGGTCTAGAAGGCCTGACTGGTTTGCCCCCTCATTTGCCAGAAGCCTTCTCTGGTGGCATGACCAAGTAAGTGCCCAAGCAATACAGCAAACAAGGAACCAAAGCAATGCCAGGTATATAGTAACTAGGAAGCGGGGAGAAATTACCCCAGCAAAAAAACTACCCCCCACAAATACTAAGGAACCCCCACTAACTGGGCCCCAGGAGCAACAGACACTTTCATGACTACACCCTGTTGCCTACTTGCACAAAAATGGGGGGGGGGAGAAAGCTCACTCAATAAAGAAAACCCCACCTGTCTACGTAGAGTAGCCTAAATAGGTGGCCAAACCACCAGGGCTACCCCAGCACTAGGGATGTACACAGAACCGGCTGGCCCAGTTCGATTCGAGTCCAGACTGGACTCGTACCAGACCAGGCCAGTTTGGTCCGGCACCCCCTCGAACCACCCCCCTGGTTTGGTTTGGTTTGGGGGTGGGTTCATGGACCTTTATTTTTACACTTAAAAATGCACTTATCCCCTCTGGAGGAGTTGTGGGAGGTGGTGGTGGAGTCCATGGAGGTTCCCCCTCCCACCACTGGCCTCGATACAGCCCAAACCAGCTGAATGGGCTGGCTCTTTGGCCTGTTTGGGCCTTCCCCATTGGTGCGGTGGCCATTTTGGAGGCCGCCACGCCTGCGCAATTGACCTCCGAGTCATGCAAGCATGCAGGTGCTCTTCCCCAGAGGGGAATAACTTAGAGTGTCCACACATGTGGTCTCCCATTCATATGCAACCAGGGTGGACCTTGCTTAGCCAAAGGGACAAGTCATGTTTGCTGCCACAAGACCAGCTTTCCTTTCCATCTCTCAGGGATGCCGTAGCTTTTCCTGCACGGAATAGGAGGAAAGAAGACCTCCAATGTTTCTTCTAATTCTTGCATTCTATACTTAGTTCCAGGCCTGACACTTCCTGATACGGATGTGCACTAAGTGTTTCATATACATCCAGGGCAGTGGAGAGCAGGAGGAAGGAGGAAGGTGGGTCTTACCTGCCCCTCCACTGCACCTCCGCTGCCCCCCTCTGTCACTGCCCACTGCCCCCCCATTTCAAACATCCGGGCTCTCTGTTTGCTGGCTGCATTTGCTTAGGAACACGAAGTTCCCTGTTGCTCACTCAGGATGGTGTCTGCACATGCTCAGATACCATTTCCTGCTGAGAACAGGGAACTTCCTGCTCCTAAGCAAACGTAGCCAGCAAACAGAGATCCCAGATGCTTAATACAAACGGGGGCCGGGGGCAATGGCGGGGGTGTCAGGGGGGCAGCGGAGGTGAAGGTAAGACCCGCCTTCCTCCTTTTAAAGTGCCCGCTCTCCCCCAGCCAAAACGATTCAGCTGGTGCAGCTCCAAGTATTTCAGTTCCTGGAAATAGAGGTCCCGCCGAAATGCTTTGAGCACACCTCTGCTTCCGGACACCCTTGCAATGAGAGAAATAACATAATGTGAGAAGGGGCCTTGAGATGCTGGCATGGCATATCTTCAGAAATGAATACCAAGCTGCCAATCACTTTCCTCTATGAAAATGCTGAGAGCGGCCAAAGGACAAAGGCTAAAACATTAAAGCAGGCACCGATTTGCTTTTATATCACAATAATCCCTTTTGAGATCTTTTATACGGACTCTATTCTTTTTCCCCTGCGGCATTTCCCCCCTCTTTTGTTGGGGAAATGGCACTAGCTCCATTTTATAGAAAATGCTGTATGTCTTACCGGGCCTTTTTATATACTAAATATAAACCAGCAAAGAAGTGAGTGATAAAAACACAGGGAGAGACCAAGAATCAAAGGTCTAATATCCTCAAACCCCAGGTAGTAAATCATTAGATGTTTAAATTGTATATAAAAGAGTAAAATGTCTTAAAACATAGATTTGATATTAATAAGCGTGTTAAGGCAAAGGAAGTAGAAATGGTTTGTTGAGGGGGGGGGATGACGTTTCTAAATTCTTTGAAGGGGATAGTTCAAAATCAGTTGCTACCTACAAGACAAAGAAAGAAATAATAAAACGGCAGATTACACCAACTGTTTCTTGGCTGAAAGTGATCCTAGGAGGTCTCGCTGATGAAGCTTAGTAAATAGAAAACTTTCCAAGATAAGTTAAGTCCCCTGCAGTCTGCAGTGTCATTTGGGTTGACTATTATAAGAACTGGTAGATGTTTGTTCTAGGTGGTTTATCTTTCAGTGAAACCACCTGTTTTGCAGCTGAATTGTCAGAGATGTAAATAGAGGATGACTCTATCAAAGGACAGTATGGACTGGTTCAGACTGGTGTATTTGGTTAATCCATTCCTTGATCCAGGCCAGCTTTTGAATGTTGCTTTAGTTACTTCTAGTCCATTCCTGGAGTAGGGGTGGGGCTAACAAATAGTCAGCAGCAAGAGCACCTAAAGCAGTTTGCACTTGCCTCTCTATAAATAATATCTATTTCATTAAACCATTAATATTCCTGATTCTACTCCACTGCCTTGTCCTTGCATGCCACAGTTCTTTCCTCAGGATTCTACAGGACTGTGGCTCAGTGGTAGAGTATCTGCTTTGCATGCAGAAGGTGCCAAGTTCAATCCTGAAATGTAAAGTGGAAGTGAAATGCAAAGGGGAGAACTACAGGATTCCCAAGGAGAAACATCAGTGAATTCTCTCTTGATGGGGAGGAGAGCTGCTCTTGTGGTAGCAAGCATGAATTATTCCCTGGAATTGCATTTGAATGGGATAATACATGTGTGAGCATGGTAAGATGTACCCCTTAGGGGATGGGGCCACTCTGGGAAGAGCACCTGCATGGTTGCATGCAGAAGGTTCCAAGTTCCCTCCCTGGCAGCATCTCCAAGATAGGGTTGAGAGAGACTCCAGCTTGCAACCTTGGAGAAGCTGCTGCCAGTCATTGTAGATAATAGTGAGCTAGATGAACCAATGGTCTGACTTGCTAGAAGGCAGCTTCCAATGTTCTACATTGCTGTATGAGCATCAGTTTCAGGTTATTCCTCCCTGTCTGGGGGTTCCTCTCCCCTTGGTTCTCTGCATCAGGGATTCCCAGCCTTAAGCCCCTATATGTGGTTGAAC
Organism: Hemicordylus capensis; assembly: GCF_027244095.1. Taxonomy (NCBI): domain Eukaryota; kingdom Metazoa; phylum Chordata; class Lepidosauria; order Squamata; family Cordylidae; genus Hemicordylus; species Hemicordylus capensis. The sequence continues at coordinate 249,057,788 of NC_069661.1, forward strand.
TACAATTCCCATCTTCCCCAGACACAATGGCTGAAGGGAGTTGTAGTCCAACAATATCTGGGGACCCAAGGTTGAGAACCACTGCTCCATACCACAGAGGTACAGCCATTGCCCTAAAAGGAAAAAAAAAATATCTAGCATGTTTCCTTTCTAAATTAAAGCTCGATTTTCATACATAAGACACACACACAAAGAAACAAACAAAGCATAGGATCTGGCTTGCAAAAATGGAATGGAGTACCTTCTGGGTAGTAACCCTCTTTTCAAGTATTTCATGCAGCAACTCTGTAAATGAATAATAATAACTAGCTGGCCCAGGTTCAGAGCATCTGTGCTTCTCGTTCTCCCCTCCTTCTTCCTCCCTCTTGGCTCCCCCCCCCCATTCTCAGCCCTACCGGCTGCCACCACCGCCTTCTCTCAGGCCGCCGTTTTCTCCCCCACCCCCACTGCTGTTTTCTACACCACCCCACTGCTGTTTTCTGCCTGCATGCCTGTCCGCCACCGCTTTCCTCTCCCCCTCCCAGCAGTTTGCTTATGAACTCTCATGAGAGTTGCCAAGCATGGGATTAGCGACGGGTATGTCTTAAGAGAGAGAATATATATATATATATATATATATATATATATATATATATATATCACACACACACACATTGCTAATAGCAGATACTTCAGTCATTTATAAAAGCACTATAGCACATTGAAGCCCATGGGGTTCAATGGGCTTAAGCACACTGATTTCTATATTGATTGCGATCATTGGTGCCAATAACAACTTCTCTTGCACAATAAACATCAGCTTGAGGCTGCTGGATTTTCATTGGGATTGCAGTGTGGGACAGAGGTTTAAGCCCCTTCCGACCACATGGTGGTCCTCATCATGTCCCTCCGCAAGAGCTATTTAAAGATAAAGCACTATAATCATGTGTAGTTTGACTCTGAATTCAGTTACATAGGTGTAAAGGTGGACAGAATTCCACAAAATTATGTATTATGATTTGCTGATGAATTTCAAGGTAATAATGTTGAGCTTACTAACATTCATTCATTTCCCACTCCCCACTCCCACAACAAAATGAATTGAATCTGTAATGATCAAAAGTTTTTGGGTGGGGGTGGAATACAAAATTCCTCCTCTAGCTGTGAGGAGTCCCGAGTAGGCAGCCACCATCAGCTTTTATATGAGCAGATTAACCCTTCTAAGGGAATATTCTGGGAGAGTAAAGTGGAAAACCCCTCCCTACAGATCAGTCTAAGGCCTTCAAGAGCATGTCACTAGTGCAGGACCCAATAAGGAGTGAGGCTCTATCACAACAACAAGGATTTATTAATAATTGGATGATAAGGAAAACTATAGAGGCATCAACAATCACTGCTTCCATTCAAGGAAAACCCTTCCCCAGTAACTGCAAGAACCATGCAGTTAGATCCCAGCACTTAAACAAAAATAATTTTTCTGACACATCTAGCTAAACTGGTCCCTATCCTTCCTACTTATTTTCAGGTAAGGAACTCGCAGTTGATGCCCAGCCCAAGGCTGTTAGCCCCCACTTTCCCTACAGTAGTTGCTGATCAGAGCTCACTCAGAGTCCCCAAGGGAGAACTGAACTCTAACGAACTCAAACACCCTCCTGTATAGACTGTTGTCCAGTAAACCCTGGGGGTGTGTGAGCCGGCTTGGCTCAATGGGTTTGAGGTCGGACCGGCCTGGCCTTGGCTGGTCCAAGTTTGAACCGAACTGGGCCCAGTACAAGCTTAGAACTCTACTGATAAAGGGGAGCAGGGGATTCTCTATTTAGCATTAACATGTATCAACATGTATCTTTACCAACTTAATAAAGAACACAGTTGGTTCTATATTTTCAGCACTCTGAGGTAGGCTAGTCACTGACTGCAGTGCATTCCCGATGAAGAGGCTGGCTTCATGTTGCAGGCCTCAAGAAAGCAGTCTTCTTCAGCCCTGCAGGCTGGATAGCAGATTGCACTCTGGTACTACAACTCCCATGTTGAAGCTTGTTTTTGGAGCCAAATGTTCACCTTTGTCCCTGCAGGTGAGAGAAGGAGACTGAGCTTTTTGGAGCAGAGAGCAGCCAGGCCTGTGAAGGTGGGGTCCATTCTGTAAAGGTCTCTCCCTGGAGTTGGGCAGCCTGGCTTCTTTCACCCAGTCTCCAGCAAAAAAGGCAGGAGAATGCAAAAATATCATGAAGAATGGAAAAAAGGAGTTCTGTTAGTTGTCTAAAGTCCATGCTAATGCTTTGAAAGCTTGTTGCAATTTATGCAACATAGACTCTTGATTTTTGCTGTGTGAAGTGTGTGAGGTGAATCAGCTGGAGAAAGTCACATTTGCAATATTTGAATGAGGGGCCAAACTCAAGCCATATACAAGTTTCTAATTAATGAAAGTTAATCAAAAACCAATAAGGTATCTCTTTTTATCATCTCTTGTTGTTTTACCAGTTAAATGAAAGTGAAAGAAATTGGGGGGGCTCTCTCTGGTGGCAAAGCTATTCTCACTTTATAAAAGCTACTCTCTTACTTGATATAAAAAATGTCAAGAACACTAGTATTTCTTATATGATGCTAATACGTGTATATTGCTGAGCCTAGATGGTTGCATTAAGCTTCTTTATTTTATTTAGCAATAGCAATAGCAATAGCACTTACATTTATATACGGCTCTATAGCCGGAGCTCTCTAAGCGGTTTACAATGATTTTAGCATATTGCCCCCAACATTCTGGGTACTCATTTTACCGACCTCGGAAGGATGGAAGGCTGAGTCAACCTTGAGCCCCTGGTCAGGATCGAACTTGTAACCTTCTGGTTACAGGGCAGCAGTTTTACCACTGTGCCACCAGGGGCTCTTTTTTTTTTTTTTAACTACCACTTGATGTATTTCAAATGCAGCAAATTATAAATATATATTTAATGTAAAAAATAAAGTCATATTAAGATTGAGAGCTACAAGCTAGTTGCCTTCGTAAAGGATGGAGATTTTTCAGCTTCATGTAAGGTCTGGAAAGGACATCTGCCATCTTTTGTTGGTAAAGTCTTTCTGCTTCCAGGGCTGCTGCATATTCACGGTGCTCCTCTTCCTTTTCCAAATCGCGGGCATGCTTGAGGTGATCCATCTGAGCTTTGAGGTCTTCCCGATATTCCTTTGCTAGCCGCAAGCGCCTTTCATATTTTTCCGCTTCTAGACGGTTGTATTCCTGAATGGCTACATTTAACAGTTCCTTGTCCCAGTTAAGTGCCTCTTGCTCCAGGGCGTTTCTCTGCAATTTTTCCTCAATCTGAAGTTGCCGTGTATCGAGGACCTCTCTTAACAAGCGATCTCTGGCCTCCTTCATTGCCTTCTCTTTCTCAGCCCTCTTGCCCCACATCTTGGACACCTCTTCCTCCCGCAGCTTCTCCATGTCTTTTTCATGACGTGTTTAATTTATTCATTAAAACTTGTGTGTCCCACCTTTCTGGCAAGCTAGAACATAGGAAGCTGCCTTAAATCGAGTCAGACCCTTGTTCCATCTAGCTCAGAATTGTCTAGACAGATTGGCAGCAGCTTCTCCAAGATTGCAGGCAGGAGTCTCTCTCAGCCTTATCTTGGAGATGCTGCCAGGGAGGGAACTTGGAACCTTCTGCATGCAAGTGCTCTTCCCCATCCCTAAGGGTAATATCTTACAGCGCTCACATGTAGTCTCCCATTCAAATGCAAACCAGGGTGGACCCTGCTTAGCAAAGGCAACAATGCATGCTTGCTACCTCAAGACCAGCTCTCCTCCCAAGCTATTCAAGGTATCTTGATTGATTGATTGACTGATTGATTGATTAAGTGCCGTCAAGTCAGTGTTGACTCTTAGCGACCACATAGATAGATTCTCTCCAGGATTATCTGTCTTCAACTTGGCCTTTAAGGTCTCTCAGTGGTGCATTCATTGCTGTTGTAATCGAGTCCATCCACCTTGCTGCTGGTCATCCTCTTCTTCTCTTTCCTTCAACTTTCCCCAGCATTATGGACTTCTCAAGGGAGCTGGATCTTCGCTTAACATGTCCAAAGTATGATAGTTTTTGCCTAGTCATTTGTGCCTCAAGTAAAAATTCTGGATTGATTTGTTCTGTGATCCATTTGTTTGTTTTCCTGGCTGCCCATGGTATCCTCAAAAGTCTTCTCCAGCACCAGAGTTCAAAAGCATCAATGCTTTTTCTATCTTGCTTCTTCAAAGTCCAGCTTTCGCATCTATAGAGTGTCACAGGGAAAACCATTGTCCGAACAATTCTAATCTTTGTAGGTACAGACACGTCACAGCATCTAAATATCCTTTCCAAGGCCTTCATTGCAACCCCACCAAGTGCTACTCTGCAGCATATTTCTTGACTGCTGGATCCTATACTGTTGATGGTCGATCCTAAAAGGCAGAAGCTATCCACCACTTCAATGTCTTCATTGTCAATTCTGAGACAATGGTATCTCACAGTACCAAAATTGTATCTTCCAAAGGTATCTTACAATACCAACATTGTACAAATATGGAGTAACCAAAAATACTGCAAGGAGAAACAAAAAAACAACAACTCATGGAAAAGGAGAGATGCACTCTAAGGGCAAAAAGCAACATTAATTTAATTGCCGTTTTAAATGGGTTGAGATTGTATTGTTATGAGCTATGCTGTTTTCTTATATTGATATTTCAAAATCGCTATCCTTCTTCTTCTTCTTCTTCTTCTTCTTCTTCTTCTTAGGTAGCATTCAGACAAAGTTACTCATGAGAAGCACCACTGAGAGTTATCTTTACTACCTTAAGGCCTAAAAATTTCAATGGAACTCAGTTATGGCTAACTTAGTTTGATTGCTACCCACGAATTCTTAGAAAAGCAGTATATAAATATGTTAGATAAATTTAATAATTACACTGCTAATAAATTATTGTTCATGTTCTGACAGACACACATAATGTCTTTTTATTAAGATCTTACAGTGAGGCTGTTCTCACATGCCACCTAGACTTACCTAGGCTAGGGATGCCCAACCTGGGTTAGACTGCACGTGAGAACCACTGTGACTGGGCCCTATCCCAGCGGAGCAGTGCCAACTAGCCTGGCTTTTAAGCCTGGCTGTTAGCCGAGGTTAAGGGAGCAAGAGCTCCCTTAGCTTGACTACCTGCTTGTGTGCAAGCATGGTCTGCTTCCAGCCTGGCTGCACACAGAGATGGACACCTAGAGTGCCCATCTCTCAAGGGAACTACCCAATGCATCGCAATTGTTGCATGGTGCATTGTGGGATTCCCGGAGACCAGGACATGTCCCGGCTTCTGGAACTCCATGCAGTGCTGCTTATCTGTGCTCCCAGGAACATCATCATCATCATTATTATTATTTATTAATAATTCGATTTCTATACCGCCCTTCCAAAAATGGACACAGGGAAATAATAAATAAATAAGATGGCATATTGACATGGCATCGCTCATCTGGGGGGAAGGTGAGTTTAAGCAGCCTTCCTGACCACCAACTGCCCCGCCTATTCTTTATTTTTGAGCTCTTCGGGTGGCAAGCCTAGGCTTCTCTAAAGGTAGATCTGGCTGCGAGGGAGACAAAAAATACCTTAAAAGTGCCGTCTGCAGTGGCTGCAGCTGGGGTGGTGGTGATAGTGGTTCCCACCCCACCCCTGCTGGCCTCCCCCTGAGTATCCCAGGTTGATTCAGGCCCCGTTTGGGCCTCTGCCCAGGCATGGTGGTCCCTAAAATGGCCTCCATGCATGCACATCCAGATTTCCCTTTACCAGAACACCCCCAAACCCTTTTGAACTGGTGCACAGAACTGAGTTTGTGGCCTCATCACTTGAGGGGGATATCTTACAGCAGACAGTGCTCACATGCAGCCACCCATTCAAAAGCAGCCCAGGGTGCACCCTGCTTAGCAAAGGAGGCAATTCATGCTCGCTACTGCAAGACCCGCTCTCCTCCTCAGACAAGGAGTTGCATGTTAACTTCCTTAATGGAAGCAAGATTTGGGCTTTTTATGAGAGTGGCGGTGGGTGAAGCTGATACTCTCCAGAAAAGCTGGAACATTCCCCATCCACCCACGGATCCAATGGTGGAAAGGATGAACAAGAAAGCAAACGGGCAAGGAGCTGTCAAGCGGCAATCAGTGTGGGATGGAAAAACGACAAGCAGCACAAAAGCTCAGAGCACCCAGACAGACGCTGACGTGAAAATTAAGACACAATGTTCCTGGGGGAAGTTTCAATAATCCCATACAAATTATTTACCATTGCAGCCCTGCTTCAAGCAAATCAACAAGACAGGCGAAATGAAAGTCGAAAAGGTTGTACACGATGTTTCTCTCAATACAGGTGTCTCAGCATTAATGAGCTGTTGGGAGTCAAGTCGGAGCTGCAGATAGCACCAGGGGTGATTACAGCTTGTGAAAGCAGACCAGAAAAAGACATGCGTGGGGTATGTACGGGTTGTAATTAAAGCCACAAGCCTTCATGTTTGCAGAGAGACCAGCTGCAAAGAGCTTCAAACCTTGCTGTAGCCTGGGATTAAAAATAGATCTGAAAAAAGGGAGACATCTGTGTACAGTACTTTCCCCCTACATCTGTTTGACAATCCAGAGCCATTTTCTGCCTGTCTGAAAACTTAGGAGTTATGATGGTGAGCGCTTCTAGTTCCCAAAACATGATTGTCAGTGTTCACTGGTTGAAGTCTGAAAAGTGGGGAAATAAGCCTGTATTTTTGGACCTTCAAAAATATCATCTGGGGTCTAATTCAAACACAAATGCCAATATTCATTGAAGTTTGGAGTCATGCACCATAATAGAAAGAGAGAAAGATTAGAATTGCCACTGAATTTCCCCAAAAGCAAAATACAAAAACTTTTGAATTTTACTGCTGTGTAAAAAAGGACAAAAATAGAGAGAGTGGTTGTACATTTTTTTGTAAATGTACAAAAATAGAGAGGGTGGTTATGTTATATAGTCACAGGATACACAATGAACTGATCTGGATGGAATTCTACCATCCTATGTGATGAGAAACGAGACATGCTGAGAAAATCCCATTGTGACATCTTCTGAGGACATTATGACTCTCTCCCATGTCCCTTTATCATATGGGGAGAGATTGTTCATCCAAATACCACTTCTCCAAATGTCTGGAACATGTGTACAAGTGCTGTTCAGATGAATGGTCCCTCCCTTCCATATGATAAAGAGAGGTGTCAGGAGGACTTTGAGGTGTCTGCGGTAGACAACTCAATGGTCATGCTCTTGGTGCACTCCCTTTCTCATTGCAGGGGCTGGTGAGGTATCATCTGAGCTGGCCCACAGCCTCTAGTTAATCGGCAAGGTATGTATGTCACAGCCAAACATCCTATAAATGGAAACATCTCACTCATGGAAAAGATAAATGCCAGGAAAAGATGCACACCAGGGTTGTGCTTTGGAAAGATGTCATCTTTCTCTTTGCAGCACCATATAGGTGTGTTGGGATTCCAAGGCTGGGGGAAACAACCACTTAATATGGGGGTTTGCAAACTTGGGTCCCCAGATGTGTTGGACTACAACTCCCATCATCCCAAGCCAAAATGGCCAATTGCTGTAAATTGATTTCTCTTCTAGATATGAATAAACGACCGGGGCTAAATGGCAGCTCCTGTGCAAAGAATTTCATTTAAGCTTCATTGAATTGAAAGGCTCAAGCCGACTCAACGTTTCCAACTTCCTAGCAAGGAGCAGAAAATCTACCTGACAGTTGCCATGGGAACACGAACAGGAAGAGCTAACCACCAGCCTATAAATCCACAGAGAAACCTTTCTTAATTGGAAGGCCTTTAACCCACACATTTTTCTCATAGCTGCAGAGCTTATTTCTAAAGAGATTATTAAATTCCTCAATTGACTTATGAAGGATGCTTCCCACTATATTACGGTGCTTTGGGTTGCTCATTCTTTATATCGGTTTCCAAAATTACAAAGCAGAGCAAGGCTGATAAAAGTTAACATAGATGTTTCAATGAAAAATCCATAAGATAGACTCAAAATAACTTCAAAGGACCTGCTCATGTTGAGAGAGAGAGAGAGAGATGGAGAGATAGGAAGGGAAGGGGGAAAGGGAGAGATTTGTCAGGACAAGTGCTGAAAAGGTTCGAAACAGGTCAGACACCCGAAGAATTCTTTTTTGGAAGAAAACCTGCTTTTTAAAAAAGCCTGGAAGACTAATTACAGAAAGTTTGAGGGCCATTATTGTGACTTTTCAATCAGTGCTGGCAGCACAAAAATATACATCACTTGCTTCCAGGAGACAAGTGACAGGGTGATGCCGTCAATCCCTAACTCCAGAGCTGACATGAAGTTCATGTCTGCAGATTCCAGGCAGTCAACAACAGAGATAAGAACATAAGAACAGCCCTGCTGGATCAGGCCCAAGAAGGCCCATCTAGCCCAGCATCCTGTTTCACACAGTGGCCCACCAGATGCCCCTGAGAAGCCTGCAGGCAAGAGGTGAGGGCCCTCTTTCTTGCTGTTGTTCCCCTGCAACTGGTTTAGCGGTATCTTGCCTCTGAGGATGGAAGTGCCCTGTGGTCATCAGACTAGTAGCCATTGCCAGACCTGTCCTCCATGAATTTGTCTAAGCCTCTTTGTTAAAGCCACCCAAGCTAGTGGCCATCGCCACATCCCGTGGTAGAGAATTTCATAGATTAATGATGTGCTGTGTGAAAAAGGACTTCCTTTTGTTGGTTCTAAATTTCCTGGCCTTCAGGTTCATGGGATGAGCCCTGGTTCTAGTGCTGTGAGAGAAGGAGAAATCTTTTCTCTGTTCAGTCTCTCTACTCCAGGCATAATTTTATACACCTCTATCATGTCTCCTCTATCAGAGGAGAGGAGAGCTGGTCTTGTGATAGCAAGCATGACTTGTCCCCATAGCTAAGCAGGGTCTGCCCTGGTTGCATATGAATGGGAGACTTGATGTGTGAACACTGTAAGATATTCCCCCCAGGCAGGGGCATAGCAAGGTTGGAGTGGGCCCAGAGACAAGATTTTAAAATGCTCCCCCCACTGCAGCTTAGCTCATTAAGTAAAGAAATCTTAAATGAGGCTGAATAGTGGTTAAAAAAGCATAGTAAAATGTAGATATATATAACCTATGTGCCACAATAGAACATCATCCTAAATTATTTTTTAAAAGGTTTTCTAAATTGTGGACGATGCAAGTCATGTAATGGTACTAGAGAAAGACCTGCTGTTCTGGTAGCTCCAGGTCTTAACACTTACATCAATTTCGGAGGATGAATGCCACTGAAGGAGCCCGGGCGTGTGTGCGGCTGGGGGAGTCAGTCATGTGACTTGCCTCTGGGGGGGCCCCAAGGTAGTGGGCCCTCAGACAACTATCTCCCATTGCCCTATTATAGTTACGCCCCTGCCCTCAGGGGATGGAGCTGCTCTGGGAAGAGCAGAAGGTTTCAAGTTCGCTCCCTGGCTTCTCCAAGATAGGGCTGAGAGAGATTCCTGCCTGCAACCTTGGAGAAGCCGCTGCCAGCCTGTGAAGACAATACTGAGCTAGATAGACCAATGGTCTGACTCAGTATATGGCAGTTTCCTGTGTTCCTATGTTCCCCTAGTAATCTCTTTTCCAAACTAAAAAGCTCCAGATGCTGTAGCCTAACCTCATAAGGAAGGTGCTTCAGGCCCCTCATCATCTTGGTTGCCCTTTTCTGCACCTTCTCCAGTTCTACAATGTCCTTCTTAAGATAGGGTGACCAGAACTGCACACAAATACTTCAAAAAGTGACCACACCAAAGATTTGTATAAAGGCATTATATTAGCATTTTTATTTTCAATCCCCTTCCTAATGATCCCTAGCATGGAATTTGCCTTTTTCACAGATGCCACGCACTGAGTCATAGGAACATAGGAAGCTGCCATATACCAAGTCAGACTGTAGGTCCATCTAGCTCAGTATTGTCTACACAGACTAGCAGTGGCTTCTCCAAGGTTGCAGGCAGGAATCTCTCTCAGCCCTATCTTGGAGATGCTGCCGGGGGGGTGGGGGGGACATGAAACCTAGATGCTCTTCCCAAAGCAGCTCCATCCCCTAAGAGGAATATCTTATAGTGCTCACACATCAATTCTCCCATTCATATGCAATCAGGGCAGATCCTGCTTAGCTAAGGGGACAAGTCATGCTTGCTAGCACAAGACCAGCTCTCCTCTCCCTGAGAAGTCAACACTTTCAATGAGCTGTCCACCACGACCCCAAGATCTCTCTCCTGATCAGTCACCGATAGCTCATACCCCACCAATGTATATGTGCAGCTTGGGATTTTTTTATTTTTTATTTTTGCCCCAACGTGTATCACTCTACAGTAGCTTACATTAAACTGCATTTGCCAATTTGCTGCCCACTCACCCAGTTTGGAGAGATCCTTTTGGATCTCCTCACAATCTCTTTTGGATTTCAGTACTCTAAATAGTTTAGTAGCATCTGCAAATTTGGCCACTTTGCCCAACTTCTAGATCATTTAGGAATAAGTTAAAGAGCACTGGTTCCAGTAAAGATCCCAGGGGGGATCCCACTTCTTACATCCCTCCCCTATGAAAACTGTCCATTTATTCTTACCCTCTGTTTGCTGTACTGCAACCATTTACCAATCCACACATGAACCTGTCCCCTTATCCCATGACTGCTAAGTTTACTCAAGATCCTTTGTTGGGGAACTTTTAAACAAGCTTTTTAGAAGTCCGGGTATACTATGCCAAATGGATCACCTTTATCCACATGCCTGTTGATACTCTCGAAGAACTTCAGAAGGTTAGTGAGGCAAGACATGCCCTTGTAGAAGCCATGCTCGTTCTCCTTCTGCAAGGCCTTTTCTTCTATATGTTTTTATCCTTAAGTATGCTTTTCCATCAGTTTACTGGCCTGTGGTTTCCCAGATCCCCCCTGGATTCCTTTTGTAAAACTGGAGTTACATTAGCTACTTTCCAGTCCTCTGGCACAGAGGCTGATAGTAGAGACTGTAGCTGATTATCAGATCTTACGTCACTGGAGAGGGACCCTTATCCAGAAAGTCTTTGTCCCCACCAGCCTAAATTTAGCAAGCAGCATGTCACCCAAAGCAGCCTCTCTGGGTGGAGACAGTCCTTTTTATATCCTGGTCCCAAACCATTGATGGTTTTAAAGGTGAAAAACAGCACCATCAGTGACACTTGGAGCTGAGTCCATTGCTGCTATAGTTTTAGCAGTGGAGTCACATGCTCACAGACTGGACCTAGTTAACATTAACAACCCTGCACCAGCATTCTGCATAAGCTGACGTTTCCAAAGACTTTTAAAGGCCAGAGAATACATTAGAATTATCCAGTCTTGAGATAATGAAGACATGTGTCATAGTGACCAGCTCTGCCTTCTCCAGGATTGGTGGGTACACCAGCTGAAGTGGAACAAAAACATTCCTTGATACCTTTGCCACCTCGGACTATAACAGCAGTGCCAGATCCAGGAGCACTCCCTCTTAACGAAGCTGACCCTTCAAGGGAAGTGCTGTTGGAGCCCTTAGCACAGCAGGATGAGATGTCTTATGTCCTCCTGGTCAAGAGCACCTCTACCTCATCTACATTAAGCTTCAGCTAGTTCACCCACATGCAGCCTAGATATGTACGTATCAGGTGGTATAAAAATAGGAGAGATAGATAGATAGATAGATAGATAGATAGATAGATAGATAGATAGATAAAATTACTGATGCCAGACACTGATTCATTAGCTCCACAGACTCCTTGGCTTATAATGCAGTGTGCCATTTGCTTACTGATAGCTGCAAATGCCAAATCTCCAGATGAAATGTCCCAGTGGTTTCATGTAGATGTTAAATAGTAGGGAAGTGCACAAAATGATTTTTTTTGGTTTGATTTGTACCCAAATTGAATCACCCCCGATGTGTTTTGGGTCTGAATCTGCCACCCCCGAATCACTCTGGATTCGATTTGTACCCAAATTTTCTGAATCTGAATTGATTTGGTGCAAAAAAGGGGTCCCGGGGGCAAAAGAGTGGGGTGGTTGGTAGTGCCCAATGGCTGGAAGCTACCACCCATATTTCAAAGGAATTGGGCAAAGGGTGATTTTTTTTTAGGTTTACGCATCTTTAAGCTTTCCCCCATAGGGAATAATGGGGATTTCAGCATCCTTAGTTGTAACTCGGGGGGGGGGGGCACCAGGGTGGCCCAGAGTGGGTTATGTTGGGTGGTAGTGCTCAATGGATGCAAGGAAGCTACAACCCAGATTTCAAAAGAATTGTGCAAAGGGGTGATTTTTAAAAGAATTTTTGAAGTTGGCCTGTCTTGGGGGCAGATTCGGGGCAAAAAAAGTTTCAGAGGCAGAAGAATGGGTCAGGTGGCAGTGTCCTAATGGGTGCCTGTTACCACCCAGATTTCAAAGAAATTGGAGAAAGGGGTGATTTTTAAAGAATTTCTGAGGTTTGTGCATCTTTAAGCTTTCCCCCCATAGGGAATAATGGGAAATTTCAGCAGCCCCAAAACTCCACTTGGGGGGTGCCAGGGTGGCCCAGAGTGAGTGGTGGTGTATTGCACATAGGGTGCCAACTATCCCCAAAGCCACAATCTCATGGGGCACTTGGTTTTGTTGTTTTTGAGGTGTTCTTCTTAGAGAAGATTCTCTGATAGGAAATGAGAGTGGATTCAATTGAAATGTTTTCCGGTGCTGGCTCGGTGAATTTATTAGCCTACTTTCCAGTAAATTTACATGATCACCCGGCATTCCGTGTGTCTGTGTGTCCATATGTGTGCCCCCACCCATCAACTTTGCAATGCCTGGACCAATATGAACCAAATCAGGTACAGGGGCACATTTGTAGGGGCACATAGGGACACCTCAACGGCAAAGTTTGTGATGATGTCATCCACCCCAATTCAAGATGGTGGATGCGCACACATTTGAGGCACAAGTGGGCTAACTTGTGAACTGCCTAACCTATTTGAACCAAATTTGCTATAGCTGTATGGACACATAAGGATGTCCAAATTGCATAGTTTGTGATGATGTCATCCACCCCAATTCAAGATGGCAGATGCATGAACATTTGAGGTGCAAGTGGGATAACTTGTGGACTGTCTAACTGATTTGAACAAAATGAGGTACAGTTGTAGTGAGTGACACACAGGGACACCACGATGGTTTAATTTGTGATGACGTCATTTACCCCAATTCAAGATGGCAGATGCATAAACATTTGAGGCGCAAGTGGGCTAACTTGTGAGTGGCCTGATTTGAACCAAATTTGCTACAGCTGTAGAGGTACATGGGAAAACCTCACTAGCATAGTTTGTGATGATGTCATCTACCCCAATCCAAGATGGCGGACGTGAGAATGCTTGAGGTGCAAGTGGGCTCACTTGTGGAATGTCTAACTGATTTGAACCAAATTAGGTACAGTTGTAGTGAGTGGCACACAGGGACACCTCAATGGCATAGTTTGTGATGATGTCATCCACCGTAATTCAAGATGGTGGATGTGTAGACTTATGAGGCGCAAGTGGGCTAACTTGTGAACCACTTAACCAAGATGGTGGATGCATGAACATTTGAAGCACAAGAGATATAACTTGTGGACCTCAACTGGAACCAAATTTAGTCCAGTTGTAGAGATAGTGAAAGGAAGTAGGCAGATTAGTACTTACTAAAACAATTTGTTTTTCTTTTTCTTCCTCCAGCAAAGGAGAGAAAGGGTAATAAATGAAAAGAGTTACAATGTGCCCCCAAGCTTACTGGCTCACTCATCCTACCAGTGGGGTAGGCTGTACTGTGCCCATACTGGAGATGCAAGACAGAGGTTGAGATAACAGCAGTTTGACTAAGAGCACTGAATGAGTGAAAGTCCAGTGAGCACTTCTGGGTGTACGTCTGCCACACTTTATCGCTATGCTACACATCACACAAAAATAGGCTGAGTGCAATTAGAGACAGATATTTCTCTTGTCAAGGTTTCTATTCAGCATTCAGTATAACAATGGTTAGACTTTTAGAGAAGAGAAGCAATTAGAGGAGTCAAGGTTTCTTCCATTCTGAACAACCAGATAACAAAGCGTGAATGTGGCACTGAGGCATAAAAATGTAGTGGGATCCATTTGGTCAGAGCCTCACCTGGCATTAAAACAACGTATTTATAGAGAGGGAATCAGAGCTGGAAAATGCTATGTGGCAACTTGGTGGCTTTGGAATCAAACATAACATCCCCAAGTTGTGTTGGCTCCTCAGAAGGGGTACTCAGCAGCTGCACTAGGATCTGCACATAGGGTAGGGTTGGAGGCTTTCGGACAAAATGCTGCTCTGGAAAACATCTGAGGGATGTTGGGGGAGACAGTTTTATTGAAAGTCTTAGCAAACATTCTCAAGGGGGTAACAGAGATCTCTCATATCTCCCCAGATGTACAATACTTAATTCTAGCATGACTTCCTACAGTAGCATTTCGGACAAGAGGGTGGAATGGAGAAGGAGCTAATCCTTCATCCTCTGGTTATGTTATATTGACTCCAGACTTGACTTCTGTAATGCGCTCTACATGGGGCTGCCCTTGTACTTAGTCCGGAAACTTCAGTTGGTTCAGAATGTGGCAGCCAGGTTGGTCTCCGGGTCATCTCGAAGAGACCACATTACTCCTTTGCTGATGGAATTACACTGGCTGCCGATAGGTTTCCAGGCAAAACACAAAGTGCTAGTTATAACTTATAAAGCCCTAAACAGCTTAGGCCTTGGGTATTTAAGATAGCATCTTCTTTGCTTTGAACCCCACCGCCTATTGAGGTCGTCTGAGGAAGTCCGTCTCCAGCTACCGCCAACTCGTTTGGTGGTCACACAGAGACGGGCCTTCTCGGTCGGTTGCTGCCCCGAGATTGTGGAATGCGCTCCCTGCTGAGTTACGATCCTCCCCATCTCTGGCTATTTTTAAAAAAACATTTGAAAACCCCCTTTTTTAACCCAAGCTTTCACAGGTTTTTAATAAAAAATACTGTTAATTTAATTTTATTGTTTTTAAATTATTGTATTGTTTTAATTTTATATGTGTTTTATGTTGAACTGTTTTAACTTTTATATGTGTTTTAATTGTTGTTGGCTGCCCAGAGATGTAACTTTGGGTGGGGTATAAATCTGATAGATAGATAGATAGATAGATAGATAGATAGATAGATAGATAGATCAGCTGCAAAAGGGAACTGATGAGTGATGAAAATAAATATTAAACTAATTTAATACAGTCACTTGCATCAGGAAACCTCCTGAATTTGGATTTCTGTGAAGGGGGTAGAGATTTGGTGGGTCATGGTTGCCCTGTACCTCTGCCAGTGCTTTGAGAGGTGATGGATATCCTTCTCCTAACTGGCCCTATCCACCCCCAGCACAGTACTTCCAGTGACTGTTGCTGGTGTGTCTTATGTTTCTTTTTAGAATGTGAGCCCTTTGGGGACAGGGAGCCATCTTATTTGTTTGTTATTTCTCTTTGTAAACCGCCCTGAGCCATTATTGGAAGGGCGGTATAGAAATTGAATTAATAATAATAATAATAATAATAATAATAATAATAATAATAATAATAATAATATTCACTCCAAGCCTCCAATGCAGAGGGGAGAACATAGGAACATAGGAAACTGCCATATACTGAGTCAGACCATTGGTCTATCTAGCTCAGTATTGTCTTCACAGACTGGCAGCGGCTTCTCCAAGGTTGCAGGCAGGAATCTCTCTCAGCCCTATCTTGGAGCTGCTGCCAGGGAGAGGACTTGGAACCTTCTGCTCTTCCCAGAGCGGCTTCATCCCCTGAGGGGAATATCTTGCAGTGCTCACACTTCTAGTCTCCCTTTTGTATGCAACCAGGGTGGATCCTGCTTAACTTAAGGGGACAAGTCATGCTTGCTACCACAAGACCAGCTCTCCTCTCCTTTACTTATCTTCATGACCTCCTCCACTTTCTGTCCACTTTGCCTTGGGTGCAAGCACTGCTTTCTTCTTTTTATTAAATATAGCATGGCAAACTCTCAGGAAGCTCCCTACTCTTAGAAGGCATTTGAGACCTACTGGGCATGGGGCTGCATCTCTGCTGCAGCTCCCAGGTGCTTGCTGATTGGCTGGCCTGGAGCTGACACTGCAGGGTGGGAGGGCTTTTTGGTGTCTCACTTGCATCTTCAGCATCATGGCATTGCCCTAGCTGTTGGTTGAAGATGAGTCAACCAAGTCCCTCCATCAGAGGTGGGAGAAGTCAGTCCCTGGCAGGTGAATGGAATTCTCTGCAGCCAGAACAAACTACAACTCCCAGAATTCTTTGAGAGAAATTGTGGTGATAAAAATGCTATACAACTGATATAAATGCACAGTGTAGACCAGGGATTCTCAAACTTGGGTCCTCAGGTGTTATTGGACTTCAACTCCCATAATCCCCAGCCTCGGTGGCCTTTGGTTGGGGATTATGGGAGTTGAAGTCCAATAACATCTGGGGACCCAACTTTGAGAATCATTGGTGTAGACCAGCCCTTCAAATCTTTCCAGGAATATGGATCTATTGCCCCTACACCCCACCCACACGGAAGACACAGGCACAATTAACTTATGAGTAAATTGGCGACAATTTTATTAAATGATCAAATTAGCGAACTGGATGTGGAACAAACTCCACCCCACTACAGTGCGGGCCTACCAAAGAATGGGTTCAGTCTTCAATGTCCTTCCTCTTGCCTGGACTGGGTGACATACCCTGACTCCAGGATAGAAGCACTGCAATCCTGCTTCATTCCCATTATAGTTAACCCAAAAGGTGAGGGCAACTTCTAGGGTCCCTGCCCCCACTCAAGCCACAGATTAATGCACATAACGCTTGAAAACTTTGGACTTCCAATGTCCTATACACATCATTGTAGCATCTTCAAAACCCAGCCGATGTGCAGCTGTCGCAGCCCTGCTCTGAATGGAGTGCAGGCTGAGGAGGTGGGCAGGCTCACCTAGCTTAAAGAGCACTTTACGTCACACAGCCCACAGTTGGTACTGTGTCAGAGGCTCGCCATTGGCCTGTACAAATAAGCACCCTCCACCTGAAGGCTGCAGCACAGTGTAGCAACGCAAAGCCTGCATTGGGCATACAGTGTCATTTCCAGCTGTAGTAAGCTCAATCATCTGCCCCCTACCCCTCTGATCTGCCTTGGACCTACGTAGGAGCAACTGCACCCCCTGACCCCCCAAAGGAAAGGTCGGCAAATTGTAGGCACCTATGGAAATGCTTGACTAACAAGCAGAAGGTTGCCAGTTCAAATCCCCACAGCTACTATATCGGGCAGCAGTGATATAGGAAGATGCTGAAAGGCATCATCTCATACTGTGCGGGAGGAGGCAATGGTAAAACCCTCCTGTATTCTACCAAAAGGAGTCTCCCATGGAGAGTTACAGAGAGAGTGCAACAGCGGAATTATGGCTTCTAGAAGCAAGAAGGAGATGGGCTGCTCTGTTGATCACTGGCCCATGGCAACTCCTTGGCCCACCTCTCCAGCATGCACTCTACCTTGCCATCCCTGGCCATAGCCCCACACTATGCTCACAGCCTTGTCAAAAGAGGTGTAGTGCACCGAACACAGGTGTTCAGGGATACTGTCATTAATGGATGAACCCTTGGAGTAGGAAAGGTGATGAATGAGTTGATGTTCACCTGGGGTCTTCTTGGGAACCACCCCCAATGGTGACACTTGCAAATGAGGAAGTGGGGGTGAATCAAAGGGGCCCAATACTCTGCCTGCTGTTACCTCCTTAGCAATTTTTCTGCACACAATCTCTTCCATACCCACCACGGAGCCAAAACCTCAGTGAAAACTTATGGGTGAAAAAAACTGCTTTCTGCTGTAAGGACAAAGGAATCCTGAAACCCTCCCCCAAACCCTTTAAAAAACAAACAGCAGACAGACGATCCGGGTAATCCACCAGAAGCTGTGCCAAAACCTCTGACTTAATTGAGCCCCTGGTGGCACAGTGGTAAAGCTGCTGCCCTGTAACTAGAAAGTTGCAAGTTCGATCCTGACCAGGGGCTCAAGGTTGACTCAGCCTTCCATCCTTCCGAGGTCGGTAAAATGAGTACCCAGAATGTTGGGGGCAATATGCTAAATCATTGTAAACTGCTTAGAGAGCTTCCAGCTATAGAGCGGTATATAAATGTAAGTGCTATTGTTATTGCTATTGCTATTAATTGGGCTGGAGCCCCTTTCCAGGGGAGGGGGAAGGGGGGTGCCCTTCTTTTGGTTAGGTGGCATTTTTTAAATCCCATGCTCCAGCCTTTTGCCCAGGTACAAGGAGAGCTGGGGTGTTTTGAAGTACAGAATCCACATGCGTGCTGGAACCGACAGGGTGACCTGGTCCAGCGGCCCCCACTATTAAATTCCCAGCATACCAGGTGGGGTTGAATCTAGGGATGTGCGAACCGGTTCGGATCCGAACCGGTTCGGAGGTTCGGATCGAACCGAACCACCCCCGGTTCGGTTCGAATCCGAACTGAACTGGGGGTGGTTCGTTTCGAACCGGTTCGGACCGGTTCGGATCGGTTCGGAAAGCTGAAAATTGGTCAGATGGTAGCTGGCACCCATGGGTACCTGTCACCCAAACCCCAAAGCAATCGGACACTCGTATGATTTTTTATGAATTTTTGAAAAATATTTTTATTTTTTTCTCATAGGATATAATGGGACCCGAACCAGGCCATTATTTCTTATTGTGGAGCACTCATGGGTGCCAACAACCATGCAAACCCTGAAGCAATCAGACACCCCTATGATTTTTTATGAATATTTGAAATATTTTTAATTATTTTTCTCATTGAGTATAATGGGACCCGAACCAGTCCATATCCCCTGTTGTGGAGGACTTAGGAGCACAAAAGCAGGGTGGGTGGTAGACAGGCATGGGTGCCTACCACCCAAAAAATCTCAAGGCAATTGGACACTCCTCTGAGTATTGGTGAATTGTTAAGTATTTTTGAATTCCTCATAGAGAATAATTAGGATTGCAGCAAATGTATAGCTTCACGTCGGGGGGAAAGGGGTGTTGTAGAGTGCAGTGTGGTGGGTGGTAGTTCCTAGGGTGGGCAAGGAAGCTATCAGAATTATTTGAAAGGAATTGGGCAAAGAGGTGATTTTTAAGTGATTTTTGAAGTTTACGCGTCTTTAAGGTTTTTCCTCATAATAAGTTATAATGGAGCTTTCAGCAGCCCTATAAGTGCACATGGGGGTGCTGGGGTGGCCCAGAGCAAGTGGTGGTGTAGTGCACATAGGGTGCCAACCACCCCCATGGGTTTCTAACCCATGGGGTACAGAGATCTCTGGTAGGGGCACCCCCATGGGTACAGGGTTCTCTTGTTTCTGAGGTATTGAGTGTGGATTCTATGATAGCAAATGAGATTTTCAATGAGACAACATCAATCCACTCTAATATGCTATCATAGAATCCACACTCCGCCTCCTGCTTCTTCTGTGTGTGTGTGCTTAGTGTGCTGCTCCATTGCTGGCAGGCAGCAGCAGCAGTGGCCTTTTTGTTAGATCAGAGAGTTGGTGTGTTGTCTCTCTGAGTGTCATCTTGCTTGGGTAGGTGGTAGGTACTAGGTGTTAAGTGTTAGGGCGCCCAGAGAGAGGGGCAAAAAGGCTGGGGTGGCAATTGATGGGTGCCCCTAGCATTGTTGGTGGATTTCTTGAAAAGAAGAGAAAAAATCCCATTGGCTAGATTGGGGTTTTTGAGGGGGCAGCCCCAGACCCGCCTCTGTGGGGTGGCAGCACCCCCAAAGTGGGTCTGGGGCCATGGCAAAAATGGCCTCAGTCCCTCCCGGCAATCCCCGGAGAGATAGGAGTGATGGTTTTTTTATTAGGATTTCCTAAGGCATTAAATGAATAACTGTCTCTCTATGTGGCTTTTTATCACCTTTCACCCAGTGACACACATTCTATTCTTTCCAATTAGATATTATTTAATGCCTTAGAAAATCTTAATAAAAAAAACCATCACTCCTATCTCTCCGGGGATTGCTGGGAAGGACTGAGGCCATTTTTGCCATGGCCCCGGACCCACTTTGGTGGTGATGCTGCCCCACAGAGCCGGGTCTGGGGCAGCCCAAAACCCCCATTCTAGTCAATGGGAATTTCCCCCCCAAAAAATTCACCAATAATACTAGGAGCAACCAATTGCCTTGGGATTGTTGGGGTGGAGGACACCCATTGGTGGCTACCACCCACCCCAGCTTTTTGCCCCTAAGTGCTCCACATAGGGAGTTATGGGCAAAAATTGAATTTTTTTTAAAAAAAAATTGTAAAAAATCAGAGGAAGGTCCAATCGACTTGAAATTTGGGTGGCAGGTAGAACACAAGGTCCCCTTTCAAACCAGCTATTTTTTGAGATCCGAACCGGTTCGGTTCAGATCCGAACCAGTTCGGAACCGAACCGGGGGTGGTTCGGCAAAACCAAAACCGAACCACCCTGGTCCGGTTCGGACCCGGTTCGGATCCGAACCGAACCGGGAGAACCGGTTTTATGCACATCCCTAGTTGAATCCACTGCTGGCCAACACCTGATGAGGTGGAAGAACCAGATACTTTGGACAGTAAATGCCCACTATCAGCCCTGTCGCCATCAACTGGGCTTGAAGGAGACATGTTCAGCAACCACAATTCATTTAGCAGGACATCCCATGGAAGGGAGGGGTCTAGAGCTGCCCTCATCCTAAAACTTCCATCGTACCTGGCACACAATGTACCTGCAAAGTCTGTTACTACTTGGTGGATGATGTCCATGTACTTAACCAAGGCTAGACCTCTAGCTGGCTGAGCCCTGAGTACCACCTTCATGTAGATACTGAAGCCCAGAAGTCAATTGTTCCAGGTCCATTTGACTGGATTACATTTTGGGACCTCTTGCTCCTTATTGGAATCACCTTCCTTCTGTTTTGCTTCTGGCTCCCAGAATAGCAAGCTAAGAATATCTACGTATTCTCCCTTGAGAATTTTCTCTTTTAGTAGCTGGTAGCAAATGGTCCCCTAATGGCAGACCCAAGGCCCCATAAGGGGAATGCTGGGGAGATGGAACCACCCCTATGGGGTAGCCACCCTCAGCCCCTGCTAGTGGTGGTGTGGTGCCCTGAGAAGCAGTTCCCTTCCATACTTGCTCTGCAGCCACTTGTGCCATTTTCAGCCCCCCTGCCACCCCACCAGCCCCCCTGATGTGGGAAGGCCCACATCTCCCAGGGTTGCTGAGGTGTAGCCCAAAATGGGTTGTACCCCTAACCCCCAAAGAGTGGCATGGTCCATGAATACATTAGCCATGAGCCAGCCCCTTCTTTAGCATGCTTCCCGTCTGCCTCACCTGATGGACCTGGTGCAGGTTGTTCCTCCGGGGATGGGTCCGGCACAGCAGGAGGTGTGGCTGGCACTGGAGAGGGAGGTTGTTTGGACAGTAAATGCCCACTATCAGCCTTGTCGCCATCAACTGGGCTTGAAGGAGACATGTTAAGCAACCACAAGGCGGCTGTTGGTCATGGTCCACTGGCTCCACCACAACTGGTGCAGGCTGTTCATTGCCCTCCTCCTCTGAGGCCAACCTATCAGACAAGGCTTTCAGTTATTCAGCCCATGCAACCCCCCCTTGTGTGTTTCCTGTGCTTGGCTGGCACTTTTCTGGGGAATTTAATGGGGCGCCCCCCCTTTTTACCCAGAGCTTTCTTAGGAGGCATGGTGATAGAGCTCGAAGGCACTCCTGGGCCAAGTGTCCAACAGAATATCGCACCCCCACCCAGGCACACTGCAGCAACCTGGCCCAAACCGAGTGATGCAAAAAAAAAAAAAAAAAGCCTATGGCACCCCAAACCCCTTGGCAGCCCAAACAAATGCACCAACCTCAGTGACTGCCCCCAAAGGCAATATCAATGCAGGAGAGGAGGAGGTCCCAGGAAAAGGTCCCAGCCAGCTGCTCAAACCATCGCCCAGCATACAGGCCCCAAGCATTCCCACAGGCAAATGGCTGCAGCCCAGGCTGCTGTAAACCCAGGCTGCCTTGGGCCACGTCCCCCCTGGCCCCTTCCTGGCCAGGTCAACCAAACGCCCACTGCCCCAAAGAGTTTAAACTGCCACAGTGAAAGCCTCTGGGATCCTGGCTGCCCCCAGCCTCTCTCCCGCAGATCCCTCCATCGAGGCATGTGCAGATGTTGCTATCACCCAGGGGCTACTGCCCTGCCCACCAAACTATTGTGGCAAGAGCCACTGAGATCCTGGCCATGCTCAGCCCGCAGTCTCCAGGCTCCCCGCCACTCCTCTGTCCGTGTTCAACTAGCCGTGTGGCTGGGAAGGAGACGCTCGCATGAGTTCCCTTCCTGAAGAGGAAGGGAGGTGCGGGACAGCCTTGATGACACGCGAACCCCGCCTCCCCTTTGAAATGAACCAATCAGGGCTCTCCCTGTGGCTGCCAGTCTGAGGGGTGGGACAAAGACCCATCCCTCGGCACGAGGCTGAAGAGTGAGGCATTCTATGAATATAGATAATTATAAATTATAAATAAATTATAAATTATGCTAACTGGGCAAAGAGGCACCTTTTACCATGGTGATTCTCTTTATTTAGCAGGGGGAGAGTAACTGGCCCTATCCACCCCCAGCACAGTACTTCCCAGTGACTGTTGCTGGTGTCTGTCTTGCGTTTCTTTTTAGATTGTGAGCCCTTTGGGGACAGGGATCCATCTTATTTGTTTTATTTCTCTTTGTAAACCACCCTGAGCCATTTTTGGAGGGGCGGTGTAGAAATCGAATTAATAATAATAATAATAATAATAATAATAATAATAATAATAATAAATTGCATTAGCTGCATCCAATTGAAAATGGAATGGTACTAGCAGGGAATTTTGCCTTCCGAAATTCAACAATGCGGTAAAGAATAAGGATTGCCTCATCAGGGATGCTACTACCCAGATGTTGGTGTTTCCCTCCTTGTCATCCCTGTATGATTACTAGATTTGTTGACTGGCTTTATACAAAGCTCTCAAGGAAACAACTTCCCTTGATTTTATACGTGTCTCTAAAATAAATTCATCAGGCAGGCAAATGGAAGCCCAAGTATATTAGTTTATTAAAAGTTAAAAGGACAGTGAGAAAAGGAGCGGAAATTTTTTGAAGGCACACCGAAGGGAAAGCATTGTTGCTTAGCTATGCCTCATCCATGACAGCTAAAAAGCTTCCATTCCCAACAGGATCCTAAAACATTTAGCAAAATGTGCAGAATCTTAGAGATGACACCTGCTGTGATGCACTGGCAGTGTGTCTATAGGGACTTTCAATCCCCAAATGGCTTTTTACAACAAGTTGCTGGGAAAGCTTCCTCTCCTTATTCCTGTGCTTTATTCTTCTGCTTTTTATGTGAATTCATCTGCTTATTCTCAGCTGCAAGCCTCCTCCAACACAAATGTTGCTTTTGTGTGAATTCAAATTTGACAACAGAGAAATGCCAAATTGCAGCCAGGTTTACGGGATCCTGGGGTGGATGTCTAGTTGTCATTGCTTTTTATTTATGTATGTATTTATTTTTTAATGGTCTTCTGCACTATCACCAAGAAGATCCAGGCAGCATTCATTGGAATTCTCCATTTTATCCTCACATAAATCTTAAAAGATAAGTTAGGATGGGAGATGGCAAGTGACCCAGGGTTCCCAGCATAATAGCTGTGCAGGAATCTAAACCCAGATTTCCCTGTTCCAAGCCCACATTCTATCAATTATGTCACAGAGACCTAAGTCCTATTCACATATTAAGTTCAACACTCACACGAGTGTACAGTGTTCACAGGTACAGTAACGTTATTCACATGTTATGCTGAACACAGGTATAACAGTACCATCTGTACCATGCATTTGGGAAGCCTGTACCCTGGTTCATTTTTTAAATGAACTCAGGTACATTCATTCATACAGAAACATTGATGAGTGTACAGATCATCTGTACACTTGTACAATATAATGTCTGAATAGGGCTCTAGTCTTTACTGAATCAACAAACTTGTATCTGAGATGTGGCACTTCAGGCTGCAGATATGACTGAATGCTCTCTCCTGGAAAAAAAAAGTGTCTGCCCAGAGAAACCTAGTAGATCATCAAGGAGACAGCTAAGCTAGTGGAGGACAAGTCTATCAATGGCTACTAGTCTTGATGGCTATAGGCTACCTCCAGGCTCAGAGGCAAGATTTCTCTGAATACCAGTTGTAGGGGAGCAACAGCTGAAGAGAGGGCATGCCTTCATCTCTTGGTTGTGGGCTTCTAAGAGGCATCTGGTGGGCCACTGTAGGAACAGGGTGCTGGACAAGATCCTGATCCTGTCCTGATCCCACAAGACTGTTCTTATGTTCTTAGAATCCTCCCCCTTTTCATGTTCTGTTTTTAATATGCAGGGACTTTTTGAGAGCCACAGTTCAGTCCACAATCCCCTTAAATCCTGAACACTCCTCCCATTCCTCGACCCCTTGCCTCCTGCCTAAGTCCCTCACCAACACTTACCTTTCCTGTGGCTCCAAAAGCAGCAGCAGAAGAACGGAGAGACATTTCTCTCCCTCATCTCCTCCTGGATCCTTGACGGAGTCATCCCAGCATGCCAAGCATGAGGACCACTGGGAATTGTAGTAGTTCTGTCCCAAGGCAAAAGCATTGGAAAGACTGCAAATCCAGCTCTTCTTCCATATGTCACATTGCGATTACTCTGTTCCAGGCATCAGGGAGGGGAGGAAGAAGAGGAATGTCCCTGCATTTTCTTGCTCCTGCTGGTGGAACCAGGGCAGAAAGTGGCTTAGATAGGAGGCAGAGGTGCAAGGGGATGGGTGAGCTGTTGGGAATGTTTGGGGGTAGTGAGAGGAATTGGGCTGGATCCTCTCACATTTCCAGGGACATCATTCAGTGTGTGAAATGACCCAGACTCAGAACTGGGAGTAAAAACAACAACTACTTCTAAATTGGCTGCTGGTGGTGGAGATTGTCCTTTCTGACTCTTGATCCAAACCTGACTAGGTAGGCTCGCCCTTCGTTATCAAGAATATGCATCTCCCACATGTTTCTGTTCTAGGTACTATATAATACTGCCCAATAAGATTTCTGGACCTTTTAATCAGTTTATTTGATTTTGATTCTGATCTACTGCCTCCAAGATAATGAGCAAGATATTTGCAACCAGGCCTGCCAGATCTCAGATCAAAATCTGGTCCACTTGACACAGACCGCAAGTGTATTAAGGAGCTGCTAATTACTTCTAGGTCTCCAGCTTCCCATGTAAGCGATCCGTGTGCTTGGTAGCGAGAGGAGGTTGTGTCCTTTTGCCACCGCTCTGACAAGTATTTAGCAGATATGAGAATTTCTGGCTCAAAGCCATACAGATTGGTGATCACTAGCAAAGCAGGTTAGAAAGCTTGTAACAGCTTAAGTAAGTGGCTGAAGGTTAGGTGTCTTAGCTTGTAAATGTAATTACCCAGCTTGTCAATACCCATTGATTTGCTCAGGCAGATAACTTCAAAGCATTCCAAAGCCTCGGAAAGAAACACAGGAGAGACCCACATGGATGGAAACTCGCATGAAATGATAGGAGATTAAGGTACACCTGGAAGGGGGTATTGGTTTGTCTCTGTTCTCCAATTCACATACAAAGTGAAGCTTTTCTCTGGAATCATGTGTTTCCTTATGAGTGGGGAATATTTTAGAAGGTCCTGATATGCCTGTAATGGTTATTTGATTCAAACATGAACCTGAAATGCGATGTAATAATCTTAAGGAACACATAAAATTGATGCTAAGTTTTCATCTCACTAATCAACTTCTTTTCAATGAGCTCTTTAGAACTGCCACTGAATTGAACCCGAAGTGAAATTCAGGGTGAATTTAGAGGTGCCTGCTTGAGCAAAACATCGGAGGAACTGAAAGGAAAGCAGGGAGAGCTTTGATAAAGGCCAGCAAAAACCCTCTTGAGAGATTTTGAACATCCTTTATGTATGAAACGAACCAGCCTGGGATACAGAAAGAGGCAGAAGTGGTCCAGGATGACCGGTGCGTGAATGCACACCTTGCTCTCCATGGGCCATGGCCACTGAAAGAGTGTGAATAAATTGTCTGCCCTGGTTGCCTATGAATGGGAGAGTGCATGTGTGAGCACTGTAAGATATTCCCTTTAGGGGATGGAGCCGCTTTGGGAAGAGCATCTGCATGCTTACATGCAGAAGGTCCCAAGTTTCCTTCCTGGGGCCTCCAAGATAGGGTTGAGAGAGTTTCCTGCCTGCAGCCTCGGAGAAGCCAAGGTTGCCAGTCAGGGTAGACAATACTGAGCTAAATGGACCAATGGTCTGATTTGTTATAAGGCAGCTTCCTGTGTACCTATGTTTGTATGTTCCTAGAGCACCTGCTTTGCAGGCAGAAGGTCCCAATCCCTGGCATCTCTAGGTAGCACTAAAAAAAAGTCCCCCTTATGGGACCCTGGAAATAGGGATGTGCGAACCGGTTCGGATCCGAACCGGTTCGGGTCCGAACCGGTTCCGGTTCGGAGGTTCGGATCGAACCGAACCACCCCTGGTTCGGTTCGAATCCAAACCGAACTGGGGTGGTTCGTTTCGAACCGGTTCGGACCGGTTCGGATCAGTTCAGAAAGATGAAAATTGGTCAGATGGTAGCTGGCACCCATGGGTACCTGTCACCCAAACCCCAAAGCAATCGGACACTCGTACGATTTTTTATGAATTTTTGAAAAATATTTTTATTTTTCTCTCATAGGATATAATGGGACCCGAACCAGGCCATTATTTCTTATTGTGGAGCACTCATGGGTGCCAACAACCATGCAAACCCTGAAGCAATCAGACACCCCTATGATTTTTTATGAATATTTGAAATATTTTTAATTATTTTTCTCATTGAGTATAATGGGACCCGAACCAGTCCATATCCCCTGTTGTGGAGGACCTAGGAGCACAAAAGCAGGGTGGGTGGTAGACAGGCATGGGTGCCTACCACCCAAAAAATCTCAAGGCAATTGGACACTCCTCTGATTATTGGTGAATTGTTAAGTGTTTTTGAATTCCTCATAGAGAATAATTAGGATTGCAGCAAATGTATAGCTTCACGTCGGGGGGAAAGGGGTGTTGTAGAGTGCAGTGTGGTGGGTGGTAGTTCCTAGGGTGGGCAAGGAAGCTATCAGAATTATTTGAAAGGAATTGGGCAAAGAGGTGATTTTTAAGTGATTTTTGAAGTTTACGCGTCTTTAAGGTTTTTCCTCATAATAAGTTATAATGGAGCTTTCAGCAGCCCTATAAGTGCACATGGGGGTGCTGGGGTGGCCCAGAGCAAGTGGTGGTGTAGTGCACATAGGGTGCCAACCACCCCCATGGGTTTCTAACCCATGGGGTACAGGGATCTCTGGTAGGGGCACCCCCATGGGTACAGGGTTCTCTTGTTTCTGAGGTATTGAGTGTGGATTCTATGATAGCAAATGAGATTTTCAATGAGACACCATCAATCCACTCTAATATGCTATCATAGAATCCACACTCCGCCTCCTGCTTCTTCTCTGTGTGTGTGCTTAGTAGGGGTGTGCAATTTGGGATTTCGGGTGATTTGGCTCGGACCCGAACCGAATCACCCCTGTTCTGTTTTGTGCCCGAATCTGGGTCACCCGAATCACCCTTGATTTGGTTCGGATTCGGATTTAATCCGAATCCGAATCTGAATCGATTTGGGGGGGTAAAAAGGGGCCCATCGGCAAAATTTTGGGGTGGGGTGGTAGTGCCCAATGGGTAGAGTCTACCACCCCAATTTCAGGGGGATTGGGCAAAGGGCTGAATTTTGGTGAATTTTTAAAGTTTTAGTGACTTTGGGGCAGTTCGGGAGCATAGCATGGGATCTGGGCAAAAGGAGTGGGGTGGGGTGGTAGTGCCTAATGGGTGCAGGCTACCACCCCAATTTCAGGGGGATTGGGCAAAGGGCTGATTTTTGGTAAATTTCTGAAAATTTCATATCTTTGGGGCATATTGGGGCATATTGGGGCAGAAAGTGGGGCCTGGGGCAGAATAGTGGGGTGTGATGGTAGTGCCTAATGGGTGGAGGCTACCACCCCAATTTCAGGGGGTTTGGACAAAGGGGTGATTTTTTGAGAATTTTTGAAGTTTTAGTGACTTTGGGGCAGTTTGGGGGCAGAAAGTAGACCTGCCCCAAAATAGTGGGGTGGGGTGGTAGTGCCTAATGGGTGGAGGCTACCACCCCAATTTCAGGGGGATTGGGCAGAGGGCTGATTTTTTGAGAATTTTTGAAGTTTGGGTGTCTTTGGGACAGATTGGGGGCAGAAAGTGGATCTGCCCCAAAGGAGTGGGGTGGGCTGGTAGATAGTGCCTAATGGGTGGAGGCTACCACCCATCCCCAATTTAAGAGTGATTGGGCAGAGGGGTGAATTATGGTGAATTTATTTGTATGAGGTTTGTCTTCATAAGGTGAAGTGTGCTAAATTGATTACTTCCTCATATTATTCATAGTAAAGGAAAGTGTGAAAAAGTGAAAGTGGGGTCATGAGAGTTGTTTAATTGAAAAATATCTCATTTGCTATGATAGAATGAGAATTCACACCTTTTCTATTCACCATAATTCACCCCTCTGCCCAATCACTCTTAAATTGGGGATGGGTGGTAGCCTCCACCCATTAGGCACTATCTACCAGCCCACCCCACTCCTTTGGGGCAGATCCACTTTCTGCCCCCAATCTGCCCCAAAGACACCCAAACTTCAAAAATTCTCAAAAAATCAGCCCTCTGCCCAATCCCCCTGAAATTGGGGTGGTAGCCTCCACCCATTAGGCACTACCACCCCACCCCACTCCTTTTGCCCAGATCCCATGCTATGCCCCCGAACTGCCCCAAAGTCACTAAAACTTTTAAAAATCGCCAAAAATCAGAGGAAGGTTCAATCGACTTGAAATTTGGGTGGCAGGTAGAACACAAGGTCCCCTTTCAAACCAGCTATTTTTTGAGATCCGAACCGGTTCGGTTCGGATCCGAACCGGTTCGGATCCGAACAGAACTGGGGGGGTGGTTCGGCAAAACCAAAACCGAACCACCCTGGTCCGGTTCGGACCCGGTTCGGATCCGAACCGAACCGGGAGAACCGGTTTTATGCACATCCCTACCTGGAAAGCTGCTGCTAGCCAGTGCAGACGGTCCTGAACTAGGGATGTGCATGAACCGGTCCGGAGGCCATTGTAGAGGCCTCCGAACTGGTTCGAATGTGGCACAGTTCGAAGGTTCGGTGCCGGGTGGTGGTGGTGGTTCTTTAAGGACGGGGGGTGCACTTATCCCTCCTGCCACTTCCCCCCTGCAGTTAAAAAAAAAAAAAGGAGCGCCAGCAGGGGGAAAGCAGCGGGAGGGGTAAATGTACCCCCGCCCTTAAAGAACCACCCCCCTGGTGCCAGACCGTGGAAGCATGGTTCCGTGCACACTACTGTCCTGAACTAGATGGACCAATGTTCTGACTTGGAATCAGACAGTTCCATAAGTTGCCCCTATACTCACACACATTTCTACCCTCTTTTCTCTATGTGGGTTTCCCCTCTATGCAAATGTAGACAGGGGCCTCTTATGTAACCTGCTGTGATAACCTGGTTGTTGAAAAGCAGTATATAAACATATATTTGATGATGATGATGAAGAAGATGAAGATTTTATGCTTATGGTGCGCTATAGAATTCCGTGTTCCTATAACAACACTAAATGTATTGTTATTATTTAGTATTATTGAGAATAAGAGTAACTTTATCCTCATGAAAAGTCTTTGAGTCAGAGGCTTCAGCTGGGGCTTGTGTGCAGTGATATTTGGCAAGATTGCCTGCAAACTGTGTGGGGAGGAATTCCAAATGGTTCAGTGACAAAAGTCATTACAGAAGGCTAATTTAGGCTCAGAACACAGAACTCCCTGTTGCTATGCTGTTGCCTTGCCAGAAAGCTGGCAGGGAGCAAGGTGCGTGGACAGGTGAAACGACTAAAACAGTGAAATATTGGGGGAACCCACTATTACATGGCACAATGACAACATAGTTAGTTGCTCCATTAGTGGTCTCAGGGACACAAAGGCTGGGAAAGAAATAAGCTTCTGTGCGTTCAGTAAAGAGCCAGAAGGGAGCAGGTTACAAAAGATGTAGCAAGTATGTCATTTAGAGTCTGTTCCTTGGGAAATGGATTAACCTTTCCTAGCCAGCCGTCCTCTGGTTCAACTGGTGTGATACAGCTAGGGTGGCAACAGTTGTTGGCGAGAACTCCTGGCCACCACTGACAAAGTGGGGCAGGATGGCTTGCAGATCTTGTAACCAGGCTTTTTGGACCAGGATTGGAATGAGTTCTGGACAGTGGGACTTGGTGGCTGTTTCGTGCATTTTCTCCCCTTTAACGTTCTGTACACAGTGACGGCTTAGGAGCTCATGTAGTTTTGGGAGCAGTAGCTGGGGGTGGAGCTTCTGCAGAGCTTCACCCAGGGGCATAGCTATAATTGAGCGAAAGGGTTCAAAGAACACGGGGCCCCCAGCTCCTGAGGGCCCTCCAGCTCCATCCCTCCCTATTATCTTAATTATCTCCCTCACCCTGGGGGGCCGCCAAAGAGAGGGATGAACACAGGCCCTCTCGTCCCTAGCTACGCCCCTGGCTTCACCTTTCATTTTAGAACAATACGGGACATTTGTGTTTTCAGCCCGGATGCTTCTTGCATTTCTGCTCTCCCTGCAGACCAGCAGCCACTCATTGCTGGGCAGCCGGATCGGCCCCCTTCATGACTGGCTCCGTCATGGAGCTGCTAGGGGCTGTAGGAATTGGGGGTGGCCTGGCCTGTGGAAGTCCCAGGATGCCCCGACACTGGGAGGCTCGTTTTAGCCTCCTGGCGAGGGTCTCCTCATGAGTTGCCATGGTGCAGAGCCACGCTGTGGCGACTCGTGATCGGGGAAACTGGAATTGGGAAAAATCGTGACCAGGAAAAATCGTGATCGGAGCACTTGCTCCACTAACCCTGTTTAAGGGGAGAACTTCTTTGGTGGGCTAGCTGGTTTGTTGGGTCAAGGAGGTTTGCAGTTTGTTATACTTTGTTGTTAGTGACTTCTTGTTGTCTTTATCAGGTTTGTGGTTTATACTTAGGTTTGTGGTTTCTCTGTAGTTAGGTATGTGGCTTGAAGACATATAGGTTTGTAGTTTGTAGTAGTTATTCGTTTGGTTTGTGGCTTCTTGATGTTTATGTTTTTAATGTAGTTTGTGGTTGGTGTTGTAGGGGACAGAATGGCAGTTCAGTCCCCAAATAGCAGAGCAAAACTCATTTGGTGAGAAAGCAGCAAAGCAAGAGGTCTTGAGACAGTTCTTGAGTATTGAAGAACTACAAGGATTTATTGAAAGAAAAGGTTACAAACAAATGTGGAAAAGCCTGCAGCTTATTTCAGCTGTAGCTCATGACTGAAGAGAGAGACCAGAACAAACAGCCATCTCTGCAGAGACAAAGTGAAAACTAACACTGGAAGAACAAAGAGAGGAGGAGTCCAGCACTTTTATCCATGACCCCCACCCGCGCAGTGGTCACTATGAGACATTGCAGCTGAGAGCTGATGCTGCCAGGGTCCTAGCTCCAACAGGTGGCTGGGTTGCAGCACACATGGGTACTCCAAAGTGGGTTGGGTGGCAGGGCGCCATGGCTGCCAACTACCACCCAGTACTCAGATAATTTTTAAGGGATTTGAAGTGGACCCATTATTCCCCATTGCTAGTGCCTAGGTACTCCAACATGGGTTGGGGGGCTACTTGTTTTTTTAAAAAAGGAATTTTTATGTATTGTAGATTCTCCATTAAAATAGGAAATCCCTTGAAGAAGTTATTGCACATCTTCACCATAACTTCTTCATAGGGATCCCAATCCTTATGAAGAAAAGTTATGTCACAACAGAGAATCTACAATACATAAAATTCCTAAAAAATAATCTGAACGCCCTACTGCCTTGCGAGTTAGGGACCCATGGAGCCCTGCCACCCAACCTGCTTTGGAATACCTCGGCACTACCAACGAGGAATCCTCATTATTCCCCATGGCAGGGAAAAACAAAATAAAACTTTGGAAAATAATTTTTAAAAAAAATCCGTGTGCCCTACAGCTTTTTGTGTTGGTGGAAGGTGGCACCCATGGGGCCCTACTACCCAGCCCATTTTGGTGCCCCTAGATGTTACCCATGGGGTGAAAAGGGGCAGAATCCCCATTATTACCCATGGCCGAACCTTTAGAACAGACTCGAGTATGGTTTGAGCTCAAGCTGAATCCCCTCCAGACTGGGCAAAGAGGCACCTTTTAAAAGTGGTGATTCTCTTTATTTAGCAGGAGGAGAGCAACTGGCCCTATCCAACCCCCACACAGCATCCCTCCAATGGCTGTTGTTCGTGTCTTTCATATGTTTCTTAGACTGTGAGCCCTTTGGGGACAGGGAGCCATTTAATGAATGAATTAATTTCTGTATGTAAACCGCTTTGGGAATTTTGGTTGAAAAGCGGTATATAAATGCTCATCGTATTCATCGTATTCGTATAGAACATACACAGTGCAGGGGAACAATACTGGCCTCCAAATCTATATCCCAATGCAGGTTCCACACGTCAGCAATGTAGGGCAGTAGAGTGACATATGGCATCGGCATTCTGATGTGCATTCTGAAGCAGATATTGCCCCACTGTGTTGCATTACTATCAGGGGAAAGCACCACTGGATGTGCACCCCAGTATTCAAGGGCTGGAGCCCACCTGCTTCCCTGCTGTTTTCCATGCCAGCCAAGTGAAAGCAGATTGGCTGAACAATGGCTGCAAATAGGTGTGGAAAAAAATGCTGCAAAAGAGGAAAGCAGTTCTGTGAATATTTTCATACGGCCTGAAATGTCAGCTTTTGCTGCAAAAAGAAAAGACAAGAAGGAACTATAGCTCAGCAGTAGAATACCAGCTTTGTAAGTGGAAGGCCTCATGTTCACTTGCTGATGCCTGTGCCCTTTTGAAAGCTTGGGGAGCAAGCTTGAATCATGCATGGGTTGTAGTTCAGTGGTTGAGTATCTCCTTGCATGCAGAAGGTCCTGGGTTAAATTTCTGGTGTCTGGCTGGCTTGCCTGACATCCTGGCTTACCACGGAGCAGGGAGAGAAGGCAGGAGCATGAGGAGGCCAGGAGCGTGGCTGGACAGGAGGCTAGGTGAGGCTGACAGTGTTCTCAGGTCAGTGGGCGACTGGACCGCTGTGGCCAGCCTGATGGGTCAGGCGGTGCCCGCTGCTGATGTCAGCAGCATGACTCAGCTGATGGAGATGGGGGTTGCCAGGGGGGAGCAGGAAAAAGGGAAAGAAGGGGATGATCTGGGAGAATTAATAAAGGCCATGGGGGCGGAAACAGGAAAGGAGAGACTGGAGTGTTTGGCTTGCAAAGCAGCCTTAAAAGAAGCCAGCTTATGATGAGGGGCAGAGAGGAGAAGAGTTTGCTGTAGTCACCCGGTGAGGAGCAAGCCCCCTGATTAAACTTGCCAAACGAGGAGGACACAGGTCCTGCTAACCCTCTCCCTTTTACTCTGAGGCTTGGCTTGGCTGATCCCCGGGGGATAGTGCCAGTGGGGTGAGGGATGATGTCAGTGGATTCTGGCCCTGCAGGGGAGGCAAGTCGGGCAGGGTATCTGGTCTCGAATAAATAGTCCCAACTGCACTCTTGAATTCTTCCTGGCTGCTGCTGTTGCTGCTGCAAGATTTTCCTACCTGTGGGCCAGCAAAGAATCCCATGGGCTGGATCCAGCCTCCGGGCCGTATGTTGTGCAGGCCTGTTCCTATGGTCTGACTCAGTATAAGGCAGCTTCCTATGTGTCCATCCACAGACAATACTGAGCTAGATGGAAATCAAACGGAACTTCATGAAGACATGGTGCTAATTAGAACTGAAGGTGTTTCTAGAGAACAGACATTGGCCTCCGGTTTTCTCTCTCTGTGATGTCTGCTTCCTGGTGCCCCCTTTGGAGGAAGAAGTACAATGAACCAAATCCAAGAAACAATGAAAATAATCTTCAGAGACATATCTGCAGTCAACTCCTTTTTCAAGGCAGCTCATGGACATGGTAAACATTTTGGTCTGCTGTGAATAGCAATCACCTTCTGAAAATGTGTCCTTAGCATTCACGATGCCTGGTACTGCTTAACCAAGCAAGAATCATCACGAAGGAAACATGAATGCCCACAAGAATCCAGAAGACTTGCGGATATATATATATATATATATATGAAGTAATTACATACTAATTTAATTTTAAATGTGGTTCTTTTTCCCTCCTGAGAAGGTGCCCTATTGCTAAAGAACCAATTTAATACAAACTGGATTTAAAAAAATAAATAAAAGCAAAAGCTTACTTTTTAAAGTCTGACTTGAAAGAGACGTCGAATTAACAGGAAGAAAACGGCTGGATTCTTTTCATATTATGCTCACTATTTCAAATAGTGCTTAGAACTCCATTTAGAGTCCCTTACTTAATAAAATAAAAATGATACTTTAGATTTCAAAGAGGATCTCTGCTGCTTAGAAAGCATTGTGAAAAGGAAAAGTAAAGCATTATGCTTTCTAAACAAATATTAAGCCTTTCAAAAATGCTAACCTACAGATTTTTCATATTGTATTTTTAACTCTACATTAGAATCTTCGTAGGGAAGCAGAAAACAAAGGCATTAAAATAGTGTGCAATGAAATCTCCAACTGTTTCCTCAAACGTAACAAAATTCAGTTCTATTGCATTTGTTGTACATTTGTAGTGCATTTTCCTAGTGATACACAAGACCTGTGTATGCATGCATATAACATCATGGCTGCTCGCTTCATGCATTGGATGAAATGCTAATACTGATGATGTCATTTTGCATATATATATATATTTTCAAATATTTAAAGCATCACATACATTGCCTTGGGGTCCTTACAACAATATTGCAAGGTAGTTCAGTGTTATTATTTTTCAGATTGCAGACAGGAGCTGAGAGAGAGGGAAACAAGGACTTGTGAAACCATGTAAGCTGATGACAGAGGTCAGTGGTGGCCAGTGAACTGGACACACATGGATTGCCTGCTATTCTCGCATCCATTTTCTTCCCTTCCCTCTGCTGCCTCCTCTTCACTGAATTTTCAGTTGGGCAATTCCAAGGGGGATGGAATCAGGTATGTTATCACCAGGGGCGGATCCAGGATGAAATTACAGGGCGTGCAGTGGTCCCTCTAATTTTTGTCATCTCTGCGGAATGAGTTTTGTTCTGGGCGGATGTGTCAAGGCATTGTGTGCGCAGCTGCATTCAGAGGGGGGCCTCCCTGATTCAACCTGAGCGGGATCTTAAATTAACTGAGCGGACATTAGAAAACATGTGAGCGCATGCACATGCTTTAGAGGGAACAGTGAGAGGGTGCAAAAGGAACACACCCTGCCCCAACATACAAATATCGGGGCTTGGATTTTCTCTCTCTTGCAAATGCACTATGCCGGGGGTGTCAAACTCAGATCTGGTGGAGGGCCAGATTGGATTCCGATGAACCTCAGGGGAGCCACACATAGTCTTACGCCACCTTCTGCCACCTCGCGCCCACCTCACACCACTTTCTATCTTCCTCTTCCCCCACTTCTCTCATTCCCTTTCCCCCCCGCCCCCTCCTCTTGCCCTGCCATTTAAATTGTTGGTGATGGCGTTCCATTACATTGACCTTTTCCACCAACTATCCTAATGACCACTAAGGGTACTGGGAGCAGAGATAGCGAGTAAGGGTCTCCTTACCTGTCCCTGCTTTATCTCTACTCTGTGACCCTTGATAGGACTCCTCAGGCATTTCCTGTGAGAGTCAGATTCCCTTCCTTTCCTCTTAGAGAGCAGATGGAAACATCTCTCCCTCCCTCCCTCCCTCCCTCTTCATTATGTATTTCTATAGATTAGGGTTAGGTCTTTCCTATCCAATGTGTACTTCACCAATAAATCTACTTAGTATTTTGTTCTACAAGAATCTCCACGTGTCTTCTCTAAATAGCTGCAACAACTAAACTCTGCAAACTACTCTGTAACTGGAGTGGGTAGCTTCTTTAGTGCAATGCTAATTAATCGGGGTAAAAATTACAACTCCCAACATAAATTAGCTGAATGCACTACTTTTTACACCCAAACACACTCAGAGGAATATTGAATCTTTAAAAAAAAATTTTTTAGAAGAAATTCTGAACAACATATCTGCCGATAGCAGATTTTGCATGTATAAACCTGCCACTCTCCCCTCTTCCTCTCTCCCTCACAGAGGTGTTGCTAGTTACTTAAAAGATCCAGGGCTTTGGCTAACAGGGCCTGCCCTGGGCCCACAAACTCTCCACATTTTGATAATTAAACCCTTTCATGCTCTCTAAAGGTATCTGACATTCTCCTCCCCATTAGTTTACTTCACTGCTAAGAATTAATCTCCCCTTTCTCCTGCATTCAATACCCACACACTGTTTAGAACCAATGTGGTGTTGTGTTCCCCAATCAGTCATGAAACCCACTGCAGGACTTTAGGTGAGACATACTCTGAGGTGCTTCACACGATCGGTTTGAAAGGAAGGGGGTTCCCACTCTCTCCGCAGACGAGCAGCCACTCGTAGCTGGGCGGCTGGATCGGCCGCCCACACGACTGCAAGCTCCATGACAGAGCCGACAGGGGTGGCAGAGATTGGGGGCCATGTGGCCCCAGGAAGTTCCAGGATGCCCAACGCAAGTGCGCAGGGCATCCTGGAAAGACCTCCGAACCTGGGAGGCTGTTTGCAGCCTCCCGGCAGGGGTCACCTCATGACGCAGAACCGCGCTGTGGCGGCACACGATCAGAAAGCCCGGGTTAGAAAGCCTGGGTTAGAAAACCTGGGCTAAGGGGAGGGCTACTTTGGTGAGCCCGTTGGTTCTCACAACGGGGAAAAACCGTGCTGGCCTTCTTTATCCCTGTTTCCCCCCGTCATGAGAATAGCCTCGCTCTATCTCTCTCCTCCAAACCTGCTTCACAGGATTGTTGTGAGGATAAAGGTGGGGAGGAAGATCATGTACACTACCCTGGACTCTTTGGAGGAGGAACAGGATATGTGACTCTCTCTCTCTCTCTCTCTCTCTATATATATATATATACACACACACACAAACTTATACATATTTATATTGACTTTTAGCCACATGCACTCCAATCCTCAACATGTAAACTCAGAAGCAAACTCAAACAGCTCTTTTATACCTACCACAGCAGCAAGCAGGCCAGTTTGCATTTTGTTTAAGCAAAAAGCATAAACGATAGTGTATGTCTATACACTGCAGTGTATATACAGCATGTATAGTGTTTGTCTATCCACTACAGAAGGAGGCCACCAATTTGATTTCAAACAGGACAACAGAATGTCATATATCATTACCCCATTTTCTTAGGATTTAAAGACAACCAAGCATTTCATTGGCAAGAGAGTTTTTAAAATGAGTTTCTTGTGATCTGACTTGCAAAGCCTTATTCTGAAGCAAGTGTATTAAAATAGACTTTTGGTGGTGGAGGAGGCTTAAAGTTCATTTTAGCAATTTGTGAAGCTACTTTAGTCCATTACAAGCTTTTAAAAAAGACTATATGAGCCGGGTCTCATGATCCGTGAGACCTGGTTTTTGAGGGTGCGCCCGCTCTCCCCGCACACTCCATGATGGAGCCGGTGGGGGCTGGGGAGCTTGGGGGCTGCTCCACCCCCGGAAGCTACAGTATGCCCTGCACGAGCATGCAGGGCATACTGGGGAGACCCCTGGAACCGGGAGGCGGCTTTTCGCCTCCCCACCAGGGGTCTCCTTGTGAGTAGCTGCGGCGTGGAGCTGTGCCACGGCTACTCACAATTTTTAAAACCAGTTTTGCGGAGCACTTGCTCTGTTAACCTGGTTTTAGGGCAGGGGTACTTTGGCGGGTTACCCGCCTAGGAACCACTGGGCTCGCAGCCAAGCTCGGTGGTTCACAGGATGGGGCGAAATCGGGCTAGCCTCCACTAGCCCGA
Source organism: Hemicordylus capensis (assembly GCF_027244095.1). NCBI lineage: Eukaryota > Metazoa > Chordata > Lepidosauria > Squamata > Cordylidae > Hemicordylus > Hemicordylus capensis. Next base: position 249,095,888 of record NC_069661.1, read on the forward strand.
TTTCACCCCATTGTGTGAATAGCCTCTGTGTGTTTTTTATATATGAGCTACTCTTACTAGCACAAAGCAAAATAAAATAGTAACAAGGGGGAACATGTTGAGAAAGCAGCATACAAACATATTTAATATTTGTGTGTGTGTAGAGAGAAAGAGTGGGAGAGTGATAGAAACCCACATACAGAGACCAGATTACATCTATAAGGAGTTTGGTATCTTCGGGAACAAAAGGCAGAAACAAAAACAGATCCACTTTGTTAAGAGCATTTCTTCTCCTCATTCTTTTAAAAGTTTTTAATACCTTTGAACTGACTAATTTCCCACAAGATATATTGTTGGGATGGAGAGGGTTTTTCTTACAAATTTGTATTAGAACCAAAAATTATTTTTTTAAGTGTAAAACTCTCTCACACAAACACAAAGAAACACAGGCCTACAAATTTCGATTACTTCTCTCGTGTGGGTACACTCATGGGTAAAGGTGGGAAGAGGAATACAATGGCTAAAGCAAGGGGTTGGTTGCTTAATCTCTCTCTCTCTCTCTCTCTCTCTCTCTCTCTCTCTCTCTCACACACACACACACACACACACACACACACACACACACACACACACCAAACAGATAAGAGTTTGGTTTTTGTATGTTTTACTTTCGGTGGGGGGGAGACAAGCCCAACACCCACAGCGGCCATGTCTGCTGGTGCCATGTGGTGAGCAAGGCTCACAGCAGGGTGTTAGGCAGAGGCGGGAGTGGTCCCCAAGCTAGTCCCCATCAATGAGTTCTTTGCTCCAGGTGAGATGGTGGCCCATAGGCTCTCCTACCCGGAGGAGCCTGCTGCCACTGAGCCAGCGGGCCCATCACCAGTGATGCTACCCCATGCAGAGCCTGGCAGTGTGTGGTGAACTCCTGCCAGGGAAGCTGCTTCCAGGGTGGGGGTGGGGAGCAGGGACTTGATGGTTGGCGGTGCCTCTTGCGCCCTCCAGTGTTCCTCTTGCCACTCAGTGGGGTCCCCCGATGATGCCCTTGACCGAGTCCAGTTCTGGGTCCTCCCAATCTGGTTCCAAGGAGGAAGGGTCTGTTGCCGAGGCGGAGGTGCCCCCTCAGCCAAAGCCAGGCACTTCTTCTGATGCATACCCCCCCTGGGGGGCAGATGCGGCATCCTCCAATCCCCATTATTCTCTATGGGGAAATGTAAAAATCTTTTTAAAATCATTTAAAATTGCAGGTGTCCAATTGCTTTGGGGTTTGGTGCCCCTAGGTGCTCTGCATAGGGATAATATGCTGGTTTGAATCCACAGTATACCCTGTGTATAACCTTTTAGAACCAATTGGAGCAAAACCAAAACCAAACTTACCCACCTTGGTTTGAATTGGGTTTGAATTTGAACCAAATAGGCCAAGCCAGTTGTGTGCACATCCCTAGTTTTTCTGGAGGTGGTCTTACAGAAACAGCTAGGTTGGGGGCCTTCTATGGTGAAATATCTTGACATCATCTACCATGCGTTTTCAGAATTCAGTGCCCTGCTTTGGGCCAGGTATGATGAATTGTTTTGCATGAGATCAGCATTTAACCTCACCCTGTCACAGGATTGCCAACCGCAGTTGTGGTTGCAATCATGATGCCCAATCGGCCAATTCAGGGTGATTATTCATATAGCAGGCACCTGCTGATGAAATCGCCGGCCACACTCTCTGGGAGGTCGGAAGGCCAGCCAGGGGGTTCTAGTTCACTCATTATGCAGGGAATATGGATCCTCTGGTGCTTGTTTACAGTGCCAGTTCCTGCAGGTATTATAGCACTATCCAGTTACGGCTGATGCAATATACCTCAAGGAGAGTTTTTTGTTTGCTTTTCACATACCATATCAGTGTCCTAGACAGTCTTTCCATGCACATTATCTGAGATCAGTGCTCGAGCACATCGTCTGGGCAAAAATTAAGAAGGAGCTGAATGAAGGGCAGATTTTAGGCCCCTTCCCTGTTCTGCCGGTGCCTCATTTGCGAGTTTAGCTTTTGGGGGTGGTCCCAAAGAAAGCACCTGGTGAATATCAACTTATTCATCATTTGTTCTTCCCCAAGGCAGGATTGGTAACCACAACCTCTGTTTGGTGTGTTACATATCATTCAATGGAGTGGCTGAGATGGTTTGCTCCCAAGGTGTTGGTGCATTGATGGGAAAGTGTGATATTAAATCAGCAACCAGGCTCCTCCCTGTTCATGCAGGTGATTTTGACCTTCTAGGTTTTTGCTGAGGGTTCTTTTTACATGGTGGTACATTGCCCATGGTTCCTTGATTTCATGTTCCGCATTTGAGAAAATAGTTCCTTTCTGCAATGGTTGGTCAAGGATAGGTATGACTTGGATAAGGTCATTCACTTTTTGGACTTTCTCTTTGCTGGCCTGGGCACTTTGCCCCATGCACTAATGCTGGTACCCAGCTGGGTTGTGGTGGCTTTGCTGAAGTTGAATGGCTCGGCTGTCATGGAATGCAGCAGAGCCAACTATTGCTTGTGTTGGATGAGTATGCTCATTCACATCGGCCCCCGATTGACCTGCTTTTGCATTTCGGAGCCCTTGGAATCTTAAAGGTCTTACCCGCAGTTTCTGATTTCAAAGTTCTGTTGGCCCGTTGGCCTCATTTATTGTTGATGTGATCCAACTTGATCCCTTGTCGTGAGTGGAGGTCAGTAGGTGACCCAAGATGCTTGGAAAAAGCTGGAAGAAATGTAAACCATGAAGTAGGGAAGGACATCTTGGCTTTGAATGGCAGGTTTATTTCTCACCCAGATATTAAACATCATAATACATCCCTTTGTCGGGCAGATTGTGTGCACCTCTCTGATCTGGGAAACTATTTGTTTCTCAGGGATTTGCAACAGTGTCTTCATCAAGTGTTGGGTTTGTGGGGAAAGAGGAGATGAACAGAGATTCTCCCCCCTCCCTTTTATGGCTGGTGAGTATGGGCTGGGGTAGGTAGATTTGAATATTAGTGTCCGGCTGAAGGCTCCATTGTGGTGAAAGGGGCTCTTTGGAACAGCCACTGGTTTTGTGGCCCAAGTGGTTGGGAATAGATCCCCTTTGGGGAGTTGCTCAGGGCACCCACTCAGAGTTTTGTGGCACAGGGAGTTGTGAGCTGGGCAACCCACCCTAAATACAGAAGACTATGTGGTTGGGAGGATGCTGGGAGTTCTATTCCCAGCAGGCTTTGTGCCCAGTTCTCACTCCCAGATGTGGGATGCAATCCTTCCTAGGAATCCTTGCTTCCCATGAGAGCCCACATTCTGGTTAGATATTTAGTCAGTATCCTGCTGAAAGTTTTGTATTCAGTTAATAAAGTGTGGTCATAGTTACATCCATACATACGTGGCTTGTGTTCCTTGGGGTCTTGGTACAAAGCACCATAGGCACTGACATTTAAATCATAGATAATAAAAACCTTTTTCCGGTTTGAAGAATCTTTGCATCTGCTCCTAGTTTTGATTTGAATGCAAAGAAGGATACCACTCAATGAACAAAGCAAGAACAAATGCAAAAAACAATAAGAACCAATATAAATGTACCAAATATCACTTCATTTTGACAAGGTTTCGTGATATATCCTCATTTCACAGTAAGCTTCATCAGAAGTACATGAACAAACATAATACAATCGTGATAAACTTCACAAGTGAAGTTGTGATGTGATATTTGGTACATTTATATTGATTCTTATTGTTTTTTGCATTTGTTCTTGCTTTTTTCATTGAGTGGTATCCTTCTTTGCATTCTTGTGTTAGTACCAGTCTTCCCTTATATATTTTTCCCTAGTTTTGATCTGGGCAAAATTTGGTAGCAACTCGCCTCCCGTCCTCATCTCTCCATTGGCCACGTTCTGTTCCTTCCCTCCTGTCATCTCTTCGGTAGGATGGAAGCCTGTGAGAAACAGCAGCAGAACACAGAACACCTGGCAGAAATGTCATGAGGAAGAGCCTCTGCCAAATCCTTTTGTTCCCATGCTCAGTGCCGCCCACTCTAATTTTGTTATAATTACAAGAATCGGAGACAGAGATGGGAAGAATACAGGGAACTCCCCCTACCCATCCTTTGCACTTTCTTTCCTGTCACCCTTGCAAGAGGGGGTTATTAGTGGGGGAAGTCATGCAAATCCAAATGAGGCACACAAGTTCTAATAAGGCACCGCTAAACAAAGGCAAAAGCAAGCAAGCAAGCAAATTCTCTTACAAAAGAGCCCATTATTCATAAAGGAGAGGGGAAAGGGAATGGATAAAATCAAAACACTCTCAAAGAATCAAAACCTCAGGCCAGGAGGTTATTACAAAGGAATAGCGCTGCTAACGAAGAATACCATGAATACATGGCTAATTCCCCCATTGAGTCTTCCAGCCATTCCCATTCATTTTGCGTTGTTCTTGTGAGCTCATCGAAGACAGAGCCCGACAGAGCCCCTCTCTGCTATTCCTCGCCAACTCGATCTCACGTGGGGTTACGAAAATTCATTTCTATCAATGAAGGAGTTACATTTTGTCAGATTGATGCATATGGGTGTAGCCCTTCTTAGGGGATTTCCCCCACTAACTCAGAGGGTCCCAGCTGTGGGGGGAAGAAATAATTCTTCTAGGCACTGCCTGTTTATAATTTTCCCTAGTTCCTATACAACAAACTGAATACAAACAATAGCATAAATAATAAATAGATTTACAAATCAAGTTATTAGATTAGGGGAAACATACAAGAGGGGATAGGGGAAAGGTCAGGAAAATGTACATTGAAACTAAGTTTTCCATAGCTAGTTTAAAATATTTGATTTAGGACACACAAACGATGTCATGAGGACCCATTTCTTCTAAAAGGTGATTTTAGAATCACCTCAGGTAATTAATTTTAATTAATATTGTTTTAATTGTTTTAATATTTTAGAATATTGTTTTTAAAAAATTTAAATTGTGTTTTAAATTTCTTGTTTGCGTTTTTAACTAAAGTTTTACTTTTTGTTTTTATCTTGTTGTAAACCACCCAGAGACATGAGTTTGGAGCAGTATAAAAATATGTTAAAATAAAATTAAATTAAATTTTAAAATGTTGTTACGATGGGTCCCAGACGCTCACTGCACTCTGTTTCCTTCCTTCCTTCCTCCTGTCTTCTCTTGTCCTCTTTCTTCCTTACTTCTTTCCCCTTCTCCTCATCCTCCTGAGCGACCATTGGCCCCTCTCAATTGCTGCCCACTTTTCTTCTTCTTCTGCCCTCCTGAACATGGCGTGCGCAGGTGGTTGGTTGGTTGGTTAGTTGGTGGGAAGGCAGGGTTCAACCTTCCTTCCCCCAGACAATCACTCCTGAGTCTCTCGGTGCGTAAACCACGCACCCACACACCACCTGTGCTGCTGGGAGCAGTGTGGAGCAACAGAAGTCAGGACTCCTTTCCCCAGCCTCCGCATATCCCACAAGGCACTGCATGATGAGCTCAGTGTCTTGAGGGATTCCCCTGTCAGACAGGTGCTCTAGGTGCCCGTCTCTGTGTCTTCTCAGTTCCGTGGAGCTGAGGAGACATGTGAGCCCAGCAGCCGGGTTAAGGGAGTGCTTGCTTCCTTAACCTCGGCTAAGGGGTATTATTTCTCTGTGTAAACCGCCCTGAGCCATTTTTGGAAGGGCAGTATAGAAATCAAATGAATGAATGAATGAATGAATGACATTAAAAAGTGGGGGGAGTGGAGAAAAATTTAGAGGGGCAGGTCCACGTCCCCTCTGCAGTTACAAGACTGACCAGCAGGAGGGCAGAAAGCACCCATCCTAACTGGAAAGAAACAGAACACTCAATTTCTCCCACTTGAATTCCCTGAACTGGTAACCTACGTAATATGATCAGGACGTGTCTGAGAGGGAGCCTGAAGTTGTGGCCTGATTGTTAACCCATCCTTGATTTCACCCTCTATATTGTAAGTTATAGCCAGTGGCTGACATGCCCTGCAGCACAACATGGACAGTTAGGAAGCTGCCTATGCTGCTGCGAGGCTTTTAAAAACATGCCCACATTGTTGCGGAGCCTGGCTGTTCCCTCCCTACAAGACATTACGTCCATTGGGAATAATGGAAGTCACATTGAAGCTGTGATTGTGCGGAACAGAACAGCCCAGCTGCACAGCAATATGAACATGTTTTTAAGAGCCTTTCAGCAGTATGGGCAGCTTTTTAACTGTCCACATTGTGCTGTGGAGTATGTGAGAAAGTGTTTCTCAAACTTGAAACTTGGGTTTCCAGATGGTGTAGGACTACAACTTCCATCATCTCCAACCACAATGGCCTTGGAAGAGAGGTTACAAAGGTTGTTGCCTTATACTAAGTCAAACTATTGGTCCTTCTAGCTCACTAGTCTGATTGGTAGAAGCTCTTCAGGTTTCAGATAAGAACCTGAAGAGAGGAGAGCTGGTCATGTGGTAGCAGGCTCTGCCCTGGTTGCATTTGAATGGGAGACCACATGTGAGCACTGTAAGATATTCCCTTCAGGGGATGGGGCTGCTCTGGGAAGAGCAGAAGGTTTCAAGTTCCCTCCCTGGCTTCTCCAAGATAGGGCTGAGAAGAGATTCCTGCCTGCAACCTTAGAGAAGTAACTGCCAGTCTGTGAAGACAATACTGAGCTAGATAGACCAACGGTCTGACTCAGTACATTGCAGATTCCTATGTTCCTATGTAAATTTTCTCAGGCTTACTTGGAGATGCCAAAGATTGAACCTGGAACCTTTTGCATGCTAAGCAGGTGCTCTAGCACTGAGCTATGGCCTCATCCCTTCTAAACTCTGTTCTAGAGTAAGTACTTAAAGTGACATCAGGGATGAAGCCCTAAACTGGGTGCACCTGAGGACCCCCAAACAGCTGCCTGTTGTTGGATTAGGCTGACAGTTTCCTTAGTCACCGTCCTCAACACAGATGACTAAACTGTACCAGATGTGGCTGTTTAGACACATTTGTGATTCATTTTGTTCCATCTGTATTGTAATACCTTAAAGCCCTCATAGTTACCATTCCTTACGGTTCCCAGACAGGTGCTGTTCCATTTAGATGTAATTTGTTACATGCCTAGTCTTTCAGAAATTTAATTCAAGATTGATGTGTTGCTATGCCCCTTGGAAATATCCATTATTTTCGAGCTTCAGATCAAAAATTGCACTCTTCCGTTTTGATAGGTGAAGGCATATGAGAGATAGGGATATCACACAGCTGAGTTGAAAAACCCCAGAAATAAGTAAAGGGAGCTACCCAAGAAGCCATCATTACCAGATTGCAGGGCTAGTATTGAAACAGAAGGAAATCTCTCTCTCTAAACTGTAGAAGCTTTGCACTGAATGGCAAACTAGGCTTGTTAAATAGCATCTAAATGCGAATCTTCTCCGTTGCTGTTAGGTAACCACATCCAACTCCTCAGCCATGTTCTCTGTGTCTCACCACCATATCCAAATTTAGACTATATTTATTTGTTTTGTTTTACATTTATATCCCACCTTTCTTCCATGCAACTCAAGGTGGTTCATAAAGTTCCACGCAGGCACTGAACAGTCCAGACTTGTTTAGTTTCAGGTTCATTCAGATGACCTTGTTTAGGTTATGATTCAGAGCAGCACATCTCTCATCACTTTGGACCAAGGAGCCCTCTGAGTAGGGGATGAAGTGGAGAGTCTGGGATAGGAGTAGGATTGGGAGGCATCACCAGCCTATAGAGCTGGTGAGACCCCTGCCATTGGGAACCCACACACCAAATAAACAAGAAGGACCCCAAACAGTTCCCTCACGAAGACCCAAGGACACACCCTACCAATATCCTCCAATTTGGAGGATTCTTCCAAGAACCTCCTGGCCATGATGGAACAGCCTCCCCCACTTGCCACTGCAGCAGGTGATTGGAAATTTGGGCAAGACCCCTTTCAAATATCAAAATTGGCTCCTGGAAGAGGCAGGGCCATCACCCTGCCTGAGCAGCCAACCATAAAACCCAGCAATTGGTTGGGAAACACCATGGAAGCAACTTCTCCTTGGGCTGCAATATCTATCTTTGAGTTCTCTTGTCCTTATTAGTTTTGTCTATGGTCCTGACAATCTGAGATCTGTCCAAGGGATCTGTCCAAGGTCTGGGCACCCTGGTCCTTGTTTTGGAAGACGTGGTGGCAGCACTTGGAGCAAGACAACAACTTGGTTTTTAGCCTCACAAGGAACCCCTGCTATAGGTTTGACTGAAAGGTAATGCTTGTCCCAAGATCATTTGGTGAGGTCCATGACAGAGTGAGATTTGAATTTGCGTCTCCCCAGTCCATGTCGAACACTTTTTCCATTACAACAGCATGCAGAGAAGCATTCTGGGGGGCTCCTGTATAGGGCCTGATCCAGGTTTTTTTTTGGGGGGGTTCTTCATGCAAGATGCCTTCAGAAGGTCTCATCCTCCTCATCAAAACCACCCATCCACTCACTCGCCATCTGCTTCTGGGTTCCATCCTCACCACACCCAGCTGGAAATATCAAGCGAGTGAGCAAGCACTACTGCTCTGCTCCACTTCACTTGCTTCTTATTCCACCGGCTCTCTTCTTTTAGGTTGGAGGGACCCCATATTCTAAGTCCACATGGAGGACTCAGCCCAAATGCTGAGCCTTATAGGGACATGGATGTCTTTTGCTTCCCCGCTTTCCCAATCTCTCAGACACTATGAACATTTTTGCAATCCTCCAGGAATGAGTCCAAGGGATAGCAGGGTCACTACTCCCCATCCACCAGACTGGAACTTCACAGCAAAGAGGTATACAGTTGTAGACAGTCAATGAGCCTCTTCTCACGATGAGTGAGAAGGGCTCCAGAGCGAGCTGCAGGGAAGGCGGGTTATACTTACCTTCCCCACAGACGATCCATTCTGTTTTGCTGAGCGCGCTCCCCATCTGCCCAGACGATTCCCCACACGCCCAGGCAGTGGGGAGGGTCAGGGCCCAGGATGTGTTGTCCTGGCCCCTGGAAATACCACAATGCACCGCACAAATGCACCGTACATCATGGGGACCACCTCCTCTCCCTGGGCTGCCGGCAGTCTGGCAGACGATCCAAAAAATGACCCCTTCAAAACCCTTCAATGGCCCGATCCCAGTGGTTCACATGCATGTGCGAAACTGGGCTGGGCTCCCTTAGCCCATTTTTGCATGCTCGTGTGAATAGCCGCAATATGTATATAGACAAAGACAATACAGTCATAGCGTATTCTGCTCCTATAGCTTGAATTAATTATGTCAGAAGGACTCTGTTCTTTAAAGACTCCTCATTTACTCACTCTTATGCCCCAGAGAGGGGCCTCTGCAGAGGGCAGTGTAGCCAGGGAGGTAGGAGGCTCCTCCAGCCTCTCAGGAGCCAGGCCAACCCCTTCACTTTCTCCCAAGCCAGGAACCGGGCTGGCTAAGATCATGTGTGCATGGAGGTGCAGGGTCATCTTTCCTGCAGATTTCAGCTGGCCTGGAACTGACGTCTTTGCCCATTCTCGTCTTTCCTGATGAATGGTCTTGGGCAGGAAGAGAAAACTCACCTGGAAAGCAGTCTGGAAGATTGGGTCTCCTCCAAAAAGACAACCAGGCGATTCTAATGAGCAGCCTAGTCCAGGCAAGAGCAGCCCAGTCTGGGATCGTTTACGATCCGGGTGCAGCAGCCCCTCGTAACCCGACTTTTAACGCCAGCTTTTAGGCAGGGTTTAGGGCACGAGTGTGCCCTTAGCTCTGGTGCTGGGGTCATGTGTATGCTCGCAGCCTGAGCATCCACAGAGTGCCTGACTCCCAGAGGAATCCCCCAATGCACCGTGCTCGTTGTGTGGTGCATTCTGGGATTCCTGGAGGCCCGGGAAATGAGTCCTTCTTCAAGTCTGATGACAGTTCCTCATCAAACCCCTTGGCTCAAGGGAGAATTGCCCTCAGAGGATGTAAGTCAATTTTTAATTTTTTTTTAAAGCTCGCTCCACAAACCCAGGCTTTGGGGAGGGCTAAAAAAGCGGGCTAGCCACTTGTAAGCCACCAGGCTCGCCAACACTGCGAGCCCGGTGGTTTACATGATCAGCCAAAATTGGGCTAGCCTCTCTTAGCCCGATTTTGGCTAATCGTGAGAATAGCCCCTCTGTCAGCAGGGTATAGTTTATATACAGTTTACCCTCTCCCTGTTCTAGTTAACTAAATGTAAGAAGCATTTATGTAGAACAGTTTTAACATCTTAAGAAAACAGATATACAGTCTTTCAGCCCAAATGAGGTAGCTAGCAAACCTGTACCCTGGCTTCTAGGGGTGTGCACGGAACTGGCTAGTCCAGTTCGGCTCGAGTCTGAGCCAGACCTGAACTGGACTGGACCAGCTTGGTCTTGCACCCCCTCAATCCACGCCCCGTTCCACTGTTTTTCGGCCCTTCTCCCCGGTGCCGTTCTTCAGGCCTTTCCTCTCGGCGTGGCAGCCATGCACAGAGGCCCACCTGTGCAATGGGCCTCTGCGTGGCCCAGCATGACCCAGGTCACACAGAGGTCCACTGCGCAGGTGTGGCAGCCTCCAAAATGGCCACTATGCCAGGGAGAAAGTCCAGAATGGGCTGAAGAATGGGCCAGTTTTGGAAGCAAGGGAGGCTGTTGTGGGGGAGGGGGACCTCCGCAGACCCACCCGCCACCTCGGAGAATTGCCCCCAGAGGACGTAAGCCAATTTTTAATTTTTTTTTAAAGCTTGCAAACCTCCCGAAGGGGTGGCAGGGGTGGGGGGCGGGGTTCGGTCCAGGGACGGACTGAACAGGGGGTGACCTCCAACTGTCAAACTGAACTGGTTTGATGTCGAACACATTTGCACATTCCTACTGGCTTCCTATCCACTCCTGGATCCTGCAAAAGTTGCTCATTTTCCATGGCCTTGCCCCTCTCATCTTTTCTCTCTTATTTCGTTACATGCCTGCCCATGACCTTTGATTTTCAAGCACTGACACCCTTAGCCATCCAAAGATCTCCTGCCCCCACCACCAGTGTAACAGTGATTTCCAGATGTAACTTGACTACAACTCCCATAATCCCCAGCCAAAGGCCATTGCCTCTGGGGATGCTGGGAGTTGTAGTCAATTACATCATCATGGGCATACTGCCCACCACCCCATATCTCCATCAGTATAATATGTAGATCAGCTCATAAATTTTACCCTCCCTATTTAACATCCCCCCCCACACACACACACTTATGCATCAGCAAAAGCTCTAATTGATTAATCTTCTGATTAAAGTTTGGAGCCCTGGAAAGGCGGCCAAGCAAATGATGCAACGTAGCTCGTGTTGCAAGAGATCCTCATCAATCATCTGCTGCTTAGAAGAATGGGGTAAGAGGTGGTATCTGAAGGAAAAAGGGTCTCCAGCAGTATTAGATAACAACATGTTTATAAATCAATTACATCCTTACTTAGGCCGGGCACCCTCCACTGCTGAATCACAAACAGTCTGCAACGTACTAAATGACATTTATCACATTCTGATGGAAACACAGCAGCTAGGAAAACAGCAATCAATTTGTGCATATGAAATGCATCTTCTGTTGCTCATAAATTAAGTGACAGGCATCAAAAGGTAGTGCCGCCTGCCAAGGGAGCGTCTCACGCCGGGGCGCGGGGTGATGGGAGAGCCGCCTATTCAGCAAGAGCGCGGATGGGGAACAATGCAGAGAACAGGCATCGGTCCTGCAGCCCAGACCTTGTCTGTCACCTGTCAGCTTTCTGGAAAATGCCAACTGGAAGACAGAGGTGATGCCACTGCCGGAAGATGTTTGGGTCCATGACAGCTGTTGAGTAATGACATTTGTTGCAGCTAATGGCAAAGGTCCGGGCTCAGTTCAAGACTGTCAAGATTCCCAACCATTTGACTGCGAGGATATATAATGAAAGGGAACCGAGTGAGTGAGATGATGATGGCAACATGTGTACCTGTCAGGCTCCAGGCTGTCAAACAGGACTACACTGAAGTGTGGGCCAAGGCATACAGACGTGTGCTTTCCATGCTACGGGCCATATAGAGGTGACAATGCCTGTTCTGTGACTTGAATATGTTTCAGTCAAGTGAGTATACATCTTAACCAGTTAACCCCTACTAACTGGGCAAAGAGGCACCTTTTTAACATGGCGATTCTCTCTATTTAGCAGGGGGAGAGTAACTGGCCCTATCCACAGTACCTCCAGTGACTGTTGCTGGTGTCTATCTTATATTTCTTTTTAGATTGTGAGCCCTTCGGGAACAGGAATCCATCTTATGTATGTACGTATTTATTTATTATTTCTCTATGTAAACGACTTTGGAAATTTTTTTAAATTGAAAAGTGGTATATAAATATTTGTTGTTGTTGTTATTGTTGTTGTAAACCACCATTTGGATGTAGGGATGCTTATCAGATTTTCAGAAGAAACCAGGCGGCGGTGGCTGCTGCTGCTGCTGCTGCTGCGTGTGTGTGTGTAAAAGCTAACCCTTAGAAGATAGACTCAAGATATCAACAACAACAATTTATATACCACTTTCCAACAAAAGTTTCCAAAGAGGTTTACATAGAGTAATAATAAATAAATAAGATGGCTCCCTGTCCCCAAAGGGCTCACAATCTGAAAAGAACCATAAGATAGATACCAGCAACAGTCACTGGAGGTACTGTGATGGGGGTGGATAGGGCCAGTTACTCTCCCCCTGCTAAATAGAGAGAATCACCATGTTAAAAAGGTGCCTCTTTGCCTAGTTAGCACAGGGAAGATAATCTGGTCTGGGCAGGCTCAGATGTTGGATCAAAGAAAGGCAACAAGATGAAGTTCAACAGAGACAAATATAAAGACCTACGTTTGGGTTCAGAAAATCCAATGTACATTGACAGGCTGGGGGAGACCTGGCTCTGCAGTGATGAAGGTAAAAGGGACTTCATTGTCTCAGTGGACAATAAGATGAGCTTGAGCCAGCCCTATGATGCAGCTGCAAAAAAAGCGAATGCAGTCTTTTGCTGCATTAACAGAAGTGTAGTGTCCAGATCACAAGTAGTGGTTTCACTGTATTGTGCACTAGTCGGACCTCACTGGGAATGCCGTGCCCAATTCGGGCCGCACATTTTAAGAATCACATTGATAAACTGGAATGGTTTAGTGGAGGGTGACAAGATGGCGAGGGGTCTCAAAACCAAGTCCTGTGAGGAATGGTTGAAGGAGCTGGGTATTAGGTCTGTGCAAAACCAGATCAGTAAAATTGGACACGGTCCAATTTTAACTTCTCCTTGGGCTGCAATATCTATCTTTGAGTTCTCTTGTCCTTATTAGTTTTGTCTATGGTCCTGATAATCTGGGATCTGTCCAAGGGATCAGTCCAAGGTCTGGGCATCCTGGTCCTTGTCTTGGAAGACATGGTGGCAGCACCTGGAGCAAGACAACACCTTGTTTTTTAGCCTCACAAGAAACCGCTGCCATAGGTTTGACTGAAAGATAGTGAGGTGGGTCTCATGATCAGTGAGACCTGCTTTTGCCGGTTTTGTGGGGATCCCTGCAGATCAGCAGGGCGGGAGCCCTGGGCGGCCGTATCAGCTGCCCACACGACTGCTGGCTCCGTGACGGAGCCGGTGGGGGCTGGGGAGTTTGGGGGCCGTGCAGACCCCAGAAGCTCCAGTAGCTATGCACGAGTGCGCAGGGCATGCTGGAGAGACTCCCGAGCCAGGAGGCTGCTTTTCAGCCTTCCGGTCAGGGGTGTGCTCGTGAGTTGCCATGGCACAGAGCTGTGCCGTGGCAGCTCACGATTGGAAAGCCTGGGTTAGTGGAGCGCTCGCTCCGCTAACCTGGGCTTAGGGGAGGGCTACTTAAGCAGGTGACCCGCTTTGACTCAACTGGGCTCGGCTGCAAGCCCGGTGAGTCTCACGATCAGTGGGGAGTGGGCTAAGCACCCTTAGCCTACTTTCCACAGATCGTGAGAATAGCTTCAGAGTGTATTTGTTCTCTGTTGCTGCTGAGGGCAGGGCAAGAACGAGCATGTTGAAATGACAGGAGGCAGCTTCAGGAGAGACATTAGGCAGGATTTCCTAACCGTAGAAGCTGCTGGACAGTGGAACAGTCTGCCTCATGCACTGCCTCTCCTTCACTAGGGATTGCAAACAGAGGCTAGAGAGTCATCTATCAAGCATGTGGTAGCAGTTTCCTGCGGCAAAGCAGGGATGTGCACGAGCCAGTTTGGTGCCTCCTCTGTGAAGTGCCCAACCGACTCGTTCACTGGTGTTTGAGCCAGCTCGACAGGGCAGGGAGCAGTTCCCTTAAAGAGTCAATATGGAGCTCCTTACCTGCTGCTCTCCAACCCACTGCTTTACCAGGTGTGCCGCCAGTCCCCATCCAGCCACGCGGGGCTGTGGCACTATTCCCTGCAGCCTCTGCATGGCACACCTGGTCAGCAACACCATGCCGCGTGGCAACACCATGCTGTGAAGTCAGCAATCCTAGAAGTCAGGGAACAGCTCCCCACCGCGCCTGCCCATGCACGAGCTGTTCGTGCACATCTAGTGAGCAGGGAGTTCGACTAGAAGACCTTCTAAGTAACTCCCAACTCTAGCATTCAATGACTTTCTTTCCCCCTGACCACTTACCTCCACATTATCCAAGAATTTTCACTAGTCTTTTTGCCTTCCCTCATAATGCCTTGAATGTTCACACTGTAAGAATAAAGTTCAGCTCAGCTTGGGGCATTTTACTGCTTTCTTTGGAGGGGAAGTGTTAGGACTTTGGATTCTGAAACCGGAAGACCATGATCAATCTGTATAATGCCTTTTGATGTCCCGGAGACCTCTCTCCTTTGAACTGGTTTTCGCTGCTGTGAATGCTTTTGTATTTTTAGATGCTGCTGCTTTCTCGATGTTTTAATTGTGGATAGGTTTTTTTTAAAAAGTTGTACTTGATTGTATTTTTGACTTAATGTATTTTATGTTGTGCATCACTCTGGTATTCTTGGCTGAAGGGTGATACAGAACCTGTGAAATAAACTAAATATAACATTTAGTCATCTCAATTCTGTCAGCACACTGGGGGCTTCTGAATAATGCCTTGGTGGTGCAGATAAGATTAGCAATCTTGGACCTCTGGACCTTGGCCAGAGGTACTCAAACTTGGGTCCCCAGATATTGTTGGACTACAACTTCCATCATCTTTTTGTCCACTGTGGCTAGGATTAGGGATGTGCATGAGCCGGTTTGGCGCCTCCTCCGGGAAACACCAAACCAACTTGGGCACCGTATCCCAGTTCCTTTAAGGAGCTGGTAAGGAGTTCCTTACCTTCTTCTTCTTGCCCTGCTGCTTTTGCTATGGAATACAAAAATGGCCAGTGTGCATGCGTGCCGGCCATGTGCATGCCGACGCTGAATGGAGGCTGCAGGGAATGAACAGTGCTGCAGCCCCACGCAGCCAGTTGGGGATTGGGAGCCACAACCCCAAAAGTGGCAGGGTGGGGAGGAGCAGGTAAGGAGCTCCTTACCGGCTCCTTAAGGGAACCACTCCCCACCCCATCAGCCTGTGCATGAGCTGTTCGTGCACATCTCTAGTTAGGAAGACGGGAGTTGTAATCCAACAGCATTTGGGGACCAAGTTTGAGAACCCCCAGCTTAGTTCATCTTGGAGACACCATATAACTCCTGTATTGAAGGAACTACACTGGCTGCTGATATGTTTCCGGGCAAAATACAAGGTGTTGGTTATAACCTATAAAGCTCTAAACAGCTTGGGCCCTGGGTATTTAAGAGAACATCTTCTTCGTCATGAACCCCACTGCCCACTGAGATCATCTGGAGGGGTCCTTCTGCATTTGGCACAGGCTTGTCTGGTGGCCACTCAGGGACGGGCCTTCTCCGCTGCTGCCTCGAGGCTTTGGAATGCGCTTCCTAGTGAAATAAGAGCCTCTCCATCTCTGACAACTTTTAAAAAGTCTTTAAAGATGCATCTGTTCACCCAGGCTTTTAATTAATATTGTTTTAATGGCTTTAATGCTGTTTTAAAATATTGTTTTAAATTTTTTAAATTGTTGTAATGTTTTAAACTTTTTGTTTTTGTTTTAACTAATGTTTTACTTTCTGTTTTTATTTTGTTGTAAACCACTAAGAGATGTAAGTTTTGGGCGGTATAAAAATATGATAAATAAATAAATAAATAAATAAAGTTGATCACCCCCAAATCCTCTGCCCTTGGATGGGCAAGAGATCAGTATCTTCTGCCTGTTGTACATTAGGCTCTGTCGATGCCTCTTGTACAGTCTCAGAGTCCGAGCAAATAGTTGCTGGTGAGTGATTCCGCCAGTCTCCCCCATCTCCTACAGCCCCATCTCCCTAGTACACTGGGATGTGGTCTCTTGAAGCCTCACTGGAGTCTCCCACCCAGTGTGTAGCAATGTTCGCAGTGGCCTGTGTCCATATTTTTTGGTGGGCTGCCACTGCTGACACCATCGCCGCTGCCACTGCTGTTGCCTTAGCAGCCCCCAACTGCTGCTGCCTGCCATAGCAGTCCCTCTCCTCTGTTGCTGGACATAGCAGCCCCTCCTTGCAGCTAGCTTGCTTCCCTTTGCCAGTTCTGATGCATCATTGTGCATCATTATATGTATAATGACTGCCAGGTGGCACTGGGTGGCTGGTACAGAGACAGCACACAGTTGCTATATTGTAGATCCACCCTGGTTCCCAGCTCTTGGCTTCCAACCGCTCCTTGTTGGCCCTCACATCTTTAAATAGGGCCCGACTTGCCGGCACTTCCAGTAGGGCAGAGGCTCCTCCCTCACGAGAGTGCCTTCTCTCATTGAAAATGAAGACTGGAAAATGGGGACTGGGTGGGTAAGTGAGTCAGGCGGCCCCCAGGAGCTGGGTGGCTCGGGTTCTTTGAACTTGTCCGCTCTATTATAGCTCCGCCCCGGGCAGAGGCTCCTGTTTTGCGAGAGGGCCTCCGCTCATGACAGCCTGTTTGCCATTCAATTCCCCACCCCCAGCTCCCCCTCCCAATTGCCTGACTGGCTTACCTGCTGGTTTACCTGTTACCTAAGGAGCTGTGCCCACGATGGCCAGAGTGTCAGGGATCAACTGCATGAGCCTGTGATGAGGCTGTGTGCATCTTCACACCCATGTGTGTGCCTGATCCCCGACAGGTTCCCACAAGGAAAGGGCAGATGGCCAAGCTATTTCTGTCTGACCTGGCCAACTCAGAGGCTTCATGCTGCCTTTTGATCACAGGGGACTGTACTTCAATCCAGAACTAGTGTGCCAGCTACAAAAAAAAAAGCTGGCGGTTTGGGCAGGGGCATATCTATAGTAGGGCAGGCAGGGCACATGCCCTGGGTGCCACTTGAAGGGGAGGCGCCATTTTTAAAATTAATTTTTTTTAAAAAAAAATGGCTGCCAAAACCAAAATGGCCACTGCTCATGCTCAAATGGCCTCTGTGAGGCCCTAGGCCTTGCCAGGCCTCGTAGAGGCCATTTGAGCATGCACAGTGGCCATTTTGGTTTTGGCAGCCATTTTAAAAAAAATTAAATGGCCACCACACATGCTCAAATGGTCACTGTGAGGCCCAAGGTCTTGCCAGGTCTCACAGAGGCCACTTGAGCATGCATGGCAGCCTCAAAAATGGCCGCAATGCTGATCTTTACAGGCCCGAACAGGCCCGAAAATCAGCCTAGGGCAGGCTGCAGCGGTGAATTAAGAGGCTGGCGGGGGGAGGGGGAACCTAAAGACCCCCCCCATGGCCTTTAGAAAGCACCCCCCCAAGAGGCTACTGGTAATTTTTTTAAAAAAATATATAATATAATATAAGTCACTTTACACATATTCAGTTTGGCACTATGTACAGAGAATCAGGGCTTGAGAATACTGAGCTGAATGGTGAGTTTGTCTTTGAATCAATGTGAAATCCTTAGTATTAAGGCCACTGGGAGTTTCTTGCTCTCTTTCTCTCATTTTAACTGTCTTTCTGAAATACTAGAATATATTCCAAGCAGTGACACAGTTTACTCTGCATATCCTTTAATTATTTTCAGAGTATATGGGGAAAGTCAAATTCTCCATTTATTTTTAAAACTTATGAAATAGTGATGCTACAATGCATAGTAGGGAATTAGACAGGCACTTCTGTTTTCCAAGGACACCTCCACATAGTATTTGGGTATTTCATGAGCCCCAGCATACTGAAATTTGTAGTTTTCCAGCATTTTTTGGTCTGGCTACATCCACTGCTAAATAGTTTTTGAAATATTAAAAGATTAACGAATTTGACTTGTATTTTTGAGCTGATATTATGGTAAAGTTATCTGAAAGATGGGTGTCAGATGTTTGGACAGGGGGTGCAATTTCAGTGCTTGCCCTAGGCGCTATTTTCCCTAGATACACATTTGGGTTAGTGTGACAGCTGAAGCAAAAGCAAAGTGTTGAGTAGCAGCCCTCAGTTCCACAGGCAGAAGGTATTGCTCTCTTGACCAGACAGGTGCAGAAGGCAGGCCCCAGATGCTTAGTTTTTAGAGCAGGACTTGCCAATCCAGGAGCTTCATATAGCCCACTAATAACAGGAGTTGACATTGCCCCTCTGTCTTCCCTTCTGTGCGTGAAGAAGGATCTCTGCAGAGTTGGCTACTAGGCCCAGAACCATGGACATGAGAACATAAGAACAGCCCTGCTAGATCAGGCGTAAGGCCCATCCAGTCCGGCATCCTGTTTAACACAGTGGCCCACCAGATGTCTCTGGGGAGCCCACAGGCAAGAGGTATGTGCATGCACTCTCTCCTGCTGTTGCTCCCCTGCAACTGGTATTGAGAGGCATCATGCCTCTGAGGCTGGAGGTGGCCCGCAGCTACCAGACTAGTAGCCACTGATAGACCTGTCCTCCATGAATCTGTCTAAGCCCCCTTTAAAGCCATCCAAGCTGGTGGCCATCACCACATCCCATGGCAAGGAATTCCATTGATTAATTATGCGCTGTGTGAAAAAGTACTTCTGCTAGTCGGTCCTAAATTTCCCAACCTTCAGTTTCATGGGGACACTCAAAGCTTTTTGAGGAGAACTTATGTATGGGATAGAGCAACATTACAGAGTGGCACCTTAATGATCTCAGACATTCTGAGGAATATGGAGGAGAGCTGGTCTTGTGGTAGCAAGCATGAATTGTCCCCTTTGCTAAGCAGGGTCTGCTCTGGTTTGCATTTGAATGGGAGACTACACATGTGAGCACTGCAAGACATTCCCCTTAGGTGAATAGTCCCCTTAGATATTCCCCTTAGGGTCACTCTGGGAAGAGCATCTGCCTGCATGCATGCTGCAGAAGGTTCCAGGTTCCCTAACTGGCATCTCCAGATAGGGCTAGGAGAGACTCCCACCTGCAAACCTGGAGAAGTTGCTGCCAGTCTGTGTAGACAATACTGAGCGAGATGGACTAGTGGTCTGACTACTTTAAGGCAGCTTCCGATGTTCCTAAGGGCACCCCTCTTGCAGGATGATGCTAAAGCCTTTGCCAATTGCCACAGGTCTAGAAAAAAACCATGTTTAAACAGCAGCTGTCACTGCCCGAAAGAGAGAGAAAGTGAGAGAGAAGGGACTGAGTTTTGCTATTCCAAAATGTCATGGAATAGACTGTCATTTTGCATAGTTAAATTTGACACAACAGCTTTTCTTTGGGGTTTGTTTTGCTTTGGCAACAGCTGTGGCCATCAGTGTATGTCACCATGTCCAAGTCAAAGAAGAAGAAGAAACACAAATAGCTCACAGAAGGCTGTGAAGGCAAACGCTGCTGTGAAGCAGGCCTCATCCTGTTCAGTGCCTGGAGTGGGAGGGGCTGTAGCTCAGTGGTAGAGCATCTGCTCTGTAGGCAGAAGATTTCAGGATCAATCCCTGCCATTCTCAAGTAAAGGCCCCTACCTGAAGCCCTGGAGAACTGCAGGCACTCGGTGCAGGCCAAACTGACCTAGCTGGACCAATGGTCTGACTCACAGGAACAGAGGAAGCTGCCCTATACTGAGTCAGACCATTGGTCTATCTAGCTCAGTATTGTCTTCACAGACTGGCAGCAGCTTCTCCAAGGTGGCAGGCAGGAGTCTCTCTCAGCCCTATCTTGGAGATGCTGCCAGGGAGGGAACTTGGAACCTTCTGCTCTTCCCAGAGCGGCTTCATCCCCTGAGGGGAATATCTCACAGTGCTCACACTTCTAGTCTCCCATTCATATGCAACCAGGGCAGACCCTGCTTAGCTATGGGGACAAGTCATGCTTGCTACCACAAGACCAGCTCTCCTCTCAGGATAAGGCAGCTTCAAACCTTCTTGCAAACCTACTCTGAGGACCTCAAGGAAGAGTTGGGTGGAAGTAATATGTCAGAGAGACCAACCATCTCATGTCTGTGTAACATGAAGTGGAAGGATGCTAGTCATCAGAAGCTTCCTTATATTTGCTAAGCAGCTCAGAGGTACAGCATCTGCTTGGCATGCAGAAGGTCCCAGCTTCAATCCTTGGAAGTCTCCTGGGAGAACCGGGGAAGGCTCCTGCCTGAAATCTTGGAGAGCCTCTGCCAGTATGTGAAGGTAATACTGAGATAGGTGGACCAATGGTCGGACTCAGTATAAGACAGCTTCCTATGTACTACCCACTCTCCTGGGTCACAGTAGGTAATATTGGTAAGCATCAGAAAGTAGCTTCTTCTCTCTACTCTTGGAATTACAGGATTTAATATCTCAGTTAATGGAAATGTTATCACAGATTTGAGTTCCTGCTGCCATTTATTCTGCACCAGCAAGTGGACCCAACAGCGTGCCAATTGGCAAGAGGAGGGAGAGACAATCACAGTCATCAGGGACAATATGATTTCTGGGACAATGAGAGGTAGTCAGGGATATTACAGGCTCCAGCAAATGAGCCAATCTGAGCAAATGAGTTCAGCCTTTCATCCTGGAGTGCTTAGAGCAGGGCTGCTCAACTTTGGGGCTCCAGCTGTTTTTGGACTACAACTCCCATCATCCCCAGCCACAATGGCCAATAGCCAGGGATTATGGGAGTTGTAGGCCAATATCAGCAGGAGGGCTGAAGTTAAGCAGCTGCCCTGAGACTAGGTTCTAGGGGCAGGGAACAGCATCTAAGGCACACTTATCAACTGCTGTATAATTAATATGCATTTATGCATGCCATATTGTCACATCTGGCTATGAATGTAAATCAGGCAGCCAGAAACTCAAGGAACTTTTGTTTAAGAAATTGAGAGAAGCTAAAGGGCACTATTTGGTCCTTCAACTTTCCAAACCAGGTAAGCTTTTTTTCTGGGGAGATTCTTTCAAATCAGGTATGATTGATTCTTGGGTAGGAGGGGACCTGCATTAGGAGTAAGTATGGGGCCCAGAGAAAGGATGTTGGGCAACAGGAACATAGGAAGCTGCCTTATACTGAGTCAGACCCATGGTCCATTCAGCTTAGTATTGTCTACACCAGGGGTTCTCAACATTGGGTCCCCAGATGTTTTTGGACCAATTCCCATAATCCCCAGCCCCAGTGGCCTTTGGTTGGGGATTATGGGAGTTGAAGTCCAATAACATCTGGGGACCCAACCTTGAGAATCCCTGGTCTGCACCAGGCCTGCTTAGCTCCAGCACTTCTGCAGATGTTGGAAGAAAACTCCCATCATTCCTGACTGCAGGCCACTGTGGCTGGGGATGATGGGAGTTGTAGTCCAACAAGAACTGGTGGGCCCAAATTGTGCAGCCCTGGTCTACGGTAACAGGCAGTTGCTCTCCAAGGTTTCCAGCTCAGGAGTCATTCTCAGCCCTACCTGGAGAGACCGGGGATTGGTACCCTGGGATTGGTACCCTGGAACCTTCTGCATGCACACAAGGGAAGTTACCATTGAGCTATAGCCCCATCTCCAAGGAAGCTGCCTTATACAGAGTCAGACCATCTATCTCAGTCTTGTCTACACTGACTGGCAGTGGCTCTCCAGGATTTTGGACAAGGGTCTTTCTACAGCCCAAAGAATGAGGCAGCCAAGTTGGTCTCTGGGTCATCTTGGAAGGACCATATTATTCCCGTACTGAAGGAGTTACACTGGCTGCCAATACGTTTCCAGGCAAAATACAAGGTGCTGGTTATAACGTATACAGCCCTAAACTGCTTGGGCCCTGGGTATTTAAGAGAACGTCTTCTTGGTCATGAACCCCACCGCCCATTGAGATCATCAGGAGAGGTCCGTATGCAGTTGCCACCGACTCATCTGGTGGCTGCTCAGGGACGGGCCTTCTCCATTGCTGCCCCAAGGCTTTGGAACACACTTCCTGCGGAAATAAGAGCCTCCCCATCTCTGACAGCATTTAAAAAGTCTTTAAAGACACACCTGTTCACCCAGGTTTTTAATTAATATTGTTTTAATGGGTTTTAATGTTGTAACCTGGTTTTCAGGGTTTTTACATTGTTCTGATTGTTTAATTGCTGTTTTATGATGTTTTAATTGTTGTTGTTTTTACACTGTTTTATCATTTTTGTTTTATCCTTATAATTATATAATTATAATTTTTGTTTTATCCTTAACTGATTGTAATGGTTTTGTTTTAATGTAAACTGCCCTGAGCCTTTCTGGAAGGGCAGTATTAAAATTGAGCAAATAAATAAATAAAATAAATAATTGGAGATGTGAGGGATTGAACCGGGGACCTTCTGCCTGCAAAGCAGAACCACTGAGCCTCTACTACTGAGCGATGCCTCCATTTCCAATGCCTCCACCCATACTACTCCCCCCACTCACTCCAAAGGATCCCAGCACAGAATGTTCATTTTCTTTTCAAAGTCAGTCTTTTCCTTTGTGAAAATATGGTGTCCAATTTCGGGACATCAGGATCAAAGCAAGGCCTTGGGCATCAGGGTCGCCCTGAGATGGAACAGTCGATTCACTGACAAGAAGGAGGATTAGGCATTTTTCTTTTACTGAGACTGGGTACAGTCTCCTTAGTGCAAAAGGGGATTTGCAGCTTTGTAAAAGCAGGACTCTATAAAAAATTTAAATGACTTCAGAAGCAAGTATTAAACTCCGTTCGGAAAGCTTTCATGTAAATTTTACATCGAGCCTCATGCTAGCATGCAAGTGTTCAGTATTTGCATTCATTTCTTTTTTAAAAAAAGGGGGGATTCTAACAGGGTTTGCTTTGTTGTGTTTGAGAGGAAGCAGGATTAAATGAAAAGTAACTCATGGCTGCAGATTGTGGTAGATTCCGAAATCCAGTCTACAATCCTCCAGAATCCGTGGCCGGGGAGTTAATTTACATATCTTATATTCCTCCTTCGTCTGCGAGGCAAACACCCTTAGGGTTTTTAGAAAAATGTTACAAAAGAGGCTTCTGAAATATCTGTGGATTTATGTCTTAAATTAGCCTGCACCTTCAAATCCTTTGATAGGCAGTCAAGTAGAGACAGAGACCAACGAGGGTTTCATCCCTTCCTTGAAATGACAGGTAAAAATGACTGATGCTAGTTTTCCTCTGCACCTGTTAAATTCAACATTCATATGGTAATGGACTTCAGATCAGAAGAGACTGAAGAGCAGTGATCTCCAAACATGCATTTAAAGGGGTATTTGGCCCAGTTGGCAGTTTCCTGATCTGCACACCGGTGCCCCTTGTGGTGACTTAGTTGAGGCTGCAGAGTGGGGGGAAGAAAGGGCAATATCTCCTCCCAGTAGGGCTCTACTTTTCTGGCAGACCATTGAATGGTTAGTACAGAGGCTTCCAGGTAAGCCATGAATAACTGCATGGCCAAGGGGAGGGTCTTCCCTCAGCCACCCAGTTTCTCCTTCTTGTGGCTGCTCCTCCTGTTTAAAGGCTACCTATCTGCTTCCCAGTCTTTCTCCTCTTTGGCTTCTACCTCCCACTTGCCTAATTAGCCCTCCCACCACCCTATATTCTTGGGAGAATCTGCCATGGCCCAGCCCTCTACCCCCTGCCCACCCCAGAAACACCTTGGTCTGTTGCCCAGGCAACCTTCTGCACTTGGCCTTGAGGTCACTCCTGGGTACTCTTGCTGGTGGACTTGGGAGCTTTGTTGGGGAGTGCCGTCATGGGCAGGGCCAGAGGTAAATCTTCAAGGGCCTTCTCCCAGGCTAGGGGAGGTGGTGCAGTCAGGGGTTGGGGATCCGTGCTGTCTGTCCAACGAACTGCGGAACTTCCAGTGCCTAGAAATCTCATTTCTTGCTGAGATCAAGAGATATGCACATTTCTCTACCCAGACAATCATGTAACCATATTATGAGACATAGAAAAGAAAATTAATCACAAACATGCTCTAAATTGAAGTGGCCTTTTCACAACCTTGAAAATTACTAAGACTGGAATTCTAGTTGTCGCTGAATCTTATCTTCCATCCCTAATTAGGGATGTGCACAAACCATGGTTCAAACTGCAGTTCGAGCACATTTTGGGAGTAAGGCCTGGGAGCTTTAACAAAGAGGAGAGTAGGTCCTTACCTGCTCTCCACCGCTCCATGCAGTTTCCTGCTGGGCGGTGTGTTTCCAAAGAATCCCCATGCAGCATCAGCATGCACATGGCATCCGCGGGCAGCATTTATGTGACCAGCATGGTATTACTGACCACTCAAATGGCATCCGCGCATGAGTGTGCTAATGCTGTGCGGGGATTCTTGGGACACATGTCAACCCAGCAGGGAGCTGCATGGGGCAGCAGCAAGCAGGTAAGAACCTGCTCTCCTCTTTCTTAAAGCTCCTGGGCCCCACTCCCGAAATGTGCTTGCACTAGGGTTCGAACCATGGTTCGTGGACATCCCTACCCCTAATACCGAAAATTGTTCCTCTGCTCCATCACTCAGCCCCTCTCCTACCTTTCTGCATGAGTCTCTGCCATTCCTGGCATCCTTAAAGCCCTGCTAACTTCCTAAGTCCTTTGACCAGAACATGTTTTGTGAAGTACAAATTAATTTTTTTTAAAAAACAAAACACACACAACTAAATTGCAACCATAGGAACAGTACCGAAGGACAGAGAGGTTAAACAGCAATTTAATTTGGTTTGCAAAGATATGTATTTATTATTTTCCTGGTGGGCAGAACAAACAATTGAATGGCGCCACAGGGCACCCGCCTAGAACATTCAGGGAGCCCTTTGCTAGTGGAGGCGGAAGCAAAAAAAAGAAATATCTTCTATCTGTCTCTACACATTTGTACATGTCACTCTGTCCTTTTAAAAGGGAGAAGAAAATAAAATAGGGGAAATCAGGGGAGAAAATCAGAAACTCAGTAAGTTTCTGGATGAATTAAATTAAATTAAATTGAGGGCATTGTTCTTGTTTTGGCTTTTCAAATGGTCACAGAAGGCTAATTCATTTGGAATGACCTGTTTTTCAGCAATGTTGATATATGCGAGAGAGCTGAAATGCACATAGGAAGCTGCCTCATATGAGTTAGCCTGTTGGTCCATCTAGCTCAGTATTGTCTACACCAGGGATTCTCAATATTGGGTCCCCAGATGTTGTTGGACTTAAACTCCCATAATCCCCAGCCCCAGTGGCCTTTGGTTGCGGTTTATGGGAGTTGAAGTCCAAGAACATCTGCAGGCCCAACGTTGAGAATCCCTGGTCTACACCAAGGCTGCTCGAGTTTGGCTCTCCTACAGATGTTGGCCTACAACTCTCATAATCTCTGGCTACTGGCCACTGCAGCTGGGGATTATGGTGGTCCAAAAACAGCTGGGGGGGGGCTAAGTTGAGCAGGCCTGGTCTACAGCTACTGGCAGCGGCTTCTCCAAGGTTTCAGCAAGAGTCTCTCTTAGTCCTACCTGGAGATGCCAAGAACTGAACTTGGGGCCTTCTGCATGCAAAGCAGATGCTCTACCACTGACCTATTGCACCATCTCTTGAAATGAAGATGTCACTGATCAGAGGAAGGGGGGGGAAACACAGGAGTGAATGCATTTCCCAGTGCATTTTGAGCATAATGTTCAATATAATGAAAATAATATGGAGGCATGGTGTAGAAACAGCTCTTGGGCAGCAGGGGTGGGAGGAGTGGAGTGGGGCTGGCTGGGCCTGGGGGCAGACTGCCTCCCAGCCCAACAGGAGAGAGGGTGGATGGGTTAGTGAGCTAGCCTCAGCTGCCTGATGCTATGGGCTTCCTTCACAGCTAGCCAAGAAGAAGAGGAGGCATGGCACAGACAATGGGCAGCTTGTTGTCTGGCTGTGATGGTAGCTCTGTGCTATGGCATGTGGGAATAGCTAGTGGGGACAGGGGGCTGCCTGAGACCCAGGAATGAAAATTGTGGCAGGTCAGTGACCCCTTTGTCTTGGCTCCTCTGTGCTACTGGATGTCTCCTTTGTGTGTCTGTGTCTGTGTGTGTTTAGATTGTGAGCCTCGGTTTAGGATTTTTACTGCTTTGGGTACTTTTTCTTGAAAAGCAGTATATCAATAGATAGATAGATAGATAGATAGATAGATAGATAGATAGATAGATAGATAGATAGATAGATAACGTTGTAATTCTTACCTCAATATTCCAAGAAAACACGAAGAGGCCCTCCAGTTTTATTTGTGAGCTATGAAATATACGTCTCAGGCTGCCTTCAGACTTTAGCAAACTGTGGGACTCAGGGACCTGCAGTTTGCCTCCCCCCTCACCCGTCACGCTCCCAGACGATCTCGATCTGCAATCTGGGAGAGTGCAAGGGGGCAGGGAGAAGAACTGGCTGCATGGACTTCCTCCTTCACATGAAGGAAAGCTGCCGCAGCCAGTTGAGAGGGAGAGAGGGAGGTGCTTCCTGTTGGAAGTAAAGGACTTTGCGCTGTCTCATGTCTCAGACAGTGGAGGACAGACTAGTAAGTCAGAGGGCTAGAGAGTCAAGACATTGGGCATCCCTTCACTGCTCTGATGCTATCCCTTTGAAATGTAGATTGCTACTCTTAGGGAATTCAACTTCCTCCTTTCTCTCTCTCTCTTCCTACCTGCCCGCCTACCTTGCAACATGGCAAGCCTCTCTCCCTGTACCATGTGTGCAGAGAGGATGCAGAATCCATCTGCATCCAGCTAGATAGATAGATTAGAGATCCTAACTCCTCACTTTCCTATCTAGAATGGAGTTCCTGAATAAATGCCTTTTATATTGATTTGAAACTAGCAATTGGCTCCAAGTTACTTTACTATCAGCACACACGCATGCCTAACTAATCTACCGCTGTGTTTGTGCCTCTGTGCACTCTGCTATATTGAGAAAGGGATTCTCTCACCACAGAGAATTTCCAACACTTCCTATCCTTAACTCTGGTTTGTGTAGCTTGCACAAAACGGAGGACACAGTGGCAGAATCTGGACGACACAATGCCGCTTTTTGATTTGAGGTTTCAGCAGTGAAACTGAATGCTAACCAAAGGTTCAAATTCATGCTTGGGGTAGAAAAGTAACCCACAGTTGGGTGGGTGATTGAGAGGAGAGCTTGTCTTGTGGTAGCAAGCAAGACCTGTCCACTTAGCTAAGCAGGGTCTGCCCTGATTCCATATGAATGGGAGACGATGTGTGAGCACTGTAAGATATTCTCCTTAAGGGATGGAGCTGCTCTGGGAAGAGCAGAAGTTCCCAAGTTCCCTCCCTGGCTTCTCCAAGATAGGGCTGAGAAAGACTCCTGCCTGCAACCTTGGAGAAGCCGCTGCCAGTCTATGTAGACAATACTGAGCTAGATGGACCTATGGTCTGACTCAGTATATGGACTCATTACCTGTATATGGCAGTGTCCTATGTTCCTATGAAGTTTTACACATTCGGAATACCACAATCTTGAACCTCTGGCATGGTTGCCTCCAGTTTGGCATGATGTCCAAAGGCTGCCAGAGAAACATCTCCATCTTCCTGGCATTCAGTGTTCCAAAAGGACTTCGTTTTCTTGACTCCTGCTAACATTCTTCTGAGGAAACATCCTCTCTTTCTTGTCTAATCTTGCTATTGGTGAAATTTCAGTGGCACTTTTCATTTTAAACTAAATCAAAATGGTCAATTAAACTTTGGCCTTTAGGCAAACTCTTTTGTTCAATGAAAATAATACCTTTTTTAAAAAAACAAAGCACCCCTCTTATTGACAGCTTCTATATTATTGCCCATCATGACGCAAAATTTGTCTTGAGAAATGCACATGCTGGGCTTTTCCAGAAAAGGGGTTCCGGGGTGTATTTGTTTTCTTTAACGTACTTAATACCTGGGGCAGCAGGGAACCAATTAATCGCAGTGTAATAAACTCACTGCAGCAGGAATGCTATCATTTGCAGGGACTTGCTCGCCTTTAAAAAGAAGAGTGTAGAATTTTAGAATCACGATGCTTACAAAACACTTGATAATTACTGGGTAGCTGGTGTGCTCTTACTGGGCTTATTACGCTAATCAAACTACCTTACTGTTACCTTGTCCTCATTCTAATCAAATTGTCTGATTGCTACCTTGGGCTCCTTCACAGCCTCTTTCAGCAACATACCTGCTTTGTTAATAGGAACGTGATGCTCTGTTTGGGCCAGAGGAAAAAGCCCAAATTACATATTCAGGGGCTGGTGTGTGTCTGGGACGCCTAGGCACTGCTTCTCTAAGCAAAATGGTGGGTGGAATTGGATGGTTCTGCACAGGGGTGGAGCCACCATCGTGTGGGGGGAGGATTCAAAGAATGCAAGCCACCATGTCCAGGGTCACGCCTGGCACTCCAGCCATGCCCCTGCATCTGACATCAGACGCACAGGGGGCATAGTTGTGTTTGCAAATGGGGCTTGTAAATGCAGGGAGATGCATTCCCAGCCAGGCTGGGAACCCAGCGCTGGCTGAAGCTTTTCAAAAATGGAGCCGCATGTTTGCAAAGGCAACCACGCCCCTTCCGTGTCTGACATCGTATTTGGGGGGCATGGCTGGGGTGGTGGTGGGTGGCAGTGGCAGGCTGTACAGAGGCCACCGGCATTCTCCATATGCCACCAGTTCTGCATAAACGTTTTCTCAGCTGCTATTTTTGTCCTGCCAACTCCTTGCCCTCGGCTGGGATTCCAGATCAGTTTTTCTGATGCAGACCCAGGCCCAGTGGCGGCTGGTATGAGTGGACCAGAAGTGATGGTAGAAGAGCCTCAGAGTGAGACCCGTTCGCATTCCTCTCATCCCCTCCTGGCTGCCTTGCCCTTCCTTGCCGTGCCATAAACCCTTTGCAGGCGGGATGGTCATTTGCCCAGTTTTCCAGCCTAGCAGATGACCAGTCCACACAAGCAAGGGCCTAATGCTCTAACTGGATGCGGCGAGGGAGAGTGAGGGAGCTGGGATGGGGTGAGGAGAGCACCACCGCCCCATCTACCCATACCGGCCACCACTGCATGGGACTAGGCCTCCAGCTTGAGGGAAAGGGTGGTTGCATGGGGGAAATTGTAGAACGAGCTCTCCTCTCTCCATCCAAGGCTTCATCCCTGAACACGGCTCCGCCCACTGCACTTTGCCTCGCATGCTTCATCGATGGAAAATTCATCAATGGAAAATTCATCGATGGAATTTGCTCTTACAAGGGGTGGCAGCAGCCACTAATTTAGCTGGCTCCAGGAGAGTATTTTGGTCAAGTTCATGGAGCAAGAAGAGGCCTATCCATGGTTACTAGGTGTTGTAGTTAACTACCTAGTGAAACCCCCAGTAATGGCATACCCAAATATGTCATTGCCGTTTATTTTACATGTAGATGCCCCCAACAAAGGACTTGGTGCACTTCTCTATCAATGAAAGGAAGGCTGACTCCATCTTATTGGGTATGGGTCAAGGACATTAACAGCAGCAGAAAAAAATTATCATATGTACAGCAGAATCTGCCCTGGTTACATTTGAATGGGAGACTACATGTGAACACTGTAATATATTCCCCTCAGGGGATGGATCCACTCTGGGAAGAGCAGAAGATTTCAAGTTCCCCCTCTGGCTTCTCCACGATAGGGCTGCGAGAGATTCCTGCCTGCAGCCTTGGAGAAGCCGCTGCCGGTCTGTGAAGACAATACTGAGCTAGATAGATCAATGGTCTGACTCGGTATACAGCAGCTTCCAATGTTCCTATGCCACTGAATACCAGTTGATGAGCATCCTATGCCACTGAATACCAGTTGATGAGGAGCAACAGTGGGAGAGGACTGTGACCATCGTGATTTCCCTGCTTGTTGGTTTTTCAGAGGCAGCCTGAACAGCTTGGTTTGGGTAAGCTAGGAAGTCAGGAATTAAAAAGTGGGGGAGGCACTAGAATAACTTTGCCAGTTTCAGTTGGCACATGCTGTTAAATGTACCATTAATTACATGGTTTATTCTAACTTGCAGTCAGGGACATTTTGTGCAGTGTCAAAAAAAAATTAATAAAGCTGTGCAGTGTGAAATCGGCTTTTGTGCAGTTGGGCATGTTTAATTAATTATTTTACATTTATATCTCACTCTTTATCCAAGGAGACCAGAGCAGTGTTCATGGTTGTGTTTGTCCTCACAACAACCCTGTGAGCTAGGTTAGGATGAGAGATAACAGACTGGCCCAGAGTCACCCCCTGAGTGAATTTCATGGCTGAATGTGGATTTGAACTTGGGTCTTCCCAGTCCTGGTTCAGCACTCTAACCCCTACACCACACTGGCTCTCATTGTTTCTGAAATAGATGAGAGGAAGGAAAGAGAAAAGTAAATTTTTAAAAGGAAGATGCATGCTGTTTCCTTTCAAACTTCATCATGTTGTACTAATAGTATACGATGGGACTAATTACTTCACCAGTTAAAAGCATTTATTGAGTCATATTGAATGTGACTTAAACAGTACCTGCAGGTATACAACAGTTACATAGCAGTACAAATCAACTTAATCCTGGCAGTGTGGGAAATTAAGTATTATGGCAAGGAGGGATGTTGCAAATATTATACACTTCTCCTCATATGATGGCATCATTCCCAATGCAAGTAGAGTTGCAATGTGAGTTTGCACAAGGGTAAGTAGTAGTAGAAGAGCCCTGTTGCACCATGGGAGTGCTTTTTAGATGTCCACAGTGGCAAAGGTGGTTCTGAACCATGTGTGTTAAGTTGCAGAGCATGTCAGCCATTAAGGCATGAATTCTGCCTTTCTTATTATTGGTCCAAGACAGCTATAAGCAAAGATACTCGGTAAGAATAGTAAATCCCAATCAAAATGAATAAACCCAATATTAGGTAGTAAAAACACTTAAATAAAAGCACATCAACCAGCTTAAAAAGTAGCCCATAACCACCTCTGAGCTGCCTCCCATATAGCGCAGCCCAGCCATCACCAAATGCCAATGAAAATCAAAGTCACGTCTTAATCTGGTGCTTGAAGGGCTACAAAATGGTGGCCAAATGGGCCTCCAGTGGAAGAAAATTCTACAGTGTTGGCACCATCACTGAGAAGGCCCTGTCCTAGTGGATTCCCACTGAGTCTCTGACCAAAAGAGCCCCAGTGGTAGGGCAGCTGCTTCAAAAAGTTTAAGGAATACTTGTTTAGAGAGAAACTCTAGGAAGCTGACCTTTACACTGATAGGGGTCGCCTTTGGATGTAATGTAGAACCCCGCACCCCCTCCCCCCTCCCATCCACATTCGGATTGACATTTATTTATTTATTTTACATTTTATATCCCGCTCTTCCTCCAAGGAGCCCGGAGTGGTGTACTACATACTTATGTTTCTCCTCACAATCACCCTGTGAAGTAGATTAGGCTGAGAGAGAAGTGACTGGCCCAGAGTCACCCAGCAAGTATCATGGCTGAATGAGGGTTTGAACTCGGGTCTTCCCGGTCCTAGTCCAACACTCTAACCACTACACCACACTGGCTCATTCGGAGAGCTCCCTCTCTGCAGTCTCACTGACTGCAGAGATGAGGGGGATCTGGCTGCTGGGGCTTCCTTCTTTAAGGAAGGAAGCCAACTGGATCTCTGTTAGCGGTGGGGTCATGAGCAGGGCCTGAGAAGCTGATTGGAGGGCCCTGGGAGGGTCATATGGGTGAATGCGGTCCAACAGGTACGCCGGCCCCAAACCGTGTCGAGCTTTAAAGGTCAAGACGAGCACCTTGAATCTAGTCTGGAAGTAGACTGGTAACCAATGAAGCTGCCACAGCATGGATGAGACATGTGCCCATGAGCATCCTTGTAGCAGTGTTCTGGATCAGCTGAAGCTTCTGAACCATCTTCAAGGGCAGTCCCACGTATAATGCATTGCAGTAGTCCAATCTGGACATTACCAAAGCATGAGTGACTAAGGTTACACTGTAGATCTGACTTCTCCAAATAGGGCCACAGCTGGCGTACCAGGTGTAGTTGGTAAAAAGCACCTCTGCATACCACCGCCACCTGTGCCTCCAAGGACAGCGTTGGGCCCAGAAACACCCCCAAGTGAGGGGTGTGCGAGCCAACTTGGCTCAAGTCAGGTTTGACAGTGAGCTGTCTTGGCTCAATGGGTTTGGAGTCAAACTGGACCGACCTTGGCTGGTCCAGGTTTGAACTGAACCGTGCCCAGTTCAAACCGAGCTGGCTTGGAGCTGTACTAGTAAAGGGGAATCCAGTAAGGATTGCCCTTTACCAGTAAAGGCGAGGCGGGTACTTTTTGACTCTCCATCTGCCCAATCTACCTTTAGAGAAGGCCTCCTGCCCCCTTGCTGTTTACTGGGAAAGGGGAATCCTCATTGGATTCCCCTTTACCAGTATACCTCTGAGCCCTTTTGAACTGGCTCGGTTCAAACCAGAAATGAGTCTGGTTCAATGGTGAACGGAACCTGACTGGGCCGGGTCAGCTCAAATCTGGTTCATATTAGAGCCAAACTGGCTTTTCTGGTTTTGTGCACATCCCTATCTCAAGCTGCAGACTTTGTCTTTCAGAGAGAGTGTGACCCTCTCCAAGACCAGATTTACCTCAGTACTCAGATGATCAGTTTTACCAACCCAGAGCACTTCCGTTTTATCTGGATTGAGTTTCAGCTTGTTTGCCCCATCCAGTCTAGGATAGTCTCCAAGCCCCAGTTCAGAGCATCCACTGCCTCCCTGGTGTCTGCTGGCTTAAAAGATAGGTAGAGCTGGGTGTCACCAGCATATTGATGGCACCACAGCTCACACCCATATGATTCTACGAAAGGTACCCCAACTTAAGGGTAGCCATAGTTGGATACATGGCAGGGGGGAAGTTTTTTTAACTCTCTGTACATGCCACAGTGGTGATCTCTCTCTCTCTCTCTCTCTCTCTCTCTCTCTCTCTCTCTCTCTCTCTCTCTCTCTCTCTCTCTCCCATGGCTGCTATTGGCCTGGGAAGAAAGCTCTGTTGGAGCCAATGGGGACTTTCCTCGGGGCAAACAGTAGTTGCATGCGGGAACTGCATGATTAGGACTGCAATGAGGCAAAGGGCTAATTCCTTGGTCTCAGTCCAGATCACATCTGCTCTTTGGTGGGTGGCAGGGGCATAACTATAATAGGGCAAGGGAAGACAGTTATCTGGGGGCCCACTGCCTTGGAGGGCCCCCCAGAGGCAAGTCACATGACTGACTCCCCCAGCTGTGCAGTGTTAAGGCCTGGAACTACCAGAACAGCATGTCTTTCTCTAGTACCATTAAATGACCTGCATTGTCCACAATTTACAAAACCTTTTAAAAAATAATTTAGGATGATGTTCTATTGTGGCACATAGGTGTTATATCTCTATCTCTATCTCGATGCTTTTTGTTACACTATTCAGCCTCATTTAAGATTTCTTTACTTCATGAGCTGAGCTTCAGTGAGGTGGGGTCCATTTTAAAATCTTGTCTCTGGGCCCACTGCAACCTTACTAGGCCCCTGGTGGGAGGTAAAAGAAAGAAAACCCAGAAGTGTGATGCACGTGCTTCTCCTAATGTGCCGTGTGACCCTACAAGGACCAGAAAGAGGTCAACAAAGAGCATTGCTTGTTTGACACAGCCTAGATGGCGCACTGTGGCAAAAAGAAAAGTCAAAAATGCAGCCTCCCCTCTCTGCCTCCTGTTTCAAAGGTCCTCAGAAGTGCTTTCAGATTATCCGTAAACACCTCCAGAATTGGGCAACAGAAGGAACAAACATTGACCTTATCAGAACGAGCACTGTGAGAACTACCCAACCAAGGAGCAGAGGGGACATATTGAGTGAGATTTGGGAGTGCCCCCGCCCCCTGCTTCATGGCCAAGTATAGCATCAGAACCACCCCCGCCACCTCCACAGTTGTTCTGCCGTCAGAGCCAAGTTCCTGCAGCTGAAATGAACAGTCAGTGGTGAAATCTCCTTCTACCACTCCACATGGCGGGTTAATCAGCCCCTATTATGCTGAATAAAGCTGTCCTGATGTGCCTCTTAAATTTTTAGCACCAAGCACCTACTGCCTGACACCGTACAATTAGCCCTGCACTTCTGAGAAACCAAAGAAGCAGCAAGAAGGCAGCCATGGGGGTGGGGGGAAACAATCTTGTATTTTCCCCGGCAAAACCTTGCAGTTAGGAAACAGGTCGAAGTTTCATACCTTTACCAGCATTTTTTTTTAAAAGCTGTTGATGGCTGTATTGTATGGAGCTATTAATTTGTGCATTTCTTCACAGGAAAACTGGAAATGGCGTAACCTTGTGGTTGAGCACAACTCCCCACTAGCAGAAATAAAAACTGGCAATACTTTTCTTCCACAAGCATTTGGAATAACAACCTTCCACCTTGGCATAATGTTCTTTTTCTCAGAAAGAAAGGGGAAATTAGCCACAGTGTGAGCGTAAAAGTGTTCTATGTTGGTTTGTTAAAATGTTATTATTGCGACTCTTTTGAACATTGCACTCTTTTCCAATCATCATTCTGTGATGCAAAAAGGACGCTGTGATGGGGCGAACTCTCCTCCCCTCCCCTTGTAAAAAGCATTATTTTTTCAAGTTTCCCTTTTTTATTTCATTTCTTTAAAAAAAAATGCTAGGAAAAAATAAATGGGAGGAAGACATAGGAACATAGGAAACTGCCATATACTGAGTCAGACCATTGGTCTATCTAGCTCAGTATTGTCTTCACAGACTGGCAGCGGCTTCTCCAAGGTTGCAGGCAGGAATCTCTCTCAGCCCTATCTTGGAGAAGCTGCCAGGGAGGGAACTTGAAACCTTCTGCTCTTCCCAGAGCGGCTTCATCCCCTGAGGGGAATATCTTGCAGTGCTCACACATCAAGTCTCCCATTCAGATGCAACCAGGGCAGACCCTGCTTAGCATCCTTTTGCCATATCACTCAACTATCCCTTTCTCAAAAGCCTCCCTTACTGTTGAGAAAGAAGAAGGGGTAGAGTTGGTGAGGAAGGCTCAATAGAGACAGGAAAGACTTTGCTGCCATCTTCTTAACTGGAAATCATGTTTCTGGCTGGGCTCTCGAGTGCCATTTCAGGGAGCAAGGGATGCCTATTTTCTCTGCCTCCCAAACTGGGGGGCAGATGGAACTACAACTCCCATGTTTTCCAGCATATCATTTCCCTCTCTCATCTTAAAGATGTCTCTGTGTGTGTGTGTGTGTGTGTGTGTGTGGTAACAAATGCCCCTTTGAGCTAGACTTTAATTCAAAGGGATCTGGGCCTGATTTGCAATGCTTTTTGAACTGGAATAATTCCTTTTTCAAACTTTCAGGATTGTGAATTCACCTGATTATTATTATTTTTTTAAAATAAGGCCATTCTCTAAATTCCAGGCTTATCTGTGGCGAGTGGGAATTCTCCTTGTCTGGCCAGTTCTCCAAGACACACTTGCCTTTTAAGAGGATATAAGTGGGGTCAAGTGAAGACAGCAGTGTCCATTTTGAATAATTATTGGGGTGGGTCGAGATGCAGGTGAGAACTGACATATGGGAAGGAGAGCTCCTCTTGTGGTGGCAAGCAGGAATTGCCCCCTTTGCTAAGCAGGGTGTGTCCTGGTTTGCATTTGGATAAGTGACTAAAGGTGAGCACTGCCTGCTGTAAAATATTCCCCTTAAGGGATAGGCTGTAGCTCAGTAATAGAGGCATCTGCTTGCACGCAGATGGTATGAAGTTCACTCCCCAGCATCTCCAGGTAGACCTGAGAGAGACTCCTGCCTGAAACCTTGGAGAGTCACTGCCAGTCTGTGAAGACAAGACTGAGCTAGATGGACCAATGGTCTGACTCAGTATAAGGCAGCTTCCTATGCGGGACTCTTGTTTGGAACCTTTTACCTTTTCTCATCTCTGAGCCCAAAAATGTTCTTTAAAAATGTTGACTGACATTATGCACAGCCTATTTCTTCCGTAATGCTCTGCCCTGCTGCAGACTCATAAACAGCCCTGATAAGGGAGAACCTCAGTATTTGCGGGGGTTCCGTTTCTGCTACTACCACGTATATGGAAACTGCAAATACTGAATAATTGGGGCAATGGAAATCCAGGGGTTAGGTTCCCAGAGGTTGGGGAACTGTCAAAAAAGGGGTAAAATGTAGAAGCGCAGGAGGGAGTGACCTACCGTGCTCCGCAGGTCCTTAGCAGTGCAGCAGGGCCTCCAATATTTATTTATTTATTATTTTATTTATTTGATTTATATACCGCCCTTCCGAAATGGCTCAGGGCGGTTTACAATTAAAACAGAAAACATTAAAAACAATTAAAACAGAGATACAAATATAAATACCAATTTAAAACAACTTAAAAAACAATTAAACTATCAAAACAATTAAAACCCTGAAAACCAGGTATTAAAACAATTAAAACTGATTAAAACCCTGAAAGGCCAGGCCAAACAGATAGGTTTTAAGGGCTCTCTTGAAGGACAGCAAAGAATCAAGATTACGAATTTCCGCTGGGAGTGCATTCCACAGTCCAGGAGCAGCTACAGAGAAGGCCCGCCTCTGAGTCGTCACCAAACGAACCGGTGACAACTGGAGACGGACCTCCCCAGATGACCTTAACGTGCGGTGGGGATCATGTAAAAGAAGGCGCTCTCTAAGATATCTTGGACCCAAGCCGTTCAGGGCTTTAAAGGTAATAACCAGCACTTTGTATTTTGCCCGGAAACATATTGGCAGCCAGTGTAGCTGTTTTAAAACAGGCATCATATGGTCTCTCCGGGTTGCCCCAGAGACCAATCTGGCTGCCGCATTCTGAACTAACTGAAGTTTCCGGACTACGTACAAAGGCAGCCCCACGTAGAGCGCATTGCAATAGTCAAGCCGGGAGGTTACCAGCTGATGCACCACTGTTTTGAGGTCATCCTCTTCAAGGAATGGGCGCAGCTGTCGAATCAGCCGGAGCTGATAGAAAGCACTTCTGGCCATGGCCTCCACCTGAGATACCAGGGTGAGGCCTGGGTCCAGGATTACTCCCAAGCTACGCACCTGCTCCTTCTGGGGGAGTGTAACCCCATCCAGCACAGGAAGATCTAACTCACCCCTCAGATTCTGAGCCCCCACAATGAGCACCTCCGTCTTGCTTGGATTCAGCTTCAATTTGTTCTCCCTCATCCAGCCCATTACTGCCTGTAGGCAGGCATTTAGAGAATGAGTGCCATTTCCTGGGGATGAAAAGGAGAAGTAGATTTGGGTGTCATCAGCATACTGATAACACCCAGCACCAAACTTCCTGATGACCTCACCCAGCGGTTTCATGTAGATGTTAAAAAGCATTGGTGACAGAATGGAGCCCTGAGGGACTCCATATAACAGCTCCCATTTTGAGGAGCAACTGTCACCAAGCTCCACCATCTGGAATCTGCCTGAGAGATAGGAACGGAACCACTGCAAAGCAGTGCCCCCTATTCCCAACTCCCCCAGGCGATCCAGAAGGATACCATAGTCGATGGTATCGAACGTCGCCGAGAGATCCAGAAGAACCAGCAGAGTCACACTTCCTCTGTCGATTCCCCAGTAAAGGTCATCCATCAGGCCGACCAAGGCTGTCTCAACTCCATAGCCCGTTCTAAAGCCAGTTTGAAATGGGTCTAGATAATCAGTTTCCTCCAAGACTGCCTGGAGCTGGTCAGCTACCACCCTCTCAATCACCTTGCCCAACCAAGGGAGATTGGAGATTGGCCTGTAGCTGTCCATCGCTAAGGGGTCCAGGGAAGGCTTCTTTAAGAGTGGTCTAATCATTGCCTCCTTCAGGCAGGGGGGCACCCTACCCTCCCTCAGCGATGCATTTATGATATTAATTAGGCCATCTCCAACAATCTCCCTGCTAGATAGAAGCAGCCAAGTCGGGCAAGGATCCAGAGAACAGGTGGTAGGCCGCACCACCCCAAGCAGCTTGTCCACATCCTCAGGAGTCACAGATTGAAACTGATCCAATCTAATACTGCAAGAGGGATTGCTGGACACCTCCTCCATAGACCTTGCAGAAATAGTGGAGTCCAAGTCAGCCCGAATACAGGAGATCTTATTCGCAAAGAACCCATTAAAGGCATCACAGCAGAGCAACCCCAGGGACTGATTGGAAGTAGAAGGAGGAGAAACCAAACTCCTCACAACACGGGATAGCTCAGCCGAGTGTGAACCTGCAGCTGCAATGCGCGCAGACCAGAATCTCTTTTTCGCTGTGCGCACTGCCACCGCATAAGCCTTCAAATGGGTCACGTGCTGAATCCTGTCAAATTCGAACTGAGTTCTCCTCCACTTGCGCTCTAGTCGCCTACCCAACCGCTTCAGCCCCCACAGCTCCTCAGTATACCAAGGGGCCCTTTTTGCAGCAGGTCGGAAGGGACGCTTAGGAGCAATTGTGTCTACTGCCCTGTTGAGTTCCCTGTTCCAGGTTCCCACCAGGGCATCGACAGAATCACCGGCTGCACCAACGTCAAAATCCTCCAAGGCCTTTTGAAATCCCACTGGGTCCAGCAGCCTTTTCGGACGGACCATCCTAATAGGTCCACCACCCCTGCAGGGGTGGATTCCGGCTGTGAGACCAACCTTAACCAGTTAGTGGTCCATCCATGACAATGGGGAAACCACTGGATTCCCCACCCACGGAACACCCCCCTGATCCGAACAAAAGACCAAATCGAGTGCATGGCCGGCAACGTGAGTCGGTTCAGAAACTAGTTGAGATAGGCCCATAGTTGTCATGGCTGCTATGAACTCCTGAGCCGCACCAGACAAGCCAGCCCCAAAGTGGATATTGAAGTCCCCCAGCACCAAAAGTCTAGGAGACTCCAACACCAACTCCGCGACCAGCTCCGTCAGCTCAGTTAGGGAGTCAGTTGGGCAGCGGGGTGGACGGTACACCAACAGAATCCCCAATCTATCCCTAGTTCCCAGCCTCAAAAATATGCACTCAATATAGGTCAACTGCCTCACAGCGGCCCTGGTAAGGGAAATGGTATTCTTATGGACCACAGCCACTCCACTTCACCCCCCCGCCCACTTCCCCTGGCCTGTTCCACGACAGAGTAACCTGGTGGGAGAAGCTAAGCCCACACTGGACCACTCGCCTCCCCCAACCAGGTCTCCGTTATACATGCCAGGTCAGCTCCCTCATCCACGATCAGATCGTGGACAATTTCGGTCTTATTCTGAACTGACCTGGCATTGCAAAGGAGCAAGGCCAGATTCTGTGGATCGTTGGAGCTGCTCCCCAAGGCCAAAGAGTTGACAGAACAGTTGGAAGTGGAAACAGTTATTAAATTACTGACTTCCCTTCCCCTGTAACGGCCAGCTGCTCTGCCAGCGCCAATTCTTCTATTCCCTACCACTACAGTAATAGCTGCCCCTATTGTGTACTGCTTGTGTATTGTGTGTATTGTGTGTATTGTGTACACACCCCCAGCACCTTCCCCCCCAAGAGAGCCCAAACACATGTCTGCAAGAGGCCTGGCCCAACCCAACCCCCCAGCCCCACCCCTGAAGGCCTGGCCCCAAAGGCAGGCCGCCTTGGGAGGCCGGCTTTGGCGGCCGCCTACAGGTGGCCTGACGGCCACACCAACGGCTACGCCTATGGTGAGCCTCCTTGCTTTTAAGCCTGCAAGCCCCAGAAGCCACTCCTCACACAAGCAGCTCCCAGGACATGCGGCAGGTGATGGAGCTTCAGCAATCTTCAGCAAGCTGGGAGGCTGGCAGCCAGCCAGCTGGAACTTGGCAGCCAACAAGCAGGCTGCACTCCGTCTGAGCTGGAATGTCCACTGGAGGCAAAGGGGCTAGATGGTAGGTCCCAGCAAGGTCCCTCCTTGCTTTTAAGCCTGCAAGCCCCAGAATCCACTCCTCACACAAGCAGCTCCCAGGACCTTTTTCAATAGTGAAAAATCAGCCAAAAATATTGAGGGGTTTGCTTTTTTAAAATTTATTTATTAAAAAATGAGCCATAAAATGGATCCCAATTTCTGCTGAAGTCAAAATGGCAGCCAGTAATGTTTTCTGAGCATCAAGGCTGCCTACACATCTGCAGCACCCCAGCACTAAGGTGATGACAAACTGTGCATCATCGTAATATGTCAGGGCTGCACAACTTTGGTCCTCCGGCAGATGTTGGACTAAAACTCCCATAATTCCTGACTATTGGCCATTGTGGCTGGGGATGATGGGAACTGTAGTCCAAAATATCTGGAGGGCTGAAGTTATGCTGCCCTATAATATGTTGTTCATTCTTGGTTTGGGGATATATATTTTTTATTGTAATCCGTCCAGAGCCTTTGAGTACAGACAGGATGATAATCTAACCATATAAATAAAATACCTCACAGGGATAGTACAAGAACAATAACAATGGGAAAAGATATGCTGTGAAATATTATGCACATAGGAAGAACTGCATAAATATCAAGTAATAAGAAATGGCCCTGCATATAATTTCATCACAGTCCTCCTGATGCAGTTATTAAAAATTGCAAGGATTATTTCTTTGTAAAGAGCTTTCTTTCCCACTGAATCCAATAACATTTTTGGCAAGTTTACATTTTTGCAGTGCAAACCCAATCATGTCCTTTTGCAAGGCAAACAAACAATTTATAAGGAACATGCAAACTAGCACACATATGGCAATGCTGTTGTCCCAGAGGGACTTATAAGGCAAGCAAAGGCACAAAACTGAAGGCAAGGCAGAATGGAAGGAAGAAATTCTCCTCAATTTCCACTCCTTACAAAGCGGGGCGGGTGGGGAGGAAGACGAAGGAGGGAATAGGTGAGGCAAGAGGAAGCAAAATGATGGATTATAACACAACGGTTTCATGAGCAAGACAATAGCTAAAGGTAACACAGTGTGTCCCACAAATGGGATGCAAGCCCACTCTCTTGCTGGCTTCATCAACAAAATGCAGACATGTATACCTGCTAATTCAGTGGTTATTCAACTCTCAGTCTTTCTCCTCATACTTTGGGTGCTTGTCTTGGATAGAGGGAGGTAGATTTGTGATGGTACAGATGCTGGCCAATCAATGCCATCCACAACTGGCTTCTTCTGCAAACAAGAAGATGAGCTGTATTTTTCGAGCTTGACCTAGGGGGGAAAGAAGATATATTTTGTCTAAACATAATGAATATGAATATGAATATGATGAATATTTATACACGGCTTTTCAACAAAAAGTTCCCAAAGCGATTTACATAGATATAGATAACTAAAATGGCTCCCTGTCCCTAAAGGGCTCACAGTAAACAAACAAACAAATAAACAAAAGAACAACCAGAAGACAGACACCAACAACAGCCACCGGAGGGATGCTGTGCTGGGGATGGATAGGGCCAGTTGCTCTCCCCCTGCTCAATAAAGAGAATCACCACTTTAAAAAGGAACCTCTTTGCTCAGTTATCAGGGGATAACTGAAGGCATTCTGAAATATGTCTTCCTGCTGAAAAATAACACAATTGTCTTCATCCTCTATATTCTTTTTTTCTGGCCAAATGCATCCTTTTATTTTCTGACCTAATGTATTCCTGACCTAATGCAGTCCTATAATATGTTGTTCATTCTTTTGGTATAGGGATATCCATCCACAGTCCTTGAGCACAGGACAAGATGAAAATCTAATCATATAAATAAAATACTTCACAGGCATGAAGTATTTGGGTGACCAGTGCTTTTAAAAAAGGATAAAATTCTAAAGCAAGGGAAAGCAAAATATATGTTGAGGTGCTCTGACCCCTGGACCTTGGATTTATAACTGGAGGTGGTAAAAAGGAGGGATAAGCAAAATCGTGGAGTCATAAGAACATAAGAACAGAGCTGCTGGATCGGGCCCAAGGCCCATCTAGTCCAGCATCCTGTTTCACACAGTGGCCCACCAGATGCTGCTGGAAGCCACAGGCAGGAGTTGAGGGCATGCCCTCTCTCCTGCTGTTACTCCCCTGCAACTGGTACTCAGACATCCTGCCTTTGAGGCTGGAGGTGTCCCTCTGACTAACAGCCATTGATAGACATCTCCTCCATGAAGTTATCCAAGTCCCTCTCAAAGCCATCCAGGTTGTTGGATGGTTAGTCAAAATCTAACTATTGCTTCCTAAGAACTGGTGTAGTGTGGTGGTTAAGAACTTGAGTGACATATCACGAAGTCATGTCTCTGGCTTGAAATTTACTTCTGCCATTACCTCAATAGGTGCTCTTAGCCCTGACTCTACAAAATGTGGATCATAATACTTGATAACAGGATTCCCAGAGCATGGTCATCAAAGGGCACATGATATAGACACCTTGCTGAAGCTAAGCAGGTCTGTGTGTGTTCAGTGCCTGGATGGGAGACCCATGTATGCCACTTTGGGGGTGGGAGTAGGCTCAGTGGTAGAGCATCTGTTTTGCATGAAGAAGGTCCCA
Organism: Hemicordylus capensis; assembly: GCF_027244095.1. Lineage (NCBI taxonomy): Eukaryota > Metazoa > Chordata > Lepidosauria > Squamata > Cordylidae > Hemicordylus > Hemicordylus capensis. The sequence continues at coordinate 249,138,588 of NC_069661.1, forward strand.
GGTTCAAGCCCTGGCATCTCCAGGTAGGGCTGGGAAAGACTCCAGCCAGATACCCTGGAGAAGTCAGTGTAGGCAATACAGACCTAGATTGACCAATGGTCTGAATTGGTATATAGCAGCTTCCTGTGTTGTTCCTTGTAAGGATTGGGAGAAGATAGTGGCTGCCATGATGCATAGAGTTACGGCTCCATAATGCTGTACCACAGGGCAGCTGCAGACTTCAAAGAAAGCCCCAACACTGTTCAGAAGCAACCGATGCAGAAGCTTAAGTTCCACAGGTTTCCCCATTGTTGTGAATAGGGAAATCTGCGGAAAGGTTGCTTCTGGACCTACTGCTTCTGAACAGAGTCAGGGCTTCCTTTGAAGTCTGTGTCTGCATCAGTCCTGATGTGCAGCATTAAGGCGCCGTGATACTGTGCATTGTGGCAGTCAATGTCTGTGAGATGCTATATACGCTAAGTACTATTCTTCGGAATGATAGTTGTAAGCCAGGCTATTTAAGAAAGTGTCTCCCCTGCCATGCACCCACTCGCCTTTTACGATCTTCTGGAGAGGTCCGGTTGTGGTTGCCACCAGCTCGTCTGGTAGGGACTCGGGATCGGGCTTTCTCTGTGGCTGCCCCAGGGCTTTGGAATGTGCTCCCTGCTGAACTAAGAGCATTTCCTTCTCTATTTGTTTTCAGGAAGACCCTCAAGACTCGCCTGTTCTCGCAAGCTTTTAATTAGGATTTTAATAATTTCAATAATTTGTTTGAGATTGTTTTTATCGTGTTTTATGTATTTTAACCTGTGATTTTAAAGTTGAGATTTGAACACCGCCTAGAGATTTACATATCAGGCAGCATAAAAATGTGATAAATAAATAAATAAATAAAAATTAGCCGCCTTGGTGGCCCTTTGGGACTGAAAGGCAGGATATAAACATTTAAATAAAACAAATGCATGTCTGTGTCATCTACCAGCTGCACTATCCGGCAATGTCTCCAATGTGTGTGAGTGCAGGAAGGGGCCAATGTGGAGGGGCCTGTGGGCACAGTCAACATAGGAACATAGGAAGCTGCCATATACTGAGTCAGACCATTGGTCTATCTAGCTCAGTATTGTCTTCACAGACTGGCAGCGGCTTCTCCAAGGTTGCAGGCAGAAAACTCTCTCAGCCCTGTCTTGGAGATGCTGCCAGGGAGGGAACTTGGAACCTAGATGTTCTCCCCAGAGTGGCTCCATTCCCTAAGGGGAAGATCTCATAGTGCTCACATGGAGTCTCCCATTCAAATGCAACCAGGGTGGACTCTGCTTAGCTAAGGGGACAAGTCATGCTTGCTACCACAAGACCAGCTCTCCTCCCTTGCACCCCTCTCTGTGCAAATTCAGTGTAGATTTGTAATTTGTGCACAACACTATCAGTTTGGGAGAGAAAAACCGAAGAGAGCCTTTAGAGATGTCCTCGGCACAAGCCTTTTGTGGTGGTGATATTTATGTTCATGTGAAGCCAGTCAATCACTCAGCATGCACTGAGTCTCTGCCAAAACAAAAACTGAGGGTCAGAGTGTGTCCTTTCCTTGGCTAGGCTTTTTCAGTGAACAAATGTTTGAATTAGGAAAGAAATACGAAACTAATAGCAGATTAGAGACAAATTTGGCTTAATTCCACATGTAAGAACCGTTAAATATAAAAGCACATGACCGTTTGTGCTGGACTTTATTTAATTTGATTTCATTTGCACGCTGGTGCATGGAAAGTTTGCCCCCAGCCAAAAGTGATGCCCGAAGCAAGCCACTGGAAGGCATCACAGGACAAATGGCTCATACTGTGAGAGTTCTAAGGTTTGGACCAGCAATCTCATAGCGTGAGGCTGGGGTGGGGATTGGAGATAAAGTCATCGCTCGGAGGCTGAGCACATGCTTTGCATGAAAAAAGTCCCCGATCCAGTCTTTGGCTGCCAATCAGTGTAGGCTGCACTGAGCCAACTCAGTACAAGGCAGCTTCACAGGGGACCGTTGTTCCCACACTAAAAACACGGGGCAATAATAACATGGGGTAATTGGGGTGTGTGTGTGGAAGGACACAACTTTATTAGACATTACAGGAATATAGGAAGCTGCCTTATACCAAGCCAGCCCATTGGTCCATCTGGCTCAGTCATGAGTGTAGCCTCCTTTCGACAAGGGGGGGGATATGTCCCCAGGCCTGGAGGGTCAGGGGGCCCACAAGGCTCTCCCTGGCTGGGGGTTGGAGTGTGCCCTGCCACCGCCACTGCCCTTTCCACCAGGCATGATGTGAGCCTGGGCACCACCTCCTTGATCCTTTCTCCCCAGTGACTCCCCCTCCTTCTCCTCCTCCTCATCCAGGCACCCACTTCCGCCAGCCCTTGCCTTTCACCTTCAGGAACCACGGCTCTCCCTTTCTCCTCTCCCCACTTCTGAGTCCTCCTTCCCGTTCTCCCCGAGCCAATGTAAGGGCAGGGGAATTGTCGCCAGAGCAACTGCAGGTGCATGGGCAGGGTGCTCCCATTCTTCTCAAGGTGAGAGCGGTTGTCTTGCTTCTTCCCCCATCCCTGTGGTGGAAGAAGGCACACATACAGCAGGCAGGCCAGCCAGGGAGGGAGAGAGCTTGCGACAGCTGCCCTGACAGATGCGGTTCGAGGCAGCGGCCGAGAGGGACGGAGAGAGATGTGCCCTGCTGAGCTCAGCAGATGCTGCGGACTGAGTAGGGGCCATCACACTTTGCTAATTACCCCACCTCCTTGTGCCTGACATCAGACACAGGGGAAGAGGCTTGGGGCACTGGGGCATGATGGAGGCCCCCTGCCTACACTTTGTCCCCCTGCCCTCGGGAAGATCGCTACACCCTGGGCTCAGTATTGTTTACACTAATTGGCAGTGGTCCTACAAGCAGGCACACAGCCTCCATAATGGCCGCTAGGCTGCCGAGTGAAGGCCGAAGAGTGGTCGAAGAGCGGCTGAACCGGCTGAGGGGTGATTTTGAAGGCCGGCGGGGGGAGGGGGAACCTCCGCGGCCCCCACCTGCCGCCTCCAGGAACTCCCACGTGGGGAGTAAAAGGTAAAATAATAATAATACTTTTTTAGAATTACAAGCTCACAACCCCCCCCCCCCAGCCCGAACCAAACTGGGGAAGGTTCAAGGGGGTGCCGGACTGAACTGGCCTGGTTGGGTTTGAGGCCGGTTTGGCCTCGAACCCTCCCAGGCCAGCCGCTTCCATGCACATCCCTATAGGGGGAACCTCCGCGGCTCTCCACTGCCACCTCCAACAACTCCCCCAAAGGGGGTAAGTACATTTTAAATATGTTTTTTTAAAAAAATTGTTTGCGACCCCCCACTCTGGACTGAACTGGGGGGTGGTGTTGAGGGGTGCTGGATTAAACTAGCCCGGTCTAGTTTGGGTCCAGTCCAGACTCGAACCAAACCAGAGCAGCTGGTTCCGTGCACACCCCTACCATGCCTCGCCCCACCCTCAGGAGTCCCAATAATGCATTGGACAAGTGCGCAGGGCATTACTGGGATCCTCCCTCCCCCACCGACTGACACACGATTAAAAAAACAAGGTTTCTCCCTTCATCTCATTTAAGAAGGTGATTAGTTGGGCAGGTTCGCCGTCATGTCACCACCAGGATCGGGCACCATCCCGGTGGTTCACGTGAGCGTGCAAAGCTGGGCTGGACTCCCAGTTTTCCAGACTCGTGTGAATAGCCTCATTCTATTTTTAATACTGTGAGTCATTTTGAGGGCCACTGCATTTAAAAGTGGCAAAAGAACCCTAATTAACCCAGTAAATATCATTATTATTCATATAGTCATGTTATCTGTCTCTGAAAATTTTCACCGTTCCCCTGAAGGATGCTGTTGGCTTTTTGGCTTTTGACCAAACTGGTTAAAGCAATAAATTTGGCAAGAGTGCACACGATCAATTGTATCCATTTGCATCAACCTGTTTTGAGCACTGAGTGCATGAATGCTTACCCCTCTGTTCCAAGGGACTTACCATTAAGTGAGTGAATAGAATTGTAGCCTTACAGCCCAGTCCGAAGCATGTTTACTCAGCATTAAGTCCCCTGGAGTTCAATTGAACTTACTCTCTAATGCATGCAAATAGGATTGTAGTCCCCAAGTTCTTTTTTAAGGCCTCATATAATCAAATTTCAGAATAAAAAGATCACAACATTTCCAAACATCTCTACAAATCTTAAGATTTAGTTCAAGAGGACGACATTAAAAAAAACCCCAACCTGACTGATAAATGAGGCTTTAAAATAAAGAGCTGGCTGTTACAAATGTGTTGCATCACAGAAATCTCTAACCAAAGAGGTTCCACTTGGATGATTTTTTTCTTTTCTTTTCAAGTTTATAGCATGTGAGATGATATTTTAAAACCAGCTTCTGGCGATGCTCTCTCAAGCACATTCTCCTTCATATGCAATGGAAATGGAGCATTAGGCATGTCTGGCCGCTTGTCAAATTAATGTCAAGAATAGGATGTCTAATTGGCTAAAGGCAAGTATTCCCTTCAGAGCCCAAATTCCAACTTGAGCAGAAATGCTTCCGACAACTTGCCTGTGTCTTCTGACTAGGGGTTCCTGGAGCTCCGGCTGTTCTGCTTGGGCTCATCTAGGTGGGGTTGTAGGTGCTTCTGCTGGCCCCTTTTGTCTCTTGCCAAATGATTCTAGAAAGGAGTCACAAGCCCAGCAGAGAGGGGTGTTACTTCTACAGAAAGGTTAACAAGATTTCACCTTGCAATCACAGAGAGGCAGGGTGATGACGGATCAGCCACTGGGGACTTCTATGGTTTCCCCGAGAATGCCTCTTGAGAATAAAGCTACATCATTAAACAGTGTCATTCCTAAGCAGCATTTTGTAAAGAAAGAAACAAAACCCCCAAAGCAATACTATGTACATAGGACCATAGGAACATAGCAAGCTGCCATATACCGAGTCAGACCATAGGTCCATCTAGCTCAGTATTGTCTACACAGACTGGCAGCGGCTTCTAATGAAGCAGTATCATTCCCACATGGTGTTCTGGGGCGGGAATGGTGGTGGCAACCATCAGGCACCAGGAATCCCATGCTGTGAAACTGCAATAGCAATGAAACAGAGGAAATTGGTGAAAAGGGAAGGTCAATTTCATCCCTTTTGTCCCCCGATCCCCACCACGGCAGTGGAGACAAACGTTATTCCCCAAGAACTTTCAGAACTAATCTGAATGTCAATAGGTTGCTGTTCAGGGTCAGAACAATATTGAAGATAAAACTAGATATGACAGGGTAGCTCTGAATATTTTATCTACACGCTCAGGGTCGTATCTAGGGGGAAGGGGGCCGGTGTTCACCCCTCTCTCCATCGACCCTCAGAGTGAGAGAGATAATGAAGAAAAGAGGGAGGGGTGGATCTGGGGGGCCCTCAGGAGTTGTAGGGCCCAGGTTCTTTGAACCCATCTGCTCACTTATAGCTACACCCCTGCGTATGTCTGTTCATATCTAATATAGGGGAGATGTGGAGGGTCTTCTTTTAATACAAAAGGCAAGTGCAAGCGAGGGGAGCAAACCCTACCCATCTCCTCTGCCTTATCTTTCTGTAATCCATTGTTTTAAGAGAAAACTAGAACCAAAGCAAGAAGTATAAGGATTGCAACAAGGTAAAAAGGGAGTGAGAAGGGTTTGCTCCCCTCCCTGTATGCTCTTTTTCATGCAAAAAGAAGACCCCATTCTTCCTTTATATGTGAAGAAGACAGATATTTGGATAGCTCTCGGAGTCGGGAAATGGAATTCCAGGCTCAATCTTTGGCTTCTCCATTAAGCTATTTCAAACCGTGAAACTAAAAAGACCTCTCTCTGATACTCTGTAGAGCTGTTGCTATAGTACTACACTGGAACCATTGGTCTGACACATTATGACTTGTAACACCAAGACTTCTGTCCTCTGGAGAGTCAAGTGGCAGCAGCCAGAAATTCAATTTTCTCAGAGTGTTCAAATATCTGCTTACAACGGAGCTAACATACTATCACCTGTTATACTGTCCACAGGTGTGTATTGACTTGATTTGTGTCAAGAGCTTGCAGGTTGTCTTTGTCAACACTCATATAACAGATCACCATATTTTTACCACTACATCTGTAGTCTTTGAGTGAGTTTTATCTTGCCCAGTAAACTTTCCAAAGAAATAATACTGATGGTCTTCGAAGACTGGGATGGTTAGTTAATGAGAACTGATTTTCAGCAGAATATAAGAATAATACAGGAGGAGAGTCAAGTTTATTTATCATTTTATTATTTATTTGTTGTATATACAGCCCTTCCAAAAATGACTCAAGTCCTCATATCAGAGGACTTGACAGCTTGTTTTGTGTGGTGATTAAATAAGGCCAGACTGTATGGTATCCACCTGCCATGGAACATCACTTGTCTTCTCATTACTCTTTTGAGCTGCCCGTGAAATACTCAACAGGTTCCACCCTCCAGACTCACCAGGCGACATCATAGCTATGTGCAAATCTTCACAGTGAGAAATGGCTACTTGTATGAAAATTTCTTTTCCTTCCTTCCTTCCTTCCTTCCTTCCTTCCTTCCTTCCAAAGACCTGAGATGTTCCACCTAGGAGGAAACACCCAAATTCATTTTTATTTCAATTCAGGCAATGTTTTCATGTATCTAGAATGTTGACTATTTATCTCATTGTTCAATATTTCTCATCTTTCACAAATGGTGGCTGAAATCCTGACTAAGGCTGCATGCCCTATGTGAAATGCACCAATACAGTAGAAAGCTTCTACTAACATAGTTATGTTGATTGCATGGAGGAAATTGCCAGTCTTCTCTTCCCCTGGAAGTGCTGTGTGCCACCCAAAAATATGCCCTTGAAGGTCACACAGCCCTCAGGTACATAGTTTCTGTTGGGGCAGGGCCATTCTGAGGGAAGGAGAGCTGGTCTTGTGGTAGCAAGCATGACGTGTCCCCTTTGCTTAGCAGGGTCTATTCTGGTTGCATATGAAAGGGAGACTAGACAACATGTGTGAGCACTGTAAGATATTCTTCATAGGGGATAGGGCCACTCTGGGAAGAGCATTTGCATGTTTGTATGCAGAAGGTTCCAAGTTCCCTCCCTGGCAGCATCTCTAAGATAGGACTGAACGAGACTCCTGCCTGCAAACTTGGAAAAGCCTCTGCCAGCCTGTGTAGACAATACTGAGCTAGATGGACCAATGGTCTGACTCAGTATATGGCAGCTTCCTATGTTCCTATGTAAAAGGAGAGTGGTTAAAATTTTCTCCCGCAGGAAAGCACAGTGCTATGGTAGTCAGGAAGCCTTCTGCCACAGGCATCTCTTCCTGCTGCTCATGTACATCCTTATAAGCATGCCATTCAGCCTAATCTGAATTCACACCAACGCAAGTGTGGTAGGTGTGGTAGGTGTGAACAAATCAAGTTGAAACCAGTAAGAGACTTTATGCCTCTAAAGTTTTTAACTGTTTTCTGTCAACAGTGAAAAAAGTTTTTCCCCCTACTTTGTGACATTTTCTTTCCCTAATCTATCTTGTCATTGTTAAGCCTTCCATATACATTATTTGTCTCTTGTATTCTTTTTTTAACAAATCATAATTGGTATGATTATCCTTGCTATGTGAACAATTAGCCGTAGCTTTTTGACACCTTAAGTGGGGGTGGAGGAGGAAGAATACTAAATTACAAGAGGCAGGCGCTGAACTGCTAAACAATTCCTCTTTGATCAGAAGGACTGAATGGGAGAGGAACTCAGGTGAAACGAGATCTATTTTTAGCAACGTGAACTTTACATCTTTAGAGGAAGGAAATGAATGTCTGGATGGTGTTGGGCTGTGAAATAAAAGCCAATTGTTGGTCTTACTTAAAAATAGTTCTTTTGGTGTTCTAAATATGTAAAGCATACTGGCTGATATCCAGAACTACTGGCAGAGCAAACAAATTTGCGCTAGTGCAAGATGTTAGCTTAGTTGAGCCCCTGGTGGCGCAGTGGTAAAACTGCCGCCCTGTAACCAGAAGGTTACAAGTTTGATCCTGACCAGGGGCTCAAGGTTGACTCAGCCTTCCATCCTTCCGAGGTCGGTAAAATGAGTACCCAGAAATGTTGGGGGCAATATGCTAAATCATTGTAAACCACTTAGAGAGCTTCGGCTATAGAGCGGTATATAAATGTAAGTGCTATTGCTATTGCTATTGCTAGTTATGCTCACAACAGGTATGTGTGGGAATTCTTTGCTGCTGCACTAATAGCACTACAGCCCTCTTGGGACAAACGTCCACCATGGAACAAAGGAAGTATGCCACAGTTGCACAACTGTTGCACAACACTGGTTTGCAGTGCAACAGGCTTAGCATAACTAGCTAAGGCTTCCACAAGCAATTTGTTGCCCTCGGTGTGCTAGCCGTTGATTTCTATTAATGAGCCATTCCACTTTTTTGAGTGGTGAGAAATATTGGGGCACCCTCACAAGATCTTAGGAACATAGGAAGCTTCCTTCTACCAAGTCAGACCATTGGTCCATCTAGCTCAGTATTGTCTACACAGACTGTCAGCAGCTTCTCCAAGGTTGCAGCAGGAGTCTCTCTCAGCCTTATCTGGAGATGCCACCAGGGAGGAAAAATGGAACCTCATGCAGATGCTTCCAAAAGTGGCCCCATCCCCTAAAGGGAATATCTTATAGTGCTCACATATAGTCTCCCATTCAAAATCAAATCAGGGTGGACCCTGCTTAGCAAAGGGGACAATTCATGCTTGCTACCACAAGACCAGCTTTCCTCAGTTTTCCTTTGGGGGGGAAAAGCACAGGACACTTTTTCTGAATTTAAATGCAGAGGTTGAGAAGTTTTATCAAATCAAAATCAAATTTGTACATTGCCCCAAACTTTCATCTCTGGGCAGTTAACAATAGCATAAAACAAGCTTAAAACATATACAAAGTTGTTATGGGGGTGCATACAAGCAGTGGCAATATTGCCTTCACAGACGTATCACTGTTGCCCCACTGTTGAAGAGGGGCTGTGTCTCACTGACAGAACATATCTTTTGAATAGAGAAGGCCAAGGACTTCAGTTCCATCACCTCAAATTAAAGGAGCTCAGGTAGCGGGGTTGAGGGAAGGCCTTTGACTTGAGACCTGGGAAAGCCAATGCTGGTCAGAATACTACTACATTTGGTGGACCAATGGTTTGACTCAGTGTAAGGCAAGCTCTGTATGTTCAGATGAACTGAGAGTGCATCTTAGAAAAACCATCAATATCCACTTGTTGCTGCACACTGCAGGGGGTGATCACTAGTGGGTGAGCAAACTGTGTTTCAGGGAAGCTTGTCTACCATCACTGACTGAAGATCCAGTAGGATTATAAGGAATCCCAGGGTTCTCCAGAATACAACTTGTAATCCATTGGCTTAAATAACATGCCAATGGTAGAGATGTGCAGATAGATTCAAACTCGAAACGATTCAAGCTTGAAATGAATCACCCTTAAAATAAAGAGCTTGTTTTGAGCTCGAAACAAAACTACCTGAATCGTTTCAAGTGATCTGAGTGCCATTTTTTCAGGGAGAGCTGGTCTACCAATCAGGGTTGGTGGGTAGACCAGTCTTCTGAGGTGGGCTGATGTGGTGGATAGAGCAGGCCTCCACTCCAGACTTAGTGTGTGGGCCTGCCTCGGATGAGTGGTCTACCCACTGTGTGAGGCAGGTGGACCAGGCCTTCGCCCTGGACTTAGAGCATTGGCCTGCTTTGGATGACTAGTCAACCCAGTAGACCAGTGCTCCGAGGCGGGCCAACATGCCAAATCTGGAGTGGAGGTCTGGTCTATCTGCTGATCCCAATTGGTAGACCAGCTCTCCCTGGAAAAATGGTGCTCAAATAACTCAAAACACTTTGAGTGTCGTGTTGAAATAGCAGGCTTCTATTTCAATGAATCGATTTGAGCATTTTGTGTTTTGTTTCAAGCCCCCAAACCTGAATTTGGCACCACAAAAAGGCGGGGAGGGGCATATAAGTCCTAAACATGGGTTGCTAACTACAAGGCCCCTGATGAATAAATTCCTGCTTGTACATGGCCAGTCTACCAATGTGTCTGTCAAAAGCTGATTCTCTTACAGGGAGACATCCCTGGATCAATACTAGTCTGTTTTGAAGGGGAGACCCATTCCATTGCAAGAGGCAATGTTGTCTCTCAGAGCACACCCCCCCCCACCGAAGCAGCTTCTTGCTTCCTGTCACCAGTTTTGCTGTTTTGATTTATCACCTGGGAGAGCTGAAGTACTTGATCTGACACCAATGTCACAGCTTTCCACTCTTTACATGAAAGCATCTATTACATCCATTTGACGGCTTAACCTATAATGGAGACACCCATGACAGGCCATAATAGGTGTGTTAGCCCAAGCAAGAAGGAGGGAAGGAAACTTTTTTTCACAGTTGAATGGCAAGTCACCTTAAATCAGGGCTAGCACAAATCAGGATGAAGAGGATTGCGAAGATCTTACCTTTTATACGGAGACACTTCCAAGTGAATAATCTGTCCCACTGAAGACAATGAGGACAAGGCCCTCATTAGGACACAGTCTGATTGATAGATGCCTCTGGTAGAGTAGAGTAAACAATGAGAGCAAACAATACAGATGACGTCTATGGCTTCCTGAAGCATTGGTATGATCCATGTCAGACTGGAGAGCCAATATCTCAAACTCTCCTATGCTCTAAAGCAGTGATAGGCAACCTGTAGGTGGGGATGATGATGTGAGTTTTAGTTCAACAACATCTGGAGGGCCAAGGCTGTCTACCCCTGCCATAAAGAGAGGGAGGGAGGGAGGGAGAGATGTAGGTCGCCTTCCATTGGACTATCCAGCACAGTATTATCTACACAGATTGGCAGCAGCTTCTCCAAGCTTGCAGGCAGGAGTCTCTCTCAGCCCTGTCTTGGAGATGCTGCCAGGGAGGGAAATGGGAACCTTCTGCATGCAAACATTAAGATGCTCTTCCAGAGCAGCGGCATCCCTTAAGGGGACTATCTTAGAGTACTCACCTGTATTCTCCCATTCAAATGCAAGTAGGACAGAACCCTGCTTAGCAAAGGGTAGGGATGTGAGAATCGGCTTGACTTCAAGACAGTTCACCATGGAACTGGTCTGGCTCAAGGGCTCATCCTTGAGCTGGACAGAGCCCAGTTTGGCTCAAGGTCAAACTGAACTCCCCCGGCTGGCTTGGGGCTAATTTGGGGGTTCTAACATTTAAAACACATATATTTTTAAGCACTCACTGCCTCTGGGGTGCTGCCGTGGCCATGTGGGGGTTTCTGGTGGTTCTCCCTGCCCCAGTTTCAAAATGGCCAGTTCATCTTTGCACTGGCAGTGGCCATTTGGGATGCCGATGCACATGCACACCAGCCATCTTCGGGACCCTGGTCATGCCGATGGCCCATACACATGTGCAACAGCCTCCAAAATGGTGGCTGTGCAAAGAGGTCCAGAACAGGCCAAAAACCACTCGAACCGGGCCAATTTAAGACTGGGGGTAGGCCAGCGGAGTGAGGGGGAACCGACGGAGACAGCCTCATTCTGTGGGAGTGCCCCCTGGAGGCAGTGAATGCTTAATTTTTTTTAACACATTAGAACCCTGAACCAGCTCGAATTCAAGCCAAGCCAGTGGGCAGTGTTTGAGGGGCACAAAACTCAAACTGAACTGGGCAAACCGGTTTTGTGCACACCCCTAACAATTCATGCTTCCTACCACAATAGCAATAGCAATAGCACTTACATTTATATACCGCTTTATAGCCGGAGCTCTCTAAGCGGTTTACAATGATTTAGCATATTGCCCCCAACATTCTGGGTACTCATTTTACCGACCTCGGAAGGATGGAAGGCTGAGTCAACCTTGAGCCCCTGGTCAGGATCGAACTTGTAACCTTCTGGTTACAGGGCGGCAGTTTTACCACTGCGCCACCAGGGGCTCATCCACAAGACCAGCTCTGCTCCCATGTGGGATTATATGGGAGCCAGGAGCTGGGTCGGATGGGTATTGTCAACCCACATTTGGTCCCCCACATTTTATCAAATCTGGACAAAAAGCCATCCAAAAAGCCATCCAGCTCCTGCCTCCCTCATGGTCACTCTTCCAGCCTTCTGCAAACACACAACATAACCACCAATTGGGATCTCCTACCCTGGCTAGGCACTGTAAGATTAGCCCCTATGATTGCCGAGCCCCCCCCCCCCCAATTAAAAAGGATATTTGCAATTGCACATAAGGGTCTACAATAGATTTCTGGGAGGGAAGGAAGGAAGGAAGGAAGGAAGGAAGGAAGGAAGGAAGGAAGGAAGGAAGGAAGGAGACATTTTACATTAACCCTATTTCACAAAGGGTAGAAAGTACAATCATTTTTTGAATGTGGAAGGATATGAAATGGAATGCTTTGTTCCTTTGCTGGAGAAGGATGAAATCTGTATACAGTATTTGAATGGAGAATTGTGTACAGTTAAGCCACTTCTGTTTTGAAAAGAAGAAAAGGATGCATATCTATCTGCCTGTGCCAACATTCTTCCAAGGAGCTTGGGGTGACTTACGATATTTCTCTCTCAACCCTCTAGCCTCAAGTGATTTGTCACAAAGGGACTCAGTGCACAGATCAGGAGCCTCCTGACTTGAATCCCAGCAGATGCTGACATGAAGTCAATGTAGGAGTAAATCATTGCCGCTTAAAAAGCTCTTTGTACGAGAGACCATTAGACCCTTTTCATTTCATTGTCTTAAGTTATTTTGTACATTTTGGCTACTTAAAACCTGAATTCAGTATTAAGCAGAAATGGTTAATGTGTTGCTCACTATGTACTTCAATACCCCTGCCATTAAAAACCCCCTGTAATTTTTTTTCCTTTGGCATATTGGCTAAAACATTTGTCAGGCTGACAGATATGGATATAATATATAGATTTCTAAGGAAACAAACAAGGAACATGCATAAATATAGATCTCCACAGTAGGAGACCAGCATGCGTGCCAATGGATGGATACATTCTGATCTCCTCCTGCAAGGTTTTGATGTCTTCTTTTGCTGCGTTGATTTGACAAAGGTTTTTAGCTTTTATAACTAATGTTTCTCATTGACTGTGAAAACTAACGGCAGCTGGGGAAAAGCATGGAAAATGATAAACAGCATCTGTTTCGCCAAGCAGATGGATGGTTCAAAGTTGGAGATAGCATGGAAGAATGCTTTAGAAACATAGCTACAAATAACATAGACAAAATGGGATTAGAAAGGATCAGTCATCGAAAAGCTGTTTCATCAGTGCTGGACTCTAGAGGAAAAGAGAACCAAGCAAGAGCTTTCGTAAAAATGTTGCACAAATCTCTAATTTGACAAATTGGGCAGGTTCACATGTAGTGGGGAACTGGCAGTTCAGCCAAGTTGCTGGAGTCCCAGGTGCACAGGTGAGCCCTACTTCAGGTCTTGGGAAGGATATGCCAAGATTGGGTGTGACATATGAATTCACCAATCTTGGCACATCCTACTTTAGTTGTGTCATGGAAATGGACATCTATCTTTCACATCAAATCTTACAGATCCATAGGCTGCATTTGCACATAATGTGAAACTGCAGTTAAATGGGGCAGAGGTTGTAATTTGTGTACATCCAAATGCATGAAACCATGGTGTCAGGCCCTAAGTGGGGCAGGAGGAGGGAAACCCCTTGTTGCCCCATTGCATATCTGCCCTCTGAATTATCCAGGGTCTGGCCTCAGAGTTCCTTTGCCCCAATTACTTCCTTGGTCAGGTGCCTGTTGTTTTCAATGGCTGTCCCGCTGGAAGTCTCGCGAGAGTTCATCTTGGGATCTCATGAGGTGTAAATCATCTTTTGTGAGATCTTGCTATTGTCAGGCAGTACTAGGACGCCTGACCAAGGGGACCAGCAGAGCCTGTTGGGCTTAGGTGGTAGGCTGCAAGATGCAGTCAGGATTGTGGCAGAAAGGCCACTTGGGGGCTGTGGGGCCTCCGCCAAGCCCGCTGAAGTGGCGGGGCAGGGGGAAGTCATGGCGAGGCCCCAACATGCGGTTTAATGGCAAGTGTGGTTATTGAGCATAAAGTCCTCCACAGTAGACTGGCCCTCTCATGAGAGAGGCAATCCCCAGGAGGCAAGCTGATATGTGGGTAGGAGTATGGTTTGGTCTCCATGGACTGTTTTGACGGGGTGAGTCATTGCAAGAGCATCCTTGGTCACAGTGAGTCAGACCCGCAGGATTATTTGCCCTCCCTCATATACATATTCCCTCCTAGGAATTTATCATGTTCCCTTCCCTTTCCTGAGTAACAGAAAAATAGTGCTTCTCAGCATCCCCTTGCTGCCAGAAACTGTGCTTGTGTGGGATTGGTTTTTTGCAGGGCCCTTATGAGGGTGATGGTGTAATCGCTGTCAGATGAAGGGTTTGCATGGCATTTAAAGGGATTTAAATACCCTTTCCCTGCCAAGGGCAGGTGGTCCATTGTGTAAAGGCACAATTGAGCTCAGCATGCCCCGTTGAAGATTGTGGCCAATGGCTGCTGCCCTGCAGATATTCTAATGCCTTGCCACCAGACTGGCAATGTGAGTGCTATGGAGGCTCCTGGGATATAGACTCAGTTAACCAGTTAGAGGGAGGGGGTCCTCTGCCCTGAAAATGTTGGTTGTCTGACTGCGGTTGGACTGGAGGCTCCATTTTGTTGTCTGGATAGCCCAAATCAGATCTAAAGGAGGAAGCTTTTTGTCATTTCCCCTAGCCTACCAGGTTTCCTATTTGCTTCTTTGGGTAAAGTCTCAGAATAACTTTACTAGAGAGGGGAGGTTGCACCACCTTTATCCCCTTCTCTGGGCCCAGTGGGTTCTGCCATTTCCAGCCAAGTGACAACAGCCTCATTGGCAGACAGCCCCTCATCATTGGCCTGCCTACTTTTAAATAACCCCTAACAATTCCCACACATTTCACAATATGTGGGACCACTCCAAAATCTTGCCCCCGGGTCTTGTGAGATAGGCAAAAACTCGTGCTCTTCATCCTCCTTCTTGAGTGGGCTGTCAAGGCCCAAACCCACCCAGCTGAACTGCGGCCACCTCGCCTCCATCTCCAATCAGGGCTGATGAGCAAGATGCATGTGTCATCAGCTGGGCCCAACTGGCTTTTGGAGTAAGTAACTACGAGTTCTCCCTGAGTCCTCCCATCATGTCCTGACACACCTCCCATGGCTTCTACTCTATTGGCTGGTGAGGGCTGTCCTTTCAGGGTCAGAGGAAGTTTGCACAGTCAGCCCCACCCACTTTGCTGGCTCCCAGACTGAGGATTGTAATAGTCTGGGAATGCAAACTATGGGTCTATTAGACTGGCAGGTTCAAGGTATGTCTGAAGCTGGCCTTAGTTACAGATGCCAGGTTCCATACCTCCAGTACAGTGGAATATGCCAAGATTGGCGGGTTTGTGCAACATGTCCAGTCTTGGCATATTCTTCTCAAGATTGGAAGTAGGACTCATGTGTGCACTCAGGGCTACAGGAACTTGGCCAAACTGCAAATTCCCTGCTACATGTAAACCCAGTCATGTTCATCATTCCTGTTTGACCAGTTTGTATTTAGAACACTTATTTCTTTTTTCTAAAAATTCCAAATTGAACAGCATCCATGCTTGGGTACATTGAAAGAAAACCACAGTCAATTAGGATGTTATACATTTGAAATGTTGCAAGAAAATTCCTGAGAGGAAAATTTGCTTGAGGATATTTGAATGCAACTCACTTCCTTGTTAACTTCAGGCTGACTTTCAGCAAAGTTAGTTTTACTAAATACTACCCCCCCCAAAAAAAAATCCCAACTACTCTGCTTTATCTCCTAAAAACCTTTGCTAGAGCTCAAAAACTCAAGTTCTATATAGTTATAGAAAGAATAGAAATAATTTCTAAGAATTTCAGGAGGGTCTTATTTTTGTGTACACCTTCCCAGGAAAGTGAAAAAGAAAGCCATGGGACCATTTCAAATATGCATTGTGCCAACTTGACAAAATCACAGATTCCCTGCATCAACTTTGCAGGGAAGTGGAAACTCGGGTAGGCAATGTAGATTTCAGTTGTGCTGATGAAATGACACATTTGAGAATGACTCTGCCAAATTTCAGGGCTTGCCCTAAAGGTTTAGTATACTTCTCAGGATCTCCAGGGGAAGGATTACAATCTCAGGATGAAGGTTCAGAGTACGGATGTGCAAACCGGCTTGAGGACAAGTCTGTTCGCCATCAAACCAGTCTGGCTCGAGGGCTCAACCTCGAGCTGAATCCTCTGGGTTAGTCTGGGGCATGTTCGGGGATTCTAATTTTTTTTAAAAATTAAACACTCACTGCAGGTCTGGCCGCCTTGGGTGGTGCCTCCACAGCCATGGGAGGGGGTCTCCACCATTTCCCCCTTTCCCCATTGGCCTCCAACCAGTCTTCAAAGGGCCGTTTCGGCCCATTTTTGGTCTGTTCTGGCCCTTTTCCTGGTAGTGGCCATTTTGGAAGCCTCCGCACATGCGCCCTGGCCATTTGCATGGCAGGGTCCTATATCCTGTAGCAGCAAATTTCATAGATTAATTATGTGCTTTGTGAAGAAATATTTTGAAGAAATACCAATCAAAACCATTGGGTTATTCATATTTCTAATGTTATGACAAGAGGGGGGAAAGGTCTCTCTATCCATGTTCCCCACACCACATATAATATAAACTTTTAATTCAGGTCCCTTTAGTTACCTGTCCTTAGTAAACTTTCTTGTAGAGAAAGTGTTCCAGCCTCCTGGTTATTTTGGTTGCCCTTTCCTGCCCCCTTTCCAGCTCCACAGTATCCTTTGGGAGATGTGGTGACCAGAAATGTACAGTGGTACAGCCCAGAGCCCGGATTACCACCACAGTGAGAATAAGGCTTAAGAGGCCAGAACCTAAGAGACCAGATAAATTAATCAACTCCTTTTCTAGGAGAACTTAAGACTTTTTAAAATATAAAACTTATTTTATTATATTTCAGTTACTAAAGAGAAAAGGTCCTTTGAAATGCAGGGGTCACTTACAGAGGAAGCTTTATTGCTAGGCAACCATCATCACAAAGTGTTAAGGTAATACGGGTTCTTCTTCTAAATACAAAAATGTTAATTAGGAAGCATAGTTAACTGATAATGAACAAAGTTGTGCAAGGGCCATCAAAGCTTTGAGGGAAGTGTTGAGGTTTTTATTTAAAAAAAAGAAAAGCACAGAGTCTGAAGTTAAATTCTTTAAGGAAAAACCCACCAAATTTTGTCTTAAGAAGTGAAAAACAGGGAGGTCATACTAGTTAATTGCTAGGTGATTAATCTCTCTTCATGCTTGTTGGGAAAAGGATAATATATTTGATACCTGCAGTCTTATTCCAGTTGAAAAAAAAAAGGATTTGGGGTAGCAGAAAAGACCTCTGCATGAGGCCTTGAAGAGCTTCTTCCAGTCAAGGCAGACCAGGAGTTCTCAAACTTGGGTCCCAGATGATGTTATACTACAACTCTGGCAACATGCGGGGTGTTTGAGAACCCTTGGAGTAGATAATTTATTATTATATGGACCAATGCTCTGACCCAGTATAAGGCATATCTATCCTTTCACGTCTATCATGTTATCTTCCCTGGATTTTGGCAATCCACCTGGAGAAAGGGAAAGGGGCCCTTGAAATAAGCAACACAAGTTAAGTCTATGCATTAAACAAAAGAGAAGCCCAGCTTAAGAATATCTCATACTAAACATCCTCTCTAATAAAACGCTTGGTGTCCGTCCGTGGACGGACACCAAGCATGCATTCGTGCCTGGCCTGTTCTGGGCATGCGCAAAGCGCATGGCCAGAACAGGGCAAGGGAGGCACGAAAGGCAGGACCCGGCGGCCATCTTGGGCGGCCAGAAGCGGCCGCCCCGAAGAAGCTGGAGAAGCGGCGGCGGGGGAAACTGACCGAGGCGGCGGCGGAGCCACCGCCTCGGCCGAAAGAAACGGAGGCCGGGGGCGGAGCGGAGGCCATGCAACTTTAAAAAAAATTGCTCCCGTGGCCGATGCCGCCGACCGCCCACCCTCCCTCCCAGCTGCCGAGTCCCCCTTACCCTGGCCGACTGCTGTCAGACGAAGACAGCCCTTAATTTAAGAGGCAAAGAGGAGCTCACAAGCAGAGCTCCTCTCTGTGCAAAGCCTCTTGCTGAACTGCCGCTTTGGGCGCTTGCGTCCCTTGCGCCCAAAGCGGCAGTTCGGCAAGAGGCTTTGCACAGAGAGGAGCTCTGCTTGTGAGCTCCTCTCTGCCTCTTAAATTAAGGACTTCCTTCGGCCGACAGCAGCCGGCCAGGGTAAGGGGGACTCGGCAGCTGTGAGGGAGGGTCGGCGTCGTCGGCCGCGGAAGCAATTTTTTAAAAAGTTACATGGCCTCCGCTCCGCCCCCGGTCCCGGCCTCCGTCTCCCCAGCCTGGCGGGGGCAAGTCCCTGGGCCGATTTGGCCCTTAAAGGTGGGGGGGACACACAAAGGAGCTGGGAGGGCGGCCGGACGGCGGTGGGAGGGGGAATGGCGGCGGGGGGCCAGGAGCGCCGTTACTAGCTCCCGTTATTCAACGGGCCAAAATTCACTTGTTCTAAATAAAGGGAAGAGGAATGGTAAGCATTTAAATAAATTCAACGCTTCCCATGTCTGTTTCCAGGATCTGAAGTTGAGACCATGAATATCTGCGGTGATGTCATGAACCTTTGTGTCTCCTCACTCAGAAATACAAATTTCAGCAGCTTGTAGTGCTTGTCTCAAAAATGAGGCCAGCATCATGGTCCTGAAAGATCTTCTCTGCCTGTTAGTCTATTCTAAGAATAACACGCCTCCCATTCAGTTACATGACGACCTCCAAACTTGCTTACTGCTCCAGGGGTGTTAGAACAAAGGAAGGGTGGAAGCAGCAAGAAAGATGTGAGTCCCTCTTCCCACTACTTTTTTGGAACAGAGCTATGTGGAAAGCAGGGATGTGCAGAACATTTCACTGGTGAAATGTTTTGACTCAAAATGGGCTGTTTAGAGTGTTTCGCACTTGAAACAGAACACATTCTAAATAACAGCCCTGCTTGGAGCAGAACAAACCCCATTTTGATCAAAACACTTTGACTTTTCAAGCGCCATTTTGGAGGCCTGTTCTCCTCTTGCTGATTGGTTTTCTGATACTGGCTTCTGACTAGGTTGCGATCTCCTTCCTTCTTGGTTGGCTACTTATCATACAGATGGAGTGTTGTCATGGGCAACTGTGCCCTCATTGGCTGGCGGGAGGGAGGAAGAAGGGGGGAACACAAAAGGAAGGAATCTGAAAATGAATTGCAAAGGGAGACAGAGAAAGAGCCCTTATGCTGTGCCTTTCTTGAAGAAGAGGATACATCAGGACAGGAGGAAGGAAAATTTGATTATGTGGTTTTCTTTTCTCAGCACTGAATGTAAGATGCTTTGCTACTGCTGCTGTTAACTATCTGTTTTTGCTGGATCTCAGATTGAAAAAAGCTGAACTTGGATCCTTGCCTTTCTTGATTTTTGTTTGTTTTGTTTGTGAGATAGTGTTGTGGTGAGAAATGGACAGTGGCAGCTAGTGCTCTCTCTTTCTCATACCTAACACCAGATAGGGGAAAAGCTTAATATTGTCCATACTGACAGGCAGTGGCTCTCCAAAATTTCAGACAGGGGTGTTTCCCTGGCATCTGACATGATCTGAAGCTGCTGCTAGGTAGTGAATCCAGATTCTTATTCTTATAAAGCTTAGGGTTTACCACTGAGTTATGACCTTTCCCCAAGTTTGTAGGAGTGGGATCCATATTTCTGGATGATCCCTCTTTTTCAAACATACAAATAAACTCTTCCTCCATGTAGTAAATTAGCATATCAGAAATATAGGTTTAGCATGTATGAGGAGCTAACTGGAGAGACAAAAGCAAGATGGGTAGCTGTGTCCGTCTGCTTCATCAAAAACAGCCAGGATACTTCTGCTAACTAAGCAAAGAGGCAATTTTTAAAGTGGAGATCGTCTTTATATAGAGAGGAAGTGCAACAGTCCCTATCCAAACCCAGCACAGCATCCCTCCAGTGGTGATTATTGGTGTTTATTTTACATTTCTTTTTCGACTGTGAGCCCTTTGGAGACAGGGAAACATCTTATTTATAAATCTTGTTTATTATTTATTTTCCATGTAAATCACTTTGAGCACTTTGCTGAAAAGCGATATATAAATATTTGTCATAGTAGTAGTAGTAGAGTCTCATGGCACCTTAAATACATATGCATTTATTATGGCTGATGTTTTTTGGACCAGAACCTGTGACTAGATAATACTTCATGTATCTGATGACATGTGCTCTTACATGGAGAAAATTATGTTTATGACGTATTAAATTTCCATTGCACCATTTGACCAAGAAGAATCCCCAAGGTGAATTTTAGCAAACAATTAAATACAATTACATTGGGGCTATATCTAGTATTGTCAACATCTAGTATTGTTTGGGGTGGCTGCTCCCCCAAATCCCCATTTTTCATTATCCCATCGTGCCTCTATCCATTTCCTTTCATCTCATTTCACTTCCTCAGCCATTAGCAGTTGCATGTTCCATTGCCTGGCTGCATGCTCATTGCTCCCTTCTCTCCAGGACTGCAGGTCTTTTCATTATTCAAGTGAGAGGGAGGAGTCAGGTGTAGCAGCTATGCTTCAGATCATTTTCTAATATTGGGTAGTAGGCACAAATATGATTCCCATTGGTAATAGGAAGTGGTACGTTCAGAATTCTGCTATTTCAGATCTAGGCCACACTGAGGTTGTCCAGGCTGAACCACTTCAGACAGCAGGGGGTTCTTACATGACTGAACATTCCTCCATACAAAAAGAGCCATGTATTTACAAAGCTAGAAGTCAGGAGGAAGTGTTCCAGACTATCTCTCTTTTTCACATGTTTAGTGAGGAGTATGGGTGTACAAGGCCAGGTCAAGAAGTTCAGTTCTGGGTGCTGGGAATACCCCAACCCAGGAAAGCTTAGTTTGGATCGGAGAACCGTGTGGGGGGAATTATAGCTCTCCAGAGCTACAAATTCGAGTGGAAGTTTGCTTCCTTTTCCACGATTGTGGCTGGGGGCAGGGGCATCTTCTGCCCTCTCTCTGTCTGCCTGTCTGCCAGCCCACATATACATTTATTTCTCTCTTTTACAAACTTTTAAAGCCCTTTTCAGTTTAAAAGCGGCTGATTTTCCGGGATTCCCCCTGTGACTTTCTGGTGTTATATCACTTCCCCTGTGATTCTCTTGTGTTCGGTTAATTTCCTGTTGTGTTTCACAGTGAATATCCTGGTTACTTTTAAAAATTTAGTTAAAGCTTGGTCAGGAAAATATCCAGCCTGACTGCAACCTTCTGAAGGGTCCATAGGATCCCTAACTGATATTTGTGGGATCGGGTGAGATTGGGTGCACAGCCCTAATGAGAAGTGATTTTTTTTTTTAAATGGAGGATCATCTAGTTATGTGAGTCTCCACCTGCAGTTTGAAGTGGTATAGCCTAGACCCAGGTTTGTCACCTCAGTGAGGACTAGGCCTCAGTCTCCTGCCTCATTCTGTGACATTTTAATAAGGGTTTTCCTGACTTACACTTTTAGCCATTACAGTAGACAAGCTTTAAAACACCAACTCCGCCATCTGTACCAAGTCTGAAATAAAATTATATTAAAAGAGAAATCAAAACAGGATTTTAGATGTTCATATTAACTCTTCCCTCCCCAAACCTATACATGGAAAAGCACCCTACCAGTAATTAGAAATACCCTTTCAATCATGTGGAAAATTCAAAGCAGGACCACAGGGAATCATTTAGAGCCCATTGACACGATTAAGACTCCATATGAAAATTTAATTGTGGAACTAAATATAAGCTACAGGATAAGTAGCTCAGAGATATATATTTTTTGTTTTAAAAAAAGTAGAGTTGGAAATAACATGCTGTTTGCCATGTTATTGTTACTATTCAGTAAAGCAGAAAAAAGCAACTGCAGAGAGCTTGGGAACTGACAGCCTAGTCATTTGAAACTACAGGTTGTCTCACGGATGACAATGGCTTTTAGAGCACAGCTCAGCCCATGCCAAGAAATTTCAAGTTGGTGGAGCAGAGTAATATTTTAACGCTTTAGTTGATCAGGCTTCTAATTTTCTTTTAATCAGCATTTCAAAGGTAAGGGTGGTTATGCAACAGAAGTGCATAGCAGCTGGAGGTTCCTTACTGTGTCTATCAACTACAGCATGAATGTTAACAGCATCACAAAGAGTTCATGGCTCAGTGTGGACATTACTAGTTTGCCAAATGCAACTAGGGAAGGTGCTACACGGAATGCATGCCCATTGTGACATCACTGGAGGATATCCCAATGCGCTTGCTCAGTGTATCCCTTTTGGAACATAAGGAGCTGCCTTCTATTGAGTCATACCATTGGTCCATCTAGCTCAGTATTGTCTACACCAAGGATTCTCAGTGTTGGGTCCCCAGATGTCATTGGACTTCAACTCCCAGAATCCCCAACCAAAGGCCACTGGGGCTGGGGATTATGGGAGTTGAAGTCCAAGAACATCTGGAGACCCAATGCTGAGAATCCCTGGTCTACACAGACTGGCCTCGGTTTCTCCAAGGTTGCAGGTTGGAATCTCTCTCATCCCTATCTGGAGAGGCCAGGGAAGGAACGTGAGACCTTCTGCACACAAGCATGCAGGTGCTCTTCCCAGAGCAGCCTCAACCCCTAAGGGGAATATCTTACAGTGGTCACCTGTAGTCTCCCATCCAAATGCAAAACAGGGTGGGCCCTGCTCAGCCAAGGGGAAAATTCATGTTTGCTGCTGCAAGACCAGCCCTTCTCCCCTGGACACTTTTATCATATGGAAGTGGTTCATAAGAAACACCTCTCTACTCACATTCCAAATATCTGTTTAAACAAGCATTTGAAGTGTGCACAGAGGGGCAATTCAGATGAGCAGCCCCTCTGGGCTATAAAGGGATGCACAGAAAACATGTTGGGACATCCTCAGCCAACACTATGATGGGTGTTCTCTTGTTCAATCCCTTCATGTGTGCTGTAAATAGGGGTGTAGCAAGGTTGGAGTGGGCCCTGGGAAAAAAGTAAAGATGGGCCCTTGTTCCCCCACCCACTTCTTCACAGGTGGGAAGAGGACAGCAAGGAGCAAGCTGTCATCTAGCCAGTGGCCTCCCCTCCCTCAGACACCCAGGGACATTTGTATCCCCCCTTCCATTATAGCTACACCTTTGTCTGGAATGGTATCGTCAGTGCTGGCCCTAGGTTGATTTCTGGACCAGCCACTTTCCTAATGTGATTGAGACAAGAGTGCAGCCTGAATGAAAGATGGTAAGAATGCAGTTGAAAGATGGTAATCTAGAAAGTTGATGGATGGAACTGTGGATCCCTCCGCAGATGTTTTGTTAATTTTGTGGGGATTTTTATTTCCTTCAAAATGCTCTTAAATGCTCCCCATTTCCCTGATCAGTGAGAAATTCTAGGTGCAGTACTGTTTGGATTTGGGTTAGGGATGGAATTGAAATGTCTTCAAACTGAAAATTGATAGACGATCAAGCTATGCACACAAGCAGCCCTACCCAGGGTAGGGAAGCCCTACCTAGGTAGGCTGATGGTGTGTAGTGCTGGGATCAACCCCAATCCCAGTGCTGCCTTCACTGCAAGACTGGGTTTTGTACCTGGGCTTTTATATGGGTTAAAGGGCACAAGCGCACCCTTTACCCCATGAATGAGGTCGTGTGGATACTTGGGCTGCTGAGAATACACAGAGTTGGGCACCTAGAGTGCCCAACTCCTGGGGGAATCCCCCAATGCACCACATTCACTGTGCTGTGCACAGAGGTGCACTAACCCCCGGACCTTGGGGACCCGGTCCGGTCCTCCAAGGTCCAGGGAGGCCTCCAAATGGCCGTGGCCAGGGGCATCTGGCATTCACCCCGCGCCCACTCAGCCAAACTTCTGCTGTTTGTTGTTGTTGTTGTTACCATGGCCAAGGGGGGCTGTGGGGGCGGGAGAGCGGAGCAGTCCTTTCCCCTTCTCTCTTCTCCCCCACTCCCCCAGCGGTGGAGAGACCGGAGCGACGCTGGTCCCGTCCATTCAGGCCAGCATCCTCAACTAACTGTGAGGCATGCCTGTGCAGTTTAGAGATCATTGCAAGCCCGTGAGGGCATAGGAAGGGCATAGGGAGGCTGGCGACAGTCTCAGGACAGGCCTCTGACTGTCTTCATGGTGCCCCCTTGCTGTGCGCCATGCACTCCTGCCTGCCATGCCCCTTGATCTGGTATCAGAAGCACATCAACGAAAGGGGCATGGCTGACACCAGAGCAAGGATGTGTGTCCCCTTCCCCTCTGCCAGCTGGCCAGCCATTGCTTCATTCACTGACTGGGTGCTTTTTTTCTCTTCCCATTCGAAGAAATGGGGAAGAAATGAAAGAAGAAAAGAAAAGAACACAGTAGGAGAGGGCAAGGGGCCACATGTCCACCTCTCCCAGCTGGTGATCACTTCATTTCCTGGCTAGGTGCAGGGGAGAACAATGGTGCCCTGAAGAGGGCGAGGGGGCACCTTGGTGGCTATGCCATGGCCTCATCCCTTCTTTTCAGCCATCCCCCCTTTTCCCTCTTAATGGTTCCTCTCTATATCTCTCACAATTCCTGGCCCTGGCTCAATAGAGCTCGAAGATATCTCTGCGACTTCTGTGGAGCTATACAGTACCGCACCCACCTCTTCTCCATGTGTTGGTGAGTCAGTGTGTGTCCTGAAGTTTTCATGTCGGGCTGCTCATCAGGCTCCCAAGCCTAATATTTGCTTCATTTCAAAACAGATAGATCTTTATTCAGTCACTGACCAGAAAATGAAGAGAGAGAAAATACATGAAAATATCGAGAAAAACATCAGAGCATAACAACAGTATCCAAAAGCTACAATACAGGGAGGTTAAAGGGCTATAGAAGATATCGTAAACTGTCTAATCCTATTAGCAATCAAAATAAATTTGCTTACTTAGAAATATAAGCGGAGGTAAACAGGAGGCACTTCTACAAGACAGATGATCTCCTAACCCTCCTCAGCTTCCCAGAGAGGGCTCTTCTGCCCTCATAATGTCTTCAGATATCGGCTAGTTCCCTTTGTCTGTGCCTTTTTCTGTTCTAGGTGACAAAACTGCTGCTGCTTCACACATACCCACCTGTCTCCTCTCCTTGGCTGGAGGGGATGTCAGCTTCCCTGTTGTCCATGTCGAAACACTCAAGAAAGATCTCCAGCTGTGTCCTAATAATAGGAATAAGAGTTTTGAAACCCGGACATGATTGTGTCTTTAATAAGCGATCTCCCTAACAAAGGAATAGTTGGCTGATCATAACAATATGCTGTCCATTTTCTTCATATTTCACTTAAGGCAAAACCTGTTGACAGCACAGGCACAGTTGGAACCCTCCCCTTTCCATCTTGCCACCCTATAAGGCAGGGGTGACCAACCAGGGGTTCTTCAACTGGTGATGACACTTCCATCATCCTCAGCCACCATTTATTTGTTGGACTACAGCTCCCATCACTGCTAGCTATGATTGATTGTAGATGGAGAAGATGGGAGTTGTAGTCCAACTATACGAAAACAACAACAACAACAACAACAATTTATATACTGTTCTTCAACCAAAGTTCTCAAAGCAGTTTACATAGATATACATAAATAAATAAGATGGCACCCTGTCCCCAAAGGGTTCACAATCTAAAAAGAAACATAAAGGTAGACACCAGCAACAGCATCTGGAGGAATGCTGAGCTGGGGTTGGATAGGGCCAGTTGCTCTCCCACTGCTCAATAAAGATAATCACCACTTTTAAAAAGGTGCTTCTTTGCTCAGTTAGCAGGGGTCATTGCCTTTGGTCATTGGAGACCTGGAGATCCTGGAGAGCATCAGGGTCAACCAGATAGTGACAAGTGCACAAAAAATCCACCACAAATTCCTTTCTCATTGGAAGAACTGAAAATTTATTAGAAGAAATTTTTGGAACCAAAATTCTGCCTAAAGTAAAATTCCAAGCAAATCTGGGGGTTGTTCTTCAGGCGATACACCTGAGGCACTTCAAGGGAAGCCAAAGGACTTTTGATAAGAATCATGAAGGCACATCCATAAGTGTTCTCTAGTTTTCACCTAAAATGAAACTTGATATGGAATTGGTTTGGCGCTTTTCTGAAGAACCAGCTGAGTTTCCAGTCTTCTGTTCCCTGATCTAAAAGTAAGTCCCATTGAACATAATAGGACTTAATTCAGAGTCAATATGCAAAGGACTGCATTGTGAATAATTTTGAAATCAAAAGACGTTTTTGAGAAAACTTGAAGATTCTTCAGGTGTGCACCCATTGGCAGAATCTATTGGAAGGAAAAGGGCTGTACCCATTTCCCCCTGGCTGTCAGGAAAAAAACCAGGTTTGAGACATGAAATCAAAGCTATAGTAACTCATTAGAAGTGGCTGACTATTCCTTCCAGTTAATCTGGAGAACAAGATGTCTGTCTGTTATTAAAACACACACATGCACACACATCCTTGCTTTAATTCTATACCTTTCATTGCCTTCATCAAATAATCCTTCTTTGAAATACCATGGAAACAAGCAAATACGCCTCATTAAACTTTCGTTGCAGGGAGAAATAAAAAGAAATATCTGAGAGGTGTTTTTTTTTAATTGTGGAGGAGGTGAGAATAATACATTTGCTCAAAGAATAATTAGATTGTTCCCGTTAATGTTCATAGGTAAAGCAGGATAATTGGCTGGAAATAAAATCTCCTGGTTTCTCCCTTTCTCTGTGTTTATAGTACAGGGCTTAAAATACACAGTGTTTATTCTAATGATACCCATCTTGGACAATAACTGAGTCACAGCTTACTTCAAATACACCCTGTGAAAAGAACTAAACTGATTTATATGGTGGGGTGGGGGCGGGGTCTAGCAGTCTGGGAAGTCAGATTTCCTTTCATTTCACTTTGTGTGTGTGTGTGTATATTTTGCTCCATTAATGCACATGTATGTATTACCATATTTATAGCTCACCTTTCTATAAGTTTAAGGCCACTAACAAATACTAACGAGAGAATCAAATAACTCAGAAGATGAAAGGCATCTCAGGCAGTCCAGCGAGACCACAAAATGACTCACCCATTCCCCGCTTGGAGCAGTGTAAAGGTAAAGGTGAGCATGGTTAAAAATGTGTGAGTGTTAAATTCTCCCTTTCACAAAAAACTCATCCAGTTGCTTCAAGGAACATAGGAAGCTGCCTTCTATTGAGTCAGACCATTTGTTCATCAAGCTCAGTACTGTCTACACTGCCTCAGCAGTGGCTCTCCAGGATTTCAGGCAGGAGTCTTCCTAGAGATGAACTGAGGACCTTCGGCAAGTAAGCAGATGCTCTACCACTGAGCTACAGCCCCATCCTCTAAGGAGGATATGTTTTTGCTCACATTATTCTCTACAACAGAAGTTCTCAATCTTGGGTCCCCAGAGATCGTTGGACAACAACTCTCATAATACTCAGCCACAATGCTCAAAGACCATTGTGGCCAGAGGCTCTCTTACCCCTGGACTTCGGGGCCAAAGTCCAGGGTCTCCACACTTCCTGGGGGCCTCCAAAAAACCTTTTCGTCTCTCCTGGGTGGTGTGGTTTGTGTCCTCGAGAACCTACGTGTTAAAAAATGATGCTTAACTTGCGGGGAGGAGGAGGGGGCTCCAAAGGCCTTTAGGTCCAGGCTCCAAAATTACCTAGGTGCGCCTCTGATTGTGGCTGGGGCTGATGAGTGTCTAATGACTTCTGACTCAAGGTTGAGAACCCCTGCCCTACAAGCTACATCTTTTCAAGGCCCACCCCTGCTGTTTGATATGCTGTTCTCCTGCTCTTTATATGAGAAAAATGGCCCTATGATAGAGACAATCATGCAGGAAGAAGTGGTGAAAGGCCCATGACATCTCAAGGTGCTCTCAACAAGAGGCAACAAGGTCTAGTAGGTAGAGAATGAGTTGTATCCCAAAGTACAACCAAGGTTTTACAGCCTTGTTAGGCAATCTGCTTGATGGCCATTCAGGTGTCAGGAGCCAAGCCATGGGCAGTGCACTGGTGCGGGGAACAAGTCTGGGGCTGGGGCTGGGTGAGTCATGGAGCCACCAAATGATCCATTGAATAGCCAGCCCAGGGGGTCAAGAGCCGGGAACATCAAGAGCCAGGAACATGCTGGAGGTCAAGTAGTCAGGAGCCAGATAGTCAGACAGAAGCCATGGATCACACCAAGCTGCTCATCAAGAGCAGCACAAAACACCAGAGGCCTGCCTCAGGCCGGAAGTCTTTTATACTTCCTGCTGCAGGAAAAGGCCAATGAGTGATAGGCTGGGGCTTCTTCGGGCTTCAGGAGACTAGGGAGTCTGCTTGCAATACAGCAGAGTGCCACAAGGGGCAGTAAGATGCAGGACCACAGAGAAGGCAGAGCATGATATTATGGACTAGTGATGACTGACTTTAGATGGCCATTCTCCTCTAGGGTTGTGCACAAAACTGTTTGAATGGTTTTTGAATTGGGCCGAACCAGCCTTTGGGAGACTGGGGGGAGGCTGGCAGGGGAACCGCTGGAGAACCTCCCCCTGCCCATGGCTGCAGCAGCACCCTCCCCCAGGCCACAGAAGCCATAGCTAAGTCTGCCTTTAAAAAAAATCCTAACTGGTCCAGGTGGTTCAGCTCGACCTCGAATGTACTCAAACCAGGCCAGTTTGAGTGTGAGCTGGCTCAACCTCAAGCCAGCTCGCACATCCCTATTCTCCTCAAACTGTGCTTCTCAGTGGTCATCTCTGCCATTGATGGTTGTGGCCTCTGCTCAGTGAAGGGACTATCCCTGAAATATTGCCAGATTAACCTATATTCTGATATATCAACCAGGAGGGCATCAATTCTCCAACCACAATATGGCCTAATGATGCTGTTATTGCTGCATCAGGTTCCTCATATTCCTCTGCCATCCTGGTAACGGCCAGGGATGATTCTCCTTACTTGATTTTGCACATTCTGTCCACAGGCAACCTTTGTCCATGGCTGTGCTTCAAATTAACATGTTGGGCGATGGGTGGATTACAATAGGCAGCCAGCTAGTAAAAATGAAGAGTGATTTAACTAAGTCATGTATTGATCCCTCTGTTTGTTAAAGTGGATTTTCAGGGTGCAAAATCCTAACTCAACTAAATCAATATGCTCTTTTTCATTGCAGAGTTTGTCTTTTAAGATTATGCAGCCGCTCAGAAGATGGGAGTTCAATCTCCAAGCAGGATCCTTGTAGACACTGCCTTAGTTAAAGGTGCAAAAAGAAGTCTGGGCAATTGTAACAGGCAGAAATCCCAGCTAACTGTAATACAGTATGTGCAAATCCGTTGCTGTGAATTCATTAGGAACATGGTGACGTGTCAAGACATTGCTGGAGATATCGGGGGAAGCTGCAACTGTTCCTAATAAGGGAAATCCATATGGAAAGACTGGTTTCTGTGCACCAGATGCAAAGCTTGGCTTGATGGATCTGCAAGAAATTGGGGGGCCATTTGCACCCCAATCCTCTCTTATACCAGTACTGAAAGACCCTACAACACTGCAGCATTTCCACTAGAAAGAACCCCTTTTGCTAGGAGTTTGATTTCTCAAACTCCAAAGTAGAGTTTGAGAAATCAGATGGGGCTGATGATAAACCCTGTTCTTGCATGAAGCAGGCGTGCCAGGTGCCATTGTACCACACCCCCACAGAGTCAGATGAGGCAGAATGTCTGTATCTGCTCTACTTGTGTGGATGGTATTGTATTTTATCGTGGTAGCTCAAATGCAAGTTTAGGGCCAGTTTGGATATTCTGCCTCCATGTGACTATGTGGCAGCAGAGAGCAGCAACATACACGGGTTGTACTGGCAAACTGGAGAATGGAGAATGTTTAAGAGGCAGTGGCTACAGCTTGGAGCTATGGTCATTTCAAGTGCATTTCAAAAGATGATGTATATTCAAAGATGTGTTTGAGTTGCAGAATGGAGTAGCAAGTAGAGGCCTGAGGCCATGGGCAGATTTTCTCAAAACTATGCTCAAATGTGATTCTCCTATCCAGGTTCCAGGAGGCCAGTGGCCAGTAACTATATGGATGAGACAGAAGAGGAAAGAAGAAGGCCACTCCCTCAAACACGAGCAACAAGATGTGTGGAGCTCGGCTCACCAAGAAGGTGATGTATGGAGTGTGGCTGCTCTCTCCTGCTAACTGAGCAAAGAGGCGATTTTAAAGTGGTGATTCTCTTTATGTCACAAAGGGGAAACAACTGGCCATATCCACCACCAGCACAGCATCCCCCCAGTAGCTGTTCCTGGTGTCTATCTATGTAAACCGCTTTGGGAACTTGTAGAAAAGTGGTATATAAATATTTGTTGCATTTGTATTTGTATTAACGTAATCATACAATGAGCTTTAAACAAAGAAACAATAAATAAATAAGATAGATCCCTGTCCCCAAAGTGCTCACAATCTAAAAAGAAACATGATAGACACCAGCAACAGTCACTGGAAGTACTGTGCTGGGGGTGGATAGGGCCAGTTACTCTCCCCTTGCTAAATAAAGAGAATCATCACGTTAAAAGGTGCCTCTTTGCCAAGTTAGTAGGGGAATACCCTAGCTGAGCAGGATTGAAACCCTAGCTAAGCAGGATTTGCCCTGGTTTGCATTTGGATGTGTTGCTACATGTGAGTACTATCTGCAGGAAGATATTCTCTTTAAGGAATGAGGCTACAGCTCAGTGGAAAAGCATCTGCCTGCTCAACATAGGCCCCCTCCAGCTGTTTTCGGACTACCATAATCCCCAGGCACAGTAGCCAATCGCCAGGGATTTTGGGAGTTGTAGGCCAACATCTACAGAAGCTCCGAACCTGAGCAGGCCTGGTGTAGACAATACTGAGCTAGTTGAACCAAATATCTGACTTGGGATAAGGCAGCTTCCTAGGTTCCTGTGTTTGTGAGGTTGCTTGTGGAACCGAGTAAGGAGAAACTGATTTATGCTGGAAAGTGTGATGGTTAGTGCTTGGCATTGAACACTAATCTAATTGCACACTGGAAAGTTAGCAAATATAGCTGTGTTGTGTTTTTTTTACCCTTTCTTGAATTTGCACGGCCTTGAAATCTTCCTGAAAGCTGGGCTATTAGGAAAGAAAGATCTTAAAAACATGAAATGGTTGAGAAAGACATTAGGAGTATCAAGGCTTCGACAAATATAACCATTAGATAAAGGTTAAGCCAACAAGAAAATCTGGTGCAGGAGAGGAGACAGGAAAACACAGTCCTCTGTAATTCGCTCGCGTGATGAGAATATACAACAAAATGACTACATACACTGCTTTATATTTTGCATATACAAAGAAAGAGGTTAGATTTGCTCTCTGGAGCAAGAGAATGGGAATGTCAAGGGACCCTTATTTAAACTAGTGCCACAGAAGCACAAAGTTGTGCAAATGTTTAACTCAAGGCTGTACAACTTTGGTCCTCCAGCTATTGTGGTGTAGTGGTTGGAGTGCTGGATTAGGACCGGGAAGAACCGAGTTCAAATCCCCTTTTAGCCATGATACTTGCTGGATGACTCTGTGCCAGTCACTTCTCCCTCAGCCTCACCTACTTCACAGGGCTGTTGTGAAGAGAAACTTAAGTATGTAGTACACCACTCTGGGCTCCTTGGAGGAGCAAAGAGGCACCTTTTTAATGTGGTGATTCTCTTGATTTAGCAGGGGGAGAGTACCTGGCCCTATCCACCCCCAGCACTGTACTTCCCAGTGACTGTTGCTGGTGTCTATCTTATGTTTCTTTTAGATTGTGAGCCCTTTGGGGACAGGGTTCCATCTTATTTGTTTGCTATTTCTCTGTGTAAACCGCCCTGAGCCATTTTTGGAAGGGCGGTATAGAAATCAAATAATAATAATAATAATAATAATAATAATAATAATAATAATAATTATTATTATTATTATTATTAGTAAAAATAATACTGATAAATAAATAATATTGGTGGCCTACAACTCCCATCATTCCTGACTCTTGGCCACTGTGGCTGGGGATGATGGGAGTCGTAGTTCAGCAACAGCTGGTGGGCTGAAGTTGTGCACAAATGTGCATGAGAATGAAGCTTTATTCAGGCTTTATCCCCACATTCAGTTGGAATGTGGGGAAATAGGGAGTGAAAGCATGCTGGGTAGCCATGCTCCTATGCTGTTGTACCTCTCTAGCTATGCCCCTTTCTCTCTCTGTGCTCCCACTTGTCTGTGGAGGTAAACTCATTAAGAATTTCTCCTTGTGGTTTTCAATATTGAATGGTCAGAGTTTGAGATCAGGGTTTGAAAGGGGGAGGCTAGTTGGGTTGGGGCGGTTGCCTTTGTGGCCCTGTGCTTAAAAGGTCCGTTTGTTACAGTGCTACAACTGAGACTCTCCTAGTTCTGGCTGGCCAGAACCATATTGATTCATTATGCAGTGCAGGGTGGGGCACAAACTATTTTCTCCCTGGACTCTACACAAGCGAGAGAGAGACCTGTTCAAGATCATGGGGAGAGAACCTCCCCAGGTTTAACTTTTGCACATTTTTGTCTCCCCATCACATGTTCATGAATCCCTGAAGAGGGCTACAGTGTTGGAGGCACATTTTGTGAACCTGTTCATTCCTAACAAACCGAGCCTTCCTTTTCAACATGTTTGTATCCCTCTATAAAAAGCGGTGAAATTGTTCACATTGGCCACATTTGCATATAACATGAAACCAGATGTTGCTGCTCCTGGGGTTAATTTTTCAAACTGTGACTCACATCGCAGACATTCATCCAACAGCAGTTTGGCAACCTCCATTTTCAGGGCAGGGGAGGCCCTCCCTCGTTCTGGTCCACCGAGGCCATGTCCCAGCAAGCTCCGTAGCACTCTCATCACCAGACTGTCAGCAGGTCTCCAGAGTGGGAGCCATTGGCCACGATCTTCAAGAGGGGCGTGCTGGATGCAATGGTACCATTTTGGAATGGTCTGCCCATGCTTGGCAGGGAAAGGGCATTTAAACCCCTTTAAATGCCATGCCATTCAAGCCCTTCTTCTGACAGTGATTGCACCACAGCCTTTGTAAGAGCCCCTGAAACCAAACTGTCTTTCACAAGCACAATTTCTGGAGGTAGGGAATCTTGCGGGTGGTGGGGAGCCTTCATTACAGCTTCTTGGCTTCTTCTTACCTTCCCTTAAATTGGCAAATCTCTTTCGATGCCTATAGTTGCCCTTGTATGCGTTTATACGCCTTTTTATGCATGCTTTATGCCTTTTATATAACCTTTTAATGCATTTTTGCTTTTCTCTGTTATGCCTTATGACCTTGTATGATGCCTTTTATGTTTTTTTTAATAAACCTATTATAAACATTTGTATCCACCTTTTAACAGTATTAACTACCATTTAGTATTATTAACTGCTGTGCACTACTGTTAACTACAGGCTTTAGATCTTGGCCATTAAGGGCTACTTAGTTTGCGGTCTTGCTTTTTGTACTAGACAGATATTGTTTAACTCTGAATTTTAGTTCTACTTCTGATTTTTATAGTCTTTTATAGTTATTGTAATTCCATACCATATGCGTCACCTCTAGGCTTCTAGTACATTGCTTATTCTTATTCTTTTATGTTCTTATTGTGCTTATGCTGGTCTGAGACCAACATAAAAGTGATTGATTGATTGTGGCAGGAGGTGGGGCAGACATTTCCCTGTTACTCAGGAAAGGGAAAGGAACTTCTAGGAAGAATTTCTAGGAGGGGTATGTATATGAGGGAGGGCAAAGGATCCTGGGGTCTGGCCCACTCTGACCAAGGATGCTCTTGTGATGTCTCACCCCAGCAAAGCAGTCCATGCAGACCAAACCATACTCCTGCCCCCATGTTGGATTGCCTGCAGGTCACTAGCCCTCTTATGGGAGGACCAGTCTACCGTGGAGGACTTTAAGCTCAAAAACCTTCAGTCTTCCATCGGACTGCACGCTCATGAGATGAGGCATCCAAAAAAGGGGGCCCTGCTTGCATGGGGCCCCCATTCTCTCTGGTTGATGACAGAACTTTTGGGCAGAAACCCACTCCTCTCCAGGGAGGCCTTTCACACACCCAAAGGAGATTCTGACTCTCCATGTCTCTGGGCACAGCCAGGTGGGCAGACTGCAGAAACACTGGGACTGGGGACAGATCTTAATTCTCATTCAAATTTCCCGAGTTTGGACTGGTGTTGCACTGTATGCAGATCTGCTAGTGCGGGGAATTGCAGGAGAGGGGAACCCCTATTTCCAGTGACCCCAGGAGACTGAGGTTGCTGTTCCAGGCAAAAAAGAGAGAGATGGACATATTCAAATGGGAGAACAGGCTGGCAGAGGGTACACTTTAACACCTTCTTTGCGGCAGTCATCATGTAAGGGTGAGATGTTGGTGGGGTACCTGTCCCCGCAACTTGCTTGTATAGAGCAACCTTGTGGGAGGCATCTGCCCTCTGGCCCTCATGCATGTCTCCATGGCCTGAAACTCTCATGAGAGAGCAGTATGTGGGAGAAGGGGACATCATCGCACATTATTAGCAATTCAACAGTATGGCCCTGTCCCCACAGATGGTCCTTCTAATGAGTTGTGAAGGGGTATCCCCATGGCCTCACACTCTCATGAGTGAGCGGTCCACTCATCATCACATATTTTGAATTGATCCTGCTCCTTGGCCCTTCTCATGAGTAAGCCTAGGGGCCACATCGGATACATTCCCCCGAAGGGTCTGGGGTCCCCTTCCTCAACATTATTGCACAAAAAATAGAGCATTCAAGAATTCCAGGTTGGGGCTGCCTTTTAAACCCAACCCTTGGTATTGCTACCCTGCCATATGTTGCCCTTTTTATCTTGCCACCTCAAGTGCATGTATACGCACAAACATACATCTATGTCATTTCATTTTCGGAGAGTAAAGCACATAGTACCCATCTTACCATCCCATCCCCTTTCTCTCCTGATTGACAGGTGCGAGGAAGCAAGGGGAAGAGTGTGAAGAGGGGATGCCCCTGTGTGACTTTGCCGTTTGACAGGGTTTGAAACCTGGGATGGGATGTGGCGGCATTCCTGTTGCTGGGCAACTGCTTTGTGGGTTTGGAGATGAGGGTGGGGCAAGTGCTCAGAGAGGCCTCCAGCAGGAAGCACTGCAGCCATGGAATGGGCACAGTTCTGGGCAGGTCTGTCTTGCCATCTCTATGATTACGATTCCAGAAACTGAACAAAACCACGGTTATGGAACCATCCACATTTGGACACAACACTGCCACCAAAAAACCTCAGGTTATGGTAGCAAAGCTCACTACAAACCAAAGGTTAAAATTAGAGTTTGGCAAGTCAAACCTCAATTTGCTTTTGTTGCAAAACCATGGTTGGACACATTTGGACTTAACCACGTTCCAACCTCTGCCCTTTTTAACTGTGGTTTTGTGTTATGTGTGAATTGAGAACGCATTGAGCTCCATGCTCCTTTGCACGTAGATGCACTTCTGAATGTGGGTTTCATTTTTCTGTTTCATGATATTCAGACTAGAGGGATGTGTATGCAAAGGACTATTCACCCCTTTGCCTTGGCAGTAAAAGCAAATTCTCTCTTCTTTCCTGCTTGTACCCAAGGGAATAATGACTGTGAACAAGCACAAAACATGCAGAAGAGTGGAAGATTTTTGTGTACAATTTTGCACCCTGTAAAATGGCAACTTCTTCAGAGAAAATCGATCCTCATGGCAATTCAGTGCACCATGAAGCAAGACTCTGATTTACATTTTAAAAAAACCTAATATTTCTGCACGTGCCATTATAAGGATGTGGAAAAACCATCTGAGAAAATTCTCCTGTAACAGGTTTTTAGGACTTTAGGCCCTGGACAAGCTTCACCCCCACAGGATCAACCACTGACTGTAGAAACCATTGAATGTTCAATAGCAGAAACAATAGAGGCAGGTTTAAACTCACTATCAAGAACTTGTTCGTGGTGTGTTTGCTCTCAATTACTTGGCCTGTCTTCACAGCTTCACTCCCTGATTGACTGTCTGACTGTCTGCTTGGCTTGATCTTTGGCATGTCCTTGACTTTTGGCTTCCATTTTGATCCACAATACCTGAATGTTTGCATGGCTGTCCTGGTCCCACGTTTCAGCTCTGAGTGGCTGCCCTCAGCTCAGCCCTTACATACTGTCATTCTGCCTACAAATATCATCTGACAAGGACTATGGGACAGGCATCCACTTAGAGAAGGGCCTTTTCTGTGCTGGCCTCAGCAGTGAAATGTTCTAGAGGCCTCTTTGACTCCCACCCTATATTCCTTCAGCAGTCAATGAAGAGGTATGTCTTTTCTACAAAGCATTTTGTCTTGGATGGGGGTCTCTGCTAAATGAGGCTTTCCTGGTTTGCTCTGGGTTTTTTTTGTGTTGGTATTGTTTTGTTTTTAACTATTGGTAGTTGTGTTCCTTTTTTGGTAATACTGTATATTGCTTGATTTTAGTTCTTTAAGCTGCATTGTGCCATAATTTATGGGGAAAGCGGTGCATACATATATTTTTTTAAAGAATAATGATAAATACTGGGGAATAATGCAGGAGTGGGTGGGGCCTTATTTCCTCACAAGAAGGAGAAGCAGAGAGTTGTGGTCCTAAGCTGTATACAATGGAGGAGGATTACTAAGCATTTTACATGGCTGCTGTTATGAATGTAAATACAATCTCCTGCTGGGGAGCACAATAAAGAAAGTTAATTAGATTTGTGCTCCTGGATTTTCCTGGAAATCTTTTTTGTTTGCTGTGCTAAAAATTCAGCAAGGCTGCGGGACTATGTTTTACAGGCCCTTCTGTTTATTGTCTTCTCCTATTGTGGGGATTGGGAGGGGAAATATTCTTCTCTCGTTCCCTCATAAAGAAGCAGCTTACTTTCCCGAACCCGCATTCACACATAACATGGAACCTGAGTTGAATGTACCAGAGGTTCACCAAGTGTCATGTGCAAATGCATACAGCTGTGGTTCTGTGTGGTGACATGCTTGAGATTTCATTTTTCTGACTCCAGTCTGAACCCTCAGGTTGTAGTGAATTTCATTGCCACAACCAGAGGCATTGCATCTCAATTCAGGACCACAGGTTACGTCCTCTTCAACCAGAGTTGAGGGAGGAAGACCCTCACTCAGCTCTGGCCGTGATTGGCTGTGTGGGCTGTCCTTCATGCAAGAAGGAAGCCCATACAGCCAGTGTTGTCTCGCTGACTGTAGAGAGGGTGCTCTCTGTTACATCCAAATTCAGATGGGAGAGCGGGGGAGGGGGAGCATAACCATAGGTCCATTGGACCCATGGTTCCATGTTATGTTTGAATACGGTAGCGCAGGCCAAAGAGCTGTGTGAGCAAGTCCTTATGAGACTTTCTGTATTCAGGAACGAGAATAACAAAAGGCTTCAAATGGGGAGGGGTCTCAAAATTCAAACACTTCAGACAATTTCTAAACTGCAACTAGAACATGCATAATTTTCAGCTGTGATTGGCTCCTCTTGTTCATCTGTGTCTTTCCCTTCCTCTGTATTTCTGATGCACACATGCACATTGATAAAAACATTGCAACCCAGTTGATGTGATTGTATTTATTTGCATCCAGCTTCTTTTCCTGCAGTGTTTTACTGCTGCATACACACACTCCTGTGCATGTACACTCACATGCTTTTTTGTGGTGTTTTATCACTGTGCATATTGATCAGAGGCAATAAAGAGACAGTAAGGTTATTCATGTCACCTTAAATGGCACAGTGGGGAAATGCTTGACAAACAAGCAGAAGTTTACTAGTTCGAATCCCCGCTGGTACTATAGCGGCAGCAGTGATATAGGAAGATGCTGAAAGGCATCATCTCATACTGGGCGGGAGGAGACAATGGTGAACCCCTCCTGTATTCTACCACAGAGAACCACAGGGCTCTGTAGGCACCAGGAGTAGAAATTGACTTGTCGGCACACTTTACGTTTACCTTTAAGGTTGTTCACATGACTCAAAATGCTGAGTGGGGAGGGATGGCAGAGAGGCAAGATCCTACCTGTCTCACTGACAATGATCAAATTTTGTTTTAAGGCTCTTCTGCTTGCATGGCACACGAGCCATGCTGCAGGAAGCAGCAGAGCAGGTAGCTGGAGGAGGAAGTCCTCTTAGATCCCTCAATGCTCTGCGCCAGGAACACAGCACACGGAGAGATTCCCCCCTTAGCTGGACACTCTTTCTGTCAGGATCGGTGTGTGCTTGGGCTTCCTGCCCAAGTACTGGGTACTTGTACTGAGTATTAGGTAAAAGGATCCTCTCGCACCCTTCTACCCAGGGGGGCTGCACTTCACATGAGCAGCCTTACCCCAGTAGAGTTGCACAAGCCCAGGTAGGGCTGCTCGTGTGAATAGCCTTAGTATGTCTAGCCCTGTAGCCTTGCTGGTTTTTTTTTTTTTTTTTTTGCAGTGCCTTCTAAATGCACGTGTTTGTATCAGTAATACAGAGGGAGAAAAGGTTACACATGAATAGGGGTGTGCACAGACCTAAAATTGCAGTTCGGTTCGAATTTGAATTCAAACTGAAACAGCTATCCACTGAACTGATTCGGTCAAATTGAATGGCTGGTCTGGTCCATTCGACTGAATCGGTTCGGCGTTTAGAGGGGCTATTCTTGTAAAGGGAAATCCAGTGAGGACAAGTAAAGGGGTGGGGAATCCTCTAAACGGCGGTGGGGAGGGTGGCAAGAGAAGTAGTTTCAAGTGCTTATTGGCCCAACATGGCTGCAAGAACCACCGCTTGCCCCACTGGCACAGCCCAACCACACAGCAATCCCCCGTTTAACAAACTGTGGCACATTTCCAGCCTCCATGCATAGCTGCACCATTCATGTTGCTCTGCACATGTTGGGCTGTGCCAGGCGGGTGAGTGGCAATGCCAGCTGCCAGGCCAGGCCAGGCTGGTAAGCACTTTAAAGTATTTCTCTTGCTGCCTCCACATTGCTGCCCTTTTAATTCCAAACCGGTCTGCCCGAACTAGGCTTGATTCAATTCAATTGTGGACTGAACCGCCTCCAGTTTGATTCGTGATTGAGCTTCCAAACTGGCCTGGTTCGAGGTTAACCAGTTTGGCATCAAACAATTCGTGCACACCCCTACATATGAACCGGAGGAGTTTAAAGCTGCTGCCAAGTGCACATGTGCAGCACTCTGTACAAAACCAGGAACTAACGAAATGGAGCAATGTAGGATTCCTAATGCATTGGTTCTGCATCAGAAATAAAACAAGGTAATTCAGATATCCAAAATCCAGACAGAAACTGGGATGCTTCCCTGGTATTAAATGCAAAAGTTCCTACATGTGCTTTTCCTCAGCTCCACTCTCAAATCCACACCAGCCTTGTAGAAGACATGTGTCTGAAGATGGCACAGCAAACATGTCCATCATTTACCATAGGTAGTTATTTAGCATGCAAGGGTTTATTTAGCAACTGTCCTCTTCTTCCTTCTCTGTCTTTGTCGCGGGGCCCATTTTCTTGCTCTTGTCCCGTGCTATTATTCGATTTAACCTTCGAGTCCCTACAAAACGAACTCACAAAGAGCAACAGCAAACAATAGGGTGGCACACAATCACCTAGTCTATTGTGCTAATTGCCAGTTGTCTTTATGCCACGGTGCCTGACAGCTCATTCTCACTACAATGCTTTCTGAGGAGCGAATTTGTGCTTCTTTGCTGTCATCTATTGTATCTGCACCTGTACCCAGTAGTTTGAATAAAAATAAAGTTGCAATTCTCATGTTGAAATAAATTATCTTTTGGAAAAAGGTTTGCTAGGGAAATCCAGCAATTTAGGAAAGCATGAAATCCATCTAGCAATCTCATGCAGAGGGGAAAATGTTACTGCTTTTAGATTAGATTAAGCTAAAGATCCATATAGCCCAGTGTTCATATCACACCAAGACCTCATCAGAAACCCAGAGCAACCATGTAGGTTTCACTTTGGCTCCGAGTTCACAGAGGCCACAAATTGACACACATCTTGGAAGACAGTGTTCCAAGAGCAAGCCCGTGAAATAACAGTAGGTCTTGGGTCACTGGCAACAAACATGAAACATTCAGAACATTAAACCCAACACTCTTCTTCTGCAGGGCCCTGCCAGATAGTCCTAGGGAGGAGGATATGGCAAGAGCTATACATTGTTCTCATCAACTGATCAGTTGAGGTGTGTACTATCTCTGAACATGGAGGTTCCATTTTTAGCTATGATGGCCAGTAGCTGCTGATAAACCTGAAATCTGGGAATATCTCTAATCTTTTTTTTAAAGTGATCTTGGAATCCATTGTTATTATGTCATGTGGAATGAGTATTGTATGGGGTTGTGGTTTATGAGGCTATGTAAGATATATTTTTATGAAATTAAATTGTTGTGTACATTTGCTTGTATGTCCTATGGGAGTAGGGCGACATATAAATCTAACTAAATAAAAAGGAATAGCAGTTGTGCAAGCGGCTATCACAACATTGAAAGGATTCAGTGGCTGAGGCCAAAACCAAGGATGGAGCAAAAATCTGACTGCAAGTTCCTTGATTGCTCCTCCTTTTGTGGGGGATGTGGCCACAGGTGAGAGGGCGAGCATCTGCTATACATGCAGAAGGCCCCACGTTAAGTTCTTGGCATCTTCGGGTAGGGCTGAGACAGATGTCTGCCTGAAACCTTGGACAGCTGCTGCCAGTCATTGTAGACAATACTGAGCTAGATGGACCAAAGGTCTGACTCGGTAGAAGGCAGCTTCCTATATTCCTTTGACGTCCTGACCAACAATGCAGAGATGCAGCATCCAAACCACTTCTGCAGCATTTAGTAATGCAGGATCATGCTGTGCGTGTAGGGGAAGTGATTTTCCATTATCCTTCTGGAAGCACTCGCTGCCACCCAGAAGTAGGTCCTTGAGGGCAGTGCAACCCTCAGGGATCTATTTCCAGGTCACAGGGAACATGTCCAGCTGGAGGGGATTGATGAAAATTGCCCATCTGCATTACTAAATGTTGCAGAGGCTGTTTGCAATGCTGTGCCTGTGCACCATGTGGGAAATTCCAGTTTGGCATGGCAGTGAAACCTAGGGTTCAGATTTGGAACTCCAATCTGAACTCTCAGGTATTAGTGAGTTTTGTCACTGCATCCTGAGGCTGGATGCAGCCTGTGGTACATCTGAAAGCAGAATTGCAGGCTGCATCCCCTGGAACTGAAGTTGAGGGAGCAAGCTTCTCCGTCAACTCTGACGTGATTGGCTGTGTGGACTGTCCTTCAATCAAGAAAGAAGCCTGCACAGCCAGATCTCCTTCCTTTCTACAGTCTCGCTGACTGCAGAGAGGATACTCTCCATTATGCCCAAATTCAAATGGGAGAGTAGCGGGAGGGGGACACTGAACTGTGGGTCCATTGGACCCGGAGTTCCACATGACATGTGAATGTGGCTAGTGGAATGTGAACCAGACTTGGGATATCTGGTCAAGAAAGACTGCCCTGTGTCTCCTAAAAGCACTGAGGAGGAGAGGTCAGAAGAAAAGGATCCTGAGTAAGGACAACTTCATTCTTTCCCCTCTCCCTTGGAGTGTGTGTGTGGGGGGGCAAGAGTGGACGGCCCCAAGGAACATCGGAAACAAAACACTTTCCCCCTCCCTAATTAAAATCCTTAAGAGAACTAAGAATGCTTGGCCTCCATGTGTATTTCAGTTCAGACTCATCCAGATTTTGGGTTAGAATTTGCCTCATCTAGATTTGGGGTTATGCACCCCCAGCGGCATAAAGGTGCGTAAACAAACAAACCACTGTACCCCCCTGGAGTGAAATGTTAAATTATTGTGGGTTCTGTGGCCTGAAAAAGGTGTGTGTGTGGGGGGGAGGCATTCAGTGTAATCAATGGGACTATATGGGAGTTCGAAATTTCTACACGTGTGCAAAAATCATGACTGAATGAGGGTTAATTGCCAGTATACCCTTCCCTGCAAAATTAATAATTGTGTATCTGCCCAGAGATATATTTGGAGATTCTTAGCAACTCCATTTTTGACACCTGCCTTAACTGGCTCCAATTGATTTGAAACTGAAGGTGTTTGAACAGTTAAACAACAACAAAGAGAGAAAGAATGGAAAGCAAACACTTCTAAGTGTCAATTGGGTGGAGAGATACAATGGATGTGAACACTTTTGTTAAAGATTCTGCTTCTGATTTTGTTCAAAAATCACAAGTTAACTTTGAGGCCAATTTCTTTCTTGCTGCTACTGTTTTACACTGCCTAACTAAAAGCAAGGCTCCTCTTTGTTTTTTCTTCCCTCTAGTTAAAGCCTCTAAAAAACAAATCAAAAAAGCCCTACCAACCTCCTTTTGTCTTAAAGGCAGGAATGGTATGAGATTCCAGAAAGCTGTGTTGTGCTATTGATCACACAATTTTTAATCTTTCTTTTAAAAAAAAGGAGATCATAAAAGGTCATATGTGTGTGTGTGTGTGTGTGTGTGTGTGTGTGTGTGTGTGTGTGTTCAGACTCATTTTGAAGTGTCTTTCAAGGGCGTAAACTATAACCTAGCTTGAATTCTTAGGAAAAGATGCCTTTAATTAAGGTTGAAGA
The DNA here is from genome assembly GCF_027244095.1 of Hemicordylus capensis. Classification (NCBI taxonomy): domain Eukaryota; kingdom Metazoa; phylum Chordata; class Lepidosauria; order Squamata; family Cordylidae; genus Hemicordylus; species Hemicordylus capensis. Next base: position 249,181,367 of record NC_069661.1, read on the forward strand.
ACAAGAGTGAATTTCCCTGGACGTTCCTATTGTAAATACTGTTTTTTTAGAATCTTAAAACAGACCTTCTGATTTCTTTCAATAATAAAAAAATTGCACCTTTGTCAAGGCTGGCCAATGCATAGGCTGACCTAGCCATTAGGTGGCAGATTTGGAGGTATTATTGAAAGACAGAGGTTGCAGATTTGGGGTTATGACTGAAGGATAATATAAGTCTCTCATCTCTTATCATAGAGTTTTCTCTATCTTGAAGATGCCAGGGAGGGGACTTCCTGTCCCCTCCCACATCATATTGACCATCATAGGAGAAGAGAGCTGGTCTTGTGGTAGCAAGCATGACTTGTCCCCTTAGCTAAGCAGGGTCTGCCCTGGTTGCATATGAATGGGAGACTTGATGTGTGAGCACTGGAAGATATTCCCCTTAGGGGATGGAGCCACTCTGGGAAGAGCAGAATGTTTCACGTTCCCTCCCTGGCTTCTCCAAGACAGGGCTGAGAGAGATTCCTGCCTGCAACCTTGGAGAAGCCGCTGCCTGTCTGTGAAGACAATACTGAGCTAGATAGACCAATGGTCCGACTTGGTATATGGCAGCTTCCTATGTTCCTATGTTCCTATTATTATTAGGATTTCTCACCATCACTATGTGGTCTCCATTTGATTTTTCCTTCTCAGGGAAAAATGATCTTGGGCCATGTCTGACCCAATTTCCATTTCCCATCTACTCTTTGCCTCTATTTCTAAACCCGCTTCCTTTAACTGCAAAAAGCCCTATTCTCATGTTATGTTCAACACTTACACAGTCTGTCTACAGTTTACACAGGTATTGTTACTCTTTTTAGATGTAACTTGGGCTGAATTCAGACTACATGGGAAACTGGAGTCCCTTCCCCTCCAGTTTCCAAAGCCAGTTGTCCAAACTTGGAAAACCAGAGTGAAGGGCAAAAAGGGACCTGCGGTTTCCCTCGCCAAACTTCACTCTGAACCTTCGGTCAGAGTGGAGTTTCGCTGCCCTTAACTCCGGTGTTGTGGTGGCAGCATTATGTATGAACACTGGCATCGCAGCTAGGGACCCATGGAGCCAGAGTTGAGGGATGAAGCTCCTCCCTCACTCCAGCCCAATTGGCTGTGTGGGCTGTCCTGTCAAGAAGGAAGCCCACAAAGCCAGCTCCACCCCCTCACAGCAGTCTCAGTGACTGCAGAGAGGCAGCTCTCTCTGTCATCTGAATGTGGATGGGAGAGGGGGGAGAATCTGAACTCGGCGATTGAATTAAACTCAGTTATTTTCCTGTTTATTGTGGGGTGTTTATTTATTTTTAATAGCTATATTTACAAGACAATCCAATGCAATGCAAGGCCTGCTCCCCCATTATTGTGTTATAATTAAAAGCAGGTGGCGGCATATAGGGACAGAGGGATATAAGCCCAAGATATTCTTCAGCACCTGAGGTGAAGTGCAAAATGCAGCTTGCCCAGGGTTCCTGGTGGGAGCCATCCCCCTTTCAAAACTGACCTTTGCCAGATTTGAAAGTGCACGGGGTCAGGGAGAAGGGAAGATTGCTAGCAGCCTCCTCTTCTCTCCTCAAGCTTCTTGCAAATTTTGCAAGGCGTGTGAGGAGAGGTTTGCAACATTTGCAAGAGTCAGATGAGCCCCAAAGAATGGCAGCAGTGGATGCATCTTCCTTGCCGCCCTAATGGTGTCTCAGCAATCTGCCACTTGGGGCTACAGCCTCACCTTGCCTCATGAAAGGGCCACACCTATAGGAATCCCATTTGACTATTAGAACTTCATTCACAGAATCAAATTATTATACTGCAATACCAAAGCTGCTTGCTAGGGAGTAATTCTGTTCAAGTCAATCATACTTCTCCACATGTGAGTGATTTGAAGGCCACAATAAACATTTTTGGCATAGGAGCTTGGTGCTTTTTTGCGTTATGTGGTGCATGTATTCACCTTCTCTTCGCTTTGTGCTAAAGCATTTCAGGCTGAAAGAATAAAAGGGCATTCACAAAGCTGCAAATAAACTACTTTTGTAAAAGAGAGAGGGCCAATTTTTTTTTAAGCGCTATAATACAAAACACGGGTTTGCACAATGGATTATAAAAACCCCTCGGAACATAACATAATCTTGAACTTCCTTTCAGCGGTTTTCAATATCCACATCAATCTTGGATAATAAAAAATGACGGAATCAATATTGTGATGATAAGCTAGAAGAAATTGTTTTTGGCTGGTTTCAGCAGAAAATCACACATGGGCTGGGCAGATAGAGCAGCCTGGGACCAGATTCTGAAGCCAGGCAAATATTTTGGATAAAAATGGACTTGGATGGTTTATTTTTTAATTAATTTATTTTTTAAGACCCATCTGCTATCAGAGGTGTTGATCATTGGATTTGGGCACCGGATAACTGTGGCAGCACTACTCCTAAATTTGGAATTTGGAATGGTGCTCTGTGTGGAATATTCTCTTGTTCTGATTTTAGGATCCAAAGTAGTGTTTTCGAGAGAGGGTGGCAAGTATGCAAGACAAAAATATTTCCCTAAAAATATTTTATTTCTATTTATGTAGATATGACATTGACATATCCACTGACATCCTGACTAATGCCTTGTGGAAGCAAGCATGAATTGTCCCCTTTGCTAAGCAGATTCTGCCCTGGTTTCCATCTGGGTGGGAGACTACATGTGAGCACTGTAAGAAATTCCCCTTAGGGGATGGGGCTGCTATGGGAAGAGCATCTGTGTGTTTGTGTGCAGAAAGTCCCCGGTTTCCTCCCTGGCATCTCCAAAATAAGGATGAGAGAGTCTCTTGCCTGTAACCTTGGAGTAGCCGCTGCCAGTCTGTGTAGGCAATACTGAGCGAGGGGTGTTGTCACCCCCCAAATCAGGTGCCAGTCTGAGTTTGGACTGGCCCCGGTTCAAACAGAAACAGTCCAAACTGGTTTGGGGCAATGCTTTTGAAGGGGAATCCACTGAGGATTCCCCTTTACAAGCAAAGGGGGATTCCCAAAAGGCGGGGTGGGGGGAGACGGTAACTTACCTTCCTGCTGGCGGAGGCCCATTGCATGCTCTGCAGTTACTGAACCAGGCTGCAGCCTCCTGGATTTCTATTGGGGAGGCCGGTGGGAGATTCAGGGGAGCCACACTGCTGCCCCCCCCCCGCCATTCCACTGCTGTTTTCTAAAGCGCAACAGGGATGGAGCAGCTCTAATCTCAGCAGGAAGTGCATTCCACAGTGCTGGGGGCAATGACAGAGAAGGCACACCTCTAAGTTGTCACCAGATGAGCTGGCGGCATCCTCAGATGAACCTCCCTTGAAGATCTTAATAGGTGGTGGGGTTCATACTGAAGAAGGTGTTCTCATAAATACCGTGGGCCCAAGCCGATATTGGTCAGGATGTCAGCCACCATCTGTCAAACCATTCAAGGCAGTTTACATGACCTGGTTAGAAAGGGAAAAGATAAGAGGAAGGAAGACGGAAATGGCCTCTGCATGAGCCCACTCTGGGAGGATCAAAGGGTAGTGGGGCCTGTGGTGCTTTTGGTCAATCCATTCCTTGATCCAGGCCAGCTTTTGAATGGGCCTTTAATTACTTGTATTCCAGTGCTGGAGTAGAAGCAAGGCTAACAAACAGCCAGCAGCAAGAGTACTGGAAAGCAGTCTGCACTTGTCTCTCTGTACATAATATCTATTTCATTAAACTATTAATAGTCCTGATTCCTCTACATTGCTTTGTCCTTGCATACCACAACTCTTTCCCTTGGCTTCTACAGGGCCCAGTGGAGCTGATGAAAGGGGCCTTGCTCTCTCTTTTTAATAACACCAATCAGATATGGCCATGAGACAATATCACTGAAGTCAGTTAAGAGTGAGAGCAAAGCTTTCCAGATCTAGCGCATGGGTGTCCCCAGCAAGTCAGGGACCAGGTAGTGCAAGAGATGGCATCACAATGCTAAGTTTGCAGTCAGATGAGGCTATGTGACAAAATTGCTGAGGGCAAAGGAAGCCAAGTGAGCAAAAGAGGAGACTGCATAATAATAGGAGATTTAAAAACGATATATTTTCAAACATTGCCAACATTTGTAGCAAGTTATTTGATGTTGCTGAAATTATTTGTGAAATACAGTGGGTAGCTTTGATTCAGCCTAGTTTAAATAATGATCTGTGTTACAAAGAGACAAGCCTTATTCCATGCATTATAAACCCTGAAACTACTCCAGAACGAAAGCTTATACACTCTGATGGTTACTGAATGCAACTGTGAACTTGAAAAGCAGTACAAATTAAGCTCCAGGTGCTTTAATAAAGAGATACCTTGGAGCTCCTGGGTTGAGCTGCCAGGTTCCAGCTTGGAAGCTGCCCTTTCCCCTTTAAATCTGCTGCTGAATTGAAAAAACAAAGCTGCAAAGATGTCTCCTGTTTGTTTCTTTCTCTTTGTCCTGTCACCCCCTCATCTCCTCTTCCCTGCCAGCTGCATGCCACACTTAGACACCAGGGCTTTGAAGCTGTAGCATTTTCAGCTGAGAAAGGGCCATTAAGGAGAAAAGGTATCTGCTTGAAATAGAGGACAGGATGTGGCAATTATTGCTCAGCACAATGGCTAGAAAGAAGGGTCCTGCAGGTGTGGATGGTTGCTGGTCTGGGTTGCTGCCCGTATGTCACAGGCAGAATATGTGGGTGTCAGCTTGGTTGGAAAGTCCTACTTTAGCTTCATTTTCTCCTTCTCCTTTCCCTCCTTTTATTTTCTGACCCCACCCCACCGGATACACACACACACACACACACTGTAGTGGCTAGAGTGCCGGACTAGGACCGGGGAGACCCGAGTTCAAATCCCCCTTCAGCCATGAAACTAGCTGGGTGACTCTGGGCCAGTCACTTCTCTCTCAGCCTAACCTACTTCACAGGGCTGTTGTTGTGAGGAGAAACCTAAGTATGTAGTACACTGCTCTGGGCTCCTTGGAGGAAGAGCGGGATATAAAATGTAAAAACAAAACAAAACACACACACACTACAGGATCCCCAGGGGGACATGTGCAGTGGTGGATTAACGGAGAGGCAGAGTAGGCATTTGAGGAGCAGAAAATTTTGCCCCTAAAATTTTGCCGGCCCTCTCAATGGGCAGTGGTGGCTGCAGCAAGGGTGGACTGGGTGAGGAGAAAGTCCTCGCCTTTAACCTTATTTTTTTGTAAAGGCAAACCTTTTTTGTTTAAGGTAAAAGGGAGGCAAAAGCCTTTTTGCCTGTGGACAGCAAAAAGCTTAAACCATCCCTGGACATGTGGGATATTTCAGTATTTCCTCATGATTCATGATTTGTGCTAGAGGAAAAGGTTGAGGCCTGTTCTTAGAAGATCCAGGGTGGCTTCACATGACCCCTCCCAACTCAGAAGCTGGCAACCAGAGGTTCCCATTGAGCATCTATTCCTAGAGGTACTGATGTAGCTAGGGGAATGAGTTCGCCCTCACCCCCACAGCCCTGCCATTTATCTGCAGCATGTGCACCAGTGGGTAACAAGGGGAAAAAAACACATGAAAAAAGCCCACAAGAAAATTGCACACAGAAAAAAACCCAATCATAAAAGCGCACAAGAAAAATGCGCACATGGAGCATTGCTCACACGGAAAAATGCCCACACAGAAAAATGCCCACACGGGAAAATACACACATATATACTACGCTCCAACGCAAGAATTTTTCTGTGTGGGCATTTTTCCATGTGGGCATTTTTCGGTGTGAGCAATTTTACGTGTGGGCATTTTTCCATGTGAGCAATGCTCCACGTGCGCATTTTTCTTGTGCGCTTTTATGACAGTGGGTTTTTTTCCTGTGTGAAATTTTCTTGTGGGCTTTTTTCATGTGCGGTTTTTCCATAGAACTGCACCAGTGACTCCCTCATTCGTTCCTTTTATGTGCTCTGTTCATCAACTGAGCTCGAACAACTGAGGTTCAGTGAGAATCGGCTAGGAAGAAGGCCTTGGTGGCGCCAAGCCTATGGAATTCCCTACCTAGAGATGCTCACTAGTCTCTGACAACTGTGTCCTACAGACTTCAAATGAAAACCTTTTAGGAATGTTCTGGCCTTTGGGGCATGCCTGATTTGATGTTTCTGGTCTCAACACAATACGCAGCTTGGGAGCACTAGTGGACCCGGCTCTGCTTTTGGAAGCTCAGGTGGAGGCGGTGGCCAGGGGTGCCTTTGCACGGCTTTGGCTAGTGCGCCAGCTGCGTCCCTTTCTCAAGAAGGCAGATCTGGCCACGGTTACCCATGCCTTAGTCACGTCACGGCTGGATTACTGTAACACGCTCTACGTGGGGCTGCCCTTGAAGAATATCCGGAAACTGCAGCTAGTGCAAAACGCGGCAGCGAGGGCTTTATCTGGAGCTGCCTGTTGGGAGCACATCACACCCATTTTGAAAGAGCTGCACTGGCTACCAGTTTGTTTCCGGGTTCAATTCAAGGTGCCGGTTTTGAGCTTTAAAGCCCTTAACGGTTTGGACCCAGGATACCTGAGGGACCGCCTGCTCCCAAGGGTTGCTGCCCGCTTGATGAGGTAATCTGAGGGGGCTCTGCTCTGGGTGCCGACAATGAGGGAGGCTTGGTTGTCATGTGCGCGGGACAGGGCCTTCTCTGTTGCTGCCCCCAGACTCCCGGTGGCTCCTCGGTCTCCATCACAGCTTTTAGAAAGAGTGTAAAACCTTGGCTTTTTGCCCAGGTATTTATTTGATTCTCTGCTGCTGCTCTTTGCACTCTGTATTGCTTTTATGCTTTTGTTTTAAATTTTGAATCAGATTTGTTTAATATTTTTCACTTAATATTTTAATTGTTTCTTTTTTACCATCTTTTTTTAAATTTTGCTGTAAACCGCCTTGGGATTGTTTTAATGAAAGGCAGTATATAAATTTAACAATTAATTAATTAATTAATTAATTAATTAATTAAAATATGCTTCTTTTTTTCTTTAGCTTTGTTTGCTGAGTCTTTCTGTTTGAATGTGAGTATTGTGTCCTAGGGTGGTGGTGGTTGTTTTTTTTTTTTTTTTTTTAAATATTCTTAATATTATATTGTTGTCATGATGTTGTTTACCACTTTGGTTTGATTTAGAGAAAAGCACAATACAAGCTATTAAAATAAATAAAAATTAAAATCCCTAGTCAACATCCAGGTGAAGTGTGTGTGTGTGTGTGTGTGTGTGTGTGTGTGTGTGTGTGTGACGCTTTGCATGCCCTCTAGAAATGGGATGGTTTTCATCTAATACCCCTTCACTCTGAAGCCAACTGTGTCTCCTGAAACTATGTCTCTAAGGGTTGTACAGCCCTCAGGGACATAATTTTGGGAGGAACGGTCAACTGCAGAGGAAAAGGGAGATCAACGGAAATGGCTTCACCTCCAGAGCACATGCAGAGTTACCTGCACTTGCACATCGTTAATCTGAATGCCAGCTGCCATTAACAGGATTCATTAAGAGATTCTGAGAAAAGGTTAGATAGCTACCAATCAGACTGGAGTAGAAGGACTAGCTAATCTGATTAGCTAATCTGATCTAATAGGCTGGCAGTCTACAGCAGCTATTCACAATTTTGATGGTATTTGGGAAGGAATGATATTGCGATTAACACTGCAGTGCTTGAAAATGTTTGGGGGTTTTTCCTGTGAAGCATCCCATTTGAGTCCCAGATATGGCTTCCCCAATAAACCTTTGTCAGCCTTGACAGAAAAATAAGAATAAAGGACCATCCAGTTGGGCTTTTTTTTTTTTTTTACTTCCCAATTTGCTGTCTGGGGATGATTTTTAATTGCTAGTGGCTCCCTTTCTTTTGCTTTCAGCACAAGGATGTTGCTGAAGGAAATGGAATGGACCTGCAGCTTTCTACTATGCAAGGTGAGACCTTTGCTGGTTAATGGCATCAGAAGGAAAGTTTCCCTTATTGTGGCAAGGGCTTATAAAAAAGCCCTTTTGAATCTAAGCATGCGAGAAATAAAACCTTCTGACAAATTGGTGGGGGGGGGGAGGAATTGTAAGTGAAATGGATGCAGTTGCTACTAAAAAGGGATTTATATTTGTATATAATGAATAGCTGCACAACACACACACGCACACACATGCACACACATCCTTGCGCACACACAGAGCTGTCATCGCTCCGTACAGCATGCATAAAACGTCCAGCGAGCTGCACAGTATGAGAAATAGCTGCTTCTGGATCAGTGCACAGTCATTTAGTGGGCCTATCAAGCTGACAGCGAGAGCACCCGGCCTGATACACATGACTGCCTGAGAAGAGTGTCTCTGGATGTTATCCTCATGTATGTCAATGAAACAGGAGTACAGAAGCATTGAAAACAAGTTAACAAAGCGGGAGCGAGCTTGTCTCTGCTGCAGGGATGGGACCCGAGGCTAAAGGAGGTGTTAGCTTTCCAGTGTGAAAGCCTGGTACAGTTAGCCCCCACCCCCCCAAAAAAAGACCAGGGCATATATGATAGACTCAAAGTTCTCTGTCAACTGTCAATTGCTCACTCACAGGCTTAGAGCTTAATCAGAGGTCCGGATCCATATTCTACCAGCAGCTGGGTGGATATGCAGGACAGAGATGGGCAGGACAGGTGGATATGCAGGGCAGGGCCTTTGGGGTAGTGATGCCCATTTTGTGGAACTCTTTGCCCCACCATCTCTGGTCAGCTCTCTCTCTTCCTGTATCCAGGCACTAGGTCTATTGTTTCAGTGCTCTTATTTCAGGCTGTTATTTCAGTACAGTCTGGGTCTGGTCCACTCATTTCTTTGGTCATATGGGAGATTGGAAGCATAGGAATGTAAAAAGCTGCTTTATGCTGAGTCAGATTGATTGATTAAGTGCCATCAAGTTGGTGTCACTTCTTAGCAACCACATAGATAGATTCTCTCCAGGATGATGTGTCTTCAACTTGGCCTTTAAGGTCTCTCAGTGGTGCATTCATTGCTGTCGTCATGGAGTCCATCCACCTTGCTGCTGGTCGTCCTTTTCTTCTCTTTCCTTCAACTTTCCCCAGCATTATGGACTTCTCAAGGCAGCTGGGTCTTCGCATAATGTGTCCAAAGTATGATAGTTTGAGCATGGTCATTTGTGCCTCGAGTGAAAATTCTGGATTGATTTGTTCTGTGGTCCATTTGTTTGTCTTCCTGGCTGTCCATGGTATCCTCAAAAGTCTTCTCCAACACCAAAGTTCAAAAGCGTCAATGCTTTTTCTATCTTGCTTCTTCAAAGTCCAACTTTCACATCCATGAGTGTCACAGGGAAAACCATTGTCCGAATGATTCTAATATTTGTAGGTGTAGACATCTCACGGCATCTGAATATCCTTTCCAAGGCCTTCATTGCAACCCTACCAAGTGCTAGTCTGTGGCGTATTTCTTGACTGCTGGATCCTTTACTGTTGACGGTCGATCCTAAAAGGCAGAAGCTATCCACCCTTCACGGACAAAGACTCTGGAATCGTGTCACCCTATTTTAGATGTAAATACCTCAGAACATAAAACAACCAACTCCACTTCAATATCTTCATTGTCAATTCTGAGGATGGTTGCTGTACCCAGTGTCATTAGTTTAGTCTTCTTTACATTTAATTGTAGTCCCATTTTTTCACTGTGCTCCTTGATCTTTATTACTAGAGCTTGTAGATCATCCACATTCTCAGCTATCAGAGTGGTGTCATCAGCGGAGCACAGGTTATTGATGTCCCTTCCTCCAACTTTAAAACCACACTCATCTTCTTCCAATCCAGCTTCTCTCAGTATATGTTCAGCATATAAATTGAATAAAGAAGGAGAAAGTATACAGCCTTGTCTTACTCCTTTGCCGATCGGGAACCAGTATGTTTCACCATGTTCTGTCTGGACATGACAGAACATGCAGAGTCAGACCATTGGTCTATTTATCTCAATATTGTCTACAATGACTGGCAGCAGCTCTCCAAGGTTTCGGTCCGGGGTCTTTCCCAGCCCTACCTGGAGATGCCAGGGAGTGAATCTAGGGCCTTCAGCAATCAAAGCCGATGCTCTACCACTGTGTGATGGCCCCATCACCTAAGCGGAACATCTTACAGAAGGCAGTGCTCACATGTAATCAGCCATCCAAATGCAAACCAGAGAAAACCCTGCTTAGCATAGGGAATGATTTATGTTTGCTACCACAAAATCAGTCCTCCTCTCAGCTCTCCCTCTTCCTTCTGCTGCTTTGAATTGAATGCTTTTTTCCTTCAAATGATGCTGCTGCCTGGTGTTTAATTTTTAATGATGAGAGACTTTTATCTTTTATGATGTTTTTTAAATGATTGATTTATTGTTTTCTGTCATGAGAAGCTAGATGGATGGAAAGCTGGGGTAACAATATTTTGATAAATAATTTAACTTCAGCACATACTCCAGCTCAAGGAACACACTCATCTTCCTGGTGGCCAAACTGCTGTGATGTCATGGAAATATGTCTGAACTGGAGTCAGATACCTGTCATTTTCCACTTCATTGAAACATGGCAACATCCAGCTCTTCCATATACCAATCTTTCTAACCCTTTGACTGGAAGTAACAGAAATACGATTCAGACATTATGGGACAGTGTGGAAAACACTTTTCAGGAAGTGCATCGGCTTTGTGAGCAGAATGCCTGACATCCCCAAGTAGAGCTGGGAAAGACTCCTACCTCAAACTTTGGAGAGCTGAGGCCAATCAGTGTAGACAATACTGAGCTAGATGAACCAATGGTCTGATTTGGTATAAAACAACTTTCTAGGTGCTGAAGCTATTCTCAGGACCAGGAGAAACCGGGAGAAGGGAGCCTAGCCTGATTTCTCCTGGTCATCTGTTGCCAGGGGAGCAGTGAGGCTTCCAGCAGCAAACTACAAAAAGTACCGCCTCCCCTTAAATGAGGTTAGTGGAGCAAGCGCCCCACTAACCCCGTTTAGTTGATTGTGTGCTGCCGCAGTGTGGTTCCGCACTGCAGCAAAACACAAGGAGACCCCTGCCAGGAAGCTAAAAAAAGCCTCCCGGCTCCGGGAGTCTCTCCAGAATGTACCCCATGCTCATGTGAGGCATCCTGGAACCTCTGAGGGTTGTCTGGACCCCGATCCCCACCACTCCTGCCGGCTCCGTGATGGAGCTGGCAATCATGTGAGCGGCCGATCTGGCTGCCCGGGGACGGCTCTCCACCCGTGTGCGGGGAAAGCTTCCACTAACCCTAACGGTGCTTCCCACCAATCACGTGAAGCGCTTCCAGTGCTTAGCCTGGGCTCAAATGAGCCCTTCCCTATGTCTGGTAGTTGATCTGTATATGTTGGACATGTGTATGTTTTAATCTAGTAAGAGTCTGAGACAAGCATGCTTTTCTCTCCGTTTATCAATGATAGTGGGATTCTCTCATGTGGGGAAAAATGGCTATTGCTTTTAAAGGGAACTTGCAAGAGAATGGTGCATTTCTCATACTGGAGAATGAAAGAACATTGCCTGATCTTCTCACAAATTAGGTCAGAATAAAAAATGAATAAGAGTCAAGCAAGTCATTTCTCATCACAGAAGAGCTCTTAACCATCTGTTTGTACTCTTATTTACAACCTGCCATTAAACATTTCTTTCCTTTTGAGATGCACCATCTTGTAATATTTAGTGAAGGGTGGGGGGAGGATCCTCTAAAGAGTATGCAACTTTAATTCCAATTTGCAGAGCTCACATCTTCATTGTATGGTGGTAAGCTTGTTTTCAAAATGGTGCTTTGTGCAGCTGGAGGTTGCGCCTGGTATATTTGAGAAAGACATTATCACAAGTTCCCTTTGGAACATTTGCATTATGGTGTCTACTGAAGTGTAATCAAATTTGCTGGTAAAATATAATTTGTTAAATATACCATTGAATATTCAACAGATGTTCTTTGGATCTTCACATATCCCCCAAATATTGTTTATTGGTGTTTGACATCCAAAGACACTTCAATCACTTTCTGATAGTTTGAGATTTCAGTGAGGGATGTTGACTAATTTCATTTTTTAGATTGGAAACACGAGTTGCAATGCTCACCTCAAATGCAAGGCAAGCATTAAGGCTTTAAAAGTTACTTGGTTCTGATTTTAATTCAAATTGTGGCACAATGTACGCTCGCTCTCCTTTTCTCCTTCTCCCGGCTCTCTCCTTATACACAATGTACCATTGCATCTGAATCTATGCACTGCACCTTTCCCTAGAGATGTGGAATCCACCACCACCCCAGTGTAAATTTTTGCCAGATTTTGCGATTTTCATAGTTCACCCAAGGAGAAATCTCTCCAAATTTCAGATTCCTCCTAAGGAGAAATGTCAGATAATGTTCTCAAAGAGTTTCTCCACATCCCAAGGTGCCAGGCAGCTGGGCTGTAGACAGCAGTCATGAGGGGGAGCAGTTGCGGGGGAGCAACAGAGGAGAGGAGAGGAGAGCTGGTCTTGTGGTAGCGAAGCATGACTTGCCCCTTTAGCTAAGCAGAGTCTGGCCTGGTTGCATATGGATGGGAGACTTGATGTGTAAGCACTGTAAGATATTCCCCTCAGGGGATGGAGCCACTCTGGGAAGATTAGAAAGTTCCAAGTTCTCTCCCTGGCAGCATGTGTTAACCCTGGTTTGGATTGGTGACAAGCCAGAGCTATAGCCTTTTCTCTGCTCCAGGGAGCTTTTGGAGAGGGGAGCTGGTCTTGTGGTAGCAAGCATGACTTGACCCCTTAGCTAAGCAGGGTCCGCCCTGGTTGCATATGAATGGGAGACTAGCACTGTAAGATATTCCCTTTAGGGGATGGAGCCACTCTGGGAAGAGCATCTAGGTTCCAAGTTTCCTCCCTGGCAGCATCTCCAAGACAGGGCTGAGAGAGATTCCGGCCTGTAACCTTGGAGAAGCCACTGCCAGTCTGTGTAGACAATACTTGGCTAGATGGACCAATGGTCTGACTCAGTATATGGCAGCTTCCTATATTCCTATAATAACAGCCGGAGAGAGGGCATACACATACCTCTTGCCTGTGGGCTCCCCAGAGGCATCTGGTGGGCCACTGAGTGCAACAGGATGCTGGACTAGATGGGCCTTGGGCCTGATCCAGCAGGGCTGTTCTCCCTATCTCCCCCCTTTCCCTGCATTTTCCTGACCATTACTGCATCCATTAAAAGAAATGATTCCTACAATCCACTACATCAGCCGGGGTCCTAAGAGCCTCAAAGAAAAAATGTATCCCTTTTAAGATGGAAACCATGGCAAGAAGTAAGCAACTGGGAGGATGGCTCCAGCCTTCAGAAGAAGGCATCATGCTTCTGCCTATTGTACCCAGGTCCAGGTAAGAGAGGGGAAGCGGGCAGGAAGAGCTCTCTCCTGTCATTGCAAAACTCATTCCATATTTCTGTAATGTATGCCATAGAGCATATTGGATCCAACATGCTTGTTGGACCTATTCAACTGCACAGCCTTACTAAATGTATGCATTCATACACATACATACATGGTAAGGTTTGTGTCCAGTGGAGCTGTTTGTAGAAGGAAGCAAGGAAAACTTTTAAGAGTTAAAGTCATCTGAATATGTACCTTCTATAATTAATGTTAAGAATCTTGTTTTTAATAAGCTGAAATCTGGTCCTAGAAAATCCATACTGAAGCACTGAAATAAGAATAATTAAAAAAAAAAGATTGCCAAGGTGATATGAGGACAAATTAAGGCCATAGCCGTTGTGAGTGCTGGAATAAGATTTTATTTAAAGTTCAAAATTGGATTTCTGAGGATGCATCCGCCCACAAAAAGTCAAATATTTCAGGGTGGTTTTTTTAAAGGTTCCAAATTGATTAAAGTTTTTGAAAGAGTGGGGCTTTGAAAGAAGGATTTGAAATCGAGTTTAACAAAATATCTGTCATTTGTTATCTCTGAAGGCAATAGGCAGGCAAATAGAAAGGATAAGATAACTGCACAAGAACGCTTTGTGAATGTCTGTGAAACAAAGCTTCTTGTTCCTTAGCTAAGACATATAAATGCTACATTTTTTTAAAAAGCAGGATGGAAATGACTTCTTTGCACAGCCTTTCTTCAAATTGGCAAAGTTAGCTTTGCATGAAGACTTGGGAGCAGGCTTGTGTATGTGATACTTTTAAAAAAATGCAAAAGCAGATGCACTCATGCAGAATGGCTGATAGTGTCTGTATAATGAATGGCGTGGTGCTAACAAAGTGCTTTTTTCCATGGAAAGGAGGCTAGAGAAGCTTATCCATTTTTAATTGAATTGTAACAGGTGAGTTGCAAATAGCTGTTTGTATGGGGAGAAAGAGATAGAGTCAATTTAATGTTGTGCTTGGCTGGGGACATCTCTCAGAACTTCATGTTACATTCATGAGATTACTCCCTTGTACTAGACGTCAACCAGTCCAGGATAACTACCACTTTCCGGTTCCACAACTGTTGATTAGACTTCCCATTATAAAGGTACAGACGGAAGGTGGTTGAAAACAGTCTTGCTCAGCCACAGTTTATCCACTGTGTTTGCGAGCACAATCGAGTGAGAGTTAAGGGATGATTAGTCCATTTCACATAATGCTCTTGTGGCAGCATCGCCATGGTCCCAATGTGGTGGTGCCACCTCACCAGTACCTGCAGGAGGCGCACTTCCAGCCAACAAAGCCCCATCATTCTTACTGAAGTAGGCAGGGTGAATGGGTTCCTGTTCACTCCTTCAGGAAAGTGCCCCCCATGTGTAGTTCACTGGTACAGTACTTGCTTAGCATGCACAAGGTCCCAGGTTCTGTTGCTGGCATCTCCAGGTAGGACTGGGAGAGCCCCCTGTCTCAGATCTGGAGCAGTCAGTGCAGAGAACAGTGTGCTAGATGGACCTCTGGTCTGACCCTGGATAATGGAGCTTCATAGCCTAACCAGTCTATCCTGCAGCTTAGAATCTATAGTGGGGTGAAGATGACAGAAAGGAGAGTGGTGGAGATACTGGCAGGAAGAGGCAGGGGTCTAAATTTATTATGACACCCTGCCATTCTCTCCCAGCCACAGTTCTGCGGAAACGTGAGACAGCAGCAGCTGAAAAGGAGGCGAGCTGGTCTTGTGGTAGCAAGCCTGAATTGTCCCTTTTGCTAAGCAGGGCCCACCCTGCATTTGAATGGGAGACTACATGTATGAACACTGTAAGACATTCCCCTTGGAGGATGAGGCTGCTCTGGGAAGAGCATCTGCATATTGCATGCAGAAGATTCCAAGTTTCCTCCTTGGCATCTCCAGACAGGGCTGTGAGAGTCTCCAGCTTGCAACCTCTGCCAGTCTGTGTAGAAAATCCTGAGCTAGATCGACCAATGGTCTCTGACTCAGTAGAAGGCAGCTGCCAATGTTCCTATGCCCCTATTTAATAGCCATAGAAATAAAAGAAAGCACACACCCAGCCCTTCCATGGAGCTGGCAAACTCTTCGGCAGTCTGTAGGAAGGAATGGCTCAGATATTTGGCCCATAATTCTACATATATCTGGAGTGGGCAGCCCCACCCCACCAGCCTGGCACAATGTGAATTATATCATGTGTGAGCTCCTCTCTCTTAGGAGAGGAGAGCTGGTCTTGAGGTTGCAAGCATGATTTGTCCCCTTAGATAAGCAGGGTCCACCCTGGTTGCATATGAATGGGAGACTAGAAGTGTAAGCACTGCAAGATATTCCCCTCAGGGGATGGAGCCACCACTCTGGGAAGAGCAGAAGGTTCCAAGTTCCCTCCCTGGCAGCATCTCCAAGATAGGGCTGAGAGAGACTCCTGCCTGCAAGCTTGGAGAAGCTGCTGCCAGTCTGTGAAGACAATACTGAGCTAGATAGACCAATGGTCTGACTCAGTATATAGCAGCTTCCTATGTTCCTATGTTACTGCCACACAGGAATGTATGTGTAAAATTCATCTCACATTCATGATCCAAATTACACATACAATTGTATGCACAAATAGTTAACTTATACATGATGTCATTTGCAGATATTTCTGAGACATAGACCTGTTGTATGCCATCAATAGAACTGTAGGTATCCTGGGGTCTTCGGTGATACACACCCCTCTCCTTCCCCCCAGCAACTCAGTCCAGAACTACGCATGAACTCAGAAGATATGGTACATGTTCCCACAACCATGCTTTGCAAGGGACATTTGCTGGAGAGATTAGGTGGAGGGTGTGTAAACCCACCACTTTGTCTCCACAACAAAATCCTGTGGCAAGACTTCAAGCACAAGAACAAGACTGGGCCAGCATGTCAAAGGGCACACATGAGAGGAGGTCAGCAAGCTAAGGTCAAGAGCCAATGAATAAGATGGATGCAGGAGCAAATGTGAGTCAAAGTCAAACAAGTCGGTGTCAAGAGCCAGTGACATTTGCATGTAATGAGGAACCATGGGTCCAAGACCCCCAGCCTCTGCTCTCCCATCTGAATTTGGATGTACTGGAGAGTGTCCTCTTTGCCATCAGCAAGAGAGGTGGGGGATCTGGCTATGCGAGCTTCCTTCTTGCTTGAAGGAACTTCCTTCGAGCTTCCTGCAGAGCCAATCAGGGAGGGAGAGAGGGAAAACCTTCCTCCCTCAAATTCAGTCTGGCCAAATGCAGCCTCCAGTGCTGGACCCTTGCTTTGGAGCACCAAAACTCACTACAAACTGAGGGTCCAAATTGTAGTCTCCTGAGTGTGATGTTGGGTCACACTATGGATGGGTCCAGAATTGCAGACATTTGGATAAAATGGCAAGTAAACCGCGGGTCCCTGCAACTCTGGTCCCCCATTACGAGTGAACACGGCCAATAAGTCAGGCATTTGCATGAGCAGGCATGAGTCAAAACAAGCAAAGGTCAAGCTGGTAAGTCAGGTCCACTTGGGAGCAAGGCAAGGGCTTACACTCAGTTGCTTCAGCAGTGTCCTGAAGAAGACTGAGCCCTTTTGAAGGGGAAATGGAGACACTCTGGAGGGCTGGAGACATGAAAGAGCTTGTGCCCTGTTTTGGAGATGCAGGCTGAGGCAAGGCTGGGAAATCTCCACCTTGGCCAGTGGGACAGCTATGCATCCACTGGTTATAGTGATAGAGTGGGTGTGACACAACTCAGACTTCCCATCCCAATTCATCCCCTGAACTGTCCATTGTCCCCTGACTGAGGGGTCTTCAGACCAAGGGTCATGGCACTTTCCTGCTTTGCACTAGTCCTTGAGAAACTTAACTTTCTCAGATGATATTTGCACCTTGCACAGTCATATTACTATGAGTGCAACACCCATTTTCACCACCCATTTCAGCAGTAAAAATGAGAAGGCTATCTGGCATTTTGTGAAGGTCCCACAATTTCTGAGATTCTGCCTAGATTCTCTTCTCAACTTCAGATCTTGTTTACAGAAGTCAGGCTTTGTAGAAACTCAGTAACTCAGTGTAGGAACTGGCAGTTGGCTTCACATGCCTTACTGGTCTGGCGACGACTGTACCATCACTCCTAGAAAGCCGCCATCACATTCTAGGAGATGAATTCCTCTTTACAAGCAAAGGGCTGGGGGGATTCTTAAAAAGGCTTCTAAAGATCCTTACTGGTCTGGTGGCGGTGGTACGCTGCTCCTAGAAGGCCCCCAGTGCTCCCACCAGCCCACCCACCTGCACAGTTCAGTTTCGGTATTCGCCGCTCCTAGAAGACACCCAGCGCTCCCCAGCAGGCTGTCCATCCATGTATACAGGGCATACATGCGTGGAAGCCAGTCAGTGTTGGAGCCATTGTCTGATGGCAGTCAATGTCAGAGACACAACCACATACCCTTTTACAAGCATACCCCCTCGAACCACTGAACTGGTTTGATTTGGTCGGACTTGGATTGGGCTGGGTTCGCTTCAATCACAGATCAAACCGCCTCCGGTTCAGTCTGTGACAGAACCATCAAACCAGCACGGTTTGAAGTGAACCAGTTTGCTTCGAAGCAATTCGTGCACACCCCCTAATGTGAAGCCATCCAAAGTGTGTTCCAGAGGAACACATGGCAGTGGGCAGGATCCAACAGCCAGGAAGTGTACCATTAATGTAAGTCCCCACCCTGGAAAAATTGTGGTAGGCTTCTGTAAGCCCCCCTAAAACTACTGTGATTCACCCTGCCCTTAAGTCCCTAGCAGTACCCTGAAATGTGCTGAATATAATTTTAGTAAATAACTCAGGCCACAACTAAATTATACAGCTGCACACCAGGGGTCAGGAGGTAGCATTTTCTTTCCCTCTCACATGCCCCCTGTCTCATGTGCTGCCACTCCCACTAGATTATGAGCAACAGCAAGATATGTGGAGCAAAGCAGGCATATGCGAATGATGAAAGGAGCCCTGAAGCTTGCTGGGATGAGCGTCAGGTGGGTTCTGTCCACATCTGGATTAGTCCAGAAAAATGCTTCCTCCCACTCTGGAGGAAAAATAGACTGATGGCTAACCCAATCTGAGCTAAGAAGAACTCACCCATCACTACTTGTTTTCAGGTACAGGGCCACGCTGTGAGGAAAACAGGGGGATGGTCAGGGAGAGGGGTCTGGGAAACCCATGGGTTTCTCATAATATAGCTCTGCTTGAATGCAGCTTGCTTGGAGAGGCAGGCTTTCCATCAGTTTGCATGAAACCTATTTGTAATTTTTTAAGTGATTTTTTTGTTTTATTTTAGAGAAAAAATATTTTTAGGACATGGTATTTCAAAGCAGCCTTCAGATGGCTGAGCAAAACAGAAATCATGGGGAACATCAGGATATAATTAGTTGCTTCATAGAGAAATCTACCATGAAGAGCAAAGCACCTCCGCTCCACTCCCCTCCTTCTTTTCCTCCTTCCCCAAACACAAATGACAGCCCTGAACTGTATGCTGCACAGCCGAGCACGAAGAAACGTCCCTGCACGAATCATTAGCGCCCTTCGTTTGGTGGAAGAGACATTAGCAGCTCCATGATTCTGAACCAAACAATTGTCAGCTGTCACCCTCTCCTTAACAAGGCAATTGAAAATTTCACATTGAGCCAAGTGGAGAAGGGAGGTCAAACCAAGGCTTGGGGGAATTTGAAACTAGATTTCTCTTATAAATCAGAAATTCGGGGGAATTGGATCAAGCCTATAACAATGTGTACGCCCACGGCATGTATAGTATTTCAACACTTCCAACTCTGGTGTGGAATATCCAGAATGAGCCTGGTGTAGTGGTTAAAGTTTTGGGCTAGGGCTTATGACCTAGAAAAGCTGCCCACTAATCCTTCTGGTATCTCTCTGAGCAAAACTGTTGCCTTTATGGCTCTTCTATAATTCCATATCAGCTTAGAATGGCTCCCTTTACATCATCGTAGTTAGGCACGGTTGCTGGCAAGGTACACAAAATGGCTTCTGGTCCAGTGAAGTAGGCCTACTGAGGTCTGGGCAAATATGTAGCTCATGCCATCTTCTCAAAGTTGATGAGGAAGGACTCTATTTCATTGTCAGGTGACTGTTTTCTAAAAAAAAAAAAAAAGAGGAAGTAGCTATCCCTCCAACTGTGTCCTCAGTCAGGTCAGCTTAAGGGCACAGCGTAGTGGGTGGCCATGCCTCGGGATGTGCAAATAAATTCAAATTCAAATTGATTCAACTTGAATCCAGGTGATCTGAGCAATTCAAATTAGGATCGAAACACCTCTTAAAAGGGCAATTTGATTCGAATTCGAAATGAATTTTTGAAATTTGATTCAAATTTGATTTGAGAGCTGTTTGACACTTTTTTCAAACCATTCAGGTCTCCTGATTGGTTAAAAGGCACCAAAACAGGGTCAAATCAATTCAAATTTGATTCAAATAGACATTGAAATTTCAGATCAGATTCAAATCAGAATGTTCAGAATTCGATTTGAATTCAAAATGAATCAAAAAAATCATGTTGTGCACATCTCTAGCCATGCCTTCTTCATTTACCAGTCTGGCCTGGGTTTTCCTTTTTTGTCTCATCATGTCTTCAGCTGGTTGGTCTTGGTGATCTGCCAGCCATTGACCAAATTCTGTAAGTCTATCATATTGGCCATATTCTCATTGTCAGCCTCTGAACTGATGACAAACCCTACATGGAGTAGAACTTCTTATGTTTTTGGCCCCGAGAGAGGATGAGGGATGGGTATCTGACTAAATCCCACTGTATCCTACTAGGGGAGCATAACCATCCTTTGCTACAATGTTATGAGATTTTCTTGGGTGCTGAGCAGCTGGTTCAGCCCTTTCCTTGCCCACCTGCACCCTCAGTAAGGGTGCAGTAAGGGGATTCCGGCACCACCTCCATCCTCCTCACCTAAGCTATACTGTTCCAGTCCGGTTGCTCTACAGGACTTGGGACCGTCATTCAAGCAGCCTCCTTTTTCTCCTCAGTGCTGACACTTCCTGCCCTAAATAGCCCTTTAAGGTGACTGCAGTCTCATGAGAGGATGCTGCTCCCCACAGGGGGGCCACCTGTCATCTTCAGCTTTCCCTGCCCTATTCCCCTGGGGCTGTGTCACTCACCTGCTCCTTCCGGCAGACATCACTGCCATTTGCTGCCACCCATTCCTCCTCCTGCTATGCTTCTCTGGTAAGTGACTTTGGAATGAACTCCCTGTGGGTGTAAAAGCTTCCCCATCTCTCGAAGCCTTTGAACGAGCTCTCAAGTCTCATTTATTTAAGCAAGACTTTCAATCAGTTTCCATTTGGTTTTATTGTTCTTAATGCTGGTTTTAAATTTTTAATGGTTATACTGCTTGGTTGTAACTGGAGTTTTATTGTTTTATCTTTGTAAACCACCATAAGACATTTGTGTGTGGTGATAAAGAAATGTAATAAGTAAAAAAATTTGCTCAGCTCTAGACCCTTCTTGTCCAGGAATAGAGCTAATGGATAGAGTGTCTGAAAATAGAGCTAATGGATAGAGTGTCTGACCTGAATTGGGGAAAACCATGTTCATATCCATGGCCTCCCATAAAACTGGAGAGCTGGTCTAGTGGTAGCAAGCATGACTTGTCCCCTTAGCTAAGCAGGGTCTGCCCTAGTTGCATATGAATGGGAGACTAGAAGTGTGAGCACTGGAAGATATTCCCCTCAGGGGATGGAGCCGCTCTGGGAAGAGCATCTAGGTTCCAAGTTCCCTCCCTGGCTTCTCCAAGATAGGGCTGAGAGAGATTCCTGCCTGCAACCTTGGAGAAGCCGCTGCCAGTCTGTGAAGACCATACTGAGCTAGATCATAGATAGACCAATGGTCTGACTCAGTATATGGCAGCTTCCTATGTTCCTAAACTCATGGACTGGCCTGGGGACAGTCACTCCCTTTCATCCCAATCTACCTTGCAGGGTTGTTGTGAATATAAGATTGGGAGAAGAGAACCTTGTACATCGCTCTAAAATCTTTGGAGGAGGGATGGAATAGACATGTAACTAAGAAAATTTGTAAAATGGATTATTTTCACTAGAACTCCATCTCCAATGTTGTATGGACTTTAGCCTATCAAGGTGCTGGTTTCTGTGCCCCATACCAAATGTTGTGTTGGTGCTATGCTTGAAAGCACAGTATGGGATAGCAGTTTTCTGACTTTATGGCTTTACAGATCCTTTTTAACACTGACATGCCTGCTGAGGAACTGCTGCTTGACTGTCACAGAAGCTCCTGGAGTATTGAAGAGGATTCTGGGAAGTGTTCAAGACTGCACACTCACTTCACAGAGGCACTGGGAAAGCCTACGGCACCGATTATTCCACTGAAACAGAGAGGGTGCCCTAGAGCCAACATCTCTTTGTGGCTTGATAGTTGTATCTCTTGATTTCTCTCCGTATCGTGGGTTTATTTCTCCATGTCAACATCATCAGGAGAAGGGATAACCTCCTTGAATGCCTGCCTGGAGGCAGTGATGGGCTGGATGAGGGATAAAAACTGAGGCTGAATTGTGCTGGAACTTAGGAGACAAAATTGATCTGTTGGTTCTGGATGGGGTCACACTTCCCCAGAAGGGACAGGTATGCAATCTGGGGGTGCCTCTGGATCCAAATCTCTCCCTGGTGTTCTCTATAAGTTTCGACTGATATGCCAGCTGCATCCATTCCTTAATATAAACGACCTCGGAACAGTAGTACCTACACTGGTAACCTATAAACTTGACTACTGCAATGTGCTTTATGTGGGGCTGCTTTTATACACAGTCCAGAAACTTCATTTGGAACAGAATGCGGCAGCCAGGTTGGTCTCTGGGTCATCTCAAAGAGACCATATTAATCTTATATTAAAAGAACTACACTGGCTACCAATAAGTTTCCAAGCAAAATACAAGGTGCTGGTTATAAAGCCCTAAACAGCTGGGCATTTAAGAGAACATTTTTCCCCACTGTGAGCCCCATTGCTCATTGAGATCACCCAGAGAGGTTCATCTGTCATTGCTACCGTCTCATCTGCTGGCTATGCAAGGACAGGCCTTCTCTGTTGTCGCTCCAAGACTCTCGAATGCGCTCCCTGCTGAAACAAGAGCCTCCCCATCTCTGACAACTTTTAAAAAATCTCTAAAGACACATTTATTCACCCAAACTTTTTGTGGTTTTAAATGGTTTTAAAGTTTTAATTGCTTTGATGAAATGTTATGATGTAGAATGAATTTTTTAAAAATGAAATTAAATAACTGTAATTTGTTTTTTGTGGCTGTAAACCTCCCGGAGATGGAAGTTTGGGGTAGTATACAAATAAAATAAACAAAGAAACAAACGAGGGGCTTTTTCACATGACGGTGAACTGAGTAGGACAAGCTTCTACCCAGTTTTTGGGAGCTGTGTGCACTCTTGATTTTTGGTCATGTGCAAGCAAAAAAGAAGGGGGGAGAGGATTGTGACTGCTAATCTCCACCTGGGTAGGAGAGAGCGCCATATCCAGCTTCTGAACAATTTGCACAGATTTCCTGAAACTAGGAAGAATGCTCATCCTCTCTAGTTCATCGTCATGTGAACAGGTCTAGGAGGTAATAAAAATTAAAACATTCATAACAAATTATTGAACCCCAGTCTTACAGTCCTTGCTCTTGTTCACACACCTCTGCAACTTTTTAAAAAAAGGAAATCTCAGTTATCAACGGCAAAGGAAGAAGATGCTTCTTTTCCTCTTTGTCTTGGCAAAGGAGATCTAGCCCTTATGACGGAGCGAAAAAGAGTCACTTCATCCTTGTGCGTTCGGCTGTGGAAGGCAGGCCCTTCACATGGGAGTTCACAGGCCCAGTGCCTCTGCAGTTTCATCTTCTTCAAACAAGCAAGGGCTTTGAAGATATTTATCAGAAAGGATCATTAAGATGAAATGTAAGACTAAATAAGGAGAGGCAGCCTTTATGCCTGAGACAACAAGAAGGTCCCCTGATAATACAGAAAGCTAACCCAAATGTAACCATAGGGGAGAAGTTGGGGGGGGGGCGGAAGCCCCCAACCTTTTTCATACTTAAAAGAAGTGCATTTTTGATGTCTTCATCACCACTGGGCTTTATCCCCAGAGTAGCAGGCTTTTGCCTCCTTGTATAGTTCCAGGCATTCTTCTTGGCGCCAGGGGGTTAAAACTGATAATTGGCCAACTTTATGCCTCTGGCATGTGCTATGTTATATATTATACAACAATGAGATACCAAAAATATGCCATCACAGTTTTCATTGTGTGGCTTTCGCACAAAACAGCCAACATGAAGCTCTTGAGTCCCATTGATATAAAAACGAGAGGGTTAAATACATGTGGGTGTCTTGGCACTGAATCGGTTCTATTCACAACGATGCCACACTTGGAAGTGTTTCGCATTTGACTCTTCAGTTTTCAAATGTAAAGGTTTCCACTTGCAATTTGCATTTGACATTCAACATTCCGAATTCAATTGCTTAAGAGCTCATCCAACCCAGGGTTGGGAGGAGTGGATTTCTTTGCCAGTCTTTGTTGAAAGGCACAAGGCTGGAGTGGGGTCAGCTGAGTGGATGCTCAGAGGAGGAGCCAAGGCAGGCATTTTGCACGGCGCCTTCTCTTTCATCTCAGTCATCCTTCGAATGGCATCCTGATAGGTGTAGGGCCAATGCGGGGGGGGGGGAGCCGGTACAAATTACCGGGGCCCGGTGATCCGGAAGCGGGCCCAGGGCCAGACTATGTTGCATAGGTTTTTGTCTTGCCTCCTGCTGCCACCCTGCACCCGCCTCATTGCCACCACGAGGCCAAACTGCCAATCTTTAAAATAATTCTATCCACCATGTGCATGGCCAGGGGGTGAGGGTTGAGCTGAGCACACACACACCCATGGTGGCAGGCAGAGTGGAAGAAGCCACTGAGCCTGCCTATCTGGCCCAGTGGCCCTTGAGAACAGCGAGGTGCTCCAGCATGCCTGTGCAGTTTGAATAGAGCGTCAATGATGGTGAGGTCAATGGCTACTAGGGAGAGGGCCTTTTTGGTGGTTGCAACCCATTTATGGACTAGCCTTCCCACTGAGGTTCACCTGGATTCATCACTTTGTTCTTTTAGATGCCAGATGAAGACCATTTTGTTCACTCAGGCCTTTTAAATGTTAAAATGTTGGTCTGATTTTTATTGATTTAAACAATGTCTATTACATTGTTCTGTATTATATTTTGGATTTTCTTCCCGCCCCACTTTTTTGGTCTGCTATGATTTAATGTGCTGTGTGTTTATATCTCATGTTTTAATATTGTGCTGTAAGCCACCCAGGGAACAATTTGTTATGGGACAACTAACAAATAAGGGATGATGATGATGATGGCTTCTGCTGCTGCTGTTGTCATCTGTACCTCCTAGCAGCAGATCTCCAAGGTTGCAGGCAGGAGTCTCTCACAGCCCTACCTGGAGATGCAAAGGAGGGAACCTGGGACCTTCTGCATGCAAAGCAGATGCAGTAGTAGATGGGACCCTCTGTATAGGATAACAGGGACACGTCTGGTTAGATTTCAAGAAGTGTTGGGAGATGTTCAAAAGATGAGGAGTTTTATAAGATGCTGGAATGATTTCACGTTATATCAGAAACTTTGGGATACTCTCCCAGAACACTGGAAGTAGAAATCCTCAATATCTATTAATTGTAGCACATCAGAGGCAGCTTGTCAGTGAGGTGAGCTGAGGCAACAGCCTCAGGTGGCACCTCTGCAAGGGGGCAGTGACTGCAGGCACTGCCCCACTGCTCCCCACACATTGTCTCATCTGCCTATGATTCCTGTTGGTGTAAGCAGTTAGAAATGTGTGCAAACCATGCATACAAACTCATGTATATAAATACACACTCCGGACACATGGTAATGTTTGATAATAAATCTAGTTCCATTCAATTCTCCTAGTATTCACAACTGTCTGACTGGGCTGATGTAATCAGAGGTGCACTTTATGAGTAATGCCACAGGGATGCTATTCACACGAGCAGAAAACAGGGTGACCCACTGAAAGCAGACAGAACCCTATTTTTACCTCATAGCAAACAGACGAGTACATGCTGCACACTTTGCATGGAGTGTGAGCAACAGATGATTAATTTTTTAAGGTTCCCCAGCCACAGATAACATGGTTGGTCCTCTAGCCCTGCCCCTGGCAACAGCAGCTCCATGAGTGGACAGGGCAAGCACGTGACCCAAGGAGACCACTCAGAGGGCTCCAAGCTGCAGTCCGGCTGCTCCCTGATTGGTAGCCTCAGTTAATCCTTTCCTGGCAACTGCAGCATTGTCAAAGGCACTGAACTCCGTCCCCATGCCCCAAACTCCCTGCTCACCACAAGGCAGGAGAGAGAAGAGAGCAGCTGCAGCTGCAGCTGCCAGCAAAGGAAAAGCCAACATGAACACACACAAACCCTAACACACACCCCAGATCCAGAAGGGACACAGCATATGCCCCCTGGAGCAGTTGCCAGATGCAGGTGAGAGCAGTTGGCAGATGCCCCCACAACTAGCCCAGGCACTAAGCTGGTGGCAAGTGCGATGACATGTGTCTCCTACCACCCCTGTCCAGTTGCCCCCCTGATCACAGTGGAAGGGGAGACAAGCAGGCAATGGGGAGTGTGAACCTGCCCTCCTTGCCACATGTGCCACCCCTTCACTCTTGCTGTGGCAGCCCCCATAGCCCCATCTCACCATACAACAGCATGGTTTGGGAAGGCAGAAGGGGGGACCTGCCCCACCCCTCACCCTCCCTGCAGCTGTGGCCTCCGTGGCACCCCCATCCCACTGTATAGTGTGTGTAGACGGTAAGAACCCCCCTTGCCCCCCCTGCCACCGTAGCCAAGTGGCGACTCTGCCTCCCCATCAATCTGCCGCTGCCATCCCGTGCCATCCTCCCAAATAACAGGTAAGCCAATCTAAAGCCCATTTTGGTCCTCTGCGCGTGCACAGAGGCCACTCATGTTACCAGGCAAGTGGGTGTAGGAGCTGCTCTGCCCACTGCTGAGCCCCCTGCGGCCACCGCAATCCCCCCGCTGCCATTGCCGCCATGAGGCTGAAACACTTTGCAAGTATCCCAGTCACCATGTGCACACCGCTCCCCCCCACCACCACCAAGACAATGGCGGGCAGACCAGGAGCGGCTGCTGGGCTGACCCTCCACCTCCATGACCCTTGTGTGGACAGTCTGTCAGTCCAGCGGTCACTCCTGTTCCACCCCCCCCCGCCACCACGGGAGCCTGCTCCCCGCTGCACACATGGTGGCAAAGTACTTGCAAAGATCAGCAGTTTGGCTTCGTGGCGGGTGGGTGATGCTGAACATCTGTCCACCCACCCCATCCACTGGCCATATGCTACAGCCCCGAATGTTCGAGGGCCCCAAATGCTCCCTGTATGGAGCGCATTTCCACATCCCCTCTCGGGGTGTGAATGGCTCCCTCTGGTGCAGCTATGAGGTGTGGGGGCAGGAGCATGCCCAGGAAGGAGAGGCCTGTCCTCCAGCAGGGTGTCGCAGAATGGCCCTGGTCAGCAGTGGCTAGTTCTGTTGCCACCGACATGGCCCAGCCTGGAAACAAGCGCGACAGCGGGCCGAACCTCTGGGAGTCTCTGGAGGTGGGATGTGAGGCGGGCCCGTTGCGCTTCGAGAAGGGGCTCCCCTGCCTGCAGGAAGGTCCGCCGGCCATCCCACCCGCTCCATGCCTGTTGGAGACATTGTCGGACCCACCTGGAGCAGCCGTCATCTGCTTGGGAAGGAGGAGCGTGCTGGCAAGGAACACTCTTTGCTGCGTGCACTGGCCCTGCTACCTCTGGGAGGGGAGCACTGGTGGGTCCCTGCTAATGGAAGCCATTCTCCCCATGGCAGCTGCTCTCTCCTTTGATGCTGCCACCGTGCTGCAGGCTTCTTCTTACCATATAGTGGACAAGCATGCACTCCCTCCCCCTCCCCTCACTGGCACCAGGAAGGGGAGAGCAGCAGCCCCATCACCTCTGCAGTTTCCACCTGGAAAGGGCAAGGGTGCTGTTGCCCTTTCCTTGGCAGTCGGCGGGTGGGGGGGTGGGGTGTCGGGAAGCCTCTCCTCTGAGGCAGCAGATGGAAGGAGGAACCAGCGGAGCCCAGAGCGGTGTACTACATACTCAAGTTCCTCCTCACAACATCCCCGTGAAGTAGGTCGGGCTGAGAGAGAAGTGACTGGCCCAGAGTCACCCAGCAAGTATCATGGCTGAATGGGGATTTGAACTCGGGTCTCCCCAGTCCTAGTCCAGCACTCTAACCACTACACCATGCTGCAGGCAAGGGCAGGGACACTCCTGCTCTTGTCCAGTAACTTGCAGGGGACAGGAAGGAGCACAAAGATCCCCATTCAGCCATGATAATTGCTGGGTGACTCTGGGCCAGTCACTTCACTCTCAGCCTGACCTACTTCACAGGGTTGTTGTGGGGAGGAACTTGAGTATGTAGTACACTGCTCTGATCTCCTTGGAGGAAGAGCGGGGTATTCTATATTATTCATTCTTCTAGATGGGCCATGCACCCTGTGGGGCGGCTGGAAAGCAGTTTGACAGTTGGATCGGGGGCACTGTGAAGCAGCAGGGAGCTCTGAGGCTGGAAGCAGCTTAGGGAGCTGGACAGTTGGCTCTGGAGGCTGCGGATGGCAGACAGCTGAGCTGCACTGTGAAGCGGCAGGGAGCTCGGAGGCTGTCAGGCAAGCAGGCGACAGTCCCTGGCAGTGGCAGAGGGAAGCAAGGACTGCGAGACAGAGATGGAAAGATGGAGGATAGAGAGCATGAACACAAGACTTGTGTGGGGGGAGAGACTTGCGGGGGGTGAGCGGGGGTGGCGAGAGCATTGCAGGGGTGGCAAGAGCGAGCGAGAGCGTGGCGGCGAGAGCGAGAGCGTTGCGGGGCGGTGAGAGAGAGAGAGTGTGTTGTGAGGGTGTGATGCCACAGGTGAGCTCCCTGCCTGGCATCTCCAGGTCTGGCTGAGCAGGAATCCTGCCTGAGAGGAAGCCACTGCCAGTCTTTGTAGACAGTACTAAGCTGGATGGACCAATGGTCTGACTCAGTGGAAGGCAGCTTCCTATATTCATATTTTCCCTTGGGCTCATTTGCAAGGTGCCTGCCACTTTAAGGAAGCTCAGTGCTGTTTGCTGGACTGGCTTTCCCCAAGCAAACATCTGCTTGCAGCCCACTCTGGTATGCAGGCTCTATGGTAGCTCCGTATAGCCTTCCGCAGCATCCAGTGGCTCCACACGAGCACTTGGAGCAGGTAGGCAGCCTCCCCTGCTTGCTGAACCCGGTTTTAGAGGAGGGGCTGGAAACTGGGTGACCCTTTTTTGACAGAGCCCTGTTTGAGAGCCTGCCGAGGTTTCACACGCGAGTGCTAACCCCACCTTCAGACCTCAAGCCCTGTTTTTGCTTGTCGTGAGAATAGCCTCAGGGTAAATGTAGCTGGCATATGCTTTTACAATATTGCTTTGTTTTATTTCCCTCCTCCTCAGCATACAAAGAAAGGCCTTCATCTTAAAATATCTTTGCATTAGCTTCTTGAAAAGAGAGGTCTGTATGCTTGTGTGTTTGTGTGAACATATGTGTTGGGAACGCTCAGCTTTAGCAGCTGCATCTCACAAGCAATTGTATTCTGCCTCATGTCTCCTAATTCTCCTGATTTCATTAGGTTACACAGGGAGGTCCACTTTGCTTCAGTCTGATTCAAAGTGATTGCTTCAATTAAGGCCAATGGTTCAGCAACTCTCCCCTACCTGCCACTTGTCCAACCCTACATCAAGCAAGGCAGGCTGGAGGCATGAGCTTGAAAAATGAGGTGTTGCAAACTGAGAGTTTATGTAGCTAGTGAGAGCCCCACCCTTTCTTATAACCCTGATAGAGACATGTGAATCAATTAATGGCTCAATCTATTTGACTCTTATCTGGGCCATTCAAGTTATTCTAATTGAATCACCCTTGAGGGTGCATACCAGATTTGAGGTCAAATCGAATAACCCTCGATTCGAGCTCAAAATAATTCAGTGATTCGAGACTCCATTTTGTCCCCAGCAATCTCCATTTTGTCTCCTCCAAACTTCTGCCATCTCTGCCAGTGGTGAACTTTTAGCAATTTTTATGTGTGGATTCTCGGTTGTGAAATGACTTCATAGGAATCCCTATGAAGAAATTATCTTCCTCTGTGTGTGGATTTTCAGTTGTGAGATGAGTTCTTCATAGAGTCTATGAAGATGTCATTTCACAACTGATAAACCACACATAAAAATTCCTAAGAATTCACCCCTTTGCCCAATTCCTTTGGGGGTTGGGTGGCATTTGGACCCATGGGGACCTGCCACACAACCTACTTTGGTGCCTCCAGCCTTAAAAATTCAGCTGAATTGATTCAAATCAAACTGAATTTGAATTGAATTGACCCAGATTCAAGGGAACCAGATTCAAGCTCAAATTAAATCAGGCTGATTGAATTTGAACTTGAATTGAATTGCAAAGATTGAGTCATGCACATCCCTAATCCAGATAAAGCTCCTGGGCTGGTCTCTCTCTCCTCCCAAGTAAGCCCATTGGAAGGGGAGTGCTCATTAGGGGCGTATCTAGGATGGGGCAGGCAGGGCACGTGCCCCGGGTGCCCCTTGAAGGGGGCGCCATTTTCTAGAATTTTTTTTTTAATTGCTGCTGAAAACAAAATGGCCACCATGCATGCTCAAATGGCCTCTGTGAGGCACCAGGCCATGCCAGGACATGCAGAGGCCATTTGAGCATGCATAGTGGCCATTTTGTTTTCAGCGGCCATTAAAAAAACTTAAAAATGGCCACCACACATGCTCAGATGGTCCCTGTGAGGCCCTAGAGGCCAGCAGGGGGAGGGGGAACCTTTGCAGACACCCCCCACGGCCTTTAGGAAGCCCCCCAAAGGGGCTACAGGTAAAAGATAATAATTTAATATAATATAAGTCACTGTACACATATTTAGTTTGGTACTATATACAAAGAATCAGGGCTTGTGAATACTGAGCTGAAACATATGAGCTAGGATTGTATCTAGGAGCTAGGATTTGCTCTTACTTTGCTTCTTGTGATAAGTGAGTTAAATGTGGTGTCTTAATAATATGGCTATTAATGGTGAATTTGTCTTTGAATCAGTGTGAAATCCTTAGTATTAAGGCCCACTGGGAGTTTCTTGCTCTCTTTCTCTCATTTTAACTGTCTTTCTGAAATACTAAAATATATTCCAAGCAGTGACACAGTTTACTCTGCATATCCTTTAATTATTTTCAGAGTATCTGGGAAAAGTCAAATTCTCCATTTATTTTTAAAATTTATGTAATAGTGATGCAACAATGCATAGTAGAGAATTAGACAGACACTTCTGTTTAGTTTTCCAAGTATACTTCCACATAGTTTTGGGGTATTTCATGAGCCCCAGCATCCTGAAATTTGTAGTTTTCCAGCATTTTTTGGTCTGGCTATGTCCACTGCTAAATAGTTTTTGAAATATTAAAAGATTAACGAGCTTGACTTGTATTTTTGAGCTGTTTTTATTGTAAAGTTATCTGAAAGATGGGTGTCAGATGTTTGGACAGAGGGCACAATTTCAGTGCTTGCCCTAGGCACTATTTTCCCTAGCTACGCCTCTGGTGCTTGTGCAACAAGGTGAGTACTCTGTCCTTGAAGTCGATGCTTTTCTCTTGTGCAGCACTGCCTCAATTCCTGGGGCTTGGGGGCAAAGGAAGGGGCTCCAAGAAAGGGTCAGGATCCCCCCTGGAGGCACTGAGTCCACACTCTGCTACAATACAGGACCAAACCAGACTGCAGTTAATTTCAGAAGTACTGTGTGCTTCCAATGTGGATGGACATCCTTTATGGAAAGCAATATCGACACATCCTCGTCATGAATGCTCAGCCTCAAACAAAATGGTATATTTCTGTGGTGGCCATTCAGAACATCAGGAGCATCTGCTGAAAGCTTAGGAGAGACAGAGCTATCCTAAATGGAAACGTTGAGTGACTCATTTCATTATTTCAATTACTATATGCTTCCTGGACAGCATGTAACCTGTGCACTTTAGGGGAACAACGTATATTCTGTCCTACTCTGTCAGATCAGCTGGAGAGGTCTTCTCTGTAAATCATCTGTTGTGAATGCAAGATTGGTTGGGACATAAAGCAGGCCTTTTTCTTTAGGGTCACCAACCATCCAGAATGCCAGAGATAAGATAAGTTATAGAACAACTAAGGAGATCTGTCCAGCCAATTGCTCGGTATCTTTCCACATCTCATCTTGTTGTTAGGAAGATAAACAGGGATAATGGCAGTGCAGTGTTGATGATTCTACTGCAGTCCCACAATCCTCACATGGAAGGTGAAGCTGTTGCAAAGTAAGGAATACTCAGGGATGAACAGCCCCATTTGTCCAGCTCCATCCTCTGGCTTCATGTTCCTTTCCTTGTTAGCAGTTAGGAGAATGGAATAAATGAACATTTGAGCCAGAGAAGAAATCAAAGCTCACTTCCCTTCCACCCAACCTAGCTATGCAATGTTAGCCTTGAACAGGCAAGGATTCAGTAGGTTTACATCCACCCAGTTCCAGGTTTGCCTTGAGCAATCAGGAGGCAAAGCTGCTGGTTGACAGCTAGGGATCTGGAAGGCTTGCAAGCAGTCCCTGGCAATCAAATGGGATGGAGAAGGAGTTTACATTTAGATTGGCTTGGAACTCAGTGGAGGCATTTACAGATAAATGGGTGTCAAGCTCTCAGTATAGCCACCCCCTTTACGCTGCCAAAGTAGGTTGAGGTAGTCTTAAAGTTTTCAGTTAGGGGAGTTTTAAGGCTTGTTGGCAGGGCTTGTTCCATTCACCACCCCCACCCAGGTGTTGCTACCCCCATGGCTCAGTCAGAGTCTCAGGGCTCCTTCCATGCTGAGCCTTCCTCCTGGGCAGGCCCCTCATTACTGGCCAGTCCTCCCATATATAGCTCCTGACAACTGGGGCAAGTCTCATGAGATCTTGCCTTGAGATCTCACGAGAGCTGCTCCCAATCCTGCAAAGCTACGCTGTTGGTTGATAGTGAGGCAATATTTCCCTGCTGGGGTCAGAATGAACACTTCCAGGTGGGTGTATTGATACCTATTTCTTCCCCTGCCTGGTAGAGTCCTCCCTGCAAGACCCAGGTGGGGGAAGCCCCAACATGAAGCTCACTGCGTTTAGCAGTGGCAATCGTCTCCACCTCAGGGATTCCCCTAAAATGGGGAAATGGTGCAGCTCATTTCTGAGTGAATCTGATGCAAGCTAAGGGTGATTCGCTCATCTCTAGTTAGCAGTCATCTTATTCAACTCACTATTGTCTTGGTGTAGACCAGAGCTGCACAACTCTGGCCATCCGGCAGATGTTGAACTTCATTTCCCATCATTCCTGACTCCTGGGCAATATGTCTGGGGACGATGGGAGTTATAATCCAACCACAGCTGGAGGACCAAAGTTGTGTAGCCCTTGTGTAGACTGTTCCTTGCTTGCTCATATGCAGCCCCAGTTCAGTTGACATCCCCTGAGAGGTAAAAAGAAGCATTTAAGCAGAGTCTCTTGGCCTTGGTCTACCTGAAAGCATTTTCATCCTCTAGCAAGCTTGTATATTTTAGAACCCTGAGCAACGTACAGCGAAATGAGCCTATTCAATTTTCTTGAAAGAACTCAAGAATACAATGCGGGAGACAGATTATTCCTGTCGCTTACCAAATGTTTGAAGCGAAAATGGCTGCTTTTTCAACACTGCAGACCTTGTGGGAAATGACCTGTGCAGGGGATAAGTTGACAGGCACAGTAGGGGGATTTCATTACACCTTCGGATCTGGCTGGCACAACCGGCTTCTCTGTAACCTATGGCAAGTGCTTGGAATTGAATCTGTAAATGTTAATCAATATTTCAGGCCTATTAAATAAAGAAAGGCATTGTGGAAATCAAAGTGCTAATGGCCAGCATGGTGCTAGGCAAAGGCTTCCAGCCTGTCAGAAATCTTGTCAAGAGCAAAAGAGCAAATATTTTAATAAAACAATTATCTCTACAATATCAAACCCGTGACGCTGCTGCCAGTGCCAATGTAGCAACTTAATTTTCATGGTGGTGTGCCGGATGAAATCTCAAAGATCCAGGAGACTAGTTCTACGAGTGGGAGGTGGTGGTAAGATGGTGATATTGGATCATCATTACTCCCACTCTAGGGCAGAAGGTGGGTAAGTATATACTGTATTTACCTGAATCCAAGACTAGGTTTCCCCCTCAAATTATTTGATGTTAGAAATTAGGGGATCATCTTACATTCAGAGCCCTGTTGCATTTGGGTAAATAGGTATAAGCTGTATTTAACTCTGTTTTTAAGGGGGTTGTCTTAAATTCTGAGAGGCTGGTCTTACGAGCAGCCAAGGGCAGCAGCCATGGGCTTGGCTGTCTATGGGAGCCTGTGGGAGCCGACCAGCTCCTGGCGGTGCCTCAGTGGCAAACCTACCCATGGAGCCTTCCCCACAATGCACTGTGCACTTCTAGGTGGCCAGATTCGGCTTTAAAAAAGCCAAATTCTGGCTTACGGCCCATTTGACCCACGAGTATACCCCATAGGTTCTGGCAACTCTGGCACTTGCATGGTGCATTGTGGGATCTCCAGGGGCCAGGATGT
This sequence comes from Hemicordylus capensis, assembly GCF_027244095.1. Taxonomy (NCBI): domain Eukaryota; kingdom Metazoa; phylum Chordata; class Lepidosauria; order Squamata; family Cordylidae; genus Hemicordylus; species Hemicordylus capensis. The sequence goes on from NC_069661.1 coordinate 249,215,430, forward strand.
GTCACCCCAGCCTCCGGAGCTCAGTGCTGCAGGAATACAGTGCTGTTCATCTAGGAATATTTTCCATGCTCCATACAACAGAACTTGGTCGTCTGTGGGGAAGGTGAATAAGATAAGCCTTCCCCTCCACCTGCCCCCCACCCCATCTACCTGGTCGTGAGAACAACCTCAATGTTATCTTCTACTTGAGAAAATACAGTAGTTGGCAACAGCGAAAAATAGGAGAAGCAGGATTTGGGGAATTTCTCTGGCAGGCTCCCTGGATGGTATGGATCTTGGCAGGTGCTCCCCCCATCCCAATTCTTGACACCGACTCTTTCCATCTACCCATACATGGAAGCTTTGTTTCGGCTGCAGCTCCCCAATGCACACAGGTGTTTAAGGACCTGTGTCTTTTTCATGGATCACATGATGGGACAACTCCCCGCGCCCCAAATGTATGCCATGATCTCCTTGTTCCCTATACAACATACTACAAGCCCCTATAAACAGGAGAATGAACTGGTAGCTTGCTCTAAAAAAGGGGTGGCTGGGGATGATGGGAGTTGTAGTCCAACAACATCTGGGAACCCAAGGTTGGGAACCCCTGCCTTCAAGGAACAGTAACATGGCATAGACTGGGACTATATGAACAGATAATCAATAGTCGGGCTGCGCAAAGCTCCAGGGGTCAATTTCAGTTTGACCTGCTTTGTTCCAGAGTGAAGCACCAAGTGAAGTAGGTTCTCAGCAAAGAAAACTGGACCAAAGCTTTCCACTACTCAAAAGGAGAAACTGCCACCCCTCACACTTCAAACTGCTCATAAGAGAAAAGGCTCTAGTCTTTCTTGCTCCCTTCTGCAGGAGAGTGAGCAACCATGCTCTGCGGCTTGACTTTTAAAAGGACACTTCTTTACGGTTTCCCAGGGAGTCCTGTGAAATGTCACAGGTGCTCCTGGGAGTTGTAGACTTTCCTGAGGCTGCAGCCATTGCAGATCCCAGAGGTACCCATGCCGTTTCCCAGGACTCCATGAGAAAAGGTAAAACAAGTGTTCTTTTAAACGTCAAGGCAGCTGCTTGCTCATTTGTGGTGGGGAATGGAGAGAAAGACCGCTGGAGCCTTTTCTCCTCTCACCTGACAATCTAGGTAAGAGAGTGGGGGGCAGGTTGCTTCAAGCTGCTGAAGGGTTCAGCTCAAAGCAAGTGTGCCCCTCAAAGCAGGACTGAAGGCAAATTGGAGACCCTTCAGAAGCTCCGAAGTGGTCCCCAAATTGAAGTGGGAAAGTGTACGCAAGCATCCCTCTTTGATGGGTGCCATGTTGGATTTTATCCCAGGCACTGTTAACCCTACCATAAGAATGTAGGAAGATTCCTGCTAGAGCAGGCCATAAGTCTATCTAATCTAGCTTCCTGCTTCCAACAATAGACAGCTAGATGTCTCTAGGAAGTCCAAAGGGACATCTGGAAGGCAATAGCACTCTCCCCTGCAATTACTATTCATAGGCATACTGCCTATGAATGTTTACCTCCTTGATGAATCGAGGACATCCTTTTCCCCCTATCTTGGAGAGCACAACAGGACTTATAGCCCTTTGGACTTTTTCCTTCCAGTTTCAAAGTCTGCAGCCAACTTCAAAATGGAACCTCAAAAACTGAGCTTTCAAATCTCATGAGGTGATCTGGACCCATTTTGGATTCGACCCAACAATAGAATCTACAGTATAGGGTCAACTTCATCACGGTAGGGAATAAAAAGTAAACTGTGAATCATATAAGCCTCAATTCAAAGAGCTTAGAATTGGTCTCTTAAATTGATGTCATGATTAGTCTGTGGGCCAAACATGTTGAGGGCTGGTTTTTTCCTCAAGTGCAAACACTTAAAAAGCTGTTCACTCAGCTCTCATTCACACTTCTTTCCACACAAAAGGAGGTGGGAAATTTTGCTGTCACAAATTTATTCTTGAAATTCCCAAGAGGTTGGAAAGTTACAGGAATTTCCTGAAGATATGATCCCAAACGTATAATTTGCATCAAGGGACATAGTTGCTTATAACACACACACACACACACACACACACACACACACACACACACACAGGAGATACTGTACAGACACCATTCTGTCCCAAAAAAGCAACAATAAAAGCTCACTTTCCAGTTAGAAGATGAATAAAAAAGGACAAGGCATTAAAAGGAGCAATAAGAATATGAAAACAGAAAGTCTCTTGTCAATGAATGTTTTGGCCATTGATAATTGGAAACCTATAAATAATGGATACCTGGGTGAAGTGCAGAGGTGTGTAATTATAGATGGTTTGATGGATAGATACGATACGATACGATAAATCTTTATTGTCATTGTCCTGTACAGAACAACGAGATTGAAAGAATCTACAACTACAGGACCTAACAAAAAATAGCTAAATATATCCCAATATACTCCCCCACCATATACCCATTACTCTAAAAACGCTAAAAGAAACACTAAAAAACTCTGAGAACTGAAAAACAAAAACCCCATCAGAAACTGTATTTTGCTGTATTCAAAGCTAAAACCGCTTTTGGATAGAAGCTATTTCTCAAGTGGCTGGTCCTGGCCTTTATGACCCCATACCTCCTTCTCGAAGGCAGAAGCTGAAAGAGATCATTTCCGGGGTGCGTGGGATCCTGCACTATCTCTACTGCTTTGTTAAAACTCCTGGTGGCATAGATAGATAGATAGATAGAGTTGTCCCATTCAATAATTTTTTATTATTAAAACCTGGCTCATTCAGCTGTTTGTTAAAGTCACATTCATTTTCATTGTTGAAAACTGTAGTGGTGATGCCTTCCCTTCATTTCACAGTACTGACAAATTGCCAGCTGATCTCCAACTTGCCATTTTTGGGCAAGGTGTTTGAGCAGGTGGTGGTGACTCAGCTCCAGGTTTTCCTGCATAGAACTGGCTAGTTAGAACCATTTAAGCCTAGCCTCCAACCTGGGTTCCTGAGTAAAGTCGCCTTATATGCCCTGATAGATTATCATCACCAAGAACTAGAAAGGGAGAGCATGTCCCTGTTAGTTCAGCGAGACTTTTTGTTGGCGTTCGATACCACGGAGGACAGTATCCTTCTGGGCTGCTTAGCTGGGATGCATCTTGGAGGCACAAGTTTGTGATGGCCCAGAATTCAAAGTAGCCCAGGCACCAGTCCTTTCTGGAGGGTAGACTCCAAAAGGTGGTGATGGGGGATGCCTGTTCAACACTTTGGCTTCCGACTTGTAGTATTCCATCATCTTGCTTATATCTGTCATGCTGCATCTGTGTAACCATCACTGATGGTGTTGTGCAACAGTGCTATTCCACGCTGGCATAAAGTTGTGCAAATGTGGGTGTGCAACACAATGAGCCCATCCTCAAGACATGAGCGGCTTGGATAGCAGAGAGTTAACCCAGCAGCTTGTGTGGACTCAGCTGCTCCAGAGCTGGGTAGCCCAGATTCACTACAGGCACAAAGTGAGATAGGAGGGAAATGGAATTTGCCCTACATCACTTTGTGGTGTTCTGGAGCACCGCTATGGTTTAAATAGTGGCCAGGAGGGCTTTTTATCAGCTTTGGCTGATACGTCAGCTACGTCCATTTCTAGAGGTGAATGACCTTAAAACAATGGTGCATATGCTGGTAACTTCCAGGCTCGACTACTGAAATGTAGTTTATGTGGGGCTGCATTTGTACATAATCTGAAAACTACAATTGGTGCACAATGCGCCAGCCAGACTCATCTCTGGGACAATCTGAAGGCACCATATAACACCAAATTTAAAAGAACTGAACTGGCTGCCAATATATTTCCATGCAAAACACAAAGTACTGGTTATTACCTATAAAGCCCTCAATGGCTTGGGTCCAGGGTACTTAAGAGAGTGCCTTCTCTGTCATGAACCCTGTCGCCTATTAAGATCATCTGGAGAAGTCCGGTTACAGCTGCTGCTGGTTTGTTTGGTGGCAACTCAGGATTGGGCCTTCTCTGTGGCTGCTGCAGGGATTTGGAATATGCTCCCTGTTGAAAAAAGAGCATCTCCTTCTCTGTTTGCTTTTAGAGGACCTCAAGACACACCTGTTTTCTTAGTCTTTTAACTGAAATTAATTTTAAACTGTTTGTTTTTATCCTGTATGATTATTTTAACTTTTATTCTGTGAAATTGTTGTAATGGTTTTTACTCTTTTATATTTGTTGTGTTTTAAATTGTGTATATTGCCTAGAGATGGACATATCAGGCGGTATTAAAATTATATAGATAGATAGATAAATAGATAGACAGACAGATAGATAGATAGATAGATAGATAGATAGATAGATAGATAGATAGATAGATGAAACAGCTGCCATGACTGTTGGCCATAGAGTCCGGAGTTCAGTGAGGCCAGGGAGGCTGTCCTGCTGCAGACTGCATCTCCCCGGCCCACACAGTGCATTGTGGGATGCAGGAGGACTTCCTCCGCCTGGTCCCACTTTGGGAAACTGCTGCAGTGCTGGTCATGTAAGCATGCGATCAGCAGAGCCCCAAAGAGGCTCTGATAATCTGGGGGAAGGTAAGTAGGCAGGCTCCTGCTTTTCCCCCAGCCCACCCCACTTTGGTTCTGTGAAGAACTTTAATATATGTTATTTCCAATGAAGTTTGCATTGTGCAACTTTACTCTAGAATGGAACAGTGCTGTTGCACTGCACCATCAGTAGTCACACAGATGTAGCTACATGGTTGTCCCAGTTTGCTTCGAGAACTGGACTCGAACTGGGCCGGGCCAGTTTGGTTATGCACCCCCTCGAACCCACCCACCCACCCCCATTCAGTTCAGTTGAGGTGGGGTGAACTTTTTAAAAAAGAAATTAACGTTCCCCCTCCAGGGGGCACTGCCAAGGCCACGGGAGGGTCTCTGGAGGTTCCCCCTCCCCAGCGGCCTCCATTATCCATAAATTGGCCCATTCTAGGCCTGCCCTTCATTGTGATGGCCATTTTGGAGGCAACTGCATGGCCAGTTCATGACATCCACAATGGCAGCCACAATCGAGGGCAGGCCCAGAACAGGCTGAAGACCACCTAAACCAGGCAATTTCTGGCAATAATGGAGACGCCACAGCCATGGCAGCACCCCCAGAGGGGGTAAGTTGATTAAAATATATTTTTTAAAAAACTTCGAACCCCCTGAACAGGTTGTGGGGTTCTGCTTGATGCTGAACTGAATCAGGGCGGGGAGAGGCTCGACACTGAGCTGTTGAACCAAACCAGTCCGATGTCAAACCAGTTTGCACATACCTAATGGGCGATTCTCAAACTGTTCACATTGCCTTGCATAGTATGTGAGCCACTGCCTGGAGATCTGGAGTTAAATATCATCATTGTGGACTAATTTGAGGTGGGGTCCCAAAGGCGCATTAATGCTACACTGGTGTGCCAGACCAATAGTGTTCCTAATATAATTGCTATGCCAGGTTCTTGCGTTCACCAACTTCCATGTTTTCCTTTACTGGAGTGGAACAGCGGTGTCACATTTGTTCCAGACAGCTTGCATGTGGCTTAACATTTAGACAATTCATGTTCAGACATTAATTAACTAGGGTGAGATGATGAACAAATGGTGGGCACTCTGCTCTTCTCACCTCAAATGCCACACAGAATGGGCAAGTCATGTTTGCGAGGTTCAGCCAAGGAAATGCACCAACTGAAAACAGTGGGATACATTTCAGACAGAGCCTGCAGTCAAATTGTCAACAGCCTCTATCAAATAGTTCTAGAGCAAGTAGTATCTGACATATTTTTAAAAAGCAGAGTGTTTTTAAAAAGATGTAGAAGAACATGGATGCTTGTGCCCTTCTTTGGAAAGTTTTGACAGTGGTTGCCATTGTAAAACACCGTCATATTTATCAAACCAATGGATACCCCCCCGGCCCAAATAAATAGGCAATTGTTTGAATGCCCAGACTCTCCACAATTAAATCCAGTAATTAGAAACCATAAAAGAATAACTGTCTAGTTTCTAAGGAGATGAAATATTAGGAATGTACGGGAAGGGAGCTCTGTGGTGAAGTGCTTTTTCGATGACAGTCCTTGGTTCGGTCCTTAGCATCCCTGCTTGAGAAAATCTCAGGGGTCAGGACTAGGAAAGATCTTTGCCTGGGAGCTTGCAGAGTTTCTGCCAGTCAGAGTAGATCATACTGGGCTAAATGGTAACATGACACACAGCAGCGGTCTCCAAAATGGCCACTACCTCAGAAAGGGCCAGAACAGCCCCCAAACAGGCCAAAATGGCCTGAGGAGACCGATGGGAGGCCAGTGTAGGGAAGGGGAACTGTCAGAGATCTCCCATCATGGCCACCAGCAGCATCCCTCAAGGCCTCGGAGATGGTAAGTCTGCCATTTTGGGGGGACACCCCTTGCAGCCCCAAGCTGGGCCCAAACTGGCTTGAATTTGAGCCAAGCTGGGCCCCTCATTCAGGGTTCAAAACCAAACATGCCGAGTTCTGTTCAAGTCAAGTTTGGTCTAGAACTGAACTGGGAAATCTGGTTTTGGGCACCGCCCTGAGCCATTTTTGGAAGGGTGGTATAGAAATCAAATCAAATAAAATGAATGAATGAATGAATGAATGAATAAATGTTTATAAGATGTTTCATTCCAGCGAGAACAGGTGCTGTTGCAGTGGCATCATTATTTTGCACTCTGACTGATGAAGAGAGCAGGATGGGAAGCTGAAGAGCACATGACTGGGCAGCATGAGTGGTGGGGCCCATGTCTGGGGGGGGGGTATGTGAGGGCACAGCCCCCTGGGCATTGGTGGCTTGTGCCACTCTCTGCACCCTGTATTGCTACACTCCTGTGATGGACCAAGGCTAGAGACAATATGGAATATGCAATGCCAGGAGCAGGTAGAACCTGGTTGGATTATGGATGGAGCCTAATCTGAAGGTCCTGCCACTGCTCAAATTACAGGAGGGTCAAAAGGGACCCAGGCCCCTTGCCTTTTCTGACCATCCTTTTGTTACAGGCTGACATCCAGGCTAACACTGCACTAACACAATGATCAAAGACACATCCTCACAAGAAGTTCATGTAGCTGAGCAGATGCTCAAAGTTGTGCAATCTCCTGTGCTCTCGGTCCAAGTAGTGGGTGGACAACAAAGATAGGTGATAGCTTTGCATTAGGCCTGGGCATTCGGGAATATCGGAAGCCATAGGAAGCTGCCTTCTACCGAGTCAGGCCATTGGTCCATCTAGCTCAGTATTGTCTACCCAGTCTGGCAGAGGCTTCTCCAAGGTTACGGGCAGGCATCTCTCTGAGACCTATATTGGAGATGCCAGGAAGGGAACTTGGAACCTTTCACATGCAAGCATGCAGATGTGCTTTCCAGGGCAGCCTCATCCCCCAAGGCGAAAATCTTTCAGTGCTCACACTTGTAATCTCCCATTCAAATGAAAACAGGGTGGACCCTGCTTAGCAAAGGGGACAATTCATGCGTACTGCCACAAGACCAGGTCTCCCGGTGGGGCAATTCCTTGCCCCCACCACACAAAGGCAGCCAATCCTGGGGCAATTGCCTCGGGTGGTACAGTGGTTGAAGAGTGTGAAGAGATTCTTTAATTCCTGACCCAGCACTGGCACACAGGAAGCTGGGTAAACGGGATGTGCAAACTGGCTACCTGGAGCTGGTTTGAATTGGAACTGGTCCAGCTTAGAGGGCTCGCCTCAAGCCAGACTGGGACTGGTTTGGCTCAGGCTGGTTTGGGGGTTCTACTGTTTAATGTTTTAAACTTACTGCTGGGTTCAGTGGCCTTGGGATGGCCGTGGCTGCAGGGTGTGTGTGTTTCCAGTTATTCCCCCTCCCCACCGGCCTCCCCAGGTCTTCTAAGTGTCATTTCCGGACATTTGAAGCCATTTTGGCCCTTTCGGAGGTGTGGGCAGCCATTTTTGAGGCCGCCACAAATGCACCCTGGCCATTTGCATGGTCTGGTCATGACTCAGCCATGCAAATGGCTCAAGCGCATGTGCAGTGGCCTCCAAAATGGCCACCACCACCTCAGAAAGGCCTGGAACAGCCCCCAAATGGGCCAAAATGGCCCAGAGAGACTGGGGAGAGGCTGGGGGTGGGAGGGAGAACTGCTAGAGATCTCCCAGCATGGACACCAGCAGCACCCCTCAAGGCCTCATAGGTGGTAAGTCTGCCATTTGGGGGGGTCACCCCTTGCACCCCCAAACTGGGCCAAACTGGCTCAAATTTGAGCCAAGCTGGGCCCCTCATTCAGGGTACAAATCCAAACATGCTCAGTTCAGTTCAAGCCAAGTTTGGTCTTCAACAGAACCGGGAAATCTGGTTTGGGGCCCATCCCTACTGGTCAAGTGTAGGGAATGCTGAGAGGGTCCATGGGGGTGTCAAGCAAATACACAGGAGAGGTTGGAGGAAATGCAGGGGTGAATGGGGAATGCAGTTCCTCCCAGAGCTTTCTCCATGGGTTGTGGAAGTCCCGCTGTTACCCCAGCACAACATTAGTCTGGAATGCAAACTCCCAACTTACTGGGAGTAGATAGAGCAAAGTCCTTGCACTAGTGCAACATGAGGGAGGCCAAGCAAGGGTATCTTGCACAAGGGCTGCCCAAAACATGGCTCCAGTGCTGCCAGAACTGGTTAGCTGTCCTGACATGATTTTATTGAGCAGACCAGGAAAATGGTTGGCAACTTTAGAGCCTGGGGGCAAACAACGGGGAAGAGAGATTGATTTGACAGGAATCACAGCAAGGTAGATTTGCTGCATTTTCAGCCTCAGAGTTCAGTCACAGCCATGCCAGCACACTCCACCCTGTGCATATTGTTAGGAGCAGGGTGTAAACCAGATTTTTAAATGAATTATTATTAATAATGGGGAAAAGGCTTCTGCCTATTACCTGTGACAACCTAAGTAACTTCTTGATCCTCTTTGTGATGGTAAAACTATCGTTGCCATGGCAATTTGGGGCTAAGTCCAGGTTATTAATGCCTAGACATAAAGCTCCAGATCCCCCGCCCCTGGTGAAAAATATCTGCCATCATCTATATTAGAAAGTCTCCTGTGAATCACCGTGTGGCTATCCGCCTCATCTGTCTCCAGTAAAACATCTAGCTATTAAGGATAAGCACATTCCCCAAGGAAGCTCATGATATAATGATTGAAATATCAAGGAGGAGAAAGAACCTTTGCTGTATTATAATCCCCAATGAAAGGCTGCCTCCATCTGCAAAATATTATCTAGCACAAGAGAACGGATCAAGTGATAGGGCTTTGGTAGTGTGCTGGTTTTTGTATTGCTCTTAAAGTAAGAAAGGTCTGCGGATAACTTTAGCTGAGATAATTTACTCCCATAACCTAAATCATAGATCATCCACTATCACTTTTTTCCCTCCAAATGGACAAAAAAAGATACGAGTTTTCTGAAGGAATATGGTAGAAGACAGACTTAGACGTAGAAATTATTATTATTATTATTATTATTATTATTTTTACATTTATATCCCGCTCTCCCTCCAAGGAGCCCAGAGCGGTGTACTACATACTTGAGTTTCTCTTTCACAACAACCCTGTGAAGCAGGTTAGGCTGAGAGAGAAGTGACTGGCCCAGAGTCACCCAGCTAGTTTTATGGCTGAATGGGGATTTGAACTCGGGTCTCCCCAGTCCTAGTCCAGCACTCTAACCACTACACCACGCTGGCTCTCATGCTTGGCATCAGGTTATCTGGATGCCACACAGAGACTATCTGGACATTGCCCAGAGGCCTACAAGGCTCTGGAGAAACAGGGACCAAAGTCCAAAAAGAGTAAGGGTTCAGTTAACACACAGAGGAAATGGATGAAGGAAAGAAGAAGGGACATTGGCTGGCCTTGCTGTTGGAGATCATGGCCAGTGGCTGCCACCCTGTTGATATGCTGACACCTTGTCTGTAGTCTGGTGATGTGAGTGCTACAAAGATAGCTGGAATGTGGCCTCAGCAGACCGGGGAGAGGGAGGTGCTCCTCTGCCCTGAAACCGGAGGTTGACCGATCTGGGTTGGAAGATGGTCTGCGGGGTGATTCCCAGTTTCAAGAATTAACCTCAGGTTCATCAACTCTCAGTTTCACGCTATGTGCAAAAGGGCCCATAGTGATGGTGCTGTGCAAGAGGACAGTATTAGGACTACTGAACTCTTGCACAAACACACATCATGTACTACTTTGGGAATCTTGGAAGTAGTGCACAGCATGCAACTGTGCAAGAGGTCAGTCATTCATGTTCTGCCCTCTTGAGCAGATCACCCTCCCATCTTTCTCTGATGATTAATTGTTTAAAAAAACCATTCTAGCCCAGAGAGTTGGTACCTCACTCACTCACACAAACACACGTACCCAGGATGAGAAGGGGGAATTAGGGATGAAAAACAGAAGACTCCTGGGAGTGGAGGGAAGGGAACAGTTCTCCCTATATTTATCTGTCTGGTGTGCTGGCTGGGAAGAGAAGCTGGAGTGCAGTGACAGAAGGCAGAGGGGCTAACAGCCTTTAGAATTCATCCCAAAAACTACACCAAGTGATATTTTTTACAAACTTGCTATTCTTATCTGTCCTTCCTAAGTGACTTCCTAGGTACGGGTGTGCACAAACCAAAAAACATGGTTCGGTTCGAATAGAAATCTGTTCAAACCGAATTGTGCTGCTCTGAACTGGTTTGGTTGAACCGACCAACCAGTCCGGTCCATTTGGTTGAACCAGTTTGAAAGGTTCAACAGCCATTACTTGTAAAGGGGAACCCAGTGAGGATTCCCCTTTACAAGTACAGGGGTGGGGGGGCCTTCAAAGAGTAAGGGGCGGCTGGGCTGGGCAGGTGAGAGAGGGAAAAACCTGCTTACCCAGCTGGCGTGGCTGTCCGCGCCACCACTCACCACCACTTGCCCTCCTGGCGTGACCCCAAGCACGCTCTCTTCTCATTCACCAAGCCGCCACCGAGCTGGCAGTAGCGAGCAGCAGTACTGATAGCCACACTGGCCGGGTAAGCAGCTCTTGCCATCCCCATTCAGCCACATCTTACTGTGCCAAACTGGTTCACCCAAACCAGGCCTGATTCAGTTCAATCACGGACCAAAACATCCCCAGTTTGGTCTGCAATTGAACCTCTGAACCAGCCCAAGTTCAAGGTGAACAAGTTTGGCATGAACCGTTCAGGCACATCCATATCCCTAGGTCATTCTTAACCTTAGTACCAGGCACTGTTTCTTCCCTGGACTCTTCTAAACATAGGTTAGGTGAAGCCAGGCACCTCTATAGGGGTGCCAGGGTTGTCCACACAGTCCTATTCCTGGAACCCATTAAAAAGCCACTGTTTAACTAGAATTCAATATGAGTCAATTGACAGTGTCTTTGACTAGTTAAGTAATTAGTCCTGTAACATACAATTAGTGTAATTTTATGAAAATTGGAAGGAAACAGCATTCATCTTCATTTTCTGTTTCTTTTTATCTTTTATCTTTTCCCGATCTATGTCTTTTTAAAGAAACAACCTAGTTCTGATTAAAATCTCATTTGCCCAACTGTACAAGAACTTATTTCACATTGCACATTTTTAAACACTGCACAAAATGTGCCTTGCTGCACATTAAAATAAATGATAATACCTGGGGGTAGCAGGCATTGCAGGAACCAAACCATCCCCTGTTCAGTCTGGACTGAACACCCCCGACTGTTTGGGGTTCGCGGACCCTTTTAAATATACACACACACACACGGTCCATGACCACCCCCCCCCGGACTGAACTGAAGGGAATTCAAAGGGGTGCCAGACTGAACTGGCACTTTCTGGTTCGAGTCCTGTTCAGACTTGAACCAAACTGAGCCAGCCGGTTCCGTGCACACCCCTAATGGGGATAATAATGTCTAAGGAGTTCTAAATCTACACACATACACAGCTATCAAAAAAGAAAAGTTCAGATAAACATACAGGAGTTAAACAGTATTAATCAGTGGTGGGCAAGCTCCACCAACCTCCATTTGAGTGGCTTCATTTTATTCTGTCTTCAATTAACACATATATGCTTAGGCTCAGATCAGAGGGAGCCCAAGGGAACTGTCCTCCACAGCTTGTGCTGCATTTCCCATGAGTCCTCGGGATGATGTATGCTCCCTGAACATCAGCAAGGATGTCTAAGTCTCAAGCCTCAGGCCTCCAGGTCCATGAAGCCTTCCCAACATAACCTCCCCCAAAAGGATACGTTTGGGATTGAGGTTGGAGTCAACGTCTTGGGAACAAGGAGAGCTGATAGCAAGATGAGCCTAGTAGGGACTGGACTCAAACTTGAAATAGTCTGGTTCCTATCTCCTTTGGTTGGTTGATTAATATTGGGCCTTCTCAATAGTTGCTCCTGAGCCATGGAACACACTTGCATCCGAGATGCGGGATCTGGCTGCTCTGTCAGCCTTGAAGAGGGCCTTACAAACACATCTCTTTACCCAGGTGTTTGAAGGTGCTTAATCTGTTTTAACTCTCTAGAGGATGGTTTGATTCTTTCATTTTAAGTGCTGTTTTTAATTTTTGTTCACTGCCTGGAGACTGGTAGGAGACATACTTGGGGTTTGGTTGAAATTCTAAACAAATTCAAACTGAACTGCTGGTCCACAAACTGCTTCATTAGAACTGGCTGATGGCTCGATTAGTGAGGCTGAACCAGTTCATCCTGATTTGACCCGGCCCAAGGGGCTATATTTGTAAATGGGAATCTGGTGAGGATTCCCCTTTACAAGTAAAGGAGATTCCTACCCCAAGAGGGGTTCAAAGGGTAGGCGGGGGAGCGGAGAAGAGGGCACCTTACTGGTGGCAGTGTGACAGTGGCAGTGACCCCTCTAGGCCCCACCAGCGCTCCATCCCAGCAGTGTGGGCTGATGGCAACCTGGTTCTGGCCTGCACTGCTTGTGGGGAGCACCAATGAAACATAGAGGGTTTGCTGCCAAGCAGCCACTGCTGAGGAGCCACTGCAACTGCACTCCCCCCACCCCCACCAGCCCTAGTTTGAACCCCTTTAGAGGTAAGAATCCTCTTTCCTTGTAAAGAGGAATCCTCACTGGATTCCTCTTTACAAGCATAGCCCTTTGAACCAGGCAAAAGTGGGAAGATAAGATGAGATAAGATAAGATAAGATAAGATAAGATAAGAAGCTGCCATATACTGAGTCAGGCCATTGGTCTATCTAGCTCAGTATTGTCTTCACAAACTGGCAGCAGCTTCTCCAAGGTTGCAGGCAGGAATCTCTCTCAGCCCTAGCATGCTGTTAGAGTGGCCTGATTTGGAAAAACAGACTTGGGAAGAACTAACCTCGGGTTTGAGCGACAGAACCTCCTTTCGAGGTCCCAGAAAGAAACCTTCAAGGAAACGGGATGGGACGGGTGCCCTCATACTAGGGAATTGGAACGTTCCCCTTCTCGTAATCAGTTTAGTAAACCTGTATGTCATTTATGCAATGCTCCTGCATAGGAATAGGGAGGGAAGACGCGACCAAGAGGTTCACGCAGATGAGACAGTAAATCTCTTCTGGAAAAGTTTGTATGGTTATGTGCAAAAAGACAAGAGTATCTCTTCTAAACAGCAATGGGACAAATTGTGGAAATGGACGTTGGACGTAACCCCCCCCCCCCCATTACCTGTTTTGCTTTGTAATCCCCCACCCCCGAGTTACAGTACTACCTGCATATACTTTATAACCTTGTGGGTTTCCAAATCCTTGTGTGTAAATCTTTGTAGATATATCATGTACAAACAACCACTTTGTATATAATTGTGCTTTGGCAATGTACTGTATGCTTTGATAGTTTGTTGGTTCAATAAAAAAAATCTTGTCCTATCTTGGAGATGCTGCCAGGGAGGGAACTTGGAACCTTCTGCTCTTCCTAGAGCGGCTCCATCCCCTGAGGGGAATATCTTACAGAGTAAATTCCACCAAGTTGAATGGGACAATTCCAGGTAAGCAAGCACAAGATTGTACTGCAAGTCTTATGGACAGGTTTGCAGATCTGAGAGAAACTGATTAGAAAAATTACAACATATCCTTAAAATGCTCTGAAACCTTCAAAATGATGATTTTAGAAACATCATGAACAATGCCTTAAGACCAGAAGCACACAGTTAACTTGTGTTTTATCTTTATTTGTGAACTGAATGGAGTTTACTCCCGAGCCATCAATTTCTGCTTCTTCAGTTTCTTTTGAGATATCTTCTTCTTTTGAACAACCTCTTCTTCTGGCTTAGGAACAATTGCTCCTTCTCTGTGAGGATCATCTCAATGTGGCAGGGAGAACTCATATAGGGGTTGATGCGACCATGAGCCCTGTAGGTTCACCTGCGCATTTCGGGAGCTTTGTTGACCTGAATGTGCTCAATTACCAGAGAATCTACATCCAGACCCTTCAGCTCAGCATTGCTCTCAGCATTCTTGAGCATGTGCAGGAGGAACCCAGCACTTTTTTTAGGCCAGCGACCCTGCGTTCAGCCCCGTTGCTTGGCCTGGGCACATCTGCCAACGCCACCATTATAACGACAGAAAGGAATGCTCTGCTTCTTCAGGGTTACATCCTTCAAGTATTTGGTGGCTTTCCGGATGTGCATCCCCTGGGAAGAACCAGTTCAATCTGGGAATCAAACTGGGAATCAAACTGAGAAGAACCAGTTCAATCCAAACCGGGCCCGGTTCAGTTCAAACTTGGAACTTGTCCAGTTCAAATCAAACCTGGTTCAGTTCAAACTGGTTCTGCACACCCCTAGAGACTGGTTGTTGGAGGTGGTATAGAAATGTAATAAATAAATAAAATACCCCATATTTTTATTATCAGTTTGTCAAAGTGGCTCACAAAACTTTAATATACCAATTTAACTACTGCTTCCACACACTCCCCAGTTCCCCGTACCTTAGCCCTCACTACAGCTTATGGTTCTGCAGTAGTTGGTTCCTCCCCATTTTTTTATAACTGTCCCGCACCATTGTATAATTGGTTCAAGGACTGTGTCATCCCAGGCTGAGTGACTTTCAGTTGTTCAACCCCAATTGTTCAACCTGCAATTCAAGATTGGTCTCACATGTCTGAGCCCTGCAGGGGTGATGGAACTATGAGAATGGTCCACCCAGGAAGGCTGTTGGATCCAGCAGGATTCCAAAGGGTCTTGGATGGTTTTGGAGTTGGTTGTGTGGTGATTCTGTCGATACCTTGGTGGATACATGGAACAGGGAACTTACCAGGGGAGTAGACACGATAGCTTCTAAGCATCCTCTCTGACTTGCTTTAAAATTAGCTCCATGGTATAAGGAAGAGCCACGGGAGCTGAAGCCGCCAGCTTGGTGACTGTAGCACAAATGGAGGAGTCCTCTTGAATTTGATAAGACACAGCATAGAGCCTATTTGACAGTATATTATGTGGCAATACATACAGCAAGGAAGCAATTTTATTCTGCCCGTATTGTGTCTGCATGTTTTCATCCAGCAGAGCTGTTCTGGATTGTTAGGGGTTTAACTCAAGCCCTTTCTGTTTCAAATCTTTCTCCAGAAACAAAAGCTCAATGTGATGCACTCAATGAGTTCTTTGTAGATAAAATCTCTCGCATTCGGGTGGATCTGGACTCCAATATTTCTTCAGGGCCAGTTAGCGAGGTGTCCAGCAATCCCTTTTGCAAGATTAGATTGGATCAGTTTCAGTTTTGGACTCCTGAGGATATAGACAAGCTGCTTGGAGTGGTATGGGCTACCACCTGTTCTTTGGATCCTTGCTCAACATGTCTGATTTCATCTTGAAGGGAGGATGTTAGGGCTAGCCTAGTTGATCTCTTTAATATCTCACTAAGAGAGGGAAGGATGCCAAGTTGTATGAAGGAGGCGGGGGTTAGACTTTTTCTTAAGAAGCTCTCTCTGGATCCCCTGGTGATGGATAATTATTGGCCACTCCTGTCTCATACTGCGTGGGAGAAGGCAATGGTAAACAACTCCTATAACCAAAAAAACCACATGGCTCTGTGGTTGCCAGGAGTTGACACTGACTCGATGACACAACCTTTCCCATGGTTGGGTAAGATGACTGAGAGTGTAGTGGCTGACCAGCTCCAAATGACCTTGTAGGAAACTGATTCTCTAAACCCATTTCAAACTGGATTTAGGGTGGCCTATGGTGTTGAAACAGCATTGGTTGGCCTGATAGATGACTTGATGGTTCTTTTGGATCTCTCATAAGAACATAAGAACAGCCCTGCTGGATCAGGCCCAAGGCTCATCTAGTCCAGCATCCTGTTTCGCACAGTGGCCCACCAGATGCCGCTGGAAGCCACAGGCAGAAGTTGAGGGTGTGCCCTCTCACCTGCCATTACTCCCCTGCAACTGGTACTCAGAGGCATCCTGCCTTTGAGGCTGGAGGTGGCCCACAGCCCTCCGACTAGTAGCCATTGATAGCCCTCTCCTCCATGATGTCATCCAAACCCCTCTTAAAGCCATCCAGGTTGTTGGCTGTCACCACATCCTGTGGCAGAGAGTTCCACAAGTGGATCACATGTTGTGTGAAAAAGTACTTCCGTTTATTGGTCCTAGACCTCCTGGCAATCAATTTCATGGAGTGACCCCTGGTTCTAGTGTTGTGTGAGAGGGAAAAGAATTTCTCTCTCTCCACTTTCTCCACACCATGCATGATTTTATAGACCAGCAGCTTTCAGTATCATCAACCATAGTATCCTTCTGGATCGCCTGAGGGATTTGGGGATAGGAGGCACTGTTTTAGAGTAGTTCTGTGCCTATGTCTTTAGTAGATTTCAGATGGTGGTGCTTGGTGACAGTTGCTCTTCAAAATGAGAGCTACTATATGGAGTCCTCCAGGGCTCTATTCTGTCACGAATGCTTTTTAACATCTACATGGAACTGCTGTGTGAGGTCATCAGGGGATTTGGTGCTGGTTGTTATCAATATTCTGATGACACCCAAATCTATTTCTCCTTGTCTTCAATATCAGAAAATGTTGTTAGCCCCTTAAATGCCTACCTACAGGCAGTAATGAGTGGGATGAGGGATAATAAACTGAAGGTGAATCCAAGCAAGATGGAGATGCTCCATCTGGAGGTCACACTCCTCCAGAAAGAACAGGTCCATAGCGTGGGAGTGCTCTTGGACCCAAATCTCACCCTGGTGCCTCAGATTGAGACTATGGCCAGGAGCGCTTTTTACCAGCTTTGACTGATTCAACAACTCCACCTGTTTGTTGAGGAGAATGACCTGCAAACAGTGGTACACCAGCTGGTAACCTCCAGGTTGGACTACTGCAATGCTCTCTATGTAGGGCTGCCCTTGTATATAGTTTGGAAACTTCAATTAGTTCAAAATGCAGCAGCCAGATTGGTCTCAGGGGTCTCTCGGAGAGATGATATTATGCCTGTTCTTGAACAGTAGCACTGACTGCTGATATGTTTCCGAGCAAAGTAAAGTGCTGGTTATTACCTTTAAAGCTCTGAATGGCTTAGGTCCAGGTTTCCTGAGAGAGCACTTTTCTCTACAAGTTCCCCACTGCTCACTGAGATCATCTGGTGGCAACCTGGGGTTCGGCCACCTTCATTTTTGTCCCTAGGTTGTGGAAAGTGCTCCCTGAGGATATTAGAGGATGATCTTCCTTGGAGGCTTTCAGGAAAGCCTTTTAATTATATTTAGTTTTAATTGTCATGAGTTTTAATCTGGTTGAAATGTGTTTTTTTGTTTGTGTTTTTATTATGTATTTTTTTATTTTAATGTAAACTGCTCTGAGCCACTTTAGGAAGGGTGGTATATAAACTGAATAAACAAAGAAACAAATTTCCTTGCCTCAGAGGTCTACTGGGGGACACACCATTTATAATTCTGGAGACATGTGGACATTAGCTTACTATGGTTCCTTATTCTAGTCTTAATGTGACTGGATAATGAACATCTTTTGTAAGCAACTTGGAAAGCCTTTGAGGGCTGAGGGCTGGGTCACAACAGAGAGCACCTTTTCTACATGAACCCCACTTCAGTTACCTGTATAATGCTCTGAAGAGGTCCATCTTCAGCTGCCAACGGTTTTTATGGTGGCAAGCTAGGGTCGGGCCTTTTTTGCAGCTGCTCCCAGGATGTGGAATGCGCTCCTGGCAGAAATCCGAGAGTTAATGGCCTTCAAAACAGCCCTTACTTTTTGAGTCTGGTCTTCCTGAGTTTTTAAAGTGTTTTAAAATTGTTTTTGTTTTTGACCATATTTTGCTGATTTTAATTGCTTATGTCTTTGTTTTGTTTATTGTAAACCGCTCAGGGCTAGCATATTGGGCAGTATAAACATAAAATAAAGTAATGAATCAAATATATGGTGGGTTAGAAGTATTTTAAGTAAAGAGAATAAAGGAAACCCCATATTTTAGATTTCATTTTTCCCTCTCAACTCCAAAACACGATTCCCTCCATGTCCCCAAACAGTCAGTTCCCTTAGGCATTACCCTTTGGCAGCTGCTTGAAGGCTGATGTCTCCCAGGATAGCAAGAGTCTCCCAAAGTCCCAAGAGACAGGTCTTGCTCCACTTGAGGAGCTTCCTTTGGGACGTGTGAAATGGCAGCTACCTGGACGCTATATTTTCTACTCCCTCCCTCCTAAATCTGGTACCTTTGAATGCACCATTCCAAGCCCCTCATTTATGAGGCATGTAACCATCATTAGTGTTAACCGGGCTGCTAAACAGGGAGCAAGAATCTTCTTTAGGAGAGTTGCCTGGAAAGTTTTTGTCAATTAGAGGAAGGCTGATTCTTGTTTTCTTGCACGTCATGGATATGCTACAACAGACTAACAGAAGTATGCATGGACAGACAGGTTAATCATGGCTGCGGCAGGGTAGTGCAGTTCATACAATCATACACTGTACAATTCCATAGAATAATATTGGAAGGGATATTGGCGGTCTTCTAGTCAAAGCTTTTGCTCAGCACAGGAAACTGCTACAGATGGCTACTTCAGATGGCTATCCAGACACGGTCTGAAAACCATCAGTGAAGGAGAGCCAACGAATGCAGAAGGCATGCTGTTCCACAGTCGAGCGGCTCTTACAGTTAGGAAATTCTTCATAATATCTAGCCTAAATCGGCTTCCTTGTAATTTCAACCCATTGGTACTAATCTTGCCCTCAGGGACAACAAAGAACAAGCCAGCTCTTTCTTCTGTGTGACAGCCCTTCAGATACTGGAAGACAGCTATCAAATCTCCTTTTAATCTTCTCTTCTCAGGGCTAAACATATCAATTGCCTTCAACTCTTCTCAGAAGGACTTGGTTTCCAAATGATGTCTAAACAGTGCAGAACAGAGTGGAACAATTCTCATGATCTGGATACTAGGCTTCTGTTAATACGGCTTAAGATTGCATTAGCTTGCTCGGCAGCTGCATCACACTGCTGGTTCCTGTTTACTGATGGTCCACTGAGAGGCTTAGATCAGGTTTCTAAGAGATTCAGTTGTGAATCAGGATTTCCTCAGATCAAAGCTTACCTCTAGGGACAAAGGAAGCTGCCTTAAAATGAGTCAGGCCATTGGTCCATCTAACTCAGTGAGCCCAGCCCAGTTTTTCATGCATGTGTGAACTGCCAGGATTGGGCCTGATCCTGGTGGCAACACCCCCTAAACAGCCACCATCTAAAGCGAGGTTAAGGGAGTGCTCACCTTTTTGGATCGTGTGGATCGTTTTTTGGATTGTGTGGCAGCCGCAGTTGCTTGCAGCCACAGCTGCCACAGTGTGGGGAGCCCGGGAGGGGAGGGGTGATCCGGATGATATATCACGCACTTGCGCATTGCATCCTGGTAGTTCTGGGGGTTGGGACAACACATCCCAGCCCCCAGCCCTCTCGGCTGCCTGGCTGCTCGGGTAATAGTCTGGGTGCGGGGAGAGTGCCCAGCAACACAAGCGGGATCATCTGTGGGGAAGGTAAACTTAACCCACCTTCCCCACAGACCGCCCTCTAGCCCTTCTCCATAATTGTAAGAAGAGGTTCAGTATTGTCTACACAGACTGGAGGAGGCTCTTAAAGGTTACAGGCAGGAGTCTCTCCCAGCCCTACCTAGAGATGCTGCCAGGTAGTCAGCCTGGGACCTTCTGCATGCAAGCCGGCAGGTTCTCTTCCACTGAGCAATGGCCCCACACCCTAAGAGGAATATCTTGCCATGCTCACATGTGGTCTTAGACAAAGCCTCTCCATCTCAGCTGAAATATGGGGATAAACAGAATGACCTGACAGAGCTGTGTAAGGATTGTATCAAGAGAAAACACTTGAAGCACTTTGCACATTCCAAAAGTGTTCTACAAATGTTACATATTACCATTAACAGTTTTTGTGGGATCCCTAATGTCTGCAGATTTATTTATAGAGCTGGTGCAAATGACTGAAGCAGAACTAACACTTCATGTGAACATGGTCGCCCTGTGAGAAATAAGAAGCCCTTCCATTTGCTCTTTGTGGCCCATCATGTTCCTTTAACACACAGCAAGGTGGCGTCGGGGGGCGGGAGATCTCCAAAGCAAATGTGAATACATGGTTGATATTTATATATTAATTACAGCAGGGGAACTAAATTGCTATAAATATCTCACAGATGTCATTTGAAATTACAGGCTTCTTCAACGCAAGCGCCTGCAGACAGACCCTGGAACCTGTTAACAAGGAAATGACAACTTGCAGGCATCTACTGCCTCAGCTCATCCACAGTAGAACTTGAGCAGTCTTCAAAGTGATGGCCTCAATCTAAGTAGCCTCCTGTGCAGTAGCAGCCTGACTCTGTGTTGCTGCACATTAAGAGAGCCCAGTGGTCTGTTCTGGATGAGAACAGAGGCAGACCCCAATGACTGGGAAAGCTGCAGGTACCTGGAATAAATGGAGGTAAGCAGGAATTGGCATTGTTGGGCAGCTGCTAAGGGCCCAGAACCCTCAGAAGGGCCCACAGCTAATCATTGATACGATCTCTGTGGCCACAACTTCTGTGTGGTGGTGGTAGAACAACTCTCTCCAGGCCAGTGGCCAGACCCCCACTTCTCTCCATCCCACAAATAGGAAAGAGATTGGACTGGGTCTCATGATCAGTGAGACCCAGTTTGGGGCAGTGAGCAGGAAGCCCACTCTCCCCACTCACGAGCAGGCAAGGAGCCCTGGGTGGCCGGATTGGCTGCCCACACGATGGCTGGGTCCGTGACAGAGCCGGGGGGGGTGGGGGGAGCGGGGGCCGCACAGCCCCCGCAAGCCCCAGTATGCCCTGTGCGATTGCACAGGGCATACTGGGGAGACCCCCAGCTGGGGGTCTACTCATGAGTAGGCGCAGCACAAAGGCGCGCCGCGGCTACTCACTATCCTAAAAAGCAGGTTTGCTGGAGCGCTCGCTCCGCAAACCTGCTTTTTAGCAGGGGTTCTCGAGCGGGTTACCCGCTCAAGAACCACCGGGCTCAGCTATGAGCCTGGTGGTTCTTACGGTCAACAAAAATCAGGCTAGCCTCTGCTAGCCTGATTTTTGTTGATCGTGAGAATCGCCCCATTGTGGGTGCCTGGTTTATGAAGCACTTACCAGCCACTAATAGGGGTGTGCACAGAACTGGCTGGTCCAGTTTGGTTCGAGTCCAAACCAGACCTGAACCGGACTGGGCCAGATCAGTCCAGCACCCCCTCGAAACCCCTCCTTCCTGTTCAGTTCAGACCAGGGGGTTTGTGAGCCTTTTAATCCCCCCCCAAACTTACCCCTTCCAGGAGTGTTATCTGAGCGGTGTGTGTGTGGGGGGGTCCATGGAGGTTCCCCCACCCCCCGGCTGGCCTCCCTTTGTTCCAAAATTCTTCAGCCTGTTTTGGGGCCTTTCTCCCAGTGCGGTGGCTATTTTGGAAGCCACCACACCTGCGCAACGGACCTCTGCATGGCCTGGGTCATGCCAAATGGGCTGATTTTGCAAATAAGGGAGGCCAGTGGGGGGAGGGGGAACCTCCATGGATGCCCCTGCCACTTCAGTTAACTCCCCCAGAGGGGGTTAAGTTTGCATTAAAATAATAATAATAATAATAATAATAATAATAATAATAAAAACCACGAGCCTCCCGAACTGCCCAGTGTGTGTGTGTTTTGGTCGGGGGTTGGACTGAACAGGGGATGGTTCAGTTCGACCCCAAACAGTCAAACCAAACCTTTTTGCACATCCCTAGTAGAAGGGTAGAAACCACTTAATAAATTTTTCCAACTATATCTGCAAACATTGCCCGTGGCTGCAGCTGTTACATGCACCCCAGTCCTCATGGCCACTTCAAATGTTATAACTTTCATCTATCCATGCCAGCCTGAATACAGGCATAGTTTGTGCCAGCAGCTGTGAAGAAAGAAGTTGCACCAAGAGTGCCACAAATCAGAGTTGCTGAAGGATTCATGGGTGGCCTTGCTGATTATAACCGCCCAGAGACATGGGTTTTGGGTGGTATAAAAATAAATGAATGAATGAATGAATGAATGAATGAATGAATGAATATAAATAAATAACCGTGGCACCAAAAGCTAGGATGGTAGAATCCCGAGCCCCATAGTAGCTACATTTATGTATTAGAGCCATAGCTTAAGAAAAGAGGAACATAAACCTGTATTTCTACCTTAGGTGCCTGGCTTGTTTACTCTGTAGTGGAAAACAGCCCAGGTGTGTCCCAGCTGCTCTCCCCTTCCCCTCTGAAATCCTCACTTTGAAATGTCAATAAAAGTCAATAAAATGCCAAGAGGCTAGGAAGGGAAAGCTATAGTTGTTTGACAACAAGTGCATATTAATTACAGCTGAAGACTGGGGCAAGAATGACAACAACTCTTTTGAAACATCCTGTACCAAGCCATGGGGCGCAGAAAATAAGGACTATAATGTGGAGCCATGTGTGATGACAGGACCAGAGGGTGAGAGCAGGACAACATTTTCTGAGCCCAGAGCCCTGATGGATGCTGTCAGAGTTGGCATAACCACACCCCTGACAGATGTGAGGGCTGACAAGGGGCGTAGCAAGGTTGGAGTGGGCCCAGAGACAAGATTTTAAAATGGGCCTCCCACCCCACTGAAGCTCAGCTCAAAATTTTTGTAAACTGTGGACGATGGAAGTCATTTAATGGTACTAGAGAAAGACATGCTGTTCTGGTAGCTCCAGGTCTTAATACATCAATTTCGGAGGATGAATACAACTGAAAGCCCGGGCGGGTGCGCAGCTGGGGGAGTCAGTCATGTGACTTGCCTCTGGGGGGGCCCCAAGACAGTGGGCCCCCAGACAACTGTCTCCCCTTGCCCTATTATAGTTACGCCCCTGGGGCTGACCCCTCCTCAAGACCAGCACAGGCAAGGGGAAGTATAAGACTTTGGTGTTTGGGCCAGATCACCAAAGGGCAGGTCCAGAAGACAGGTCTCCACCCTCTCCATTGCTGCGACGTTCACTCCACACCCCAGTTTCATTTACCCCATCTTTTCTTTGAACCCCAAATTATTTAATCGATGGGAAGAACCGTGAATTGGCCATTCACTGGTTTCCCTGCCCCTTTGGTAATGAACATCCCCCCTCCTCTTCCCATTTCCTCTCTTCCCTTCCCCCACTTCCCCCTGCTAGATAGATTTGCTTTCTAGATAGGTTAGAAGGACTAGTCTTTGCTTACCAGGACCCTATACCCACTGTCACTTTCTGAATCTGTTTCTTTAAGTACAATTACAAAAGACATCCCTGGTCTGGTTCCTTATGTCTCCTTGCACTTCCACTGGTCGAGCCCCTCCCAACTGGTGGCTGATGTGCATTTGCCCATCCGTAGGATCCCTGGGACTATGGTTCAATGGTATGCTAGTGCAATGGTGCACTAGTACACTGATACATTGGTACATTGTTGAGCTCCCTCAAACCAAAAGTCCCGAGGTGCATTACAAAGCCAGCCATCATGTTAAAACAAAGAATATAGTTCCCAGTAGGAATGTGCAAACTGATTCAGGTACAAATCAATTTGTACCCGAATCTAGCTGATTCGGGTGATTTGGAGACAAAACAATTCACCCCTGTGGTCCGTTGGCTAGATTCAGGTACAAATCAAATCACGCCTGATTCAATTTGAATTGATTCAAGATTCGGATTCATAATTTCCCCAGATCCCCAGCTTTCATTTTTTAAAAAAAGAGCTAAGTTCTAGCCCTTGTAGAAGTGGAGTTATGGAGCAAAATGTGTGGTCACGATTTTTCAAGTATTTGGATTCTTTGGTGTATAATATTTTCCCCTCAATGAATCCCTATAAGGACTCATCACACACCTTCATTTCTTCTATTCATTTTGACTGTCTTTTCGACAATGCCAACTGTCAACTGCCATGAGTCAACTACACCCCACTCCCACCCAAAAGACAGTGGAGTACTACTCAGTTTATGTTCTAGGATTTTTTTTCACGTGTTTAGGCTCTTTGGTGTCTAATAACCTTTCCTCATAAAGAATCCCTAGAGGATTCATTACTCACCAAAGAGTCTAAACACCTCAAACATTCCTAAAATATAAACTGAGTACCCAGTGGCTTGTGGGTTGCAGGGTAGTTGGAACATGGGATGCCACTAATTCCCACCCCCCACCTGCAAAGCAGTGGGGTCAAAATGAACAGAAGAAATGAATGTGTATAATGAAGACAGCAAAGAATCTAAATTCTTCAAAAATACCTAAAGAAATAAACTGAGTACCACAGCGTGTGTGTGTATGGGGGGGAGGGTGTAGTTGACACATGGCAGTTGACAGTTGGCATTGTCCAATGATAGTCAAAATGAACAGAAGAAACGAAGGTGTATAATGAATGCTCATAGGGATTCATTATAAGGAAAAGTTAGTAGACACCAAAGAATCTAAACATTTCAAAATTAAAATGAGTACCCCACTGTCTTGCAGGTGTGTGTGTGTGTGGGGGGATGTAAGTTG
Organism: Hemicordylus capensis; assembly: GCF_027244095.1. NCBI lineage: Eukaryota > Metazoa > Chordata > Lepidosauria > Squamata > Cordylidae > Hemicordylus > Hemicordylus capensis. Next base: position 249,240,356 of record NC_069661.1, read on the forward strand.
GCGCATGGCAGTTGACAGTTGGCACTGTCCAGTGACAGTCAAAATGAACAGAAGAAATGAAGGTGTGCAATGAATCCTCACAGGGATTCATTATGAGGAAATGTTCTTATACACCAAAGAATCCAAACACTTGAAAAATAATGACTGCACATTTTGCTCCATAACTCCACTTCTTAAAGGGCTAGAGCTTAGCTTCTTTTTTAAAAAAATGAAAGCTGGGGATCCATTTTAGGACTCAGATATGGCAACTTTGAATCCCTATTGTTTCCTATGGCAGAAATGTTCAAAATCAATAAAAACAAAGAAAAATCATTAAAAATCAACCAAATATTCCACTGCCTTGAAATTTGGGTGGTAGGTGGAGCTCATGGGGACCTACCCACCACCTATATTTGGTGCCCCTTGTTAAGTGGTCTGAATTGGTCCAAATCCAAATTTAATAAAAGCAAATACAAAATAAATTGAATCAGGGGTGATTTGGAGGGGGTAGATTTGGATACAAAACAAATCAGGGGTGATTTGTTTGGGGCACAAATTGAATCAAAAAAATCAATTTGTATACATCCCTAGTTTCCAGCATACCATCCCACAGCAATGAAACATTATAACCTTGCACATTTCAGGGATGCAATCAAAAACCTATTATGTTTTCCATTTCCATCATTTCCTTCTTAACCTTCTTAACCTAGTAATATTTTATGTTGTCTGGTTGAGATGTTTGACCCAGTGGGGATCCTGTAAAGAATGTGTGGGGGAGAGTCAGAAAGAAAAAGATAGTTAAAGGGGAAGGAGGAAATTAAGTTGTTTCTGAAGAAACCTTTTGTTAAATTTACCTAAGATTTCTTTGAGTAGGAATATAGGAGCATAGGAAGCTGCCATATACTGAGTCAGACCATTGGTCCATCTAGCTCAGTATTGTCTACATAGACTGTCAGCAGCATCTCCAAGGTTCCATGCACAAACCTCTCTCAGCCTTATCTTGGAGATATCAGGGAGGGAACCTGGAACCTGAGTGGCCAGATTTGGCTTTTTAAAAGCCAAATTTGGGCTTACGGCCCATTTGACCCATGAGTATACCCCTTAGGTTCTGGCAACCTTGCCTGGAACCTAGATGCTCTTCCCAGATGGACTCCATCCCCTAAAGGGAATATCTTACAGGGCTCACATGTGTAGTCTCCCATTCATATGCAACCAGGACAGACCCTGCTTAGCTAAGGGGTAAATCGGAGCTATAAATCCTTGGCTGATAATTCAGCAGAAACTGTTATTTCTTAAACCTGCAGTTTAAAAAAAAGTCAGTGCTATCTAGATATGTCAGAGTGAGTTGAGAACTCATCCTAGGAAGCTGCCTTATACTAACTCACATCTAAGTCAGACAGCAGCTCTCCAGGGTTTCAGAGCAGAGTCTTCCTTAACCCTACCCAAAAAAGTCAGGGGGTTAAACCTGGATTCTTCTTCTGCATGTAGAGTAGGTTTTCTCCCTCTAAGCTATAGCCACTCTCTTAAAATGAAGCTGCCTTATATTGGCCACATTCTCACATAACACCGAACCAGAGTTAAAGGGGTCAGAGGTTGTCTCACTGTTATGTCCAAATACGCGCAACACCAGTTCCATCAGGTGATCAACCCAAGGTTTTCTTTTTTAAACTGCAGTCAGAACCCTCAGGTTATAGTAAGTTTCATCGACCCAACCCAAGGTTGAATGTGGCCTGTGTTATGTCTGAATTTGGAACCACAGGCTGAGTTCACTGGTCAGAGTTGAAGGAGGAAGCTCCTCACTGTTTCTGGCCATGATTGGCTGTATGGGTTATCCTTCATGCAAGAAGGAAGCCCGCACAGCCAGTTCCACCTCCTCTCTGCAGTCTTGCTGACTGCAGAGAGCCCACTGTCCATTTCATCTGAATTTGGACAGGAGAGTCGGGGTGGGGGTGGGGAGCGGAACTGCCGGTCCACTGGACCCACAGTTCTGGTTTACATGTGAATGTGGCCATTGAGTTAGACCATTGGCTCATCTAGCTTAGTACTGTCACACTGAATAACAGTGGTTCTCCAAGGTTTCAGCCAGAGATCTTTCCCAGACCTACCTGGAGATGCTAGGGATTGAGTCTAAGACCTTTTGTATGCAAAGCAGGTGGTCTACCTCTGAGCTGTGGGTGCTCCAGGTGAACATATAAAGTTGTTTTCTACTAAGTCAGGTCCTTAGTCCATCTAGCTCAGTATTTGTCCACACTTACTAGCAGTGTCTCTCCAGGGTTTCCAATGGGGGTCTTTCCCAGCCCTATCTGACGATGCCCGGGATTGTACTTGGGTCCTTCTGTTCTGCCAATGAGCTGAGGTATGAGCATCTTCTGCACTTGCTGTTATTCTCAAGATTGCTGGAAATGTCAGCCCTATATCTACTTCTCTATCATCTTTATCATGTGCCACCAGACTTGGTCTGTGAGCTGTTGTCCTCATTTTGTGCATTTGTCAGTCATAGGACCTCATAGGCACTCTGCTTGTAGGATGGAGAAAAACCCAACAAGATGAAATCAGGAAAAAGAGTCACATGAAGGCATTTTCACACATGTCATTCCTTGCATTATTCTGTCTTCACTGAGGCAAACAAAGATACATGATGGAATGCATGACAGGATGACACCATGTGCCTAAATATTATGAATTAGGTGCCACCATTTTCTTCAGTAGACCCAGAAGTTCACCTAAGGTAATTTTGGAGCCAGTACCTTTGGAGTCTGTACCTTTGGAGGCCATCCCTCCCCTGCAGATTAAGCATCATCATGGTCAGCCAGGTGACCACACCACCTGGGACAGACGAAAGAGGATTTGGGGGCCCTCAGGGGCGGTGGAGGCCCCGGACTTCAGCCCTAAAGTCCAGGGGTAAGAGTGCCTCTGAGTAGACCCATATCTATTCTAATGTCTCCTTCCCCAGCAGCTGATGGAGAGACAGTGGTAGGCTGAAAGGAACTACTGGTTTATTCTCATGGCTGACAGATGAGTAGGAGAAGATTCTAGCCAGGCTCCAAGCCTTGTGTGTAATCCCAAGAAATGGCCATGTGTCAGTAAAAACTGAGGGTGGAAGAGGGGCAAGTGGGAAACTGTTGCTCCCCATGATCTGGATAGGACAATGCCAGATGTACTTTCCCTCCACCCTCGTTACAGCACTGGATACTTGATGTGGGTTGGCCATCACTAACCTATCAGATCGCACACGATCACTTCCCTCTCTTCTGACTTCTTATTTTGCCAGGACATGACCATCTCTCCAGAGTATACACAGGGCCTAGGGCCCGAGTAGGCACTCTTGCTATACTGCTGCTGGTCATGAGAACCAGTCTCACATGTCTAGCTTGTGGGGATTGAGAATGCTTTCTGTTTTTACGGTAAGAGCCATCTGGATGTATTTTGCAACATATGTGTAAAGACTCATTTATTCTTTGCACTAGTTATAACTTGGAGATTAGGCTTGATTAGGGTACTAGCCCCATTTGACGAGAACAGCAATGCATTGTCTTCAATCCAAATTGAAGTGTTTTCTAGATTGCAGCGGAAGAACAGAGAATGGGGAAATTATTCTCCTTTGTCTGCCATCCAGCCTTGTTCTTATATGATATACACATTTTGATCTGAAGAATGGAGGAAGAAATGAGTGGTGGTGCAAATTATATGATAAAATAACTGAAATCTGCTTTGGGTGTTGAATAAAAGCCTTGCTCTGCCCTCACAATGGAGACCTAAAAATTGTAAACATTCCTTGGAAGTGAATGGGGAGCTTGTACAACATTCAGATCTGCAATCATGAAATTTAACCCTTGAACTTGACAAAAGCTCTTCTAAATCAATGAAATTGCAGGTTTCTGAGATAGGTATGGGGCTTTTTTGTGCATCTGCCGGCAATGCAATGTTTAATTCCCATTGTCTCCATCTTCCTCAGAATGTGTACAAATGATTCTCTACAATAGTTTCAGGTTGGTGTCGTACTTCTGGCACCAGTGGATGCTTGTCTCTCCCTGTAAATGTGGCTTTCTAAAAGAAAGGCACAGACACCGTAAAAATGGAACGATGTTTGAAAGCAACAAAGTAGGGGAAGGCCAGATCAGATTGTGTTTTATTATTTTAAAAATCAAATGGGTTCACATTCTGGCAAAGAAAAAAGCTGCATCAGAACACCATTGGAAGAATGGTGTTCCTTCTTATTTTCTTTGGGGGCGGGGGATGAAATCCTTCTCCAAGGTTTTTGATATTCTTAAATACAACAGCTAGATATGTGAGTCAGTCATTTATTCGGAAAACCAAGTGGTCTATGCATTAGTAGGGGTGTGCATGAAACTGGCTGGCCTAGTTTGGTTTGAGTCTGAACAGGACCTGAACTGGACCAGGCCAGTTCAGTTTTGCCTCCCTCAAACATGCCCGCCCCCCGAGTTCGGTCAAGTCCGGGCAGGGGCTGTGAATGTTTTTTTTAAATTCCCACTTACCCCCTCTAGGGTGCTTCTCCGAGGCCGCAGAGGGATCCGTGGAAGTCCCCCTTCCCCCGCCAGACTCTGTTAAGCAGCAAATTGCCCTGTTTGGATGTTCTTCAGCCCTTTCTGGGCCTTCCCTCCATCATGGAGGCCATTTTGGAGGCCACTGTGCATGCCCCATGGGCCTCTGTGTGGCCGGGTCATGAAGGGTATCATCAGACCTAGGGATAATAGAGGTAAACATGAGGCAGAAGACTGGGCAACATTGGAATGTCCAGCCTATAACTTAGCCTTTAATGGGGGTAGGGTTGATGATGGCAGACCATGGAGTGACTGGGACCTCTGGAGAGAGCCTAGTAATGACGGACCAACTGGTTCTTTAGGAGGAGGAACCAGGTGGTGCTAACCCCCTCTCCTGACTCTGAGCCTCACTAAGAAGTCCAAGAACCCCATCCAGCCCGAAGCACACAACTGGCATGACAATTACATCACTCACAATACACATAACATGTCGGGCAATTGTTTTTTTCTGGGGTAGCAAAATATCTTGGAATGGCCCTGATTGTAAATGATCTTACACTCCCTTCAATATATCAAAAAAGAATCTCTATGGAAGTGTTGGTAATATGCACATTTATTTATAATGCAATCAATTAATTAACTGATTATGTGGTTAAAAGGCAGATGATTAATACAGTTAAAAATCCTAAATTGGATGGCAGCATTATGGAACTTACAGGAAAAAGAACAAAGTCAAAAGAAAGGGAAAGAACTCTGAAAAGAAAGGCTGGATTTTTTTTTTATACACTTCTCTTTGACTAATTCACATGGCATTGTTTTAACTGAGAGAAACATTATTTATGGATAGCGACACAGCTAGATTGCAAACAGATGCAGGCAAAATGTGAATCTTTTATTAAATTAATAATTTTCTGTCTCTCTCCCTCTGAGAATGGAGAGCATAAATCAAGAACATAGTATGAAACTTGCCCCCTCCAAGGGCCCATATTCAGACATACAGAATGTTCTTTGGAGGGAAATATGGGCAGCTCCTTCATATATTAGTCATTTTTGTAACATTAAAGTCGGACAGAGCTGGATGATGGTCTGGTCCTGGGATGTGGCAGGGTCATGGGAAGGACAACTCAGCAACTTCCCCAGTTGTGATGGATGGAGGTGTTGGGACAAAGAGGTGTCTGAAGTAGTGTTCGGACAAATGGACCACTGGGAGGGTATTGTACATGAATGTTTCCCCTCCCCAGTTTGAATAGATTCACTCCACTTAGAGCCAGGCCAACACCCATTCACATGTTACTGTATGTTCAACACTCATACAGCGAGTGTGAAGTGTACACAAGTACAGTCATTGACATGTTATGTTGAACGCAGGTACAAAAGTACACTTCCTATCTGTACCATGCATTTGAAGGGCCTGTATCCAGGTTCACTTTTAAAATGAGCACAGGTGCAGCCATTCACACAAACACGTGTATGGGTGTACAGACATCTGTACATTCGTAAAGCATGGAAGCTGAATTGGGCTCTAGATGACTTCAAATTCAGAGCGAGGCTCAAAATGACACACCCCCCCCAGCTTTAGTGGTTAACTAGCACTCTTTGTCAGTTCCTCTCTTGCCCAAGCGAAAAAACCAAAACAAAAAAATCCTTACATTTGAGAAGGGGAGATGTAATTAGAAGGGCTGAGACTACAGAGGCCAGCAAGGCCTCTTCAGTCTCTGAGCTGCCTCCACTTCCAGTTATGCCCCCTTAACTAAAGACAAATAGTTCTGGTAAGAACTAATTTGCCCACTTTCCTTTCACTATCCCTATAACTAGACTAAATCTGGCCCAACTTGGTTAGGCAGTTCACAAGTTAACCCACTTACGCCTCACAATTTCATGTGTCCACCATCTTGAATTAGAGTGGATGACATCACAAACTATGCCTTTGAGGTGTCCCAATGTGTCCCTACAAGTGTACCAAATTTGGTTAAAATCGGTTCCCATTTGCACCTCAAATATTCACACATCTGCCACCTTGAATTAGGGTGGATGACATCATCACAAATTATGCCATTGAGGTGTCCCTATGTGCTCCTACAGCTGTAGCAAATTTGGTTCAGATCGGTTAGGCACTTCATAGGTTACCCCAGTTACATCTCAAACATGCATGTGTCCACTATCTTGAATGGGGTGGATGACAATATGACATCATTACAAACTATACCTTTGAGGTGTCCCTATGTGTCCCTGCAGGTAAAGGTAAAGTGTGCCATCAAATCAATTTCAATTCCAGGTGCCCACAGAGCCCTGTGGTTGTCTTTGGTAGAATACAAGAGGGGTTTACCATTGCCTCTTCCCATGCGATATGAGATGATGCCTTTCAGCAACTTCCTATATTGCTGCTGCCCCATATAGTACCAGCGCGGATTCGAACGGGCAACCTTCTGCTTGTTAGTCAAGCATTTTCCCACTGTGCCATTAGGTGGCTATGTGTCCCTGCAACTGTTCCAGATTTGGTTCAAATCAGTTAGGTGGTTCACAAGTTAGCCTGCTTGCTCCTCAAGTGTCCGTGTGTCTGCCATCTTGAACTGGACTGGATGACATCATTGATGGCAGTGGCGAGAACTAGGGAATGATGCTTTCTCAGGTGCATTCTGGGAAAGAAATGGAAATTGCCAGCTGCCAGGAAGTGAAACAGTACTTTGAGCCCTGCTACGACCACTGTTCACAACAGTGGCATTTTTTCAGTACAGAAAAACAAGCCACAGCGATCACCTGAAGCGTAGTGGTAGAGCATCTGCTCTGTTTGCAGAAGGTCCCAGGTTGAACCCCTGACAGCATCTCCAGGTAGGGCTAGGAAAGGCTCCAGTCTGAAACCTTGGAGAGTTGCTGCCAGTCAGAGTTGACAATACTGAACTAGATGGACCTGAGCTAGATGGACCAATGGTCCGGCGTGATATAAGGCAGTTTCCTACATTCTTTTTATGTTCCTTACCCTATCACTGGCAAGCTGCTTCCCCCCAGCCCCACCCCAGTTTTTGGGGAGCTTTTTGAGGCCTCATATCTACCTTTCTTCTCTCTTGTCTTTCTTCTCTTTAGAAGGCCCTAAGCATGGCAAACATCTCCCAAAACTGCTGGGCGTGAAAATAATCAGTCCGGTCCCCTTACCTAGTGATGACACCTATATATCAAGTGAATGACTAAACCTCAAAGTTCTTATACATCTAAACTCTGATTTTAGAATAATAGGTTTCTCCTTCTCCTTAGCATTTTTAGGTCACAGTTAGACAATATCATAAGCCCGGAAGGGGTTACATTTCAACTTGCATATAAAACAAATGAATTGGAACCACATTTGTAATCACAATTTTATCTTGGCTGTGTTTCTGTTTATCACCTGACATCAGAAAGACTTTATTCCATTATATTATTGCAATAATAACAAAGAAACTAAACTGTTTGCATCCGTAATAATGAAACCAATTTGAAAACATTGTATGTTTTTAAAAAAAGAATAGAAATCCAGCAACACAAAAAAACCCCATCCTATTATTCCAAGCATGATTACCTGGAACTGCTGATAACATTTGTCAAAAATTACATTTTTACAATGCCATGAGATCGCTGCTGCCACCACCCTTTCTGTTTCCCCACCTTTCAAAAAGAATTATTATTTGCTAGTATCTTCATCTTTTAGGAGAGATCATATTCTGGAAAAGGAGCAGATGTTAATATGAAAAGACAGAACTGCTCTGTGTCCCCACCATTAACTTGGCTTCTTGATCAGTTTTCCAGTTCTTGCGGTCGTTACTCCTAAGAGAAAAAAAATGCTAATTTGAATAGTTGAAATTGACACAGGTTATGGAATAAAGGGTAATTAGTATGGTAGCTTCCACAAAGCATTTTTAGCACCATTAATCAACACCCACCGAGGTGAACACTTTTCGTCCTCTAAAGTGATGTTCAAACAGTGTTGAAGAAGGGGAAAGTGTGTGTGTGTGTGTGCGTGCACACAGGCACACACGCACACACATTGAAGCCTTGAAATATTCAGTTCTATTTAAGAGATGCAAAGTGTAGAATTTGTTCTGAAAATACGGTTAGAAACATGCCTCAGTGGGAGTGCCTAATGTGCAGTTAGAGACAGACTTATATTGCCCTGGAGAATTATTAAAAGCATATAAAAGTGCTCTTAGAAGAAAATACCTTTTCTGATAGAAAGGATGCTACCAGTTTCAGCTAAAGTGCAGAAGTACCATTAAAATGCATTAGACATGTTCTGGTTTTGCATGGGGTTTAATCCAAGCAAAAGAGAGAACATTAAAAAAAAAAAAAGAATAGTAAAAATATGTGCACATACCTCAAAGGCTCTAGCTACTCAATTCTAATGATCGGATCATACAAGTCACATGTATTTATTTCATTTAAGCCTCTCTCTTTCTTGAAGGGCTGGTTGACAGATCGTTCTCAGAGATCTGGTGTGGTGTCTTGGGAAAGAGACAGGGCTGTGGAGTAGGATTTCCCCATTCCAAATTTCACCTCTGTCTGGAGCTGGCCTGGTGACCTTACCTATGCTTCCCCAGGGGTGGAACTCTTGCACAATCACTTGCAAGAGAGTTTGCAGAACAGCGTTAGCAGCTGTCCCCTGCTCACTGAGCAAAGAGGCACCTTTTAAAAGTGTGATTCTCTTTATTTAGCAGGCAGGGAGCAACCAACACTATCCATCCCCAGCACAGCAGCCCTCTAGTGGCTGTTGCTGCTCTCTCTCTCTCTCTCTCTCTCTCTCTCTCTCTCTCTCTCTCTCTCTCCTTTTGGGGACAGGGAGCCAGCTATCTATCTATCTATCTATCTATCTATCTATCTATCTATCTATCTATCTATTTCTCTTAGGTGTACCCATTACTAATCCCATGCATGGCCGCTCTTGTGAGAGTTCATGAGCAGCTGCCCAGATAGCGACGAGGATGGGCTGAAGGGAAGAAAATGGCGGTGGTGGCAGCCGGACTGGTGGGGGGGAAAGATGGTGGTGGGTGGGCAGAGAAAACAGCAGGTGGCTGGGCGCATCTGGGAAGAAAAGAGTGGCTGGCGGGTGGGTGGGGAAGTGGCAGCAGTGAATGAGAGGCCCACCTGCCAGCCCAAAGGAAGGATGGCCCACTCTGGGGCCGAATATGAAGCGCTGGCGGGTGGGCAATGGAGAGGGTAGTGCAGCTTTCCTCTCCGGGCCCGCCTGCTGGCCAAATGGCAGGCCAGCGAGTGGGTGGGGGAGGGGGAGCGGGAGAACGAGAGGCACAGATGCTCTGAGCCCAGTTCAGCTAGTGTGTGTGTGTGTGTATGTGTATATATACATATATATATATACACACACACACACACACACACACACACTGTTTGGGGACATTTGTTGAAAAGCAGTATATTAATATTTGTCATATAACTATAATCCAGCTGCCAGGTTAGAAGAACATGGATTGCTTGGGGCATGGTGGGGAAAGGGGGCTGCCTAGGGCCCCACAGCCCCCACCATATGCCACTTCCACAGCAGCGCCACCATTTGCTTCCTGCCACTTTGGGCCAGCCTGCTTTCGGGCCCACCTGCTGCCTCAGGCCTGCTGGTCCTCCCTCCTGCCATTTGCTAGCCTCTGCAGACCATCTGGAGCAGTTGCTTCAGGCGGGCAAAGGACAGGAAGCCCATATGACATCATCACAGTGCGCCATGCACAGGGCCGTGGCGGACGGCAGCTGCGGTGGCGGGTGAGTGCGGCGCCATCTTGGACATTTGTTGCCGCCAGCATCACTACACCGCTGAGCTACGCTCTCTCAGCCTTAGCTGCAATATGGCCCTAGTAATACTCCTGACATATTGTGAAATGCTCTGGTAGCCTGGAACAAAGCATGTGTGCAGTTGTGCAAGAACACTCCTGTGCATGATGCAACAATTGCACAAACACAGCTGCATGGTCGAGGGCCATTGGTAATAATGGCTCTCAATGTGCCATTTTTCTGTCTTGCATAAGGGTGCTGTCACACAATTGTGCAAAAGCCTTGCACAGCTTGTTTGCCCCTGCCCCCACTTGTTTGCCCCTGCCCCTTTTCAGAGCATGAGGCTCTGAAACCGGCTCGAATTTGAACCGAACCAGAGGGTGGTTTGAGCAAAACCAAAACCGAACCACCCCCTCCTGATTCGAACCCAGTTCAAATTTGAACCGAACCGGGCAAACCGGTTTTATGCACATCCCTACCCTCTATCTGGCTGCCTGGCCTCCCATGCATTTCTCTCCTTTTAAATAAAAGTTTTAGCCAATTTTAAATCACATTTTAAGAAATAAAGTGGCCATTTTCCAGGTTTCCCTCTGAGATTCTCTTATGTTACATCAATTCCCCTTAGATTCTTTGATGTTACATCACTTTCCCTTAGATTCTCATTACATTACTTTTCTTCTGAGTTTCACAGGGAGTATGATTTCCCAGTTTCTTTTAAATTTTGATTTAAAATCAAATGATGGTCAGAATAACTTGTAATTAAATAAAAAATATTCTGACCACCCTTACTTATTTGTAAGGCAATTTTTAGAGCTTACCTTTTATTAGGGTTTTTTTTGTGATATTTAAAAAAATTTCTCCATAGACTGCTATGGGGATTTTCACTGGGAAAAACCCCCAGTTTGGATGCCGATCCCAACCCTGACTGCAACCCCAATCTCAACATCCCTAAGGGTCCAAAGGAGCCAAACCGACATTTGTAGGATCTGATCAGATCAGGTCGGACCCAATCCCAACATTTTCAAATGTGTACAGGTCTATTGTGCAACTTGAAAGGCTGCTCCAATAGCTTAGCATGATGCACTATTGCCTTAAAACCATTTTTGGGGAGTTGTGAAACATTCCTTCCCTTGGAAAGTTTTGAAACAATTGAAGAAACACTGCATGACTGCACAGAAGTTCTAGGCCAGCTCCATTGTACTACATTGTCAGAGCTGCCATTCAACTTGTGCAGCAGCCCAGCAGGTCGCTACTGTCAACAGAGGGCTGGCTGTCATGTCAGCCACCCTTCCAAGTGAAGTTTGATCAGTGCATAGTGGCCAACATGCTGCACAATGCTCCCTCTGACTTATAACACAGAGTTGTGAAAGAGTGCTCTTGTGCAAATGCAGAAACTGGTGAAAACACAACTGACACCCAACTGCTCTGAGAAATTTGTTCTTGTTAAAACCAATATATTCTAATATTCAGCAGACCGGGGTCAAAGTGGGTGGAGAGAGTGATTTTTATGTATGTATTTATCTATCAAACTTCTATACCGCCCAAACTTTCATCTCTGGGAGGTTAACATAAAACAATTAAAACACATATAAAAAATTAAAACAATTCAACAATTTGAAATCAAACATAAAATTAAAACAGACAATTTTTGCATCTCCCCCCTCCCTCCAAACACCCCCTTTACATGCATACATACATTTCTGAGGGCTGCATGACCCTCAGGAACATTGTACAAGTGGAGAGGGCTTTTGAAGGGGTGGGAGAAAATCTCACCCTTCCATGGTGGCAAGCATGACTTGTCCCCTTAGCTAAGCAAGGTCCACCCTGGTTGCATGTGAATGGGAGACTGTAAGATATTCCCCTCAGGGGATAGAGCCGCTCTGGGAAGAACAGAAGGTTCCAAGTTTCCTCTCTGGCAGCATCTCCAAGATAGGGCTGAGAGAGATTCCTGCCTGCAACCTTGGAGAAGCCACTGCCAGTCTGTGTAGACAATACTGAGGTAGATGAACCTATGGCTTGACTCAGTATATGGCAGCTTCCTATGTTCCTATGCTCTGCTACATGTGATCTGCTGGGTAAAGAAGCCTTCAATGCAGATCTCCTTCCATCATTGGGCTGTGGAACATGTCATCCAAGGAGGAGGCAGAGGAGGAGGAGGAATCTTGTCAAACTCATTTTGCTTTCCTCAAAGCTCCTTGGACATTTCACCCTCAAGATGCTCTCTGCAATTTTGCTTTAGGTGAAAATCTGTGGCAATGTGAATATGGACTCCCACCTCATGACAGGTTGACTGAATCTGCTTTTAGTAGTAACTGAACTCATTCTTTTTAGCATGCTGTAACATTGTGCCCTTGCAGTTTACAGCTTATAAAACTTCATGATAAATCAATATGTGCTTCCTGAATTATTTAGATCATTACACTTTACAAGTCAACCTTGCACTTATTAGAGAGCTCTACTGAGAGGCTAATTTTCTGGCCGTGCCCAAAAGCTTCTTGTAAGAAGTTCCACCTCTATGCAAAGTTCAACGGGCAAGCTTTCTAGAAACTTCTTCCACAATAATGCTAAAGTAGGGTTTTTGGTAATTGCATGCTAATGTAAAAAAATGTCGAAATATGGCTGAAAGTAATATCAGCTGCAGCATGTGCATGATATACCATATACCATATATGTATATACCATATAGAATAAAAAAAAATAAAAAATAAATTGCAATGTAATAAACCACTTTTGGGTGCAACTTAATGCTCTAGAAAAAATGAAAGTGTCATGAAAATTACTACTATACACATCAGACCTACAGGAACCCTTTTGTATATTATCAAAACGCAATCATAATCATGAACTATGTATATGATGTTGGGGAGAGAAATGGAGTGGTGGGGCAAGGGGTTTGCAGGGGGGTAGGGAAATCATGAATATGATGAATATCTATATACTGAATACAATGGATACTTATATATGACAAATATTTATATACCGTTTTTCAAGAAAAGTTTATATGTGTGTGTGTGTGTGTGCTCCCTGTCCCCAAAGTGCTCACAATCTAAAAAGAAGAAGCATAAAATAGACACATCAGGTTAGCAGGGGAAGGGAGAGGTTTGATCAGTGTTGTTTTCCTGATGATGGGGTGGTGGGAACCATAGCACGCTGGGTTTCTGAAATTTATATTAGACTGAAGTGACGCTCTTTTTCAGCCAGTGGTGAAGCCACCATTGGACGAGTCAGGAACAAATGTCCCTGGGCTGCTGGGGTTGGGGGACCTCCACAGTGCCCCCTTGGCCCTCCCCCAGGGCACCTCCTTGTCCTGCACCCAGCAGGCAAATAAAACACTCAGCAGTTGGGGACATGAGGCATGGCCCCTCACTCACCCCTAGCCAGCACTTTGTTTGCCAGCTGGGAAGGAGCAGAAGAGGGCCACTGTATCTTCCTTTCTGGATGCTGGCCATCCAGAACTTCCTGTATTGATATGCATCTGACTTCAATATGCAGGGATCAGTGGTGGTGAGGGGAGCCTGCTTGGGTCAGCCCCTCTTCCCACTTGTGTGTGCATGCAAAATATTGCCGAGCACCATTCCAAACTGAGCCCAAAGGAATTTACCCTTCATTGCAAAAAGTACAACAGTCCATAGGTGTCAATATCAAAAAGCCAAACCACCTAGTAGGAGTTCAGATGCAATGCTTGCCTCTGGGGGAAAAAGATAAGTGATAACCAGTTCACCATATGTTCAGCCTAATGCATGAGTCAAGTCAGCAGCCTTTTTCTAATCCCCTTCCTCCCTTGAACAACCTCAAATCCTCCCTTTTGCATCCAAATGCTTTCACATAGGGCTCAGGTTCCGAAAAATGTAGCACTTGCTTGGAAATTGATTTGATGTCTCTTGCCCATCCTTCCCTTGGGTCCCTCAAGACATTTTAATATGAGCCATGACATTATGACGGATGAGTGCTGGCATTTTACTGTAGCAGCGTTACTCCCATGTGGAAAATAACAGCATGTTCACAGGCCAACTTCTAGCCAGATTTAGGATCTACAGTAAAAGTGGAGCTTCAGTCTCAACTTTCATTTGCTGTATCCTCCTTAAGTGACTCAATTTCATACATCAAGCTGCCCCAGAAGCTCCAGGTTGTGTCTAACTAATCCTTACCAATTGTGCCGCTTCAAAACAAGCACCCCCAAATCTCCCGGCAGCCAGAAACACACAAGGAGCCAATTTACAGATCATTATCGGAACAGAAAGAAGTTCAAGGTCTTGCCAAAAGCAACGCTAATATAACCTGTCATTTCTGACCACAGCAAGAGCTTCCTGTCCCATAACTAATATGAGGGCACAGGCGACACAGACTGTGGCAAAATGGCCAACTGGTCTTAGCCAATGTAGCACCTGGAGATGTGAGGAGCATTTGCCATAACAAAAGCATCAACAGAAGCCCCACCCAAGGAATATCTGCTTCGGCTTCCTATCTCTCAAATATCCAGGACCAATCAGAGGAGGGGGGCCATTTGGCTTGGGCCACAAGCTCAAAGGGGGACCCCAATTAAGACACATTTTTTTGCATTGAATATGTTTTGCGACTTGCTTTTATGCACATCTCTATCAGACCAAAATGTGACACATTCTCTCAGGTTACAGCTGCAAATTTAAGCAAATTAGAGATGTGATTTGGTACAGCATCAGTGACTTCTGGTGAACACACCTTCAATGTGTTGAAGCAGGTAAAGAACTATCACCGTTCAGCTATGGGATGCGAGCATTCGAATGGGTTTGTCATGCTTAATATCATTAAGCTGTGACATTGCAGAAAAGCTAATGTTTTCTTAGTGCATTTGCTCAGAAAATAGGCTTGAAAAGCAGCTGTTAAATTAAAAATATATATGCAAATTATGCCTCACACTTTCCTCTGATGCCTTGTTTTGTTTACATGTGCCATCATTTTAGAATTTTTTATCATGGCTAGGGGCCTCAAAAGCTGGTAGTGACCTGGGTCTTTCTGGACTGCTGAGAAGGCCTGTAAATATCTATATGTTGCAGTAAATGTCAGACACTATAAAGATGTCACCATTTACCAGAAGCTTTCAAAATTGTGAGCTGTTCTTATTGTGAAGGATTCGACGCATCCACATGCTACAAATCTCATTGATAGCCGTCTAGAAGAGTGACCAGGAGTGAGGCCATCAGTTTGCTACTAGAGAGGCAGGGAGAACATTCCCAGGTCATCTCAGGTTACAGGGGCCATGTTTCGTGCTCTTCTCTTTTGCTGTAGCCACCTCCTTCCATTTCCCTTTGACAACGTGAGAAAGTCTCACAGCTGAACGCAACATTAATTACATTTCAAAGCAAACCTTTTTATTCATTCGGAGACAATCTGTGAAACAGAAATATGTGACTGAAGCTCCTGCCAAACCAATTACGGAAAAATAACTCAAATATGTCTTGACAGATTGCGATTTCCCCTCCCTCCCTGCCCTGCTAATGTTAGGCATTCAGTGAGGCTGTTCTCATGTAGAGCCTAACCCAGCTAGAGAAGACCAGCCTGGGTTAGGTTGTGCATGAGAACCATTGGGATAGTGTCTGATCCTGGCAGAGCAGCTCTGTCTAGCTCAGCTTGATAACCTGCAAGCATGCCCTTAACCCAGGCTCTGGGATTGTGTGTCTCCTCAGGCTGCACACAGCCCGACGATACACAGAGATGGGTTCCTAGAGCACCCGTCTCCTACGGGAAGCTGCAAATGCACCACACAGCCCTCTGGAGCTTGATAGTCATTCTGGCCCCCTGGAGCTCAATCATCTGGAAGCATGATCCGCACTCCCGGCACACTTTAACCTTTCGTCTGGGGGGAAGGTTGAGTTTGCGCAGCCTTCCCCCTCACCTACGCAGTAGGTCATGTGAATAGCTCCTTTGGATCATAGAGGCATCATTTGGTTCAGAATAGGCAAGATTAAATATGCTGTATTTTTGGTTTCTTGCATTCACACTTATTTTGGTGGAGGGTCTAATTCTTGTATCCACACATGCTTATTTGACGTCTGATTCTTGTGTTCACACACACACACACACACACACACACACACACACACACATATTGGGCTTCTTGGTCTTATATTTGCAGATACCCTTTTGGTTCCTGATTCAACTTGTGATTTCACTCCCCAACCAATTCCTGTATTAACTGATCCAGTTCTTGATCACCCAATTGTACCACTCCATACAGATGGGAGTTTATGAGAACCTGAATTGATGTTTGAGTTTGGGGGTATGTATGAAGCCCTTGAAGTGGCTCTTTGCAGCCAAAATGTGCATGGGTACTATATGTGGGCGATGTGTACATGATTTATATATCAAAGCTATAATGACATGTTATAACTGAAAGCTCTAACCCTGAACAACTCTGGCTGCTCCTGGTAGGGCCAGAGAAAAGCTCGGGGACTGCTAAAGTCACTGTGTGGATCAGAAACATAATGCTGATGCAGCTTCACAAGAAGAGCACTCCTGTGCAAATGCCCCCTTTGCAAGTGGTGTAACTCCATGGTGACCACACCCACTTTGCATGTGACGTCATGCACAAAGAGGGCACTAGTGGCCCTTTTCATTGGCAGCCTGGGTTCTTTGAACTCTACTGCTCAGTGGTGGCTCCGCCCCTGTGTGCAGCTGCATCAGTTTCCAGCCCGCATCACAGTGCCAGCGGTGAACTACCACCTGCCTAACACTGCACAGTATGCCAGCCAGAGTAAGGCTATCAAGACATGAGGTAGGGTATACTACCTGTATGAGGTCGGGGGAGAACTCAAGATTTCATTTTCAGCTTGTTTCCTGTACATCCTTTATTGAGTATCTTTGCTCTAAGGAATAATCCATCCTTTTATTTCTAATCAACCTGTTTTACTAAAGGACAGTTAAAGGGAGTAGGTTTGTTCACACAACCAGGATTAAGGTAGGAGAAGTCTCCTATCCTAAATCAGGAGTGGAGCATGCTCCAGTTTGCCAATCATCAGCAACTGTCAGAGGCAGAGGAAGTGATTGTGTGTAAAGCAGCAGCTGGGTAGAAGAGGTTTTCGTCCAAACTCAATCAGCCGCTGAGGGTCAGCAATGTGTTTCAGGTCACGCAGAGTTCTCCCAGTGTGTGAGTGATATTCAGTGATGCTCAGAAGCTTTAGTCCTGGGGCACACACACACACACACACACACACACACGGACTAGGGAAGTTGTATACTAGCTCCCAGTGCTACCCCACACAGCCTTCTTACATGAGCACTTTGTTAGTCAGGATGTCAGCCAGTGATTCTTAAGACAGTTAAAGCAGTGGTTCTTAAACTGCCCATCAGGAATCATATAGGCAGTGTGGTTCATTCACTATGCCATGACAACATCATGTAGTCAATTGGATTTGATTTCATGATAGCATCACAAAGTTGGTCCAGAGTGAGGGCTGCACTCTAAATGGGAAGTCATGTTGCCAATCAGGAGTTGCCTACTTGATGACATTATAAAGCCAGTTCAGAGTGAGGACAACATGCCTACGTTGCCTCAGAATAGGCCGACACTTCAGCTTTTGTACACTGCCCCCCTCAATGAAAGGATGGCAATTTTTGCAGCTGACAAAAGCTGTTGCAAAAAAGTGCCCCCTTGGTTCAAGCCTCAATTTATTTCATAAGCCTCTCAAGTAACTTCCTGTGAGGTGGCTATAAGGTAAAGAAAGTGTGATCTGCAAAGAATAAGATGAAAATAATTATTCTCAAAATAATAACCAAGTTCAAGAAATGTGATGGTGAAAGTTTAGCATTCTGCATGACATGAGCTCAAAAATGGACCCTTCATTATCCCTGTCTTACTCATTGAACTTGGGAAGCTGAGGAGAAAGTGATGGCCCCTTGCCCCTATGCAACAAGGAAAGGTGTTTGAAGGAGGCTAGCCAACTGTTTTTGTTATGGAAAGAGATGGAGGCTGGAGCCTCCAGTATCCTTTCAACATAGATCCCTTTAACATGCTTGCAACTGCTACTGGACTTCAGCAACCAACTACATCTGAGTCAATATCCAACTCCAGTCAAACATTTTGTTAACTAAGAGTACTCAACACAGCACTTGGCAGTAGGAAAGGCCTCACTAGACCATTGCTCCCCACCCCCCCACTGATTGCAATAGGATTTAAATAACATTTAACTTTAGCTTTGTTATACCCAGAGTTGTTTGCTTTTAGAATATTAACAGAGTTAAGGGTACAGTGTTGACTGTTGTAGGAAAGGGCTTAATTTTTTGGTATTTAGATTGCCCCAGATACCTCATTTCCCTAGGCAAGATTGCCTTAACGTTAGACCTGAACCTTGAAGTTTGTGGGGGATTTGCCTTGGAGTTTGAAGTTACTATGCTGGCCACGGAAACCAGGAGTTCATTTTGCATTTCCTTGTCTTTTGGCATTCAAATTATCCTAATTTGGCTTTTAACATGGCAATATACTTTTGGATGTGGGAATAGAGTTGAGTGCTTGTTTGTTTGCTAGTGTTTGAGTTTTGGCTATTATGCTGGCCTCTGAAGCCGAGAATAGTGATTTTTGGCATTCAGGATGTCCTGAACTTTCACTTTGTAGCTAACAGAGGCCAGCAGCCTGACTAACACTGCACATGTGCAGTCAAAGGAAACACATGTGCAGTGACTACATTCCCACTTCAGCCACGTGGGTGCTCATTTGTGTGTGGGAAGCAATTTTTTTCCGCAAATCTCCCCTTCTCTGGAAGCATTTTGTGCAACCTGCTATGTCCTTGAGGGATGCACGACTGCTTTATAGCTGCTTCCCTCTCGAACACAAAGTAATCTTATGAAGATTTAACTAAGAGTTTATTCAGAAACAACTCCATTTTCTCCTCCTCCTTTCTCTCCCTTTTTCTTTCTCTACAGGATCCCCACTGGGACAAACTTCTCAACAACAAAACATAAAAGATGACTGGATCAAATATGACAACAACCCTCAGGGATATATGTGTAGGGTTGCACAGAGTGCTTCTTTAGGAAGACAAGATGGGAGAGCATTGCCCCCTGGGCACATCTGAGTACTGTGCAGGAATGCAGGCATTTCACACATGCTTCTGTTTACAGCATCAGTCGGGACGTTGGCCAGAGATTTTTGCTTCTTAGTTTGGGCTAACAATCATAATTCACACTAAAAGGCAACTGGGTTGTTCTCAGAACATGATCGCAACAGAAATGGACTTTAATGAGGCTGTTCTCACATGCAGCCTAAACCAGGCTAGGGATGGCCAGCCCGGATTAAACTGAACATAAGAACCGCTGGGATCCACATGTATCCTGGCAGCGCCTTGGCGGCAAACCCGCCAAAGAAGCCGCCAGTTAGCCAAGGTTATGGGTGCACTTGTGCCCTCAACTGCCATCTAACTGCTCGTGTGTCAGCACTGGCTGCGATCTAGGTGTGCGATCTGCTAGCCCAAAGGCAGAAGTAGGATTGTCTGCAGGGAAGGTAAGTTCCTGCAGCCTTCCCTGTCACCTGCCCTTAGGCCCTCACACGGGATCATCAGAAAGGCCTCCATTTATTCAACAGTAGTATAAACCAAAGAGAATCTGGGCATCCTCTTAACAAATATAATCAAGTTAGTGCAGGAACATTTGAACCTTTAACAGCTCCGAAGAGAAACTGACAGAGGAATATATGCTAGGGATCCCAGCCAATCATGAGCCTAGCAACACTCTGTTGCAAACTTCTCGCTTCTGGAGGCTGGCATCTGTGTCTTAAGCCTGCCAAGCTGAACCTCTGAATGATGACCGGACTATTGGCTCTGAAGAGAAAACATATTGAGAGGGAGTGGAAAAGCTGAACAGTGCTCCAGCATAGAGAGAAGACAGAGCCAAGAAAGCGTCACGCTGATATATAGGAGCCAATTACCTTTGTAATTGCATTTTGCCGATAAAAGACAACATTCTGTCCAGAACCTTGTAAGCTGTGCTTGTTTCCGTGGCAGGTTACGGGTGTATTTAATGTACAGAGGCACAAAACAAAAAACAAGAAACCAACAACCCCTCTCATTGCAGAAGGAAATGGCTATATTAGCAGAAAAGGGATGGGGAGATCATGGCCGTCAGATAAACTTGTGAATGTTAACCTTGGCCTTGAGCGGTCCTAATTCCCACCAGAGGAGACAGGAAAGCAGCAAACATGCCAGGCCTGTGGGGCAAAGGCCTTGATGAGCTGATGTCTGAAGATGACGGAAAATATGGGAGAAATGAAGCTGTCCCCAGAAGGAGCATTGTGTTTCCAATGCATTTGGCTGACGACATGTTCCAGGCACCCATATGGCTCAGTCTTTATCAATGATTTATACAAATACTTCCCAGTGTGATCTTTGAGCTCCCTTAGTTTTCTTCAGGAAAAAAACACAGTGAAACCAAAATGTCAGGCCCCTCCCAATGTGTGGTTACATAAAGGCAGTGTGTGTGTGTGTGTGTGTGTGGTTACATGCAAATTGTGGTGGAGTGTACGGTTACTTGCAAATTAGGGGGTTGGGGCCGTTAATCAGTGGTACATGATCTCCTTTGCATGCAGAAGGTCCCAGGATCCCTCCCTGGCAGCATCTCCAAGATAGGGCTGGGGGAGACTCCTGCCTGCAACCTTGGAGAAGCCGCTGCCAGTCAGAGTAGACAACACTGAGCTAGATGGACTAATGGTCTGACTCAGTAGGAGGCAGCTTCCTATGTTCCTATGATGTATATCCTGGTACCACATAGAGGTGCTGGCTCATGCTATCAGCCACTACTTCATTGCAGTCCCTGCCATGTGCCAAACATATGAGCATTATATTCAGAACAGTAAATTACAAGTAAGCCCCTGGACAGCTCCAGAAAAAATTCTCCATGTTGACAACAGAACAGCAGCTGGTATTCAGTGTTAAAAAATGAAAGCTAATACCCATTGGGACCAAAAAAAGAAAAGAAAAGAAGAAGAAGCCTAACTACACATATGGAGTGATGGATTCTGCATTGGCTATAACTGCTAGGGAAAGAGATCTTTGGGTCACAGCAGAAAGGTCATTCGAAATGTCAACTGATGCTGCGGCAGCGTAATATGCAAACACAGCAGTGGGAATTATTAGGCAAAGGATGGGCAATAAGACAGCAATGATTGCTGTGCCAGTGCCTTCGTATATCAAGGTCCACATTCACACTTTAGAGCGTCCTATACAGAAAGTGTGCCTTGATGCGACTGAAAGGGCAGCTACAATGATCAGGGTCCCAGCTCATTTTCCTTACAAAGGAAGAGATGAATGAATGCAGCTTTGACCTTCACAGAAAATACAATGATACTGAGACATTTGCCGTTTATTAAGTTGTGAGTTGCATGGAAAATAACAGGGAAAATTTACATTCTGCCAGCATAAAAACTTTACAAACACTCCCTGGAGTGTGCCTCTGCCCATTCAAAACCATGGTCCTTTGATCTTGTTAGAGGCCAATGTGACATCTACAGGCATATCCCTATCTGGATGGTAGGAGAGCAGGTCTTGTAGCAAGCATGACATGTCCCCTTAGCTAAGCAGGGTCTGCCCTGGTTGCATATGAAAGGGAGACTTGATGTGTGAGCACTGGAAGATATTCCCCTCAGGGGATGGTGCCACTCTAGGAAGAGCATCTAGGTTCCCAGTTCCCTCCCTGGCAGCATCTCCAAGATAGGGCTGAGAGAGATTCCTGCCTGAAACCATGGAGAAGCCTCTGCCAGTCTGGGTAGACAATACTTAGCTAGATGGACCTATGGCTTGACTCAGTATATGGCACCTTCCTATGTTCCTATGTTCCTATGAGAATGGCACATTCAATAGACTGTTGTATGGAAGACTACTCAGCTCATCACAGCTGTCAAGGTTGCATATGCACAATCTTGGTTAGATACATAAGAACATAAGAACAGCCCTGCTGGATCAGGCCCAAGGCCTATTTAGTCCAGCATCCTGTTTCCCACAGTAGCCCACCAGTTGCCTCCTAGTAACCCACTGGTAAGAGGTGAGGGCAAGCCCTCTCTCTTGCTGTTACTCAAATGCAATTGGTATTTAAAGGCATCTTGCCTCTGAGACTGGAAGTGGCCTATAGCCACCAGACTAGCAGCCATTGATAGACCTGTCCTCCATGAATTTGTCTATAAGAACATGGATGAACTCTAAATATTTTGCAAGTCTGGGAATGGAGGGTTATCTCTCCCAATCTCCCCTACTGCTGAATAATTGATTGGCACTATTCAGATCATCTGGTGGATTTTTAGTTTAGAAAAAAGATGACTGACTGAGGGAAGGAACATATTAGTGGTTTATAAAACTATGCATGGTGTGGAGCAAGAGAGAAGTTTTTCTCCCTCTCCTAGGGTCTTCCCATATGGCAATAAAGTATGAGATATTGAACTTTGTGCAAGTTCCAAGCACAATCTTACTCCCTATACACATGCTGTTGCAGGCTTCCCCGCTACTTTCTACCTTGATCTTGTCCTCTGTACTCATGCCAAGCAGGGACCTTACACAATTTTTTGCAGTTTCACCTGCTGGCCAGCATTTGCGTTCTGAGAAGAACACACTCTTTCCCCCAGTTGCCACAAAACTGGTAAACAGAAAGGCAGGTTCATCTCAGGATATCAGGCCTGACTGGAAGACAGTGAGGTGATTTTCACGATTGGCAAAAGTGGGCTAAGGGAGCCTAGCCTGCTTTTTGCCGATCGTGTGCTGCAACGGAAGCCACGCGGCTCCCGGCAGCAAACCTCGGTAATTCCCCCCTTAGCCGAGGTTAACAGAGCGAGCGCTCGGTTAACCTCAGTGTTTTGCTCGTGTGCCACTACAGCACATGGCAACACATGAATAGACCCCTGACTGGGAGGCTGCAAGCAGCCTCCCAAGCTCGGGGGTCTCTCCAGGATGCCCTGCGTGATTGCGAGGGGCATCCTGGATCTTCCGGGGCCCACGTGGCCCCTGATCCCCACATCCTGCACTGGCTTTGTGATGGAGCCAGGAGTCATGTGGGTGGCCAATCCGGCCACCCAGGGCTCTGTGGGAGATTGTCTGCAGGGTTTGCAAGCTAAGCCTGATCACGAGATTCACCTCAATGTGACAAAAAATGAGGTCCTGGCTTGGCAAGTATTACAGAGGGTAAGATTGTCCTAGGAAGCAGCACAGAAGCCTGCAGCAGCATGTGTTGCAGGAGGTGGGGGGTAATCACTATACAGCACTAGGAATCATGCTGATGCATACTCTCTCCAAAGCTCACCCATACTCCAGAAGGGCTCAATTAAAATAAAGACATGACACCTAGAGTCAGGGGCATGATTCCACTCTAGCAGGGCACTTCTGCAGAGCAGATAAGATCTGAAAAGTACTTGCACTCTAGAGACAATAAGAGGTGCAAAATGAGAGCTTGAGGAGCATATAGCTAGAAGTGTCAAAGGGAATAACAAAGAATTCTTTAAATATATCAGAAGCAGAAAACCTGCCAGGGAGGCGGGTGGACCCTTAGATGATGGTGTGAAAGGGATTGTTAATGATGATAAGGAAACTGCAGAAAAGCTGAATGAGTTCTTTGCATCTGTCTTCACAGCAGAGGATACTGACCATATACCCACTCCAGAACTGAGCTTCTTAGTCTTGGAGGCTGAAAAACTGGGCCAAGTTGTGGTGACAAGAGTGGATGTTTGAAACTGTCTTGAAAAACTAAAAATTAACAAATTGCCAGGGCCAGATGGCATCCACCCAAGAATTCTGAAGGAACTCAAATGTGAAACTGCTCATCTTCAAGCAAAAAATGTCCCTACAATCAGGCTCTATATCAGAGGACGAAGGTAGCTAATGTAACTCCAGTTTTCAAAAAGGGATCCAGGGGGATCCAGGAAATTACAGGCCAGCTAGCTTCACTTCTGTGCCGGTAAATTGATGGAAAGCATACTTAACGGCAAAATTGTTAAACATATAGAAGAACAGGCCTTTTTGAAGGAGAACCAGCATGGCTTCTGCAAGGGCAAGTCTTGTCTCACTAACCTTTTGGAGTTCTTTGAAAGTGCATGTGGATAAAGGTGATCCTGTTGACATAGTATACTTGAACTCCCAAAAAGCTTTTGACAAAGTTCCCCACCAAAGGCTCTTGTGTAAACTTAGCAGTCACAGGATAAGGGGACAGGTTCATGTGTGGATTAGCAACTGTTTGAAGGAAGGTAGGAATAAATGGACACTTCTCTAAGTGGAGGGAAGTAAGAAGTGGAGTCCCACAGGGATCTATACTTGGACCAGTGATCTTTAACTTGCTTGTAAATGATCTAAAAGTTAGGGTAAGCAGCAAAGTGGCAAATCTGCAGATGACACCAAACTATTTAGGGTAGTGAAATTCACAACAGATTGTGAAGAACTCGAAAAGGATCTCTCCAAATTGGTGGAGAGGGTGACAAAATGGCAAATGTGGTTCAATGTTAGCAAGTGTAAAGTGATGCCTATTGGGGGGAAACCTGCAATTTCAAATATATACTGATGGGATCTGAGCTGTCAGTGACTGACCAGGAGAGAGAACTTGGGGCCGTGGTGGACAGCTCATTGAAAGTGTCAACTCAGTGTGCAGCAGCTGTGAAAAAGGCCAATTCCATGCTAGGGATCATTAGGAAGAGGTTTGAAAATAAAAATGCATTTGTATCATGCCTTTATACAAATCTGTGGGGCAGCCACATTTGGAGTATTGCATGCAGTTCTGGTCATCATGTCCTAAGAAGGACTTTGTAGAACTGGAAACAGTGCAGAAGAGGGCAACTGAGTGGATTAGGGGCCTGGAGCACCTTCCTAATGAGGCAAGGTTACAGCATCTGGTGCTTTTTCATTTTGAAAAGAGGTGACAACAGGGAGAAATGGTAGAGGTGTATAAAATTATGCATGGATTAGAGAATGGACAGAGAGAAATTTTTCGCCCTCTCTCACAACACTAGAACCAGGGGTCATCCCATGAAACTAAAGGCTGGGAAATTTAGGACCGACAAAAGGAAGTACTTTTTCACACCATACATAATTTTTCTATGGAATTCTCTGCCATGGGATGTGGTGATGGCCTATTCATGGGGGATAGGTCTATCAATGGCTACTAGTCCGGTGGCTATAGGCCACCTCCAGCCTCAGAGGCAAGATGCCCCTAAATACCAGTTGCAAGGGAGTAATAGCAAGAGAGAGGGTATGCCCTCACCTCTTGCTCATAGACTTCTTAGAGGCATCTGGTGGGCCACTGTGGGAAACAGGCTGGAACAGATGGGCTCTGAGCCTGATCCAGCTAGGCTGTTCTTATGTTCTTATGTTCCTAGTGTGCACCAGCACAGCGGCTAGTGCTGTATACTAACCAGTGTTAGAAGCATCCTCAGTATGGTGGTTTGGATGCCAGCCACTATATATTACACTGAAATTAACAAGTGAAGGAGCTTGGAGTGATAGATTGCCAAATTCTGTATCCATTTTGCAATGGCTTCACAATAATTCAAAATCCGTCCAGAACGCCTTGCCATAATATAAAAGAATAGTGTGGTCAGGCTTAAAAATGCACTGGAGCATCGGATTTCAGATGCAAAGGATTTACGCAGACTAATCTATAGGAGTTTGTTTTTCTTATTAGAATAATAATGATCTGAGAAAAACATGCTGTACAGGTAATATATATTTAAGAGCACCCCTTTCCCAATACAAAGCATAAGACTCTAGGAATCTCCAGGCTCTCCAATTAAAAGGATAACAAAAACCAGAGGGGAGTATCATTAAAATAATTGGAACCCTCAGAAGACATTAATTCGATCATCTTTTAAAATTGACTTCACTTAAAAACTCACACATTCCAAATTGTTCATCATTGCATGTAGCTTTTGCCAAGGACAATGGTGAAAGCTTAATAAGATAAGGAGGGTTTTTTCTATCTGGTTTTCATGTGGAAAGAAATCTTCTGTGCTTTTATGATGAATAATAAATTGTACTGGTGGGAGGCCAAATTCAGACATTTCAAAATATCCAATGAGAGGTTTCTTACATTCAGTCCTCATTATCCTCATTTCTCCTTTTCCCCTTTCAATTGCTCCCAGCACACAATCCAATAGTTACATCCTAGGATCCCCTGCAATATTGACTGAGGATGCTTAATAAGATCATTCTGACTAGAGTGCATCAAATGTTCTTTAGTTTTGATATTTTCTTCCAAAGTAATGCATTTGATGGAACTGAAAAAAGGCTGATTCACATGATTGCTGCAATGCCAGTTTTCCAGGAATCCAAGTATTCCCCTGGTTCACTCACTCCGGTTTCATGATTGTGTGAACCCAGGTTGGCAATGCACCAACTCAACATGAAGCTGAGATCACCAAGTCAACTTTAAATGTAAGACTTCCAATCTCTGCTTTGTGTAAGGTTGGTATGTTGCTAAACTGTCAAGGTGAAAATTCCTAATTTTTACATTGGGGAAAATCCTGACAATCACACATAGTGTGCACTCACCCTATAAATACTCACTGCAACAAACATGCATGCTTTTTTCACTGTTTGGTATGCTTTGGTCCCCTGCCTGCTAATTCTTCTTGGCACAATTTTCTCCCTCTTCCATCTTCTTCCTCTCTCTACCTTCACTATCCACCTGATCCAATTGGCTGAGGCAACCCATGTGATTTTGCCCAGATTCAGATGTAACACAAAACTGGAGGTTGGCAGATCCACAGTTTCAATTTCAACTGCAAATCACATTGCAGACATAAAATCCAACCGTGGTCTGGCAACCTCCAGTTCCAGGAGAGGGTAGACCCTCCATGTTGCTCAGCCCCCGAGGCAGATCCCAGCAAACTCCATGGCCAGACTTGATTGGCCACAATCTCGAAAGGCACATGTCATTTATGCATGGCCAGCTCCAGTTTCACCAGCCAGCTTCCTCGGGCTGATGACAGCTTAATCCCTTCCTCACTGTAGCCCCAGCTACAGTGTCTTAATACATTTGCAGCAGAACAGGAGACCATGGGGCTAATACTTGGCAGCAGAGGAGCACATCCTAAGTGGGGGGTGACTGTTTGTGGTCACGAGTGGGGGGCGCCATTGTATTGCAAGCTCCATGCATTCTGAGGCATGGCATGTGAGTGGTGTCAGGTTGGATACCTGCGTTAGGGCCGCTTGTCATCCCCCTTCCACGGCTGCCAAATAACTCATTTCCCCCTCCCTCCACACCCTCTGCTCTGAGCACCTAGGGACTCATGGCCCACATGCATCCAGACTGAGCAAAAGCAAGCCTCCCATGCACTATCTATCCCCAGCGCAGCCCATGCTGTACAGGCCAAGTCTTGGTGTGGAGTGGGGGATCCCTTCACCCTCCCATCCCCACCCAAAACCACCCGTTGCCCTCCCTGCCACCACCGAGGGGGATCACAGTACATTTCCTGCCCCATCCAAACCTGCAAACTGCTTGCCGCCCTCCCTACCACTTGCAAGGGGGATCCTATGTCCTTACCTTCTCCATCCAACCCACACAAATTGCCCGTCTCCATCCCTGCCACCACCAAGGGGGATTCCATTGCATCGGCTTTCCCATCCAAACCCCCCCACCCAAGCTACACATCACCCTCTCTGCCACTGGCTAGGTGTGAGCGGGGAGCTCTGCACTAGCATTTTGTAATAAACACAGCACCTCTATTTTGATTAGAAGGGCATTTCTGGGTGCATGATGGGGGTGACCATCCACTCCTGCCGGCTGGTGTGGGCAGGTAGGGCCCCTGCATCAGCAGCTGGGGCTGGTAGAGTGGCTGCTGGGGGGGCAAAGTGTGGTGGCTGGTTGCCGAACCATCCCATGGAGATCACCATACGCTCGAGGTAGCCCTTGTAGTGCTTGGGCTGCCCCTTGGCAGCCTCATTAGAACACTCCAGGGCACCCACAGCCTCCCTCATGGTCTTCTAGTGGGCACCCTCCATTGTATGCATGCACAGTCTGGGTCTGTGGCCTGATCTGTGACCTCCTTGAAGGCCCGATCTGTTGCCTGTCCTCCTCATGCCTTTCCCCCTCTTTCAGGTCTAGCTCACGCAGCACATCACAGGTGGACTGGGAGCTCTCTGCGACTGGCAATTGGGGCAGGTGTATGAGATGGGCCATCTGCCGCATGCATGCTCATGCAGGACTGGGCATGTGTGGGTGGAGCTAGACAAACAGTCCTTACATAGTGGCCTAGGGCTAGGTGCAGGGACATTGGCCTCATGCCCTTGAATCCCAGTTTAGAGTATCTACTGCAAAAATTCCCCAGTAGTGCAGTGGAGTGCATCAAACAATGGGGCAGCTGAAGGGGAATAGATACAGCCAAGGATAACTGGGATGGGCATCGATGACAGATTCCTCTAGTGTTCATAGGGAGAAAGCAGGTGGGGGCACAAGAATGGCCAAGGGAAGGCCCCCTGGCTCCACATCTGAGCCCTATTCTTGGAGCAGGACAAGGATCCTCATGCCTAATAACCCTCTCATCCACGTATCCCCACTGGTTCTGAAGTTAATGAGCATCCTTCTAGACAATTGCCAGGCTCATGCATGCGGAGGACAATAGGTGCAACCCATACCCATCATGGCTTCTACACAAATGCAGGGATACACTCCCTTGTAGAGTTAGTCCATGAGGGGAGGGGCATGTGTGTTGGAATTAAACTGCGCACCCCCATGGTGGCAGCCCATTGGCATTCAGCCACCTCACGTTGGCCAGGTAGCCCTTTCACAGCAGGGAACTGTATAGGGAAATGTACAGCAGGCCACAGCATGGGTAACCTCTCGTCTGGGCTTTTAAGAGCAGCGTAGTCTCTTTTTAAAAAGCTTCTTGAGAAGTAAGATCTCACTGTGGATGCCTTGGCACCCCATGCCCACCACCTCCCATGTGCACAGACCCCTGGCAACAGTGACAGCTGTTGATACACACTGGTGCAGCAGGTAGTACATTTCCTATGCTAGGCTGTCTTTGTTGGGTGTGGGCAGGAAATGGCAAGGGCTGTTCTGTGAGGGGCATAACTATGTTATGTACAAAAACACTAGGCAACTGCTGTGGAGCACTGCTATCTATTTTAGGAGGCTCTGCTGGTGCCGTTTATGCCCATGTTTTTCCATAGGTGGACACCGGTTTGGCTGGGGTGGCGAGACATGCACGGCCACAGGTGGGAGTGCCTCAGCACTGTCCACTGTCCCTGTCCTTCTCCCCAGTGTTGGAGAGTCCCCCTGTCCCCCTTAGCAGAGGCAGAAAAATGGGAGTAGCCAAGAAGTTTGTTTCTCTTTTAAATTTCAGGATGTGTCACTGTTGCCAGGCAGAATAGGGGAGAGAGGGGAGGGTGGTGGTGGCATGGCATTGTGGCTGAGAGATAGGCAGTAAGTGCTGTAGCATGCACAGAGCAGCCATTTCCCTGGGTGGGTCTGCACCACTGCCCCTATGATTGTGGTTTGAAAATTGGCATGAAACTGCAGTTATGGCACCATCTAGGGTTGGACACAACTCCCCAGTGGCCAAACTGGACGTCTCGGTGGTGAACCTTCGTGCAAACCAAAGGTTCAAACTGGAGTTTGGTAAGGCAAACCAGAGCTTGCTTTTGGCGTGGAACTGCAGTTTCACAAATTTGGACATATTGGAGTTCCAACCTGTGCCCGGTTTAACTCTGGTTTCATGTTACGTCTGAATCCAGCCTTTGTCTACAAGTGTCAGATGTAGTGTTTAGTGATTCCATTGAGAAAAATCATGTGGATCTCCACAGCCAAAAGGACTTAGTGGCAGTATGAGAAAAGGAGGACAGGGAGGGCAAAGAGGGAGGAGGAAAATGGTGCTGAGAAAAACAACCTCCAAACCATGTCAAATTTATTCACAAGTGTGGATAGTTGCCAGAAATGCTGACCAGGGGATGTTTTTCTTCGCTCATGAAAACATACAAAAATAAGGTTAAGTGGCTTTAGCCCAGTCCTAGCTGTTTCATTTTGGAGACAACAGCCCTTAGAATAGGCATGCATTGCCTTGATGCTACAGCTAGTCATGTTGCTGAATTTAGAACAATGGACTAAGACCCCTCCCTGTTTAGACTAGGGGTGTGCAGAACATTCTGAGTTTGGAACGCTCTCACTTAAAATTTTAGGGCTGTTGTGAGTGTTCTGTTTCAAAATGGGACACCCTTCAAATGAAGGGCTCATTCCATCAGAGCAACCGGCTTGACCAGCATTCCATTTCGGAACTGAACACTTGCAATGGCCTGTTTCATGAGAGAAAGTTCTGAACTCAGAACATTCTGCACATCCTAGTTTAGATATAATGAGCTTTTTATGATCCAAATGAAATCCTTTTGAATTTTAGCTAGGTTTGTAAATAAATTTGGACCATGCCAAACTGGCTCTGCCCCAATGTCTTTCCCCAAAATATACGTTTCAGCAGCAGTTACAGCTGGCACAAATTTCACAAAGTCTGTTCAGAGTGAGGGAGATGTTTCTTGCCATCACTCTGAATATTCCAGCACATTGACCCCTGTTTAAAGCTTCTTCAAAAATCACAGTTAGGAGAATACTTCTGTAGAGTGTGAGTCTGTGTATGAAAATTCCTCCCTTTTTAGTCTCAGTCTTAGTTTCAATAAGTCTAACAGAATTTCTCTCCATTAAAAGCTTACTCATTAAGAGCATTAAGAGCATGCTCTCTTAAAAGTGTAGTCATCCTTCCTTATTTGTTTTAGTCCGTTTTGTTTTTCACTGAGTTTGGGTTATTGAAAATAAACTTTAAAAGATGAATGGAATTACTGGAGGGATTCCTCACATCTCTACCTGGCACCCAGAGAAAACATAATTGCAGGTTGTTAGTGAAGCTCTGCTATGGGTATCATTAGTCTTGTGCTAGCACTGAAGATTATGTTGAGACTTCAGAGCTTGTGAAGAAACTTTCCATGCAGACGGCAAAGTTGATAAAACCTGGGATTGAAGTTGTCACTGAATTTCTCTTGAAATGAAATTTCAAGGTATGTTTAGAGGCCACCGCCAAAGAGATACATCTACAGAATTTCACAGGGAAGCAGAAATGTCTTAGGGGTTTCCACAAACCCCTATAGAGGGGGCAAATAATTCCCTGCTGGAGAATGCAAAACCAGGCAGCCAGATACATTTGAGTCCATTTTCCATGTTTACATTCCTTAATAGGAAAATAAAATTAGACTGTTGATTCATCTGCTCCAATAGCCTGCTTTACAGAAATGATCAATACCCATTTATCTCAGGTGAGACCCACTCATCCCAAATTGCATAACTGCAATTGATTCCATTGAGAAGAAATGGATTGCCTTGTTGAACTCTTGAAGCATCCATTAAGGCTCAGAAGCAGGTGATTACTGTCTTATTAATTGGACTAACCTAGAAATCATCCTTTTGTGGTCCAGCTGCTGTTTGAAGCTGGAGTCTTAGGAACATGGAGGTCCCTTGACATACACCTCCACAGAGCCTCCTAAGAGCTGAATCCTAATGGTGTCATGATGATCTCTCCTGCCTACACATTATATTCATCAAGGCATTGGGCCTGATCCAGCAGGGCTGTTCTTATGTAAGGGGAAAGTAGCCACATGAAAGGTTCTAGGGCTATTCACACTCTACATTCTACATGCATGCAGGTGTCTGTACACATGTATAATTTTTGTGTCAATGACTGCACTTGCATTTATTTTACAGGTGAACCTGAGTAGTGTGTGAATAGCTGCACATAAGTTAGGGGTGTGCATAAAACTGGCTGGCTCGGTTTGGTTCGAG
Organism: Hemicordylus capensis; assembly: GCF_027244095.1. Classification (NCBI taxonomy): domain Eukaryota; kingdom Metazoa; phylum Chordata; class Lepidosauria; order Squamata; family Cordylidae; genus Hemicordylus; species Hemicordylus capensis. The sequence goes on from NC_069661.1 coordinate 249,272,326, forward strand.
TCTGAACTGGACCCAAATCAGACTGGGCCAGTTCAGTCTGCCACTCCCTCGAACCCCGCTCCCCCTCCCACCATGGGTTCGGTTCGGTACGTGGGGGATTTGCAAGCTTCCTTGGTTCAATTTTTTTAAAAATTGTACTTATCCCCTCTGGGGTGCTTCCCCAAGGCGCTCTCTCTCTCTCTCTCTCTCTCTCTGTGTGTGTGTGTGTGTGTGTAGGGTCTCCGGAGGTTCCCTCTCCCATGCGGACCTCCAGTATGGCTCAAATCTCCCTGTTCAGGTGGTCTTCGGCCCATTCTGGGCCTCACCCCCAATGTGGTAGCCATTTTGGAGGCCACCGCACATGCCCAATGGGCCTCTGGGTGGCCTGGGCTGAAGACTGTCCAGACAGGGCTATCTGAACCATAATGGAGGGCTGCGGAGGGGGAACCTCTGGAGACCCCCTGCAGCCTAGGAGAAGCTCCCCAGAAGGGTAAGTACTTTAAAAAAATTCAACCAAAGAAGCTCACAACCCCCCTCCCGCAAACAGCTGGGGGTTCATTCCAATGTCAAGCTTAACTGGGGTGGGCCTTTGCTCAACACAGAGCCACCAAACTGAACCAGTTCCATGTTGAACGTGTTTGATATTAAACTGGTTTGCACATCCCTAACATAGGTGTAGATCAAAAAAATTTGTGTACACTGCACCCAGAGTGTACATGTGTAACATGTGTGACTTAAATCAGAAATTAAACGTGTGGTTTTTTTTTTTAAAAAACTAATTGTTTAAACTAACTAAATGGTTTTGAACTGGTGCCAGATTCCGTTTTACCGGTAGAGTTCCAAGCCAGCTCGGTTCAAACCGGGCCCAATTCGGTTTGAACTCGGACTGGCTGAGGCCAGTCTGGTTCAGCTCTGAACCTGTCAAGCTGAGCCAACTTGAACTGAGCCAGCTCACACACCCTAGCCAGTGTGACCAACTAGGCTGTCATAACGGTAGAGGGGGCGGGAGGGAAGTAATTACGGGTACTTACAAGTGCAGCTGGCAGTGGCCATGGAGGAGGCGGCTGTGGCGAAGTGTTTGTGGGGGTCGGCAGCGGATCTCCCGGAGTAGATAGGTTGACGGTAGCATGATCCAGGCCTTCCTCGGCCCAGTTTGGGTCTCTGTGCATGCACAGAGGCCATTTGAATGACCACAGAATTTGGGTGGTCACGCAAATGGCCTCTGAGCTTGCCCAGAAGTCACTAAATGGCCTCCATACATGTGCAGTGGTCCGTCTGGGCCAAGGAAGGCCTGAACCTACTCTGGGGGAAGCTGGCGGGGTGCGGGTGAGCCACCGGCCACCTGCAGCAGCCACCACTGCCACAGCCACCCGCGACAGCACTAGTACCTGTTTACTGCTCTCCCACTCCCTCCAGGCTGAGGGCAGACCCCTGCCTCTTACTGTTAAAGGGGAATCCTCACCAGATTCCCCTTTACCAGTAGAGCTACAAGCCGGTCAAACTATGTGCATGCCACGTGTGTGCTGATGCAGTCACGCAAGACCTTTTGAACAGTGAGCGCTGCGCCCGGAAGAGTGGTGGGGCAGGTAAGGTTCTGCTGACTGCTTTTTAAAGGAACTGACCCCCACCCCTCCTGTGGCTGCCCAAGCCATTTGTGCACATCCCTTGTTGGGAGGATGCTACACTTTTTGGACAGCTGGCATCCTCCAAGCCCAGTTGCTTTGCCTAACAGTGGGGTAGGCAGTTTTCATTAGGAGATCGCCATCCTTAGGAAGGTGGAGTTGCCTGCACTCTAATTACATGTTTTAATTGCTACCATTGCAGATAGCTGTCAGTTCATTTAATAAAGTGTGGCCCTCGTTTATCCCATTCATGTGTGTCCTGCCTTCGCTGGGGGTTTGGGGCAATCCATCTGAGTGCCCCACTCATATGGGCTGCTACTGTAAGTAATGTCAATTCATAATCAATTAATTCTAGAAGTATTGTTAATTAACAGGGGAATAGTTCTGTAGGTATCTGTCACTTCTGTACATATAGATAGTGACCACTTACCACAGTATGCATCTAACTACTTGGCAAGCTAAACGTCTCGATTATCCTTCAAACTGGTGAAGAGGATTGGATCACAATTCTGTACCGTTCTGATAGGCAAAGCACTTGAACATTTCCCTTCATAAGAACCCTGTGGGTAGGTACAGCTTCTAATGCCACGGGGCGGCAGGGCTGTGAAAAGACACACCTTCTAACACTTCCTCTTTTGCACATTTATTACAGGCACAAGCAACCTGCCATCTGTTTCTTTAGGGGCAAACACCAGTGAAAAGGTCTTCATACTCAGCTTGGGCATCTGTCTGGCTCCAGTTAGAAACACTGCCATGGACCCTCCATGGACCTGGGGTCTGACCCAGCAAGGCATGGTCTTACGTTCCTCTTCATCTGGTTCGTCTTCTCTGGAACAGTTTGAACTGTGGGCCAGTGGACAGCTTCTCTGTGCAGCAGGGTCGCTTTCTCTTCTGTTTTCATTTTGTTTGTTTCCTTTCATGTAAAACCAAAACTTGTTCCCCGGCAGGTGGTCAGAGTGCTGTCAAGGCAGCTGTCCCTTGTAAGGTTCACAGTAGAAGCGGATTTGATAGGAGACTCCTGGGGATGAAGCCAATAGCAGTGAGAAGAGGCAGCCAAAGGTCACGCTGGCCAATCGGAGAGCATTGGTAGGTAAGAAAACACACAGAGGACTTGGAACAGCCCACTCCATCCACCAGGCCCTCTCTTCCTGAGCCAGTCATCACATAAGCCTCTCCATTGACAGTTGCTATTGACAAGACAGGCCACAAGAGATGAGAAGTTGGGGTCAAAGGCTGCCCGGTGGGGAGAGGAAACTCTGTCATTAAAAAGGGCGGTGATCACACCAAGAGGTAGTAAGGGCAGCTGTTGCAACAGAGCTGCTTAAGTACATTTCAGCATAGCCTATTTTGTTCCTAAGAAATCTAATATCCTTTGGGTCAGCGCAGGCCAACTGTTAGATATAAAGAATTCATGGCACCAGCAATCCCCAGAAGAACCAATTTCATCTCTTCATGTTTCCAAGAAGTCACGGTGCCGATCTCTTAGTGGCTGCAGCACGTAACGAGATATGTCTTCTCTCTTAATGCCAACGTGTAAAAATTGCATTGCAATGAGGAAGCAACTTGTGGTGAAGACGCTGAATAATGAGCACGGGGTTCTGCCAGGGTAGGGTTGCTTGTGGCCGTGAGGAGTGCAAAACATTATAAAATGAGCTGCTGTACTTTGTGGAAGATATAGATAGTCTGAAGGAATGTCAAGGGTAGAAAATGGCACTGTTGGGCCTTCATGCTGGCTACGGGTGGGCCCGAGTACTCACCCAGTCGGGGGCCAAGATAACGGAGGCAAGACATCCCCCAAGTACAGGCAAAGTCAGCTGGGACCCTACACAGTTGACAGGAAGAGCCAGGACACACGGGAACCCACAGACCGAGGATGGGCCAGCATGGCCCAACAGGTTGACTCCTGGTGGCCAAGAGGAGAAGGCAGGGCCACAACAGCTGGCAAGACAGGCAACAGCTGAAGGAGGGAGGATGCAGGCAGCTAAGTGGGAGAGGGCGGAGTCAGGAGAGAGTGGTTGGGATTGCCCTGATTGCAGGGCTTTATTTAAGGCTTGGATGGTCAGGGAGGAGGAGGGCTGGAAAGATGGGAGTGAATTGGACCTGGAGTCTCTCGGTGAGGAGCAGTCTTATCCCTCTCCCTGACAGCTGGTAGAGGAAAAGGGTGGCAATTAACCCCACCCCCAGCACTTCTGAGGCCAGTTCCACAGCCCAAGAACAGGATCAGAAGAAGGGAGGTGGTTGGATACTGTGATCCCAAGCCAGTGCATGACAGGCCCCCGAACCAAATTAAAGGGGATACTCTGCTCAGCCATATCCTGCTGGATCTCCCTATCTCATACAACACTCCGCTGTTGCTGACCACTCAAGATCTGCACATGCTCGGACACCATTTCCCTCCCAACACCACTCACAGGCTTGTGGGAACTGTTCCCAAGCAAGATGCAGCCGGGCAGTGTGGCTTTTCAAAACAGACAGCCGGCTACTTAATAGGAACACTGCTGCCCTGGGGAGATGGGGGAGCAACAGAGGGGCAGGTAAGACCTGCCTTCCTCCTGTCAGAGTGACCACAAAGTGTGGACGAAACATCTTGTGCACATTCATATTAGACTTCCTGTCTGTCTGTTTTTTAAAAGACTTCTGATTGGACCTTTTTACGACACCTTTTTGACCAATGATGATCTTGCATTACTGTGTAATCACCTATTTGGGACTTCAGTCCTTCATTTGCATCTCTTGAGGGAATGTATGTATGCATGTATTGTATGTTTTTTAGCTTTTGTAAACTGCCTTGGGATTGTTTTTAATGAAAGGCGGTATATAAATTTAACAATAAATAAAAAGCAACTCTGTCCATGTGCCCATGATGTATTCAGTATCGTGGAGGTATTCAAGGAACGACTTCCTCTCCAAGAATGGAGAGATTCAAGCTGGGCCCTTTGAAATGGCTGTGAAAGGAAACAGGATTTTCCTGCCCTTTGCAACAGAAAAGAAAAAGCTTTATTTTTATTTTTATTTATTTATTTAATACATTCATATACTGCCCCAAACCAAAGTCTCGGGGCGGTTCACAATTATAAAACAACAATTTTTAAAAAATCAATTAAAACTCCAAAAAGCTGCTTAAAATGACAACAGTTTACAATATTTAAAATTACAAAAGCTAAAAGGCCTGGTTAAAAAGATGAGTCTTTGAAGATCTAGAGATGGGGAGAGTCTTATGTCAACAGGAAGTGCATTCCAAAGTCTCAGAGCGACAACTGAGAAGGCCTGTCCCTGAGTGGCCGCCAAATGACTTGAAGGTAGCCACAGACGGGCCTCCTCTGATGAATGCAGTGGATGATGGGGATCGTGCAGAAGAAGACGCTCTCTTAAATACCGTGGGCCTAAGCTGTTTGGGGTTTTATAGGTTATAACCAGCACTTTGTATTTTGCCTGGAAACCTATTGACAGCCAGTGTAACTCCTGTAATATACAAGTAATATGGTCTCTTTGAGATGCAATGTGTGAGATTTTAGAAGCACACTAGTCCTATTCACATGTTATCTTAAATGCATGTACTATCTAGCCCTATAAAGATATTACATTGTATGTGTAAACCCATATCTGTACACATGTACATGTATTTTGTGTGGATGAGTGCACATACCTTCATTTAAAACGTGGATCGAGATACAGGCCCTCTGAAATGCAGGGTATGGATACAAAGCATACTACTATACATGTGTTGAATGCAATTGCTAACATACAGAGCAAGGATGTTGCAGTGCAGTGAGAGAGCAGCTTACATCAGCTCCCTGCTGAGCAAAGAGACACCTTTTAAAGTGGTGGTTCTCTTATATTTAGCACGGGGAAAACAACTGGCCCTATCCATTCCCAGCACAGCATCCCTCTGGTGGCTGTTGCTGGTGTCTATCTTGGGTTTCTTTTTCGATTGTGAGCCCTTTGGGGACAGGCAACCATCTTATTTATTTATTATTATTTTCCTGTGTAATTCACTTCGGGAACTTTGGTGGAAGAGCGGTATATAAATATTCATATTTATTTTTTTATTTTATAAATGAACTTCCCAAATAATGCCAACGGTGCAGTGTGGAAGCAGCAATTTTTAACTATCTCCCCTTTCTTAGGAATCCTTCTGTGCCACCCAAAAATATATATACCTGAGGATTGTGCAGCCCTCAGGGACATATTTTTGGTCTCACAGAAGGCTTCCTAAGGAACAGGAGGATGTAAACAACTTTCACTTCCCCAGTGCAGTTAGTGGGGAAGTTCTCTTAGGCTGCTCTTTACTACACTGGTGCATCCCTGCTCTGTATGTCAGCCAACGTGTACAGATGAGTACATGCACACACCACCTGACATGCCCCACATAGCTTTCCCTGCAGCCCCAGTAGCAGCAGAGGGAGGAGAGTACTATTTTTACTGCTCTTTCCTCTCTCAAGGTGGAGTTTTTACTTCTAGGAACTAGAGTGCAGTTAAGCCAATCTGGTTGCATCTCCATAGGGCTACTTCCATGTTTGTAGGCTTGCAGAGAATGTCCACCATTTTACATACTGTATATTATGCATGTGTAGAACATAACTAGTGAATACTAGTACACAGTATTCACTACTGTGGGCAGTGTCTTTCAGGTAGGAAAAGCAAAGGTCATTGCAGGACTCAATCTGGCTTCTCTGATCTTCCATGTCTGCAGCTGACACAAAGCAATATTCTGGCTTATGGAAATAACAACGGGTTCAATTTATTAAAGGAAAGTAGCCTCAGCAGTGTCTACATCGCGGTAATGCTGTTGTAATGCATGCAGATCTTTCCAGCAGAGGCTCCAGTGGAATTCCACACCAATTCAGTCACCAGCACCAAAAATGGGAATGTTTTCATTTTCCTGCAGAAAACAGGGAGTCACATCTTGCTTGCTAAATTGAAAGTAATGAAAAACATCAGACAGCATTGAGATTGCTAAAATTGAAATACATTGCAGAGATGGAACTTAAAAACAAAGATTCCATTCTTGCTGGGTTTAAATATGAAAAAGAAAAGAAAACCATGACAGACAACCCTGCACTGTTTTAGTTTTCTTATGGCCCTGGGCATGAGGGGCTGTATGCCACAACTGCAAATTCTTGACCAAGGCAACACCAAATCTATAAGAAGGGAATCCTCAATGTGATTCACTGGGAGATGTGGTAGCAAGGACTGTAGTGCACTTGTTTGAGGGCTGGGTTATGGCCAGGGTGTCCGTGGTTAAGATCCTGACTCAGCAATGAAGCATCCTGCATGACCATGGGCCAGTCACTAGGTTCGTTCACATGAGCATTAACCAGGTAGTTCATTCACATGAACATTAACCAGCATCCTTCCCCATTTTTGGAGCTGTGTGTGCTCCTAATTCTTTTCTCATCTGCAAAGGAAAAGCAAGGCAAGAGATGCCAACAGTGATGGTCAGCTAGCCTCCTGCTGGATAGGTGGGCTTCAACCTACTCATTAGCTGAACTTAGCTGCTGAATGAAGTAGGACCCTGAGTCTCACTGTGCAGGCATGGCAGCCTCCAAAATGGCCGACATGCCAGGGAATAGGCCCGGAAAGATGCCCAAACCGGGCTATTTTTAATAGAAGGAAGGCCAGCAGGGGGAGGGTGAACCTCCATGGATCCCCCCACCACCACCTTGGAAAAGTCCCCTGGAGGGGGTAAGTTTAAAAAATTGTTTTTTAAATGTTCGTCAGAACCTGCCCCCACCCCCAACTGAACTGAACCAGGGTTTGAAGGGGGCCCAAACCAAAGTGACCCGGTGTGATTCGAGTCCCGCTTTGGTCAGGCCAGGTGGTTTTGTGCACATCCCTAGTTCCCCTCCTCCTTTTATTAATACTAATATTATATTGTTGTGGACTCTGCATCAGTACCTCTCCCTGGCAGTTATTCTGGTTTATCCAGAAAAAACTTGGTAAAATACAGGAATTTTAAAACTCTAACATAAATCAAAGTGAGTTGAAATTTGGAAGCGAATGTCTGGTGTGTGTGTGTGTGTGTGTGTGTGTGTGTGTGCGTTCGTGTGTGCGGGGGGTGCTTCCAAAGATCTTCCATGAACTTCGGTGTCAATCTGGCTGATGTGTGAACGCACATACTCTGTTCTGGCAGAGATTTGTGGTAACAGCTCTGTGTGTAAACTCTCCAGAATTGGTCTAGACCGAGGTATCTCCAAGAATGGTGTCTACATGGAGCAGAGCTTTATTGGTAGTGGCAACATCTATATATATAATACACTAGGGTCATACGTGGCAACCCCTGTCCCTGCTGCAGTCGTGACCAATGAAAATGTGGGGGCGGGGCTTGCACGTACAACCTTCATCTGAGGTGGGAATAGCAGCGGAGACGGTGACAACAGGGTGTGGCGCTGGCAGCGGAGAGGACTGCAAAAGTTCTTTCCATAGGACCACATTTTGGGAGTCTCTGAGAGAGCCCCGAAATGGGCCATAAATGGCCCAACCTGTCATTTGGGTGGCAAGCGGGTCCACAGAAGGAGCTTTTGCCACCGTTTCCACTGCCAGTGCCCCATCATTGCCCATCTTCTCTGTCACCATAGGGCAGCTTAAGGCAGGGGGGAGGTGGAGCGGCGGGCCAAATGGGGCCAAGAAAGAGGTTTCGCCAACTCTGTGAGGTGGCACAAAGAGTCGGATCGGTGGTGCAAGGGGGAGAGACAGGGAGAACTAGCGCACAGATGCTCTGTGCCGGGCCAGCTAGTATGTTTAGATTTCCTTTTCTAGCAAAGCACTGACAAGCCAGATCCAGTGAGTACATTCTAGTAGGAAGCAAGTAGATACCCTTCCTAAGGGTCATTTTCCACCAATGCTGGCAAGCCATGCTCTGAATATCATGGTTGGGCAAGATGGTTAGACGGGTGGTGGCCTCTCAGCTCCAGGCAGTTTTGGGTGCTGCAGATTATCTAGACCAATTTCAAACTGGCTTTCATGTGGGCTATGGGGTTGAGACTGCCTTGGTCGGCCTGATGAATGATCTCCAACTGGCTATCGACAGAGGGAGTGTGACTCTGCTGATCCTTTTGGATCTCTTGGCGGCTTTCGATACCATCGACCATGGTATCCTCCTGGATTACCTGAAGGAGCTGGGATTGGGTGGCACTGTTTTACAGTGGTTTCACTCCTACCTCTCTGGCAGATTCCAGATGGTGTTGCTTGGAGACTGTTGTTCTGCTAGGCTCCATACTGTCTCCAATGCTCTTTAACATCTACATGAAACCGCTGCGAGAGATCATCCAGAGATTTGGTGCTATCAATATTCTGATGGCACCCAGATCGACTTCTCCATGTCAGCATCATCAGGAAATGGCATATCTTCCCTAAATGCCTGCCTGGAGGCAATACTGGGCTGGATGAGGGATAACAAACTGAAGCTGAATCCAAATAAGATGGAGGTACTGACTGTGGGGCGGCGGGGTGGGTGGGGAGGACCCAAGAGATGGTTTAGATCTGCCTGTTCTGGATGGGGTTACACTTCCCCTGAAAGATCAAGTACATAGCTTGGGAGAGCCCCTGGACCCCAAGCTCTCCCTAGTTTCTCAGGTTGAGGCAGTGGCCAGGAGCGCTTTTTATCAGTTTTGGCTAATACATCAGTGATGTCCGTTTCTAGAGGTGAATGGCCTTAAAACAGTGGTGCATATGCTGATAACCTCCAGGCTTGACTACTGTAATATGCTACTGTAATATGCTCTATGTGGGGCTGCCTTTGTACATAGTCTGGAAACTACAATTGGTACAGAATGCGGCAGCCAGATTGGTCTCTGGGACAACACGATGGGACCACATAACACTGGTTTTAAAAGAACTGCACTGGCTGCTGCTATGTTTCCTGGTAAAATATAAAGTGCTGGTTATTGCCTATAAAGCCCTTAGTGGCTTGCGACCAGGTTATTTTAGAGAGCACCTCCTTTGACATGAACCCTGCTGCCTTTTACAATCTTCTGGAGAGGTCCAGTTATGGTTGCCACCAGCTCGGTGGCGACCCAGGACCAGGCTTTCTCTGTGGCTGCCCCAGGGCTTTGGAATATGCTCCCTGCTGAAATAAGAGCATCTCCTTCTCTCTTTGTTTTCAGGAAGAACCTCAAGACTTTCCTGTTTTTGCAGGCTTTTAATCAGAATTAATTTTAATAATTTTAAAAACTTGTTTTAATAACTATTGTTATTGTCATGTATTTTAATTTGTGATTTATAAATATTTTAAATTTTGTACACCGCCTAGAGATATACATATCAGGCGGTATAAAAATATGATAGATGAATGAATGAACATCCATAGAGAAATAAACATGGTGGTAGCTGTAGAGAAGGAGGAAAGTGCATAAGTGAGATAGTAGAAATCAGAGTAGGTCAGAAACTATGAAGCGGAATGGCCCCAGGTGACCATCGACCACAGCCTAGAGAGTTAAACCTGGAGTGGGTTAGTGTGTGCAAGAAAAAACACACCTTTGTTTTCAATGGTTGACATTCAGACATGAAGTACCACTGCTCTGGGAGATTTGCTGGTGCTTTATGGGTTCAACTAATACTGTACCACCAGTGGTGTGGGAAAGGAAAGGAATTTCAATGACCTCCCCTTCCTCTGGAAGTGCTTCATGCCATGCAAAAATATGTCCCCGAAGGTTGTGCAGAGTGCTTCTAGGGGAAGGGGTCCCTTGAAATCCCCCCAGTTGCTCTGGTGGTGCATTAGTCAGAACTCAGCTGCAGTGTCTGTGCATCTCATGTGGTACCACTCTTTCATTAGTCTGGATGTTGCCCATTAGTTAAGTTCTCATCCTTTAAAAAAATGAGTCATTTTTCATTGAATTTTTCCTGCATTTGATATGTTTTGTTACTAATCTCCTTTCAGTGGGTGGGTGTTCCATTGAAATCAACTGAAAGCACACAAATTGATTTTCATTGGTATTTAATTCATAAGGATTTTATATTCCTTTTCAATGCAAAAAAAGAAAGCAAACAAACAAATGTAGCTCATTCGTTTCCATTCCCATTCATTTTGAAACAAACACACATCTAACCTGGGGAGTACTAGTTAGAAACCCTTGCTCACCTGGAGTATCTCGCAACCTAATCTATCCTACAAGACTGTTTTGTTGCTAAAACTGAGAAAACCTTTTATATACAGCCCTGAGCGGCTGCAAGTAAATGTGAAGTAGAAGGGATTTTACTTCTGCCATTTGCATCTGCTTTGGGTTTTTGGATTGGCACTTTAATGTCACATTTGGGGGGGAAAACATCTTGAATTAATATTCAGCATTAGCTAAACCCTTTGGATTTCCTGACACAATTTGCATTTGCTCACAGTAGCACAGGCCCCAAGAGAGCAAGCACCAAAGATATCAACAGCAAAACAAACACTTTGATGTGTTAAAAAAGGGAATGGGGGGTCTCCTTTCACCTTTACTGTAACATAAGCAAGGAAACAAGATCCATTCTCTATTTCATTACTAAAGTAACTTCTGCTACTGCTGTCAAATGAGCATTTAAATTGGAGGATGGCTGGAATCTGATTTTCAAAAACAGAATAACGAGCAATAGCCTAATGGCTATTCCTCTTTTTAAATTTTTTAAAAAAACTTTTAATCTGTGAACTTTTCTCGTACAAAGAAGAAAAGAGAATTCATGTCATCTTCCATCACGTATTATATGGAAAATAATGATATACCAGAATATATCTCTAATAACATCATTAAAACACTCTCAGGGACATATTTTTGGATGCCACAGAAGGATTCTGGGGGAAGGGAAGGTTGTCGAAGTCATTCCCTCCCTGCATCGGTGGCCCTGTAAGTAAGTACTAAGTTTATTGTTGTAACCACACATGAATTAGAATGTAATAAAACAGCACAAAACTTCTTAGCTATTACAACATGCATAAAGAAAACAGATAAAAGACAGGGGAACCCCCCACACACACAACCCCCCCCCCCAAACATAATAGCTAAAACAGCATGCATAAAATAAAATGAGATGGAGGTAAAGTGACGATCCTAAAGACCTAACTCTAGTGGATACAATTTGAGGAAAAGGGCTAGTCCTGGAACTACAAGTTAGTCAGATGTCTAACTAAGACATCTTCGATGTCTAAGATCTCTTTCTAATTTTAAAGGACAATAGAGTAAAAATGGCCATTTGATAACTAACATAACAAAACACATTTGCCAGCAAATAATCAACATATTCTGTTTCAGGACTCATGGATTTATCAGTCATCTGGACTAGCATTTTCCTTCTTATTGTCACATCAAAGGGGCAGTGTATGACATAACGTTGACATGCCGTTCACTTGTCCCTGGCCACATTGATGCCAGTGCTGACTTAGTTGATCACATTTCATGAAGTACCAGCATTTAGTCTGGATCCCAACCACTGGTCATAAATATGCACTATAAAATACACAACTATTTGCGATGATGGCTGTAGGAAAACTCCATGTTCAGAAGCAATATACCACTGAAGATCAGTTCCTGAGTAGTGCAGGGGTGGGCAATTGCTTTCATGTATACTGCTATGGGGCTTCTCAGGGACCTCTGCTTGGTAGGGGTGTGCATGGAACCGGTCCGGCGCTCCTTTTCTGGAGTGCCAAACCAGTTCCATGGACCGGTGTCTGAGCTTGTTCAAAGGCAGGGTGGGGGGATCCCATAAGAGGCAGGAAAGGCACTACCTACTTGCCAGCCCCCTACCAAGGGATGCTGCTGTCCCATGTGCCCACTTTTGGAGAGAGCACCAGTGGGGGATGAGCAGTGGGGCAAGGGCTGGCAGGTAGGCAGCGCCTTCCCTGCCTCTTAAGGAACCCCCTCACCTGCCCTTCTGGGAGTGCACGGAAACAGTTCCATGCACATCCCTACTGCTTGGCCACTGATGGAGGCAGTATGCTGGATTAAATGAACCTTTGATCTGATGCCATCAAGTCGGTGCCAACTCTTAGCAACCACATAAATAGATTCTCTCCAGGGTGATCTGTCTTCAACTTGGCCTTTAGGTCTCTCAGTGGTGCATTCATGGCTGTCATAATAGAGTCCTTGCTGCTGGTAGTTCTCTTCTTCAATTTCCTTCAACTTTTCCCAGCATTAAGGACTTCTCAAGAGAGCTGGGTCTTCGCATACTGTGTCCGAAGTATGATAGTTTGAGCCTGGTCATTTGTGCCTTGAGTGGCAATTGAAGCTTGCAGTGAGTTAAACTCCATTCCCATTGCGATAGGCTCCTCTTACCTAAATCTGAAGGGCTAAGAGAACCAACCAGCCACTATCCCTTCTACCAGGGGCAGGCATTAGGAAGCTCAGGAGTTCCTGGGAGCTCCTGGGAATATCTAACGTAACTCTCCTGACACTTGGGCTACCTTTGGATGCCATGTGGCACTTGAGGCAAACTCAGCTCAGGTTCACCCTCTGTGGTGTCTGAATGATAGGAACTGCAGTTCCTGGACCCAACTGTGGTTCTGATTCTCTCCCCAAACCTGGAAATAAACCCTTGGCTGGCATTAAGTCACACCCACACCAAACTGAGGGTCTGTTGCCTCCAACGTGACAACTGGTTTGTGCAGTTTGCACAAATTGGAGTTAAGTGTGGGAAGCTCCTCCCTCTCTTAAAAGCAATATGCTGCTGCGGCTGTCCTTGCAGTGGAGGAAACCCACACAGCCAGTTCCTCCCCCTTTGCAGTCTCCCATACAGCAAATCTTGGTCATCTGGGAGTACACCGGAGAAATTGAGGCAAACTGCAGGTCCCCGTGGTTTGCCGTTCTGTCTGAAGGTGGCTATGGTCTTGCTCCTCCCTCACTTCCCTTCCAGCTAATACTGCAAGTCTGATTAGCTGGCTGAATGGCAACATGGCCATGCCATTTTTAATGTCTCTCTTTTTGAGTGATGAGGTTCTTTCCCTTTCTATTCATTGATTATTTATTTTTCTACATAAACTTGATTGGAGAACTTCTGTTGAAAAGCGGCATCCATAGTAGTAGCAATTTCTATCCCATTAATTTCTCTTTGCATTCTTACCCCATAAAGCAGCTTCCCTCTTTTCTGCAGCAAAATTCTCCTGAATTCAAAGGTTTTGATGTCTGTAGCAAATAGCTGATTTAAGCCCATCCTTTGTCTCACAGCAAGCCCACATGGGGGGGGGGGGAGGAATGCTGATTCATTCCCTCCATGTTTGCTCAACAAAGGCAGTTCCTTTACTGGTAGAAAATATGCTGCCACCACATCCTAATTACAGAGCTTAACCCTTCCCTGGATTTGGGTGATTGTCCAGGGAGACTCTCATTCTTTACCAATGAAAAAATACAGAAAATCTTCCACATGCAGTCTACACATGAAGAACAAACTTGGTAGTGTGAGTTGTTGAGCAATCAACATTGAGGCATGTTTGCACCAGAGTAAAACCTCTTTTCCTGAGTTAAAAATCCACTCAGAGAAAGGTAAAACAAAAAGAACAACTTTATTCAAAATACTACAGACTGCTTCAGTCTGAGGCTCTCTCAGCTTTAAGTTACAAGGTAAAAAGAAATACTCAGTACTTTATAAGATTACTTCCAAAAATCACTCCAGCTGCTGTTTGGAGTGGCACAATTTAAAATCATGGTAACCCAGTTGCAAGGATAATTCAAAAAGCACCCCCTGCCCCAGGTGCAAGAAACTTTTGCTCTGGCTGGATAAAAGGGCTCAGGCTCATTCCTCTTTGTTACCTTACAGATAAAAACACATTAAACTGATTGTAAGGATTTGCAAAAGCATAAAATCAAAAGAAATCTAATGCAGGCTACCTAACACACGGCTCCCTGGCTAAACCTAACACGCGGTTCCCAAGCCAAAGCCCTTGGTTTACTTTTCCGTTGAACTCATTCCAAACTCCAGGAGATAATTCAAGTTTCCTGCAATCCTCTCCCTCAAGGATCTGCAGATGTTCTTCCATTACAGAAGTCTCCAGGCTGGCTGTTGGCCATGAGGCAGCCAGACTTCATGGCTGGTACTCACGAAGCCTGCTCCCCATCTTCTCTCATCACTCTCCTGGCTCCTTCTGAGACCAAAGACCCCCTTCACTTCCTGCCGCCAGACCCTTGAGGTCCAGTTTACTGTGTGCTGAGTGGCTAATAATCCCTAGAGGTCACTGCCTGGCAGACAGGACAGGGTTCCCTTCCGGTTCACTCTTGAGGGGAGGGGAGGGCTGATCATCACAATGTCAAAATCACTTACTCTGCTGGCGTAACTTTTTGTACAAGCTGCAATATTGTGACGGGCTCCATCTCCCCAAGCCACCATAGTCACTGGCTCCACCTGCCCAAGATGCTGTTTCATGGTCGTAACTTCCAAGGGTCTGGCAAAATGAATCCCTCCTAGAAATGTCAAGTCTGCCCTCTCCTGCTTGACAGATCGTTATCAGTCTGCTTGATAAAATAATTCATTGTAACAAGACTGATGATGATGATGATGATGGTGGTGGTGATGATATTATTGGGGTAGCGGTGGGGATTTTTTGATTGTTAATTGTTTGATTTTTAATAGTTTTAACATTTTAAATTTTAAATTGTTGAAATGTTTGAACCTTTTTATTTGTTGTTTTTATTGTTTTGTTGTAAATCACCCAGAGACTTGTGTTTTGGGTGGTATACAAATATGTTAGATACCAAATAATAATAATTTTTAAAATAGGTCATTAAACCCTCTAGGGGTAGGCAACCTTGGCTCTCCATCTGTTGTTGAACTACAACTGTGGCTGGGGATGATGGGAGTTGTAGTTCTACAACAGCTGGAGAGACAAGGTGGCCTGCTCCTGCTTTAGAGGAAGGTCTTTAGAAGATTCCACACATTGTTCGCTCTCTCTCTCTCTCTCTCTCTCTCTCTCTCTCTCTCTCTCTCTCTCACACACACACACACACACGCACACACACATCAGCTACCTGAATAGAACAGGAAAAGCCAAATCTGAATTGATCAGCATCCATTTCAGATTCATCAGTGGTATGCCCAGCTTTCTGTGTGGTGTGACAGGCATGATCAAACACTTTGAAACCGAGG
Source organism: Hemicordylus capensis (assembly GCF_027244095.1). NCBI lineage: Eukaryota > Metazoa > Chordata > Lepidosauria > Squamata > Cordylidae > Hemicordylus > Hemicordylus capensis. Next base: position 249,287,967 of record NC_069661.1, read on the forward strand.
AAAACAATCCTTAGAAAAACCGTGTTCCATCACATAAGAGGGACATGTTGTTGGAACGCAACAGGAAGCCAGCCTATGTAGACTGCTGCTCTTGAATGTGACGGATTGATTTCTGATCTGGACAGCTGAGTTGGGAATTGTATCTGTGATAATAATGGGATGAGTCAAGGGGAGGCTGTTTTTAAAAGACATGCCTACAGGCCAAAGGGTCAACCCCAAGGAGAAAAATAATTTACAGTGCATTCTTTAGCTTAAGCTCACAGCACTGTCATGGTCAGCCACTGCTGGTTGGCAGATAGTGTAGTGGATGCAAGATTTGGCTCATATAACCAGAAAACAAGCTGAAAGAGAAGCAGGAAGGAGAATTTGTCCGCAACAGTTTTTGGATTTCAACTTGTGAGTGATGCACCCAATATGCTTCAGTTTAGATTTGGGAGGGTAAAAATTGTGATTGTAGAGGGATTGTAGAAAGAATTCCACATAGCCCTCAAAAGATCTAATCATTCCCGGCATGATCAGAACGCCTGTATCCATAAGGGTCCTCAAAATAAGGCACCTACAGGGACAATGCATTTGGGCTGCCCAGGGAATAAGGGCATGCCTTCCTTACCCCTATGCATCCCAGCCAGTGGAGGCACTTTGTCACATGATTGTAGCAAAGTCACCAAAACACATTATTCCATGCCTTAGAAAGATAGGCTTTGTGAGTCAGAATCCTCACCCCAAATTATGAATGTTTTAGTCATATTAAGACATTGGGCTGGTTCTTATGACCAGAAGCAACTTGCAGGAGCTCCCCACCATGATCCCAGAGCCTGGGGTAATGTCAGGCAGAGGACCAGGAAGTAATAATACAAGCAGTCCCTGTCAGGTGACATTGGCAGCAGCAGTGGTCTTACAGATATTAAGAGGCATGATCTTGTTCTTCAGTGCCCACCCTCCCACCCAGCCTCAGATTTTGGTGCCCCCCATATAATTTAACTGAATGGGGGGGGCAAAGTAATACTATGTCTAAGGTGCCAAATAACCCTAGGGCTGACCCTGCTTGATGCTGGTTGGATCTTCTTCCTTCTCTCTGTCCAAATAGAGGCAGACGGCAGGCAGGGCATCCATCTCCATTCAGGATGTGGTGCTTGCAGAGGAGTATCTAGGGAAAATAGCGCCTAGGGCAAACACTGAAATTGCGCCCCCTGTCCAAGCATCTGACACCCATCTTTCAGACAACTTTACCATAAAAACAGCTCAAAAATACAAGTCAAGCTCGTTAATCTTTTAATATTTCAAAAACAATTTTAGCAGTGGACTTAGCTAGACCAAAAAATGCTGGAAAACTACAAATTTCAGTATGTTGGGGCTCATGAAATAACCAAATACTATGTGGAGGTGTACTTGGAAAACTAAACAGAAGTGCCTGTCTAATTCTCTACTATGTATTGTAGCATCACCATTACATAAGTTTTAAAAATCAATGGAGAATTTGACTTTTCCCAGATACTCTGTAAATAATTAAAGGATATGCAGAGTGTCACTGCTTGGAATATATTCTAGTCTTTCAGAAAGACAGTTAAAATGAGAGAAAGAGAGCAAGAAACTCCCAGTGGGAGTTTTATTAAGGATTTTACACTGATTCAAAGACAAACTCACCATTAATAGCCATATTAGCAAGACATCACATTTAACTCACTTATCACAAGAAGCAAACTAAGAGCAAATGAATACAATCCTAGCTCATAAGCATCAGCTCAGTATTCACAAGCCCTGATTCTCTGTACATAGTGCCAATCTGAATATGTGTGCATTGACTTATATTATATATTATTATTATTTTACCTGTAGCCCCTTCGGGGGGGCTTCCTAAAGGCTGGGGGGTTTGCAAAGGTTCCTCCTCCCCCCACTGGCCTCTAGGGCCTCGCAGGGACAATTTGAGCATGTGCAGTGGCCATTTTTAAAAATCTTTTTTTTAAATGGCCACTGAAAACAAAATGGCCACCGCACATGCTCAAATGGCCTCTGCAAGGCCTGGCATGACCTAGGGCCTCACAGAGGCCATTTGAGCATGCACGGTGGCCATTTTGTTTTTGGCAGCCATTTTTTAAAAAATAAATTAATTTTACAAAAAGGCGCCCCCCTTCAAGTGGCGCCCAGGGCACGTGCCCTGCCTGCCCTACCCCTAGATATGCCCCTGGGTGCTTGTGGCTGCTCCTAGCACCATCACCAGTTGGGCAAGTGATCAGGTGTGGTCCTTTTCAGGGTGCTGTGGCTTTGACCACCATCTCAAGATACTCATCCCTGAGTGAACTAACTAAGCTCACAGTGCCAAGCTCATTGCCAATGAATATACTGGGACATTTCTGAAGAAACATGTTTAACTGTGCTGTAACTTTAAAAATTAAAATTAAAATAATTGAAGCAGCCCTTAGAAACTGTATTTGTGCTTGCATGGCAATAAGCAGGGGTGGTCCTTTCATGAGGCAAGGTGAGGCAGTTGCCTTAGGTGGCAGATAATGTGGGAGCAGCAGGGAGGCAATGTGTCCTCTGCTACTGTCATTGGAACAGCCCTTGGGACACACCTGTCTCATCCGTTACAGTAAGAAGGACACTGTAGAACTGGGAAAGGTGCAGAAGAGGGCAACCAAGATGATCAGGGGCCTGGAGCATCTTCCTTATGAGGCAAGGCTACAGCATCTGGGGCTTTTTCGTTTGGAAAAGAGGCAGCTATAGGGAGACATGATAGAGGTGTATAAAATTATGCATGGAGTAGAGAGAGTGGACAGAGAGACATTTTTCTCCCTCTCTCACAACACTAGAACCAGGGGTGACCCCATGAAACTGATGGCCAGGAGATTGAAGATCAACAAAAGGAAGTACTTGTTCACACAGCACATAACTGAACTATGGAATTCTCTTCCATGGGATGTGGTGATGGCCACTAGCTTAGGTGGCTTTAAAAGGGGCTTAGACAAATTCATGGAAGATAGCTCTAACAACAGCTACTAGTCTGAGGGCTTAGGCCACTTCCAGCCTCAGAGGCAAGATGCCTCTAAATACCAGTGGCAGGGGAGCAACAGCAGGAGAGAGGGCATGCACATACCTCTTGCCTGTTGGCTTCTCAGAGGCATCTGGTGGGCCACTGTGGGAAACAGAATGTTGGACTAGATAGGCCTTGGGCCTGATCCAGGAGGGTTGTTGTTTTGTTCTTACAAACTCTGCAAGGAGCCTCTCTCTTCACTCTCCTTGCAAAGCTTCTAAGAAGCACAAGGAGAGAAGAGGAGGCTGCTGACAACCCTTTTTCCTCCTTGGCTCCTGTGCTGCTTCCAAAGCTTCCAAGGGTTGGTTTTGAAAAGGAGCTGGCTCCCACCAAAGGCATAGAGCAAGGCCTTGGGCTGCTCCTGCCAATAAGATTTATGTGCAAGCTTGAAAAAACATGGTTTGCATTTTTGAAAATAATAATAATTTGAGGCATTTATCACAACATCAGGCCAATGATGGGTCACCAAACATGACTTTCTCTGTATTTTTCAACCTTGAGCCCCTGGTGGCGCAGTGGTAAAACTGCCGCCCTGTAACCAGAAGGTTACAAGTTCGATCCTGACCAGGGGCTCAAGGTTGACTCAGCCTTCCATCCTTCCCAGGTCGGTAAAATGAGTACCCAGAATGTTGGGGGCAATATGCTAAATCATTGTAAACCGCTTAGAGAGCTCCGGCTATAGAGCGGTATATAAATGTAAGTGCTATTGCTATTGCTAAGTGCTATTTGAAAATATTTAAGACATGGTTGCAAAACTGTGCATCTGCATCGCTCCTGCATTGGGTGTTATGACTCTTATGAGTGCAACGTTACAGTTTCTCTTCACAATGCCAGTGTCGTTACACCGTGCACAAAAGAAAGAATAAAAAAACCAAAAGGAAAAGAAAAAAAAGAAAAAACCCAAAGGTCAACCTAGGATTCATCTCTACAATTCATTAGAGAGAACAGAGCCTTTCTGTTACCATACTGTGATGGAGAACAAATTGCTCATTAATCTCCAACACAACCGTCCATGAGTGCTAGTATATGCAAAAGTCATGATGACTGACATAATAAACAGCTCTGTCCTGACATGGGCAACATTACACCTTAACTGCCCCTTGTCATTCAACAGGTACACTTTCTACTCTGGAGGGATTGAGCAAGGTGATGCCAGAATGAACCAGATATGCCCACACCACGGCCTCATGCACGAAGCACTTGTACTTATGAGGACAACATAACTCATGAGCTGCGGGTTTGGGGCATTTTCTTTTTCTGCTGCAGCCTGGATTTTATGCTTATTTTGCTGCTTTTGCTTAGTTTTGTTTTTGTTTTTTTGCTTAATTATGTTCTTAATATTTTTCTTGTTATCAATAAGGTGCTTTGGCAGAAGATGGCAGGATAGACATATTTTAATCCTCATTACAATGATGATATAAGCCACTCTGAGTAGTATTGTGCTGGAGAGGTGGCATATAAATATTTTTAACAACAACAATAATAGCCAACACCCTGACCAACAAAGCACTGGTGGAGTTGTTCTTACATGGAGTGGGAGGGAAGGTCTGCATTCAGAAATTAAGCATAGCAGGGTGTAGGCTGGGATGCGATCTTTAGGCTCTTCACACGGCCACTGGCCAATCTGGAAGTGGGAAGCATATAGGTAAAATGTCCAGAGATGGGAGTGTGGAGAATCTTGGGAAGTGATCTTTATCTTGGGTTCAGATGTCATGCTCACTCAGAGCATGCACTCTCACATGCTGACATTTTATCTACATGTTCTCCACTTTCAGACTGGCTGTCAGTCATGTGAATCCATTCTTTCTGCTTGATGTGCCAGGTTTTTTGGGTTTTTTAAATTTTTTTTTAAATTACTTTCAGGAAGCTTGGTACATGGGAAAGCAATAAAAATGGTACCTCCCACTTGCCACCTGAATTTGTACAGTCCATGCTACAGCTTTCATTTCCTCATTCATTCTTCTGCATGTGTAGACCAAGACTAAGATGATTGATTGATTGATTGATTGATTGATTGATTGATTAAGTGCCGTCAAGTTGGTGTCAACTCTTAGCGACCACATAGATAGATTCTTTCCAGGATGATCTGTCTTCAACTTGGCCTTTAAGATCTCTCAGTGGTGCATTCATTGCTGTTGTAATTGAGTCCATCCACCTTGCTGCTGGTCGTCCTCTTCTCTTTCCTTCAACTTTTCCCAGCATTAGGGACTTCTCAAGGCAGCTGGGTCTTCGCATAATGCATCCAAAGTATGATAGTTTGAGCCTGGTCACTTGTGCCTCGAGTGAAAATTCTGGATTGATTTGTTCTAGGATCCATCCATGATTCCAGCCTAAGATAAGACATGCCAAATGCTGTGTAAATGAAATGTGCTATGTTGCTATTGTTGTTGTTTCATTTCACTGGTTTGCTCTTGTTTCTACAGTGCATTATTTTACAGCCCTTACTCTTCAGCTTATATTTTATTCCACTGTGATTTTTATTTCCCCCCAATGTAATTGTAATTTTTTCTCCAATGAACTTCCATTTATGGCCTTGCCTTTTTCTGTATGCCATTTACCTCCATTTTCTGCATTTGCTAAACAGTATATATTCATTGGAGTTAATAAATCACCATTCATTTCCTACTGTTATTTTCCAGAACAGAGTTATTACTCAATCTATCTCTACCGACAGCTGTTCCAGACTTACCACAAGATTTCTGTGTATTCATAAAGCTATTTATCATGGTACCTGTCTTAAATATTAGTGCAGCACTGCAAGCTTTCTCTAAAAGCTTAAAGTTTAATCTGTCTGTAAGGTATGTAGATTCCTAATATGATGATATTATAGAAGTTCTGTTGCTTATTGGATGAATGACATTCTCTCCCAGCTCGGGAAATCCAAGGTTATTAACATGCTGATTGGTAAAAATGAAGCTTGCTACTAGAGGTGTTCACGTATGGTTCATAGAGGAGCCAGTTCACCTCGAACTGGCAGGCGGTTTGGTCTATACTGAACCAAGCCCAATTCCAGCCAACTCATTCTGCAACGGTAAGGGGAGGCTGGCTGGGGGTGGCAAGAGAGGTAAAAAACTCCTTACCTGGCTTGTGTAGCTGCCGGTGCTGCCACTCACCCTCTCAGCGTGCCCCCAAGCATGCTCCCCCCTCCTTTACCAAGCCACCAGCTCGACAGCAGCTCTATTCTGGTCTCCACGCATGGAAGGGGGAGCGTGCTTGAGGCCATACTGGGAGGGTGATCAGCAGCGATCAGTGGCACCAACAGCCACACCAGCCAGGTAAGGAGCTTTTTACCTCTCTGTCGCCCCCACCAAGTCACCCCTTACCTTTAGCAGAGTCCCCCAAACCCTGTAGGGGTGTGTGCACAAAACCAGCTTGCACAGCTGAGTTTGAGTCCAAACCAGACCCTTTCAGTACCGGGCCAGTTCGGTTTTGCCCCCCTCCCCCATCGAACCCCCTGGATTCAGTTTGGTTTTTTGGGGGGGTTCATGAGTAATTTTTTAAATTTACAGTGGGAGGTCCACGGAGGTTCCCCCGTCCCCTGCCAGCCTTCCTTGTGTCAAAAATCACCTGGTTCAGGCATTCTGGATCATGACCTGGCCATTCAGGGGCCCATTGTGCATGTGCTGTGGCCTCCATAATGGCCACTACAGTGGGGGAAATGCCTGGAAAGGGCTGAGGAATGCCCAAATTGGGTGATTCTTGAAACGATGAAGGCCATGGGGAGGGGGAACCTCCGTGAACACTTCCCATGGCCTCAGAGAAGCCCCAAGAAGGGGTAAGTACTAGGGGTGTGCATTTTGGATTTTCAGTGTTTCGATTCAGATCCAAATCAGACCCATCCAAATCACCCAAGATTCAATTTGGATCCGAATTAATCCAAATCGAAATCCAAATCAATTCGGATTTAAAAAATGGGTACCAGTGCCAAAAGAGTGGGGTAGGGTGGTAGTGCCTAATGGTTGGAGGATACCACTCAAATTTCAGAGGAATTGGACAAAGGGCTGGTTTTTGGTGATTTTTTGAAGTTCACACATCTTTAAAGTTTTCCCCTTCATGTTGGGAAGAAAGGGGTGGCTCAGGGTGGATTGTGGTTGGCAGCATTGCCTAGTGGGGGCAAGGAAGCTACCAGAAATATTTCAAAGGAATTGGGCAAAGAGCTGGTTTTTAAGTGATTTTTGAAGTTTATGCATCTTTAAGGTTTTTCTCCATAAGGAATAATGGAGATTTCAGCAAATGTATCACTTCACATCAGGGGGAAAGGGGTGGCCTAGAGTGGAGTGTGGTGGTTGGTAGTGCCCACGGGGGGCAAGGAAGCTACCAGAATTATTTCAAAGGAATTGGGCAAAGGGCTGATTTTAAAGTGATTTTTGAAGTTTACGTGTCTTTAAGGTTTTTCTCCTTAAGGAATAATGGAGGTTTCAGCAGACCTCCACTTGGAGGGTGCTGGGGTGGCCCAGAGTGAGTGGTGGTGTAGTGTGGTGTTCTGAGTGTAGATTCTCTGGTAGCAAATGAGAGTGGATTCATGGTTTGTCATTGAAAATCTCATATGCTACCAGAGAATCTACACTCAGAATACCCCAGAAACAACAAAACCCAGTACCCCCTGCATTAGCAACCCATGGGGGTGGTTGGCACCCACTGTGGACTGCACCGCCATTCATTCTGGGCCATGCCAGTGCCCCCAAGTGGAGTTATAGCAATAGCAACAGCAATAGCACTTACATTTATATACCGCTCTATAGCCGGAGCTCTCTAAGCGGTTTACAATGATGTAGCATATTGCCCCCAACATTCTGGGTACTCATTTTACTGACCTCGGAAGGATGGAAGGCTGAGTCAACCTTGAGCCCCTGGTCAGGATCGAACTTGTAACCTTCTGGTTACAGGGTGGCAGTTTTACCACTGTGCCACCAGGGGCTGCTGAAACCACCATTAACCTCCAAGGAGGAAACCGTGGCATATGTGGGTCTCCCCTCCCTCCCCCCCATTTTATCCTCACAACAATCCTGTGGGTTGGGCTAGGTTGAGTGACTGTCCCAAGAACACACAGTAACCTTCCGGGTTGAATGTACAGAGCCATGTACAGAGCTCTTGAACAGAGAAGTTCTAGGAAGGGCTTTTGAGATAACGGCTCATCTCATATTCTCTCTGGATCCTCTGCTAAAGCTGCAGCAGCAAATATGAATACTTCCCTTTGCTAAGCAGGGTTCACCGTGGTTTCCATTTGGATGGATTACTACATGTGAACACTGTCTGCTGTAAAAATATTCCCCTTAGGGCCTGGGACTGTAGCTCAGTGGCACAGCACCTGCTTGCATGCAGAAGATCCCAGGTTCCATCTCCAGGTGGGTATGGGAAAGACTCCTGCTTGAAACCTTGGAGAGGTGCTTCTGGTCAGTGTAGACCAAGGATTCTCAACGTTGGGTCCCCAGATGTTATTGGACTTCAGCTCCCATCCCCAGCCCCAGTGGCTTTTGCTTGGGAATTATGGGAGTTGAAGTCCAATAACATCTGGGGACCCAATGCTGAGAATCCCTGGTGTAGACAATACTGAGCTACAGGGACCAGTGGTCAGGGTGAGGGAGCTTCCTACATTTCACGGGCTCTGCTTTCTCTCTGGTGCAAGAATCCAGGATGTAACAGATAGCTTGCTAAGATTGATCAAGTCCACTGAGAATGATCCCACATGCTTGCTCAAGCCTCCAGGTTCCGAGGTAGTATGTCCCTAAATATCAGTTGTTTTGTGGGGGTGGTAACAGCAGGGGAGAACTATTGCGTTTATGATTTGATTCCATGAAACATCTGATTGGCATAGAGGAGCTGCCTTATACCATTGGCTTATGTAGCTCAGTATTGTCTATTCTGACTGGCAGCAGCTCTCCATGGTTTTACACAGGAGACTTCTCCAGTCCTAACATGTAGATGTTGGGGACTGAACCTGGGATCTTCTGCATGCAAAGCAAATGCTCTACCACTGAGCTAATGGCGCAGTGGGGGAGCAACCTGCCTAGAGAGCAGGAGGCTGTTGGTTCGAATCCCCGCTGGTATGTTTCCCAAAATATGGGAAACGCCTATATCGGGCAGCAGCGATATGGGAAGGTTCTGAAAGGCATCATCTCATACTGCGTGGGAGATGGCCATGGTAAACCCCTCCTATATTCTACCAAGAAAACCACATGGCTCTGTGGTCTCGAGAAGTCGACACCGATTCGAGAGCACAACCTTTCCTTTTCTTTCCTTCCCCAGCCCTAACATGGATGTTGGGGATCTTCTGCATGCACAGAAAATGCTCTACCACTGAGCTAAGGCCCCCTCTCTGAGTCAAATGAACCCTTGGTCTGATACAAGGTTAACATAGGAACATAGGAAGCTGTCATATACTGAGTCAGTCCATTGGTCTATCTAGCTCAGTATTGTCTTCACAGACTGGCAGCGGCTTCTCCAAGGTTGCAGGCAGGAATATCTCTCTGCCCTATCTTGGAGATGCTGCCAGGGAGGGAACTTGGTGCCTAGATGCTCTTCTCACAGTGGCTCCATCCCTTGAGGGGAATATCTTATAGTGCTTACACTTCTAGTCTCCCATTCAAATGCAAACCAGGGCAGACCCTGCTTAGCTAAGGGGACAAGTCATGCTTGCTACCACAAGACCAGCTCTCCTTACTTTCTTATTTGTCCCTTTACCTTTTGCACATCCTGATAGTAGAATTCTAACATCATTTCCTTAACATCCCTTGGAATTTTTGTTAACACTTTGCAAAACCAGATTTTTTTTCCCCCCTGCAGAAGATCAGAAAGAGAATGATTAAAAACAGAAGCTAATTTATTAACAGGAAACCCAAATCAGTTCATTCCTCTGTATATAGGGCCCAGTGCTCAAAGGATGCATGGAAACTCTGCTTGTGCCTTTTAAAGGTGTGAAGGTTTTTTGATAGACGTTTGCTCATTAAGATCCAGTATTTCTCAGGTTTCTCAGGTTTCACTCCCAACTACTTGCCAACAGCACAACTAAGGAAGCCATCTGCCCTCTTAGCATTCTGTTCATCTAATGGTGTTTCATCTAGGAATTAGAATGTGCAATATATATGAGGAAAGGGCTGTCGCTTTTCAAATTTGAAAGCCATCCATTAAGTAGCACCCCTCCCCCCCCCCACACACTGTCACTGTAAAAGACTTTCTTGCTTTCCCTTTGATGTGTGATCTACCGGTGTATCCATATGCAACGGCAAGGCTTTTTAAGCAGAGCCCAAACTTATCATAAGGTTAATGAACCACAACACTTGTCCAATCAAACCCATTTGTCAATGAATAAAATCGCTCATCTGACTCCCATCCTCAACTGCAGGTATAAAACTGCCAAGGCATAGAACTTATTTATGGTTCCCCCAAGGCAGTAATTGCTTTTGAATATTTACAGGGACAGCCTTTCACATTGCAGCGCCAGGAGATAGGGGAAAGGGAAACTTTTCAGAGAACCATCTGAGGTGGTGGAGGCCTTGAGGCTGTGTTCCTATCATACAGCACTGGAGACAGGAAGTGCAACAGGCCATGCTGTCTGGTGAGCCAGCATGGCTTCTTCTGAATGATTCTGCCTGCCGGCCCGCTTTGATACCATCAGTGCAGGCTCTGCTTCAGGACCATTGCTCTTGGGGAATGCACAGGGCCTTTTTAGCTGTGGCACCAGAATATTTTTAGACCCTGGAAGGCCTGTTTGGTCCCCTCTTTGTTGGTGATCAGGCATCGGGACCCACATCCTGTGCAAGGTTCCATCTGCCTTGTAATGGGAATTCGAATTCGAACTGAACCATGTTTTTAGGTTTGTGCACACTCCCAGTGCTGTGACGTGTTTCAGAATGGTAGTGTATAAATATTGAAATTTTGAAATTTTCAGTCTTCTACCAAAACATTTCAAATCACAGTGAGTGATGAGTGAGCTCTCCAAAGCTTGAATTGGACTAGCTTGGATTAAACAAAGTTATACTGTCATGGAGAATGGAGGTCTTGGGGGAAAAGGACATCATTCTGAGGAAGAGGGAAATGCTCCCTTAGAAGAGACCCTTTCCATGGATGATGAGCCTGCCCTGTACTCTCTTGCACAGGGGATGTTCCTACGGGGGGTGGAGGGCCTCCTAATAGTGATTCACTCATTAGGGGTATAGAGAAATGGGTCTGTGACCCACGTATAGACCACATATTGACTCGCCTGACTGGTATGAAGGTTGTGGATGTCACACAGCATCTAGATGGGTTGCTAGGCAGTGCTGGGGAGGAGTCAGTTGTTGGGGTGCATTCAGAACCAACGATGTTGTGAAATGTAGTCAGGTGGTCCTAGAAGCCATATTTAGGCTGCTAGGTAGCATACTGAAGTCCAAGACCCCAAAGGTTCCATTCTCAGAAATGCTACCTGTTCCACACACAGAGCCAATGAGACAGGCAGAGCTGAGGGGTCTCAATGTGTGGATGAGATGGTGGTGCTGGGGTGAGGGGTTTAGATTTATTAGGCACTGGGACACATTTGGGGACAAGATGAGCCTGTACAAAAGGGATGGGCTCCACTTGATTCAAGATGGAATGATACCTATTGTGCTTAAAATAAAAAGAAAACCAAAAAGAAAAATCAAGAGAGTCACTTTGCTCCAGAATGCATGGAGATTATTTAAAACCACAATAATAGCCCAGTTAGAATGTATATCAAAAGGGAGGAAAGATTCCACCAAGTCCAGAAGGATGCCAGAATAGCTAACAAGCAAACTCAAGGAAGCTATAAAGGCGAAGACTTCCTTCAGAAACTGGAAGGCCTGCCAAAATGAAGAGAACAAAAAGGAACACAAACTCTGGCAATGCAAGGAGACAATAACAGAGGTGAAAAGAGAGTTTGAGTAACATTTAGCTACAAGTGTCAAGGGAATAACAAAAACTTCTTTAAATACATCAAAAGCAGGAAATCTGCCAGGGAGGCGGTTGGACTGTTGGATAATGAGGGAGTGAAAGGAATTATTAAGGAGGATATGGAGATTGCAGAGAAGCTAAATGAGTTGTTTGCATCTGTCTTCATGGCAGAGGATACTGAACCAAGCTTCTGAGGGACAGAGACTAATGAATGGAGTCAGATAAAATTTATGAGAGACAATGTTCTAAACTGTCTGAAAAAATTAAAAATTTAACAAATCACCAGGACCAAATGGCATCCACCCAAGATTCCTTCAAGAACTCAAGTGTGAAATTGCAGACCTCATATCTATCTATCTATCTATCTATCTATCTATCTATCTATCTATCTATCTATCTATCTATCTATTTATCTATCTATCTATATCTCCTATCCCTACAATCAGTTTCTGTACCAGAGGACTGGAAAATAGCTAAGGTAACACTGATCTTCAAAAAGGGATCTGGGGGGGATTGGGGAAATTTCAGGCCAGTTAGCTTAATGTCTGTTCAGCGCAAATTGATGGAAAGTATTCTCAAGGATAAAATTGTTAAGCATATAGAATAAGAGATCCTGCAGAAGGAGAACCGGCATGGCTTCTGCAGAGTTAAATCTTGCAGAATGTGGTTTTTTAATGTGGTTTTTAAAAATGTGGCTTTAGCCAAGTTAATTTTTTTAGTATTTTAACTTAACTTGTTTAACATTATTCATCATATTTTATGTTGTATCTGTTTCATTAATGATGTGAGCTGCCCTGAACAATAGTGTACTGGAGAAGCAGGGTATAAATATTTTAAATAAATAAATAATATAGAAATACATTTCTGAGGCAGGAAATGTGAATCTTGGTGACATCCTCAACTGTAACCAATCTGATCATGCCACTCATCCCTAACAACCTCCAGCCAAGGAAGCTGGGTCTTCTGGATGGTCTTCTGGTAGGAGAGTTGATCTTGTGGTAGCAAGCATGAGCATGACTTTTCCTCTTAGCTAAGCAGGGTCTACCCTTGTTGCACATGAAAGGGAGACTAGAAGTGTGAGCACTGTAAGATATTCCCCTCAGGGGATGGAGCCGCTCTAGGACAAGCAGAAGGATTCAAACTTCCCTCTCTGGCAGCATCTCCAAGATAGGGCTGAGAGAGGTTCCTGCCTGTAGCCTTGAAGATGTCGATGCCAGTCTGTGAAGACAATACTGAGCTAGATAGACCAATGGTCTGATGCAGTATATGACAGCTTCCTATGTTCCTATCCATCCTCCCTGCTGTTATGGAAGAGATGCCTTTCCCAGGTAACTATCAGGCTTGTTGGGCAGAGGACACGGTGGTGTGAACTATACCACCTCTCTGTGTGTTGGGAATTGTGGTACTTGCCTAAATGGTTACATGAAAGAATACCCCATATCTCTCCAGCAGCAGTAAGGGAGTATATTGGGAAATGAAGCCTCTCTGGCCAACCCTAAATCAGGCAGAAACTTCATGGGATTGTATGTAATGTAGTTGTTCTGGCAGTTATTTTATGCTAGACTAGCCACATGGGCCTAAGTTTTAAATTAAAGGTTTTACACCCTCCAGATCCTGAACATCATATAGGAGCAATCCAACTTGGCATCCTCAGAGGAGTTGGGCAATCGTTTTTTGGACCCCTGCCTTCTAACACCTAGTCATGACTGCAAAATGATAGAAAGTGAGCAACACAAAAGGCCATCCATCTTCATAATAACCTGCCCTTTACATAAGACAACACAATTTGTTTTGGTGCTGCTGTGTGATCTGCCAGCAAACAGTCTTCATAAATCTAATTGGCACAAAACATGAGTTGCAAAACCATTCTTGTGCCTCCCACTAAGCCCTGCTCTCCTTCCTAGGTATAAGATAAAAATCTACTCACTCCAAAGTATGACGTAGCTGAAAAAAGTCTCAGCAACTGCTCTGCCAGAGTTTCTTGCCATATGATTGGATTCTGCATGGAGACAATGAGCACCCGACGTGGAAGGAAAAGTGATTATGATGGACATATTTAGGACATGCTTAAAGAATGCCTTCAGCATCCAGGCCCACATTAAATGAGGAGATTGGTGCCAACCTGAGGGAGGAAAAGAGGACAGCTCATTTACATGTGATACAGAACATTCTAAAAAGTAAGTGTCTCCATCAACTTTGACTTTGTAGCTTCTGGTTGACTGTTCCTTTGCTACTCAGATTTCTGGTTAGAGCTGCAGAATTGTTGGCTGGTAGAAGCTATGGGTAATATGAGGAAGGAAGCCCTCCTGATGTGTAAGATGCCAAACAATGAATATTCTGTTTGAAAACATTTTTTTTTTAATTAAGGAAGCCCTTGGACCAGGGTTTCTTAACCTTGGGCCCCCAGATGTTGTTGAACTACAACTCCCATCATCCCCAGACATGGCCTTTGTGGCTGAGGATGATGGGAGTTGTAGTCCAACAACATCTGGGGGCCCAAGGTTAAGAAACCCTGCCTTCGATCATGTTCTGGGACATTAAGCAGTCATGAAAAAAGTGCAAATATTTGGTCACTTGAATATTACAATGAAGTCGTTCTCACGACCAAAATTCCTGGGGGTGGGGAGGACTGGGGGTAAGCCATGAGCCTGCCTGCCTTCCCCCACATAATTGGAGCTCTCCCGGGCTCCACAGCACCATGTGCCCACATGACGGGTGTGTGAGTGCACCAGGAGTGGTGAGGGCAGAAACAGGCTGGGTCCTCCTGTATTGAGGGATTTCCTTGCTGTCAGAAGTCTTTTCAGCTGAACTCTGTGGAAGCTCAAGTTGCCTTCCACACAACCTGGCAGTGAGGGAGGAGGGTGTGTACAGACCCCGCTCCTTCACTTTTAGCCCAAGTAGGGCTGCATCAGCCTGGGTAGAGTTGGTCATAAGAACAGCCTCCGTGTGTTACAAACTGTGGTTGACATGATGGGCAGTGCTGATGGGGCCAGAAGACATTGATGCTGCCATTGCTGTGTACCTGGAAGCATTGGCACCATACAGTTTGTACACCATACATTGTCTGTGCAAGCTATGTCCCACTGCAGGGAATAAAAGAAACTGGGGACAGTGGTGCCACTGAATGTGCATACATGGCAGTGCCAATGTCTTCTTGTGTCGTTAGCATTGTGCATCATGTCAGCCATCGTATTCCATTGTTTGGCTGTAGTAAAACATGTTCCTTTCCAAGCCAATATAAGAACTGAGGAACATATCCAGTGCACTCCTAGTTCTGTATTCACTTTGCATCGCAGGGAGATCTTTTTTAAAAAGCAACAAGAAACTCACTGGAAATTTCAAAGTGAGACCATGTGAAACTAACCCTTGAGGTCCATCTATCCAAGAACTCCATCTCTCCACTTATGGCCGCTTATGCCGCACGCGCAGGCATCATTTTTGACTGCTTTAAATGCTCCAGGCAATGTTAAATGACCACGATTAAAGACAGTTTAGGAAGCAATAATTAATTATCTAACTCACAAATCAAAGTCTCGGCAAATCAGGAAGGAGAATGCATTTGTACATTCCCCGCTTGAAAAATAGCACCGGGGAATGGATAATGGTCGGTTATTGAAAAGCAAATGGGCTCTGAGCTGCCGACTACAGTGAAGTTAACCAGTGATATATATCTCCAGACCACATTGCTTCAGACTGTTTCCTGCAGATTAGGCAAAAGGGGAAAAAAAGATTCACATAAATAAGATTCCTGAAAATTATAATTACCTTGTCGCCTATTTCGGAAAATGAATTTTTTACTTGCACGATGCCATGCCAGGAGTGCTTTGTCAGTCACGCTTAAACTGCATTAAATGACTTGTGTGGCCATGACTACCAACCATAGACGGCCTTGGAGTCTTGCTGAGACTAAAGGCACAATCCACCTGCCAGGCTTTCTGTGCAGATCCCATTGAAATGAATGGGAGCTGTCCAACTAGAGTACTCTCCCCATATCAGGCCCCATATTAACGTTGTCTTCTCAGATCGGATCTAGCCTCATGTTTTTATTCTGCGTGCTGAAATCTGTCTTGGCCAAAAGCATGGCCTTTACACCAGCTGTCCAACAGCTGTAGAATGATGTTTCCCACCCCCAAAATAAAGTTATTTCTCCATGTGGGCTCTTAGGAGGGGTTACAAATAGAGGTGTCACCAACACTCACACTTCCAGGCTTGGTAATTTGAGTCTCGGGGCTCAAAAGGCTTGCCTCAATTATGAGGCAAGCATGATGATCTCTGGATGCTTCTCCAGCTTGGATTTTAATCAGAGCTAGACTTCTTCCCACTGACATGGCTGTCACTGGTGTCACAGGAGCAGCAAGCAGAAGGAAGGAGAAGGAAGTATCTCCCTCTTCCTGAGTTTGAAGCGGTCTTGAGAAACTACAATTCCCATGCCTACTTATGGCAAGAGCACTTTATAGCAGCATCCCAGAGACAGGGAGGGAGAAGCAACCTGATGTACCTCCCCAAAATATGTCCCTGAGGACTGTGGAACCCCAAGGGACATATTTTCAAGAGGTATGATGGGCTTCAGAGGAATGGGAAGACTGACAAAAACTGCCCCTCCCTCCTAGCACCAGTGCAGCATTAAAGCATCAGTGCTATGTTAGACTGGATGTCGGCCACAGTTCTTAAAAATATTCAGTTCAATTATATTGACCTAGTAAACTAACAATAGGTTATAGAGGCAAATCAGACACCAATTTCCATCTCTTCCATTGGAATTTAATCTTAAAATATTCCAGATAGCTGCCACAGGGTAGGAAGCAGGCATTCGAACACTGTCTCTGTGTTCTTATTTTCTGTATGTCAGTATTGTTTGTGGATATGCCTTGATCATACCATGATTATATTATAGAGGCGACAAAAGGCAGTCAACAGATTAAGATGTTTTATCATTGGCCTGTTACAAAGGGTTCCAGGATGTGACAAGCTGCTGATCAAACATCTTAATCTGTTGACTGCCTTTTGTCACTTCCGCAATATAATTTATTCTTCTGAATGGGGAAACTGATGCACAGTTAAGCCGATTGCCGATAAAAGCATGCATACAATTGGCAACTACTGTTTAGATCTGCGCTGTGAAAATCACAATGCTGGTCTTGCTGATAAGTGTCCCAAAACATTCAGGTCCAACATGTAGGAAAGTGGAAGTAAAGGGACAGATTTAAGCCTTCAGATTAATTTCACAAGCCTTCAGCCTTCCAATGATAGCATACCAAGATCTTCAGATGGCATGTTCCTGGTCAGCATTGTCACTGCACAAACACTGCACAAGCAAAGCAGTCAATCATAGGTAGACCTTCTCCTTCTAAGGGAGGTTCCATGACAGAGATAATGTGGAATGTCCCATTGGCTTTTTAAAGAAGTGTGCACACAGTTGTGCAAGAATGCTCTTGTGCAAACACACACAGTTACACAAATGGAGCTGCCTGATGAATGGCAGCTGGAAATAATAGCCGTCCATTTTGCAACTGTGTTTGCGCAATTTTTGCACTTGTGCGTGAGAGCTCTTGTGCAATTGCACACATGTTTTGTTAAAAGGCAGACAGAGCATTGCATAGTACAGCAGCCATTACGTAGGCAGGGCACTTAGGATGGCTATACAGCAAAGGAATTTGGTACAGCTTCCCTTGAACTGTACCATCTCAACATGTGGGGAATCATATGTCTGAATGTCCCTCCCCTGCCAACCATTCATTACTTTAGCCTTTCTAACTTTCCTTTCTCAATCTCCTGCTACTCCTATTTCTGGCCAAAGTGGCAAATGTCTTGAAA
The DNA here is from genome assembly GCF_027244095.1 of Hemicordylus capensis. NCBI lineage: Eukaryota > Metazoa > Chordata > Lepidosauria > Squamata > Cordylidae > Hemicordylus > Hemicordylus capensis. The sequence goes on from NC_069661.1 coordinate 249,305,695, forward strand.
TGATCAGATATGAATGCTGTAATGGAAACTTTGTATAGCAGGTGCTCCCAAATTTGAACCTGCTCATGTTGTTTGGATTGCAACTCCCATAATCCCCAGCCACAAAGATCAAACACTGTTTTAGAGGAAGAGTCTAAGTTCTGTGCTTTCTTCTTCTTCTTCTTCTTCTTCTTCTTCTTCTTCTTATTATTATTATTATTATTATTATTATTATTATTTTATTTTATTTTATTTTATTTTATTTTATTTTGATTTATTCCAAAAGAGAATAACGCCCTGGCTCCTGAGGCCATGGGTATCCACAAGACATTTTCTAAGGGGCAATAGAAAAGGCTGTAATCCGAAACCCACTAACCCGGGAGTAAGCCCTATTGAATTCAGTGGGAATGGCTCAATCTAGTGGGGGTGGGGTGTCCCTTTTCCCTCCCCTGGACATCCATGTGTGAGGCTTTGGAGGATGTGTACCCTGCATTCTGGCTAATTAACCAAGGGCTTGGGGACAGTCTTCAGTGGGGAGAAGACTTTTCTAGGGTTAAGAACACAAGAACAGCCCTGCTGGATCAGGCCCAAAGCCCATCTAGTCCCCTATCCTGTTTCCCACAGATGCCTCTGAGAGGCCCACACGCAAGAGGTGATGGCATGCCCTCTCTCCTGTTGTTGCTCCCCTGCAACTGGTAGAGGCATCTTGCCTTTGAGGCTGGAGGTAGCCTATAGCTGCCTGACAGTAGCCTGTTCTCCATGAATTTGTCCAAGCCCCCTTTAAAGCCATCCAAGCTAGTGGCCATCACCACATCCCAATTCCATTTCTCTAAAATTGAAATCAGAAAGAAAAATGTCACTCGGGTAAGGTTGCCTTGAATCCCCTGAAAGCTGAAGAGAGAGACCTTAGAGTGGCGACTCTCTTACGTACGTTTAGCATGGGGAGAGCAACTGTCCCTATCCAGCCCCAGCACAGCATCCCTCCAATGTTTGTTACTAGTGTTGACTTCATGTTTCTTTATGGGGACAGGGGACCACCTCATTCATTATGTAAACTACTTTAGGAACTTTTGTTGAAAAGCAGTATGTAAATATTTGTAGTTGTAGTAATGGTCAAGGTGAGTTCAGGAGTTTACTTGGGAGAGAGCAATCTCCACTTAAAGCTAAACTACCTGATTAGCTTTAAAAGGGAGTGGACAGAAGGGAGATCAGGATCTACTGGTAGATCTCTTGGTGGTTTTCAGAAGAGACCAGTAAAGGTCTCTTACTCTTGTTCTTCAGGATTGAACAAGAATGACAACATAATGGACTTTTTCTAAATTAGACTGCTGAAATGAAGAAAGCATGGAGGGTTGCTGGAGATGATTTTTGTGTTGGTGCGAAAGGCCAGCGAGCTCAGGGGAGGAGACTTGATCTTGTGGTAGTATCCATGACTTTGCTAAGCAGGGTCCACCCTAGGTTGCATTTGAATGGGAGATTATATATGTGAGTACTGGAAGATATGCCCCTTAGGGGATGGTACCGTTTGCATTCAGAAGGTTCCAAGTTTCCTCCTTGGCATCTCCAAAATAGGGCTGAGAGAGAATCCTGCCTGTAACCTTGGAGAAACCTCTGAGCTAGATGAACCAATGGTCTGACTTGGTATAAGGAAGCTTTCTATACTCCAGTTCTGGTACTAAAATCAAATCTCTGATCTGAGCATATGCTCAGAAATATCTTGTTTCTTAAGTCTAAGTGTATGTCTGTGTCCACCCCCACCCCCCGGGCTCCACAATTTCGCACCTGGCTCTGGTTGGTGGAACCTTTAACAACATTGTAACAACATTCCCTGTAACAACATTGTTGACCACAACTCCCAGCATCCCTAGCTGCAATGGCCTTTGGCTGGGGATGCTGGGAGTTGTAGTCAACAACATCTGGGATTCCCTGTTGCAGGGAACACTGGCTTGGAGTTTCAGTAAAAAGAAACAAAGAAGATCTCATGAAATTGAGATCTGCCACCCAGGGGTGGCCATTCAATGAGGCAAGTTGAGGTGGTTGTCTCAGACAGTGAATTATTGGGACTGAACTGACCCTTCCTCCTTGGCATCTTCAAGGTAGGGATGATCTAGCCGGATGGCCTGGCCACCCAGAGGCCCATTGGGCATGCGGGGCGGCCTCCAAAATGGTCACTGTGGTGGAGGGCAGGCCTGGAACAGGCTGAAGACTGCCTGAACCAAGAAATCTATGGCAATAATGGAGGCCATCAGGAGAGGGGGAACCTCCAGAGACCCCCAGTGCCCACATCAGCACCCCTTGGAGGGGGTAAGTTGATTAAAACTTTTCAAAAAAAACTTTGAACTGCCCAAACAGGTCGGGGGTTCAGTTCGACGCAGGTCCATACTGGGGGGGGGGGGGGGCTCAGCTTGACATCGAGCCGTTGAACCAAACCGGTTTGCACATCCCTACTCAATATAAGGCAGCTTAACTGTCCCTCACAGTTAACAACCAGACTCCTCCATGCTAACATTTACGTGGCCTTTATGCATTGCGCAATTCCTTGACGGTTGCAAAACTAATGACAAAGAGCTTGGAACTTCACACCAAGACATCAATGTGCATAAAACGAGAGAGCGACTGGCTTAGGCTCTCTCACAAGCCATCCTTCCCCTTTACAGCTGTCTTATTGCTCACCTGTGGCTATGGTGATCTTCTCCCCCCCCCAACTCAATTTTCTTTTTAAGTGCCACGGCAGTCTGCAGAAGCCCTGAGTGTCTCTCCTCTCCTCTTAATGGGCTTGCTTACTCATCCCGGCTTGCGGAACAACAGAGAGAACTGTGGATGCCCCAATTTATACAGCAAATGTCTTCTTTGAGTCTGAAAGGGATGATTTCTTTCTCCCTCCCCCCTTTGGAAGAAAGCCCTTTGAAACCAATTAATAGTTGACCTACATAGTAATGTACTTTATTTCCATGTCCCTTCCCTCCTTCATACCATAGCAGGGATTTCATCCTGGCAGCAAAACGAATGAGTGTGATCATTGAAGCCTACATTAAGAGCTTCAGGTTAAACATGCTTCTGCCTTTTGTAACAGCTTTAAAAACAACCTCTCCTGGCAACTTTTTCAAGCATATAAGCTTCCAGGATGAGGCTTATAGAGATTAGGCTACAAGCAAACCCCCCACCCCCCACCCCCTCGGTTTGCTCGCCTGTCTTATAATTATTACTGCATTCGAAATATAATGCTTGGCTGTTATCCAGTACATGCAAAGAACGTATCCAATGCACCGTCTCAGTGAGTCTCACCATGACGTGGAGGAGAGCTGGTCTTGTGGTAGCAAGCAAGAATTTGCATGAATTTGCTAAGCAGTGTCCACCCAGGTTTGCATTTGAATGGGAGACATGTGTGAGCACCGTAAGATATTCCCCACAGGGGATAGGCCCGCTCTGGGAAGAACATCTGCATGCTTGCATGCAGAAAGTTCCAAGTTCCTTCCCTGGTTCCTTCCCTCCAAGATTGCAGAGACTCCAGCCTGCAATCTGGGAGAAGCTGCTGCCAATCTGGGTAGACAATACTGAGCGATATAGACCAATGGTCTGACTCAGTAGACGGCTGCTTCCTATCTTACTATGTAACTCTGTAAGCTAGGCCAGTCTTACTATCTCCCAAATCACAGCTGGATTGTAGAAGGCCAAGATATGGTATCTTACTTGTCTTAACTTACCTAGGGGGCTTCTTCAAAGATCCCACTTACCTGGAGATAAACTGAATTCTGGGGATAGTCACTGATTATCCCCAGAAGCCAGCATATCTGCACATTGGTAGGACCTGTGAGCAAGTTCTGATGCCCTCCCCATCTGACACCTATAGCAGGACTTTGGAGAGACTGGTCTTCTCCTCATCTGAGAAACTCAACCTCAACCTTTTGCTCATAGAGCTGGCATTGGACTGTGAGAATCTGAAGGAGATACATTGTCTGTGTCCAGTTAGCCCAGCAGTGATAAATGCTTTCCTCTTCAGGGCAAAGCACCAAAAATTGTCGCTCCCCCCCCCCCAGCACAGGTGCAGGATAATGTCCAATGACCCTACTCTTGACTTCCTCTCATTGATCACTTTGACTGCATAGGCTGACACACTGAGCAAGGATTCACCAGTGCAGCAAGAGAATAGCCTAAGAGAACTTCCCAACTAACTACACCAGTGCAGTGAGGAAGCAACACTTTTTGATGCTTTGCCCTTCCCCAGGTAGCCTTCCCTGCCACCTCAAAAATATGTTCCTGAGGGTTGTGCAGCCCTTGGGGAAATATTTTTGGGTGGCACAGAGGGCTTCCTAAGGAAGAGACGTGCACCAGAAACTTACCCAATGCAGTTAGTTGGGAAGTTCTGTTAGGTTGCTCTCTCGCTGCACTGGTGCATCCTTGCTCTGTATGTCAGGCATAGTGTCTTTCACAGGAGCATAGGTACAATCTGCACAACCCAATCGGCATACGGAAGTCAGGGGTGGGGGCAAGTGGGTATGAACCTGCACTCCCTGTCCACACATTGATTATTCTAAGAACAAGGTTAGTCCGCACAGAGCTTTGGAGGATGTGAATGCATCATCCCTGCCATCTGCCAAGTTGGATCTTCCCATTTCATCTTCTTTTGCTGATAATGTTTCATGCTGAGCGAATGTAGCTACATTAACAATTAGACAACATATCTTCCCCCCACTGCACCTCCTCCTCTCACACAACCTTCAGCAGGGCGACAGCATCACCTGTTATCTTATTTACATTTTCCTCCAGCTTCAGATGTAATTTTTGGATCAGCGCACCCTGATCTTATTTTCACATTGCACCGCCCTGAATCTCATTTACCCTGCCTAATATTCTCCGTGAATTATTCTTTTGACATTTGTGCGTTACGAGAAAGGAATACTGATTGTCAACAACTCTACCTGACTCAACCACTGTTACAGAGACCCACCATTCCCAATTAACACCTTTTCTGCAATGGGCGGTTATTAATATTAAAGGGGGAAAGAAAGGCACCTCACATTTTCATTAAAACTTTACAAAACTGATTGTGCAGAGAGATACAGGCAGATATTTCAGATCCGATTATAACTCACCATACTTTTCAGAAATGTACCAAGTCATACTGTCCAGTTTATCCACAAAAGCATATACAGAGGTACAAATCTGCACAGAGATAGGGAAACGTGAACCAGGATGTCCATTTGGAGAGTCGCAGCATTTTTGAGGCTGACAACCATACTTCCCCCCCCAGCACCTGTGATTACAATTACAGGGGTGGGGCTGCAACTCAGCAGACCAGTCCTCCGAGGCTGGCTGATACACTAAGTCCAGCGCAGAGGATTGGTCTACCTGCCTACCCAATTGGCAGACCAGTAGACCAGCTCTCCCTGGGAAAAATGGCACTGAAATCACTTGAATCAATTCGGGTGATTTGAGGTCAATTCATCAAAAGTGCTGGCTGTTTTGCTGAATCGAATCAAGGATTTTCCAATTAGATGCAAGTTGAAATCGAATTGCAAAATCCAATTCGTGCACATCTCAGTGGATTCTACATAGTAATGATGTATCATGTGATGGCTGAAATAGCAGCCAGTTCATCAGAAGTATGATCCAGTTCACATTAGGCTTTTAGGACCTAATTATCAGAAGCAAGAGATGGATGAGGTGCTAAAAGTACAGTTTCTGGGCTTCACCACTTCAGATTGTAGGTGTTGGTAAGCGCGGGGGGGGGGGGTGACATCTCAGTGGCTGAGCATCTGCTTTCAATGCACAAGGTCCCAGGTTCAATCTCTGGCACCTCCAGGTAGGGCAGGGAAAGATTCCTGCCTGAAACTCTGGAGGGCTGCTGTCAGTCAGTGTTGACCATCATATGATGTCTGGGGTGCCAGCTCACTCCTCACATGAAGTTAACACGAAGGAATTTGGCAGTGTGGGCCAGCCTTCTGTTTTCAAATGAAGAAAATGTTTTTCTTTGTTCTCACAACAGCAAAGATCTGTCTATGCACTGCTCTTGCTTGTATGGTCTATTAATGGCGCAGCGGGCAAATGTTTGACTAACGAGCAGAAGGTTACCAGTTCGAATCCCTGCTGGTACTATATCAGTCAGCAATGATATAGGAAGATGCTGAAAGGCATCATCTCATACTGTGTGGGAGGAGGCAATGGTAAATCCCTCCTGTATGCTACCAAAGAAAACCACAGGGCTCTGTGGGCACCAGGAGTCAAATTCAATTTGATGGTACACTTTACTTACTTAACTTTATAGGAATAAGCTTTGAATTTGCATCCATCTGTCTACCATCACCACAAACCAGGAGGTTAACAGATGACATCAGGTCTGCATGGACATATATATGTGGATAATATCCACACAATCCATCCAGTCAAAGAAAGGGCCTCATGATACAGAAAAGGCTACATGAAATATGTTGGTGGATGGTGTACTTCAGGGATTCATAGCCGGGGTGCTAAGGCAGGGATTCTCAGTCTTGGGTCCCCAGATGTTGTTGGACTGCAGCTCCCATAATCCCCAGCCACAAAGGCTGAAGACAATCTGGGGACCCAAGGTTAGGATCTCATGGGGTAGTGCATAGAAGGCAAGGGCACTATTCTTACAATCACAAAAATCGGGCTAGGAAAATCCTAGCCTGTTTTTTGTGATCGTCAGAACCACCAGGCTCGCAGCCGAGCCCAGTGGTTCTGGAGCGGCAAACCTGCTCCTGTAGCCCGCCCCTTAGCCCGGGTTTGCGGAGCGAGCACTCCACAAACCCAGGCTATCTGCTCGTGAGTAGCCGCAGTGCGGCTCTGCACCACGGCTACTCGTGAGTAGACCCCCAGCCGGGAGGCTTAAAAGCAGCCTCCCGACTCGGGGGTCTCCCCAGTATGCCCTGCATGCTTGCGCAGGGCATACTGGGGCTTCCGGGGGCCGCGTGGCCCCCGAGCTCCCCAGCCCCCACCGGCTCCATCTCAGAGCCAGCCATCGTGTGGGTGGCCGATCCGGCCGCCCAGGGCTCCCTGCCCACTCGTGAGCGGGGAGAGCGGGCTTAGCCCGCTCTTCCCGCTCACCGCTAGGAACCAGGTCTCACTGATCGTGAGACCTGGTTCAAGGTCTTGCCATTATATCCCCCTGCATATAGGCCACACATGCAGCAACCATGTTAGAGCTAGCCCTTGTAACAGACTTAAATAATTGTATTTAGCCCCCTGCAAGATATAGTACACTTAAAATGTCTCTGGAATATTGTTTTCCAGTGCATTCTTGCGTGTTTGGTACAAGGGACCAAAAGTACTTTCATGTACTTTGGTACAAGGCTGCTTTGGTGGTTGGCAGGAGAATACCCCCTTCAATGAACTTCTTCCAGAGCCCCTAATTATCCAGGGGCTCTTTCCCTCATTCCCTCCGTTTCTTTCCCACTGTGATTCGATTCCTTGATTGCATTAACAAAGCACAGAATGGAACAAGTTTAAAGAGTGGCGTGTCCGGCACTGAACTTTACATCAAAATGAACAAGAAGACTGGTGATCTAATACTGCATAACAGTTCACAGATCCATAACAAGATTACATCTTCGAGAAAAATTGATAAAATTGCGCCAGTTTACACAAGGTATTCTTCTGTCACCTTGCCATTATTTTCTTTTAAGTGTGCTTTGCTGATACCTCCGCCCAAAACATCAGCATCCTGTGGTCTGGCAGTTGCCATGGTAACCCTCCCCCCACACACACACACTTTAAAAACTTTTATTTAATAATAGTGTGAACTGGCTCTTAAAGCTTTAAGGAAACATGACCTACTGGGGAGCAAATTATAGGGCGCTACATTCTTATACACTTCCTGTGTGCCATACCATTTAGCTCTTTTGCCGGAACATGCGTTTTAACATAAAAGCAGCAATTTCGACTAGCTTTGCCCTTTTCACCACCTGCTGCAATGTTCCCCCCTGTGAGATACAACAGGTATATGGCAGGCAGTTATGGGAAAGTGGGGGAAGTGTGGATTAAGAGTTCTGGAACACCTCCCTTTTATGGATGGAACAGTAGGGGAACCCAAATCTCCCTCAGCAAGCGTAATGCACTTGTATTAAATTGCCCTGTTTGTTTCTACCCCGTAAAATACAATAAAAAATCTGATTCATTCAATTGCCTAATGCAGAATCCATATGTGTAAAAGAAGTACCTAGGAAGACAAAAGGTACACTTTTGCCTATTGAGGGCAAGTTAAATTCGCCCAATGGAGAGTAGGGTTTCAGGATGTGTGTGTGTTTTTAATCCTCTAAGAAAACACTGTGAGAACAAGATTGCTCATGGGGAAAGGTCAACTGTCTTAGCACTCCACTTTCCACCTTGCATGGTTCAGCTTTAGCCACTGCACCAAGAGCAGATCACCCTGTAAAAGCTCAAAAAGCATTGCGGAAAAGGACTCCGATGCAGAAATTAGGATTCCTCTCAAGTGGAAGTGGGTTCTGGAATTGGTGTGACTGCGAAGAGTTACAACAAATGCGAACGTTTAGAGCATAAACCAACCATATCTGTTTCAGGCATGCTGATTTCATATGCAGTCACACTGCCTCATGGGATTTATAGTTGTAGATCACACCAAAGCCTCTGTAATGCAGGGAAACGATGTTTGAAGTAAGCAGCTGTAAAAGTAGGTGGGACGAGATGGCTCCAAGAAAGCCCTGTCTGCAGCACAGCTGTGCAATGCAGCAGGAAGGGGAAAGGCTGCTCTGAAGGGATGAGATGGTCCCTCACAATTCCACTGGAACTTTCATGTCTGAATCTATGATTTATACTTCCTGGGGATATTCATTCATTCATGCACACCTGGCTTGCTTTTTTCACTTAATTGCCTTGATGATCTTCGGGTCAAAGGGTAGGATAGAAACATTTCGCTAAAGAAATCCACAAATATAAACGTAGGGAACAGGTAAAGGCAGCATTTTAACATGATAGATTTTAAAACGGTGTCTTCCTGTCTCATATATGTTAATTAGTTATTTTAACTAACAGGGGAGAGGGCAAGAGGGGTGAATCGCACCTGACCTACCTGCAGTTGAGAAGGAGCCTTTTACTGTCTTTCTCATACAAGGCATATTTGCTATTAGAATTTTAATATTTTCCTGGAGATTTTACCCAGGTCTTACTAGCAAGACAGGAGCATGGGCTTCCACACACGTACATTTGTGCCAACACTTCCCACAGACACTGACTATTCTGACAGTGCTTGAAGCTCGAAAGTCTAATTTTGAAGCCTGGATCTTCAGATCTAGACATTTATATGCAAGGTCTGGAGTTTGAAATAGACTCTCAGGAACACAGAAGTACACTCTGAACATTTGTTTCGGCTGCACTTCATAGGCCTGAGCCAGCTCCTCCATTTGTACTGGGAAGCAACAGCCAGCCAGAACAGACCATAAACCATTAGTGTGATCTTCTGCCAGCAACTACAGAACCCAGTTCAGCTTCAGAACAGAGGTTCTCAACCTTGGGTCACCAGGTGCTCTTGGACTACAACTCTCATCATCCCCCTACCAGGTGTTAGACTACAATGCCCATGAACCCCAGCTACAATGGAGGACAGCTTCTGGATGGAGGACAGCTTCATCCGGTTCACCCCTTCCAGTTCGCCCCTTCCGGTTTCCCTGGCAGAAGTTGGACCCCTTCTGCCTTCATCTAGTCTAGGGCAAACTATCCGGCCCCTCAGTTCTCTAGAATGATGACTAGGTGGACTATGACCAGGGCAAACTATATCTAGGGCAGACTATCCAGCCCCCCAGTTCTCCAGGCCCCTAGTTCTCTAGACCTTCATCTGGTCTAGGGCAGACTATCTGGCCACCCGGTTCTCTCTGGGAAAGAAGTTGGACCCCTTCCGCCTTCATCTGGTTCGCCCCTTCCAGATGAAGGACAGCTTCCTACATTCCTAAATGGTGCAGCCTTTAGGGGATGGAGCCAAAGTGCAGTGGCAGAGTATCTGCTTTGTGTGCAGGTCCCAAGTTCAATGCCTGGCAGCATTTCCAGGTCGGACTGGGAAAGACTCCTGCTGGAAACCTTGGAGAGCTGCTGCCAGTCAGTGCGGATGCTCCTGAGCTAGATGACCAAAGTCTGACTTATAAGGCAGCTTCCTATGTTCCATTGTGGCTGGGGCTGATGGGAGTTGTAGTCCAACCAACACCTGGGGACCAAGGTTGGAGTCCTCTGCTTTAGAGGAACTCCAACTTCCATATGACTAAGGACTCTCTTTCCCAGCCCTATTGAAAGCAACTACACACAGAGAGCCTTAATCCTCAAAAGTCTCAAGGATAGGCATGCACACATTCCTAGATAATGGCTTACTGTAATCCTTTTATCTCCAATGAGTCAGCTGAACAGAAAGAGATGCGCCCTGCTCTCTTGCTAGTTCCGTTCCCTTGCCTGTTTCCTTTTGAGGTCCTGAAGAGAAACATTAAATCAGTGGGAGGCTCAAAGAGACACATCCAGTCTTGGGAGGCAAGCAGAGACAGGTCCCAAAGCATGAAGCCTCTCGGAGGGGGAATGGGAAGAAGAAAGGAGGCAGGGAAGAATCAGATGCCTCTGCAGTGCCATGAACTGCTAGATGCCAGCATTTACCACCCAAGATTGCTTTACCTAGAATCCCATTATCAACGCTAATAATGGGGATTGTCACATTAAAAAACAAAACAAAAACCCGAGGTTCAGCCATGCATGCGAACAGCAGGTATAAGTGTGGTGATAATAGCTAAACAGGCAATGCAAGCACATTCATAATCTAACATACACACAGAGTCACTGGAACTGGAAACATGATTTAGATGCGAGAAGCCTGAAGCTCCTATTATATGCACAGGTTGTCAAGAGTCACATCGCATAGGGGTTTCTGGCAGCCCTGTGCTGGGACCTGAGCACCTGGAAGGAACAATCCCAAACCGCCTTGAGATTGTCTTAATGAAAGGCGGTATATAAATTTAACAATAAAATAAATAAATAAAATAAAACATAAGCAATTCAGAAGCAACGAGGCTCCACTGGTACTGATGTGGTGGCATCCTGGAGCATGCAAAGGGGAAAGATAAATGTCTCCTACAGCCAAGAACACTGAGAAACCTTGAAGGCCAAGTTGGACATCATCCTGGAGAGGCTGTGGTCGCTAAGAGGTCGACTTGATGGCACTTAATCAATCAATCAATCAATCAATCAATTAATCGATCAATCAATAGCCAAGACATGGAGAGAAAGCAAGAGACATCAAACATCTGGGAATGGGACCATATTTGGAGATGGAGTCATAGCTCAGTGGCACAGCATCTGCTTGGCATGCAGAAGGTCCCAGGTTCAATCCCTGGAATCTCCAGATAAGGCTGAGAAAAATTTCTGTTTGGAGCCCTGGAGAGTTGCTGCCAGGCAGAGTTGACAATATTGAGCTGGATGGACCAAGGGTCTGACTCAGTAGGTGGTAGCTTCCTATGTATGTAGCCGAGTATATGTCAGTGTAACATGACATTGTATTTATTTTAATGGTTTGTATCCTTCCGATCCCTGCATTTGACTGTTCACAGCATAATGCAATTAAAGCAGTAAACCATAGAGTGTAATTGCGGCAAGAAAAATATATTTATATACAGTGTGTGTGTGTGTGTGTGTGTGTGTGTGTGTGTGTGTGTGCACTCTAAGAACAGATAAAAGTTTCAGTCTTAAAAATGAATTCATTCATCCAAAAACCTGGCAAACATAAAAGGTTTTCCAATTGCTGTTGAAAAATAGCAAAAGAGGGAGTCTGATGCATCTCCCTGCGGAGCGAATTCCAGAGGTGTGGTGCTATGTGGTGCCACCACCAAGAGGTTCCTGTCTACAGTACCTGAAAAGCATATTCATATATAAATATGAATATAAAATAAATCAAAATCAAAATCAATCAATCAATCAATCAATATTCCAGGTAGTGGTGGGTCAAAGAGCACAGCCTTTGAGGCTAATGTGAGGGCTTGGGCAGCTTGGAGTGGGAGTAGGCAGACTTGAACGTGGCCTAGCCTTTTGAATATTTTGCCACTGGAGTCTAATCTGAAACAGAAGAATTGCATCTGACAATCTGGTGCAGGCCTGAAGGCATGTATGTTACTAACAAAAGAGGCCCATTCAACATTACGTATGTGCACGAATCACGGTTCGCATTGTGATTCGAAACACATCCCGGCACGTTTAAAATGGAGGAGAGAAGGGGAATACCTGCTCTTCCGCCGCTCGTGGCCACTCCCTGAATTGGTGGCACTCCTCCCAGCTATATTTGCATGGTCAGCGAAGATAGCTGGGAGGAGCACTGCCGATTCAGGTAGTGGAGGCGAGTGGCAGAGAAGCAGATATGCACCTGCTCTCCTCTTTCAAAGGATGTGAAGGGATGTGTTTAGGGATGTGTGCCAGGGATGTGTTTAGAATCGCACTGCGAATCACTATCCATGCACATCCCTAACACATGTGATGTTTAATACTCATACAAGGGATGTACAGTGTACACAGGTACAGATCTGTATAGCCATTCACATGCTATGTTCAACACAGGTACAGAAGTACACTTTCTGTCTCTATCATGCATCTGAAAGGTTTGCATTCAGGTTCACTTTTTAAATGAACACAGGTCCAGTCATGCACACAACCAAGCATACAGACATCTGTACACTTGTACAGCATGAGGTCTGAACTGAGCTGAGGAGTTACATGTGTAATGCAAGATTTGAACACATGCCCTGGAGTCGACTGTGTCATCTCCGCTGTTCTGTTGACTCTGGAGCATTTGTTGCCATTGCATGACGGCTCACTCCACTACCTCAAAGTGGATTTTTGCCCTTCTTCATCACAGTCGCTACTGGTTGCAAGAACCTACTTTTAGATAAAACCAACAGTCTTTATTGACCAAAATCATAAGAAGAGCCATCCGACCGATGTGGCAGAACGAAGTGGTCAAATTCTAGCCTGCACCACTACAGAATGAAGACATATGAGGGATGGCTCATATTTCTGAATGCCAGCCTGTATACAAAGCTGTAAGCATGTAGTAAGCTATACATCAGGGGGAGGGCCATGCTAAACCTTTTTTTCCCCATTTGTGCTAGATCGCATTAATCAGGAGATGTGTGTGTGTTTAAATGGAGAGCATTAAAAAATATGAAATGGCCCTCATCCACAATCAGAAATGGCAGAATCTAGAACTTTACCCTCTCAGTCTACCAGTCCTGCTCATTCTGTGTCATGTGTAGATCAGGGGCATTGTGGCTGGGGATTATGGGAGTTGTAGTCCAATAGCAGCTGAAGGGTCAAGTTTGCCCACCCCTGGTGTAGATGAACTCAAGCCATATTTAGGCATTATCTTTCACTTGCCCACAAGTGACTGTACATACGAACAGGTTTTTGTGTGAATGGCTGCACATGCATTTATTTTAAAAGTGAGCCTAGGTGTAGATCCCTCAATCTGTCCCGCATGGTACAGCTGTACACGGATTCAGCATAACCTGTGAATAACTAACTGTACATGTGTGTGCTCTATATGGATTGTATGTGTGTTGAACAAACCATGTGAATAAAGCTTCTCCGTCCTTGGCTTTCCTGAGCTCCCTGGTCTCAGTCTTTCTTCCCTTGCTCTGGTATGCTAATGAAATAAAGGCTGAAGTGCATGTTTGCTTTGGAGGCGAATAATTAGCACTTTCCCCTCTTATTAAGAGAGGATTACAACTCTTCAGTAGCAATATGTAACCACTTTCTACAGGTAATTGCTCAGCTCTCTGGGCAAGGGACTAGCTATACATATGTATATAAAAGCATCACCATGTCAGAACATCCCACACAAAACAATTTGCTAGATTTTTTTTTTTTAAAGGAAAGAAATAGTTGAGCTTGAAGTCTGGGGTAAGACCTTAATCCTTAAGCTGCTCAGAAAGGAGCTTGGGAACATCAAGTCCACATGCAGCGATTTTTCTCCTGCTCTCTGCCTCCTTCTCATGGGTCTATGGGAGAAAAGGTGGTCTTGTGGTACTAAGCATGGATTGTCCCCTTTGCTAACCAGGGTCTGCCCTGGTTCCCATTTGGATGGGAGACTACATGTGTGTGAGCACTGTAAGATATTCTGTCCCTTAGGGGATGCGGTCACTCTAGGAAGAGCATCTACCTGCTTGCATGCAGAAGGTTCCCAGTTCCCTCCCTGATATCCCCAGATAGGGCTGAGAGAGTCGCCTGCTTGCAACCTTGGGGAAGCTGCTGCCAGTCTGTGAAGACAATACTCAGCTAGATGGATCAAAGGTCTGACTCGGTATATGGCAACTTACTATGTTCCTGTAGCTACACCAAGAATGACACAGTCATTAAGGATGTAATGGCCTTGTGCACATTTTGTCACATTATGCACATCAAGGTTTCTCAAACTTGGGACGTTGTTGGACTACAACTGCCATCATCCCCACCCACAATTACCATTATGGCTGTAGATAGTGAGGCGACTCTCATGATTAGTGAGACTTGCCGGGAAGGGGTTTGCGGGGAGAGTGGGCTTAGCCCGCTCTCCCCGCATATGAGCAGGAAAGCAGCCCTGGGCGACCGGATCGACCACCCACACGACTGCCTACTCTGTGATGGAGCCGGCAGGGCCTGTGGGGATCGGGGGCCACGCAGCCCCCGGAAGTTCCAGGATGCCCCATGCGAGCGCACGGGTAATCCTGGAGAAACCCCCAGGGTGGGGAGGCTTGCTTCAGCCTCCTGGCGGGGGTCTCCTTGTGTGTTGCTGCGGTGCGGAGCCATGCCATGGCAACACATGATCGAAAAGACAGGGTTAGCAGAGCGCTTGTTCCGCTAACCTCGTCTAAGGAGAGGGGGAATTAAGAAGGTTTGCTGCCGGGAGCCACGTGGCTCCCATGGTAGCCGGCGATCGGGCAAAAGCGGGCTAGGCTCCCTTAGCCCACTTTTGCCCGATCATGAGAATCCCCTCATTGAGAGATGTACTCCAATAATATTTGGGGGCCCAAGTCTGAGAACACCTGATGTATGCAACTTAGGAATGGTGTGTAACTTTTAAAATGTTTTTATTTATTGGATTTACTGTTTTAGCCTTGGTAGGAGCTATCCATCATCATCATCATCATCATCATCATCATCATCATCATCATCAAATGGTCAATAACAAGAAACAAAGCAGGCCTACAAGAAAGAACAAGTCAAGAACCGAGCAGAAAAATGGAGAAATAAGCCACTGCATGGTCAATATTTGCACAGTATCACTGGAAAATCAGACATCACCAAGACCTGGCAATGGCTTAAGAATGGCAACTTGAAGAAAGAAACAGAGGGTTTAATACTGGCTGCACAAGAACAGGCGCTAAGAACAAATGCAATAAGAGCAAAAGTTGAAAAATCAACCACAAACAGCAAGTGCTGCCTTTGTAAAGAAGCAGATGAAACAGTGGACCACCTAATCAGCTGTTGTAAAAAGATCGCACAGAGTGACTAGAAACAAAGGCATGACAAGGTAGCAGGGATGATACACTGGAACATCTGCAAAAAATACAAGCTCCCTGTAGCCAAACATTGGTGGGACCATAAAATTGAAAAAGTTGAAAAAAAGTTGACCATAAAATTGAAAAAGTTGTAGAAATATTATGGGACTTCCGACTACAAACAGACAAACATCTGCCACACAATACACCAGATATAACTGTAGTTGAGAAGAAAGAAAAACAAGTCAAAATAATCGACATAGCAATACCAGGGGATAGCAGAATCGAAGAAAAAGAAATAGAAAAAATCATCAAATACAAAGATCTACAAATTGAAATTGAAAGGCTGTGGCAGAAAAAGACCAAAATAATCCCAGTGGTCATTGGCGCCCTGGGTGCAGTTCCAAAAGACCTTGAAGAGCACCTCAACACCATAGGGGCCACAGAAATCACCATCAGCTAATTACAAAAAGCAGCATTACTGGGAACAGCCTATATTCTGCGATGATATCTATAACAATTGTCAATAAAATTCTGGCATGCCAGGTCCTTGGGAAGGACTCGATGTCTGGATAAAACAAACCAGTCAATAACACCTGTCTGACTGTGTAAACAAGAAAGAAATAATAATAAAATAAATGAACAGACAAGATGGGGCCCTGGAAAGCAACATGGGCAATAGCCCTACAAGTAGGTAAAGTGTGTTCTTCCTTCTGTGACATTTCTGTTTTTCTTGAAACTCTTTTAGCTTCTCTCAATTGTTTTGTCACAGCAGGACCTCTGAATTCACCCCAAATGCTGCTTTAGGTGTAATCCCAATGACTATTTTGTAATGTGTGAAACCTCTCTTAGAAATTTCACGAGCCTATTTGAAACCATTTTGCTGCCCCTCAAGTTTCCTCAGAAGTTTTTGCCTGAGTAGAAAGACCCTAAATTCCTTTTGAATGTCACTTTTACTGAAATCTGGTGACAACCTAGAGATATGTAAAGCTATCTGAAAACATTTGCCAGTCTTAATGAAATATTTGTTAGCTTCTTTTAAAATCCCTCTGATGTCTCCGCTGTGGAGTAGGGGTGTGCACAGAAGCGGTTTGGGTGGTTCGGTTTGAATTCAAACCAGCCTTGAATCAGGGTGGGTAGGTTCAGCTTTGATTGTGCTTGAACCGTGTTTTGGTTCGAATTTGAACCCAACTTGAGCAAGTTCTAAAAGGTTCTACATAGGGTATAATGGGGATTTGAACTGGCCATGGAGAGGAGAGCTGGTCTTGTGGTAGCAAGCATGACTTGTCCCCATCGCTAAGCAGGGTCTGCCCTGGTTGCATATGAATGGGAGACTTGTTGTGTGAGCACTGCAAGATATTTCCCTCAGGGGATGAAGCTGCTCTGGGAAGAGCAGAAGGTTTCAAGTTCCCTCCCTGGCAGCTTCTCCAAGATAGGGCTGAGAAAAATTCCAGCCTGCAACCTTGGAGAACCCGCTGCCAGTCTGTGAAGACAATACTGAGCTAGACCAGTGGTCTGACTCAGTATATGGCAGCTTCCTATGTTCCTGTGATGTGTATATACTGTATAGATGGATGTGTATATACTTGTTGTAAACCACCCAGAGACTTGTTTTTTGGACAGCATATAATAAATAAATAAATAAATAAATAAATAAATAAATAAATAAATAAAGTGTTTGTACAATGTGTATATATACTATAGCTGTATAGATGGATGTGTGTATATATACTTGTATATAATGTATTTGTGCAATGTGTATATAGGCCCCTCTTTCTTTTCCCTCTTCAGTTTAGTTCTAACATGCACACACACACACACACACACACACACACACACACACACACACCAAACACACATGCACTGCCAATGATGAGTCAGTGGCCTGGTGCCACCACGTGTCTGGGGCCTGTGAGGCCTCCAGCAAAGATGTGGTGGACCTGCCAGTCTGAGGCAGATTTTCCTTTATTGTAGGCACTGCCGCATGCATGAAGAGAGGAGCAGAAAAAATTCTCAAGGTGTGTTAATTTAATTTCTCATTCAATGTGGAGTGTTTTTGCCTTGCCCTCTGCAGTTTGTGTGCTGGGCTGGTTTTGCTGCCTTGCACCGTGTGGACCGGTCTGGAAGTTCGGGGGTTCGGTACAGAGGAGGTTCAGGGGTTTGGGATCGAACCGAACCCCCTGGTTCCATCCGGACCAGAACCGAACACCTGGACAAGTCCACCGTTTTTTTTAAAAAATAATTAATTTTAAATACCTCTAGCCCCTTTGGAGGACTTCCTGTAGGCCGTGTGTGTGTGTGTGTGTGTGTGTGTGTGTCTGCAAGGGTTCCCCATCCCCCCACCAGCCTCTTAAATAACTGCCACAGGCCCATAAAATGCTGCTTTCTGGCCCATTCAGACCTCTGTAAGTGCACGCGGCGTCCATTTTGGCCGCTGTGGTGCATGCATAAATGGCCTTTGCGAGGACTGGCATGGCCCAGGGCCTTTTCTCATGCACAGTGGCCATGTCAGGCCGCGCAGAGGCCATTTATGCATGCACGGTGGTGGCCAAAATGGCCACCACGCGCACTTACAGAGGCCCGAACCAGCCAGAAATCAGCATTTTACGGGCACACAGTCATGATTTAAGAGGCCAGTGGGAGGAGAGGGAACCCTCACAAGCCCCCCCCCCCCAAGCCTAAAGGAAGCCCCCTGAAGGGGCTAGAGGTATTTATATTTAATTAATTTTTTAAAAAAAAAACATTTGTGAACCCTCCCCCCCGGACAGGACCAGACCAGGAGGTCGGGGGTCGATGGGTTAGGTGGTCCAAAGTGGTCCGGTCAGGTTCAAGTCTGTTCCGAACTTGAACCGAATCGGGCCAGCGGGTTCCATGCACACCCATATTGTGCCATAGTGTGTCTTGCTAGGTGTTTGTTTGTGGCTCTAGTAGTAGTCTTTGGACAGTGTTTGGTTTGGTTTCCCTGGTTTTGCAGTTGTGCAGGCAGGTCTGTCTCTGTAGTTGGTTGGTTTTTTTTGGTTTGCAGTTTGTTGTCTTCTTTGTTGTGTCACTGCCTATTGGATTGCAGCCTGCTAGAGCACAAAATCAGGATGGGTGGTAGGCACTCATGGGTGCCAACTACCACCAAAACCCCAAAGCTATCTGACACTCCTGTGGATTTTAATAAATTTTTGAAGATTTTCCATTTTTTTGCATTTGTCCCAAAAGGAGTAATGGGGATTTGAGGCTGCCCCATCTGTCCCCTTGTGGGGTGCCTAAGCACCCCAAAGTAGGCTTAGCGGCAAGGCACATTTGGCCACAACTCCCCCCAGAAGCTCCGAGATGGTGCGGTTCATGCCCTTTTAAAAGGATTTATTTATATATTTTTGCCTTCTCTTCAATGAATGGATGATTTCCATTGAGAAGAAAATGGATCCATGAGTTCACACACAGGTCACTTGGTCAGGTCACAGGTCGGATTTCTTCTGCTGCCCAGGCATCCACCAAGGAGCCAGATGGGGCAGCCTCAAATCCCCATTGTTCCCTTTTGGAAAATGCAAAAAATTGAATAATCTTCAACAATTCATTAAAAATCTTAGGAGTGTCTGATTGCTTTTGGGTTTTTGGTGGTACTTGGCACCCATGGGTGCCTACCACCCACTTCAGGTAGGCACCCATGGGTGCCTAGCACCCATCCATCTATACAGCTGTAGTATATATACACATTGTACAAATACATTATTTACAAGAATATAACATCCATCTATACAGCTGTAGTATTTACACACCAGCTATCTTCACAAACCAAAGCATCCAAAACACTATCTACACAAAAGAATGAAACCTCTAGTCTTTACCACACACACCCCCACAACAAAAACCTCCACGCATATGCACACTCTTTTTTGAAAGCAGGGGATACAAGTGCCTCTTGCTAGCTTGCTGGTATAATCTGCCGCCTACGGCAGCTACCTCACCTTGCCTCATGGAAGAGCTTCCCCCGTTGGCAATGCCAAATATAGTCACAAGCTAAGTAAGCTACAGCTAGGAGGTGGTTCGAGCGAGGTGGTTCGAACTGGGCTCAATGTTGAACTGGCACAGCTCGACGGATTCAAGGTCAAGCCAGGCCCAGTTCAAAACAAGGTGGTTTGGATCTCTGCTGGTAAAGTGGAATCTGGTGAGGCGGGGAGGGGCTTCTCTATAGAGTGGGTGGGAGGGAAGTCATTTAGTACTCACAACTTCCATCTGTGTTGGTATTGGTGGAGGCAGTGGGAGGGCAATAGCCCACCCACCCCACCTAGCCTCCCCCAGAGTAGCCCAGGCTGGCAGTGGCCCAGTTTGGCCCCTTTTTGGCCCAATTCAGGCCTTCTTGGGCCTGGTTTGTACTTCTGCAGACTTGTGGGGGCCAGTGAATCCTCACTGGAAACCCTCACTGGATCCCCCTTTACCAGCATGCATATATATATAATTTGATTTATATACCACCCTTCCAAAATGGCTAAAATATCAAGTCATTGAAACCCCCAGGATTGCTTGCAGTTGTCACCTGGAAACTGATGCTGATTCCTGAGGCTCTACAGTCCTGAAGCATTTGCAATCCTGTCCTGGATGAGTCCAAGAATCATAGAAGAGAAAATGTCTGCAAGTGAACAAGTGTACTGAAAGAAGAAAGAAAGGGTGGGGGAGGGGATAATTTGATGAGACATTCTCATGCTAAAGCAGATCAGTTACGTTATAATTAGCTCTAATTGGTATTCCCACAAGAAGTAATGCTCTTTATAGTGTAACCAAGTGACAATTAAAAAAAGTTGAGGGGAAAAGGTGAGAAATTGCTTCCTGTCTTTGAACGTAAAGACATTCACAAGGGGATTACGCCCAGATTTCTTTGCCTCAAGAAGTGGGTAAGGGGACAGACAGATGTCATGACAGAATGCAAAATGGGCCAAGGCAAAAAGTGTTAGGTGCTTCTTTAGAAAATGTTCAGGACATGACTTTTTTAAAATGTGCAACCAGACACCAAGTGTACAGTTCCAAAGGGTGAAAATGTGCCGTTCTAAAATAATATATGTGGTCCAAACATTTAAGTCATGTCAAAGTTGTACTGTGTTAGGTGATTTAAAAAGTGATGGATAACCATGAGAAAAGTCAAGTGAGTAGTCCAGGCTCCTCTAGAACCCAGACCCTGATCAAGCGCACCCATTTCTCCTCCCCTTGCAAAGATGCTTTCCGCAGACTCCACTACTACTCTGCTCAGAGACCTCACCAATGGATATAACACTTTTAGGAACATAGGAAGCTGCCATATACTGAGTCAAACCATTGGTCTATCAAGCTCAGTATTATCTTCACAGACTGGCAGCGGCTTCTCCAAGGTTGCAGGCTGGAATTTTTCTCAGCCCTATCTTGGAGATGCTGCCAAGGAGGAAACTTGGAACCTTTGCTCTTCACAGAGCAGCTCCATCCCCTGAGGGGAATATCTTCCAGTGCTCATACATCAAGTCTCCCATTCATATACAACCAGGCTGGACCCTGCTTAGCTAAGGGGACAAGTCATGCTTGCTACCACCTGACCAGCTCTCCTCTCCATGCCATCAAATTCCCAGTTCTGAGGATTTCTTCAGTGACTCTAGGCAACAAAGCATGTGTGAACAAACAAGGGAAATGCACAGGTGAATGCTGTGGACACATGCTACACATGTGAATTACACTCGCAGACCATTGTGAGGTTCTGAATTTTTCTTTACAAAAGCCTTCTTTCAGGAGTTTGTTCTCTGTTCAGTTCAAATTTGTTTATTAGATTTATGTACCATCCAACCTAAATGGCTCTGAGTAGTTTACATTAATATAAAACAAAAAGAAAAAATAATTAAAACAATTAACCAATCAAAACAATTATAGAATGAAAACAGTTTAAAACCATTTAAAACCCACCAAAAGCCAGACTTTAAAAAAAGTCTCTTTACTCTTAAAGCCTTCTGCAGGAAGCATGTTCCACAATCCAGGATTCGTTACAGAGAAGGCCTGATTATGGGTTGCCCCCAAATGAACCAGCAACAGCTGGAGATGAGCCTCTCCTGATGACTTCAACATCAATAAAAAGAATAATTGGAAACACAACATACAACAAATATTCACATCTTATCGCTTCTCTGGGATCGCTCCCTATTAAGCAGATCTTGTAGAATGCAGGGGGAAAGCATGTTGGTATTCTTAAGCATATACTGGGACATTGTTCACTCCTCCATTGTAAAGTATCCCATGCATGTGTTTCAGTTCTTTCCCCTATACAGTAATTAAGATATAAATGGCTTCAGGATGTTTGATGTTAAAGCTGCAAACTCTACTTCTGCAAAATAGAAGGCTGGGAGTAGGAAGAATGTGGCTTATCCTGGATGAGATTCCTTTGTTTTGGACCACTTGGGAGGCATTTATCTTCATGGTGCTGTAGAAGTTTGTTCTTATCTGCTTTGAGGAGTACGTAGCCATTTCAGCATTGCAGAAATCAGAGGTGAATGGAAACTTTACAATGGCTCTCCATTGTTGCCGCCACCAGGTAAGTTTGGGGTGGAAGCAGGGATGCCAAATTGAAAAGAGGACATGGCTCCTGTACTTTTAATAGATGCAAAGAAGAGGGAAAGTCAACAGTACACAGCTCAGACTTCTTTCTGTCTTTCTGTCACGGCAGCAAAACTCACTACAAACTGAAGGTTCAAATTGGAGTTTGGCGAGGCAAACCTCAGGACTCTTTTCACATTATGTGCGAATGTGGCCTTAAAGTTACTATGTGTATGTGGTAACTTTGGTGGGTTGGGATGGGGATAGGGTGACCTTATAATGGAGGATGGCTGAATATTTTTTGCCCTCATGATGGTGATTTGGAACACTATGTTGTCTGAATATAGAATCATGCATATCCCTGTTGCCTTTCAATGTAAAGCCCTAAACAGCCTGAGTGCAGCATAATTCAGATACTATCTCTACTCTTGTGAACTTAGGAAGCAATTGAGAATGTTCTCTGCACCATCTTCATGCCAAATCAAGATCTAAACTCCAGCTTTGGAATTTTCTTCCCCAAGGAGACCAACCAAAGGCTGAATCTGTACATCTCTTAGAAGTACTGTGAGCCATTTTATTAAAGCTGGCTTTTGGTGACCAGGACCCAAGTGGAAGTACTGGATGACATCCAGAGCAATGGCACACTTGTGAAACAAGTGAATTTGTGTGAGTGCACACTAGCTTGCACTAAAAGCAAGGATGTGCAGAACTTCTTTCTAGTAGGGGTGTGCAAACTGGTTCAAATTCGAACCACTTTGGTTCAAAGGTTCTACCTCAAACCAAACCTGCCTTTGAAATGGCAGTGCTGGTCTGAGCTAGAACCAAACCGAACCTGTTTTGATTCAAACCAGTTTGAACCAGTTTGAACTGGTTCAGAGGCTCCAGCCTCCATTTTAGGTTCTGCTGGCCATTTTGTGACACTTACGTCACTTTAAGCGATTGACCAAGCTCCTGCTTCCCTGATTGGCCAGATGTGTCTGGCCCTTTGGTAAGCTTTTCAGGGCTGCCAGTCAATGAGAACTGGCACCCAAAGGCAGGATAAACAATAAGGGGTAAAGTGAGCATCCCTGTCTTGTACCTTTCATAACAGAGCATGTCTTTGATATTGCCCCATTCACTATTACTTTCGCTTTCTGCTCCCGATAGATACTTTGAATCCAAGAAATAAAGTTCAACCCACATTTCATCTTTCCCAACATTTTAAACATGAATTGCCATTCCAAATTATCAATGGCCTTCTCTTTGTCAAGGAAGACCATTGCTGCTTCCGTTCCCCCTGAAGTAATATTCTCAATGGCACTCAAAATAAATCTTAAACTATCTCATGTGTCCCTCTGAAACAAATCCAGTCTGATCAAAATGTATTATATCTGCTAAGAATCTCTTCAGTCTTGTCACCAAAATAGCCGCAAAAAGTTTATAATCCACATTCAGTAGTGAAATAAGTCTATATAGGATTCAGGACGTGTTGGGTCCTGTCCCTCTTTGAAGATCAATGTAATGTAATATAATGTAATATAAGCGGCTTGCCATGTGGCAGGTATACTGTGACAATCTTGTATTTCATTCATTATCTGGGTCAATGGTTTAACCAGCATATCTTGAAAAGATATAATACAATATAATACAATGCTGAAAATCCATCCAGACCTGGCAACCTAGTTAATTTTAGACCCTGTACCGCCTCTCTAGTTTCTTCCTCAGTATTTGGTTTATTTAACATTTCTCTTTGTTGCTCTGTAAACTCTTTTAATTTGTGAGATATTGCTAAATCTTGTTCTTTTGGGGGGATTTATTTTATATAAATGAGAATAGTACTCCACAAATTGTTCCGTCATCTCATCCATAGATGAAACAAATTTGTTGCCATTCCATATCTATCTATCTATCTATCTATCTATCTATCTATCTATCTATCTATCTATCTAATCTATTTATTATTTTAACACCCAAAATGCAAGTCTCTGGTCAGTTTGCAACAAAACAATAAAAACAATAGATAAAAAGATTAAAACATTACAAAAATCAAAATTACATTACAACAATCAAAACTGAAGTAATAGGTCTCTTCTCTTGCTCTTTTCTCAATTGATATGCCAACAATTTGTCTGGTTTATTACCCTTCTCAAAATATTTCTGTTTGGTAAAGTTCATTTTTTATAATTTTCTTTAGCATCCATTAAATCTACTTGTTTTCACAGCTCTTTCATATTTTGTAGAATCTTTTCTTTAGGGTTTGTTTATATCTCAGTTCAAGCAGTTGTAATTCATTTATTAATGAATTCCATTGGCATGGGAGATCCGGCAGGAAGAAAAAATACCAGGAATTAAGATGACTTGGCAAGAGCATAAGATAAAGTTATATGCAGATGATGTAGTACTAACAATTACACAACCAAGGGCCTCAATAGATTATGTAATGGAGAAAATTCAGCAATATGGGAAGGTTTCTGGATACAAATTGAATAATAGCAAGAGGTAGATGGTAACATGGAATATTAAAGATGAAGAACGGAAAGAATTGGAAGACAGAACAGGATTCCAGCAAAGTGTTAAACCAGTAAAATATTTGGGGAGTAATATAACAGCAGTAAATAAAGAATTATTCAAAAATAACTATTTACTGGTATGGAAGAATATACTGGCTGATCTGAACAGATGGAAAAAAATTAAATCTTTCATGGTTAGGAAGAATTTCAGCAATTAAAATGAATGTTTTGCCTAGGATTAACATTTTAATTCAAATGTTACCAATAAGAATCGAAGAGAAGACATTAAAAAGATGGCAACGACAGATTAACTCTTTTATTTGGGCACATGAAAAGATTGAAATTTAAGATCATGCAAGTCGCAAAAGAACGTTGAAGATTAGCCATTCTAAACTTGAAATTATATTATCATGCCAGTTGTCTAACATGGATTGTAGAGTAGATCAAGGCCCCATATGAATGGGCTACAAATATGGAAGGGTCAGACATGATTAATGGCTTACATAGATATTTGTGGACAGATGTAAAGAAATTGGATGTAGAAATTAAAAACCACCCTATTAGAAACAGTTCATTAAAAGGTATGGGACAAGTACAAAAAAAGGATAAGTCCAGCATTGTCACCTGTAGCTTCGTTAGTGAATATATATTTTCATGGAGAAGAACACACAAAACAATTTGATCAATGGAGAGCCTACAACTTGCAAAATCTTATGGAAGGAATATCAAAAATGAAATCCATTCAATGTTTAAGTCAAGAGTGGAATGAAACTCCTTCTTGGCTATTGCATTTACAGATTAATAGCATAATTCAGGAAGAAGTACGGAAACAAGGTGGGAAGCTGAGAGACTTGAAAGAATTTGAAATTCTAATAACAAAGAACTTAAAGCATTTGCTAGGTCTTATATATAAATTTCCCTCCAAGTCCTGCTATGCTGCCTCATGGTGTGTGTGTGTGTGTGTGTGTGTGTTCCTAGGAGGGATGAGCAAAGTACGCGGGGACGTATATTCCCAGCAGGGTCACCCAAAGTGCAAAGGTCATCCCAGTAGCCCAGCTAAAGCAAGCAGGCACCTATATTGGGTAGCAGCAATATAGGAAGGTGCTGGAGGCGGATGATCACTTCAGTGACAATGACAAAGGCATAATTTCATACTGTGCAGGAGAAGGCAATGGTAAACCACTCCTGTATTTTACCAAGAAAACCACATGGATAGACAAAATAGAGTGATTGACGATGTAGTGGCAGATGATGGGCATCTCAGGTCAGATGGCACTCACCATGCTACTGAGGAAGAGCTGAGGATCTCTCAGAGTATCGATGGTGTTTATGACACAGTTAGAGTAAGGCCTTTTGGACTTCTAGCAGCTGATGTTGCCATGCAGGAAAAGAAAATCCAATAGATGCAAAGACAGCATTACAATGTAAGAAGCATGAATATGGGAAAGCTTGACACAGTGAAAGATGAAATGAATTGACTACAGATTGACATCTTGGGAATCAGTGTATTAAAATGGACTGGAATAGGACACTTTCAGTCAGAAAATCATACCGTTTACTACTCAGGACATGAAAATCCAAGAAGGAACAGTGTTGCTTTAATAGTCAGGAAGGATATAGCAATGACAGTACTTGGGTACAATGCAGTCAGTGACCAACTAATATCAATTAGATTTCATGGACAACTCTTTAACATGGCAGTTCTTCAAGGCTATGCCCTGATGCAGAAGAAGAGGAAGTTGATGAGTTCTATGCTCAGGTTCGGTCTGAAATTGACAGAACATGCAAGCAAGTTGTGCTGGTGGTGGCTGGAGACTGGAATGCCAAAGTTGGAAATGGTAAGGCGGAAAACACAGTCAGCCTATATGGCTTAGGAAACAGAAACAAAGCAGGAGTTGCTGTGGTGACACACGAGTAGACCCCCAACTGGGAGGCTGGCGGCAGCCTCCCGGGCTCGCGGGTCTCTCCAGATGCCCTGCACACTCACGTGAGGCATCCTGGGACTTCCGGGGGCCGCATGGCCCCCGATCCCTGCAACGCCCGCCAGCTCCATGATGGAACTGGCAGTAGTGTGGGCGGCCGATTTGGCCACCCCAGGGCTGCCCTTTGATTGTCTGCGGGGAGAGAGGGCTAAGCCGGCTCATGAGATTGTGAGAAGAACTTTGATATGTGCTTTATTGGCTACAGAAAAGCATTCGATTGTGACGACCATGTCAAGTTGTGGAATATCCATAGGAAAATGGGCGTCCCAGAACATCTCATTGTTCTCATGAGAAACCTATACACAGGACAGGAAACCACAGTCCAGATGGGACATGGTGAAACTGACAGGCTTTCTTACTTTGGCTGGGTGCTTCTCCTACCCTGGGGAGGATTGTGAGAACCAACTTAGCTTCTTGGCCTGTGCCCTTGAGACTGAGCACGAATAACAACAATGATGGTCCTGTGCTAAAAAGCATGATTTGTCCCCTTTGCTAAGGAGGGTCTGCCCTGGTTTGCATTTGAGTGGGAGACTACATGTGAGCACTGTAAGATATTCCCCTTAGGAGATGGTGCTGCTCTGGGAAGAGCACTTGCATCCTTGCATGCAAAAGGTCCCAGATCTCCTCCCTGGCATCTCCAAGATAGTGCTGAGAGAGACTCCTGCCTGTAACTTTGGAGAAGCTGTCCCCAGTATGACAATAATGAGTTAGATGGACCAATGGTCTGACTTGGTATAAGGCAGCTTCTTATGTTCCTATTAATGAAAACAAACAACAACAACAATAATAATACCTGTCATGCTATGCAGAGCCTTTTCCCCTTGTGAGTAGCTCTGAGATCTGAACTTCTTCAATTTGGGTTCTCCCATGAGGAAATTTTTAGATTAGGACATGATCAGGCCTGGCAGGTTATTAAGCAGCATATTGCCGATACAGAATTACAAGTGGATACAGCCTGTCTAAGGAGTGGTATCTATTTGGGGAAATAACTTTTTAATTCCAAACTGGCAGCATATTTAGATAATAGTCTTATCCCTAAATTTAGGCGTCCATTTACTCTTGCCCACCTAAACTCCCTTCTGGCGGCTGTTAGGGATAGTAGATATATAGGGATTCCATTTAACTTAAGGATTTGGTCCTGTGGAATGAGTGCTGTAGAAACTACCCCTCATGCTATTTTATACTGTAAATTTTATAGTGATGCTCATTCAAAACTAATTCCTCCTCTTTTGGGGAAGTTTCCAGGTCACTCTGATGAATTTTATTTAGAGTTTTTGTTATCTAACTTTTGCAAAGAGATCACTTTCAATGTGGCTAGGTTTTGCTACATTGTTTGTATTACACGCTCTAGTCTTATGTAACGTTTTTTGTTGTATTGTCTGATCTATGATTGCAATAAAGTTTATTCTGAGATCTGAAAGGCTTTTCAGTAACATTCTTACTGCCTGGTCATCAAATGGCATGGTAATAGGAACACTACATAGTATTATCAGCACCCTCATTAATTAGCAGGAGATGTCAAAACGAAGTTTCTTCCTCCACCTGTACATGGGTTTGCATTGTCGCTGCTTGTCAGTATGAGCTCAGGCTATGTTTTGCAAGGTCCTTGGAATCTTATCTGGGGCCCACTTAAAAGCAGAAGGCAGGCTGGAATTTAG
Source organism: Hemicordylus capensis (assembly GCF_027244095.1). Taxonomy (NCBI): domain Eukaryota; kingdom Metazoa; phylum Chordata; class Lepidosauria; order Squamata; family Cordylidae; genus Hemicordylus; species Hemicordylus capensis. The sequence continues at coordinate 249,333,804 of NC_069661.1, forward strand.
CAGATTGCTTGTTAAGTAGCATCTGCTAGCAGGGGCCCTAGCAGTGTTCTCTGGGCTACAAAGGCTGCCTCTAGGCGTCTGTGTAATGAGGTGATGTTACTGAGAATTTTGGGTTTCTGAAAAGGTCTCAGTTTGTTAACTTTATTTTATTTTATTTTTTTACACAATGGCCATTCTCGCCCTCCCGCCCCACTCTGCTGGAGACATTTTGACAGCAAGTAAACCAAGCAGCAGACAAGGAACAGTATTAGCAGTCAGGAAATGGATTGGTCTTTGTAGTGTGTTGGCTTATCAATGTCCACTTCTAAAAAATCCCAGTTTCAGGAGGTCAGATTAACCCCCCCCCCAGTTCTGTACTGTCTCCATTAATAAAAAGCAGGGCTGCTGTACAGCAGCGTCCCCAAGAGCATGCCCTGAAGCCCCACTGCTGCACTGACATGCTCATCAGCTTTATTATTTATCATTTATTTATTATTTAACATATTTTTATACCGCCCACAATTTGCTTCTCTGGGTGGTTTGCAATTGAAATCATTTAGAACATTAAGTCAATTAAACAATTAAAATTATTGAAACATTAAAATCATTTAAAACCAACATTAAAAATTTAAAACCATACATCTAATTAAAAGCCTGGGTGAACAAATGTACTCAGCGCCTTTTTAAAAGTTGCCAGAGATGGGGAGGCTCTTATGTCAACAGGGAGAGCATTCCAAAGTCCAGGGGGAGCAACGGAGCCCTGTGTAGTCACCAAACGAGTTGGCAGCAACCGCAGATGAACCTCTCCAGATGATCTTAACAGGCAATGGGGTTCATGGTGAAGAAGACGTTCTCTTAAGTACTCAGGGCCTAAGCTGTTTAGGGCATTATAGATAATAACCAGCACCTTGTATTTTGCCTGGAAACATATCAGCAGCGTTTCTGGACAAAATATCCTTAAGACAAGGCGGCATCCTGCCCTCCCTCAGAGAAGCATTTATAATATCTACCAGGCCCTCTACAACATCCTCACTGCCAGATAGTATAAGCCATGTCGGGTAAAGATCAAGAGGACAGGTGGTAGGCTGCGTCATTCTGAGCACTTGTCTACATCCTCAGGAGTCACAAACTGAAATTGATCCAGGGTCGTCACATAAGAGGAGTTGCTGGACACCTCGGCATCAGACTCTGTAACAATTGTGGAGTTTGAAGCTTTGTTCTCCACTGTCCATGATTACAGCTTTGTCTGCATTGCACTAGCTTTCCACTCATGGAATGAATCTGTTCATGTGTGAAGCATTTATTTACACAGACAATGGAGATTGTGGGGTGGAGCTTCGGCCCACATCAGCATGTGGGCATGGCTCCAGAGCAGTCTGTACACATCCCCACTTTATATATTGGGACATTCACATGTAACACAAAACTGGAGGTGAGCGGCCTCTGGTTTCAATTTCTGTACATCCGAATGTGGGCAACTGCAGTTTCAACAGAAAATGGATGTGCACTTTCCCTCTCCAGACTCCGATCTGTACCTTCAGTTTGTAGTAAGGTTCACCACCTGGACCTCCAGTTCCGTGGTGCCAACATTACGTCTGAACACTGGCACCACAGTCTAGTTGCTTTGCAACCAGTCTTGAGGGTGGAAGCTCTTCCCTCATTCCAGCTGCTATTGGCTGTTGGGGCTGTCCTTCAGTAAAGAAGGAAGCCCTGGCAACCAGTTCCCCGTCCTCTCTGCAGTTAGCGAAAATGCAGAGAGGGAGCTCTCCATGATGTCTGAATTTGGACAAGAGAGCATGACAAAGGGGGAGCAGAACCACAGGTCCATCGGACCCATGGTTCATGCGTTATGTCTGAAGGCAGCCACTGAATTCATATAAGTTACACTGAGTAAAATATCCCCACTTTATATGGTGCCTGAGCAGGGATGTGGGGGAGCCAGTGCAGCATCTCGGTGGCCTGGTGGGGAGGGGGGGGAAGCCTGGCAGGTTATGAGAAGATGATGGAAGAACCTGCTGTTTACTCTTTTTAAAGCCCAAATAAGTCAGGGTTTTGCTGCTCTGACAAATAAAATGCTGACTGGATGGAAAACCCAGCAGTCTCTCATGTTTATGTTTCTGGTATCTGTGCATTGTCAAAATTGTAAGTGTATTTAGGAGGGTGTCATGCACTGGTCTAGGGAATGAAAACCATTAGTGGTAAATGTTCGTTAAGATGCCCCAGGAACATTCTTTGATGGCTGCAAAGGGTTAACACCACTCTTAGAATGAGGCTGACATTAAAGTTCACACCAGAGAGATGGGGCCGTAGCTCAGCGGTAGGACATTACCTTTGCATGCAGAAGCTTCAATCACTGGCAGCATCTTCAGGTAGGTCTGGGGAAGACTTCTGCTGGAAAACCTGAAGAGCTGTTGCCAGTCAGTGCAGACAAGACTGAGCTTAATGGACCAATGCTCTGACTTTGTATAAGGCAACTTAGGATAGGAAGCTGCCATATACTGAGTCAGACCACTGGTCTATCTAGCTCAGTATTGTCTTCACAGACTGGCAGCGACTTCTCCAAGGTTGCAGGCAGGAATCTCTCTCAGCCCTATCCCATTCAAATGCAACCAGGGTGGACCTTGCTTAGCTAAGGGGACAAGTCATGCTTGCTACCACAAGATGGGAAGGGTTGAGGTGATGAGGGACACCTCTCAGTTTGGGGGGTCTTGAGGAGAGCTGGTCTTGTGGTAGCAAGCATGCATTGTCCCCCTTGCTAAGCAGAGTCTGCCCTGGTTTGCATTTGAATGGGAGACTACATGTATGAGTACTGTAAGATATGCCCTTTTGGGATGGAGCCGCTTTGGGAAGAGCACCTGTCTGCTTGCATGCAGAAGGTTCCAAGTTCCCTCCCTGACATCTCCAAGATAGTGCTGAGAGAGACTCCTGCCTACAACCTTGGTGACAGTATGGAATAAAAACCAAAATGACGACCATATTATAATCCTACAATAAATTATACAATGTTGAATAGAGACCATAAACGTGTAGCACTAAACATCGTTTCCAAGTTCTTCATCAGAGAAAGTGGCAATATACATCAAGTATATTGATGTACATCCGCCTTGGAAAAGCTGCTGCCAGTCTGTGTAGACAGTCCTGAGCTAGATAGACCAATGGTCTGATTCAGTATAAGGCAGTTTCCTATGTTCCTAAGGGGGGACTTAGTTCAAATAGCTAGTGCATCAGCTTTAAACTGGCTGAACATCCTTCTCTATGCGGTTCATTGCTCTGGATATTGGCCAATGTTACGTGGTGATGTAGTGTCACTCTGCAAAGTGGTGGTAGCGGGGAGAAGAGAGAAATCTGTTATCAGAATATATTTCAGCTTTATGCCTTAGTATACATGCATGTACAGAGAAGGTGCATCCCCCCTTCAGGGATTTAACTTCTGGATCCCAGGGGAGAAGTTTGATATCTGAAGCATTCCAACATTAGGAATTCACACTATGAATTTTTGAAGGTGTACCCCAAATTCTCTCCAATAGACAATACAGGAACAGTGACTTACTAGGGATAAGAGAATGTCACTGGAGAACAGGGGTCATTGGAAAAGATGGGGATGTTTATTACTTATATTTCTGAAAACCCCAGAATCAACATATCAGAATTCCTAGCTCAGAGAATAACTTGGCCCTGGACAACATATTGGAGGCTGAATTGCCATTATTAGAGCAAGAAAAAGCAATCCTTAATAACTGTGTTATCTGCCATCAGATCTTCAGAGGCAAAAATAGATTCATTTGCTCAAAGGTGACGAAGGTCAGGGAGAGAGAAGCAGGAGCAACAGAAAAGCAGATTGATACCACGGATGAAGCGGCACAACCGAACGGAGAGGCGGTGGAACTAAATGGGGAATTTCTAATCTTAAGACCCGATGAGAGAAAGGAGAACAGAGCCCAGAAAGTAGGAGAGCCTGCACGGAGAGGAAGGAGAGGACGTGACTAGTTTGCTGCCATGGAAAATGTGGAGGTTCCTCTAGGCAAAATTGGGTAGATGCTTCAGCTATATGACTGGTAAGGTGGAAAGTGTACTGTCAGATTCGGGGCCTCAGGGGGCCGAAAGCAACCATGATTTGGGGCATGGGGGCTGAGGTGAACTCCAGTGTACCAAACCCCAGTTTGAACCCTTGCTTTGTAGTAAGTTTTGCTGCTCCAACCCGAGGTTGACAGCCACCTGCAGTATGTCCGAATGTGGAACTGCAGGCTCAGCTGTCTGAAACCGGAGTTGAGGGAGGATGCTCCTTCCTCTCTCCATCTGTTATTGGTTGTGCGGGCTGTCCTTCATGCAAGAAGGAAGCTCGCACAGCCAGTTCCCTCTCCTCTCTGCAATCTCCCTGACTGCAGAGAGCCTGCTCTCTATTATGTCTGAATGCAGACAGGAGAGTGGGGTTGGGGTTGGGAGCAGACCCGTGGGTCCATTGGACCCACGGTTCCACGTTATGTGTGAATACTGCTAGAAAGTAATTTATATATTATTTATTCGATTTCTATACCGCCCTTCCAAAAATGGTCCTGGGCAGTTTACAATTAATAACAAAACAATGAAAATCAATTAACAGTTAAAAACAGAGATTATAAAACACCATAAAAACATTAACAGTTAAAACATTCAAAACAGTTGAAAAACCCTGGAAAACCAGGTTACAACTTAAAAACATTTACAACAATTAAAAAACCCTGGAAGGCCAGGCTCTACTGAAAGCCAATAATGAGTTCAAGTTATGGATTTCTGCAGGGAGTGCATTCCACAGGCCAGGAGCAGCTACAGAGAAGGCACACCTCTGAGTCACCACCAGACGCACCAGTGGTAACTGGAGATGGACCGCCTCAGATGACCTCAACATGAGATGGGGATCATGCAGAATAAGGCACTCTCTAAGATAACCTGGACCTAAGCCGTTCAGGGCTTTAAAGGTAATAACATAGCAGCAGCCAGTGCAACTGTTTCAAAACAGGCATAATATGCATTGCAATAGTCAATCCCCTTGAGGAATGTCTCCTTTTTTCTTTTTCTCTTTTTCTTTTTGTCAGCAGGGAATATCTACAGGGCATTTAAGAGGACAGCTTAGATACTGATGTAAATCACTGATCATTTTTGATGTAAATCACTGCCTACCTGTGCATTGACTTTATAGTGCAATCAATTCTATGCATGCTTACTTAAAAGTAAGTACCACTAGTTTCAATCAGACTTTCTCACAAGTAAATGTGTATAGGACTTCAGCCAAAACTGAAAAGCTCGGTGTATTTTTGTGCTATTGCTGCTATTAATATCTGTTCATTTCTAGTCTTCATGTATTTATTTCTAGTCTTCATGTAGTCTTCATTTATTTTCTAGAGATATTATTTTGTGTTTGTGTGCATTTTTAACTTTGCGTTAAGCCAACATGAATTCTCCGTCCTCCTGCTCTTTTCCAGCATATAGCAGTATTGTAAATCAAAAGGAGTCATTTTGCTGTTGCATTTTATGTACTTACTAGCTGACCCCGCACAGAGCATCTGTGCGTTCTTTGGGGCCGGTGGTTACCTCTCCCCCACTTCTGCCCCAGTCTCTGCTTCCGGACCCAGCCACCTCTCCTCTCCACAGATCGGCATGAATTGTCCCCTTTGCTAAGCAGGGTCCACCCTGGTTTGCATTTGAATGGGAGACTACACGTGAGCACTGTAAGATATGCCCTGCTAACTGAGCAAAGAGGCACATTTTTAACGTGGTGATTCTCTTTATTGAGCAGGGGGAGAGCAATTGGCCCTGTCCAACCCCAGCACAGCATCCCTCCAGTGGCTGCTGCTGGTGACTTGCTTATGTTTCTTTTTTAGATTGTGAGTCCTTTAGGGACAGGCAGCCATTTAAATAAATAAATAAATAAATAAATAATTTCTATATGTAAACTGCTTTGGGGACTTTGGTTGAAAAGTGGTATATAAATATTCTTCGTATTCGTATTCGTCATATCCCCCTTAGGGTATGGAGATGCTCTGGGAAGAGCATTTGCATTCTTGCATGCAGAAGGTTCCAAATTTCCTCCCAGTTAGGGCTGAGAGAGACTCCTGCCTGTAACCTTGGAGAAGCCACTGCCATTCTGGGTAGACAATACTGAGCTGAGACTCGGTATAAGGCAGTTTCCTATATTCCTGCCAACTTCCGGAAGGAACTTCTTGGGTGAATGTTTAGTGAATATTTTATAGGCAATGGCCTTTGGACATCATACTTAACCATCACCCTTCCCTCTAACAGGGAATTCCAGAAGTTGTTGACTACAACTCCCAGCATCCACAGCTGTGACGGCCTTTGGCTGGGAATTATGGGAGTTGTAGTCAACAGCATCTGGGATTTCCTGTTAGAGAGAACACTGTTAACCATCTTGAAATACTTCCCTAAACGTTTGTACTACAGCTTCTTGTAATGTTTGTATTGTTTATGGACATACATTTTTAAAGTAGTCTTTTAAAAAGAGAGCGCGAATGAGAGAGAGAGAGAGAGAGTTGCTCCTAAGAGGCTCTGCATTCTTTCAGGTAAGAATTGCAACGCTGAATGGGAGCGTGTTAGACAGCCCCTCGGAGAACCCCAGCATGGCCACCACGAAAACAGAGGGACAGAAGTTGAAAAACGTCCTGGTGTTGAGCAGTGGCAAAGGATCCATCGACTTCCGGATTGGTACGTTTTTCTGCCCACAAGCCGACCCATGCACAGAGCATCTGTGCACTCTTTGGGGCCGGCTACCTCTCCCCTCACAGCCCCAGTCTCTGGCCGGGCTGAGTGCCGCGGCTTGGCCCGCTGCCGTCTCACCTCCGTGGCCGGGCCAGACCCGCCGCCTCTCCCCCCCCACCCCAGTCTCCGGCGGCATGCCGCCACGGGCGGGCCCACCGCCGGGCTGAGAGCTGCCGCCAGCAGCGGGGGCCGCCGATGTGCAAATCGATTCAAATTTGAATCAATTTGACTTGAATCTGGGTGATTCAAGTGATTCAAATTCAAATCAAATCACTCCTTAAAAGGGCAATTAGATTTGAATTCAAATCGAGTTTTAAAAAATAGATTTAAATTTGATTCGAGGGCTGTTTCGCACCTCTTTTTAACCATTCAGGTCCCCTGATGGGTTAAAAAGAAAAGGTGCCTAAACAGGCTCACATCCATTCCAACTCTATACAAATTCAAAATGATTTTTTGAATTCAATTTGATTCAACTCATGCCAAGTCTTATCAATGACACAAGCAGCCTCTAGTAGTAGCTCCTTCCAGGGAAGTCGCAATCCCAATATTGTTGCCTGTGGAATTTCCCATGACTTGGGAAATGGAAAAAAAAAAACTTGTACATTTCATGTATTACAGAGTTCCTGGATCCTACCATGGTCAGGAACTGACTGAAACTTCTCTAGGTCTTAGCTCTCCCCTACCTGAGAAAGAGAAGACAGATCTAATAGGCATCTTCGAATATCTGAAAGGCTGTCACATAGGAGGAGTAGATTTGTGCAGAACCAATAAGATGAAATTACAAAGGAGCAGATTCAGGCTAGACATTAGAAGAAATGTTCTAACTTTAAGAGCTGTTGTACAGGGAAACAGCCTTCTTTGTACAGTGGTGGTCTTCCCTTCTCTGAAGGTTTTCAGACAGAGGCTGAACAGCTATCTGTCCAATATGCTGTAGCAGTCTTCTGCACTAAGCAGGAGGTTGGATTAGAAGACCTCTATGGTCCCTTCCAACTCTAACTTTCTATAATTCTACCTCTTATCTCCTGCAAAGTGGACACAGGCTCCTGCAGCAGCACAGTGAATATTCTTTTCAGCTCTAGTAAGAGTCCAATTGCCTCTCATTCATTTACTCTTGGGAGCCAGCACTGAAAAATATTTGAGGCAAGATATTATGTTACATTATATTAGATGGAGTCGGGGTTTGTCCTAGTTTTGCAGTTCTTTTAAGATGCAGAAGGCTTCAGTTCTTTCGGAGAATGCTTGACATGCAGCCACCGTATGTTTCAGACACACACACAAAGCAGAATGCTTTCTCTCTTACCAAGGGGATACATTTTATAGTTGGCATTGTCCCCGATGCTCCTCTCTCCTATGTTTTCAATAGCTTCTGAACAGGAAAGAAATGTTTTATTCACCAACGGGGAGAATTCCATCCCAGACCAAAAGACAACCAAGTGTTTTATTTGCTGTCAGTTATCAAGTCCCTAGCGTACTGGGAATGTCAAACTAGCGGCATTATCCCATAAAACAACAAATAGAACCAAACATTCTCAAAACAGTATCAATGCCAGCAAGATGCTGAGCCCTATTTTATGTGTCATAAAGGACAACCAGGGAGGATTGCCTGAAATTGTTTCAATGTATGTGGATGGTTTGTTGGTTTAGGACAGAGATGAGCTATGTAGGTGTGGCCAGAGTGGGGCTTACAGTTGTGTTGGGTCTGGCAGGCATGTTGGACCTGATATGGCCTCTGTGGGCATTATCGGACAGAGTTCCATCACAACAACAGGGAGCCCCGATACTCAGAGCTCTGACTGGGATCCCTGCTTTCGTGACGGGACTCTATTGGAGTTCTGACCCAATCCGACTCAACACTCCTGACCCAACAAGGGCAACACTGGCTGCTCCCCACAGTCTCAGCAAGAGGTTGTATCAGATTGGAATCTGACATTTTGGGCTGTGCACAGGCCTAGTATGTGGAGGTCCAAATTTGGCATGCAGATTCCTTGCAGAAGCTTTCCTCGTTTTCAGGGGGAAACTAGCTGTTGGATTACTGTTTGTCATGCAGGCACAGCCTTAAGGATTTAAGAAGGCCAAAAGATATTCAGTCCAGCAAGGAAGGACAGGATGGAAGACATCGTTGCAAATATAAGATTAGATACTTCAAAAAATCCACGGGAAATATAGTTGATAAGGTCCAGCCCAATTTGAGTGTTAGGAACCTGGAGGGTCCTGAATGCTGATATAGAGCTTCCCATCATGTTGGCCATTATTATCACTTATTATTATCCCATCTATCTATCTATCTATCTATCTATCTATCTATCTATCTATCTATCTATCTATCTACTTATTTTATTTATTTGATTGACTGATTGATTGATGGCTTTCTATACTGCCCTTCCAAAAATGGCTCAGGGCGGTTTACACAGAGAAATAATAAATCAATCAGATGGACCCCTGTCCCCAAAGGGCTCACAATCTAAAAAGAAACATAAGACAGACACCAGCAACAGTCACTAGAAGTACTTTGCTGGGGGTGGATAGGCCCAGTTACTCTCACCCTGCTAAAGAAAGAGAATCGTCACATTAAATAGTGCCTCTTTGCCAGGTTAGCAGTTATGGTAACACTTCTATTAATACTAGCTTAACCTGTGCAGAGCATCTGCACGCTAGTACTTGATTGCTCCCCTCACCTCAGATTTCTCCCCACTCTCACCTGAGCTGCGCTCCTGCTCCTCCTCTTCCCTCGCCATCCCATTGCTTCCACCACCCCCATCCCTCTTGGTTGCTCCTTCATCCCGTTGCTCTATCCCTCTCACCCTTCTTGGTCGTGGCTGCAGCGTTGCCAGTCCTAATTGGCCAAGCCACAGCCCCCTAGCCCCAGAGGCCCCCCCACCCTAACCTGAGCCCCGCTCCTGCTTCTTTCCACAGGAGTAGCAGCAGCAGTTGACCAGGCCCTTCCTCACTGCCATTACCATGGCTGCCCATTCCCCTCGGGCCCATCCCTTGCCTGCCTGCCTGCCTGCCTCCCTCTGCCAATGGCGTCTGTAGCTCCGAGCAGCAGCAACATTTGACTGAGCCCTTCCTCACTGTCTCCATGGCCACCCATTCCCCTCAGGCCACTGACAGGTCCAGGCCCATCCCTCTTCCTTTCTCTCTTCCCCTCCCTTCTTTTTCTCTCTTCTCTACTTCTCCTGAGGGGCTCTTTCCTCCCTCACAACCCCTCACTTCGCAGACCCCTGCACACTATCATATATATGTATCTAATATATAGATTCTTCTCTCCTCTACCATCTTCCCACCAGTTACAGCTACATTCCAACATGTTGGAATCATGTTGGCAATTATTATCACTCTGACTTTTCTTGCTATTTGATGAAGCATTTTTGTTAGACTGGGCTATACTGTACTATTCCCTATTTAAAAAAATTATTACCATTTAGTGTACAGTCTCCCTCTGTGAATACAGTTTTTTAAAATAATGATAGTAGGGGTGTGCACGAATCGATTTTTGTGATTTGATTTGAACTTGAATTGAATCACAAAAACTCAAATTGATTAGTCAAAAACAGCTGACTTGGCTGGCTATCTCAACAAATCAACCTTGAATCACTCAAATCAATTTCAACCACCATTTTGAGGCCTGTTTTTCTGGGGCAAATGGGCTCAAAATAGCAGCATATCTCTGGGGAGAGCTGGTCTAACAATTGGGATTGGCAGGTAGACCGGCCCTCTGCTCCGGACTTTGCATGTCAGCCCACCTCAGATGACTGATCTACCCAGGTTGATCAGTCCTCTGAGGTGGGCGTACATGCCAAGTCTGGAGTGGAGGACTAGTCTATCTATCTATCTATCTATCTATCTATCTATCTATCTATTTGATTGATTGATTGATTTCTATACCGCCCTTCCAAAAATGGCTCAGGGCAGTTTATACAGAGAAACAACAAATAAATAATATGGCTCCCTGTCCCCAAAGGGCTCACAATCTAAAATCACAATCACTCACACACACACACACACACACACACACACACACACACACACACACGATAAATAAATAAATAAAATAATACTTGCCAATCCCAATTGGTAGACCAGCTCTCTCTGGAAAAAAGTACCACGTTGATGCCTGTCTTTTCAGCAAAACAGGCCTTAAAAAGACATTCATATCACCCAAATTAATTCGGGCAGAATCAGGGGTGATTCTCCTCAATTCCGAATCAGACCCTCTATCTTGAGGGTGATTAGGCTTGGGGTTGAATTTGCAAGTGACCCCCAATTCGAGATGAATCAATTCAAGGTTGAATCGAATTGCACACTCCTAAACAATAGTCTTCCTTTACTGGGGGGCTAAGGGGTCAACCCTAGTGATATAAGGGAGCAGGTATGGAAAGGGATGGTCAAGGAAGACAATCAATTGTGGTCAGATTAACCCCTTCTCCAGTGCAAACCATATCCTTATTTATTTATTTACTTATTTAGTGCATTTTTATACCACCCTAACCCAAGGTCTCAGGGCAGTTCACAACAAATAAAAACAAAACTTAAAATCAATTAAATATTTAAAAGTGCTTAAAACAAATCAATAAATAATCCAATTAAAAAAGTTAAAAAGCTACAAGGCCTGTGTATAAAGATAAGTCTTTAGACACTTTTTAAAAACTGCTAGAGATGGGGAGACTCTTATTCCCACGGGAAGCGCGTTCCAAAGTCTCGGGGCGGCAACAGAGAAGGCCTGTCCCTGGGTGGCCACCAGATGACATGAAGGTAGCCACAGATAAGAGATCACGCAGAAGAAGATGCTCTCTTAAGTACCATGGGCCTAAGCTGTTTAGGGCTTTATAGGTTATAACCAGCACTTTGTATTTTGCCCGGAAACTTATTGGCAGCCAGTGCAACTCCTGCAATACAGGAGTAATATGGTCTCTTCAAGATGACCTGGAGACCAACCTAGCTGCTGCATTTTGTACTATTTGCAGTTTTCAGACTATATACAAAGGCAGCCCCACATAGAGAGCATTGCAGTAATCAAGTCTGGAGGTTACCAATAAGTGTACTACTGTTTTGAGATCATGAACCTCAGGAAAGCGACACAGCTGGTGTATCAACCGAAGCTGATAAAAAGCACTTCTAGCCACTGCCTCAACCTGGGGAACCAGGAAAAGGTGCCAGAAGCACTCCCAGACTGCGTAACTGTTCCTTCTGAGGAAGTATGACCCCATCTAGAACAGGTAGATCAATATCACTTCCCGAGTGATGACCCCACACAATAAGTACCTCCATCTTGTCTGGATTCAGTCTCAGTTTGTTATCCCTTATCCAGCCCATTACTGCTTCCAAGCAGGCATTCAGGGAGGATATGCCTTCTCCTGATGATGTTGACATGGAGAAATAGATTTGGGTGTCATCAGCATACTGATAACATCCAGCACCAAATCTCCGGATGATCTCTCCCAAAGGTCCAGCCCATGGGTCTCCCAAGCAATTTCAGAATTTTTCAGGTCCACATTGACATAATGAGAGGCCAAACAGAACCACACATTTGACAATGGAAGGTGAGAGAAGGTTTGGCAAATGTGTCCCTCTCCCCATGCTTGATAACAATAACAAAAGGACTGAACAAGTCTCTGAGTAACCCAAGTGACTTGGGAAGACCTTACATGGGAAACAACTAGGTTTGATATGCATATCCTATGAAGTCTCCTCAGGAAATTAAAGGTAATCACTGATAAGAAGATTCCTCCTTAGAAAAATCTCCCTCAATCCATGTGTAAGAACCCATATCCCCACCAATTGAGGAAAGTCACATAAAAGATCAGAACCTCGTGAACACAAGGCAAAACTGCAAGACAGGTAGATATAGTCCCTCCCATAATCACAACTGTCAGGATGATGCATTACCGGGTTGCCCGCAGGGCCTTGTGGAGTCCAGTGGGGTTTGAAGGGAAGTGTGTCTCTCCTTTGGGGCTTCTTTCTTTCCCCAGTGGGAAGCGGGGTAAGATATTCCCAGGGCTGTTGGGTCCTGCTGAGGATGAGTGGGTGAGGCAGGGAGAGCTGCATAGAACAGTTCCTGTGGGGCTGCCATGTTGTGAGCGGCAGGAGGCAGGAAATGAAACCAGGGAGGGGGTGGGGCTTAGAGCAGGCACGGAGCCCTGTCGATTCTGTAGCAGGGCATCTAAAGCCAAGGCAGCCAAGGATGAGGGTTGCTCCTGTGGGTGGGACCTGGAGTCCCCCTGGAGAAGGAACTGGCTGGACAAGGAGGAGGTAGCAAGCCAGGAGGAGGACCAAGGTGATGAAGTAACCTTCTCCCCTGGCTTACTCTGAGGCTGTCCTTGCCCTGGATTTTGGCATTGAAAAGGGACAGGAACACGCCTCCTTCCCTTGGAGTGTGACAAATGGTAGCAGAGAATAGTTTATGAATCCCTGCCTGGGTGAGCATACCGGTCTCTTTTGGGGTGTTGTGAAATGGGAATAATGACTGATAGCATGGATATGAGTCAATTCGGCCAATGGCTCGCTGAGCACTGAGCAGCATTTAGCTTTGAGGTGTTGCACTGGAAAGGCCTGGCCCAGGCCAACGCCAATTACTTGTCACAGTTAGATGAGGGTGAGGGTGAGGGACCTCTGACCAGTGTTCCCTCCAACAGGGATTCCCAGATGTTGTTGACTAAAACTCCCAGCATCCCCAGCTGCAATAGCCTTTGCTTGGGGATTATGGAAGTTGTAGTCAAGAACATCTGGGAATCCCTGTTAGAGGGAACACTGACCCCTTTTGGGGATTCTTTCGGGGTGCCATGTTACCTGATTGCCCATGTGGCCCTGTAGAGTCCAGCTGGGCATGCATGGAGCGCAGCATCCTTCCTTTGGGGCTTAATCCTTCCCCCTGTGGGAATGGGGGTAAGATAGTCCCAGGGCTGTAGGGTCATAAGAACATAAGAATAGCCCTGCTGGATCAGGCCGAAGGACCATCTAGTCCAGCACCCTGTTTCACACAGTGGCCCACCAGATGCTACTGGAAGCCTAGAGCAGGAATTGAGGGCATGCCCTCTCTCCTGCTGTTACTCCCCTGCAACTGGTACTCAGAGGTATCCTGCCTTTGAGGCTGGAGGTGGCCTATAGCCCGCCTAGTAGCCATTGATAGACCTCTCCTCCATTAAGTTATTCAGACCCCTCTTAAAGTCATCCAGGTTGTTGACTGTCACCACATCTTGTGGCAGAGAATTCCACAAGTCCCGCAGAGAATTCCACAGGTCCCGCTTAGGATGAGTGGCCGAGGCAGGGAGAGCTGCATGGAACAGCTCTGATGAGGCTGCCATGTTGGGAGAGGCAGGAGGCAAGAAGTGGGACCAGAGAGGAGGCGGGGCTTGGAGCAAGCTTTGAGCCCAGCCCTGTCAACTCTGTACCAGGGCATTTAAAGCCAAGGTAGCCAATGATGAGGGCTGCTCTTGGGCATGGAAGCCAGCATTCCCCTGGAGAAGGAACCAGCTGGATGTAGCGAGCTATGAGGAGGACTGAGATGATCAAGTAAGCAATCCTGACCCCCAAGGGAAATTCCACTGTTTGACAAACAAAGGTATAGGGAATTTGCTTATCCTTCCACAAATTCCCATTTAAACTCCCTCTGCTCTCCATTTTAATCATAATGAAACCGGGAGCCTAGCCCTCTTACATTCATTTTCTCACAACATCTAGCCTTCTCCCATGCTGTTCACGTGTAGCTGCTGCCGATTTAAGCCTCCTTTCACCTGAAACACAGCTGCATTGCGTTAATGTATTTTGTCTATCCCCTCCTTTTCTAACTCACCTATTTTTCTGATTTGTTGTCCCTCATGTCAATTAACCCTCCGCCTGTCATAGAAACCATTCCCATGCAGCGTTGCCACAATATTATTATTTTATTTTATTTTTTAAAATTTCTTCTATAACGCTCTTCCAAAAATGGCTCAGAGTGGTTTACACAGAGAAATAATAAATCAATCAGATTGATCCCTGTCCCCAAAGGGCTCACAAACTTAAAAGAAACACAAGATAGACACCAGCAACAGTCACTGGAAGTACTGTGCTGGGTGTGGATAGGGCCAGTTACTCTCCCCCTGCTAAATAAAGAGAATCGCCATGTTAAAAGGTGCCTCTTTGCCCAATTAGCAGGGGCTAGTTCAACGCTAAGTGGCTAGTTCAGTGCTAAGGAGATTTGCTAGGATCTGCATCTTGTAAAACTCTATGGTTACTTCATTCATTTCAATGAGCACTATTGAATGCATTGCTTGTTTGTGTTCTACATGCAGGTTGTTCTACATGCATTTCAGTCTATTGAAATCCACCACATTAACAGTTTGGTTTGCTAACATTACAATTAGGTGCCTGTTCTATTGATCCCCCCAATGAGAATGTATATTTTGATTGTCAATAAATGTTTAGTATTTTGCATTAGAAGCTTGTTGCTTCCCCTTTGTATCACCCTCACATCAGCGCCTCGGTAAGCCCTCATTGTAAAGTTCCTGCAGCGTACATATGTCTTGCCTTATGTACCGTAACAATTAGCCCCATTAGAAAAGAAGTGGGTTTTTTTAAAGATACAAGCATTTTAAAAAAACACACATGGCTACTATTTCAAACCGGTGGAGGGAGGGATGATTCTGAACAAGGTTTAAAGGCTTGCTGTTCAAAGACATATTCAAAGTTATATCTCAAGAAAGCTGGGTATTTCAAGAGAATTTGTGGCAGTTGAATTTTTAGACCTCTTAAGCTGTGCAGCAACATAATCCACCCAAGTTAGAGTGCCCAAAATCTATGTATATATTTCTTTTAATTATCTTTTACCTTGACTTTCATCCCACAAGGGGCCATCTAAATGGCAAGGAAAACACCATCACCAGACTGGAAACCATTTAAATGGAATCCCACAACATTTTACAAATAATGCAGATTAATAATGTCAAAACACACATAGGTACAAAGAAGTGATTTGGTGTGGTATCCTCCTAAAGACCACTGGAACAGGACAATCCTTAACCTGTCCTCAGGGCATCATCAATGATCTCACTAGGTGGACATCACAGAGGAGAGTGTTTGTCAAGCTTGGTGCCGCTACTAAAAATCCCCAGCTCTGAGTAGATATCAACCTCACTGCAAATTAGGAAGGCCATTAGAGCAGGTCTCCACCCTAAAATGCCCAAGGTAATGTGTACTGAAGAAGGTAGCAAGATACCCAGGACACCACAGTGCTTTGCAGGCCAAAACTAGCATATTCACACTTGAAATGAAGCATCAGCCAACTGATATAAAATGGCCCCAGTGACTGGCACTGGACTATGCTTCTGTGTTCTGGACCAATGGAAGTTTCTGGATTGTCATTCAGGCCAGCCCCAAATAGAACTTGTTACAATACTTAGATCTAGAAGTTACCAAGGCCAGGTGAATATTTCATTCATGCAGGACAGGTCTAACGATAACTCCTACTCTTGATGACTGTAGGCTAACTCCAGGTTCAGAGGCAGGATGACTCTGTATACCAGCTGCAGGAGAACAGCAGGAGAGGGGGCATGTCTTCATCTCCTGCATGTGGGCTTCCTAATTGCCCCTGGTGGACCACACTGGGGGAAACAGGATACTGACTAGATAGGCCTGATCCACTATGTCTGTTCTTATGGCATTATGAGAGTGGCAATCTCTCCCATCTCTCAGAAAAAGGTGCAGGTGGTGAGGAATAATTTAAAAAAGGCTTTCTAGATAACCATATCTACCTGAGTAGCTAGAACAGAGCTGGAACCAGGTGTACTCCAAGAGTGCAAACCTGTTCTTGTGTGACCTTATCCTCAATAGCTAAAACACCTTTGGTACACATAACTAGTAGATATTTCTTATATGTTTTCCTGCCACAAGATGTGGTGATGGCCACCAGCTTGGATATCTTTAAAAAGGGCCTTGGGCCTGATTCGATAAGACTCTTCTTATTAGGGATGTGCGAACCAGATGTGTAAGGTGGCTGAACCCCCGGTTTGGGAGCTCTGAGTTTCAACTGGCCCAGCCCCCAATGGGGGGTGCCTGTCCCAACCAGACTGACCCCTGGTTCAAAGAACAGGCTTGGGCCAGCTCAGGGGGTATAAGTGTAAAGGGGAATCTGGCCCCACAAACAATTCAGGGGTCCACAAATAAGGTTGAGGGGAACCACCACTGGCCTCTGGGACTTACAATGAAGAACACTGCTCTAACCACTACACCAAACTGGCTTTCAAGTCCCCTTAGAAATTTATTTATTTATTTATTTATTTATTACATTTTATTACATTATTACAATAGCCACTCAGAGCACAGAACCTGTAAGATAGCCAGAAGGACACAGCTGATGCTGAAGAATAATCACATGCCATCTTGCCATCTGAAACCAAGGGCATGGAGTCCATGTCCTACGCTGTCCTCCCTCATGGTACCCCTTCATGCAGAAGTTTACGCAGGGCTACTTATGCTTTAACAAGCAGGAGAAGCCAAAAGCAAATCTTTCATACTTAAAGCAGACATTTAATACCATGGGGAGCAAGAGAAAAGTGCCTAAATTGCCCAGCTATGAAGGAAATTACCAAGCCGAGGATTTAGAGGAATGGTTTCTGAAATCTAATGATGAGCCTGGCGCTGCAATGATGCCAGGCATCGTATTTCTTTCTGCAGTTGCGCTGCACTGTTAAATTAACTACATGAATTGGGCAGGAAAAGAGAGATGTATATTGTGTGGCGGCAGTTAAAACACTTGAATTGGTTTTGGTTTTGGGGGGGTGGGGGGTTGAATACATTAATTCTCAGGACCCGAGAAATGGTTTAGATCTGCCTGTTCTGGATGGGGTAACACTCCCCCTGAGAGATCAGGTACGTAGCTTGGGAGTGCTCCTGGATCCAAAACTCTCTGGTTTCTCAGGTTGAGGCAGTGGCCAGGAGCAGTGGCGGATTAATGGAGAGGCAGAGTAGGCATTTGCCTATGGCGGCAAAATTTGAGGAGCAGCAAATTTTGCCCATCCTCAAATTTTGCCACCCCTCTCCATGGGCAGCGGTAGCTGCAGCAAGGGTGGAGTGGGTGAGGAGAAAGTCCTTCCCTTTTACCTCATTTTTTAAAAAAGGCAAACCTTTTTTGTTTAAGGCAAACCTTTGTTTTATCTGCTTCGTATTGACTGATATATCAGCTATGCCCATTTCTGGAGGTAAATGAACTTAAAACAGGGGCACATATGCTGGTAACCTCCTGGCTTGACTACTGTAATGAATTCTATATGGGGCTGCCCTTGTATGTAGTCTACAAATTACAATTGGTACAGGATGCAGCAGACAGACTGGTCTCTGTGACAACCTAAAGGGACCATATAACACCGATTTTAAAAGAACTGTACTGGCTCCCCAAACGTTTCCGGGCAAAATACAATGTGCTGGTTATTATGTATAGAGTCCTCAATGGCTTGGGTCCCGAGTATTTAAGAGATTGCCTTCTTTGTCATGAACGCTGCTGCTGATTAAGATCATCTGGAGAAGTCTGGTTACTGTTGCCACCAGCTGGTTTGGTAGCGACTCAGGACTGGGCCTTTTCTGTGGCTGCCCCAGGGATTTGGAATATGCTCCCTGTCAAAATAAGAGCATCTTCACCTCTAATTACTTTTAGGAAGAACCTCAAGACACACCTATTTTCTAAGGCTTTTAACTGAAATTAACTGTTTAATTGTTTTTATTTCATGAAATTGTTTTAACTTCTTATTCTGTGAGAATTGTTTTAATTGTTTTTATCGTTTTATATTTGTTGTGTTTTAAATTGTGTACACTGTCTAGAGATACACATATCAGATGTAGATAGACAGACAGATGTACCAACTAAATTATCTACATATTATACTCAGAAGAAAATCATTAGCTTCCTGTTTACGGGAGGGATGGTGGTGAGCTTCCCTGGCTTGAGAAAAAGGAAAGGAAAAAGAGATGAAATGAACTTCCATTTAAAAACAACAGTACCACTCAAACAGAATATGAGTTTGCTTGCGTTGATCTGCCTTGGAAAAACCAACACTCTTATAGTATTTATAAGAAATCAGTTCCTTGGATCCAGGCCAAGAATGACCTGAGTTAATCACAGGCAAGTCTGCCCAAGGTTTAGACTGGACTGAAAATAGGAGAGGAAATCTAGGAGGAAGAATGATTGCAATCTGTTTGTTGCTATGAGCAGGTATGGAACGTGGACACTAAACAGTGTATGTCAGGGGTCTCAAACTGCAGCCCTCCTGAAGATGTTGGCTTACAACTCCCATCATCTCTGCCTACACGTCATAGTGATTGGGGATGATGGGAGTTGTAGTCCAACAACAAGTGGAAGTTCACAGTTTGAGTCTCAAACTGCAGCCCTCCTGAAGATGTTGGCTTACAACTCCCATCATCTCTGCCTACACGTCATAGTGATTGGGGATGATGGGAGTTGTAGTCCAACAACAAGTGGAAGTTCACAGTTTGAGTCTCAAACTGCAGGCCTCCTGAAGATGTTGGCTTACAACTCCCATCATCTCTGCCTACACGTCATAGTGATTGGGGATGATGGGAGTTCTAGTCCAACAACAAGTGGAAGTTCACAGTTTGAGACCTCCGGTATATTTCTTCAGTGGATCACACACTGTGCAATGTTGCAGTGCAATGGCTACATCCCTTAGATAACTGACCTTAGGTGACTGACCAGGAGAGAGATCTTGGGGTCATGGTGGATAGCTCGTTGACAGTGTCGACTCAATGTGCGGCAGCTGTGAAAAAAGTCTATTCCATGATAGGGATCATTAGGAAGGGGATTGAAAATGAAACCCCAATATTATAATGCCCTTATACAAAACTGTGGTGTGGCCACACCTGGAGTACTGCATACAATTCTGGTCACTACATCTAAAAAAGGACATTGTAGAACTGGAAAAGGTGCCAAGATGAACAGGGGCCTAAAGAACCTTTCTTATGGGGCAAGGCTACAACACCTGGGGCTTTTTAGTTTAGAAAAAAGACGACTGTGGGGAGACATGATAGAGGTCTATAAAATGATGCATGGTGTGGAGAAAGTGGAGAGAGAGAAATTCTTCTCCCTCTCCCATAACACTAGAACCAGGGGTCATCCCATGAAATGGATTGCCAGGAAATCTAGGACCAACAAACGGAAGTACTTTTTCACACAATGCATAATCCACTTGTGGAATTCACTGCCACAAGATGTGGTTACAGCCAACAACCTGGATGGCTTTAAGAGAGGTTTGGATAACTTCATGGAGGAGAGGTCTGTCTACGGCTACTAGTTGGAGGGCTGTGGGCCACCTCCAGCCTCAGAGGCAGGATGCCTCTGAGTACCAGTTGCAGGGGGGTAACAGCAGGAGAGACGGCATGCCCTCAATTCCTGCCTGTGGCTTCCACTGGCATCTGGTGGGCTATGGTGCGAAACAGGATGCTGGACTAGATGGGCCATCTTGGGCCTGATCCAGCAGGGCTGTTCTTAAGTTACATAAACTACAATCCCTAGAATGCACCACATCCCAGGTCCTTTTGTGCATTCCTTTAAAAAGTGTCCTCCCCCCCGATGCTTCACACACAGAAAATCACGGCCACTGCAGAAACAGCAGTGCCAGTGCTGCTGGACTCCGATGGAGGCCCTGTGGCACAGCATGGCAGTGCATCCTGGTAGTGCATCTCAACAGCTGGCAATGGCAGCAGCAAGAGTGCCAGTGGTGAAGGCCTCCAATGGAGGTCCGATGGTGGTGCTAGTGACTCAGAATAGTGGCAGTGACTCTTTAAACTTTATAGGTAAGGGTGGGGAAGGCAGGAAAAAGGTGGAGGGGTAGATCTGACAGGCATGTCGGAATTATGACTAACTCCACATCAACAGGAGGGAGTCTATTTGGAGTTCCAGTGGTCAAGACTCCCTCCTATCAGCTGCGGAAGTAACACCAATAGTCTCTACATGGGGTTATTGGGTCCAAAGTGCTTGTCGGAACTATCTGACCGCACAGAGCTAATGCTTACACACTTAGGAACACAGGAACATAGGAAACTGCCATATACTGAGTCAGACCATTGATCTATTTAGCTCAGTATTGACTTCACAGACTGGCAGCGCTTCATAGTGTTGTGGGTGGAGCCAGTATTGACCACCCAGCCCAGAATGCTGAGTAAGTGGGATGGAATGTGGGATGGGAGTGGACAGGTCTATCAGTGGCTACTAGTCTGAGGGCTATAGGCTACCTCCAGCCTCAAAGGCAAGATGCCTCCAAATACCAGTTGCAGAGGAGTAACATCAGGAGAGATGGCTTTTGCCTGTGGGCTCCCCAGAAGCATCTGGTGAGTCACTATGTGAAACAGAATGCTGGACTAGATGGGCCTTGGGCCAGATCCAGCAGGGCTGTTCTTATGTTCTTATGAATGTTCTTATGGTGAGCTGGTCTTGAGTTAGCTAGCGTGAATTGTCCCCATTGCTAAGAAAAGTTCACCTTGGTTTTCATTTGATTGAGTGACTTCATGAAGCACTGCCTACTGTAAGAGATTCTCTTTACGGGATGGAGCCTAGCTCAGTGGCAGAGCATCTGCTGGCATGCAGAAGATCCCAGGTTCGCTCCCTGGAATCTCCAGGTAAGGCTGTGAGAGACTTCTGCCAAAAACCTTGGAGAGCCTCTGCCAGTCAATGTAAACCATACTGAGCTAGATGGACAAATGGTCTGACTTGGTATAAGGCATCTTCCTATGTTCCTGTGTTTCTAACGCTGGGAACCAGTTGTGATGTGTATGGATTATTTATTTCATTACATATCTGTATTACCAAACACTAATGACTCTAGGAGCCCTTTCTCACGATCGGTGAAAGGGCTCAAAAGGGGCAAGAGGAAGAAGCCTTGAAACACTTACCTCCTCTGCAGATGATCCTCTCTCCCTTGCTGGGCAAGTGGATCACTTGCCCAGGCAGACGATGGCTGGCTCCTGCCAGCAGCAGGGAGTTTCTGGGGCCAGGAGGCCCCCAGATCTTCCATAATGCACTGCGTGAGTGCATGGTGCATTATGGGGAGACTCCGCACACTGATCAGGAGGCTACTCTTCTGTAGGTGCCACACACAGCAGCACGGCCCCAACACATGGTCAATTATCTCAGTTTCTAGGTGCCCTCACACCCAAAACCTGGGCTAAACAGTGGGCTCCCCAAGCAGGTTTGCCACCGCTGGGAGCCACATGGCTCCAGGTGGTTCACACATACCAGCAAAACTGGGCTGGGCTTCCTTAGCCTGGTTTTGTCTGTGCATGTGAATAGCACCTAGGTTAGGGCTGCACAACTTTGGCCCTCCTGCAGATGTAGGACTAAAACCCCATAGTTCCTGGCTATTGACCACTCTGGGGATGATAGGAGTTGTAGTCCAAAAACAACTGGAGGGCCCAAATTGCACAGCCCTGCATGGTGAACCTCTGTATAAAAACCAAGCAAAACCAATTAAAATTAACCATTTGGAACAACTGAAAGAATTAAGACCTTTTAATACTACTTTAAAAACACTAATTGTCAGACCAAAAAAATGTGTTTATGGGACTCTATAGAAGACCATTAAAGGCCTCAAATTTCTATAGGGAGCACATTCTCTATAGAATGACAGCCAGTGTGGTATGGTGGTTTGAGTGTTGGGCTAGGGCTGGGGAGAACCAAGTTCAGCCCCTTGTCCAGCCACAAAACTCACAGGGTGACTCTGGGCCGGACACCTATCTCTCAGCGTAACTTACCTCCCAGGGTTGTTGGTGGATAAACATCAGCCTGTACACTGCTCCGGGCTCCTTGGAGAAAGAGCAGAATATAAATGGAGAAGTAGTAGTAAACCCCACAGTTTGGGAGTGGCTCTGGGGAACACCCGACCCCAAGTCGCTGCCAGATGAAGTGGTGGCAGCTGGAGAACTTTAATACACAGTGGGGGTCATGCCGAAGAAGGTGCTCTCTTAAGTAACTTACGTTTAAGCTGCTGAGGCCTTTAAAGGTAATCATAAGAACAGCCCTGCTGGATCAGGCCCAAAGACCATCTAGTCCAGCATCTTGTTTCACACAGCGGCCCACCAGATGCTGCTGGAAGCCACAGGCAGGAGTTGAGGGCATGCCCTCTCTCCTGCGGTTACTCCCCTGCAACTGGTACTCAGAGGCATCCTGCCTTGAAGGCTGGAGGTGGCCGATAGCCCTCCGACTAGTAGCCATTAATAGACCTCTCCCCCATGAAGTTATCCAAACCCCTCTTCAAGCCATCCAGGTCGTTGGCTGTCACCACATCTCGTGGCAGAGAATTCCACAAGTGGATTATGCATTGTGTGAAAAAGTACTTCCATTTGTTGGTCCTACATTTCCTGGCAATCAATTTCATGGTTATAGTGTTATGGGAGAGGGAGAAGAATTTCTCTCTATCCACTTTCTCCACACCATGCATGATTTCATAGACCTCTATCATGTCTCCCCGCAGTCATCTTTTTTCTAAACTCAAAAAAGCCCCAGGTGTTGTAGCCTTGCCTCATAAGGAAGGTGCTCTAGGCCCTTTCATCACCACTTTGTATTTCTCCTGAAAACATTTTGGGGTCGTTCTCATGATCAAACATGTGGGCAGCCAGGGAGGAAGCCTTGCGAAGCTTACCTCCTCCACAGATGATCGTCCTGTGGTGCTGGGCACACAGATTGCAGGGCCAGAAGCTCAGCCTCTGCCCTTGACACACAGGATATCCCACAATGCACCACACGAGTGCACTGTGATTTGTGGAGATTCCCCCATTGATGGGCGGGTGCCTGCCAGTGCTTCAGCGCCAGCTGCTTTCACAAACAAAGAAACAGGGGTTCAGGAAGCACTTGCTCCCTTAACCTTGTTTAAGAGGCAGGTTTCAGAACGGGGTTACATGGTACTGACCCACCGGGATCAGTCCCAATCTCAGCGGTTCTTATGTGCAGCCTGTTTTAAAGCACAAAGTAGGACCTCAATCAAAAACCAAGATTAAAAACAAGCATATAGAATGGGATCTATACTGATACCATCAACAACTGCAAATACTAAACAGTAGCCCATACATGCATACATGTACATGTATGTATAAAGCATACATATGATGAGTTTTCTGGATAACAGCTTGTTTCAAATGCATACAGGTGTTGTTGTTTTTTTGGTGAATGGGTAAACTCCAAGATACACAATCATACAGCATTGCTGAAGCAAAATGTGACACCAAGGAGCTATTCCCACGATCCGGCAAAATCGGGCTAGGGTTAATCCGCCGAAGTACCCCTCCCCTAAAACTGGGTTTGCGGAGCAAGCGCTCCACAAACCCGTTTTTCAAGATCGTGAGTAGCCGTGGTGCAGCTCTGCACTGCGGCTATTCACGAGGAGACCCCCAGAGGGGAGGCAAAAAGCTGCCTGCCAGCTCCGGGGGCCTCGCCAGGATGCCTTGCACAGTTGCGCAGGGCATGCTGGAACTTCTGGGGCAGATTGGCCCCCGCTCCCCCCAGCCCCTGCCAGATCCATCACGGAGCTGGCAATCGTGTGGGCGGCCGATCCGGCCACCCAGGGCTCCCTCCCTGGGCTTAGGCCGCTCTCCCCACTCTGCTGCACAAACCGGGTCTCACTGATCGTGAGACCCGGGGCTCTTAGTGTGATAAGATGTGTATCTTAGTTTTTGATCGAGGTTCTAGTTTGAGGTTTACCTGTGGTCTGTTTGGAAGCTTGCCCTCCTTTGTGGTTGGTGGCTGTTTTAGAACAGACGTAATATGGTCTCTTCAGGATATTCCTGAGATCAATTTATTGGCTACCTTTTGAACTAAATGAACTTTCTGCATTACACACAAAGGCAGCCCTTTGTGGAGCACATTGCAGTAGTCAAGCCTAGAGGTTACCAGTGAAAGCACCACAGTTTTGAGATTGTTCTCTTTATGGAATGGGCACAGCTATCATATTAGCCAGAGTGGGTTAAAGGTTCTCCTGGATAGCATGTTCTTCTCTCATTATACCACATGGTGATTGCTCCCCAAACTGCATTTGTTTGTCAAATAACTGACTGCCGGTTCTGGATTCCCCGCTCTTAATAACACCTCAATAGTTAGAAAGCTTGATTTACTGCATTAAAGCACTTGGCTTCCTCCATTGTTCTATATATCCCAGCTTATAAAGCCTATCCTTTGGCCAGGGCTTTCAGAAAATTGCTCTTTCTACCCAGAGAGTGTTTAGGGAGCCATACCTGGTTATTAGGGACCTTTTTACCTGTGTATCTGTTCCTTGTGCATCACACTTCTCCAACTGCTAGATGCTTACAATATTGTGGTGTGTTGCCATGGCAAGGATTGTTCATCGAGAAGTAAATGCACCGCCAGTACACAAGTTCTGTCGCGTAAGTGTGGCAAAGAAATCCAACAATAAGATCTTCACAGCTACTTAGGAACAATTTTGCCTGTATTTCTAACAATACATAACTCCTTTCCCGCAACATTACAATTACAGCAGCTATTAGTGTCATGAACTGAGAAGAAAGTACTTTGGTTGAGATGAGGTTTTAGTTTTCTCTCAAAACATGAAGCCAGGAAATGTTTCCATTCAGTACCACACAAAGCATTTCTTCAAGACTGGGAAATTGATTTCCGCTCCGCCTTCTTAAAATGCAAGAGATACCAAGACATGGAGAACAGAAGAAGGCAACTATGGCCTTGTTGGATTGGTTCAAGGATCCACCGAGTCTTGCTTCCTGTTGCCAACAGCAGCCAATCAGTGAGCACCATGCTGAACTCCACAGAACCTTTGGTCCAGTGAGGCAATTCTTCCACTGAGGCGCTTCACACGACACGAGTGAAGCGCCTGAGGTGGTTCTGCGGGGAAAGCGGGCTTAGCAGCCACTGGATCGGCCACCCACACAGCTGCCAGCTCTGTCACAGAGCCAGCAGCGGCTGTGGGGATCGGGGGCTGCGTGGCCCCCAGAAGTTCCAGGGTGCCCTGCACAAGCACACGGGGCATCCTGGAGAGACTCCTCAGCCTGGGAGGCGGGGGTCTACTTGTGTGTCGCCGCGCACTGTGATGACACACGAGCAACAAAATGAGGTTAACGGAGCACTCATTCCATTAACCTCATTTAAGGGGAGGGTGCTTTGGGCAGGCTAGCCCCCTTAGCCTGCTTTCCAGTGATCGTGGGAATAGCTTCATTACGTAGTGCACCCTGGCTGATATCCTGAGTAATGTTGTTGTGCTTTCTCAAGGATGTTGTACTAGCACAAGGCAGTTGTGCTAGCTGGTTGGATTAACTCTGAAGCTTGTGTCCCAGACAAGTGTTAACACAGGAAGCTGCCTTAGACCGAGTCAGGCCATTGGTCCATCTAGTTCATCATAACTGTACACTGACTGGCAGCGGCTGCCCAAAGTTTCAGGCAGGAGTCTTTCCCAGCCCTACCTGGAGATGCTGCCAGGGATTGAGCCTGGGACCTTCTGCATATAAGCAGGTGCTCTGCAGCGCTGAGCCCCAGCCCCAGCCTCTAAGGGGAACACCTTGCAGCCGACAATGCTCACCGGTAGTCACTTGTCCAAAGGCAAACCGGGGCAGACACTGCTTAGCAAAAAGGACAATTCATGTTTGCGACCACAAGATGATCTCTTTGCACTGTTGGCAACAGTGTTGCATGGGTGCAAATATGTTTGCGATTGTGCAACAAGGTGCACACACTGTGGCACAGCTCATAGGTTTTGCAGGGAAATTTTGCAATAGCACAGTTGTGATGCCAAAATTCTTTCTTTCTTTCTTTCTTTTCTTTGGTTTCTATACCGCCCTTCCAAAAAATGGCTCTGGGCAGTTTACACAGAGAAATAATTAATAAATAAGATAAATAAATGAAGCATTTTGGCATCACAACTGTGCTATTGCAAAAAGTTCCCTGCAAAACATATGCCACAGTTTGTGCACCTTGTTGCACAATCACAAACATATTTGCACTCATGCAACACTGTTGCCAACTATTTATTTATTTAATTAATTTATATATTGCCCCATACAAAAAAGGTACTTGGGCAGTTCACAATATAAAACCATAAAATCACCTCTGTCCACCACCTCAACCTGGGACACCAGGGAGAGGTTCATATCCAGAAGCACCCCCAGACTATGTACCTGATCCTTTTGAGGAAGTGTGACCCCATCTAGAACTGGCAGATCAAAATAATCTCCCGAGTTCCAACCTTGAACAATAAGTACCTCTGTCTTATTTGGATTCAGCCTCAGTTTGTTATCCCTCATCCAGACCATTACTGCCTCCAGGCAGGCATACAGGAAGGTTATGCCTTCTCCTGATGATGCTGACATGGAGAAATAGATTTGGGTGTCATCAGCACATTGATAACATCCTGCACCAAATCACCTCATGATCTTTCCTAGCAGTTTCATGTAGATCTTAAACATCAGAGACAGCATGGAGCCCTGAGGGACACTATACGAAAGTTCAGATTTTGAGGAACAGCAGTCTCCAAGAGACAACATCTGGAATCTGCCTGTGAGGTAGGAGCGGAACCACTGCAAAGTAGTGCAGATGATCTTAACAGGCTGTGGGGTTGATGAAGAAGAAGGCACTCTCTTAGATACTTCAGACCCAAGCCGTTTAGGGCTTTATAGGTAATAATCAGCACTTTGTATTTCACCCAGAAATGTATTGGCAGGCAGTGTAGTTCTTTTAAAATGTTCTTTTGGGCAACCCTGGAGACCAACCTGGCTGCTGCATTATGTACTAACTGCAGTTTCCAAACTGTGTACAGAGGCTCCAAAGCGCATTGCAGTAGTTGAATCTGGATGTTACCAGCATATGCACCAGTGTTTTAAGGCCATTTATCTCCAGAAATGGATATAGTTGGTGAATCAGCCAACGCTGATAGAAAGCACTCCTGGCCGCTTGAATATGCTTCAAGCAAGCAGTCCCAGAGAGAAGCCTGGCAGTTGCATTCTGCACCAACTGAAGTTTCCGAAGTAGCAGCCCCACATGATGTGCATTGCAGTAATCCAAGCACGACATGACTAAGGCATGGGTAACCGTGGCCAGATCTGACTTATTGAGAAAGGGACACAGCTGGCATACTAGTTGAAGCTGTGAAAAGGGACCCCTGGCCACCGCCTCCACATGAGCATCCATAAGCAGAGACAGGTCCATCCAGCAACACCCCCCTAAGCTGTGCACTTGTTCTTTCAAGGGGAGTACAACCCTATCCAGAGCTGGTTGAATCACCCTATCTCGATTTCTACTTCTCTACTGACCATCAAGACTTCCATCTTGTCTGGGTTTATCCTCAGCTTGCTAGCCGTTATATTCAGCCTAGATGCATACTGGCAATTTATGTAGTGCCAATTCCCTGGAACAGTTTTAAGTGGTGAAATATCTTATTACATCAGTATTTATTTTGATTGTGTGGATTAAACGTCTGCAGAGTAATCCTATGAACATTTACTCAGAGATGCTGCCAGGGTTTTCTGCACTGGGCAGAGGGTTGGGTTAGAAGACTACCAGGGTCCCTTCCAGTTCTAGGATCCCAGTAAGTCCCTAGAAAATCCTGCTAGTTTATTGTCAGGTACATGACTGTAGCCTTAGCTGTCCAACAAGATGAGGCAACTGGGGATTTGCTCCTTGGCTTTATAAGGCCATGCTTCTTGTTTGTTTTGGACCTCTTGTATTCATGACAGGACACAGTATTCAGCCAAGGAAGGACATCATATTGCAAACTTTTATCATCTTCTACAGAATTACAGATTTCCAACTTGATCAAATTTTCATATGTGCTTACCCAATGCGTTGAGGAGGATATGATTCTTTCCATTTAAAGTAATAACTAGATCTTATGAAGTGCCCTGCAAAAGACGAAAAAATATCACCGAACATGTTTTACGAAACGTATTGCAACAGCTCCCTCTAGGTACCATGCACTGGATTCTAGATACTCGTTGAATAGAAAAAGATGGTACAGAAATGTGGATGTGTCATCATGAGAAGACAAGGTGAAGGAGAGGGAGGGCATGAGGGATAGTGAAAGAGAAAGAAAGAGCAAGGAGGGCATTAACTAGAGCGAGGCAGTGAAATAATAATAATAATAATAATAATAATAACAACAGGGAAAAAAGTCAAAATAATTGACATAGCAATAATACCATAGCAATAGGTGATAGCAGAATAGAAGAAAAAGAAATAGAAAAAAATAACAAAATACAAAGATCTACAAATTGAAATTGAAAGGCTGGGGCAGAAGAAGACCAAAATAATCCCAGTAGTAATTGCTAACTTGGCAACCCCTGCTAATTTGGCAAAGAGGCACCTTTTTAACACGGAGATTCTCTTTATTTAGCAGGAGGAGAGTAACTGGCCCTATCCACCCCCAGCACAGTACTTCCAGTGACTGTTGCTGGTGTCTATCTTATATTTCTTTTTAGATTGTGAGCCCTTTGAGGACAGGGATCCATCTGATTGATTTATTTTTTCTCTGTGTAAACCACCCTGATCCATTTTTGGAAGGGTGGTATAGAAATCAAATAGATAGATAGATAGATAGATTAGATAGCTAATCCCCACAACTGAGGATTAAAACATACAATAAAAACAAACAAAACATTAATCATAGCAGACAAAAAAAGTGAAAAGAAAATACAAAATACCATACAAAGCAGCTTAAAAACTCATTTTAAAATTAGTTAATAAGATCAGATCTGAAAATCCGAATTTAAAAACCAGTGTAATGTGCAGTTTGAGAGAGGAAGACTGATACAGACACGCAATACATAAGAACATAAGAAGGGCCCTGCTGGATCAGGATCAAAGCCTATCTAGTCCAGCATCCTGTTTCCTGCAGTGGTCTACCAGATGCCTCTGGGAAGCCCACAAGCAGGAGATGAAGGCATGCCCCCTCTCCTGCTGTCTCCCGCTCCATGCATCTGGTATTCAGAGGTATCCTGCCTCTGAACCTGGAGGTAGCCTATAGCCTTCAAGACAAGTACCCATTAATAGACCCGGCCTTCATGAATTTGTCTAAGCCCCACTTAGAGGCATCCAAACTGGTGGATGTCAGTACATCCCATGGCAAAGAATCCCATGTATGAATTATACGGTGTTTGAAAAAGTTCTTCCTTTTCTCAGTCCTAAGTTTCCTGGCAATCAATTTCATAGGATGACTCCTGCTTCTAGTGATCTGAGAGCCGGAGAAAGGGAAAAAATCTCTCTCCACACCCTGCATAATTTTACAAACAAAGCTAAATGAAATAGCGGATCAATGTCGGCTGAGACAGCCACCAAAACGATGCAAGAGCCACTGCTGAAGAAAAATGGATTCCAACACGTTTCAATCATATATCTCTTTCAAGGGACATTTGCACTTACTTGACTGCCTGGGAGAGATGTGTTCTTGCCAAATCCCTGCTTTGATCGGTCTGTTTAGGGTTATAATTTTATAGACCTCGAACATGTCTCCCCTTAGTTGCCTTTTTTCTAAGCTAATATGCCCCAGATGTTGTAGCCTTGCCTTGAAAGGGTTCCTAATCATTTTGGTTGCCCTCTTCTGCACCTTTTCCAGTTCCGTAATATCCTTTTAGAGATATGGTGACCAGAACTGTATGCAGTGCTCCTAATGTGGCTGTGTCTCTTAAATGACCATGCACGACAGAGACAGATTGGACAAAAGTCCAAGAGCAAGAAATGGGCAACGCTAACTGCATGAATCAGGGACGGGGACATCAGAAAGAAAGAAATTATCCCAAAATCTGCTTAGGTAAATGAGGGAGGTTGGAGAGGCTTTTGTGCAATGGATTTCATCAGCTGAAATATTGGCTGCCGCTTTCATTATTCTGGATAAGGCAGGCCTCAATAGTAGGTATTCACTCTGAGTTAACTGGAATTTATATAGCTGTTTTTTTTTTTTTTTTTTTAAATTCCCTCTCTTCCCTAATGCAAAACAATCTTTCTAGCTGTGGCAAAAATGTACAGTAGTATGCAATCACTTAAGAGTTTCATTATCACTTCTTCTTTGTTCACCATATGGTAACTTAACAGCTGGAAAGAGACAGTGGCAGGGTAAGTTAAGAAGTATACAATTGCCATATATTAAGACGAGAAAGTTGTTGGCTCAGGACAAGGATGTGCAAAGTCCACCTGAGAAATCTTGCTAATTTTATGGCAACGTGTAATGGCAAGGGGGAGATGCAACAGCCATTCACAGGTAGAGTTCTTGAAATTTAACTACGGAAATGTGGCAGAGGCCATTGCTTGATGACTAAGCACATTCCTTGCTTGTAGAAGGTCCCAGATGCAATCTCTGGCATCTTTCATTGAAAAGGATTGGGAGCAGAGAATGGGAAAGACCCTGAGATCCTGGGATGCCATTGTGTCCAGAGTGGACAATACTGGGCTGGAAAGACCAATGGTATGACTTGGTATAAAGCAGCATCAGATAGTTGGATTTCAATTAT
Source organism: Hemicordylus capensis (assembly GCF_027244095.1). Classification (NCBI taxonomy): domain Eukaryota; kingdom Metazoa; phylum Chordata; class Lepidosauria; order Squamata; family Cordylidae; genus Hemicordylus; species Hemicordylus capensis. The sequence goes on from NC_069661.1 coordinate 249,364,965, forward strand.
TTATCACGCCTCTGCATCCATAGACCAAGGGTCTGACTCGGTATCAGACAGCGTCCTACATTCTTATACGCCCTTTCTGATCACTGAGCTAAAACATGAGACCTGTCCCACAATCCAGTGAGCAGTACTGAGGTCAGGCAGCAGAGAAGGCTGCAGAAGATCACTTTCCCCACAGATGATCCTCCAGGGGTTGCTGGCCAAGCGCTCCCAAACGATCCAGGCAGCACCGAAGTGTGGGGGTCCATGACGTGGCATCCGGGTCCCTGGAAATTCCACACTGCACCGCGCAAGTGCATGATGCATTGTGGGGATTCCCTTCCAGGGATGGCTGGGAGCCCACTCCTTTATCCGTGCTGGCTGGGAGCAGCCAGTGCCGACACACAAGCAGTTAGCCTGGGGTAAGGTCGTGCTCGCATCTTTAACCTCGGCTAACCGGCAGACTCCCTTGGCAGATCTGCTACCGAGGTGCCGGAGGAAGCCTTGTAGCTACTGGCGGTTCTCATAGGCAGTCAAGCATGGGCTTTGCTACTCATGAGAACAGCCTCCAAATATGTTTGTAGAAAAAGTCCCACTTTTAAAAGACCAATTATTGGTAAGCAAAGAAGTGCTGGCTATGATATGTGAGAGGAGAGCTGGTCTTGTGGTAGCAAGCATGACTTGTCCCCATAGCTAAGCAGGGTCTGCCCTGGTTGCATATGAATGGGAGACTTGATGTGTAAGCACTGGAAGAGATTCCCCTCAGGGGATGATGAGCTGCTCTGGGAAGAGCAGAAGGCTCCAAGTTCCCTCCCTGGCAGCATCTCCAAGATAGGGCTGAGAGAGATTCCTGCCTGCAACCTTGGAGAAGTCACTGCCAGTCTGTGAAGACAATACTGAGCTAGATAGAACAGTGGTCTGACTCAGTATATGGCAGCTTCCTATGTTCCTATATCCCTGCCAGGTCTTGGCAAGCTTTATCATAGGATCAGGTTCCAAGCAATCAGACCCAGGGACCTGGGGGAAACCGGCTGCCAGTCCAAGCAGGCAAGAGATGTGAGATGTGAGTGAGTGGTCCCAAACAGTCAAGTTCTAGGCAGCAATTGAGGATCAGGTTGCTGGAAACAGTCAAAACCAGAGCGAGCTGAAGATGCAAGGCAGGGATCAAGCACCTCGGCGGTGCCCATACACTCAAGGCAAGTTAGACAAGACAAGACACACTAAGACAGAGGTTGGTCCTTGGGGCCACCTAAGGGCTCACTTTAGCTGGCACCACAGTCAATATGGTGCCCTTCAGACATCGAGCTCAGTCTGCTGGGCTGGTAGAAGAAAATGAGCACAAAAGGGAAGGCTCTGGAGCTGGTCTCTTGGGAGCACCAGTCGGATATACCCCTGTTCCGGCACGTCATAATACCTTGTCATTCAATTTCATTCATTCATTCATTCAATATCTATACCGTCCTTCCAAAAATGGCTCAGGGAGGTTTACACAGAGAAATAACAAATAAATAAGATGGAATGCTGTCCCCAAAGGGCTCACAATCTAAAAAGAAACATAAGATAGACACGAGCAACAGTCACTAGAAGTACTGTGCTGGGGGTGGATAGGGCCAGTTACTCTCCCCCTGCTAAAGATAGAGAATGATCACGTTAAAAGGTGCCTCTTTGTCAAGTTAGCAGGGGTGCATTTTGGGGGTTAGCAGGGGTGCATATTTGCATTTTTCTTGTATTTAAAGGTATTTGGATGAAAGGAAATTCCAGGGCAAGATGGGCTCAGAACAGAGATACTGCAGAAAATTCAGCTAAAGGAAATTTCCCAGAGAATCTAAAGGTTCCTCTTCCAACATAACAACTGCAGAATGTTGTGCGAAGCGAAACAAAATTTGACGAGACTAGTGAAATATTAGGAGGAATTTGCACGTCCCTAGTTTGGAACAAACACACCTGGGGTAAGAATATGCATTGCTATAGTACGCATCGGATGTTAATTTATGCAAATTAGTCATTTGCAGCATTGATCCTGAAAGCAACACTTTGTTTTCCATTTCCAAAGCGAAGAACGGCTTTTTCTTTGATATGGTTTGAACTGTTTCTCTAATAACCTTCCTTTCCTCCGATCGCTTTCACTCCCCTGCAACCCTCCCACTTTCCCCCAACCCGGCTGTGATGCTCTCCTTCTCCAAACCTGGCATCAAGGTCGTTCTTTTTTATTTGATAAATTAAAAAGCTTTCAGACCAGCTCTCATTGACTCGCTTTGGCGTTCCACTCTTCAGACGCGCCGCATGAAGCGCTCCAATCAAGCTGACAACACAACCAATCAAGGACTGACCTGTAAGCAGTTGCCTAGGCAACTCACACCGCAGCCACACAAACAGACTCTAATAAAACATACAAGGAATTTAGTGTGGTTTTTAATGCAGTACTTTCAAGATTTGTTTTTCTCCTGTACTTTTATGCTGTTTTTTTTTTAAAAAAAAAGCAGGAAGGGGGAGAAATTAGTTCCACAACACCAGTACAATAATATGTTTTCTGGACTCAGAGAGGTAGCTTTCTGTCTCCCTCTAGTGGCCATTTTGTATACAAACAACGAGACTGAACTTCCTACTGCCTTTGCCTTTCATCCCCAAGATCTACATCTCTTAAACTGTTCCTTCCAGTGTTTTACAGTTGATCTAATTTTTGGAACTCATTATTGAACAAGGTAAAAGTCCTAGTCAAATCAAGTCCACTGTTCTCTATTGATTCATGGTTTCTGTGCCTCAGAACCAAACAGACCCATAGAACCATACACCCTATTCAAAAGCCCTATTTACATTATTCTGTTCAATGCACATACAATCTGTGTGCCGTGGGTGACATATAGTGCAGAGTTGCCTGCATACTGTAAAATAATGTGCATGCAGTTGCATATGTGTGGTCTTGCGCAAAAACAGAAAATTGCACAATGGAGTTGTGCAATAGCATGGGCATTGACAATAATGGCCATGCTATCACTCAACTCCATTTCTGCAAGGACACATTTGCACAACTGTGTGCATGTTATGTTACAATGAGCACAGAACTTTGCCCAGTATGTCAGCCAGTGTACACATGTACAAATCTGTATACACAATACAGTTATTCACATGTTACTTTCAACACATATATAGAACTACACTTCCTATCTGTCCTCTGAATTTGAGGGGGACAGTACCCAGGTTTACTTTTAAAATGAATGCATGCACAGTTGTTCACACAAAAACATGCATACACACCTCTGTATGCATGTACAACATAATGTCTGAATAGGATTATACATTATGCTCAATGCATGTACAATATGTGCGAGCACATACAATTATTCACACATTACAGTCAGTGCACTGTTGCATTAGAATTGCTCTCTGTACCTTGCATTTGAGGGCACCTGAACCCTGGTTCACATTTAAAGTGGATGCATGTGTGGCCATTCACATAGAAATATGGCATGTGAACAGATGCCTGTTCATACATGCAATATAATGTCTGAACAGAGGCATGCTGGAACCAAAATAGACTCTGAAAACCAGGACATGTGTTTAACTCTCAGCCCCACCAATTAAAATCTGCCCTCTAATGAATCAATGGAAACCTTACTTGATTAATGTACCAATTTAACTGATTCAGCTTACAACCCTATTAATTTTATTGTTAGCTTGCTTAAATGAACGGCTTGCTAAAAGCACTTTCGTGCCAGAGTACAAAATAGCTAATATATAAGAAACTGATATTGTGTTCATTATTTTTCAAATCTGCAACAAGTGACAGCAGGAAATTGACAAGGAGAGGAGAGCTGGTCTTGTGGTAGCAAGCATGACTTGTCCCCTTAGCTAAGCAGGGTCTACCCTGGTAGCATATGAATGGGAGACTTGATGTGTGAGCACTGGAAGATATTCCCCTCAGGGGATGGAGCCGCTCTGGAAAGAGCATCTAGGTTCCAAGTTCCCTTCCTGGCTTTTCCAAGATAGCAATAGCAATAGCACTTACATTTATATACCGCTCTATAGCCGGAGCTCTCTAAGCGGTTTACAATGATGTAGCATATTGCCCCCAACATTCTGGGTACTCCTTTTACCAACCTCGGAAGGATGGAAGGCTGAGTCAACCTTGAGCCCCTGGTCAGGATCGAACTTGTAACCTTCTGGTTACAGGGTGGCAGTTTTACCACTGCGCCACCAGGGGCTGGGAGAGATAGGGCTGGGAGAGATTCCTGCCAACAACCTTGGAAAAGCTGCTGCCAGTCTGGGTAGACAATACTGAGCTAGACTGAACAATAGTCTGACTCAGTATATGGCAGCTTCCTATGTTCCTATGACAAAACGGAATGGTAGGAAAACTCTCCCCTCCCACATCTTCTTATAAGCAGGCAGATTTTTTTTTAAGCGTTAATACCAGGAATTGTACACCATTACAAAGAGAAACCCTTTAATTATGTTGTAAAGGTCTGATATTCCAGTGAAATGTCATTTCAAAATAAACTTCTAACAGTTAATTATCAGTGATATTTAACTTGTGGGAAAATTAAATATCACCACATACCTCTGTGATCATTTTATTGCTTTTATAGACATTTCAATATTTTAATGATTTCCAAGTAACAATGGGGGGGAAATTGCCATTCACTCAGTCAGAACAAAGCCACCTAACCTGGCTTTCGGCCTCTTCCGATGAAACAAGCATTTGAAGAGAAAAGGAAGGCAATGCTCCGGGAATATCCTCCCTTCAGAGAGGGCGAACCCTGAGAATGAAAACTTCTGTATCATTCGTGCCCAGATATTTGGAAAGTGCATTGCCAATTCAGGTAGTAGGGATAGGGAATGGTTCTTCCTTGCGGCAACTCAAAAAAGGCTATTCCAGAGCTAGAAAGACTGCAGAAGAAAGCAAGCAATATAATTAGGGGGAATCACTGGAGTGCCTTCCCTGTGAAGAAAGGCTGCAATGCTTGAGGCCTTTTGCTTTACAAGAAAGGAACAAAGGAGCGGCGGACAAGATGGAGGTTTATCAAATTTTTGTGTGGAGAAAGTGGAGATATGAGCTGGAGTTACTCTAGAACAGGGAATCTCAGTGTTGGGTCCCCAGATGTTATTGGACTTCAACTCCCATAATCCCTAGCCCCAGTGGCCTTTGGTTGGGGATTATGGGAGTTGAAGTCCAATAACATCTGGAGACCCAATGTTGATAATCCCTGCTCTAGAACAACTACTGCATTTACCTGAATCCAAGACTAGTCCCCCACCCCACACTTATTTATTTGGTGTTAGAAATCAGGGGGTCGTCTTAAATTCAGAGCCACCGTCATTTTGGGTACGTACAGCTATAACCTGTATTTAACCTCTATTTTAAGGGGGTTGTCTAAAATTCATTTCATTTATTACAGTTATTGGCAACAAACATTATTAGGGGATTGAGGATTTTGTTCTAAATTAAATACTTGTAGATGCAAAGGAGGTAATTAATGTAAAAAAAGGCAATTAATGAGTCTCTTGCCCACCTGGTTGCACTGAAGGTTGTTCTGGGGCAGGGGAGTAAGTGAATGAGGCATCACTGAGCCTCTTGGCTCAATTAACAAGTTTTTACTCAAGGCACAAGTGATCACGCTCAAACTATCCATGCCTGGGACACATGATGCGAAGACCCAGCTCCCTTGAGAAGTCCATAATGCTGGGAAAAGTTGAAGCAAGGAGAAGAAGAGGACGACCAGCAGCCAGGTGGATGGACTTGATCATGACAGCAATGAATGCACCACTGAGAGACCTTAAAGGCCAAGCTGAAGACAGATCATCCTGGAGAGAATCTATCTCTGTGGTCGCTAAGAGTCAACACCGACTGGACGGCACTTAGTCAGTCAATCAATCAATCAAACTCCACCACTGAGCTGCAGCCTCTCCCCAAATTTAGGTGTTTTTCTCAAGACCTCAGCAACTTAAAAGAGGGTGAGAGGGAGACAGTGGGAAAAGGTAGTCAGGCAGTGTGAACTGTGAGACGTCAGATGGTACAAGCATGCCCTCATTTCCATCTGTGAAATGTTGGAAGATATGTACTCCAATGCCACCAGAAGCCATTCATCTTCATAAAATCACCTTTGTGCATGTGGCACTTTTATGAATGAAACCCCTACATCTGATTGCTCTTTTGATAATATTTCAAAGTTCTACTTTCAGCTGATGTGTATCTATATTATGAAATTTTTCTAACAGTGCATGGAGCATCCAATGCGGTGCGTGTGTGTGTGTGTATGTGTGTGTGTTTACAATCAATTTTCTGCTCCTTTGTGTTGCAAAAGCTGCCAATCCAGAAATTGTTTTCTCTTTGATCATTCAAACTGTAGTTTGGAAAATAGATTTTTTAAATATTGATTTTTTTAAAAAAACATGCTAGATTGTTTTCAATAAGTGTTGGTAGCAATGAGAGGGCCTGTCGGTCACCATGAGAGAAGAGCATGATTCTAAATGTAATACTGACTTCTTAATTTTTTGTTTTTTGGAGGTTTGCTATAATGATAAAGTGGTCCTTGATTTACTGGGGGGAAAGTAGAATTACTAGCAGGTGCAATCCTGCAAAGGTTATTTGTGACTCAGAGAGTGATGACACTCCCTGAGCTGGTCTTGTGGTGGCAAGCATGAATTGTCCCCTTTGCTAAGCATGGTCCTCCCTGGTTTGCATTTGAATGGGAGACTGCATGTGAGCACTGTGAGATATTCCCCTTAGGGGATGGGGCTGCTCTTGGAAGAGCATCTGCATACACAAGATTCCAAGTCCCTTCGACACTGGGATCTCCAAGATAGGTCTGAGAGAGACTCCTTCCTGCAACCTTGGAGAAGCTGCTGCCAGTCTGTTAGGGGTGTGCAGAACCTGTTTGAATCAAACCCTGTTCGATTTGAACTGGCCTGGTTTGACCAGTTCGAGCTCAAATTGGGCCATCCCCCCAAAAGGGGGGCTGGTCCAAGATCAAACTGAACCAGGCTCAGTTGGGATTGAACCAGTTCAACCCAGTCCGACCGGTTCGGGATGATTGTAAAGGGGAATCCAGTGAGGATTCCCCTTTACAAACAAAGAGGGATTCCTACCAACTAAAAGGGGGTAGAAAGGGCGGGTGGGTGGGAAGCTGGGAAGGCATCTCTACTAAGTTGGCAGCAGCGGCTCTTCAGTGGTGGTGGGGTGGCAATGAGCTGCTCTATGCCCTGCCAGCACTTCTCCCCCATCAGCCCAGGCCAGAAGAGGCCTTGTTCCGGCCTCCACTAGAACATAGGAAGAGCAGCCCTGCTGGTTCAGGCCCAAGGCCCATCTAGTCCAGCATCCTGTTTTGCACAGTGGCCCACCAGATGCCTCTGGGGAGCCCACAGGCATGAGTTGAGGGCATGCCCTCTCTCCTGCTATATTGCTCCCCTGCAACTGGTATTGAGAGGCATCAATACTCTATGGAACTGTCTCCCGGATAATATCAGAGCTCTCCATGATCTGTTGGCCTTTTGTAAGGCATGTAAGACTGAAATGTTGTGCCGGGTGTTCGGTTGCTAAGATAGCTGGTCGTAGAGTGATCTTGTAATCTTGTCATGTGGAATGAGTATTGTATGGGGTTGTGGTTTATGAGGCTATGTAAGATATATGTTTTTATGAAATTGTGTTGTTGTGTACATTGGCTTGTAAGCCGCCCTGAGTCCTATGGGAGTAGGGTGACATATAAATCTAACGAAAGAAAGAAAGAAAGAAAGAAAGAAAGAAAGAAAGAAAGAAAGAAAGAAAGAAAGAAAGCCTCTGAGGCTGGAGATAGCCCACAACCACCAGACTAGTAGCCATTGATAGATCTGTCCTTCATGAATATGTCTAAGCCCCTTTTAAAGCCATCCAAGCTAGTGGCCATCACCACATCCCACAGCAGAGAATTCCATAGATTAATTATGCGCTGTGTGAAAAAGTACTTTCTCTTGTCGGTCCTAAATTTCCCGACCTTCAGTTTCATGGGGTGAACTCTGGTTCTAGTGTTGTGAGAGAGGGAGAAAGGTTTCTCTCTGTCCACCCTCTCCACTCCATGTATAATTTTATACATTTTGATCATGTCTCCCCTTAGTCGCCTCTTTTCTAAACTAAAGAGCCCCAAATGCTGTAGCTTTTGGCCATTGGCCGTAAATAAAGTATCTATCTATCTATCTCATATAAGGAAGGTGCTCCAGGCCATTGATAATCTTGGTTGCCCTCTTCTGCACCTTTTCCAGTTCTACAATATCCTTCTTAAGTTAAGTTGACCCAAGCTGTATACAGTACTTCAGATGTGGCCGCACCATCATTTTGTATAAGGGCATGATAATATTAACATTTTTATTTTCAATCCCCCTCCTAATGATTCCTAGCATGGAATTAGCCTTTTTCATAGCTGCTGCACATTGAGTCGACACTTTCAACAAGCTGTCCACCACGACCCCAAGATCTCTCTCCTGGTCAGTGACTGACAGCTCAGATGCCATCAGCGTATACTTGAAGTTGGGGTGGTTTTTTTTTTTGTCCCAATGTGCATCACTTTACACTTGCCAACATTGAACCGCATTTGCCATTTTGTCGCCCACTCCCCCAGTTTGGAGAGATCTTTTTGGAGTTCCTCACAATCCGTTTTGGATTTCACTACCCTAAAGAGTTTAGTGTCATCTGCAAATTTGGCCACTTTGCTGGTCACCCCAACTTCTAGATCATTTATGAACAATTTAAAGAGCACTGGTCCCAGTACCAATCCCTGGGGAACCCCACTTCCTACCTACCTCCATTGTGAAAACTGTCCATTTATTCCTACTCTCTGTTTCCTGTGCTTCCTATCCTCCACCTCTGTGGAGTCACTGCTGCCGTGGGTAAGGTGCCCTCCCACTCACTCCCACCCCCCACCCATCCTTTTAGTTGGTAGGGATCCCCATGAACCAGTTTGCAGACCAGTGTTTCAGTTTGAATTCAGTTTGGATTCAAACTGAACTGCCCAGAACAGTTCTGTGCACACCCCCTACAGTTTGTGTAGACAATACTGAGCTAGATGGACCAATGGTCTGACTCGGTAAAAGGCAACTTCCTATGTTCCTATGACTCTCTGCTGTACCAATATGACCTGCCCCAAGATAGGCCGAGGAGGCCACAAGATTCTAGACTGGCATTTCCCAAACTGTGTGTTTGGAATTCTGCTGGAGAACTATTGCAAGAAATGGAAATAACTGAATGCTCTTGTGATCCTGCTGTCAAAGGAAGCTGTCCATCATGTTTCTCAATGATTTACTGCTTTGCTCTTCTGATCAGCCTCCACTGGGGAGAGATAAATCTGCCCCGGCTCTGCAGTGGGTGAGAGTACATCACTCACTTCCTTCCTGAGCAGAAGAATTATTGATTCATTTTATTACAGTTTTATGCCAACCTTCCTCCAAGGAGCTCAGAGTGACATATGACCCACCCACCATTCATAATAACTCTGTGAGGCGGAGACAGGAAGACTTCTGGCCCAAGATCCCCCAGCGAGTATTATGGCTGACCACCATTTTCAATCCGGGTCTTTCTAGACCTCAGGCGGGGAGATAGAGGAGAAACCTGAGGAGCAACTCCTCACTTAAACTTTTGAGTGGGTGAAAGGAAAGTCACTTTTGGGGAAGAAAAATGGGAGATATGGGTTATTAGGTTTGATAGGAGGAGTTCAGTACAACGAGGAGAGAACTCCTAAAATGGTTAGGGGGGATCTGCACCCCTCCTGGGCCTAGTCTACACTCTAACCATTTCACCTCACTGACTCCCACCTGCCTTCAAATGAGGCATGCCCAGTGAGAGAACCACGCACACACGCAGGCAGGGGTGTACCGAGGTAATTTTGGAGCCCGAACCTGAAGGGTTTCAGAGCCCCCACCCCACTTGATGGTTTGGGGTGGGGGTTGGGGGCAAGATACATCTTTCTACTTTTTTTCAACTGCCACTGTGTGGCGGGGATGGACGGTACACAGCGGGGAAGGGGGGACAGGTGGGTTGAGAGGAGACTGAAGGGAGACTGAAGGGAGACTGAGGGGAGACTTGAGTGGAGACTGAGGCAGGGGAGGCAGAGGCAAGAGCTCCTTCCCTGAGCCTGCCTGCTGTTCAAATGGCAGGTCGGGCCACTTTTGGCCCATTTCACACGAACGTCCATGCGTAGAGAGCCCCTAAATGGGCCCAAAACAGCCCAACCTGTCATCTGAGCAGCAGGTGGGCTCAGGGAAGGAGCTCTTGCTGCCTCCTCCACCTTCCCTACCTCCACCTCCCCTTGAGTGCCCGCCCCCTGCCAGCTGTCCCCATTTCTGCTACCCAGGGGCAGTTGAAAAAAAGTTTTTTAGAAATTTAACTTGCACAGTGGAGCAGTGGCATGGCAGGCATGGGGCAGTGGCTGGGTTCTGTAGAGGCCCCCCCCCGAACATTTGGACCCCCCACCCTTGCACTGGAGACAGGAGGCCACGGACCAAATCCTCAAGGTCTGTGGCTAAGTATGCCTTAATGGCAGGAAGGTCTTACTCATATATCCTTTACATCTACGCCTCTTGGAGTATTCCGTTGCAGTATGCTTCCATTTTCCACTCAGAATGCATTCCTCCAGTTATTCACACATGATGTTCAACACATGTACAGTAGCACTTTTTTAAAATCTGCACCCTGCATTTGTGGGTCCTCCAGTACCCAGGTTCACTTTTAAAATGAATGCCTGTACGAGTGTATGGCCATTCACACAAGAACAGGTACACGTGTACAGACACCTGTGTGCATACAGAATGTAAGGGGCATGTTCAGACGATACCTTTCAACATGTGACCATTTATGTTTGGCATTTGAACCATGTGTAGAGACCATGTGTGAGTTAATTCAGATGGCCATGTTAATGTTCATAAAGGAACCTCATAATATATTGAAAGTAATGTCTGAATTGGCCCAAAGTCTGGTGTTAGAGAAGTGTCTCCTCCTCTCTCATATCCAAGGGTAGCAAGAGGTCTCCCTCCCCCTTTTGCTCTCCTCCAGACTGCAACTTTACAACAAAGGGCCAGACAATACCATCTTTATTAATACTGTGGTCCTATATCTTGAATTAATTATTAAAAATAATACCAATGCAGCCTTCTGCATGCAAGCCTGCAGGTGCTTTTCCCAGAGTGGCCTCATCCCCTGAGGGGAATATCTTACAGTGCTCACACATGCAGTCTCCCATTCAAATGCAAACCAGAGCAGACCCTGCTTAGCTAAGGGGACAAGTCATGCTTGCTAATACAAGACCACAAGCCACCTAATGGCGCAGAGGGGAAATGGCTTGACTACCAAGCCAGAGGCTGCTGGTTCGAAACCCTACTAGCATGTTTCCCAGACTCTGGGAAACACCAATATTGGGCAGCAGCGATATAGGAAGCTCCTGAAAGGCATCATCTCACACTGCACGGGAGGAGGCAATGGTCAACCCCTCCTGTATTCTACCAAAGACAACCACAGGGCTTTGTGGCCACCAGGAGTCAACACTGACTCGACGGCACACTTTACCTTTACCACAAGACAAAGGGACAGTGGTTTACCAAGCTCCAGGCTGGTACCAGAAACGAGGGACTGTTCTGCTAAATAGGAAGAGATAGAGCATATAAGCCTCTTATCTGGATGCCTTGATTTATAATCCCAGTTATTTGAGGACTACAGTTAGTAAGAAGGGAAATGCACTCTGCACACTCTCAGAGGAATACACTTTAAGAGTACGCACACTAAACTGAATGCCAAGCGCCAGTTTTGTGTGCTTTGTTGATGTAAATCAACAAACATGCATACATGCATACACACATGCACACACATCTATATCCAGATCTCTCTCTATGCAAGGTAAAAATTGTTCGATCCATTCCAAACTGATCAGACCCCTGCCCCAACACACACCCGCCCGCCCTGGCCAACTGCTAGAGTTGGATCAGAATGGATTGGACATTTCTTTGACATTACTACAACAACAAATATTTATATACCGCTCTTCAACCAAAGCTTGAAAAGCAGTTTACATAGAAAAATAAATAATACATAAATAAATGGTCCCTGTCCCCAAAGGGCTCACTATCTAAAAAAAAAAAACATAAGGCAGATACCAGCAACCGCCACTGGAGGTATTCTGTGCTGGGGTTGGATAGGGCCAGTTGCTCTCCCCCTGCTAAACATAAGAGAATCACTTTAAAAGGTGTCTCTTTGCTCAGTAAGCATGCAGGGAGGTGCTCTGTTGTGGGAGAGATCATGAAGTCCAAAAGGCAAAAGAGCAAGGGCAAGAAGCACTGCCCTCATTCTGCACTGGCTTCATGACAACACCGTGTCATCACGTGACATTGCCATGAAATAATCAAAGTGAAAGCAATGTTTCCTGCCCTCACCCCGGAGTCTTGTGGAGGAAAAAAACAGCACACATGGAAAACTAAAAACATGGTTGCTACCACTGGCAAGTTCACCCACTTCACCCCTGTTTGCACCTCACTCCAAATTGCTGAGTTGGCCCACGGACAGGACACCCTAGTGGAGGATCAGTTCAGCTCAGCCCTAGTGAAAACAGGTCCCAGGATGGTTCCAGGCATAAGAACATAAGAACAGCCAAGGCCCATCTAGTCCAGCATCCCGTTTCACACAGTGGCCCACCAGATGCCGCTGGAAGCCACAGGCAGGAGTTGAGGGCATGCCCTCTCTCCTGATATTACCTCCCTGCAACTGGTACCCAGAGGCATCCTGCCTTTGAGGCTGGAGGTGGCCAATAGCCCTTAGGGGTGTGCAAATAGGTTCAACATCGAACATGTTCGAACTCGAACCGATTTGGTTTGACCGTTCAGGGTCAAACTAAACCACCCCCATTCACGAACCACCCGAGCCATGCAGAGGCCATGTGCACAGGTGCGCAGCCTCCATAATGGCTGCCAGGCTGCCGGGCGAAGGCCGAAAACAGGTCGAAGAGTGGCTGAACTGGCCGAGGGGTGAATGAGGAAGGCCGACGTGGTGAGAGGAACCTCCGCGGACCACCACCCCTGCCGCCTCCAAAAACTCCCCCGAGGGGAGTAAAGGTAAATTTATTGTTTATCATCATCATCATCAACAACAACAACATTTATTTTTACAATTTCAACCTCGCAACCCCCACCGGACTGAACCAAACCAGGGTGGGGGGGAGGGATCGAGGGAGGTGCTGGACCGAACTGGCTCAGTTGGGTTCAAGGCCGGTCTGGCCTTGAACCGAACTGGGCCAGCTGGTTCTGGCTTCCGTGCACATCCCTAATAGCCCTCCGACTAGTAGCCATTGATAAACCTCTCCTCCATGAAATTATCCAAACCCCTCTTAAAGCCATCCAAGTTGTTGGCTGTCACCACATCTTGTGGCAGAGAACTCCACAAGTTGATTATGTGGTGTGTGAAAAAGTACCTCCGTTTGCTGGTCCTAAATTTCCCTGCAATCAATTTCATGGGATGACCCCTGGTACTAGTGTTATGTGAAAGGGAGAAGAATTTCTCTCTATCCACTTTCTCCACACCATGCATGATTTTGTAGACCTCTATCATGTCTCCTCGCAGCCATCTTTTTTCTAAACTAAATAGCCCCAGGTGTTGTAGCCTTGCCTCGTAAGAGGGCAGGGTTTCCACTGTTTCTGGCACAACTCCTGTTCCTGTAATAGCTCTAGGAGGCCAAAATTGAGCCTATGGAGCTCTTCCCACCAACACCATGATGCACCCCCTGTCCTTAGATCGCAGTGTGCTAGAAGGTGCACTCGCACCAGATCTGGTGTGTTTTGATACATCATTTATTTAACAGGACTTTCTTTCCAGATGCTATTTCTGTTTGCAAATCAGCCAACAAGCACATTATGATTTAAAGGTGGGAGGGCTGTGGGCAGGCGGGGAGAGAGACAGAAAATTGAACTGGTGTTTCTGAAAGCCAACATGGGTTCTCTTTCCTTCTCTCCTGCCCCATTGCTGCCTTTTATGCTGAAGGTATTTCTGTTGTCTCCAGGCTGAAGCTGGTGGAATTCTCCAATGATGAAGCTTTACTTCCATGATTAATGAACAAATTGCTATTTTCACAAGGGCTCATAAGGCAGTGTGTGGCGGTCCTCCCCGGTTATTTAGGAGGCCCTCATGGCTTTCTTTGGGGACCTCATTATTTTCTATATGACTTCAAAAAGACATTAAAAAAGCACCCCAAAGGACATTTATGTATACATAAAGCAGAATAAGTTATCCCCCTGAAGGACTACGGAAGCTCCAGCGTAATAACCAGCAGATATTCATGTGGAATCCTTAATATTCCAGAATTGTAAAAGAGCGGAGGCACCTTCACTGAATATTAATGATGTACCAATATTAATTACACGTGGGTAATTCTATTTCTGCATCAAAATGTCAGGGTTAGAAGTATGCTGCTGGCCCACGTATTTATTTTTAATCACCCTTAAAAAAAAAAAAAGGATTAGATTCTCAGCTGATGGAAACTAGTGGCGAATTTACACATTGCTACTGTGGTGAAACATCCATGGGTGATTTTTTTTAAAAGCACTTAAATTTAAAACCTTGCTGATGAATTTTAAGCAACATTAGGTATCAATGAACCAGATGAGAAGAGCAGAGCATGTTAGAGGACTTGATTGAGAACTGCTGGCCTCCATTCTGTTCTCACTTCATTTTTTGTCCTGTGCCAGACTAGCAGCAATTCAACAGGTGACATTTTCAGTCACTTGGAGCAGGGGGTTCTCAACTGAGGGACCCCAGTTACTGTTGGACTACAAGTCCCATCATCCCCAACCACAATGGCTGAATGTAATGAAAAAGAGCATCTCCTTCTCTGTTTGTTTTCAGGAAGACCCTCAAGACTTTCCTGTTCTCGCAAGCTTTTAATTAGAATTTTAATGAGTTGTTTTATATTGTTTTTATCATTTTTTATGGATTTTAACCTGTGATTTTAATGTTGTGATTTGTACACCACCTAGAGATTCATATATCAGGTGGTATAAAAATTAGATAGATAGATACAGGTGAAACTCGGAAAATTAGAATATCGTGCAAAAGTCCATTAATTTCAGTAATGCAAATTAAAAGGTGAAACTGATATATGAGACAGACGCATTACATGCAAAGCGAGATAAGTCAAGCCTTAATTTGTTATCATTGTTATGATCATGGCGTACAGCTCATGAAAACCCCAAATCCACAATCTCAGAAAATTAGAATATTACATGGAACCAAGAAGACAAGGATTGTAGAATAGAACAATATCGGACCTCTAAAAAGTATAAGCATGCATATGTATTCAGTACTTGGTTTGGGCCCCTTTTGCAGCAATTACTGCCTCAATGCGGCATGGCATGGATGCTATCAGCCTGTGGCACTGATGAGGTATTATGGAAGACCAGGATGCTTCATTAGCGGCCTTCAGCAATTCTGCATTGTTTGGTCTCATGTCTCTCATCCTTCTCTTGGCAATGCCCCATAGATTCTCTATAGGGTCAGGTCAGGCGAGTTTGCTGGCCAATCAAGCACAGTACACTGTATACTTTTCAGAGGTCCGATATTGTTCTATTCTTCAATCCTTGTCTTCTTGGTTCCATGTAATATTCTAATTTTCTGAGATTGTGGATTTGGGGTTTTCATGAGCTGTACGCCATGATCATCACAATGATAACAAATTAAGGCTTGACTTATCTCGCTTTGCATGTAATGCGTCTGTCTCATATATCAGTTTCACCTTTTAATTTGCATTACTGAAATTAATGGACTTTTGCACGATATTCTAATTTCCCGAGTTTCACCTGTAGATAGATAGATAGATAGATAGATAGATAGATAGATAGATAGATAGATAGACAGATAGATAGATAGATAGATAGATCTTCCTGGGATGCAAGAGCTGGTTGGCAGGTGAGCTGTGGAAATCATATGAGTTGCCTGTTTGGCGTGCCTATAGAGAGCAGGAATGCACTAAGAAGTCAACAACGCTCTTTTTTCTGAAAGAAGTTCGGAGCCTATTTTTGACCCTGCAGTCCCCCCAGTGAAGTAGACTGTGACAGGATCCAATACTTCCACAAATCCAGTAGTGGCTGGTGGGCACTGGAGCAGAGTGTGGGGGAGAACCTTGCTACTGAGGCAGAAGCCTGCCTCCCCTTTTCTCCATGCCAGCAGGCTTGAGTATTTACCCAAGCCTGCCAGCATTGAGGAAAGCAGAAAGTTGGGGAGCAGGAAAGCAGAGGCAAAAGCAGAAAATAGAAAGGTTTTGTCAGGGAGGGAAGAAAAGGCAGAAAGTAAAAAAGCCAGGGCAAAAAGCTGGGAGAGAGACTGCAAGCAGAAAAGAAGGGCAAATGGAAGAAAGAGAGAGAAGATAGAAAGCAGGAATCGCATCCCCACCCCCCACCAAACAAAGCTAGTAAAAGATCAGACTTGCCAACAGCCAGGGAATCCTCCAGAGCAGGAAACCTCTTCCAGCCCCTCCTCCCCTGCCTGCAACTTCTTCTTTTGGTCTTACTGGCTAGAACAGCTGCTACTCAAGCTGCTCCAGCCAATCTGATTCCTAGGGGGCTCCTCCTGGCAGTGCCCCCCCCACCCCCCGGAAGAACTAAAACAATGGGTTAAAAATGCACTTCCTGGGTGCTTCAGGGAGTATATTTTAAATACGTTTTCCCCTTCTTCCTGGGGGAAGTGCCAGGAGGAGCCCCCTAGGAATCAGATTGGCTGGAGCAGCTTGAGTAGCAGCTGTTCCAGCCAGTAAGACCAAAATAAGTGGTTACGGGAAGGAGATGAGGGGCTGGAAGAAGCCCCCTGCTCTGAAGGTTTCTCTGGCTGCTGGTAAGTCTAATCCTTTATTAGCTTGTTTGTTTTTGTTGGGGGGGGCACTGCCCCCCTTGCCCTTACTGACTGGCTACCACTGCATAAATCCCCTGTAAATGCCCAGCACCCGTTCCTTCCTACCTACCTCCAACAAAACTCCTTCTCCCCTCCTTACGCTTCTTGATGCTCTGGCAATGGCAGCAGGAGAGTGAAGGGATATTCCTTTCCATCTTCCCCTTCCTGGGGTCGATGCAAGGAGTGCTGGGAATTGTACAGTTATGGGTCACTAGGCTGGGAAAACTACATGTCTCAGCATTTTTGTGTCTGAGGAGATGTGGGGGAGAGCCATCCCTCCATTCTCCTTCTGCCTTTGCCAGAATACCAAGAAAGGTTATGGGGTGGAAGGGTGTTTGAAGGAGATGGGGGGCGGGGGGCGGGAGGGAGAGACACATGAGAGGACAAGTTCCTCTCTGCCACAGGATGTGGTGATGGCCACCAGCTTGAGAAGATTAAAAGGGGGCTTAGACAAATTCGTGGAGGGCAGGTCTATTAATGGCTGCTAGTCTTGAGGGCTGTAGGTTACCTCCAGGTTCAGAGGCAGGATGGATATCAGATATTGAGGTCATGTTACAAGGACTCCGGCAGTGGACACTGCAGGACCGGATTGCCGCCACATCAGGAAATGCTGGGATGTATGGGAAATGTAGTCCTCCGGGGCCTTTTAGGGTTGCAAGGGTTCCCCAGGCCGCAGACATGGAGGGGAGCCCTGTCCAAAGTATGATTCACAGTCTGTAATGATCAGATTGATCCCTTTCATTCAAGGCAATGAAACTAATGAGTTAAAATATAACCCCAGGATCAAGAGTTATTTCAGTATTTGAGGTTATTACATTGACATTACATTGATATTACAGTGGCTGACATACTGTGTAATGTTACACATGTGGTGGAATGTAACATTTGACAGTTGCACAAGAGCACTGTTACACAAGTGCCAAAATTGTGCAACGAAGCTGTCCAACAGTGTGGTAATTATATACCATGGTTTCAATGCTGCATTACCCCATTTGCACATTTCCCCCATTCACACAATAGCGCAAATGTCCTACCACGTACTTTATTTATTTATTAAATTTGTAAACTGCCCCATCCAGAGGCTCTGGGTGGTTTACAACTCGTTTAAAAAACATAAAAACAAACATCATTTAAAACCCACTGCTTAGAACAATATAAAAAAACAATTTTAACACAATTTAAAATACTTAAAAACAATTCAAAAACCATGGAAGGCCAGGCCAAACAAGCAAGTCTTTAGGGTTCTCTTAAAGGTCATCTGGAAAGGTCTGTCTCCAGCGAGCCTAAACTGCAGATATCTGCCAGGAGTGCATTCCATAGGCCAGGACTGGAGCAGCTACAGAGAAGGCCCGGTTCCGAGTCACCACCAGAAGTACTGGTGGTAACTGGAGATGGACCTTTCCAGATGACCTCAACGTGTGATGAGGATCATACAGAAGAAGGTGCTCTCTAAGATAGGCCGGACCCAATCTGTTCAGGGCTTTAAATTTAATAACCAGCACTTTGTATTTTGCCCGGAAACGTATCGTCAGCCAGTGCAACTGTTTTAAAAAAGGCATAATATTGTCTCTCTGGGTTTCCCCAGAGACTAATCTAGCTGCTGTGGATATACTGTACATAATGTTGCACAATATATCCACCAGTGGTGGGAGGGGCCTGAAATGAACATTCTGCCCTCTGGCTTCTCAGAGACTTAAAAAGGCCCTGTAGTCCCCTCCGTTCTCAGCATCTCTGAAGGCTGCGGTGGAATGGACCAGCACTTCGGCCCTCAGTATTTGCCATGTCATTCCTGGAGCCCACCTGACCATGAAGTGGTTAGGGGTGACTAGGAGGAAATTTCACAAAATTTACCACCTGGCCTTAAATTAGCAGTCTACTGGCTGGAGCCTGGAGGATTAATTTCTGGGGATGAAATGGGTTTTTTTAAATTTACTTAGGGAATTTTATTTATTCCGGGGATATTAGTTACTCAGGATTAATCTTGGAACAGACTTGGACAACTCCACTTGCTCCAATTTCAGTTTTTTTTTTCCATGACTGTAAACTGCTGTTGGAGGACATAACCACAAATCAGATTTTAGAGCATCTCCTTATTACAGTGTTGATATCCCCTGCTTTGTTTCCTTCCATCTGCTCTCTGTTATCCTGAATGTGAACAGCATTCAAGAGAAGGGATGGAAGGCATTTGCTACAGGCGGTATCTGAATGGGAATCTGCTTACTGGATTTGGATGTTTTCCTGGAAAGAGGGAAAGGGCCATCTTCTGAAGAATCCTGCTGCTGAAAGGGAAGAGCAGGTGTGTTGGCCACCATCCTCTCCGATGAAGACCGCTTGGGCTTACTGGCAAATTGCAAGATGTTAGAGCATCGTGTCAATCAAATGGCTTTCAATTCATGGGGAGAACACAGGAAAGGGCTTTCTGGATGCAATCCATACATCAATTAAGGCTTAATTTGAGTCCCTGGAGTGCTTCAATGGGCACAGCAACTTAAATTATGATTATTTCCATTAATATGCCGATGGAGCATTTTGATATTTCTCTGGTACCTTTGGTGGAAAGTCAAGAGCATCACTTGCCACACTACTGAGATGCAGTGGCCCTCCCAGTCTCTCGGTCTCCTATAATTGAGACTGGAGAGCCAGCATTTAAGTACCACCAAAGGAGAGGTTGTAGTATGAAATTATGTAGATTGAGTGTGATAAATTAGTAATGCTATGTGAGGCTCATGGCAGATGAGCCCCAGCTTCTTGGAATGCTTCATTCAGGTCTGTAACCTAGCTCCCCGGTTTCAAAAGACAATGGGGACTTTCCACAGAAGAATGAATAACCATAGTTTAAAGAGAAGGGCCTGTGTGGGTTGTGGGGAAAAGATGTCACAAACATATGGGTAGCTGCTGTGGGTCCTTGTGGGGTGCCACTGCTGCACTGAACACCTGATCTTGCCACTCTGTGCTGCATCTGTTTTTGTTTCAGTGCATGGCCCCACATCTGCAGCCCCCTCCCTGCCCTGGGTGCTCACTACTTGGACTCAGTGCTGGCCACATTGCCAAGCCTATGCAGAGCTTCGCCATCCCAGCCAGAAAGAAGTGGCCTCCCCTGCTAACTGGGCAAAGAGGCACCTTTTAAACATGGCAGCTCTCTTGACTGAGCAGGGGGAGAGTAACTGGCCCTATCCACCCCCAGCACAGTACATCCAGAGACTGTTGCTGGTGTCTCTCTTATGTTTCTTTTTAGATTGTGAGCCCTTTGGGGACAGGATTCCATCTTATTTATTTATTATTTCTCTGTGTAAACCACTTTGGAAACTTTTGTTGAAAAGTGTTCTATAAATATTTGTTGTTGTTGTTGAAGGCAGACCTGTTCTTGCACTGGTATAGGGCAGAGCTATGCTGATGCTGATGCTGGTGCAGTGAAGTCATTGGACTTCATTTGTGCAGCTGGCAAAGAACTGGGGCCACTCATCCTTAATAGGTAGCCACTGCTGGAACAGACAGGCAGGTAGGCCGGCCGACTAGCAGTGGTGGGCGGGTGGGTAGGCAGTAGCAGGAGGAGGGCTGTGGGGCCCTGAAGGCAGGCAGTGGTTGTGGGGCACCCTCGAATCTTTTCTTAAGGCTGCTTTCAACCTCACTACGCCCCTGGTCAGTTCCTATATTCTTAGAAGTTGAAGGCAATAGGATGCATTTGGGCTACAAATCCTCTGTCATACCTCAAGTTTTTAGTGAGAGAGCAAAATATTAGAACATAAGAGCAGCTCTGCTGGATCAGGCCCAAGGCCCATCTAGTTCAGCATCCTGTTTCACACAGTGGCCCACCAGGTACCTCTGGGGAGCCCACAGGCAAGAGGTATGTGCATGCCCTCTCTCCTGCAGTTGCTGCCCTGCAACTGGTATTCAGAAGCATTGTGCCTCTGAGGCTGGAGGTGACTCACAGCCACCAGACTAGTAGCCATTGATAGACCTGTCCTCCACGAATTTGTCTAAGTCCCTTTTAAAGCCGTCCATTCTGCTGGCCATCACCACATCCCATGGCAAGGAATCCCATAGATTAATTATGCACTGTGTGAAAATGTGCTTCCTCTTGTCGGTCCTAAATTTTTTGACCTTCAGTTTCATGGGGTGATCCCTGGTTCTAGTGTCATGATAGAGGGAGAAAAATTTCTCTCTATGCACTCTCTCTCTCTCTCTCTCTCGGCTCAATTAATGGATATCACTGTAGCCTACTGCAAGGCAATCTTTTCCTGCTTCTTTTGCTTCAGCTTGTTCCTTGACTTCAGCTGCCTACGCTTCACCAAGAAGGAGTTTATGATCCTGATCCGTGCAGTGTTGTTCAGCAATTATATATATGGTGGGGTGGGGTGTTTTTTTTAAAGACATAATGATGTTAGGCTGAAGTGAGACATGGGCAGAAAATACCAGCTCATTATGCCAATCAATTTTATTCACCCACCTTGAATGCAGCATTCAGTTTTGATCGCTTCATCTTCAAAAACATAAGCATCAGGAATAGAAAAGGTCCTGCGAAGGGCACCCAGAAATGATTACCGGCATGAGGTGGCTTCCATCAGTGGGAGATTACATACACGGTGATGGGTTGTTTAGCTTGAACAGCAGCCTAACAAGAGAGATGAGAGAGAAAGGTATGGGCAAATAATTAATAGTGCAGGAAACATTATCTCCATTTTTGCTTATATACTGCCCCTTCTTCTTTCATTTTTTTTAAATAGAAGAGGGTGGGTTTGCTGTGGCTTTCATAAAACTTAGTGGGTGCAAATTAATGTGTGGCTTTTATCTACCCAAATACCCATCATTATGGCAACTGAGGTGTCTGGTGGGAGGGTGTGCATATTTCTTGACATGACCCCAGATCCAGAACCACCCCCCCAATGGAGGATGATAAAAGATTCAGGTGGTTCAACAGGGTGGGGAACACCCTACATCTCACGGCCCAGGCAATCCTGCCTTGCCAGGGGCCCCCACATCAGGCAAAGCTGGGGAACCTAATTTACTCAGGAACACCACCATCCTCTGAAACAGAGTTATCTCTTGAGGACCTGCCAGTCCTAGTAGAGTCCCGCTGCTGCTAGAGCTAGCACTTAGAAAATCAGGTAAAAGCTCTCTAAGAAACAGAGCCCTCTGTGGGAAAGGGGTGGGGCCAATTCTCCCTGCTTGGGCAAGAGCCATAAACATCGACAGTCTGTTCCAAGAAATCTCTGGAGCGACATCCCTCCTTTGTTTCTGGATCTAGATGGTGCAGATTCCTGCTTGGAACTAGGTACAGTGTGCCACTGTGAGAAACAGGACGCTGGGCTAGATAGGTCTTGGGCCTGATCCAGCAAGGCTCTTAAGATCCTCATCCCCCTTCCCTTCAGAGCTGTCTGAGGTCTGTGTCCCTCCTGGATCCCTGCCTTACTAAAGAACTCGGCTTGGCCTAGAACAGGATAATTTCTAAGGTGATTTTGGTGGGTGTGATGATATTCAGTGACTCGTGATAATCATAGAAATTAAAGCTGGAAAGCACCTTGGAATTCTTTTACTCCACCCTCTGCTCGGTGCAGGGAACCGGCACTGTTTTTCTGCATGCATCTTTGTGTGCTCCATGCAAAGAGGCTGATCACACTCACATGTGAAGCCTGTGTGGATGAAGTAGATCCCTGTATGCTTTATATACATGGACGTGATTCGCCACAGTCATGCCTATGGCGGTGGACCTTTCAGATGGACAACACTGTAACCATGATTGGTGGCATGAGGGGGTGATTGATAGTGGGGCAGAGCAACTTCCTCCCCACTTTTGCTCACTGTAACTGTGAGCATCTGGGGTGCTCTTAAACATCTGAAGAGGGCTATAATCATACCTGGATTGTTTATACCAGGGATTCTCAACTTTGGGTCCCCAGATGTTATTGGGCTTCAACTTCCATAATCCCTAACCAAAGGCCACTGGAGCTGAGGCTTATGGGAGTTGAAGTCCAATAACATCTGGGGACCCATCAATGAGAAACCTTGGTTTATGCCATATTGTGCCTTGCTAGCTTGCCTCCAGACAATTGTAGGAACATAAGAATGTAGGAAGCTGGCATATACTGAGTCAAACCGTTGGTCTATCTAGCTCAGTATTGTCTACACAGACTGGCAGCAGCTTCTCCAAGGTTACAGGCAGGAGTCTCTCTCAGCCATATTTTGGAGAAGCCGGGGGGGGGGGGGGACTTGAAACCTTCTGCTCTTCCCAGAGCAGCTCCATCTCCTGAGGGGAATATCTTCAGTGCTTACACTTGTCTCCCATTCATATGCAACCAGGTCAGACTCTGCTTAGCTAAAGGGACACGTCATGCTTGCTACCACAGGACCAGCTCTCCTCTTCTGGGTATATGAGGCAATGCCTCCAGCAGAACAAATGCTGCCCAGTGCTGAGTCAGGCCATTGGTCCATCTAGCTCAGTATTGTTTACGCTGCATGTCAGCAGCTCTCCAGGGTTTCAGGCAGGGGTCTCTCCCATCCCTACCTGGAGATGCTGCCCGGGATTGAAACTGGGACCTTCCACATGCAAAGCAAATACTCTGTCCCTCAGCTACAGCCGCTCCTTTACACTGAGAGAGTTGTGATGTCACCATTCCCTTTGCGGTCCATTGGTCTTGGATCATACAAGGCGGGACCAAACATAGCTCATAGTGCCCATGGAAAATGTTGGATCTTATCTTGTTTGCTCTGGGGTCTCTACTATGGTGATCACACCATCCCTGAGTTGTGCCAAGAGCCTTGGAGTCTGTGCCAAGAGGCTCACCTGAGATATACCTCACTGTGCATTTCTCAGTGGATTGCAGCATTTGTTGCAGATGTCGCAAAGCTCTCTGAAGTTTGGGCAAAGCCCTTCGCTAAGGCTTCCCCAAATGGAACTCAAGGGGTCTGCTTATCTCTGGGAGCTAGAGGCATGAAACCATGCTAAGTATTATCTCCATGCTAGGAAAAGCTGCACCAGAATTTTTCTACCTGTCATGCACAGGAGGAAGAAAGAGAGAGACAATATTAACAGAGGATTAGCCTGCTAAAGTGTTAACACAATTTTTATCCTTAACTCCTAAACTAGGTTGCTTAGCCGTGATATTAAATGCAGCCTAATGGAGCAGCCTGTGATACACAACATATTTTTCAAAGCCACAATTCACTGTTGTGTCATGTTGAGATGAACCACTCTCTGTGATATCCTTAACCCCCTCTGCATAATTTATGGCCAGCTTCAGAAAGAAGCGGGAGACCATTTGAGCGAGTGAAGCACCGTCGCTCACTGGTGGGCTATTACTCTTTTAGCGGCTGCCATGTTAGAGTCGCAGAGCGATTGCTTCTGCTTTGATTAAATAAAGCCCAGTGTTGATTTGGCTAGAAGTGAGTTATCAGTCTTGCTGTGGCTAACAGATGTTTCCCTTTTGCCCAAACTTGATTGCTCCATTCAGCTACACATGTGCTTAATGTTGCAGAAGAGAGCAACAGTTCATATGACAGTGGACAGAAGTAACTGTACTGGATGCATGTCCGCCTAGGAGGAAACATTAGCCCTCTTCAGATGCGATTTTTAAAGGATGGTGTACTCAGGTGCGCCGTGCAAAATGGGACCAGAAGTCCCACCCCCAGCCTGTCAATCATTCTCCCTCATTCCCCCTATCCTGCCACTCATGCTTACAGAAGTCAACGGAAGAGGCAAGCACTGTAATGTGATGGCAGGCACTTCTGTGATCAGTAGGCTTGGGCGCCCGATCATCCCGCTCAAAGGCCACCATCATGCTTACAGCATTTGCCTACTCAGAAAAAACTGTAAGTGTAAGTGGCATGGGATAGGAGTGAAGAAATGATGTGCTTGCTGGGTGGGACTTCCGTTCCCGCTTTGGATGGTGTACACGTCCAAAGCATCCATTTAAAATTACGTCTGAAGAGGGCTATTGATAGGACGTGATGTGAACTACTAAAGACACTTTCCAAATTATCTGTCATGGGCCCCACCTGGAAGAGTGACTCAAAGTCTGACCCAGAGGAGCCAGTACCAGCACAGGACCCCATCTTGGTCCTTGACACCGGGCCAAAAACCTGGAAGAGCCCCCAAATCGGAGCCCCACAAAATAGCATCCTTAGAACCTGAGCTTCCTGAAATGGCACTCTCAAAACCTCAGCTCTCCCAGCACCTCCTCTTTTCTCCCTTTAATTGTAAGGAAATTGCTTTTGGGTTATCCTCATATTACTAGCCTGCACAATCTGTGGCCCACCAAGCCAAGTATGGTCACCTGACATGTATGATGGCCCACAAGGAACCTATTAAACCTCCAATTTATATTGTTCGTCTCTAGTGCGAATATCACTTTTCTCTAGTGCGAATATCACAAACTACCACCACCACCACTACTCCCGCCCAGTACTGCAAATAGCAGCTTTGGGGTCAATGTTTGGTGGGGAAACAGCTCAATGGGAAATAGTTAACTTTCCCCTCCATACACACCACAGTCTAGATCAAGGATATGTGCTCTTCACATATCTTATGAATGCATCAAGGAACATGTCTTGTTTGACTCTCTGCATTTTTGGACTGGGCACCCAACTCAGACAGATAAATTTAACAGCAGAGAAATTCAGTACCAGAAATTCTTCCCAGTAAAGAAAAAGTGAATGTTGGGTTTAATTTTCCTGATTCCTTTTTCAAGCATTTCTTATTATTGACCAACGAGAACGGCAGGTAGATTCAAACCAGAGCGGGTGTTAAACAAAGAGTGGCTACGAAGAGCTAGGGCTCAAAATACCTTTGTTTAAAAATCGAATTAAAATGAAGCGAGCAACCTGAGGGAATTGACACAAAGCAGATTATAGGGAAATGGGGAAAGTTCTTTTATTACAGTTACAAGAGAGAAACGGAGGGGAGAAATTGCCTGCCTTACAAGATTCTAGCATTTCCTCCACCAAAGCAGAAAAGCTAGCAGTATTAAACCAATTAAGATTAAAATAAACTGGAAAGCAAAGCGAGATGGTTTATTCCATGATCTCTGTCTCTTCTCTCCCCACCACAACTTGCAAGAGGAGGGTGCAAAAATCTTAATACATTGTATTCCTTCCTGGCAAGACAATTAAAAGGGTAATATGTATTCAAAAAATTTAGAATTAAATCAGAAGCTAAACAGCATTTTCATTATCATTCACATTAAGGATTTGATTATTATTCAAATTAGCCTGAATGCCATTTTCAACGCCTCCCCCCCCCCGTACTTCAAACCACTTTTGATTGAATTCTGACATCTGAGAGAATACATTTCAAGACACTGAACAAAGAGAGAGGGGGGAATGATGAACTGTGCCAAGAAACCTGCATGAATATGCCAGTAAAAGGGGTGGAATGCAGGAGAGAAATGAAAGATGTTGCCTAATAAACACAAGTTAAATAAAGCAGTAGAGGTTTCTGGAATGTGTCACACAACTTCACAATTCATGTACCATCTGCCCTCGGAATCACAAATCTTAGCGAGCAACTAGGCTTTTGGAGGAAGTACATGGCCTTTTCTGTTGTGGCACCAAGAATGTGCCACACCTTCTGTCCATTCTGACTCCTTTTTACCAGTGTTACTGTCAATTGAACACTTATTCAAGTGATTGGTTTGCCTGCCTCATAATATTTTGCATCCTGTGGGAGAACAAATGTCCCTGGGCCCCAGGGGCGGGGGCTGTCAACTGGGTGACAGCTTGTTTTTTGTTATCTCCCATGCTCCTCTCTGAATAAGGGGAGGGGAGGGGTGGATCCCATCTTTTCTTTTTGTCCAAGGGCCCACTCCAGCCTTGCTATATCCATGGGTTATTGGACGGCTCTTATTTTTATGCTGTTCTATCGGTTATTTTGATTGTTGTTCTTCCTAGGGGATGGGGCCCTGCTAACAGCAAAAAGGCACAATTGAAAATGGCGATTCTCTTAAATTTAACAGGGGAGAGCAGCTGGCCCTATTCATCCCCGACACAGCATCCCTCTGGTGTCTACTTTATGTTTCTTTTTATATTGCAAAGCATTTTGGGTCAGGGAACCAACTTTATTATTTATTTTTCTATGTAAACCATTTTGAGAACTTCTGTAGAAAAGATGCATATAAATATTTGTTGTTGTAGTATCCTAAACTGTAATTGGACCTACATGCTTGCATCATAACAAATAGGGTGCCTATTACTACTACGACCACTACTACCACTACTCCTGTTTATATTCTGCTTATCAACAAAAGTTCTCAAAGCATTTTACATAGATAGATAGATAGAAGAAAGATGGTTCTCTGTCCCAAAACGTGTCACAATCGAAAAAGAAACAAGGTACACACCAGCAATAGCCTCCTGTGCTCACAGTCTCTTCTCAGCATTTACAGGTATGTGCAGAACTTCTCGTCTCCCTTGACTCTCCCACCGCAGGGGTTATAGGTTTCTGCTAGCAAACAAAATATATCCTAGTAACATTACGCTGTGTGCCCCCCCCCCATCTGAACCAGTTAATGATGTGGGCAGGAGCAAGAAAACACACACTGAGATAATTCGCATAATCAAAAACTGTGTTCTACCTAGGTTTGGGACAGGGGCGTAGCTAGGAAAGAGGGGGCCCGTATTCGCCCTTCTCCCCGGTGGCTGCTTACAGTGAGGGAGATAATGGTGAGGGGTGGAGCTGGTGGGCCCCTCAGGAGCTGGGGCTCCCAGATTCTTTGAATCCATCTGCTCAGTTAGAGCTACCCTCCTGGTTTGGGAGTTTTGTCTGCTCCCAATTTTTGGTTGTGTGGAAGCAAGGTAGGAGGAAAAGCTACCCAGGTTTCCCTCCTACCTTGCTTCCACGTAATTACTTCTACCCAGGTTTTCTTCCTATCCTGCTTCCACATAATCACTTCTATCCAGGTTTTCCTCTTACCTTGCTTCCGCACAACCGAAAATTGGGAGCACACACAGCTCTCAATCCCAGGTAGAACAGGGTTTTTGATTGTGTGAATGACCTCACTGTGATGATGCCAGATTGCAGTGTAGGTTGTGTTACATATTATGGAGAAGGTGGGCAAGTGAGACGTGGAGGAATGTGACCCAGGGCTGCTGTTTCAGTAGCATGTTTCTCAGAACCTTCAGTGGTGGCCAATATGGGTGGAGCGGGGGGAGGTGGTGAATGAACCTCAGGTGAGTCTCATTCTCACTCCTCTGACCCTGTCCCCACTGCCTTACTCTCCATCACCAAAGCATCTGCCCCATTAACCCGTTCTGCTCGGGCGAGTCATTTGCCCAGTTTCCCAACCTGGTGGAAGACCAGCCCATGTTCAGTGAGGGAGTGCGAGGCAGCCAGGGTGGGGCCAGAGGAGTGAGACTGAATCTCACCTGAGACTTGTTTGTTTACCCCTGTTATGCCCATACCAGCTGCCACTGCTTATGTCCTTAGAATTGCTACTTATTACACACTGGGGCTGCAATCCTGCACATGTTTACTGGGTCCCACCGAGCTCTGTCAAATGTACTTCTGAGTAAACATGGACAGGATCTGACTGTGGATTTGCTTTCCATATATTCTGGATTTATTGCTGCATAGAAGCTGTTATCGCCGCTCTTGTTTTGGAGTCGAATGTCTTCCTATCTTTAATAAAACAGGCTAGTTAATAACATTTCACACAAGGAAACATTGTTTAGCATGCGGTAATTTTAGTGTGTACAATTTTACACACCACTGAGCTGTGCTTTCCACTGTATTCCAAGTAGTTTGTAATGAAAATAACCTCTCAATTAATACTGGCGTGTTATTCACCCTGCCCCCACCATTTATTTCTAATTACATTAGTATGGACAAGATAATGTTAAAATAATATGCAGCCCTTGATAGTAACAACATTAATTTGCTAGGAGGGGAATGGAAGACATTAAGTACTATTTCTGTAAATATGTTGTTTCTTCCCTTTCAGGTCATAACTGGATAAAAGGATGAGAGATCCACAACTGGATTTCTCATTGCAGTAACTCTTTATTTGGACCAATCAAAATGGCACAGTATCTTGAGCAATTAGCTTTCGGGTTCTTAAGAACTCAAAAACTAGCTGCCCAAGATAATAGGCTTATTCACATGACCATTTGAGGGTGGGTTGGAGGGTTGAAGAACTTCTACCCCAGTAGCCATGGATGTTCAGAACCTCTGTTTGGGTCAGCAAACCAAGGAAATGCACGAGTAAGCCAGGCAAGGCCTCCATTGCTGAAATCAGAGCTGAAAACATAGAAAGTCCTCCAAAGACTGAGAAAGCCTTCCCAGCATGCTTTGTGCTGCAAGTAGACTGGAAAGTCTAATGATGTCAGCAGCTGCTCTCTGGATGGCCACGAAGGAACAAGAGGTGGGGAGGTGAGCCCTGCTGCAGCAGCTCCTAATACAGCATTATAGGGTGTGCCTTGCAGAGTAAAACATCAAATAACATCAGCCCTTGTAGTCATAGCTCTCTATGGTTTCCAAGCCTGCTAGCTGCTGATGGCTGCTAGAGAAGGTAAATGGAGCTGCATGATCAGAAAAGCAAGGTAAGTGATAGGAGTGTGAACAAATTGAGGTTAAGTCGAATTGCAGCCCCCTGAATTGATTCGTCGACAGCAGCTGGCTTGACCAGCTGCCTTGATGAATCACCCCCCAATTTGACCCAGATTGATTCAGGCACCCGTTTGAGGCCCATTTTGGTCAGAAAATGGGCTTCAAAATGGCGATTCTTTCCAGGAAGAGCTGGTCTACCAATTGGGATCAGCAGGTAGACCAGCCCTCTAAGGCGGGCTGATGCACAAAGTCTGGAGTGGAGGGGTTGGTCTATTTGCTGATCCCAGTTGGTAGACCAGCTCTCCACAGAAACCAGGAGAAGTGGTCTGCTAATTGGGATCGGTGGGTATACCAACCCACCTTGAGGGTAATTCTATTCGACTCCATATCTGGCCCTTTGTTTTCATGGCAATTTGATTTGAGGTAGAATCATCAAATCACCCCCCAGTTTGACCTAAATCGATTTGTGGGTGAATCAAATTGCATAAGCCTATTAGGAGAGTTCTCCTCTTGCCTTGGTTGAGAGCAGTGTACAAAATTGGGACTACCCTGCTTTGAGCAACCTGGGTTGGAGGAATTTTCATGAGCCCACACAATCATGCAAACTGGGGTACATTGCCTCCTACCCTGATGTTGATGGTTGTGTGAACAGGCCTTTTCTGTCCTGATTTTGGTTGATCCTGATAAAGGAATTACTTGAGTGTGGCTTTTTGAATGTTTCTTATGTTCTAGCACCACTATCTACATGTTTCCTGGATCTCCAATGGTTCTTTAACTGGTAAGTGCCACCACAAGAAGAATGGGGTCTTTATAGGATTGTGGTGCTGGGGGCAGGGCTTACCATTGTGGCATTCCCCCAGCTGAAATACACCCAGATCTGTTTGTCCTGCATTTTTCAGTGCTTTCCACTAGGGATGTGCAGAACAGTTCACGGTCAGAATGTTACGGCTGCGAAACAGGCTGTTTTGAGCGTTTTGAGCTAGGAACACAACACCCTTCTGAGATGGAACACCTGAAAAGTTCGAAGTGCCATTTTGTACTCCAGAATATCACTCTTCTGGTCTCTGTGTATGCTCAGTAGCCATTTGCATAGTCAGCACCACCATGCAAATGGCTGCCGTGCATGCACAGAAAAGCCCCATTTTGGAGTCCAAAATCGAGCTTGGAGTATTCCAGCTGAGAACAGTGTCATTCCATTGGAACAACCAGCTTGACTGGTTGTTCCAAAGGAATGATATGGGGCATTTGCATTCCATTCTGAGTTTGTAACAGAACGCAAATACTGTTCCATGCACATCCCTACTTTCCACAATATCTAGAGTCCCATTATCTTGAATTCAGGAGTGACTCTTTCATGAGGCAAGATGAGGCAGTTGCCTCAGGCAGCAGATTACTGAGGTGTCAACATGGCAATGAGATGTCCTCCACCATTACTATTGGAGCAGCTCTTTTGAACCAATCTGACCCTTGTGAACTTTGCAAAGAGAGCCTCTCTCACACTCCTTGAAAAGCCTGCACGTATGCATGAGGAGAGGAGAGGAGGCTGCTAGTCTAAACAAAAAAACAAACAAGAAAAAGGAATGGGCAAACAGTTGAGCAAGAACCTGAACCCTATAGCTAAGCTCTGGCCTGGCAATGCTATTTAGGAAATAATCAATAAACTGGTAATCAATAATTCCTGCAGCATGCATTTCAGGTATCTACACAGATGTTTTTGTGTGAATGACTGTACATGTATTCATTTTAACAGTGAACCTGGGAATCTGCAAGCACATGCAAGCACAGACAGATAAGAAATATTTTAATATCCATATATCAAACATGTTTTTTTTAAATAACTGTGTGTGCACCCATCTGTATTTGTGTACATTCTACACAGAGTGCACGCTTGCATGTGTGAATATAGGGCTTATCCATTCTGCTTGCATGGTTCCATAAAGCTCCATGGGAGCCACTGAGAACCAAGCCAGCCCCACCCATTTATCTCCATAGCTCTGCCCAAGACTCTGGGGCTGTCCACATGACCACACCCAGATGTGGTCGGGTGAGTGGTGGGGAAGGCAGGGTTCAACCTTCCTTCCTCCAGACGACCACGCGCCCAGAGTTGCCAGAAGCAGTGCAGATGAAAACAGGCTGGGACTCGTTTCCCCAGTCTCTGAAAATCCCACAATGCACCGCGTGAAATGTGTGATGCGTTGGGGGATTCCCCCAAGAGACAGGCACTCTAGGCACCAGTCTCTGTGTGCGGCTGGGCTGGAAGCAAGCTGGCTTGCACACAAGCAAGTAGCCCTGGTTAAGGCAGAACTTGCTCCTTTTACCTCTACTAGCAGCCGGGCTAAAAAGCCGGGATAGGTGGTGCTGGCTGGCCAGTTTCAGGCCTGATCCCGGTGGCTCTCACATGCAGCCTAACCCAGGTTGGGCATCTTGGTCAGGTTGGACTATGACAGAAACCAGGAGTCTGCTTTTATATTCATCAGTTCCTTGCACAGCTATTCCTCACTTACAAAGATTTGTCTACCAACATCAGTTGACTAATATTTTGGCCATAAGTAATTATCTGAAAGGAATGTGGTCTGAATTACACCACCCAGACATGCAGGTTTGGGGCAGTATATAATACATATGTTAAACAAACAAACAAACAAACAAACAAACAAATCTATGAATCACCTCATTGGTGAGAGTAGCATATGCCCTCTCTGCAGCACTTGTTACTTGTATCAAGTTTAGGAGGTTGAGGATATTGTTTCATTTGTGCATTTTGTGACTAGTGCAATGACAGGAGAGGAGAGGAGAGTTGGTCTTGTGGTGGCAAACGTGACTTGTCCCCCTAGCTAAGCAAGGTCCACCCTGGTTGCATTTGAATGGGATAGGGCTGAGAGAGATTCCTGCCTGCAACCTTGGAGAAGTCGCTGCCAGTCTGTGAAGACAATACTGAGCTAGATAGACCGATGGTCTGACTCAGTATATGGCAGTTTCCTATGTTCCTATGTAAGAGAGCTGGTCTTGTAGTAGCAAGTATGACTTGTCCCCTTAGCTAAGCAGGGTCCTCCATGGTTGCATATGAATGGGAGACTAGAAGTGTGAGCATCGTGAGATATTCCTCTTAGGGTATGGAGCTGCTCTGGGAAGCGCATCTAGGTTCCAAGTTCCCTCCCTGGCAGCATCTCCAAGATAGGGCTGAGAGAGATTCCTGCCTGCAACCTTGGAGAAGTCGCTGCCAGTCTGTGAAGACAATACTGAGCTACATAGACCGATGGTCTGACTCAGTATACGGCAGCTTCCTATGTTCCTATGACAGCCCTCACCTCCTAAATGAAAATGTGCTCCTGTCTCAGGGCCAGTATGGTGGCAGTGTTGGTGAACAGAAAAAATGTTTTTGAGATGATTTAAACTTTGCTAATCGAGACAAACAAGACACAGAACATCTGAGTCCCATTTGCTCTTCATACTCTGGGGAAAAATAAACAATATACCAAAATTGGCTAAAATTGAGCAGCTTGTAGTTATGTTGCCATGGTTACGGGACTCTCAGAGGCCTGGCAGAGACAGCAAGGGAAAGGGGCACATAGAAGCAGTTTTGTTCCGTGTGTGTGTGTGTGATCATGACAGGGTTTGTGGACATTATGAGTTGCAAGAAGTGCTCAGTATCACTCACGTAGCTGAGACACAGTAACAAAATGGCAAGCCAAAGGAGTTAGGAATAAAACACACTTCCACAGTTTGGAGGGCCAAAACTGTTGCAAGAGGGAAGCTATTGAGGTCATTCACATATTCAAAAACTGTGTTCTAGCCGGGTTTGGGATCTGTTTGCACAATTAAAACACACTACTAAAACAGTAAAGAGCTAAAATAAATTAAAAAACAATATAACAATTAACAATTTAAAAACATTTTAAAACAACAATTAAACAATTACAGTGATTAAAAACCCTGAAATCGGGTTTTGAATTTTAAAATAAACCCAAAATTAAAACCCCCACAATTTAGGAAGCTGAGAAAGCTTGGGTGAAAAGAAGGGTTTTCAGATATTTTTTGAAAATTTCCAAAGATGGGGAGGATTGTATCTCAGCAGGGAGCACGTTCCACATACTTGGCTTCCACACAATCACTTCCACCCGGGTTTTCTGGTTTGGGGAACTGTGTGTGTTCCTAGTTCTCAGTTGTGTAGAAGCAAGGTAAGAGGAAAACCTGGATGGAAGTAATTGTGTGGAAACAAGGTAGGAGGAAAATCTGGGTAGAAATGACTGAGGGACTTCACACGATTGGTTCAGCCATGAAACTAGCTGGGTGTCTCTCAGCCAGTCACTTCTCTCTCAGCCTAATCTACTTCACAGGGTTGTTGTGAAAGAGAAACTCAAGTATGTAGTACACTACTCTGGGCTCCTTGGAGGAAGAGCGAGATATAAATGTAAAAAAATAAATTATTATTATTATTATTATTAATTATTAACAACTTGCTCAGGCATTTAAACAACTTGCTCAGGCATTAAAAGATGTCAATGCTGCACTTGCAGAAATAAGAAACCAATAATTTGCAAGAAACAAACCAAGTAATGTACAGTGCACCAACAATAACAACACAAGAGCTCGGATATAAGATCAACGGACCTGTAAAAAAAGAAAGTAGTACATCACCTAAATGGAAGATTAGATTAGAAAATAAAATTGCCAGGCTTAGATCAGATGCTAGTAAATTGAAAGATATAAAAGACAAGAAGCTGAAGAATGAAAACACCAAACAGTATCTGATCCAAAAATACCACCTAGATTCAAGGAAAATTAGAGAAGTCCTGGAAATAATAAAGCAGCAAATAACAGCAGTGTCAAAGAAGATTAGCAGGTATGAAGCCAGAATTACACAACACAGGCAGAATCTCCAATTCCAGTCGAATCAGAGACGTTTCTACCAAAGTATAGAAGAAGAAACTGCAAAAAACATAGAAACACCAAATAAAGAAGAAACAGTGCAATTCTGGGGAAAATTATGGGACAATCCAATAGATTATAATAAAAAAGCAGGCTGGATGGAAGAGGTAAAAAAAATGTAACCAACAAATGCAAGATCTAATAATAACACCAGAGTTAATAAGTGAAAGAGCAAATAAAATTAAAAATTGGACTGCTCTAGGCGACGATGAACTGCATGGCTTTTGGCTTAAACTCCTAACAAGCCTTCATAAACAACTATCAAAACTGTTCATTCATTCATTCATTCGATTTCTATACCGCCCTTCCAAAAATGGCTCAGGGTGGTTTACACAGAATAATAATAAATAAATAAGGTGGATCCCTGTCCCCAAAGGGCTCACAATCTGAAAAGAAATATGAGATAGACACCAGCAACAGTCACTGGAGGTACTGTGTTGGGGGTGGATAGGGTTAGTTACTCTCCCCCTGCTAAATAAAGAGAATCACCACATTAAAAGGTGCCTCTTTGCTACTTTAGCAGGGGATTATGGGACAATCAATCACATTTTGCAAGGAGGTGATATTAAACAATGGCTAACAACTGGGAAAACTCATCTCATCATGAAAGACCCAGCAAAAGGTGCAGTTCCAAGTAGTTATAGACCAATAACCTGCCTGCCAACCATGTTCAAATTATTAACTGGAATAATAGCAGATGAGGTGATGCAACACTTATTAACTAACAGCTTCCAGTTGAACAGAAAGGAAATTGTCCAAACACCAGAGGCACAAAAGACCAGCTGCTGATTGACAAAATGATTTTAGAAAATTGCAAGAGAAGAAAAACAAATCTAAGTGTTGCATGGATTGACTACAAGAAAGCCTTCGATTCATTGCCTCACACATGGATACTAAAATGTTTACAAACAACTGGTGTCAGCAAAAACATTCAGATATTTATAAACAAAGCGATGAGCATGTGGAGTACACAGTTAACAATCAATGGCGAGACACTTGGACAGGTTAGCATTAGAAGAGGCATTTTCCAAGGGGACTCACTATCCCCTCTGTTGTTTTTAATTGCTATGACCCCACTTTCACAAATACTAAACAAAACAGGCCTCAGATACCAAACATCTAAAAAATCAAGTCATATCAACCATCTGCTGTACATGGACAATTTGAAGTTGTACGGAAAGTCCCAGTCAGAAATTGAATCACTGCTAAACACTGTCCGTATATTCAGTAGCGATATAGCAATGGAGTTTGGACTAGACAAGTGTGCTGCATTAATAATGAACAGAGGGAAAATAAGCAAAACAGAAGGAATAGAACTGCCCAATGGAAGCAAGATCAAGAACCTGGAAGAGAAAGAACATTACAAATACTGGGGCATTCTCCAGGCTGATAACATCGCACACACTGAAGTTAAAAGAAAAATTGGAAGTGAATACATCAGGAGAGTTAGAAAAATCCTCAAGTCCAAACTCAATGGCGGGAACACCATACAAGCCATAAACACCTGGGCTATGCCTGTTATCAGATACACTGCAGGAATAATAGACTGGACCCAGGCGGAGCTAGAGATGCTAGACCGTAAGACCAGGAAAATCATGACCATGAATCATGCTCTGCACCCCCGCAGTGATGTAGATAGGCTCTACCTCCCTTGCAGCTCAGGTGGAAGAGGAATGCTGCAAGTCCATCAAACAGTAGAGGAGGAGAAAAGAGGCCTTTAAGAATATATCAAGGACAGTGAAGAAGATGCACTTGAAATGGTCAATAACGCAAAACTATTCAACACCAATGAAACAAAGCAGGCCTACAAGAAAGAACAAGTCAAGAACCAAGCAGAAAAATGGAAAAATAAGCCACTGCATGGTCAATGTTTGCACAATATAAGTGGAAAATCAGACATCACCAAGACCTGGCAATGGCTTAAGAATGGCAACTTGAAGAAAGAAACAGAGGGTTTAATACTGGCTGCACAAGAACAGGCACTAAGAACAAATGCAATAAGAGCAAAAGTAGAAAAGTCAACAACAAACAGCAAGTGCCGCCTTTGTAAAGAAGCAGATGAAACAGTGGACCACCTAATCAGCTGTTGTGTAAAGGATGCACAGACTGACTGCAAACAAAGGCATGACAAGGTAGCAGGGATGATACACTGGAACATCTGCAAATAATACAAGCTTCCTGTAGCCAAAAATTGTTGGGACCATCAAATTGAAAAAGTGGTAGAAAATGAAGATGTAAAAATATTATTTCTTTAGCTCAGTTTTTCCCTATCATGAGAATACCCTTATTGTGTGGAAGCACACAAATCTTCCACACATGAGGGAAAGCTGCCCAGGCTTTCCTCCTACATTGCTTCCACACAATCACTTCTACCCAGGTTTGCCTCTTACCTTGCTTCCAGAAAAGCAACATTTGGGAGCACATACAGCTCCCAAACCAGACACAGTTTTTGATTGTGTGAATGACCTCATTGAAGCTCTTCTCACAATTTGTGAGAACAGCTTCTGTATGGCTTGCGGGGAGAGTGGACTTATCCCGCTCTCCCTGCAGACAAGCATCACTCATAGCTGGACAACAGACTGGCCTCCCACACGGCTCCCGGCTCTGTCATGGAGCCAGCAGGAGCTATGGGGATCAGAGGCTGCGCAGTCCCCAGGAGTCCCAGGATGCCCCCCATGAGTGCTCGGGGCATCCTGGAAAGACTCCGGAGCCTGGGAGGCTGCTTGCAGCCTCCCAGCAGGGGTCTCCTTGCATGTTGCCATGGTTTCTTTGATGGCTTTTGATGGCTAGTGAATACTAGCTACTGAGACTTTGTGACACACCCTACTTTCTTAAGGTGGGAGCTGAGAAAATTGAAAATGCTCCCATCTCAAAATGTGTTATTAGGTCTGGAAGGAAAGCTCCCCTTGTTGGCAAAGATAATTTCCCTCCAGGGGCTACATGTCTTGGTCCTGATCTTGATTCTCTCAGAATGGCTTTTCAAACACATAAGCACAAAGAAGCATAAAAGGCATGGTTAATGTTGTGTGGCTGGATCCACAATCAGCTTCCGCTCTCCTGCAGACCTTGGCCTAAAACTCCCACAATCCCTGGCTATTGTCCACTGTGGATGGGGATTATGGGAGTTGTAGTCCAAAAACAGCGGGCGGGGGGGAGATAAGTTGAGCAGGCCTGAAGCAGCCTGACATAAGTGCCTACATGCTGTTTTAGTTCATTGGACAATTTCTGCCTTTGCAGCATCGGCCAGGCTGCCTGTCATGTCACACAACAGCCCGGCAGGCTCCTAACACTGGTGGTTCGCAGTGCAGAATACTGGCCATTCACCCCAAACTAATGAGGATACTGGACTGCACACTAGAAGGAAAAGGCCACAACAAAGCACCTGCCTGCAACGTTGGAGAAGCCACTGCCAGTCTGTGTGTAGACAATACTGAGCTAGATGGTTCGATGCTCTGATTTGGTATATGGCAGCTTTCTATATCCCTGTGTTCCTATGACCAATGCAGAATGGAGCAAATCTCCAATGGTGGTTAGTAGTTGTTCTGAGTCAAAAGCTCTAATCTGGTGCAGAGTTGTAGCTGAAATCCCACTGTGGTGAATGAGGATTTCAGGAACCTGCCCATGCACAGGATTGCAATCAAAACCAGTTGAATGCAGGCATCCAGATGGGTTTGCAGAGCACATTCTTAGTGCAATATCTGAAGGATAAATAAATGAAGAATTCAAAAGAGCACAATAATAATTTTAAAATAAAAAAATTGTGCATATGTCACCCACAAAAGTGTCCCAATTGCTTCAACGGGCTATAATTTCTTAGCAGCAGTTCACTTGCTCCACAAAACCTGTTATTTCTAAGCGAATTAAACAACATCATCAGATGACTTAACTGACTCTGAAATTGCAACATGAGGAGGAAAAAATTGGAAATGGAGTGCTAGGCTACCAATTTAAAGACTTCTACAACAATAGCGGAGGCAATCAGTGAACAAAAAAGTCCACATGTCTACTCCAAACCATCAATTATAGGGGGAGAAACATTTGTTCATTAACACGAACAAATAAGGCCAGAAAATTCCAACAGAACTCTTTGATTTTTTAAAAAAAGTGTTTTTTTTTAAAGTTACGGCAGCAATTGTTCTTGAAACAGAATTCTCTAGTTCACTTGGGGGAGAAGATCAGGGCTGATCTACCGTAATCTCCCACAACCTGCTTCACCTGACCTTCCAGGACCTTTCAATTTTGCCTTGGATTTTGCTTCAGACAAAATTCTGATGGCAGTCTCCTTCCTTCTGTCACATGCCCTGTTCAAGCTAACATGAACATAAGAAGAGCCCCACTTGTTCAGGCCTGTCTAGTCCAGCATCCTTTTTTACACAGTGGCCCACCAGATGCCTCTGAGTAGCCTACAGGCAAGAGCTGAGGGCATGCCCTCTTACCTGCTTTTGCTCCTCTGCAAGTGGTATTTAGAAGCATCTTGCATCTGAGGTTGGAGGTGGCCTATAGCCACGAGACTAAGGGTGTGTGAGCCGGCTCAGTTCAAGCCGGGCCTGACGTCGAACCGTCTTGGTTCTACAGGTTTGAGGTTGAACCAGACTGGCCTTGGCCAGTCTGTTCGAACCGAACCAGGCCTGGTTCTAACCGAGCCGGGGGTGGTGGGAAGCCATTGCCACCTCTGCTGCTCCACCCATGGCCACTGCTAATTATAGTACTTGTAAGTACTAACTGACTCCTCTCTCAACCCCTTTAGGCTTAGGATAGCCCCACTGCCCCTTTAATGGTAAAGGAGAATCCTCCCTGGATCCCCCTTTCCCAGTATAGCTCTGAACCAGTTTGAGCTGGTCCAGTAGTCGGACTGGACCAGGTCTGGTTCAACCAGAAACAAAAATGGACTGGGCTGGGTCGGTTCGAATCCAGTTTGCATTCAAACCAAACCAGCAAAACCATTTTGGCACACATCCCTAAACCAGACTAGTGGCCACTGATAGACCTATCCTCCATGAATTTGTCCAACCAAGCCCCTTTTAAAGCCATCCAAGCTGGGGGCCATCACCACATTCCATGGCAGATAATTCCATAGATTAACTATGTGCTGTGTGAAAAAGTACTCCCTTTTGTCGGACCTAAATCTCCTGGCAATCAGTTTCATGGGATGACCCTTGGTTCTAGTGTTGTGAGAGGAGGAGCAAAATTTCTCTCTATCCACTTTCTCCACACCATGCATAATTTTATAAACCGCTATCATGTCTCCCCTTAGTCACCTTTTATCTAACAAACAAAATCCGCAAATGTAGCCTACCTTAGAGGAAGGTGTTCCAGGCCCCTGATCATCTTGGTGGCCCTCCACTGTGCCTTTTCCATTTCTACAATGTCTTTCTCAAGATAAGGTGACCAGAACTGTATGCAGTACTCCAAATGTGGCTGCACCATAGATTTGTATAAGGACATTAAAATATTAGAAGTTTTGTTCTCAACAAGAGTTGGTCAGCAGAAAAGACATATGTCAGGATCTACTGGGATTCAATTTTGGAATCTTCAGATCTGTATGAATGGCATCCTTAGTAGCAAAGACAGACAGTGTGTACTGAGATATCTATATCAGATATGAATAACTCAAACATATCCCCCCATACAGTTCAAAGACCATTTAATAAAGAATATAACAGACACTACTAATGTGCAGGAATACATAGTAACAAAATATACCTTGTATAAATACACTGAACTCCCATATCCAAAACCAAAGTACGCAGAGCTCAAAATATATTCAGCATAAAATGGTACAATGAATCAGCTCACTTGTTAGAAATCCACACTTGTAGAAAATAAACTTAATATATTTCAATGGGCAAATGAATCAATCCATTTTATAGAAATCCACTCAATCCATTTTGTAAAAATCCGCTATGGTGACCCAGTGAGCTCCATTTCAATTTAGTCTTTATCAAGTGGAGAAATATGATGGAAAGTACCATGTGCTTAGAAGTACTTGTAGTATCTGGTCAAAATAATCCAAGCTACTAAAAAGATATAAAAAGCTCCGTTACCGTCTAAATAATGTAAAGCATTCTACTCAACTCACCTTGGATGGTCAGGACCTCCATGCCAATGAGCCTACTCGGGAGAAAGGGGAGGCTAGCTCAGGCAACAGTTTTGGATAAGGGTCAGCCCAGTTATAGGTGAGGATGATGGGAGTTGTAGTCCATCATCTGAGGACTCACATTTGAGAACCCAGTTTAACTCATTTAGGCTGCAATCCCAAACACAGTTACTAGGGAGTAAACCCAACTGAAGACAGTGGGTCTTACTTTTGAGTAAATATGCAGAGGATTGCAATGCAAATGCTAATTTTGATTTGAAAAGTGTCTTACATCTTTGATGATTCTTTGACACATGCCACCAACACATATGCATTGTTTGATGCTGTTTTCCCCAAAGCCTTTTTTCTTTCTTTTTTGCTGTCAAAGTCCTTGGCTTCGTGTGGCCTTACTACCATTTAATCCTAAATTCATGAACCTGACTGACTTTGATCTGCCTCAGGACAGGACAGGGTGCCATTCCTTTATGGTGTGAAGAACAAGGAAAATGGCAGTGAGCAGCAGCAGTCAAGAAAACAACCAATGTGCATATTTGGTGGGAATTTCTTTGGTGAACTGTTTGGCTGGGTCAATGTACTACTTTTAAAGAGAATATTGGAATTAGAGATGTCCACGGAACTGGTTCGGAGGCCCTTTATGGGTTCAAACGACCATAACTTTATGGTCATTCAAACCCTGGTCATTCAAACCCATAAAGGGAGCATAGCTTTGAGGGTGTGTGTGGGGGTGTTGTCACCCCTCCCGCCGCGTTTTCCCCGCTGGCGCTCCATTTAGAATGTCTCTGTTGGGGCAGCAGCGTACCTCTGTGCCACCCCAGTGTCCTCCTCGGCCGGAAGTACAAGGAAGTACCCGGCATCGTACTCGCTTGCGTGCACGCCGGGCAGGCATGCGAGCGTGCAAGATGTGTGCACGCATGCTGGGTACTTCCTTGTACATCCAGCCAAGGAGGAGGACACTGGGGCAGCAGGGAGGTATGCTGCCCTTATGGAGACTTTCTAAATGGAACACCAGCTGGGGAAACGCAGTGGAAGGGGTAAGGGCATCCTTCCCCACCCTTAAAAGTATGTCCCCCGCCTTCAAACCACCCCCCGCCAGATCTGTGCACATCCCTGTTAGAGAAAACAAGTATGGACCCACAACAAAATGTTGCAGTATATCTCTGGGGTGTGTGTGTTAACTAAACTTGTGCTTGAGCATGGTGAAGGCTTAAGGCACATTCCTCCCTCAGAAGCAGAAGGGGTTAGGAACATAGGCACATAGGAAGTTGCCTTCTACCGAGTCAGACCATTGGTCCATCTAGCTCAGTTTTGTCTACTCAGACTGGAAGCAGCTTCTCCAAGGTTGCAGGCAGGAATCTCTCTCAGCACTATCTTGGAAGTCTCTCTCAGCACCATCAGCAAGGGAACTTGGAACCTTCATGCGTTTCTCAGAGCAGACCCATCCCCTAAGGGGGGTATCTTACAGTGCTCCCACATGTAGTCTCCCATTCAAATGCAAACCTGGGTGGACCCTGCTTAGCAATGGGGCAATTCATGTTTCCTATCACAAGACCAGCCCTCCTGGTCTTCAGAATGTATTCTTCAAGCTGATAATTTCTGCTCTTTTTGTTTAAGCCCTCCTTCTCCCATCCTAACCACTGATTTCCAATAGCTCTGTCCTTCCGGTTGTCTGTTAATTTCCCATTGAGTCTGCAGGCATTCCACTCCATTCAGCTACATTGTGGGGGTTGCTCCATTAGCTTTTTTCTTCTTCAGATTTTTTGTGAAACCAATATATCTGTGGATTACCCAAGTCTGCCAGTACCTCCTTCTCACCCGAGCATAACATTTCTAGCTCTTTTGGAAACAGACATACGATTTGGTGTGGTCTTACATTTAAGTCTCAT
Organism: Hemicordylus capensis; assembly: GCF_027244095.1. Taxonomy (NCBI): domain Eukaryota; kingdom Metazoa; phylum Chordata; class Lepidosauria; order Squamata; family Cordylidae; genus Hemicordylus; species Hemicordylus capensis. The sequence goes on from NC_069661.1 coordinate 249,407,264, forward strand.
TGATCTCATTAAGAGATTTAAGGCTGTACTGAAATCTTTCCCAGTGAAAACAATGGGGCAAAAATATTTAACTTTAGCTGGATCTTGCCCAAAATGTCACAGGGGGAGTCAAAGGCTAACCTAAATGAAATGGAGAGGAATCACTTTCCTCAAAAAATTAAACAGCCCGGAAAGCGGCATTTAAAAAAAAAAAAAGCACCAGAGAACAGCAGCATATGGCATTATCAGCTGGCAGAAAGCAAGGGATTTTTAATTTAGAAATTGTGACTCTTGAAAAGCGTGACTGAAGGGAACTTGCCGACAGACAGTCCAAACGCCTGTTCACAGTTTTGTCGGATGCAGCTGCTTTCTGGCGCCTGCTTCGGGTATCTCATGTCACCATCTGCAGCCCTTAGAACTGGAAAACAGGAAGAAGGTATTGGATAGAACTTTTAAAGCTCTCTCCCGCCCCACCATACACATGCTTGCTGTGGATAAGGCAGGGGTTCACAGAGGTTGTTAGGCTGCAACTGCCATCATTTTGAGGGAGGTGTTGCCCGAGATTGCACCTGAGGCCTTCTGTCAGAGTTCTTTGAGCTAAGGACTCGACCCTCATTTGCTCCTTGTGGTGAAGCTGCATTGTGAGGCCTGTTGTTGACTTCCCTGCAATCTGGGAGAGCATACGAGGCTTCCTGTCGGAAGCACACCTTGAGCCCTTGCTCACGATCAGTGAGCTAGGGCTCAAAGGAGTGAGGGGAAGAAGCCGTGCAATGTTTACCTCCCCCACAAACGATCCCTTTCTCCAGGCTGGGTGCAGAGATCGTGCATCCAGACGCACAGCTACCTCCTCGGGCAGCGCGGAAGCTCAGGGGCTGGGACATGTTGTCCCAGCCCATGTGAGTGTGCATGCATTATGAGGATTCCCCCAATGCTGGCTGGGAGCTTCGCAGTCGCCCAGACCCAGCTGCAAGCTGCAGGCTCCACAGGTGGGTTTGCCACCTCGGCAGCGGTGGCAGCCACTCGCCTCCCACGACTTCTCATGTGTAGCCAAGTGCAGGCTTGGCTGCCTTAACCTGCTCATGGCTGCTCATGAGAACAGCCTCCTTGCCTTAGTATTGGGGTATTAGGAACATAGGACGCTGCCATATACTGAGTCAGACCATTGGTCTATCTAGCTCAGTATTGTCTACACTGACTGGCAGTGGCTTCTCCAAGGCTGCAGGCAGGAATCTCTCACAGCCCTATCTTGGAGATGCTGCCAGGGAGGGAACTTGGAACATAGATGCGCTTCCCAGAGCAGCTCCATCCCCTGAGGGGAACATCTTACAATGCTCACACTTCTTGTCTCCCATTCACATGCAACCAGAGCAGACCCTGCTTAGCTAAAGGGACAAGTCATGCTTGCTACCACAAGACCAGCTCTCCTCTCAAAAGAGCAACCACGATTAACATAGGAAGCTGCCATATACTAAGTCAGACCGTTGGTCTATCTAGCTCAGTATTGTCTTCACAGACTGGCAGCGGCTTCTCCAAATTTGCAGGCAGGAATCTCTCTCAGCCCTGTCTTGGAGATGCTGCCAGGGAGGGAACTTGGAACCTTCTGCTCTTCCCAGAGTGGCTCCATCCCCTGAGGGGAATATCTTGCAGTGCTCACACTTCTAGTCTCCCTTTCATATGCAGCCAGGACGGACCCTGTTTAGCTAAGGGAACAAGTCATGCTTGCTACCATGAGACCAGCTCTCCTCTCCGAGTTTGTCTGTTTGTGCAGGTGTCTTGTTTTGCACCCAATGTCTATTTGGTTTGACCTCTGGCATATTCCTGGCTTCTGTCTGACCTTCTGTCTGGCTCCCGATGACGCCTGAGCTGTAGTGGCCAGTGGGGGCACTACCGGGGGGTGGTGACGAGGTGCCACTGGGGGGTGGCACCTTTAAGTGTAAATCAATCGGTGCTTACCTCCACTCTTGCCACACTTGAATGCTGCTTGGAGCAGCAGTGAGCCGCCCAGCACCCCTTGCGATGGGCGATCGCCTCCACAACTCATCTGGCTGCCGGTGGTGGACTGCCTCCAAGGAGGTCAGGTGAGTGGTGGAGGTGATCCCCCACTGCAGAGGGTGCTGGGTGGCATGCTTCTGCTCCGAGCAGTGTTCGGGTGCAGCGAGAGCAGAGGTAAGCACTGATTGATTTACTCTTAAAAGTTCCTCTTGCCACCCCTCCACCGGCCGTGCCTGCTGCTCCTGGTTTTGACTTCTGGAGTGTTTACTGGCTCTCAGCTCCTGTTTTGACCCTCCTGGCTTCTAATTGTCTCCCTGCCATGACCCCTTGTTGGGATTTTGCCATAGCACTGTCTCAGTTCTTGTACTAGACATGCTTGTCTGTACGTTTTGTCTCTATGTATTGGCTTGGGGGTGGAGTCGCAGTTTTGTTTATCGGCTTCTTACTCGCTGTCCTGAATTTCAAACTGAGACATTCTTCCTCACTCTGCATAAGAGATTGTTAGCCTGTTTACAATTTTCTTAGCCTATGTTTAGTAAGTAATAAATATCACACTCTTCTTTCTCAGCTAAAGTTGGCTTCCTAAGAACGTAAGAACAGAAGAACAGCCCTGCTGGATCAGGCCCAAGAAGGCCCATCTAGTCCATCTAGTCCTGTTTCACACAGTGGCCCACCAAATGCCTCTGGAAGCCACAGACAGGAGTTGAGGGCATGCCCTCTCTCCTGCTGTTACTCTCCTGCAACTGGTTCCTGTTGAATTACTTATAGAAGGTAAGTAATTTCTGTGCAACATTGGGTTATCTGCAGTGTTCTGTCTAATTTTTTTCATCTGTGTGCGAAATGAGTTTTGTTCTGGGTGGCATTATCAAGGCATTGTGTGTGCAGATGCATTCAGAGTGGGGCCTTCCTGATTTAACTTGAGCAGGATCTAAAATTAACTGAGCAGACATTTTAAAATGTGCAAGTGTGCACACACGTGCACGCCTTAGAGGGAACACTGGTTATGTTGTGAAGCATATGTTGTGAAGCAGTTGTGAAGCAGTAAGTTGCAAGATAACAAAGAGTTTATAGACAAAAAAAGCTGGACAAGATGACTACCTTTGCATCTGTGGGGAGGCATCCCACTGTTAAAATGCTGAGTGAAACAAACTACAGAAAATGGTCCTTCAGAGTGAAGATGTTGCTGAATATTCTTGAACTATCTTATGTTCTGGAGGAACAAAGACCAACACAGAATGAAGAGAAGCAGCGAGAATAGGATTCTGCAAACAAGCAAGCCATGCAACACATATCTCTGACTGTAAGTGATCAGTTGATCTATCATATAGAAGACAAAAATACAGCAAAAGAGATGTGGGAAAGACTGAAGGAGGTCTTTTAACAAAGAACCAAGAATAGTCAAGTTTATCTTATGCTGCAGATATGTAATAAAATATTCAAAGAGAGAGAGCATTTGCAAGAGCACATATACTCATTTTTGGGAACACTGAGAGAGTTGGAACTACAAAAGATAAATATGCCAGAACCAGCAAAAATTGGATTTTCGCTTAATACTTTGCCTAAGGAATATGAGAATATTGCCAATTTCCTGCAAATTAAAGAAAATTTGACTTTGAATTTTGTGCAGAAATGTTTGCAAGATTTTAATTTGAAAAAGCAAACAGAAAAGGAGAAATCAGTTAAAAACCAGGCCTACAAAGCAGCTGATGGTAGGCAATGCTATATGTCGGAGCACCTTGCATTTGAGGTATGCTTGTCCTAGTAAGGAGCAAGGGAATTATTCTCAACAGAGAAATGGGAATAAGAGTAACTGGGAATAAAAAAAAAATTGACTTCTTAACAAACAAACTTGCCTTTGCAAAAGTGAAAGCAATGAAAATAATGCTGGAAAAGATTTTAAAAAGTTGTGTGCTGCGAAAGAAATCATCTGCAAGGCTGATGCAAGTCAAAGTAGAAACAACATGTATTTGGCTAGTGGAGCTACTTCACATTTCTTCAGTAATTTGCAAGATTCCTCTGAGATAAGCGTGGGACATAAAAGTAATATATACTTTGTTTTTGCATAAGAAAAAGGGAGTTTATCTGAAGTGAAATCTTGGTGCAAATAGAGTGAATGAAGTATATATTCCAGAGGCATACTATCTTCCAAGTTTGCAAAACAGTTTAATGAGTGTTAAAACAGCTACAAGGCATGGATGTGGAGTTCTTTTCAGAAGGGACCCTTGCTTTATTTTCAAAGGAGGAAAGCGTCTGATGAAAGACCGAAAAAATATGTATTTATTTATTTTTCAAATTTGTAGACCGCCGCAAACTTCCATCTCTGGGCCATTCATAACAACATCAAACAGATTAAAAATGAAGACCTTAAAACAATTTAAAGCCACAGTCCAGTTAAAAAGCTTGGGTGAAAAAATAAGTTTTAAACATTTTAAAAGTTACTGTGCGCACAAAGATTGCATGCGTCTTTGGCATTGCCAATTTGGACATCCAAGTAAGGAATGCATTTCAAAATTCGTTTAAAAAAAAAATTGGCAAGAAACCTACAGGTTAAACCATTCAAATCTGAAGTTAAATGGATTGAATATGTTAAAGCAAAAGCAACAAGAGGCACATATTCATCAACCACAGAAACACAATCCAATGAGGATTTGATTCACAGTGATATTTGTGGGCCCTTCTAGTAGACACCAGGAAAGAATATCTCTTTCCTGATGTTCATAGATGATTTTTCTCGCTATACTTGCACTTACCTACTCAAAGAGAAAAATGATGTGTTCCCAAAACTTAAAGGATATGTGGCTAGAGTTAGCAACAAGTTTGAAAGAAAATAGAAGACTTTGTACACTGATAATGATGGGGAATATACTCAGAAGGATATTGAGCAATACTTAAAAGAACAAGGAATTGAACATGAGAGAACAATATCTTATACTCCAGAGCAAATGGACTGTCAGAGAGAAAGAACAGAACTTTGACTGAAATGTCTAGAAATATGCTTCTTGACTCAGGTCTGGAAAACAAAAAATGGGGAGAAGCTGTAATGACTGCAACTAATTTGCAGAATAGACTAAAAGATTAACACCCTTTGAACTGTGGAATGGGACAAAACCTAACTTAAAGAATATTACAGTATTTGGATGCAAAGCATATGGATATATTCCTAAATAATAACAACAACTTTATTTGTTAGCTGCCCCATAACAAATTGTGCTCTGAGAGGCTCACAACAGATGGTTAAAACATACAATAAAAACACATAACACATTAAATCATAACAGACAAAAAAAGCTAAAAATAAAATACGAAATACAATTTTAAAACAGCTTAAAAACTCATCTCTTATTTATTTATTTAACTAACTAACTAACACATTTTTATACCACCCAAAACGTACATCTCTGGGCAGCTTACAAAATTAGTTAAAAATCTGAACAAATTTGAAAAACCAAATGTAAAAACCCAAATTTAAAAGGCCTGTTTGAACAAACCGGTGTTTACCTAGAGTATAAAAGAACAAAGTGACGAAGCCAGGCGAACCTCACCAGGGAGGCTGTTAGCTTCTGACTTGAAATTAGATTGCAGAAGTGGAGAAGGACTATTCATAAGTTATGCACTGAATGGGGGAAGCTTCAGAATATGTGATCCTATCACAGAGACTGTTAAACTTTGCAGTGTTGCATATTTTGATGAGAGTAAAAGTCAAATGCCAATATGATGTCTGACTGTGACCTGGATTTTCCAATAAATGAAAAGGCTGAACAGCAATGACAGCAACAAAATGAACAAGTAATCATAGAGGCTGTTTTCATGTGTATCCCAGCCTGGATTAGGCTGCATGTTGAAACCGCTGAGATTGGGTCCGATCCCGGTGGGGCAGTGCTGCCTAGCCCCGCTTTGAAGCCTGGCTCTTAACCAGGGTTAAGGAAGGACTCAGGTGAGCCCTTAACCCGGGCTCTGGGATCGTGTGTTCATTGGGGCTATATTTATCCCCAGCAGACACAGAGATAGGTGCTTAGAGCACCTGTCCCATGGGGGGATCCCCCAATGCATTGTGCGTGTTGTGCGGTCACTGCGGTGCATTGTGAGATTTCTGGTGGCCAGGATAACTGGGAGCACTGCCTGGGTTTGACTGCTTGTGTGCAGCACCAGAATCGCGGGCAATCTCAGCACTGCCTTCCCCGCAAGCCTGGGAATTTACCCCAGGCTGCACATAGCCCGAGCATACACAGAGTCTAGACCACCTGACCCCCGGGGAAATCCCCCAATGCACCATACTCATCACGTGGTGAATTGTGGGATTCCTGGAGGCTGGGAAAACGAGTCCCAGCCTCCAGCGATCTGTGCTGTATGAGGCAATGCAGATTGTCTGGGTGTGTGATGGCGCACCAAAGCAGACATCGAGGCTATTCACACGATTGTAGCGAGTGCTCCGCAAACCCGTTTTTTTTTTTTTTTTTTTGCTCGTGAGTAGCTGTGGCATTGCTCCGTGTCACGGCTGCTCACAAGGAGTCCCCCAACTGGGAGGCTTAAAAGTAGCCTTCTGGCTCGGGGGTCTCTCCAGTATGCCCTACGCGCTCACAGGGGACTACGTGGCATCTGAACTCCCCAGCCCCCGCCGGCTCCGTCATGGAGCCGGCAGTCATGTGGGTGGCCGCTGCGACTGCCCAGAGCAGACTGGCTGGTCATCTGCGGATGGAGTGGGCTTAGCTCACCCTCCCCAGGTGGGTCTCTTTGATCATGAGACCTGCCTCATCATCGATTATCTGGGGGGAAGGTAGGTTCATCTCTCCCTGCCTTCCCCCCTCCCCCTTCCCCACCCCTATTATGGTCATGATAACTGTTCAACTGTTGTTGATGACGCTCTGGTTGTTCTAGTCCCATTGGTGTATATGATTCCTTACAGCAAGGGTTTTCAAACTTGGGCCCCAGCTGTTGGTGGGCAACTCCCACTACCTGTAAAGGTAAAGTGTGCTGTCAAGTCGATTTTGACTCCTGGCGCCGACAGAGCCCTGTGGTTTTCTTTGGTAGAATACAGGAGGGGTGTACCATTGCCTCCTCCTGCGCAGTATGAGATGATGCCTTTCAGCGTCTTCCTATATTGCTGCTACCAGCAGGGATTTGAACAGGTAAACTTCTGCTTGTTAGTCAAACATTTTCCTGCTGAGCCACTTAAGAAGCCCACTACCAGTAGCCTTTGGCTATTGTGGCAGGGATGAAGAGAGTTGTAGTTCGACAACATCTGGGATCCCAAGATTGAGAACTCCTGCCTTACAGTTTACTAGAAAAAATAAAGAGTTCTCTGCCCCCAAGAGCATACAATCTTAAAAAGGCAATGAGAAATCAACAAAGGGAGGGTGCTGAAAGACCAAGGTAGGGTCAGATGTGTAGACGAAGGAGAGATTCATATCAGTGGTAAGTTTTGGAGACTAGATTTTACAGGTCTTTCTGACAAGCCACCTTTTTGGATACCTCCCTCTCCTTTGCATATGTGAGAGGACTTTCTCTTCTTTCTCCTAACATCACGATAGTTCTTTCTGGAATCTCTCAAACAGCCTCCACATATTTTCTTTGTTTTCTCATCTGAAATCATGCAGGAACACCTTTCTTTTGTTACTCCCTTCACTGTCATTATTAAAACACTCATTTGTTTTGTTACTGATTTGTTAAAATCTCCTTTGTTTTGTTTTGAATTCATTCAGACTTCTTTTCAATTTGGTTCCATAACTTCAGTGAATAAAAAGAATGGCTCATTCACTTTATTATTCATTTGTTTTTAAAACCAATGCATGCCCCTGACAAAGTTATCCCTCCATCCCTCTCCTCAGCCTTGGATTTCATTTCAATTTGTTTGTTTGTTTGTTTGTTTGTCTAACATATTTGTATACCACCCCAAATGCAAGTCTCTGGGCAGTTTACAAGAAAACAATAAAAACAACAAATAAAAAGGTTAAAACATTACAATTACAGGTTTAAAAAGTTAAAACTATTAAAAATTGAACAATTAAAACAGTATCTAATTAAAAGCCTGGGTGAACAAATGTGTCTTGACTGCCTTTTAAAAAGTTTTAAGAGATAACACAGCGTGGAAATGACTTGACTAGCAAGCCAGAGGTTGCCGGTTTGAAAAGCCGCTGGTATGTTTCCCAGACTATGGGAAACACCTAAATCGAGCAGAGTGATACAGGAAGATGCTGAAAGGCATCATCTCATACTTCATGGGAGGAGGCATTGGTAAACCCCCTACCAAAGACAACCACAGGACTCTGTGGTTGCCAGAAGTTGACACCGATTCAACAGCACACTTTACCTTTCTGAGAGATGGGGATGCTCTTATTTCAGCAGGAAGTGTGTTCCAAAGCCTCAGGGCAGCAATGGAGAAGGCCCGTCCCCAAGTAGCCACCAGACGAACCTCTCCAGATGATCTCAGTGGGTGGTGTGGTTCATAGCAAATAAGATGTTCTCTTAAATACCCAGGGTCCAGGCTGTTTAGGGCTTTATAAGTTATAGCCAAAACCTTGTATTTTGCCCGGAAACGTATCGGCAGCCAGTGATATGGTCTGTCCGAGATGATCTAGAGACCAACCTGTCTGCCGCATTCTGGACTAACTGTAGTTTCCGGACTATATACAAAGGCAGCCCAACATAGAGCACATTGCAGTAGTCAAGCCTGGAGGTGACCAGTAGATGTACTTTGAATGAATGTACAATGTTGAATGAACAATGTGCAATGAATGAATGTATTACTGTTCTGAGGTCATTTATCTCAAGAAACAGATGCAGCTGGCGTGTCAGCCGAAGCTGATAAAGGGCATCTTTGGTCACTGCCTCAACCTGGGACACCAGGGAGAGATTTGTGTCCAGAAGTACCCCCCGACTGCATAGCTGTTCCTTCTGGGGAAGTGTGACCCCATCCAGAACTGACAGATCAAAATCATCTCCCAAGTTCCAACCCTGCACAATAAGTACCTCCGTCTTATCTGGATTCAGCTTCAGTTAGCTATCTCTCATCCAGCCCTTCACTACCTTCAGGCAGGCATTTAGGGAGTTTATGCCTTCTGATGATGTTGCCATGGAGAAAAAAATTGAGGTATAATCAAAAATATCATGTTATTTTTGGACAACAAAGCCCAACATTCCTGGCCACAGTGGCCAAAGGTCAAGGATGATAGGAGTTGTAGTCCAAAAGCAATAAGCTACCCAAGATTGCTGTCCATATTGCTCTTTTTTCCTCCTGTTTAACTTGACTTTTATTCTCTGTTCCTCCTTAATAACATAAGAAGAGCGTTGCTAGATCAGGCCCAAAGTCTATCTACTCCAACATCATGTTTTCAGTAGCGATCCACCAGGTGCAATGGAGCCATGGTCAGTGAAGATCCTGACAGGAAGTACGCTAGCTTACCCCATGACTGGATGCCCCAGGACCATCACTTGTTTTGGCTGCTGTGTGCATGGATACAGATCCCTGCTAGACATTTGAGGGCTCCCAACCTCACTTTACTGAACTCCGACCTGTCAAACCTAATAACCTATATCTTCAACCTGCAAAACATCTCCCCAAAAAACATGTCTTTCCTCTTCCCTGCAATGAATGAATGAATGAATGATTGCATGCATGCATAAAAATAAAATTAAAAAAATAAAGTGAGGCTCAAGCTTTCCCTCTGTCCAGTACGGGTGTGCAGAACTAGTTTGAATTCAACCAGGTTTGATTTGAACCGACTTGGTTCAACTAGTTCAAGCTCAAACCGGACTGGTCCCCCAAAAGAGGGCAGATATGAGTTCGAAACGAACCGTGCCTAGTTTGGATCAAACCAGTTCAGCATAGTCTGGCACAGACGGGGTGGGGGGGCTATGCTCATAAAGGGGAATCTGGTGAGGATTCCCCATTACAAGCAAAGGGAATTCCTACATCTTTAGGGGTTCAAAGGGTGGGTAGTGGGGCAGGTGAGAGGGCACCCTACTGGACATCATGCAAAGTGTGCATGAGTGCAGGTCACACAATTTGCCTCTGTGCATGTGTGGAGGCCAGAACAGGGCCTCCGCTGGCCCACACTGATGGGGTGTGTGCTGGCAGGGTCTAGAGGGGCCACCACTGCCATGGAGATGCCATTTCACCAGCAGTAAGGTGCCCTTTCACCCACCCCACCAGGTGCCCTCTGCACCCCTTTAGAGGTAGGAATCCTCACCAGATTCCCCTTTACAAGCATAACCCCTTGGTGAACTGGTTCGACCTGGTTCTACCGCACAGAACAAACCCCTGGCTAGTTCTAATGAACCAGTTCACAGACTGGCAGTTCAGTTTGAATTTGGCTCGATCTCAAAGCAAACCGCCGAGAATGGTTCCATGCACATCCCTACTGTCTGCACCCCTGGCCATGTGTGTTCTTAACAAAAACTGCGGGAGATGAAGCACAAGTGAGTTGTGTTTCCTCTTACTGCATTTCTAATGTAATGTGTGGAACAGAATCATAGTCCATGTGCAAACCCTTTTCACATCTGTAGCTTGCATGTCTCTTCCCTCTCACAGGTACATTAAACAGGAAGCGTGATACAAGGGAACTCAACAAACATGTGCTTCCTCTTCTTTAGCTTTTTTGCATTAAATAAAGTCATTCCTACTAGCTGGAAATGCTGCACCAGCAGCTGTTACAAACAGGAGGGAAAATGTAGGGGGTGATGGTGACAAAAAATATACTTGAGGCTGGCTCTTTGAATGCCTCATCTGGCCTTTCAACCGACTATTAAAAATAGGACTTTCTGAAATAGGGATTAATCTCTAGGAATGTGCCCCTCCCCGTGAGCATTTTTAAAAAAATTCTTATGTAACTCTTTAGAATTCAGAATTTATCAGATGTTTTCCCCAAGGAGAAGCTTCCAGATCTGCTTCCAATTTTGCTTTAGGTGAACTTTTGGCAGCAAATCCATTAATCTCCATCTCAGGAGCAGTATTGCATGTGGCCTGAAGTATTCTCCATTTTCTCCCTCCAAATTTGGCTTTGTTTACCTGTACAAATGAATGAACCAAGCCGTGAAAATTCTCCAGCAAAACTACACTTCAAGCTGTGGACTGATTGACATGAAAATGTCATTCCGATGCAGTCCAATTCAACCGCCTCCACTCCTCTATTGATCTCCTGATTATTTTCTCATAACTTAAAGGACAGAGCTTGTCAAACTGCCAGTGGATGCCCGCCATTGTTTCCAGGCATGTCGGGAAGCCTTCCAGAAACATGAGGCTAGTCTGACAGTTATTATTTCCTTTCCTTGCAGACATGACTGATAATGTTGCCCAACACTTACTGGTGCTGGAGCGATAAAGGATTTTAAAAAGAAGCAGGAAAAAAGAGAGGAGAGAGAAGAAAAACCTCCTGCAAGACTACTGAAATGGACAAAAAAGAATGAGACTTTAAGGAAGTCTCCATGCATCTTGATAATTTAAAGAGGGAGTACATGGAACTGACAGATTATCTTCCAAGTGCCAGCAATGTGTAGCAACAGAATGAAGGATTCAAACTCTCTCTCAAGAAGGAAAGAAAATGTGAGAAGGTTTACTAATGAGCCCAATCTGTTCTGCAATCAGACTTTGCCATCGTATCCAGCAATCAGACATGAAACAAAGAAGTATTTTATCACCGCACTCTGACTGATCGCCAAGAGTCACTAATAGACCTATTGTTAACCTCACCCCTGTTTTCACAGCTCAGAGTAAAATGCCCTGACTTTTGGCAGCCTGGTACTAGAAACATAGGAAGCGACCTTATACCAAGCCGGGCCATTGGCCCATCTAGCTCAGTGTTGTCTACACTGACTGTCAGTAGTTCTCCAAGGTTTTTCAGGCTGGAGTCCTTCTCAGCCCCACCTGGAGATGCCAGGGAGTGAACCTTGAAGCTTCTGCATGCAAAACATGTGTTCTTTGAACTGTTCTTCAAGTCTTGCTTCCCTCATTTTGTAGTGCATGTTTATTATGGCAGGAGTTGTGGAAGGAAAACAAGTAAGGATGTGCACTAAAGCTTTTTTGCGATTTGATTCGGGTTTGAATCAAATCAGCCTGATTTGAACTCGAATCTGCTGCCCTTGAACCAGGGTAGATTTGATTTGATTTGAATTTGATTTTAATGGGCCAGGGACAGCAAGGTAGGCTGGGTGGCCTGTTGCCATGGGTACTGCCTACCACTCAAAGCGATCAGGCAAACAGTTGATTTTTCAAGGATTTTTGTTGCTTTAAGTGGTTTTCTATTTTTCTGCCATAGGAAATAAAAGCAGATTTAAAATAGCCCTGTTAATTCCTAGGTGCTCAAAAGTGGGTTTTGGGGTAATGCACCATGGATGCGAACTATCACCCAACCCACAAGGCAGTGGGACACCCTGGTGATTTTTAGGGAATTTTTGTGTATTTTAGAATTTCTGATGTGAACTAATTCTTATAATGAATTCCTATGAAGAAGCAATGTAACATCAGAGAATCCAATGTGTTTAGACTCTCAGATTTTATATTGCTTCCTCATAGGGTTTAATTATGATAAAAAGTTAGTTAACATTAGAGAATCTAAAATACATTTAAAAATTCCCTACCCTCATACACACTCTGGTGTACCTAGGTGCTACCCATGGGGAATAATGGGCCACTTTGAATCTCCATTACTGCCTATGGCAGAAAATACAAGATCAATTAAAACTAAAAAAATCCTGAAAAATCATCCTAGTGCCCAATGCTTTGCAGGTGGGGTGGTAGGTGGCACCCATGGGGCCATTCCCCCAACCTGCTCTGGAGTATCTAGGAGCTACCCAAGGGGTATAATGGGGCTGCTTCAAATCCCCATTATTCTCTATGGCAGAAAAATACAAAATCACTCAGCACAGCATTCTACCTCACTTCTTCTTCTTCTTCTTCAGCAGCAGACAGCAGCAGTTCTTCCCTCTTCACGAGGCAGAAGGAAATGGCTGCCTCAGGGGCTCTCCTTAAGTACATTTGAAAGTCCCTCCATCTGCCTCCAACACACCCTTGTCCCTCCCCATAGCCAATGCTGGCACAGTTACCCTGGGCAATATAGGATTTTCAGGATAACAAGCCAACCAAGAAGGGGATTGCCAGCCAATCATTACACACTGCAAGGAACCAGAGTGGCAGAGAAGTTCAGAGGGACATGATGAAATGGCAATGACTAAGGGAAACACGGATCTTGAATCGATTTGAATCACATCTGGGGAGATTCGATTCAAGTTCTATTTTGGCCGGGGTGCCAGGGCAGATTCGTTTTGAGGACAAATCACTCAAATCAACCATTTTTGTGTTGAATTGGTTCTACCTCGAAATGATTTGCACATCCCTAAAAACAAGGACTGTGAACAACGGCCCTCAGACCAACATGGTTCCTGCCTGTGACAAACCAACACTCAATAGATTTCTTTCTCCGACAGCTCTCATGGAGAATGACATTCTGTCAAAGCCTAAGCCCATCGTGTTTGGTATTGATCCATCAGCTACTTTGGAGACTTTGTGACAGAAAAGTTTAGATGGAAATATCAGATCTCTTGTCATGCTGAGCAGTTCAAAAGGTGAAGCTGCTGATTGCTCATCAAAGGTTTCAGGTAAGCTTCAATTATATGCCCAGCAACTCAAAAGAGATGTTTTCCACAGGGCTTAGTTTTCCATCAATCGTATCAGACATCTAACTAGATGAGATTCCATCAGGAGTACAAAGAATAAACTCTACAAATAGATATCTGTGCCCTGGTGGATATCCCTCTATTTTAACCACTTTTCCTAGGCACAGGAAATGTAGGTCACTGGTAGTGGACATGTTTTGCATACAGAAGGTTGTAAGTTCAATTCCTGGTTAGGAGATTTTTAGTAGAATGGCTGTGTTGAGGTTTTTCCCTATAGAGAATAGATAGGAAGGGCTTCATAGAGGACAGTTCTTCATTTACTTTATTCTACATCAATAAATTGATAGAAGGGCTGTTCCTGTGAGTTTTAACATTCTACAGCCTCCCTCTGAAGAGAAGACCCTGGAACCTGGACTATAGGAGCAACAATAATGGATTATTAGGCTTTCTCCTGTCCATCTATCGCTAGGTATATTGTACCTCTGTTTGGTTTTAATTGTTAGCTGCTTTAGGAATCATGATGCTCGCCACCCAATTGGGCGGTGCAGCCAGTTTGCCACAGCCCCTTGCAAGAGGCACGGGGCCTCGGGGCTCCCTGTTCGCCAAGTGGCCCATGCGGGGGCGGAGCTTCGGCTGCTTGGCTTGCTTCGACGCCAATGGCCTCAGTTCGCTCCGAGAAGGCACCCGCCCTCCCTCCCTAGGGTACAGTCCAGGCTTGAGCTGGTCACCTTTTGGGGCCAGACAGGAATTTTGGGGGCGCTCACCTGATTGGCTTTTGGTGTGTGTCCTTTTTCGCCTCCTCTGGATTGTACTGACCTTAGTTAGATAGTTAGTCTTAATCTTTTCACGGTCACAATATGGCAGGTTCAGTGCTGTTGGGAATAACATTCACGGCTGGTGAGCACCTTCAGGTAAGGGTTTTGCTATAGGATGGACAGGGCAACTCTCTAGCGACTGCATGGGAGATCTGCCCTGGATGATCTACTTGGTCAGGCTAAGCTCCCCGGAATTGCTGAATGGCTACCAGGGGGTGCTGCTATGGCAGAGGCCCGGCTAGGATGGACAGCCCCTGCTCTAGAGCACTGGGGCTACTTGGAGCCGAGGTGTGTTGCCCTGTGCCATAGGCCAGGCATGCCCTGCTGGCTCATGCCTAGGAATGCCGCACTGTGTGGCGTGGCGAGCTAATCCCTGTTCTTTAAAAGTTAATTACAAGTTAAATGAAATTGTGGCCCTTTGTTTATACCAACACTCTGTGTCTCGTGTCTTCTTGGGTGCCGTGGCATTCAATCTTGGCTGAAAAGCAGGGTATAAACATAAATATAAACTTTACTTTACAGCTATTATTGCCACAGTTCAGAGATGGATACAATATTCAAAATCTGCAGACATTTTCCATATTTATTTGTTGATTTGATTTGATTTTTATACTGCCCTTCCAAAATGGCTCAGGGCAGTTTACAATTAAAACAAACCATTAAAACAGTAGCGAGCTAGAACAAAACAAAACAAAATAACAACAATTAACAATTTAAAAACATTTTAAAACAACTATTAAACAATCACGGTAATTAAAAAGTCTGAAACTGGGTTAAAATATTAAAACCGATTTAAAAACCCTGGAAAGCCAGGCCAAAGAGATATGTTCTAAGGGAAAATACATTTTAAGGCAAAATACATTTTGCCACACAAATTCTGAAAACAATTTTTAATATGAAAAAATCAAATTTGCAGTGAAAAGGTGACATTGTATCTTATGGCTCAAATGCTTTGCACTAGCTGGCAACTGTTTATTGTTCTGGCTGGCAGCAAAAATGAAATCTCATAAGTTGTCGACTCTCATGTAGAAAATATCATTGTACTCATCAGCCAAATTCTGAGAGGTACTAAATGCTATTGTATGTCACTTATCAAACTCTGCATCAACTGTCAAATATCAAAATGAAATATTTTAGCATGTCAAATACAGATGCCACTTATTCAGCTAGACAGATACAATTGTTGTTGCTGCTGTTATGCAGAACCCCTTCTACATTAACTGGGTAGTGTAAATAAATGGATATAACATACAACCTGCCAATGGCAGCTTGTTGTGATTCACTGCTAAAGGCAAAAGCTGCTCTGCCCCCATCTCTGATTCGACCCCCCGAGGCAGTAGCCAGGGATGATGGGTCCTTTTGGGATGGAGGCCAAAGCTCAGTGGTAGAGCATCCGCCTAGCATGCAGAAGGCCCCAGTTTCAATCCCTGACGGCATTTCCAGGTAGGGCTGGGAGAGACTCTTGCCTCAAACCCCGGAGAAGCTGCTGCCAGTCAGTGTAGACCAGGGATTCTCAACGTTGGGTCCCAAGATGTTGTTGGACTACAACTCCCATAATCCCCAACCAAAGGCCACTGGGGCTGGGGATTATGGGAGTTGAAGTCCAAGAACATCTGGGGACCCAACGTTGAGAATCCCTGGTGTAGACAACACTGAGCTTGATGGACCAATGATCTGACTCAGTAGGCGACAGTTTCCCATATTCCTATGATATTGTTTGAAGGAAGGGGTGCAATGTTTCAGTGATCTCTGGTCCTGTGGCCACTGATCTGAAGAACATCTGACACCAAACTTCACAGAGGGAAATTTGGAAGAGAATGTTTGGGAGCACATTAATTTTAGCATTGCAATGGGACATTTTATTTCAATGGGACTAAATTGGCTTAAGCACAATTGCAATGGCATAAATGAGTCGTAGATGGCACTGCTGCCACACTCTTCTCTTAAGGCAGCTTTGGACATAATGAATTCCCTCCCCTGCTGTTCCCACAATCCACTCTGGAGACTACATTTGCTTATTCCAGCTCTGACCAAATTTTTCTGGAGTGGAACCGAGCAGTTCCGCCAATCCCTAGCTGTAAGTGATTGTCCATTACAGCATAGTTGTTCCTAAATGCTGTGATGTATGCTGCAAAAGCCACTCTCATATAGCACAGTTGGGGAAGATTATCCTGCTGGTACATTGCTGGTGCGGGTAGGGGGGACATAAAAGACAGTCAGCTCAATAGCAGAGGTTGGGTAGAGTGCCTGTGGCATCTGGTCACTGGACGGGCCTCAGTGACTCCTTGGAATGTCAGAAGCTTCATTATTTATTGTTAAATTTGTATACCTTCGTTATTTCATTATTTTCATTATTTCATTAATAGCTTCATTATTTGAACAATTCAATACCCCAACATCATCTGGGGTGTTTTTGAAGTATTCTTGTAACTTACTGAGTATTCTTACCTGTAGCTAAAAGCTGAGAAAGCCACAGATGGAAACAGTCTGTAGCATTTGAATGCATTTGTTTTTCTTTTTGTTCTTTTCTTTTACAACCTCTCCGAGTGGATATTTAACTTAGGAGAAAGGGAGGGTGGGTGAAAGGGTTCCCCTGCTCTCTTTCTGGTGCAAACATGTCTCAGTTGGTCAACAGCTTTCTCCCCAGTTCTGTATTTTTCAAATGGCAAAAGAAAGAGAGTTTTCCCTGGGATTTCCACCCCAAGTCCAAGGAGGGTCAAGCTCTGTAATAGAGAGGAGTGGTGGTGGCAGCCTTTAGAACCTACCAAGAATCACAGGAAAGTTTTAGGAGTAGCCTTTGCCAGAAGAGTCTGCAAGGATGAGTGAGTATTTCTCTCCCTCTTGTGAACCTGCTCTCAGACAAAGGCTGTAATCCGCTACAAGTTGGAACCTAAATTCAGGGGGAATATGCCAACGTTGGTTGTGTTGTGTAAAACTAGCAGTGTTGGCATATCATATACACCCCTGCCCCACACCACACATACACTGAATGCTGGGAACCAGAGTTTTGGTTTTTACCATGTCATCTGAACCCACCCATTGTGTGTAAGACTTAAGTCCGGCCTGGCTGGATCATATTGAAGGCCCATCAAGAACAATTTTTTCCCCCCTAAAATAGTGGGGGGAAATGCCTCCAAGAAGGCCACAAGAAAGGCATGAAGGAAACAACCCTTCCCTTCTGTTGCTCCCCTCGGCAGCTTGTATTCAGAGTTCCATGTATAATTCTATACAACCATCACAATGAACAGCCAGTGAAAGACCCCTAGTTTATGAATTTGTCTAATGGCCTTTTATGCCATCAAAGGGTCAAACTGCACATGCTGTTAAGTGCATCAGCATGCTGTTAGAGGCGTAACTTTACTCATGAGGAGCAGCTGTGGAGGGCAGGGCCTTGTTCCAATCAGGACCACAATGTGAAGGAATGGGTTCTTCATCCATTACCTCTGCCATATTTTTCTGCAGAAAATCCCACCATGAAATGGGGGTTCAACCTTAAAAGTATCATTTGCTACAATGGCTCTTTTGTAGCGAATCATCTTTGGGGGCAAGACACTTTTTAGAAGGAAAGTGGTAGACAGGTAAAGATAAATAACTAGACTTGGTCCTGATCTGTGTTGCAGATCCTTCGCTTGTTGAACTTGACTCTCCTGCCAATTAATTTAATTGTATGATGCCAAGTTCTAGTGTTCAAAGAGTTCCTTTCTCCACATAACACCATGCATAAGTTTTTAAAATTCTTGACAAACTCTCTCCCCCTCCTTCCATCCCAATCCAGCCATTTTTGTCCTTGGGAAAATGTGCTCACTCACTCACTTAACTCGCTACATTTGTATGCCATCTTTCTGCCAATGCACTCAAGGCAGTTTACAGATAAAAATAAGGGCATACAATTTAATAAGTACACTTTTCAACAAAAGGGGAAGGGGAGAAAAGGGGAAATTTAGGCACCATGGCCACTGTATGGGACATTTTTGAGACAAGAGGCGCCAAAAGGCCAATGGGTCTCAGCTGGCCAATGGAGCATCACCATCCTTGCTGCAGCCAGATGAAATGGCCACAGTTCTGAGAGGGGTGGAGCCAGATGGCAAATGGCCCCAGCTAGGGCAGTATAGAGATCCTCATGGTTCTATATCTTCCTGAAATGCAGGCCTGCTCAACTTTGGCCCCCCAGCTGTTTCTGGACTCGAACTCCCATAATCCCCAGCCACAGTGGTCAATAGCCAGGGATTATGGGAGCTGTACATCAACATTTGCCTGAGGGCCAAAGTTGAGCAGCCCTGCTGTAATGCAACCAGATGGAATTTCTTATTTACATATAACTAGCCGAGTCAGAATGAGGATATGGCTACATGTAAAGATGTTATCCCGTCTCAGAAGAAGCATGTTCTGGATGCACAGTCAGTGATTTCCTGGTTCTAGATCCAGCACATAATCCATGCACATATTTCCGTAAGCAGAATGGAGGTAGAAATATTTCCATTCCCAAAGGAACTGGACAAAATTTCAGTGTAGCTGAATTAAAAGCAATTGATGGCGGCTTAGTTGCAGGATACCAGGTTTCCCTTTAAGAAAGAGTTGCCTAACTTAATTAAAATGGACTGTAAAAACTTGTTGAAAAACTTGGTCTCTTGGAATATTCATTGCATAACAATCAGCTGTCATACCGTATAGACTGCAAAATATCACATATGTTCTGCCATCCTTGAGGACCTCATGAGTGGGTTGCCGTGGTGGAACAAGATGAAAGGGGAAAAAACGCTTCTCGTTTCTGATGGATCTATAGAACACCGGGGGATGAGGATTGCCTTAAAACATAGGTGGTCTTGCATTTTGCATATTAATAGCTGTGTGGCTTTGTCATCAGGGGATCAGTCCTCCTATGCTTGTGAAACAGCGTATAGAACTTAAAGGTTGTTACAGGAGATTTATTAAAAATACATCTTTGGTGGGCTTGTAAGTGTCTTCACTAATGATGTTGCAAGCAGCTCAGTATGGGACTTTGTGGGATATAAAACATCCTAGTTCATTTGAATCTCTGGGCACTGTCAGTCTGCCTTTTGTCAGAGCCCAACAGAGGTCTGACCTGAAGCAATTGAGGGACAATGCTCCAGGGGGTGTTGTCTGCCATTTCTAAGAAACCAGGGTGAATACTGCAGTTTGACCAGCATAGGCCAGGTTTTAGAGGCAGCATTCAAAGGGCCAGAGCCATGGGACATAGTCCAAGATGGAGAAGAGGACAAGTTTCAAAGAAAGGAACTGAAGATCCAAAGGGCCAGAGGATTGCCACCTTTGGACATAACAGCAAACTGTGGGTCCACGGGACCCACAGTTTGCCTCCAGTCCCTCGGTGTGTTCCCAGATTATCGTGATCTGTGGTCTGGGAACCTGGAAAGGGGAAAGAACTGGCTTCACAGGTCGCTTCCTTCTCACAAAGGGCTGCCATGACAGCCAACAGAGAAGAGAGAGGAAGGAGCTTCCTACCCTTAACTCTGTTTTGTGCAGCTTGCACAAACTGGAGGATACAGCAGCAGAATCTGGACAACACAATGCTGCTTTTGGAACCAAGATTTCAGCAGCAAAACTCAATGCAAACCAAAGGTTCAAATTCAGGTTGCGGGTAAAAAACCAACTGGCGGTTTGGTGATGAAACCGCGTTTTCATGCATTTGGACTAACACCGTTTTGAACCTCTGGCACGTTTGCCTCCAGTTTGCATTATGTCTGAAGGCAGCCTTCTCTCCTCCACTTCTAGAGGAGAAGTGCTCACCTAGTTGCTCAGGTCTCCTTCTCAGTGAGCCTACTCAGGATGTGTGGGGAGCTCAGCTTTGAACTGGGGCCAGCCTGAGAATGAACAGGGCTCCTGGTGCCTGTATAATCCCAGCCAGCCTTTGCTAGTTGAAGAGCTCTTTCTTTGAGCTCTTGCGTCTCCTCTTCAGGGAGAGCTGGTCTTCTGGTAGCAAGCATGACTTGTCCCCTTAGCTAAGCAGGGTCCACCCTGGTTGCATATGAACGGGAGACTAGAAGTGTGAGCTCTGTAAGATATTCCCCTCAGGCGATGGAGCCGTTCTGGGAAGACCAAAAGGTTTCAAGTTCACTCTGTGGCTTCTCCAAGATAAGGTTGAGAGAGATTCCTACCTGCAACCTTGGAGAAGTCACTGCCAGTCTGTGTAGACAATACTGAGCTAGATAGACCAATGGTCTGACTCAGAATGTGGCAGCTTCCTGTGTTCCTAGTTGCTGCTTTGCTAGACCTGAGTACAGATAGGCAGACAGCTGAATCCAAGACAGGCTGGCAGTGGGCCAGGTTCCAAAAAGCAGCAGTACATCGCAAGTTGACAGGAGTAAAGTCAGGCAATGTCCTATTTGGTGAGACAAAATGAGGAGTCTTGCTCCTCAGACTGAGGAGATGGTTCTGAGAGTAAAGCTTTATAAGCTTAAGAACATAAGACTACAAGAATAGCCCTGCTGTATCAAACCCAGGGTCTGCAGTGGCCCACCACACGCCTTTGGGAAGCTGACAGGCAAGAGCTGAAGGCATGCCTTCTTTCCTGCTGTTGTTGCCCTGCAACTGGTATTCAGAGCAATCCTGCCTCTGAGCCTGGAAGTAGCCTATAGTCATCAATACTAGTCGGCACTGATGGACCTGTCCTCCATGACTCATCGGGGCTTGGTGGAATTGCTCAACTCGATACCATGGAGAGTCTTAGGAGGGGTTGGCTCCCTTCTGCTCCTGCTATATTTGGAGAAACCCAGTGAGCCATCTGAAGAGAAGAGCAGGAAGAGGAGAGGTTAGTAGGCAGGACCTTACAGTCATTTAAGTTGCCTGTGCCTAAATTTGGCCCTCCTTTCAAGAAACCCCCAGACCGCAGAGGCACAGTTTGAAAACTCCTGACTTCAGGAAACAATTTCCATCTTGCATCTTAAGGACAGAGTGGGCTACAAAGCTGAATAAATACAAATTTATAAGTGTGGATTATCTCTCCTTCGCAACACTAATTTGATTTTTCTTGTTGGAATTAATTCTCCCAACCACCACCACAAAGTCCTGAAGGGCCATTTTGCATTACACCTCCGCCTTCATGGCTGTGTCGACATCATCTCTCAATCTACTATTATCTGTGAATCTCATCAACATGTTTTTTACCCCCTTCTCCCCAATCATCAGTGCTCATGTTGAATCAAGGCTGCCGGGAGAACAACTCCCCAGAGCCGTTGTCTTCTAGAAGTTCCCACCAACTTGACTCTCTGTTGTTTATCACAAAGGTATAGCTTGAGTTTGGTCGGACTCATAAATAAGATGGTTTACATTGTTATACCTGCCTCTCTTGTGACATTCTGGGATTTAAAAAAAATACACCACAGGTGGCTGATGTGGTGATAATAAAAAGCTGAATAATTTTCCTTGACAAGATGAAGAGCAGACAAGGCAAATGATCAGGACATAAAAGAGTCTGGTCTGTAGGTATCAGCTTGCTGTTACCTTCAGAGCCTTTAACCTTGGAGAAGCTGCTGCCAGTCTGTGAAGACAATACTGAGCTAGATAGACCAATGGTCTGACTCAGTATATGGCAGTTTCCTATGTCCCTATGAATGTAACTTACCTCTTCAGGGGCCCATGTTCAAGCGCTGAGCTGCACCCCTCCACACACACTTTTTGAGGCGCTGAATTTTTGAGGGGGACTTTTTCAAATCTTTGCTTCTGTTGTCATAGTCTGCATGCTTCACTCACCCGCTCGCCTGCCCTGACTTTTAGCCTCACCACTTGCCACCACTACTGCCTCAACACGCCCATTCACCTCACTTGCCTACCATCCGCCCTGTGGCCCCTGCTAACTGCTGACATCAGCTGCCTGCCTTTGCCCCTCTGGTTAGCAGGCATAACAGGTGGTGGAGGCGAATGTCAGTAGCGCCCCTCGGCAGCCCCAACATCCTCCATGGCCCCCATGATTTGAATGTGGCTGCTCAATGAAAGTTCAGAGCTCATTCTAGGTGCTGGTGAGAACCTATACATCTCCCTACATATTCCAAACATACGTGATGGGGAGAACCTATACATCTTTTTACCAGAGGTGCACCTAGGTAATTTTGGAGCCTGGACTTAAAGGCCTTTGGAGGGCCCCCACTTGCTGGAGCGCTCCCCCCCGCTGCAAATTAAGCACCATTCCCGTACACACAGACACACCCCATGACACACACAGTGAGGCTATTCCCACGATCAGCCAAAATAGGACTAGGGGAGCAGGAGAGCCCGGTTGCCTCCCGGCGGTTAACCCACCAAAGTAACCCTCCCCTTAAACCAGGTTTGCGGAGCGAGCGCTCCACAAACCTGGTTTTAAAAATCATGAGTAGCTGCGGTGAGGCTCGGCTACTCATGAGTAGACCTCTGGCAGGAGGCTGAAAAGCAGTTTCCCAGCTCGGGGGTCTCCCCAGTATGCCCTGCGCACTCGCCAGCCCCCGCCGGCTCCGTCACGGAGCCGGCAGTCGTGTGGGTGGCCGATCTGGCCGCCCAGGTGTCCCACCCTGCTCATGTGCGGGGAGAGCGGGCTTCACCTGCTCCCTTCTCAAGTCAGGTCTCACTGATTGTGAGACCCAGCTTTGTATTTTTAACACATGGGTTCTTTAGGGCACAAGAAGAAACTTGATTCACAATAATGTAAGAATATAAACCAGGTATATTTATGCAAATATGCACTAGCAGAAACATTTCAGCACATTACTTAACATCTTTCACATATTTCTTTCCCCACTCTCCCCTCTGTCTCTAAAGCATCCTGCACAGGTCATAATCACACTTGGTCACCTGGTACAGTGTAGGCTAGCGGCAACAACACCACCCAGGACAGACTAAAGAGGATCTGGGGGCCCCCAGGGGGTGTGGGGGCCCTGGACTTTGGCCCCAAAGTCCAGGGGTAAGAGTGCCATTGCTCCCTACAAGGCTGCTTCCTATGCTCTATCCCCAAGTTTTGCCTCTTGCCACCAAAAATCTGCTAATTGCTCCACACTCGAATTTCATTGCCCCATTTTCAGGCTAGTCCAAATTCAAGCCAGTTCCCATTTAGAAACGTTGCTCTTTGAAATATCATCTTGCTCTGCTGCTAATTGCTTTCTGATATTGTTTTATATTAGTTGATTGAAAAAAAAAACACCCTATGAGATTCATCGTAATCTAGATCTGGAGCACTTCACACTTTCCATTGCCCCGATTGGCTGTCTGATGCCATTAGAAGTATCGCAGGATACTTCTGGTTTAGGGGTGGACATCTCCTGATGCCCCTCTGGGCATCTCTTGGAGGTTGGCTTCACACTTTGAGACCCAATGGAGTTGGTTTCTTTTTTTCTAGCATAAAGATCCTTATGTCACCGAGATCTCCTCCACTGGCTGCGTTTTTTATGACTGTACTATAGTGCCTCTTCCAAAAATAAGTGAAGTCAATCTGTCTCCTGGCAGGTCTCTGCCCACTGGTCTGTATTATTACCTGCATTTAGAGCTGAATTATGCCAACAACTATACTATACGCATGGTCCATTGAGCAAAAATTGGGAGGAAATGAATGTAGTCCATATTCCAATAATATGCTTAGTTTGATTCATGCCTGGCGGCTACTGCTCAGGATTTGATGGGTTGGCTGTCATCTGTTGTAATGTCGCTTTTTAATAGCTGTCTTGCAACCACCATTCACTCTGATCTTCCCATGTAGGAAACTAAAATAGTCCAATGATGACTGGACTCAGGTTTATGTTATATATTTGAAAAGGGGATGTTTTGCTTTCCTAGAAGGAAATTAGCCTGGCAAAATCACCACAGCAAATGAACTGGAAAAGTTCATTTTTCATATTTCATATTAATATGATCAAATAAATCATATCTGATTCACAACAAATATAATTACTTCTAGAAATGGTAGCATGTAAATAAAGACGGTGGTAAGTTCTTGAGCAACCTGGAGAATCAAAATCACATTTAAGTCTGGCAACAGATGTATTTATTTATTTTTACATCCCACTCTTCCTCCAAAGAGCCCAGAGTGTTGGACATGGTTGTGTTTCTCTGCACAACAACCCTGTCAGGTAGGTTAGGCTGAGAGGTAAGTGACTTGCCCAGAGTCGTCCAGTGAGTTCCGTGGCTGAATATAGATTTGAACTCGGGCCTTCCCAGTCCAACTCTAAACACGGCACCACATCAACTCTTATGGGCTCCTCCTTATGCTTCCTATGTGACAGACAAGCCTCCATAGTGCAGCAGTTGCTTTCCATAGCACTCAAATAACTTCTAGAATTTCTGGGGGGAGTTTAAGACCCCACCCTGCATTTCCTTCCCAGATTAGTAGTCCCCTCGTTTCTGGGAGGGGCAATATTGATCTGGCGAAGAGCTGCCAAATATTAGAGATGTGCACAAAACAATTTTTAAAAGTTGTTTTGCATTCAAATAGAATTCTGAAAATTCATTTCAAATTCAAATCAAATTGGAATCTGGTCCAAAAATCTGATTAGAATTCAAATTGAATTTGAATAAGTTCAACATGGTTTTGGTGCCTTTAATCAGCCGGGTGCCTGAATGGTCTGTTAAAGGTGCCAAATGGCCCTTGAATTGAATTAAAATTGAATTTCAAAAATTTGATTTGAATTCTAACCGAATTGCCCTTATAATTAGTAATTCGATTCGAATTCAAACCACTTGGATCACCCAGATTCAAGTCAAATCAATTCAGATTCAAATAGAGTTGCACATCCTTACCAAATATAGCCCAGGACTTCTGGCATAGGAACATAAAATGAGCCCTGCTGAATCATACCAAACATCCTTTTAGTATCGCATTCTTTCCCCCCCAGTGATTAGCCAGATGCCTCCAGAAAGTTCAAAGCAGGCCATGAAGGCAACAGCCCTCCCCAATTGCCCCCCCCCCAAAGTAATGAATAGTCAGAGGAACACTGCCTCTGAACTTTGTCATCATCTGCCACTTCCATTGGTAAGGGTGTTAGTTGCTAGACATGCAGATAGGTATGAGATGTGGGTGAGGAATGGTGTGATGGCTGATGTAACAATGCTTGCTTATAGAAGTTGAAAGAAGTGATATTGTAATATTACAGGCTAGAAAAGACATCTTGAAAATTCTGTACCAGGTGCGAGTGAAAGGCACGGAGGGAGGACAGATAGCCAGGATAGCCCTGTTACTCCCCAGCTATAGTATCAATGATTTTTGGTATTCCCAACAAAACCTAACAGGTTGTTGAGGCAGGACTTGGCAGGTGATGCTTTTGTGGCACAAGAAAGCCCCATAGCTGTAGTTCCTATATGGTATGGGGGTCCTACATATAGGGATGAGAGGATTTCTCTGGTTTCCCTCTTGTATTGCTCTGGAAGTTTTCTTTGCTGCATGGATCTCATTTTGTGGAGCTTGGAAGAGGAATAATATGGCAAAGGAATGCATTATGGTTTCCTGAGGGTAGTTTGTCAGATTCAATAATCCCATGAGGAGTTCCAGTTCCAAGCTATGGAATATGAGACAGCCCAGAGTAGTTCATGCTCTGAAGAAATTGATCCTGGAGTGGCTGTTACGAATGTCCATGTATTGCTTGTTGGAACTTCTTTGATTGATTGTCTTAACATTATTTTGAAATATAAAACTTCTATGGGGCTGGAGGAGACTGGGAGTCTCAAGAGATTCAAACATTTTGAAAGTGTTGCCCTTTATTCCGTGCCATGGCCAACTTTGTTTTAGGAAAATTAGAAAACTGCTTATAGGAAAATTCTCAAAGGTCACTGCTGGGTCTGGAAATGGGGGAACAGAAGCACAGTAGGGAAAAATTAAGGAGAGCTGATGTGGGTGGCAAAGCTGAGCTCCAAATCCTTTTGATGGAGATGGTTCCTACTGAGGTAGTTTTTAGGACACACTGGTTTAACTTTATCAGGACCAGAGGTTGCATGCTTCTGAAACCAGGTGCTAGGAAACACCAATAGGAGGGGTCAGATGCCCTCTCTCCCCCCAATTGGAGGCTTCCCAGAGGCATCTGGTGGGCCCTTGCATGAAGCAGGATGCTGGACTAGATGGGCCTTTGGCCTGATTCAGCAGGACTGTTCTTATGTTTTCATGAGTAGTACTTTATTGTCTACTGGGGACCAGTCTCTGGACACAACCCTACTTTTGCTGAGTCATGTCAATGACCTGTACAAGCTCAGCAGGAAGAGGTCTGCATATTGACTTTCTCCCTGAGGTATGACTCCTTTTATACATAGGGAAGCACTCCAAGCTGGTGTCTTCCATCTCAGGATTCGAGCACCTCATTCTGTTGCAGGCATAAACCAGAACGAAAAGGCATTCACTTTCTGGTGAATCAGAAAGTCCTTTTTTCAGCTCTTGCCTCTGCCACGAGCTCCATAGGGGGCCTTAAGACAGGCTCAGACCCTGTCTACAAAGCAAGGCAAGTTAATAGTATGAACCTACCTTATAGGTTTCTTGTAAGGATTCTGGAGAGCTAAGGAATGCCATCACTTTCCACAAAGCACTGGTGTTGTGCAGATGCTGCCACTGTGTTCCAGAGTAATGAGGCACCTGTGTAGTGTATGGGTTGTATTTCTGTGCTATTTTTACATCGGTTTTGGCCATATTCTCATTCATGGGGAGCCATTTGGGTGATTATATTCCCCTTCATAATGACATGGCAAAGGTTTCTGCTGCTTGCAGATGTTTTGGTTGTTATCTCTCCTTCTCCGGAAGAGTGAGCTGTGTTTTCGGCCTTCAACGAAGAGGCCCAAGTAAAAACAATAAGGGTAGATCATCTGCAGCTGACATAGTTAGCCCTAGCAACAAGGGCTGGGCGGGGGAGTGGGCTGTATAATTGCCAGAGTGTGTTCAGGCACATCCACAAAAATCCACAGAAAGATACAAAACTCCACAAAAACGACAGCCACATAAACAGCGAAAACAGAGAGCGGACACGGAGGATTTGAAAATGGCACCTTTTCCTCCTGGGCTTTATTGGAGAGTTCTGGATTACTTTTTACTTTGGAAGTTTACTTTTTTATTCTTTTGCCACTGATTGTTGCAACATGCCTGCGAAGCTTTCAGTGCTTTTCAGTGCTGTCCATGGAACTGTTGCAAGCCTTTCTGAAGCAATGTGCCTTGGCCTCACTCTGCCAAAGGTTGGTAAAAGAACCTTTTTTGATATTTTGCCAATAAAAAGAGAATAAAGAAAGAAAAGCCCTTCTCCTTTTTTTTACTTGTATGGATAGTCCTGCCCTCTCCCCACGAGGGCAGCCGTAAGTGACACCTGCACAGAGGGGTGATTTTTACCAATCTCTCCTGCCTCCAAAAGTGTTCTGTGTGACCTGGAAGTATATCCCTGGGGATCAAGTAGCCCTCAGGACAGTAGCACTCAAGGTCTACTTCTGGATTCCAAGTCTGCTAATCTTATTAGTCTTTCCCACTAGACTAATCACAAAACACTGCTGCCTCCTTGAGCAGGATGTGAGCCACTAATTATAATGGCCCACATGATGTGCAGGGCAACGCTGGTATTCCTGATTGGCTAGCAGTGCTGAACATGTGGCAGCCAGTCCTGGTCATGTTATGCAAGAGTACAGTTGTGCATCTGCTTCAAGCGGGGCATCTGCATTTGTGCAACGGAACTTACATTACTTCCAGTCTACTTAGAGCTGAGCAAGTGTGAGTGCAATGTTTGAAGTAGTTGCACAATAGACCTCCTGCACAGCACCACTAGGGCCAGCTTCTCTGTGCACAGTAGCACCAACCAGTTGGCAATCCCAGTATTGCCTTGCACATCATGTGCATAATAATGTCTGACATTCTGTGCAGTGAAACATGGGCAACACAGACCTTCCCATGTTTCTGTGCACATCTCAAGCAACACCTCTGATGTTGAAGGACAGAGATGGGACAGGACAGGGGACTTAAAACTGCACAAATGCAGTTGTATGATGTCATATCCATTAGAAATAATAGGTGTAGCATTGCACCACAGGTGTTATTTGAGATGCATGCAGCATTGTGGGAAAGTCTATAGCACCAGCATTTCACTGCGCAAAATGTCAGATGATGATGATGATCATAATTAATAATTAGTATTAATAATTAATAAATACTTAGATTTATTAAGTCTTTTAATCAGAGATGCCAGGAATTGAAACTGAAATCTACTAAGACTAATCCTGAGCTTCATGAAGTGTGGATATGCTCATGAGGTGTAGCCCTATACCCTTAGGGTAAGGGTTCCCATTTTTTTAAAACAAGTGTACCCCCTTCTGTCTCAAACCTTCAGCTCAGGTTCCCCATAGGAATTGAGACAGACACCATTTAAATTTTACAGCTAGGGAGAGAGGGTACTACAATCACTAGCTCCCATCCAGACCAAGTTACTCATAAGCTGTCTTACTGGAGTGGACAAGTTCACTCATCCCATAATTTCAATGGGAGCTCTCACTGCTAATTTTATAAAGCCTGTCAGTCTGAGGGGAGGAGTATGCTATGACTACGACAAATATACCACTTTTCAACAAAAGTTGCCGCTTTCCCTAACAGCTTTCCCTGCGGCTTTCTCTAATCCGACACCGTATACCGCTTTAAAACAAAAGTTGCCAATAAAATGGCTCCCTCTCCCCAAAGGGCTCACAATCTAAAAAAGAGACCTAAGACAGACACCAGCAACAGCCACTGGAGAGATGCTGTGCTGGGGAAGGATAGGGCCAGTTGCTCTCCCCCTGTTAAATAAGGAGCTTCACCACTTTTAAAAGGTGCCTCTTTGCTCAGTTAGCAAAGAGGCTAAAGAAGATCAGTATGCTTAATTTCAGAATGTTGCCAGCCAATCAGGGGCAGAGGAGAAGGGTCTTCACCCTCCTCCTTCCCCTTCAGCAGCAGACACATCAGTTTCAAGCCGGCAGTCCTCAGATGGAGAACAAATAGTGGCTCTGAATACCCGCTGGGAGCCCTTCAAGTCCCCCTACGAGTACTATTACCCTGTGTTGGGAACCCCTGCCATAGGGTGTCTGAGAGTCCCTCATACTAAAGACAGTTCTACTTTTCATTTTCTTTTGCACTTACTTTAAAAGGGTTCTATTTTACTATTTCTCTGGGTATTGTTCAAGCCTGGCAGTGAAGGGAATCTTAAGCCAATGCTATCCAAGAGAACTCCGAGGCAGCCTCTCATTTCTCTCACTGTATCGTCTACCTTGGAAACGATCCCTGCTTCCTATGCAGTCATAGTGTCCTAGCCAGGCATTCTCACAGCGCTGATGTTCGGTTTATATCACGAGACCCCGAAATCAATGCAAGTCCAAAGCAGGTCAGACGGTACCATCTAGTCTCTGGCAAAACTCCCACTGCCTCTGGGTGGATCGAACAAGGTTGGCAAGAGAGCTGCGGTCTGTAGGCAGGTTTTCAAGACGCCGAATCAATGTGGTGCTTTAAATCGACTTCAGTGGGAGCTGAGAGGTGTTTGGTCTTTCTGAAGTGGGAGTTGAAGCTGCCCAGCCATCACACACTGGAGTGTGTGTGTGTGTGGGGGGGTGGATAAGGGCACAAGATGCCCCTGGGGGAGCAACCCTGTACCCCTTTGCCCTCAAAAGGCACAGACCTCTGCTGAGCAAAGAGGCAGCTTTCAAAGTTGTGATTCTCTTATATTTCGTAGGGGAGGATTCACTGTTTCTATCCAGCCCCTGCACAGCATCCCTCCAGCGGCTGTTGCTGGTGTCTACTTGATGTTTCTTTTTAGATTGTGAGCCCTCTGGGGACAGACAGGCAGCTATCTCTTTCTTTCTTTCTTTCTTTCTTTTCTTTCTTTCTTTCTTTCCTTCCTTCCTTCCTTCCTTCCTTCCTTCCTTCCTGCAAAAACTGCTTGAGAAATGTTGTTGAAAAGTGATTTACAAATATTTGTAGCTATAATAATAGACTTGGCCTCTGATTTGGACTGCTCAAGCACCCAAGTCCCTTCCTCAATGGTGACACCTATCTGGGGCTGTAATTCCACTGGTCCTGACTCCTGTGTTGCTTTGTAAGGGGGACTTCCTCCTTGTTTCCTCTATACATTGTAGTGCCTTTTAGGGATGTGCACAGAACCAGCTGGCCCAGTTCGGTTTGAGTCCGCACTGGACTTGAGCCTGACCGGGCCAGTTCGGTGCAGTACCCCCACAACTCCCTCCTGGTTCGGTCTGGTCCGGGGGGATCTGGACTTTAAAAACTTAAAACTTAAAAAAGTTTTTTTTAAAAAAAGTTTTACCCTTTTCCCTGAAGGGGAAGGTCCTTGAGGCAGGGGTGGTGGTGGTACGCAAAGGTCCCCCCTCCCCCCACCAGCCTCCATTTTCACCTCCTCCGGCCTGTTCGGCCAGTTTTTCAGCCGGCTCGGGCCTCTGTATTTCAGCGCAATGGCCATTTTGGATGCCACTGCACATGCGCAAATGGGTCATGCCAGGCCTCGGATTGGGGGAGCAGTTCTGACACAGTATCAGTTTAGCAGTTCTGCTGCATTGGAAGGGATGAGGAAACATGGATGTAGTTTCAAAGCTGTATTAAGGGTAAAAATGAGGAGTTACAGAAGGCAAAAGGAGAGTTTGGTTAGGCCGCTCAATAATTTGGATAGCATTTTGAATGAGAGTCTTAGTTAGAGGCTTGCAGTAATGTTTCTAGTTAAAGGCTTGCAATAAAAGGTGCCTGGAGAGCGAGAAGGGGCAAAAAAGCTTAGGGGAGGCAAGAAGTTAGTATTACTGATCCTTCCTGGGCACATTGGTTGCACGATGGCTGGGCAGACGTGCCTCCTTCAGAGTAAAGTGTGGAGTAGAAGCAGGGATGGAGAGCTAGGGGTTGCAGCCCACCTTGCTTGGGAGAATCCGTAGAGTCTAAGCCAAAAATCTGAGGCCATGGTGGCCAGGCTGGTGGGGGTGTGTGTGTGTGTATATATGTGTGTGTGTGTGTGTGTGTGTGTGTGTGTGTGTGTGTGTATGTATGTATATATGTGTGTGTGTGTATCTCTCTCTCTCTCTCTCTCTCTCTCTCTCTCTCTGAAAATCTGCCCTGAGGCAACTGTTGACTCCATCAGATGGCTTCACCTTCCTTGCAGGGAGAGGATTTCCATGCAAGACAACAGAGTTCATTGCTAGAACTCCAAGGTGTGTTCACCTGGGGAAAAGGTGAGAGCAAGCTATGCAAATATGGCTGTGTGGAGTGAATAGGCTATGGTTGTTTACTGTCTCAGAAATTGCAATGTCACCAGGTGCAGAGATACATGCCTATAGTTTGTTGACAAGCTAGTACTCCCTTGTCTTCACTGGTTAATCCATTAATGTGAACGAGCTGGGATATTTGCCATTTATCTGCACTTCTCCTTGAGAGCATGATTTTACTGTTATCTCATAGACGGGAGGATTCCTTTCCAGACTGATTGACCTTTAATGGGGGTCTGTATAGCTTGGCTATAACTCATTAGCAAGGGATGGGTGTGTCCTGTTTTGGTCTTCTTGTTGACAGCTTGACCTGAAGGCACGCAGCCAGCACAGCCTGTGCTATCAACCTGCTTTGAGCCAAGACTTCTTGAATAGGCAGGGTGAAAAGTTCATGAAGACTATGAGCCCATGATCCAGTGCTGCTTAGGCATCTAATGGGGGGGGGGGTCTTATTGGCAACCCCTGGGCTGCTGCCACCACCTTTGCCTCTTCGGCAGCTCCTATGCCTCCAAAAACTGTGGTGGCTCTCTATGGTTTGCCAAACTCAGAGGCAGGATGCCTCTGAGTACCAGTTGCAGGGGAATAACAGCAGGAGAGAGGTTATGCCCTCACCTCTTGCCTGTGAGCTTCACTGGCATCTGGTGGACCATTGTGTGAAACAGGATGCTGGACTAGATGGGCCTTGGGCCTGATCCAGCAGGGCTGTTCTTATGTTCTTAATGTCACCCTCTGAACACAGAGGCTCCTTTTATCTCTTAGGTCTTAGGTTCTGCATGAATTGTCCCTTTTGCTAAGCAGGGTTTGCCTTGCTTTGCCTTTGGAGGGGTGGCAACACATAAGCACTGTTGGTCACATATATTCCCTTTAGGAGATGGGAGCCCCACTCCAGCCTATGGCCACCTCTAGCCTCAAAGTTAGGATGCCTCTGAGTACCAGTTGCAGGGGAGTAACAGCAGGAGAGAGGGCATGCCCTCAACTCCTGCCTGTAGGCTTCAAGCAGCATCTGGTGGGCCACTGTGTGAAACAGGATGCTGGACTAGATGGGCCTCCTTGGGCCTGTTCCAGCAGGGCTGTTCTTATGTTCTTAAACTGCTGCACAGTATAAAGACATCACAGCCTGGTGACAGGCACTGGATAAAGGGAAATATGGTGACTCCCCCATATGTGGGAGGGTACTCTGTTTTTTCAGGCCCACACAAGCACTCTCAGTATATGTCCCCAGGCTAGTCAGTGGTGGCAGGGCTGTTCGCAGCTCACACAAGGGAGAAACTGGGGAAAGAAGCGCACCCCAGTGGGGTGTGGAGGGGGAAATGAACAGTATGAGGAATAAGCTGAGGAAGAGAGTGGCATCAGAAGATGGCAGGAAGGACCAGAAGGTGGTTCCTGTGGTGCCAAGGGGCTAGCACTTGCCCCTCGGGCTCTGCTTAATGTCTGCACCTGAGGAAACCGCCTCACTCTGCCTCCCTGAAGGGCCATCCCTGTCTACTTCAGAAGCAAGACCAGGTGATTCAGAACTCCAAATCCAGGGAAGGAAGTCAGCAGAAGAGAAATTTAAAAGGGTCCAGGGAAGTGTTCCCTGTAGCAGGGAATTCCAATTGTTGTTGTTGACTTCAGTTCCCAGCATCCCCATCTAAAGGCATTGCAGCTGGGGATGCTGTGAGTTGTAGCCAACAATACCTGGGATTCCCTGTTACACGAAACACTGCCCCAGGGATGTGGAGAAATCATCTGAGAGCATTCTCCAATCTTTCCTTTGGGAAGTACCCTGAAATTCTGGCTTTGGAGAAAGTTTTATTCCAACCCTGTCACATGTCCCTGCTTCCTGGTTCTGAGTTCAAATTGTCTGCCACTAAGTCGGTGAGTGTACCATGATTACGTCTGTAGTTTGTATGTTTGCTGTTCAATGCAACTTTGGTCTTTTCTGCTGCAAGGCAGGAAAGTGGTACTGGCAAGCAAGATCCCAACAAATTATCAGACAAAAAACATCTTGGCAACATCTTGAACATTTCAATGGGATTTTCACAGGTCATGTTCTCAGCAGCTCTAGTATGCCTCTGATGTGTGCATAACCCTCCATGAATGCAAAGGGGATGCTCAGCGTGCGAAATATCCCTGCATGCAAGAAGCACTGTATACAAAGCTCCAACTACCCACTGGAGAGGCCTGGGTTGGTATTGTGGTTTATGCATCCCCAAGGTTCTATTGTGTATCATTTCAGCAGCTAGTGAAATATCATAGGCTGTGGCTTCCCAGGCAGGATGACGGCAAAACAAAACACAGCATTTGAAGATAAAGCCACAGACGGAGATCCTTTTCAGCGGAGACAGGGAGCACTGCTGTGAATTCAACCGCTGTTGGACTGCCCGGTAGCTCTGTTGTTCAAGATGTGCAAGCATGCTCTCTATGTGACAGGTTTGAAATGGAGCTGGGTTTCTCCTCTGCTCTTTCAGCAGCAGGGGAGAGAGAATGAAATGCACACTGGGATCTGGAGTTTATTTTTAAAAGGCTGCCAATTTTGACTTGGAAAACACTTGGCTCACAATCTGTGCCTTATTAGCTTTGGGGGCTTTTAAAAAAAAAGAGAGCCTTAATAGTTCTCACAAAGGGAAATGAAGAGCGGAGCTGGTAGTCCTGTTCTCCTTTCCCCACTTCTGGCCTTTTTCCACCCACCCCTCACATACCCTGGTGGAAAAGCCAATTACTGGGGCCCAAAATAATGTAACTGTCAACCTTTACAGCTGTAGCATAGCAGGAGAGAACCAGGAGTTGTGTTCGCTTTTGTTTCTGGTTATGCTTGTTATTTTCAAGTAGGTTATTTATGATGATGATGATGATTTCAGCTAACAGTTCATCGAGAGGAAACCAATGGAAACTCAGAGAAATCAAAATTCTGCAGGAGCGTTTCTAGCGTGAGCACTCCTGGATAGCTCTGACTAGTTTGACAGCTTCTCTGCAACATGGGTACCTAATTATATCCTCTTGAGGTATTTGCGTTGCACAAGTGATAAGGCAAGATCAGAATGGTTTTAGTTTGGGCAAAGAAGGGAAGTTCTTAGCGAAAACCAATTTGTAAGCCAAGGGTCATCCTGATGCATTTCCAAGGGCACAGTCACACATTAGCACTGTATAGACACTCCATAGGTCTGCAGTGACCAGAATCCTTGCACATTACATTTAATTTTCCATGTGGAGAGCGGGTTTTTGTGGGGGTTTTGGTATGGTGGAGTATTCAATTATCTGAGCTCTCACCTGCTGTCTGAAATGCAGCTGAGCCAAACTGGGGGGAAGGATATTGAAAAAAATCCCCTCTTGAAAATGTACTCCTTCCATTTAATAAATACCGGGCGGGCGGGGCGTGGGGGCTAAAATGGACTAAAAATATTGTGTGATTCGAAATGGTGATAGGAAGCGCTGCCCCTTATTGTGGCTTGGTTTCATGATGTCATACAGCCATTTGATTGGTTATATGGTACACAATCTTATCCTCTTGTTTCTTGATCCCTGGTTGTCTGGGACGAGTAGCCAGCAAGCAGCTTCTTCTTAAAAGAAAAGGAAAAAAACACTGTCCAGTGAGGCCGGCTGTCCTTACCGCCGAGGATGGAGTGGTGAGGGAGGGGGCCCAAGGTGACAGGGACAGGTGGCAGCCGGGGAGAAGCAGAGGAAAGACTGCCAACGGGCAGGGACCTGGCTCCAGTGGAGGAGGAGCTGAGCCCTGAAAAGGCCAAACGGCAGCCGTGCAAGGATAAGATCAGCAGCATGCCTCCTGAAGGGAGAGGATCTGAGCAGGAAGAGGGAGAGACATTGGCAACAGCTGTAAAGGGTAGGCAATTACAGGGAAAAGGAGGGGCATTGGCCCCATAATTGGGGGTGGGTGACACATAGCCTGTGAGGAGGCATATAAGGAGCTTGTCGGGGATGAGAGTCTGGCTGGTGGTGAGTGTCAGAGGCCCCCGGAGAGGGGCAGACACAAGGAGTAAGCAGCCTGGGATGGAGGAGGCACAGGGTGATGCTCAAACCCCCTCCCCATCCCTGCTCTGAGGCCCGACCGATAAGGCTAGCCAGGCTTGGTAAAGGGGACAGAGA
This sequence comes from Hemicordylus capensis, assembly GCF_027244095.1. Lineage (NCBI taxonomy): Eukaryota > Metazoa > Chordata > Lepidosauria > Squamata > Cordylidae > Hemicordylus > Hemicordylus capensis. The sequence continues at coordinate 249,442,909 of NC_069661.1, forward strand.
CATGTAGCTGGACAAACACACATGCTCTTCTTTTTAAAAAATGCACCAAAACAGCTGCTAAGGAGAGTAGTGAACAGCAGTGAGACAACAGGAAAAGGAACGCTTGAGGAGGATGGATTTTGGAGAACATTTCAGGAAGATGAAACTCATTTTTTTTGTTTTGAAGGTCACAAAAACCCAGATTAGCCCTAGTTTGATGTGGTACACTCCAGAAACACATTTCCCTCTCCCCATCTGGGGTCTGTGAGAATTAGGCCTTGGAGACATGATGTGACCCCCCTAAGTTTAATGTTTTGAATGCATTGTAGAGATGAAAGAGAAATACATCTTCCCTCTTTGCAATCCTGTAATGAGATGAACACAAAGCAACCTGATAAAGGGGGAGGAGGAAGAAATTTGCCTTTGGCTTAGACTTTGAAAGAGATGATGATCGGTGAGTATTCTGTGGGACCAAGTTACTTATCTGATTCTGTGCCTCCCTTCCTTACCGCAGCTCAGATAATTTGCCAGGCTAAGGAAGAAGGCAAAGTTCAAGTTGATAAATATTCTCCAGGCCTGGAGAGTATTTTCTCTTGGCAATGACAGATCTTCCTTTTGGCCATGTTCTGACTGTGCTCATTTTGGCTGTTCTAATTATCTTGCATAAACCTGCTTCGCCACTTCCTCTTTGTTCACAAAGATTGTGTACAAAGACTACATGAGCTCATCCAGTTTATATTTCAGCTTTTATGCAATACCACTTAAGTCTATGAAAATAGTCACTTGGAAGCCAGAAGGGCAATGAATGTTCCAGCATAGCATTTGGGCTAGTGGACTGGAGGCCAGCAGGAATGGTCAGTGTGCATGGCTAAGCTGAGGAATGAGCCCAAAATCATCAACTTTATACAGTGAGGCAGAATCCTGTTGACTCTTTGTGACCCTGCTGAATTGGCAGGCAGCTGCTGCCCTTGTCAGCATTTTCCAGCTGGTGCACATGGGACCAGGACCAGGGGAACTGTCCACCCGCCCTCGGCGGCAGCATTAGTGAAGCCGGCAGGGGCTAAAGATGTCTTCCTGGTTATCTGTCCAAGTTAAATGTTAGTTAACTTGAGTGATTTGAAATTCTGGGTTCACACAATCAACTCTTCTGGGCTCACTTATCCTGATTAACTTTTTAAACCAGGATTACTGTGATTGTGAGAACCCAGCCAATATAACATTGCTATGATATTTTGATGTAGCCAGTAGCCATACCACATTTCCTTACTGCAGCATCACCCTTCTCCATGGAACCAAAAGAGACATTCAGAAGCCTCCATTAATTAAAGGATTGTCTAACATTTTACTGTTACTACTACTATTTATATGCTGCTTTTCCAATGGAAGTTCTCAAAGCAGTTTACATAGGAAAAATACATAAAATAAAATGGCCCCGTGTTCCCAAAGGGCTTGTAATCTAAAAAGAAATACAAGGTAGACACCAGCAAAGCCACTGGAGGGATGATGGGCTGGGGTTGGATGGGACCAGTTGCTCTCCCTGCTACTAAATATAAGTAAATCACTAATTTAAAAAGTGCCTCTTTGCGCAGTTAGCAGTAGATGTTTAGCTTGTTCAATGTCATTTTGATGCCTTGTTCTGCAGCATTTATGTGCAGAACACCAACTGACTTGCTCTGAAAACCACAGGCTTCTATCGTCTATGGAAAGAAAGATATTTGCATGACCACATCCCATATTATATGATTCAGCTATCCAACCAAACTCAGAAATAGTGGTGTGAGAACAGAATGATGCTGCACTTCAACATTGGGTTTTTAAAAGGAGAATTCAAAGCTGCACAGAGGTATGTGAGTGGAATTGGTATGTGTAGCGTGTACCACTACAACACACACCTGTGCATTTTTGTTGTCTTTGCACACATTGTGTTGCCTAGAGACACATTCCATGAGAATTAGAAAGCTACATAGAGTGGGAGAAAATGATCAGAACTGGAAATTTGACAGCAACGTTGCAGAAGAGTGTTATGTTATGTTCACGGAGGAAGAGTCTGTGGGAAGTAGCAGTGGAGTTGGTGGGAAGCGTATTTGGAAGCAGGAGGAGAAATGGGTCCATTTGATCAGGGTCTGGGTTCTGGAGGAGCTTGGACAATTCACTACTCACTTTTCTCATAGTTATCCGTCACCTTTTTTACATCATCTAACATAATACAACTTTGGCATGACACATTTTTGAACTGAACAAATATCCCATTAGTACTGCACAGTTTTATTTTGGGGGTGGGGAGAACTGCATGATTTTATGTCTGGGTGTGCATATTTTTAAAGCACTGCTACAACAAATTTAATTGCATCTGGCTGTATATTGTTGAACAGTTCATGACAAATACTAAAGCAAATCTTTTCCCTTGGACACCTTTTATATAAAAAGTGATACCCTTTGACCCATGACCAATAAGTCTACAACATCATATCTAAGGTTGGGTGGAACCACACAGCTCTTCTTCATGGAGATTGGTTGGGTAGAAAAATGATGTTCATTCTCTACCACAACATTTCACTCTGCCAAAACTCTGAAATGGATCACAGAAGCTGGAGTGGATTCCACAGTTCATTCCAAGCATGCACAGAAAGACCTAACTTGGCTAAGCCACACTGGCATGCACCACACCCTACAATATGGCGAGAGAGTTCATTAATAAACACTGCCCTCTCAATGGATCACCCCAGACCTGAAACTAAGCCCTCCAGTCCAGCAAGGATGAGTTGTAAAGCAGGGCATATGGTTGTCTAGGAAGTCAATAGGGCAGTTCACACAGCCATGAACTGGGTAGGAGATGAGTCTTATCCAGTTTGGGGAGCTGGGTGTGCACCATTTTGTGATTGTGTGTGAGATAAAAACAAGGTAGGAGGCAGGGTGTAGGGGTGTGCATGGACCCCAAAGCAGTTTACAGGCGGCCTGTTTAAAGAGCGATATTGTGTGCAGGCGGCCTATTTAAAGAGCGATCCGGGGGCAATTGGACTGTACTGGGGGGACAGCAAGTGGCGCTGAGCTGGTAAGAACCTTACACAACCTTTCTTGCCGCTTCCTCATGGCCGGTCTGTGGCCACTTCAATGTTGAAAGGGTCTGCTCAAACTGGACCTGGTTCAGTTCAATCGCAGACTGAACCAGCCCCAGTTCAGTTCATGATCAAGCCACCGAATCGGCCCAGTTCAATGTGAACGGATTTGACATCAAGTAGTTCGTGCATACCCCTAGCAGGGAGCTTGATCATCTGTCAAGCCCCTGTTAGGTAGGGCAAGTATACCCTACTTAGATTCCATCCACAACTTCAGAAGGAGGTAGGAGGAAGAACCCTCCTACTTAGCTGGAGATTGACAGACTGACCTTGGAGCTGACCTTGCTTTTATCTAACACATGATCAAATATCAGCTCCTAATAAAGATTATGAGTGTGCCCAGCTCCTGAACTAGAGTAGGAGGCAACTCCTATCTAATAGTAATAGTGAGAACAGCCCTAGTGTGTGTGTCTTGGGGGTGGGTGACAGTACCTTTTGAATTCTTGCACTGTTAGTGGTTGCTTTTGTTGTGGATACTGAGGTCGTCCACACAACCAAAAATATCAGGGCTGGGGAGAAGGTAGGATTATACCTACCTCCCCTCCTGTGAGCATGGCTCTGACTCTGCTTTGCTATGCCACTCGCCCACATGATCGCTGCTGAGGTGATCGGTGCAGTGATCTGGAGCTGGTCAGAATGAGAATCCCACAATGCACCACACTGCTCGCACAGTGCATTGTGGGGATGCCGGATGCCAGGATGTTCCTTTGTCCTGGATTCATGGTTTTGCTGGCTACTGGCTAGGTGGTGGGATAGGAGGCAAGCACATGCCTTCCTACTTCACTTTTAGCCCAGGTTAAGAAACCAGGTTCCCTAGCAGGGCAGCACTGGGATTGGGACCCATCCTGATGCTCCATACGGCCCGCCCAACTCATATAGGGCTGTCCGAGCCCTATATGGGTAGGGCTGGTTTTATGAATGGCCCCACTGTCTTAGAAACAGCTAGCCAAACAAGATGGGCCTTTGGTCTCATTCAGAAGGCTGGTTCTTTTGTTCCTAGTAACCATTGACCATGATACGTGATCACAAGAAGAGCCAGTGTATTCGGCTGGCCGATTACGGCTATTTTGCCTTTCAGATATATTGACATTTAAACAAGAAAAGGAAATTCTCGGCAGAACCTAAACTATCTGCAATCACAATAGATTGCACAAATACAAAACATTTCTGCCAACAATAGAAAGATTGGAGAGTATTTGCTGCTGGAAGAGAATTTAAATAATCAGAGCCTATCTCTGGGGGAAACATGTCTTTCTCGTGTGTTATCTATTGGGTTTCCCCCCCTTTTGCCATCCCAGCTGTACAACTCTTAACAACAACAACAACAACCAACAAAAGAGACACGTGGCAGGGTGCAAGCTCTACAGCCACACACTCGCACCAGTGGCTGAACCTTTCAGGGTCCCATCTTACCTGCAAGGGAAACTCGCAGTGCTGGTTACCCCAGCCCAAATGTCATGAAAAATCACCCCTGCTCTGTCTAGGTGCCTCCTGCTAGCATTATTATGTGAGCATGAAAGTTGCCTAGAGGCCTGGGAGGCACAAGAGAGGGGTGTGTGCAACAGAGAAAAAGGAGGAACCTGGGAGCAAGAAAGGATGGGGCTACTAAAGATCCAAGGAACCCACTTTCCTATCACAGGGCAGGAAAAGGACATGGCAGGTGTCAGCAGGAAGGACCTTCCAAACCTGAGAAGCACCGTGGATCCCCAGCATGCTGGGGGAAGGATTCAGATGGGAACTTCAATGTGAAGTTGTCATGGAGAAGCAAACCAGCATTATCTAGGAACATTGGATGCTGCCTTATACCGAGTCAGACTCTTGGTCCATCTAGCTTTGTCGTGTCTACACTGACTGGCAGCAGCTTCTTCACGGCTGCAGGCAAGAATCTCTCTCAGCCCTATCTGGAGATGCCAGGGAGGGAAGATGGAACCGTCTGCATGCAAGCAGGCAGGTGTTCTTCCCGAAGGGGAAATCTTACAACGCTCACACATTTAGTGTCCCATTCAGATTCAAACCAGGGTGGACCCTACTTAGCAAAGGGGACAAGTCATGCTTGCTGCCACAAGACCAGCTCTCCTTTTGGATCACATACCTGCTTTTGATCTTGGTCTAAGTAACAGCCAGTTTCTCATGGGCCCAACTGCCTAGAGCCCGACTCTGCACCAGGTCTGACAGAGCACAGGAAAAATCGGTGGGGATACAAGAGGAGGTCATCCATTGGCTCCTACACCAACATATCCTGGAAGCTCAGGCCTCCGGACTAGGACCGGGGAGACCCGAGTTCAAATCCCGATTCAGCCATGATAGTAGCTGGGTGACTCTGGGCCAATCACTTCTCTCCCAGCCTAGCCTACTTCACAGGCTTGTTGTGAAAGAGAAACTGAAGAATGTAGTACACTGCTCTGGGCTCCTTGGAGGAAGAGTGGAATACAAATGAAGTTGTTGTTGTTGTTGTTGTTGTTGTTATACAAGCTACCTGTAGCCAAAAATTGGTGGGTCCATAAAATGGAAAAGGTTGTAGAAAATGAAGATGCAAAAATATTATGGGGCTTCTTCTGACTACAAACAGACAAACATCTGCCACATGATACACCAGATATAACTGTAGTTGAGAAGAAAGACAAACAAGTCAAAATAATCGACATAGCAATACCAAGGGATAGCAGAATAGAAGAAAAAGAAATAGAAAAAAATAACAAAATACAAAGATCTACAAAAAGAAATTGAAAGGCGGTGGCAGAAGAAGACCAAAATAATCCCAGTAGTAATTGGCACCCTAGGTGCAATTCCAAAAGACCTTGAAGAGCACCTCAACACCATAGGGGCCACAGAAATCACTATCAGCCAATTACAAAAAGCAACTTTATTGGGAACAGCCTATATTCTGTGATGATATCTATAATAATAACAGCAACAACATTGATAATAAAATTCAGCCAACCCAGGTCCTTGGGCAGGATTCGATGTCTGGATAAAACAAACCAGTCAATAGCACCTGTCTGACTGTGTAAATAATAATAATAATTATTATTATTATTGTTGTTGTTGTTGTTATTATTATTATTGGAAGTCAACGTGAAGTTGAAACCAACAATTTTCCAACGTGAAATCGGCATGAAAATTTCAGAGCTCCTCTGAAGGAGAAACATAAGATAGTTTCTCCACAAACCAATGGCTTACCATTGGCTGGAAGACTGACATTTGCTAGGAGCTTGGACTCCTTGCCACCGCCACCCCCGGCAGTACTCCATCTCTGGAGCAGAACTTTGGAACAAGATAATGAACAATGCATATGCCAGCCTGGCTGTACCCATGATGAGCCAGTGGACTATATATTGGAAAGAGCCTGATTTTCAGACACAAGTCAGCAAAAACCTAGGTAGGAGGAGGAAGGAGTGGCCATCTGTGAGAAGGGAGCTAGATAGGATGATTTTTCCTCCTACCTGATTAACGTGCTGGGCACAAGTGTTGGGTAGGATGGCGCCATCCTCCCTAGCTCCTGTCTCACTGACAATCACCTCCCGCTTTTCCTAGCTGGGTTACACAACTGAAAATCAGGAGTGTGCACACACAGCTCCCAAAGCTGGTAGAATGCTTGTGCTGTCCAGTTTACGATCCTGTGAACTGGCCATGTTTTTTTCCACCCAAGCAAGAAAGGCAACAGCAGTGTGGTTTCATTCACTGTATGGACGGATGGAGGAAGAAAATATTATTTCAAGATATACATCTTTCCACTGCAAGATCTTGCAGGGGGCATAATACAACAGAAATGTAGTGTTAAATATAAAGCACATAAATTAAAGCAACCCATCTACACACACGGCACTAACTGAGACTCCAGCAGCATAACAACGTCATTTCCCAAGGGCTGTTTCATAACATAGTGGGAATCAAACCAGTTATTTTTTTAAAAACTGGGCCAACCTATTGAAGCCTGTGCAGGTTTTCAAGATGGTTAGAGCCAATTCCTGATTTTGGAGCATCAACAAGTTTTGGAGCATCAACTTGGCAGCTTCAAGAAGTTCCATGCTGCCTAAATTCCATACTGAGGGCTGCATGATAAATGCTGGAGGCAAACCAACTGAAAGGAATTCATTACTGATGGTCAGATGGGACAGTAATGGAAAGCAGATATGAACCCCAAACAGCCATGCAAATCAAAACTTCCATGAGTCTTCCCTTCACATCCTCCCAAGTAAATGAATGATTGCCATTCGCCATTCTGGGAAGAGGAATTGTGAGCACAATGAATTATGGTGATACAAACAAGAGTTGTGAGAAATGTTTACCACACTGCAAAAGTTGTATCTAGCTTTAAATCAAGAGCATTTTCTCGGGGATGGAGGGTGAGCAATATATTGGCCATAACAAGTAAAAATTGGTGAGTCACGACCCATGATGTATGCATGGCTTAAGTCAGACTGGGTCAGAAATAAACTGAGCCATTTCCCAAAATATCAAGAAATGGCGTGGGTCATTTCTGAGCCAATCCAAATCTGGACACGCACACCCCTCATATGACAATCAGGGATCAATTGCAAGTCATGACAGCTTCATGGGGCTAGAATACATCTCATGGGAACATAGGACACTGCTAGGCAACAGCTTCTCAAGCAAAGGACTTATCTGGGTGTGGTCAGGGGAAAATGTGGTTGGGATGGATTGGAAAAGGGTTTGTTCTGTATACAAGGGCAGCTACATATGAAAGAAGGGAAAAGAGAGACGGCAACTGAAAGAAAAAAAAGCTCAGATAGGGGAAAGGAAGGAGGGAGGGAGGGAGGGAGGGGGCGGGGCCAGGGAGTCAGGGTGTTGTATATAAGGACAGCAGAGTCAATGATGAGGCTGTTGTAGCCAGACTCTGGAGAATGCCTGAGAGGTTGACAGAGGCTGAAAGAAGGCAAGCAGCTTTAGGAGCTGAAGGTTGATTGTGATGGAACCCCTTCACTCCTATTCTGAAGCTCGGCTACGCCTGAAACCAAAATAGTAAAGGTTTATAGAGAGGCATTACATTACACCTTATACCAAGTCAGACCTTTGGCCCATCTGACTCAGCACTGCCTACACAGATTGGTAGTGGCTCTCCAAGGATACAGGAAGGAGTCTCTCCCAGCCTTAACTAGAGAAGCCAAGGCATGAGCATGGGGCCTTCTGCATGCAAGGATGCAGGTGCTCTTCCACTGAGCTATGGCCCCATCTTCTAAGGGGAATATCTTACAGCAGGATTTCTTAACCTTGGGCCCCCAGAAGTTATTGGACTACAACTCCCAGAATCCCCAGACAAGGCCTTTGTGGCTGGGGATTCTGGGAGTTGTAGTCCAACAACATCTGGGGACCCAAGGTTAAGAAACCCTATTTTACGGTGTTCACATGAAATCATCTGGGGGCCAAAGGTTAAGAAACTCTGTTTTATGGTGTTCACATGACATCACCCATTTCCTGGCAATGGAAAGCACAGGACGCCGAGACAAAAATGTAGTGGCAGTAAAAGGGACCAAGGTGGGAAGCATGGTCCAAATCAAGCAAGAGGTCAAATCCAGAGGGCAGGAGCCTGACTGGTGCAGTGTAGCAGTGGGGAGACTGAGAATGAGGACTTCTGTAGTTCAAACCCCACCTCTGCAATGAAATTATCAGGTTGCCCTTAGATAAATCACTCCTTCTCTGACTCAGCTACAAACTGTAGAACCTATGTGCATTTCAGGTTGCTGTATGGATTACATTGAGAGTGTACACGTGAAGTATTTTACAGAAAAAGAAAGTGCTATGCAAATTATTAGTATTATTGGAAATCTGCTGCAGGAGAGCTCGTCTTGTGGTAGCAAGCATGACTTGTCCCCTTGGCTAAGCAGGGTCCACCCTGGTTGCATATGAAAGGGAGACTAGAAGTATGAGCACTGTAAGATGTTCCCCTCAGATTATGGAGCCGCTCTGGGAAGAGCGTCTAAGTTCCAAGTTCCCTCCCTGGCAGCATTCCCAAGATCGGGCTGAGAGAGATTCCTGCCTGCAACCTTAGAGAAGCTGCTGCCAGTCAGTGTAGACAATACTGAGCTAGGTAGACCAATGGTCTGACTCAGCATATGGCAGCTTCCTATGTCCTTATGTTCCTAGAATTGCAAAAGGAATGGAGACAAGGCACAACAGCATTTAGAGCAGCCACCCTGTCTGACTCGGAAAGCAAGCCTCAGGCAGCATTTAAGGAAAGCAGCTGTGCCAATCATTTGACCGAGCATGATGGGCTGCAGAGTACACCTTTGTGGTCATTATGTGGGTGGTTCTGCAGATCAGCAAGCAGCAGGATGCATCATCCTCCGCTTGAGAGATGTCCTGGTGGTGAAAGAGTGAAATACCACAGCCTTGGTTCCAGAACCCCCAGTTCAAGCCCCCTGACTTCTGCCATCCTTCTCCCAGAAGTAGACAAGAGTCCCTTCACATTATTTCATGCACATGAACGGCTGCCATTAGCTGCTATAGGAAGAGGTACTGGGGTCCAGATTTTCTCCCTAGTCCTGGCATTGGGTGGTTCAGCCCCTGTTGGGAGATCTTCCATAGCAACTCACAAGAGATGTGCTGGACCCTCCTCTGGGTACCTACAACTTGGAGAGCTTTTCACATCTCCCCTTAGCGTGATGTTTTCCCTAGTCATGGTCTAGCTGTTCAGGTGAAAAAGTAAATAAGCTTTCTATAGGGGAGAGTTTGTTTCTATTATTAGCCCATCCATTGGTGAGAAGTAACTTGTATGGATGATCGAATAGTATAAGAAGGTTCTGACTGGCCCAGACCAAAGATTCATTTGCAGGAATAGCTAATCAGATGACACCAGGGAGTCCCCAAGCAGGACATGAAGGAAATAGTTACTGTTACTTCTTGCTAGTCTTGCACTCAGCTATTCCTCATCTGTAGCATTAGACAGGCATGGGTTATGCAAATTCAAGAATCCCAGTTCAAGTGTTGCTGGCAGCTTAGCCAGCTCAGCAAATGGTGTGTGGGAGTCTATCATCGGCTACGAGTTGGAGGGCTAAAGGCCACCTCCTGCCTCAAAGGCAAGGTGCCTGAGTACCAGTTGCAGGGGAGTAACAGCAGGAGAGACGGCATGCCCTCAACTCCTGCCTGTGGGCTTCCAGTGGCATCTGATGGGCCACTGTGTGAAACAGGATGCTGGACTAGATGGGCCTTGGGCCTGATCCAGCAGGGCTGTTCTTATGTTCTTATGAGTACAGCAGTACTCCCACACACCCGTACAGCACAGAAAACAGAACAGCAGTTTTCTTGAAGTTAAGTTGGCATGAAGTCAGTCAAGATCGGAACAGTGAGTGGATGGGAAACTTTCCCGAGAGCCCCATTTTCAACCACTCTGAGCTTTCAACAGAACAATGGGGTATAACAAATACATCGATATAATAAACAATATAGTAGAATACTTAGGATATCAGAATTGTGCCCCTGTATCAGAACAATAAAAATCTGCACCTCCTGGGCTTCCCTTTGGTTTTAGCACTTATCAGAACTAGACAACCTTTGGATCCCTATAATTTTACAATTCTGGGAGCATGCTAGGAGTAGGACAGCAGAAATCCTGCAAATGTCTTACAGTGCTACAAAGCAAGCAAGTACTTACTTTTACTGTTTTTTAAAAAAATAAATAAATCTTAAAAGCCATTTAAAGTGCACAGCAGGGGTTCATGAGAGAAGCATTTTAAGGGCTCTGCTAACTCTGCATGAGCACCTGTACAGCTTTTAAATGGGTACCCTTAGGTGGATGGAACTTCCCAGAGTGCTTTGGGGCCAGGCCTAATGTCCTTAGAGTTCCCATTTCAGCCATTTTTGCAAGAGCTTCTTGAGTGTCATGAATGCAAATGAGCTCTTAGAAACAAAATGAAAGGTGTTGAGGCGAGTCTCATGATCAGTGAGACCCGCCTTCAGAGGGTTTGCAGGGAGAGTGGGGCTTAGCCTTCAATCCCTGCAGACAATCCCTAGACAGCCCTGGGCAGCCGGATTGGCCACCAACATGACTGCCAGTTCCATCACAGAGCCGGCGAGGGCTGTGAGGATCGGGGGCCGTGCGGCCCCCAGAAGTTCCAGGAGGCCCCACGCGAGCCGGGAGGCTTGTTTCAGCCTCCCGGTGGGGGTCTCCTTGTGTGTTGCCATGGCATGAAGCCGCGGCGCAGCATCTCTCGACCTGCAAAAACACAGCTAACAGAGTGAGCGCCCCGTTAACCTCATTTAAGGGGAGGGATTCCTAGGCGGGCTAGCTGCCATGGAACCACCGGGCTCATGGGCAAGCATGGTCATTCTAACTATCACTACAAACCGGGCTGGGCTCCCTTAGTCCGTGATCATCAGAATAGTGATCGTCAGTTTCTAGTGATCGATCGTTTCTAGTGATCGTCAGAATAGCATCCTTGTGTGGAAGCAAGGTAGGAGGAAAACCTGTGTAGCTTTTCCTCCTGTGTGGAAGATTTGTGTGTGTGCACACAATCATTTCTATCCAGGTTTTCATCCTACCTGGATTCCACACAATCACTTCTACCCAGGTTTGCCTCTGACCTTGCTTCCACACAACCGAATACTGGGAGCACACACAGGACCCAAACCCAGGTAGAATACAGTTTTCGATTGCGTGAATGACCTCAATATGTGAAGCTGCCCTTAATACTAATAATTTGTCCGCTCATCCTTTCCACATTAGAAATTTGCAAGGTGTGAAGGAAGACTGGATAGGGATAAAAGAGCGCGCGCACATGCGCACACCCCCCCCCCTCTATTTCCCTTAGTGGTACATTGCACTGCCTATACATGTGCCAAAGCAGAAAGCAGGAATCCACTGAACCCTAGGGCAGTGGTTCTCAACTTTTGGCCCCTAGATTTATTGAACTACAACTCCCATCATCCCCAGCCTCAATGGCCTTTGACCATTGTGGCTAGAGATGATGGGAGTTGTGTTCCCACAACATCTGGGTACCCAGGTGTTGAGAATCCCTGCCTTTAGGGCATCCTCTGTCCATGGGTGCTGTGCCTGCAGAAGGTTTTGGATCTTCTCCACACTTGAAGCGTATGGAGAAACTCTCCAGACTCTGCACCTACCCATTCTGAAGAGGACTAGCAAAGGCCTAGGGAGGAGGCATCTTTTTATTTGAGCAAGAGTGTCAGCTCATGTTTTAAAGTTCTGAAACTTAAAAAAAAAAAAATCACTTCATTTCTAATGTAGCTGGCTTTCACATTTTTGGACCAAGAAGAGCATAAGTCAATCCTCTCCCTGCTTATGTTGACTGAATTGTTGTGTTACACTGTGAGATTATCCCTGCCTGGCTTCCCCAGTATAGTTTCCCCAAAACTCATAGTAGGATAGGTCAGCTAACAGGAGATATCTGGTTGTTAGTGTAATTTAGCCATTTTAAAAACAAACAACAAACTTTTTTTCCTTGAAAAAGCTGCTTATGTATTTTGTTGGCTGTCAGAATGAAGCACATGAATGCATCACAGAACTGTTAGCACTTTCTGGTGCCAGAATTTAGCGAGTGGCAATTTGAGAGAGGAGGAGATCAGAGATCACTGAAACTTGGCAAGAATGTGATAAAACTGCCCAAGAAAATAGAACTTTGTTTGTAAATCTCTGGAGCTTGCATAATAGTCTGTGATCCTAGAGCGGTTGTTTTCTAAACCTTTATATAAGGGCACAGGAAGAGTTGGGGTTTTTTGGATGAAAACTAGAGCCAAGATTGTTTCTGGGTTATTCTAAATGTATACTTATCAGTAAATATTATTAGGTTGGGCGAGGGACAACAATGCCCTTTCTTTAGGAAAGGCTTTCATTCTTGTCCTAAACTAGTTATGCCATCAAAGCTGCGGTGTAGCTATAATTGAACAAGAGAGGGGAGAATGTTCCTGGGCCCGTGAGGGACAGATCTCGTTCCCCCTCCCTGGCTCCCTGGCACACTGCTGGCTCCTGATTGGAGGACACATCTCAACTTCAAGATGAGGCCTGTATGTTAAACAATGCTACTAATCCAGGGAAATGCAGGTGCAATTGTGTATATGTGGACATGTCCGTATGCATGGAGAGTGTGTGATTTTATTTATTTATTTATTCATTTTTTTATTTATTGTTCGGTTTTTATACCGCCTTTCATATGGCATCCCAAGGTGGTTTACAAAACTTAAAATATAATAAAGCTTCATAAAAATCACATTTAATAACCTTAAAATCAGTTCAACAGACAATTTCAAAAAGCTGAGAAAGCTTGGGCGAAAAGATGGGTTTTCAGGTGTTTTTTTAAAAAATTGCTCTCTCAGCAGGAAGCACATTCCACAAGAGGAGAGCTGGTCTTGTGGTAGCAAACATGACTTGTCCCCATAGATAAGCAGGGTCTGCCCTGGTTGCATGTGAATGGGAGACTTGATGTGTGAGCACTGCAAGATATTCCCCTCAGGGGATGGAGCCACTCTGGGAAGAGCAGAAGGTTTCAGGTTCCCTCCCTGGCTTCTCCAAGATAGGGCTGAGAGAGATTCCTGCCTGCAACCTTGGAGAAGTCGCTGCCAGTCTGTGAAGACAATACTGAGCTAGATAGACCAATGGTCTGACTCAGTATATGGCAGTTTCCTATGTTCCTATGTTCCTAATCTCAAGGCAGCAACCGAGAAGGCCCGTCTCTGTGTAGCCACCAAACTAGTTGGAGGTAATTAGAGACGGACCTCCTCAGATGACCTCAATGGGCAGTGTGGCTCATAGTGAAGAAGACGCTCTCTTAAATACCCAGGGTCTAAGCCATTTAGGGCTTTATAAGTTATAACTAGCACTTTGTATTTTGTCTGGAAACCTACTGGCAGCCAGTGTAGCTCCATCAGTAAAAGAGTAATATGGTCTCTCAAAGATGACCCAGAGACCAACCTGGCTGCCACATTCTGAACCAACTGAAGTTTCTGGACTGCATACAAAGGCAGTCCCACGTAGAGCGCATTACAGAAGTCAAGTCTGGAGGTTACCAACAAACGTACCACTGTTTTGAGGTCATTGATCTCAAGAAACGGGCACAGCTGGCGTATCAGCTGGAGCTGATAGAAAGCACCCCTGGCCACCGCCTCAACCTGAGAAACCAGGGAGAAGTGTGAATCCAGAAGTCCTCCCAGACTGCGAACCTGTTCCTTTTAGGGAAGTGTGACCCCATCTAGAACAGGTAGATCAAAATCGTCTCTAGAGTTCTGACCCTGCACAGTAAGTACCTCCATCTTATCTGGATTCAGCTTCAGTTTATTCTCCCTCATCCAGGCCATTACTGCTTCCAAGCAGGCATTTAGGGAGGATATGCCAGCTCCTGAAGAAGTTGGCATGGAGACGTAGATCTGATTTGCAGAGAAAAGGCATGTCAATGATGTTGCTTTTTACTTTGTCCTTACAATTCTTCGGCAGCAAAGTTATCAGGGGCAGGTATATCTTTGGCAACAGCAACAACAAATATTTATATACTGTTTTTCAACAAAAGCTTCCGAAGTGGTTTACACAGAGAAATAATACATAAATAAGATGGATCCCTGTCACCAAAGGGCTCACAATCTTAAAAGAACCATAAGGTAGACAGCAGCAACAGTCACTGGAGGTACTGTGCTGGGGGTGGCTAGGGCCAGTTACTCTCCCCCTGCTAAATAAAGAGAATCACCACAGTAAAAGGTGCCTCTTTGTCAAGTTAGCAGGGGCTAGTTAACAGAAGATGGGCAAGGGGCCCATCTTCAATTTTTGTCCCAGGGCCCACTTCAGTCTTCCTATGCCCCTGCATTAAAATTCATATTCACCCAACTCAGAATAAAAAAATCGTCCAGCTCATAATCCTTGCCTGCATTATGAGGTGAGAGCCATTCTTCCCCAAAGTTCTTCTTCAGCTCAGTGGTGTCCGGTGAGGCCAATGCAGGGTGGGTGACAAGAGATACCTTAAAAGTCCTTACCCACGATAGCACCTACAAGCCGCAGGGAGCAGCAGCATGCCATCTGGCATTCCAAGCAGGGCCTGCCCCACCTACACCACTCACCTGGCCTCTGTGCATGTGTGATGGTCATTTCCGTCATGTATCAAAGGTGCCATAGAACATGGGAAAGTTACATTTCCCAGGGCATCCAATTCCTTTTTATGGACGATGTCAGGTACCCGGGAAATTGTTGCAAGGCTCCTTGCACCTCAACTATGACTGAACATGTTCTACAGCATCCAAGCTGAAACGAGCCCTGGGTCATGAAGTTTCCATGGTGCCTTACATGCATACTAAGGATAGTTGCCTTTGGAAAATTTTGTTTCCCATGACCTCTGGGATTTGGGCTGCTGCTGCTGAAGAATTCCAGACACCAGGGAAGAAGGGAGGAAGAGAATAAGAAATAGTAGATTTTCAGAGATATCTCCAGGAATACGTTTATGTGGTTGGTGATGAGTGCTGTCAGGCCAGGGAACTGGAAAGAGATAGAAACAGTCAGACAGGCTATTGCAGCTCACTGGGGGCAGGAGAAATCGTGGAAGATATACAAAGTGTTGGTTATCACCTATAAAGCCCTTAATGGCTTGGATCTAGTGTATTTAAGAGAGCATCTCCTTTGTCACGAACACTGCCGCCTGTTACGATCTTCTGGAGAGGTCTGGTTACAGTTGCCACCGGCTTGTTTGGTGGCGACCCAGGACCGGGCTTTCTCTGTGGCTGCCCCAGGGCTTTGGAATATGCTCCCTACTGAAATAAGAGCATCTCCTTCTCTGTTTGTTTTCAGGAAGACCCTCAAAACTCACCTGTTCTCGCAAGCTTTTAATAAGAACGAATTTTAATAATTTGTTTTAATAACTGTTTTATGCTATTGTTTTATTGTGTTTTGTGGATTTTAATCTGCGACTTCCATATTGTTTTAAATTTTGTACACCGCCTAAAGATGGATATATCAGGCGGTATAAAAATATTAGGGAAGATAACTGGTCTTGTGGTAAGAAGCATGACTCATCCCCTTATCTAAGCAGGGTCCTCCCTGGTTGCATATGAATGGGAAACTAGAAGTGTGAGCACAGTAAGATATTCCCCTCAGTGGATGGAGCTGCTCTTGGAAGAGAATCTAGGTTCCAAGTTCCTTCCTTGGCATCTCAAAATAGGACTGAGAGAGATTCCTGCCCGCAACCTTGGAGAAGCCATTGCCAATCTGTGTAGACAATACTGAGTGAGATGAACCTATGGTCTGACTTAGTATAGGGCAGCTTCCTATGTTCCTATGATAGATAGATAGATAGATAGATAGATAGATAGATAGATAGATAGATAGATAGATAGATAGATAGATAGATAGATATGCTGCTGGCTGTGTGTAAGCTCCGCCCAGAGGCGTATTAAGTTTGGAGTGGGCCCAGGGACGAGATTTTAAAATGGGCCCCTCACTGCTTTCCTCTCCTTCTCCTGGCCTCATGTCTCTGCTAACTATCCCAACTAGTTACAAGGTGTAAATAACTGCAGAACCAACTAATCTAAAGAGATAGTATTAGGATCGGTTAAAGGAAATTTATAAGAGATAGTAAAGGCAATTGAAAGAATTTAACTTCCTGTGCACCTCCGTACTGCTCAGTCTTCTATATTATTTCTAAAAATAAAATGTGTAGCTCTTGCTTCAATAAACAAGCAATAAATATACACTTGATTTAATAAAGGACTCTAGTCTTCATAATCTTAGTTTATGTCTCTTATTCCACTGTACAATGTTTGTATGTGTATGCTCTTGTTACAAGTCACTTATGGAAGGACAATCATAAGCTTATTATGGAAGCACAATCATTTTACAAAGCTTATGAACTGAATTTCTAATTACTTCAATAAGTGCTCTAAGCTCACAAGGACCTTCAAGACTGCAGCTTCTGTGCATCCTCATGTATACATTAGGTCCCAGATATACCCAGAAGGTTATTTGTTGTTAAGGGATGTCTTTTAACTCTAAATTTTACTAAGAAATACAGTCTATTTGTAATGCCACAGTCTATTTTAAACTACCCCACTACGCATTCTAGCAACATTAGCCTGGTTCAATACTTTGTACAGCTTATGAATTTTAATTGCAATGTGTGGATATAGATACTTGGTCTAAAATTCAAGATAAATATAAACAGGCACTGGGTCCAATAATAAGAACCTCAAAAGTGGGACCCTAAATTTGGGTGGAAAAATAGGACGGAAAAAATAGGACAAGCTGATATAGTGCTCACATATCAACATTATTCAATTAGTCCAATTATGATTATTTTTAAAAATCCTACTGAATGAAGCACCTACTACCTACACATTTATTCCATGGTTTTCTAGTCAGTATCAGGGTATGCTCCTTACCTCCACTAATTCGAACTGCATAACATACTAATCAACCATTATTTTCAGTACCAACCACTCATAATTTAGGATTTGACTTGTATTTATTGAGGATATCATACAGCAGCAGTGGCCAAAGCCCCCAAACACAATTGCAGCGTGTCCTCTTCCCTGCACCACCCCTAAATAGAAGAAGCAGTGGCAGCAGCAACCCTCAATGGAGATTTATGGCTGAATGGAGATACTGCCCAGGCAGGGTTATGGACACATACAGTAAATGCAGCAGCAAAGTCATTGATTGCCTATGCACTTCACAGCCACTGGGGAAACACAGTGATTACCAAACCCCCTTGCACTGTCACCAATTGCTTCCTAAATCTCCTCCTCAACACCTTCTTTCTTTCCCTTCCTCCTTCCCTGCCCCACCTCCAACTCGGGGCTTTATGTTTGGCTCCATTGACCCTGACGTTAGGGATGCGCACAAAACTGGTTTGCTTAGTTCAGTTCAAATTCGAACTGGGAGGGGGAGGTTCGGTTTTGGTTTTGCTTGAACGCCCCCCCTGGATCAATTCGAATTTGAACCAGCAGCTCGAACCTAATGGCTGGTTTGGTTCCAAATTCGAACCATCGAACCAAACCGGTTCGAATTAGAACCGGTTTGCACATCCCTACTTGACGTCTCATTTACTTCCAGTTCCTGGATGAAAGGGGCTGGTTTTAATTTAAAAACAAACAAACCCCTATGCACATCCCTACCTGATGTCTCATTTACTTCCAGTTCCTGGATGAAAGGGGCTGGCTTTAATCTAAAAACAAACAAACCCTTATGCATCCACACACCGATTGCATGCCTGCATCCATTCAAAAATTCAAGTGGAAATTACAGATGTCTGCACACACAGGACTTGTTTAAATGAACAAATCAAAATTGTTTGCCTGTTAATGCAGTTCCACAATCTGTATATGCAGAGGGCACCGTCTTCCATGAGCTACATGCCCAGTTTCCTTTCTATGCTGCCTCAAGTAGCACAGGAACTGCACAGCTACGTTAGTAAACCCCTATGAATCATTGAATCCCAAATAAAGAAGCATGGGATCGATGCATCGTTTTAAAAGCCTTATGCATTTCTACTGCCCCAAAAGCCTTATGCACACAATAAAGCCTTATGGACTCCCAATAAAGCAGTATGCAATATTTACCCCCAAATAAGCACGGGATTGGGCTGCACGAGACATGGTTCTTAAAGCCTTAAAGGAAGGTGCTGGGGGGGGGGAGGAGAGAAAAAATTAGGGGGTGCACATTAAAAAAAATGTACCATTACCTTAGCTCGAGGGAATAGCCTCCTCCCTTCTGTTTGCAGGACAGGCAATAAGGGAGGGGGAATTAAGAAAGGGGAGTTGCGGTGTGGGGGTGTACAGAAAGCGAAGCGGCTCACACTACTGAGAAGGCAGAGCCCAGGCCTTGCTCTTGATACGAAGCCGCTTACTGATCATCGACTGAGTGGTGTCCTGCCCACTGGAGGCGAGGCACCCCCAGCTGCCCCACGTGAGAACATGGTCACCCTGCCCACGGCAGCCACAGAGGGAGGGGCAGACGAAAAGAGGCCAGCGGCTGGATCATCCTTGCCTTGTCGCGGGCGGTGGGAGGGCGCAGGAGGCCACCTAAGCACAAAATGCATGCGGGGAAGGGCATTACTTGCCTTTCACCAGTTTGGGTGGGAAAGGCTCCTCGATGATGCATCGGAGGATGTGTCCACCCACCAGTCATTGAGAGCCTCTGTGAGGTATGAGCCCTGATGCCAGAGAAGGCTGGCTGGATGGGGCCAGGATGGGGAAGAGCCTAGACCAGGAGAGAGAGGGTGCGCAGGCACAGCTCCTCAGGTCTTGCAGTGCTGCAGGCAAGTCACATGACTCCCCAGGCTGGGCGGGTGCTCAAGGCAGCAGGCTAGGAGACAACTGTCTCCCCTTGCCCAATGGATAGTACGGCCATGGCCCCGCCTCTACTCCAGGACTAGAATACAAATAACTAAAGCCCCATTCAAAAGCTGGCCTGAATCAAGGAATGGATTAATTAAAAAAAACACCACAGTACCCTATCCCTTTAGAAATAAATAAATGGCTGCCAGTTCTTAGTTCTTGGGTACTGTGGAGCAGTGAATCTTTGCCAGGGTGCAGCAGCTGTCTGCCAAGTCATGAAGTTTTCCACACAGCTGCATATTAAAATGGCCCCTCAGACCTCTCTGCATGGAGAAAATTTCAGTGGACGAAACATCCCTCATAAGGGGTTAAATCCTAGAAACTCTAGCACTTTGCCCAATTTCCTGGAGAGATCTATGCTAAGAATTACAGCAAGTCTGTTCTGCAATGTTTTGTCTGAGATCATGACTAAAAGACCACTTTCTGTTTGCTTAAGGGCTGAAGCATCTTAAATTACTGTGAGAAAGGCAAGATGGCATTTCTTCCTGAGATGAATCCAATAAGTAATAGGAATTCAGCAGGGAAGCTGTACTTTTGAGAGCACAACCTCCAGTATACAAAGAAGAAAGCTAGACGGGATCAGAGAACTGCAAGGTTAGAATGACACTAGCCTTAAATATGGATTCCATGAAGATTGTTGGCGTGATGGCAATATCAGTTGACTTAATTTGGTGCATTGGAGTGGTTTTGAGGATGGTCCAGCAGATATTCAGGTTGCAATGCATCACATAGGCTACCTCCCAAGTTCAGAGGCAGGATGCTTCTGAATGCCAGGTGCAGAGGAGGAGCAACAGCAGGAGAGGGGGCATGTCATCATCTCCTGGTTGTATGGCTTCCCAAGGCATTTGGTGGACCACTATTCTTATACATCCTGGTTCAATTCAGTTTTGAATCTTGAAATGCAACACATCTACTTTTCAGATTTTGGAAATCTGAATCAGACTAGATGGTATTTTAAGTTTTTGCACTGTAGCAATGTGACTGTTTAAAACAACAACAACGACAGCACACATATGGATCCCCATTCTAGGATAGGACTACAGCAGGAGGCTTTAACTCTTTGCCTCCACTGTGGTCCCAATCAGGATCTGCCATCCCCAAGTTTTTCTCTCCAGAGGGAGAGGGAAGAAGGAGCTGCAGATGGACTCACGGTAATGTTGTGCTTCTACGCCAGTGGTATTCAGGCTATTTCCTGGAGTTCCTTCAAAACAAAATGAGGTAGACAGCAATCGCAGATAAACTTTCCTAAAGATAGCTTGCTGGTCAAGGTGGAACCTGGTGGAATTCCATAGCCCAAATGGCACATTGTGCAACAAAGGTCACTCAGCTATATGCTCTGGAATTGACCTGCCATGTAGAGATGGAACCGCAGGATTCAGTGCCTCCACTTTCTAATCCAGATAAATAATACAGAAGAATGCCACGGCCAATGGGATCAAATACTACCTAGAGATTCAGGAGAACCAACAGGGTCACGCTTCCCATCTCGTTCCTGGTGAAGATAATCCACTAGGAAGACCAAAGCAATTTCCACCCCCAAACCCGGTCAAAACCCCAGTACTTCTAGTGGAGGCAAAAGCCAACGGGAACAAGTCTAGATAATCCATGTCATGCCAGAAAGTCCGGAGTTGAGTAGCCTGCATCTGCTCAAGCACTTTGCCCAGGAAAGTGAGAGGTGCCACTGCACCAGCCCCCGCAAACTGTTTGCAATGTCTAGAGGACCAAGGGCCAATTCACTGCAGTCTTTTGCAAACAAGCCAACATGGAAATGGCTCCTGGGGTAAGAAAGTGTGAAAGCCCCTGTTCTCTAGCATGGGGTTTACGCTGTTGCTCACCAGGCCTGCTTGCACAGATTACAGATAAATAAATCCATTTCGGGGGAACTCGGGGGCATCTAAGGTAACTGCCAACTTCACTGAATGCTCAGGAAGTTCTCTTCCCTTGTTTTGAAGCATATATATTTTTTTTCTTCAATGGCTCATTTGCTATTCCTTTTTTTTAATGTTTCCTTTTGTACTGTTCAGCCAGAGCTTTCATATTGTGACAGATGACAGAACTTCTAGCATCTAAACCTATTTAAAAACTAAGATGCTAAGAACAGCTGCAGAAACAGCTTTGCACTCCTACCTACCATTTCCCCTGCTGCAGTTTTTTCGTGAATTCAGTGTTGCTCTTAGAAGATGTACAAGACTGCCACCCACTGTTGCCTGAAGACTATTACTCTCCTTTGAAAGTAAGATATTCCCCTTAGGGGATGACCACTTGGGGGAAGAGCATCTGCATGCTAGCATGACAAAGGTTCCAAGTTCCTTGCCTGGCAGCATCTCCAGATTGGGCCGAGAGAGACTCCTGCCCGCAACCTTGGAGAAGCCGCTACCAGTCTGTGTAGAGAATACTGAGAGAGATAGACCCATGGTCTGACTCAGTAGAAGGCAGTTTCCTTTGCCAGGGCTAAAGGTCCTGCAGTGCCCTCCCACTGCTTAGGTGAGAAGAAGCAGAGGCTATCAGAGTTCTCCCTTTTGACACCTGTTTAATAGCTGCTTCCCTCCCAAACACAAAGTGATCTTATGTAGATTTAACTAAGAGTTTATTCAGACACCACTCTTTTTTTTCTCCTTCCCCTCTCCCTTCCCCTCATTTTCCCTTTCTGTCTCAACCCCCATTCTCGCTACAGGATCCCCACGGGGACAAACGTCTCAACCACAAAACATAAAAGATTCCTTACAACACCTCAGCAGCTCATTCCACTGTACACACCTAGGCAGGTGAGAGTGATCAGCTGAGGTAGGTAAGAGAACTCTGCTAAAATGTCTGCTTCAGTTAACAGTGTGGAGAGAGGTTTGGTGGGATAGTGGGACAGAGGGATGAAGAACCTTACCTGTGTCTCAGATCTGATTTAAAAGTGAGGCCAAGTATATTTTCTTTAAAAATTCCTTAGCCTTGTTGGATTCCATTGGCTTACCACAGGGCCTTTTAAAGACTCTGAGAGACCTGAGGGCCGAATGTACATTTGAGCCCCACATATCTCCGCCCCCCACCGGCCTTCTTCTCCCCGGCTGACATACTGCACAACATTGCACACACAGTGGAATGTAACGTTGCACTGTTGCACAAGGGTAAACATTGCACAAATTGAGTTGTGCAAGAGTGCAGCCATGATATAGAATGGCTGCACTCTCATGCAACTCCATGTAGGGAGAACTACGTGAACCAGGAGATAAAGAAAGGAGTGAGGGGAAATCTTCCAATCCCTGTCCCATACAAGAACTAGCAATTTTCAATAAATTTAAAAAGCAAGCAGTGTTTGTTGGGCATAATGCAGAATACAATTAAGAAAAAAAGTTCTATCTTTGGAATGCTCTCCTAGTGGCCATTCGCTCCTCAGACTCCATCACAGTTTTTAGAAAGCTTGTTAAATCTTGGCTTTTTATCCAGGCTTTTACATGATTGTTTTTATTGCTGCTTTTATGTGTTTTTACCCGTGTAGAGTTTTTATGCTTGTATTTTATAGATTTTAAATTAGGCTTGGTTTTTTATATTTTTAGCTTAATATTTTAATTTTTATTTTATTCTATGTTTTTTAACTTTTGTAAACCGCCTTGAGACTGTTTTTTATGAAAGGTGGTATATAAATTCAAAAATTAATTAATTAATTAATTAATTAATTAATTAACTAATTAATTAAAAAAATCTCCTCAGCAGAAGGGGAGGTATTCTTGTCACAGAGGCATTTGCCTTATGTCCTTTGCCGGCTTGCACTTGTCGTCTGCATTTTTTCGAATCCCACGTTAGCGCTGGCAGTTCAACTGAAGCGACGTTCTTCTGGAACCCTGCCCAGACCCTCCCGTACGAAATTAAATAAAGCTGTACTATCAGCAAATTTTTGCTCCTGCCTTGCACAAGAAAAGAAATTAACTAATCGATACTGAACTACATCAGTAGTGGTGATACATTCCCTTAGGGATTCCCTTTGCTGAGCTAAACTTAGCCATTAATTGTCTATTATCTTGCCTTATTCCTATAAACAAAAGAGTCCTCCAGAATGTGCAATTCAAACAGCATGCAGGCCAGCTGCAAATGGGGCTGATTCGTTCAGTTTGGATCTGATTGATCAAATCTACTCAGAAAACAGACTCTGAGACCCAGGACTCCGGGGAAGAGGGGAGAAAAGTCTTCCAGGTGTGTCTTTTTCAAATTCAAACTCCACAGCCACTGCTCGTTTGCTTCACTGGGAAGAAAATAGCTTTAAAGCCAGTCTGTCTCCTGCCTATACCGGGGGAGTATACTAGGGTCAGGAGAGACGACAGCAGAAGCTGAAGTTTTGAAGTGGCTGAAGCCAGGCCAAATAAGGCTCCGCTGTTCAGATTTCAACCCAAACGACAATTCTGTTTGGACTGGATCTGGACAATTCAGCCTGTGTTGATTCAGTCCAAATTCCGCTGCCGAAGCTTCAAACCACCCTAGCATTTTATTTCCCCGTTTTGTATTTTCCCCCTCTGGTTTGTTATCAAGTATTTTGTTGAAAAATGCCCCCCCCCTTTTTTTAATGGAGGGGATTCTATTGATGACACACTCTGATGCATTGGGCATCATTCCCTGAGTCCCCAAAACTCACCAGGCTCAACTCCCTGACTCCCCCCCAACTCACCATGCTCTGCTGCCTAAATCAGTGCTCTTCGCTGTAAGACCAAAGGGCCAATGGTGGACCCCATCAACCCTAAATGCAAACCCCCTAATTTGGACCTGTGTGAAAGTTTGACTGAATATTCTGTACATGCCCCCTGGCATCATGGGGAGATGACCATCCCCACCATGCAGTGATTTACATTTCCCAGTGCAGGAAGCAGAGCCCTCTTGAACCCCTGCATCATCTTGAAAGGTCTGCATGGAGTGCTAGGAAGTATAACCCTTCTGAGTGCATTCCTCCATTTCTCTTAAGGGCCCTCCCAGCATTGGGAAAACCGCAGTACTGTGTGGAGATCAGCAGAGTAGGAAATGGATTATTGTTATTATTTTGCCAAAGTGGTGCCTATGTGGAAAATAGTGAAGGTCATTATCCTAAATAGTTAATATCCACCTCTCCCTACTCCCACTGACCAGAGGTGCTCTAACCCCTGGACTCTGGGGCTGAAGTCCAGGGCCTATATATCCTCTAGGGGGCCCCCACATCCTCTTTAGTTTGTCCTGGCTGGTGTGGTTTGTGCCCTCAAGAACCTATGTGGTTTTTTTGGTGTTGTTTTTTTTTTTTAATGATGCTTAACTTGCAGCAGGAGAGCCTCCAAAGGCCTTTAGATCCCGGCTCCAAAATTACCTAGGTGCACCTCTGTCAAAGAGGTTGTCTCACTTCTGTCAAAGTCTGTAGCTCTTTCCCCACCTGTAGCTCTGTCTCCACTAAATCAAATGAGAGGCATTACAAAATCACAGCTCTGAAGTTTTCAGACTCAGAAGATATTAATCCTCCCTTATCCCTACATCCTAAGAACAAAGTTAGGATTTGTAAATCAAACATCTGAGATTTATTGGCATAATTTCTAAAAAAAAAACCCCACCAAAAACCTGTTTGGGGGTTGCTAAGCATGTTGCAACACCAGTGAAGATTATTTTCCAGATCTCTTGTGGGATTTGTGAAGTGAACAGAATTATGTCATGCTTTTATAATCAGAGACAGAGCAACTGGATGCAAATGATATCCTCATACTGGGTAGTGTTTTCAAGAGAGTGGGGCCACTGGGGTGGGTCAGGAATGAGGATTCCAGGGATGGTGTTGGTTACTATTGTCAAACCTGTATATTATTTTTAAAACCTGTGAGTATCCTGTAGAGCATTTTGCATTGAGGGTAGAACTTTGCCTTTTAGGAAATGGACTTCCATTTGAAAAAAAACAAGTTCCTAGCCCTTATTACTGCAAAAGAAGCTTTGAAAACAGAGGCAATTTTCAAAAGACTGAAAATAGGACTAACTTTGCCACATATTGAAGCGATTCTTACGTTCGGTGAGAAAAGCTTCTTCCGGGTCTGTAGCTAAGCCCGCTCCCCCTGCAGACGATAAAAAGGCAGCCCTGGGCGGCCAGATCGGCCACCCACATGACTGCAAGCTCTGTCACGGAGCCGGCGGGGGCTGCAGGGATCAGCGGCTGCATGTCCCCCGGAAGTTCCAGGATGCCCTGCATAAGCGCACAGGGCATCCTGGGGAGACCCCCGAGCCCGGGAGGCTGCTTGCAGCTTGCTCCATTTACCTCATTTAAGGGGAGGGGGAAATTCGGCAGGCTAGCCACCTTGACTCACCTGCGAGCCTGGTAGTTCCAACGTTCCTTGAAAAGCGGGCTAAGCTCCCTTAGCCCGCTTTCCAGGAATCGTGGGAATAGCCTCATTAAGTGATCACATACAGTATCAACCTTCTCTCTTGCACGGTATGCATGAGCCCCCAAAGCTATTGGGGCAGCATACACCACATCTTTGTGCTTCGAGAAATAGTGGGAAATAATTTGCGAGGCACAATAATAAATATAGGAAAGGAACAAACCAACCAACAAATAAATAAAGATGAATGTGGTCTGTGAATCCAAAGACATCAGGGCATGGTCTGAAAGCATGGGAACTAGACACCTTACTAAAGTTAAGCAGGTCTAGATATGGTAAATGCCAGGAAGGGCAACTGCCCAAGATCCTCATGCATGAACTCCTTGAGCCCTTTCTCAATCTGAATTTGATTCAATTCAGATCTGAATCAATACAAATTTGATATCAACCGACTGGTGGTTTGCAAGGTGGGTTGGGGGGCAGGGTGCCATTGCTGCTGCCTAGCCTACCACCCAAACCACAAAGCAATTGGGCAAATGGTTGATTTTTTAAAGGAAATTTCTTTTAGTTTTAAGTGGTTTTGTATTTTTTGGAATAATGGGGATTCAAAGCAGCCCTGTTATTTATGGTGGGTAATGCCGAGGTGCTCGAATGGGTTGGGGGGTTGAGTACCATGGGCACCAACTACTACCCAATCTGCAAAGCAGTGGGGCACCCTGGTGATTTGGGGGGGGATTTATGTATTTTAGAATCTCTGGTGTTAACTAACTTTTTCTTATAATGAATCTCTATGAAGAAGCAATGTAACACCGGAGAATCTAATCTGTTTAGACTCTTGGATGTTAAATTACTTCTACATAGGGATTCATTATGAGATAAGGTTAGTTAACACCAGAGAATCTAAAATACATAAAATTTTCCCCAAAATTAACCGAGTACCCAACGGCCTTGTGGCTGAGTGGTAGTTGTCACCCCTACTTCTCTACCCCCCATACCTGCTCTGGAGTACCTAGGCACTACACGCAGGGAATAATGAGGCTGCTTTGTATCCCCATTATTCCCTATGGGGAATCCTCACACCTGTGAAGGTGGGGTGTGACTGTGAGTCCAACCTTAAGCAGATGGCGGTCCTTCCATGACAATGGGGAAATCACAGAAGTCCCCACCCATGGAACACCACCCTGATCAGAGTGAAGGACCAGATCAAGCATGTGACCAGCAATGTGTGTCAGTCCCAAGACCCTTTGGGATAGGCCTATAGTTGTCATGGCCGCTATGAACTCCTGAGCTGCACCAGACAAATTGGCTCCAAAATGGACATGGAAGTCCCGCAGCACCAGAAGGCTAGGAGACTCCAATGCCAAACCCAAGAACAAGTCTGACAGCTCAGTTAGGGACTCCATCGGGCAGCGGGGTGATCGGTACACCAACAGAAGTCTCAGTCGATCCTAGGGATGTGCATAAAACCGGTTCTCCCGGTTCGGTTCGGGTCCGAACCGGGTCCGGACCGGACCGGGGTGGTTCGGTTTTGGTTTTGCCAGACCACCCCCCCGGTCCGGTTCGGTTTCGAACCGGTTCGGATCCGAACCGAACCGGTTCGGATCACAAAAAGTGGCTGGTTTTGAAGGGGACATTGTGTTCTACCTGCCACCCAAATTTCAAGTCGATTGGACCTTCCTCTGATTTTTTACAAATTTTTTTCAAAAAATAAATTTTTGCCCATAACTCACAATGTGGAGCCCTTAGGGGCAAAAAAGCTGGGGTGGGTGGTAGCCACCCATGGGTGTCCTCCACCCCAAAAATCCCAAGGCAATTGGTGGCTCCTAGTATTATTGGTGAATTTCTGAAGAAAAATTTTTTTTCCATTGGCTAGAATGGGGGTTCGGGTCTGCCCCAGACCCACCTCTGTGGGGTGGCAGCACCCCCAAAGTGGGTCCGGGGCCATGGCAAAAATGCCCTCAGTCCCTCCCAGCAATCCCCGTAGAGATAGGAGTGATGGTTCTGTTGTTTTTCTGAGGTATTCTGAGTGTAGATTCTATGATAGCTTATGAGATTTCCAATGAGACACCATGAATCCACTCTCATTTGCTATCACAGAATCCACACTCACTCAGAACACCTCAGAAAAACAACAGAACCATCACTCCTATCTCTACGGGGATTGCTGGGAGGGACTGAGGGCATTTTTGCCATGGCCCCGGACCCACTTTGGCGGTGCTGCCACCCCACAGAGGCGGGTCTGGGGCAGCCCCGAACCCCCATTCTAGCCAATGGAAAAAAAATTTTTCTTCAGAAATTCACCAATAATACTAGGAGCAACCCAACAATTGCCACCCCATCTTTTTGGCCCCTCTCTCTGGGCGCCCTAACACGTAACACCTAGTCAGTCCATCTTAATGCCTACCTACTACCACCACTCCTATCCAAGCAAGTAAGAGGAGGACACTCAGAGAGACAACACCCACTCTCTGATCTAACAAAAAGGCCACAGCTGTGCTGCCTGCCAGCACAGAAGCAGCAGCGGAGCAGCACACTAAGCACAAGAGCAGCACACACAGAGAAGAAGCAGGAGGCGGAGCAGCAGAGCAGCAGACCTGCTGCTCCGCATGATGGGTGACGTGATGCCCAAAGGAACCACCGCCTCACTCAGTGCCTGCCACTGACTAGGCCCGACAGACAGAAGCCAGCCAACCTGCTCTGCTCTGCTCTGATGCTCCCCATGGATGATGCACACACACCCTACATCTGCATCCCAATGACCAGACCAGACCAGACCAAGTGCGCAGAGTCAGCACAGGCCAGCAGCCACCAGCCCAGCAACAACAACAGCTACTACTGCTACCACCACAGCCAGTGTTGCCGCTACAATAACATTCCCAGTCCAGTCACGCGCGCCACAGCCTGAGCCTAGCACACAGCCAACAGCTGCTGCCAGCCAGTGCCTGGCAAGCCCAGCCAACATGAGGAGGAGAGAGCTAACAAGTAGACGGCGCACGCACATCACCAACCCATCACGACGGCGCAACTGCAAGGGGAGAGGGCACAATTACAGGCAGGAGGAGGAGGAGGAGGAGGAGGAGGCGGGCGAGGCAATCCTAGCACAGATTTGAAAGTTTAAAATCCACCAGGACATCTTCTAGAATCTAGACTTCTGTTTTTTCTACCACCAGCTGTAGTGTCTAGTTAGTCAGTGTGCTGTGCAGCTGAGCTGAGCTGAGCTGAGCTGCATGTGAGGAAGGGTGACTGTAGCTAGTTCTTTAGTTTCAGCAGACTGAGCATTGAGCATGGGCAGTGGCCTTGGGAAGCAACACAATTACACGACACTCACCTGCTGCTGCTGGTTCTAGAAGTTGCCTCTTCTCGTCTTCACCTCTTCGTGTGTGTGTGTGTGTGTGTGTGTGCAGTGAGTGCATGCCTTTTGCCTTGCTGGAAAGAAATGCTTCTCTGGTCCACCACCACATATCTGCTCAAGGACACAGAGGCCCAAGGCAGAGGTGGTGGCACCAGTGTGAGTGCATGTGTGCTGGTGGTGTTTGCCACCACAGGTGTTTTGTGTGTGTATGTGTGCGCTGCTAGCTAGGAGGGGGGAGGGAGGCAGGGAGGGAGGCTGGGAGGCAGGGGGGAGGAAAGGGGAGGGGGAGAGGGATGTAGAGGGGATTGAAGGGGGGAGGGTCCGGCTCAGAGTTGGTCAGCCACATATTTGTGCACACACGTGCTCACGTGTGTGCTTCGGTGGGAGAGACCAGACTCTCATCATCTGCCAGACCGGGGTTGGGGGCAGTTGAGGCGGTGGTGGGCTGGAAGGGAGGGAGGATGGAAGGTGGTGAAGAGGAAGGGGAGAGGATGAGAGGGGAAGGATGGAGGGAGTTGGAGGGGGGAGGAAAAAAACATGTAGACAGACACACACCACACTACACACAGAAAGCATCCACACACAGAGACAGTGCTAGGCATCCATTCACACAGACAGACAGACAGACAGACACACAACAGGAAGAGACAGACTGAGCCTGCACCACACACACACACACACACAGACCCAATTCCCCCCCTGCACAGTTATCAATCAATATGTTGTGTTGGCAGCCAGTTCATTGCTATTCTGATGGTTTTGGGTTTTTTGCCATCAGCCAACATCAACAGTGACCACAATCAAGATGAACATAAGATGATAATAATTCATTCGTTTCATTTCAAAAAATCACCCAATCATTTTCTCCATGTAAACCAAGCCCCCCACACATGATTTCTGGTGACATTTTCAATAAAATCAATTCATTTGGCATTCATCATTTTGTTCTCCCTTTGTCACCTTTTTTTCTTTCTTTTGCATAATTTTGAGGCTTGATTTTGACATGGGGTTTTTAAAGAAAAAATTATTTACATGTTTATTTACATACAGTATTTACATATCTACACTGCATTTTTGAACGTATACCCGCCGCTGCCGCTAAGTCTAGTACTCCGTGGGCTGTGCTACTTTGGGGGGGTGTGCCGTGCCCACGCCAGGTCCCCAAATGCTGACAGGTGGATAGATAAAGGGCCTGTGCTGGTCAGCATTGGGTTTCTTTTTAGGTGGGCGTGGGCATTGTAAACATCTGGCCAGTCGCAGCACTACAACTACTACTACAACTGCATCTCTGTGTGGGCACACTACACGCTGCGACTGGCTGGCACGGCTCAGCATCTGTCACGTCAGCTCAGCTAGAGGTGGAAGGGGGGAGGGTAGGGATAAGCAGAGGTCGAGCCAGGCAGGTGACCAACCATGGGGCAACCCACGGTAATCACTCGCCCGTCTCAAACTGCAGCTTGGGGTAGCCCAACAAGGGGAGGTTCACCTTAAGGAAGACCAGCTGCTCCACCAGACCAGGGTCCAAGCGGGAGCGAGAGGGTGTCACCACGTCCCCGGCACGTGAAAACACCCGCTCGCTCTGGACACTGGTTGGGGGGCAGGAGAGGAGGCGCACAGCCACCACCGCCAGGTCCGGCCAGACTTGGCGGCGGCTCGCCCAGAACTGTGCGCAGTCCACGCCGTCTCCCTCCACAGGCTCCTCCAAGTACTGCGCAACGCATTGCTCAGCACTGGAGGGGGGCCTGGCAGGTCGAGCCTCCCGCATACCAGGCATGGCGCCATAGCAGAACCGCTGAAACCACTGGGCGGATCTCGAGTCGGTAGCAAATGGCTGCTGCGATGGCGCCGCCTGGGATGCCGCGCTGCTGGACTGGGAAGAGGGAGGGGAAGGGGAAGCTGACGCCGGCTGGCCGCCCATGCTGCTGCTGGGTGCGGGTTGGGCCGCGAGGGCTGCCCCCGCACCACTACCAACACCCTGGTCTCTGCGGGCCCTAGCGGCCTCCTCCTCCCTAACCTTCTCGACCAGGATGCCCTTCCACCTGGGCAAGTCGTCGGCACTCACGGCATTGCCCTTGAGGGCTGGGTGACAGAGACAAGCGAGGACATACTCCTCCCTGTCTCCCAGCACATCAACGAGCCGCTTGTCAACCCCAGACCTCAGCCTCCCAGCCAGAGCACGACCCTCTGGCGTGGTCAGAGAGATATGGAGTCCACCCATCAGCTTCTCGAGACCAACAGCTGTGGGCAGCGCCTGGCTCAAGGGAGTGGTGTCGCCACACAAGCCCTTCGTGGCAAGCTGGAAGGGCTCGAGTGCCGACACCGCCTCGGACATCTGCTTCCACTCTGCGTTCGAGAAGTCGCAGACATCCAAGGACTCGTCCCTCGCCAGGGCGACAAGGGCTCTCTCCTGCTCCAACAGGCGCTGGAACAGGAGGAAGGTGGAGTTCCACCGCGTCTCCACATCCGTAGGGATGAGATGGCGAGGAAGGCCAAGGTCATCCTGCTTCTGGCGAAGCAGTCTCCTGGACTTCTCGCTGCGGTGGAAGTGGGCGGCCAGCTTGCGGGACTTATCCACAAGCGTGGCCGTGGCAGCAACAGCACCTGCGATGGGGCGGGCCCCCTTCTCCTGGGACGCCCTCAGCTCCTTAAGGCCAAGGGCGTCCCTGACGGTCAGATGGAGCGTGTGTGCCATACACCGTATGTTCACACAGTCCATGACTGTCTCGACAGCGGCGGTAACGTTGGCTCCATTGTCGGTGACAATGAAGCCGCGGGAGAGGTGTGGACACCCGCCAATCCACTCCTCTATCTGGCGGTCGAGTACGGCCGCCACCTCCTCCGCGGTGTGCCTCGTGTCCATCGTCTCCACGTGCAGGACGGCCCACCTGTGCCGTAGTGCATCGGGAGCCGCGCCGGACCCGGAAGCATCGCCCGCGGAGGTCCCCTCACTCTCCGGTCCCCACCAGTGGGCAGTGAGGGCCAGGAAAGAAGCGTGCATCCCACTGACACTGGTCCAGAGGTCAGTCGTGAAATGCACGCTTGTCCCGGCCGGAGCTGCATGCAGCTCGGCCGACACGAGCTCCCTGCACCGGCGGTACAGGGAGGGGACCACGTTCCGGCTGAACGTCGTCCTTGAGGGGATGACGTATTCGGGAGCCAGGTATTGGAGAATACGGCGGAAGCCGTTGTTCTCGACCACCTGAAACGGCTGGTCATCGGTGGAAATCATCTCCCCTATGAGGCGGGTGAGGTGATGATGGTCCACGCGA
The DNA here is from genome assembly GCF_027244095.1 of Hemicordylus capensis. Taxonomy (NCBI): domain Eukaryota; kingdom Metazoa; phylum Chordata; class Lepidosauria; order Squamata; family Cordylidae; genus Hemicordylus; species Hemicordylus capensis. Next base: position 249,475,202 of record NC_069661.1, read on the forward strand.
ACAATACGCTGGCTGCCCGAGGACTGCGTCCACCGCTGGACGGGCAGTGTAGCCTGCCTGCTGGCTGGCACACTGCCGCTGCCCGCCCTAGTGGCAGATGCACAAGGCGCACTAGCGCTGCCAGCCTGTCCCCTGAGACCTGGGTGGTGACGCTCTAGGTGTCTCCACATAGGCGTCGTACCCAGGTGCGCAGGGTCCCTTCCACGGCTGACAAGCATCCTGCAGTGGACACAGCGGGCGTGGAATGGGTCATCTTGAGGAACCTCAAAATGCACCCATGCACCACTGCCCTTGGCCTCCTGCGCCCTGGGCGCCGTCCTAGGCCGTTTCTCGCAGGGTGGCTGCAGTCCTAGGGGGGGGGCGGCCGCCGCTGCCTGCCCACTGCTGCCACCCAACCCGCCCCTTCCGCCCTCCACAGCGGAGGAAGGGCCCGGCTGAACTGGCATCGGAGAGGCAGGCCTCTCCTCCACCACCTCGCCAGACCGCTCCCCACCAGAGTGTCGGGCTTCACGAGGGGGGGCCCCACTGAGCGGCGAAAGGATAGGGGGAAGGGGCCCCAGAGGGAGGGAGAACCTGGCTGCATCGCTGCCAGCCGCACGGTCCTCACCGCCCTCTACCTGCTCTTCCAACTCCACAGTCTCCTCCACCTCAACAACTGGCGGTAGCTCAGCAGCACCTGGTGCCGCCGGCGAGGAGGGACCCGCCACAGCCCTAACAGTGCCTCTGCCTCTGCCGCGATTGGCGGCAGCAGGCGTGGGGAACTGAATCCTGCGCACCAAAGATGGGGCCGGAGCAAAGAATTCTCCAATGGGGAGAACTGGGGTGTCCTCAGGCTCCCCGCGTCCTCTCCCTCCCCGTGCCGCAGGCGCACCCCGCACCTGGCCTCTCCCACCTCTGCCTGCCAGCCTTGAGCGAGCCCTGCCCGCCACACGGCGCTCAGACATGCTGCTAGGTCAGAAGGAGGGAGACTTTAGGAGGAAGGCCAGACAGGGTCAAAAAAATAATTTGGAGGGGCTTAGGGGCCAAAAAAAAGGCAGCTGATTTGGAGGCGGCGGGGGGGAAGTTTGTTTTGAAAAAAGGAAGCCAATGGGGGGGAAAGGAAGACTTTTTGATATGGGGGGGGAAGCCAATCGAAGTGAGGGGGAGGGTGTCCTTTTTGAATTTGGGAGTCAACCACCAAGCCAATTGGGGAGATGGGTCTGGGAGGGTTTTTTTTTAGAAAAATAGGGGGTTAAAGGGTGGAACCCCGGTGTGGGAGGGTGGCACGGGCAGTTGGGTGGAGTAGTTGTGGTGTGGGTGGCAAGTTTTTAGCTTTTTTGGGGGGGGGAGTGGATGGGGGGAGGGCACAGCACCTACCGGGGGTGGGGGAGGGATGCAGTCAACGCTTGGGAACCTGCAGATCAAAGGAGGAAACCCTTATTTAGTGAACTGGAACACAAAGTGTGGGTTCTGGGGGGTGGTTCAAACTCAATGCAGCCTATTTAGTGACTCTAAATTGCACACAACCAAAACCAGAACCCAGTCACACCAACACAGAGGTTGAACCCACCCACTCTGTGACTCTGCCTGCCCAATGCCATGGCAAGCAAGCAGCAGCAAACACTTGATGGCAGCCTCATGGATTGAACATCATGATCATCATCATGCGTGTGTATTGGCCCAGCATGTAGTGGCAGCATCAGAGCCCAGCCAGGACCCCACTCAGACTGCCCCAGAGGCAAGGAAGCACTCTGGCATGGCATGGGCCCAGCATGTAGTGGCAGCATCAGAGCCCAGCCAGGACCCCACTCAGACTGCCCCAGAGGCAAGGAAGCACTCTGGCATGGCATGGGCCCAGCATGTAGTGGCAGCATCAGAGAGCAGCCAGGACCCCACTCAGACTGCCCCAGAGGCAAGGAAGCACTCTGGCATGGCATGGGCCCAGCAGTGGCAGCATCGCATCAGAACCCTGGACCCCACTCAGACTGCCCCAGAGGCAAGGAAGCACTCTGGAAGGCACCTGTTCAAAAACCACCTGCAAGACGCATGCAATGCAACGCAACACACAGCAGCAATTTCTTTACTGGGCATGGGCATGAAGACACAAGTTTTACAACAGTACATCTCCTCTCCAAGGTTCCCTCCCTCCTCCCCACACCCAAATGCATTTCAGAATAGGGGTGTCCCTATTTAAAACCGCCAGCTAGGGAGAGAAAGGGGCAACAAAAGGTGCACAATCGCACACGCACTAACCCCTCTTCTTCCGGTCCTTCTCCTGCCGCTCACTGCTGGTCACGGATTCGCCGCCGCCAGCCAGCCACCCTGGGCTGAGACACAGCAGGGCGGCCGCACGAGGCACACAGGCAACCGGGGTAGTTCAACAACGATGGAGGGGCAGAAGTGAGGAGACAACACTGTTTGTGTCGCTCAACTCACCCCCAAGCAGAGACAAAATCAACCAAAAACTATAAAAAGAAAAAAAAACCGATGGCAGCCGCCAGGTGGGTAGGCTACTGTGTGTGGCTGCAGCTGTGGGAGAGGAGGTGGAAAGTGAAGGGGAGCAGAGAGAGAAAAGACTAAGAGAGAGAGAAAAGAGAGGGGGGGCAGGGACAAAGAGAAAGAGAGGAGAGAGAGAGAAAAGAAAGAGAGAGAGAGGAGAAAGAGAGATGATAGAGAGAAAGAGGAGAGAGGAGAAGCGCAGCGCAGCAGGGAGGGGGGATTCAGGTGTGGGGGGAGGACACAGCAGTAGCAGCGGTCCAAAGAGGTGGGGGGAGCAGAGAGGGTGTGTGTGGTTGGGGCTAGTGTGTGGCAGGGGGCCTGGGGTAAGTGGAGAGAGTCGGGGGCAAGGAGGAAAAGAGGTGGGGTGGGGGGAGCAGAGAGGGTGTGTGTGGTTGGGGCTAGTGTGTGGCAGGGGGCCTGGGGTAAGTGGAGAGAGTCGGGGGCAAGGAGGAAAAGAGGTGGGGTGGGGGGAGCAGAGAGGGTGTGTGTGGTTGGGGCTAGTGTGTGGCAGGGGGCCTGGGGTAAGTGGAGAGAGTCGGGGGCAAGGAGAAAAAGAGGTGGGGTGGGGGGAGCAGAGAGGGTGTGTGTGGTTGGGGGCTAGTGTGTGGTAGGGGGCCTGGGGTAAGTGGAGAGAGTCAGGGGCAAGGAGGAAAAGAGGTGGGGTGGGGGGAGCAGAGAGGGTGTGTGTGGTTGGGGGCTAGTGTGTGGCAGGGGGCCTGGGGTAAGTGGAGAGAGTCGGGGGCAAGGAGGAAAAGAGGTGGGGTGGGGGGAGCAGAGAGGGTGTGTGTGGTTGGGGGCTAGTGTGTGGCAGGGGGCCTGGGGTAAGTGGAGAGAGTCGGGGGCAAGGAGGAAAAGAGGTGGGGTGGGGGAGCAGAGAGGGTGTGTGTGGTTGGGGCTAGTGTGTGGCAGGGGGCCTGGGGTGAGTGGAGAGAGTCGGGGGCAAGGAGGAAAAGAGGTGGGGTGGGGGGAGCAGAGAGGGTGTGTGTGGTTGGGGGCTAGTCTGTGGCAGGGGGCCTGGGGTAAAAAAAAAAAACAACACCTGGGAACAATGGGCAGAAAGTCTGGGGGGGGGGGGAGAGGAACCAACAACAACCAGCAGGGAGGAATGGGACACACACACAGCAAAACCAGAACCAAAAGAAGCTAATTGATTTCACACAAAAAACCAAAGTAACTAAGACAGGACTCAACAGGCAGCAGCAGCAGCACCAGGGAGGATGGGGAACAACACTCAGTCTGGGTGGGAGGGGGCAGGCAGGGCAGGAGTGGAGGAGGAGGTGGCAGTGGGGGGAGTGGGTTTCTGGAGGGGAGGGAGGGGGGAAGCTAGGAGCAGGACCACAGGGGAACAATCAAATTTGAATCCAAACAATCTATACACAAAGTAAAAAAAAGGAAACCAAAGGGCAGCCAGAAAGTCTCAGGGCGGGGGGGGGGGGTTTACAACTACCAGGGGGAGGGACTGGGGGAGTGGGTGACACACACAGGGAGCAAAACCAAAACCAGAACCTAATTCCACAAAGAAATCCAAAGAATGCAAGGCTCAACAGGCAGCAGCACAGGAGGGAAACAATCTTATCTGGGTGGGAGGGAGGGAGGGAGGGGGGAAGCTAGGAGCAGGGCCAGAGGGGAACAAATTAACAATCAAAATCAGAACACAAGGAATCAAATTGCAGCAATAATATAAACTAAATCCTCAGAAACACAACTCAGACAGGCAGCCAGCAATAACAATAGCTATTAATTAAAAACCAAAATCAGCAAATATATAAATTTACACAGAAGCAATAATTGAATGCAACTCAAAAAGTGGAACAAAAGTCAGGCAAGGCACAAAAACAGGAAAGCAATGCAGAAGAGGGGGGTGGGGGGGGGGGAAGGAGGGAAAGCCAAAACTTTGGAAGAAGGGTTGAGAGAGAAAGGGTGAAGAGAACAGAAAACACACAACAGGAAAAGTTGGAAAAAGTTGAGGGGAAAGTATTAAAGAGGTTTGGACAGAGACAGACAGAGGGCAGATGGACAAGGTGGCACACAACAACACACACAGAGAGCAGAGAGACAGACACACACTAATGTGACACACAGTCAGCAGGGACTCACAGCAGACACCAGCAGCAAAAGAGCAAGCAAGGTCTCAGAGATGATCCCACAACTGCAGCCAAGAGAAGTTTCCAGAGAAGAGGCTTGGGTTTATATAGGTTTGAAATTCCCTCCTTTGGGAGCCCCCACCTTTGCACTCCCCCACGGCCAACAGGGTGCCAGCTCTCAACAGTGCAACAGCCAAGCAGCCTACCAGACCAAAGGACTCATTCTGGCCAATCAAAGGATCAATAGCGCAGCCAATACAATGCCTGAAAATAGCATCACAAAATGGATGCTAGGAGCAAAAGTTTCAGGAATGAGCCACAAAATGGAGGACACACTTCAAACTTTAAAGGGACACTCCAGAGACTCAATTGAACTCCCGAACCGGTTCGGGAAACCCGAGCCGGTTCGGAGCCGAACCGACTCGGATTCGGTCCGGATCGGTCCCAGAAGGGCCCGATTCGGTCCGGGATCGAACCGCCGGATCCGGACCGGTTCGGGACGAACCGATCCGGATCCGGACCGAACCGCACATCACTAGTCGATCCCTGGTCCCCAAACTTAGGTGCACACATTCAATATGGTCAGACACTTCCATAGGGATCCTACTCGGGGAGAGGTTATTCTTATAGACCACAGCCACTCCACCTCCGCCCACGTCCCCGCACCTGCTCCTCAATGGAGTATCCTGGAGGGAGAAGCTGGGACCAGACTGGGCCACCAGCCTCCCTCAACCAAATCTCTGTAATAGATACCAGGTCTGCCCCTTCATCCAGAATTAGATCATGAATGGTTTCCAACTTATTCTGGACAGACCTGGCATTACAGAGGAGCAAGGTGAGAGTCCGTGGGAGGTTTGCACTGCTCCCCAAAGTCAGAGCTGACAGGTGATCTGGAAGGGGCAATTGCAAATAGATTTCTGACTTCCCTTCCCCTGTAATGATGTGCTGACCTGCCAACTTTACTTCTTCGGTTCCCCACCACCACTGAATTAGCCACCCCACAATCAGTGGACACACCCCCTGACTCCCCATCCCCAGATAAACCAAGACACATCTGAAACACCTAGGATCCAAAAACAACAGAAGCCAAAAAATACCACCAGGCCCTCACCCTTGTTGCCCCCCGAATAGGCTTCCCCAAAGGGGCAGCCCCCTTTGGTGTCACCCCTTCAGTGGTGACCATTGGGCCCACCACCACAGGGCAACAGCCCTTTTATAAGCCCAGAAAGATGGTTAATCTGGGCAGCTGACCCTCAGGAACTGCGGACTCACTCCCTCTGGCCCTGCTGGTCTTGTGGTAGCAAGCATGACTTGTCCCCATAGCTAAGCAGGGTCTGCCCTGGTTGCATCTGAATGGGAGACTTGATGTGTGAGCACTGCAAGATATTCCCCTCAGGGGATGGCGCTGCCCTGGGAAGAGCAAAAGGTTCCAAGTTCCCTCCCTCGCTTCTCCAAGATAGGGCTGAGAGAGATTCCTTCATGCAACCTTGGAGAAGCCGCTGCCAGTCTGTGTAGACAGTACTGAGCTAGATAGACCAATGGTCTGACTCAGTATATGGCAGTTTCCTATGTTCCTATGATCCCGCACAAACTCACCCACAGGGCAGCAGACACAGCCCCACAAGTTAGGGGGCGCACAGGCTGGCAAGCTGACAACAGAAGACAGCAACCACACAGGTTCTCACCACCGGGCAGCCACTGTCTCTGGGAAACAGATGTTAAAGCCGCCTCCTCCCTACAAGGCTCCTAGCAACTGAGGTTGTCATATTAAGAATGTTAATATTTGATGTTAATATCAAACTGGGCAAACATTTGTCACAGCTGATGTATCATTGCATTTTTCACAGAGGAAGTTTTTCCATTTTGAAAAAGTTACCCCGTGTCACAAAGTTTTACACATTAGTGAAAGAAATGTGGAAATTACCCATCTTGCTAAATTGTTATTCTGGATTGTCATTCTGAATGTGAACATTTTATTTTCTCCCAGCCAATCCATTCCTATTCTCTTTACTCACAATGAATTTATAGACTTCCTGACAGGGAAGCACTCTGATTTGATTTAAAGACAACTGAACTCTGATTGAACTTTGCTTAAAATAATTGACCTCTCCCTGCTGGAAGCGCAGCTTGTCTTAGAGTTAGCTTGAAAACCAACACAGAAGTTCATTTTTCAAATTCATTTTTCATTGCGTTTTGCTTCTTTAAATGGCCAAAAATGATGGAATGATCCCCACTAACTTTTCAGACTCTCAGCAAAAGCTCTCATGCACATTTCTTCTCATTGTATTTACTTGGACTTCTTCAGTCACCTACACTGAAATACTCTGGCTGATTAGTGATCTATGAAAGCAATTCCTTACATTGATAAGAACATATGAATGTGCAGGTCAGGGCACGATCTGAAGGCATATGATACTGACGCTTTCTTATATTAAGTAGGTCAGGGATGGTCAGCAGCACCTGGATAGCAGAGACAGAGACAGAGGTTTGAAATTGTGAACATCTGAATGTGTGCGTGGCAAAAGCGACCTGAAGTTTGCCTCACCAAACCCCAGTATGAACCTTTGGTTTGTAGTGAGTTTCACCATAATAACCTGAGGAGTTGGGTTTTTTTGGTGGTAGCATGTCTGAACACAGACGGTGTCATAGTGACAATTGTGTTCAGTTTCTGGAACCATAATCATAGAGATGGCAGTGCAGACCAGCCCGGGATCCGAACCTGCTCCCTGCCTGTGGCACTTCTCACTGGGTGCCTCTCTGAGCACTTGCCCTGCCCCCCGTCTGATCCAACACCACCATGTCCCATCCCAAGCTTCAAAGCCCATCAAATGTCAAAGTGACCCAGGGGCAGGCCCTCTTCCCACACAGACCCTTGCTTCCCCACACCTGTCAATCAGGAGAGAAAGGGGATGGATGGCAAGATGGGCACTATATGCTTTGCTCCGCAAAAATGAAGTGACAAAGATGTATGTTCACAAACTTATGTATGCACTCAAGGTGGCAACATAACCAGGGCCACCCCAGTAGAGTTCTGGGACATCAACATATGGCAGGGTGGTGATACACAGGATTGGGTTTAAAAGGCAGCCCCACCTGGGAGTTCTTGAATGGCTCAGGTCTATTTTTTTGTACAATGATGTTGGGGAAGGGGGGTTCCAGCCCCTTCTCCTTGGGCGAACAAGTGCAGTCCCTAGGTTTACTCATGAGAAGGGTCAGGCAGCAGGATTAGCATTGCCCCACTGAAAGAAGTGATTCCACATCTGTGATGATGATGGATGCTGTTCCTGAGCAAATTGCTCACTCATTAGAGTGTAAGGCCATGGGGATACCCCTTCACAACTCATGAGAAGAACCGTCTGTGGGGACAGGGGTATAGTGCTGAATCACTAATAAGGTGTGATGACATCCCCTTCTCTCACGCACCTCTCTCTCAGAGAGTGTCAGGCCATGGAGACATACATGGGGGCCAGATGGCAGATGCAACCCAACCACGTTGCTCTATTCAAGAAAGCTGCAAGGATGGGTACTCCAGCAACAGCTCTCCCTGTCTTGGTGACGCCTGCGAAGAAGCTGTCAAAGCATGCTTTGCCAGCCCATCTGCCCATTTGAACATGTCCATCTTTATTTTTGCCCAGAATAGCGACCCCACTTTTCTGGGATCGCTGGAAATCAGGGCTCCCCTCTCCCGTGATTCCTTGCGGTGGCAGATCTGCATATGGCACAACCCCAGTCCAAACCAAGAAATTTGAATGATAGTAAATATTTGTCCCTGGTCTTTGTGTTTCCCTAACCTGCCTACCCAGCTATGCCCGGACACTTGGAGTATCAAAATTTCCTTTGGGTGCATCCAAGGCTTCCCTGGAAAGGAGGAGGTCATTATGCAAATGTTCTATCATTAACCAGAGTGAACAGTGGCCCCATGCAAGTAGGGCCCCCTTTTTTGTGTTAACTCAGCTCATCAGCATGCAATTTGACAGAAGAACAAAGTTTAGCAATCCTAAAGTCCTCCACAGTAGACTGGTCTTCTCATGAGAATGCAACTCCTCTGGCAGGCAGGAGTGTGGTTTGGTCTCAATCGACTGCTTTGCTGGGGTGAGCCATCAAAGGAGCACCCTCTTTCACAGCAGGCCAGATCCCAGGATCCTTTGCCCTCCCTCATATACATATCCCTCCTAGGAAGTCTTCATGTTTCCTTCCCTTTTCTGATTTTCTGAGTAACAGGAAAAGAGTGCCTCCCAAGAGTTCCCCAACACCAGTAATTGTGCTTGTGTGAGATAGTTTTGCTGTGGGACTCTTTCGAGGGCAGCGGTACAGTCACTGTCAGAAGAAGGGCTTGAATGGCATGGCATTTAAAGGGATTTTAATGCCCTTTCCCTGCCGATGAAGGGTGGCTCCTTACCCAAAGGCACGATCACATGCGGCCCGCTGCCCTTGAAGATTGTGGCCAATAGCTGTTGCCCTGGAGATGTGCTGATGCCTTCCTCACAGTCTGGCGATGCTTGCTGAGATGCAGCCTTGGTGGACCAGGAAGAGAGAGGGGCTCCCCTGCCCTGTAAATGTGGGTTACTGGACTGCAGTTGGATGAACATCTGCAATTCAATTCACAGTTTGAAAAATTAACCTCGGGTTCAGCAACCTCCGGTTTCATGTTACTTGTGAATATGGCCTATGTCTTGATTTCCATGATGGACAAAAGACGGGATATCATGTAAGAAATAGGAAGAACCCTTCAGGATATAACCAAGGGTCAATCAAATTCAGGCTTCTGTTTCCAAGTGGCTGACCAGGTGTTTCTGGGAAGCTTGCAGTCAAAGCAGAAACAAACCATCCTCGTTGTTTGCCTGTAAGGAGGAAGTCTTCATTTTTGCTTCCCACACTTCTGGTGTAAGATCAGAAGAAGAAGGGTTTATGCATTCTTCCCCACTGTAAGATTCATGGGCACCAAATGCCCATGGGCACACCCATTGATGTCTCATAGCAATGAAAATGCACAAGTGTTCTTAGTTGGTGCACTCAAACTGTAAAGAACACACACACACACACACACACACACAAATATATGAAGCTGCCTTATACTGAGGTCACACTTTTGGTCCATCTAGTAGGCCAGTCTTGTTTAGAGTGACTGGCAGTGACTTTCCAGAGTCTGAAACAGGTCTTTCTCAGCTGCACCTGGAAAATACCAGGTGAAAGGGATTGAAAATGAGACCTTCTACAGTACATGTACAATGGGTCTGTACATGGATGAAATTATCAGATCACATCCTATTCCAATCTGATGCAAGCAAGCATCAAACTGTTTATCTAATAATAGTACCAGTCTGGATCAATTTGTCAGATACATAGTTATTGTGTTGCTCTATCATCCCATAGGATATAAGCCTTAAGAAATAATAGGAAATATCAAAAAAAAAAAAAAATCATTGCAAGTCAGAATTGTATAAAACCTTCAGGCATGGTAGAGTTGATGGTGCTGTCTTAGACCCTTGATGGTGGGCCCTTCTTAGGGCTCAATACCATTTCTCCCATTTCATGCAGAAGTGTCAGGGTTTCAGAGAAGCAGCCAAACCTACATTGACACCTTTGCTTTGAATATATAAATTCAGATGAGGTCAACAATATTCAGTTGCAATCTCCCTTGGCAAACAGTGGTCGCATTCGCACGTAACACATAACCGCAGTTGAAGGGGCCAGCGGTTCCATGAGTGTTTCGTGAGAATGTGAGCAATTGGAGGGTTATGGAGGAGGTTATGGAGGGTTATGGAGGAGAATGTGAGCAATGAAGCTGAGGGTTAAGATTTAGAATGCCAATCTGAACCTTCAGGTTGTATTGAATTTAATTGCTACAACCAAGATTGGACGCAGCCTGCAGTACTTCCAAATGCAGAACCACAGCCTGCTGGCCCTGGAACTGGAGTTGAGGGAGCAAGCTCCTTCCTCAGCTCTGGCATGATTGGTGTGTGGGTTGTCCTTCAGTCAAGGAGGAATCCCGCAGAGCCAGTTCCCCCTTCTCTCTGCAGTCTCACTGACTGCAGAGAGGACGCTCCCCATTATGTCCAAATTTGGACGGAAAAGCTGGGGGGAGGTTGCAGACCTGCGGTTCCACATTACCTGCAAATGTGGCCAGTGTCTTCACAATGCTCTTTTAGGAAATTGCTCAAAAAAAGGGGGTAGAATTTTGATTCAGACACCTTGTAATAAAGAAATCTACATCCCTTCCCCAAGCACTGTGATTGGAAGGAAGCTGAACCAATTGCATCATTCTTGGAGCAGCTGAAAGCCTGAGGCACTGAAGCAAAGATGTCAGTCAATCACATCACTACTTGCCCCACTCAGTATTTTCTTTATATGGCGAATCACGAGGTTCAATGACAAGCATGTGTAAACAGACATCTAATCACTGGACAGAGTCTGATACAGCCCAATATGATATGGTAGATTTTAGACTGGGTAGTGACAGTATTAGAGAGTTTGCATTAAAAATGATACAGTACAAAATGTTGCTGATAGGGGCTTATGGTTCTAATGTGCGAATGCACTGCATGCACTCTGTCACTGAGCTGAATTCCCAGCAATAATCAGGACCCAAGCCTTCTCATGCATGAAAGAAAAGAGCCAGCACTTTGAATTGGACACAGAAACAAAATGGCAGCCATTGCAGATGCTTCAAATCTGGTGTATAAGAATATCGACCAAGGACTATCAAAATATGAGATGCACCATTCAGCAGTATCATCTTCCAAGATAGCTCCCTGTAGATTATATTGCATCAGCCCAGTCTAGAAGTCAAGAAAGCACAAATGGCAGTGGACAGGTCCAGGGGCGTAGTAAGGTGAACATCATCCTAAATTGTTTTTTTAAAGGTTTTGTAAATTGTGGACGATGCAAGTCATTTAATGGTACCAGAGAAAGACATGCTGTTCTGGTAGCTCCAGGTCTTAACACTCACATCAATTTTGGAGGAGGAATACAACTGAAGGAAGCCTGGGCGGGTGCGTGGCTAGGGGAGTCAGTCATACAACTTGCCTCTGTGCCCCCCCTGCAAGGTAGTGGGCCTCCAGACAACTGTCTCTCCTTGCCCTATTATAGTTACACCCCTGGCCAGGTCTCTAACTCCCAGCCGAGGAAGCAGTTGGTGTATGAAAGACGCTGCTAAAAGGCACACCAGGCCATAGCCACAGTCTAGGAATCCAATGTTAGTGGTCTCCCTCAGAGCCCAGATTACAAATCGTGTCCTTACAGAGAATTAAGTACTGAAATGGTTTGTAACTGGTTTTAATTTTGTTTTAAATGAGTTGTTTATTGTTTTTTTTGTTTTAAAAAAATCTGTGTTTATATTTGTGAACCACCTAGAGCCATCTGGGTGAGGTAGTATAAAAGTCAAATAAATAATGAAATAAGATCCAATACCATCAGCACTGTCCTTACAATAATACAATACTGAAAATAATACAATACTGAAAATAAGCTAAAGAGAGGACCATAGGTAGTTTGAAACACATTGCAGGTGGAACTATGCCTTCTGTTAGCTTCCCCTAGATGTCATCTCTGGGACTTGCCCATTTTTATGGGCTGAATCAAGGTAGGGCAAGTGTTGTTGTTTTTAACCTATGGAATTACTTGTAGCACAATACAGCTGTGATGAGCATAATACCCAAGGAAAAGTGTTCACTCAAATGGTTAATCGCCAACTTAATCCAATAATTAGTTGGGCAATTTATTCTGAGTAGGAGTAACATTTAAATAAGTTCCTCAACATATGGTGATCGCAAGTGTGAAAATGACTGCCTGAGAGGGTTTTCTCTCTGCTACCAAATGGCATTAAGCATAATGTAAATCATCCACAATGAGGAATGTTTGTGGAATGAATCTAGTTGTACTTAAACATGTGCAGTGGAACACCACACCCTTGCCAATCACACTTCCTTCCTTCTTTGGGGCAGAGTGCTTACATCTCTGTCACACTTAATGCCCGTGTGACATATGGAACTTCTTTCTTAATTATCAGCATCTCTATATACGTCACAGCCAGTCCTCAGTGTCCCATTTCTTTTTGACACACTCACATGCTATGGTGCATTCATTCATTCATTCATTTATTCATTCATTCATTCCACAGATGTCTTTACTGCCCTGTGTGAGAAAGATGCCAGGATGGTGTACAAAAGGTTAAAAGCAATAAAGCAAAACCCATCAAAGCAAGATATTGAAATAGAAGATCAACAATAATAAAATCAAAACTGGCCATTAAAAAAACCCCCAGGTAAATAGCATCTAACACACTCAGAACAACTGAAAGGATTCCGGAGGGTATAAATCTCGAACACATGCGAGTATTAAAAGCTTTGCGAGAACAGGAAGATCTTTGCTTGTTGTCTCAAATGAAGCAATGAAGACACCAGGAAAATGTCCCAAGGTATGGAGTGCCACAGATGGGACACCACCACTGAAAAATCTCCCTCCCTGATAGCCACCGGCCTCACTTTCGATGTTCAGTTTTCACTGCAAGCCTGACAAACTCAGCAATATGTCTGCTGGTGCCATCTTGGCTGTAATCCTAGTCTCTCTGAGCTAGGGGTGTGCAAGTCAGCTGTTTGGTTGGCTTAGTTCAAATCCAGACTGGATTCGAACTGATCCGAACCAGTCTAATGGTCTCCACGTGTGTGTAGAGGCCCAAACTGGGCCCCAGCTGGCCCACCTTGTCATTGAGAGGCCAGCAGCAGCAGGGGAAGGGAGTTGGAGGAGCTCTCTGTCTCTAATGTTGCCACCGTCTCTGCTGGTCAAGCTGATGGTAAAGATCCCCTTTTTGCCACCACCCTTTGTTAGGCTAAGGAATCCACCTTTACTTGTAAAGGGGAATCCTTGCCAGATTCTTCTTTACAAGAATTACCCCTGAGCCAGCCTGAAAGTCGGTTCTTAGAACCAGGAGAGAGGGCAGGTTTTAACTCGGACCACCTGAACTGAGCCAATTCGAAGCGAGCCGGCTCACACATCTCTAGCCTGAGCATTGTCAGTTGATCCCGAGGGCCCATCCCTGCCCACCAGCCCAGCGTCCATGAGAAGGGAGGAGAGCTGGTTTTGTTCTTGTGAGTATGGATTGTTCCCTTTGCTAAGCAGGGTCTGTCTTGGTTTGCATTTGGATGGGCGATTACATATGAGCACTGGAAAATATTTATTTTTCATATTTTTTATACTGCCGGATATGTACCTCTCTAGGTGGTACAAAGCAGACCAACTTTGAGTCCCCAGATATTGTTGGTCATTGTGGCTGGGGATCATGGGAGTAATCATCCAACACCTGGGGTTGAAGGTTGGGGACTCCTGGTTTAAAGTATACAGGTCCTAGACTGCAAAGGGCTTTGGAGAGGTTTGGAGTTTCTGAGCCTTGAATTGGGCTCAGAAACCACAGTGCCTGCCAGCTCTGCTGAAAGCTATGTTCATCCTTATCAAAATTGTCTCCACATAGAAAACTAGATGTCAAGGTGAAGAAGATTGGGGCAGGCATTAGATAGCTCAGCAGCTACTGTTATCTCCTGCACTTACCTGAATTAGCTTTCCTGAAGTTTGGGCTTAATCTCTCTCTTTTTGGGAGCACAAAGTTGCTCTTATATTCTCTCCCTTCCTCTCACCCCCACCCCCCGCTCTAGGGCAACACCTCTTGCTCCTTTCCTGACCTACAGCAAAATTCTCCTGGAATACAGCTGTTCTGATGTTGAAATCTATTATTCTGCAGATGTAAATTCTTGTAAAAGTTGCCATTTTGTGACTGTTCCGCTGCCCCAAGTTCCATCTATCTATCTATCTATCTATCTATCTATCTATCTATCTATCTATCTATCTATCTATTTATTTCGTAACTAACTCTCCATTCTGTGGCTGCTGATTTCTGCTGGTAATTCCCAGGGTTGTGCCTTTTAAAGTAGCTCTCAGAAAACTTAAGTCTGCCCACTCCTGTTGAAGGTTACTCTTCTCTAGCATACATGAACTCTAGTGTCTGGTAGATACATAGCTCTAGCATACGGAACCCCTGGAATAGACAATACTAAGCGATCTTGCTTGTAAAGTCGGGGTCTGGAGATATTGTTGGACTACAACTCCCATTATCCCCAGCCGTTGAGAACCCCTAATGTAAAGGATTTCTCTTTTCTTTCAGGGAATCATCCCATCATGCATTGCCCTCACAATCTTATCACCTCATCTGCTGTTAGTATGAAGTAGGACTGAGCTGCCAACAATATGGTGGAATGAGAATGATGTCATGGAACACCCGTCCAACATTTCTCTACTGTGTTGTTCCTTCATAATTTTTCCATCCTCATTTGGCTGGCAGCTTAAGACTTATTTGCCATAACCAGTCAAGCAACCTAGCCGAAGCAATGACAAGTTGATAAGAATGAATTATGTGCTCAGAGATAGAAATAGCTTGTTTACAAGTGCATACACTGAACTTCTTTCCCCTTCAGCACAGGTTTGCAAAGATTAGGATAAGACTTGCATAACCATATTATATAGAAACCTGTTCTGCAGCTGTTGGGCAATTTGCAAAACAAGACCTCAGGTGGGGTGTGTGGGGGGGTCATATTTAAACATGAAGAATGGGTCCAAAAATGAATAATAATATAAGAAAGTTAGAAGTGCCTTCTGCTTAAATGAATATGCCATATGATATACTTTCAGACAACAGGTTCTGAACTTGTAAGATGTTTTAATGCATTTTCTCTGTAACAGGTCTTCAGGATAGGCAACAGGTAGACAGAGAACTCCATCCAATCCCTAGTGGCTTCCCATCAGAACTCAAGCATCACCTCTGATCCCAAAGACTCCCCTTTATTTATCTGATCTGATTTTTGCCTGTGACCTGAACAGGGCACTTCCGATAAACTCTCCTGAACAGGGTAAGTGTTATTCAGACATCTAGGACCCCTACGGGAGTATTTTTTTGTTGCCAATTCCCATCTTGTTTCAAGATGGTGGCCCACTCGAGGATCCTCAGTTTCAGGTTAGCAACCTCTTTTGTAACCCATGTGCTTGCAGTTGGCTACAGACCACATTACAACACTTTGAAAGAGGCCCTGGGTAGAAGTCAACAGCCGCATTCAGAAACTGGAGACTGCCAAACCCATGGTCAACAGGAGTCAACAGCCATGAAACCGGAGGCTGCTGAACCCGCCATTAATATGTCAAACCAAAAATCACATCACAGACATTCATCCAACTGAGGTTTGGCAGGCTCCAGGTTTGGAGATGGGTGCCCCCTTCCTCCTCCTCAGCTGCGAGCCGTATCCTGGCAACACGTGCCACCCACATCGCCAGTCTGAAGGCATCAGCACATCATCCAGGCGGCTGCCATTGGCCACAATCCCTGATTGGGCATGTCGATTGCACTTGGCTCATTCCCACTTTGGCGTCCAGCTTTGTTGGCCTGATGGCAGTTTAACACCTTCCTCGCTGTACTTCCAGCTATGCCCTTGCTATGAATCTGCTGCACAGCCCTGACCCGAGTGCAAATTCTTTGAGATTCTGCATCACAGAGGGGCACATCCACATGTGGGGAGTTTGAGGGGGGGACACTCATCAAGGCTGGGGTGTAAGAAATACACGGGTTCATAACTGACTTCTTTTACTTTACTAAACAGCATTACACTGGCCACCTTCTAATTTGCTCAGCTGGTGCTTCCAGTCTCTGATCCAGCTGATGCCACAGCTGCAGGTGATGACTCCATGGTACCATCACCAGTTTTAAGATTGTCACTCCCTTCCAACAACATGCACCTGCCTGCTTTGGCTGTGGGCTGGAGCGAGAGGATGTCAGCCACCCTCTCATTGCCAACGCCTCCCTGTTGCCACCAGCAATCCTCTGGGAAAGGAATTCTCAACATTGGGTCCCCAGATGCTATTGGACTTCAGTTCTCATAATCCCCAGCCCCAGTGGCCTTTGATTGGGGATTATGGGAATTGAAATCCAATAACAACTGGGGACCCAACTTTGAGAATCCCTTCTCTGGAGCAGGACATGGGGGTCTGATGGTGTAGCATCTCCATCTCCGTTGGGCACCCCTTCATCACAGTCCTCTGGATGTGTGGAAATCTCGCTTTCACTCACATATGTTGTGCAGACCATGATCACATTTGGCACTAGATCTTCCTCAATATCCAGCGAGATGTACTGTATGTACAGGGCACACCACCAGGCCTTCAGCCTCCCAAATGCCTGTTTGGCTATGATCCTGATATTGAAGTTCTTCTTGATGGCCCCTCTGAGTGCGCAATAGGGGGTGACCATCCATTCCTGGAGACTGTATCTCCGTTCCCAGAATATCACCAGCTTCACTTGTCACCCACCCACCTCCACGGGCACAACATTCACCTAGCTACTGGAGCGCAGCTTGGAGGCGAGTGGAGAAAATTGTCCAGAAAATTGTTGTCTCATGGCTTCTGCCAGACACTCCAGTGTAGATGTCCATGAAGCACCCCCTCAAGTCTACCACACCTTGCAGGGTCATGGTGTAATAGTGCTTCTGGCCATAGTACTCCTCGTGGCATCGAGGTGTGTGTTTGTGTGTTAAAATCTCCACATGTGCGCCATCTATACACCTGATGATGCCCAGCAACCCCTTCTTCTGGAACCCCAACATCACTTCCTGCAGGTTGCCCATGCAGATCACGTCCTCCAAGAACATTTTCACCAGCAGGTTCACCCCTGACTATCTCACAGTCTGTTGATGTGGCAACTGGAAACAGGTTGCTCTGGGCCAGGTAGTTTATGTTTTGAGGCCAGCTTGGAAATCATTGTGGTGAGTCACCTGCATGCTGGCACCATGTGGTGCATCACTGTGTCCTGCTGGTAGAGCATGGGCTCCATCTTGCTTGCCAAAAAGTCAAAGGCCCCCCAAGACATCCTGAAGCTGTCCTGGAAATGTTCATCATCCCACTCATCTGCGTCCTCCATAGACCTCCAGGTGCTGTTGTACCTTGGCAGCACCCACCTCATTTTTGCTGTCCAGTCTTTCTGCAGTATGTAGGAAGCAGAAGGGAGGGCTGCCACATGTCTCTGGGCTGTTTTGATGACTGCCCTGTTTTGATGACTGCCCTGAAATCAGTTCAAATCTCCTGGAGACTGCAAAGAACTTGGTTGCCTCATCATGGGCAGCTGCTGCCCGTGCAGGCCCCAGAAGCCCCAGTATCTGCAGCAAGCACCTCCTTTTTTGGGCTCTGTGTCTTGCTTCCTTCTCCATGGTACTCAGGACCATCTCCATCTTGCTGTGGATAGCAACACTCATTGTCGTGCCCGCCATGGCAAAACTAATCCCCTGTTACCAGCAGGAAGGTTGGGTGATGCTTCTGGGAGGGGAAAGAACAGCTCCCAGTTCTTCTATTAAAGCCTATGTGGGAGCTTCAATTGTGTATGCCACCTATTTGGGGCATCCGGGGGAGGGGGAGGGGTTGGTAGTGGGCGGGAGTTCCTGCCCACCTAACTTACACAGCAGCCAGGACAAGGGGCAGTGTTCCTGAGAGGGTGGGGACTTCCATTCTTTGTGTGCTGCCCAGGACGTGGTTTCGGCCAGCGGTTTCTGGTGCCAGCACTCCCTCCCACTTCATGCTCTCGGGGTGCATTGGTGTGGCCCATTTGTGGCCCTTTTGAAGAACATTCACCTCAGAGGTTGGCCAACTGGAACCCGGGTATGTCTGAATAAGTGTGTGGGCACTTACACCTAACTTGTCACACCACAGTTCTCAGCCAATTGTTTCCTTCCTTGTAAGGGGAGCTTGAACAAACTGGACAAGAAGGAGGAGCAGACCTGTCTGCCTTGTCCACTCCCGTCCCCCTCCCCCGACAAATCCCTTTGGGACTAAGTAGGCATGTCCATTTTCTCCTTTTAAATAAGCAAGGGGGCCCTCCCAGAACTTGCACGCTGCCATCCGCATGCTGCCCCTGGATGTGCCAGCACTGACCTCCCTTCCTGCATGCATGTGAACCCCTTGGTTCTCGGTGGGCTGGAAATGGATGCATAGGCTGTGACAAGGAAGTGTGCAAGACGTTTCAAAATGGGGCACCCTCTCTATGATTATGGTTCCAAAAGCAGCACGAAACCACGGTAATGGAGGCACACACATTCTGATGGAACCGTAGCTCAGTGTAGAGCATCTGCTTAGTGTGCAGAAGGTCCCACATTGTATCCCTAGCAGCATCTCCTGGTAGGGCTGGGGGAAACCCATGCCTGAAACTTTGGAGACTAGTCAGACTAGAAAATATTGAGCTAGATGGACTAAGGGTTAAGGACTCTGCTATGCGCTTCCTAATGGAATTAGTGTTTCCCTTTCTCTGAATGTTTTTAAGAAGGTCCTAAAGTCATCCCTGTTTAGTCAGGCATTTAGTTTATATTTTTAAAGCTTCGGTTTTAGAGTTTTTATTGTATTTTAAATTCTTTTAATTATGTTAATGGACCGTTTAATGGTTTTCTATTGTGAACCGGCCAAGGACTTTTTTTGTATGGGGCAGAATAGAAATGTAATAAAGAAAGAAAGAAAAAGAAAGAAAGAAAGAAAGAAAGAAAGAGCGTGAAGCATTTTGGCGTCTCTAATTCAAGGCGCCCAAACACTTCAACCTGCACCAGCCAAATAGTTTCCACAGTGGGGGAGCGGGCGATTTAAAAAGAGGAAGGCAGTTCTTACCTGCCCCCTCCATCACTTCTCTGCCATCCCCCACCACCCGACCATGGGGCTGTCAGTATTAAACGTCATGCCGCACGGCTGCAGAGCTGCTCCCAGCAGCCCAGGCGATGGCATCCGTACATAAATGGTGTCTGTGCACGTGCGGATGCCATCTGTATGCTCAGAAACAGCATGCTGACCACGCAAATGGCATCTTCACATGTGCAGATGCCATGGACATGCTCTTGCTGCCCACAGGCTGCTGGGAGCAGCCCTGCAGCCACATGGTGCAGTGTTTAATACCGACAGCGCTGTGGTGGGGTGGCGGGGAGTGGTGGAGGAGAAACGGAGGGGCACATAAGACCTGCCTTCCTCCTTTTAAAGCACTCACTCTACACATACACATACCCTGGATGTGCGTGAAATGCCTTGTGGTCATCTCTGCCAAGGGTCTTTCAATACAAGGTACCTTCCTATGTCCCTGTGATGGATCACTTCTTCATTGTATCTTAGTATCTTTTCAGGACCGTTGGCCTGTTCCGTGAAGCAGAGCTGTGATTCCCCCTCCCAGAAGCATAGATGGAACAAGGAGAAGAAAAATCCTCTCCAAATGTATCTTCCAGCATGAACAAGCATCCAAAGCAATATTTAGAAGCCACATGGCAGGAACGCCAGAGAGCCGTGTGAAAATTAACAGATGCGCATTGCCTGCCCACACATTGCAAAGTGCAGCTCTGACACAGCTAATTATGAACTTGTACGATTAGCGGAGTGGGGAACAAAAGCAAAAAAGCAACCAACCACCCAAGCACTGCAGGAAACAGCACATTTGAGAACACTTGTACGAGATGAACGGAACACGTTCTCAAAAGAAATCCTGGAATTCAGTCACAACATTCACACTTTTTAAAAGGATGCTAAGGACTCAAGAAGAATTTTAATTTGCTCCCACATCTAGGAATGTGGAGAAAGTCTATTATGAGAAAATTATTTGATGCTTTCCTTTGCAATCCTCTTTCAATTTCATTTTGGAGAAATTTCAGTTCCAGTGAGAAGAAAAACCTGGTTCCATATTTGAGATATGAAAGGGCTCACTGACAGAACACACATCTTGCATGCAGATGGTGCCAGGTACAATCCCTGGCATCTCCAGCTTGGACTGGGAGAGACCCGTTTGACACACCTAAAAGCTGCTACCAGTCAGAGGAGAATATGGAGCTAGTTGGACCAATATGGATCTTGATGGGCTGACTGCACTTGGTTAGCTGCTCCATGAGGCAGGTTGCTGGACCAAATGCTGCCCATACCTGCCTCCTGGCTAAACAGCAGCATGCCAAATAGGGATGTGCAGAACCAGTTCAGATGTGAACCGGACCACCATGAATTGTGTTGGTTCGAGCAGTTTGGTTATGAACCGCTTGAGGCTGGTTCGAGCTGGTTTGTCGAATCGACTGGCCCAGCCAATCAGTTTGACCAAACTGGTTCACATACCCGTAGTTCAGTCCAAATTTGGTTCACATTTGGACTGAACCACGCCAAACAGTCTGTGCATAGAGTCATTCAGTTCTCCTCCTTAGCATGCTGCATTTGAAATAGAAAGAGATGGAGTGGATGATGAAGTACTGTGGAGGGGACAGAGATGGATGAGTCACCACACTTCCTCTTCCTGATCCAACTGCCCACCTTTTCAAATATGGAGGAGAATAAAGAAGCTCTCTTCACTTCCTGCTGCCAAGCCAGGGTGTGACAGCTGCAAAAATGAACAGGGGCATTGCAGGACCAATGCTAAGAACCCCTGATATTCTTCATTGGTTTTATTGACTTAAAAAAAAACTTCCATTAGAATTTCTCAGATGTTTTGTCCAACCTGGAACTTTCAGTGCTTTCATGTAGATGTCAAGCAGTATGAAGAACAAAAGAGATTCTTTATGGCATGCCATAGGTCAAGGCCAAGGCATTGAGCAATAGTCCTCCAGAACCATCTTCTGGAATCTATCCTGCAGGAACAATCCCCCATCTCCACAAGGCATTCCAGAAGGATATCATGGTTAATGGTATCAGTACTGATTTCCTGGAATAGAACATCTACTAGAGCAACCAAGGTGGTTTCAGTCCAGAAACGAGGTCGCAAGCTAGATTGATAGGGATCCAGATAATCACTTTCATCTAAGAAACCCTGGATGCTGGAACTGGCCTAAACAAAGGTGTATTTGAAGTGCATTGATTATGTCAGGACCCACCTGACATGAACCCAGGACTCTAACCCAGAGCAGACCCTCTCAGAGGAGGAAGAGTACATCCCAATGGACTCTTGCTCCAACAAAAGGCCCCTGGATCCATCAGATGCCGTGCAGTCAGAGCTTGTCACCATTCCTTCAGGCAGTCCCATGGAGGAGCCGTGGGGACCTTATGTCCCCCAAGGAGCTCCTATCCTATCCCTTGAACCCGCTTCTTTGCCTTTGGGGCTCCAGGAGCAAAGGCAATGCCATGCCAAGCCTAGGTTCCACCTCAAGAGGCAGAGTGCTTGCTTGGCTGCTCAGTGTCTCCCGCCCAACGTGTCTCCTCAGGAGGAGGAGGGAGGCCAACTCACATACCTCCTTAGGATCAGGGCATGGTGCCTGGCTACTAAGTAACTCCTCTATTTGGAGACAAGTTTGCTGGGTCAATAGCGCCTTCAGTGAGCTGCTGGTGGTAGAGCCGGGCACAGACAGGTTTAGTGTGTTTCCAGGCACAATTCAAGATGCTAGCTTTGACTTTTCAAGCCCTAAATGGTTGGGGTTCATATTACCTTGGAGGGTATCTGTTCCCTTAGGGACCTCCCTGCGACTTGAGAGTGGTAAAGGAGACCAGGGTGGCCCCCAATAGAAGCAGCAGTGCCTTCTCTGCCACAAGATGTAGTGACAGCCAACAACCTGGATGGCTTTAAGAGGGGTTTGGGTAACTACCAATAGAGGAGACGTCTACCAAGGGCTACTAGCTGGAGGGCTACAGGCTACCTCCAGCCTCAGAGGCAGGATGCCTCTGAGTACCAGTTGCAGGGGAGTAACATCAGGAGGGAGGGTATGCCCTCAACTCCTGCCTGTAGGCTTCTAGTGGCATCTGGTGGGCCACTGTGTGAAACAGGATGCTGGACTAGATGAGCCTTGGGTGTGATCCAGCAGGGCTGTTCTTATGTTCTTAGGTTCTTGATACTTGCTGCAGAGCAGTGGAATGCCCTTCTATGTTTGTACATTCATCACTTTTCTTCTGGCATTCTGCGGACCGGTTAAGAAGATACTCCTGTTCCAACATCACTTGGCAGTCTAGGAATCCATAGGGATTATTCAACTTTTGGTTGTAGAGTTAATTCTGCTATTCTGCTGATTTTGTTTCATCTGGGGCTGTTTCTTTGTTTTATTAGTTTTAAACTCTCTCTGTTTTATTTTGATTCCTTTTATTGCTAAGCACTTTGAAGCCATTGCAGAAAGGCGGCATAAATGTTTTGTAAATAAATAAGCAGGCTGAGCTGAAAGTTCTTGTGTGAGAACAGTTGGTGAGAGTATTTGCTACTACAGGCATCTGGAGGGGGCAAGGGAATGCAGAGGGCAGTTGCTTCCCCCCAGATTGAGCCTGTGATCCTGCCTATCCTGGCATGCTTGTGCCCAACTCCCACCCACCTAAGGGCGAGCCCTAGCATCCCCCACTCCCCTTTCCCAAAGGAACCCAGGTGTCCAACCCATCTTCTGGGACCTCTGCCCCAATAGCAGCCACTGGAAGGCAGGCAGCAGCATCATTACCAGCAACATCTCAGTGCTCCAGGTGCTCCAGTCAATGAGCCAGGCGGGCGGGCGGTCAGGCAGGCAGGCAGGCAGGCAGCAGGGCTTACTAAACATCTAGGTGGCCAGTCTTGCATGCCCAATTGGTATCCTGCAGGAGGAAGCAAAGGAAGGAGGGAGGAACAGAGGATGTGCTGCTTGCCTGGGCTCAGCCCTGGGAAGCAGTGGCAGCAGTAGCGGCAGTGGCAGTGGCAGCAGTGGCTCCAGCGTGAGGAACAAGCAAGTGAGAGGGAGTCGGATCATGGTGCAGGGTGCACAGCCTAAGCCTCCCCACTCCCTGAAAAGTCCTGCAGACACCCTTGCTTAACTACATTGGTGGGATGGAAGAAACCCCTTTCCCATTTGAGGGGAGGGAGATTATTTTGAAGTTGGGAGGAAAACTATCCCCATTTCCCCCAGCTGTCATTGTCTGGTGGCTGCTCTTTTCTTCCAAAAAGGATCCAGGAATGAGATCATGTCATCTTGATGGGCATTTGGAGGGGTGGGGTGGAGATGGCAGCCTCTGACCAACTGTTGCTGGGAGAAATATCAGTATACTTTGCCCCGATCTCCAAATCTCCCCAAATCTCTGAAATGCCCATCATTTTTGCCACCTGTCCCTGGGCAGTGACGATTGGGAGGGGGCCATTTCAGGACAGCACAGAAATCAATGACACTTCCAGCACCACAGTTGATACATTTTTCTCACTCCCTCTTCTGTTTAATTCCCTTGCAGCCTCTTGCCTTTTTACCTTGGCTTTTATTCTTTGCTATATAGCCCTGCTGCGTTGAAGACTTTTCTCCCCCACCACGCCGCCAAACTCTCTAAAACCTCATCCGTGCCGTGTCTGCATAGAAGAGTCACAGTAATGTCCTGGCTGCTTGCCAGCAAACCTACTTTACATCCGTAGGAATTCGATTGCACTTTCCATTTATCGGCAGGTTCAGCTAAAGGGTTCAAGTCCCTGAGAAGCTGGTTGCACTTGTGATAAATTCCTTTAAGCTAGGTTGTTGTTTTCCATTAAATTCTGGTTAATTGAGGGAAAAGACATGGCTTCAGGACTAATAGGGAGTTCTTAACAATGATCCCTGTTCTACCAAAGGCAGAAAGAAAGGGAGATACACAAGACAGTTATACCAACTTTCTCTTAAAACGTTCACCCAGATGTTGTTGAAAGGCTGTGTGTAAGCCATCTTTGGAAGTAAATGGATTAGTAACATAGGAACATAGGAAGCGGCCTTATACTGAGTCAGACCATTGGTCCATCTAGCTACACTGTCTGGCAGCAGCTCTCCAAGGTGTCAGACATGGGTGTTTTCCAGCTCTACCTGGAGATCCTGCCAGGAACTGAACCTGGGACCTTCTGCATGCAACTATATAGATGCTCTTCCACCGATACAGCCCCATCCTCTAAAGAGAATAGCTTAGGACACTCACAATTAGTCACCCATCTAAATGCAAACCAGAGTGAATCCTGTAATGACCTGCCTTGGCCAACTGCCCAGCAGCTGCAAAAACCACTCTTTTCAGAGGGGAAAGCAGAGCCAGAAAGGAGAGACAGGAATGGAAAGCCAGACATAGACAGGAGTCAACACCAGAGGACGGACAACCGGAGATTCACATAGGTTGCCAGAGGTCTAAACTGGGAAGTCCACAGGATCAGGGGTACACATGAAACAGAGTCAAGGTTGCTCATGGTAGGGCTGGTCACTACTGGGATCTGGGACAGGCACCTCGCCTTCAGCGGCCTCAGAGACTTCATCAGGAGGAGGGAGGGAAGGAGGCAGAGGGGCTTGCAAGCCTGTCAGCTCTGGCTTTGTTGAGCTGGCCAGAACTTCAGTCTGCTCCCCCTGCTCTGGATCTTCATCTGAAGAATCCTCCTCCAAAGCCCCCATGGGAGACATCACAAATCCTGCTTAACAAAGAGGACAACTCATGCCTGCTTCCAGAAGAACAGCTCTCCTCTCCAGGCCACGGGCTCTCTGCCATAGGATGTGGAGACAGTCACTAGGTTGGAGGGCTTTCAAAGGGGCTTGGACTGATTCATGGAGGACAGGTCTATCAATAGCTACTAGTCTGGTGGGTTATGGGCCACCTCCAGCCTCAGAGGCAGGGTCACACAAATGGCCTCTGAGCATGCATGGAGGTCACTAAAATGGCCTCACATGTGTGGAGGCCCAAACTGGGCAGGGATGGGGTGGGAGCCTCCCCTGTCATCTCCCGCCCCATGGGTGCTGCCACTGCCACCACTGATAGTACTTGTAAGTACTAACTGACTCCCCTTCCATCCCCTCTAGGCTTAGGGAAGCCCCCTGCCCCTTTACTGGTAAAGGGGAAGCCTCACCAGAGACCCCTTTACCAGTAGACCACCAAACCAGTCTGCAGACCAGTTTAAATTGGTCTGGCAGTTAAACCTTGTCCAGTTCTACTAGAACCAAAACTGAACCAGGCCAGGTCTGTTCGAATCCAGTTCGGATTCGAACCAAACCGGCAAAACCAGTTGTGTGCACATCTCTAGCCTCTGAATACCAGTTGCAGGGGAGCAACAGCAATCAAGAAGCAGGCCTTCACCTCTTGCCTGTGGGTTTCTCAGAGCCATCTGGTGGGTCACTGTGGGAAACAGGATGCTTGACAAGATAAGCCTTGGGTCTGATTCAGCAGGGCTGTTCTTATGTTCTCACCAGGATGGTGGCAATACTTGTCAGTTCCTAGGCTTTTTCCAAGGATGCAGCCTCTGGCAAACTTGATTATGAATAGCATGGACCAAGAACATGCCTGTAGATGTCTGCAGCATCCTCTGTAGTTGTCCCGGTAGTGGCTCGCCAAGGTTTCAGTTGGAGGCCTTACCCAAAGACACAAAGTTCCTTTTAACTGGAGATGCTGAGGATTGGAACATGACCTTTTCCATGTAAATACTGAGCTGTGGAGAGGTAATTCCCTCCCTAAAGGGCATTATTGCCCAAACCCTCACCCTTTGTAACAACCAATCAGAGTAGTTAAGAAATTGACTTGGAGCAAGGTCTTATTGGCCGATCTTTGTTTCAGGGACACGTATGGTTTTGAACAAGCTTTATAAACCACCTTTCTGCCATAGAGTATCCAAAGTGACAAACAGGTTGAAACATAAAAACAAAATCAACTGCCAAGACACACCAAAAACAAAAACAAAAAAACCCCACTATGTATTTTTTAATTTTTGTGCACCACCCAGAGCCTTTGGATGGGGTGGTATAGAAATATAATGAATGAATGAATGAATGAATGAATGAATGGAGCATAATTATAGGATGAGCGCAGTCATTACAATCACATCAAGAACACAGCAGAACTCTAGAATACACACAGTAGCAGAAAATCCAAGCAGGTCAATTGTTTGCTGGAATGAATAGGTCTTCACACCACGGCAAAAGGTAACAGGTATAGGCACTTTGCAAACCTCCTTAAAGCAGGGGTGGGCAACCTTTGACTCTCCAGCTGTTGTTGAACTACAACTCTCAGCATTCCCAGGCACAAAACACTGTGGCTGGGAATGCTAGGAGTTGTAGTTCAACAACAGCTGGAGAACCAAGGTTTAGGGGTGTATATGGACCATTTGATGCAGTTCGGTCTGAATTTGGACTGAATTTGGACCAAACTGTGGGTATGCGAACCAGTTCAGTCAAACCAACTGGCCAGGCCAACTCAATGTAGTTCAAAGCAGTTAGCAATGGAACTGGTTGAACTGGCCCGGGTCATGGTGGTCCAGTTCATGATTGAACTGGTTCTGCACATCCTTACCAAGGTTGCCTACTCCTGCTTTAAGGATAGTGACTGATGACGCTGTTTGCCTTTGTGGGAGCTAGGACCCTGGCAGCATCAGCTCTCAGCTGCAATATCTCATAGTGACCACTGGGGGGTTAGGGTCATGGATAAAAGTGCTGAACTCCTCCCCTCTTTGTTCTTCCAGTGTTAGTCTCAGTTTTGTTTCACCAGAGAAGGCTGTTTGTTTTGATTTCTCTCTTCAGCCATGAACTACAGCTGAAATTAAACTGCAGGCTTTGTCACATTTATTTGTAACCTTTTCTTTAAATAAATCCTTGTAGTTCTTCAGTACTAAAGAACTGTTTAAATACCTGCTTTCTCATGAAACTGGTTTTGCTTTGCTGTTTGAGGACTGAACTGCCATTCTTCCCGTACAGCTTTTTGGGTGAAAATAGCTGAAGATGCAAAAGAATGAACCTGAGAAGCATATCTCCTACCCCAAGTTATAGGTCCTCCTCTACAGAGCTCTTCATTGGAATGACTGTGATATTTAAACCCATGCTCATATAGGTAAATATGTATCAAAAGAGTCAGACATAAACCACTGAACCAAAAGGTACAGACCCCACTTAGTCAGAACAACATTCAGATTTATACACCTTACAGTGACAGTTATCACGAGAACATCAGCTACAGGGCTTAATGGGTTGCTTCCTATCATCACCTTCATATGCTAGGAAAAGTTTAAGCTACTGAACTGTCCATCATGTTGCTGTTCTAGTCAAAGGCACAGGAGCCCTACCAGGAAAAAAACACAGTGGCACAACTGTAATTTGTGCATTGTGGCCTTGGATTACCCTGACGACTCAGAGGTTCATTTCTTTTAAAAGTGAGTTTTCAAGATCTCCCTGTTCAGAAAAGCAACCTTGTACTCTTTCCCTGAATCCCCATAGAAACATTAATCTGATTTTGTGCTTCCTACAGCAGTGCTAATTAGTTGCCTAATATTAATTATAGTAATTACACACATACCTAGCTGTAGAACTATTAAAGAGCTGATTAGAAATAGGGAAGAAGGAGGGGAAGAAAGAAGTGGAGATGTTCCCAAGGAGGGTCGGTTAATCGGCTAACAGCTGTTTCTTCCCACAAAAGCTGCTAGTTAACACTTGAAATGCACTCCAAAGAGATGGTATGAAAAATCCCTCCAAATATGAATACTTTTGCAGACCATGCAAAATAAATCCACGGTTTATGCTAACATGCAGCTGGACATATTTTGTGCAGTGCAAAAAAAAAAAAGGGCAAAATTAAGTTTTTGTGAAATTGGGCCTATGCAAGGAAGAAGGTTTCTTAAGAAACAGAAAATAAAGATGAATATTTTTGTTGCCCTCTTTATCGATTTATACAAAGAGTCTTCCCTTTCTGTCTCCCATTCATTACAAGGCACCTTCATTTTTCAAGCTTCCTCTCTTTTTTTGTCTTTCCCATTTTCATCTTCCATTTTTCTCTAGTTCTTTCCCCCTCTCTCTCATTTTTCCTTCCATCTTTCTTTCTGTTAGAAAATTCTGGGATAAGGGGATGCTCATGAATGGGGATAGGCTGTGACCACCTATTGTACAATAGCAAACAAAGCTTAGAATTCTGTTGGGTTATTCCTAAGAAGAGAACAGCCCTAAATCACTTGGAACCTGGTTACTTAAAGGACCACCTTCTTCTGAGTAAATATACCAATTTGACGAAATCTATTGGGAGCACCCTGCTCTATGTGCCAATGCCTGCTGAAGCTCAAATATTGTGCACGCAGGTAGGGCCTTCTTAGAGATTCTCCCCCAGACTCCCAGAGATCTCACAGGAACATAGGAAGCTGCCCTATACTGAATCAGACCATAGGTCCATCTTGCTCAGTATTGTTTTCACAGACTGGCAGCGGCTTCTCCAAGGTTTCAGGAAGGATTCTCTCTCTCAGCCCTATCTTGAAGAAGCCAGAGAGGGAACTTGAAACCTTCTGCTCTTTCTAGAGTGGCTTCTTCCCCTGAGGGGAATATCTTAGTGCCCACACATCAAGTCTCCCATTCATATGCAACCAGGGTGGACCCTGCTTAGCTAAGGGGACAAGTCATGCTTGCTACCACAAGACCAGCCCTCCTCTCATATCTTCCCTCGGTATTTCATAGGCAGTTAGGAACATAGGAAACTGCCATATACTGAGTCAGACCATTGGTCTATCTAGCTCAGTATTGTCTTCACAGACTGGCAGTGGCTTCTCCAAGGTTGCAGGCAGGAATCTCTCTCAGCCCTATCTTGGGAGAAACCAGGGAGGGAACTTGAAACCTTCTGCTCTTCCCAGAGCAACTTCATCCCCTGAGGGAAATATCTTGCAGTGCTCACACATCAAGTCTCCCATTCAGATGCAACCAGGGCAGACCCTACTTAGCTATGGGGACAGGTTATGCTTGCTACCACAAGACCAGCTCTCCTCTCCAGGTTAAAGACTGTCCTGTTTATTCAGACCGTTGGCAAGGTTATATGGGGCTATGTTCTCTTCTGTTGGTTTCTGGTTTTATCTTTGGCTGTCGTCTTAATTATTTATTGTTTTAAAGGGATTTTGTATTTGTTAATTAATTCTTGTACACTCTTTTCTTTAAAAAACAAACAAACCCAAAGGGCAGTTTAAAAATGTAAATGTTTAAAAATGCAAAAGAGAGATAAATGATCAAGAGACCAAATGGATGTTGAGTAGATCCTCAGCTTTATTAATAAGAACAAAGCAGAAGAAGAGCACTCACTTAGGCAGCCATGTCAGGACTCACCAGCACTCAGACGCTGAACGTGGTAAGACATCCTCTGAAGAGGAGACACAGGCTCACCCCCATCTTGCTAAACTCCTCCTTGGGAGCAGTGATGAAAGGTGCACAGCAAAGCCCCAAATGAGTGATGCAGCACCTCTTTCACCATGCAAGGCCTCCCTTCATCTTGTGAGGAGAAGGCTTCAAGTATTGGTGCATTCTCTGGATCATGGCCTTGCAGATGCTCAAGAAGAAGATGACAATTCCACACAAAAATCCTTTAGTCACTTTAGCTGCTGGATTCCAACCCAGAGGAGAGCCTCTCAGAGGAGGATGAGGATGAACACACTCCAGCCCAGCCTCAATGAAGCCCCTTCCAGTCAACAGACCCAGAGCAATCCGAGCTTGTTGCCCCTCCTGCAGTTGGCCCCTAGGGTGCCCCTCTGCAAAACTCCTGATCCACCCTTAGAACTCCCTCCATAGCCCCTGAGTCCACAGGATCAGAGGCAATGCTGCACCAAGGCTGAGTTAAAATGATGGAAGATATGGCTGCACTATTAAAATTAGGTGGTTAGACTAAATTAAAGAGGGACATCATTATTGCAATGTTCTCTGGGACCTGGGGGGTAATGATGGAGGCCTCTCACTGTGCTTGGCTGAGCTGCCCTAACATCAAAGAGGGGGAAGAGAGTTACACAGTTTTTGTCTGCTGTTGGCTGAGCAACTAAGAACAGAGATGGCCATGGCACGACGAAAGTCATATGGAGGGTTTAGGCCCAGTGAAAGGTGGCAGAGAGCCCAGCAAGACAGAATGTGGAAATGAATTGGGATAGGGAGGAATCAAAAGGAGAAGGCCAGAGGGAGGAGTTTCAGATGGGGAGGAAAACTGGGAAAGAGAATGGGCAGAGAGAAAGATGCACAATTCCAGCCATTGTGAAGGCAAGGAAAGAGAAATGTTGTGGATTGATCTCAAACAAACAAACAAAACACAATTAGTCATGCCTTTGGCTGCAAGCAGTGTCTAACTACGACTAAATGTAAAGACTAAACTAATGACAACGGGTACAGCAACCAGCCTCAGAACTGATAATGAAGACATTGAAGTGGTGGATAGCTTCTGCCTTTCAGGATCAACTATGAACTGTAAAGGATCCAGCTGTCAAGAAATACCCCACAGACTAGCACTTGGTGGGGTTGCAATGAAGGCCTCAGAAAGGATATTTAGATGTTGTGACATGTCTATACCAACAAAGATTAGAATCATTTGGACAATGGTTTTTCCCATGACACGCAATGGACGTGAAAGCTGGATTCTGAAGAAGCAAGATAGAATAAGTATTGATGCTTTTGAACTTTGGTGCTGGAGAAGACTTTTGAGGATACCATGGACAGCCAGGAAAACAAACAAATGTATCATAGAACAAATCAATCCAGAATTTTCACTCGAGGCACAAATGACCAGGCTCAAACTATCATACTTCAGACATATGATGCAAAGACCCAGCTCCCTTGAGAATTCTATAATGCTGGGGAATGTTGAAGGAAAGAGAACTAGAAGAGGATAACCAGCAGCAAGGTGGATGGACTTGATTACGACAGCAATTAATGCACCACTGAGAGAACCTAAAGGCCAAGTTGAAGACAGATCATCCTGGAGAGAATCCATCTATGTGGTCGCTAAGAGTCGGCACCGACTTGACAGCACGTAATTAATCAATCAATAATCAGTTCCTATTAACCATGATAACTTAAAATGGATCTTTGTATTATGAAGGAACATAGGAAGCTACCTTATACTGAGTCAGATCATTGGTTCATCTAGCCAGGGGCAGATCTACAATAGAGCAAATGTGTGCAATGAACAGGGGCCACCGCTAGCAAAAGCCGCACCCAAATTTGTGATTTAAATATAATTGCCCCATAGGGATTGATGAGAAACTCAAAAATATTAATAACCCCCAAAATGTAGGACAGAAAGCTCTGAAATTTCACATGGTATTCCTACATGATGATAGCATTAAATATGTGGACATTTAAGGAGATCAGTTCACCTGTTGATTTTTAATGATTTTTAAAAAAAATCTTTAAAAAATATTTATTAAAATATCATGATGTCCTTGAACTTCCATACATTTAATGCTACCATCATATGCTACTCCCATGTGAATTTTGAGAACTTTATGCCCAGCCATTCTGGAGTTATAACAAGGGGTGCAAAAATGGGGTTACTACTCTTTCTATATCAAGAGAAGGAGCAGTTTCCTCCAAATGAGGCTTGAAAGATGGACAGAGTAGAGGATTAAACTCCAACACTTTTTGTAACTTTCTGCCATGAAATAAAAGTTATGGCACTTTTAAACAGTTGTAGAAACTTTTCAAAAAGTCATTAAAAATCAATGAGTGAACTAATATCCAAACAATATGTGTCATCGGACTTTTTGTTATGAGGTTGTCACTTTCTTAACTGATTGACAACCACGAATTTAAGCCCAGCCATTTCCTGCTAATGAAGCACATTTTGATGGTATTGTTTCTCAAATAAAGATTGTCTTGTAAATTTGTAGTTTTCTATTCAAGTTGGTCTATTTCCAGGGTGAAGATGCTTCTCCAGGCAATGTTGTATCTTCTCCCCTACTGTCTCTAGAATTAAGCCTTGGCAAAGGTTATTTAGAGCCAAAAAGTGAAAGAATTGGGTATTTAGAGATGCCAAAATACTTGCTGCATTTCCTGGATTGCTTGGTTTCAAACTGCATCCATCCATTGCAAATTCCTGTTCTAGAAGGGAAAGATACTTCTTACCTGGCAGCCTTACCACTTATTTGTATAGTTAAGAGG
The DNA here is from genome assembly GCF_027244095.1 of Hemicordylus capensis. Taxonomy (NCBI): domain Eukaryota; kingdom Metazoa; phylum Chordata; class Lepidosauria; order Squamata; family Cordylidae; genus Hemicordylus; species Hemicordylus capensis. The sequence continues at coordinate 249,507,573 of NC_069661.1, forward strand.
AGCACCACTGCTTTGCTATGATTATCTCATCTATGTTTGGGATAAGAAGAGGAGAACCAAGCTACCCTTGTGAGATGCTGCTGCTTCTCCTGCATCCTCAACACCACTGAGCCTGAACATTGAGCTTTAGCCATCACCAAGGAAACAATAAGAACATCATAACAAGAAACCACAGGTGATGTCATAATTGCCACCTGCAGATGTGGGGGCAAAAGTGTCGCTTTTCAGCACTGGGAGATGTCGCTGGTGGGCAGCCATCTACACTACAAACATGTCTGTGTTTTATACCAGTTCTATCATGGATATTCTAGCTTTCTTACCCCTGCTAACTGGGCAAAGAGGCACCTTTTACCATGGTGATTCTCTTTATTTAGCAGGGGGAGAGTAACTGGCCCTATCCACCCCCAGCACAGCACCTCCAGTGACTGTTGCGGGTGTCTATCTTATGTTTCTTTTTAGATTGTGAGCCCTTTGGGGACAGGGAGCCATCTTATTTGTTATTTCTCTTTGTCAACCGCCCTGAGCCATTTTTGGAAGGGTGGTATAGAAATTGAATTATTATTATTATTATTATTATTATTATTATTATTATTATTATTTCTTTAAAAAATAATTATTCAAGCGTTATTAACCTTTCTGTTTCCCATTGATCCCTATGGGGAAATTATCTGATGTGGCCCATGTTCAGTTTCTGCACACAGGCACCTTCAGAGCTTGTTATGCCACTACCTCTAGCTCAGCATTGTCTACATTGCCTAGCAGTGACTGAAGCTCTTCTCACAATCTATGAGAAGAGCTTCTGTTGGGTCTGTGGGGAGAGCGGGCTTAGCCTGCTCTCCATGACAATCAAAGAGCAGCTCTGGGGCGGCCGGGGCGGACATCCACATGACTGCCAGCTCCATGATGGAGCCGGGGGAGGCTGCAGGGATCGGGGGCTGTACGGCCCCCAGATGTCCCACGATGCCCCACTGCTTGCAGCCTCCTGGCTGGGGGTCTACTCATGTGTCGCCATGTGCCAAGGTGACACATGAGCAAAAAAATGAGGTTAACTGAATGCTCGCTCCATTAACCTCATTTAGGAGGAGGGTGTTCTAGGCGGGCTAGCTACCTTGGAAGCACCAGGCTCACCCGCAAGTCCGGTGGTTCCCACGAGCACTGGAAAGAGGGCTAAGCTCCTTTTCCAGTGATCTTGGGAATAGCCTCAATCTCTAAGGTTTCAGGCAGAAGTCTTTCCCAGCCTTACCTGAATATGGCAGGGATTGAACCTGGGACTTTCTGCATGCAAGCAGATGTTTGCAGGGCTATAGGCCACCTCCAGCCTCAGAGGTAGGATGGCTCTGAGTACCAGTTGCAGAGGAGTAACAGCAGGAGAGAGGGCATGCCCTCAACTCCTGCCTGTAGGCTTCCAGAAGCATCTGGTGGGCTACTGTGTGAAACAGGATGCTGGACTAGATGGGCCTTGGGCCTGTGTGTAGTGGTTAGAGTGCTGGACTAGGACCGGGGAGACCCAAGTTCAAATCCCCATTCAGCCATGATGCTAGCTGGGTGACTCTGGGCCAGTCACTTCTCTCTCAGCCTAACCTACTTCACAGGGTTGTTGTGAGGAGAAACTTAAGCATGTAGTACACCGCTCTGGGCTCATTGGAGGAAGAGCGGGATATAAAATGTTAATAATAATAATAATAATAATAATAATAATAATGTTCTTATGTTATGTTCTCTACCACTGAGCTGCAGACTCATTTTCAGGGGGAAGGGGTAGTGTATCTTGCACCACCAAATGATGGAACAAACGAAATGGAAGCACAACTTCCTTGATTCTCTTACTTGTGAGCTTCCCAGTTGCATTTCCTTGTCACTATTGGAGAAAGGCAGCCAGACAAGAGAGGTGTTTGATCCAACAAGGCTAGATATTAAAATATGTTCATAGAATCTAGACAGCATGCTTTTAGTTTGGAAAACTACGGGGAGTCATGACCGAGGTGTATCAAATTATGCATGGAGTAGAGAGAATGGGCAGAGATAATTTTTTCTCCCTCTCTCACCACACATCTGTTGAAACTGAAGGCTGGGAAATTTAGGACCGACAAGAGGAAGTACTTTTCACACAGCACATAATTAATCTATGGAATTCTTTGCCACGGGATATGGTGATGGCCACCAGCTTGGATGGCTTTAAAAAGAGCTTAGACACATTCATGAAGGACAGGTCTATCCATGGCTACTCTTCTGGTGACTGTGGGCCACCTCCAGCCTCAGAGACATGATGCCTCTCAATACCAGTTGCAGGAGAGCAATAGCAAGAGAGAGGGCATGCAAAGACCTCGTGCCTGTGGGCTCCCCAGAGACATCTGGTGGGCCATTGTGTGAAACAGGATGCTGGACTAGATAGGCCTTAGGCCTGATCCAGCAGTGCTGTTCTTATGTTCTTTAGTGCTGGGGTATATATATAGCAATGCTCTCTGTTTTAATGTCAGGAGGATCCCAAGATCTTTTCAATTCACCAAGAGACTGAAGTGCTGTCTGAATCAAGGTTTCTGATGTAGTCCTTTATCTCCATCTGCTGGGGAGAACGACTCAGTGCCTTTGTATGCCAGAACAGCCTGTGCTAGTCTGTGATAGCAGCAGAAACCAACAGGGCAAAATCCACTACGAATCTTTCCTTTGTAACATCTGTTTAAATGAATGAGACCTGCTCAAGAGCAGCGGCAGGTTTTCATTAGAGCTGTGTGAAGCACCCCACTGTCCTTTAGGCACTCCCTCAGACCTATAGGGTCTAGGGTTGCCAACATTATGTCGGCCTAATTCGGGACACAAGTGGGGGTAGTTGGGGATGGAGTCTTGGGCGGGGCGGCACCTAGGGGGTGGGACTATCCCATACCATCCTGTAATGCACTCTGCTGCCCACACAACAAAGATCTATTCAGCAACACTCTGATCCATCTCATGCCTACCATGTTCCTCTTCAGATGGGTTCAAGGCTGTGGTAGTGGCGGCTGCTGGCAGCCGGAACGATGGAGAGAGCACCGCCATCCTCACAAACCATGACAGGTGAGGTTGGGCACTGGAGGCAGGTGGCAGAGACAGCAAAAGAGCTCCTCATCTGGGCCTGCCTTCCTTGCAAATGTTACAAATTGGGTGATTTCGGCCTGTTTGGGGCATCTACTCTTGTGAGTACTCATGCAGAGGCTTGAAATCGGTCCAATCTGTATCATTTGGGAGGAAGATGGGCCCCTGCGAGGAGCTCTGGGATGGCAGAGACGGCAGCGAGACCTCCTCTCACGGACCCACCTTCCTCCCAAATGATACAGATTGGACCAATTTCAGGCCTCTGCACACGCATGTGCACAGAGGCACCATATGGGCTGAAATCACCCAATCTGTATCATTTGCAAGGAAGGTGGGCCCGTGTGAGGAACTCTTTCGCTGTCTCTGCCGCCTGCCTCCAGCACCCAACCTCACCTGTCATGGTTTGGGAGGCAGGCAGAGCTCTCGCCGCCGTCCCCACTGTGCCGCTGCCACACAGCAGCACTTTTAAAAGTTTTTGGGTTTTTTAATGTCAAAATGTGGAAGAAATTGAGTCCCGGACAGGACGAGCATCCTGCCCCCGACCCAAAAATAGAGACATCCTGTGTAATGTGGGTTGAGCATTGTAGGGGACTTTGCAGGGCTTCTTCCAGTGGCTGGCAGCTGATAGCCACCATTCTCTCATCCCTAGAATGCTCCTGGGAATAAGAACATAATATAAGAGCATAAGAACAGCCCTGCGGGGTCAGGCACAAGGTCCATCTAGTCCAGCATTGCAACTGCTTTGAGGATCCCCACAGGTTTTGATCCACTCTCAAATATCAGCAACCGCCCCCCGCTTATCTCCTGTGCCTGGGAAGCAAACATGGGGGAAAGCCTTTTGAGGCAGCAGTGTGTGCAGTATCATTTCAGCTTCAGATCTGTGGCTGGAGCTGAACTTCAAGTCAGAAATTATCAGATGCACTGGAGAGCTGAAATCCTTTAGGTGTCAGCACTGCTCCATGCAATAGCACCATGGCTTCAGTTAAGAGCTGTGCAAGTTCCAATGATGTGATGCCCCCCGGAGATGTTGGACTACAACTCCCACAATCCCTGACTATTGGCTGGCTACTATAGTTGGGAGTGATGGGAGTTGAAGTCCAAAAACACTTAGAGGGCCAAACTTGTAGGGATGTGCCAAAAAGCAATTCGGCATCCAAATTGCAGCACAATCCCTTTAAAACCGAGGACTTCCACAGCCCGTTTAACACAGAGGAGAGCAGGTCCATACCTGTTCCTCCACTCACCTCCACTTCTGTTATCATGGCACTCCCTCCAGCTGTGATCATGCACCATCTCCCAGCTGCTGTGTCATGCAGGGGCAGCTGGGAGACACCCCAATGGTGCATAGTCACAGCTGGGGGGAGTGTCATGATAACAGAAGTGGTGAGTGGAGAAGGAGCAGGTATGGGCCTGCTCTCCTCCATGTTAAAGGGGCTATGGAAGCCCTCAGTTTTAAAGGGATCGTGCTGCAATTCAGACACCGAATCCAGTTTTGAGCACATCCCTACAAATTTGTGCAGCCTTGCCTTAAGTAGATAACAGTGGTTGATATGATGCAGAAAATTACTCAGAGTAGTCCTATGGAAATTAAAAGCAAAAGTTAGGCAATGTTAACTTGTCATATTTCAGTGGGACTACTTTGAGTAATTTCCCTCATTGTACCAGCCAATGACATGAAATAAACATCCACTATGCTGTATAGCCAGAAAGCAGTTACCTATTTTATGAGAAGTGAGATCTGAGTCCTGGAGTTGCCTTTGATTTGCACTTTATATAATGGTAAATGAGAACATAAGAAGAGCCTTGCTGGATCAACAATTCCAGTGCTGAGCTAAATGGACTCTTGGGGAGAACTGCCACCCAATAGCTGGCGGCTAAGCCTGTGCTCCCATGACTGCTGCCACTTCCATGTCCGGTGGAGGATGTTGGTTGCCCACCTCAGCCTGACATTGTCAAACCTACTTCAAATGTTGCTTAAGGATAATGTGGGTAACAGACATACTTACTTGCTGTCATTATGTGTGAAGCTGCCCATTGTCTGATCCTCCAGCAGGGCTGTTCTCCTGTGCCATTTCCGGAAATTAAAAGCACATTCATGAATATTACATGAATATAGACAAAGAGAGGACAGCAACATCCAGCAGAGCTATTCCACACAACATTGCCACCACTTGGATAACATTTCTGTTTCTTAAGGTCATTTCACACGAGGAAATCCAAGTTACCCATGGTGTCTGCATTCAATAGGGAGCTGCAGCCAATCAGGGATTCTGCTGAGGATGCCTATATGAAACCTGGTGAGATCCTAAATCAGATTGTGGAATCAGAGAATGTTAGAGGTGGAAGAGACCTTGGAGGACTCGAGTCCTTTGCTCAGTGAATGAATCTCCTAGACCAGGGATCCTCAGCGTTGGGCCCCCAGATATTCTTGGACTTCAACTCCCATAATCCCTGTCCTAGACCATCCCTGGCAGGTGGCTCTCCAGCCTCTGCTTGAAAACGTCCAGTAAATAAGAGCCCATTGCCGCATGAGGCTCTTCCACTGCCCAACAGCTCTTACAATTAGGATATTCTTTCTAATGGGATATTCATTCGCTCCTCGGACCCCATCACAGTTTTTAGAAAGCTTGTTAAATCTTGGCTTTTTATCCAGGCCTTTACATGATTGTTTTTATTGCTGCTTCTATGTGTTTTACTCATGTATAGTTTTTATGTTTGTATTTTATAGATTTTAAATTAGATTGGTTTTATATTTTTAGTAGGGGTGTGCAATTTGGATTTTCTGTGATTTGGTTCAGGACCCGAACCGAATCACCCCTGTTATGTTTTGTGCCTGAATATGGGCCACCCGAATCACCCTTGATTCGGTTCAGATTCGGATTTAATCCAAATCCGAATCTGAATCTATTTGGGGGGAAAGGGGCCCAGGGGCAAAATATTGGGGTGGAGTGGTAGTTCCCAATGGGTGGAAGCTACCACCCCAATTTCAGGGGGATTGGGCAAAGGGCTGATTTTTGGGGAATTTTTGAAGTTTTAGTGACTTAGGGGCAGTTTGGGGGCATAGCATGGGATCTGGGCAAAAAGAGTAGGGTGGTGATGGTATTGCCTAATGGGTGGAGGCTACCACCCCAATTTAAGGGGGATTGGACAAAGGGCTGATTTTTTTGAGAATTTCTGAAGTTTTTGTGTCTTTGGGGCAGTTTGGGGGCAGAAAGTGGATCTGCCCCAAAAGAGTGGGGTGGGGTGGTAGTGCCTATTTGGTGGAGGCTACCACCCCAATTTCAGGGGGATTGGGCAGAGGGCTGATTTTTTGGGAATTTTTGAAGTTTTGGTGTCTCTGGGGCAGATTGGGGGCAGAAAGTGGATCTGCCCCAAAAGAGTGGGGTGGGCTGGTAGATAGTGCCTAATGGGTGGAGGCTACCACCCATCCCCAATTTCACCCGTCCCCTCAGAAGTTTTTCTGAAGGGATGTTATTCCCTTATTTTCTGAGGTGTGAATTCCCATTCTATGATAGCAAATGAGATTTTTTTCAATTAAACAACTCTCATGTCCCCACTTTCACTTTTTCACACTCTCATTTACTAAGAATATGATGAATGGATCAATCTAGCACACTTCACCTTATGAAGAAAAACCTCAGAAATTCACCAAAATTCAGCCCTCTGCCCAATCATTCTGAAATTGGGGATGGGTGGTAGCCTCCACTCATTAGGCACTATCTACCAGCCCACCCCACTCTTTTGGGGCAGATCCACTTTCTGCCCCAAATCTGCCCCAAATCTGCCCCAAAGACACCAAAACTTCAAAAATTCCCCAAAAATCAGCCCTCTGCCCAATCCCCCTGAAATTGGGGTGGTAGCCTCCACCAAATGGGCACTACCACCCCACCCCACTCTTTTGGGGCAGATCCACTTTCTGCCCCCAAACTGCCCCAAAGTCACTAAAACTTCAAAAATTCCCAAAAAATCAGCCCTTTGTCCAATCCCCCTTAAATTGGGGTGGTAGCCTCCACCCATTAGGCACTACCACCCCACCCCACTCTTCTGCCTCTGGCCCCACTTTCTGTCCCAATCTGCCCCAATCTTCCCCAAAGACACAAAAACTTCAGAAATTCTGAAAAAATCAGCCCTTTGCCCAATCCCCCTGAAATTGGGGTGGTAGCCTGCACCTATTAGGCACTACCACCCCACCCCACTCTTTTTGCCCAGATCCCATGATATGCCCCCAAACTGCCCCAAAGTCACTAAAACTTCAAAAATTCGCCAAAAATCGGTCATGAGCTGAATCACCTGAATTTTTTGTCCCCAAAATTCGGGTGATTCAGCTCGGCCCAGAAAAATATCGGGGGGCATCGGGGGTGATTCAGTTCGGCCCCGAATCACCCGAAATTGCTCATTTCGGGCACAGATCGATCTGTGCCTGAAATTTTTTGCACATCCCTAATTTTTAGCTTAATAATTTTATTGTCATTTTTATTGTATGTTTTTAACTTTTGTAAACCACCTTGAGATTGTTTTTAATGAAAGACGGTATATAAATGTAACAATAAATAAATAAATAAATAAATAAATAAATAAATAAAGTCTCACCTAAACCTAATTTTGAGGAGGCAGGGGCAGTGGGGACAGTGGAGGCTGTGCTCCTCCAACTCCCAGGCTGCTCTTTGGGAGGTCAGCGGGGGGTGAGGGTGGAGGAGCCCTGCCACCGATGTCTCCTATGTCTCCACCGCAGCCTCAAGATTAAAGGTAAAAACTACCCTTTCTCCCCCTCCCCCATTACTATAGGGAATGGGACCTTATTCTTTGAATGGTGGCTCTTTGTATAAGTACTAGGGCCATTCATATAATTGGTACTTGGGAAGCAGATGCATCCTACTCAAGTCCAGGAGCTGCATGTACTTCCATTTTGTGATCACGTGTGAGTATGAAACAAGGTAGGAGGCAGGCAGCTTGATGATTCGCTACATTCCAGCTGGGTAGGATGGGTAGGATGGCTTTTCCTCCTACCTCATTCTGAAGCTGGGTATAGAATCTGTGTGAACAGTGTGAACTGCCCTATAAGGTTTCTCTAACTAAGGACTGCAAATTGTTTGCTCTCCTCACAACATTCTATGGAGAGTTTGCTTACGGAATGTAACGGATTTACCAAGCCTTCATCTTAGAGCAAGCCCATGTGAGGGAAAGGAAAATGCTGAATCATCCCCTCCATGCTTTACAAACAAAGGCTTCTCCCTCAAAACCTTCCTGGACTTCTAGTAGTTTGTTTGCTGCCACCACACCTGAATTATTTACAGAGTTTAAACACACACACACACAGAGAGAGAGAGAGAGAGAGAGAGAGAGAGAGAGAGAGAGAGAGAGAGAGAGAGAGAGAGCTTGGATGAATTTCCAGGGAAACTCTCCTTCTCTTACTATTGGAAAAGTACAAAAACCTTCCATGTGCAAGCCAGGGTGGCCAGAACCTAAGGGGTATACTCGTGGGTCAAATGGGATGTAAGGCAGAATTTGGCTTTTTAAAAAAGCCAAATCTGGCCACCTAGGTGCAAGCTTACATGTGGTGAGAAAACTTGGTAGCTGAATGATCAAATTGAGGTGTGTTAGACCCCTACAGTAGACCCCTTTCCAGCCCCCATTTCCTGAGTTAAAAATCCACTCAAAGAGGCTGGTTAAAACTGTAAAGAACAAAAAGAAAAAGAAAATTTATTCAAAATACTACAGACAGTTTCCGCCTGAGGCTCTCTCAGCTTTTAGTTACAGGTAAAAGAAACACTCAGTAGTTGCAGGAATACTTCCAAAAAGTACCCCAGTTGCAAGGAACAGGGATGTAGGAAAATACAAAAGCCTCTTAAATGTTTACAGCGACTTCTGCAGCGCCCTGGATGGATGGGCACGGGCTATTTTTTTCTTAGCTTAGTTACATTACAGGTACACAGTCCTAGAATAGTTGCAAGTATATACAGATCACACAAAAATAAAATAAAAGTCTATCGCAAACTGACTAACAACCTGTTCCCTAGGCTGGATCCTCTTTTCCTTGAAAACTCACCCATCACCTAATGAGAATCAAGCTTCCTGCAATCCTCTCTCAAGTAACTGCAGTTGTTTCTGCAGCTAAACTCTATGGCCCCACATCCTGTTGCAAGCCCAGCCTAGCTTCAATTGCCCAAAGAAACCCTTCTCTTCCTGCCTCATGGCCCTCTAGGTCCCACCCACCTGGTGGCTGATTGGTTGAGCACTAGCCTGTCAGTCAGGACAGGGCACACTTCCAGTTCACTCTTTAGGGGAAAGGAAAGGCTGTTACTGGCTCATCGTTACACTGCCGTACTGAAATTCTTTTGCAAGTATAAAGAAGGAAGATATTCACATTTTGCAAATTCATTTCTATGTTTTGGCCTTTACAAACTTACAGAGGCTATACTTGGAGCACTGAATATGGGTGGGGTGGAGAGAGGGGGGGAGGGAGGGAGGGAGATATGTTTTGCATTTCAATCAAGAAAGACACAGGCACCACATATATGGATAAATGGCCTAGGAAACACTTTGCAACAACTATATTATAGGCAACAATGCAACAATAGTTACAAAGGCTTCATGCAAGTGGCTGGATAACAGAAATATGGCCAAGCTAAACCCTCTAGTGAAGGACTGGAAAAGCTTCCTTCTGATGTTTGTTCTGCATGCCCTGTCTGAATCTAGGCTACAGGGTCCTAGCCCAAACTCTCCTGAAGAAAAGCCTAGTGAAGAGACCCAGGCCAACCCCGTCTCCCCACAAGACAGATGCCCAACTAGAAGGTTGCCCTAACCCCCAGTTAACCCCATTGCAACCACAGCTGCCCTCAAAGAAGCTCCTGAGCCCCACCTCACAGTCTACCAGTCTTACTTCCCTGAGGTAATCCAGCTCTCTCACCAAGGCATGCCAAAGATGGTTCAGAGGGAGTATTGCCACTGAATACCAGCTGCAGGGTAAGGTGGGGTGGTGAGCGAACAGTCCCTACATGCCCTGCTTGTGGGCTTCCCAGAGGCATCTCAAAGCTCGTGGGGCAGGAAGCAGAATGATGAGCTAGTTCAGTGTTCTTCATTGTAAGGCCTGGGAGCTGGTTGTGCCACCATCGACCCAAAGTGTGGCTCCCTGGCTGATTGTTATTTGGGCCTGGGTGAAGCTTTGACCAAAGCTGAATACTCTGCACGGTCTTCTTGGCACCATGGGGAGATGACCATTCCCACTGTGTAGTGCTGAGCTTGATTGATTGATTGATTGATTGATTGATTCGATTTCTATACCACCCTTCTGAGCTGGCTCAGGGTGGTTTACAATTAAAAACAGAAATCATTAAAAACAATTAAAACAGAAATACAAATATAAACACCAATTTTAAAACATCTTAAAAAACAATTAAACTATCAAAACAATTAAAACTCTGAAAACCAGGTTAACATTAAAACAAAACTAATTAAAAACCCTGAAAGACCAGGCCAAACAGATGGGTTTTAAGGGCTCACTTGAAAATCAATAAGGAATTAAGATTGCAAATTTCTGCTGGGAGTGCATTCCACAGCCCAGGAGCAGCTACAGAGAAGGCCCGCCTCTGAGTCGCCACCAAACGAACCGGTGGTAACTGGAGACGGACCTCCCCAGATGACCTTAACGTGTGGTGGGGATCATGTAAAAGAAGGCGCTCTCTAAGATATCTCAGACCCAAGCCATCCAGGGCTTTAAAAGTAATAACCAGCACTATGTATTTTGCCCAGAAACATATCGGCAGCCAGTGAAACTATTTCAAAACAGGCATCATATGGTCTCCCCGGGTTGCCCCAGAGACCAATCTGGCTGCCGCATTCTGAACTAACTGAAGTTTCTGGACTACGTACAAAGGCAGCCCCACATAGAGCACATTGCAATAGTCAAGCCAGGAGGTTACCAGCTGATGCACCACTGTTTTGAGGTCATCCTCTTCGAGGAATGGGCACAGCTGTCAAACCAGCCGAAGCTGATAGAAAGCACTCCTGGCCATGGCCTCCACCTGAGATACCAGGGTGAGGCCTGGGTCCAGGAGTACTCCCAAGCTGCGCACCTGCTCCTTCTGGGAGAGTGTAACCCCATCCAGCACAGGAAGATCTAACTCACCCCTCAGATTCTGAGCCCTCACAATGAGCACCTCCGTCTTGCTTGGATTCAGCTTCAATTTGTTCTCCCTCATCCAGCCCATTACTGCCTTTAGGCAGGCATTTAGAGAATGAGTGCCATTTCCTGAAGATGAAAAGGAGAAGTAGATTTGGGTGTCATCAGCATACTGATAACACCCAGCACCAAAACTCCTGATGACCTCACCCAGCGGTTTCATGTAGATGTTAAAAAGCATTGATGACAGAATGGAGCCCCGAGGGACTCCATATAACAGCTCCTGTTTTGAGGAGCAACTTTCACCAAGATCCACCATCTGGAATCTACCAGAGATATAGGAATGGAACCACAGCAAAGCAGTGCCCCCTATTCCCAACTCCCCCAGGTGATCCAGAAGGATACCATGGTCGATGGTATCGAACCCCGCCAAGAGATCCAGAAGAACCAGCAGAGTCACACTCCCTCTGTCAATTCCTCAGTAAAGGTCATCCATCAGGCCGACCAAGGCTGTCTCAACCCCATAGGCAGCTCTAAAGCCAGTTTGAAATGGGTCTAGATAATCAGTTTCCTCCAAGACTGCCTGGTGCTGGTCGGCCATCACCCTCTCAATCACCTTGCCCAACAAAGGGAGATTAGAGATTGGCCTGTAACTGTCCATCGCTAAGCGGTTCAAGGAAGGCTTCTTTAAGACTGGTCTAACCATTGCCTCCTTCAGACAGGGGGGCACCCTACCCTCCCTCAGTGATGCATTTACGATATTAACTAGGCCACCTCCAACAATCTCCCTGCTATATAGAAGCACCCAAGTCGGGCAAGGATCCAGAGAACAGGTGGTAGGCCACACCACCCCAAGCAACTTGTTCACATCCAGCTTTGCCCAGCATTGGAGGCAAGGGACCCTTTAAGGGAAATGGAGTACTCTTGAACCCCTGTAAAATCTAGGAAATGGTACACAGAGTGCTGGGAAGTGTGGTAGGGATGTGAAGAACCGGATCGGATCGAACCCAGTTTTATTCGAATCATCCCAGTTCAACCAGTTGAAGCTTGAACTGGACCGGCCACCCCAAAAGGTGAGCTGGTCTGCATTTGAGCCAAACTGTGCCCAGTTCGGATCGACCCAGTTCAGCCCAGCTCAACCAGTTCAGGATGCTTGTAAAGGGGAACCAAACCAGCAGAGACCCAAATCAGGTCCCTGTCAGCCTGGGCTGATGGGGAGAAGCACCAGCAAGGCTAGGGAAACCACACCGCACCCTGCCACCATGGAGCTGCTGCTGCTGTACATAAGGTGACCTCCCATCTGCCCCCTGCCCTTCCTTTTCAACCCCATTTTAATTGCTAGGGATCTCTGATGCTTATAAAGGGGACTCCTTGCCAAACTGGTTCAAACTGGACCAAACTGGTTCAAATGCACAAACCAAACCACCAGCTGGTTCTAACAAACCAGTTCACAGACCAGCAGTTTGGTTCAAATTCAGTTTGAATTTGAACTAAACCACCTGGATCAGTTTCGTGCACACCTCTAAAGTGTAGTCCTTCCCAGCACTTTCCTCTTAGAGCTCTTAAGAGAAGGCTCCGTCTGCCTTAAAGGGCCCAACCAGCACTGAGAAATGACAGTGAGGTCAGCACAGTGGAAAATGGCTCTCACACTCAAAGGTTTTTACCAACGTGGACCCTACCTGGAAAATAGTGAAGATCATTGGGCTAGTTAAACTTTGATCTGCAGGGGAGAATTTGAGTCAATGCCTTATTTAGCAGAGATCTTAAGTCTGATGAGAACAAAGCTCAGGGAGGAGATCTGGAGACAATTGCTTTAGGGCTAAAACAGGTAATGTTTTATTTTAAGCAGTTACAAAATTAGAAAGCCTGCAACCTGTACTAGCTCCCTCATGGTGGAAGGAAAGAAGAAGAACACACAGAATAAAGAAGAAGGGAGTGCCGGAAGAGAATCAGTCTAATGATCACAGAAGACTTAGAACAGAGATAATTTTGTGTTCCATTCTGAGCTCAGAATGGAATGCAAAGTGTACGTATTGTTCCATTAGAACAACCGTTTGATCTGGTAGTTTCTACAGAACTACCCTGTTCCACTGGAACATTCTGATTCATTCTGAGCACCATTTTGGATTCCAAAATGGTGCTCTTCTGGCCTCTGCGCATGTGCAGTGGCCATTTGCATGGTGGTGCTGACCATGCAAATGACCGCAGAGCATGTGCAAGTGCCAGGAAAGTGCCATTTTGGAATCCAAAATGGCACTTGAAATGGGTTGAATGTTCCGCCTCAGAACTGGCCATTCCATTTCCAGCTTGAAACAGGCCCCCTTTTTAAAGGGTGTTCTGTTTCAAGCCTGGAACACTCAAAACAACCTGTTCCAAGGTAGAACATTCCAACCACGGAATGTTCCACACATTCGTAGCAGAGATAGTGATAATAGAGAACAAGGGGGCAGTCCTCTGCCTCTACTCCTAATGTTCCTAGTGGCCAATAGGAGTTATTGCCTATGGCATCACATCTCCAACATGATCTGACCCAGACGGATTCTTCTTAAATTCTTTGTAACATTTCAACACTAATTTCCTGTGATTCGTGAAGTAATGCTACTTTTCTGGTCAGATCTGTAGAGCAGCAAAAACATTTGTGAGGGCTACTTATGGAGGAGTACCCACTACCCATTGCTATCTGCCCCACTCCCACCCCAGAACCATCCCTGAGCTACTCCCTAGCTTCTGATCTTGGTTATGTTAAAGAAGACAGGACATACACACAAGAATGCATGTGCACATTTTCCTGCACCAAATGGATGAGATGGAACATGGTAGATCTTTAATTTTAAACAGACATCTAGTTTGTGAGGCACAGAACATCTTTGTTGACTTGCTTCTTGCCAGGGCGCCATTCCTTCCACTCAGAGAAATTCAGGCAAACAACAAAACCAGCCCATTGCAGTCATTCCTTAAGTAGCGGTAATTAAAAATATCTGCATTTCCCACAAGATGTCAGCATTTCTACAGTTTATGTCATGGCAAACCATGCAAGCACTGATAAATATAATAACTGAATTCCAGTTAAGAACTAGAAGAAGATGCCCATGTTGATTAAAATCTCCACCTAGCAGGGTGCTGCCATTTTGGAAAGAAAGTGTTCTTTGTGCCAAAAATGCAACAATTAACTAACATGCTTGTATTGCTAAGCCAGCAATTAGGTACCTATTAACTTTTGGGGGGGGAAGTAATTAGTATTATTAATAATAATTACACCAGGAAAATGGGAATTCTTCAAATCTCAAGTTGCAACAGGAGAAGAAGAATAGAGGTTGCCATATATTTTCTTCCAGTGCTCCTGTGCCTTAACACATGAAAAGCTGACATTCATAAGACATTCTCTTGCTCAAACCCTTGGTTGCACAGCTATGGTGTATACGAATGTTTATGAACATTCCATATCCTCCAACACTTATTTTGTTATTGTCTGGGGAGGTCGGCTGTCCTTACCTCCAAGGACGAAGCAGTGAGAAGGCCCAAGGCAACAGTGACGGAGGAAAGACTGCCAACAGGCAGGGACTCAGCTCCAGTGGAGGAGGAGCTGAGCCCTGATAAGACCAAAGGGCAGGCATGCAAGGATAACATCAGCAGCATGCCTCCCAAAGGGAGGGGGTCTGAGCAGGAGGAAGGAGAAGGGGGAGAAGCATTGGCAACAGCTGTAGGAGGAAATCAATTACAGGTAATAAAGAGGGGTGGGTGATGCACAGCCTGTGAGGAGACATAAAAGGAGCCAGCCAGGGATGAGAGAGGGGGCTGGTGGAGAGTGTCAGGGCCCCCCCTGGAGATGGGCAGACACAAGGAACTAGCAGCCTTGGACAGAGGAGGCACAGGTGACGCTCAATCCCCTCCCTGTCCCTGCTCTGAGGCCAGTCCCGATAAGCCTAGCCAGTCTGGATAAAGGAGACAGGGACATGTAGCCGGGCATTTATTTATCATATTTTTATACCGCCTCATATGTACATCTCTAGGCAGTGTACAAAATTTAAAACACAATATATAATGGTGTAAAAACAGTTAAAATTTCACAAGATAGAGTAAAAACAATCTCATAAAATAAAAAGAAATTGAACAACTTAGAATTTCACAAAGGAAAAGAGGACATGTTTGTGTATACACTCTTATTCTAAAAGCACCCATCCCAGCCCAAGCCTCTCCCCTTCCTCCCACTCCTAACATGCACTGCTGAATGAGACTCTACACTGGGGGTTCCCAACTAGGTGTGTGCAATTCGGATTTTCGGTGTTTCAATTCGGATCCGAACTGAAACACCCCTTTTGTATCCAAATATGGCCCATCCGAATGACCCCTGATTCAATTCGGATCCGAATTAATCCGAATCCGAATCGATTAGGATTTAAAAAAGGGGTCCCAGGGGCAAAATAATAGGGTGGGGTGGTAGTGCCCAATGGGTGGAGGCTACCACCCAAATTTCAGGGGGATTGGGCAAAGGGCTGATTTTTGGTGAATTTTTGAAGTTTTAGTGTCTTTGGGGCAGATCGGGGGCATAAAGTGGGATCTGGGCCAAAAGAGTGGGGTGGGGTGGTAGTGTCTTATGGGTTGAGGCTACCACCCCAATTGCAGAGTGATTGGTGAATTTCTGAAGTTTACGCGTTTTTAAGGTTTCCCCCCATTAGGTATAATGAATGGTGTATCGCTTCACGTCAGGGGGAAAGGGGTGGCCTAGAGTGGTGTGGGGTTTTCAATGAGACACCATGAATCCACTCTACTCTCATTTGCTATCATAGAATCCACACTCAGAACACCTCAGAAAAAACAGAACCCTGTACCCCATGGGTTAGAAACCCATGGGGGTGGTTGGCACCCTATGTGCACTACACCACCACTCGCTCTGGGCCACCCCAGCACCCCCCAAGTGCACTTATGGGGCTGCTGAAAGCTCCATAAATTACCTTATGAGAAAAAACCTTAAAGACGCGTAAACTTCAACAATTCACCAAAAATCAGCCCTCTGCCCAAATCCTTTGAAAAAAATTCAGGTAGCTTCCTTGCCCCTACCCGGCACTACCACCAACCCCACACCACTCTAGGCCACCCCTTTCCCCCTGACGTGAAGCGATACACCCTTCATTATACCTAATGGGGGAAAACCTTAAAGACGCGTAAACTTCAACAATTCACCAAAAATCAGGCCTCTGCCCAATCACTCTGAAATTGGGGTGGTAGCCTCCACCCATTAGGCAATACCACCCCACCCCACTCTTTTGGCCCAGATCCCACTTTATGCCCCCAATCTGCCCCAAAGACACTAAAACTTCAAAAATTCACCAAAAATCAGCCCTTTGCCCAATCCCTCTGCAATTGGGGTGGTAGCCTCCACCCATTAGGCACTATCACCCCACCCTACTATTTTGCCCCTAGGATCTGAAATTCGAGCAGACGCCACATCAGACCTTTTTGCATTGAAGTCAATTGGAGGCAAAAAGGCGGGAAATTCAAATAGACGCCATTGCTCAAAATGGAGGGGGGGAAGAAGACCACAAAATGGAGGTCCGAAACATCCGAATATTTCAGATCTGAAACAGGGGTGATTTTTTTTGGATCTGAAATTATTCGGGGCTCTTCGGGGGTGATTTGGTTCTGATCCGAATCACCCAAAATTAGCTGTTTCGGGTACAGATCGTTCTGTATCTGAAACGTTTCGCACATCCCTATTCCCAACCTTGGTCACCCAGATGTTGTTGACATACAAATCTTATCAATCCCAGCCACAATGGCCTTTATATGGTGGGAGTTTCAGTCCAACCACTTCTGGGAACCCAAGCTTGGAAACTCCAGCTCTACACTGTCTGTTGTATGCTGTATTCATTTATTCTGCATTTCATCCACAGATTTAAAAGTCAATACCGTGTGTGTGCTCCATGCTGCCACAATACATGTGCATATAAATGCATGTTTAGTGTGGCAGCATGGAGATCGGGCCTCTCCTATGGCTGCCCCAGGGCTTTGAGATGCTCTTTCTGTCACACAATACGGTCTTCTCCATTTCGGGCTGCCTTTTAAGACACACTTGTTTTCTCAAGCTTTTAGTTGAAAACATTTCCACACTGTTTTAATTGTTTTAATTCTGTTTTTATTTGTTGTATTTTAAAATCATGTACACCTCCATGTAGGGCTGGAAAGGAAAAGTTGTGCCATCAAGTCGCTGTTGACTCCTGGCAACCACAGAGCCCTGTGGTTGTCTTGGGTAGAATACAGGAGGGGTTTACCATTGCCATCTCCCACACAGTATGAGATGATGCCTTTCAGCACCTTCCTATATTGCTGCTGCCCAATATAGGAGTTTCCCATATTCTGGGAAACACACCAGCGGGGATTTGTGCATGAACACAAATTTTGGGATCGGGTCCAACCCGATCTAACCCAATCCTGAAAATGTCAATTAATTTTTTTTATTTTTTATTATTATTATTATTATTATTATTATTATTATTATTATTATTATTATTATTATTTTATTTAATTTATATACCGCCTGACTCCAGAGGCCCCAGGCAGTTCACAAAAACAAACACAAACACAAAAAAGAACAGCTATTGAAAAAAGAATTAAAAATCTAACACATTCAAAAATTACAGCAATTTAAAAAATCCAGACAGCAATTATTATTTTTAAAGCATTCAAAATTTACAGAAATCAAAAATAGTCTAAATAACAATTAAGCATTTAAAACTCAGAAACTCAGAGTTTCAGGGTCCTTTGGACCCATCATAATGTCGGGGTACAGATGGGGGTTGGGATTAGGGTAGAGTATTTTCCTGACCAACTGCTAATTTAATTTTAAGACATAACTAGGATACTCACTATGAAACCCAGAAGAAAATTAACCTAACACCAGAGAATCACAGGGAATATGATGTAACACCACAGAATCACAGAGGAAATGATGTCGTACCAGAGAATCACAGAGGGAAACCTGGAAATTGGCCACTTTTTAAACTATAAGTTTTTATACATCCTTAAAATTTTTTAACAAGCATTAATAAATGTATGGTTGGGCTGGCAGGCAAGCAGGCAGGCATATAGAGGGCAGAGGATGTTTTCCCCCACACAGCTGCAATTGTGGGGGTGGCGGGGGGTGGGAGGAGCAAATGCCCACCATCATTTGGAGCTCTGGAGAGCTCTGATTTCCGCCGAACAGCTTAGGGGTGTGCCTGGAATGGGTTTTGCATTCCATTGCGAGCTCAGAAGAGAATGCAAAACGGCCCACATGTTCCAACCGGGACACCGGTACCTTTAACATTAAAGTAATCAAAGCTCTTACAGGTAATTTTGGCACTCAATGAATCAAAGCTCTTCTTCCTTACCAGTGGTAATGCAACAGGCTGGCCCTGCAAGCCGTCGTGGCACTCTGGCCAGCATCCCACGCAGCAGCAGTGGCAGCAGGAGCAGAGGTGGTGGTAGCGGTAGTAGTGCACCACCAGAGTTCACCTGGCCTCCATGAGGGATGCCAACTGGAGTGCTGAGATGATGGCAGTGGCTTGCAGCGCCAACCTGGAGCCTTACCACTGGTAAGAATGAAGAGCTTTGATTCCTTTAATGTTAAAGATTCCTCTTACTGCAACACTCAATTCTGAATGGAATGGAACAGATCAGGACTCACTTTTTAGGACCCCTGTTCTGTTCTGAGCTCCTAACACTCAAAATGGCCTTTTCTGAGTCGGAACGTTCTGAGCTCAGAATGTTCTGCACATCCCTAGAATGGGCTTGGAGAACTCCGACCTGAACTAGGCTTCCCTAAGTTGGGGGCTGGAGTATCTTGGGAGATGAGTGAATGGGCATCTGAGCTTTGAGGAACCAACACTCAAATCTGTCTATCTCCTGCAGGAAATAGGACACTCACATAGGTCCTAGAGACAATGTGGGCTAGGCACTGTTGATTGGAAAGCATGTAGGGAGGTGAGAGGGTAGAATTTCTCATTTTGATCGCCAGTGGGCTAACATAATAGCCAGCCAGCCAGCCAGCCAGCCAGCCAAATCCTACTTTGAGATTTCTGGCCTATGAAATCTCCAAAGCATAAAATTGTAACAATTCATGGTCATTTTCCTGATGTCCAGAAGGTGTCAGTATTCACTTGTATATGTTTTCAACTAAAAGAAAATAATCCTGTGGAAAAGAGATTCCTTTCCTCTGTGCTCTGATCCACAGGCCCAACAACATACTTCATTGAAAACCTGTGTAGTCCCACTGACTTTAAATGGGATTAAACAGGCTTAAATTCAAGTATATTCATTTAAATGGATTAGGACTGATGCTGAGCAGTCTACTACTCAACAGGAACCTTGATTAGCTAGCACTATTGCTGGTATTGACCCAAGTTCAAGTTGAATAGTGCTACTTGAGAAGTGGCTATAGTTCAGTTATAGAGCATTTGCTTTGCATGAAGGACAGCAGGGGTGTGCATGAATCAAATTTTATAATTTGATTTGAATTTGAATCAAATTGGTTCAAAACAGGGTAGATTCAATTCAAATTGAATTGAATGGTTGTTCAACAGAAATGGTTGTTCAGCCGAAATGGATGTTGAATCTATTCGAATCGATTTGAATTCGAATCGGGACAATTCAATTTGAATTGAATTACGCTTTTAAGGAGTGATCCAATTTGAATTTGAATCACTCGAAACACCTAGATTTGAGTAGAATTGATTTGAATTTAAATCAGCTCACACATCCCTATGCAGGAGGTTCCATGTTCAGTCTCTGGCATCTCTAGCTGGTGCTGGGAAAGACCTCTGCCTGAAACCATGGAGAGCTCTCGCCAGTCAACTTCGAGAATGCTGAGCTAGATGGACCAGTGGTCTGACTCTGGAGAAGGCAGTTTCATAAGTGTTCAGCAAAAGAAACGACATCAGAAGGAATCCACAGCAGTCATGATCACATGCTACATTTCAGCCCACCTTCCAAATCTTGGAGAAAACCAGAGAATGTCCTCATCTATATCTTGGACCAATAAAGTGAGCCTATGAATTCAGCCGGGCAAAACTCCATGATTGCTTCCAAGCCTAAGGAAGTTAAAGAGATGCTTGGTGAAAAGGGAGTTCTTAAGGTTTTTCATATACCGAGTCAAATCAAGTACCAAATGATTCTACTCAATGCAAAAAACTCACACATTCTAGCTTGATCATCTATAACATCCTAGAGGGGTTTACCAGACATCAGATGCCAATATGTGGTAAGAACATAAGAAGAGCCCTGCTGGATCAGGCCTAAGGCCTATCCAGTCCGTATCTTGTTTCACACAGGGGCCCACCAGATGCCTCTGGGAAGCCCACAGGAAAGAACTGAGGGCATGCCCCCATTCTTGCTGTTGCTCCCCTGCAACTGGTATTTGGAGGCATTGTGCCACTGAGGTTGGAGGTGGCCTATTGCCACCAGACTGGTGGCAATTGATAGACCCGTACTCCATGCATTTCCTAAGTTGCTTTTAAAGCCATCCAAGCTAGTGGCCATCACCACATCCCATGGCAAGGAATTCCATAGATTAACTATGTGAGAAAGTACTTCCTCTTGTTGGTCCTAAATTTCCCAACCTTCAGTTTCATGGGGTGTCCGCTGGTTCTAGGGTTGTGAGAGAGGGAGAAAACATTCTCTCTGTCCACCTTCTCCACTCGATACCTAATTTTATACACCTTGATCATGTCTCCCCTTAGTCACCTCTTTTCTAAGGTAAAGAGTCCCAGATGCTGTAGCCTTGTCTCATAAGGAAGGTGCTCCAAGCCCCTGATCATTTTGGTTGCCCTCTTCTGCACCTTTTCCAGTTCTACAATATCCTTCTTAAGATACGGTGACCAAAGCTGTAAACTGCTCCCAAACTGCTCCCTAATCACCCATGGTTAGATTCTCCAAGTGATCATGTGATCATATAGCAATTTGGTGTCTGCATTCTCCCCTCAAAATGAGTCCTTTGACAGAGAGGACTCCTTTTAAAAAAACAAAAAACGACTCTCCCTATACTCTCCCTAAACTCTCCCTATTGTCTCTAATATGTTCTTCTCTGGTCCATATTCTAGTATCATGTCCACCAAATGATAGGAACATGGATGGAAGTGTGATTGCCATGATGGTCTGCAGCAGAGTGCCTGTACCTCACCATCAGCTGTGTTCCCTTCACTCCTTCTCCAAATGGGAACATTCCCCAAGGAAACAGTATCAGTTGTAGGTTTGGAGATTGCTGGCTGGAAGAAGACAGTGCTGGTGTTGGTCTCTTGGCTAGGAATTCCAGTGCTATGCTGCCTTATTCCGATCTCCTGTCCTGCTCTGTCGTGTCTCATCTCATCTAGGGATGTGCGATCCGGTCTGGCGGTCCAGCGGTCCGGTTCAGAGGTTCGGGGTCGAACCGAACCACACACCCCACAGTTCCGTTGGACCAGCACCAGACCGCCAGGTCCGGTCCGGCTGGTCCACAAACTTTTTAGGTGTTTTTTTTAAAAAAAATTAAGTATCATCATCATCAATTTTATTATGGCCGTTGGCCAGCAGTTTAAATTAAGTAGTTTTTAAGTAACTTTAGCCCCTTTGGGGGGCTTGCTGATGCCGCGGGTATGTGTGTGTGTCCACACAGGTTCCCTCTTCTCCCGCCGGCCTTCCTCATCACCGCCGCGGCCTGCCGCCAGGTAACCAAGCTTTTTCGGCCCTTTTGGGCCTCCATACGAGTGTGCAGCCACCATTTTGGTGGCCGCCACGCATGCGCCAACGCCCTCTGTGAGGCTGGAGAGGGAACCTCCACGGACACACACCCCCTCCCACAGCATCAGCAAGCCCCCCGAAGGGCCTAAAGGTTAATTTTTTTAAAAAAGTTTGTGGACTGGTCCGGGACCGGACCAGACCGGTGGGAGAGTTCGATGGGGAAAATCAGAATGTGATGTCTTGGGGAGACATTCAATTTATGGATGAAGGAGTTGCCAGCTAGGTGAAGACAGCAGCAGGGGTGCAGCCACCATTGGGCGAACAGGTCCAAAGAACCTGGGCTGTGCCCTTCAGGGGCTCTGGCTTGCTCCCTTGCCCTGCCCCTTGAGTCTGACATGAAATGCAGGGGGCGGGGTTTTGCTCAAAAATAGAACAAATTCCTGGCCAGCGCCACATTCCAAGTGTGGCCGGAAGCAGCTCTCCCTGCTTTAAATGTCAGAGAGCCACTTAGCTGAGCGCAGGCTTCCCAGCCTGGCCGGGAACGCATCTCCCTGCCTTTTAATGCAGGAAGAGCTGCTCCTGGCCGTGCTTGGAATGTGGTGCTGGCCAGTAACTTGCATGGAAACTGGGCACATGCCCCTTTTCCAGGCAAAGCTCCGCCCCCTGTGTATGATGACTCAGGAGGTGGGGTTGGGCCATGCGGGGGGGGGGGGAAGCAGTGGGCGAGCAAACACAGGCTGCTTCTGGCCTCCCTACAGGCCTAGACAGCAGCTGTGGCATGGACTCATACTGCTGCTGACTTCTCCTGGCATAATCCCTCTGGTATCTAACTGCTTTCTTCAGGAAGCAGCTTTAGCCATTTCTTAGTGCCTGACCTGCCCAAACTCTGGGGTCAGCCATACTTCTTGGCCTGTTAAGCACAGCAAATTTTGCCCCTGTCCTTAGCGTGACATGTTGGGTTCCAGTAGAGATGTGCAGATTGTTCTATTCTTGGAAAGTTATGTCTCGGAATGGGGCATTTTGAGTGTTCCGAATCCAGAATAGAACACCCCTAAAAACGGGGGCCTGTTTCAATCTTGGAATGGAATAACTCTGTTTTGGTCAGAATGTTCTGGCTGTTCTAGCCACTATTTTGGATTCCAAAATTGTGGTCTTTTTGGCCTCTGCGCATGTACGACAACCATTTACAAGGTAGGTCATGCGTATGGCTGCTGTGCATGCTTCCCATGCATATGCAGAAGTCAAAAAGACCGCCATTTTGAAATAAAAAATGGCATCCAGACAATTCCAATGGAATGGGGTCATCAGAACAACATGCTCTCCCTGGTCTTTCTAATGGAATGTTTTATTTTTAATATTCATTTTATTAGAAGTATTATGTAAGGCTGCATTATAGGTTCACCTGCTTCACTTTTCAGGAAGAAAACATACCTTTAAGGGGACCAATATATTTTGTGAAAAGGTCCTTTTCTTGAGCTTTTTCACTGCTGCTATTTGTCCACCTGGTTTTGTATCATATTTCTGTATAGGGGTTCTTTCACCTTCTTGAAGAAATCCAAGCCAATCAGGGATCACATACTAAGTGACCCATCACAACACTACCTAGCCAATCAAATTCGGATATGTGACATTACTTACGGGAAACAAAGTCAACTAAGGGTGAACAAAGATAATCCAACCCCCTCAAATCACTAAGTTCCTTCACACCTATTGCTCTCTGGTGACATGCCCCACCCCAAATCACAAAGGGGGCACATTTCACTATGGATGAAAATGTTGTGGAAAATGCTCCCTCTTTCAACTCAGCACTAATACTGCACATTAAACAAAGTTACCTTCTTTGCTTTTTTTGTATTTTTCTGCCTCACAGCAGAGAGTGCATCACTTAGTAAAAATGCTGACCCTTTCTTCTAAAAAGATCTGTTCTGCATTATGTCTTATTATGCATGCATTAGCATGTCCGGACTGTGCTGTTCAGATCCATTAGTAAGACCACATAATTATAGTGGCCACTGCAGTTGTCTGCTGTGAGTAGAAATTGCAGCTGCCAAATGGACCTTGCTGAATAACAAAACAGAGGGGCTTTTTTGTTGAAAGTTTGTAGCTGGTTATATTTGGAGAAAATTGAGGCAAGCAAAAAAACAAAAACAAAAACCCTCCACCAAAAACAGTCTTCTAGTGTTTTTATCAGTCTCAACCAATCCAGAAGTTTTGTATTGCCTACCAATCATAAGGGCTGATCTTGTACATAGCCCTGTTTCCATCCTTAGAGTCTGTAAGCCTCTCAAGGTTTCCCCAGATCTGGAGCACTTCAGACCCACTGTCCGCCAGTGACACTCTTCTCATCATCCATATGCACTCTCTTGCACTCTGAAGTGATGCAGTCCAAGTAGGGATGTGCGGACCGATCCAGCGGTCCGGCAGTACGGTCTGGGGGTTCGTGGTCAAACTGAACCACCACCACCCCGATTCCTTCGGACCAGAACTGAACCGCCAGGTCCGGTCCGGCAGGTCTGCGATTTATTTATTTTTAAAATTAAAGTAAATGAGAAGTACCTTTAGCCCCTTTGGGGGGCTTCCTGAAGCCGCGGAGGGGGGTTGTCCACGCGGGTTCGCTCTCCCACCTGCTAGCCTTCCTCATCACTGCCACGGACATTATGTAAAGAGTTTCTTGCCCTTTGGGGCCTCCGTATGAGCGAGCGGCCGCCATTTTGGCCACCGTGGCCTTGCAGAGGTCATTGGCGCCTGTGCGGCGGCCACCAAAATGGCGGCCGCTCATTTGTACGGAGGCCCCAAAGGGCCAAAAATGCTTTACATAACGGCTGTGGCAGTGATGAGGAAGGCCGGCGGGGGGAGAGGGAACTTACACGGACCCCCCTCCGCGGCTTCAGCAAGCCCCCCGAAGGGGCTAAAGGTACTTCTCATTTACTTAAAAAAAAAATTTAAAAATTCATGGACCGGTCCAGGACCGGCCAGACTGGGGGGGAGGGTTCGATGGGGAGCCGGACCGAACTGGCCCAGTTCTGTTTGAGGCCGGTTTGGCCTCAAACCGAACTGGGCCAGACGGTTCCGTGCACATCCCTAAGTCCAAGTGCAGGTTAACAACTTCAGTGAGAACTAGACCTCATTCATTCAACCTCTTCACTCTTCACTTTCTCAGGACTCCCTGCCTGAGGGACTGTTTTATAGCTTATTCCCTCACACACACACAAGGAAATCTTAAGTAGATTTAACTAAAGGTTTATTCAGGAACAACTGCATTTTCTCCTTCTCCTTCTCCCTCCTTTTCCTCTTGCCTCCACCCTACAATCTCAACAGGAATCCCCTTGGGACAAATGTCCAAACAAACAAGCTGCAAAAGATTACTCAATAGAATACAACACATCCCTCCCCTTTATAAGAACCAAAATTTGAATTGATTTAACATTTAGTGACAAAGACTTGAAGTCCTTTAGGTGGTTCTTCTGTAATGCACACTTCCCCAAAGTATTGGGTTCTCTGCCACAAGAACTGTTTGTTCTTCTGGTACCAAGGATTGTCCATCACCTTCATCAGCCTCATCTGCAAGGTCAAAACTGGAGGCAAGATCAAAATCCTCTTCAGTTCCTCTCTTGAGAACAGACTCCCTTCCTTCTTATGTCATAGTATGCATGGTAGAAAGTCTTGAACGGTTCCGTTTCTTTCCATCATCCCATAGGACAGAATCTCCTTGGATTTTGATTATTAGTTTTGGTCCAGAATATTGGAAACAGCCCTTTCCCACTTCATAAGGCAACCATACTCAAACAAAGTCTCCCGCTTGAAATGTTCACTGTTTCACACCCCATTTCTGATCTACATAAAATTAATATTTTTGCTGCTTCTCTCTTACACAGTCATGAATCTCTGCACCCTCAGGGTGAGTTGACATGGAAAGCCCTATCAATTGTTGCCATTGGGTAAGTTTGGTGGTAGCTTTGTGTCCTCTCAGCAGTTCATATAGTGATTTTCCTGTAGTAGAATGAGGAGTGGTTCGATAAGCAAATAGAGTATCATGGATTGCCTCTTTCCAGGGTTGTTGTTGTGTAGTAGTCTGTTGTAAACTTTCTTTCACTAATCTGTTCATTCTTTCCACTAAGGCATTACCTTGAAGATGGTACAAGGAAAGAGTCTTGTGTTTTATCCCATGGTTATGCAAATATTGCTCCATTTCAAATGAGGTAAGCTGTGTTCCATTGTCAGTCATGGATTTTTTAGGAAGACCTTCCCTCGCAAAAACTGCAGTCATGAACTGGATCCCCTTGTTTGTAGTAATGTTGTCAGCAAATGAAACTTTTGGCCACCTGGAAGAGTAATCCACCATCTCTATAACAAATCTTTGTTTTGTGGGTAGGTTATCAAAAGGCCCCATTATATCCAGGGCAAGTTTTCCTCAGGGACCATTGGGATACTCCACCGGAGTCGAGGGGTGGTAAAAGTCTTCAGCAGTTTGTCACATACAGCACATGCCCCAGAGTGCCGGATGACATTTTCTCCATACCTGGAAACCCAAAACTTTCTCTGATTTGCCTTTTAGTTAATCTCATGCCCAGGTGACTTTTGTGGGCAATTTTGATCACTTTTGCTTTTTAGGAGGTTGGCACTACCAAATGATCAGGCCAATATGTTGGTGCCTCAGCACCAACTTATTGAGAAGAGATAGTTCACTCACTATCTGTATGTATGGTTGAAGATGTTCACATAGCTTGTTTTTGAATGCCCACCCATTAGTTATGTATGGCTTCCTTCATCCTTGTCTTCTGGGATCTCCCCTTGGCCTGGAAGTGGAAGTCGAGATAAACAATCTGCAGTTGTATTCCAAAGACCTGGAAGATATTCCACCTGCAAATCAAAATCCATAAGTCTGGTGATCCATTTGGCTAATCTTGGGGTTGCTCAACTTGATCCCTGAGTAGTAAATAAAGCAGATAGGGGTTTATGGCCAGGCTGTAATGTGACTGCCCCACAAGTAAGTCTAGAGTTTCTTTTTCAGTTACAGAATACATCTTCTCTGAAGCAGAAAGCACTCTGGAAGCAAAAAAGCAACAGTAACTTTCTTGTCTCCTTTTTGCTGGGTCAAGACAGCACCCAAACCATATTCAGCCGCATCAGTGGTTACAATAGTGTGTCTGTTGGTATCAAAATAAGTGAGGGCAGGGCTTTCAGCATGGCCAATTTGACAGTCTAAAAACTAGCCTTGCAGGATGCATCCCAGTTACATGCTACACTCTTTTTAAAAAGAAGATGCAATGAAGCAACCTTTGAGGCAAATTGTCTAACAAATTTAGAGTAATACAGAGTCCTAAAAATGTGTGAGGTGCATCTTTGTGTGGCTGCGGTGTTTCCTGAATAGCTTTCACCAAGTCTGTTTTGAGATATACACCACCCTAAGATATTGAGGGTATTCTCGCGATCACTGAAAAGTGGGCTAAGGGAGCTTAGCCCGCTTCCCAGTCATTGTAAGAACCAACAAGCTCACAGGCGAGCCTGGTGATTCCCTGGCGGCTAGCCTGCCAAGGTAACCCTCCCTTTAGCCCAAGTTAGTGGAGCCTGGGCTTCCTGATTGTGTATTGCTGTGGCACAGCTCTGTGCCACAGCAACCCATGAGGAGACACCCAGCCAGAAGGCTGCCAGCAGCCTCCTGGTCTCAGGGGTCTCTCCAAGATGCCCCGCGTGTTCGCACGAGGCATCCTGGAACTTCCAGGGGCCACATGGCCCCCGATCCCCTCAGCCCCCATTGGCTCTGTGATGGAGCTGGGAGTTGTGTGGGCAGCTGATCCAGCCACCTGGGCTGCTGCCTTGATCATCTGCAGGGAGAGCGGGCTAAGCCCACTCTCCCCGCAGAACCCCTTCTGGCGGGTCTCACTAGTCATGAGACTTGCCTCATTGTCTGTCCCAAGTACATCACCAAGTGTGTGCAAAATGGACATTTCTCTGCAGAGATAGTAAATCCATGTTGTCAGAGTTTTCTTAAGACTCTTGTCAGTTTAGCATCATGCTCCTCAACGTTTTTGACATTCATTAAAATCTCATCCTGAAAGTAAGTGATTCCATCTGTAGTCCCCAAAACTGCATGCTTCATTTGTTGAAATACTGAAGCTGAAGAGGCTAATACAAAGGGCAATCTTTTTTTTACTGAAAAAGACCCTCTGTGTATTTCTTTCTGTGGTAAAGAAGGCTGTGTATTTGTGAAAATGTTTGAGCAGAGGAATTTGAGGATAGGCTGAAGATAAGTCCAAAGTTGTGTCCTCTTTCAGAGTAAGCAGCATTTCATCGACCTTGCTTAATGGATAACAATCCACTACCATGTTGGAGTTCACATCTCTTAAATCTATGCACATTCAAAAAGTACAATTTTATTTATGCACAAGAACAATGGGAGAAGACCCATTCTGATGAATCAACAGGCTCTATGATGTCAGCATGCTGTAGTCTTAAGAGCTCCTAAGTGGTTGGTATAATGCTATGGGTACGTTCCTCACTGCATATTGCATTTGCCTTCATCTGAATTTTATGTCTGAAATGTATGGCAGTGCCAGGAGTATCAGCAAAAATGCCTGAGAAATCAGCAATCAAATCAGCATTTGGATGCTCCATCATCTGTAACACAAGTTCCATGCTATTTGGGTCTAACACTATCCATAGATCTTTCTGATGTTTCCAGCCCAATATTGAGACTCCTTTTTTGTGACACATACACGTTCCCTTCTGCAGCATGTCCTTTGTTATCCAGGACAGCAGTGAAGAATCCATTTATGGCAATAGTAGGGGAACCTCCATATCCCCATGGGTGGATGTCTGAAAGCTGCAAGTGCAAATCAGATGCAGTAAGGAATTTCCGGTGAAGCAAATGGGAAATGATAGTTTACAGGGAACCAGAATCAGCCATCATCTGCACTTCATGGCCACTAAGTTTAACCTGACAGTGTGGAGATTGAGAAGCAGGCTCTGATTCTGTCACACTTAAAATGTGGCCAGGAAGTGGTTCAGCTATCTCATCCTGATCATATGGTGAATCGGTAATGGAGTGGACAGCAAACCTTAGCAAAGTGTCTCTTTTTTTTTTGCACCTATTGCAAGTGACCTTCCGTACAGGACAGTAAGCAAAACTGGCTTTGTGGGCAGAGTCTCCACATCGGCAGCATTGGTAGCCCCTCCTTTCTTGTGCTGCCACTTTCTGGGGCTGTGCTATATGAGAAGATTGGCATTTGAAGGATTTAGACTGAACAGCCTGGATTTCAGGAGGTGGGTTTGGGGGCACCAAAGAAAGCAGTTTGGGACATAGCTATAACTTTATCCAAGGTAGGTTTCTGCTCCAATAACAGTGTTTCATGCAGTTTGTTTTCATAACAATCTGATCCCTGATCATTTCATCAGTAAATTTGGCAAACTCACAGGTTACACTTAAGGCATGCTGTGCTGTGACATATTGATCAATAGATCTACCAGGCAGTTGAGATCTAGGATAGAACTGGTAATGTTCAGCAATCACATTCAAAGTAGAGTTGAAATGAAATGATCATCTAAGGCTTGAAGAACAGCTTCATAAAGTTGTTAGGAAAGAGCAAGTTGTTAGGAAAGTTGTTAGGAACTTCCAAGTTGTTAGGAAGTTGTTAGGAAAGAGCAAAGTTTCCAAGTTGTTAGGAAAGAGCAAATGAGTATATATTCTTTGGACTTCAGGGCCCAGGCAGAGAAGCAACGTAGCCTTCTGCTTTGCTGGAGTAAAATCAGGGGTATGTATAATGAGGAGGTAATTGCAGAAGTAGGACCTCCATTTTCTCCAGGGAAGAGCAGTTTCTCCTGGGGTGGACAAGCAAAGAAGGTGTTGGTGGAATCTGAGCCATATTGCAGTGGGCATCCAGTGAACAACAGAGTCCAGGATTTAGGAAGGAAAAGTACCTTGCAGGGTTGTGCTGGTAAGGATGCTGGAGAAACAATCAGCAGCAGAGATAGTAGAAAGCAGTTCAGGAATGTAGGCCCAGTGATGCAACAAACTGAGGTTGCATGAACATTCAGAAGCTTTGCAGGCTCACACGCTTAGCTAGTTCAAAACTTCATCACCAAATGTTTTATAGCTGCTTTTCTCGCAAACACAAAGTAATCTTATATTGATTTAACTAACAGTTTATTCAGAAACAACTTCTTTTCTCTCTCCATCTCGTTTCCCTCCCTCTTCCTTTCTGACATCACCCACCCACACTCTCTACAGGATTCCCACTGGGACAAACTTCTAAACAACAAAACATAAAAGATACTGGATATAATACAACATGTTAACTGCTTGTATTAAAAATAACTAAACTATTTAGTTTAATGAAATATTTTAATTAAAAATAAAATAACTCTGTTCAGGATTCCTTTTGGAACAATTGTCCACACAAACAAATTGCAAAAGATTACTGCAGGGTTTCTTAACCTTGGGCCCCCCAGTTGTTGTTGGACTACAACTCCCAGAATCCCCAAGCATAAGCCATTGCAGCTAAGGATTCTGGGAGCTGTAGTCCAACAATGTCTCGGGGCCCAAGGTTAAGAAACCCTGGATTACTAGATAGGATGCAAGAGGGATTCTACTCATGGGCAGAAACCTTTCAACTTTCAACAGTTGCAGGGGAGTAACAGCAGGAGAGAGGGCATGCCCTCAACTCCTGCCTGTGGCTTCCAGCAGCATCTGGTGGGCCACTGTGTGAAACAGGATGCTGGACTAGATAGGCCTTGAGCCTGATCCAGCAGGGCTGTTCTTATGTTCTTAACTTTTCTGCTATCCTTTCCATAATTTCCTGACAACCCGAAGCACCATGCCATCTGCAAACACAATTTCTGTCTCTCCCACTACATCTTCAGAAGGCAAGTTGATGTCCAGGGGCACGTCAATCTTCAAAAGTGCACACTCATTTCCTTCTTTTGGGGGTTCCTTCCTCTGGTCCCATGCTTCAGTCCAGCAGTTCCCAATCTTGGGTCCCAAATGGTTATTGGACTCCAACTCCCACCATCTCCAGCCCCAATGGCTTTCACCCAAGTTTAGGAACTCCTGCCTTGGTTCACACCCCAGCCACAGAGGACTCAGTTACAATTGCCCTCCCCCTTACTATGGGTTGGGTATTGCTCTTGGGAACAGGAGAGACACACAATATTCCTTTGTTCCTCAGCAGCTTATGGACATTTTCAATTGGAGGCTAGAGAGAAATCACCAGCAAACCTTTTGTTAATTAATGAAGAGTCTATTATAACCTCAACAAAGGTCTTGATTTGAGCTTGGTGTCATTAAGATTCAGCTCCCCAAATCTATTCTCCATGCCAAAACTCAATCCATGAATATGTGAAATAATAATGCAGAGAACAGAGTTAAAACTCTTTTTCCTCTTTAGTGGATCATTACAAACAATCCCTATACTTGTGCTGTGTCAGGGTTTTAACTCAGCTTTTAGGGTTTTAGCCAGCTCTAGAAGAAGAAAAAAGTTGCTCTAGGGTTCCAGGCCTCCATAAGCTCAGACCCTGAGACTCAGTGGGTAGAAGCTAAGTCTCAAAGGGTGAGTTTAGAAACTGGGATTTGGGAACCCTGGAGGACTTCCTGGAATGCAGGCGGACGTGACGCTCAGCACCACTCTTTTTATAAAATATCAGTTGCAACTGACTCTGTCCTTATTGGACAACTGATCTATGTCCCTATAAGCCAGGCCAGCATTTTTCTGGTCATGCTTTAGTCAGGGTAGATCTGGGTACCTGATGTATAGAACCTTCCAGAATCTGACATTCATTGGCTTTTTCAAATCCTGGTACTGGGTATCTGATAAAATATAGTTTTACCGATCAGAACAGTAAAAATTCTACCTGTCTGGCCATCTTATTGCCAAGGAAGATCCTTGCATAAGTAAATAGCTTGAATTCAGGCTGAATAAAATGGTTGCCTCTGGGAGAATCAAAGCCTTGCTTTAATTTTTTTTTTTTTGGTAACATCCAGCATTTCTTTTCTGACAAACACATTATGTCAGTTCTGCCAGCTCATTTGTCTGTGGCAGCTCTACTTTATCAGCCTGGAGTAAAAAGAATTGATGTGCCTGCCCAGATAAAGTAAATGGAAACTCAGGACTTCTTCCAATTTGCTCTGTTTTGATATATCTTATAGTCCAAGTGTGGCCAATGTAACTCAAGTTGCCATTTGTATCACAAATATTACACATTAGAGAATTTTTTTCTTAAAAAAACAACAAAAAAACAACATTGGATGAACCTGCTTCGTTCCTTCTGACCCTAACCTTTTATTATGCTTCTCGAGTTTTCTGATTCGGAGGAGAACAAATGTCACATTCTCACCACATTCTTTTACCTCACCAAGGCTTCATCTTTGTAGACTGGTTTAGATAAAAGCAAAAGGCAAAGTTTCTCAGGGCCCTGGGAGATGAAGCATGTACCTTTACAGGTAGAGGCAGCAAAAATAGTTTTTCACAAAAGTGTCTGTGCCTGTGTCTCTGGTACAAAGACCCAAATATGCCAGAATAAAATTTCTTTGGGGTTAGGACTGAAAGCCCCCTAACTATGACTAAAAAGCTTCATGGGACTTCATTAGATGCTTTTAGCAGGCAGCATTTTTTTAAACTTTGAAGCTGGATATTGAGTAAAGGTGTACATGAAAAAAAGATCAGTCCCCATAGCTATTCATTTTCATATCTAAGGATCTTATCCATATTTGTGACCATTCCATTCATGGAAATAGCATTCATGCCATCAGAAGGACTACCTGTTTTCATTTGCTGGTTCTTTCGTTTTCATTCCCATTGGTTTAAAGGGGAAGCCTTCTGCACCTCTTCTACCTTTAACATCACCATTTTTCAGTTGCTCACCATTGTTGAACAATTATAGGCCTGTTTCCAACCTTCCATGGCTGGGCAAGGTAATTGAGAGGGTGGTGGCCTCTCAGCTCCAGGCGGTCTTGGAGGAAACTGATTATCTAGACCCATTTCAAACTGGTTTTCAGGTGGGCTATGGGGTGGAGACTGCCTTAGTCAGCCTGATGGATAATGTCCAATTGGGAATTGACAGAGGAAGGGTGATTCTGTTGGTCCTTTTGGATCTCTCGGCGGCTTTCGATACTATCAACCATAGTATCCTTCTGAAACGTGTGAGGGTGTTGGGGTGGGAGGCACTGTTTTACAGTGGTTCTGCTCCTACCTCTTGGACAGATTCCAGATGGTGTCAATTGGAGATTGATGCTCTTTGAGATCTGAGCTTAAGTATGGTGTCCCTCAAGGCTCTGTACATTCTCCAATGCTTTTCAACATCTACATGAAACCGCTGGGAAAGTCATCAGGGGATTTGGAGCTGGGTGTTATCAGTATGCTGATGACACCCAGATCTATTTCTCCATGTCAACTTCTTCAGGTGATGGCATATCCTCCCTAAATGCCTGCTTGGAAGCAGTAATGGGCTGGATGAGGGAGAATAAACTGAAGCTGAATCCTGATAAGACGGAGGTACTTATTGTGCGGGGTCAGAACTCCGGAGACAATTTTGATCTACCTGTTCTGGATGGGGTCACACTTCCCCAAAAGGAACAGGTTCACAGTCTGGGAGTACTTCTGGATTCACACCTCTCCTGATTTCTCAGGTTGAGGCGGTGGCCAGGGGTGCTTTCTATCAGTTTTGGCTGATAGCCAGCTGCGCCCGTTTCTCGAGATCAGTGACCTCAAAATAGTGGTACATTTGTTGGTAACCTCCAGACTTCTGTAATGCGCTCTATGTGGGGCTGCCTTTGTATGTAGTCCGGAAACTTAAGTTGGTTCAGAATGCAGCAGCCAGGTTGGTCTCTGGGTCATCTCAGAGAGACCGTATTACACCTCTGCTGATGGAGTTACACTGGCTGCCTATAGGTTTCTGGGCAAAATACAAAGTGCTAGTTATAATTTATAAAGCCCTAAATGGCCTAGGCCCTGGGTATTTGAGAGAACATCTTCTTCATTATGAGCCCCACCGTCCATTGAGGTCATCTGAGGAGGTCCGTCTCCAGTTGCCGCCAGTTCGTCTGATGACCACACGGAGATGGGCCTTCTCGGTTGCTGCCCCGGGGCTATGGAATGCACTCCCTATTGAGATACGATCCTCCCCATCTCTGACAATTTTAAAAAAATATTTAAAAACCCATCTGTTTATTCAGGCTTTTTCAGCTTCTTGATAATGTATACATTTTAAATCTGTGATTGTTTTTTTAAAATTGTTTGTTTTTAATTGTTTTTATGTGTTTTTATATGTGTTTTTAACTGTTTTAGTGTGAACCGCCCAGAGACACGAGTTTGGGGTGGTATAAAAGTATAATAAATAAATAAATAGATAGATAGATAAATAAATAAATATCAGTTTCAAGTTTTCTAAGGAATCCAGGTATCATGCTCTGAGAGCTGTTGGAGTTTCTTCAGATGGCATTGTACCCAGACCCCAGGGGTCGATCAGGTGAGGGTTCAATATTCCAACTTAGCTCTGAATAGGCAATCAGTTAATCCCTATTTGGGTGGTCAGTTGGGTGCTGAAGAAATGACCATCTGCTGGATCTGGGAGGTGGAGTCAGCTCATAAAGCAGCTGCCCCAGACCCCCTGGCTGGTTGTGCAATCCACATGACCAAGGCTTTCCTATCTCTCCTGTGGCAGGATGCAAGTCCGCCTTCTCTCATTGTATTGAGCTCCAAGGTAGGAGTGACCGTATACGTGAGTTCCATTCCTCCAAATCAGCCGGTTGTAGTCATTACATTTTATGAGCAATAAAAGTGAGATAGGTTGCAGTTACATGATTCATACAGACAAAAGTTCCATAACAATTCTTTAGCACAGCTGGAAACAGAACTTGGTGAACCTGGTCATGCCATAACCAACAGACCGTGCATCCTTCAAAATGTATATTAAAACCACCCTGTGTGTTGCATAGCATCGACTC
The DNA here is from genome assembly GCF_027244095.1 of Hemicordylus capensis. Lineage (NCBI taxonomy): Eukaryota > Metazoa > Chordata > Lepidosauria > Squamata > Cordylidae > Hemicordylus > Hemicordylus capensis. The sequence goes on from NC_069661.1 coordinate 249,542,387, forward strand.
AGTTATACTCTAATCCAATCCGGCATTGCTGAGCAGAGACACACAGCTATATCACAATAAAGTCTTACACGTTTTCTGCCTAAGTGTATGAGGAGGGAACATACGCTTCAGATTATGTGCAATGCACCAGCATCTGTGCTGTTTTTCATTATCCTTTCCCCTTCTGCTCTCTTCCCTTTCCCCTCACTATAAGCCAACAGCAATTAGACAACATTGACACATAAATTATTTGAGGAATTTGAATTTTTTGCTTCATATTGTGCAAACACCAGAAATGTTCAGTCAGTGTAACAACTTTGCAAGCAGAGATTTCCAGTGTTGCTGTCATATTGGTCTTTTTGCTTAGGGAGAGGAATGTGAAGAATAGGTGTGTGGTACAGTCCTTCCAAGCCACCCAATAGTGCAGCAGGGAAATGCTTGACTAACAAGCAGAAGGTTGCCGGTTCGAATCCCTGCTGGTATGTTTCCTAGACTATGGGAAACACCTATATCAGGCAGCAGTGGTATAGGAAGGTGCTGAAAGGCATCATCTCACACTGCATGGGAGGAAGCAATGGTAAACTCCTCCTGTATCCTACCAAAGAAAACCACAGGGCTCTGTGGGTGCCAGAAGTCGAAATCAACATGATGGCACACTTTACCTTTACCTTACAGTCCTTCCAGGATCATACTATTCAGAGAGTGAGGGCAGAGAAGAAAACACCATCCCAGTGTTCCCTCATTTTTATTTTTTTTTAAACACAAACCCACAACCACCTCTGCATGGAATGCTAGACCACCTAGGAGCCGACCTTCTTCCTAAACTGCAAAGTTTCTGTATGCATCGGGTAATCTTCTAAATGTATTTGGAACTGAGGCAGTCTTGGGAGGACTGAACCATCTACTTTGCCTGAGAATTTTAAATCAGATCCATTTGGACCACGTGTTCCAGGAGAGAGGCAGGTAGACTTTGGCCAGTGGGATGCTCACCTGCAAATTCTCTAGCACCTTCTAGGCAGCTTAATTTTAGGTAAGTGCCAAAATGTAATTTGGCTGGGTTTTAAAAAAAATTGAGGGCTTACACAGCCCCTTTAAACCAGAGGAGAGCAGGTTCATACCTGCTCCACTTGCTGCCATTGCACTGGCAGGGTGTCTCCCAGCTGCCCTTGCATGGTACTGGCATGCACATGGCCATAGCACATGGTGGCAGTGAGCTGAGGAGCACCTCCTCTGCTCCACCTTAAAGGGGCTGTGTAAGCCCTCGATTCTGACACCTGAATTGTGTTTTGGCACATCCTGACCTAATAAGCTCCATGTTCCCCCCACCCCGCAAAAAGTGAGAAGCTAGCAGCTCAAACCTCATGATGGGTAGAGACCATGAGTAGAAAGAGATTCTCCAGAAAACTGCCACTGAAGAAGACTCTACAGAACCGAAACACCGTTGGCAAGAACTCAGGACTCATCATAAAACATTACGTGAGACTTTACCTTGGGAATATCCACTTTTATTTATTATTTTATTTATTTAACATATTTTTATACCTCCCAAAACTTACATCTCTGGGTGATTTACAACAAAGAACAGAAAAAGTAAAATATTAGTTACTGTAAAACAAAGAACACAAAGTCTAAAATAATATTTTAAAACAGCATTAAAACCATTAAAACAATATTAATTAAAAGCTTGGGTGAACAGGTGCATCTTTAAAGACTTTTTAAAAGCTGTCAGAGATGGGGAGGCTCTTATTTCAGTAGGGAGCGTATTCCAAAGCCTCGGGGCAGCAGTGGAGAAGGCCCGTCCCTGAGTAGCCACCAGACGAGGCAGTGGCAACTACAGACAGACTTCTTTTGATGATCTCAGTGGGTGGTGGGGTTCATGACAAAGAAAACTTTCTCTTAAATACCCAGGACCCAAGCCATTTAGGGCCTTCTAGGTTATAACCAACACCTTGTAATTTGCCTGGAAGCATGTTAGCAGCCAGTGTAGCTTCTTCAAAATGGGAGTAATATGGTCTCTTCGAGATGACCCAGAGACCAACCTGGCTGCCGCATTCTGGACCAACTGTAGTTTCCGGGCAACATAAAAGGGCAGCCCAACATAGAGCACATTGCAGTAATCCCGTCTGCTGGTAACCTCCCATCTGGAGGTTACCAGCAGATGTACCACTGTTTTGAGGTCGTTCATCTCAAGAAATGGACGCAGCTGGTGTATCAGCCGAAGCTGATAGAAGGCACTTCTGGCCACTGCCTCAACCTGGGACATCAGGGTTGTGCTTGTACTTCTTGTACACTTGTACTTCTCCCCCTTTACCAGCAATATATCTTCAATATGAACTATTGGATCCAACCTTTTAAGTTGGTTCCAATAGAGACCATCTATATATGTTAAAGCCATAGGATGTATGTCGCACATCCCATGGTATGTGGCATATCTCTCAAGAGTTGTCCAGAGAAGAGAGAAGGTACGGAGTAAGGCTGAAGAGGAAGAGGGGGGCCGAGAAGGAGGTGATGCTGCAGCAGCAAGGAAGAAAGAAGAAGACACATTGAGTAGCGGCCTCCGCTGCCCTGCCAGATCTCCTTGCGAGGAGGACAGCTGGGGCAGAAGAGCGCACCTAGGGCCATCTGTGCAGGCTGGAAGGGAAGCCCCGGCTTGACCATTCTCCTCATGAGGAGGCTTGACAGGGTGGCAGAGGCCAGCCCTCAGTGCTCTCTCCCACCCAAATTGGCCATCCTCTTCATGAGCAGACTTGGCAGGGTGACATGATGGAGGTCGGTGATAGAAGCTGACCTAGGCTGCCATATTGCCATTCCCCCTAGGAAGAGGAGGGGAGAGGGGAGGCTGAGCAAGAGTGCTGTGTGGGGGAGAGTGAGAGATATGGGGGGAGAGTGAGAGAGATATGGGGCAAGAGTGAGAGAGCAAGAGGGGGAAGCAAGAGAGATGTGCGGGGAGCAAGAGAGTTGTGGGGAGAGTGAAAAAGTTGGGCAAGAGCAAGAGAGAGACAGTTGGGAGGAGCAAGAGAGCAAGAGAGTTGTGGGGGACAGAGTGGGGAAGGTGTCGCCACCTCTGCTGCCATCCTGGATGGCAGGGGGTGGCTTAAGGAGGGCGGAGTGGGGGAAGGCAGAGCAGGGCGCCAGATTGTCTGGGGAGAGGTGAGAGATGGAGAACTAGGGTGTAGATGTTCTGTGAAGGGCCAGCTAGTTTTAATAATTATCTTGTATACATTTTATTGAAACATACGGATCTATTTTTACTCCAGTATTATTATAATTCATTCAATTGTGCAGTCTTTTAATTACATGGTTGGGGTTTTTAAAATTCTGTTAAAATATCAGTAGATGATACTTGGATTCTCTGTTAATGCTAGCATATATTGTTGAATCCATACAGGGTTTTGTTTTCTCTTCCTTGTTTTCCAATACCAGAAGGATAACTCTGGATAAATCCATTCTGATAACTTCATTCTGATGCTTCTGATACTTTCCCTCTCGCGTGATTAAAAAGGGGACATGCCAACAGCATGCCTGTTATGACATTCTCTGTAGACATTTTGATGGCCTTCAAATATGTCCCTTTGTGGTTTGGGGTGGGCGTGTTCAAGTATATAAAACAACAAGTCTTTGGAACTCGTGTAGAGGGTCCATTCAGATGAAGAATTCCCCTGCACCATAAAAGTACATGCCAGGAAGGCATCAGGATGCCAAGACAGGATGTCACATCAGGTATGCTTTTGGGGGCATCAACAAAGTATCATGATTCCTGCCGCTGCCCTGCCACCACACCCACCTCCCTCTGCTGTCCCCCAAGCAGCTTTAGAAGGGCCAGGAAGCAGAAAATGAATTGAAAGAAGGGTATTAGAGTACAGGAAACACACTGCAGCACATCTTTATTACTCTACTGTCCTTTCATCTGAGGCTCATTTATCAGCTTCGGCGGATACTCCAACTGCAACCATACCTAGATAGAGATAGCTTGGCCACAGTTGCCCAGGCTCTGGTAACCTCCCATTTAGATGACCTCAATGTGTTGTACATGGGAAGGGACTGCCTTTGGAAATGGTCCAGGAACTGCAGTTGGTGCAAAACAAGGCCACAAGAACTGGAACTAGGAGTTTTGATCATATCCTGCCAGTGTCTCGTCAGCTGCACCGTCTCCCAGCCCATGTCCAGGCCCAATTCCAATTGGTTTTTGAACCTTTAAAACCCTATATGGCTTGGGACCGGGTTACCTAAGAGAGTGCCTTGCCCCATAAGACCCGATTCAGACCGTAAGATCTTCTTTGGAGTCCCTGCTCCGAGTGCCCCTGCCAAATGAGGTGAGGGCCTTTTCAGTGGTGGCACCCCATGTATGCCATAGCCTCCCCTGAGGCGCACCTGGTGTCATCTGGTGAAGAAGACCCTTTCTGTCCACTCAGGACTTTTAAAATAGTTTTTTAAACATTTTAGAACCTTTAAAAGTTTTTAAAATATTTGTGTATTGTATTTTGCATTTTATTGTGTATTTTATGTGTTTTCTTTTGTTTTGTTTTATAGATTTTAATTGTATATTTTATTTTGTTCTATTGTGAGCTATCCAGAGAACAATTTGTTATAGGGTGGCTAACAAGGTTTGGCTATTGTTGTTGTTATTTCACAGAGTATTGGGGACACTCTCTCATATCTCAAATCTTTGAATGGCCTTTCCTCGCTCCTGCTCCCTTTCCCTGCTCATTCTCAGGCCAGTGGTGAGAGAAGGACGTAGCGTAGGAAGACGTGCAGAAGGAGGGAGAGGAAGCACAGAGGTGACTGTGTGCAGGTGCGCATATGAAATCAAGACGCTTGAAAAAAGGGAGGAAATGCCACTTGGAAAGTAGGAGCAAGCATTTGCCAATCTGCCTCAGGGACACGGTGGTCTTGGGCTGCCACTGCTGGTTTCAGAATATTACATTTTCAAACCTGTATCTGGAACAACGCGGACAGAGCTGTATTTGCCCTTAACTATTCATCAAAGGTGCTCACAGCCTCAAGGGAAGCTGGCTGTTTCCTATGTTATCATGATTTAAATGTTTTTAAATTGATAGGGGTTTTTGTTTTTTTTTTGCTCTGGCACCCAATTTTAATTTGTATTTTTCATTATGTACAACATGGTCCCTCCTTGTCCTGGGTTAGAGAGCTGAGAAGCAAATGTTAAACAGTTAACTTTTTTTGGCTTCTTATTATAAAAAAAAATCCCCCCATCCCCAAACAAATAAACAAACAAACAAACTGAAATAGGACTGTTCAAGCAGCTAATACAGGAAGATGTATCACTCGGCTGAATAATTGTGACAGCCGTAGACCGTATCAGCGCCTGTTTGTTTGCACAATACCCAACTGTATTAAGAAAGCCATCGCAGCTGTCTTGGACTTTGGAGTCGCTCGTTTCATCACTTGACACTGCAGCAGATGTTATGGGTTGATAACGGACTCCACTTCATTCACTCCACATCTAAGATTACCTCTGGAAAAAAAAAATCAAATGCATTCTAACCCTCCCAGTCATTTGTAAAAAAGAAAAAGAAAAAAGAACGAAAGAAAAGTGGAGGAAGATCACCAATTTATTCTCTTTCCACAGCATTAAATGTGCCCCTTTGGGGAGCTTTGAAAAAGTATCCTTATTTAACACATTATCCACACAGCCTGGCCAGTGTACAAGCTGTGTGTGGATGGATGGATGGATGGATGGATGCATAGATAGATAGATAGATAGATAGATAGATATAGATAGATAGATAGATAGATAGATAGACAGCTGTGAGTTGTCTGAAGGCTGAAAACCGAAAGTACCCTTGAGTTTTGCAAGTTCTCTCTCTGGAATTTGATATGGGGTCACAGACCTGTAACCTCCTAGGAATGCCAAGACACCTTGTTTTCTGTGGCGGGGGCTCCTCCAAGCCCTCTGCTGGTCTCCAAAATGATAGCCTGGTCTGGCTATGGCCCCAGTGTGGGACTCTGCACATTGCTGGGCTGGGCCAGTTCTAATTCGGACCTTCTGAACCTGGCTGGCTCGAAGTGAGCCAGCTCGCACATCCCTAGTCTGACTTGGTATATGGCAGCTTCCCATGTTCCTATGGTTGATGGACAGGTTTATATAGGAGAAGTTGGTCCTTTTGATAGCCAAGTAGCAACAGCCCATTATGGGTTTTCTTTTTGATTTTTCTTTTTAAATTAAATTTTTATTAATTTTAACAATATCTTAACATTCACAACATATTGAACAAATATGGGCTTCCCGCTCACACCTCCTCGTGAATCACCAACTATAGAATTAACCCTTGCTATAATAATAATTCAAAACATAGCTCTAAACCTTACAAACACGATTTTATCTACCCAACCTGCTAATATTACTAGATTTCAAACCCTGTTATAAAATCAGTATTAGAAAAATAGTTCTTTAAATATAATAAGAATGGTTTCCAATCTTCTTTAAAGCATTCTAAATTTTGGTCTCTTATCAATACTGTAAGTTTTGCCATCTCCGCATATTCCAAAATTTTTATCAGCCAATCTTCTTTTGAAGGCAGTTCATTACTCTTCCATTTCTGTGCATATATTATTCTGGCCGCTGTGGTAGCATACATAAAGAATGTTAAATTAGTTGTAGAAAACACTCCTTGCGTTATTCCCAGCAGGAAGGATTCTGGCTTCTTAGGAAATGTCATTTTAAATATTTTCTTTAACTCATTATATATCATGTCCCAAAAGGCCTTAGCCTTCCTACAAGTCCACCACATATGAAAAAAGGTTCCTTCAGAGTGTCCACATTTCCAACATTTGTTTGAAACATTTTTATACATTAATGCCAGTTTTTTTGGTGTCAAATACCACCTATACATCATTTTATAATAATTTTCTTTTAGAACATAACATGCCGTGAACTTTAAATCAGTTTTCCATAATTTTTCCCAGGCTGCCATTTCTATATCCCATTCTGGGTTTTCAATGACTTCTCTTTTAATTGGATCCAGAAACAAACCAGAAGGCAGTAAAGTCGTTTAACATTGGGGTGATAGGATCATGGCTATCAGTACCAGATCACAATCTGGTCACTACATTCTACATCAGCTGAAGTTTCCAGATTCATGGAGTTGATAGATTTAATAACCAATCTTGATATTAAAGGTCAGTTTTTAATGCATTAGCAGTGCACAAGAGCAGGGGTCTCTAACTGCAGCCCTTATAAAGATGTTAGCTTACACCTCTCATCATCCCAGCTGCTGACCATTGTGACTGGGTATGATAGGTGTTGTAGTCCAGCAACAGCTGAAGGGCTGCTAGTTTGTTCTAGTTTGAACTAGAAATATATGAGCCAGGCCTAAAGAAGAACTAGCAGAATGGGGCTAGGACTTCTGGTTTGGACCACCAAGCATTTACAAGTTAGTTTCATCCATCTGATGGTCGGAAACCATGGCTGAGCCTGATAAAGGGCAGGTTGTGGAGAAAATGTAGACTTTCCCATTTAATGTATCATGAATCATTAATACTGAGCCTCAATGAGTCCTCTCAACTGGGGAAAAATGCAGAGAATTTTCATTATACCTACTCAAAGTCTCTGATTCATTTTGTCTAGAGTAACAAGACATGCAAGAGTAAGTTACTGTAAGCAATGTTTCCAAAGTTATTATCTAGCCTATTATTCTTGTGTGTGTTTCCTAGAAAGAATGTTAGTTTTCCCATCTATTAAATACATATTCTGTTAGCTCATTAACTTTCTATTATTATTGTGTGCTTTCCCTTTGCTACATTCTGCTCTCCGTCATGCCGGCATGAATTTCAAAGAACTGAGATGAAGGTAGACATGCCCATTGAGCTGAAGATGTGTGGAATCCCCCACTGAGAAATGTTGCTAGTCCTATTGGTGAACTTTTTACTTCCTTTGAGATTCCTTAAATGGTACTGCAATCCCCAAATTTGAATGAAAATATTGCTTGAGGTGGGAATCTTGGATCTTATCAACATTGCCCCTGAATGAAGATGGTTGTTGTTTGCCAACGCTGGTTAAAAAACAACACCCCATTATACAGCACGGAAACTTTTTATTGTTAAATTTGAGGAAAGAGGCAGTCCACACTTGTGCCACAGTCTGAGAAGTGATTTTACTGAAGTTCATAATTCCTTGGCATAGAATACAAACCTTGGCAACTTGTGATCCTCACCTTCAGTATCAGGCAGACAAATATTATGGCCTCTGATTTCTTCTCTAACTCATATTTTAATATGAGCCAAAAAAAGAAGTTAGCTTCTCCAGTCCTACCCACCTATTTATTTATTCAGTCTGGATGCCTACTATGGTGGTAGGTGTGGCAGAGAAGGAAGGCAGGCGACTCTCGTTTTCTCACTGGCTTTCATTTTTCCTCCTCTTCCTCTCTCTCCCTTGCCTTCCCCATCCACTATACCTGGAATGTTGCTAGCATCACAGGTGCAAGGAGCCCAGGGAAATATAATTTCCCCAGGGTATCTTGAATTAATATTGATATCAGGTAGCCTGGGAAATTTACATTTTCCAGGGCTCCTGATGCCTATAACAGATTTCTTGATGCCAGGGAATGTAGGAAGAAGGGAGAGACCAAGAGAAAGAAGGAGAAGGGAATAAGAAAGGTGAGAGAGAAAAAGATCTCCTTCACTAGAGAGGCCTTCTTTTTCAACTACAACAGCTGTCATGGAGGAGGAAAAAAGCAAAACAATATGGCCCAATCCTGCTGTCCCCCCACCAATGCTGTAGATAGGAACATCTGGGAACATTGGGTGTTTCCAAGCAAGGTGGCAATTATGAATGAATTCAGTTCTTTTGGGGGGAAATCTGAACATCTACCTCTAGCACTTGGAACTGCCAGTCCCAAATGCTCTCTTGGCTGGCGTCTGCACCCCAGCCTCCATTACAGTTCTTAGACAAGAAGTAAAAATGTGGCATTCACCCAGGCTTTTATGTGAGAACTGCTGCTACTTTTACTGCTGCTACTGCTTTGTGTTTTGTGTGTTACTGTTTTATATAGGTTTTTAAAGTTTTCAATAGAGATATATTATATTTATATTTAATATCTGTACTTTTTGTATTTTAATTGTACATTGTTTTAATTATATTGTAAACTGCTTTGGGATTATTTTAATGAAAAACATTATAGAAATTGAAAGAAAGAGAGAGAGAGACACACAGAGAGAGAGAGCGAGAGAGAGAGAGAGAGAGTTGGGGCACAAGAGAGTTTTCCCATTAGCAACATGCATTAGTGAAGATTTTTTTGCTGGGGTGTTCCAGGTAGAAGAACTCCTCATAGGACATACAAAGAACTCTGCTGAATCAGGCAAAGGATCAATTTAGTCCATCATCCACCTACAGTAACCATCTGATTGTTTCTAGATAAATCACAAACACAACACAAAGTCTATCATGCTCCCCACTGCTTTCTCCCAGATACTAGTATTCAGAGACATACTGTTTCTGATCCTGGGGGTTTCCTTTCATTATTATGGCAAAGAAAACCCATATTTTCCATGAATGTGTGTAACCAAAATGCCATCTTTTGCAGCCTAAATGCCATCTACATTAGTGATCATCACCATGTCTTTTGGCAGTAAATGCCATAAGAATAATGTTGGATACATTTCTGTTTTTATTTTAAACATGTATCCTCAGCCCAGCAGCCTTTGCTAAGAAAGTCAATGTATGAGAGGAATCAGGAGGTTGCTGGCTAGGCCCACCCTATGGAAAAAAAAATCCAGGGTGCATAAAGAAGACTACATCTCTTTATTGAAAACATTTCTTTTGCGCCAGGCATTTGCCCTTTTAATTATTTATTTTTTAAAATCTCAGATGCTGTTCTTGTTTGTACACAGGTAGCCCCATATTGCAGAAATCAAGTCTGGAGGTTACCAGCATATCTAACCCTGGTAACCAGAGATTTGGTGCAGATCTACTCCATGTCAACTTCTTCAGGAGATGGCATAACCTAACTAAATGCCTGCCTGGAAGCAGTAATGGGCTGGATGAGGGAGAATAAACTGAGGCTGAATCCAGATACAAAGTGCTGGTTATAACCTATAAAACCTTAAACTGCTTGGGCCGTAGGAATTTAACTTCTTCATTATGAGCCCCACTGCCCATTGAGGTCATCTGGAGACATCCGTCTCCAGTTGCTGCCAGCTTGCCTGGTGGCCACACAGGGGCGGGCCTTCTTGGTTGCTGTCCCAAGATTGTGGAATGTGCTCCCTGCTGAGATACGATCCTCCCCATCTCTGGCAATTTTTAAAAAGCATTTGAAAACCCACCTCTTCACCCATGCTTGTTCAGCTTTTTAAATTGTTTAGGTTTTTAATCTGTGTTTGGTTTTAAATTGTTTTAAGTTTTTGTGTGTGGTTTAAACTTGTTTTTATGTTATTGTTGACTGCCCAGGGACAGAAGTTTGGGGCGGTGTACAAATCTGACAAATAAATAAATAAATAAATAGATAGATAGATAAATGGGCAACCAGCTGAAACCCATACAATGCTCTGAAACCCATACAATGCTTTGTGTTTCATATGTTACTGTTGTATATAGGTTTATATAGGGGAATTGTTGCCTCTCAGGTGCCAACAGAGGATCTGGGTGGGCAGGAGCTGACAAGTTCATCAAAATCCACCCACCTATATCTTCAGCCTATCAAATAGCCCCAAATGCCTTATGCTTCCTTCAGAAGTCCGGCTGGGACAAAGAGGTTGCTCCTAGGACAGGACGGGGTGATCATCTGCATTCTCTTCAGCACACATTTATTTATTAGTATTCATGTAAAATATGTATGGTAATATCAATGCGGGTTTCATCTCCCCCCCCCCCCAAATATTTTTAAATGTTAGATAAATATATGACAACTGCACATCTAACCCTTATTATTGTGGAACAGAACAATGAAAGTGACATTGCTCTAATGGTTTTCCTTAACCTCTATTAGGGGGGTTGAGAGAAGATGCATATCATAGCGGCCCAAAGCTCCCTTGCTGGAAAGTAATACAGTACATCTGGATGGGTAAATGTTAAATTATCAGCCTTCAGAATCTGACATTCTGAATAGACTGGTCAGGCTGCTCAATTAACGGCGCTAGGTATCATATGTGTGTCCTATCTGGAGCCATTGCACATGACATGGGATCTGCTGACATGAAACCAAATCTCTGACCCTTATTCCTGGTGGCTATGGTAGCAGCAAGTCGTTCGTTATCCATGGGAGCTCTGGTGGACCAACGTCTGGCAATATGCGGAACAATCTAGGCCTTCTAACTGATGCTTTTATTCTTTCTTGATTATAAGCTTGCTTCATAGCTTCAAAATCCTAAATCCCCATCATATTTCCTTTGGGAACAGGGACACAAAACTCATATTAAACCCTTTGCTCTTTTAGAGCTGAAAAGAATTTGCTCCCAAATATCTACTGCCTTATGATACCATTTAACCTTATGATAATTTTATTTCAATATTTTGTAGTTTAAAGATACTGGTGTGTGTGTGTGTGTGTGTGTGTGTGTGTGTGCGCGCGCACGCGTCTTGTATCAAGACTCTCAGAAATGAGGCTCTAGTGAAATACCTCTGCCAGCTAGGGATGTGCAAATTGATTCAGGTACAAAATGATTTCTACCTGAATCTGGCTGATTCGAGTTATTTGTAGACAGAACAAATCACCCCTGTGCTCAGTTGCCCAGATCTGGGTACAAAACAAATCACCCCAGATTCAGAAAATACCCATCCAACAACAAAGCTGGCTGAGAAATAAGGCCGACCAGAGCTTGGGGCAGGGGGCAAGAGGTGAGCCAGGTAATTCCCAGGAGCTGTCCATCCAATTATAGTTCCAGCCCTGATCTGGCTTTCAAACTCCTACGTGATTTGTTTTAAAGGGATCATTTCTGAAGCAAGTGTGTTGGGGGGCTGGTACACCCATTTCTGCCTCCACCTAATGGTGCAGCACGAAATTAACTTGCCTAGGGAATAAGAGGTTGCTGATTTGAATCCCTGCTGGTATGTTTCTCACACTATGGGAAACACCTATATTGCTGGGAAACACCAGCAGCTAGCGATATAGGAAGATGCTGAAAGGCATCATCTCATACTGTGCGGGAGAAGGCAATGGTAAACCCCTCCTGTATTCTACCAAAGACAACCACAGGGATCTGTGGCTGCCAGCAGTCAACACCAACTCAACAGCACAATTGTACTTTACTTTACACCCATCTCTAGCTCTGTGGGTTACATGTAAGGCTTGGTCAAATATTCTCGGACATTTGGACATTGTCTGGGGGTGGGGGGCTTTGAGTAAGGAGCAAAATCGGCTACCTCTTCCACTGATTATTCTGCCTCCTTTTGTTGACACAGTTATTGCTGCCACCATTTTTCCCCAGAATCCCTAGACCAATGTTATGACATTACAGAGCCTTATTCCAAGGAGTACTTGTGACTTAATCAATGGTAGCTTCCTCCAAAATATGGCAACTGCCAGTGGCAACCATTGTGTTTTAACTCGGAGATCTCCTCTGAACGATATATAATTATGTAGCATTGTTCATGGAGGTACAGTGGAGATCAAAGGGCTGCCACCAGCTTCCAGCTACTGGGAGAACCACCACTACCATGGTAAGGCATCCCTGTCATTTCACTGCTCTACAAAAAATCACAGAAATATGCCTGCATTTTGAAATTGAAAGTTGATTTTGGCTCAAGCCTAGTCTAAGTAGGGGTGTGCACAGAACCGGCTGGTCTGGTCTGGTTCAAGTCCAGACTGGACCTGAACTGGACCGGGGCAGTTCGGTCCGGCATCCCCTCGACACCCCCCCCCCCCAGTTTGATTCAGTCCAGGGGAGTTCACGAACATTTTTTTTTTTAAAAAAACATTTTTAACTTACCCCACTTGGGCGAGTTGTTGGAGGTGGCTGGGGGGGGTGTGGGGTCCACAGAGGTTCCACCTCCCCCCCACACCAGCCTACCTTCATGCCTATACTGGCTGTTCGGCTGGCTCTTCAGTCCGTTCAGGCCTTCCCTCTCCAGTGTAGTGGCCATTTTGGAGGCCGGCACACCTGTGCAATTGGCTTCTGCATGACCCAGGCCATGCAAAGGCCAATTGTGCAGGTGGGGCAGCCTCCAAAATGGCCACCATGCCAGAGGGGGGAAGAGCTGAAGAGCTGGCCGAACGCTCAGTGTAGGCATGAAGGGAGGCCGGTGGGGGGGGAGGGAGAATGTCTATGGACCCTCCTGCCACGTCCAACAACTCCCCAAAAGGGGGTGAGTTAAATAAATATATATATATATATATATATATATATATATATATATATAAAGTCCGCAATCCCCCCCGAACAGTCAGGGGAGGGGGTGTTTGGTCTGGGGCCAGACCGAACAGGGGATGGTTCAGTTCAATCCCGAATGGTCAAATGTCAAACCTGTTTGCACATCCCTAAGTCTAAGTTATTATCAGTCACCAGCCACATTTGCACATAATGAGAAACCCCAGGTCCTGTGGTTTCCCTCCCTGCCCCCCACCCCAGTCAAAATTGCAGTATTGGGGACTAGGGATGTGTGAAACGTTTTGGATAAAAAATGTTTTGTACCCAAAACAGCCTGTTTCGGGTGTTTTGTAGACAAAACAAAACACCCATTTTCCAGATCCAAAAGTTTTGTATACAAAACAAAACGTCCCTGTTTTGGCTACAAAACGTTTTGTTGTTTCGGACCTCCATTTTGTGGTGATATCTGAGTCAGTCTCCATTTTGTGTTTGACATATCTTTGAATTTCCCGCCCTTCCAGCCTTCCAATCGGTGACCTAAAGCACGGGCTGACCTGCTGACAGTTCCCTCCTTGTTCCCCATTGGCTCTTTTGGCTCTTTCCACTCTTTGCTGACCCCACATTGGCCAGGGGAAGGGTTGCTAACCTGTGGGGTGCTGGGTTCTGCTGTTTCTGTGGTGTTCTGAGTGTAGATTCTCTGGTAGCATATGAGAGTGGATTCTTGTTTTTCACTGAAAATCTCATATGCTACCAGAGAATCTACAATGAACACCTCGGAAACAACAAAACCCAGTACCCCACAGGCTTGTGGGTGTGGGTGTGGTTGGCAGCCTATGTGCACTACACAACCCCTCGCTCTGGACAACCCCAGTGCCCCCCAAGTGGAATTATGGGGCTGCTGAAACCTCAATTATTCCCCATGGGAGAAATCCTAAAGACACATAAACTTCAACAAATCACAAAAGATCAGCCCTTTGCCCAATTCCTTTGAAATAATTCTGGAAGTTTCCTTGCCCCCATTGGGCACTACCACCCACCACACTCTGCTCTGGGTCAGCCCTTTCCCCTTGATTTGAAGCGATACATTTGCTGGAATCCCCATTATTCCCTATGGGAAAATTCTTAAAGTTGTGTAAACTTAAATAAAATTCACAAAGAAAATCAGCCCTTTGCCTAATTCCTTTGAAATTTGGGTGGTAGCTTCCACCCATTGGACACTACCACCAACACCCATTCTTTTTGCCCTGGGATCCTTTTTAAAAATCGAAATCAATTTGGACATAACACTGCCGAACACAAACCTCACAAAATTCACTACAACCCGAGGGTTCAAATTGGAGTTTGGGAAGGGAAACCTTGGGCTGCTTTTCTGACGGGACCACGGTTGCATGCATTTGGATGTCCAAGAAATTCTACCTCAGGCTCCTTTACCTCCCATTTCCCATTACGTGTGAACGTGGTCACCATCTAAGAGCCTGAAGGATGTCATCTGGGAAAGTGGGGTCCATTAATTAGGAGCATCATCACGCCACCGGAAGATTCTGTCTCTTTCCTCTGCCTCAGGAAATGTTTCCTTCCATTTTAATCCAGCAAACTTTTCGGATTCTTTCAAAATGGCAAGAATGCCAACTGCACTTTTCAACTTGCTTTGCAAAACCTCTATAATCACATCCTGCCCACCCAAACAAGATACGGCTAAATATGCCGAGTCGTAGGTATCCAAGTGTTTGAAAGTATATGCATTTACATGGGGATTTTGGCTTTTCCTCAGATCCCTTTTCAAACAATCAATATGAAAGGAAAAGTACTCCGGGGGAGGGTGGAGAGAAGGAAAAAGCTGGCTCCCCCAGCCCCAGAATAAAACTTGGATTACGATGCCACTTTTAATACTTCTTTCTTCTTTCTGACCTTTGCTCTGAGTTTATGCAGTAGAAATGTGGGGAAGTTGTCAGCGTGGGGAGGGATATGCTTTTTGGTTTCATAAGCTGTTTTGGAGAGTGCTTCATTTCAGAGCAAGCTATATGGGGGAGAAGGGAAAGAGAGAGCAATATTCCTCATGCAGCGTCAATTAGGCCCCTGGGTACAGATCACAAAGCTTTGAAACTGTTCCGTTTTGACCAAGTTCCAAAGTGTTGTACACATTAGGGAAAATGATAGTTGGTTGTAATGTAAACTGTTTAACAGGCGTACAGGGGTCAAATCTCCATTTTCCCAAGCGTTTGGGGTTTGTCTAAACATTTTCAAACATGGTTTGGTGTCAGCAAATAGGGAAACGTGAATGTTGTGGGTGAAAATCAGCTCATCTCTCTTTGTTACATCTCCAAAGGCTGCAGCAGTCAAAATACTCTTCTGCCAAGGGAGCTGTGATGATAAGCATCCACAAATATTATGCACTGGTGTGAAAGAATCAAGCAGCCATAAACATCAGCATTGTGGGCGTAAAAGTTTGGGTCTTCCTTCCTTCTTTCCCCTGCTTTGTAGCAGTTCCAAAATCCAGATTTAAGTTATTGTTTTCTTTCTTTTTGTGTCCCGGGTGGTCGGGTTATCAGTGTTCCCATACTTTTCAAACGGACTATAACAAAGATTGAATTGTGATGGGACTTGCAAACTTAAGAAGTCATATGTAGCATCTGAGATATGATAGCCACCTTCAAATATCTGAACAGCGGTCACATAGAAGATGGAGTGGAGTGGATTTGATTTCTTTTCTCTCTTTTTTTCGGAGGAGAGAGAATAAGAACCAATGTCTTGGATTTACAAGTCTATTGCACAGTGCTATCTTTTGTAGGCAGAACATCTCAAGGTCATTCCCTGGCATCTCTTGGTAGGAATGGGGAAAAGTCCTACCCGACACTTGGAGAGCTGTTGCCACTCAGTGTAGACAATACTGAGCTAGATACATGTTTTATAGATGCTTCCCTCACAAACGCATTGGCTGCATCCTCACATAATGAGAAACCAGAGTTGCAGGGGCCAGAGGTTCAATGGGGCCTCAATTGCATCTGAATGCAGCACTTGAGGCTGCTTTTCCCAACACTGGAATTGAGGGAAGAAGCTCCTTCCTCTCTCCTTGCATGGCTGGCTGTGCAAGCTGTCCTTCAAGCAAGAAGGAAGCCCACTCAGCCAGGTCCTCCACCTCTCTGCAGTCTTGCTGACTGCAGAGAGGGAGTTCTGCATTTCATCCGAATGTGGACAGGAGAGAGGGGGTGGTGGGGAGTGGAACTGCAGGTCCACTGGATCCACAGTTCTGTGTTACATGTGAATGCAGCCAAAGTAATCTTATATAGATTTAACTAAGAGTTTATTCTTCTTTATTCTCCCCCTTCCCTTCCCTTCCCTTGCCTTGCCTTGCCTTGCCTTGCCTTGCCTTGCCTTTTCTGACTCCACCCCCCACACTCTCTACAGATTCCCCACTGGGACACACATCTAAACAACCAGTTTAAGGCAGCTTCAAATGTTCAGTTTCCTGTTACCGGTGATGGAAGCTCTTTTGTGTGGATGCTGCTAGGTCACCCAAATGTGTGTGTGTGTATGTGTGTGTGTGTAGGGATGTGCGGAACTGGTCTGGTGGTCTGCGGTCCAACGGTTCGGTCCAGGGGGTTGTGGGTTCATGATCAAACCAACCCCTCCCCCAAGTTCAGTTGGACCAGAACCGGACCACAGGGTCTGGTCTGGCAGGTCCGCAAACTTTTTTTTTAAAAAAATTAAAACGTAAAAGCAAGTACCTGTAGCCCCTTTGGGGGGCTTGCTGTAGCCACGGGGTGTGTGTCCTTGCAGGTTCCCTCTCCCCCCACCGGCCTTCCTCATCACCACCGCGGCCGGGTAAGTGAAGCCTTTTTGGCCCTTTCAGGCCTCCATAAAAGCAAGTGGCTTGCCCTTTGCAAGGCCTGGCTGCGGTGGTGATGAGGAAGGCTGGTGGGGAGAGAGGGAACCCGCTCACACACACACACACACACAGAGCTACAGCAAGCCCCCCGAAGGGGCTACAGGTACTTGCTTTTATGTTTTAATTTTTTTTAATAAAAAAGTTCGCGGACCGATTTGGGACCGGACCGGGGTGGGGGGGTTCGATGGGGACCAGACCGAACTGGCTCAGTTCTGTACGAGGCCGGTCCAGCCTCAAACCTAACCGGGCCAGATGGTTCCGTGCACACCCCTATGGAGAGAGAGAGAGAGAGAGAGAGAGAGAGAGAGAGAGAGAGAGAGAGAGAGAGAGATGAAGTCACCTTAAAATATATGAAGACACCTTAACATCTACTTCCCAGAGACGGCTGCTGCCCAATGGTCAGAGCCTATGTTGCTGCCATCTGCTGTTGTCAGCCTGACAGCCTGTGTGCCCCCTAACTTGTGGGGCTGTGGCGGCAGCCCTTTGGGTGTGTCTGTGTGGGATTGGGGCCTGGGGAGTGAGTCAGAAGTTCCTTAGGACCATTTGCCCAGACTAGCCATCTTCCTGGGCTTATTAAGGACTGCTGCCCTATGGCCGTGGGCCTGCCACTGGTGGGGTCACCACTGAAGGGGCAAAACCAAATGGGTCACCCCTTTGGGGAAGCCACTTTGGGGGACAATGAAGATGAAGGCAGGTATCTTTTTAATTTGCTTTTTTATTCGCTTCTTTGTTATTTGGCTTCTGTTGTTTTTAGGCCCTGGGTGTTTCAGATGTGTTTTGGTTTGTCTGGGGATGAGGGAAACAGGGGTGTGTGTCCACTGACTGTGGGGTGGCTATTCCAGTGGTGGTGGGGAATAGAAGAAGTAATGTTGGCAGGTCAGTGAACTGTTAAAGGGGAAGGGAAGTCAGAAATCTATTAGCTGTTTTCCCTTTCAGCTATCCTACCAGCTCTTTGACCTTGAGGGAGCAGTGCCAACCTCCCACAGACCCTCACTTTGCTCCTCTGTAATGCAAGTCTGTCCAGAATGAATCAGAAACCATCCATGACTTTATTCCGGATGAAGGGGCAGACCTGGTATGTATTACAGAGACTTGGTTGGGGGAGGCTGGCGGCCCAGTCTGCTGCAGCTTCTCCCTCCAGGGTACGCTGTTGAAGAGCAGGTGCAGGGATGTGGGCGGGGAGGTGGAGTGGCTGTGGTCTATAATAACATCTCCCTGACCAGGTGGAAGTGTCTGACAATATTGAATGTGTGTACCTAAGTTTAAGGACCAGGGATAGACTTGGACTTATGTTGATGTACAGATCACCCCACTGCCCAATGGTGCCCCTAACTGAGCTGATGGACTTGGTCTCAGGTTTGGCATTGGATTCCCCAAGGCTTGTGATGCTGGAGGACTTCAATGTCCACTTTGGGACCAATCTGTCCTGAGCAGCTCAGGTGTTCATATCGGTTGTGACAAATATCGACCTATCCCAAGGGGTCTCGGGACCAACACACATTGCTGATCACACGCTTGATCTGGTCTTTCACTCTGATCAGGGTGGTGTTCTGTGGACTCATGTGATTTCCCCATTGTCATGGACAGACCACCATCTGGTTAAGGTTGGACTCACAATCACTTCCCACCTTCACAGGAGCGATGGGCCCTTTAGAATGGTCCACCCAAGAAGGTTTTTGTGGATCCAGTAGGGTTCCAACAAGCCTTGGAGGGATTTAGTGTTGGTTCTGCAGGTGATCCTGTTGATGCCCTGGTGGAGAATTGGAACAGCAAACTCACCAGGGCAGTAGACATGATAGCTCCTAAGTGTCCTCTCCAACCTGCTTCAAAATTGGCCCCTTGATATATGGAAGAACTACAGTGCTGAAGTGGCAAGGTAGAGAACTGGAGTGCAAGTGGAGGAAGACCTGACTCGAATCTGACAGATTACAACATAGAACACATTAGAAGATCTATGCTCTGGCAATACAGGCAGCAAAGAAGTCATTCTTTCCAGCCTATATTAAGTCCACAAGTTCACATCCAGTGGAGTTATTTAGGGTTGTGAAAGGGCTAGTAAGTGCCCCTAATCCCTTGAATGAGAACTTGGAACCATCTGTTACCTGCTGTGACGTGTTTAATGACTTTTTTGTGGATGAAATCTCTTATTTGGGCTGAATTGGATTTAGACCCCACAATTACTGCAGTGTCTGATTCGGAGGTGTCCAGTGACTCCTCTTACGTGGTCAGGCTGCATCAGTTCCAGTTTTTTACTCATAAGGATGTGGACAAGCTGGTTGGAGTGGTGCAGCCTACCACCTGTTCTCTTGACTCATGCCCAGCATGGCTTATACTGTCTGGCAGGGAGATTATTGTAGAAGGCCTAGTAGAGATTATAAATGCTTCTCTGAGGAATGGCAGGATTTCTCCTTGCTTTAAGGAGGTAATTAATAGACCTCTTTTGAAGAAGCCTGTGTTGGATCCCTAAGAGTTAAGCAACTATAGCCTATCTCCAACCTTATGTGGTTGGGTAAGGTGATTGAGAGGCTGGTGGCCTCCCAACTCCAGGTAGTCTTGGATGAAATTGATGGTTGAAACCCATTTCAGACTGGCTTTTGGGTTGGCTACGGGGTGAAGACTGCCTTAGTCAGCCGGATGGATGAACTGGGTGAAGTTCTTCTTCAGCATGATCCCAACCCCACATTAAGGTCATCAGGAGAGGTCCAACTCCCTCTGCCACCAGCTTGCCTGGCAGTGACTCAGGACTGGACCTTCTCTGTAGTTGTTCTTGGACTGTAGAATGCACTCCCTACAGATATTAGAAGCTTAAGATCTTTGCCACCCTTTAACAGAGCCCTAAAAACACATCTTTTTAGCCTGGCCTTTAGCAATTTTTAAATGGTTTTAAATGGTTTTAATTTTTGATAGTTTTAATGTGCTTTAATTGTGTGGTTTTATTTATGTGAACACAATTCATGCTGTACATGATTGTAGCATTCAGACTGAGTACAGAAGGCCTACCCTCGACCATGCTGCATATGGTTATAGCGTTTGTCTGAAGAGGCAAACTGGACAGCCAATCATGGAAGTGTCCATGATCACGTTTCCAGCATTTGCCTCTTCATATGGATGCCATAACCCTGAGCAGTGGGGGCTGCTAGAGGGAGAGAGTGACATGCTGGATAATGAACTTCCAGACCTGCTTCAGATGCTGTGATTGTGTATGGTGTAACTTAAAAATAAAAAACATCTGAAGAGGGTTTCTAATATGCTGTCTCAAAGTTGGAGAAGCAGGAGATAGTTTGTTTGGGGAGAACCATAAGCTCAGCGATAGACCACATGCCTTGAATACAAAGGTCCTGGATTCAGTTCCTGATACCTTGAGTTAAAATCGCTGGGTAACTGGAAAGACCCCTCTCTTCTTGAGGTCCTGGATTGTTAGACAGAGCAGACAATGCTGGATTAAATGGGCCCATGGTCTGACACATAATGCAGCATTGTATGTACCATTCTGTTTGACTCCTGGTATTGTGCTGGCAAATTCAGGGTCTTCATGTTACCTGCCAGCCACAGGGGCTATTGTTGAACACCTCTATTTCTTTCTGTCCCAAAAGATGGTTTTTGAGGCTTGAGAACACACTCTGTACAATAGCTCTCCAGGCTAGGTCATAGGAACATAAGAAGCTGCCTTATACTGAGTCAGACCATTGGTCCACCTAGCTCAGTACTGTCTGCACAGACTGGCAGTGGCTTCTCCAAGGTTGCAGGCAGGAGTCTCTCTCAGCCCTGTCTTGGAGATGCTAGGGAGGTAACTTTGAACCTTCTGCATGCAAGCTTGCAGATAGTTACTCTTCCCAGAATGGATAATTTGTACTCATTCTGGAGATAATTTTTTTTTTAATGATTGGAATAATTTGACTTATGTAATGTTCCTGCTGTATTTCCCCCCATTTTATTAATTAATTAAAAAGTCTGAAAGTGCTGAAATCTACTTCAAGAAGCTCGAATCATATGCTCTTTATTGTATGCATCTCTTCGTATAGGTTTCATAAACACACATACACACAGAGTAGATACATGAAGTGGTGATCAGTAGATACCGATAAGAGAAGCCAGTGAGCTCCTGGGTGATGTGTATTCAACTCCAGGCTGACTCCTCTTATGCTAATACAGCCAATTTCCTCTTTTATTTCATTTCTGGAGCCTCAATCTGTGATCGCTGATAAGGTTCCCAAGGATACCGTCTTTCCTCACAAATGGTGAGGTGAGGGGGAGGGGAAGGGGAAAGCTGGGGCGGGGGGGGGACGACTAGGTGATGGAGATGTGTAACTTGCAGAGAGCACTGGTGAATGAATAATTTAAACCTCGCCCAGAGATTTGAGGCAAAACAGAGAGATAAGGGACACCACAGGGTCTTTTCTGTGTATTCAGAGCTTCATCTTCCAATGACAGGTGACCTCCAAGGTCAAGGGCATGATGGGAAATGGAACCAACGGTGGCAAAAAGGGTAGCACATCCCAGAAGGAAGTCATGATTCAGTGGGTGTCAAATGAAAACTTGATCTCCTCCCCTTCCCCCACCCCTTCTAATTTACCTCAGGGTTTTGTTTTGTTTTGTTTTTGCTGCTTTTTAAATATTATTTTGGTAGAGAATATTGAAGCTTGGTTTTGTCCCCATTGAGTGCAGATGGTGTAAATAAGGAGAAAAACTGCAGAAGTCAATGGATTTATATGTACATGCACACAGGAGATAGAAATCAGACCTTTGGGCCAACAGCTTGGTGTCTGCATACATACATGATGAATTTCCTTTGTTTGCAATCTCCGCACAGATGAATAAGGATTGTGTCTGAGAAATATCACGGGTCGCCTCCTATTTTACTTTAGGCTTCCATAATTTCTATGAAGTTCAGTGAGACTGTTCTGATTCATACCACTTGAGGAACTGCCATTATATTTTTAAAAACCATTCTTTTCCCCTAGTGATTGTGTCATTCTTGTTTAAAGTATTTACTATTTTATACCCATCTGGCAGCCCTTTCTCATGGGCTGTGCCACGCAGCTGCACTCACATCCTGTAAACGGCAAATGGGCCGGAAGCCTCCTGGAAGCCATTGCTGGTTCTTACAGCCCCCTTCTTTGCCAGCCCAAGCATTAGAGTTGCCACCATGTTTCACCAAAAGTAAAGTTTCAAGATGAATTTCGACAGACTTTTTCAGATGGGACATCCAAGGAATAAATAAGGAAAAGAGAGGGGGAGGGAGGGAGGGGGGAGGGAGAGAAAGAGAGATGAGTTCAGGTTTTCAGTGGGATGTCAGGTCTACACATCCGTAAATCGTCACAAGATTGACTAAGGGTCGGTTCTCACAATTGTGGCAATGTTGGCTAGACAAAAATCTGAGAGTCTTGTGGCACGCATGCTCTCATGGAATGTGCCAAGATAACAAATTTTTAGTGAACTCTGTTCGTCAACATGCTGAAGCAAGCTGACTTCAGATCCCAGATTGTCGATGTCAGTTCCATGTCAAAATGCTGGGTTCTCATGACATGCTACACGGGAAGTAGGGATAGGAACATAGGAACATAGGAAACTGCCATATACTGAGTCAGACCATTGGTCTATCTAGCTCAGTGTTGTCTTCACAGACTGGCAGCGGCTTCTCCAAGGTTGCAGGTAGGAATCTCTCTCATCCCTGTCTTGGAGAAGCCAGGGAGGGAACTTGAAACCTTCTGCTCTTCCCAGAGCAGCTTCATCCCCTGAACGGAGTATCTTACAGTGCTTACACATCAAGTCTCCCATTCAGATGCAACCAGGGCAGACCCTGCTTAGCTAAGGGGACAAGTCATGCTTGCTACCACAAGACCAGCTCTCCTCTCCTATGTGCAAGCCGGATGTTAGCCTGATTTGGTTTGAATCCGGACTGGATTCAAGCCAGCCTGGGCTGCTCAGGATTGATTGAGCTCGGGGGGGGGGGCGGGGGCGGGGAGGGGGTATACTTGTAAAGGGGAATACAGCTAGGGGGGATCCCATCTGGAGGAGGCCATTTAAAGGAATAGCCCGGTGGTTTTTTCCGCTAGAAAACGGGTGTTTTTTGTGCTAAAACACTGGTGTTCCAGCAGAAAAAACACCGGGCTATCCCTTTAAATGGCCTCCCCATGCCTGAGCAGAGGCCATTTAAAGGCTTAGAGATAGCCCAATGTGTTGTGTGTGGCCAGCAAGGCTGGCCATGGGGATGGGGAGTCCAGTTGCCACCTCCCCATCGCTGCCAGCTCTGCAATCTTAATCGCTCCAGCCCGGAGCAATTCAAAGGCAGAGGAATGGTTGGTGCCAAGCAGTCAGGTCACTGTCGCCTCCTCAGTCCTCACCAGGGCCGCTGCCAGCTCTGCCTCCACACTTCTTCTTCGTCAATGGGGTGGGGGTGGGGGGTCAGGTCGCCACCTGCCTCCCTCCATTGCAGGCTCTGCACATCACAGGTAATTTCAGGGCACCCCAGCACCTCTTTGGTTTTTGTGCTAAAATGAGGCTCTCCTCCCGCTCCCTCCCCCATTCACCCTGTTCTCGAAATGATTCAGGTAGATTCAACCCGAATCTGGCTTATTCAATTAGACTTCGAATCTGATTTGATTCAAAGCTGAAACACTTGAAACAGCCCATTTCGAGTCAAAATGTTTCGAGGCCAAAACGTTTTGCACATCTCTATTTCTGAGGAGGAAATGGGTCTAAAATGTTCACCATGCTCAGGCACAGGCAGAACATGCACTCCTGGGATATACTGCAACATTTTGTTGAGGGTTCATACTTGCCCACTACAAATTTAAATGCTTTCCCCCAAGGACAGGCCTTTATTCCGGTCTTAAACATGATGCTATTCAGGTGTCACTGGAGAGGGCCTTCCATAACCCAGCAGCAGCAACTGAGATAGCATTGCTTCTAGACCTATAAAAAGAGACTTCTTTCAACATGAGAACTGGGAACATGGCTTCCCCTTGTGATCTTATCTGATGCCAGGACTTGCAGAGCACGGATCTGACACAGACCTGGGCTTGCCCCAGAAAGAACTTAAAAGCCTGGTCATAAGATGCTAACCCTATCCTGAATATTATTCCAATTTTTGTGTTGGTTTTCTGTGGGTAGAATCCCCCCCGCCCCGAAAACCACTTGATTATGCAGATATGCACCTTTTTCCAATTCTGTTTGATGCCCTGTGTTTTCCCCAGTGGTGGCTGTTTTCTCTTGCATTAGTCACATGTGCGATCCCTCCCAATTGGGAAATCAGATTTTTCTAGAAGTTGACATTACTGTCAGTGATAGAACTGCTTACTCAAATGTCTGTGTGCTGGACAATCTCTAAAGAGGAGAAGTGTTATATTGTCACTGTGCACGATGTCATCAAAAAGGGACCAAGTTTGCCCCAGCTCTCAATGATTTGGCCTTATTGGCTCCATTCGGCATTATCAAAACCTTCTGCTCGGTCATTCCTATTTGTTGCAATAGAATGTAGCCATGACCTCTACTTCCCTGTGCTGGTTTACATTTCTGGTTCCCTCTTGAACTGCTGTTTCTGCTTTCCTCTGTTTGAATGTTACCCATGTTTTCATTCCTGAGCAATCATATGCCTTTTATCTTTCGAGATCAACATGAACACAGACTGAGGTCACTATGCGGTGAGCCTAGTGGAGTTGTGTGCCTGCCACCCAGGCATACCATATAGGGTTGTGTTCCTGCCACTCACCACCTCTGACTCTGTTCCCTCTCCTCTTTGGCAACGTATGGACAAGCTGAAAGAATTTCTGCACGTCACAGCTTGCCATACAAGGGTACTATATTAATTATCCTAATCCAAGCGTGGAGGAATGCAGCAAGCTGGCGTCACAGTGCCTGGGCATTTGGCATGAGCCTCACTTAGTTCTCACACAGTCACACACACTTCAGCTTGATCCCCCCCCCCACCTTTCCCCATTGCCACTAATGGACTTAATATGTTCCTAGTGTTCAGCCTGGCCTCACCAAGCCTCAGACTCAGATTGCGGCTCTTGTGGTTGCAAGCATGAATTGTCCCTTTTGCTACGCAGGGTCCATCCTCATTTGCACTTGAATGGGAGACTACATGTGAGCACTGAAAAATATCCCACTTGCATGCAGAAGATTCCAAGTTCCCTGCCTGGCATCCCCTGATCGCTTCCCTCCCGGGCATGTCCTGCCTGTAATCTTGGGGAAGCCACTGCCATTCGGTGCAGACAATACTGAGCTAGATGGGAGAATGGTTTGACTCTGTATAAGGCAGCTTCCTGTGTTCCTATGTTGGGGGAAGTGGTGGAATTCTAAAGAACAGAGTGCCTTGGAGCATGTACAAAGTGACATTGGGTAGCCAGAACCAGCACTTTGGAGATTAAAGGCAAGGATGTGCAGAACCCCTGAGAAATTTGTCTTATAGAAAATTATTTTGCTTCCCTTGAAAAATCTCAGATGGGATTTCCTTGGGGATAATTCCGAAATTCACTTTTAATTACACTCTATGAGAAATTCCACTTGTCCTACAGCAGGTGTTCCCAACCTGTGCTACTCCAGAGGTTGCTGAACAACAACTCCCATCATCCCCAGGTATAATTTATTATGGCTGGGTATGATGAGAGTTATAGTTCAGCAACATCTGGAATGCCACAGTTTGGGAACCCCAGTCTTACAGGAACTCATTTGGCCTCCTCTGAACATTATCATATGTTTCTCCTGCGGGCGGTGGCGGGGGGAGGACCTTGAAATTGACTTTATTCCACTTTGAACATACAGTGCCAACCCTTGGAGGCAAGAGAACACAAGTTCATAAAGACATTAAACTGACTTGTGGAATGAGACCAAGATTCATCTAGTTCTGCATCTGGGGTATGTCAGATGCCTCTGAAAAATGGACAAACAAAGCAATAGACCTCTGTTGCTGTTTGACCCTATCATCTGATATTCAGAATACTGGCTGACAAGGATGCACCGGTGTAGCAAGAGAGCAGCCTAACAAAATTTCCTAACTAACTGCAGGTGGGAAGCAGCAATTTTTGATGAACCCCCTTTCCCCAGGAAGCCCTCTGTGCCACCTAATAAGATATGTCCCTGAGGGGTGTGCAGCCCCTGGAGATATATTTTTGCATGACACAGAGGGCTTATTGGGAAAGGAGAGGGTGCCAAAAATTGCCACTCCTCTGCTGCAATGGTGTATTTAGCTGGGAAGTTTTGTTAGGTGCATTCTTGCTCTGTATGTCACCCACTGAATCTGTAATCACAGGTTCTGTTTAGCTAATATGGCTTATTGATTGATTGATTGATTGATTGATTTGATTTGATTTCTATACCGCCTTTCCAAAAATGGCTCAGGGCGGTTTACACAGAGAGATGATAGATAAGATAAGATAAGATAAGATAAGATAAGATAAGATAAGATAAGATAAGATAAGATAAGATAAGATGGATCCCTGTTCCCAAAGGGCTCACAATCTAAAAAGAAACATAAGAGAGACGCCAGCAACAGTCACTGGAGGTACTGTGTTGGAGGTGGATAGGGCCAGTTACTCTCCCCCTGCTAAATAAAGACCACATCACCACATCAAAATCACCACATTAAAAGGTGCCTCTTTGTCAAGTTTGCCATACAGCTGGTAACAGACCGAGCCGCCAGGAATTTGCACAGTGATCATGTACAATTTGTACATGAACAGTGGGGCATCTAAGCTAGCAGCCATCTCCACATCTTGGTGTATGGAATTCCATATGCCAATTCCATATTGCCTGAGGAAGGTGAGAGCCTTGGAGGAGAACCATGGGGGAGAAGCATCAGGGAAATTCATGGACGCTATAGAAAGCTCTGTGAGCAGTGGGGCTGGATTCTAATGAAGGGGCTGATGTTTCAGACCTTTCCCTAGGTTGGTCAAATGATGTGTCATGGACAGACAAGTCTGAAACACTATTGATAAGAGAATGTCCTCATTCTCATTTGTATCCATCAAGATTGATGGATTGATGGGGGTGGGGTGGGGGCAGAAGCACTTCATGACCACATCACCATTTTCTGATAAATCAGAGTAGAAAAGTGGAAAGCTAGAGGGGCACAGAAGCTGCAGGAGGTAGTCTCAGTGACTTACTCAAGAATTAATTAGACTACAAGCTCTGAACAATGCTACTTGTTAAGGGCAAATCCATCTTCGCTTCTAACTAAAGAAATTCTGTAGCTGATCTTTTAGTGAAATTAAACCCATAAGAAACATTATTTACTAGCTGGCCCGGGCGCAGACCATCTGGGCCTCTAGTTCTACCCTTCCTTTCCCCTCCCTCTCAGCTCTCTCCCCATTCTCAGCCCCCCGGCCACCGCTGCTTTCTCTCCATCCACCCCCATCTTGTCCCCCGCCTCCGTTTCCCCCCCCCCCCCCCGCTGTTTTCTAGCCTGGCAACCATTTTCTTCCCCCGCCGCTGTTTTCTTCCTCCACAGCTGCTGCCATTTTCTTTTCTCCACCACTGCCATTTGCTCTGTCCACCACCGCTTTCCTCTCCCCCTCCCAGCAGCTTGCTTGTGAACTCTCACGAGAGCTGCCACACATGTGATGAGTGACAGGTACATCTTAGAGAATTATATATATAGATGATTATGATTACGATTGGCTGACTTCCATGGCAGCTCTGTATGGGCGCAACTGTGTGAACATCCATATCAATACTGCACTATTGTATGTGGGGGAGCAATTTTTGCTGATCTCTTCTTCCCCCTGAAGTCCACTGTGCTTCCTGAAGATTCCCTGAGAGCTGCATGACCCTGAAGGACCTACTTTTGGGTTGTAGGGAGCACTTCCCAGGGAAAGGGAGATTGGCCAAAAGATTTTCCCCACTGCATTAATCTAGATTGCTGCAGCAGCAGCAGCAGCAGCACCTTTGCATCATCAGTGGTGTTTTGCTGGAAGTGCTTGTGCTTCCTTGGTCAGAATAGCAGCCACAGAAGCTGTGTACACGAGCAGCCAAACCCAGGATATGGCAGCCCAGCCTGGACTTGGCTGCCCATGTGCACCAACAGGATCGATCCCAATTCCAGTGCTGTCCTAGTAAGTAGCCCAATGTTTTATACCACCCTTTAACCAGGGTTTAAGGGCACAAGTGCACCCTTAACCCCAGTGCCAGGGTTATATGCACGCAGCATGAGCATACACAGAGTCATGTGCCTAGATCACCCAACTCATGGTGCGCTGCATTGTGGATACCCAGAGACTGGAATGGATTGTCTCGGCTTCTGGAGATCCATGCTCCATGGAGCAGTGCAGATCGTTTGGGAGTGTAATCCACATGTCCCACCACCATGGATCATCTCGGGGGAAGGTAGGTCCAATACTGCCTTCCCCTCATCCACCTGCCCTCCCCACCTCCCACTCATGTGAATAGCCTCTCAGTTTCCTATTCCAGATGCTTTTGGCCAATGGAAGCCAAGCATTTTATCTGGCACCAAACATTTTGGCAAACTGTGTGTGTGTGTATGTGTGTGTGTGAGAGAGAGAGAGGGGGGGGGGAGGGGGAGAGGGAGAGGGAGAGAGAGATATGAACTGGTGTGAAGGCATGAAAGGCTCAGGAACATACCAGCTGCCAAGAGAAAAAAGGCTATCAGAGCTTCTGCAGTTCAGAGTGTGTGAGGGAAATGAAAATTGTTAGTTTGTCTGGAATTAAAACCTCAGAAGGGCCCAAGGACAGAGTAGCTTTGTGGGACAATCTAAAGACTAGAAAGATCAAGGAGTGGAGAAGGCTAAGGGGCAGGTAACCCAGCGGTGAGATGGCTGAACAAGAGTGAGTAATGGCCAAGAAAGGGAAACATAGTTGAAAGACGTTTCATAGGAGGGGATTGAAGAAACTGAGGGAAGCAGAGGCTAGTCTTCAAGACTGCGTAGTCAAGTGCTCTGTGTTTAGCTATTCCATCAACCTTCTGTTGCCAAAGATGATCATCATCATTTCATACCCTGTACTGAAATAATTAACATGGGACAAAGAGCATAAGAACCCTTGATTAGCATTGAAAACCAAATGAATGCCCAAGGCCAGCTGGAATAGTTCTCTTCCCTTTGCCTGCTAGACCACAAGCATCCATGCTCTTTGAGAAACATGTTTTTTATGTTATCCCATGTCAGTGCTCACTGCACAAAGGAGGTAGGGTTGTGGAACAACTTTTCTGGATGTTTGGCTAAACAGATTTCGTGAGGAAATGCTTGACTAACAAGCAGAAGGTTGCCGATTTGAATCCCCACTGGTACTTTATTGGGCAGCAGCAATATAGGAAGATGCTGAAAGGCATCATCTCATACTGCATGGGAGGAGGCAATGGTAAACCCCTCCTGTATTCTACCAAAGATAACCACAAGGCTCTGTGGGTGCCAGGAGGAGTTGAAATTGACTTGACGGTACACTTTGCTTTTACCTTACTTCAGGGTATGTTTTGAGAATGTTTGCATTAAAATAGGGATGGGTCAAACTGATCAAAAATAATTAGGCACCAAACATTTTAAAAGGACAAGTATATTGTTTTGCTCTGTTACCCACATCCCCCAAGAGATAGAAAGTTCCAGTATATGTTTCCTTATGAGTAGAGAGTACTGGGCAGACATAGACTCCAATGTAGCGAATGCAGTTATGACTAAGTCCCACTGAAAGCAATGGGCATTTCTGTTATTTGCAATGAACATCTATTAGATTGAATGGGACTTAGTCTCAACTAACTTCAAATGAATCAGGCCCATGGTGACAGCTGTTTATTTGCAAATGTGCAGGTTGAGCACAAGGAGCAGGCTAACACCCAAAGAGAAAATGGGGTCATTCCCATGATCATGAAACCTAGGACTGGGGAGGGCTGGGGAGAAAGCAGGCTCATTCCTACCTTCCCTCACATGTCCACCAGTGATCCTGCAGCCACATTGCTCGCTTGCCCACACGATCACTACTGTGGTAAGTGGTGTGGTGATCTGGAAGCTGAGGAAATGAAGCCTGGCCTCCATGAATCCCACAATGCACCATATGAGTAGCATGATGCATTGTGGACATGCTAGAGCCTGGGTCGCTCCTTCCCCCAGACTCTATCATTTAAATGGCTGCTGGCAGCCCGGCTGACCACATGACCAGGCTATGAGGGAGCAAGGTGCATGTGTGCCCTCCTATCTCACTTTTAGCCTGGGTGACTCAAACCAGACAGGCCTCTGCTGAGAAGCCAGACTAAATGTACCTAATCCCATAACCATGGTGAGAACAAGGAAAACAATTTCTGTACCAGATTGGTCATCGCTGGGGTCAACAAGGGCCACATCAAGTGCTAGAGTCCCTGGGCACTTGTCAAAAAATGGGTTACAGGACTCAGGATCTTCAACTGAGTAACCAGGGCTGGAGACTGTAGAGCTACTGGAAGAACAAACTCAACGTCAAAAGTATACAGTAGCAGAAAATCAAGAAATAAAAATAAAATTATTATTATTTCTTGTTTACACAGTCAGACAGGTGTTATTGACTGGTTTGTTTTATCCAGACATTGAGTCCTTCCCAAGGACCTCAGATGGCTGAATTTTATTATAAGTGTTGCTGTTATAGATATCGTCGCAGAATATAGGCTGTTCCCAGTAAAGTTGCTTTTTGTAATTGGCTGATGGTGATTTCTGTGGCCCCTATGGTGTTGAGGTGCTCTTCAAGTTGTTTTGGAATTGCACCCAGGGCAACTGGGATGATTTGGGTCTTTTTCTGCCACAGCCTTTCAATTTCAGTTTGTAGATCTCTGTATTTTGTGATTTTTCCCCCCATTTCTTTTTCTTCTATTCTGCTATCCCCTGGTATTGCTATATTGTTATTATTTTAACTTGTTTTTCTTTCTTCTTGACTACAGTTATATCTGGTGTTTTGTGTGGCAGATGTTTGTCTGTTTGTAGTCGGAAGTCCCATAATATTTTTACATCTTCATTTTCTTCAACTTTTTCAATTTGATGGTCCCACCAATTCTTGGCTACAGGGAGCTTGTATTTTTTGCAGATGTTCCAATGTATTATCCCTGCTACCTTATCATGCCTTTGTTTGTAGTCAGTCTGTGTGATCTTTTTACAACAGCTGATTAGGTGGTCTACTGTTTCATCTGCTTCTTTACAAAGGCGGCACTTGCTGTTTGTTGTGGATTTTCTTGACTTTTGCTCTTATTGCATTTGTTCTTAGTGCCTGTTTTTGTGCAGCCAGTATTAAACCCTCTGTTTCTTTCTTCAGGTTGCCATTCTTAAGCCATTGCCAGGTCTTGGTGATGTCTGATTTTCCAGTTATATTGTGCAAATATTGACCATGCAGTGGCTTATTTTTCCATTTTTCTGCTTGGTTCTTTACTTGTTCTTTCTTGTAGGCCTGCTTTGTTTCATTGGTGTTGAATAGTTTCTCACTATTGACCATTTGAAGTGCATCTTCTTCACTGTCATTATATTCTTCAAGGCCTCTTTTCTCCTCCTCTGCTGTTTGATGGACTTGCAGCATTCGTCTTCCACCTGAGCTGCGAGGGAGGAATAGCCTATCTAAGTCACTGCAGGGGTGCAGAGCATGACTGATGGTCATTATTTTCCTGGTCTTACAATCTAGCATCTCTAGCTCTGCCTGGGTCCAGTCTATTATTCCTGAAGTGTATCTGATAATAGGTATAGCCCAGGTGTTTATGGCTTGTATGGTATTCCCGCCATTGAGTTTGGACTTGAGGATTTTTCTAACTCTCCTGATGTATTCACTTCCAATTTTTCTTTTAAATTCAGTGTGTGCGTTGTTGTTGTTGTTATTTAGCTCACATACCACACAATATGTGAACTGTAACAGATCTGCTGCCAGTACTGCTGTGCTTATTTTAGTTCCAATAGAAGCATGTATGTATGTATGTATGTATGTATGTATGTATGTATGTATGTATTATATATTCATATAATAGTGTTTGTGTATCTCTCTGAGGTGGGTCTCATTATCCATGAGACCCGCTTTTGTGAAAACTGCCGGTGGTTCTTACGACCAACAAAAATCGGGCTAGGCTCTCCTAGCCCGATTTTTGTTGGTCATGAGAATCGCCCCCCTATCTTTCTTTCTTTCTTTCTTTCTTTCTTTCTTTCTTTCTTTCTTTCTTTCTTTCTTTCTTTCTTTCTTTCTTTCTTCCTCCAAGAAGCCCAGAGCAGAACATAGTCATGTTCATCCTCACAACCACCCTGTGAGATAGGTTAGGCTGAGAGATACGTGACTGGCCCAGAATAACCCGTTAGTTTCATGGCTGCAGTGTGTGATTATGCAGGAGTTAGCAGGAGGGGGACAGATCTTTCACCACACCACCTCAGGTGTGTTTTTAAAATCCTCACAGCTCCACAGGCAGTTCTGCTACCATTCCCGTTTCTCTGTGTGATATGTGAGCCACCATTGTTATTAAATAGTAATTTATATACCACTTCCCAACAAGCATTTATTCTAACATTCTAGCATTAGCCCAGGGGTGTAGCGAGCTTGCCTGGGGATAAAGAGAAGGAAGGGGGCCCCTTTCATACATGCAAAGCACGCACATCCCAGCACCCCAAGCCACACCCCCTGCATCTGACATCAGACTCAAGGGGATGGGACAACCTGCTTGCCTCTTCCTCCTCTATGCTGTGGTGTCCAGAGACATCAAAACAGCACTTCCATTCAGAAGGGAAGAGGGGAACGCAGCTCATACCAAGCCCTGTGTGGTTGCCAGTGGAGCTGCTGCTTTGTGTCCTCCAAACAGAAAGAGCCGCACCAGCTTCTGGCACACAAACCATCCCTACCACTGCAGAAGAGAAAGGAAGCGGATGCATGTCCATGTTCCCCAGGCTCTAATGTGAGAAACCGCGGCAGGGTAGTGGGCAGCAGTGGCAGGCAGTGGAGGCGGGGCAGTGGCAGTGGGGCAGTGGTGGCAAGGTAGCCCCCCAGATCACTGGGAGGCCCCCAAGAGACAGGAAGCCTCCGCTTGTGGGCCCCTTGTGGGCCCCCTGACCCTCCATGCACAGGAACATTTGCCCTCCCTCGTCCAATGGACCCTACACCTATAGGGCAGTAGCCGCAAAAGCTCTCCACAACCTTGTAGCACCTTGTTGTTCTGATTTCCTCAAATATCTCTGACCTGCTTATGCCAGACCCTGCCTATTTCCCCGAGTCTTTCTGCAACATTTTAGGATCTAACTAACCAAGATGATGGAGATTGGGTCTCCTGCACCCTGACAGGCTAAACACAAGTTGCCCTTAATAGGACAAAGTCCTTAATAGGACAATGAAGGGGCTTTTCAGCAGGAAAACAGTGGTGGAGGAAATGTTAAACTCCCCCTCCACAATGTCAGGATTTTAGTCAGGGTCTTCCACAGCTGCTGTTTCCTAAGCATGACAATCTGATCAGAGACGTCTGTCGTCTTTTTGAGTTTGGCTCTTCGATTGTTTCCGGAAGTGTCAAAGACTTGAGTCATCACTAAACACTATATTAGAGTGCCCTCATCTATATTAGTTGGGTGCCCTCTGAAGCGTAGCATCGGTTAATTCAAACGAAAACAAAAAGGGTATACAGAGATGGGATGGGATTTTAGCTCAGTGGCAGGGCATCTGCTTTGCAGGCAGCAGGCCCTCCAGGCAAGGCGGGGAAAGGCTGCTGCCTGAAACCCCGGACTGCCATTAGCAGTCACTGAGCCTGTTCCCATGATCACTAGAAAGCTGGCTAAGGAAGCCTAGCCCAATTTCTAGTGATTGCGATTGAGCCCGGTGGTTCCAAGGCAGTTAGCCCACCTAATTTCCCCTCTCCTTAAACAAGGTTAATGGAGCAAGTGGTCTGCTAACTTTGGGGTGTTTTTTTTAACCGTGTGCTGCCGTGGCATGCAGCAACACATGAGTAGACCCCCGACTGGGAGGCTACAAGCAGCATCCCGGTGTTGGGGTCCCCCCCCGAATGCTCCCATGCTTGCATGGGGGCATCCTGGGACTTCCAGGGGCCAGGCAGCCCCCAATCCCCGCCTCCCCCACCAGCTCCATGACGGAGCTGGTAGTCGTGTGGGTGGCCAATCCAGCTGCCCAGGGCTAGGGGTTTGATCGTCTGTGGGTCGTGTGAAGTGCCTCACTGTAGACAGTACTAAGCTAGAGGGACTAACTGTCTGAATCAGTATGAGGTGGCTGCTTTTAAGGCTGCATTGGAATTTATGAGAATTTGGCAGCAATGCATGCACTAGATAGGAATATAATTTGGTTCACACATGTGCTCTCAAAACTTGATCACTGCAACTCCACGTTGGCTCCCCATGGCTATAGACAAGGTCCTTCCCAACCCTAATAAATAAGAGATCATTTTAGGTGGGGGGACCAGTGATTGACTCTCCAGCATTCTGAATTCAAAGCAGGTGTTGCACCCTGACCAATAAAGACACAAGACACTTGAATGAAATTAAACATGGGCCACAACTTTATTGATCAAATCAGAGAGGAAGAATGGGAGGATTGGCGCTCCACCACCTCCCACAGTGTGGAACCTAACTATTCGCTGGTCCCAGTGAATTCACCTACAGAGAACGGGTGATACACCTTGGCTACAGCCAGCATCATCCCTGAAGGTTAATGATGCCATCTTAGCCAACCTATGTCAAAGCAGCCTGCCCAGAGCTCACCCCCCTCAAGCTGTGAGGTCCTTTAATGAGGGTGAAACCCTGGCAGGCAGGAGTAACTCCAGGGCCAGCGCTCCTTGAGACGTGAAGCCGCTAAGGACTGCCAAGGACTCCTCTTGATTCCAAATGCTTTGCTTTAAGGTGTTCACCAGAAACTGCACTGCCTCCATTTACCGCACTGTGCCTGCCAATGGGAGGGCCAGCCTAGCTTGGCACCTCCGCCGCCCACCAATCATCCAGAAACTCAGCCAATCCTCCCCATATATCATCCAAGAACATATCACACCCGACAGGTGACAAATGCACCCCGTCCCCACAAAACAATTCCAGATGGGAAAAAATTGATCCAGGACCTAATAATAGCCATGTCGCTAACAGCCTGCTGGGACACGGCCTTCCCTGACCTGACTACCAAATCATTTTCCCCGAGGTGCAGCAAGATGATGTCGGGGGGGCGGAGAAGTTGCAAGGAACTCCCGGATAATAGGCAAGAGATGAGAAAAAACCATGCAAGTCCTACCAATCCACAAGATCGATGCTCAGCTGCCCAGGCCCAACTGCATGCCTCATCTGGATTCCCAGACCCACTTGTGGGCCCAAAACACAATAGAATGTCCCACTATCAACACTTTGGCAGTCCGCTGAGCCATACTTCAAACATCAATATCACGCACATAACGTGTATAACCAGATAAACTTCAAACATCAATAACGTATGTAAGCATTGGAACGCCACCGCCCAATCCTCTTTACCATAGGCTCAGCAAATTCCAACCTGGCAGCAGTGGATGCTGCACTTATCCAAAATGAATGTAAAGAAAAAACCCATGCGGGCCAGCCCCTTTCTTCAGGGTACGCTGTAATATGGGCTTTGATTATATCAGGCATGAAAGGTCGCCAAGCATCTGGCAAGGGCGGGCAGGCCTGTGACCACCCTTCTAGCATGTGGCGTACTAGAAAATCGAGGGTAGTATCAGCCAGGCCCTGGGCCTTTGAAAAGAAAGCAAGAGCTTCCAAATACGCAGCCATAGTGGTAGCAGACAAGCTGGAGGCTCTAAGTTGAACCAAGAATTGCATAACGTGCTCAGGTGGGGCAGGCCAACACCATCCAGCCCTACCTGGGACCTAAAGCGTAGGAAAAACCTGACCTTCCTATCGTGTGCCACCCTGGGAGCGAAGGACGACCAGATGGCATTGTTGGCCTCTACACGCCAAGGCTCCTGAGCCCCAGTGGCATGGGATCCATTTCCTGATTCGCCCTTGGAGCTAGCTGACAGAAATGCTCCCCCTGCAAATGAGAGAGCGCATCCACTATGCCGTTTTCCAACCCTGAGATGTGGCGAGCCATAAATATAATATTGTGGCAGAGACACTGCAGCACAAAAGGCCTTACCAGGTGCATCACACGTGACAACCTGGGTGTTTGGGAGTTAATGACATGCACCATGGCCATATTGTCGCACCAAAAACACCCTGCTGAGTTTGTGAACTCTCATGCCCGTATGTGAACAGCTACTAGGATGGGAAAAAATCTCCAAGAAGGTAAGGTCTTTGGTAATTCCCCAGGCTTCCCATTTGCTGCACACCACCGCCCCCTGAAATAGACCCCAAAACCATGTCCCCCAGCAGCAAGTTGCACTTGCAACTCTGCCTTCAAGAGCCATTCCATCCTCCAAAAGGAGACACCATTGAATGAGTCTGGGAGTTACCTCAGCTGCACCCGAATCCATAGGCATGCTGATATCAGGAGCTGATGCTGGAGTAAGATTCACCTGCTGTCAGTCAGATCCACTGTTGCCAGAGTGGGAGCTGGCATTGATGCAGACACCATGCTGGGTTCTTCGAGCTTAGCTAGGCGGTCAGAGAGAGACTGCATTAGTTTGGCGCTCTTACTTGCCCTAGACTCCCACCGAGGGTGTGAAGGAACACACAGGTTGGGGTCTCTGTTTAGCTTTCTCAAGCACCTCCAAGCATGTGATAAGAGTCCACACTGTAGCCATGTCTGGCTCATCATCGGAAGAGGAAGATGGGGGTGGTTGTGGCCTATGTGGCCCCCAGACTTGCCGGACGCTTTCTTAGGAGGCATTATGCTAGGCTTGCATTATGTGTGGTATACAAGCATGTTGTTAAATAATAGTAAACTAAGGGACAGCCCACCAAGGATGCCAGGAACAGAAGTAAATTGCACACTTGTTACCCAAATGAACTCACCCCACCCCAGATGCAGGCAAGCCCCATTTGTCACTGCACAGAAACCAAGAGGCAACTCAACAGGGGGCCCCATCCCTTCAAGGCTTCATTGAAATTCCAAGGCAAGAAGGAAACGTAGGTGCTGTGCTAGTGCTCCAAACTGGCCCCTGGTCAAGGAAGGGGGGTAGGTGATGGCTCACAAGAAGGGAGCACCCATGGGCAATAGCTACATCCCATACCCAGGCCCGCTGCCTGCTCCACACCCAAAGGCTGCTCCATCCAACTCCCCCCGCTCCAAAAAATGCCCAGGTAGCCTGCAACGTGACTCCGTTGAGCCGGCCTTGTTGCTGCCGCCATTCCGTCCCCATCCGGGAATGCCACCATCCAACCAGGACCGGAGACGCAAGAAGCCCAGCTGATGCCTCAGCCACTCGCCCCTAGGAGAAAGAACACCCAGCCCTCCTTGTCCGTAGCAGCAACCAAATAGATCCACCCAGGTTGCTGCTCCACACGGACTGAGAGCGAAGGCTGGGCTGCTTGGAACTGCCCAGCCTAAGCCCCTCCCATAAATCCCTTCAGCCAATGGCTGATTAAGGAAGCCTTGTGCCTTTCTAAAAGGAGGCTGGGGCAAGGGAGCCATGCTCCAAAGTTGTCGAGAGCGAGCGGCTGCCTTCTGCCACTCAGCTATGGCATCATCAAGAGCATACCATCAATAGGGCCCTATCAATCAAACTTCAAATAAA
The DNA here is from genome assembly GCF_027244095.1 of Hemicordylus capensis. Lineage (NCBI taxonomy): Eukaryota > Metazoa > Chordata > Lepidosauria > Squamata > Cordylidae > Hemicordylus > Hemicordylus capensis. Next base: position 249,580,072 of record NC_069661.1, read on the forward strand.
GATGCCACTTCCCATGTTCTTAGCCATTCTTGCACTTATTTTAGAAAATGGATATCACCATTGGTGACATCTCTGTATTACTGCTCTGCATATTACCTTCTTAGAAGCATGGGCGACTCTTACCCATGCAAAAGACAGAAACAATTAATTTGCCCCAAGATTAACATCATAAGCTCTGCTCCAAAAAGAAAAACAGAGAGTCTTCATCACATTTCTTGGTTTTCAGCAAAATAATTATTTAGATTCTGTTTGCATCCCACACAGTGATACTGCAGCCCCTTCTTTCTCTTGGTTCCCAGATTTTGTAAGACAAACAGAGCAGCCAAGGGGGAATACAAAGCAAATGGGGGCGAGGAAATGAAGAAATGGAAAAGGCCTACAGACAGAAAAATGAAAGGAGTTGTAAAAATTGATTAAATGCATGTAGAATTAGCAATGGGAATTAAAATGCAGGGAATAAAGTCAAACAATACTCCTCAAGAAGTAAATAACTCTAGAGTGACTCACTAGGGGCTGCTAAAGGACACATGTGGGAGGGATTGGGGATGGGAGAGCTGGATTTTGCCATGACCCAGAATGAACGTTCAGCTTCCCAGTCTGCAACAAAGGGTCTTCAAAAGTCAGATTTCTAAGGCTATGCTCAGGTGGCTTGAATGAAGGCAATGTCAATACAAAATGGATAGAGATGTGCGGAACTGACCCCTGAGAAATTTCTCCAGTCTTTTCAAAACCTAGACTACACCAAATGGTCTCTAAGAGACACCAAATTTAGCTTACTTGACACAGCCTGAATGAATAATTAAAAAGTACTCATGTTCCTAGTTGTTCATTTTGTTTCAGCTGCTCCATTTTGATGTTCTGGGTGCTGTTTGCCATGGTAAATTATTTTATTCATCCCTTTTGCCTTCAATGCTATTTTGTCAAGAGGATGATGAGGCTAAATATTGTCCAAGCACAGCTTAGACTACGAATCCAGAATTCTCTCCATAACACCAGGTAAGCATTACTGTCCCAAAAGTTCTTCTCCAGCTCAGATTAAAACCAGCCAGAAATCAATTTTAGCCCTCCCTGCCTACCACCCTCCACTCACTCATCCATGCAACCTCTGCCACTAAGTTGCCTCCTATCCCTTTATACTTTTGAAGCTTTAACAACAAATAAAGGAAAGGGATCTCTCTCTCTCTCTCTCTCTCTCTCTCTCTCTCAAATTCCTGATACACTCTTATGGCTGTGTGTCAGATGCAGGGAACACTGGGAAATGCTCCCCCAGCTCTGCTTATCCCTGTCACTAGTATTTGGAAAACTATATTTGCCTGAGCAGTGATAGTCTTTCCTAGCTGTGGCTGGGTCCCCAGTTCTGACCTCCTGGGTCAACTCCTAGCACCTGTTCGACAGTTGCCTATAGCCCAGCTCAGACATGTTTAATCAGATTGGTTGTGGCAACTGATGTGATTTTGTTTACAGGTTTTTGTGACCTCATCATTCCAGATGTAGTGGCCAGACATGAGCCTTCTTTTGCAATCGATAAAATCATGCCGGCCCTCAGAGATAATCAGATTAAATGGCAGTGAGGGTGAATGAGACTAGGGCCAGTGAAGATAAAGAAGAAAAGGGAAATTGCACCAAGGAGCAATAGCCCACTGAACAAAATGGCTCGAAATGCCATCAATACAGAACAAACATGTTCGCAACGAGCATTAAAAATGGCTGAAAAAATTCTGACACAAAAACAAAAGTTAAACCAGACACATCTCTCCCAATGTCTCAGATGTTTTACCTGAGGAGGATTCTCGATTTTGCTGCCAATTTGTCATTAGGCAAATTTTCAGGGGTAATTGAAATTGGAAAGAAAAAAGGAACACGTACATTATCCCCACTTGAATTCACTTGCAAGTATAATCTTCCAATTAGGTTTTGGTTTTTCCCCTTTAATGTTATGAACAATAGATACTGTTAGGGCCAAACAAGATGTGACATGGGAGCTCCATGATTAAAATCCTGACATATTTTTCTTTTTATTTAAAAACAACAACAACTGTGAGGCAAGGGGGATTTGGATGGGAGCCGTTATATAGGGGCCATTATATTCCCACTCTGTTGGCCCAGTTCAAATTGTCCTCTTAAGCTATTAGCCCCAGAGGGGAACGCATATTCCTGGGGACCTGCTACCATCCAGCTAACATGCCCCAACTGAAGTGGTCCCTCCTTGCCTGATTGCCACCAAAGAGTGACCAGGGACCATGTTGTTCTGAGGGGAGGAGAGAAGAAAGAAGTGAGACTAAACCCCATGTAAAGATGTAAATGTGTGCCTTGACATATTGCTCTTTGTTTAAGTTTTTTGTAAACTGCTTTGGGAGGTTCACTTGAAAAGCGGATTATAAATGCTAGATAGATAGATAGATAGATAGATAGATAGATAGATAGATAGATAGATAGATAGATAGATACTGTAGACAGACAGACAGACAGACAGACAGACAGATAGATATCTTAGGGCAAAAACCCTGATGGATTTCATTAAAAATAAGGAGGCTATTCCCATGATCAGCCAAAACTGGGCTAGGGGAGCCTAGCCTTATTTTGGCTGATTGTGGGAGCCACCAGGCTCACAGGTGAGATCGGTTGCCTCCCGGCAGTTAAGCCACCTAAGTACCCCTCCCCTTCAACCAGATTTGCGGAGCGAGCAGGTTTTCTGATCATGAGTAGCTGTGACGTGGCGCCATGCCACGGCTACTCACGAGTAGACCCCCCGAAGGGGAGGCGAAAAGCCGCCTCCTGGCTCCAGGAGTCCCTCCAGTATGCCCTGCGTGCTCATGCAGGGCATGCTGGAGCTTCTGGGGGCCACGTGGCCCCCGAACTCCCCAGCCCCTGCCGGCTCCGTCACAGAGTTTGGGGAGCTCAGCTCCCCAAACCGGGTCTCACTGATCGTAAGACCCAGCTCAAGATGCTTGGTAGGGATTTGCAAACTGGGTGCACAGATATTGTTGGCCTACAATTCCCATCATCCCCAGCCACAAGAGCAAAATGGCTCTTGTGTCTAGGGATGATGGAAGTTGTAGCCTCAGCCATCTATAGGGACCCAGTTTGAAAACCCCTGATGCATTGGATGTGACATCTTTACTGCTGCTTGAGAAGTAATCAATACAGAGCATAATTTCAGTTTTTATTTGCAAAAATAAGATATCTCTTGAAGTTAAATTTCAAGGATGAAATTCAAAAATGTTCCGGATTTAAAATCAGTTCTGAATTTGTGTAAAGTTTCACTATAGCTCCAGAAAATATGGCACTAGAAATGTCTCCACCACAAGCCCATTGAAATAACTGGACTTTCTGCAAAAGTGCTAATCATTTCTATAAGTTGATTAAGTGGAGCCCTATCTATCTGCTTGGCCTGGCCTTCCAGGGTTTTTAAACTTCTGTAAACTGTTTTAAACTGTTTTAAATGTTTGCCCTGGTTTTCCAGGTTTTATAGCTGTTTAAATGTTTAATTGGTTTTATTCTGTTTTTATAGATTTGATTTTAATTGTTAACTGGTTTTAATTGTTTTTATTCTCTTGTAAACCACTCTGAGCCTTTTTGAAAGGGCAGTATATAAATCGAATAAATAAATAAAATAAAATAAATAAATTACCTCATGACAAACTAAGGCAAGAGCAAAACAAGACCAATATGGGAGGAAAGAGCTTTGTAAAGCAGGGTCTTTTCTGCAGTTGCCCCTTGGCTTTGGAAGAAATCCCTCTGAAGAGTTGTGACAATTCCCTTTCAATATCAGTGTAAGACCTTTTCGTTTCAAAGTGTCTATGGGCTGAGCAGAGACTGCTGGCATGGTTTTATGGAGTATTGCTACCACTGAACATTTCATAGCTGATTAGTTTGTGGTTATTGGAACTGCATTTCATGCTAAGCATTTTATTATTATTTTATGAAGTTGTAAGCCACCTCAAGTATTTAGGGAGGTGGGAAGTAGACATTATGATCATCTACTAATTATATGCATTTGTGGGCATTGGCAAGGTTTGAGAACAGCCAACACCAAGAATGATATGAATTGTTCTGAATGGCCCAGGAGCTACATTGCTAATGCACACCTGGTTGTGTTTAGCAACCAGGGCTTGGCAACTTGATGAAATGGATTGACTTTGCCTCACTAGCAAAGGTTAATAATGGAAGCTGAAGCCACTGCAGCCAAAATGGATAGCTAAGCCTGGATAAATGAAGATCAAGATACCATACATGGTATCATACCATACATGACACATCTACCATACATGATACATATTAAATCCAGCAGCTAACATTCCGATGAGCAAAGCACTTGCATAGCCAAGTTGTGCTGCTGCAGGAAGACTGAATAGTGGCATTAAAAATGGGGATTATGGAATTGCACAAAAGTGCCCTCTAAAATTAGTGAGGCATGCTTCAGCTTTTGCAACAGTTGTGCATGCACACGCATCCTTGCAGCTGTGTACAACAATCTGGAATGCAAGCTCTAGACTGATTGCAAGTAGCTCGTGCAGCAGCTTTGAGCTAATGCAACAGCCTTCTGCAAGTACTTCAGTTGTCAGGATGCCAGCCAACGAATTCAGTCTCCAAAATTACTTATTATCTTATTTATTTGTTTGTTTGTGTATTGTTGAATTTATATACTGCCTTTCATTAAAATAATCCCAAAAGAGTTAAGAATATAAAACAATACACAATTAAAAATAAGAATATTAAATTTGAATATAAAAATAATATATCTCTAAAAGCTTTAAAAAGGTATATTAAATAAAACAGTAGCACACAAAACACAGAGCGGGAGCAGCAGCAGCAGCCAAAAGCAGCTCTCACATATAAAAGCCTGGGTGAAGAGCCATGTTTTTACTTGTTTTCTAAAACTCTGATGGAGATTGAGCAGCAGGTGTCAGCCAGGAGAGCATTCCAAAGCCTGGGGGCAATGGCCAAGAAGGCCCTGCACCATGTGCTCAACAGCCGGACCTCCCTCACAGTTGGCACGCAGGGCAAAGCCCCCTCCGATGATCTTGTCAAGTGGGCAGAAACCCTTGGGAGCAGGCAGTCCTCCAGATATCCAGGGCCCAAACCATTAAGGGCTATAACTGTCAAAACCAGCACCTCGAACTGGATTCTCAAACAAATTGGTAGCCAGTGCAGCTCTTACAGAATGGGTGTAATATGCTCCAGCTCTAGATAAAATGTTCTCCCTATTAGAGAGGGAGGGAGGGGAGCAGGTAATATGGAGATTCTCTGGTGGGGATCAACCAATGTTGCTGCCAGACAATTAAGTGGGATGGGAAATTTTGACTTTAGCAGAGATGACCAGAAAGAGCAGTGGAGGCAAAGGGGCTCAGTCCACACTGTGCAAGTGTGCAGTTGCTGACTGACTAGCAACCCCTGGACATCGGCAGGGATGACTAGCCAATAAGCAACGAGACACTTGTGCAGCTGTACTGCCTAGCAAACCCCCTGTCTCAACCACTGTCTCCCAACAGTTCCCATTAAGGGTGAGTTTTCCTTTTTTCCTTTTGATTGTCCTCTGGTGGCAGATGGCAATTCCAGGAAAACTTCTCACCAGCCACTGCCGTATTGATGAATAGTTATGCAGAAATGAAATGAACAGAGCAAGAACAAAAATTAGATCTCTGGGAAACAAGATTTCAGAGGATAGAAGATCTGGGATAGAAATTAAAAGCAGTGTGGTGACACAGACACTGGAGGCTTTTGAAATGTGAAGTTGCAGAAGGATGTATGAAGTTATGAAGCAAAGTGGATAGAATGCAAAATTAATAAAAAGAATTGGAGAGGGACCTGGTATGATTCAAAGTGTGAAGGAGACACAATCGAGTATGAAAGGGCACATGCTAAAAATGGGGGACATTTCAAGATATAACTGAAGGGAAATTAAAAGGAAAATTGAAAGGATATTGAAAGGAATAAGGGCAAGAAGAAGACCCAGATGCAACTACATAAAGCAAATTAAAGAAGACAAAGAGGCTATTCACACAACAGGCACTGCTTGGGTTACCCCGGCAGTTCATGGCATCTGGAACACAAGGAGCCCTCCAGTTCCAGCTGCTCCTGACCTCTGGAGCCCGAATTTGCTACCCAGCCTTTTACCAAGGTAGCATCAACTGATGGTTCATTCTTTGCCACAAGCTGGTTGGGCTTTCCCCCAGCCTGCCACCATTTTAGGCAGAGAGCCAGGAGGCAACAGGGGCCATGCAGAGTGGAGCAACTGCAACAATGAGACCAGCCATGCTGGTGCTCCCACAGTCCACTCTAGGATGTGGGAGGACTTCCTCCTCCTGATCCCAGCTCAGGACTCTGTCGCTGTGCCAAACATGTAGGCATGCAGTACAGCGGAGTCTGAGACAGCCACCACTCATGTGGGGGTGTTTTATAGCTGCTTCCCTTCTCTTTTCCTTCCTTTTTCTTCTGGACTCTACCCCCCACACTCTCTACAGGATCCCCACAGGGACAAACTTCTAAATAACAAAACATAAAAGATTGCTCGATCGAATATAGCAGTGGGGAAGGGAGGTGAGCCTCTGCCTTCCTCCCACCCTTCCCTAGCCCTGCAGTGAAAGTTGTGAGAACAACCTTAAAGGTTGGGAACAAACATAAGAACATAAGAACAGCCCTGCTGGATCAGGCCCAAGGAGGCCCATCTAATCCAGCATCCTGTTTCACACAGTGGCCCAACAGATGCCACTGGAAGCCTACAGGCAGGAGTTGAGGGCATGCCCATACATGGGAATGAAAGGCCCACCCAAGACCAAGAAGATAGTGGAAATTTGACAGCGATCACTCTGCAGATTGAAATGGAAGGAAACGATATTTTTCTGCTCAGTGGCATAGAGAGGCCGCTGGCAGAACCAGTTCATCCCACCACCATGGCCCCCGGTGCCCAGCCATGCCCCTTGCGTCTGATGTCAGACACACCCCTTCCTCTGACGTCAGATCTCCTGAATCTGATATCAGACAGAGGGGTGTGGAAGTGGGCTGCGCGGCCCCATTTGCAAACCACGTCAGTGGCCAACGCCACATTTCCAGCATGGTCAGGAGCACCTTTCCCTGCTTGGAAAGGCAGAGAGACACATTCCCGGCCAGGCTGGGAATCCAGCACTGGCTGAAGCTTCTCACAGATGGAACAATGGCCACATTTAGCCACACCCCAGTGTCTGACACGAGACACAGGGTATCTGACATCAGACGCAGGGATGTGGCTGGGGCATCAGGAGTGGCCCCAAGGGTGTGACGGCCCAGGCTCTTTGGACTAGTTCAGACAGTGGTTGCTACGTACCTGATTCAGCTTGATGACCAAAATCTGGTTGAGTGATATTTCATCTGGGTCACTCTGGCAAATACCTGTTCATTTGTATATTGCAAGCAGTTTAAAGTTGTAGGGGAGGACTAGCATCAGCTACTTGTGGCTCCTCCCTTATGCAAAGGGAAAATCATAAGATTTATCATTCTGCTGTCTCCTTTTACATTTTCTCAAGACAACTGAAGATCAATTACGCATCCTCCTGCAACTGCCTTAGATCTTTTAATTATCTAGTAATACAGAGAGGTTTCCTTACCTATAATTGCAATCAAGGCTTAGAAATTTATTTTTTGCTCTCTAATAAAGTATGCAAGATTAATGGGAAAAGGCAAGAGCAAAGAGATGATGGGAACCCATTGTATTGCCTTTCATGGCTGTAGAAGTGTTAAGACGGGAGATTTTCCAGGTTGCCACCTGGCAATCTTATGCAAGCCATCTATTAAGGAACAGGGTCCAAGTGGTTAGTCATATTTTAGTCATTCCAAAGTTGTAAATACAAGGAAGTGGAGTGCCAAATAGAATTAATGTTCCATTTGTCATTCTGCCCTCCCTGAAATGTTAATAATGCAGCCATCTTATCAGTGGAGTGGAAGTGTGGGAAGATCTCTCTAGGGAGCCAACATTCTTTCCAGTAAGCAGGAAGGAATGACCCTTGAACTTGAAAAGTCACACTACCAGGGCTTTACTTTTACCACCATCTCCTGCCATGAGAAATGTTCATAAGGAGACCTGCCTACTACTCGCTTCTTTTGGGCGTGCTGATTTTTTAGGCTCAAGCCATAAGACAATAGCTGTCTCTGCCATGTAATACTGAAAAAAGGGTCAGTCCCATTTTGGGAGGCACAACGAGATGCATCATATCCAAATTTTGAAATGGGAACGTGCCTCTCTGCTCAATGTTGTAAGGGGATAGCCAACTAAAGAAGGGGACCACCTTCATATCCTGCTTCAGAGCAACATACGAAGCTGTCCTGTTGTGAGTCAGGCCATTGGTTCAGCTGCCTCAGCATTGTCTACTGGTTTGGGGCCATTGGATAAATGGCCTTTGGCCATTATGGATGGGGATTTCTCTCTCTCTCTCTCTCTCGTTAGATTTTAATACTACTTTTCATTAATTAAAACAATCTAAAGGCAGTTTACAGAACATTCAAAACAACACAAAACTATAAAAACAGTTACCCAATAAAAATACTAAAATTGGAATGTAAAATACAAATCTAATTCAAAGGTTTTAAAAAACATAAAGAAGAAAGTCAAAGAATACAGAGCAGCAGCAGTAGCAAAAACAACACTCATATAAAAGCCTGAGTCAAAAGCTAAGAATTCACATGCTTTCTAAAAATTGTGATGGAGACTGAGGAGCAGATGCCACCTAAAGGAGCATTCCAAAGTTGGGGCCATAACTGAGAAGGCCCTGTCTCCCATGCATGATAGCCGAGCCTCCCTCTCATTGTCGGCACACAGAGCAGAGCCCCCTCCTCCGATGACCTTGTCAAGTGAGCAAAAATCCTTGGGAGTGGTCCTTCAGATATCCAGGGCCCAAACTGTTAAGGGCTTTAGAGGTCAAAGCCCACACCTTGATTGGACCTGGAAGCAAATTAGCAGCCAAAGTAGCACTTTCAAAATAGGTGTAATATGATCCCAGCGGGCAGTTCGAGATAAAATCCTAGCTGTCACATTTTGCACTTGCTGCAGTTTCTGAATATTCTTCAAAGGCAGCCCCACATAGAGCCTGTTACAGTAATCCAGCCTTGACGTGACTAAGACATGGGTGGCCAGATCTGCCTTATCAAGAAAGGGATGCAGTTGGCACACTAGCCAAAGGGTGGTAGGCTTCCTGTCTCCTCCTGGGCTCTTTGAGACAAAATGGCAGCTGGGAGTGACCTCTGTGGTCACTTCCGGTCCTCTAGGAACTGCGGATACATGGGTTTTAACCCTTTTGTATCCACAGATACTGGAAACAGGGGTCTATGTGACACCCCGTGAATATGTGGAGCCATGAATAGCGGTTCCACGAATAACGAGGTTCTCCTGTACTGCTATAGCAGGTCCTTTGGTCTGGTTCAGTAGGGCTCTTATCATGTTCTGATGTAAAATCAGACTTGGTGTACTGGGTTCCATTTTTACCTTCACAATTCAAGGACACTGACATTAGGATACTAGGAGAATTAGAACGATTATAAAACACCATGAGGGCAAATTAAATTGGGCAATGTTGAGGGGGCTGGCTATAGCTTAGATCTCAGTGAAAGGTTCATGAAAGGAGTTGTGGTGGCACTGAGTGGGAGTTTCTATCATCTTGCACCATTAGTTTTTTTATTCATGCACTTTTCTTTCCTGTTTTCACTCCTATTCTTTTACCCTATGAATTGCCCTACTGCTATTGCCACAGCCTTCTCTCCCATGCTGGAAGGGAAAAAATCAAGATGGAGCCAGTGTGTAGAGCCCCATCTTTTAAAACTCAAGAACAGTGGCAGTTTTAAGTGGCTGAGATGATGAGGGAAATTTCTCAGAGTAGTCCCACTGAAATTAAAAGCCATGCCTTTTAATTTCAATGGGACTACTTTGGATAATTTTCCTCATCATGTCTGCCAGCATCACCATCAGTAGAAACTTCAGATCCACAATGGCATTCTGCTGTGGGTCAAATTCGTCAATTGCCAAAAGAGACAATATCTGAAAAGGATTTGAGTATCAAATCCACAGCCATCCAAATGACTGGAACACCACAAGTCATTCTGGTGCTTGATATAAAAATATTGATTGATTGATTGATTGATTAAGTGCCGTCAAGTCAGTGTCAGTTCTTAGCAACCACATAGATAATCTCCAAAATATAACGTCAAAATATAACGTCTAAGAATATGTCAAATAATCAATAATTTGCTGCCCTTTGACCTTTTTCCTAAGGGCAGCCACCATACTCTGCCAAATGTAAAGCCACATAAGAACACAAGAACAGCCCTGCTGGATTGGGCCCAAGAAGGCTCATCTAGTCCAGCATCGTGTTTCACACAGTGGCCCACCAGATGCCAATGGAAGCCTACAGGCAGGAGTTGAGGGCCTGCCCTCTCTCCTGCTGTTACTCCTCTACAACTGGTACTCAGAGGCATCCTCCCTTTGAGGATGGAGGTGGCCTATAGTCCTCTGACTAGTAGCCGTTGATAGACCTCTCTTCCATGAAGTTATCCAACCCCCTCTTAAAGCTATCCAGGTTGTTGACTGTCACCAAGCCAGCCTTGCCTAGAAAGAGCTAGAGGGCTGGTTATGACATAGGAACAGCCGTGCACTCTTGCCTACCTCTGTAGGACTGGGCGTAACCAGAGAGCAGAAGTAGGGATATGAGGTGGTAGAATGGACTATACCTCATTAGGCTATGGGTTGGGGGCGTACTCTGCTTGACTGCTTCCCTGCGCAAACAATCCCTGCAAACAGACATTTAGCACACAGGAAGACAGCTCTAGCCCAACCTTTTACCTGCTACACGCTTTTCTATTTGGTAGAAGCTGTTAAAATAGGGGATGTATTTTAAAAAGCGACTTCCTCCCTCCCACTGGCAAATAAAAGTGGTTCAATCCATTCTACTGCCTCAGCATTCTGTGGCCTGTGTAGACCAGGTTTGGTTCCAGGCCTCTGCCTTCTCTCCAGCTCAGTGAATGCAAGGCAAAACCATATGGCAACACAGAAAGCTGCATATGTACTCCAGAAAGCACATCAGACCAGAGCAGCACTGCTGCATCCTTTGGACTTGGTTTACAGCATGCTTGCCAAAAATGTGACCATCATTCCTTCGACAGCTGTGAGAAGCAGGGAAGGTCAGGGAGTGTCATTCCCTGCCACCATTCGACCACTGCATCTGTCAAAATTCTGGCTGACATCTGACCTAATTACTCAATGGAAGTTCAAGTATACGCTGTTGGGATCTGAGCTGTCAGTGACTGACCAGGAGAGGGATCTTGGGGTCATGGTGGACAGCTCGTTGAAAGTGTCGACTCAATGTGCGGCACCTGTGAAAAAGGCCAATACCATGCTAGGGATCATTAGGAAGCAGATTGAAAATAAAACGGCTAATATTATCATGCCCTTATACAAAACTATGGTGCGACCACACTTGGAGTACTGCGTACAATTATGGTCACCACATCTTAAAACGGACATTGTAGAACTGGAAAAGGTGCAGAAGAGGGCAGCCAAGATGATCAGGGGCCTAGAGCACCTTTTTATAAGGTAAGACTACAACACCTGGGACTTTTTAGTTTAGAAATAAAACGATTACGGGGAGGCATGAGAGAGGTCTATAAAATAATGCATGGTGTGGAGAAAGTGGATAGAGAGAAATTCTTCTCCCTCTCCCATAACAGTAGAACCAGGGATCATCCCATGAAATTGATTGCTGGGAAATCTAGGACCTACAAACTGAAGTACTTTTTCACACAATGCATAATCCACTTGTGGAATTCTCTGCCACAAGATGTGGTGATAGCCAACAACCTGGATGGCTTTAAGAGGGGTTTGGATAACTTCATGGAGGAGAGGTCTATCAACGGCTACTAGTTGGAGGGCTGTGGGCCACCTCCAGCCTCAAAGGCAGGATGCTTCTGAGTACCAGTTGCAGGGGAGTAACAGCAGGAGAGAGGACATGCCCTCAACTCCTGCCTGTGGCTTCTAGTGGCATCTGGTGGGCCACTGAGTGAAGCAGGATGCTGGACTAGATGGGCCTTGGGCCTAATCCAGCAGGGCTGTTATGTTCTTATGTTCCCATTGAAATTAATAGGGCACATTAGTCAGGACTAATTTGTCCTATGAATTTCAATGGGATTTCCATTGAGTAATTTAGTCAGGATGCCAGCCTCCCTTTCCCACATGACTGTAAATAGCACAGAAGTCCTGTCCTCTCCTACATCTTGGTATCCCACAAGCTTTAGCAGTATGAGGGGCAGGTTTCCCCGACAGGATGGATAAAGGGTTTTTCTTTTCTCCCCCCCCCCCTTAAGTAAGTGAGAATCATGGCAGCAGGTCACTTCAAATTTAGTACAGTTTGGCGATAATGCCAGCAACTCTGAGATAGAATTAATTTCCCTCAGGTTAATGCTACGTATTCATATAGTGCACAAAACCCCCAGAAGTTTGAACTTTGCCAAAACTTTAACCATAAAGGAAACAACAAGGCAATGCTCTTTTTTTGTTAACAGAAAAATTAATATTTTTTACACGACAGTGGAGCAAATTTGGTGCATCTATATATATAAAAAAGTAAGAAAAATTCCAATTTAGAATTCCATCATGAAACGACACCATTCTAATTTCTCCATGCCACGGTTTGTTAATATTCCACAAAGTCCCACGATGCAACTATAGGATGGTATTCAAATCTATGAACATGAGGCAATCATGCTCAACAGAGTATAACAATAATTATAATAGAGATTAAATAAAAATAATTAGAAAAAGTTCATCTAGTTTTGATGTATTAATTATTCTGACCCTGTTCTATTCAGAGTCTAATTATCTGGTTCAGTGAAAATGCCAAGATTTCTACAACTCATAAAAATTACATTGAAGTAATTATGTCAGCAAACTAAACAGTGTTCATTTACCAAACGTTTTTATGTGCACATTTGAATATGCTTTTTTAACTGTTTTTTGGCTCTTTGTTCCTATTCATGGGAAATAATACCTGTGGAGAAATTTGAAAGTCAGGAGCACCCGCGACATAATATGCAATTCTTGCTGATATTTTTTTCTTTTGTGAGCTGTCTGTAAGTCTCGCATAACCTTTGTTTAAAATACATTAATTAAAGTTCACTCTTCAGTTGCCTCAAAGAACTATTTTGAAGCTCAGTCTTTCCATGAAATATGGTGAAATAAAAGTTATGGCAGCCAACACGAGGCATGCCCTCTTTTCAAAAAGTTGGTTACTGCAGGGATTGTAGCCCAGAGCGATCTTCGAAACAGTGGCCATATTATGGATATTGGGCCATAATTCAGTAGTGGAACCCATGCCTTATACGCAGAAGGTCCCAAGTTCAGTCTTGAGTATTTCCAGTTGATGGTGGTGAGAAACACTTCTCAGTTCTCCTGAGAAGTTGAAAAATTTTTACTAATCAAAGTAGACAGTGAGGTCATTCTCATGACCAAATTGGGGGACTGGGGAGCTGGAGGGAAGTCAGGAACCTACCTGCTCCCTCCCACACAATCAGAGCCTCTATTGGTTTCTGCCACCCATGTGCCCACATGAACACAGTAGCAGCATTCCTCAGGGCTGCATTTGGGAGCTGGGATTTTTCCAGTTTCTCACAATGCAGTGCACCATGTGGGCAGTGGAGAAGCAGTCCTCAGCAATGCAGCAGTGCACCTCTCCCTGGTCCTGCTTTCCTCTGGACCAGGGGCGTAGCAAGGTTGGAGTGGGCCCAGAGGCAAGATTTTAAAATGGGCCCCCCACCCCACTGAAGCTCAGCTCAAAAGTTTTGTAAACTGTGGACGATGCAAGTCATTGAATGGTACTAGAGACAGACATGCTGTTCTGGTAGCTCCAGGTCTTAACACTCACATCCATTTTGGAGGATGAATGCAACTGAAGGAAGCCCGGGCGGGTGCGCGGCTGGGGGAGTCAGTCATGTGACTTGCCTCTGGGGCCCCCCCCAGGCAGTGGGCCCCCAGACAACTGTCTCCCCTTGCCCTATTATAGTTACGCCCCTGCTCTGGACTCACTGGTAAACATGGCCATGAGCTCCCAGGAGCTACAGAAGCTGCTCTGATCACCCACACAATCCTGCCTTTGTTAAAGCATGGGTACAATGTTATACTACCCAATTTGGCAGGTGTAGGGTAGGAAACGTCCACGGGACTCCAGATGGAGCCTATGTACCCAGCTTACCCCTCTCCTACCCACAAAAGGTTGGTTGTGGGAATGACCTCAGTGGCTGACATCTAAGGAAGCACTTGGGTAACTAACAAAGTTATGGTAGTGCTGTGCAACAAGGTTCCATAGCTGCACTAAAAATCAGGATTTTCAGAATTGCAGTGAAATGCTCTTGTGCAGAAGCTCCCTTTAAAAGAGATTAGATGTGCTGCAGGTTGTGTAACTGTTGCACAAGTGCAAGCATGCTTGCAGTAGTGCCACACTAGTCTGGAATGCAAGCTCCAGACTTAGTGCAACCAGCTAGCACAACAGCTTTGCACTCGCAAAATGCCCTTCTGCAAGCACTTTGTTAGTCAGGATGTCAGCCAAAGGTCTGCATCCTTACAAGGCAGTTCCCTATGTTCATAGTTACTTCTCGCCATGACGCAGCTGTGACAATGCTTTCCTCTTCTAAGGTGCAGGAACAGGCTCTTTAAGCCGGATCAAACTAGAGCTGCCCTCACGCCTTGGAATGAAGGCATGAGACAATTATATGGAATTGATTAGGAGCCACACACCTATCATAACTAGAGATTCCGGTGAAGGCATCATATCTCCTCCCCAAACTGTGCACCTCTCACGCTGGCAATGCCCCCGGAGATTAAAGGGCTTCCACCACCACCACAATTGCTTTAGGTGCTCGTCTCCTGAGGGAATCCCCCAGTTCATCACACATGTTGTGCAGTGCATTGTGGGATCCCCAGAGGCCAGGATGCATCTCGGAGCTGTGCACGCTGTGCTATGCAGCACTGCTCATCTGGGAGCACAGTCCACGCTCCCACAAACAAGCCATTGCTCAATGGCAGGCGGGGGGCAGCGGGGGGCGGGGAGGTAATCTTAATCAGCCTCCTCCCTATGTGTGAACGACCTCACTTTCATGCTTTCATCATCTAAGTTTCCAACCGCCTCCCTGGCAGGTTTTCTACTTCTGATATATTTAATGAGGTTTTTGTTACTCCTCTTGACACTTCTAGCTATATTTATTTATTTTATTTATTTTAGCATATTTATTTTAACATATTACAGCAAAAACGGACAACAGAAAAGTTAAAACATTAGTTAAAACAAATGAATGGCAACAGGGAAATTAAAACATCGGTTAAAATAAATGACAGCAAAAAGTTAAAACATTACAATTTAAAATTTTTTTAAACAATGTTAAAACTATTAAAACGGTATTTAATTAAAAGCCTCCTCATACCCTCTTTTTGTATCCCTTATTGTCTCCTTGCATTTCTTTTGCCAGGGTTTATTTTCCTTTCTGCTCTCTTCATTTGGGCAGGACTTCCATTTTCTGAAGCAAGTCTTCTTCCCTTTTATAGCTTCCCTGTCTCTACTTGTTAGCCTTGCTGGAGTCCTCCTGAACTTGGTGGTGCGTTTCCTCCTTCTTGATATAAATTCCAATGGATTTGTACAGAAATAAATTGATATAAATGCCACTCTGTACAGAAAAGGATGCAATCTCTTATGTTAACCTTTTCTGTAACATCTGTGGCTCTATAGAAAAAGCTAAATCAGATGAAAGACAGATTTTGACACATATAGCAATATGTTAAGACAGAAAAGACAGTGTACAGTCATTCTGGCCTAAGGAGGCTATACATTTCTCTGAGTGAAACAGTGGTTTGGTATAACTTTGCTAGACTTTTTACATACCTGTTTTAAAACGGGGGGGGGGGGGAGGAGGAGGGGAAGAGGTATGACCTGGCCACGCAGAGGTCCATTGGGCATGCACAGTGGCTTCCAAAATGGCCACAAAGGAGGGCACAACGCCACAAAGGAGGGCAGGTCTGGAATGGGCTGAAGACCACCTGAACTGGGCAATTTAGACATTAACAAAGGCCAGAAGGGAGAGAGGGAACCTCCAGGGACCCCTGACCCCCACCCCCGTGGCCTCAGAGAAGCCCCATGGAGCAGTGAAACCCCCCCCCAGTTCAGTTCAGGGGGTTCGCTGTATATTTATTTCTATATCTATAACAAGCGTGGTCTGGTTCAAGTCCAGTCCAGACTCAAACTAAACTGAGCAACCCAGTTTTGTGCACACCCATAGTGGCTATAGGCCACCTCCAGCCTCAGAGGCATGATACGCCCCGTATGGGCATATATGTGGCTATATGTGCATAAATGTGCGTATGTGTGTATATGTGTGTATACGCATAAATGGGCATATAGTGTATAGCTATATATACATATAGCATATAACTGTATAGGGCATATAGTGTATATGGGCATATATGGGCATATATGTGGCTATAGGCCACCTCCAGCCTCAGAGGCATGGTACCTCTAATTACCAGTTGCAGGAGAGCAGCAACAGGAAAGAGGGCATGCCCTCACCTATAGCCTATGAGCCCACTATAGCCTGTAGGCCCTCACCTATAGCCTGTGGGCTTCTCAGAGGCATCTGGTGGGCCATTGTGGGGAACAGGATACGATCCAGCAGGGCTGTTCTTATATTATTCTTATTATTCTTATTTTCCAGTTTAGAAAACAATAAATCAAAAGACAAGAGGTTTGCAAAATCGTGAATGGCTTGGTGAGCAAACAAGGACATTCAGGAACCATGAAAGGGAACATTTCTTTATTAGCTTGTGGAATTAGCCACAAGTGGTGTTGATGTTTGCTATCTATCAGGGCTGCTAGTCTAGAGGCAAGCAGGCAGTCAAGCTGGTAGTCAAGTCCACGGCCAGGGGTGGGCATTGTCCTGCTGTGGCTGCCCACAAGGTGAGGCAAGACTAGTCTTCAGGATTCAATAGGCCATTTGACCTGGGGAACTCAGGCACCAAGGGAGCTACCTCCAGGGATCCAACTCTGGGGCTCTCTCAGGTACTGGTCTGGAGTCAAGATTCAGGATTAGAACTGATGCTGGCTCTGCAACCTGGACAACCTAGGTCATGACAGACATTGCAAAAGCCACTCAGGTAACCGTAGAAGCAAGCCAGGTCAGAGTGAGTAACTTAATGGAATGCTATTGGCGCCTTGTGTCACATGACCCCACTGACCTGGTTGCTGCAATACCACCCTCTGGCCACCCACCAGATGTGGCAGTGAAGCACCTCAAAGATGAGGCAAGGAGCTCTCTCAACTGGTATGCTGTCACAGCAACAAAGAAGGTGAGGTGGACCCACTGATAAAGTCCCCAGTTTGAGAACTCTGGTACCCGACTTTGTAAAAGGTCTAGCCAGCATATTCATGTAGATAAGGTCTGTCATGACCAGTTATGGGTCCTGATAGCTGAATGGAGCATCCATATTTGGGATGGAGTCTCCAGTAGGGATGTGCCAGATGATAGGCTGGTTTGGCTCCAATCCGGACAGGATTCAAGCCACCTTGGTTGGTTCCAGTCCAGTCTGCGAGCCTGCCAAGACTGTGTGTGCTGTGCACAGAGGTCCAAACCGGGTCTCAGCTGGCCCAGACTATCATTTGGGAGGCCGGCAGAGCTAATGGAGGAGCCCCTGCCAGCACCTCCACAAGGAAGCATTTCACTCCTCCCCCCACCAATTTAAAGTTAAAAGCAAGGTTTTTTAGCGTAGGGAATCTCCTATACTTGTAAAGGGGAATCCTAGCCAGATCCCACATTATAAGCATACCCCCACCCCAGCCGAGGGTTGGTCCAGTTTGAACTTGGACCTCCTTTGGCGGCTGGTTGGTTCTTCCTCAGACTGCCCAAACTGGGCCAGCTCGATGTCAAGCCTGGCATGATGCAAGCCAGCTCACTCATACCCTAGATCAGGGTTTCTCAACGTGTGGGTCCCCAGATGTTATTGGACTTCATCTCCCATAATCCCCAGCCCCAGTGGCCTTTGATTGGGAATTATGGGAGTTGAAGTCCAATTACATCTGGGGACCCACACATTGAGAAACCCTGCCCTAGATACTAGAGGAACAGTGAACAAAGGGTGACACTATGATCATGTAACCTTCTTAAGCTTCCAGGTACATTTGTCTGGCCATCAATATTGAGGGAAACCAAGTCCCATTTTAGCATTTCACTCCAGTTCTCCAAATACTAATAGTTACTGACCGTTTTAGTACAAAGTTTGCTGTCCACAACGTTTACAGTCCTTCCCCACCTCCTTTATTTTATTGAGAGGATCAAAGGCATCTGTAAAGGTTGGCCAAATGAATGCACCAGGTAAAGAGAACATTAAAACCTTTGAAAGAGCCAGCCAGTAAACCCCACTTAATATATGGCTTCAATTCCATGTCTGAAATTGCACTTGTCTGGAGAACCTTTCGCTATCACAGAAATCTTTAACATTAAACCAGTACCATAGACATATAATATGCATCCCCCTTGTATTATAGCTAGCAGCTAAAATTCAGGATTTCTTGTTTTTCAGGAAGTTTTAGCCTGCTCCATTATTCTTAGAGAAAATTTACTTCTTTATATATATTTCCAGTTGATAATAGGCTTGGGCAGAATATGCCCCTCCAATATTCCCCAAAATTTCTCTTTCTTCCCAGTCAAATTTGTAGGCAACACTCAATTTTCCCCCTTAAATTCTTATTGGGATCTTTTTTCTTCATCATACAGCTCATGTGCCATGTTTCCAGACATGGCATCCCCCCCCCCCAGCATTCCGCTCATTCGGGAAAGTAAAAAATAGAAGAAAAAGCAGTGGTGGCCAGCTGCAATTAAGGGGAACAGAAAGAACTGAGATTTAATGGATTGTTGCTCTCTCTCTCTTTTTAAAAGGCAAGTGGATCACAGTGATCACTCTACAAGTAGCTAATAGATACTGTTTTATTGATAAAGCAGTTTGTGTAGAAATATCAATTTTTCTAATGAAGTACGCACAAAGTCCCTCTTGTGTATCTTTGTAACAATAACTTAATTAGCTATCAAAAAGGTTGTCATTAACTTGAGGAGTTGATTTTGCAAAGCAAAAGCAAGGATGATTAATACCTCTTTTGGACCCCCTCCTTCAGAGGGATACGTCTCCCTCTGTGGCGTAGACTTTGTAAGGCTCCTAGTCATTAATCTGAAGAATGAGCATGTGCTGAGTGCCTGTTCAGTCCTGCTCTGGAGTAAGACCCCACTCTGCTTTTTAGGAACATAGGAAACTGCCATATACTGAGTCAGACCATTGGTCTATCTAGCTCAGTATTGTCTTCACAGACTGGCAGTGGCTTCTCCAAGGTTGCAGGCAGGAATCTCTCTCAGCCCTATCTTGGAGAAGCCAGGAAGGGAACTTGAAACCTTCTGCTCTTCCCAGAGCAGCTTCATCCCCTGAGGGGAATATCTTGCAGTGCTCACACATCAAGTCTCCCATTCATATGCAACCAGGGCAGATCCTGCTTAGCTATGGGGACAAGTCATGCTTGCTACCACAAGACCAGCTCGCCTGCCCAGAAATTTATACATGGGGCGGTATAAAAATGTGCTAAATAAATAATCAATAAAACAAAGATACATCTGAGCATGTCCAGTGTCTTCACAGATATACCTGTGCCCATGTGTAGGAGTGAGAAGTGTGGTGTAGTTGTCAGAGCATTCGAAGAGTAGGTCTGGTGTGAAAAGGACCTAAGTCCAAATCGGCTTCTTATCCATGAAGCTAACCAGGCAATCTTCTTGAGCCAATGACATGCCCTCTGCCTAATCTACCTCTCAGCCTAACCCACTTTGTTTGAGGATGAAAGGGCAATCATTGCATTTTAGAATTGGAAGGTACCTTAGAGGTCTTCTATTCCAACCTCCAGCTCACTATATGAATTGGGCAAACATATGCTAGCAAACAGACAAATCATACAGGTACATGATTGGCAGCAGCAATTCTCTGCTGAGTGACATAGCCAAGTTGACCTTGGTGTAACAGGGAGGCTATTCACACACGCATGCAAAACCAGGCTAAGGAAGCCCAGTCCAGTTTTGCACATGCATGTGTGCCACCAGCATTGGACCCAATCCTGGCAGCACCGTGGCAGCAAACCCACCTATGGGGCCTCCCTCTAAAAAGAGGTCAGGGGAGCAAGAACTCCCTTAACCAGGTTTTCCCATCATCTGTCAGCCACAGCTATAAGCAGCTGCAGCTAGCAGATATGGGAAGGTGAGATTTGGGGAGGTGAGTGTGTGCATTCGCATGGTGCATTATTGGAGCTCCACGTCAGGGTGACACGTCCCAGCATCCTGACCTTCGGAGCTACCAGCAGCAGCTGGTGCTCGTCTGGGTGGGTGATCTGCCAGCCCAAGGAGAGGGAACTGCTCATGTGCAGGGAGGTAAGCTCTTCAGAGCTTTCTCTCCGTGAACCTTATTACCCTTTCTCACTAGTCATGAGAAAGGGCTCTGTGTCATGTTGATTGCACCTAGCTATGATGGCTTCCCACTTATGGATCACATACTCAAGTCAAAGAGAGAGAAACCAGTAACTCTGATAAATTAATCTTAACCAAACATCCATTGTTTCAATCTGCTGAATGACATCTGGGTTCCAAATGCTGCTGTTTAAAACTATTTGAACCTTTCATAGTTCTTATTGTAAGGTGTAGGGGTGTGTGTGTGTGTGTGTGTGTGTGTGTGTGTGTGTGTGAGAGAGAGAGAGAGAGAGAGAGAGAGAGAGAGAGAGAGAGAGAGAGAGAGAGAGAAGAACATAAGAACAGACCTACTGGATCAGGCCCAAGGCCTATCTTGTCCAGCATCGTTTTTCCCACAGTGGCCCACCAGATGCCTCTGGGAAGCCCACAAGCAAGAGGTGAGGGAATGCCCTCTCTCTTGTGGTTATTCCTGTGCAGCTGGTATTCAGGGGCATCCTGCCGATTGGTAACTGGTTGAAGGACAGGAAACAGAGGGTAGGAATAAATGGACAGTTTTCACAAAGAGTTGAAGAAATAAGTGGGGTCCCCCAGGGATCTGTACTTGGACCAGTGCTCTTTAATTTGTTCATAAAAATCTAAAAGTTGGGGTAAGCAGAGAAGTGGCCAAATCTGCACCTGACACCAAACTATTTAGGGTAGTGAAATCCTAAACAGATTGTGAGGTGCTCCAAAAGGGTCTCTCTAAACTGGGTGAGTGGGCAGCAAAATGGCAAATGTGGTTCAATGTCAATGTAAGAAATGTTAAAGTGATGACTATTGGGGCAACAAACCCCAAACTCAGCTGCACATATATACTTATGGGATCTGAGCTGTCAGTGACTGGCCAGGAGAGAAATCTTGGGTTCATGGTGGACAGCTCAATGAAAATGTCGACTCAGCAGTGTTGACTCAGCAGCTGTAAAAAAGGCAAATTCCACGCTAGGGATCATTAGGAAGGGGGTTGAAAATAAAAAGCTAATATTGTCATGCCCTTGTACAAATCTATGGTGCACCAACATTTGGAGTACTGCGTACAGTTCTGGTCAACATATCAAGTTCCATTGTAGAACTGGAAAAGGTGCAGAAGAGGACAACCAAGATGATTAGGGGCCTGGAGCACCTTCCTCATGAGGCAAGGCTATCTGGGGCTTTTTAGTTTGGAAAAGTGGTGACTACAGTGAGACATGATAGAGGTATATAACATTATGCATGAGTTAGAGAGAGCAGACAGAGAGAAATGTTTCTCACTCTCTTACAACACTAGAAGCAGGGGTTCTGGTGGCCAGGAAATTAGGACCTACAAGAGGAAGTACTTTTTCATACAGCACAGTTAATCTATGGAATTCACGGCCATGGGATGTGGTGATGGCCACTAGCTTGGATGGCTTTAAAAGGGGCTTAGAGAAATTTGTGGAGGACACATCTATCAATGGCTATTAGTCTGGTGGCCATAGGCCACCTCCAGCCTCAGAGGCAAAATGCCTCTCAATACCAGTTACAGGAGAGCAACAGCAGGAGAGGGGGCATGCTCTCACCTCTTGCCTGCAGGCTTCTCAGAGGCATCTGGTGGGCCACTCTGGGAAACAGGATGCTGAACTAGATAGGTCTTAGGGCTGTTCTTATGTTCTTATGACTTCCTATCTACTTTTGGCACTCTAACAGTGAGCAGAACTTTGAATTAAAAATCTGGATGGGTCAAATATGTTCTACCTGAGTTCACATAGCTAGTGAGGACCACTGGGCAGGGGAGGTACCTTTAAAAAATTACATAGTGTTGGTGACCATGCAAATGGCTACTGCACATGTGCAGGGGCCAGATTAGAGCAGTAGGTGAGACAGCCGCATGCTGATGCTTCGTGGGGCACCGCTGCTCCTGGCAGATCCCAGGTGCTTCCGATAACTATGGTAATATTTTAAAAGGGTATCTCTTGCCGCCACCCACCCCCCTTATTATTATTATTATTATTATTATTATTACATTTAAATCCTGCTCTTCCTCCAAGGAGCCCAGAGTGATGTACTACATACTTGAGGTTCTCTTTCACAACAACCCTGTGAAGTAGCTTAGGCTGAGAGAGAAGTGACTGGTCCAGAGTCACCCAGCAAGTCTCATGGCTGAATGGGGATTTGAACTCGGGTCTCCCCGGTCCTAGTCCAGCACTCTAACCACTACACCATGCTGGCTCACTGCCCTCACCGGCTGCCACTTAAAATGAGGTCATACATGTCCTTGAGGTTGTTCATACAACCATTGGTCCCGGGGTGGGCAGGGGGAAGGCAGGATCAGTCCTTCCTCCCCCTACACAACTGCCACTCGCCGTGCCACACTTCCACACCATCACTGCTGCAGAGAGTGGTGCAGCAAGTGAAAGGCCAGGGGAAGGAAGGACCACCCACCCCCAGCCTCCAGAGAGCCCACAATGCACTGTGCTGCTTGCATAGTGCAATGTAGTCATTCTAGAGGCTTGGACAATCCACCCCCTTGCATCTATGGTAGCACAGGCTGCTGGAAGCCCCAACCCTCCTTCCTCACTTTTAGCCTGGGTTAAAAAAACCCAGGCTACCTGATGGGATAGTGCCTGGATTGGGACCAATCCCTGCACTCCGCACGATCAGCCCTACCTGGGCAGGGCTGTGCAAACCTGGGTAGGGCTGGTTGTGTCAACAGCCCCCTTGTGTGAATCACTGTATCTAGTACAGACCTTCAATGCAGGATACAGACAGAAGGTGTACTGCTGTACATGCATGCAATATAATGTGTGAATATCTGTATCCACATATAGATCTGTACCTGTGTACACTGTACACAGTCTGCAAGAGCGTTGAATGCAATGTGTGAATAGGGCTCAAGACCTGGTTTAGAGCGTCCTGTTCTGGATAGGTTACACTTTGCCTGAAAGATCAGGTATGTAGTCCGAGAGTGCTCCTAGATTCCAAACTCTCCCTGGTTTCTCAAACTGAGGCAGTGGCCAGGAGCACTTTTTATCAGCTTGGGCTGATACTCCAGCTATGTCCATTTCTGGACATAAATGACCTTAAATCAATGGTGCATATGCTGGTAACCTCTAGGCTTGACTAATGTAATACATTCTACGTAAGGCTGCCTTTGTACATAGTCCAGACACTACAATGGGTACAGAATGCAGCGGCCAGATTGGTCCCCGGGTCAACCCAAAGGGACCATATAACACTAATTTTGAAAGAATTGTACTGGCTGCCAATACGTTCGTGAATGAAATACAAAGTGCTGGTGATTATCTATAAAGCCCTCAATGGCTTGGGTCCATGGCACTTAGCAGAGTGCCTTCTCTGCCATGAACCCTGTCACCTATTAAAATCATCTTGAGAGGTCCAGTTACAGTTGCTGCTGGCTCTTTTGGTGGCGACTTGGGACCAGGTCTTCTCTGTGGCTGCCTCAGGGCTCTGGAATACACTCCTTGAAGAGCATCTCCTTCTCTGCTTGCTTTTAGGAAGACCCTCAAGATGTTCCTGTTTTCCCAGGCTTTTAACTGAAGTTTAAATTTAAAATGTTTTTACATATTCCGACAGTTTTGATCTGTTTTATGAATTTTAACTGTTTTATATTTTTGTATTTCTTATGTTTCTAACTTTGTTCACCACCTAGAGATGTCTATCTATATACTGATTTCTCTTAGCCAGCCATGCGTGGTTAGGATTTGGCGGCAGAACTCTCACAACACGCTGCGAGAGTTCCCAGCATTGGTGAGAGTTCCCAGCAATGAAAATGGCGGCAGACCGTGGCGGCAGGTCGCAAAACAGCCTGAGGAGGCAGCCTGGGCTGGAAGGAGGAGGCGGCAGTGGCGGCAGTGATGGCAGCGGGACAGACAGGCCCTGGCCCCACCCCACCCAGTGAAGGAGTAGGTGGCGGTGACCTAGGCTGGCCTGGCCGCTGGGAGCAGGAGGTGGGAGGAGGTGGCAGCGGGATGGACTGGCCCTGGCAACAGGAGAGGAGAGGAGGTGATGGCAAGAGGAGAAGGAACAGGAAACAGACTGGGGCGAAAGATGGGAGAAGTGGCGGAGAGACTGGAAAGCCGGCCATAAACCACAGCTGGCGGTGGGGAGAAGTGGCCTGGTGTGGGGGGGAAGCGTGCATGTGTTGGGGACTGGAGACTGGGGCAGAAGGCTTGCGGGGAGTGTACTACTGCACAGATGCTCTGTGTGGGATGTGCTAGTATTTATTTGTTTGTTTATTTATTTATTACATTTATATCCCACTCTTCCTCCAAGGAGCCCATTTATATGGTCATGTTTATCCTCACAACTACCCTGTGAGGTTGGTGAGGCTGAGAGATGCGTGACTGGCCCAGTCATCCAGTGAGTTTCATGGAAGAGTGGGGATTTGAACTCAGATCTCCCCAGTCCTAGTCCAACCACTACACCACATTGGCTCGCTATATCAGGCGGTATAGAAATATGATAAATAAAGATTTGCTGTAGCTGTACCTGTAAATAGAACTGGATCTATGTACACTGTACGCAGATTGTAAGAGTGTTGAACATCACTTGTGAATAGGACTCAAGACTTGGTGGAATACAAGAAGTATTCATTACCATAATGCACGTGCCTATTTTCCGATTTTTACCCCACTCAGCCACTCCACCATTTCTGCTACTGCCGGAAGGACTGAGATCACCCAGCAATGCTCACAAGCCAGATCTCAGCATTTTGATTAAGCACTGAGATGTCAACTTTGATTATTTCTACTGATCGCTCCCTTATGAGAGGGAAACGCACCTCCTTCCAAAACTGTTATCAGATGGGTGGGCTGGAGCTATCGGTTACTCCCAGCGTACAAGCGATGGCTAAATCTCGCTTGCTGGTTATTCCCTTGCAGGCCAGAGGTTAACCTGTTAAGTTGAGAACTGATCCCAAAACAGACATTAATGTCTTAATGCATTTAGCGGGTTGTGGATCTTTGCGGCAATGGATCTGAAGGAACGTATTGTTTCTTATAACTCGACGAGGTCACTGATGGCTAAGGGCACCTGGAATGCCTAAGTAAACATAGCTCAGCTTACGGTGAGCCCCCTCAGTTATTATTTCAAAGCTATACATCATTCTACTGTTAAAAAAAAAAAGGGCATGTGTCTCGAAATATTCAGAAGGAACCAATAAGAATGAAACAAGCACCCTTTGAAGCAGCCCTAAGTCCCCCTCTTAATTGTGTTGTTTCAGGAGCTGGTATTGTAGCTTACCAGGGTGGCCCTTTTACCAAAGGAAATGGTTTGGGGTGTCACCTTTCCTCATCTTATGCTTTGCATTAGCAGCGCAATATTGAGAGTTGCATTTGTGCCCTGTCTTGACAGAGGGGATTCGTATGCAACGTTTTGTAAGGAGGTGGCGGCAAAGTCACTCAAATGGCCATCTGAGTCCCTTTGTTTGTTTGTTTATCAATCAGTCGATAAATCAATCAATCACATTTGTCGACTGCCCCAAACTTCCATCTCTGGGCGATTCATAACCTTAAAAAAAAAAAAAACCAGATTAAAATAAAAATCACTTTAAACAATTTGAAATCAAGGTGCACAGCTGGGAAATGCTTGACTAGGAAGCAGAAGGTTGCCGGTTCGAATCCCCACTGGTACTATATCAGGCAGCAGCGATATAAGAAGATGCTGAAAGGCATCCTCTCATACTGAGTGGAGGCAAGGGTAAACCCCTCCTGTATTCTACCAAAGAAAACCACAGGGCTCTGTGGGCGCCAGGAGTCGAAATCGATTTGAAGGCACACTTCACCTTTACAATTAACATACCTTTATTTGCTTATCTGTTTGTTTGAGTGATTAACTTTAAATGGGGTGGCAGTATTCTTTTGGTTTAAAGACCACCCCTTCCCCCAAGCAAATTCGCCTATCACATTTACTGGGTTGGTAAACTTGGGCTGGCTGCTTTCACACTGCTGAAATCTCTTCACAGGGTTGTTGTGAAGGTAATGGGGGACTTTTGTAAAGCTTACATGATTTCATATTATTTGTGAAAGGATCTGCACATTAAAGATGATGGGCAGCATCCAAAACAACTTACTCAAGTCATCCTTCAGCTGCTGTTGGACTACAAATCCCATCATCCTCAGCCACAGTGACTAACAGTCAGGGAAGATGGGAGTTGTAGTCCAACAACAGCTGGAAGGCCAAAGTTGTGCATCCCTGTTCTGTAGAGTAACTCCTGAGTCAAGCTAGTTCAGATACCATCCAATGTTATAACAATTCAAAGTATTGATTCCCCAGAGTATTCAGCAAATTCAAAGTAGTAAATTGTGGAATTGCTTCCTTTGGAGTTTTCAAAGAGATCTTGTTTCAGCATGTGACGCTGCCTACGGAATCAGACCATCGCTCTGTTAACTCCAATATTCTCCTATTCTGACTGGTAGCATTTCCCTGAAGCAGGAAATCACAGCATTCTAGCGAAATCTGTTGGAAGAGGGGTTTTGAACCGACGTGACTTCAAGCCTTTCCCATCCAAGACATTCCATGAAAATGTGTTCCTCACCTCAGCCCATTTGGCTGTCAAAGGGAGTGATGAATTTCCAGAGGCATGGGGAAACTACAGGAGCCGAGGGGTGGGGGGCAGATTTTTTGGCAGCCGTACCTTTCAGAGAGAGCCCTTTTTGGTTGGGAGAGACAAACATCTTGTTGTTCCAAACAACCTCAGCTCCCAAAAGTCTCGTATTTTCATTCTGCCTGAGATACTGTCCCTCAACAATCCCGCAGGTGAGCAAGTGTGGAAAGGAAATACTGCTGTGGGGGAAAACATCCCTGGCATCCCCTGTGATATGAAAAGAGGACGAAAGCTCCAGGGCTGTCAGCCTGGCACCTCGGGAAGACGCAACATTCCTGGGAAATCCAGGTTTCAAAGACAAATATGGCACGCTGATTGCCAGCACTTATTCCTGCTCCATGTTGCTGCTCTGGGCTTAATTAGAGTTGGCAAGCGGCAAAGGGTGTGGGCCCCTCACTGGCTGCCTTGCCTCATGTTTGAAGCTGGGGCCAGGGGAAATCCAGTGGGTATGCTAAGATTCCTACCTTTGGGGGAGTCAAGTTCAGAGACGAAGGGGGAAGCCTGCTCTACACTCATGCATTCAATTGGCAATTATATTTCTTTGTGGTTTCTCCCGTGGCTTGCCTCGACTCACATAACTGAAGCTGCTATTACCTGTATCAGGATCTGTCCCACACATCTTTGGCTGGCATGATTTAGAGTCAGGCCTACCATATCAACTAGCCTTGTTCTGCTTCACATCAGTTGTTGACTTGTCTGAGGCTGGCATTCAATGGATCTATCCATTTCAATTTCTCTCTCTCCAAGAAAAAAAGAAAGAAAGAAAGAAAAAGAAGAAAAAAGGAATCCTGGTTTGTTTGTTTTTTTTGTTTTTTTTGTTTGTTTGTTTTTGCTCTATATCAACATTTGCAACAATTTTGTTGTTACTTTCTGGGCACTGGGGAACTCCATATGTATTTGCTCATTTTACTTTTAATATTTCTAAGTTGTCTCTCTGCTGGAGGCACTCTAGGAAATGTCAAAAAAGACAAATGAAAGAGAAAATCAGTTATTAAAACACTGGCATGCCAATGAGATACTTGATGCTGGGAGCATGAGATCAAACATTCTCGTACTTCAAGGATCTGCCTCATTAGAAGAAACCTTTCTGTCCACACATACTAAACATGCATGTCAAGGAAAAGCATGTCTAGGCAGTCATAATGTGCTAGTTTTATACGTTCATTCTGCCTTATTTATCATGTATTTACTTATTTCATTTATAGACTGCCCATCCAAAAATAGCTCAGGGTGGTTCACATTAAATAATACAGTCATTTAAAAAATTAACATATCGCTCATATTTAAAATCATTAAAACCAATTAAATATGATTAAAAGCCAAGCTGAAGAGGTGCATCTTTACAGCTCTCTTGAAAGCCTGCAGGGATGATAATCTGATAATCCTTTTATACCCATGAAGAGTGCATTCCATAACCTAGGGGCAGCTACTGAGAAGGCCCAATCTCAAGTTAGCACCCAACAAACTGGTGGTACCTGAAGACGGACCTCTCTTGATGAACTTAACGAGCATTGGGGATCTTGCAGAGAAAGGTGCTTTCTCAGGTAACCTGGGCCCAAGCCATTCAGGGCTTTAAAGATAATAACCAGCATTTTATATTTTGCCCAGAAACACACTGCTGTTGTGTGTACACCCCGTTTGTTTTTCTGCAATTATTCCTCATCCTTTGTGGCTACGGTTGCCTTAATGAGCACATTTGCCTTTACTGATGAGGATTGGGATAATATTTTAGGCAGATTGCCGGGTGATAGGACCACTACACCCAATCAGGGTTCATCGGAATGGAACAATTTTTGTGGGTTAAAAAGAAATCGATTAAATTGCAACATCATGCTAATATGCTCAAACATTACTGTCAAGAAAATAAAATACCCAGGGGACTATGTATTCAAAAAGCTCCGGCTATGTTTTTGGATGATGAGAATTTTAAACACCGCTGGATTTCTATTCTTAATAAATGCTCTCTGGATCTTATGCTCCTTCTCATTCAAAAGTCATCTCAAGAAATGGAGACGGTAGATATGGAAATTACATCTTTAAAGGATCATAATAACAAAAAATTTTCTAAAGAGAATTTGGATAAAAGTGAGTAATCTGGAGGCAGACCTATCTAGGTTTCAAGAGAAGCTTATGGAATTTCAAAACCGCAAAATGAATTGTGATATTCAGGGTTATGAGAAAGGCAATGTGTAGTACATGTTAGTTTGCTTACAGAATTTGTCACTGTTTTTTCCATTTCCATGTGGTTATATACAACCATTCATCAGTTCTGTTGACCAGGTCTCTACAAGCTGGTTCACTTAGGTTGTTACATGTTATTGTGTTTGTCACATTTTATATGAGTTTCAATACAGTAACTCTATTCAGCAGACAGATGGAACGTGTACTTTTGTTAATGGGAACAACTTTATTTTGCAGTTTTACATCAGTCCTTTTTTTTTATTACTAGCAGTGTGCACGTTATTTTTGGTTTTCTGGCTCTCTAAGAACAGGCATTATATGGTCTCTCTGGACTACCCCAGAAACCAATCTGGCTGCTGCACTTTAGACTAACTTAAGTTTCTGGACTACACACAAAGGCAGCCCTACATAGAGCACATGCAGTAGTCCAACCAAACCTGGAAGTTACCAGCTGATGCACCATTGTTTTGAGGTCATTCTCTTCAAGGAACAGGTGGAGTGGTCATATCAGCCGGAACTGATTAAAAGGACTGAGGCCATAATCTCAGTCTGACACACCAAGGTGAGACCAGGATCCAAGAGAACTTGGCCACAGGATGTAGGAGATGCCATGTAATAATAATAATAACACTTAGGATGTAATAGGGGTCCGTTCGAGCCGGGCTTGATGTTGAGCCGGCTTGTCTTGATGGATTCGGAGTCATAAGAACATAAGAACAGCCCTGCTGGATCAGGCCTGAGGCCCATCTAGTCCAGCATCCTGTTTCACACAGTGGCCCACCAGATGCCATTGGAAGCCAACAGGCAGGAGTTGAGGGCATGCCCTCTCTCCTGCTGTTACTCCCCTGCAACTGGTATTCAGAGGCATCCTGAATACCAGTTGGAGTTCCGAATACTGGTCCAAGATCGAGCTGAACTGGGCCCAGTTCGAACTGAGCTCCCTTGGAGCTATACTGGTAAAGAGGAATCTGGTGAGGACTCCCCTTTACCTGTACAGGCAGGGGCATGGGAGCTTTTCTGAGTATAGATGGGGTGGGAGGGAGTAAAAATGTACTTACAAGTACAAGGAGTGGTTAGAACTTGAACCATGTCTGACTCGACCAAACCTAAACCAAGCCAAACAGGTGAATCTGGTTTTGTGCACACCTCTAGCATGTACGTATTGCTTTTAAAAGACCGCAGACATTGATCGGAAATATAATAGCATAGAGCATATATCCCAAAATTAAGATCAATGGGCAACATCCAGACTAAGTCATGACAAAGTCCATTGCAATTAATGGGAGTCAGGCTAGTCTCATTAGGCTCACATTCTGTGCAGCATTAGTAGGGCATCGAGGACATATTTTTGGTTTCAAAAATATATCCTTGAGGGCTGCATATATATAAAGAAGAAGGAAGGAACTTCCTTTTGGAGGAAGGAGAGAAATGCAAAAATCTCTCCCCCCCTCTTGACTCGTGTTTGTCTGCTCTCCAACATGCAGACACAGTAGTCTACTACACCCTGATAACACTGCACAGAATGTGAGCCCTTGGTTTCAGTGGTGCTGATCACGATTAACTAGTTTGGATATTTCCCATCATACATATTCCACAACAAAGCATATCTCAGCCTTATACAATAGCTAATAAGCAATTGATTATCATAAAAGATTATAAAGCGGGACGGGTGACAGCAGTGCAGCTCCGCAAAATGGGGGGTTGACATTATGGTGGATGAGGGGAGGGGAGTGCCCACTGGTGATCTGGCCACCTGCACCACCTGCCTGCCTACACTGCTGCTGCCACAGACCAGTGTCCCTTGGCCAGCCACAATATCATCTAATAATGCCATTACACCATGGCATAGCCCAGCCTGGGAAAGTGAAACCAGATGGGCAGTGGGGCAGGTGAGTAGCAGGTGTTGGCAGCAACAATGATGAGGGAGCCACCCCTGAGTGCCGAATCAAAGCGAAACTAATGTGGGGGGAATAATTAATTGCTTCCTAATGATGAGAAACATAGGCTGCCTTCAGATGTAACGTGGAACCATGGATGCAATGGACCTGCGGTTCCACGCCCTTCCTCCCCCTGCTCTCCTGTCCGCATTTGGACATTCTGGAGAGCATCCTCTCTGCAGTCAGCAAGACTGCAGAGAGGTGGGGGAGCTGGCTGTGTGGGCTTCCTTCTTTCCTGAAGGCCAGCCTGCACAGTCAATAGCGGCTGGAGTGAGGGAGGTGCTTCCTCCCTCAACTTCAGTTGCAGAGAAAGCTAACAATGGTTCCAGTGTTCAGACGTAATGCTGGCAATGCCAAACCAGAGGATGGGACAATGAAACCTAGAGATAACCAAAGGTGACAAATGGAGTTTGGGGAGGGAAACCGTGGAGCCATTTTTTCCCCTTTACACATAGTTTGTCGTATTTGGTCATTTGGTTAGCGAATTTTGTGTTACGTGTGAATGTTGCCATAATGCATTGATTTAAAGAATATGTCAAAAATGTCATGTAAATGTTCACTTGAAGAAAGAACTCAGACAGGGCAGAGAAAACATGCTTTCTCCCATGTTTTTTACATTCCCGTCATTCCCTCCCAGCAATCACATTGATGGGAAGAGGAAGCAAAGAAGCACCAATTAGCAACCCCTGCTAACTTGGCAAAGAGGAAGCTTTTAACATGGTGATTCTCTTTCTTTAGCAGGGGGAGAGTAACTGGTTCTATTCACCTGCATCACGGTACCTCCTGCAACTGTTGCTGGTGTCTATCTATGTTTCTTTTTAGACTGTAAGCCCTTTGGGGACAGGGATCCATCTTATTTATTCAATATTTCTCTGTGTAAACCACCCTGAGCCATTTTTGGAACAGCGGCATAGAAATCAAATAAATAAATAAATAAATAAATTTTATTCAGCTGTTGCTGTGGAGGCCTCATTGAATGGGGAAAGTAGCCATCTGTCCCAAATGGATCAGAACTGCTTTGGATGGCTTTGCCTCCGTTCGGAGAACTTTTGAGGGACCCCACTTCATTAGGGGTCCCTTCAAAGTACATAGGGACATAGGAAGCTGCCATATACTGAGTCAGACCATTGGTCTATTGAGCTCAGTATTGTCTACACAGACTGGCAGCAGCTTCTCCAAGGTTGCAGGCAGGAGTCTCTCTCAGCCCTATCTTGGAGATGCTGCCAGGGAGGGAACTTGGAATCTTCTTCCCAGAGCATGGCTCTATCTCCTGAGGGGAATATCTCAGAGAAGTAATAGCTCAGAGTAATGGGGTGATTAGCTCAAAGTAGTAGCTCAAAGTAGCTCAGAGAAGTGGGGTGATTTCCTTCTGAGCACGATTCGCTCCAAATCAAATGCCTCCTCTTAACTCCAACCATCTCCAGTAACAACTTATTTTGTCCCAACACTAACAGAAGAAGTACTGCGGGAGCATGCTTCCTGAGTCAATGCAGAGGGGTTGATACTCAGAGCAGGCAGTAGATAGACCAGTGGTCTGACTGGGTATAAGGCAGCTTCATATAGCAGAAGGGCATGTGGAAATGAGCTTTATAATATTTGCTGTTGCGAGAGCCTTTATTTATTCATTACCTATAATTAATTAGTAGAGATGCAGAAACATTGCTTCCCAAACAGTTCACTGCTTATGTTCAGAGCAAATATCCACTTCATGCAAAGTAATCAACAAGGTAAATAAAGAACTGCTCTGTGTTTTCCCTCTTCCCCAAGTGGTTTAAAAGCCAAGACAAGTCCTACCACCAACACAGTTTCCACTGGAAGAAAGGCAGCTGGATGCACTTGGAGTTTTTGTAATAACATTTAATGTACAGATTGAGCAGATACTATAGGAGACACAACAATCAAAGGTCATTCTTGTCATCAAGCAGTCATCCATATGCAGGGTGGAACAAGATTTTACAACAGATGTACAACTGTCACCAAAAAGGACCTGTGTTATGGGTTCTTAGTTCCCCCTCTGTAAGATCTCATAGAATTTACTCCATGTCATCATTAGCAGGGGCGTAACTATAATAGGGCAAGGGGAGACATTTGTCCAGAGGCCCACTGCCTTGGGGGCCCCCCAGAGGCATGTCACATGACTGACACCCCCCACCAACCCAGCCGCACACCTGCCCGGGCTTCCTTGTATTCATCCTCCGAAATTGATGTGAGTGTTAAGACCTGGAGCTACCAGAACAGCATGTCTTTCTCTAGTACCATTAAATGACTTGCTTCATCCACAATTTACAAAACCTTAAAAAAAAATTTAGGATGATGTTCTATTGTGGCACATAGGATAGATAGATATAGATATAGATATAGATACAGATATAGATACACACACACACACACTTTACTATGCTTTTTGTTACCATTATTGAGCCTCATTTAAGATTTTTTTTACTTCATGAGCTGAGCTTCAGTGAGTGGGGGGACATTTTAAAATTTTGTCTCTGGGTCCACTCCAACTTTGCTACGCCCCTGATCATTAGCCATATTAATACCTCTCCTTTCTATCTGTTCAAAGAGCATGTGAAAGCAGTGTGGTCTCAGGCCCCCCAGCCGTGCTCCCCAACATCAGCATAGGTCCATATGTTTACATGAACACCTGTGAGGGGAGTCTATGGATGTACACCTGTAGAATCTGTGTGTGGACTGCAGACCTTCACCCAAATATGTAGAAGTAAGGGGGCAGGGCTGATGGACACCATATATCTCATTTCTCCCCCACATGTTCAGAATGCATGGGGGATAGGTATGAAGATTGCCATTATGCTGTGTATTCCTTCACCCACTTCATATCACTAGCTGATGCTGGTGAGGGCAGGGAAATGCACCACATAATGTCAGGACATGGGGTAAGTTGTGTACAACTCTTCATCTTCACACTCTACTGCAGGCCTGCTCAGGCTGCCCCCAGCTGTTTCGGGACTGCAACTCCCATAATCCCCAGCCACAGTGGCCAATAGCCAGGGATGATGGGAGTTGTAGGCCAACATCTGCAGGAGGGCTGGAGTTGAACAGCCCTGCTTATACGCTGGTTTAACTGAGCTTAAGTACATGTAGTTGAAATAAATAACATATTCTCCCTTGTTTAGCCTGTTGCTTCCCTCTCCCTCTCTCTTTCCTTCTCCTGTTGCTGGATCTTGATACAAATACCCCTCTGCACTCTGAAAAGTGTCATGCATATTGGAAGGAGGAGGAAGAAGAGGAGGAGGAGACGACACAGAGGAGGAGCTCAATGATTGTGTACATTCTTTGTATGCAGATGGTCATAGGAAACATAGGAAGCTGCCATATACTGAGTCAGACCATTGGTCTATCTAGTTCAGTATTGTCTTCACAGACTGGCAGTGGCATCTCCAAGGTTGCAGGCAGGAATCTCTCTCAGCCCTATCTTGGAGATGCTGCCAGAGATGGAATTGGGGACCTTCTGCTCTTCCCAGAGCTCCATCCCCTGAGGGGAATCTCTTCCAGTGCTCACACTTCTAGTCTTCCATTCATATCCAACCAGGGTGGACCCTGCTTAGCTATGGGGACAAGTCATGCTTGCTACCACAAGACCAGCTCTCCAAGGTTCAATCCCTGGCATCTCTAGGTAGGAAAGCTGACATCTCTCAAAACTCTGGAGAGCTGCTGCCAGTCAATATAGGCAATACCAACCTAGATGGGCCAATAGCCTGACTCAATTTAAGGCAGCTTCCTCTGAAGGGCCAACCTGATCCAGCCTGCCATTTTGGGTGGCCGCTCTGTATCCCATGTAGCATCTCATTCCACTCTGAGATGGGAAGAAAGCAACATTTCCAGGCCACCTTTTGCTGCAGGAGCAAATCCATTGAAGCATTTCTTGTGCAAAGGTTAAACCAATACAGAGGAAAGCTCTGCATTCTTCCTACTTAGTAACTTTTCTGGTCCACGTGCTCTATCAGGGCACCCGATATATGGGCAGGGCTTAGAGCAGGCCTATGAGAAAGGTAGTGCCAGCCAGATCCTACCAGGAACTTGGGTCTTGTCAGGCTTCTGTTCTGTCCTGTGTCAGAAGCACACAAAAGCTAGAGGAGAGCTGTGTATGTTGAGTGCTGATGGAGATCAGTGGCCCACACATGATTTTGCCTGTTTCAGCATCTGTCTTCTTCCATGGTGGGCCCAGGAAGGCTGAAAAAGCGGCAAGGGCTTTTAAAAAGGAAAACCCAAACCTGCACGATGGTAGGTAAGTGCAATTCATGTGTGCAGTGTGTGCTGCTACAACACATACCTGTGTACTTTCCTTGTCTGTGCACAAGTGCTTTGTCATCTGGTCACCGTCTATGACATTTAGGAGCCTACACCGAGTGGGAGAAAATCCTCAGACCAGGGAATTTGACAGCACCATTGCAGAAGAGTGTTATGTCCATTGGTGAAGACTCTGTAGGGAGTAGCAGCGGAGTCCGTGAAAAGCCTCTTTGGCAGTAGCGGTGGCGAGAAATAAGAATACTGGATCCCATAGCTTACATATGGATCACAGCTTGCATGTGAGCACTGTAAGATATCCCTTAGTGGATTGGGCCACTCTGGGAAAAGCACCTGCATGTTTGCATGCAGAAGGTTCCAGGTTCCCTCCCTGTCATCTCCAGGATAGAGCTGAGAGAGACTCCTGCCTGCAGCCTTGGAGAAGCCGCTGCCGGCCTGTGTAGACAATACTGATCTAGATGGACCAAGGGTCTGACTCAGTAGAAGGCAGCTTCCTTTGCTCCTCTGTTCCTATGAACAGGGTTTGAGTTCTAGAGGAGATTCTTCTCTTTACTTTTTCCATGGTTATCAGTAACATTTTTCATCTAACACAATACAACTTTAGCATGACTTAAGTTTTTGAACTGCACAAATATTTTTGTAAGTACTCTTTTGGGGGGAACTGTATGTTTTGTGTCTGGTTGCAAAAAGGCATTGCTAGACTGCTGGTGGCACAGCAGAGGAACAGACTTCCCTGCAATATGGCCTCCCATAAGAAGGGGAAATAGGAACATGTGACCAGGGGGCAGATCTGTTTGTATTCCAGTTTCCTTCAGAAGCACATTAACATAAAAAAAGCTCTGCTTGATCGGAACCGATGATCTATCAAGTCTAGCACTCAGCTTCCCACAGTTGCCACCAGGAAGCCCACAAGCAGGCCATGAGTCAATCACTCTCTCTCATGGTTGCTCCCTATACTGCCTCTGAATATGGTGTTTCCACTGCGTGTTACCAGAACTACCTAGGAAATCTGGCTAGTAGGGATGTGCAAACTGGTTTGCGGGTTCATGGTTCGACGGTTTGGTTTGGGGGTTTGGGGTTCAAGGGTTTGGGGGTTTGGAGTCGAACCTAACACTCCCCCTACCCCGTTCCGTCCGGACTGGAACCAAACCCCTGAACCAGTTTGCAATTTTTTAAAAAAATATTATTGTTGTTGTTGTTGTTGTTGTTGTTGTTGTTGTTTTTGTTGTTGATCTGTAGCCCCTTCGGGGGGCTTCCTAGAGGCCACGGGTGTGTGTGTCTGCGAAGGTTCCCTCTCCCCCCACCGGCTTCATTTATCGGCCTTGCAGAGGTCACTTGAGCATGTGCAGCAGCAGGCAAAATGGCCGCTGCGCCAATGTACAGAGGCTCAATCAGGCCAAAAAGGAAGGTTTTATGGGCCGCAGAATTAGAGTTCAATTGGCTTGGCTAAAGTGCTGAGACCAGAGCCTGACTTAAGGCTTTCTTTGGAAAGTGCTTAGGAGTGGGGAGGCTGGAGAGCAAGGGGGTGAGGAGACTTAGAAGGGTGTTAGTTTACCTATCTTTCCCTGGTTAGTTGGTGCGTTTGTTGCATGTTGGTTAGCTGCCACCAGCAGATAAGCGGGGAGAAGCAAGAAAGAAGCAAGGAGCAAAGGGCTACCACTTGCTTGTATGACAGTCTGTAGGATAGTGATCCAAATAGATTCCGAGGCCCTGTGCTTTGGCCAGAGGTAGATATACCTCAAAACATGCCCTGAGGCCATTTCCAATCCATTCTCCTTATCCAGAGGGTGGTAGATTCCATGCAAGACAAAGAAATCTTTTGCTGCTCGGATTTAATCACTCTGAGGTTAGCTTGCCCAACAAAGGCATGGGTAAATGTGTTGGGTGTGTGGAATAGAGCTGCTGGACTGACTAGCTGAAGAACAAGATGCCTCCCTCCAGATGTATAGATTATACATCTCCAGCTTTGATTGACTCATTTCCCTGTGTCTTGCCAGCTAAGTTGTTAATTCAAAAATGGGTTAGGAAATGCACCAATTATCTATGATTCCTGAGGAGCTTCTACTGTTACCTCCCATGGAAGGGAGGATTTCTTCCCTGATTGATTCTCCTTTTGAAAGGGGGTCTGCTCGCTGACTACTGCCTACTCTCTGAAAGAGAGGGGTGGGGGCGTCCCATTCATTCTTTGCTATTCTGACCTTGGGGTATGTTGCCCCACACTTTGCTCATGCTGAGCGACCAGCTGTGGGTCTTGGTAAACATAGGCAAGTGAAAGGTTCACCATAGGTACTATGATCTTGCAGTCTTGAGATGTATAGCCTTCCAACATAATATAGATAGAGGGGTCATCTCTGGGCCCCAGAATTCGGGCTATCTGGCAACATGCGCTATCATCACTTATATGATGAAAATGGGAACCATGAATCCACATTAGCCAGGAAATACGGATCCTCTCACTCAGAGATTCTCTGGGAAAGAAAGGTTGTTAAAGAAAGTGAAAAGGCCCAAGACAAAATCATTTCTAGTGGGAGACAAATCGTAAATGCACGTGCACTAGAAATAAAATCTGCCCCCCTTTTTGCATTTTCAAGGGGTCAGGGGCTTGAATGGGTGATGCACCTGCTTCTAACAGATGTGACTGATTTCCTGATATGCTTTATCTGATCCTGTTTTTTTCCCTTGTGAATTGGTAGTCAGATGATAAGGCTCTTTGTTGCCAAACAAAGTGCCACATTTACCCATTGCTTATATGCATGTAAATGGTTCTTCCTTCCTGCACCCGCCGCTGCCATTCGTTGACAACGGTATTTCTACTCTCCATTTTGGTTTCCTTCCGAGCTCTGTCTTGATGCCATATTACATTCTCTAATTTCCTTTTATCTTCTCTTTATTTTTTGCAGTGTCTCAGGACGTGTCTCTTTAAGACAAGTTAATTTAGTCAATTACTCCAGTTTGGTTGCAGATAACATCTTTAATTTATCCTGGCCCCTCTTTATTCTTTCTAGGATCCTCGTTTCCATTAATTTCATGAAACATTCTAATGTTCCATTTCAGGGACTTATTTCACCCGCACACACGTGGACAGAGAGAGAGAGAGAGAGAGAGAGATGCACAATCTGCAGTTATCAATTTCAAAAGCTACAGTACTGAAGAGTTTGTTGAGGTTCTGACTTCATTATAATAATTATCTGCATTTCTGGTTGCTTTCTCCACTCTGCAAATTCACATCTACTATTACCCTGTTCTAGTTTCTCTCTTTCAATCCTACTAACCTGTCTTCTACCATGAAAATATTTATGGCCAAGTTGAAATATACACATGTCTTATGTGCAGAACCTTTTTGCGTGTTAGAGAAGTAGGGGCAGTTTCTGAGAGGAGGGCTGGTTCCAGGCATAGGGCTTCCTTCCCTGTGCAAAAGAGGGGCAAAGATCCCATGAATTAGACCTTTCTCCTTATGTCCCTCTACCTGGAACTGTGTATGCACAAATCCTGGTTGCCATTCCTAGCATTTCCATTTGAAGGATCTCAGGCAGAAAGAAGGCCCATAGCCAGCCTAAAATTTCAGGGGAACAAAATAAGTAAGGGGGCAGACAGTATGTGGAGACAATGGCTTGGAGTACAAATTAGAGAGGGTGCACTCACCCTAGGCCCCACGCCACTGCATGTCTGGCAAGTAGGATGCCTGGGAAAGTCCTGAGGCGCTGACATTCAGCATCAACAGTACTCAGTTAGATAGACAATTGGCCTGAATCGGGTTCAGTATCAAGCAGTGTCATATGTTCATCTCCTTTGCAACTGCTAGCAAGGTATTTTTCTCAGAAAGCTATCCCACTTGGTGCAAATCTGGCTACCCTCGACATAAGTGTCCACCGGACAGAGTCAGCAACTGCTGTGCAGTATGTGAAAACCAAATCTTGTGCCCAGTTGCGGGTGTGCCGGACTGCCTCATTGTTGGCTGAATCACCATGCATAACCTTTACCCTGGACACATTCAGACAACCACCCAAAAGCAGGTAGGAGCAAACAACTGGAGGTTCCAACAGGTGAATGCTCCCAGCGCGAGCTGGTACATCCACCCCTTTCTTTGTCATATCAACCTGGAAATGTCAAGTGGAGAATGTCAGGTTTATTCCACCACCCAACATTCTCTGCCCAACTTCAAATGTTGGTTATGGATGTTGCGTGAATGTCAGGTGGTGGCAGGAACCCGACATTCTCTTCCTGACATTTCTGAGTTCACACACACAGAAAGGGGTGGAGGTACCGGCTCACATGGGAAAGCATGCTTGGTGGAAATCTCTGGTTCCCTCCTCCCTACTTTCAGGCAGTAATCTGAACCCGCTCTCTGTTGTCATGCCCCCAGATGGTTGTGTGAACAGAAACCAAATCAAGTCTTTCCTAGGCAGCGATCCTTAAATGTATCAAGGCTTAAAACTGCATAGATAGACGTAATGCAGAAAGATATACTGTCACTGAATATTAGCCATATATGCAGTTCTTCCGTCAAATATTTGCATTCCAGCCTCTGAAGATGTCAAATGCTCTTTCGTTAATCTACACTGAAGTCATTACATGGCAGTCTTCAAAAACAGGGTGTTTTGTTTATAATCAAATGCTGCTTTTCAGTGTTCCCTGTCTTTCATACTAATGACTTGACTTTAATTATCCATAATGGCTAATTAATATTATTTATTATTTGTTTGTTTAATTAATCAGTGGTGTATTTTTTCCTGTTCAAAAGAGCAACATATCAGGAGGAAAATATTACATTAAATTTTCATTTGTGCGTTATTCCCTGAAACCCTGCTTTTGAAACAAATGTCTCCATCTGCATTTTTCCTATTAATTTAAATGCTTATAAATAATGGTGCAACACTCATTATTTTTTTCTGGCGACAGTTCTGTCACTGCCTGTTTTCTTCCTAGTTTAATA
Source organism: Hemicordylus capensis (assembly GCF_027244095.1). Classification (NCBI taxonomy): domain Eukaryota; kingdom Metazoa; phylum Chordata; class Lepidosauria; order Squamata; family Cordylidae; genus Hemicordylus; species Hemicordylus capensis. Next base: position 249,620,495 of record NC_069661.1, read on the forward strand.
GGTATCTTCAGCCTCTGAAGAATTACCAATTTAAAAAACAGCCAAGGATAGAAAAACTAAACTTGGTGGACTTTTCTCCCCATAAATTAAACATTACACCCAATTTATATTTCAAATAAGAAAGACATGCTGGTGGTTTTGTTTTTTTTCCCCTGGGGTTTTTTTTTGTTGGGTTTTTTTTGGGGGGGGGTATGTGGGTGTTTATATATATATATATAGAGAGAGAGAGAGAGAGAGAGAGAGAGAGAATGAACTGGGTGAAAAGATTCAAGAAAAGCCAAAATAAAACTTTGAAATTTCAGCTTATATATGACTGTGCACCTTCCATTATCTTCCCAGCCAAGTGGCATCTGTGGCACGGACATAGGTCGTGGGAGGGCAAGCATTGTCCCAGGCAAGTAGCTCATCCCTTGCCTGCTGCTTATGCTGGATCATAAACTGGAAATTAAAATAAGGCTGCAGTCATAATCATGGCTACTAGCCCTCTGCACCACAAAAAAATGTCAGATCTGATCCGTTGAGATTGGATCCAATTGAGAAATGGTTCGGATGGCCAGCATAGCCTCTCCAAAAAATACTTTCGGATTGTGTCAGGTTGTATCAGAAGAACCCCAACATTTTCTTTGACTTTTTTTGGGGGGGGGGGATGCAGCTTAATCCTACCCTCTCCCCATTCCCTTCTCTTTCCAGTGACTTGAAAAGGTCTTCCTCGTTGGAGAGCCAAGTTCTTCAACCACTAATTCTTCTCTGCTTCTCATCCCCACTCCCGAAACACCAGCCTCCACCCTTTCAATGTACACTCTCTCCATCCTTTCCTAACTGGCTTCTGCACAGGAGCAGAGAAAGTCTCATTCCGCTCATCCTATGTAAAGTGCAGCAATGTGGCATGCAGAGACAGGAAGGGTTTTCCTCAACCCTTCTCATCTTCCAGTATCTCATCAAGGGGGAGGTGGCTGTAGCTCTTAGGAATAGTAGACTTCCCAGGGGTTGCTGCAGATGCTTCAGAGAGGGATGGAGGGTGCAAAGGGAGTGGAAAAACTGCACAGGAGACTGATGATAGGAGGGGCAACATCCTGATGGCAGCAGTCTCTCTCAGCCCTATCTGGAGATATCAGGGAGGGAACTTGGAACCTTCTGCATGAAAACATGCAGCAGCTCTTCCCAGAGCAGCCTCATCCCCTAAGGGATAATATCTTGCAGTGCTCACACACGTAGTCTCCCATTCATATACAACCAGGGTAGACCCTGCTTAGCATCTCACTGCCTGAGCACAGAGGTGCACCTAGGTAATTTTGGAGCCTGTACCTAAAGGCCTTTGGAGGCACGCCCCTCCCCTGCAAATTAAGCATCATCATGTTTGGCTGGGTGACCACAGAGGATTTGGGGGGCCCCTGGGGCTGTGGAGGCCCTTCGGCCCGGAAGTCCAGGGGTATGAGCACCTGGGACTTTGGCTGGGAAGTCCAGGGGTAAGAGCGCCTCTGCCTGAGCAGTAATATGACATCTCCCCATCTGCTACAGTGGCAGTGGCATATGAGCGATCTCAACCTATGCCGCCAAGCCATGCAGTGGGAAGGAGGTGAAAGAGGCACCCCAGTGCATAGGAACATAGGAAACTGCCATATACTGAGTCAGACCATTGGTCTATCTAGCTCAGTATTGTCTTCACAGACTGGCAGCGGCTTCTCCAAGGTGGCAGGCAGGAATCTCTCTCAGCCCTATTTTGGAGATGCTGCCAGGGAGGGTACTTGGAACCTTCTGTTCTCCCCAGAGCGGCTCCATCCCGCAAGGGGAATATCTTGCAGTGCTCACACATCAAGTCTCCCATTCAGATTCAACCAGGGCAGACCCTGCTTAGCTATGGGGACAAGTCATGCTTGCTACCACAAGACCAGCTCTCCTCTCCCAGTGAGACGAGGACAGGAAAATAAACAGTATGCCCAAGTCAGAAGAGGAAAGTCAGGGTGGCCTGTGGTGGTGGGGAGCTGACACTTGCTGGTACCCATCCCTGGTACCCATCCCTGTGTTCATGCCAGAGGTGACTGTAAAAGCCACCCCTGGCAGTACCTGCCACACTCTTGCATCTAACTTCTTTCACATCTAGCTTAGGTCACAGAGCTAGAGTTTGGGGAAGAGCAACACCAAATATTCCTTCATTTTGATATTGACATTGCCCATAGCAGATTTGACGTCGTCAAACACATTTCCAAAAGACTAGTCACCTTGCCAAATATATTCATATCATTTTGCTTGAGCGGTTGGCTCACTTTTCTACTCCTCGCCTTGCTGCTGCTTAGCACCATTTCCTTTCTTTTGTGCCCTCACTGCCCTTGCCTTCAGTTGCCCACACTGTCCTTTAATCTAGTTGCTATGGAGACCCATGTGGTTTTGTTCACCCGTGTTCTTGGAGCCATCATGTCATGTAGAGTCACCTTACTGCCCATAAAAATCCCATGCGCTGCCACTACCAATAGGATCAAGCTGTAGTGTGAACAAGGGAGGCCAAGGACAGTGAGGGCAAAGTAGATACACAGAGCGGAGAAGAACAGGATTAAAAACAAAAACCACCCTGAATCCACTTGTCTTACATGAGCCAAAAAATCACCATCCAATGTCCAGACTAAGGAATCAAAGTTGGGCACCCATAAGAAAATTGTGTAGTTGTGCAAAAACCTGAAGCTGCCTTCTTGCACTCTTGCACAATTGATAGGAACATAGGAAGCTGCCTTCTATGGAGTCATACCATTGGTCCATCTACCTGTACCAGTTGAAGGGGAGTAACAGCAGGAGAGAGGGCATGCCCTCAACTCCTGCCTGTAGGCTTCCAGTGGCATCTGGTGGGCCACTGTTTGAAACAGGATGCTGGACTAGATGGGCCTCGGGCCTGATCCAGCAGGGCTGTTCTTATGTTCTTAGCTCAGTATTATCTACACAGACTGGCAGCGGCTTCTCCAAGGATGCAGGCAGGAGTCTCTCTCAGCTCTATCTTGGAGATGCTGCCAGGGAAGGAATTTGGTGCCTTCTGCATGCAAGCATGCAGATGCTTTTCCCAGAGCAGCCCCATCCCCTGAGGGGAATATCTTAACAGTGCTCACACATGTAGTCTCCCATTCAAATGCAAACTAGAGTGGACCCTGCTCGCTACCACAAGACCTGCTTTTCTCCCTGCATAGAAGAGGTTTCCCAGCAAGAGGTGCGCCACAAGTTGCAAGCTTTATTGCACAAGGAATAGACTGGAATGCAAGCTGCTGATTTAGTGCAACCAGCAACCACAAGACATTTGTGCAAACTGGGAGGCAGTTTTTGATATTCATCAAAAAAAGAGAGCACACCACAAGTGATGTAGCTTTGACTTATTCTATTTTAGTCTTCGTTTGAGGACCAAAACGAAGAGCAAAAACTGCAGAAGGCACCCTTATAGCCGAGGACTGGGAAACGGTAGGCGCCGAGTTAAGCTCAAAGGCTGTGTCCTACATGGGCTTTTGCTAAACATGTTCATGTCCCATTAATCTAAGTCAGGAAAAGAATTTTAAAACAAACTTCCCCAATTATTATTTTTAACTGCGTGGTGAATCTCTGCGCTCTTGCTATTGGTGCCATATGCAGAAGCTCAGACGGAGCGAAATTATGCTCCCGATTAATATATTGGGGCAGTTCAAGGGTTAGACAAACAGCTCTTCCTGAAACAGGCTCACTACAAAGCCTGACTGTTCATTAGAGGGGCAGCTGAGCAAGAATCCCAGTGGGCCCACTTTTATTTGTTTCTGATTGGGAGATATCCAACGCTGACTCCATGTTCCCGGTGACCTCTGTTGCTAGGGCAGGAGGTTGAACTTGTGGAGCCAGTGTGATTTTACCCGTCTCTGGGAAAAAAAATATACACAACACATCTCCACTGGCTCAGAAGCTCATCCACCAACTCTGGGCCTTTTAAATAGCAGGGTGGGGTGGGGTCATGTTTTCACATCAGTTTGAGCTGCTGTGACATGGTGGCCAAGCAACCGAACTATGAATCAGGAACACAGGAAGCTGCCTTCTACCAAGTCAGACCCTTGGTCCACCTAGCTCAGTTTTGTCTTCACAGACTGGCAGCGGCTTCTCTAAGGTGGCAGGCAGGAGTCTCTCTCAGCCCTACCTTGGAGATGCTGCCAGGGAGGGAACTTAGGATCTTCTGCTCCATCCCTTACGGGGAATATCTTACAGGGCTCACACTTCTAGAGGCCACACGGCCCCCGGAAGTTCCAGGATGCTCTGCGTGAGCACATAGAGCATGCTGGAGAGACCCCCGAGCCGGGATGCTGCTTTTTAGCCTCCCAGTCGGGGGTCTCCTCATGAGTTGCTGTGGCATGGAGCTGCGCTGTGGCAACACACGATCCAAAAGCCTGGGTTAGCAGAGCGCTTACTCCGCTAACCTGGGCTTAGGGTAGAGGTAGTTAAGCAGGTGACCAGCTCAGGAGAAACTGGGCTCACCTGTGAGCCCGATGGTTCTCATGGTATGGCAAAATCAGTCTAGGCTGCCTTCGCCCAATTTTGGCAGACTGTGAGAATAGCCTCATTGTCTCCCTTTCATATGCAACCAGGGCAGACCCTGCTTAGCTAAGGGGACAAGTCATGCTTGCTACCACAAGACCAGCTCTCCTGTCAAGCAGTTCAATAAGCAAATATTCAACACAAGTCCGAATTATGTGACAGTGACAGTTCAGGGCTGCTCAACTTTGGCCCTCCTGCAGATGTTGGCCTACAACTCCCATAGTCCTTGGCTATTGTCCACTGTGGCTGGGAATTATGGGAGTTGTAGTCTAAATACAGCTGGAGGGGGCTAAGTTGAGCAGGCCTGTTCTAGTTTCCTGCTACATACGCAGCAACCTCTGTGGGAGCACGGACCCTAACATGACTCGTCAGCCCTCCTGCTCCTGTACCAGTGGCCATGGACTCCTGTTAGCTGCGACACATGTGGGATGCCTCAGACTTGGAAAAAAAAGGTGGCTGCTAATTTGGTCAGACTAATTTGAGAGCCAGTGTGGTGTAGTGGATAGAGTGTTGGACTAGGACCTGGGAGATCTGAGTTCAAATCCCCACTCAGCCATGAAACTCACTGGGTGCCTCTGGGCCATCACATAACCTAACCTACCTCACAGGGTTGTTATGAGGATAGACATCTCCATATACACTGCTCTGGGCTCCTTGGGAGAAGAGTGAGATATATGTGTAAAAATAAAAAGTAAAAATAAACCAGTGGTGGACCCTGCTTAGCAAAGGTGACAATTCATGCTTGGTACCGTGCCGCATAATGGCGCAGTGGGGAAATGACTTGACTAGCAAGCCAGAGGTTGCCGGTTCGAATCCCCGCTGGTATGGGAAACATCTATATCGGGCAGCAGCGATATAGGAAGATGCTGAAACAAACGGAAGTACTTTTTCACACAACGCATAATCAACTTGTGGAATTCTCCAGCCAACAACCTGGATGGCTTTAAGAGGGGTTTGGATAACTTCATGGAGGAGAGGTCTATCATTGGCTACTAGTTGGAGGGCGACAGGCCACCTCCAGCCTCAGAGGCAGGATGCCTCTGAGTACCAGTTGCGGGGGAGTACCAGTAGGAGAGAGGGCACACCCTCAGTTCCTGCCTGTAGGCTTCCAATCTGGTGGGCCACTGTGTGAAACAGGATGCTGGACTAGATGGGCCTTGGGCCTGATCCAGCAGGGCTGTTCTTATTTTCTTATCTCATACTGTGCAGGAGATGGCAATGGTAAACTCCTCCTGTATTCTACCAAAGGACCACAGGGCTCTGTGGTCAACAGGAGTCAACATTGACCCGACAGCACACTTTACTTACTTCCTACAAGACCAGCTCTCCTCCATGGAGCACATCTTACCCCTGCTGTGAACTCAGTTGCTGGTCTCAGAGGAGCTGCTCTTCCTGCAAGCAACAGGGGGAGAATAGTGACCGACTTCACAGTATTGTTTGGGGGACTGCAGCAAGAAAAGGTTAAGATATGGTTGCTGCTGCCAAGATTGCCTTGTCCTAATGAGCCGGGGGTGGGGGTGGGGGCTCTAAACAAAGCACATCTGCCTCTGATTCCAGGAGCTCTGGTTGCTCCTCACTCACTCCCCCACCCCAGCATTAACAAGAGCCACCGTGCCTCCTGGCTGGCCATTGATCTGGTAGAACTGCACAGGCCAGCAAGATGAACCCATTGCTAGACATGTACAGCTGTTGCTTTCTTCTTCTTCTTCTTCTTCTTCTTCTTCTTCTTCTTCTTCTTCTTCTTCTTCTTCTTCTTCTTCTTCTTCTTCTTCTTCTTCTTCCTGTTGCTGCTGCTATTATTAATTCGATTTCTATACCGCCCTTCCAAAAATGGCTCAGAGCAGTTTACACGGAGAAATAACAAACAAATAAGATGGATCCCTGTCCCCAAAGGGCTCACAATCTAAAAAAGAAACATAAGATAGGCACCAGCAACAGTCACTGGAGGTCCTGTGCTGGGGGTGGATACGACCAGTACTTAGCATTTTATACACATAAGCCAGCCTTACAGACCCCCCTTTTTGCCATCAATCAAGCATCTCTTGGGTGGCTGTCTCATGAAAGAATGTACTGCGTACAACTGCATTCTCCTCTTGCCTCGAGTGAAACAGAACCTTTTACCTCTCCAAGGTGATGATTCCGCCCCCGCCCCCACCCCCACCCCACTTTCTCTCCTGGCACAAAGAGGTGCTGGGTTTTCCTTCAGCAAGCCAAGCAAATGGCTTATGATTTATGTCTTTGGGTCTAGCCTCATGAGCTTTCGACTTACTGTTATTGCCTGGTATCTCTGTTCCACTAGCTTTTTCAATATTGTTTTATTGTTCGGTGTCTTTTCCACCTCGAAGGTCCCATTTTGGGATGGCAAGGTAGGAAGCAAGAATTTTGATTAATAAATAAGTGCATTTAATTGGCAGGCAAAACGCTTCATGTGCTCAATCAGTGTATGGAGGGTCAGGGCATTGTGTCAATTGACTCCCACTGCATACCTATGTGCAACCAGAGTCCCCACCTCTTGCTCTCCATACAGAGCAGTAGGGTAATGACCCAGCCACGCAGAGGCCCATTGCGCAAACTCAGTGGCCTACAGAATGACCGCTGCAACTACACAGAGGCTGGGAACAGGCTAACTGCCCGAACCAGGCCGTAATGAAACCAGGGAAGGCTGGCTGGTTGAGGGGAACCTCCAGTGACCCTCCTGCAGCTGCAACAGTGTGGGGGCAAAACCCCACAACTTCACATATATACTGATGGGATCTGAGCTTTGGGTATACTGACCAGGAGAAAGATCTTGGGGTCATGGTGGACAGTTGATTGAAAGTGTTGACTCAGTGTGCAGCAGCTGTGAAAAAGGCAAACTCTGTGCTAGGAATCATTAGGTAGGGGACTGAAAATCAAAATGCTAATATTATAATGCCCTTTTACAAATCTATGGTGTGGCCACACCTGGAGTATTGCATACAGCTTTGGTCACTTAAGAAGGATATTGTAGAACTGGAAAAGGTGCAGAAGAGGGCAACCAAGATGATCAGGGGCCTGGAGCACCTTCCTTATGAGGCTAGGCTACAGCATCTGGGGCTATTTACCTTAGAAAAGAGGCAACTAAGGGGAGAGATGATCAAGGTGTATAAAGGTGTATTAAAATATGTTCATAGACTGTAGATAGCATCTTTTTAGCTTGGAAAACTATGGGGAGTCCTGATAGAGGTGTATAAAATTATGCATGGAGTAGAGAGAGTGGACAGAGAGACATTTTTCTCCCTCTCTCACAACACTAGAACCAGGGGTCATCCCATGAAACTGAAGGCTGGGAAATTTAGGACCAACAAAAAGAAGTACCTTTTAACACAGCACATAATTAATCTATGGAATTATTTGCCACTTGGTGTGGTGATGGCCACCAGCTTGGATGGCTTTAAAAGGGGCTTAGACAAATTCATGGAGGACAGGTCTATCAATGGCTACTCTTCTGGTGACTGTGGGCCACCTCCAGTGGTAAAACTGCTGCCCTGTAACCAGAAGATTACAAGTTCGATCCTGACCAGGGGCTCAAGGTTGACTCAGCCTTCCATCCTTCCGAGGTCGGTAAAATGAGTACCCAGAATGTTGGGGGCAATATGCTAAATCATTGTAAACCGCTTAGAGAGCTTCGGCTATAGAGCAGTATATAAATGTAAGTGCTATAAATGTAAGTGCTATCTCCTTCCACAGGAAACCCTCTGGGCTACCCAGAAATCTGTCCCCAAGGGCTGCACAACTCTCAGGGACATATTTTCAGGTGGCACAGAAGGATTCCTGGGGAAGGGGTGGATTTTTTTAAAAAAATGCCACTTCCCACTGCAGCAGTGCAATTTCCTGGGAAGTTCTTCTAGGCTCCCCTCTGACTGCCCTGGTGTATCCTTGCTCTGTATGTCAGCCAATACACTCAACAAACAGTGAGCCACTAAGCTCAGCTCCATGCCTTCTTCAAGGAAACTTCCCAACTCACCCACCCATAAGCATGGCCTGCTTCCTAGGATCTTATAGAAAAGTTATGGGATGCAGTCAAAATGTTGCAATGTTTCCTAAATATCTTAAGAAACCGTTGAGCCACACTGACTATCAGCTACAAGGAGATGACTTTTGATGGTTGTATGCACTACCAAAATGGATACAGAAAAAGGAGGCTATAGAATAAGGAAGTACATACATTTGGGTAGCACTTAGTTGGAACAGACTGTGTTAGTAACTCGTGCCCGTCATAATGATCTGAGCTGACAAAATGTTATTGGAGGGATCACTCTTCTTGCCACTGTTTCTTTTGGAAAGTCAGGGAGAGATTTATTATGTCTGAAAGCCTCCACAGCTGTCAGATCTAAGTGCTAAGAAAAATAGGAGCTTGCATTAAAAGTTGGAGCTCAGATTTTGAACACAAGCAAAAGGAGACATTGTTAGCTGACCCATCTGAAACTGAGTGTGGAAATGGCTTCTTTCTCTATTTCTTCTGCTATGGGAAAATGGATGGGGCTTATTAGAGTATTAAGAGTTGATTGTCAGTATCCAGTAATTTGCGGTGCCCCAGAAGCAAGCCAGCTTGGATCGAGCCAGGCTTTAGTTTGAGCTGGATCAGCTTGAAGTGTTTGGATCGAACTGAACTGGGCCCAGTTCAGTCTGAGTTTGAACCAACTGGGCCCGGTTTGAACCGAGCCAGCACGGAACTCTCCTGGTAAGGGAATCCATTGAAGATTCCCCTTCACCAGTAAAGGGGGGCAGGGGGCTTCCATAAAAGTAGAGCAGGTGGGAGGGCAATAAAAAGGTACCTTAGAAGTGTCATGGGGGGCAGCAAGGTGGTGGTGGCTCCCCCCCATCCTTGCCTACCTCCCCTTGTGTAGGCAGGGCTGCATCGGGCCCAGTTCAGGCCTCTGCACAGTTGTGAAGGTCCATGCACATGCAGAGGCCATTTGCATGACCACACAATTTGCCCAAACTGGCCCAAACTGGCCCAGGCTACTCGGGGGAGCCACCACTGCACCCCCACAGCTACTGCCACCACAGCCATCACCAGCAGTACTTCTAAGGTACCTTTTTAATCTCCTCTTGCTTGCTCTACTTTTATGGGAGCCCCACTTCCCCCTCTTGCCCTTTATGGGTAAAGGGGAATCCAGTAAGGTGTCCGGTAAGGTTTTCCCTTTACCACTAGGCCTCCAAGTCTTTCGAATCAGCTCGATTTGAACTCAAACCAGGTCCAGTTCAAATGTGCACAGAACCGGGCCAGGTCGGGCTAGATTGAATCCAATTCGGATTTGATCCAAACGGACTTTTCCAGTTTTGTGCACATTCCTAGAGGAGTGCATCCCTCTCTTGAAGTGGAAGAGCTGGTTTGTGCATGCAGACATTTGCAGATGTCCATCCTCAGTATATAGAAAGTGAACTTGAAGCTGATTTTATTTAAAGCTTGAATTTTTAAAAAAATGGTTCGAAATGCTTCTGAAACAAGATCCACATTAAGCATAAAATATAATAGCACCAAATGTTGCACCTGCACAAAGGAGCCATGCAGAGGTGGCTACTCACAGTCTGGCCTCTCCACAAAGTACTGCACACTTCTGGTGGGGGGAAGCAGGAAGCATAGTGGTCGGTGTGTGTGATGAGCACTGGGAAGAATATTCCACCCAAGTGCATTGTCCAGAAAGTGCTTGAAAGGAATCCCCCTCCGAGTGCTCATGACACATATGTTTTGCCATGCCACATGTGCCGTCCCAGCCGTTGCCAGGGTAGTACTGGCCTCAGTTTCCCTTAAATAATCACCCCATTAGTCAGAATTCATTAAAATATAAAGAAGCTACAAGGGCAACATCCAAAAAATGGGGTGGGAAAGCTCATCTCTCACAGATGATCCTCTTGCCCTAAAGGTCCTGCATGGTTGGTGGGCTTTCCTGCACACCCTTTGGTTTTTCTCCTGCAGACTCTTTATATCTCCCCTTACTCAACCTAACTGAGGGGCATACATTCTTCTCCAACATTGATTTTAATGCAAGCTAGAGAAGAATTTGGGGCACAGAGAAGCTCCCTTCTTCTTTAGGAAACCTTGTATGAGCTCCCAAAGTTCTTCTCTGAGCCTGAAGTTGGAGAAGTTTGTCATTGTCTCAAAATTTAATCCTTGACATTTTTTTAAACAACAACAACATCGCATTCTCTCACATTTGTGTGTTATTTGTAATTGTTTTGTGTTTGATTTGTATACTTCATTTCTTTTTCTTTTCTTTTTTGGAAAAAAAAAATAAGTGGGGCAGGTTTTTGGGAAAGACTTTTCCTGACATCCTGGACAGTTGCTGCCAGTCCAAGTAGGCACACCTGTGCTAAGAGGACCAATAGCGTGACATGGTGGAGAAGCCACTCTTGGTTGATCTCAGAGCTTCACGGAGCTGATCCCTTGGTGCATTCTTCCCATGTATTAAATTGCCTCCTCCACTGAAGTGCACAACCGAAGTTTCAAGAATCTATTCACCAAGTTGCTTCTGTTTTCACCAGTGGGCTATACAAAAATGTGTACACTTCCCTTTAACAGGGCACCTCTTGATTTAACTGAGCTTATTAACTCTTCCAGAAAAGAAGTGCCCCCAGAAGCCTCCACTAAGGCGGTGCTTTAAAGCCCATCCAACGTCTGTACATGTCTTCTGATTAGTAGTGACACTATTGTGCCTTCCAGATGGAGGCTTGCCAGTGGAGGCTGCCAGTCACATTCAGGAGCAGCAGTGGCAAAAAGAAAGCAAGCAAAACTCTCTAACAAAATGCTCTCCTCTCCGCAAGGGTTCTCCCAGTTCAGTTGACAAAAATAATTTTGAGAGAACAAGGGCTGACTGAATTATTAGAGAGCTGTTGAGCAGAAATAGATAGCTTATGTTTTCCACTGGCATCACAGTCGGGTGAGGTCAGCTGACAAGCTCTTCCCTCGTGCAGACTCAGCTTGCATTCTAGCATTCCAATTAAACAGCAGAGAACTTCAGCAGATATTTTCGAACACCTGCTACGTGCCATCTTGTTGGGGCCAGGCCAGGGCTGTGAGCAGTCACACCTGAATATAGAGCTTCCAACTCAGGGACCTGAGGTCAAAACTTGAAGCAGATGTTGGTGCCCACCAAAGAAAAGATTCTGCTCTGTCAGGCTCCTAACATTTTTATGATGCCTGGTCAATCCAAAGGATCCATACTGTCAACTGCTGGGGCTGATGCTGAAAACACCAATTCCTTGTGAACCTTCAAAGGGGCTCGAGAAAACCTCCAGCCAGCCCTGTCTGAGTTGTAAAGCCTCTAGGATTCCTTCTGATGCCAAACATGTGCCCTAGGGTGCTCACCAATCATAACCTTCAGTGCACGGTACTTGCAGTTGCGACCAGGAAAGGAACCAAACTAACTACAGAGTATAGTGTGAAGTCGAATGAATGAATGAATCATAAATAAGTAGGCCAAAAGGATCTCCTGCACCTGCCAAATCAGTGGAAACTTTGGGGAAAAAAACATACCTGTTCCCCAAAAGGTGACCAGCTATGATCCTGGGTGGAAGGTGGAGGAAGAGTTGCCTCTCAAACGTCAAATAAAGATCTAGGAGGGTAGACACCACAACAGTTCAGAAACATCACTCATCTGTCTCCTCAGCCAATTGGCTTGCCCCAAATGCCCCATGCTTCATTAACACACCCAGGCTGGGGCAAAAAAGCCACACCCAGGATTTGTCTGGGTTATTGGCTGAAGTCCCATAAGTATAACCAAGTGATTTTTTTGTTGTTGCTTATTTGTTTTACGCTGTGCAGCATCCTACCATGTGCATGGTATTTTGTTCAGAAGCAACCTGTGCGTGGATGTCTGATTCTGTCTGCACATTACCCTCAATGGATTTGTGTGTATATGTATATATTTGTCCCTATGACATTTCATCTTTAATGAACACAATGTCTCACAGCCTGAATTCTTGCCATTTGAGGGTGTCTCTCTGCAGGATGCCAAAAGAAAAGGCAAGCAGCATAGCCTATAAATCAGTTTTTAAGTCTATTCAATAGTGGTGCCATAAATACTGTGGGAAGCACAAGTGGGCTAAGGAAGCATGACCTTAAAGCAACTGTTAAACAAATTGTTGCTGACAGTGTTCCTTTATAAGAAACAGCTCAGAATTTATTGTCGCTCAAAAGCCCACTGGGAAACATTCCGTATTTCCAGTACATTGTACACAGGAAAGACCCCCACATAATTCCATTAAGACAAAAATATGTCCTTTAAGATTGCATATTTGTGAGTGAAACAGTAGTGCTCATCAGATGGATGTAAATATTGATAGATACAGAGTGCATGAATGCATGAAGCTGGCTTTTACTGGGTCAGGCCATTGGTGACTCTTACCCAACATTGTCTTTGGGCCAAGAAAACCGTGATATGGGAAATCTGGGGGGACGGGGACTCCCGAGGTGGAGCCAATCACAGTGGGTAAACGTGGTGACCTTCACGTTGGGGTTTCCCCCACCTGGGTCTTGCAGGGAGGACTCTACCAGGCAGGAGAAGAAGTAGACATCAATACACGCACTTGGAAGCATTCATGCTGGCCCTGGCAGGGAGCCGTCACCTCACTATCAACAGAGAGCATAGCTTCGCAAGATCTCGCAAGACTTGCCCCAGCAGTCAGGAGCTATATAACGGAGAACAGGCCAGTGATGAGGGGCCAGTCCAGGAGAAGGGCTTGGTGTGGAGGGGACACCTGGGATTCTGACTGAGCCTTGGAGGGTAGCAGGGCTTGTGAATGGAACAAGTAAGCCTTGAAGCTCTTCCAGCTGAAAACTCTGAGTCCACCTCAACCTCCTTTGATGGCGGAAGATGGATGGATGCACTGAAGGCCTGACACTGTGATTGCCTTTAATCCTTTTCACAATGTCTACTAATGCATTCAGTGAATATGTGAGGAGGAGGTGGGACCACATTCACCACCGACATTGATAGACCTATATCCTGCAAGAAATTGTTTGATTCCCCGTTTCAAAACTTCTAAAGATAGCTGCCGTCACTACATCTCAGGACAATAAATTCAGTTAAGTCACTGGTTCCCAACCTGGGGGCCTCCAGATGTTACTGAACTACAAATACCATCATCCACAGCTATGATTTATTATCGCTGGGGTGATGGGAGTTGTAGTTCGGCAACATCTGGAGGCCCCTAGTTTGGGAACCCCTGATTCTATTATATGAACATCAACATGAATAAAAGTTTACCTAATAAACAATTTCAAAGCCAAAAAGGCTTTTGACACAACAAGGATAGCCATCTTGGGACTGCTCTGAAGTTCCAAAATGAAGGGTGGTAGGAACATAGCAACATAGGAAGCTGCCATATACTGAGTCAGACCATAGGACCATCTTGTTCAGTATTGTCTACACAGACTGGCAATGGCTTCTCCAAGGTTGCAGGCAGGAATCTCTCTCAGCCCTATCTTAGAGATGCTGCCAGAGAGCGAACTTGGAACTAGGGGTGTGCATTTTGGAATTTTCTTGTTTCAATTTGTATCCGAATCAAAACAGCCCCATTTTGTTTTGTACCCAAATTTTCTGAATCCTAATCAGCCCTGTTTGGTTTGTAGCCAAATTTTCCGAATCCGAATCTGAATCAATTTCAATTTTTAAAAAGGGTCCCAGGGCAAAAAGAATGGGGGGTGGTGGTGGTAGTGTCCAATGGGTGGAAGCTACCACCCAAATTTCAAAGGAATTAGGCAAAGGGCTGATTTTCTTTGTGAATTTTATTTAAGTTTACACATCTTTAAGAATTTTTCCATAGGGAATAATGGGGATTCCAGCAAATGTATCGCTTCAAATCAAGGGGAAAGGGATGACCCAGAGCAGAGTTTGGTGGGTGGTAGTGCCCAATGGGGGCAAGGAAACTTCCAGAATTATTTCAAAGGAATTGGGCAAAGGGCTGATTTTTGTGATTTGTTGGAGTTTACGTGTCTTTAAGATTTCTCCCATGGGGAATAATGGAGGTTTCAGCAGCCCCATAATTCCACTTGGGGGGCACTGGGGTTGCCCAGAGTTAGGGGTTGTGTAGTGCACATAGGCTGCCAACCACACCCACACCCACAAGCCTGTGGGGTACTGGGTTTTGTTGTTTCCGAGGTGTTCATTGTAGATTCTTTGGTAGCATATGAGATTTTCAGTGAAAAACAAGAATCCACTCTCATATGCTACCAGAGAATCTACACTCAGAACACCACAGAAACAGCAGAACCCAGCACCCTTCCCCTGGTCAATGTGGGGTCAGCAAAGAGTGGAAAGAGCCAAAAGAGCCAATGGGGAACAAGGAGGGAACTGTCAGCAGGTCAGCCCATGCTTTAGGTCACCAATTGGAAGGCTGGAAGGGCGGGAAATTCAAAGAGATGTCAAACACAAAATGGAGACTGACTCAGAGATCACCACAAAATGGAGGTCCGAAACAACAAAATGTTTTGTAGCCGAAACAGGGACGTTTTGTTTTGTATACAAAACTTTTGGATCTGGAAAATGGGTGTTTTGTTTTGTCTACAAAACACCCGAAACAGGCTGTTTTGGGTACAAAACGTTTTGTATCCAAAACATTTCGCACATCCCTACTTGGAACCTTCTGCTCTTCCCAGAGCAGCTCCATCCCCTAAGGAGAATATCTTACAATGCTCACACTTCTAGCCTCCCATTCATATGCAAGCAGGGCAGACCTTGCTTAGCTAAGGGGACAAGCCATGCTTGCTACCACAAGTCCAGCTCTCTTCCCACCAATATATGTAATACATGCAAATATTTGTTATTTGCATAATATTATTATTAAATATTCTGGAGGACCTCTCTGTCTTCTAGAGACAAGGGTTTTTGACTTGAATACAACTGAAAACCTTCACAAGCAGTCAAAATCTATAATAAAGTTGGTCCAATCTAGCAGTGAAGGCTTTCCATATGGAACATATAGATATAGATGTTACATATATGGTACACAGGAACACAGGAAGCTGCTAACACCAAGTCAGGGCATTGATCCATCTAGCTCAGTATTGTCTACATCAGGGATTCTCAACGTTGGGTCTCCAGATGTTATTGGACTTCAACTCCCATAATCCCCAACCGAAGGCCACTGGGGCTGAGGATTATGGGAGTTGAAGTCCAATAACATCTAGAGACCCAGCGTTGAGAATCCCTGGTCTACACTGAATGGCAACAGCTCTCCAAAGTTTCAGGCAGGAGTCTTTCCCAGTGCTACTTGAAGATGCTGCCAGAGATTGACCTTCTGTATGCAAAGAAGATTCTCTACCACTGAGCTAACCCCCCCCCCCCCATACAAAATCCAAATGAGAATTCTCCTTATTTCTTACAACATGGCAACTTTACCCATAATTTGAATAAAATTTGGTGTGCTGACCAAAAGCCAGGTATAATTGCCCCAGGGAATAGATGTGGCTCAGAAGCGGCCTATGTGGCCACTCCTGTTCTTTTGACAGGCCTTCATCAGCTGGGAAAGATTATGCAAAGATTTTGTCAGGCAGGATTCCTGGGCATGGAGAACAACATGGAGAACAGCCACCTCAGGAAAGTCATTCTTATTAATTTAAAATATTTATATCCCCCCCAGTACAATACTGCTCAGTGCAGCTCGCAAAAATAGTAAAATAGTCAAAACCATTAATACTATAAATAAACTAAAACAGGACCCCGTTAAAACCAAATTTAAAAACTAGAGGTTGAAAAGTTTTAAACCCACCAGATATAGCTGTAGATAAAACACTAAAAAGACTCTCTATAAAGATGGATGATCAGGTTCTTTAAAAAAACCAAACCCAACCCTGAGGGTGGATCCTTCATGTTCTATATTATTATTATTTCTTGTTTACACAGTCAGACAGGTGTTATTGACTGGTTTGTTTTATCCAGACATCGAGTCCTTCCCAAGGACCTGGGATGGCTGAATTTTATTGTCAATTGTCATAGATATCGTCACAGAATATAGGCTGTTCCCAGTAAAGCTGCTTTTTGTAATTGGCTGATGGTGATTTCTGTGGCCCCTATGGTGTTGAGGTGCTCTTCAAGGTCTTTTGGAACTGCACCCAGGGCGCCAATTACCACTGGGATGATTTGGGTCTTTTTCTGCCACAGCCTTTCAATTTCAATTTGTAGATCTTTGTATTTTGTGATTTTTTCTATTTCTTTTTCTTCTATTCTGCTATCCTCTGGTATTGCTATGTTGATTATTTTCACTTGTTTTTCTTTCTTCTCGACTACAAAGACCCAAATCATCCCAGTGGTAATTGGCGCCCTGGGTGCAATTCCAAAGAACTTGAAGAGCACCTCAACACCATAGGGGTCACAGAAATCACCATCAGCCAATTACAAAAAGCAGCTTTACTGGGAACAGCCTATATTCTGCGACAATATCTATAACAACTGACAATAAAATTCTGGCATCCCATGTCCTTGGGAAGGGCTCGATGTCTGGATAAAACAAACCAGTCAATAACACCTGTCTGACTGTGTAAGCAAGAAATAATAATAATAATAATAATAATAATAATAATAATAATAATAATAATTCAATTTCTATACCACCCTTCCAAAAATGGTTCAGGGTGGTTTACACAGAGTAATACTACATAAATAAGATGGAATCCTGTCCCCAAAGGGCTCACACTCTAAAATGAAACACAAGATAGACACCAGCAACTGTCACTGGAAGTACTGTGCTGGGGGTGGATAGTGCCAGTTATTCTCCCCCTGCTAAATAAAGAGAATCACCAGGTTAAAAAGGTGCCTCTTTGCCAAGTTAGCAGGGGTGGGGGCAGATATTCAAGTTAGCAGGGGAGACATGATATTCCCTCAGGAAACAGAGACATGGACCACATCCATTGATCTTAAACGCTGGGAAAAACACACGGGAGAAGGCACTCCCTGTGAGATTTCATCTTGGCTCAAAGGTTTTGCGAGTAGTTCATGAGCAATAATGAGCCCCCTAAAATGGCTGCCAAATCCACCATGGTGTGTTTCCAGTCTTACTGAGCAGACTTCCTTTTATTCTTCTTTCTCTCGCTGAAATGCATTAAAAGGAAGGGAAAACGAGAGAAAGAGAAAGAGAGAATGGATTCGTTTGAGGACATACGACTAAGAAAAGGAAATAAATGTTTCATGAGCCTTTCTTAGAGTATCCTGTGTCCAGATACTTAGGACAAGAGACAGTATGTCTTACAGCATGGAGAGGGAGACTCGTACATTTGATTGCATGTGAAAATTGAGGGGGGAGAAGGGAATTAGTAATTCTGTTTATTTGCTTCCTCCCCCCACTTTTTTTCTTTTGTTGTTCCATGTTACAAAACAAATCTCTTTATTTGCTATAAAAGGTGAAAAAGTAGAGAAGGGAACACCGAAAGCCAAGACTGTACAGCAATGAGCAAAGGAACGGGCAATGCGGATTATTTTACACTCTCCCCGTCGGGAATTATCTCTCTCCATTCTATAGCATCTTTGTTTGTCATCCCCCTACTTATGTGGTTACACATAGAGAGGCTTTTGTCTCTCTGTCCAAAACTGTTATCATGTTACCTTTAAAATTTGGCATCCAGCAAAGGGAAGGGGTCAGTGGTGCCACTCTTTGGATAACTTGGATGACTTCATTAGCGAAATAGAACTGTGGGAACAAATTCTCTCAATGACCCTGAAGCCCCAATGAGAGGTGGTTTCTTTTTAGAAAGTGCATTAAAGCTCAACGTATGTACAGGCAGTTTTAACAAATCCTGTGTACACCAAATTGGTGCTCATTTATCAGGGTTTCTTTTTCTTTTTTTGTTACCTGTCTGTCCCTGATAAATAGTTCCCTCTTTGGCCCTGTTTTTGCCTTGTTGCTAATGTGAGTTCCTAGAGGTGGCATTCTGCAGGTTTCTGCTCCCTCCTCAGCATCTTCTAGACACAGGGGCTGACATACCACACAGCAAGCCACTTACCAACAAGGAATGTGGGTTCGCTGCTTCCCAGTCAGCCAAGAGCTCGTCAATGTAGCTCCTGGAGGCAAATGTCTGCTCTGTGCATACTGAGGTCTGCATCAGAGCATCTGTGACCAGCTCCCACTGGGAATTATGGGAGTCAGTCACAACTGCCTTAGCAGAACTTAGTATGCATGGACCAGACCCTCCACCTTTGGGAGCTGTGCAGACAGGCTGTTGACTGACTTAGAAACAGCAAGCCTGAATTCCTCTTGGATGGGCAGCTTGCTGAATGGTATGTCAGCTTACATTTCTCAGTGAAGTTCAGATGCAGCTTGTCTCTGGTATGTACAAAGTGCATATACAAATGCATGCACATTGAATACTAAGGCTCCATAAGAACACACAGTCTCCCATTTCACGTGCCAGTGAGGTTCAGCATTTATTTTATTTATTTATTCTATATTTATATCTTGCGCTTCCTCCAAGGAGCCCAGAGTGCTGTATATGGTTATGTTTATCCTCACAACAATCCTCTGAGTCAGGTTAGGCTGAGAGATCAGTGACTGGCCCATAATCATCCAGTGAATTTCATGAATGAATGGAGATTTGAACTCAGGTCTTTCCAATAGCATGATAGATTACTCAGTGATAGGAGATCATAGGACAGCTATATTTTTCTAATGTATCTGATGTATTGAATGCATACATTAGAATCCCAACCCCAAAACCATACACCTTCTTGGCATTTTGCACCAAACAGGCTCTGTAATGCACCATGCACATGGATGGTGCAATTTTTTAAAATAACAATAACAATAAGTGATGTAGTTGCAAATTCAGAAGTGCAGGAGGCGCTCTCCATGACAGCCCCCATGGCCATGTGCACCCCAACAGCCAGAGAAGCCAACAAGTACCGGCACTCCATCCCTGTGTGTCTCCCCACCTCTAAACCCCTGATGACAACAACGATAATGATATTAATAAAAACATCAGATGGAGTAGAGCCTTTAGCCATGTATTGTGGGGATGGGGTGGGGCTTCTGCAGTGATTGTTAGTATGGGAATGACATAGAAGAAATTAGAATCATAGAATTTTAGAGGATTTCTAGTCCAACCTCTGCTCAGAGAGGTTAGGGACGGAGAATTTATGTGCATATCCTTATTTTTATCTGAACTGTTGGGGGATATGAAGTTCTACAAGATTTCCATTGTGCTGAGCTGGCACAATGCACTTTGCTATCTTTGCTCTAGTTTTTTAAATATCTGATGAGGTAGGTTTTATGGCTATGGCCCATACCTTATAGAGTAGCACCATTACAACCAATGGAA
Source organism: Hemicordylus capensis (assembly GCF_027244095.1). NCBI lineage: Eukaryota > Metazoa > Chordata > Lepidosauria > Squamata > Cordylidae > Hemicordylus > Hemicordylus capensis. Next base: position 249,640,293 of record NC_069661.1, read on the forward strand.
TTGCCCCTGAGCACATTCTTAGTGGGGTTGCAACAACTGAGGTCCTTGTGCCCTTCCGCCATAGTCTGACCCTCATACGAACAAAAGTACAGCCCTGCTGGATGAGGCCCAAGAAGGCCCATCTAGTCCAGCATCCTGTTTCACGCAGTGGCCCACCAGATGCCACTGGAAGCTTACAGGCAGGAGTTGAGGGCATGCCCTCTCTCCTGCTGTTACTTCCCTGCAACTGGTATATGTCTTTAAAAGGTGGGTGAAAATGAGTGTTCCAGGTGTGGTTTTTGCCTCAGAACTAGTGATTTGAGGTTGGACCCCCTTCTCCCCAAATCTTAGTCTAAACCTCCTTTCTGACGGTTTGCAATTCAGAACCAAGGAAATGGGCTGAGGGAGCTAGGCTGATGGAATCGGAACACTGCCTGAGCTTCTGTGATGTCACAGGATGTTCCTTGGGGGAAAAGCTTCCAATTGGGTATAGGAACTAAGGGTGCTGTTCAACTTCTTCAAGTTGAGAAGAGTAGAGAGGAAGGAAGGGTTGCATTCCACAAAAGTCCACTCAGGGGCAGCCTTAGGAGTGGGTGAGCTGGATGGCCACTCAGGTTAAATATCTGAAAAGGGTGCTGAGCAGAGCTTGCATAAGCCACATAACTGGACCACACAGATAAACTAACCTCAACCAAACCCAACATGGCAGGTGGTGAAGGCCCTCCTTGCCCAGGGTACTATTTCTCCTACGGCCAGCTCTGAGTCCACTGTTTTCCTGGGGCATTCAGATCTCCTAGTGGTTGTTAGTATACTTAAGGGGAGACTAATATTGCCCTCAGTTTTTGCCGAAGCTGAAACTGCAAGGTCAGTTTGGAGCTTTCTGCATGAGCAAAAGATAAGAAACTCTGAGGAAATAAAAGATGGGTTTGAGTAATGATTTTTTTTTAAAGTGGACTCCTTAGCAGAGACTATTATTTCAACTCTTCTTAAGCCAGCACTGTGACTGGCAGTGCACTTTAGGGGATTTGAGGAGGAGGAGAGCTGTTCTTGTGATACTGAGCATGAATTGTCCCCTTTGCTAAGCAGTGGCTGCCTGGATTTGCATTTGGATGGGTGACTACATGTGAGCACTGTTTGTTGTAAAATATTCCCCCTAAGCAATGCAGCTGTAGCTCCTTGGTAGAGCATCTGCTTTGCATGCAGAAGGTCCCATGTTCGGTCCCTGACATCATCTCCAGGGAGGTCTGGGAAAGACTCCTGCCTGGAATCTTGGAGAGCTGCTGCCAGTCAATGTAGACCGGGGATTCTCAGCGTATGGGTCCCCAGATGTAATTGGACTTCAACTCCCATAATTCCCAAACACTGGGGCTGGGGATTATGGGAGTTGAAGTCCAATAACCTCTGGGGATCCACACATTGAGAATCCCTGAATGTAGACAACACTGAACTAGGTGGAACAAAGGTCAACTCAGTATAAGGTCTGAGTTATGATCCTATGAGGTATTTCCCAGTTGTATTATCTGGCTTAAAACAACAACAACCCTGTGATGCCCAGATTTTAATCCTCCATATGGAAAGCATGTGATCCACCACCTTATACTGGCCCTTAAGAAGTTCTTCTCTGGACTTTGCACCTGGAGTTTGGACTTCTCTAGATTTTGCCCACCCCAATGACATCCGAGGCCAATAAGCCACAACATGGTTTTAATTCATCAGTGCCAGGTTACAGGCCATGTATTCTTTTGCTGCACTTCCCTGCTCGTGATGAAACAACATCCACTACTGTAGCTCCTTGTGGACTGAAAATTAAGGTTATTCGGCAGTTTATCAACTGGGTGATGACTTGATTGTGTGGTCAACTGCAATTTGCAATGAAGTCAGCTTGTGGTCCTTGAATGCATCTGCTCTTATACTCTCACAACACAGAAATCTAATGTTGAGTCACTGAGACGTAGGGCTTTCCTAAGGCCACTTAATTGGATTCATGACTGTGCACCGGACCTTGGCTCTCCACACAAACAGACTACACAACCACTCAGACTACGCAACCATCCTCCATGGCTGTGTCCATCTGGTTCCCATAATAGGCTTACATGCACCTACTCCTGTTAGCCCTGTAAGAGAATCCACTCACTACATCAGGTTCAAGGCATGGTCAACCAAGTGCCACACCACCTTCTTGCTTTGCAACCATATCAATGACGGTGGCTTGTGCTATGAGTGAGCGAGACTGAATGGGACACCTGCATTGTTGACAGGGAGGTCAAAAGTATTGTGTCCACTGAAATAATATACCACCTTTTTTTTCTTTGCAGACACGGAGAAGTCATCATGCTTAATATGTCAACATCAGTGTTTGCCTTCTATCAAAATGTGGCATGCAGTTAATTGGTCAACATAAGAGACTTGCATCTGTTGGTGGTGCTGTCCTAAAGGAGTCAGAAGAGATGTTAAAGATGGTTTGCCCTGGTATATGGAGCATAGAGCCAGCACAACATAGTGGTTAGAGTGTTGGACTAGGACCGGGAAGACCTGAGTTCGAATCCCCATTCAACCATGAAACTCACTGGGTGGCTCTGGGCCAGTCATGTATCTCTAAGCCTATCCTAACTCACAGGGTTATTGTGAGCATAAAAATAACCTTGTTGTTTTTGAGCTCCTCGGAGGAAGAGTGGGATATAAGTAAATAAATAAATAAATAAATAATAGATTGCAGCTGCATTTTGTGGGAATTAAGGGAAAGCACATGTGGCAATGTCAATGTCAATGTAAGTTTGGCACAGACCATACTTTTGTGAGATAGGTCCCCAGTTCAAATTTTACCTCAGTTAAAATGTCTTCAGCAAGGTATTATTCCTAGCCTCATACCACACCTGTAATATAGGGATAATAAAGGTCTACTACATAGGAACATAGGAAGTTGCCATATACTGAGTCAGACCATAGGCCCATCTAGCTCAGTATTGTCTACACAGACTGGCAGCGGCTTCTCCAAGATTGCAGGCAGGAGTCTCTTTCAGCCCTCTCTTGGAGATGCCAGGGAAGGAACTTGGAACCTTCTGCATGCAAGCATACAGGTACTGGACTAGGACCGGGGAGACCCGAGTTCAAATCCCCATTCAGCCATGATACTAGCTGGGTGACTCTGGGCCAGTCACTTCTCTCTCAGCCTAACCTACTTCACAGGGTTGTTGTGAGGAGAAACCTAAGTATGTAGTACCCCGCTCTGGGCTCCTTGGAGAAAGAGAGGGATATAAAATGTAATAAATAAATAAATAAATCCCCCTAAGGGGCATATCTTACATGTATCTCATGTATCTTATCTCTCATGTCATCTCCCAATCAAATGCAAACCAGCGAGGATCCTGCTTAGCAAAGGGGACAATTCATGCTTGCTGTCACAAGACCAACTCTCCTCCTGGGCATCAGGGAATGCTGTTTAGGGCTTCTCTCATATGAACCTATCTAAACATATAGATCTATCTCTGGTGACTTGCCTTGCCCAAACCATCAGCAGAAGTCCTACAGGTGGGCACAAGAGATAGGGCTAGGGTTGCCCAGTTGGATGCATCCCAAACCCTGGGATTTCTGAGCTGAGCCTTGGAGATGTTGCAAGGCTGGATGGCCTACTGATGTCAGAACATTATCAACCCTTGATAAACGAGGAAGAATCTGGCGTCAGGGCAATGTTCAGTAGCATTCAGTAGCAGCCCCCAAATATCCTGAGATTAACCTTTGCTGTCCATCTGCCTGAGAGAAAAGAAACAGTGGGAGCAGGGCCACTTGTGGCAAATGGACAACTCTAGACAGAACCTCCAAGTTGAGAACGTTCTCCCAAAGGAAGTCCACCTGGCCTTTCTTTCTAGCAGGCAGCTGTGACTTGCCCCTTCAAAAGGGCTTCTTTGAATGTTGCCTTTGTGGGGGCAGGGGATGAGGTCTGACTATTTGTTATTTATTTATTTAAAATATTTATACCCCTGCCCCTCCAATGCACTACTGCTTGGGGCAGCTCGCAACAAGAAGATAGACACACGATACAATGAAAGTAATAAAATTAACCGAATTAAACAACAACAAGAAGTTGTCAGATTAAAAACCACAGTCATTATTAGGTTCAAATTAAAACTGAAAATTATAAAAAGCTAAAGAACCCACCAGATATAACCAAAATAAATAAACAAAAAAAGAATGGAGCTTTAAAAAGCCTCCTTTAAAAGGTGCATTTTAAGATGGTTTTTTTAAAAAACGCTGAGGGAGGGAGCATGGTGAAGCTCTTCAGGGAGGGCGTTCCAAAGCTGAGGGGCCACAACTGAAAAAGCCCTGTCTCTAGTCCATGCCAACCGGATCTCTGTTAGTGGCAGGGTCATGAGCAGGGCCTGAGATAATGAGCAGAGGGCCCTGGCAGATTCATATGGTTGAATGCGGTCCGACAGATACCCCGGCCCCAAGCCATGTAGGGCTTTAAAGGTCAATAAATGAATCTATCCCGGAAACGGACCAGTAGCCAATGAAGCTGATGCAGGATGGGTGTAATACTCATGAAGCAACTTGCACCCATGAGGATCCTTGCGGCAGCATTCTGAACCAGCTGAAGCTTCCAAACAGTCTTCAGGGGCAGCCCCGCGTAGAATGCATTGCAGTAGTCCAACCTGGATGTTACCAACACATGATTGACTGAGGTCACTAGGGTTGCCAACCCTCCAGGATTGGCCTGGAGAATGCAGGGTTGGACACCAATCTCCTGGTAACTGTTGAAAGCACTCTTGGAGATTCTCATGGCTTGATATTGTGAAAAACATTGAATAGCTTTCAATCAGAGTTGGTAATACCAAGCAGAGAAAGGAGGCGGGCAACAGACTCACTAGCAGTGCTAGGAGGGTCTTAAAAACACCCGCGCTGCAATGGAGGTGGGTTTAGGAAGCTGCTTTATACTGAGTCAGAACATTGGTTCATCTAGCTCAATATTGCCTGCACTGACTGGCAGTGGCTTTCCAAGGTTTCAGGCAAGTCTTTCGCTGCCCTACCTGGAGATGCTGCCAGGGACTGAACCTGGGACCTCCTGCATGCAGAGAAGATGCTCTGCCACTGACATGCTTAGCCCCCTCCCCTAAGGAGGATATCTGACAGTACTTTTGCCTAGACATAAGTATCTAAACGCAAGCCAGGGCAGACTCTGCTTAGCAAAGGAGGGAATTCATGTTCACTACCACAAGACCAGCTCCACTGGGAATAGCAGAAGTACTGTCACAACCTGTGATTGTGCAGGAGTTCGAGCAGAACAGACCCGCCTCCATAGCAGCACGGGTGTTTGTTTTTAAATCTTCACAGCAACACAGGCGGGTCTGTTATCATTCCCATTTCTCTGTGCTGTGTGTGAGTCACTGGAACTGACTGCTGCGGCTGCTGTTTTTAAATTCTGATTAGATACACTTATAAAGACGCCTATTTGGATATTGTTCTACTTGGATGTATTTTATAAAGCTAGTGTTTGCTACCTTCGTATAGAAAGATGGGGTATACATCTGTGGACTAAAGAAATGAATGAATGAATGAATGAGGCAGACCTACATGCAGATGAATTTCTTAAGGCATGTCAAAAGCTGACCAGCCGCTCTGAGAAGAGCATCTAGGTTCCCAGTTCCCTCCCTGGCAGCATCTCCAAGATAGGGTGCAGAGAGACTCCTGCCTGCAACCTCAGAGAAGCCGCTGCCAGTCAGTGTAGAGGAAACCAAGTTAGATGGACAGTGGTCTGACTCGGTATAAGGCAGCTTCCTATGTTTCAACCCTGACCCCGTCCCTTTTTTTACATGTCCAGACAAAATTAGCCAATACCTTAGCACCACACTATATATGCAGAAGTCTTTTGTGCTATATTTGTTGTTGGTTTGTACTGTTGCAGACTGCAGGTGGCAAATCAGACGTTTCAACCAGGTATATATTTCTGTATTTCTGTATTTATTTTATTTATTTAACATATTTTTATACTGCCTAAAACATACGTCTCTGGGTGTTTTACAACAAGATAAAGCATCAAAACATTAGTTAAAAACAAAAACAGGAAATTTTAAATGCAATTTAAATTTTTAAAAAACCAATATTCTAAAACAACACTAAAAACAATTAAAACAGTATCAGTTAAACGCCTGGGTGAACAGATGCGTCTTTAAAGACATTTTTAAAAATTGTCAGAGATGGGGAGGCTCTTATATGAAATTTATTTTTTTATGTATTTATTTATTTTGTTTACATTTTATATCTCACTCTTCCTCCAAGGAGCCCAGAGCAGTGTACTACATACTTACATTTCTCCTCACAACATACATACGTTTCTCCTCATAACAACCCTGTGAAGTAGGTTAGGCTGAGAGAGAAGTGACTGGCCCAGAGTCACCCAGCAAGTCTCCTGGCTGAATGGGGATTTGAACTCGGGTCTCCCCAGTCCTAGTCCAGCACTCTAACCACTACACCACGCTGGCTCTCAATGGCAAAATATTCAGGCTGTTGGCCCGCTAGGTACCTGGCATCCTCTCTTGCTTCAAGACACTTTGCTTCCTTAGGCAGAGCTTAATATGACACCCGCCAACTGTGCATGGTTGCTCACCTTTCTCAGACCATATTGCTGAGGCAGTGTGAGTGGTACATGAGTACTCGCAGACTATGCCACCAAACTAGGCAGCAGCTGCAAGGTCATTCCTACCTTGCACTGGGTGGAGGAAGAGGCATTTCCCAGTAGGGCAAACAGTGGGAAATATTAAAAGTGCCTCAGTGGGTAAGGAACACTAGTGGCAGCAAGGAGACTCTTGGAATGGCACCTGTGGTGGTGGTAGGGGTGACACTTGCCACTTCCTGAACCCTTCCTCATGCCTACACCATGCCTAAGGCAACTGCCTCACCTTGCCTCGCAGAAGGGCCGCCCTGGACAAGCAGCAGAAGCAGAAAGTTTACTGAGCTCTTAATGGACCACCATGCAAACCTGATGAGCAACAAGCGCACATGCTCCGCAAGCCCACCCTCAAACTTTCATGCAGAATCTCACTAAATTGACAAATGGGTTTTATCGGCTACCAAACCAACCCAGCCACTTGGGTGACCTTGACAAACCAAATCCTCCCTCCGATTGTACACCTTATCGAGATGCGCCTGTGAATGAATCAATCAATCCTTTTCGGCCCAAGCATATATTTAAAATGGAAACTCTACTGCCCAGGCTTGTGGACCGTCATGTCTGTAGAAATGCATCTAATGCATCATTTAATCTTCTCACAGGCTTCGGATGACTTGACAGAATGCCCTTTCTAGAAGCATTTGCAGAGAAATGGGCAAAAAAAAAACACTCTATGTAGCTTGGGTTCCTTGTTTATGGTTTGTCAAGCTGTGAATTAAAGTCCCGAGTTATGCATAAGTCACTGATGTGTTAATTTGGTAAAAGCCAGGAATGAGAAGCTCATCTTTGTGACTGACAGACAGAGTATTAGCGTCCGTGTCTGTTTTGCTTGGCTTCCCTCTTTCTCCCTTGTAATTGCATCTAAAATCCACATACACAGAGAGCCAATCTCAGCAGTAGTAACTGGAGCCTATAGCTTTATGCGTTCATATTTTGATTCCCTTTTTCTTAAAAAAAAAATTAAGATACCTTCAGGCTTTATACTCTCATGATGAACTATTGCAAAGGGAAGAAAGAGCAAGTCAAAAATGGAGCAACATTAATTCAGGTTATTTTTCAAGTGTGGATTTCAAGACCAAATTGTTTCTTTCCCCCTTTAAAGGTTGCTATACATGTAAAGTTGAGCTGGAAGCAAAAATCACAGATCTAAGCAGCCTAATAATGTAGACATCTGGGAAAGTTATTTCTCTCTCTCTCAGGTCTAGGCCCAAACTTTTCCTCCTGTCTCTGTGCTGAAGTGGTTTTATTTTTGTTTAAATAATGTACTTTATCACAGCATCAGTATTTGGATTCGCATCCTGCATAGACAAAACTATGCAGGACAGCCATAAAGTGTAAATGTTTAACAGAAAAGTGAATTAACTGGGTCAAATAAAGTATAACACCATGATCCAAACACCAGCCATGACAACTCGTAGGCTGTTCCAAAAAGGGGCCCCAAAGTGGCACACATTTGTAGGAGAGAATACCTGGAACCAACCATCAAAAGAAGAGGGTTTTACTTTTTTGACTGGAATTGGTAAGAGTGCTCAACAGTGGAGCTTTGTGGCTGTTTCGTGCATTTTTCTCTATAGCATTCATTGCACAGAAGAGGTTAGAAGCACTTTAATTCAATAAACACAATCAAATATTGGAACATAGGAAGCTGCCATATACCAAGTCAGACCATTGGTCCATCTAACACAGTAATGTCTACACAGTCTGGCAGCGGCTTCTCCAAGGTTGCAGATGGTGTCTCTCTCAACCCTATCTTGGAGATGCCAGGGAGGGAACTTGGAACCTTCTGCATGCAAAATGCAAACTAAATATGACAGTAACACAAATGCAGGTATTTCACAGCTTAACCCAGATGTCCACCACATCGCTCATTCTAGAGATGATCCAGAAAGGAAGTGAAAGGATTTTCTGAGCCAGAGAGAGAGAGCAAACCTAGCCAGTTGGCAGCATATGTGCTAGCCAAAGAACGGGTAAGAATATGGGGCTTTTGGACATTGACACCATGCAGCTACGATGTTTGAAAGAAAGCACCAGAAAAATGGGTAAAATTCCTTACAGCAATCTTCTAACTCAAATCCCTGGACATTCATGACACTTTCCCTACACCCTGGACAGAACATCCAATTTCTGGACTGTCCAGGCCAATCCTGGAAATGTGGCAGTCCTAATGAGGACAAAAGTGGGGATCTTTTACACCAAATTACCACCCCACCAACAAGTAACACCACCCACATAGTTGTTTCATTCATACACTCCCTTGGATCAGGAGATCTCATTGCAAAGAAGAGATCCTTGTGTACCACGAAGAGTCTTCCATGCTACATGTGCATGCACATGTGCAGTTGACCTTTCACCGTCTTTATCACTACACCATTCAGGAAGTGGATCTAAGATGTCACCATAACTTTATTAAACATAAAGTGTGTCGTCGAGTTGGTGTCAGCTACTGGCGACCACAGAGCCCTGTGGTTGTCTTTGGTAGGATACAGGAGGGGTTGACCATTGTCATCTCCTGAACAGTATGAGATGATGCCTTTCAGCATCTTCCTCTATCACTGCTGCTCAATATAGGTGTTTCCCATAGTCTGGGAAACATGCTAGCAGGGATTCAAACCAACAACCGCTGGCTTGATAATCAAGTCATTTCCCCGCTGTGCCATTAGGTGGCTTATAACTTTATTACATGGACAATTTTATTCCCCACCATCCATGAGTTGCAAGCGGTGTTTCTTTGTTTGTTTAAATTAGCTGACATGAGATGAGAGGCAGCCCCCAATCGATAGTAGGAACTGCCCAGGGCTACTGTGCAACTTTAAAGGCACAGTACCTTAAGTATGACTTAAAAGTGCTTCCAGGCATCAGTGCAGAATTTCTTCCACTGGAAAGTCATTCTACGACCACCCCAATGATACGCCATTGGAGCTGCCTCTTAAGCTGTGCAACAATCCTGGTAGGTCCCTACCACTGACAGGGGGTTTGCCCATTGTACTGAGCATAGTTTATTAAGATTTTGATGCAAAACAGCAAAAATAAAAGACACCAAAATTACCAGCACAAATGCACAGTTTCCCCAAAACATGCATGCTCTCTCTCTCTCTCTCTCTCCCCCCATTCAGTCGTGTCTGACTCTCGGTCACTCTACAGATCAATGCATCCCATGCCGTCCTATCTCGTACACCTTCCTTGAATTCCACCATGGTCATTCCAGTGTCATTTTTAATAATATCCAGCCACTGAGTACAAGGCCATCCCCGTCTCCTTCTCCCGTTGATCATTCCCAGCATAATTGTCATCATGCACTATTGTCATTATGCACTAAAAACATGCACTATTCACAAAAATCTCTCCCATAACCCCACCACACAATAAATCAATATTTAACTAAATACATTATTAATACATACCCGTGTAGAATTTAACATTGTTTTAAAATCTTAGATTGTTTTAATGTTTTAATTTTAGATAAATGTGTTGTTTTATTGTAAACCACCCAGAGACGTGGGTTTGGGGCAGCACAGTATATAAATAAGTTAAATAAATAAATTAAATATGTTAAGTTAAAATGAGATGATTATAGGGAGAACTTCAGCATAGATTGAGTAATGAACATAGGAACATAGGAAGCTGCCATATACTGAATCAGACCATTGGTCTATCTAGCTCAATATTATCTACACAGACTGGCAGGCAAACAGCTTAATCTTATTACTCAATATTAACTTGCAAAGAAATCCAGAAATTCAGACCATATACTTGTGCTAGCTCTTCCCTTTCCCCAAAAGTTACTTGCTCCTGGGCTGCTAAGGCTACTATTCCAATAGATGGTATTTTTGTGGACTGGAATCCGATGAATGATATTTTTCTATGTGCTTTCCCCAAAGGGAATATCCCTTTGGTTGGGCAAAGCAGGATGGGGCTTGCTTCCTAGCCATGTTTTATATATTTGCCTGGCAAGCTCTATATAGCTTGGCACTCAGGTAAAGGTAAAGTGTGCCGTCAAGTTGGTGTCCACTCCAGGCGACCACAGAGCCCCGTGGTTGTCTTTGGTAGAATACAGGAGGGCGTTACCCTTGCCTCCTCCCGTGTAGTATGAGATGATGCATTTCAGCGTCTTCCTATCTTGCTGCTGCCCGATATAGGTACCATTGGGAATTCAAACCGGCAACCTCGTGCTTGCTAGGCAAGTCATTTGCCCGCTGCACCATATCTGCTCTCTTTCCAGCCTGCCTGCAAACTGAGTTTATGTGACAATGCTCTTCTCTGGATTCCCCTGCCTTCTGATCTGAGTCAGGTGGCAACTGAATATGTAGCAGGAGCAGCAAAAGTAGCAAGTAGTGATGGCACAATTTCAGGAAATCTTTATTTCCTTCCACCCCCACAATGCCCTCTCCAGCTCAAAGCGAAAACATCCCTTTGAGAACTTTTGGCTCAGCTTTGCCCTAAACTTTCTGTTGTTGATAGTTTCCCCAAAGCAATTAGAATCTTTGTGAATATTCCATGACATCACAACAGCTTAGCCAATGGAAGGGAGGCTTGAACTAGACAAAAAGACAATAGGCAATATATAGGCACCATTCAATGTGCAGCTGTGATGCTATACTAATCTATCCATTTAGATATGTATTTTAAGTAGCATTACATTTTCAAAAAATTTTGTACGGGGTTTTCATGAAACCCTCCTTGGAATATTAGCTGCAAACAAGCTTTAAGAAAAGTGTTTGCAGGGACAGGTAAACTTTTACTCTCAACGTCGCCTTTTTATAAGTGATCCAGCAATCGTCACAGTAATAATGCTCTCTAGTCGAAAGGTACTGCTGATATTTTAATGAAACCTGTCTTTCAGCTCTGTCGACAGTTACTCTAGACACTGCCGGAAGATGGGGCGATGCCTAACCAGGGCGGACATATTTGGAGGCTCGCCATGGCAACCTACCGAGGATGATGTCTCGTTCCTTGGTGCCTACATTAACTAGAGAGGCAGATGCATGTCATAAATCATGTGGGATAGGCAAGAGTGCAATTAAAATATTTGCCGTTTGGATTCAAAGGGTTTAAGAACCACCCCCCTCCGCCCTTACAGATGGATAAAGAGGGTTTTTTTCTTTCCCTTCCTATCTTTACATTTCAAGCCACTAGCTGATAAATTCAAGGCTCTTGTCAGAAACTACCGAGGGACGTAGTGCTTGCTGCCACACCATCGGAAATGCCTTGAGAGACAGTGAAGGAATCAAGCTTCTTCTTAGCCCCACTAAATAGGCTGATGCCTATAACTCCTAAAACCATAACAGCTCACTAGTAATTTCTGTCATTCCGACAATATAGTTTTAGAAGAGATTTAAAAACTATGTATCGCTGCCATTTCATCACATGCCACATTTCACCTTCTCTATCCCCCTGTTTTGTCGCCTTCTTTGCAGTGAAAATTGACTTCACTTCTTCAGACGACACATCTCTTTAAGCCTTATCTGTTCAAAGAAAGCTAATAAGCATAGCTAGGTTTAAAAGGATTAGCTTGGGTAGGAATTCTCAAATTTTTCAAACACCCTGGCAAGCCCTGTATTTCTTTGCCATAGAAAGGGGAAAAGGGGAGGGGGGGATACAGCTACCTTCTTAGAGACTCTCCCCTACTTACAGCTATATGTGAGATTAAGTCCTTAAGAGGTCAAATGAGTGAAGATGAAAGTTACACAACTAGGGCAGCCTTCCTTACAACAGTCCTGATAGACATCTCACATTAAGATGACTTTGAGGAAGTATAAATGCCAGGACCACAATGCAAACGCTCTGTAGGGCTCCGATGCATGTGTGGAGTCTCTCTTTGGCAATGGGGAAAATGCCATGTGTGAGGAGAGCTGGTCTTACAGTAGCAGGCATGAATGGTCCCCTTTGCTAAACAGGGTCCACTCTGATTTGCATTTGAATAGGAGACTAGATGTGTGTGCACTGTGAGATATTCCCCTTAAGGGATGGAGCTGCTCTGGGAAGAGCATCTGCATGCTTGCATGCAGAAGGTTCCATGTTCCTTCCATGGCATCTCCAAGATAAGGCTGAGAGAGACTTCTGCCTGCAGCCTTGGAGAAGCCACTGCCTATCTTGGTAGACAATCCTGATTTAGATGGACAAATAGTCTGGTTTGGAGGAAGGCAGTTTCCTGTGTTGCTCTGCATCCACACTGAAATTTTCTTTTAAGTTGAGCATTTTCCAGGGGCCCTGGTGGGCAGAAGGTCACCATCCCAGAAGTCCTGTCATTCTCACTTTCCATGGAGTAGCCAAGAAGGAAAGAGCTGAAATAAATGTGCTCTCTGTCCTGCTCCTTTACAAATTTTGGCTGCCTTGTTCTGCAGCATAATGTGAGTATTACAGACCCATCAGTCCTGCTTCAGGGCTGTAAATGGTGAGAGAGCACCATTTCCTGCAAGATACCCACCACTCATTAAGATCATCAGGAAAGATCCATCTCCAGTCTGGCAGTGACTCAGGGTCAGGCCTTCTCAGTAGCCACTCCTGTGTTGAGGAACACACTCTCTGTGAAAATATGTTTGTCATCGTTAGAAGCATTTAAGAGAGTCCAAAAGACTCATGTTTTTAGCCTGGCTTTTAATTTAAATGGTTTTTAAAGTGTTTTATGTCAACAATTTAAATTTTTAACTCTTTTCATTGTTTTCAGCCTATTTTCCTTAAAGAAAATAAGCTTATGAGATCACCCGGCATGCTATGTGTATATGTGTGTACCCCATCAACTTCGCAAAGCCTAGACCAATATTAAACAGATTGGGTACAATTGTAGGGACACATAGGGACGCCTACACATTGTAGGGACATATCATTTGTGATGATGTCATCCACCCCAATTCAAGAAGGTGGATGCATAAATGATTAAGGTACAAGTGGGCTAACTTGTGAACCACCTAACCAATTTAAACCAAATTTTCTACAGATGTAAGGACACATAGGGATGCCTCCATGGCATAGTCTATAATGATGCCATTCACTCCGATTCAAGATGGCAGAAGTGTGAACGTTTGAGGCACAAGTGGGCTAACCTGTGGACCATCTAACTGATTTGAACCAAATTTGGTACAGTTGTAGTGAGTGACACATTAGGACACCTCAACAGCATAATTTGCTGCTAACCCTGCTAACTGGGCAAAGAGGCACCTTTTACCCTGGCTATTCTCTTTATTTAGCAGGGGGAGAGTAACTGGCCCTATCCACCCCCAGCACAGTACTTCCAGTGACTGTTGCTGGTGTGTGTCTTATGTTTCTTTTTAGAATGTGAGCCCTTTGGGGACAGGGAGCTATCTTATTTGTTATTTCTCTTTGTAAACTGCCCTAAGCCATTTTTGGAAGGGCGGTATAGAAATTGAATTAATAATAATAATAATAATAATAATAATAATAATAATAATAATAAGAAGAAGAAGAAGAAGAAGAAGAAGAAGAAGAAGAAGAAGAAGCCAATTGGCTGATGGTGATTTCTGTGACACCATAGGGGCCACAGAAATCACCATCAGCCAATTACAAAAAGCAGCTTTACTGGGAACAGCCTATATTTTGCGACGATATCTATGACAATTGACAATAAAATCTAGCCATCCCAGGTCCTTGGTAAGGACTCGATGTCTGGATAAAACAAACCAGTCAATAACACCTGTCTGACTGTGTAAACAAGAAATAATAATAATAATAATAGAACAGAAGAAAAAGAAATAGAAAAAATCACCAAATACAAAGATCTACAAATTGAAATTGAAAGGCTGTGGCAGAAAAAGACCAAAATAATCCCAGTGGTCATTGGCGCCCTGGGTGCAGTTCCAAAAGACCTTGAAGAGCACCTCAACACCATAGGGGCCACAGAAATCACTATCAGCCAATTACAAAAAGCAGCTTTACTGGGAACAGCCTATATTCTGCGACGATATCTATGACAATTGACAATAAAATCCAGCCATCCCAGGTCCTTGGTAAGGACTCGATGTCTGGATAAAACAAACCAGTCAATAACACCTGTCTGACTGTGTAAACAAGAAATAATAATAATAATAATAGTTTGTAATGATGTCACCCACCTCAATTCAAGATGGTGGATGCATAAACATTTGAAGCACAAGTGGGCTAACTTGTGAACCACCTAACCAATTTAAATGAAATTTACTACAAATGTAGGGACACGTAGGGATGCCTCAATGGCTTAGTTTGTGATGATGTTATCCAACCCAATTCAAGATGACCAACATGTGAACATTTGAGGTGAGTTAACATTTGCAAGTGAGCTAATTTGTGAACTTGTGTAGTGATGCAAATTACCCCTGTGCATGTGTGGCAGCCCAAACTGGGCCTCAGCCAGCCCGGGCTGTCATTCAGGAGACCAGCAGGGGGCTTGGAGGAACCCCCGCCCCCTGCCACCTCCAGAGAATCTCATACCAGCACAGGCTTAAAATAAAAAATTACTTTTGCTTGCCGGATTCCGCTTTACAAGTATACCTGAACCAGTTCACCAGCCAGTTCAAACATGTTCTAAACCTAGTTCAATTCGGGCCGACTCGCACATTCCTAAATAAAAGTGATGCATATGTGCTAGTAGAATGGACAATAGAGAAAAATGAGTCACAGTTTCCATTTCTTCTATGCCACATGGGCATATTTGATCTCTGTGGAATTTTCCCATATCTACCCTCAAGAATCACAGATGGGGGAGCATTAAAGTGTGCCATCGAAAATGCTCTCTGCTAGTTCAAGGTTGTCTGGCTAGTAAGATAACTGGCTGGCTTAAGGTAGTTTGAGAGAGGTTATATTACATTACAAGGAAGCCCATTCAGGCTAGATAGACATTACGAAGAATTTTCCATCTCTAAGTGTTGCTCAACGATGGAACAGTCTGCCTTGTGCAGTGGTGGGCTCTCCTTTGCATAGGCCGGGCAGCCATCTGTCAGGGCTGCAGTAGCAGATTCCAGCTCTGAACAGGAGAATGGACTAGAAGGTCTCCAAGGTCCCATCCAACTCTAACATGCTACGATTCTGTGAGATCCCTTTTGGAATGGCTCAAAAAATCTCTACCAAGCAACTCCCACCAGCAATTAAAAAGTTCCCTTGTGAAAGAAGAAAGGGAACAAATACCATGGTGACCTGGGTTAGAGCTACCTCATTCGTTAGTGTAACTGAGACCTACTAATCCAGACTGGCACTCTCAGAACGTGCCTGCTGTCGATTCTAATAGACTAAACACATGTGCGTCTCTAGCCACTTAAGAGAGTGGGGGAGGGAAATCCCAGGCTACGAAATGGCTGCAGTCACAAATGGAGGCCTTAAATACTATTAAGGTAATATGACAGTCACTTTGCAAGTCCTGATGTGTTTACCAAACCATATCCTTGCGGGCTAATATGTTTATTTTATCACTTATTCAGAGCTTGGCAAGCTCAAATACCATTCGCACATGCTCCAATTGTTTAGCTTTCCCCCTTCTAAACCCCTGTGCATTATGTTGAGATGTCTTAACACTAGCTTAGAAAAACCCACCAAATTTTCTCCTTTTTCTTTGGGTCGGATCTCAAACCACCCTTGGTCTCTTCTTGGGAGACAGCACCAGGCAACTCCCAGCAGGGGGAAAATGTGTACTGTAATTAACACATAACTTTTTAAAAGCCAGGAAAACAAACAAATGGATCATGGAACAAATCAATCCAGAATTTTCACTCTGAGGCACAAATGACCAGGCTAAAACTATCATTCTTTGGACACATGATGCAAAGATCCAGCTCCCTTGAGAAGTCCATAATGCTGGGAAAAGTTGAAGGAAAGAGAAGAAGAGAACGATCAGCAGCAAAGTGGATGGATTCAATTACGACAGCAATGAATGCACCACTGAGAGACCTTAAAGGTCAAGTTGAAGAAAGATCATCCTGGAGAGAATCTATCTATGTGGTCACTGAGAGTCAACACCAACTTGATGGCACTTAATCAATCAATCAATCAATCAATCAATTTAAAGAAACCCTACATGTTTTATGATTAAAGATGTCCCAGGTGGACTGCCTAGCTGTAGTACTGCTCATATTAACATTAAAAAGGAGTCCAATTCAAGCTTGCTTGAACTGAACATGTTTCATAATACTGTTTTTATTACAGCTGTGCATTGCATCTGGCCAGTATAATGCATCCTCCCAACTGCATCATCAACACAATGCCATAATAACAGGTATAGGATAGGAGCTGATGCTGATACCAACAATTTCCTTGGTGCACACAGCCCTATGGATAGTTGTGGTCTTTCCATCTCAAAAAGGATCATACAGCTGGAAAAGGCAGAGAAAATGACAACCAAAATGGTTAGAGAACCTTTCCTACAAAGAAAGTCTAAAATATGTGTAGTGGGGTTGCTTTAGGAAAAAGAACAACTATGGGGCACAAAGAGGCTTATAAAATGATGATTAATATGGAGAGAATAAATAGGGAGCTTTATCTAACTGTCTCAAAATTGAAGATTTCAGGGGAATTCAGTGAAATTGATGCAGTAAGTTAGTACAAAAGATGTACTATAATTAAGTTATAGAATTCATTACTAAAGGATTTGTGCATGGCTGCTACCTTAAATGGCTAAGATGTCGTATCCTACATATTAGGGATGTGCAGAACGTTCAGAACGTTCTGAGCTCAGAATGTTCTGAGCTCAGAAAGGGGCATTTTGAGTGCTCTGAGCTCGGAACAGAATGCCCTTCAAATGAAAGCCCTGTTCTGAGCTTGCAACAGAATGATCATGTTCTGAGTCAAAATGTTACAAGCATTCTGATTGCCATTTTGGATTCCAGAATGGTGCTCCTCTGGGCTCTGCATACATGCAGCAGCTGTGGTCAGTACTACCACACAAATAGCTGCCACTCATGCGCAGAGGCCAGAAGAGTACCATTTTGGAGTCCAAAATGGCACTCAGAATGTTCGAGTGTTCCAAGCTCATTCCATCAGAACAACCGGCTCAACTGTTGTTCTGACGGAACATTCCAGGCACTTGCGTTCCATTCTGAGCTCCAAACAGTACACAAATGCCATCTCGTAAACATCACTACTACATATTTCAGTGATCAGAACAGTAGAACATCTGCTGGTCACCTCCAGACTTGACTACTGCAATGTGCTCTATGTGAGGCTGCCTTTGTACGTAGTCTGGAAACTGCAGTTGGTTCAGAATGTGGCAGCCAGGTTGGTCTCTGGGTCATCTCGGAGAGACCATTTCACTCCTATCTTAAAAGATCTACACTGGCTCCCAATTGGTTTCCGGGCAAAATACAAGGTATTGGTTAAAACCTATAAAGCCCTAAACAGTTTAGGCCCTGGGTATTTAAGAGAACATCTTCTTCTATATGAACCACACCACCAATTGAGATCATCCATCTACTGGCTTGTCTAGTGCCTACTCGGGGACGGGCCTTCTCCATTGCTGCCCCAAGGCTTTGGAAAGCGCTCCCTAATGAAGTAAGGGCCTCCCCATCTCTTACAACTTTTAATAAAGGCAGTCAAGACACATTTGTTCACCCAGGCTTTTAATTAGATACTGTTTTAATAGTTTGATGGTTTTTAATGGTTTACAAGTCGTTTTAAATTTTAAATTGTTGTAATGTTTTAACCTTTTAACTTGCTGATTGTATTGTTTTGTTATAAACCGCCCAGAACCTTGTGTTTTGGGCAGTATACAAATATGTTAAATAAATAATAAATTAAATAAATAATCAGTCAGCTTTTTTTCAAGTTGTTCTTACTACTTAATATTTACTCAGAGGTAACCAAAGGCAGAGGCGCTCTTACCCCAGGACTTCCAGGCCGAAGTCCGTGGCCTCCACAGCCCCTGCGGGCCCCCAAATCCTCTTTGGTCTGTCCCAGGTGTTGCTTAATTTGCAGGCGAGGCCTCCAAAGGCCTTTAGGTCCAGGCTCCAAAATTACCTAGGAGCACCTCTGGCCGAAGGTGTCGTGGTGCCTGAGGTAAGCCACTAAACTCTGCCTTTTTCCACACCTCTTGTGGAGGCAAGCCACCTTTCAAAACCAACCCTTGCAAGCTTTGACAATGGTGAAAGGGGCAGAGAGGAGGGAAGGTTGCCAACAGCCTCCTCTTCTCTCCTCGTGCTTCTTGCAACCTTTGTAAGGAGTGCAAAGAGAGGCACTTCTTGCAAAGCCTGCAAAGGTCAATTGGTCCTGAATTGCTGCTTTGATGATGGTGGCAGGGGATATCTTGTCACCTTGCTGGTGCCCCAGTAATCTACCACCTGAGGCAGCTCCCTCACCTGGCTGCATGAAAAGACTAACAGTTTACTTACAATTGGTCAGGGACAGGCCAGAGCCATGGCTACTCACACCCAAATCTGGATATTGAAGGATAGGATCTCCAACCCATGGTCCAAACCAGGGGTTTGGGCTAGAGCTGGTGATGGAGGACAGAGAAGTTGGGAGTGAAGCCTGATTTGCAGCAGGCAGAATATCCTACCTCACTAATCAAATAAAAGAGAGTGGGTTACACCTCTAGTATTTGCACTATGATTGGTCAATCTAGAGCAAGCCTGCTCAACATTGGCCCTCCTGCAGATGTGGGCCTATAACTCCCATAACCCCTGGCTATTGGCCACTGTGGCTGGGGATTATGGGAGTCCAAAAACAGCCAGGTGGCCAAAGTTTAGCAGGCCTGGTCTAGAGGCGCTATACTGAGAAGTTGTTGCAGAGTCTCTAACAGAAGTAGTATCTCAACAGGACTAAAAATTTTATCCAAAAGTGATTCTCTAGCCTATGGACTCACACACTATAATTGACATACCACAGTGTATTATTCTTTTCAGTGCCAGAGTTGGCTTTCATGTTCAAAGTGTGGGCACCCTAACACAAGATGTCCACTGCCAATACAATGGCCCATCCATGAGCTTGGCTATAGGACAATCACGACATCCATCACCACTTTAATTTGTTTCAAAACTTCTCACTTGGGATACTTTGGTGGATTTTGATATCCCATCATGTTGGTGTATTATTTTTGGATCAAATGTCCTGGATGAGCTCCATTTGCATCTTATCTCTCGCTATCGCTTCTTAATATTTTCTTAATCATGTCTAAACAACTTGCCACAAAAAGGAAAATTGGAGGCAGCTGATGGGAAGTGCCTATTGTAAGTCAAGCATCAAAGAGGGAAAGCCTTTGGAGGACCCAAGAGGTTATATTTACAGCTATATTAATAATGTTTCATGTGGGGTTTGGGTCTCTGGTTAATTGTAAAGTTAAACATGAATATAGTGTTCCACTCCTTATTAACTTGTTCTCCAAATCAGGAGATGTCATTGGTGAGCCAAAGGACTTTTCATTAACAACCATGGCCCTCTTCCCCCCACTGATTATTTGAAAGATAACCTTAGGAAATAAGGCCTTTCTTCTTTCTTCCAACATCACGACCTTGGGGCAAGTCCTTTGCAGATCTTCTGCTGTAAGAATAGGTGGATAATAAAGTGCATTTGTGTTATAATTCAGAGCAAGTCTGCATCACTCTAAAAACTTCGGTTCAAGTTTCCATACATGGATTATTGACCAAGATTCTTCAAAAAGCTTCTTTTTGACTTCTGTCAGTTTAGCATCTGTCAGTTTAGCGTCATGCTCCTCAACGCTTTTGCAATACACTAAAATGCCATCCTGAAAGTAAGTGATGCCATATGGCACCCGTTGTCCCAGAAATTGCATGCATCATTCTGTGGAATACCAAAGCTGCAGAAGCTAATCCAAAGGGCAGTCTTTTGAATTGAAAAAAGACCATCTTGGGCAATGAAGGCTGTGTATTTGAGGGAGCTTTTGAGCAGAGGAATTTGGTAGTGAAATCCAAAAAAGGTTGCAGGAGCTCAAAAGGATCTCTCCAAACAGGAGGAATGGACAACAAAATGGCAAATGTTGAATGGCCTCTTGCACAGGTTTTCAGGCTCCCACTGTGACAAATGCAGATGGGATTTCTTTTCTCATGCTAAGAGCAGCTTGGATGCCACTCTTTGTACACTGCTGATATGGAGACAATGTCTCTACCTGTCCATATTTATGGAATTGGTTTCAATTATTGTTGCCTGAGACAGTAATTGGGGAAGCCCATCTAATCTAACCACTTGCCCATTTGACTCATGCCTTTGTTGGTGAAGGCTAGTGAAGAGACATTCAAATCAATGTTATTGACAATCACTGATTTTGTTTTTGTATCAGGAGATTCCAGCTACATGGGAAGGTTGTGGTGTTTTCCATAATTAAAAGCCTTTTAATCTAATTTAAACAACTTTAGGCCTATCTTGAATCTGCCATATTTGTGTAAAATGATTGAGTAGGCATTGTTGAGGCAGCGTCCGGGATTCTCCAAGGAAATTAGTTTTCTGAACCCATATCAATCAGGATTCCAGTCAATACTTTCAGCAGAGACCTGATGAATCATCTTCATGTGTAACTTGACATGGGATTTGTGGTCCTTTTGGTGCTCTTAAGACATATTCGTAGCTTTTGACAATCAAACCACTCTGGATCAGATGGAGAGCCTGGGTGTTTGAGGGATCATTCTTCAGGGGTTCCACTTCTAGTTATCCAACTAATGCCAGGGCATTAGTACTGAAAAAGTGCTGCTCCTCTACCCTGTGAAATTTAATGTCTGTGAAACTGCAATGTATGATTTTGGACCCAAAGAACATTTTTCAATATAAATGATCTTTAATAAATATTATTTATTTTACTTCTAAACAGTGTAGAAAACTTCTGGGGGAAAGTGGTATATAAATAGTAGTAGTAGTAGTAGTAGTAGTAGTAGTAGTAGTAGTAGTAGTAGCAGCCACTGTGCCAGCTCAAGGGGTTGTGGAGCCCTTGGCCAAAATAGTCCTCCGTGCCCTAGTAGTCACTGACTGCAAGCTACTTTCCCTGCATCCCAACGAGGCAGGGAGAGAAAGCAGCTCCTATGAACCACTGACTGGGAAGTGCTTAGAGGCTGGCGGCCCCACCCAGTGCCTCTGAAATCAGACACAGGGGGGCATGGCCACTGCCCAGGAGAGAACCCATTTGGCCCATCTGTCTCCAGCCAGCGTTCCATTGAAATGCTGGCTGGGGAGAAGAGGGGCGTGTGCTCTCAGCCAGCAAAGCCGCCATCTTGGTGCGAGAGGGAGCAAGGGGGTGCCCTGGCTATGGGCATGCCACAGCTCTTTTTGGTGCCCATTAACCCTCGGTGCCCTTGGTCAGGGCCACTTTGGCCACTGCCTTAAGCCGGCCCTGAGTAGTAGTAGCAGCAGCAGCAGCTACTGCTGCTGCTGCTATTATCAGCTTTGGGAAACAGAGGACAACTGCATCCCTGCTAATATAGCAAAGAGGCACCTTATAAAGTGGTGACTTTCTCATATTTAGCAGTGGAGGAGCAACTGGCCCTATCCAGCCCCAACGCAGAAAGACTCCAGTGATTGCTACTGGTGTCTACACTTTTCCTTAGATTTTGGGCTCTTCTGGGACAGGGAACCATTTTATTTAGAACTGATTGATTTCCCACGTAAACAGCATTATTTATTTATTATTTGTCCTCCCCTCCCCCACCCGCGATCTAAATAGCTCTCTAGGCGGTGTACAAGCATTTCGAGAACATTTGTTTAAAAGTGGTCTACAAATATTCCTCGCAGTAGTGACGGAAATGTGCAGTCACCAGGCAAGCATCGGAAATTCTGGAGTAGAACATATAAAAAGACACCTCTCATTTTCATTTACCACAGATCCAGGAGCAAGGGTCGGGGTTTTTCAAGCAAGTGCCTTACACCATTATGGGCTAGATGAGAGAGAAAAGATTGAATATGAATGCTGTCAGGATGTCAGCACACGCACCAGAGGCTAGGGCCACGCCACAGCCATGCCGGATGCCAGGCGGAACTCCGCCATCCCGTGCAGGATTGCTGTCAGAGCGCGGCAGCTTGTCGGTGATGCTTACATGCTTTTAACTGGTGCTGCCCTCATTGGCTGCTCCTGACTTAAGCAGCTGGAGCTCATTTTCGGCTGCTCCAACTTATTAGTTCTGGCCACTAATGGTAGCCACGGAGCCTCTCCGCTTTCACAAATTGTGCCGGCAGGGTTTAAATGGGTGCAGAAGCAGAGAGATTGCTTGCCCTTAGGCAGGTGACTCACTGCGCAGTATTTGTTTACATTTATATCCCACTCTTCCCCCAAAGAGCCCAGAGCGGTGTACTACATATTTACATATGTAGAGGGGAAAAATACATGTTTCCCCTCACAACAACCCTGTAAAGTAGGTTAGGCTGAGAGAGAAGTGACTGGCCCAGAGGCACCCAGCAAGTCTCATGGCTGAATGGGGATTTGAACTCGGGTCTCCCCGGTCCTAGTCCATCACTCTAACCACTACACTATGCTGGCAACAATATACCTAGAAGTCAAAACTTCCTAGTTCAGTAAAGGTTTTTCATTTGGAGAAAGATTGTGTCTGGCAGTGTCACTATTTTAGCATGCTTTCGTCTATTTTTTAAAAAATTCAAATAAACTATCTTTTGGTAAGCCTAGAATACACAGCAAGGAGTGAATATCCAGCTGGATGAATGGTAGTGAGAAATGCCACCAATGAGTAGGTAAAACCGATCTTATGATTATTATGATTATTATTACATCCCAGCCCCTTTCAGGGTCCCACTGTGAACTTGGCCTTCTCTTTACTTTAGTGAAACCCAATCCCTAAAAAACAGAGAGATGGCTGATAAGGCAGAGGCTAAAAAGTTCAATCTGTTGGGATGGGGGATTCATTTCAGCCCACTGGGGGCTGCTCTTCTGCTAAGTGGTGACATAATTACAGAGTGGGACTCCTCAGGGACGGCTGGTGGGCTGTCTCCCGATTGCTCGCTTTGCTGCATAAGAATGTTGACTCTCACATTAAGAGAGCCACGAGTCTTGCTGAACCAATTATCCCATTAAAAATGGGGCAGGCAACATATTGAAGGATATCAATACTTCCTCTTACATTGAGCCCATAGATATATTCTCTCTCTCTCTCTCTCTCTCACACACACACACACACACACACGTCTTCCACTGCCTGGACAATCTATTTTGTTTTGGTTGTTTTTAACACAGATGTTGAAGTTATTTTGCTAACTGGGTTGCCAAAAGACAAACTCTTTTGGACTAATAATAATTGTCAGCATTCCTAGACTGCTTTAGGCTGTTCAATGCATTTAGGAGCATCAGGGATAACCTTCTGGATCATACTAAGAGGCCTTATCTAGCCCAGAATCCTATGGCCAACAAGAGTCTTTTGGGAAGCCCAAAGGCAGGTTGTTCCTATACAACTCTGTAAGGTTGGTCGGTCTTACTTATCCCAATATTACAGATGGAAATGGGCAAATGAAGCTGAGAGAGAAAGAGCAGATACTGGCTGACAGCCTGAATAAACTTACTCAAGGAAGTCCTATTGAAATTAAAAGGACAAGTTAAGCATGCCTAACTTGTCCTTTCAATTTCAATAGGGCTTCCTCAAGTAAATTTAGCTAGGATGTCAGCCACTAAGGGTATTCACACGCATAGCCTAACACAGGCTAGGGCTGCCCCCAGCCCGGGTTAGGCTGCCCCACGCCAAGCCCCACTTTTTAACCTGGTGATTAGCTAAACCAAAAGTTCCCTTAATCTCAGCCAGTGATCGCCTGGGCCAGTAGCATAGGGAAGCCAGCAGTGGCCCCAGCTCAGCCTGCTACCAGTGCCCCCCAAGCCACGACCCCTGCATCTGACATCAGACGCAAGGGGCGTGGTTTTGCTCAAAAACGGGGCTACACACCCCATTTGCGAGCAAATTCCGGACCAGCACTGTGTTTGCAGTGCAGCCGGGAGTGGCTCTCCCTGCTTTAAAAGGCAGGGAGATGCATTCCTGGCCAGGCTGGGAAGCCGGTGCTGGCTAAGCTTCTCAAAAATGGTCTGCCGTTTGTGCAGTGGTAGCTGCACCCCTGGTCTAGGGGAATCGCTGCCAAGTTAAACAGCTGCCCCGTGGCCTCCTGCCATTTCTGACAGCGAGCTTGGGGTGAAGGAGCAGCTGTGCTGAGCATGGCGGCTTCTCTAATGATTGCAGCCACCATGTTCATGCCCCAGGGCACCCTAGGATGCGGGTGGGGGGAATCCTCACTCTCCCAGCCTCTCCCTCCGCACCACTGCTTGTGTGGGCAAGTGGTGCGGTGGAGGGGAGGACAGCGACTGCTCATCTGCCAGGGTGGATGTGAGCTCCAGCCTTCCCTGCAGCCCACCCGTCCTCCCCAGTGAGGTAAAAGACCTCACTGTCCTCACTGCATGTGAAAGACCTCACTGTCTTCATGACAGATCAGTTGAATTAGGGATTTCCTGTTCATGATTCAGTCGTGAAAATATGGTCTAAAGCAACATTTTGAGGTGGATTTGGAGTTCCTCTTCAGGCAAAATATCTGGGGAATTTTGAGGGGGGGGGGAAAGAGGACTAGTGCCCATTCTTAGAAGGGTTCCGCCCAGCCCCCTTTTTTCAGGCAAGCTGAAACTCTTTCTTACATTCTGCAGCAAATCAAAACCTAAAGTGAACAGAGAGGAAGGTAGAAAGCTGCCTTCTACTGAGTCAGGCCATTGGTCCATCTAGCTCAGTATTGTCTTCACAGACTGGCAGCGGCTTCTCCAAGGTTGTGGGCAGGAATCTCTCTCAGCCCTGTCTTGAAGATGCCAGGGAGGAAACTTGGAACCTTTTGCATTCAGATGCTCTTCCCAGAGCAGCTCCATCCCTTGGGGGGATATACCCTACAGCGCTCACACTTCTAGTTTCCCATTCATATGTAACCAGGGCAGACCCTGCTTAGCTAAGAGGAGAAGTCATGCTTGCTACCACAGGACCAGCTCTCCTCCCTCAATGAATACTGTGTCCTTTCTGTTCTCTGCATTTGTGTCTATTGTAAATCTTCCCACAAAACAGGAAGGAACCAACCGCCTCTCTCCAATGTGAGAGCAGAAAACAAATACAAACTTTAAACAAAGGACACCCCCCACCCCACCATGGTCCCCTCCAAGCCGGCTCTCTTCATGTTTATAAAGGCAAAAGAAAGTTACACACAGCCAGTGTTTGCACTTTGTCTTTCATTTGCTCTCACCTTATAATTTAGTATATTCAAAGCTACTAAAAAAGGCTGATAAAATAATGAGAAACTTGGCTTGGTTCTTTGTTGATAACTCATTCTTTTACAAGCAGGGGCTTTAAAGATGAAAGCTTGATGGGCTATTTCCCCGTAGTTGGTGGAGATTTGTACCACGCTAGTAGTTCATTAAGCTGTTATTGTGTTTTGCTAGGCCCTAATTTCTTTTAATGAAAGTTTGTTTTATCTTTATTGAGGCTGAATGCTATTTGTTGAGTGGGTTGTCTTTTCTCCACTTACTGTCTTATGATATTTACCTAAGCGAGACTCTAGGGAGTATTTTAAACTTTAATGCATCTGTGGATATTTTCTTAGTGCCTTTGCATTAAAAAAAAAAAAAAAACCTTTGTAGACTCAAAACCCCTCATCAAAACAGTACTTTATAATAATGAGAATTATGTAGAAGTTTCTACTTTGTAGATAAGGGGGCAGAATCCAATATAAGTTAATCGTGAGTAAGCCACATTCAAATGAATGAGACTTAAATTCGTCCTGATTAACTTGTCTCTTTTATTTCAGTGGCACTTAGTCATGATTAATAGGGGTGTGCACAAATTGATTTTTTAAAATTTGTACCTGAATCAAAACACCCCCAATTTTGGGGGGTCTGAATCTGACACACACACCCGAATCACCCCAGATTCAATTTGTACCCAAATTTTCCAAATCTGAATCTGAATCAATTTGGATTTTTAAAAGGGTCCTGGGGCCAAACGAGTGGCGTGGGAGGTAGTGCCCAATGGGTGGAAGCTAACACCCAGATTTCAAAGAAATTTGGCAAAGGGGTGCTTTTTAAAGAATTCTTGTAGTTTACACATATTTAAGCTTTTCCCCATGGGGATTTCAGCAACATTATAGCTCCACGTGGGGGGCACCAGGGCGGCCAAGAGCAGGTTGTGGTGGGTGGTAGTTCCCAATGGGTACAAGGAAGCTAGCTACCACCCAGATTCCAAAGGAATTGAATTTTAAAAATTCAAAGGGTGAATTTTAAATGACTTTTGAAGTTGGCATGTCTTTGGGGAAGATTTGGGGCAGAAAAGGGATTTCAGGGGCAGAAGAGTGGGTCAGGAGGTAGTACCCCAATGGGTGCTTGCTACCACCTGACCCACTCTTCTGCCCCAAAACCTCCTTT
Source organism: Hemicordylus capensis (assembly GCF_027244095.1). Classification (NCBI taxonomy): domain Eukaryota; kingdom Metazoa; phylum Chordata; class Lepidosauria; order Squamata; family Cordylidae; genus Hemicordylus; species Hemicordylus capensis. The sequence continues at coordinate 249,667,223 of NC_069661.1, forward strand.
CTGCCCCAAAGACATGCCAACTTCTAAAATCATTTTAAAAATCACCCCTTTGCCCAATTTCTTTGAAATCACCCTTGCACCCACTGGGTATGACCACCCACAACAACGTGCTCTGGGCCACCCCCCATGTGGAGCTATAAGGTTGCTGAAATCCCCATTATTCCCTATAACCGCCTTGGGGTTGTCTTTTAATGAAAGGCGGTATAGAAATGTAACAATAAATAAATAAATGAGGAAAAGCTTAAAGATGCGTAAACTTAGAAAATTCTTTAAAAATCACCCCTTTGCCCAATTTATTTGAAATTTGGGTGGTAGCTTTCACCCATTGAGCACTACCACCCAATCCACTGTAGCCAAGTGGGATGAATCTTCTAATTGGCCAAATCTCCTAATTTTTTGGATCCAAATCGAGGGTGATTTGTTTCGTACCCAAATCTGGGCAATTGAGGACAGGGGTGATTTTTTTTGTCTATAAATCACCTGAATTGGCCAGATCCGGGTGCAAATAGTTTTCTACCTGAATTGTTTCACACATCCCTAATGATTAATTAGACTGGATGTTGCCAGGAATGACTGCAAAGGGCAGGAACATAGGAAGCTGCTTTATACTGAGTCAGACCATTGGTCCATCTCACTCAGTATTGTCTACACAGACTGGCAACAGCTTCTCCAGGGTTGCAGGCAAAGCCTCACTCGGCCCTATCTGGAGATGCCAGGGAGGGAACTTGGCAACTTCTGCATACAAGCATGCAGATGCTCTTCCCAGAGCAGCCCCACCCCCTAAGGAGAATATCTTAGAGTGCTCATGTAACCCCCTCCTCTTAAAGAGCAGGTGTGTTCAATCTTACTGGACAGTGGAATTCCCACCCCTCACTGCACAATTCCCTAAACCAACGTTTTGAAATGAATGCAATAACAAATACAATATGATTGAAATTAAATATTTTATTTTCTTAAATCGGAACACAATTTTAAACCAGATTAAGTCTACAATATAAAGAGTAATCTTGCTGCTATTATACCATACATTCAATTATATAAAAGTCTAATAAGAAAATTCTCAATTCTCTTCAGCACCCTTGAGGATGTAGCAATGCCCATGCCACAAACATGCAATCTTGGAGGTGAGGGTGTGGGGGACCATAGAAAAAGCCCTCTTGGCCTTGGCCAAGATCATGTGGAGAATGCAACTTACTTGAAGGGTGGTGAAGATACCACGTGATTACTGTCCCTATGACATATAGTAAAGTTGTGCCTTTGAGTCGGTGTCGACTCCTGGTGACCACAGAGACATGTGGGGGTTTTGTTTTTTGGTTTTGGTAGAATAAAGGAGGGGTTTACCATTGCCTCCTTTCAGACAGTGTGAGATGATGGCTTTCAGCACCTTCCTATATCACTGCTGCCCGATATAGGTGTTTCCCCATATTCTGGAAAACATACCAGCGGGGATTTGTGCTTCCAGTCTTGCTCTCTAGGCAAGTCATTTCCCCACTGCGCCATTAGGTGGTTCCTGAGAACCATTTTGCTAAAAAGCACAACTTTGTGGCTCTTTCCTTAAAAAAAAAAATCTACAGTTTTTTTACAGAAATTTGGCCAAATTGGTAGGATGGGGGTGGGGATTGCTGGGCAGATGGAGACCTGGAGAACATTAGTAGTGTGCAAGGTTTTGGTCCAGCACCATGGGAAGGCCCTCCAGACCGGTTCATAAGTCCGACGGTCCGGAGGTTTGGATGGGCGGGGGACTGTTACTTTAAGCGGGGTGGTGGTAGTACTTACCCCCTCCCCGCCGCTCTTCCCCCTTCGGCGCTGGTCCTTTGAAAAATCTTCTTGGGGCGGCAGAGTTCCTCCCTGCCGCCCCTGCCCCGTCGTTGTTAAAGGGTTAAAGTGACTAGTGCTAGAGTGTTGACTGAAGGGTTAAAGTGACTAGCGCTAGCAGCGTGCATGCACCCTGCGCGGCGCACGCGCTCGTCTCTGACGCTGCCACGCGCGCGCTGCAGTGACATATGTGGTGCGCGCGCGGCAGCGTCAGAGATGAGCGCACGCGCCGCGCAGGGCGCATGCACGCCGCTAGAGCTAGTCACTTTAACCCTTCAGTCAACGCTCTAGCACTAGTCACTTTAACCCTTTAACAACGGCAGGGGCAGGGGCGGCAGGGAGGAACTCTGCAGCCCCAAGAAGATTTTTCAAAGGACCAGCGCCGGAGGGGGAAGAGTGGTGGTGGTGGGAGTACTACCACCCCCCGTTTAAAGTAACAGTCCCCCTGTGCTGGACCGGGGGGGACTCCAGACTGTGCACACCCCTAGAGAACATGGCATGTACACTTATTTATTTCACTTAATTATGCCTTTTAAAGCCTTTTTGCCTTTTTTTTTTTTTTTGGTGACCCTCTAGGAACCTAACTCCCCAATTTCCATTCACTCTTGGTCATTATCCATGGTTTCGTTATCTGTGGTTATAGCCGAGAACAGCTACATAATTGTACAATACTACCCTTCATTCAAGATTAAGCTTCCAAATTAAGCCCAGCTTACTCCCAGATTTAAAATACTCCCCAACACAAGACAACTTGCCCCATTCCTGAGAGAGATACTCTCTTCATTACCTGCAACAGATAGACAGGCTCATAAAATGAAATATTTGCAGGCCTCCTACTGCACCTGATCTGGGGTAGCTCCCTTCTTTGCTTGTTTCTGTAGCAAGCTCCCAGAAGCTTCTGAAGACCCTTCAGAGCATGCTCAACTTGTTTGTTAAGAAAAGGGGAAGGGAAACTCATTACACCCTTTATTTACCAGATTAAGAATGGGCTTTCTGTCTTTATTCCCTACCATTATTGTTAATAAGGCTGGTAGTAACAGCATGGGTTACATTTACACGCGTCGTTTCCCATTCAAATGCAAACCAGGGTAGACTCTGCTTAGCAAGGGTATGATTCATGCTTGCTACCAAAAGACCGGCTCTCCTTTGTGGGAAGCAAGGGGTAGCAGGTGCTGCCCCCCCCCATATTTCCACTCCTCCTTTTGCTCCCCCATCCTCCATTTTGGAACTTGACAGCGAAACAATACGGTCATAGTATATTATGCTGCTATAGCTTGCATTAATTATTTTCAAAGGCCTCCAATGTTTAAAGAAGCTCATTCACTTATTCCTCTACCCTAGTACAAGCAGCAGAAGTCAATGTGGGCAGATAGGTAGGAGACTCCTCTCGCCTCCCAGGAGCCAGGCCAACCTCTTAGTTTCTGGCTAGGAATTAGGCTGAGTGAGACCATGTGTGCAGGGCAGGGAGCAAAGTCAATTCCCTTGCAGATGTCAGCTGGCCTGGTACTGACTTCTCTCCCCTCCTCAGTCTTTCCTGCCACATAGCCTGGAAAGCAGACTGGAAGGTTGGCCTAATTTTTTTTAAAAGGCTATTCTCATGATCAGTGGAAAGCAGGCTAAGGATGCTGGGTGACTGGTTTGGCTGCCTGGGGCAGACTAACTGCTCGTCTGCGGGGAGAGTGGGCTTAGCACACTCTCCCCACAAACCCCATCCAGGCTCTTCTTACTGATCGTGAGAACAGCCTTAGTATTTTCTAAGAGGAATCTAGAACCAGTTGTTCTAGAGTCATCCCTGGATGCTTCCCATTAAAGAGACAATCATCCATTTGAAAAAAACAGGAACAAAGCTCCAGAGTTCTGTATATAGGCATAAAGCTGTGGTTACAGTGGATTGGGATTTTTGAGCTGGTCTCGTGGTAGCAAGCATGACTTGGCCCCTTAACTAAGCAGGGTCCATCCTGGTTGCATATGAATGGGAGACTAGAAGAGTGAGCACTGTAAGGTATTCCCCTCAGGGAATGGAGCCACTCGGGGAAGAGTATCTAGGTTCCAAGTTCCTTCCCTGGCAACTCCAAGATAGCACTGAGAAAGATTCCTGCCTACAACCTTGGAGAAGACACTGCTGCCAATCTGTGTAGACAACACTGAGTGAGATGAACCAATGGTCTGACTCAGAATAAGGCAGCTGACTATGTCCTATGTTCCTAATTTCTAGACTAATGCTATGTATACTCTCTAGGAGGCTATTTTGTTTGTAGGTATTACTATATTCGATTTTAATCCTGCCCTCCCTCCAGGGAGCTCAGAGTGGTGGGTACAATTTTTACTACAACCCTGGGAAGTAGGTTAGGCTGAGAGATAGTGACTTGGCCAAGGCCACCCAATGAGCTTTGTGTGGCTGAGTGGGGATCTGAACTCAGGTCTCCATCCCAAACTGTCACCACTAAACCGCATAGTCTATTGGACCAGCCACAATAGTTGAGATCCTTTGAGATACCACAACTGAACCTTGGCCTTTTCCATGCAGGCTATGGCCTTTCTTCCCAACCTAGCCTGCCGAAGGTTTATGAACTGTTTCTCAGAGCTGATACTGGGTGTGGCTTGGGCCCTACTGTACTACAGCAAACTTGTTGTAGGGAGTTCTGAAGAATCTGAATGGAAGGAGTCTTGCTAGAGCCCTGGTTATGGTCTGACGTCAGCTCATGAGTTCCTAAGAATCCCATGTCTAAGTGTGCTACTTTGTGAATACCCATGAAGTGTGACTCTTTTCTTCTGCTTTGTCAACTTTATTGACACTTCAAAGGCATGCTTTATGTAAAACAAGTGCTGTTCATGTGTCGTTTCCTTTCAGCGGGGGAATGTAGCCATCTTCCTAGAATGGCAGGTTGGAGGTTGTGCATTGTGTGTGAGAGAGAGAGGTTGGGGGTGGGGAGAGAGCCTATTTGATAGAGTAAAAATAGCATCTTTGTTTGAGGCTTAAGGAGACCTTGATGGGAAATCTAGTCGACTGCTGGTGTGAAATGTAAGCTGTGAAAAAGCAGTGTCGAAACGCAAATCATCATCAAATATGCTTGTCACAAGGAACTTATTGTAGCACACCATCCCAACAATATCCCCAGCAAAGAAAAGCAGCTCATAAACCAGACAACTCCGCTTATCACACACACATGACGGCTCACAGATATTAAATGACTTCATGCCTCGCATATCCCAAGGTATCCACATCGGAGGCTGCAGTCCCAGAAGGCCATTCTGAGGAAAGGAAATTAAAAAAAGTTCCATGTGTCCAAAAAAAAAAAAAATTAAAGAGGGGAGGGTGATTCCGTTGAAGTGATTTGTCTTTTTAAATTATTTATTTATTGCCAGCTTCCTTCCATTTGGTTTCAAGGCACCCCCCAGAATGACTAACCGTGCTGAATCAATTTAAATGTTCAGACAATGGTTTTTCCTGTGACACTATGGATGCGAAAGCTGGACTTTGAAGAAACAAGAGAGAAAAAGTATTTACGCTTTTGAACTTGGTGCTGGAGAAGACTTTTGACAGCTAGGAAAACAAACAAATGGATCATAGAACAAATCAATCCAGAATTTTCACTCGAGGCACAAATGATCAGGCTAAAACAATCATACTTTGGACACATGATGCAAAGACCCAGCTCCCTTGAGAAATCCTTAATGCTGGGAAAAGTTGAAGGAAGGAGAAGAAGAGGACGACCAGCAGCAAGGTGGGTGGACTCGATGGTGACAGCAATGAATGCACCACGGAGAGACCTTAAAAGCCAAGTTGAAGACAGATCACCCTGGAGAGAATCTATCTATGTGGTCTCCAAGAGTTGACACCAACTTGATGGCACTTAATCAATCAATCAATCAATCAATCAATCAATCAGCCAAACACAAATGGAGGAGGAGAGATATTGCATCTACTTATGATCACTCGACCAACTTTATGCTTTGACCTCACCCTGAGGGGTCCAGTCTTAAGGAGTGAGAGCCATCAGACCAGAAGAACCAGCCCCAGGCCTTAATAAGAGGCAGAGCCAGAAACCCAGAAACGGTGATCCCAGAGCCAGTGCTCGCAGAGCCCAAGTCCCCGGAAAAACTGACCTCTTCTAGCCCACATCCTTCATACTTTTCCAGGTCTGGACAACAGCACTGGTAATGGGCCGGGAGGGTGGGGATGGGTGTGATGTAGTAGAGGAGAAGTATAAGGTTCCAGGCAGAGGGCTGCCCCTTTACAACTCTCTGGTCTCCAGGCAGGAAGATGGCACTAGGAAGGAGTGTCTGAGCCTGGAGGTATTTAAGACCTCATTCCTCCTCTTGATAGTCATGTCACTAGAAATGGTTCAGTAACTGGGTAAGTCCCTGCAGTCTAGTTCTGAACCAGTTTGGCTGCGTTTCACAAATGTTTACACTTGCAGTGTGACTCCTGAGCAAAGAGGCACTTTGGTAATTTGGTGAAAAATGGTGATTCCCATATACAGTATTTAGCAACAGGTATTCAGTATTCAGTCCAGCACAGCATCCCTCCAATGGCTATGGGTGTGTCTCCTGTACATTTCTTTTTAGTTTGTGAGATCCTTTGGAACAACAAACCATTTTCAGATGTTCTTGTGACACATGGTTTGGGAATTGCCTCTACTAACTAGGCGAAAAGGCACCTTTCAGAGTAGTGATTCTCTGAAGCTCTTCTCATGATCAGTGAGAAGAGATTTGGGTGGGTCTGCAGGGATAGTGGGTTAAATAACCCCTCCCTGCAGATGATCGCTGAGCCATCCCATCACACAATTACCAGCTCTGTCACAGAGCTGGTTGGGGTGGCGAGGATCGGGGAAGTTCTAGAATGCCCCTTGCAAGTTCTCAGTAGCATCTACTGAGGCCATGCAGATGCCCCAATGGGCATGCATTGTGGCCTCCAAAATGGCCTCCACAAGCACAAAGAGAACCAGAACAGGCCAAAAAAAGTATTAAAATGGCCTGAACCAGGCTGATGGTGACCGGGGGGTGGCTGGTGGTGGGAGGGGGAACTGCCGGAGACACACACACACCCGTGGCCAAGGCAGTGCCCCCCGGAGGTGGTGTGTTGAGGGGAATCTCTTTTTTTTGTTGTTAGAACCCTCAGACTGGCAGAGGTGTGTGTGTGTTTTTGGCTCGAGTTCGATCTGAGCAGGCCAGGTTCGATGTTGAACTTGCTCGAACTGGTTCACACAAGCAACAGCCACTGGAGGGATGGGTTGTAGTTTAGTGGTAGAGTATCTGCTTTGCATACAGAAGGCCCCAGTTTCACTCCCTGGCATTTCAAGGAAGTGTTGGGAGAGACTCCTGTCTGTAACCTTGGAGAGCTGCTGCCAGTCAGTGTAAGCAGTACTGAGCTGCCTGACTCAGTATAAGGCAGCTTCCTGTGTTCCTAAATCCCTTCTTCTGATGTTGCATCATTCCCAAAGGACTCATGGGCGGGGGATGGTAGCCACCAGTGACTCAGAAGAGCAGTGCTGTTGATTCCAGCCCCAGGAGAGTCTCCCTTTTGGGCCCATTTCATTTGCCCTCCAGATCATCAAAGCATCCCCCTGATCTCATTACCTGTGAACAGGGCAGAAAAACTCAGAGGCATTTGCACAACCCTAGTGAAAATCCCTTCTTTGCTTTTGGATACAAGGGCCACCAACATATAAATGCTGCTTTGGAGTGGAATAGCCACACAGATTCATTAATCCCTAGCTTTTGGTTGTGTGAAAAAGCCCCAAACACTCAACTAGTTCATCGTGGTCTCTGGACTCACAAACACAACCATTTTAAGCAGATTTATGTTTCTGCAAATAATGCTCCTGCACATTAGCTAGCCCTTAGATGGCCAGCTATGGCACTTTCTAACAACTTTTGCTTTCAACTTTCGTTCATCCAGATATTGTCATTGGGATTACTTGAATAAATCTTTCTACCCCCAAAGGGATCAGAGGTGGGGGAGGAGATGTTCTCTTGATTAGAAAATCTTTGGAGAGAAACTTTGCGAATGACATAAATAACATCTTGGCTTTCTCCAAAGCCTTCCACCCTTTGAAAATGTCTCATGCCAATGTCATCTTTCCTTCCAACATTGCTTAGGGATTTTCTTCTTCCCTCCTTCCTTTCTGCCAACGAGGATAATGATTATTTCGGAATCAAGGAGGGCAAAGATGAATTGTCTTTAGGATGAAGTGGAAGCGTAAGGCAATTAAGTGGAACAGAAATAGCTGGGATTAAAACCCTTTTTTAGATCTTGCCTCTGCCAACGTTGACATCAGATGGAAATGTTCCTTGATTTCAAGGTTTAAGCTTCAATGCGATGGGGCAAGAGGGGAGAAGGGATCATTTATTTATTTATTTATTTAAAAAGAGGCAGGATGGCCTTCTTAGGAATACACCACATCTCCAACTCTATCTAGGAAGGGCCTCCAATATCTGGTTCTCATTATGACAGATGAGAATTATCTCTCAATAGCCACCCCTTTGGTGGCTGGTTGGGTGGAGAGCTAGAAGTAATTCAACGTTGGAATTGTTATTAGTGTTCATATTCGTGTACTCTTGTTTCTTCCAGAGTCCACACTCTAGGAAACAACATAGAAATAACTCAGAGGCAAATGAAGAAATGTCATGCATGTATAGAACACAAATGTTATCAAATGATTTAAACTTATAAAAATGAACAGAGGAAGCTGCCTTATACTGAGTAAGACCATTGGTCCATCTAGCTCAGTATTGTCTACATGGTAGCGGCTCTCCAAGTTTTCAGGCAGGAGTCTTTCCCTGCCCTATCTAGAGATGCCAAAGACTGAATTTGGGACCTTCTATATGCAAAGCAGATGCTGTACCACTGAGATACAGCCCCATTATCTAGGATAATTCAAGTTACTGAGACGTGGGGAGGCCTTTCGGACATAATGCGAAACTGCAGGCTGATGAACCTGAGGCTAATTCTTGAATCCAGGAATTGTCCTGCAGACAATCTTCCAACCTGGGTCGGGCAAGAGAAGGTTTCAGGACAGAGGAATTCCTCCCTCTTCTAGTCCACCAAGGCTGCATCCCATCAAGCTCTGTAGCGTTCACATCACCAGGCTGCTGGCAAGGCATCTGTACGTCAGCAGGGTGGCAGCACTGGCCATGATCTTCCAGGGGGCATGTCCAGGGCAATCGTGGCTTTTTGGCATGACCCCCCACCCTCAGTGAGGAAAGGGGATTTCAACCCTTCTAAATGGCATTTAAACCTTTTCCCTTATACAACGCACCACCACCCTCACAAGAGCCCTGCAGCCAAACAGCCTTGCACAAGCACAACTACTGGTAACAGGAGGTGGTGAGGGACACTAATTTTCTGTTATTTCAGGAAGGGATCATGATGAATACCTAGAAGGGGATATGTCTAAGGATGCTCTTGTGAAGGCAGACCTGGTCAAAGCAGTAGAGGAACCCCCAACACACTCCTGCCCCCATGTCGTCTTGCCGGCTGGGGATTAGTCCTCTCATGAGAGGGCCAATCCACTGGGGAGGACCAGAGGCTCTGTGAGCTCTCTGCTGGACTGCACCCTCATGAGTTAGGCCATCTAACTGCCGGGGGGGGGCGTGCTGATGTGGCCCCCCTGGTATATCTGTTTTTAAAAATATTACTCTTACCCCTCGCCTTCCCCTGTACACGCAACCCCTACGAACTCCCAAGGAGATCGGACTGCTCTATGTGTACGGCTGTTTCCCTATGGGCTCAATTTTCCAAGATCAGGAATGGCTCTTAGTACTAATTCAAAATTCCCGGGCTGGGACTGGCATTGTGGCGTATACAGATTGGCCATTGTGGGAAAATGCGGATGAGGGGAGTCCCTATTTTCAGTGATCCCTGAAAAGCTGGGTGGCCGTACTGGGCAAAAATCAACATGCATATTTGCCAAGGGATGACCAGACTGCCAGAGTGAGTACTTTCACTCCTGCTGTCTGTCAGTCACCGTGACCTAGAAAGGTGTTGGGCTGGATCTAGCAATGGGGCTGGGCAGTGATAGCCCTCCAGCCCACCTGTGTGTCTCTATGGCCCACCACTCTCATGAGAGAGTGGTCCTTGGGAGAAGAGGTATCATTGCAGATTATTGGGAGAAGAGGCGTTTTTGCTCCATACTGTTTCCAGTGCTTTTTAACATCTACATGAAACCACTGGGAGAGATCATCAGGACGTTTGGTCCAGGATGCTATCAATATGCTGATGACACTCAGATCTATTTCTTCATATCAACTGCATCAGGAAATGGCTTGATTGACCCCGCCCCTGCCGGGGCCTGCCTGGAGGCGATATTGTGCTGGATGAGGGATAACAGGCAGGACTTGAATCCAAACAAGACGGAAGTACTGACTGTGGGAACAGGACCCCGGAAATAGTTTAGATATGCCTGTTCTGGAAGGGGTTACACTCCCCTTAAAAGATCAGGTTCATAGTTCAGAGGGAGGAATTCCTCTGGGAGTGCTCCTGGATCCCAAATTCTCCCTGGTTTCTCAGGTTGTTGCTGTGGCCAGGAGTCCTTTATATCAGCTTCGGCTGGTACACCAGATACATCCTTTCTGGAGACAAATGACCTTAAAATGGTGGTACATATGCTGGTAACCTCTAGGCTTGTCTACTGTAATGCACTCTACGTTGGGCTGCCTTTGTACATAGTTCGGAAACTACAATTGGTACAGAATGCAGCAGCCAGATTGGTCTCTGGGTTTACCCAAAGGGACCATACAACACTGATTCTAAAATAACTACACTGGCTGCCGATGTGTTTCCAAAAGAAATACAAAGTACTGGTTATTACCTATAAATCCCTAAATGGCTAAGGTCCAGGGTACTTAAGAGAGTGCCTTCTCTGTCGTGAACCCTGTCGCCTGTTAAGATCACCTGGAGAGGTCCAGTTAGGGCTTTGGAATGTGCTCCCTGCTGAAATAAGAGCACCTCCTTCTCTGTTTGTTTTTAGGAGGACCTTGAAGAAGTACCTGTTTTCCCAGGCTTTTAACTGAAACCAAAAATTTAAATTTTAATGTGTTTTTATCCATTATGATTTTTATCTTTTTATGAATTTTATATGTTCTATATTTTATATTATGTTAATTCTGTAAACCACCTAGAGATTTCTATGTTAGGCAGTATATAAATTCAATAACTAACTAACTAACTAACTAACTAACTAACTAATGAATTATTACTGATCCACCGCTTGAAACATCATCCTGGTGTACCCCAAGATGTTTATTCTCATGAGTAATGCCAGAGTCTGCATGCTTGCGCCCAAAGGGAAAGGGCTGCCCCCCTTCCCCTTCTAATTTGAACAAAAAATAGAGCAGAGCCACCCCAAAATTCCAGGTTTTGCCATTCAACCCAGACCCCGAGTATCACTCCCCTGGCAGGTGTTATCTTTTTGGGGAAACAACCAGGTTACCCTGCTTATGGTGCCACTGGGACTTGATGTGCTTGTGCAAATCCTTTTGGATCACTTGATTTGTGGAGACCTCTCCACAAAGTGCCCATCTTGTCATCCCGTCCCCTTATTTTGCAGATTGCCAAAGGTGGAAACGTGAGTCACATTGGAAAGTGGGAATCCCCCAATGTGGCTTTTCCCTTTGACATGCTTTGAAGCTTGAGATGTGGCAACATGGGATCCCTGTTTAACACATTTAATCATTCCTTCAAGAATTTCTGCATACCCATTGACAGGTGTACACGAACCGTTCACCGAACCGGCTTGTCTCGAACTGGGTCAGTTCAGCAGCTTGATCATGAACTGAACTGGTGGTGGTTTGGTCCACAATTGAACCAAACCACGCCTGGTTTGGATGGACCGGTTCGGTGTCTAACAGGCAGCAGGTGGGCTGTGAGAGCGGTAGTTACATGTCTTACCCAGCCAGCGCCCCTGCCACTCACCCCCCTAGTGTAGCCCATAGTGAAATGCACATCGCAATACCTCCTTTAATCTCCACACATTCGCGGAGGCCAGAACCACACCACCAGCACCACCACTCAGGTGGCTTGTTAGGGGGCATTTTCTATGGGTTGTGCCAGAGGGGAATGGTGGTGGTCTGGCCAGGTAAGTAATGATCTCTCTTACCACCCACACTCTTACTGATCTCTCCCACACTCTTAATGATCTCTCTTACCACCTTACAGGCCTCCCAGGACCCCCACTCCTTTACTTGTAAAGGGGAATCCTCACCAGATTCCCCTTTACCAGTATAGCCATGCTCGAACCACTGGTTTGGTCAAATGGACTGGCTGGTTGGTTTAACTGAACCAGTTCAGCACCACATGATTTGGCTCAAATTTGCTTCGAATTCAAACCGAACTGCAGTTTGGGGGTCATACACACCCCTGTGTCCATTGCTCTTTAATACAGCTTATAGCACTATCAGTAACACTTAACATACATTTTCCCTGCAGAACCATTACAAAGTCCGCACTTCCGTCTGAAAACTATTTGCGAACAAAATTATAGCATGGAGGGGCCATGCCCGATGCTAAAGCAAGTGAGACAGCTTGAAATAGAATTTCTCTCCCCATTGCCATAAGTTACATGCTAATTCAGATCAGTGTGTAAAAAGAAGCCAGTGGATAACATAAGTTAACTAGTTCTCTATTAAATGACCATGTGTATTAAATGCTCATTTTTTAATCATCCAGCCCCACTGCCAATTCACACAATAATCCAAACCAAAAAGCTGACGATTGCATTTTTCTCTTATGTACATCAGAAATCAAAGGAGGGCTGTGACTAATTTTGGAGGTCATGAACTTCATTTACGATGTGATCTTCTTGTTAGGCACTCTGGGGCGTGAACTCGAAATCTTGTGATCTGGGGCTGGAGACAAGCCTAGGGAAACACCTTCAATCACGTGGGCAATTGAAGGCCTTGAAGACTTCTTCAGGTACAGAAGGGAACAGGAGAGGGTGAAATAGAAATTCCTGCTATGAGCAGGGAGAATGAAGCCTTGAGATCGGCCAATATTGGGATAAATGGGAGGAGCTTGGCCTTCCACATCAGAAGAATCTTGTTGGATCAGACCACAGGCCTATCAAGTCCAGCATTCTGCTTCCCCCACAGGCCAGATGCCTCTGAAAAGCCTCCAGGAAGCAGGAGATGAAGGCAATGCACTTCTCTTGTCATTGCTCCGTATTTAGTGGCATGGTACCTTTGAAATTCCATAGTGGCTTCATAGTGCCATCACAACTGTTAGGCATTTATAGACGTGTCCTCCATGAACGTGACTAAAAATGTGTCCTGTGACATGTAAGTTAGTGACCATCAGAATTGTTAGTATTTGAAAAATGAGCAGATGCTTCCTGCATCTTAGGTCCCCACTTGGATTTCAGGGACCCTGAGCTGGAAGATCTAGATAAAAAAATAAACTACAATTAAGCTCCATTAATGTCACATTAAAGCATTAAAGTCAGTTAAAGCAATAAGAACCATAAAAATATGAAAAAAGCAACAGCCATAAAAAGAGAGACAGAAGAGCAGAAGAGCTAGAAACTGGGCAGCCCCTAAGGGGTTGGGTGTTAACTAAAGTTGTGTTGTAATTTTAAAAAAATTGTTGTACGTTTCCATGCATTCATTTGTGAAGAATGGTGGCATATAAATAAAAGATCCAGCCATCTTGCTGAAGCTAAGCAGGCCTGGGTGTGGTCAGTGATGGATGGGAGATTGCCTGGGAATCCCATGCCTTCCTTGAGTATCACCATGAAAGGAAAGCAGGAGAGAGTTGTAATAAATAAGTAAAATGTGCAGAAAAGCCATCAAATTATCAGAAGAGAGCTACTGAGAAGTGAGGACCTACAACAAAAGGGTGGGGCATGTGTGACCCCCATCTCCTAACAGGAAGGCTCCTTTTGGGGGCTGCTGCCAAACTGTAACAGGATCCTTGGACTCATGTTTTTGAGGTACAGATGGGGAAGGAGGTTTTCCTTTCTGACCCTGGTGAAACCTTCCCCTGCTATGCTTTACTTCACTAAGAGACTCATATCCTGGGCTGGCTGCTAGAGTTCAGTGAACACTTGATGGTTCATGAGAGAAATCTGCAGAGAAAAGGGTGTGTTTTCCCTCTTTCTCCACCATCTAAAACCTCTCTATATAGTGTGAAGAGTGGACCTCTCATGGAGTGAAACCCAACCCTAATTGTCCCCTATAGCTTCCTATAAGCCAGCAGGAGCTTAAGGAGGCCAGTCCCACCCACTTCCCTTTTATTCGTCAGCTGACATTGCGCTTCCCTCAATACTACATGGCTCTTGGAGACCAGTCTTAGGCCATTTGGCCTTTCACACATCATTTAAAAATAAATATTTCCCAGCACACCTAAGGAGTCCCCCAAATATGCAGAAACCTGTCTCTTATCTGTGGGCGACTCAGCTTTGCTGCCCAGCTGAAAGGCACCCGACCACCAAGTTTGATATTAATAGGAATGATATAAATTTTCAGGCCGGCAAAATGGGGGACATTTCAGCAGAGTTTGGGAGTATTAAAATAAAATGAGTGCACTGTTCACCATGAGCAGCACATGCTTCTCCCATTGGCCTCTGGCCAACAGTGACCATTTTGCTCCTACTTCTGAGTGACGCACTGTTGCTCCCAGGAGGGTTCTGGGAAACGATGGTGGCTCCAGTGGAAGATGCCCTTTCCCCCCAAGCCCCCCTTGGAATGACATCAAGAGATATTGTAGCATCACTCATTGCAGGGTGTGAGGTTCCCCCAGATCTTGGGGGTGGCAGAATCACCCCTCCCAGACCTTGACACTGCCAGTTGCTGGGCATTTCCCTGCAGCGACAGTGATGGAAGGGGAAGTGGCCGACATGACCAATGGGATGGGGCTTTGGGGTAAAGATGGGCAGAGCAGCAGGGAGCAGCCAAGAAGCCTCACCTTGCAAGGGCTGGAAGTCTCATGAGATAGGACTTTGGGCTCCCCCAAGACTTGTGCCGACTGTCGGTCCTATTTAGTTCTCCGGCTGATGATGGGAGGGAGCCGGAGGATGAGGAGCAGGATGAGGGAGCTGTAGGATGAGTTATCCAGACTGGGTAACCCGTGAGAGAAAGGAGGAGACTGGGGAAATGATGCTGCTTAATCTCCCAGCTCCCCACTGCAAACTCTGTGTCCCTGCTGAAGCCACAATGGGAGACAACCCTGCTGAGGGCCAGCCATAGGAAGGACCAACACAGGAAGGACCAACACAGAGATTGTGAGTAAAGAAATAGCAGCTGTCAGTTGCAACAAGCACCACCACTCTGGGTGCAGTGAAACAGCATTGATGGCATGAAATAATGCAAGGAAAGGGGTCACTTTCAGATCCCCCTTGGCTTCCTACCCCCTAAATTTTGAGTGGAGAGCACTCAGTCCAATTATAGATGATGAACCTGGCTGGAAGGCTGAATTCTAAGATGATATTTTAGCAGCAAGCCAAAAAAGTATTTTATGAGAGTTCTGCCTGGGTTTTTCATACACTAGATGGCACTATAGTATGACTTTTCTATGCTGCAGCTGGGGGAGGGATGTCACAAATGTTCCTTTAGCTTCAGTCAACTTGAGCGACGTTTATCAGGTATATTTTTTCGGAGCCCTCCTTTGATATGTTGTTTGTTATTTTCTCATTTTCATTTTCAGATCATCAGCAACGGGGAATTAATTGCACCCACTTTGATATTAGAAATATATATATATACATTTCAAATTGGATAAAAAAATAAATAATCCTGGAAGGGAAGTCAGATAAATAAATAAAAAGAAAAAGAACTAATTTACCTCTGGCTAGATGCAAAATTATTCCAACGTACCAGGATTAAGGGGCTCGATAGACGGGAAACGTTCTGTACCAATTACACGGCTCCTCTGTAAACTTTGCTTATCGAGAACATTAAAGTCACTCCAAATGAATAAAGACTTTAGATTTTCTCAATAGAAATATTCTTCTTAATGCAGATCAAATGAATGGCTCTGAACTGGGGCCTCGAGGGGTATGATATCCAAAACAAGAGCGTTTGGATATGTTAAAGAGAATGATTGGTATGCAATGAACGTCAAAGAACTAAATTACGTTATCCACTCCCACCCCATCGACAACATCAGCTGCTCTAGGTAACTTACCTGGGGCTCCCCCTTTAAAATAAACCCTTCTTAACTTCAAGCATCTCTTTCTATGGCTGGTTCAGCATTTTGGGACAACTTCTAAGGCAATTTTGGCTCTCCTGCAGAAGTTGGACTACAATTCCCATCATCCCTAACTATTGGCTATGGTGGCTGGGGATTCTGGGAGTTGTAGTCCCAAAACATCTGGATGGCCAAAGTTGTGCAGGCCTGTTCTAAGGTATCAGGAATTCAAGAGGGTCCATTGGTGAAAGCATTTGACCAGCTGTTGCTAAACAGCAGCAGCCACCATCACTTGTGAGGGGCTCCCTTGGATGTGTGGACCTCCTAAGGTGGGTGGACTCCTTCCTTTGTGCCACAACACTGCCTGTGGTCCTGATCCTCCCAGCTGCAGAACACAGAGGGACAGGGATGGAGAGAGAGGAGAAGCTTGAGGAGCAACTCCTTGCTTAAATTATTTTGGAAGAGAGAAAAGACACTTCTGGGAGGTTAAAAAAAATGACTTGAAGATTGAAGATATAATCTTTTATATTTGTTGGGGCTGTTCAGTAAAATGAGGGAGGGGGGCTCCTAAAATGTTTAGTGGGGGATTTGGGTCCCTACAGAGGGAGAGAGCATGGCCAGCTCCAGGGGCACTCCTACCTGGCGGTGAAGGCAATGCGGAGAGGTGCTGACGTGACACCGCTCCCCTCATGCTATCCCACAGCTATGGATGCAGACTTCTCCAGCCCCCAAGGTTTCATCCCTCCCACCCTGCACTGGATGTTGCAGCGTTTGACTGATGACCATGCATTGTGCACCAGACCCACATGTGTAGGGGGCATCTGAATATGCTCAGAGGTGCATTTATTACACATTATATTTTACTTAAAAATAAGGAGATCTGGTCTTGTGGTAGCAAGCATGGCTTGTCCCCTTAGCTAAGCAGGGTCTGCCCTGGTTGCATATCAATAGGAGACTTGATGTGTGAGCACTGTAAGATATTACCCTTAAGGGATGGAGCCGCTCTGGAAAGAGCATCTAGGCTCCAAGTTCCCTCCCTGGCAGCCTCTCCAAGATAGAGTTGAGAGAGATTCCTGCCTGCAACCTAGGAGAAGCCACTGTCAATCTGTGTAGTAGACAATACTGAGCCTGATGATCCAATGGTCTGACTCAGTATATGGCAACTTCCTATGTTTCTGCATCATATCGGGAACATGGGAGGAGAGCTGGTCTTGTGGTAGCAAGCATGAATGGTCCCCTTTCCTAAGCTGGGTCTGCCCTGGTTTGCATTTGGATGGGAGACCACATGTGAGCACTGTGAGATATTCGGTTTGGGGAATGGGGCCACTCTGAGAAGAGCATCTGCATGCAGAAGGTTCCAAGTTGCCTCCCTGGAATCTCCGAGATAGAGCTTAGAGAAGTTCCTGCCTGCAACCTTGGAGAAGCCACTGCCAGTCTGTGTGGACAATACTGAGCTAGTTGAACCAATGTTCTGGCTCAGTAGAAAGCAGCTTCCTATGTTCCTACGTTCCTATGACTGATTGGAGTTAGCGGCTGCTCCTTGCAGCTTTCACCACTTGCACACCCATGTGAGCAAGTGGCAATCGCGTTACAAGGAGCAGCTGCTGGCTCTCTCCTTTTGCCTGGCATTGAAGGGTGAGTTGGAGAAGAATAGAACTGCCACCAGGGGCATGATGCTCTGACTTAAAAGAGCTGAAGTAGGGGTTGTTTCACAGCATTCTAGCCATTGGAGATTAACCATTAGGTCATGTACACTGCAGGGCAGAGCTTAGACCAACATTCAGCATCAACTCCAATTCCATTTTTATCAAGTTGTTCTAGTAAGAACTAATCAGCCTACTTTCCTTTCACTGTCTCTACAACTGGACTAAATTTGTTTCAGATCAAGGTCCACAAGTTAGTTATCTTATGCCTCAAATGTTCATATGTCCACCATCTTGGATCAGGATGGATGGCATCATTACAAATAGGGATGTGTAGAACTGGTCCAGCGGTCCGCAGTCCGACAGTTCAGTCTGGGGATTCGTGGGTTCATGATCAAAACGATCGCACCTGGTTCCGTCCGGACTGGAACCGAACTGCCAATCCGGTCCGGCAGGTCTGCGAACTTTTAAAAAAGGAAAAAAAGAAAAGTAACTACTTGTAGCCCCTTTGGGGTGCTTGCTGTAGCTGCAGGTGTGTGTGTGTCCATGAGGGTTCCCTCTCCCCTCGCCGGCCTCCCTCATCACCACCACAGCCGGGTAAATGTAGTCTTTGGGGCCCTTTCAGGCCTCCGTAAAGGCGAGCAGTGGCCATTTTGGCCCGACCACCCCACAAGCACAAATGCCCTCTGTGAGGCCTGGCATGGCCTACAGCCTTGCAGAGGACATTTGCACATGCGCGGCGGTGGCCAAAATGGCCAACGCTCGCCTTTACGGAGGCCTGAAAGGGCCCAAAAGACTACATTTACCTGGCCGTGGCAGTGATGAGGGCGGCCAGCGGGGGGAGATGGAACCCTCGCGGGGACCCCCCCACCAGCGGCTACAGCAAGACCCCCGAAGGGGCTACAGGTAGTTACTTTTCATTTAATTTTTTTTTTAAGTTCACAGACCTGCCGGACCAGACTGCACCGGGGGGGGGGGTCGATGGGGTTGATGGGGGCCAGACCGAACTGGCCCCGTTCCATTCGAGGCCAGTCCAGCCTCTAACCGAGCCAGGCCAGACAGTTCAGTGCACACCCCTAATTACAAACTACAACATTGAGGTGTCCCTGTGTGTCACTCACTACAACTGTACCAAATTTTGCTCAGATCAGTTAGACAGTCCCCAAAGTGCGCTTGTGCTCAAAAGATCACATTTCCACCATCTTGGATTGGGGTGGATGACATCTTCACAAATGTATTGGGGCATCCCTGTGTGCCCGTACAGCTGTAGCAAATTTGGTTCAAATTGGTTAGACTATCCACAGGTTAGTGCACTTGTACCTCAAAAGTTTATATGTCTGCCATCTTGAATTGGGTTGGATGATATTGTCACAATCTGCGCCATTGAGGTGTCCCTATGTGTCCCTACAGCTGTAGCAATTTTGGTTTAAATTGGTTAAGCGGTTCACAAGTTAGCCCATTTGCACCTCAAAAGTTTATGCGTCCACCATCTTGAATCGATGTGGCTGACAACATCTTAGGCTGCACCATCAAGGTGTCCCTATATGTCACTCACTGCAACTATATCCAATTTGGTTCAAATGTCAGTCCACAAATTAGCCCTCTTGCACCTTGGATGTTTATGTGGCTGCCATTTTGAATAGGAGTGGATGACATCATCCCACACCATGCCATTAGGGCATTCCTATGTGTCCGTGACTAATGACAATGGGCACTAATGTCAATGGGCACAGCAACCAGCCTCAGAATTGACAATAAAGACTTTGAAGTGGTGGATAGTTTCTCCCTTTTAAGATTGACCATCAACAGTAAAGGATACAGCAGTCAAGAAAAACGCCACAGACTAGCACTTGGTAGAGTTGCAATGAAGGTCTTGGAAAGGATATTTAAATGCCGGGACGTGTCTATCCCAAAGATTAGAATCGTTCAGACAATGGTTTTCCCCGTGACACTCTATGGATGCGAAAGCTGGACTTTGAAGAAGCAAGATAGAAAAAGCACTGATGCTTTTGAACTTTGGTGCTGGAGAAGACTTTTGAGGATACCATGGACAGCCAGAAAGACAAGCAAATGGATCCTAGAACAAACTGATCCAGAATTTTCACTCGAGGCACAAATGACCAGGCTCAAACTATCATACTTTGGACACATTATATAGACTCAGCTCCCTTGATAAGTGTATAATGCTGGGGAAAGTTGAAGGGAAGAGAATAGGACGACCAGCAGCAAGGTGGATGGACTCGATTACGACAGCAATGAATGCACCACTGAGAGACCTTAAAGGCCAAGTTGAAGACAGATCTTCCTGGAGAGAATCTATCTATGTGGTCGCTATGAGTCGACACCGACTTAATGGCACATAATCAATCAATAAATCATGTGCCCATAGAGATGTAGCAAATATGGTTCAAATTGGTTAGACTGTCCACAAGTTAGTGCACTTGCACCTCAAAAGTTTATGTGTTCACCATGTTGAATTGGTGTGGTATCACAAACTATGCCGTTGAGGTGACTCTGTGTGCCACTCAAGGCAACTGTACCAAATTTGGTTTAGACAGTCCACAAATTAGCCCACTTGCGCCTTAGATGTTCACACAGCCGCCAGCTTGAATTGGAGTGGATGACATCATCACACACCATGCCATCTGGGGATCCCTATATGTCCCTACAGCTGTAGCAAATTTGGTTCAAATTGGTTAGGCGGTTCACAAGTTAGCCCACTTGCATCTCAAAAGTTCATGTTTCCACCATCTTGGATCGGGGTGGTTGACATCATCACAAACTATGCCGTTGAGGTGTCCCTATGTGTCCCTACAACTGTACCCAATTTGGCTCATATTGGTCCAGGCGTTGTAAAGTTGATAGAGGGGGGACACACAGACACAGACACACACACACACACACACAGAGAAAGCTGTGTGATCTCATAAACCTACTGGACTGTAGGCTAAAAATCAGTATTAAATCTTTGTTCAAATGCTTTTATGGTTTGTGGAACAAAATAAACACAATTTGGAATTTGAATCCAAATGCACAGAAATGAGTAACCAGTTATGCTAAGATTGAACCAACAAAGCTGCCTTGTATTTAGGTTACATATCAAGCTGCAGTTCTACAGAATCAGACCATTCGTCCATTTAGCTCAGTATTATCTACAGTGGACCAAAGTACTCTACACACAACATTAAAACATGATCTCTGATCCCTTAATAACCTGCTAAGTATTATTTTATTTACTATAACAATGTAAGAAAACCCTTGTTGGATCAGACCAAAGGTCCATCTAGTCCATCGTCCTGAGTCCCACAGTGGCCAGCCAGAAGCCTCTGCGAAACCCACTAGGCATGTGGGTTCCATGGAGCCATCATAGCTGATAGACATGAATAGGCTTAAACTGAGTGAATTTCTTGAATTCCCTTTTAAAGCCATCTAAGCTAGTGCCCATCACCACATCATGTGATAGCACATTCCAGAAATTAACTATTTGATGTGTGAAGATTCATCATCATCAGAGATGCAAGTTTTGGCTGGTATAAAAATATGTTAAACATACAAACAAACAAACAAATCAACAACAGAGTCAACTTTTTCTTCTTTCAAAAGAAAAACTCAAGACAGCTAACTATGGAAACATAAAATGCAAATGAGTCAATGTAAGCCAACAAATAGAATGGGCTTCATCCTCTCTCTCTCTCTCTCTCTCTCCCTCTCTCCGCCCCCTGTAGAATAGCTGGCCATTCACAAGAGTCCAAGAGGAGAGGGCCTTGGGGATATTTGGACCTGGCAGGCCACTATGAAGGTACTTTCCTCCCACATAGGAATATAGGAAGCACCCCTTCCCTCAAGCAAGCAATACCATAGGAACATAGGAAGCTGTCTTCTGCCAAGTCAGCCCATTGGTCCATCTAGTTCAGTATTACCTACACCAGTAGTTCCCAACCAGGGTTGCTCTAGATGTTGCTGAACTACAACTCCCAGCATCCCCAGCCATAATAAATTGTAGCTGAGGATATTAAATCAGTAGTTCAGCAACATTTGGAGGAACCCTGGCTGGGAACCACTGGCCTACACTGACCGGCAGTGGCTTCTCCAAGATTTCAGGCAGGAGTCTCTCCCAGCCCCACTTGGAGATGCCAGGGATTGAACCTGGGGCTTTCTGCATGCACAACAAATGCCCTACCACTGAGCTATGGTCTTTTCTCCCCCTGCAAAGTGCTTGGCCCCAAGGCCTTTCTCCTCAGACACAGAGGGCTAGAACCTTTATTTACAGTGAAAGCTGAGATTCTGAGGAGAGTAAATTCTCTACCCAGTATTTATTTTTGTCCATTTGCCTAGTGATTATGGAATTTCCAAACACAAATAGTCCTGCTACTAACTGCAGACATCTTTCAATTCTGAGGGTTGGTGTTTTCATCAGTATTAAAGGAACTCTACATATACAAGGATGGGAATAGGATGACTGCGTCTTAGCTAGTCCAAGACATTATGAGCTCCACTGAAAATCATTCAACTGTGCATCTGGATTGTCCAGAAGTGGGCTTTTTACCATCAGGGTTGCTTTGATTTAGGAGAGCAAGTGTGCACCCCTGCTGAGAATGTGCCCTCATGTTTACCATACAATTATTTTTATGTTTTTGTCACTCAAGCACACCAATGGCCCTATCTCAGGGAAATGATTTCATGGGAAAGACAGAAAGTACCCGCAGAAGACCATTAATGTGGACCCAATGCCTTAAATTATAGCGTGATCAGCAGCCAGGTCATGCTATTTTGAGGATTCTGTATTTTTAGCATCTCCTTAAAAATATAATTTCCCTGAGAATCAAAACATTATGCCACTGCAATGGTGTATATTATGGTTCCCCACACAATTATTTCCCACATTTCCAGATCTTATCACCCAGGAGCAATAGCATAGATCAGTGATGACAGAGTTTGCAAGTTCTGGGTTCAGTCCAAATGGACCTAAAGATTGGATGGGGTTATCTCATCATCACTCTCCTTATGCTAGCTAGGACCAGGCCTCAACCATTAAGGTGAAAGGAGCTATTTTATGAAGCTTAATCCATCTCCTCAGAGAGTAGAAGTTGTGCCGTGCTTTCTGGGATCAATGAGTGATAAAGCGCACCATGTCCATGACATGAGGAAATGGCACCA
Organism: Hemicordylus capensis; assembly: GCF_027244095.1. Classification (NCBI taxonomy): domain Eukaryota; kingdom Metazoa; phylum Chordata; class Lepidosauria; order Squamata; family Cordylidae; genus Hemicordylus; species Hemicordylus capensis. The sequence goes on from NC_069661.1 coordinate 249,689,960, forward strand.
GCCACAGATAGAGAAAAAGGTTCCAAAAGTATTGCATGGGGAGATGGTACAATTTAATTCTGCTATGTTCCATAGAATCCGAACTGGAGCCTACCCAAATTAGGAGGCAGATTGCAAGTAGGGTGTGTGCAAGTCAGCTGGATTTGAACTGCAGTTGGAATCAAGCCCCCCAGATCGGGTGATCAAAGGTTGAACTGGACCGGCCCCCTAAAACCACTGGCCCCAGTTCTAATAACTGATTTGTGGGTTGGTTTGGAAGTATACTTGTAAAGGTGAATCTGGCAAGAATTACAAGTAAAGGGCATTCTGTAACCTAACGTTCCTGCCCAGTCCTCTGGATTTGTCCTCCTGCTTTGATTTCCCCAGGCCATTTCCCATATTAGGAAAGGCCCACCCTTCCAGCAGCTGCTCTAAATGTGGCCTCGTCCTCCCTCCAATCCTTCCAATCACGACACCAACCCACAGGGAAATTGTTGGGAAAGACCTACATTGGGGTATGCATGAAACTGGCATAACCAGTTCAGTTCGAGTCCAAACTGCACTCAGATGGAACCAGGCATGTTTGGTTTTGGGGGCCCCAAACAGAACTCCCCCCCCGGGTTCAGCACAAATTTGAGATGGTCCGGGGTTCTAACCTTTTTAAAAGCTCACTGCCTCCAGGGGATGCTGCCATGGCTGCGGGGGGAGGGGTCTCTGGGGGTCCCCCTTCCCCCCATAGGCCTTCCCCCAGTCTCTAATTGGCTCAATTTGGGCAGTTTTCTGGCCATGTATGACCCATTCTGGGCCTCTTCGTGCTGCTGGTGTCCATTTTGGTGGTCAACATGAATGCGCACTGGCCATCTGCATAAGCCTGTGCAGTGTGGCCAGTGTGCATGTGCCAGTGTGCATGTGCAGCAGCCTCCAAAATGTCCACTGCCAGCACAGAGAGGCCCAGAATGGGCTGAGAATGGCTGGAAAACCACCCAAACCGGGTCGATTGGAGACTGGGGGGAGGTAGGTGGGGGTAGAGGAACTGCCAGAGAAAACACACCACAGCCGCAGCAGTGCCCCCCAGAGGCAGCAAATTTAATTTTTTTGTTAGAAGCCCTGGATCAGTTGGGAGGGGATATGGCTTGAATCAAGTTTGAGCTGAACCAGGTCTGATTTGGCTTGAGGGCAAGCTGGGGCCAAGCCCTCAAGCCAGCCAAGTTTGATGCCGAACTGGCTCAGGTTTGGGCCAGTATGCACATCCCTAGCCTACATGACCTTGCAAAATAATTGGAAACCTGACCATTTTCCTACATTCTGCCAAGATCTAAAAGTTAACGTGGTTTTCCCTTTAACAAAACCCATAAAATTTTAAATCCCCAAAAGTCAAAATTTTCCTTAGCTGAGAGGTGGCTTCTCTTTAGTGTTGTCAGGGCCAGATGGTTAAAAAAGTGGATGCCCATCATCAAAAAAGTGGAAATTGAGAACGCTTTTCACTGAATAAGTCTCCACTTTGCATAAAATTTGCATATGTGTATTGGCATTATATATGCATATTTTGATAAAAATTGGATAATTTGAGAATAAATACAGCTCACCACTGTGAAGCTGATGACCAGGTGAGCTTTATGTCTGCTCAGTCTGCTGTCTAGGGGCAGAGTTCTCAAGGCCCTCACTTCTTAATCATAAATTGATCTCCTGGCTAGGTTTACCATACACAAAATCCTCTGCCCGCCCCCCATTGGTCACCCAGCTTGCTCTCACCAGCCAGGCGAACAACTTACTTCACCTCTCGGCTGGAGGCAGGGCAGCCAGCCAGCTACTGAGCCAGCCTCTTTATATGCTGGCACAGCGGTGTGTGCACAGTTTCCCACTCGGTTGCTGTTCTCTACGACTGCAAACATTTATAGGCTGCTTTTCGACAGAAGATTTCACAGTGGTTTTCAAAGAAAAATAAATAAGAAGATGCTCCTCTGTCCCCAAAGGGCTCACAATCGAAAAAGAAACACAAGAAAACACTCGTATCAGCCATGGAAGGAAGGCTGCGCTGAGGTTGGACAGGATCAGTTGCTTACCCCATGATAAATTGAAGAGATTCACTGCTTTAAAAGGTGCCTTTTTATTCAGTTCGCAGGGGGAGCTGCTAAATGAGTAAATAGCAATAGCAATAGCACTTACATTTATATACCGCTCTATAGATGGAAGCTCTCTAAGCGGTTTACAATGATTTAGCATATTGCCCCCAACATTCTGGGTACTCATTTGACCGACCTCGGAAGGATGGAAGGCTGAGTCAACCTTGAGCCCCTGGTCAGGATCGAACTTGCAACCTTCTGGTTACAGGGCGGCAGTTTTACCACTGCACCACCAGAGGCTCTGGTAGTTAACTGCTAGTTAACTAGTTAAGGTAGTTAACTGCTAACTTCTCAATGCCACTACCACCTGAAGGAAGAAAGCTGCACCTGCCAGGCCCACCTATCTGTGCTCTGGCATTTGCAGCCTTCCACTGAATCAGACCCTCCCTTCTGGATTCCCCATTGGATGGATGGTCAGTAGGAAGGGAAGGAGACAGAGGAAGAGAAGCTGCTCATGAGAGGCAAAGTGTTCTGAGTGGACGCAATGTTCCAGCTGCTCCCCAGAACTTCGGACAGCACATGTGCAAAAAAAGTTGCTCAATCCCCCAAATTGTCACATGCCTTTTATAAAAGCCCCTAGTTGGCAACCCTACTTCTCTTTCGCACTGCTTTGTTAGTCCAAAACTGGTGAGGAACACCATCATTTTTCAGCAAAGCAACAGGTGCAGCACAAACACTTAGGATGTTGTCGTCGTCATCACCATCATCATTTTATTTTACTCTATTCTATTCTATTCTATTCTATTCTATTCTAATTTTAAAACTGTTTTTCAGTGAAAAAGTTCTCAAAACACTTTGCATAGCAAAAAGTATGAGAAAATTGTTGCCTGTTGCCAAAGTGCTCACAATACACACACACACACACAATACCAACAACCACCACTGGAGGCACACTATACTGGGCTGAATACGGGCAGTTGCTCTCCCCCCCCCCCGCTAAATATAAGACAGCTACCATTTTAAAAGGTATGAGACAGCTACCATTTTGCCCTCTTGGCAGGGCTTATACTAGTGCAGCAAAATCCCTGAAAAGGTGCACAATTGCTTTAATTTATTGTTGGAAAAATAAATAAAAACATTACAGCAACAGAGCCAATGCAGCTCCTACAGCAATTCTGAGCTCTCTCGGGCTGGTCACTTTGTGATGCTGAGCTGGGAAAGCTGCATATATCCTTGGGGTATATGGAGTCGCCTTGATTCTTGCACTCGACGAAATTTTGCATTCTGCTTAATCATGATAATTTGGAGAGCAAACAAGGACATTTCTATGGAGCTTTATTTATCTCATAGTATTTGCCAGCGGTCCTGAGATTTAAATTCTTGCCGAGCTGAAACCAGTCAGAGTATTGTCATTCATAGCAATGCCAAAAAACAACTCACCTTTTTTATGTTTTAAGTGCTTATGAAAATGTTTACTTTCCTTTACTCTCACTCTTTATTCCCCATACTTACCTTCAGTGATGGTACTGTGGAGCTATGGATCTGACTGGCCACACGGGGCAGGTTCACACGACCTGCCGAAAGTCGACACAAAGTCTGGGAGAGGGAACTAGAGGTTCCCGCAGTGCGTGCACTCCTATGTGGTGGAACATAGGAACATAGGAAGTTGTATATTGAATCAAACCACTGGTCCATCTAGCTCAGCACTGTCAATACTGACTGGCAGCCACTCTCCAAGGTTGCAGGCAGAGGATTCTCCCAGTCCTACCTGGAGATGCCGGGGTTGCATCTGGGACCTTGTGCATGCAAAGTAGTTGCTCTACCACTGAGCTACAGCCCCATCCTCATTTGGTGAATCACCCAAACCCGACCAAGTTCAGTTAGCAACCAGTCAACCCAGCTTGCTACCAACCTGGTCAAGCCCACTTCAGCTCTTGGTTATGAATCTTGACATCTGTAGCAAGTCGCGTTGGCCAGTTGCCAACTGGACTTGGGCAGGTTTGGGCAAAATGAGAACATTTGCACTGTGGGAACCTTGAGTTCCCTCTCCCAGAGTTCTTACCAGCTTTCAGTAGGTTGTGTGAACCTGTCCATAGTGCTCTGAAGGTGGGGGGGGGGAACCCAGTTAAATTGGTGGTTTCTGCTGAAAAGCGAACTGGGGGAATTTACAGTGCAATTTTACTAACATGCACATTTCTTCTGGCAGTTGTAAGAATTAAATGGTTTTATGGTTTCTCAGATTCTGGGGTTCACAATGGCTACCATGGAGCAGGACAAAAGACAAATCAAAAGGATTTCTCCCTCTTGGGATTACCAAAGGTACCTGAGCCCATCCCTGAACATGGTAATAGGAATTACAGATTCCTAGGGTTCGATTCTGGCCCTTGTTCCCAATGAAGAAGTCAAACTCCACCCATAGTCTCCATCTCAGTTCTCATCTATAAAAGGAAAAGTTGCTTATGACAGATCTTCTTATCTGACCTACTTAAAAACGTACATGAAAGCACAGTTAATTTGGGCTGTTATCTGTCAAATTGATAAAAATCTCCCTGTTCAGTACTAATTATATTCAGCATGAATTTTTCTGCACAGGGACATAAGAAAGCTGCATTATGACCTCAATGAGAGTGAGACGACAACTCCCTGAACTTGCCTGGAAATTTCCCCTGGAGTTTCATCCTGGTAGACTGGAACGCCTGTTGCTATGGAACTTACTTGAAGTGTTACAGTTTGTCAAATCTGATTGGCAGATGTTGTCTAAAATGCCTGTGGTTTGAGGATGGATTATGGCAGTTGATTCAGATACCAATGATGAAGAAGGCTGTCATATGCAGGGTGGGAGTTATTTGATTTCCCAGGCTAGGGAACACAGGGCCAGATTTAAGAGCCTTAAGAAAAAGATAGGTTGAGGTAATATATCATTTGCTGCCCATGAGAGTTGTTAGGTTTGGGAGCAGTTTACAAAGGAAAATTCTGGAATTATCAGTACTGGAGTTTTTAACATTGTGATATAATATATTATCTCCATATGTGGTTTTATAAGAGGTTCTAGGAACACTCTGTTGGCCTGAAGGTTGGCAAAGCCATGAAATGGAGTCTGGTATCCTGGTTCTCTTAAGTAAGGTAAGGTAAGTTGTGCTGTTGAGTCGGTGTCGACTCCTGGCGACCATAGAGCCCTGTGGTTTTCTTTGGTAGAATACAGAAGGTATTTAACATTGCCATCTCCCGTGCGGTATGAGATGATGCCTTTCAGCATCTTCCTATATCACTGCTGCCCGATATAGGTGTTTCCCATAGTCTGGGAAATATACCAGCAGGGATTCAAACCAGCAAATTGCGTAACACCTCCCCGCCGGACTGCACCGAGCCGGGGATGGGGTTTCGGGGGATGCTGGACCAAACTGGCCTGGTCAGGTTTGGGTGCAGTTCGCAACCGAACCGGGCCAGCCGGTTTTGTGCACACTGCTACTGCTGGCACTTGATGCAGCCAAAAGTGTTGGAGGAGACCAGAGGCCTCTGTGAGTCATTGCCAGGATGCCACTCAATTCTTGCTCCCTAGGCAATTTAGTTCCCCACTGTGCCATTAAGTAGCTCTTTTGACATCTTAGTTTTTTACTTCCAAGCCACTTCTATACCACTCTGGGATAAGATCCGGTGACAGAGGCAGCCCTTTCATGAGGCAAGATGAGGCAGTCATCTCTGGTGGCAGGTTGTTTGGATGGCAGCAAGGCAGTGAGATGTCCCCACTGCTGCTATTGGAGAGGCTCTTCAGGACCAATCTGACCCTTGCAAGCTTTGTAAGCCATGCCTCCCCTCGCACTCCTTGTGAAGCTTGCAAAAAACATGAGCAGAGAAGAGGAGGGTGCTGGAAACTTTCCCTCCTTCGAACCACTTTCAACACTTGCAGAGGCAAGCTTTGAAAGGGAGCTGGCCCTCACCAAGGTCGTGGGACAAGGCAGCATTGCCCCTGCTAACTTGGCAAAGAGGCACCTTTTAACATGGTGATTCTTTTTATTTAGCAGGGGGAGAGTAACTGGCCCTATCCACCTCCAGCACAGTACTTCCAGTAACTGTTTCTGGTGTCTATCTTGTGTTTCATTTTAGAGTGTGAGCCCTTTGGAGACAGGGTTCCATCTTATATTTATTTATTATTTCTCTGTGTAAATCTCCCTGAGCCATTTTTGGAAGGGTGACACAGAAATCAATCAATCAATCAATCAATCAATCAATCAATCAAATAAATAAATAAATAAATAAATAAATAAATAAATAAATTTGGTGCCTCGCTGCCGGCACCATAATACCTTGGGCCACTCCTGTCTGGTGCATACAAAACGGAACAAGAAAAAATGGGTGGGGAACCAAGTGTAAGAATGTACAGAGAAATCCTCAAAGGCAGGATGTTTATTGACCCGATGTGACTTTTCCTCATTGAGAGTCTCTTTTCCTCTTTGGCCTAAAATATCCTCCACACCATCTCAGGTAACAATGTAGAAGAAGGCTGTCATATGCAGGATGGGAGCCATTTTATTTCCCAGGCTAGGGAACACAGGTCCAAATTTTGGAGCCTTAAGCAAACCCCCCCACACACACACACACAAAAACCCCCGCCATGAAGTCCCATGCTGGAACTCCATGCCCCAAGCTCCATGTGTCAAGAAACTCATCATCCTCAGTTATTATCTCCATGCCATCACTGATCTTTTGGAAGGAAGGACATTGTGGGACAAGGAGAAATTCACTCATTCTGCATGGCGGGTTACTGCACACAAATGCACACAAATGGTTTTCTATGTGCATGAGAAACAAACTATGGTCCTTGTTTTGTGGTAACTACATGCCTGGAGACTACAAATCTCTGAGACCATTCTCATGAGCAGCCTAACACAGGCTAGGCCACTCAGACTGGTTTAGGCTGCTCATGTGGAGTGCCTGCCATGAGCGCAGTGCATTGTGGGATTCATGGAGGCCAGGAAAACAAGTCCTGGCCTGCCAAGATCCATGCTGCACAGAGCAGTGTGGTTCATGTGGACGTGTGACAGTGTGCTGAAGAGGAACTCCATTCGTCATCTAGGGCAGTATTTCTCAACCACTGGCCCGTGATCTTACTGTGTGCTCACTATGGTCTGGTTCATAGACAGACAGGATTTAGAGGCAGATGACCCAGATGTTGCCTAGGATCCAGAGCTTGGAGATGCTAGGCATTGAAATGGTTGCAATTAGATCCTTAAAATTAAATACTTTCCTCTTTTCTTCTGTAAGATCAGGGGAAATCTCTTGGCATGAAGAAATGATGATCTCTAGATCAATTTATTCACATTTGTGATCATAAATAATGGTTTTAATGCTGTTTTAAAATATTATTTTAAATTTTTTAAGTTCTTGTAATGTGTGTGTCCTCCCCGCCATTTTTGTCTTAACGAATGTTTTACTTTGTTTTTATTCTGTTGTAAACCACCCAGAGACATAAGTTGGGGGCGGTATAAAAATGATAATAATAATAATAATAATAATAATAATAATAATAATAATAATAATAATAGAAACTGCAAGAAACATAGAAACACCAAATAAAGAAGAAACAGTGCAATTCTGGCGGGAATTATGGGACAATCCAATAGATTATAATAAAAAAGCAGGCTGGATGAAAGAGTTCAAAAAATGTAACCAACAAATGCAAGATCTAATAATAACACCAGAATTAATAAGTGAAATAGCAAAGAAAATTAAAAATTGGACTGCGCCAGGCGACCATGAAGTGCATGGCTTTTGGCTTAAACACCTAACAAGCCTTCATAAACAACTATCAAAACAGTTCAATCACATTTTGCAAGGAGGTGATATTAAACAATAGCTAACAACTGGGAAAACTCATCTCATAGTGAAAGACCCAGCAAAAGGTGCAGTTAAAAGTAATTATAGACTGATAACCTGCCTGCCAACCATGTTCAAATTATTAACTGGAATAATAGCAGATGAAGTGATGCAACACTTATTAACTAACAAACAGCTTCCAGTAGAACAGAAAGGAAATTGCGCGAACACTAGAGGCACAAAATACCAGCTGCTGATTGACAAAATGATTTTAGAAAACTACAAGAGAAGAAAAACCAATCTAAGTGTTGCATGGATTGACTAAAAGAAAGCCTTCGATTCATTGCCTCACACATGGATACTAAAATGTTTAGAAACAACTGGTGTCAGCAAAAACATTCAGATATTTATTTAAAAAGTGATGAGCATGTGGAGTACACAGTTAATAATCAATGGTGAGACACTTGGACAGGTTAGCATTAGAAGAGGCATTTTCCAAGGGGACTCACTATCCCCTCTGTTGTTTGTAATCGCCATGACCCCACTTTCACAAATACTAAACAAAACAGGCCTTGGATGCCAAACATCTAAAACATCAAGTAAAATAAGCCATCTGCTGTACATGGACGATCTGAAGTTGTATGAAAAGTCCCAGTCAGAAATCGAATCACTGCTAAACACTGTCCGTATATTCAGTAGCGATATAGCAATGGAGTTTGGACTAGACAAGTGTGCTGCATTAATAATGTAGAGAGGAAAAATAAGAAAAACAGAAGGAATAGAACTGCCCAATGGAAGCAAGATCAAGAACCTGGAAGAGAAAGAACCTTACAAATACTTGGGCATTCTCCAGGCTGATAACATTGCACACACTGAAGTTAAAAGAAAAATTGGAAGTGAGTACATCAGGAGAGTTAGAAAAATCCTCAAGTCCAAACTCAATGGCAGGAACACCATACAAGCCATAAACACCTGGGCTATACCTGTTATCAGATACACTGCAGGAATAATAGACAGGACCCAGGCAGATCTAGAGACGCTAGATCGTAAGACCAGGAAAATCTTGACCATCAATCATGCTCTGCACCCCCGCAGTGATGTTGATAGGCTATACCTCACTCGCAGCTCAGGTGGAAGAGGAATGCTGCAAGTCCATCAAACAGTAGAGGAGGAGAAAAGAGGCCTTGAAGAATATATCAAGGACAGTGAAGAAGATGCACTTCAAATGGTCAAGAACGAGAAACTATTCAACACCAATGAAACAAAGCAGGCCTACAAGAAAGAACAAGTCAAGAACCAAGCAGAAAAATGGAAAAATAAGCCCCTGCATGGTCAATATTTGCACAATATAAGTGGAAAATCAGACATCACCAAGACCTGGCAATGGCTTAAGAATGGCAACTTGAAGAAAGAAACAGAGGGTTTAATACTGGCTGCACAAGAACAGGCACTAAGAACAAATTCAATAACAGCAAAAGTAAAAAAGTCAACAACAAACAGCAAGTGCTGCCTTTGTAAAGAAGCAGATGAAACAGTGGACCACCTAATCAGCTGTTGTAAAAAGATCACACAGACTGACTACAAACAAAGGCATGACAAGGTAGCAGGAATGATACACTGGAACATCTGCAAAAAATACAAACTCCCTGTAGCCAAAAATTGGTGGGACCATACAATTGAAAAAGTTGAAGAAAATGAAGATGTAAAAATATTATGGGACTTCCGACTACAAACAGACAAACATCTGCCACACAATACACCAGATATAACTGTAGTCAAGAAGAAAGAAAAACAAGTTAAAATAATTGACATAGCAATACCAGGGGATAGCAGAATAGAAGAAAAAGAAATAGAAAAAAAATAACAAAATACAAAGATCTACAAATTGAAATTGAAAGGCTGTGGCAGAAAAAGACCCAAATCATCCCAGTGGTAATTGGCGCCCTGGGTGCAGTTCCAAAAGACCTTGAAGAGCACCTCAACACCATAGGAGCCACAGAAATCACCACCAGCCAATTACAAAAAGCAGCTTTACTGGGAACAGCCTATATTCTGCGGCGATATCTATAACAGCAACAACATTGACAATAAAATTCAGCCATCCCAGGTCCTTGGGAAGGACTCGATGTCTGGATAAAACAAACCAATCAATAACACCTGTCTGACTGTGTAAATAAATAATAATAATAAAAATAAGAGCTTCTCCATCTCTGGTTGCTTTTTAAAAGACCCTCATGACACACCTGTTTTCTCAGGCTTATAATTCAAACAATTTTAAACTGTTGAATTGTTTTATTTTGGGACATTGTTTTAATTGTTTTACTCTGTGAACTGTTTTTAACAGATTTATTCTGTCAAAGAGATTTAATTGTTTCTTTTTGTTTTTCTATTGTAACTTGAATTGTGTACACTGCCTAGAGAGGTATATATCAGTCGGCATATAAATATGATAGATAAGTAAATAAATAAATGTGGAAGTGAAGCAAAGGGAGCAAAAATTGAAATAGAACATAGGGAGCTGCCTTATACTGAGTCAGACCATTGGTCCATCTATCTCAGCATTGTCTATACTGACTGGCAGCAACTCTCCATGCAAATGCTCTACCACTGGGCTACGGCACCATTCCCTAAAGGGAAGAGCTTACAGCAGAAAATACTCACATTTTGTCACCCATCCAAATGCAAACCAAGGCAATACCTTCTTAACAAAGGGGACAGTTCTTTCACGCAACCTCAAGACCAGCTCTCCCACCCTAGAGATTCGGATTTGGGAAGTTCTGCTCAACCAAATATCCTTGAGAAATGTCAAAGAAAAAGAATGTTGATAAGGTTAGCAATACTTCTTCAATTGCTTCCACTTGCTGAAGCCTTTAAGGTTAACTGTCCTGTAAAACTGATCATTTCCACTGAAGAATTAGGCCTATTGCAAGCAAGCCATAATATTCTCTCTCTGTGTGTATATGTGTGTGTGTTTAAAAAAACCTTGCTCATCTAGTTTGACAAATCCTTCACAGTAAAACTTTCAAGTAGTTTTCATTCTGGTTTGGGGAGGGAAACAAAGCACGAACCAGCAGCCTACTGAATGACAGGAACCGGTTTAAGACTAGATACCCATCCTTCAGTCTCTGGAAATCTAGGTTTACTTTTCAACTTACACGAACCTTATTTGAACCATAAGCGGTATGCATGTGTTTTCCCCCCCTTTGCAAATGCATTGGTTTGTTGACATTGTTTTGTTGACATTGCTCATAAGGAGGCCTCACTCAGCATGCAATCAGATATGCAAATCATAGCTGTAGTCAGACACTATTTTATTTGCTGACGATGCTGCTGTTTCTCTCAAATTCTATAATTGCTCCTCCTCAACTTACATGCATATAAAAAGTTCACATAAAATAATCATGCATAGGCCCCAGTTAGAGGTAATGGGGGATATGTGGATTCTACAGCCCTGTATTTTTGGCCCTTGACTCTCTGGTAACAGCTACTACAATATGGCACCTAGTATGACATCATTGCACTTAGTTTCTGTACGTATCTGCACCACCAGAAATATCGGATCCATGTCAGTCCTTCAGGAGAGCCTTAAAAACAGTTTTAGTCTGGATTTTAATAGGGATGTGCAAAATGTTCCGGGCACAGAAAGATCTGTACCCGGATCAGGCAGTTTCGGGCAATTTGTGCACAAAACAAATCACCCGATTGCAAGTCCTGAAAGTTTTGTGCACAAAACAAATCGCCCAAATTTCGGCTCTGAAAGTTTTGTTTTTTCAGACCTCCATTTTGTGGCAATTTCCATGTAGTCTCCATTTTGTGTTTTATGTCTATTTGACTGTCCCGCCTTCAAATCAGTGAACGAAGGCATGGGCTGATCTGACAATTGTCTCCTTGTTCCCGATTGGTTCTTTTGGCTCTTGCCACTCCTGACTGACCCCACATTGGCCAGGGGAAGAGTCGAAGAAGGGGTTTTCAATCAGCTTTAAAGAGGCAGCAGCCACCATTCTGGCTTTCTGCCTCTTGGGAGAAGAGAGAGAGAGAGAGCTTTGCTTTGCTTTGCCTTGCCGTCATGCCATGCCATTGCCATCCCTATTGCCTTCTGCTTTGCCAGCCTGAGCCCAGCCTGCCTGCCCCTCCCGACTACTGCATGCCAGCCTGGGAATGGATTATCTGCTGCATTGCTTTTTTGTTCCTGAGAAGAATTCTTTTTTTCACCCCCTTGAGAGAATCACTGCCTGCCTGTGCCTGCTCTGAGCCAGCCACCAGCCCCAGCCTCAGCCCCTGTGGCCACTGTCCACCTGGCTAGCCACCATCTTTCCCCCAGATTTTCCAGGCTTTTGCCCCAGCCCTCCCCCCCCCAGCCTGCCCAGCCATCTGAAGACTGAAAAGGAGAAGAAGTCAAGAAGAAGATTGAAGAAGAAGGAGTAGACTCATCAGAGAGGAGACCACAGAAGTGGAATACTGGACGCAACATGGGTGAAGCCTAAGACTGAGTGAGTAGTACCCATTTAACACACAAATACACAATACACACACACACACATCTCTGGAACTGTGTATTCTTGGGGTATTTTTTCCTGTTTGGAGGGAGGTTTTGGGTTGCAATTGAATTTAAAAAGTTGTGTGCTATTTAGAATTTTAAACAGGGGTTCTGTGTGGGAGGGATCCCCGTTAGCTAGTACTAGTAGGTGGTTAGAAGGGTAGCGTAGCCTCGTGGTTTTAAAAAACAATTCTGTCTTTTTTCCCCATTCCAAAGATTTTACAAAAACCTTTCCTCCAGCCCTTTGTGCCCATAATATATCAGTATTAAACCCACTTACCCTTTCGCAGAGCACACACACACAGGTATACTATGCTTTCCCCCTACATAATCTCAAGTCGAGCAGTATATATATTATGCAATTCAAATGCCTTGGATGGTTCGTTGTTGTGCCTGTGTTGTGGGGACGTCAAGGATGGGCACAGGACAGGTTCTCTCGTTCTCTCTCTCTCTCTCTCTCTTTCTCTCTCTCTGGATTTCTTTGCAATGAAGATTGAGTCATATTGTGACTTCTATCATCATCATCATCATCATCATCATCATCATCATCATCATCATCATTTTATTCAAACTAGATTGCTTGCATCTGCAATAGGTTGTTCTGGTGCCACATGCTCTGATCTGTTGCGGAAATGTCAAAAAATGTGCCAAAAATTTGTGTGCCATTGTTGTCATCATCACTCTTTTACTTGTGCAGGTGGGAGGGGGGCCAAACCTTGCTGTTCCACTGACAGAATCTTGATTTACACCCTTCCTTACTTAACCCACTTGTATGGCCGGGTGCCACAGATGTAGCTGTTTCTGTTGCTTGTGGATGAAAAATGCTTGTGGGAAGGAGGGCAGGGCACATTAGATGCTATTGTTGGCCTGAGCCTGCTGCCCTAGTCTTCTAGGGCAGACTATCACACCTGCTTGCTTGTTGCTTGCTTGCTTGTTGCTGGCTGCTGCTGTTACCCTGCATTGGGAGGGAGTGTGTGGGATAGTGCATTTGATCGTTGTTGTTTGACACTGTTGTGTGTAAATCAATTGCATTTCGGGGGGCACAATGGATGTGGACACAGTGGATGTGTGTGACCTTTGGAAACCTTGTTCTTTGCAAAGCTCTGCTGTTGTTGTTGATGTGTGCTGCATCCACCCTATGGGACAATGGGGACAGACAGTGCCCATTTCTGAGTGTAGATTCTCTGGTAGCAAATGAGAGGATTCATTGTTTGTCTTTGAAATGAATCCACTCTCATTTGCTACCTGAAAATCTACACTCAGAAAATCTCAGAAACAACAAAACCCAGTACCACATGGGCTTGTGGGTATGGGAGTGATTGGCACCCTATGTGCACTACACCACCACTCACTCTGGGCCACACCGGTGCCCCCCCAAGTGCAGATATGGGGCTGCTGAAACCCCTATTATTCCCTATGGGAGGAAAGCTTAAAGACACACAAACTTCACAAATTCTTTTAAAATCAGCCCTTTGACCAATTTCTTTGAAATTTGGATGGTAGCAGGCATCCATTGGGCACTATCGCCCAACCCACTCTTCTGCCCCCAGAACCCCCTTTCTGCCCTGAATCTGCCTCAAAGACATGCCAACTTCTAAAATTCTTTAAAAATCAGCCTTTTGCCCAATTTTTTTGAAATCTGGGTGATAGCTTCCTTGCACACATTGGGCACTACCACCCACCACAACCCACCCTGGGCTACCCTGGTGCCACCACTCGGGAGTTATAACGAAGGTGCTGGAATCCCCATTATTCTCTATTTGAAAAATCTTAAGGATACATAATCTTCAAAAATCATTTAAAAATCAGTCCTTTGCCCAATTCCTTTGAAATATGGGTAGTAGCTTCCTTACACCCATTGGGCACTACCACCCACCCCACCCCACTCTGGGACACCCCAGCACCCCCCACATGGAGCTATAAGTTCTCTGGAATCCCATTATTCCCTATGGGAAAACTCTTTGATGTGTAAACTTCAAAAATTCTTTTAAAAAACACCCCGTTGACCAATTTCTTTGAAATTTGGGTGGTAGCTTCCACCCATTGGGCACTACTACCCCACCACCACCCTCTTTTGGGCCCAGGACCCTTTTTTGATCTGAATCAATTCAAATTCAGAAAATTTGGGTACAAAATGAAAGAGGGGTGATTCAGGGGGCTCAGATTGGTTGCATCTGAATGGGAGACTTGATGTGTGAGCACTGCAAGATATTCCCCTCAGGGGATGAAGCCGCTCTGGGAAGAGCAGAAGGTTTCAAGTTCCCTCCCTGGCAGCATCTCCAAGATAAGGCTGAGAGAGACTCCTGCCTGCAACCTCGGAGAAGCCGCTGCCAGTCTGTGAAGACAATACTGAGCTAGATGGACCAATGGTCTGACTCAGTATATGGCAGTTTCCTATGTTCCTGTGTTTCCTATGGTTCAGTTTGGTTGAACCAGTTTAGTGGTTCCAGGGGGCTATGCTTGTAATGGGGAATCTGGTGAGGATTTCCCTTTACAAGCACAGCTGTGGGGGGTCCTTCTAAAGGCTTTTAAAGGCCCTTACTGGTTTTGCGGCAGCCGTACCGCCTCTCCTAGAAGGCCCCCAGCGCTCCCCAGAAGCCTTCCCAGCTGCACAGTGTGGCTCTGATACCGACACTGACTAGTAGTATGGCCACCACCAGACCGGTAAGTGCCTTTAGAACCTTTTTGACCCAGTAACCTTGGACTAGGCCAGGTTTCGTTTGAACCACCTCTGGTTCGGTTCATGATCTAACTGTCGAACCGGCCCAGTTTGAGTCAAACCGGTTTGCACACACCCCTACTGACAGTCTTCTACTTTACTTCCCTTTTTACATCTCACTGAGGGAGTTATGTAGATAAGAGAGCAAGTGATGACGCCGGTGCTCCCTCTAAGGCGTGTGTGTGTGTGTGTGTGTGTGTGTGCGCGCACTCTCACACATTTTTGAATGTATGCTCAGTTAATTTTAGATCCCGCTCAGGTTTAAACAGGAAGGTCCTACTATGAATGCATGCGTGCACACACTGCCTTGATACTGCCACCCAGAACAAAATTCATTCCAGACACAGAAGAAAAGAATTCGAGAGAACATTGGATGACACTATCCATGCATGCAGAAGTGCAAAAATTAATCCATTACATTTTTCATTTTGTTGCCTTGTTTATTAACTTGATTTTTAGAATATTGACTCATTTCAACCATTTGCTATGTTTTGTGCCCAATCCGGGCAGTTTTTTGTTTCTCTTCTGATTCATTTTGTAATCATTTTGCTTTGATTGCAATCAGCAAAATTCACTCTACTGTAATACTTTTACCCTGTAATTTACCTATTTGGTGTTTTTTTTTTAAAAGCTAATTTAGTTTTTAATTTAGAATGTAATTTTAATGCTGTCGTGCTCTGTATGTTTTTGTATACCGCCCAGAGTCTTTGGAGTGGGCGATATATTAAATGTTTCAAATAAATAAATAAATAAATAAACAAACAAACAATTAAATATTTTTTTAAAAAATAAGAATTGGATGGCATTTGTATGTTTTGAATATTTCTATTAGGCAATTAATTATGCTGAATTTCATACAGATAACTGCTGAGGTTTTCTTCCTAGAGCAATTTGATTCTGACCCTTTTAACAAGCTTCTGATGTTCTGTGGTCAACTTGTATGAAAATCACAAGAAATGCACAGGTGCCCTTAGGTAAGATCTTTCTAAAACATTAGAAAGATGGGTTCAGGGGTATAGGAGTATACAAACAGTAGTTGAGGTCTAATTAATTAGTCTGTTTTTCTGCTCAATTTGTCCACATTGCGGACTCAAGGAAAGTTCTTTGCAAAAATTCAGACAGTTAGGTGCAAGGTTTCCAGTGGTAAAGGTAAAGTGTGCCATCGAGTCGGTGTTGACTTCTGGTGACCACAGAACCCTGTGGTTGTCTTTGGTAGAATACAGGAGAGGTTTACCATTGCCATCTCCCATGCAGTATGAGATGATGCCTTTCAGCATCTTCCTATATTGTTGCTGCCCGGTATAGGAGTTTCCCATAGTCTAAAAAGGTGTTTCCCATAGTCTGGGAAACATACCAGCCAGGATTTGAACTGGCTACCTCTGGCTAGATAATCAAGTCATTTCCCCTCTGCACCACTAGGTGGCTCTGCAAGGGTTCCAAAGGAAATCACTATTGAATGGGACTATGCGATACTTCTGGGCATCAGAATTTAAGTGCTGAGACACAGTGAAACTAACACAGGAAGAGGCAGAATTAATTGCTTCCTTCCTGCTAATTGGCTGCAAACAGAATTTACTGATTTAAAGAACACATCAAAAACCTCTGCAAATGTTCACTTTGAGAGAGAACACAGGGCAGGGGAAACAGCTTTCTTACACATTTTCACATTTTTGTAGTTCCCTCCCAAGAATCACACTGGTGGGGTGAAGAATCAAAGGAAGCACCAGTTAGAGGTTTCCATTCAGCTGCTATATGCAACTTAGTCGTCAATGAAATTACCCCTCATCTGACCTCCCTCTCCTTCCACTAACTGCTTGGGTGTCAAACTCTATAGGCTCAAGAAAGGTTCCAGGCAGTTAAAAGACAAAGAAGAAAAGTGGGAAGCCACAGGAAGCAGACACCTATGCGAAATGACTCTGAGCTACTTCAGATCACTTTGCTGCAGTTTGAAGGACTTTGGTGGAGAGAGAGCTGGTCTTTTGGTAGCAAGTATGAATTGTCGAATTGAATTGCATTTGAATTGGAAACTACATGTATAAGCACTGTAAGATATTCCCCACAGGGGATGGGTCCACACTAGTAAGAGGACCTTCATGCTTGCATGCAGAAGGTCCCAAGTTCCTTCCCTGTCATCTCCAAGATAGGGCTGAGAGAGATTCTCAGTTGCAGCCTTGGAGAAGCTCAGCTTCCGAAACTGCTGCCAGTCTGTGTGTAAACCATACTGAGCTAGATAGATCAATGGTCTGACTCAGTATAAGGCAGGTTCTTGTGTTCCTATCTCTTTGCTTAGTGGCCTCTCCGAATAAGCCCCAAAGCAAAAAGATTCATTTTGGAGCATGATTGGATCTGAAATGAATGCACACCCCTACCCTACACCCCACAACTTGCTCACCAGCAGTCCAAGTTGTGTTTCTCTGTGATTGCCAGTGTTATCAAGCAAAGTTACAGGGCCCCAGAATAAAGGATTTCTTCAGCAGGCTCTTGTTTTTCCTTCTGACTAGGGGCATGCATGAATGGTTCTTCCTGAACTTGGTTCGCCTCGAACCGAGCCCAGCTCAGAGGTTCAGTCACAGAACAAACTGGGAGTGGTTCAATCTATGGTCGAACCGAACCAGGGCTGGTTTGGGTGAACCAGTTTGAGATGAACAGGGGTGTCTGGGCAGGGGCAGTGAGAGGTGAAAGAAGCTGCTTGTAATGCTTCTGGCACTGCCACTTGCTGCTGCCTGCCCTCCTGGTATGGCAAGCACACTCCTCCCTCCTTTACTGAGCCACATGAGCAGAGATCATGCAAATGGCTTCCGCACAACTGCCACTGCTGAGCCGGTGACTTGGTAATGGAGCGGGGAGCACATTTGCAATGTACTGGGAGGGCAAGCGGTGGTGAGCAGCGGTTCCAGCAGCCACGCCAGCTGGCCAGGGTAAGTATCTTCCCCCCACCACCACCACTGCCACCACCTAGGGAATGCCACTTTAAGTATATCCTCCAAACTGGTTCAGCCTGTTTTGGTGATCAAACTGGACTGGACCAGTTAGGGCGGACATGGAACCAGATCAAGCCGTGTCGGTTTGAATCTGCTTCGGATTTGAACTGAACCGGACAAACCGGTCCTGTGCACACCCCTACTTCTGATGAAGTCCCCATGCACAGAACTGTTTTTAGTCTACTGTGTAAGAAATCTGTTTCTGCCACTGTCTCACACCTCTTTGCTCTTTTTTTTCTAGTCAAGCAGATATTGGAAGTGATAAAGCACTATAGAAATACGTGGGCAGATAACGAATCCTAAGGCTTTTTTTAAAAAATGTAGCAAGTTTTTAAAATAGTATTATCTTTTAATAGAAAGAGGGAAAAACCATTCATTTGATTAGCAGCGTTCCTTTGCATGTGGAATCAGATAGGGCTATTTAAAAAGAAGAAGTGTGAGAATGAATTGTTCGGTAATTGAACTGATTGGCAAGTGTTGATATAAATTGCAGTGAAACGGCAAATTTGTTAGGAATTGAACTTCTTGTTTCTTCCTTAATGGAACAATTTAGAGTAGGGGTTCTCAATCTTAGGACCCCAGCAGTGTTACCTGTATCAGGGAGTCCCAGACGTTGTTGACTACAACTCCCATAATCCCCAGCCAATGACCACTGCATCTGAGGATACTGGGAATTGTAGTCCACAACATTTGGGGATCCCTGTTACAGGGTGCACTGGTCTCCCGCTGTTGTAGCACTACAACTCCCATCATCCCTGGCCAAAATGGGGTTGTAGTCCAATAAAATCTAGGGATGCAAGGGAGAACCCCCTGATTTGGCTTCTTAGCTGCGCAGTCCTCTCTGTCATGAGTCCCTTCCCCTCTCAGCATGCCAAGGTTATCAAATGAAGCACACACTTCCCACCAAGAAGTCAAGATGTGCTATAGCCTCCTGTCCGGCTACACATTCCTGTCTCTTCTACCCAGCCTGGCTAGGTTTATCGGGACCGGCCTCCAAGCAGGGACAGGGAGGGGATTGAGTGTCACCCTGTGCCTCCTCCATCCCAGGCTGCTTGCTCCTTGTGTCTGCCCCTCTCCAGGAACCCCTGACACTCTCTACCAGCCTCCTTCTCATCCCTGGCCGGCTCCTAATATGCCTCCTCACAGGCTATGCATCACCCACCCCCAATTACGGGGCCAACACCCCTCTTTATTCCCTGTAATTGATTACCCCTTAGAGCTGTTGCCAATGCCTCTCCCCCTTCTCCTTCCTCCTGCTGAGACCCCCTCCCTTTGGGAGGCATGCTGCTGATGTTATCCTCACATGTCTCCCCTTTGGTCTTATCAGGGCTTGGCTCCTCCTCCACTGGAGCTGAGTCCCTGCCTGTTGGCAATCTTTCCTCCATTCCTGTCGCCTTGGGCCTTCTCACCGCTCCGTCCTTGGCGGTAAGGACAGCAGCCTCCCCGGACAATAAATAAATAAGTGTTGGAGGATATGGAATGTTCATAAACATTGGTATACATCATAGCTGTGTTGGCAGCCTCTCCTCCGTCTCTCCCCGGCTGCCACCCGTCCCTGTCGCCTTGGGCCCTCTCACCATGGGCCCTCTCACCACTCCGTCCTCAGAGGTAAGGTCAGCCGGTCTCGCTGGACACCTCCTCTTAGTCTCTTTCTTTGCTAGTTTGTGTGGGGTTAAGCCAAGCTCCTGGCTGGGTAAATAGTAGACATGAATGGGAATATTCTCCATCCACTGGTTTCTAAAAAAAAATATTCTTCACCTGGAGGAGAGGAATACGCTTAAGAGAATTATTCTCCAGTTCACAAATTCTTCACACACGAATAGTCCACATATCCATAGATGGCTCCTTTGTTGGCATGGCTAACAGAGGAATCAGACCGTAAGGAACGTACTTAATTGTTGTGTTTTTAGATTGTGAACAGCCCAGGGACTTGTGTATGAGGTGGTATTAAAATGTGTTTGTTAGATAGATAGATAGATAGATAGATAGATACTCGGAGGGGCGGAGGAGGGGATCCAATGAATTGAGACCTCTGTTTGTTTTTAAGGGGTTCACAAGTGGCTGATAGAATCTATTTAGTTGTTTGTTTGTTTGTTTGTTTGTTTGTTTATTTATTTGTCATATTTTATACCGCCTGATATGTACATCTCTAGATGTACTTTATAGCTGTTCCCTCATAAACACAAAGCATTCAGATGTTGAGGGCCGATATAGAGGGATTCCCTATAGGGAGAGGCTCTGTCCATGTGGTGAAGGTCAAGTGGAAACAGTCACCCATGTGCTATTGGAATGTTGGTTCTATAGAGACCTGCGTCGAGATCTCATTTACCCTTTGATAGCTAAATGCCCAGGTCTTGATTCTCCTCAGATGACTGACAAACTGTTGGAAGGAAGTAATTCCTGCGCCACCAGACAGGTAGCTAAATTTTGTAGTGCAGCCCTCCGTTTGCGGAAGAGCTTAGTATTGGGGAAATAGGCGACGGATTTAAGGCCAGAGCAACTTGTAGCTATAATGTGGCTACCTGCAGGTGGGCACGCAGGTACTGGTATCACCTGTATGTCAGCAGTAAATCTAATGACAATATTTTCTCAAGCTCCTGAATTGTTTAATTCCTCTCAGATTTAGGAGTCAAAAAGGCAACTGGTTGAGTTTTGATTTGTGTGTAATAGCCTCATAAGCATGAAACACTGCTGCCTCCTCTATCCCTAATTATTTTAGTAGTACTTTTAGTACCTTGATCTATGCTGAGGAGGACTTTTTAAAATTTATTTGGTGTTATCGTTTGTAATAGAAGTTTGATTGTCTGCTCTTTTACATTTGTTTTAACCTCATGATGGTCGCTGACTGAAATGAAGAGAATGATAAAGAGATTGAATCAGATGTTTGTTTAATTAAACTTTCTTCAGAAACAACTCCATTCTTCTCTTTCTCCCTTTCCCTCCCTTTCCTTTCTGACTCCACTTCCCACACTCCCTACAGGATCCCCACTAGGACAAACCTCTAATTAACAAAACATAAAAGGTTGCTAGACAGAATATAAGTTTATTAACAACAACAAAAATTCAGGATAGAGAGAAAAATTCCTCATTGTCTTGACAGACATTCTTCTATAGGCTAGATTTGCAAATATCAATTAGCAAATATAAAGGCACCTAAGCAGCTGAAAGTTATTTTGCAAACCAAAGGGAAGTGTCATTAATAGGTATTTCATACATCTTCACCTTCCCTTGTATCTCTCCCTTCATTCAGTGACACAGGTGTATCTAGGGAAAATAGCGCCTAGGGCAAGCACTGAAATTGCGCCCCCTGTCCAAACATCTGACACCCATCTTTCAGATACCTTTACCATAATATCAGCTGAAAAATACAAGTCAAGCTCGTTAGTCTTTTAATATTTCAAAAACTATTTAGCAGTGGACATAGCCAGACCAAAAAATGCTGGAAAACTACAAATTTCAGTATGCTGGGGCTCATGAAATACCCAAATACTATGTGGAGGTGTACTTGGAAAACTAAACAGAAGTGCCTGTCTAATTCTTTACTATGCACTGTAGCATCACTATTATATAAGTTTTAAAAATAAATGGAGATTTTGACTTTTCCCAGATACTCTGAAAATAATTAAAGGATGTTCAGAGTAAACTGTGTCACTGCTTGGAATATATTCTAGTATTTCAGAAAGACAGTTAAAATGAGAGAAAGAGAGCAGGAAACTCCCAGTGGGCCTTAATACTAAGGATTTCACACTGATTCAAAGACAAACTCACCATTAATAGCCATATTAGCAAGACATCACATTTAACTCACTTATCACAAGAAGCAAAGTAAGGCAAATGAATACAATCCTAGCTCATAAGCTTCAGGTCAGTATTCACAAGCCCTGATTCTCTGTACATAGTGCCAAACTGAATATGTGCACAGTGACTTAAATTACATTAAATTTAAAATTGGTTTTTTAACCTGTAGCTTTTTGGGGGGGCTTCCTAGAGGCTGGGGGGGGTCTGCAAAGGTTCCCCCTCCCCCCACTGGCCTCTAGGGCCTCACAAGGACCATCTGAGCATGTGCAGTGGCCATTTAAAAAAATATTTTGTTTAAATGGCCGCTGAAAACAAAATGGCTGGTGTGCATGCTCAAATGGCCTCTGCAAGGCCTGGCATGGACTAGGGCCTCACAGAGGCCAATTGAGCATGTGTGGTGGCCATTTTGTTTACGGTGTCCATTTTTAAAAACATTTTTTAATTTTAAAAAATGGCGCCCCCCTTCAAGTGGCCCCGGGGCATGTGCCCTGCCTGCCTTACCCTAGATATGCCCCGTTCCATGAAGCCTGATACTGAATTATGCATACTGTTTGCTCTGAGCATGTGCTGAGTGTAAGAACCAAATCTGCTTTGTTTGAATCTAAGTATATCCACAGTTTCTGAGCATGTCCAAATTTATAACCATAATCATGGTTATGAAATTAATCAGATTCTATCAACCGCTTCTGGAGTGATTCTCATGCCCTTTTATAGAAAGCAAGCAATAGTCCAAGAAGTCTCAGTTATTTCTGTCTCTCAGCAGTGGCTAGCTACTGTTTTTTCTTCTTTATTTTCTTCTCCAGAATGATGATCATGTTGGGGATGGTGGTGGAATGATATTTCTGGAAAGTTGGCTTCTGTGTTGCAGAAAAAAACCTTCATAGAATTTCAGATAATATTCAAAAGTCTAGTAGGAATTCTTCAAATGTAGTAAATTACTTCTGGCTACCATAGTCAAGAGCCACCTTAGGTGATGCAGTGGGGAAATGCTTGACTAAGAAGGTTGCCGGTTCGAATCCCTGCTGGCACTATATCAGGCAGCAGTGATACAGGAAGATGCTGAAAGGCAACATCTCAAACTGTGCAGGAGGAGGCAATGCTAAACCTCTCCTGTATTCTAGCAAAGACAACCACAGGACTCTGTGGGCACCAGGAGTCAAAATCAAGTTGACGGCACACTTTGCCTTTTTACCGTAGTCAAGAAAATGTTTCTAGAGGCACTAGAACTGAGTCTTGAGTCTCCATTGTCCTAGATAGTTGTTGAAATCACCAATGGTCAGGAAAGCTCTTCAGAAGACCTAAATGCTTAACTTTGCAAGGTCATGACTTTATCTTTTCAGAGGTAGGGTCGCTACCATAATTTCAAAACAACATAATGGGAGCCAAATGAAATTCTATAAGACCAGTGATATTTTAAAATGTTCCTTCACAGACTTAATGCTGTCAGTGACATTTCAGAAAACATGAAATTTAAAGTGAACTTCAATCTTCCACAGTTGCAGAATTTCTATAGTCGTGGGGGCAAGAGGAAGAGGCTGACATGCTAAGACAGCATGGATGCACCAGGAAGTTGTGGCCACACTGCAGAGCTTCCCCGTATGTGAAGCGGGGAGAGGAATGAATTCCACTTATCTTATCAGCCTCCAGAGGTGTCCGGTACCACCCACAAATATGTCCCTGAAGGTCACACCGCCCTCAAGGACATATTTTCAGGTGACCTGGGGCACTTCTGGAGGCAGAGCAGATAAGTGAAATTCACTCACCCCCGCCCCCCCCCCCCCCGCAAACACACACATGCTGCTGCATGCCTGACACCACACAGTTGGGGAAATTCTTTGCCGTGCAAACAGATTTTCCTGGTGCATCCATGCTGCCTCAATCAGATGTCAGCTACAATTAGTCATTAGCAGCCTCCCTAGCTTCCTATAACACTCCATGTGGAACCTAGAGGCAAAAGTTCTTAAAGGGGCCATGCTCCCCACTAACATTTGAGTTAAAACATTACATTCTCTTTTGCCAAGAGAGGATTCTTACCCCATGTCAATTTTTTCTTAAATGTACCACATATGATTTATTGTTAAGTATACTGAAGGCCATTTTAAATGGCATACAACTGAAAGAGTTGGGGAGAAAATAGAATTTACTAAATCACTTTCTCTTTTATTTTGTTTCCTGTCTTTATTTCTCATTTATCTATTTAATTTTCTTTCTTTCTTTCTTTCTTTCTTTCTTTCTTTCTTTCTTTCTTTCTTTCTTTCTTTCTCTGACAATCTTTGGCTTGTATTTTAAACTCATCTGAATAGTCTCCAAATGTTCTATTCAGATTGTGTTAAGCTGTTGATAATAGTTTCTTTCTCTAAAAAAAGAAGAAGAAAAAGGGGATTCTGGCAAACTCGGGTTCCAACTACAACTGGTTCAGCAAGGAATGAACTCTGAGGTGTTTGAATAGATAATCTAGAATGATGCCGTTTTGTTATCAGCATTTAGAGAATAAATACATGTTCACTGTGGGAATATAAAACTTTAAGATAGGAGTACAATAGGAGAATTTGGTTTAATACAATCTCTTCAGGATTGGGAGCACCAAATCTTTCCCCTCCACTGTGGGCCTAAAACAAAGAATGGCTTCAAAAGAATATACTTATGTATTGTCAGCTATTGGGAAATAGGCTGCAGAATTTAAATACTTGCTTTTGATATTGCTGCTTTGCTCCCAGGTATTTCTTATTTCTTATGTTTATATCCTACCTTTTCACTAGGAGTTCACTGAGTGCACAGAACGATAAAGCAATTTTCTCTTCACAACAACCTTGTGAAGTAGTCTGAGAGTAGCCGTGCTGTTGAAGCTCAATGACTGCTTTATTTATTTATTTATTTATTTGATTTGATTTATATACCGCCCTTCCAAAATGGCTCAGGGCGGTTCACAATTAAAACAACTTATAAAACAGTAAAAAGCTAAAACAAATTAAAACAATAAAACAACAACTAACAATTTAAAACATTTTAAAACAAAAATAAAACATTATCCCCAGACCCCAGCTCAAGAAAACGTAGACTCAGTATAGAGGAAAAGGGCCACAACTTTGTTAACTATTACACACAGCATGGCAGACTGGAACACCAGGTGATTAATCACCCTTACAGAACAGTGCGGGCCAATAGAAGCAGGTCAGAACTCTGAAATCCTACCCAGCACCCTACTGGGGGGACACACCCTGGCTCGGGAATGGGCAGGTACATCCCACCCAATTCCTTCAAAGCCAACCCCCCCTTCTGTAAGAGAGGGTCTGGATACTTCTAGGCATTCGTCCACCCCGGACCGCACAGCCCAAAGGTTAGAGAAGTCCTGAAGCAGGGTTCATGGCAATCATTCTCCCCGTGCCGCACAGGCTACAAAGGAGCGATTAACCAATCACCCCTTTTACATATCCAAGGGTGCTCACCGATGTTCTAACCCTCAAATTGCCACCCCGCCCGCACTGTTCCTGCCATTGTGGTTAACCTAACTCTAAATACGCACCCAGGACACAGAACGGAGTAGGCGGAAAAACCCCCAACAGTGGCCAATGCGTTGGGAGCAAAAAATTCCTACTCAGCCCCCTCAGGCGGCCAGTCGCTAGACCCGCTCTGCACCGGGGAGGGAGGGAGGGGAAAGCCCCTTCTCCTGTGATTGCCTGACCCCAACTGAAGAGAGAATGGAAAATGGAGGATGGGGCCGGGATCGGTCAATCCTGGCCGAAACCCTGCCCCTTGACCAAAGAGGTCAAACGGAACCCTTCCTGGGCTTCGCACAGGACAGGCTGTGACAAACTCCCTCCCATCTGCACAAGGCGGGGGTGGGTGGGTTCATTAAAAACACTAAATCAAAAAGTCATTAAAAAGTCATTAAAACATTAAAGTCATTAAAAAGTCATTAAAAAGTCATTAAAAACACTAAATCAAGTTAAAAATTAAAAAATTAAAAGATTAATATATATATATATATATATATATATATATATATATACACACACAAACACACATACACATATATATACACATATACATACACACACACACATATACATATATATATATATATATATACACACATATACACATACACATACACACACATATATTTTAAAAGCCCTGAAAGGCCAGGCCAAACAAATATGTTTTAAGGGCCCTCCTGAAGGCCAACAGAGAACTCGAATTACGGATTTCCGCAGGGAGCGCATTCCACAGCTCCGGAGCAGCCACAGAGAAGGCCCGCCTCCGAGTCGCCACCAGACGAGCCGGTGGCAACTGGAGACGAACCTCCCCAGATGACCTTAATGTGCGGTGGGAATCGTGCAGAAGAAGGCGCTCTCCAAGGTAACTTGGACCTAAGCCGTTCAGAGCTTTAAAGGTAATCACCAGCACTTTGTATTTTGCCCGGAAACATATCGGCAGCCAGTGTAATTGTTTCAAAATAGGCGTAATATGGTCTCTCCGGGTTACCCCAGAGACCAATCTGGCTGCCGCATTCTGAACTAACTGAAGTTTCCGAACAACGTACAAAGGCAGCCCCACGTAGAGCGCATTGCAATAGTCAAGCCGGGAGGTTACCAGCTGGTGCACCACTGTTTTGAGGTCATCCTCCTCAAGGAATGGACGCAGCTGTCGAATCAGCCGAAGCTGATAGAAAGCACTCCTGGCCACGGCCTCCACCTGAGAGACCAGGGTGAGGCCTGGGTCCAGGAGTACTCCCAAGCTGCGCACCTGCTCCTTCTGGGAGAGTGTAACCCTATCCAGCACAGGGAGATCTAACTCACTCCTCAGATTCTGAGCCCCCACAATGAGCACCTCCGTCTTGCTTGGATTCAGCTTCAATTTGTTCTCCCTCATCCAGCCCATTACTGCCTGTAGGCAGGCATTTAAAGACTGAGTGCCATTTCCTGAAGATGAAAAGGAGAAGTAGATTTGGGTGTCATCAGCATACTGATAACACCCAGCACCAAATCCCCTGATGACTTCACCCAGCGGTTTCATGTAGATATTAAAAAGCATTGGTGACAGAATGGAGCCCTGAGGGACTCCATATAACAGCTCCTGCTTTGAGGAGCGACTGTCACCAAGCTCCACCATCTGGGATCTGCCCGAGAGATAGGAACGGAACCACCGCAAAGCGGTGCCCCCTATTCCCAACCCCTCCAGGCGACCCAGAAGGATACCATGGTCGATGGTATCGAACGCCGCCGAAAGATCCAGGAGGACCAACAGAGTCACACTCCCTCTGTCGATTCCCCGGTAAAGGTCATCCATCAGGCCGACCAAGGCTGACTCAACCCCATAGCCCATTCTAAAGCCAGTTTGAAATGGGTCCAGATAATCAGATTCCTCCAAAACCGCCTGGAGCTGGTTAGCCACCACCCTCTCGATTACCTTGCCCAGCCAGGGGAGATTGGAGATTGGCCTATAACTATCCATCACTGAGGGATCCAGGGTAGGCTTCTTAAGAAGAGGTCTAACTATTGCCTCCTTCAAACAAGAAGGCACCCTACCCTCCCCCAGAGATGCATTTATGATATTAACCAGGCCATCTCCAACAATCTCTCCGCTAGATCGAAGCAGCCAGGTCGGGCAAGGATCCAGAGAACAAGTGGTAGGCCGCACCGCTCCAAGCAGTCTGTCCACGTCATCAAGAGTCACAGATTGAAACTGATCCATCCTAACACTGCAAGAGGGATTGCTAGATACCTCCCTCCCGGACCCTGCAGAAATAGTGGAGTCCAAGTCGGCCCGAATACAGGAGATTTTATTTGCAAAGAACCCACTAAAGGCGTCACAGCAGAGTGTCTCCGGGAACTGATTTGAAGCAGAAGGAGCAGAAATTATACTCCTCACCACCCAGGATAATTCTGCCGTACGTGAGCCCGCAGACACAATTCACGCCGACCAAAATTGTTTTTTTGCCACACGCACCGCCATTGCATAGGTCTTCAAATGGGTTCTATGCTGCATCCTGTCAGATTCGAGCCGAGTTCTCCTCCACCTGCGTTCCAGTCGCCTACCAAGCCGCTTCATCCCCCGCAACTCCTCCGTATACCAGGGGGCCATCTTAGAAGCAGGCCTGGAGGGACGCTTAGGAGCAATAATATCTACTGCCCTGGTGAGTTCTCTGTTCCATGTTCCCACCATGGCCTCGATAGAATCACCGGCCGCACCAACATCGAAACCCTCCAAGGCCTTTTGGAAACCTGCTGGGTCCAGCAGCCTTTTTGGACGGACCATCCTAATAGGTCCGTCACCCCTGCAGGGGTGGGTTGTGTCCGCGATACCAACCTTAACCAGGTAGTGATCCGTCCATGACAATGGGGTAACCAACGGATTCCCCACCCACGGAACACCCCCCTGATCCGAACAGAAGACCAAATCCAGTGTGTGGCCGGCAACATGAGTAGGTTCAAAGATTAATTGGGATAGGCCCATAGTTGTCATGGCCGCTATGAACTCCTGAGCAGCACCAGACAAGCCAGCCCCAAAGTGGATATTGAAGTCCCCCAGCACCAAAAGCCTGGGAGACTCCATCACCAACTCCGCGACCAGCTCCGACAGCTCAGTTAGGGAGTCAGTTGGGCAGCGGGGTGAACGGTACACCAACAGAATCCCCAATCTATCCCTAGTTCCCAGCCTCAAAAATACACACTCAATATAGGTCAACTGTCTCACAGGGGCCCTGGTAAGGGAGATAGTATTTTTATGGACCACAGCCACTCCACCCCCCCGCCCACTTCCCCTAACCTGCTCCACAACAGAGTAACCTGGAGGGAGAAGCTGAGCCCACACTGGGCCACTCGCTTCCCCCAACCAGGTCTCAGTTATACACACCAGATCAGCTCCCTCATCCATGATTAAATCATGAACAATTTCGGTCTTATTTTGAACCGACCTGGTATTACAAAGGAGCAAGGTCAGGTTCTGTGGGTAATTGGTGCTGTTCCCCAAGGCCTGAGAGTTGTCAGAACAGTTGGAAGTAGAGATAGTCACTAAATTACCAATTTCTCTTCCCCTGTAACGGCCAGCTGTTCTGCCAGCGCCAATTCTTCTATTCCCCACCACTACAGCAATAGCCGCCCCCAGGCTGTCAGGCGCACCCCCCGCATCCGCCCCCTCAGGAGAACCCAAACACATCCCGTCAACTAGGCCTGGCACAACTCAGGACAATAATAAAAGCAGCATTCATACCCCCCCCCCCAAAGAAAGAGAAATCCACCCACAAACAACCCCCATCCCCCAGCCCTCAGTCCCACCCCCGAAGGCCCGGCCCCCTTTGGCGGCCGGCTTCGGCGGCCGCCTACAGGCAGGCCACCCGCCAGCCACGCCGCCGGCCACGCCGCCGGCATGTCTTCAGCAGTATTTATAAGACTCTAGAGCTACCCAGCAGCCCCCTCTGCCACAAAGGGCTGCCGGCTGACACAGGTGTTAGTTGTCAGGCTTTCTGAAGACAGCGGCTGGTAGGCAGCTCCTCGTCAGGGTAAGATAGATAGAAACACAAACCCAGAGGGGCCAGATGTAAAGTCCGGGTGGTGAAGGGGGGGAGGGAGAGAGGAAGAGAGGGAGGGAGGAAAAGATACAAATTGGCCTAGCCTGTAATGCACATGCAACACTGTTTCCTCCAAAGCTCTTCTACAACTTCAAATAGGAAACATGATTCTGCATATGTGCAGGAAGTGGTTTTTAACATAAGTATCTGGACAGATACATCATTACAATCATTTCAATTGAGATGAGTTTGGATGTTGCCCGTTGAGAAACTGTCATTGGTCCAAGCTTACGCAGTTACTGCAGGATCAGGATTCGAACCCAGGCTTCCACAGGCCACATCTTCCATGCTGTCCTAGTAAGGGAGCTCCAGTGGTGGCAAACATTTTACTCAGAAGGTCAGCAATTGGAAATCATGCTACCTGAGATGTTGCAACCTGGCTTTGGAAATGCCCTTTGGGAAGGGGAACCATGTTCTACCAAGTCTGAGACTCTGCATGTTGCAGGATTTTCAAGCCCTTAGGCCCTGAGCAAGCCCTGCCCCATGGGATCAACCATTGGCTTTCCCCACAGCAGGGAAAAAAATAGGCCTTGCCTCAGCATCCTGGTCTCCTTGTTTCTGGTGTGTGCGATCTCAATTACTTGTTGGTCTGTCTGTCTTCCTGGCTTCTTTGATCTCTGGTGTATTTTTGACCTCTGGCTATAGGCTCACCACTTGATTCCTGTCTGAGCCCTTTCTCACGATCAAGTGAGACGGCTTGAGGGCAGGTGGCAGAGAAGGCAGCAAAAGCTTGCCTTCCTTGCAGATGATCTGTGTCGTCCCAGCTCCTGGAAATCCCACAATGCACTGTGCAAGTGCACGGTGTATTGTGGGGTTCCCTCGGCCCCGCTCAGAAGCCCTGCAGTGTCTCAGCTCCAGCTGCAAGGAGCCGGTGCCAACACATGGGGGCTATTCCCACGATCAGGCGAAATCGGGCTAGGGGAGCCTAGCCTGACTTTGCCTGATCGTGGGAGCCACCGGGCTCGCAGGCAAGCCCGGTGGCTTCCTGGCGGTTAACCTGCCAAACTAGCCCTCCCCCACAAACCAGGTTTGCAGAGCAAGCGCTCCGCAAACCCAGTTTTTAAAATCATGAGTAGCTGCAACGCAGCTCTGTGGCACAACTATTCATGAGTAGACCCCCGGCCGGGAGGCTTAAAAGCAGCCTCCTGGCTCGGGGGTCTCTCCAGCATGCCCTGCGCACAGAGCATACTGGAGCTTCCGTGGGCCGCATGGTCCCTTATCCAGCACCTGCCAGCTCCGTCATGGAGCCGGCAGTCGTGTGGGCGGCCAATCTGGCAGCCCAGGGCTTCCTGCTTGCTTGTGTGTGGGGAGAGTGGGCTAAGCCCGCTCTCCCCGCTCACCCTCCCCAGGCAGGTCTCTTGGATCGTGAGACCTGCCTCATGAGCTGTTAGACAGCGTTCAGGACTGGAGTGCACTCTTAACCTCAGCTAACTGGCAGGCTTGTTTGGCGGGTTTGCCAGTGAAGCGCCGTTGGAAGCCACATGCTCCCAGAAGTTCTCATGGGCAGTCAAGCTCAGGCTTGGGTGCCTTAGCCCTGTCTTGGCTGTTCATGAAAACAGTCTCACCATCTGCTTGTCTTGACCTCTGGTGGCTACTGGCTATTGGCTTTAACATCTGATACCTGACTGGCTGCCTGAATCTCCTGGTCCCTGCTTTGAGTCCTTTCCACCTAGTAGCCAGTGCCCATGGCTCAGCCCTGAAGAGGTGACCACCCCTTCCCCAAGACCATCTTTGATTCTTTCCCAGGAACACTTATCTCTCCAGTTCTTCTGAGATATGAAAAAGAATAGGGTTGTGTACAAAACCAGTTGGCCCGGTTTGGTTCAAGTCCAAACTGGGCTTGAACCAAACCAGGCAAGTTCAATTCTGGAACCCCAAATGAGGGGCCAAGCTTGGCTCACATTTGAGCCACTTTGAGCCCAGTTCATGGGTGCCAGGGACATTTTTTTTAAAAAATGCTAGACTTACCATTTCTTGAGGCCTTTGGAGGGTGCTGCTGGTGGCTCAGAGCAGTTACCCCTCCCCACGCCAGCCTCCCCCTGGTCTCAACCACCCTGAGACTTAAGTTTTGGGTGGTATAAGAATAAGTCAAATAAAAATAAATAAATAATAAACCAAGCTGTTTTGGGCTGTTTTCGGGCTGTTCCAGCCCTTTCTGTGGTAGTGGTGGTCATTTCGGAGGCTGCCACAAATGTGTCCTGGCCATTTGCGTGGCCGGGTCATGACCCAGGCCACTGAACCTAGCAGCAAGGTAAACACATTTTTCCCCCTTTGGACTGTAGAACTTCTGAACCAGCCCTGAGCTAGCCCAGGGGGTTCAGCTCAACCTCAAGCCAAACTGGTCCCGGTCTGGCTGAAAGGCAAGCCATTGAGCTGGATCAGTTTAATGTCAAACTGGCTCATACATCCCTAAAAAAGACAGCCTATGCTCTTAAAACGCAACCTGGGTAGGAGAGCTGTAGCCTAAGTAGGGCTGGTGGTAAAAACTGCTCGGATCATTCCCAATACTGGTGCTCCTCTCATGGGTAGCTTGGGTTTCAAACCCAGGCTAAAAGTAAGCTAGGAGAGTGTGCACCTCCTAACTAATGCCCAGTTTATGTGAAAGCTCTGGCTGCCAGCTACTCCTCCCAGGCTGCCAGCAGCCATGGTTTCCATAGAGCCAGAGGGAAGGAGTGGCCAGGCAGCATGGAGCTCCTCCAATGCACCACACTCCTTGCATGGTGCATTGGGGGATACCGGCGGAATCAGCATGGTTTCCCCCACTCCCGCTTGCTGCTCCAGGATTGCTTGCACACAGGTTGTGTGGCCGCATGAGCTGCAGTGGCAACGGCAGCATCGGATCATGTGGTGGGAAGGTAGGTAGGCTCCTGCCTCTCCCCAGCCCTCCGCAGCCCCAGCGAAATCATTCATGTGAGTGACTTTGCTGTGTTCTTGTGATTCCCAGGACACATCCTACCTATTTCTCACAATTTTTTTTTTACTTGATCAATGGTTGCAAAGGAATATTGTAATCAATAGGCTATAATTGGCTGGATGGAATGCATCTCTTCAATCCTCATTGGCTCCCAATTAGTTCTGGGGTTCAGTTCAAGGTGCTGGTTCTGATCTTTAAAGCCCTAAAAGGTTAAAGGAGCTGAGTACCTTAAAGGTTTTCTTCTCTTCACTTCCCTCAGGTGCTCTCAAATGAAGATATCAGGTTCCTCTCTCCACTGCTACACCCTGCATGAGTTCAAAAGGCAGCACCTTTTCAGTTTTTGTAATGGCATTATGACTCACCCTTCCCCGGGAAACCAGCCTGCCCCCTTTTTATTCTTCTTGCATTTTCTTGGGGCCAAAGCAAATGAGATGCTAAATGCATTTTCCATCACTTTCACTACCGTATTTTTCGGACCATAAGACGCACCTGACCATAAGACGCACCCAGTTTTTAGAACAAGAAAAAAATATTCTGAACCAAAAATAATCCCCCCGGATTAGGGGCCGAATAGGCCCAAGCTACTGCCGCCACGGCCGCCCCCGCCGCCCAGCCGCCCGCCCGGATTAGGGGCTGAATCGGCCCAAGCTACGGCCGCCGCGGCCGCAACCAACCGCCCGCCCACCTGCCCTCCCAGCTGCCTGAGTCCTCACCACCTTCTTCAGCCCGCGTCAGTTGGGCTGATCAGGGACCCACAATTGGAGAAGGAGAGAGGAGCTCGCAAACAGAGCTCCTCTCTCTGCAAAGCCTCGGCCCGAACTGGTGCTTTGGGCACAAAGGACGCCTGGGAGTTCCGACGCTCTTCGGAACTCCCAGGCGTCCTTTGCGCCCAAAGCGCCAGTTCGGGCCGAGGCTTTGCAGAGAAAGGAGCTCTGTTTGCGAGCTCCTCTTTCCTTCTCCAATTGCGGGTCCCTGATCGGCCCGACTGATGCGGGCCGAAGAAGATGGTGAGGACTCGGGCAGCTGGGAGGGTGGGCGGGGTGGGCGGGCTGTTGGCGGCGGCGGCAGCAACAATAGCTTGGGCCGATTCGGCCCCTAATCCGGGCGGGCAATTCGGCCCCTAATCCGGGCGGGCGTTCGGCACAGCATTCGGACCATAAGACGCAACCTCATTTCCCCCCCACTTTTGGGGTGGGAAGTGCGTCTTATTGTCCGAAAAATACGGTATTTATTTTTTTAAAAAACTATCGTTCACAATGGGCTATTATCAGAATCGCAGCACAGGAGGAGGGCTTATGTACCCTTTCTCTCGTGCCCCAGTCCTGAAGAAAACAGAAACCCCCTGCTGTCATTTGCCCTAGAAGGGAGGCTGATATTCTCCTTCCCAAATAAAGACTTTTGGGGGCAATTTTTAGTGATCTGATTTGGATGATAACTTTCCAGCCTGCATGACTTGAAAGGGGGTGCACCGAAAGTGCGCCTGGCAGGATATATTCTGTGGATTTTCCAAAGTCCTCCTGTCATGTCCCTTTAGCATGTGGGGGTGGGCAGAGTGGCCATTCAATTGAACAGCCCACCCCAACCTGATATAGGGACACACTAGGAGGGCACGTACTATGTTAAGAATAACCCCCCTGTTCAGCTAAAACTAGATGCTTATGGGTCTCCTAGGCCATACCAAGGCTTTCTCAGGTCCACATTGGCATTACCAGAGACCAAGAAGAACAAACCATTTGACCATGGAAGGCGAGAGAATATTTGGCATCAGGGCTCCCTCTCCATGTTTGAGAGCAATAACAAAAGGGCTGAACAGCTTTCTGAGTAATTCAAATGACTTGGGGGGCCCTAGAACAGCTGCAAATGGGTTTGGTATGCATACTGAAAAAGCCTTTTTTGAAAGTCTCGGCTGATGTACATAGTATGTCTACTGAATCATTCATGTCTGTTTGGGAACCCTTTATAAATTATAAAATTCGTTATGGTCAAACTTTGTTCCCATTTTTTGGATTTGACTTATAGTGTTTTCGATATGTAACTTATAAGAAGCTGATCAGATTAGATTTTACAATTTTAAGAGTCTGAATTTCTTTTGCTTATCCTGTTCTAGATATTTTCTCTTTACTGATGTAATTAATTAGAAAAATGAGGTTTTTTATTATGAAAAATGATTGGTTTTATATTGTCTTTATGGTGATTTGTCTCTGTCTTCTTTGGTTTACTTCTTAATAAAAATTCTTATTAAAAAAAGAAAAAGCCTTCCCCAGGAAAATAAAAGTAATCATTGACAAGCATAGGAAGCTGCCATATACCCAGTCAGAACATTGGTCCATCCATCTAGCTCAGTATTGTCTACCCAGACTAGCAGTGGCTTCTCCAAGGTTGCAGGCAGGAATCTCTTTCAGCTCTATCTTGGAGAAGCCAGGGAGGGAACTTGAAACCTTCTGCTTTTCCCAGAGCAGCTCCATCCCCTGAGGGGAATATCTTACAGTGCTCACACTTCTAGTCTCCTATTCATATGCAGCAAGGGCAGACCCTGCTTATCAAAAGGGACAAGTCATGCTTGCTACTACAAGACCAGCTCTCCTCCCATGACCAGTTGTTCAACACTTGTAGTAAA
This sequence comes from Hemicordylus capensis, assembly GCF_027244095.1. Taxonomy (NCBI): domain Eukaryota; kingdom Metazoa; phylum Chordata; class Lepidosauria; order Squamata; family Cordylidae; genus Hemicordylus; species Hemicordylus capensis. The sequence continues at coordinate 249,724,952 of NC_069661.1, forward strand.
TTCCAGTTCAGCATTTGGTTCAGCATTGTGGCTCGGCTTGCCAACTTGTTTGCCTTCCAATTTGAATTTACCCACTGTTCCCAAGGACTGAGGCTGCCCTAACTTTCATTACCCTGACCATCCATCCACTGAAAGCCCAGACAGAGAATGCATTCCGTGGATGAGTCCTAGAACTCCCCAGCCTGAGAAACTCTGCGCTGAAATCACTATTTTCAGGCTCTTCAATTCCTTGCAAGCCAGGACCCTAGCTGCCCAGAGTTCCCCTCATCAAACTGATCTCCGGTCTCATCTTTCCAACACAAGACAAAGCTGCAAGAAAGGTAGGTATAGCTCCTTCCCCACAATCACCCACTTTAGAGCAAGGGTCCTCTTCCCCTTCTTCAAGTTCCTTCCGGCAGAGGCCCTGGGAGCCCCTTAACCCATTTGTCCCTAATGGCGTTGGTGGTTAGTGGATGTCCAGGTATATCACTGCACATGCCCAGTTGGCCTCTTCATGGCCTGGGTTATGTCCTGGCCATGCAGAGGTCTTCTGGACATGCATGGCAGCCTCCAAAATGCTGCTACAGTGGAGGGAAGGCCCGGAAAGGGCCAAAGAATGCCTGAGCGGGGCTATTTACTGCATAACAGAGGCCAGCAGGAGGGGGACCTCTTATATATCCCCCATGGCTTTGGAAAAGCCTCCCCAGAGGGAATAAATTATTTTTTTTTAAATGTTTGCAACCCCCCACAGAGAGAGAGAGAGAGACTGGGGGTTCGATGAGGGGCAAAACTGAATTGGCCCGGTCTAGTTTGGATCCAGTTTAAACTTGAACCAAAGCGGGCCAGCCGGTTTCATGCACACACCTATCCCATAACAACTGGCACATCTGTGAAAGACGTGCCAGCAGGCATGCTCTTGTCTGTGGCCCTTCAGATGATCAGCCCACCCCACCCAATAAAGGGATGTGATGGGAGGGAGTAGGGACATCCACAGAAGAGGTTCCGACAGGTGAGTTCTTAGCACAGGCTTTTTCTAATTGCATGGGCCAGTAAAGTAGTGTCCGAGCCAGTCCACTGTGATCACAGCACTGGGGAAGGAGTTAGAAACCTCCCCCACACTTTGATTCCAATCCAGCTTGGGCCCATGCTGCTGTTATTTAAAAATAATAATAACAGGAATGGTCAATATAATGTCACATCTTATTTTACACATAAAACTTGGCTTATTCTAACTGGAGGTCTATTTTCATTTTATATTGTGGAGTGTGTTATGACTGCTATTACCGTTTGTTGGATTATGGTTTGTTTTAGATTCTTGTTAGTGGCCGTTTACCTTCATTTAGTATTCTATGCATTTTACTGGTTTGTTGTAAGTCACAGTGGCTAACATATAGAGCCGCTTCACACACTCAGGGTGAAGTGTCTGAGAGGGTTCTGTGGGGAGAGAGGGCTTAGCCCACTCTCCCCACAGATGAGCAGATGCTCGTAGCTGGGCGGCCAGATCGGCCGCCCACACGACTGCCGCCTCCATCCTGGAGCTGACAGGGGTGGCCTGGGATAAGGGGCCGCGCAGCCCCTGGAAGTTCCAGGATGCCCCGTGCAAGTGCACAGGGCATCCTGGAGAGACCCCCAAGCCTGGGAGGCTGCTTACAGACTCCCAGTGGGGGTCTCCTCATGTGTCGCCATGGTGCGGAGCCACGCCATGGCAGCATACGACCCAAAACTCAGGTTAGCAGAGTGCTCGCTCTGCTAACCTGGGCTAAAGGGAGGGCTACTTTGGCGGGCGAGCTGCCAGAGAATCACTGGTTGAGCCTGCAAGTCCACTGGTTCTCATGATGGGGAAAAATTGGGCTGGGCTTCCCGGTTCTTCCCCATCGTGAGAATAGCCTCACAGAGTGAAAATTCACCAAAGCAGTGAGAAAGCAGCCGACCAGAACTTCCCAACTAACTGTACTGGTGCAGTGGGGAAGCAGCAATTCTTCATGCCCTCCCCTTCCTCAGGAAGGCCTCTGGGCCAACCAAAAGATAAGTCCCCAAGGGCTACACAACTCTCAGGGACATATTTTCAGATGGCACAGGGCTTTCTTGGAGAGGGATAAAAAAACTGCTGCTTCTCTGCTGCACCAGTCCAGTTAGTTGGGAAGCTCTGTTATGCTTCTCTTTTTCTGCATTGATGCATCTGTGTTCTATCAGCCTTTGAAAATTTTTATTAAGAGATTTTAAAACAATTAAAAATAACAGAAACATGTATTTAAAGCATGTGGTTATTGTTGGAGCGTGGTTATTGTTGGAGTGCTTTCCCAGTGGCTACTCTGTATACTCAATGGCTGTGTGAATGGGTGCAATGAAAATTCCAAAGGAACATCTCTGTCTCTTTCTTCTCGTCTCCTGTTACCAGCCTAATTCAGACATCAGTGAAATGTCTAACCATACCTGCAGGTACCGTTTCTTAAATAACATGATTTTTTGATTTTTTTAAAAAAAAGCCTTTCCACTTTCAACAGCCTATGCCACCTTTGTGAAAACGATGCACATTCCAGGCCTTGAAGGAACCAATTATGTTCAAATTTACCAAATGTGGCTTTTAGAGCAAAATTGGTTAAGCGGCAGCGGCAGCTGCTGCAGCCTCACTTCTGATTTCATTCTGTCCTTGGCTATTGTTGGCCATGATTGTGTGCAAATGTATTTGAGGCACTGAAGGGAAGGAATCACTGTCCTCATTCTGACAGTGCTTCTCTCCACGGGCTTTTGTGTGTGTATAAGCCAATTAGATCTAACAGTGAACTTTAGGACTGGGTGAGACCAGGGCATGGAACTCCTTGGCCTACTTCCTGACCAAAATATAACTTGGTGGCTGTTTCCATGGTTGTGTGTGTGTGTGTGTGTGTGTGTGTGTCTGTTCCACATCTCCTGAAGTTTAGACACTGAGGCTGGTGGGAACCCTGGAAGCTAAGGGGAGATGCATTGTCTGGCAGATAAGAACATAAGAACAGCCCTGCTGGATCAGGCACAAGGTCCATCTAGTCCAGTATCCTGTTTCACACAGTGCCCCCCTAGATGCCTCTGGGGAGCCCACAGGCAAGAGGTATGTGTATGCCCTTTCTCCTGCTGCTGCTCCCCTGCAACTGGTGGTATTGAGAGGCATCGTGCCTCTGAGGCTGGAGATGGTCCACAGCCACCAGACTAGTAGCCAATGATAGGCCTGTCCACCATGAATCTGTCTAAGCCATCCAAGCTGGAATGACCCATGGATCGAGTGTTATGAGAGGGAGAAAAATTTCTATCAACTTTCTCCACACCATACATGATTCTGAAGTTCTCTTTTCATGCTCTGAACCTGGATGGTACTTACTCCATTTATTGGCTGTGCTTAGTGATTATATATATATATATATATTATTTGGGGGGGGGGTCTGATAGTCCTGCTCCAAAAATGCTTTCGTTTTAGGCCGAGAGGAGTTTGGGAGCCTCCCTAGTAGTAAACTAAAAATAACAGTAAAACATTGATCCAGTGCGGTTCAAGAAAATTAAAGGTCTGCCAGCAAAATGTATTACGAAGGTGAGCTTAGTTCAAGATGCAAAAGAGCAAGTTTTGTTGAAGAAAGTTCATGCAAACACATGCCACACTCGCATTGTAATGATTGAGTGTGTCAGGAGGTGTGTGTCAAGTCAACTGTATTCCCCCCCCCTTTAGTAGCCTTTCCTTGTAAAAGTTTTTAAATGGGGGCCACAATCTGTTGAAAAGCCCACCTATGGAAACTCCATTGACATGATATATTGCAGAGTCAGAGATTACAAAATATTCCAATTTTTTAAAAAAATCAAATCAAATCCAGTTGCATTTATGTAATTCAAAGTCAGAACGGAATGCCTTTTTTGTTCCTTTTCTTCTCTGCCTCTCTTCTCTTTACATACTGATCTCTTGGCTACAAATAAAAGCATCAAAGAATTAAGCAAATTCAAGTCCTTAATTTTAGCATTTGGATTCTCATGGGGTTTTTTTTTCATGTTTAAAAGAAGGGTTTGCTTCACTCTGGTGCAAGAAAGCATGCCTTTATCATTCTTTTTGAGGTTAGAAATAGAGAGAGACCCGGATTGTGATCAAGCCCAAGATGATCTTTGAAATACACCATGAAGCTCTTCTCATGATCAGTGAGAAGAGCTTCTAGTGGGTCTGAGGAGAGAGCAGGTGCTCTCCCTGCAACCAGGCAGCCTCCCAACCCTGCTGGCTCCGTCATGGAGCCGGTGGAGGCTGTGGGGATCGGGGGCCACACAGCCCCCAGAAGTTCCAGGATGCCCCGTGTGAGCATGCAGGGCATTCTGGAGAGACCCCCGAGGCTGGGAGGCTGGCTGCAACCTCCTAGTCGGGGGTCTACTTGTGTGTTGTTGTATGCCGCAGCAGCACATCAGCAAAAAAATGAGGTTGACGGAGCACTCGCTCCATTGACCTCATTTAAGGGGAGGGGTAATTAGGCGGGCTAGCTGTGAGCCCAGTGGTTCCGACGATCAGTAGAAAGCGGGCTAGGTTCCCTTAGCCCACTTTCTACTGATTGTGGGAATAGCTTCCATGTTTTGTTAAGACCATCCAGGAGACCAAGGTAATAGTGCTTATATGACACTGAGGCTGTTCTCATGCACAGCCTAACCCAGGCTAGGGAAGCCCAGCCTGAATTGGGCTGCCCATGAGAACCACCAGGATCAGGCCTGATCCCAACGGAGCAGTGCTGCCTAGCCTGGCTTTTTAGCCTGGGTTAACAGTGCCAACGCCCCATTAACTCAGGCTCTGGGATTGTATGCCTAGAGCGCCCATCTCCTGGGAGAAGCCCCCAATGCACTGTGTTCAGTGTTTGGTGCATTGGGGGATACCCAGAGCGGGGCACATTATCCCGGCCTCAGGAGCTCCTCACTGCCTGGTGCAGCAGCGGATTGTCTGGGAGTGCAGTTCGTGCTCATGGTAAATGTTTGTTTTCCACTAGGGCGGACCCATGCACAAATAGATGCAATATGGGGGGAAATTGAGGATTATTTGACTACATTGTTAAATTCCCTTCCTCATGCCCATGTTATAGTGGTTGTGGATTTTAATGTGCATATGGGTTTAAATGATATAGCACTTTTATCAAAAGTTCAACAAAAGTCCACTTGATGTAGGTGAGGCCCTACCTGCTCTTGTTTCCTGATAATTCAAAGACTGGGTTAGAAACTATGCTGGTTTATGTCTTGCAAAAACAATGGCCAAATTAGATTTATATTAATTAAATGGTGCAGTATAGGAGGATTGGCCAGGGGAATTCACTTTTGGGGCTGGAGCTAAAATGTCTACAATTGATTATGTTACGATTTCAAGGAATCTAATTGATTATTTGAAGGCATTCAAGGTGGCTAGCTGCCCAGACAGTGATCATCTTCCTGGTGTATTATATATTAACTCCTTTTTGGGACAACTTTTTTAAAATAGAGATTAAGATTATGTTATTGTAGCTGAGATTCAGCCCCTACGAGTTAGCTGGTCTGAACGAGTTAGGGATCAAATTACAATGGCCCTTAAATCTGATAATATGAAGGAGGCTAAATCTGCAGTACTGAATAAAAGTACAAATGGAGGTATTAATGACCTTTATGAAAATTTAGTTCAGATTCTTAAATCTGCCTTAATTACTTCAACAGGTCCTATTAGATCAAATAGATATCCAAGATATCTAAGTCCTGGTTTGAGCAGGAATGCAAAGAGGTGAAAAGAAAACTTATTCAGAGTTGTCAAGCCTATAGAGATGGTTCAAATGCCCTCCCTTCTCAGACTCTTATTGCACAAAAAAGGGAATATAAGATACTGCTTAAAATGAAAAAGAGGAAAGCTGACAAAACCAGTTGGCAACAATTGATTGATGCTGCACATATCAAATATTATTCATTAATTTGGCACCTTGTGAAAAGCCAGCCCTTATATTGTCCATTTTATCCCGCCCATCATATTTCTTCTAAAGTATGGGAAAGCCAATTCCTTGTGTTTACTGCAGTTGAGTTGAGTTGAGTTGAGTTGGAGATTGTATTACAAAGTTGGATGTAGGCTTTTTACCTGAGTGGCCTGCCGTGTCTACTACTGAAATAACAACTTTAGTGCATCAGTTTAAAGTTGGAAAAGCCCCAGGAATTGATCTGATTACAATGGAACTGATTCTAGAAGACCTCGATTGGTGGGCCCCTGTGCTTGCCTCATTTTTTTCAGCCATAGATGCTACTGCATCTGTTCCAAAAGATTGGGGTATAGTGCTAATTTATTCCACTCTATAAGAAGGGCAAATGAGACTTACTTGTAAATTATCAGTTTACTTAGTGTGGTTAGTAAAATTTATGCTACACACCTCCATGAGAAATCAATGGATTGGATAAAAGAGGAAAATATACTAGCAGATGAGCAGGCTGGTTTTAGGTCTGGTCATTCTATGGTGGATCAAGCCCTGATACTCCAACACTTGGCTTGAAAATATATATATCAAAGTCAAACAAAGCTCTTTATGTGGCTTTTGTTGATTTTAGAAATGTTTTCAACTCAGTTTTTAGGGGGAAATTGTGGCAAAAACTGATGCGTTCCACAATTGACTGTCACCTGCTCTTACTGATATACAAGATGCACGATAATACTAGTTTAAAGGTCCGATGCAGTAGGCAAGGTCATTTTACAGAAGAAATCCCACTCAAAAGAGGATTAAGGCAAGGCTGTATTTTAGCTCCAACTCTTTTTAACTTGTCTATTAATTCCCTTGTTACTTATGTTAACAATTCTAATCATCATCCACCTAAGTTAGCTGACAGACACAAGTCAGTATTACTATATGCAGATGATGTCACTCTTCTTTCTCAAACACCAATTAGACTCAGACGTGCTTTAAATGCCCTTTCTTCTTCTTGCAAGGATCATAATTTAGAAATAAATTATGAGAAGACTAAGGTACTGGTGTTCTCCAAAAGCAACACAGTAAGAAATTGGAAGATAAATAATTATAAAATTGAACAAGTTGCTTGCTTTAAATATCTATTTATCTATATATTTGTTTATCTATTTATTCATTTGATTTCTATACTGCCCTTCCAAAAATGGCTCAGGGCGGTTTATACAGAAAAACAATAAACAAATAAGATGGATCCCTGTCCCCAAAGGGCTCACAATCTAAAAAGAAACATAAGATAGACACCAGCAACAGCCACTGGAGGTACTGTGCTGGAGGTGTCTAGGACCAGTTACTCTCCCCCTGCTAAATAAAGAGAATCACCACATTAAAAGGTGCCTCCTTGCCAAGTTAGCAGGGGTCTAGAAAATATCTAGGCATAGTTTTTGAAGCATCAGGCAGCAGAAATGCTCATTTAAATTATGCACTGCTAAATGCTCAGAGATCTACAAGGGCTATTTCCTCTCTCTTTTTTTTCATTCCAGAGGTGCCCAATTTATACCTGCCACAATTAAGTTATTTTTAGCTAACTCTTCCATGCAGTTACTCTATGGAGCTCAGATCGGACCACCATTTTAAAAAATTTTTTTTTGTAAATTAGAAGCCCTTTAATCCACATTTTTAAGGAGTATCTTTCAGATTCAATGCGGCACTTGGTCTGGAGGCAGGGATTCCCAAGATCGAGACACGACAACAGCTAATTATCTTTGATCTATGGTTAAAATTGGAAACAAGCTTTGGAGAGGTTGTTGCAATTGACAGGTTATTTAAAATCTTTTGGATTTTTCAAAAGCCAAGTTGGTAGTTCAGCAATGTCTATTAGATGCGGAGAACCAGATAGAGCTTAGTCATATACCTAGAGGCATTATCTTGGAAAATCAAGGTGTCATTAATAAACCAGTTAGATATCTTAGATATAGTATAATGACTATTCCCAAGTATCACTAGCTCGTCTCAAGGCACTTCAAATGCCAGTTGTAGAAGGGAGGTACAATAGAAGACCTTATGCTAAGAGACTTGGTCCCTATAAGTGGGAGTATAGAAACAACTGCACATGTACTGCTATACTGCAATTTTAATAGGGATATTTGTGATTACTACTTGTTACACCCTTCATAAAAGTATTTCCGGGGCATCTGGATAATTTTTATTTAAATTTGCTTTTAGCTGATGCATCTGATGAAATTTCTTTAAATGCTGCCAAGTTTTTTTCAATAGCTGGGAAAGTTCGTCGGAAGCTGGTAGCTTCATCAATTTAAATTTTTAGTTTGAGCAGTGGTGTCATTATTAGTTAAACTCTAATTGTATTGTAGATTTAAAATGATTTTCCCCCCCACCTTTTGTTTCTCTTATTTGGGATTTTGTATAATTTTATGTCTGACTTTCAGTTTTCTGATCTCTGACTGAAATAAATGAAATAAATGATTCATTCATTCAGACTATCTGCATTTAAGTTCTGGCTGTTCTGCCATGGTTCCTTGTTCCTTTAGCATGGCATTTCGATCTGCACACCTGCCAGAGAGGCACATTGCACCTTGTCCCCCTTGGGAAACCTGCCAGGAACCCGGTATCAGCATTTGAGAGCAGGTTTTGCCCTGGCCTTTAAACAGCAGAAATAGCTGAGAATTTTCAAGAGAAGCTGAACAGGTTTCTATAAGTCATGTGAAATGTCTCGTGGGCTGGGGGGGTTGGGTCCGCACATCTCTATAGAGAAAGGTGCACACCATAGTGATAGAACCATGTGCTTTGCATGCAGAAGGTCTCAGCTTTTGCCCCCTAGCTCTAAGTAAGACAGAGAAAGATTCTTCTGCAATCCTGAAGAGCTGCTACCTGCCAATGTAAGCACTTCTGACCTAGATGGACCAGTACAAAGTGGCTTCATTGGTCCATATTGTACTTTTTAAAATGTGCAGCCAGACACAGGACCGATCCGTGAGACCCGGTTTCTTGCAGTGAGCAGGAAGAGCGGGCTAAGCCCACTCTCCCTGTTCACGAGTGGGGAGGGAGCCCTGGGCGGCTGGATCAGCTGCCCACATGATTGCCGGCTCTGAGACAAAGCCGGCGGGGGCTGAGGGGAGCAGGGGCCGCGCGGACCCCGGAAGCCCCAGTATGCCCTGCGCAAGCACACAGGGCATACTGGAGAGACCCCCGGAGCCGGGAGCTGGATTTTTGCCTCCCACTCGGGGGTTTACTCACGAGTAACTGCAGTGTGGCGCTGCGCAGCAGCTACTCACGAGCAGATAGCCCAGGTTTGCGGAGCACTTGCTCCAGAGCGCTCACTCCGCAAACCCTGGGCTAAGGGGCGGGCTACAGGAGTGGGTTAGCCGCTCCAGAACCACCGGGCTCAGCTGCGAGCCCAGTGGTTCTGACGATTAGCCTTAGAAAAAGGCTAGCCCGATCTTTGCTGATTGACAGAATAGCCCCATAAAAATGCATTTCCAAGAAAAAAAAAGTTTGTTTCTAAAAGCACATGAGTGTCATTCAAAAATGCAAGTCATGTAAAAGTTGTGTGGTTTTAGATCAGGGATTCTCAAACTTGGGTCCTCAGGTGTTATTGGACTTCAACTCCCATAATCCCCAGCCTCAGTGGCCTTTGGTTGGGGATTATGGGAGTTGAAGTCCAATAACACCTGAGGACCCAAGTTTGAGAATCACTGTTTTAGATGATGTAAAAAGAGACTGATAACTATGAGAAAAATCAAGTGGGTAGCCCAGGCTCCTTTAGAACCTGATCAAGCATACCCATTCCTCCTTCTCCCTACCAAAGATGCTTCTTTCAGATTCCACTGCTACTACCCACAGAGTCTCCACCAATGCAAATAACACTTTTCTGCAATAAAGGAAAGGAAAGGTTGGGCCATCTAGTTGGTGTTGACTCCTGGCAACCAAAAGGTCCTACCAAATTCCCAGTTTTGAAGATTTTCTCCCACTCTGTGTAGGCTTTTTGGGCTGTCACACTAGGCAACAAAGTCTGTCTAGGCCAGGGATTCTCAATATTGGGTCCCCAGATGTTTTTGGACTTCAGCTCCCATAATCCCCAACCAAAGGCCACTGGGACTGGGGATTATGGGAGTTGAAGTCCAAAAACATCTGGGGACCCAACGTTGAGAATCCCTGGTCTAAGCAACAATGCACAGGGGTAGTGGTGATTGCTAAGCAAATCACACTTGCATACATTGTGTGGTTTTGAATTTGTTTTTTAAAAGCTCTGCCCATAGGAATGAATGGCAGCCATTCATTGGACTAATTGAAGTGAAACCCAATCTACTCTCTGCCCCGAAGACTTCAGTGTTTGGAATGACAGACAAGATTGCCCCAACATCAACTGTATTACAGATTCTAGCCTGTGTACCATGTCTCTGAGAGCCTAGTGGGGGCTGTTGAGACTAAGAAGTTCCTCACTGCAATCTACTACTTATTCAGAACAGTCTTCACAAGTATTCAAACTGAGACATCCTTTTAAGGGACGAATGTCCCCTTCAAATATTCTCCGAAGATATGCAGGGATAGAATACGAGGTGGGAAATTGAGAATATTCTCCTGAGCTTTAAAATATTCTTTGACTAATTCTCATGCTATCATTACCAGAAATGGGTTTTTCTGGAATAAGAAATAAGCCACAAAATGGTTTATTTTCAAGTTCCTTAGAAAAAAGGGAAATCGAAAACAGTTAGAGGGGATAGTCCTCGTGGACTAAACCAATCTTTATATTTGAACCAATTAAAGTAGAGAACTTTGGATTAGCCTTTATAATATATAAATCTTTATAGGTATACTATCAAAGTATATCGTTCCAACAAGTTGAGAGATCTGGTTGTTCTAATAATTGTCTCTCTTCTCTGCAGCACCAAAACAGAAAGTCCTAAGGACCCCTTTTGTTTTGCTAAAAGCAGACATTATATGTGCTTGGGACAACTTGGAACAGCAAATTCAAAAATCCATACTTTTCTTCTCTGCTCTTCCCAAAATGTTATTTTGTTCATGAAATAGACTTTATCGGCCATTTATGCAACTTTTTAAAAAAGAAGTCTCTGTTGACCCCTGCCCCCACCCCCCTGCCCCCAACAAAGCATGATCTTTCATGTATTCTAGAGTTCTGAATTCTTTGTTAGAATGCTCTATGGATAGATATGCAAATTCAAATCATTCCTGTGTGGAGAAAAATTGAGAGGTGAGAATCTGGGGATTTAGAGAACAATTCTCTGAAATGTTTTCATCCCTTCTAGTTGAAGAATAATTTAGTAGATTCAAACTGGTGAAAATTCTTTTCCACGTCTACTTTAAATTACAGATCCTGTCCCCGCTCCCTTCTGATTAGATTTCCAGTGTGTCACATAACAGCCAGAAAAAAGAAAGTGCAACTATTTTCTGGCTATTATGCAATTGGAGGTTTAACCAACAGGACAAAAGCTATTTAAACAGTCATTTAAAGAGCCCATTCTCACGATTAAGCGAGAGGGCTACTGGGTAGGAGGTGGGGAAGGCTGCTGAGACTGACCTTCCCTGCAGGCAATCCTCAGACATATGGATCATGCGCCCACACGGACACTGACTGCCCCTGGCAGCAAGGAGGTTTGGAAGGCTGGGACATGTTGTCCCAACCCCTGGAACTCATAGGAATATAGGAAGCTGTCATATACTGAGTCAGACCATTGATCTATCTAGCTCAGTATTGTCTTCACAGACTGGCAGCAGCTCCCCCAAGCTTGCAGGCAGGAATCTCTCTCAGCTCTACCTTGGAGAAGCCAGGGAGGGAACATCACCTGAGGGGAATATCTTGCAGAGCTCACACATCAAGTCTCCCTTTCCTATGCAACCAGGGCAAACCCTGCTTAGCTAAGGGGACAGGTCATGCTTGCTACCACAAGACCAGCTCTCCTTCCTTATTGCTCCCATATTGCACCATGTGAGTGCACAGAGAATTGTGGGGAAACCCCCCCCCCAGTGCTGGTTGGGAGCCTGCTCTTGTGTTGGTGGTGCACCAACCCACGAGGACTTTGCCCGGGTTAAGGGTGCCCTCATGCCCTTAACCCTAACTAAGAGGTGGGCTCCCTAAGCGGATTTACTGCCACACCACGGCTGGGAGCCAATAGCCTCCTGGCAGTGCACACATATAGCCAAGAGTAGGCTTGGTTGCCTTATTCCGCTCTTTGCTCTGTTTGTGTGTGAACAGTCTCAAGCATGAATGTTGAATTCCAAAGACTGTTCTGAAGAAGCGGTGAACGTCTGTGCTTTCGTCTGTCTGCTTGTCCATTCTCAGCTTCAGTTTCCTTGGCCACACTGCAGCCTGACAGAAGCTCAGGAAGGGGCTTGAGAAAGACACCATTAAGAAATATAGATGGCTTGGATAGAACCCTTGACAATGCAGGGTTGCTTCTTGGATGTATCTCACACTTGTCGTTCTAAAAATGCCCAGGGCCATTTTTAGATCCTGGCTCTCTTAAGGGATGACACAAAGACAATTTTGAGAAATCTGATAAAGGAAACAGACGTTCAAAGGCAAATCATGATGCCAAGCAGTTGTACTGCTGCTGCTAAACATTTATTTATTACGGTCTCCACCTTATCCCTAGGGCTTAAGGCAGGTAACAGCAGTTTAAAACATTGCATGGTAACAACAAAAAGCTCTTTGTGAAATTGGGTTTTTAAAAAAATGAAAAATATAACTCCCAGTTAAGAACATTATCGTCTTTTTTTAAAAAAAAAGATTAGAAAAACTTCTCTCTTCCTGCTACTTCTCCTTCTTCCATGTGTGTGTGTGTGTGTGTGTGTGTGTGTAATCAAGAATGTACATTTATATAAAATGTATATGTAAATTTATACATATATTAAAGTGGTATATAATTTTATTTAAATATATATGCTGTGGTTTACACATTAAAATAAGTAAAATGATGGTTCCTGTGCCCAAAGGGCTCACAATCAAAAAACAAAAAAAGACAGAAAGAACAGTCATGGTGCATCCTGGTAGTTCTGGGGGTGGGGAGACACATCCTGGCCCCCAACACTCCCCACTACCTGGTCGAACGGGCAATCATCTAGCTCCCCGCACGCCTAGCAACACAAGCTGAATAGTCTGTGGGGAAGGGGAGTCTAACCCGCCTTCCCCACAGCCCACTCCAGAGCCCTTCTCACTGGTCACGAGAAGAGGATCTCTCTCTGGCCTCAGTGCTGATGACCGCCTTGGTTGACTTTCTCAGTATGGCTCAGCGAATGCCGTCCACTTCTTTCTGGTTTATGTCTAGAGTTGATGAGGGTGGTAGTGGGACGGAGTATAGCTGTGAAATATATGGACAGAGAGAGCCCCCTTTTCTCTAGTGACACTGTTGTAGCCCCCCCTTCTCTCTAGAACACACATAACCTGATGCAGCATCTGCAGTTTTGTGAGGGCCTCTCTTAGCCAACGGGACGGAATAAAAGAAGCAGCAGATCTTCCAACACAACTGTCCTCTCTTGTTAATGTTACAAGATGGAAGCTGGAGCTCTGCAGAATCTTCCTATCCAGCTACTGCTTCCTATCTCCTGCTAATTTGGCAAAGAGGCACCTTTTAATGTGGCGATTCTCTTTATTTAGCAGGGGGAGAGTAACTGGCCCTATCCACCCCCAGCACAGGACCTCCAGTGACTGTTGCTGGTGTCTAGCTTATGTTTCTTTTAAATTGTGAGCCCTTTGGGGACAGGGATCCATCTTATTTATTTATTATTTATCTGTGTAAACTACCCTGAGCCATTTTTGGAAGGGCAGTATAGAAATAGAATAAATAAATAATAAATAAATAAGCATATAAGCTCCTAACCCTCTCCTGGGCAAAGAATGCTATAGGGGGAAATGCATGGATAAGCTTCATTATCAAGCATTCTTTCCAATCCTGGTTTTTAAAGTATGGTTTCAAAATTCCTCCCGTCCCTTCTGAAGATTGTGTCCAGGAATTCTCTTTGACAGATGTGGTGAGCCTAGCAGGGTCATAGGTGCACAATAGTCAAACATGGCCCAAAAATATCATCATGATGGAAGTGTATACATGTTCAGATCATAAGTGCTTTAAAAAAAACACCAACCTCTGATTTATCAGTGCACAGGCGAAAAACGATGCAAATGAATGGAACACGTTGAAAACTGCTGCACACTGTGCATGCTTCAGTTTGGGAATTAATATGAGCAATTCTTCTGGTTTAACTGGAATTCAGGAGGAGGGGACCTCAGGGCAGAGCAAAGTGAAAGAATAAAGGAATAGAATGCTAAATTCTCTCATCCCTTCTTTTCATTCTGGAGCAGAAAATCACAGATATTGTGGTATCTCTAATTATTAATTAAAGGGAGCAACTGCCCATCGCTCGTAAAACTAAAGCATCCTTACTAGGAAGTACATCTCAGTGGGATTTCTGAATAAATATGCTGATGATTTAGGCACATGGCATTAGTCCTAAGAACATTCATGAGGAAATGAGTCCAATTGCACTTGGTGAGACTGGCTTCTGAGTAAACATGTTATGAACAAGCTGGAAGGGTGTGTTAGTTTCATCACCCACGTTTCTACCTTTGTTGTATTCCATATGGGCTGTTGGTAATTTGTCTTTAAGCCCAAATGGATGAAAATTGGTCTTATCACAGTTTGGATGTCTCTTTTTACTGTGGCGGTCCTACTGTAAGATTGCTCCTTTCTTTTTTCAGTTGTGTCTTTTTAGCATGATGAAACATGAATGCTCAGTAATGAAGTAGGAGAGAAGTATCTAGCTCTCATAAAACTACATTCTCCCTGCCCTAGACATCATTTTTTACAGGCATATTTCTTAGGACAGTTTCTATGTTTTCTGATTTATCAACTTGGGTTGGTTAATCGTCTGTCTTGTAATGCAGAGTTCCATCACTAGGTGCCGCTCTTTCCTCTTTGGTTCTTTTAATCATTGGCTATGCTATGTAATGTGCTCTCCTGGCCAAAAAACAACCAAACCAAACCTTATGTTCTCACACTGATAGGATGCACATTTAGAAAACGGAACCACAGATTCAGCTCCCAAACCCTGATAACCAAACCACAAAAATACAGCCTCATATATCTGCACAAACCCCTTTAGTCCGGCTTTTGTTTTGCATGACTACAGAAGGCACGTTCAGAATAACAGAATCATAGAAAAACATAATTATAGAGTTGGAAAGGTCATTGGAGGACTTCGGGAGACTAACTCCAATGTGCCAAAAAGGAATCTTCAAGAAACAGGTGTACTGGCTAATAACAAAACTATAATTTTATTTTAGTGAGAAAAGGAATGATGTACAATTTCCGTGACTGCTTTGCACATTTCGATAAGCACTATGCCCTCATGAAGAAGGGTCTTTCCACATACTAGTTCTCAAGTAGAAAGACAAAACCACAAGATGAGGTTGACAGTACAGAAACCAGGAAACTGAGGTTAACAGTATCAAGCATTCTGATGATGTGAGCAAAACTGATGAGTGTTGAGTGAAAAGGTGTTAAACATAAAAATCAGTTCATCTAATTTTGATCCATACTGTTTTGCGATTGCAAAAGAATGAGCGAAAGGAATGTGATAGAACTCCCCCTACCAATTTTGCTATCCTTATCAAAACTACTTTGGATTTCCTCAATTGACTCCAGTGTTTCCCTTGAGGAGGAAACCCCAAGCTTCTTTAGAATTTTCACATTAAGCAAAAATAAATTTTAAAAAATCCCATTTTTAAAATAAAATTGAAATTGTATCACACCTTTCTGTCTTCTTCTTCTTCTTCTTCTTCTTCTTCTTCTTCTTCTTCTTCTTCTTCTTCTTCTTCTTCATAACAATATTTTTATACTACCAGATACGTATATCTCTAGGTCGTCTACAAAATTTAAAATATTTAAAAGTCACAAATTAAATTTCATGACAATAAAACAATAGAATAAAATTATTAAAACATGTTTTTTTTCCAAATTATTAAAATTTTATCAGCATCAGCACCAGCATCACCATTTATTTTATTGCCAATCTATATATAATAAAGAGCATCAATATAGGTAAAGAACAGCTCCTCATAAGAGCACTTCAGTTTTATATTTAAGATAGCAGCGATAATGTGAAATATATTATTTTTCTTTCAAAAATCTAATGCATGGATAAAGCTTGCTGCTGCCCCAGAAATGCACTTCACCCTTCTGTTCCCCAGGATTTTTTGTCCTGGTGCTGCCATTAGTTTCAGATGGCAGTTTCTTTGATTGGTCCAAAGAATATTGTTGTTTCTCACACCAGAGCAGTGCTGGTGTGAGAAATACTCTTGCTATCTATCTCTCCAGAGTGATCTTCCATGTTCAAACATGATCAGACTAATGCAGGATCGAGTGACTGGAGAACAGCCATGAC
Organism: Hemicordylus capensis; assembly: GCF_027244095.1. NCBI lineage: Eukaryota > Metazoa > Chordata > Lepidosauria > Squamata > Cordylidae > Hemicordylus > Hemicordylus capensis. The sequence continues at coordinate 249,741,235 of NC_069661.1, forward strand.
AATGGTTCAGACATGCACGTGCATCACATGATAGCATGTACACTTATTGCTAGATAGCTACAGCACCCAATGATGACATGTTTGTGTGAATGGGTCGTCATAGATAGAGCACAACAGGTAGAATTTTAAAAACCCAATACCACATATACACTGAAGGGGTCTATGCTTTCAGTGACTGACCAAGAGAGAGATCTTGGGGTTGTGGTGGGCAGCTAGTTAAGTGTTGACTCAATGTGCAGCAGCTGTGAAAAAGGCCAATCCCATGCTAGGGATCATTAGGGAGGGGGTTGAAAATAAAAATGCTAGTGTTATAACACTCTTATACAAATCTATAGTGTGGTCACATTTGGAGAACTGTGTTCAGTTCTGGTCACCATATCTTAAGAAGGACATTGAAGAACTGGAAAAGGTGCAGAAGAGGGTAACCAAGATTATCAGGGACCTGAAGCAAATTACTTATGAGACAAGGCTACAGCATCTGGGGCTTTGGAAAAGAAAGTTTGGAAAAGAGGTGACTACAGGGAGATATGATAGAGGTGTATACAATTATGCATGGAGTACAAGGATTTTTCTCTCTCCCTCTCTCACAACACTAGAACCAGGGGTCATCCCATGAAACTAAACGGTCAGGAAATTTAGGACCGATAAAAAGAAGTATTTCTTCACACAGAGCATAATTAATCTATGGAATTCTCTACCATAGGATGTGATGATGACTACTAGCTTGGATGGCTTTAAAAGGGACTTAGATAAAGTCATGGAGAACAGGTCTACCAATGGCTACTAGTCTGGTGGCTATAGGCCATCTCTAGCCGCAGAGGCAAGATGCCGCTCTATACCAGTTGCAGGGGAGCAATGGCAGGAGAAGGCCTTGCCCCTTGCCTGTGGGTTTCTCGGAGGCATCTGGTGGTCCACTGTGTGAAACAGGATGCTGGACTAGATCGGCCGTGAGCCTGATCCAGCAGGGCTGTTCTTATGTTCTTATCACCACAAACAGCATTCCTGTGATACACGTTGGATGTGTGAACCAGCCCTTGATTATCGGCTACTGAGTGTAAAAATTAACACCAATGAAAAGCAGTGGCTGTGTTCACCCATAGCAAGGAACCTGGGGTTCCCCCAGCCCGAGATCTTGAGGGAACTTGAACTTGGCACTGCAGACAATCATATATCTTGGTTTTTGGAAGTAGTCAAGCTGAGCCAGAGGTACATCCCCTTTCCTTGTCTCCCAGCAAGGCCCTGGATGGTACTCTCCAGCCTGTTCTGCACTCCCCTTTGACAGGCACTCCCCTTCGACTTCACTGGGTCGTCTACCTCACAGCCATTGGCCCAAACTGCAAAGGAGATGGGCTCCCCTAGAATGAACCAGAGGTTTATGGAGTCAGACATAGTGTGCACCTCACTGGGAGCAGCACTTGGTTTGGCAAGCCAGCTTCAAATCTTGGTTACACACATCTAGGTTTGAGGCCCAAGTGAACCTCAGGTTCCTGCCTTGGGGTGAGTTCATACAACCATGAAAAGGTTGGCGGGGGGATTGTGCAGAGGTTCCCCCTTCCCTCGCCGGCCTTCCTTTTTGTAAAAATCACCAAGTATGGGCATCTTCAACACTTTCCGGGCCTATTTCCCAGTGCGGCAGCCATTTTGGAAGCTGCCATGCCTATGCAGCGAGACCCTACATTGCCTGGGTTATGGCACAGCTCCCTGGAGGGGTAAGTTTAAAAAGGGGGGAATTAAAAAATGTTCGGCGAACCCTTGAACTGGGGTGGGGGCAGTGTTTGGTCCGGGGTCAAGCTGAACCAAGGGTGGTTCGGCTTGACCCTAAAAACTTTGAACTGAACCAGTTCAATGCCAAAGCAGTTCAGATCCGAACCTGTTTGCACACCTCTAATATCCATCATGTAAAAATTGCCTGGTAGAGAGTCATAAAATTGACTATTATCTTTTAACTGAATAGACAACCTTTTTTATTTCCATACACTAAACTGTCATCGTAATCTGGCCATGTCATCATGCCCATGAAATGCTCTGCCGACTGGAACATCCACTGGACTTTTCAAATGTCCTTTCCATCGACGTGGATTTCACAGAGGCGGAAAATATGACATAATGGAACGCATGAGCAAAGAACACATCCGGCTCTGAAAGGCACCATACACAGGCAGTGTACATGAGTTTTATAACATTTGGCTGATCCATTGGAATGCACAGATAAATTTAGGCAGACATTTGCCATTATGTTCTAGGGTGACATGGAATAGATGTTATGAAGGGCACAGTTAACTTCTGCTGCACAGAAGCTTTATCACTGAGCATGTTTTTGTTGTTTTTTAACCTTAGTCCTTGCCTTTAATGAGAAAACAAAATTGCACACGAAGAACAATGAAGGCAGACTCACTATTCCATTTTCTTTTCGGAGAAATCACAGCCTATCATCTCTTTTTATTTTCCGCATAAAATAGCCGATTCAAATGTTTACAAATGCCTCTCAATTCAGTCCTATCAGAGCTGTACGGGATGCCATCCATTACCATACCGGTCCCTTTCTTTCTTTTGGTATCATCATTATTATTATGACTGTGCTGTTTATCTTGTGTGCCGTGCTACTGTAAATTTATAGGTGGATATGAATATGTACCATGGATGGGATGGTCTATCTCTATTATCTCTATCTCAGGGATGTGGTGGTCTATCTCTATTATGCAGATAGCAGCAACGAGAGGACAAGGCATGTCTTTGACAAGACGGGAAAGTATTTCTCTAACTTCTGAGAGCTGAAGTATCCCTTTTTTAATTACAGTGGGAGGCACACTGCACTCTTAGAGGAAAAGGTATTATAGCAAGAATGATCTGTACTGTATTAATATGTTACAGTAAGAATTATCCACCATCAAGGACAAATTAGATGTGAGGCAGTAGATGAACATATGGAGCTGCCTTATATTGAGTCAGAACATTGGTCCATCTAGCTCAGTAGTTCCTGCACAGACTGGCAGCATCTTTCTGGGTTTCTGATGAGGTCTTGCCTAGCCCTGTCTGTAGATGCCAGGGATTGAATCTAGGATCTTCCATATGCAAAGCATGTGTCCTACCATTAAGTTCCAGCCCCGCATGATACTTTATGACATTAAGGGAAAGAGCTATGATGGAGTTCGATTTAGGGATGAACTCAGTAGTAGAGCATCTACAAGTTCAATCCCAGGCATCATCTCCAGGTAGGGTGGGAAAAGCTCCTGCCTCAAACCTTGAAGAGATGCTTCCAGTCAGTACATATGATAGTGAGCTAGACAAATCAATGGTCTGATTTGATGTAAGGCAGTTCCCTATGTTCCTTCCTATGTTGGTATGTGTGCATGCATGGAAATATCCAAGTCCAGTAACTGGACATTCTGCATGCAAAGTGTGTGCTGAGTTATGACTCCATCCCTGCTATGGACCCAAATTGGGGTTTTTCCTGCCTGCATGCCTGCATGCTTGTCTTTCTGACTTCTTACTAATTAGCAGTCCAATAGATCTGCTTCGAAGATAGGGGAAGTGGCACTGGAAGAAGAGGGTCTTAAACATTCCCCATCTAAACTTCTCCCCCACCCAAAGCAGCTATTATTATTATCATCATCATTATTATTATTATTACATTTATATCCCGCTCTTTCTCCAAGGAGCCCAGAGCAGTGTATTACATACTTGAGTATCTCTTTCACAACAACCCTGTGAAGTAGGTTAGGCTGAGAGAGAAGTGACTGGCCCAGAGTCACCCAGCTAGTTTTATGGCTGAATGGGGATTTGAACTCGGGTCTTCCCGGTCCTAGTCCAGCACTCTAACCACTACACCATGCTGGCTATGAGCTCCTGTGTGCTTCCCTCCACACAAATCAGAGCACCTTCAGGTGTGAAATTTATATCAGGGAAGCAGCACAGGATGCAAAAGTTTAACATCCACTCGCCCCAGCACCACTTCCCCAACATCAAAGCAACCATGTGGGCAGTTACTCATGCAGAGACAAAAAGGGACAACCTCCTCTGAGGACCATTTGGCTGCTTCTCTGTATCAGGAGCGACTGGATGATTCCATCCCACCTAATGCAGAGACACACCGAAATTAGAGACTATCTGAAGGGAGGCAAGCCTAGAACATGGAATCATGCAGAGACCCAATAGGCAGGCTCTTAAAATGGGCGTGTTTCATTTAGTGTGTTAGTTTGCTCATTCAAGTGGGGCTGGGGCTGTGGGGAGCTGCCGCTTGCCCCCACGGCCCCCACTCTGCTGCTCCCCACTGCTACCATTGCCACTAGCTTGCTTCTCTTGGCTGGCTACAATGTGGTCTAATGACCTCACTGCCTGTTCTTTCTGGGATGGGCTCGCTCCAGGGCAGACACATCGTTAGGATGTGTTGTGAATGGCAAAGGGAGGCAAGCCAGCAGCAACGGTGGTGAAAGGTGATCAGTTGAGCAGGGGCTGTGGAGATGAGCAGTGGGTGGTGGGGACCGACAGTGGGGGGCACCAACAAATCTCGCCAATGTTGCTACACCACTGGTTCAAGGACCGTTTTTGCAACAGAGCTTGATGACACCCCCAGTATAATCAGACATATTTAGCCCTCTTAAATGTTCTCAAGCCCCAAGAAACTTTGAATAATAAGACATGAAAAAATGCCTGTGCTTCAGTCAGCATGAGCGATACTAGGCAGAAAAGGTGTGCTTCGAATGTATTTTGAAACTGCTCTGTGATTGTTAATCATTCCCAAGTCAGACTTAGTCCCATGTAGATAATACATCCCCAAATGTATTTGAAACTGTGCATGCATACTGAGACAGAGGAATAGAAAATGAGAGGTACCTGCTTTTATAATCTGGATTCTCCTTAACATCTCTAATCAAAGCTATACATTTTTGCTGGGCTGACTGAAAAAATGCAAACGAAACCTTTAACTCGCAAGATCAATTGCAACCCCAGGCAGGCTTGAGGGTTGGGAGGTGCAGTCCGTCTTGTCAGAACCCACCTTATCATGCAGGAAGAAGAATAAACAAAGTAATTATTCTCATGGTTATTGTTTGTTTGTTTTTTAATTGAATCATCTGTTACTTTCCGGAATTCAAATCACCATCAGATTAATAGCGGGATGCTGCTGAAATATTGATTTGGTTATAGAAATGTCAGCGTTGGCAGGTAAGTTGTCTTGTTGCCTCCAGAGAGGCTTTGGCATTAGGAGAAATTATGAAAAGAAGCTTTAACTGTTTAATAAGTTTATAACCATTTGCTTCTGTGCTTTGCATGGCTAAGACACCCGAGCTTTCATCTATACTGAAAATCTATGCATCACTCTCTGTTTGGGGAAAGGTGCTTACTTTGAATCACATTAGTAGAAATACTGGATGGTAGACGTTTTTTCATACCTCGTTTAGGTTCTAAGAGCATGATATCATGGATGAAAATAGATGGGGTCCAGAGCTTGCACAGCTGTGTAGCGACTGAGTGCTGGACTTGGACTGGGAAGACCTTCAACATGAAACTTTACTGGGTTGCCATGTTCAAGTCACTGGCTGGCCTGGGCTCAAATGTGAAGGGTGCAGATCCCCCCTTTGGCATTTGAGGAATCCCCCCACATTTTACTGAAATCCACCCAACAAACCCAATAACCCATATCTTCAGCTCCCAGAACATATTTTTCTCTTTCCAAAACTGTCTCCCCCCACCTCCCAACAATTTAAGTGAGGAGTTGTTACTCAAGCTTTTCTTCCGTCTACACCCTTGCTGATGATTCTCCAAATCATAATTTAGATGGTGGGGAATAAGTGTTGTGCCTCCATGTTTCCTTCTCCCTGCAATCCATGATCATGGATTGCAATCCCGGTTATGGTGCCGATCCATGTGGAGGTTGATCTTGCCATTGCTTCTCTTACAGGATAAAAAATGTGCAGTGTAGCCCCATACTGAATGGAATATCAAATGTGCCCAAAGTCTGCTGATGGGTCATACGAGGGTGACAAAAGGCAGTAACCAATCACAACAGAGAGGAGTGGGGCATGGCAAAGAGCAAATAAAACTACTTGGGTCCCCAGGAGCTTCATTCAAAAGAAAAACAGGATGACTCTAAATAAATGATGCAATTTAACTGCAGACGTTCATCTCCTTACCCTTAAGCTGCTTGTTTTTGTGCTTATGCAGACTGACTGATTAAAATGTTGCCTTTCACATTTGTTGGTGTTACCTGTGAATTCCACTCCATCTCCTTAATATACATTGGCTGCAACCCTTTTCACTCATTTTTTTGAGTCATCTGGCTCACAGGAACCAGATGGTATCAACCATGTAACTTGTCATAATGAACTCTCCTCTGCCCTGTTCTTAGGTTCTTATGAATTCTACCTTCACGTACATAGTTTCCCCCCACCGTACACAAAAAGAACATGAGGCAAAAAAGACGCTACACAAAGACCTCAGAGAACTGGAGGCAAGGGCCACAGCACTGTCAACTGAGCAAAGAGGCACCTTTTAGAGCCATTTTATAGGCATCTGTTCCTATCCAGCCCCAGCACAGCATCCTCCCATTGGCTGTTGCTTGTGTCTACTTTGTGTGTGTGTGTTTTAGATTGTGAGCCCTTTTGGGACAAGGAACCATCTTTATTTCATTTTCTATGTAAACTGCTTAGAGAAGTTTTTTGTTGAAATCTAGTGTATACATATGTGATATTTATTTATTTATTTGTTTATTTATTTATTATCATTCTTTTATACCGCCCAAAACTTACATCTCTGGGCGGTTTACAACAAAATAAATGTCAACAAAAAATTAAAACATGAGCTAACACAATAAATGACAACAAAAATTAAAACATTCATTAAAATTATTATTATTATTATTACATTTATATCCCACTCCTCCTTCAAAGAGCCCAGAGCAGTGTACTACATTCTTAAGTTTCTCCTCACAACAACCCTGTGAAGTAGGTTAGGCTGAGAGAGAAGTGACTGGCCCAGAGTCACCCAGCAAGTATCATGGCTGAATGGGGATTTGAACTTGGGTCTCCCCGGTCCTAGTCCAGCACTCCAACCACTACACCACGCTGGCTCTAAATAAATGGGAGCAGAAAATTAGAACATTAGAACAATTAGAAAATTTTAAAACAATGTTAAAACTATCAAAACAGTATTTAATTAAAAGGCTGGGTGAACAGATGTGTCTTTAAAGATTTTTTTAAAAAATCTTTATAATAATGGTGTCCCACATGATGTGCATCATTAGAGAGCTGCACTCCAGGGCTACCATCTCCAAATGGCACGAGCATGCTCAGCACACCCCATTGACGAGTGTGACCAATGGCTGTTGCTCTAGTGATATGCTGATACCTTGCCCCCAGTCTGGCGATGTGAGTGCTATGAAGCTCCCTGGGATGTGGTCTTGGTGGACCAGGAAAAGGAAGGGGCTCCCCTGCCCTGAAATCAGAGGTTGCCGGATCACAGTTGGATGAATGTCTGTGATGTGATGCATAGTTTGAAAAATTAACCATGGGTCCAGCAACCTCTGATTTCACGTTATGTGCGAATGTGGCCAGCAACAGCCAAAAATGTTTGGTGATTTATAAGGAGTTTGAGACTTCCCTATCATTGCCACTGAAGCAGGAATATGCTTCAGTGAAATGTGTATAGCTTTTGGAGCATCATCAGGAGATATCTCCTTAGACAGGATTGCTGCTATTTACAGCTTTGTGGGGTGCATCCATTGATTCCCAGAATGTTGTGTGAGGAAAACGGATGATCCCAGGCTAGGATGTGGCAACAATCTGGAACACATCTGATATTGTCTATGCTACGCCCACCTCTGCAAAACGAAGAATCTGAATGAAGTATTTTCTACAGAGTGGAGAAAACCTCACACCTGTGCTAAATGTAGGGATTGCGTCACTTCAGGGCAGCAGCTGTACATGGTTTTGAAAGAAATTGCTAACAATCTTCTTCACGAGAAACCACTCGTTCTTAGAAACCCAGCAAAGCTGAGGTTGTTCAATTCATCGGAGAACCGCAGTGCGCAGGAGAGAAGGGGGCTTCAAAAGGCTGTCAGTGATCAGAGCCAGTTATTTGGAACCGTCACCTTCAGCTACGGAATGTGACATTTGACATTTTGGAGCGTTTTCTTTTGAACAGTAGAAAAGGGTAGCATCCTTTGATCCCTTGGCCATGGGGCTGCCCCTGAAACCTTCTGAAGAAAACAGGCAACCTTGAAAACAGTTTTCTTGTGAAGGTCAAATCCCAACAACACTTCTGTGGAAATGAAGTTCCACTAAAGTCAGGGGAATGTTCTGATTAGCAGCCACAATCCAGAGAACAAGGAAATTAGAGGCAGGCATCCTGATGAATGGTGTGTGTACACAAGGACATCACATGGGTGCAAGGCTGGTGCACTAGCTGGTTTGTGTCCCAGGGTCATGTTGTGCAATTGCAAACATATTTGTATTTGCACAGCAAAGTGCACAACTTGTGGCACCCCGCATATGTTCTTCAGGAAACATTTCTCTTCCTTCCTTCCTATCAAGGACAGGAAATGTATGGAGGGAGGGAGGAGGGGAGGGGTATAACCAAAGGGGAAAAAAGAAGGGAAAACATTTTAAATCCCTTGATCATTAATTATAAACATAATTTGCCAAGAAGAAGAAAAGTGGAAAGGAAGGAAGGGAAACTCACCTTCTTCTAAGTAATGTGCAAGAGTGCAATAGCACAACTTTCTTTGCTGTGCAAACATAGTGAGGCGCTTCACACAATTGCTGTGAAGTGCCTCAATGAGGTCTGCGGGGAGAGCGGGCTTAGCCCATTCTCCCCACAGACAATTGGCAGTGGAGCCCTGGGCAGCCGGATTGGCCACCAACATGACTGCCAGCTCTGTCACGGAGCTGGCAGAGGCTGTTTTCTGGATCGGGGGCCACGCAGCCCCCAGAAGTTCCAAGAAAAGCCGCCTCCCAGCTCTGAGGGTCTCGCTCTCCAGGGGTCTCTCTCCTGGCTCCGGGGGTCTGTATTGTGCTCGTGCAGGGCATACTAGAGCTTCTGGGGGCTGCGTGGCCCCCGAGCTCCCCAGCCCACGCCATCTCCGTCACGGAGCCGGAAATTGTGTAGGCGCCCAGGGCTCCCTCCCTGCTTGTGTTTAGCTCACCCTGCTAAACCAGGTCTCACTGATCGTGAGACCCGGCTCACTGACTATGGTGTTTTTCTGTAAATCCATATTGAATGTGGGAAGTGTTCTCTGAGCACCCGACAAATCTTGATTAAGCATGACAATGCTAAGCATTTTCCATCATAGGCCCTGTTATCAGCTCTAATCTGGGAGTCCAATGAGAGAAGGTTGCCATCTTGCTCCAGACCTTGAATTTCTTCAAAATGTTTTGGTCTAATAAAACAGGTGAGCTTGCAAGTTACACAGAATTCTTCCTCAGGCGTAATCGTGACCACACAGATGTCTCTGGGGAGAACACATGGGGCATTCATGCAACAGGTCTCCCCTGTACTTGATCCTGAGGACCTGGATACTCGGGAGGTATGTTGCCTTTGAATTTAGAGGTTCTACTAGGCTATCCCAGATAACAGCAATGGGTGCTTTATTAATTTGACTGATAGTTGTCTTAGCTAGCATTTCCTCATGGCTCTCCTAGAGCCAAAATGACTGTCCAGGCTGAGCTGGAAAGCTTAACTCACTCACTCTCCTCCAGTGATCTGTCCCTTGTAAAGGAGAGCTAGTCTTGTGGTAGCAAGCATGACTTGTCCCCTAAGCTAAGCAGGGTCTGCCCTGGTTGCATATGAATGGGAGACTTGATGTGTGAGCACTGTAAGATATACCCCTTAGGGGATGGAGCTGCTCTGGGAAGAGCAAAAGGTTCCAAGTTCCCTCCCTGGCTTCTCCAAGATAGGGCTGAGAGAGATCCCTGCCTGCAACCTTGGAGAAGCTGCTGCCAGTCTGTGTAGACAATACTGAGCTAGATGGACCTATGATCTGACTCAGTATATGGCAGCTTCCTATGTTCCTTTCAAATTTGCTTTCGCAGCAAGTTAACTTTAAATGTATGTGTCAATATTTGGATGTTTGCCATTTCTACCAGCCTTGTGGTAGTCTTGATCACAGCCTTGTGGCCGTGAACTCTGTTACGACGATATAGTTTGATAAATAGTACTTCCTGTTGTTTGTCCTAAATCTTCTGCCAGTGAGTTTCGCTGGGTGAACCCAAGTTACAGCAGTTGTTTCTAAAATATGTAGGATGGGTATCATACAGGATGGGGCATCGGCTGACCATGGACCTACAGTTCCACTCCCCCAACCCCGCTATCCTGTCCGCACTCAGACAAAACAGAGAAGGGGCTTTCTGCAGTCTCTGAGACTGCAGAGAGGAGAGGGAAGTGTGTGGGCTTCCTTCTTGCTTGAAAGACAGCCTGTACAGCCAATCATGCCCAGAAAGCTCCTGGAAGCTCCTCCCTCAAATCCAATAGGACATAACACTCCCGGCTTGGAACCCCACTTATGAACAGTGAAACCCGCTACAAACTGAGGGTTCAAATTGGAGTCTGTGGAGTGCAACCTTGGGTTGCTGGACATAATGGTAAGGAAGTCTCTGGCCCCTGAAACTCTGGTTCTGCGTTATGTGCAAATGAGGCCACTGTGTCCCATGCTGTGGACCTTTAAGGCAGTTCATGTTGCCTGCTGTTTTCCCCACTGCCACAAATTCTTAACAACACTGAGGCTTCTGTTGGAGTCCACAGCAGCCCCGGGGCATAGCATTACAGCCACTGGTTAACATGCTGCCCAACATTATGTTTGTGTTTTAATGAAATGTGCACCCAGCTGCCTAAGAGTGCTCTTGTGCAAATGCATGATATTACACAAACACAATTGCACGATGGACAGCTTTTATTTCTGTTGGCCACCCACCATGCAACATTGTTTGCACAGGTTCATGCATTTGCACAAGTGTGCTCTTGTACAATTGCACGCACATTTCATTAGAAGGCACATGGAACATTGTGCAGTATGTCAGCCACTGTCTCTGACTGCAACATTCCAAGCTCAGTGGTAGAGTACATGCTTTGCATGTAGATGGTGCCAGCATCAATGCCCAGCACCTCCAGTTAAAGGCAGCAGTGGTGGGAAAGACCATTGCTGGAGACCTTAGAGAGTTCCTGCCATGGTTTATTCTAATGTGCAGCTAAGCACATTTTGTGCAGCATTCAGAAAAATTGTGCAGTGTGAATAGAGCTGCCATTGCTGATAGGGGTTGGCCCCACCCCTGGGCAGGAGCCAGCACTGATGCAACCCCATTCTCTCTCTGGCCCCACTGCCAAGCCCAGGTGCTTCATTCATCCTCTTCACCACCAGCCTCAGTGGCTGGGGTGCAACCTGCTGCTTACTTGGTAGCACAGCAGGTACTATCACTACTACAAGCAACTGAACTGGCAAAGGGCAGATGCCAGCACCAGCTCTTTCTTGAAGGACTGCTGAAGGCATACGGAGGTGGTGGTGGCTAATGGTGTTGATGAACCATTCAATGCTGAACCAGTTTGCCTCGAACCAGGCCAGTTTGGCAGCTCAATTGCAAACCAAAGGGCAGGCTCTTTGGTCCGCGATCGAACCAGACCAAACCTGGTTCAGGCAAACCAGTTTGACTCTGAAAGGGCAGCAAAGGGTTGGGCAGTGAGAGAAGTAGTTTAAAGTTCTTACTGGCCTGGCACGGCTGCTGGCATCACCGCTCGCCCACCTGGCACAGCCAAAGTGCACGGCGATCCTTCTTCTGCAAGCAGCATGGTTCTAGCCTCCACACATCCGCAGACGCTGGAATCACACTGCCACCGCATGGGCGGCTTGGTGACGGGAGATTGCCATGCATTTGGGTTGCACCAGGGGGGTAAGCGGCAGTGGCAGCTGCATTGGGCCAATACAAACTTTAAACTACTTCTCTTGCCTCCCCAACCACCAGGAGCCCTTTAGAGGATTCACCCACCCCTTTACTTCTCAAGGGGAATCCTCAGTGGACCCCGCTTTACAAAGAAAGAAAGAAAGAAAGAAAGAAAGAAAGAAAGAAAGAAAGAAAGAAAGAAAGAAAGAAAGTCCCTCAAGCCCTCAAACGGGTTTGGTCAAATGGACCAGACCAGCCGGTTGTGGGTCAGCCGGTTCGGGGGACAGCCAATTTGGTTCGAATTCGGTCCGAATTCTAACCGAACTGCAATTTTGTGCACACCCCTAGTGGTAGCAGAGGCAGTATTCAGTTGGCGGGCTTCGGGGTATGTGTGTGGCAGGAGTGTATTCTGCTGCCCTAAAAAACATCCCCCAAAGGCACAGCCTGAGACAGTTTGCCTCATGTAGGAGCCACCCCTGTGTTTGAAATAAGTTTTGGTGCAGTTGGGCAGATGTGATTTATTAGGAGCTTGTTTGTTTCTTAGAAAGAAATAGATGAGAAAGGTGGTGGGGGTGGAGGGGAGATAAGAAAAAATATAAAGCAAAGATGAATACTGTACTGTTTCCTTTAGATCTTCATAACCTTATACTAATATTATAAGATAGGACTAATTACTTGACTAGTCAAAGGTATTTATTGACTCATAAACTCTACTGAAACAGTATATGTAGAAACATAACTACTAGACAGCAGTTCAAAACAAATAGGGGGATAATCTCTCCTTTCCAGAGGCGTAACTATAGGGGGGGCACGTGCCCCGGGTGCCATCTTTTCTGGTCACGTGGGGGGCGCCGCCATGACAATTTTTTTTTAAAAAAATTGTTAATACAAATGTTTCCTGCTCAGTGCAGCAGCGCTGCAGCAGTCAAGGGAGCGTGTCGGCGCCCCCTCCCCCACGAGTGGTCCCTTCCGCACCGCCCGCGCCCGCCCCCCCATTGCTTTGCTGGCGCCTGGCGGCCAGTCAGTGGCCTAGCTTGGCGGCGGCGGTGGGCGCTTGTGAGGAAAAACCTAAGTATAATGTAGTATGTTGGGAGCGCGGGGGGGGGCATGGGGGGCGCCATTTCAGTGCTTGCCCCGGGTGCCATTTTCCCTAGTTACGCCTCTGCTCCTTTCCCTGTCCTTCTCTGTCTTTCTGTTACAGAATTACAGGGTTGGGAGTGGGTGGAGTAATGGCAGCTGCTTATGCAATAGGGGTGGGAAAGCTTAGACTAAACTTTGGCTGCTGCTACTCAAGAGTAGACTGTTCTGGGCTCATTGGACTAATGCTTTGCCTTGACAGAAAGAAGCTTCACGTGGGATTTTTGCTGGGATCTTCCTTCTCCCTAAGGGGCCACCATGGAATGGGACCCATTGGGACAGGTCAGAGCTATCAGTCAGTCGGCCAGAAATGGGCCAATTATGGCCTGATCCAGAATAAGGCAGCTTCATACATAGCAGCTTCATATGGCTGCAGGCTTTTGTTTCTTAATGCACATTTCTACCTCTTGTAGAAACAGGATGCTTGGATTTCCCAGTCTGGCCTACAGGAAGGGTTTAAAAAACAGCATTTAAAAGTAGCGAGATTTGAATGTAACTTTGCTGTTTAAATTATGGTAATGTCAGAAGGATAAAAAATGTGTTTGGGGTTATGAAGCGAGCTGATATGCCTGTGCAGAATTCACTTCTTATCATTTAATGACATACACCAATGTTTTGCTGTTAGACAAGCAATCTAACTTTTTTCAAATGTAAATAACCTTGTCTTAAATCTATATTCTCAAGATAATGCTGTGACCTCCCGTGCCTCTCCCTTCGAAACACACACACACACACACCCATAAAAATATTACAGCTTCATTTCCCATAAGCTTTTATTCTAGCAAGCAAGAAAGATGGTAGTTGTGAAAGTTGTTTAGAATACAGAGGTTTTTAATCCAAGCAAGGTGTTGAATAAAGGAAGGAAGGAAGGAAGGAAGGACAACCTTATTTGATATACTTCAGATTTCACTCCTCTCTAAACCATTTGTTGGTGGCATAGTTCAGTAGAAGTGCATCTACTTTGCATGCAGAAGGTCCCAGGTATCTCCAGTTAGGGTTGGGAGAGACTCCAGCTTGTAACCTTGGAAAGCCACTGCCAGTCAGTGTAGACAATAAGTAAGCATAGATGGACCAATGCTCTGACTCAGTAGAAGGCAGCTTCCTATGTTCCTATTTGTGAGCCAAAACATATCACAGGCTTCAAAGTCGTACCCCCATTTTTGTTGATGCTTCATGGGTGGACAAAGTTCACCCATTTCCATGCCTATCCACCCACCCCTAGCCCAATTTACTTTCAAATCAATGACTTCTGTGGTTATTCACAGCCATGATTATCACCACCATTTTGTTCTTCCGGAACTGTGCTGCAGATTGTGGGTCAGTGCAGGAAGATCCCGAGAGTTGCCCAGAGCACAACACCAGAAGGAAGGAAAACATCCCCATGCTGCCTACACAACTGGGCAACTCTTTTGCCACTTATCGTATACACTCTAATAATGGCTTATATAACACACAAAGGATGGAGGACGGGAGCAGACCCCACCTACGCTGCTTGTGGGGATGTAGAAAAACAGACCTGTGCTGCTGTATAGGCAAGTTGTACATTTGTTTTTTACATCCTCGCAAGCAGCTCAGGTGAGGCCTGCTCCTTATGTAAGACACACAGTTTTATTATGTATTTAGAAATTTGTCCCAGTAGAGATCCCATAGAGAGGTGAGAGTGGAATCAGAATGGCAGAGGGAGAGAGAAAGAAAAAGGAGAGGAGTGAACTGGAGTTGTTTCTTAATAAAGTTCTCAAGTAAACAAACAAAATACGAGTCTCACAATCAGTGAGACTTGTCAAAATGAGGTCTGCAGGGAGAGTGGTTACCCGCTTTGAGGACACTGGGCTTGCTTGGGAGCCTGGTGGTTCTCACGCTTACCAGAAAGCAGGCTAGGATACCTTAGCCCGCTTTTTGGTGATCATGAGAATCACCTCTTTGTGTTTACAAGGGAAACAGACACACAAAGTCTCGCAAAGTGGTGATGATCATGGCTGCAAACAGTCACAGAAGAAACAAACTTGAAATGGGGTGTTTTGGAGGGAGGAGGATTTAGCACCTCATAAACCTACCAGTGTTACCCCCCTGAATTTTCTACTGAACAATATTTAGATGCAGCTCTAATTTCTACAACTCAACCTTTGTCTCCTCTCACATGTCATTAGAACCAGGGGTAATCCAATGAAGCTGATTGCCAAGAAATTTAAGGCCAACAAAAGGAAGTACTTTTTCACACAATGTATAATCAACCTTGAGATTGTTTTAACGAAAGGCAGTATACACATTTAACAATAAAATAAACCTATGGAATTCTCTGCCACAAAATGTGGTGACAGCCAACAGCTTGGATGGCTCTAAGAGGGGTTTAGATAAATTCTTGGAAGACAGGTCTTTCATTGGCTACTAGTCTGGTGGCTATGGGCCACCTCCAGCCTCAGAGGCAAGATGCCTCTCAATACCAGTTGGAGGGGAGTAGCAGTAGGAGAGGGGGCATGCCCTCAGTTCTTGCCTGTGGCATGCTGGACTAGATAGGCCTTGGGCCTGATCCAGCAGGGCTTTTCTTATGTTCTTATGTCAAAGCGACAAAAGCAGAGAGCTAACATGAAACTCCACCCCATGTTCACTGCTTCATTTGCAGGTGATAAAAATGTGTGTGTGTGTGTGTGTGTGTGTGTGTGTGTGTGTGTGTGTGTGTTTTAAGATAAAAAGATTTGGGGGGTTTGAATGAAGTTGCTTGTGGGCTCCTCAGAGGCATCTGTTAGACCACTGTGTGAAACAGGATGCTGGACTAGATGGGCCTTGGGCCTGATCCAGCAGCGTTGTCCTTATGTTCTTAAGTTCAGGGGTGCGAAGATGTTTGCCACAGATGGTGATGGCAACATCTTCTGGCACCTGGCTGCCAATTTACCCAGAACCCACCCCCCTCACACAATACTACGTCATGATGTAACGTTGTGTAGGAGGGCTTCTGGGTAAAACGAATGCAACTGCTGTCAGGAGACGTTGCTGGTAGTGTGGAGAACAGGTGGTGGCAAAAGAGAGTGAGCAGATTGCTGCCAACACCCTCTCCATCCAGCCAGAAGTTCTCCTAGGAAACTGTTTGGCCCAGCCCTAAACAGTAACAGGCCTGGATGGGGGCTTGTGTTTTTGTTTTTAAGATAGTTGCCAGTTGACAGCCTCAGGTCTACTCATTCATATGAAATGACTGGCTGGGCAAAGGGGGAAATTTATGATGCAAGAAAACCACAAAGAAAGGAGGCGCACAGATTAGTGGGCTCCGTCCTAACACCTTTTTGATATTATCTTGATCAAGGGAAAATTTGAACACATACTCCTGCATGAAAAACTGCCTTCAAAAGAGTAATTGTAGCATGCAGCCTTTTTGGGTCGTTTTAAATGAAGGCATAAATGTTCGAATTTTCCCTTGATATAGATTAAACCAAGAATTGCTAATTAGGATGTTTCACTTGATCCTAACACAATGCTGCTGGAACTAATTTATTTGAGTGCGCCTGAGGTACATCAACTTCTGGCGTCAAATTTAGCTACAGCAGCTAAAATAGTTATTCAGTCATCCAAAATACTTTGGTTTAAGAAGAGAGTTAAGATGCTTTCCACTTCCACTCAGGCTCCAAAAAGCATTGATTTTTGTAAGTTAAGGTGCCCATCTTAACTTCTTCTTCTTAACTTCATATAAGTTGTAAAATCTTTGTACAGTCACGTATGTAATGCTGGCTTTACAAATGAGACTGCATGCAGCCTCACATTGTCTTGGTCATTTAGCTGGTCATTGGACTGGGGAGGGATGCAGCCATGCAGCAGTTCAGCAGATGCAGCTTCTCCCATCATATCCTAGAGATGCCCCTGATGAATTTCTACCTGGTGCATCTGTAAAAGGCATTAAAACATCACCTATCTAGTAATCCAGAATAAGTCGGAAATGATCCATAATTTGATTCTGGATGAAGGGGCAGACCTGGTATGTATTACAGAGACTTGGTTGGGGGAGGCTGGTGGCCCAGTCTGGTCCCAGTTTCTCCCTCCAGGGTACTCTGTTGAGGAGCAGGTGTGGGGACATGGGTGGGGAAGTGGAGTGGTTGTGGTCTACAAGAATAACCTGTCCCTGACCAAGATCCCTATGGAAGTGTCTGACCATACTGAATGTGTGTACCTAAGTTTGGGGACCAGGGATAAACTGGGACTTCTGTTGGTGTACCGATCACCCTGTTGCCCAATGGAGTCCCTAACTGAGATGACGGACTTGGTCTCAGATTTGGTGCTGGAGTCCCCCAGGCTTGTGGTGCTGGGGAACTTCAATGTCCACGTTGGGACCAATTTGTCCAGGGTGGCTCAGGAGTTCATAGCAGCCAGGACAACCATGGGCCTATCCCAAAGGGTCTCAGGACCGATGCACACTGCAGGTCGCAAGCTTGATTTGGTCTTTCACTCTGATCAGGGTGGTGTTCCATGCGTGGGGACTCCTGTAATTTTCCCATTGTCATGGGCGCACCACCATCTGGTTAGGGTTGGACTCACAGTCATACCCCACCTTTGCAGGGGTGAGTGGCCCATTAGAATGATCCACCTGAGATGGTTATCATGGATCTAATAGGGTTCCAAGAAGCCTTGGAGAGATTTAGTGTTGGCTCTGCAGGTGATCCTGTTGATGCCCTGGTGGAGAATTGGAACAGCAAACTCACCAGGGCAGTAGACATGATCACTCCTAAGTGTCCTCTCTGACCCGCTTCAAAATTGGCCCCTTAGTATACCAAAGATCTATGGGAGCTGAAGTGGCAAGGTAGACGACTGGAGTGCAAGTGGAGGAAGACCTGACACAAATCCAACAGATTACAACATTGAGCACATTTGAAGATCTATGCTCTTGCAATACGGGCGGCAAAGAAGTGATTCTTTTCAGCATGTTCTGAGGTCATTTATCCTCAGATCCTGCCACAAGTTCACATCCAGTGGAGTTGCGTCCACAACTTGCATCCACAAGTTCACATCCAGTGGAGTTGTTCAAGGTTGTTAGAGGGCTAGTAAGAGCCTCTCCTCCCTGGAATCAAAATATGAAACCATCTATTACCCGCTGTGATATATTTACTGACTTTTTTGTGCATAAAATCTCTTGTATTCGGGCCAACTTGGATTTAGACCCCACAATTACTGCAGTTTCTGAATTGGAGGTGACTCCTCTTATGTGGTCAGGCTGGATCGGTTTCAGTTTGTGACTCGTGAGGATGTGCACAAGCTGCTTGGAGTAATGCGGCCTACTGCCTGTTCTCTTGACCCTTGCCCGACATGGCTAATACTATCTGGCAGGGAGGTTGTTGTAGAAGGCATAGTAGAAATCATAAATGCTTATCTGAGGGAAGGCAGGGTGCCTCTTTGCCTTAAGGAGACAATTATTAGACAACTTCTGAAAAAGCCTGTCTTGGATTCCTCAGAGTTGAACAACTATAGGCCTGTCTCCAACTTCCTGTGGATGGGCAAGGTAATTGAGAGGGTGGTGGCCTCCCAACTCAGTCTGACCTTCAGGTGGGCTATGGGGTGGAGACTGCCTTGGTCGGCCAGATGGATGATCTCAAATTGGGAATTGACAGAGGAAATGTGACTCTGTTGGTCCTTTTGGACCTCTCAGCGGCTTTCGATACTATCGACCACGTATCCTTTAGGAGTGTCTGAGGGGGTTGGGGTGGGAGGCACTGCTTTGCAGTGGTTCCACTCTTACCCCTTGGGCAGATTCCGACGGTGTCCCTCGGGGACTGTCATTCTTCAAAATCTGAACTTCAGTATGGTGTCCCTCAGGGACATAACAAACTAAGACAGAATCCAGATAAGACAGAGGTACTTATTGTGCAGGGTCGGAACTCAGGAGATGATTTTGTTCTGTCTGTTCTAGATGGGGTCACACTTCCCCACGAGGAACAGATACGCAGTCTGGGGGTGCGTCTGGACACCAACCTCTCCCTGGTGTCTCAGATAGAGGCAGTGGCCAGAGGTGCCTTTTATGAGCTTCGGCTGATACGCCAGCTGCATCCATTTCTTGAGATGAATGACCTCAGAACAGTAGTACATCTGCTGGTCACCTCCAGACTTGACTACTGCAATGCATTCTATGTGGGGCTGCCTTTGTACATAATCCGGAAACTGCAGTTGGTCCAGAATGTGGCAGCCAGATTGGTCTCTCGGTCATCTCGGAGAGACCATATCACTCCCATCTTAAAAGATCTACACTGGTTGGCGATAGGTTTCCAGACAAAATACAAGGTTTTGGTTATAACCTATAAAGCGCTAAACAGCTTGGGACCTGGATATTTAAGAGAACGTCTTCTTCACTATGAACCTCACCGCCCATTGAGATCATCAGGAGAGGTTAGTCTGCAGTTGCCACTGGCTCGTCTGGTGGCTACTCAGGGATGGGCCTTCTCCATTGCTGCCCCGAGGCTTTGAAACACAATTCCTGCTGAAATAAGAGCCTCCCCATCTCTGACAACTTTTAAAAAGGCAGTCAAGTCACACTTGTTCACCCAGGCTTTTATTTAGATATTGTTTTGATTGTGTTTTTAATAGTTTTAACTATTTATTTTAACTATAGTCTTTTAATATTTTTATCTGTTCTTTTATTTTGTTGTAAACCACCGAGAGACTTGCATTTTGGGCGGTATACAAATGTGTTAAATAAATAAATTAAAAATAAAGAAGCAAAACCTATATTTCATACTTTATGACAACTTATTCATTTTTGGAAGATGATGTTAATATTGATGTTAATGGGCAACATCCATACTCACTCAGGGAAGTACATTACTTTGAGTTGGGTCTGGGAACAAGTGACTTTTGCTGACCCCCCTTCTTTCTGCAGCCCCTGTAGCCCCCAAATATATATAATATTTAACTTAACATATTTGTATACCACCCAAAGCAAAAGTCTCTGGGCAGCATTTAATAAAAATAAATAAAAAGGTTAAAACATTACAATAATTTAAAATTTAAGGCAATGTTAAAACTATTAAAACAACGCACTATTAAAACAGTATCAAATTAAAAGCCTGGGTGAACAAATGCGTCTTGACTGCCTTTCTAAAAGTTGTAAGAGATGGGGAAGCTCTTATTTCAGCGGGTGGTGTGCCAAAGAGGAGTGTACGGCTTGTCTGGAGGAAAGGTAGGTTCAACCTTGCATTCCCCCCCCCACCCTCCCCACCTGATTACCAGTCATGTGAACGACCTTCTTGTCTGACATCCGGACTAGCATTGCATTCATGCAACAGTCCTGAGATTGAAACTACTGCTATGCAAGCAGAGGAAGGGCCAATGAGGAGTGGATGTCCTTTGGGAGGGAATTCTAAAGTTTGGGGGCAATGAATGAGAAGGCCCTGTCTTATGTGCATCACAACTGAGTCTCTCTCAGAGCAAACAGAGTAGAGCCCCCTCTTGTATGTGCATAGATCAACTGTGCAATTAAACATTCTATTAAACACTCTTAAGTTGTTTTAAACAAAAATTCTAGGGTCAGGTTTTCTAGCACACTCTACTTCAGAAGTCTGTTCAGTGCAACAGTTTCAGAGCCAATGAGCATCAATGGGAAAAGAGCAATGAGCAATAGCCGGAGGGCAAAAGCTCGTGGTATAAAAATGGGGGTGTCACAACCACAAGTACACAGAGTGCCCTTCTTCTTATCTGCACCAGGACATGAAGTCATTGTGTCATTCTATGCACTTAAATGACATGTGTGCTGAAGCTTTGCCCCTGCCTGCCTCCAAATGAAATTTCTGCATGCACCCCATATATACAACCATTCATATGAAATCATGAAAACCGGGGATCTAATCTAGGCCGGGGTGACTGCTTTGTAGGAGGGAACAGATTTGCTCTGTAGGTGTGAGAAGAGGAAACGTTCTGCCTTTCATCTATGTTCATGGACATGAGACAATTTTGTTTGACAAGAGCAGTGGCTTTGTGGTTGCGTGGGGTGGTGGGGAGGAGGAAAGTACATTCTAAGAAACCAGGGGGTGAACTCTCAACCTGGAAAGAAGGGTATTTTTAGATCTATGGAATGTGCTAGCTATACTTAGACTTAAACTATGTGTAGATTGAAGGAGTGATAAGCAGAAAGCATACAATAATGCAGCCTTATATTTTATTTTATTTTATTTTAACTTTGCAAACTGTTTATATTCTTGCACTTTTTATTCCATTTAAGAAATGCTTGAGGTAGCTTCCAGCATTTTCATCAGAAACAATAATACACAGGGCCTGCCTACATGGCCAGGGGAAAGATGTGCTTCCACAGACATCCTGAGAGCCTTTTAGGCCTGTCCCTTTATCATGTGAGGGGAGGCTGTTCTTCCAAAGGGCCCCTCATCCCATTCAGTTGAACAACCCCACACCCCACAGATGATAAAGGGCCATGCTGGGAGGGCATCGGGATATCTGCAGAGGATGTCCCCCAGGTGTGTGGGGTGTGTGTCATTGTTTTCATGTCCCCAAGGGTGCCCTCTTCATGTGTCACCTTCCTAATCATGTGGGCGGGGATGACATCATTTGAACCAGCCCAGAGAAAATACCAACAAGCTCAGCAGCTTTTAATTAGACTTCCAGACTTAATGGTCGTTTTAAATTGTTTTCATGTTTTAACTTTGGATCCCCGCCCCCGCCATTTGTCTTGTTTTCTTGTAAACGACCCTGAGAAATAAATAAATAAATAAATAAATGCCAATATCAAAAAGGGGGGCTACATAATTCCATTATGTAAGGAAAAGGCTCAAGAAAAGCTCTCTTTCAGGAGAGCCCTTAAAACCTATCTGTTTGGCCTGGCTTTCCAGGGTTTTTAAACTACTGTAAACTGTTTTAAGTTGTTTTAAATGGTTGCCCTGGTTTTCCAGGGTTTTTAGCTGTTTGCATGTTTAATTGGTCTCGTTCTGAACGACAGGATGAATTGGCTGGCCTCAAGAGCGGTATATATATGGAACCAATGATCAACTTTAAACCAGTGGAATATTTAAGTGAGGTATCTCTATCTAAATTTAGGTGTGCCTTTACTTTAGCGTGTCTTAATGCACTACCTACAACGGTTCTTGACGGCAGGTTTGGAGGGATACCTTTTTCCTCCCGACTGTGTCCATGTGGCACTGGGGCCATAGAAACCGCTTCACATGTTATCCTATATTGTGTTTTCTATAAGGATATTCATTTAAGATTAATTTCCCCTCTATTGGAAAACCTCCCTGGACGTCCTGATGACTTTTATTTAAATTTTTTATTAGCAAACCCCAATAAGGAGATTATTTGCAGAATGGCTGTTTTGTTATATTTATTGCCTGTAAAATTCATTCAGAGTCTATGTAACTGTATTCTTTTACTTGTCAATGACTGAAATAAAATTTATCTATCTATCCATCTGTCTTGGTCTCATCCTGTTTTTATAGTTTTGATATTAATTGTGAACTGGTTTTAATTGTTTTTATCCTGTTGTAAACTACCCTGAGCCATTTTGGAAGGGTGATATACAAATTGAATAAAACCTTTTGCTGTCATTTATTTTAAGCAATGTCTCAATTTCTCTGTTGTCATTATTTGTTTTGACTAATGTTTTAACTTTTCTGTTATTTTTGTTGTTAACTGCCCAGAGACGTAAGTTTGGGGCAGTATAAAATTATGATAAATAAATAAATAAATAAATAAATAAAATTCCAGGTGCCTTTTCTTGACCCATTACCTGGAGGGGGGAAATGGCTGTGCCTACCCTGTAACTATAGGGTACTGTCACCCGAGCCACCCTCCCAGTAATAAAACAGGAAAAGGATGTAATATCATGCTATTGCTTCCTTGTTTTGTACATTCTAGGGCAGCACCAGACAAGGAAAGGTGCTATTTTTCAATGCCACAGCTGTGAAGCCTGGTTTCTTCTGACAAGCTGGATCTTCAAGAAAAGTATACCCCTTGCCACCCACACCCTGCTGCATTGAGCCAATACCAATTATTGGTTTGGTGTGATCCCGACCAACCCCTGAATCATTGGCACGATGCAGGAAGGGCTGGGATTATGATCAGCCCAATAATAGGGCTCATGCCCAGTCCTGTTAGTTACTCCATAACACATCTTCATTGCCTGAGATTATACAGAAGCAGGATGGTTGGTCTCACTCCACAGCATGCTAGCTGTATCCATAACTTGGCCGGGGTCTTTCAGGCTCTGGTATGGGACACTGTTAAGAACATAAGAACAGCCCTGCGCGATCGGGCCCAAGGCCCATATAGTCCAGCGTCCTTTTTCGCACAGTGGCCCACCAGATGCCACTGGAAGCCACTGGCAGGAGTTGAGGGCATGCCCTCTCTCCTGCTGTTACTCCCCTGCAATTGGTACTCAGAAGCATCCTGCCTTTGCGGCTGGAGGTGGCCCTCCGACTAGTAGTCGTTGATAGACCTCTCCTCCATGAAGTTATCCAAACCCCTCTTAGAGTCATCCAGTCTGTTGGCTGTCACCACATCTTGTGGCAGAGAATTCCACAAATTGATTATGCATGGTGTGAAAAAATACTTCCGTTTGCTGGTCCTAGATTTCCTGGCAATCAATTTCATGGGATGGCTCCTGGTTCTAGTGCTATTTGAGAGGGAGAAGAATTTCTTTCTATCCACTTTCTCCACTCCATGCATGATTTTATAGACCTCTATCATGTCTCCCCACAGTCACCTTTTTCTAAACTAAAAAGCCCAAGGTGTTGTAGTCTTGCCTCATAAGAAAGGTGCTCTAGGCCCCTGATCATCTTGGTTGCCCTCTTCTGCACCTTTTCCAGTTCTACAATGTCCTTTTTTAGATGTGGTGACCAAAATTGTACGCAGTACTTCAGGTGTGGCCACACAATAGTTTTGTATAAGGGCATTATAATATTAGCAGTTTTATTTTCAATCCCCTTCCAAATGATCCCTAGCATGGAATTGGCCTTTTTCACAGCTGCCGTTAATACCTAGAGGTTGTTATAGAAACTTGCCATGGCCTGTAGACCCCACAGATTGGTGAGAAGAGTGCCCTTTATCTCTCTTCCCTCTGTTTCTAGCAGCTTCCTGCAGGAAAGTTAGATATTCTACCGAAATCCATCTCTCAACTTTAAAATGCAAGATGAAGCCATGAAAAACTCTAGCTGGATTTGTTGATCTCCATTCCAAAGCAGAATGGTGTAACCTTCTGTTTGTGCTGTGAAATACACTCTAATGACATCACTGATCTTCCACATGACAAAATGGGAAAGATATTCCTCTAGGGACGAGCACAAAACAGATTTTGCATTTTGTTTCAAGCTTCTAATGAAACGCAAAATGGTCAAAAGGTTTCATCAAAACAGCGGTTGTGCTGGCTGTTTCAATGGAACAACTTGAATCGTTTTGAGTAGGAATGTGCACAAAGCGTTTCAGTGCCTCTATTTTGAGGCGCTGAAACACTTTGAGCTTCCCCCAGCCTAATCATCTTGATGGAGGTAAGTGAGCATTTTAAGAGGAGGAAAGCAGGTCTTACCTGCTCCTCCATGACTCCTTTGTCACCACCACCCTGCCATGGGATCATCAGGGAAATGGTGTCTGCATAGATGTGGGTGCCATCTTGAGTGGTCAGCAACACCATGCTGACCACTCAATATGGCAACTACAGTTATGACTGAAAACTGACCCGCAGTTTCCTTCCCCATACCCTGTTTTATACTTTTGGTTTGTACTGAGTTTTGCCACCTGGACCTCCAGTTAAGTGGAGGCAACGTTGTGTCTGAATGCAGCACTGCAGTCTGATTGCTCTGCAACTGGAGTTGAGGGAGGAAGCACCTCCCTCAATCTGGCTGCTATTGGTTGCTAGTGCTGTCCTTCAGACAAGAAGGAAGCCCAGGCAGCCAGTTTTCCCTCCTCTCTGTGATGTCTGAATTCGGATGGGAGAGTGGGGGGATGGGGGAGCAGAACCAAGAGTCCATTGGACCCACAGTTCCACGTTACATGCGAATGAGGCCATTGTTGCCCTTTTCCCATAAGAATGTAGCTGACAAGAGTCAGGGACCAGTGGCAGTCATTTCAGAAAGCCCACAGTCCTCCAGACACTACTGAAAAGGAGATGAAGGCTTCCATTTCTCTCAATACTAGGGAGTCTCAACTTTGGGGCCCCAGATGTGGTTGAATCCTTTGGTCACTATAGCTAAGGACTATGAGTTGCAGTCCAACAACATCTTGAGACCCAAGATTTAGAAGATGCTGATAATTTAGCTATGTCCCCCTCCTCTGTTTGTACAAGTAAGAAGCAGTGGTTGCTTTTTAAATATCTTGGCCATTGTGACTAGGGATGATGGGAGTTGTAGTCCAACAACATCTGGGGACCCAAGGTTGAGAACCTTCTGCTCTACATACATGCACACACCCCTCTTTTTCACCCCTTCCTCCACATATCTTTACTGCCCCTGAGAAATTTTGTCACCTAGGAAGATTCCAGGTGACTTTTCTACTCTTCAATCATTTGTGATTGCTGGGAAGATATATAGGCATCAATAACAGAAAGGAGCAATAAACAGTATTTTAATCTGTACTGTGGATAGGCTTGATATTTCCCCCTCTCTCATATAATCTGCGTTTCAAAGTTTACTTGACAATGGCATTTATTTCATATTGCAATTTGTTGCAGGTTAACAATCTTGCCTTATCAGAACACATTAATCTTGAAGAATAAAAGTTATCCTAACACAAGAGGAAAGGTGTCTTATCCAAGGTGGAACGGAACAGAGAACATTTCAAAAGGGTAATGTTAATGTCCCTAAGTCTATAAAAATAAATGAGATCTGATGAACGCCGCAGTGTGAGAGGAATAAGTCATTGTTTTGGTAAAATATGGTTGCCATGATTGGGAACAGCGTTACTTTTGGGGACATTTAAATCTCTGCATTTAAAGAAAAAAATGAGCTGGCACTAGAAGAATGACAAACAACTTCATGTCCCTGGTGTTACAAATGGAGCTTGCAGCCTTGAGAAGTATAGAGGGGTTTCTAACATCCGATTTCTGTATAACCTTTTAAATGCCTGAGAAAAGTTAACTCCCTGGGTGACCCTGGGCCACCAGGGGCTAAAATTCTTACATTGGTGTACACATGCAGCAGAAGGAGGAAAACATGTAAATACCACAAGCAGCACCACCTCTGGAGCTGATCCGTGTGTGTGTGTGTGTGTGTGTGTGTGTGCGCGCGCAGGGGTGGGCATGATTTTCACCGATCCCTACTGCCATAGAAGTGCTCTGTGCAATGTGAAAGTAGGCCCACATGTAGGGAGGAGAGCTGGTCTTGTGGTAGCAAGCATGAATTTTCCCTTTTGCTAAGCAGGGTCTGCCCTGGTTTGCATTTGAATGGGAGACTACATATGTGAGCACTGTAAGATGTTCCCCTTATGGGATGAGGCCACTCTGGAAAGAGCATCTGCATGCTTGTATGCAGAAGGTTCCCAGTCCGTCCGTCCCCCCCCCCCCGCCCCCGGCATCTCCAAGAGAGGGCTGAGAGATACTCCTGCCTGCAACCTTGGAGAAGCCTCTGCCAGTCTGGGTAGACAAAACCGAGCTAGATGGTCTGACTCAGTAGAAGGCAGTTCCCTAGGTCCCTATGTCCCTGAGAACTATGGAACCTGCACTTGCACATACGTGGGAAATTGTACAAATGCTGTTGCACAATTGACAGCCACTGGAAATAATAGCTGTTTCTGTTGCAACTATGTTTTGATTAAATTATTATTTAAAATATTTATACCCCACCCCTCTAGTACAATAGTGCTCGGGGCGGCTCACAACAGTGAAAACACAATTTCCCTCTTTTTTTTCCTTTCTTTTTTTTGCAACACTCTTACGCAACAGCATGCATGTTTTGGTACAAGACAGATGAAACATTTTGCGGTATGTCAGTCATTGATTCTATATGAAGCTGCCTTATGCTTGGGTCAGACTATTGGTTCAAATAGCCCAGTATTGTCTGCTCTAACTGGCAGCGGCTCTCCAAGGAAGAGTTTCCCCCAGTCTTTATATCCATGATTCTTTTAAACGGAGATGCCGATTATTGAACCTGACACCACCAAGCTATGGGCCCTCACGAATAAAGAAGCTCAAGATGACCACCCATCACAGTTTTTAAAACACAAGGGAGAAAAATGTCAGAACAAACCAATTTACACTTCTTGAGATCTTTGAGTTTCCCATTTAGCTTGGTCTGCATATTGCATCTGCTCTTGGGCAAAAAAATTTCATTTGCTTGTTTATATATGCCTCTTTTCAATTTCGTTGCTCACCATCCTAAGCAGCTTTTTTTTTTTTTTTTTGCCATTATCGGGGCTTTCAATTTTCTTTGATGCCAATTTGAAAAGAAACAATGTGCTCAGGGATGACTATTATTGCCGTCCAGTCGATTCCGCATTCTGCCCTTTGACCTGCCTTCCAATCATCTGACCCTCCTTCAAGACCTTTGCATAATTACTTATCCAATTTCCTTATCTCTTTTTTCCCCTTTGTATTTCTCTTGTTCACTTTCAGTTCCACAGAGCAATATAGCTGTGGTCACTGTCAAAGTCATGTTGACCTTGGAAAAACTCTTTCTATATGTCTAACAAGATAACCAATTAATGACTTACTTCTTTATCTCAATGTCAAGTCATTCCTAAAACTACTGTTATGTCTTTTTTCACACCCCTTTTCCTTTGACTAAGTGTTAATTAACTGGGCCAACTTTTTCCTTTCATTGTATTCACCCATTATTTAAAGGATAATAAAGCCAGAGTGAATGGTTTAATCCTGAGATTCTCGCAAAGTATTTACTGCGGGTTGTCACTCTCAGGACACATTCTGCCTATTCATCTGAAGTCCTGGCCTTCTCTATTTCCATATGGAGTTGGAACAAATTTTGGAGGAAAAAATTCCTCTACCTTGAATTTGCTTGCAACCCCCCCCCTGAATTGATACATTTTAATTGGATATTCTCCATATGCATGACTGATTGTGGTTGCTGGATTTGGGGATTTTAGAGATGTTATCTGATTTTAGAGATGTTATCTGATTTGAAACTCTGATTAAACAGAGCTGTTATCTGATTAAAGAAATCTTAGCCCAAATGATTGAATGATTTTAATTGAGAAGTCTGCATAAAGTCCAAATGACCAAACTCCGCCCCCATTAAATTATTTAAAACAAACGAACCAACTGATATTTCCCAATGGCATTCAGAAAAATCTTTCCAAGCCAGGACAAGGAACACATAAAGATTAAAACAAGAGTTTCTTTCTTTGTTTTTAGATTGAAAATATAGAGATTAGGACAGCAGGGATTGATTCTGGAACCTTGTGAACACAAAGATCAATAATTGAGCTACAGCTGTTTTACACACTACCCAAATACTCATTTAAACTTAACTGCTGAAAAAGCAGGTGATAAAGGGACATGGGTGTCGGTCATCAGGATGCCCAAGAAAGACACCAGGATGGGCACACTCTTGGTGCATTCCCCTTTTAATCATGAGCTCAGAAATTATCATCCAGACCAGCCCTCCTAGAAGGCATCAGAATGGCAATTGTATGCTTGGTGTGTGATGGCCTCACCAGTAATAGTTAACCTTCCATTCTTCCTCAGAATTCCACACTATGCATTTCCAAATCCCGGTGTGTTGAAAACTTCTTGTCAGCAAAGAAAGCTCTTGGCTACACACACACACACACTTCATTTCAGACTGCAAACTCAAAGACAACAGATGCTAAATGCAGGATCAATCGGCAACAGTTTTGACTCAACACCATTCAACTTTCATTCAAAAAATGTTGCATGTATCTGTGCTGGGAGGGAAGTGCTTGCCAAGACAAATACATACAAAGCAATAGCCTGGAAATACTTTAGACATATTATTTGAATTCTCAGAAGTATCTTTTTTCTCCATTTAAAGTAAACATTGGCATGCAAACGTAACAACCTATGTAATCCAGTCTTCAAGTATATCTTCATTTGTTAAGGGGATTTGCTTTGGGAAAGCGGGGGCGGGGGAGGGATAAAGAAGGGTGTGTGGGATAACAGTAGTTTTTGCAAGGCTGGAAACATTATACAAGGGCACGTCAGTCACTGTGGCTGCTTATGCACATAGTGGCAAACTGTGGGTCGAAGAGACCCTCAGTCTGCCCTCATTCCCACTGTTGTGCTCCCAGATGATCCTGAACTGGAGTCTGGGAGCCTGAAAGTGGGGAGGAATTGGCTGTGTAGGTTTCCTCCTTCTCATGAAGGACAGCTGTGGCAGCCAATCAGAGATGGAGTGAGGGAGGAGCTTCCTACCCTCAACTCCAGTTACAAACAGCGGCAGCCTTCAGACAACACAACACTGCTTTCTGACCAGGGTGTTCGGTGGTGAAACTGCAGAGGAACCAAGGGTGCAGATTCAGATTTGTGGTCAGAAACTTCAGTTTGCTTTTCTCTTGAAACTGAGGGTTCCCATATCCAGACGACCACATACCTGAACCTCTGGCATGGTTGCCTCCATTTTGGCCTGATGTCAGAAGGCGGCTACTGTCTCAGGTTGCACACACAATCCTCAACTAAAGATTGTTTCAATTGTTTTTCACTTAGACATTACCTTGGCAGGCCAACTCTGAGTTATCCAGCCCTTCACTGAAAACTAGGGTTGCCAGCTAAGGACCTATAGAGGACATGAGACTGTTTGGGGGACCAAATGACTTTTTAAAAATTTATTTTGACACGTGTTGTGTCCAAAGTCCTGGGGGACAGCAGGAACATTTTGTTTGTTAAGAACACTTTGCTCTCATGAACAGCTTCTCTTCTTCCGGCCTCATTCGCACGTAATGTGGAGCTCTGGGTGCAATGGACTCGCAGTTCCACTCCCGCCTCCCCCTCTCTCACATGCAAATGTGGATGTCACAGAGAGCTCCCTCAGGCTCTCTGTAGTCTGCTAGAACTGGCTGTGCAGGCTTCCTTTTTCCATGAATGACAGCCCGCCCAGCCAATCATGGCAGGAGCTGTGGGAGGAGCTTCCTCCTTCAGCTCTGGTTCCAGGGAATGCAGCCTGTGAGTCTGGATTCCGACAACACGCAGGCTGCGTCAAACCTTGGGTTATGGTGAAAAAAACTCACTACAACCTCTGGGTTCAGATTGGAGGCAGAAAATTTTAATGTCAGTTATGTTTCCACCCAGGACCTCAGCTGCACACATTCGACTGTAACACTTGCGGAACCTCTGGCCCCTTCAACTACAGTTCTGCTTTACATGCGAAGAAGCAGAGCTTTTGAGAACTCTGTACCTTGATTGCAGACTGAGTAGATATTCTCAAATTATACAATTTTTATCAAAACAATCACGTATAATACCAGAAACATATGCAAATTTTATGCAAAGTGGAGAACTTTGGAAGACTTTTTTTGGTGGGGTGAAATGTGCCCTCTATTTCCACCTTTTTGGTAATGGATATTGACTTTTCCCACAATCTAGACCTAGCAACCCCACTGAAAATTGACAGGCACCGGGCTTCAGAGAAAAATAAGGAGCATTGCATCTTTCAATATCTAATTCATACCTTTTCAGTGGTGGTTCCCTGTATATGGAATAGCCTCCCGTTTGAGGCTCACCTGGCATCATCACTTTGTTCTTTTAGGTGCCAGGTGAATACCTTTCTGTTCACTCAGGCTTTTTAAAATTGATTTTAAAAAAAGTTTTAAAACTGTTTTGTGTTTTATTTTGTATTTTCTGTTTTCTATTGTAATGTGTTTCTCTTGTTTTAAGTGTTTTTAATTAGATTTTTTTTAAACTGTTGTATTGTTGTGCTCTCCCCAGAAGCAGTGGGGGGAAATGCTTATAATTATTATTATGAATAATAATAATAATAATAATAATAATAATAATAATAATAATGCCAACAAGGAAATAATGATAAAAATCACCAAATACAAAGATCTACAAATTGAAATTGAAAGGCTGTGGCAGAAAAAGACCAAAATAATCCCAGTGGTCATTGGCGCCCTGGGTGCAGTTCCAAAAGACCTTGAAGAGCACCTCAACACCATAGGGGCCACAGAAATCACCATCAGCCAGTTACAAAAAGCAGCTTTACTGGGAACAGCCTATATTCTGCGACGATATCTATAACAATTGACAATAAAATTCTGGCATCCCAGGTCCTTGGGAAGGACTCAATGTCTGGATAAAACAAACCAGTCAATAACACCTGTCTGACTGTGTAAACAAGAAATAATAATAAGAATTCTTATTATTAATCAGAATAATTATTTAACTATAATTAAAGTACCAAATCCAGTCAATAACACCTGGTAGACTGTGTGTAAACAGCATAATAATTCCATTGCTTTTGCTTCCTTATCGGACAGGCTTTATCTATTTTAAATTGTTTTAATTGTGTTAATGTTTTGATAGTTGTGTTTTAGATTACATAGGTGCACCTTTGGGCCTAAGTTGAGCAGCCTGTTCTAGATCAGGCCTGTTCTAACATTCTCTGAAGTGTTACCTATTCCATGCACAGGGACAGCAAGACAGATGGGGCCGAGGGGTCTCAATGCGTGGATGAGATGGTGGTGCTGGGAGGAGGGGTTTAGATTTGTTAGGCACTGGGATACATTTTGGGGAAAGCGAAGCCTGTATAAAAGGGTTGCACTTGAACCAGAATGGAACCAGACTGCTGGCACTAAAAACCAAGAAGTTCCCAGAGCAGCTTTTAAAATGATTCCTAGGGGATTGCTGGTGGGAACAAGGTGGTATCTGGTTCAGCAAAATCTCATAAGGTGTGAGGGTGAACATGTTCTGGATAAACCAGAAGGCGACAGAGTAGAGCCAGGAGCTGAGCAGAGGGAAACACAGGACAGCTTGCCAAATAGGTCAAATAATGGTAAAGCCGATAGCACACGCCAACACCAGGTGAGGGGCCCAGCGTATAGGTGTCTGTATACTAATGCCAGAAGTCTCTGAGCTAAGATGGGTGAGCTGGAGTACTTGGTTACTAATGAAAACATAGATATGGTGGGTGTGACAGAAACCTGGTGGAATGGTGAGAACCAGTGGGACACGATTATTCCTGTATATTATCTCTATACAAAGCACAGGGAGGGGAGGGTTGGGGAAGGAGTGGTGCTGTATATCAAAGAAGGGATAGATTCCAATAAGCTAGAAAACCTCGGTGGACCAGAGTCCTCCAGAGAATCATTATGGGTAACATTATGAGGACTGAAAGGAAATGTGTTCCTAGGGACGTGCTGTCACCCTTTGGATCAAAGTGCTGAGAGTGACCCTGAGTTGGAGAAACAAATAAGAGAGGTGTCAAAGAGAGACAGGGCAGTAATAATGGGTGACTTCAACTACCCACATATAAACTGGGTAAATTCACATTCAGGTAATGGCAGAGAGTCCAGATTTCTAGATGTGCTAAATAACTGTGCCTTAGAACAGTTAGTTGTAGAACCAACCAGAGAGATGGCGACTTTGGATTTAATCCTATGTGGTGCCCATGACCTGGTGCGAGCTGTCAGAGTTGCAGAACTTTTGGTAGCAGTGACCATAGTGTGATCCAATTCAGCATATATGCGAGTTGAGAATTGACAAGGAAGTCCAACACAGAAGAGGAAACTTCTTAAAAATGAGGGGACTGGTAAGAAGGAAGTTGAAAGGGAAAGTCAGGAGGGTCAAATTACTCCAGAAAGCATGGAACTTATTTAAAACCACAGTACAAGAAGCACAGTTGGAATGGATACCAAGAAGGGGGAAAGGTACCATCAAGTTCAGGAGGATGCCATCGTGGCTGACAAGCAGAGTCAGAGAAACTATAAAAGGGAAGAAGACTTCCTTCATAAAATGGAAGTCCTGCCCAAATGAAGAGAACAGGAAGGAACATAAACTCTGGCAAAAGAAATGCAAGGATACAATAAGGGATGCAAAGAGAGAGTTTGAGTATATAGCTAGAAGTGTCAAGGGGAATAACAAAAAATTATTTAAATATATCAGAAGTAGAAAACCTGCCAGGGAGCGTGTTGGACCCTTAAATGATGAGGGTGTGAAAGGGATTATTAAGGAGGATGAGGAGATTTCAGAGAAGCTGAATGAGTTCTTTGCATCTGTCTTCATGGCAGAGGATACTAACCATATACCCTCTCCACAATTGAGTTTTTCAGGTTTAGTGGCTGAGGAACTGGGTGAATTTGAGGTGACTCTACTGTCTTGAAAAGCTAAAAATTAACAAATTGCCAGGGCCAGATGGCATCCACCCAAGAGTTCTGAAGGAACTCAAATGTGAAATTGCCAATCTCCTAGCAAAAATATATAACTTGTCCCTACAATCAGGCTCTGTACCAGAGGACTGGAAAGTAGCCAATGTGACTCCAATCTTCACGAAGGGATCCAGGGGGGATTCAGGAAATTACAGGCCAGTCAGCTTAACTTCGGTGCCGG
Source organism: Hemicordylus capensis (assembly GCF_027244095.1). Lineage (NCBI taxonomy): Eukaryota > Metazoa > Chordata > Lepidosauria > Squamata > Cordylidae > Hemicordylus > Hemicordylus capensis. The sequence goes on from NC_069661.1 coordinate 249,774,652, forward strand.
GTAAATTGATGGAAAGATCCATCAGCCCATTTGTTATGCTACGTGAATGGAAGGCATATTGTGAAAGAATCTGCAGCATGCCAATCTTCCCATCGTAGTCCTGGTGTTCATGATTTATTGGTTAGGGAGTCTGTTGACATACCATCAGAAAAACTGAGCCAGCCTCAGTTGTCAGTGACTGCAAACTCCTGAAGCCCCTCTTACTTTGATGGGTCACCTGTGCTTCAAGGCTTTCATCAAGGCTGTGTTCCAACAGGTTTTCTAGTGATATCACACTAAACAGGCTGGAACAAATATAGGTCATGTTTGCTTTCAGTTCCCTATATTTTCAGCATGCTTGAATACTGATGCCATACTTCAGTTGCTGTTGATACTGTTTGCTTAGATACCTGTGTTTATGCTTCAGAAACCCTCATAGGTGTTTGCTAAGGAAATATTAATGTTCAGTTGCTTGTATTATTACAAGATACTGTGTGTGTGTGTGTGTGTGTGTGAGAGAGAGAGAGAGAGAGAGAGAGAGAGAGAGAGAGAGAGAGAAGACATGTGTATTTAGGGTTGACAAAGAATTCATCCTAAACTTTAGGCTTGAAATTTGGCAGAATTGTTAGCCAAAATTGAGGTGGAAGCAAACCCACCAAAATTATTAGTGTTGGACTAGGACCAGGAAGACCTGAGTTCAAATCCCCATTCAACCAAACTCACTGGGTGACTCTGGGCCAGTCCTGTATCTCTCAGCTTAACCTACCTCACAGGGGGTTGTTGTGAGGATAAAAATAACCATGTACACGGCTCTGAGCTCCTTGGAGGAAGAACGGGATATTAATGTAAAAATAAGTAAATGAATAAATAAATAAATAATGATGAGCATTATAAAACTATGAATATGTGGGGCAGGTTCCGCTGACTGCCTGTAAGTACTTCCCAAGTAGAAGGGAGAGGAACTAACAAGTGTAAGGTTGTGTCATCTGAACCCACCCCATACTGGTTACCAGGATTCTCCATCTGACATTTTCCCAATTTCCACCCCAAGATCTAGAAGTCAGGTGGAAAATCCTGGTAAAATGTAAGGATGTCGGTAGTAGGGGTGTGCAATTTGGATTTTCGGTGTTTCGATTTGGATCCAAATCGAAACACCCCTGATTCATTTTTTGGTCCAAATCTGACCCATACAAATCACCCCAGATTCTATTCGGATCTGAATTAATCAGCATCTGACTCAATTCGGATCAAGAGAATGGGTCCCAGGGTCAAAAGAGTGGGGTGGGGTGGTAGTGCCTAATGGGTGAAGGCTACCACCCAAACTGCAGATGAACTGGGCAAATGGCTGATTTTTGGTGAATTGCTGAAGTTTTAGTGTCTTTGGGGTAGATTTGAGCAAATGAGATTTTCAATACAAACCATGAATCCACTCTCATTTGCTACCAGAGAATCTACACTCAGAACACCTCAGAAACAACAGAACCCTGTACCCCATGGGTTAGAAACCTGTGGGGGTGGTTGGCACCCTATGTGCACAACACCGCCACTCGCTCTGGGACACCCCAGAGCCCCTGAAGTACACTTATGGGGCTGCTGAAACCTCTATGATTCCCTATGGAGAAAAACCTTAAAGAGATGCATAAACTTCAATAAATCACCAAAAGCAGCCCTCTGCCCAAATCCTTTGAAAAAATTCTGGTAGCTTCCTCGCCCCACTTGGGCACTACCACCAACCCCACACCACTCTAGGCCACCCCTTTCCCCCCGACGTGAAGCAATACACCTCCATTATGCCTTATGGAGGGAAACCTTAAAGATGCGTAAACTTCAACAATTCATCAAAAATCAGCCCTTTGCCCAATCCCTCTGCAATTTGGGTGGTAGCCTCCACCCATTAGGCACTACCGACCCACCCCACTCTTCCACCCCAGATCCCACTTTATGTCCCAAATCTGCTCCAAAGACACTAAAACTTCAAGAATTCACCCAAATTCAGCCCTTTGCCTAATTCATCTGCAATTTGGATGGTAACCTCCACCCATTAGGTGCTACCACCCCACCCCACCCCACTCTTTTGGCCCAGGGACCCGAAATTCAAGTCGACGTCACATCAGACCTTTTTTGCATTGAAGTCAATGGGAGGGGAAAAAGCAAGAAATTCAAGTAGATGTCAGAACTCAAAATGGAGGAGGAGGAAGAAGCACTTTATTGACCACAAAATCGAGGGCCAAAAATACAAATAATTTGGAGCCATAATGGGGGTGATTTGTTTCAGCTCCAAAACATTTCAGGAGGGCAAGAGGGTGATTCGTTTTGGCAACAAATCATCCGAAATGGGCAGTTTCGGGTACAGATCATTCTGTACCTGAAACATTTCGTACATCCCTAGTCAGTAGCCAGTTTTGATAGGTTGAGTCCATTGGTCCTTTTAGCTCAGTATGGGCTATACTGCATGGCAGTAGCTCTCCAGGTTTTCAGATTCAAGAAGCATCCCCAGCTTTACCTTTAGATACCAGAGACTGGTGCATGCACACCTGAACTATAGCCCTACCCAATAGATTATGGCATTAAGGACAAGAACTGTGATGCACTATAATTGTGTGCATGCATGAAAATATCCAGGATCTATCGCACAAATGAGAAAATACTGATGTAAAAGCTATCACAGTGCAATCTGGATGAGTAAAATACACAACAGTAGATGGATTTCTCACAGATACCTGATCTGTTGCTCTAGATCAGAACAATTTCAGTACAGAGTTGCATACATCTCTGTGCAGCATCCTTGTGTTTTATAAGTAAAATGTATGGTTGTTTTTATAATGGAAGAATTGCTTTTTTTTTTCATTCATTCATTCATTCATTCATTCATTCATTCATTTTATATACCGCCCTTCCTAAAGTGGCTCGGGGAAGTTTACAATTAAAATCAAAAACACATAATAAAACTATTATTATTTTTAAAAAACCAAAAGACCAACAACAACATTTAAACCAGATTAAAACTCATTAAAATTAAAATTAGATATCATTAAAAGCCAGGCTAAAAAGATGGGCCTTTAAGGCTCTCCAGAAGGCCTCAAAGGGTAATGATCCTCTTATATCCACGGAGAGCATGTTCCACAACCCAGGGTAACAGAAAAGGCCTGATTCCAGGTCACCACCAGATGAACTGGTGGCACCCAAAGATGGACCTCTCCTGATGATCTTAATGATTAAATTATTTAATTAGAGCAATCTAATTAGAATTTAGATTAGATTAAATCATATCCGAATTTATAACGACATTATGTCGAGTGTTTTCACCCACACATCCCAAGAGCTTAAGGTGAGTAACCCTCCTTGAAACAAATGACACCAAGATAATACAATACTCTCTGAAAGACAGTGCCTACTATATAATAAATTAAGATTGTTTCATTGTATCTTATTGCCTCCACTGGGTGATGAACCACAGTCACCACTAGATTCTGCATCTTGCTTGGTAAGTGATGACTGTGGAATTGATTGCTCACTAGACATACTCAGACAACTAAACTCTACTTGAATGCCACCATATGGATCACATCACACCCATTTTGAAAGAGCTGTACTGGCTGCCAATTTGTTTCCGGGTCCAATTCAAGGGGCTGGTTTTGACCTTTAAAGCCCTTAACAGCTTGGGTCCTAGATACCTGAGGGTCCACCTGATCCCAAAGGTTGTTGCCCGCTTGACAAGGTCATCTGCGGGTGGGGGCTCTGCTCTGGGTGCCGACAATGAGGGAGTCTCGGCTGCTGTGCACGCACGCAGGACAGGGCCTTCTTGGTGGTTGCCCCCAGAATCTGGAATTCTCTCCTGGTAGCCATCTGCGCCTCAGTCTCCACACAGTTTTTAAAAAGCATGTAAAATCTTGGCTTTTTACCCAACCTTTTATATGATTGTTCCTATTGCTGCTGCTTTGTATCTTTTATGGTTATAATGATTGTGCGTGTTTTTAAATCTTGTAATCAGATCTGTATTTTTATATTCTAGCTGCTATTTTCGTTGTGTAATTTTTGTAGTCTTGTTTTGATTTTTGTGTGAAACACTTTGAGATTGTTTTAGTGGAGGGTGGTATAGAAATTTAACAATAAATAAATAAATAAATAAATAGATAGATAGATGGATGGATGGATGGATGGATGGATGTAACAGAAACCTCAGGTGGGAGCAGCAAGACTCACTACAAAGCCAAGAGTCAAATTAGAGATTTGGGAGGGAAGCCTCAGGTCGATTTTGTGTCCGAACTGTGGTTGCATACATCAGGACATACTAGAAATTCAACCTCAGGCCCCTCTCCAATTCTGGTTTCCCATTAGGTGTGAATGGAGCCACTAAGTTGCTTTAGTGTCATTCACTTACTGACAGCAGGTAGCTGAAATTTAGTTCACACATAGTTCAATCTACCTTGATTACTACAAAAGACTGAAAATTGGACATTTTTATTTCCCCCTAAAATGTGGAATATGAAATCTCTCTCCTAAAAACCCTGCTAACTAAAACAGTTAGTTAATTAAAGAGGATAAAGAGGCACCTTTCAAAGAGGTGATTCTCTTTATATTAAGCAGGGGGAAAATGGCCCTATTCAACCCCAGAACAGCATCTTTCCAGTGGATGTTGCTGGGGTATTACTTTTTAGATTGTGAGCCCTTGGGGACAGGAAATGATGATGATGATGATGATGATGATGATGATGATGATGTGTATGTGTGTGTCTGTGTCTGTATCTATATCTATATCTATATCTTAGGTGTACCTGTTGCTAAACCCATGCATGGCAGCTCCTGCAAGAGTTTGTGAGCAAGCTCCCGGCAGGGGAAGAGGAAAGCGGTGGCGCCAGAGGTGAGGTGGGTAACAAAATGGTGGCAGGGAGGACAAAATGGTGGCAGTGGGTGGGAGAAAACTATGGCAGGCAGGGGGTGAAAACAGCAGCAGCGGTGGGTGGGGGAAGAAAATGGTGGCTTTGTAAACCACCCTGAGCCATTTTTGGAAGGGCGGTATAGAAATCGAATTATTATTATTATTATTATTATTATTATTATTATTATTATTATTATTAAGTGGCTGCAGGCAGGGCAGGTGGGCGGGCAAAACTAGAGGCACAGATGCTCTGCACCTGGCCTAGCCATTTCTTATTATTTTTTCTACATAAACTGCTTTGAGACTGTTTTTGTTTAAAAGTGGTATGTAAATAATAGTAATAATGAAAATAACAATAAAACCAGCCAACACTCCAGCATAGATCAAATCAGGGCATAGGTGTGATTGAATGTTGATTTTCTAATTTCCTTAGCAGCAGAATATCTGTAATCCCAGCTATGTGTTTTCTCCATTGTCAGTTGCTGAACCCTTCCTACTCTCCATGAACATTCCATGACATCACAGGAGCTCAGCCAATGGCTTGGAGAAGGGATTTTTGCATACCGGTTAACTATTATTTTTGTAATGCTGATAATTAAATATGTCTAATTGTGTCCCACTTTGCAGTCTATTTAAAAGGTTTGGTTGTATAAAGCAAACTTCTAAAGGGGAGGGGAATCTGTTGGTCCAGGTCCACTCTCCTTCAGCCCAAGGCAAAACCTTGCTGAAATTCTTATATACTGAATTTTAAAAATATATTGTTAAGAATCTAGTTACTGGAAGCTATTTTTCCTAACCCAAAGGAATCTTGCTGCCAGATTTGTATGGCATTTCATGATCCAAGCTTTAATTGGTTATACATTGTTCCCAGAAGGTGAGATGAGATTACATGGAGCCATACATTAGTCAGAATAATTATTCTACATTTTGGCCACTTAAAGTTTCCTTACTAGTTATTCAAACAAAATGGAGCAATCTTGATTAGTTAATCTCCCTACATCAGCGTTTTAGGGTGTATTTTCCCCCCCACTGAGCACTTCACAGAAATGTTATAAAATTTCACTACAATTAAAAAAAAAGCAATTAAAAAGGATTATCGGAATCAAAGTTGATCTTTAATTGCTATGCATATCTAGATCTCTCTTCCGTGATACACCAGATAAAATGCTCTTAAAAACTGCTTTGTTAATAGCTTTAATTATGGAGAACATCAGAAATTTTGTCCTTTTGAGGTGCATTCACTTTCCAATTGAGCCCATTTGCGGGCTGTCATCGACAAAGTTTGTTTCACTCCATCTTGTCTAGCTACAGCTGAGCAAGCAATTTCATTATCCTCTCTGAGCACTGGAAATGGGACACCTTAGAATCACTCTGATTAGCATGGATAAACCTGAAAGAGTGCTTGCGCTAGAAAGAAAAGATTACCACTTTAAAAGATTATTTGATGGAAGCCAGTTGTGGGAGGCCTTTGCTGGATAATGGCTGCCGATGCAATGTGGCAACAGAAGGACCAAATGTGGGGTTTGGATTGAAGCCTGGCATACTTGCATGAGAGTCGTATCAACCTATTTGCTCTAAATACCAGCCTGCAGCTCTCCTACCCTTTGCTTCAACACGCTGCAATATAATCTTCTGCACGTTGATTTAAATATGCTGCCTAAGAGAAAGAGTCCCTGCCAAACCTTTCCTAAAGCAAAGTCTGAAGCACATTCAGAGGTTCCTGCTTCTGTGAATCATCTGAGAGATTCTTGTAAGAAGCAAAGAGTTTTGAGAAACCCAGTAAACATCCCTAAACGTAGTTCCATAAGACTCTTTTGCACAAATCTGAAGTAGGGCAGAAGTTTCCGGGTTAAGAATTTGATTTTCTGAATCTCATGACTAGTTTCTTGCAAAAAATAAAATAAAAATTATTTTGCTGGCTAACATCTACACAAGAAAGCTGTATACACATAAGAAGGACACACAATAAGGTCCCATTAGCTGCGCAAAGTTGAAGGAATACATGAAGTTGTACCTGCACAACAATAGCAGACAAGGATGTGAGCATCTGCTTCTGGTTACACAAGTGCACTCTGTTGCATTAGTGCAACAGCGGTCTGAAATGCAAGTTCTGGATTTGGTGCATCTGACGAGTGCAAAACATGCTGTTTAACATCTACATGAAACCGCTGGGAGAGATCATATGGGGACTTGGACTGAGTTGTCAGCAATATTCCAGACTCTGGAATGCTCTCCCGGCTATTTGCTCCTCAGTCTCCATCACAGCTTTTAGGAAGCATGTTAAACCGTGGCTTTTTACCCAGGCTTTTATATGACTGTCTCTGCTGCTGCTTTTTGTACTTTGTATTACTTTTCTTCCCCTGTTTTAAATTTTTAATCAGATTTGTTTTATATTTTTAGCTTAATATTTTGTGTCTTTTTTACAATCTTGTTTTTAAATTTTGCTGTAAACCGCCTTGGGATTGTTTTAATGAAAGGCGGTATATAAATTTGACAATCAATCAATCAATCAATAATCCACAAGTTTTGCACTTTACACAAGTGCAGCAATAGTCTGGATGTTGGCTAGTATCTCTTTCCCACCACCCAACATCCCTGATTACACAGGATTTAGGGATTTGGGGTGTGTGTGTAAATGTATTTATTCCGGCAAATTGAATCCTGATACTATTGCCTCAAAATACAGCAATACATCTGGAATTCTATTTTATTTTTAAATACTCAAAGTCCAACTTTTAAAATGAATTTTGAAAATGTGCACAATTCAACAAGCCAAATTCACATTTTGAAACATTGTTGAATTTTAAATTTGCACTGCATTTTGATCCATCTCTATAACATTGCATAGGCTCAACTATCCCTATTCACCAGGGACAGTCCCTGTTTTCTGGAACCTCTCCCTGGGAAATCAGTATCCCCATTTTGCCTCTGTTTTTGCCTCTTGGAGAGTCTTGTTCAAGTGTGTTCATGTGTGTTGCTAGAGTTGTCATTCTTCAAGATCCAGGTTCCTCCCCCAAGTCTCTAGAAATTAAATCTTCAAATGGGAGTGTGGGTGCATGATGCCTCTAATGCACCAACATATCAATGGGTGCACAACGCTGAGGCATTATGTAGTGCACAGTCGGTGGAATCCACTCTTCATCAAGGTGTCATAGTGAGTAGACGTCCTGGGCAGCAATCCTTGGTATGATAATTGGTTGTTCCAAGTCTATTCCTATCTTCATCTGCGAAATGCTGGAGGAAATGCACTTGGCTCATCTGCTTTGATAATCAGGATAATATGCCCTGCATGCACTTTATTACCTGCTTTCTGTTTGTGGTATGCTTGTAGTCGGACTTTTATGCCACATGTAGTGTTTTGGTTTCATCCATTCCTTGATCCAGGCCAGCTTTTGAATGGTGCTTTAGTTAATTTTATTCCAGGCCTGGAGAAGAGGTGAGGCTAACAAAGAGCCAGCAGCAAGAGCACTGAAAAGCAGTCTGCACTTGCCTCTCTATACATAACATCTATCTCATTAAACCGTTAGTATTCCTGTTTCAGCTCCTCTGTCTTGTCCTTGCCTACCACAACTCTTTCCTCCGGATTCTACACCACCCATCCCAAACTGCTTGGCTACACCCCCTACATATCTACCGGCATGTCCCTATCATCGTTGGTGAAACAACAACAACAACAACAACAATAAATAAACTTTATTTGTTAGCCACGCCATAACAAATTGTTCTCTGGGCAGCTTACATTAAAACATGAGACAAAAACACACATTAAATCACAGCAGAACAAAAATGGGAAATGGTTGAGTCTGCTGAACCGTATTCATCTGCCAGTGAAGGTGCCAAGGTCGTGGGTTATGTGACAAGCAGAAATGGTGGCCTACAACCAGTCTATCATTTGGCTGCTGCACAGTAGTGAGGTGGGGTCTGGGTCCTCCAGTGAGAGGCCAGACCAAAAGAAGTTTAGTCCAGCAAACCTAGAGAATTCTAGTCTAGCAGGAGGAGGCAGTGAGTGAACCAGCTCCCTCCCCTGCAATCTGAGACTGAGAGAGAAGGGCGGGAACTATCATGAACGCTGAGGGAGGAATCCAAATGCCTGAACTCCTGGAGAGCCACAACCAGTCAGAGTAGACAATACTGATTTAAATGGACCATTTGGTTCAGTAGGCAGTAGCTTCCTCTGTTCTGATGGAAGCACCTTGACCTAACAGAACTGAAAGTGTATATTAGCCTATTAGTCCTGGCTGATGCGTTTCATGCATATCAGGAAGTGTTGCAGGTACTATAGACAGTACACCTGCGGTCTTCCTATTTCTGTACCATGAAGCAGTTGAGATGATCTGAGAATACAAGTAATTTAAGGTTTGATGACAAAGTCACACGACGAGAGAGAAGAGTGATTAGTTTTAGACTATTATCAGCATAGTTTTAGACAATTATCAACCGTCTAAAAAAGAAATATAAGATAGCCATCGGGAATAGCCACTGGAGGGATGTTGTGCTGGGCTTGGATATTGCCAGTTGCTCTCCCCCTGCTCAATAAAGAGAATCATCATTTTAAAAAGGTGCCTCTTTGCTCAGTCAGCAGAGGATTAACTGAGTGTGCCAGTGTGCACACATGCACACTCCCCCTTTTCCATCTTTCTCTCACACAGTTCACTGTTCAGAATATTTCTTGTTGTAGTCTATCATGACGCCGTCAAATCTCACAAGATCTGGATCCAGGAAAATAGGTGCATAACCATCTTCAAGGAGATTCTGCAAGCAGATTCTGCAAATTAGCCCCTCTCTTTTTGTCCTGAAAATGGGCTTGCGGCTCAGGCCAGGCGCTCAAGGACCTCAGGGTCTCATTCCTCCCCATACGCTTGGGCCCTGCAAGGTACATCTGCTAAACCCACCCAACAACTGGCCCATCTCTTTGACTTGGCATGTGCTTCTGCAAAGGGAGTCAAGCTGATACAGGAACATCTTCAGGATTAATCCCACTATATGCCTTCTTCCCAAGTCTTAAAAGAATGAGCAAAGTTTTTAAAAAGAGAAGGATTTCCCATCACCCTGACTTCCCCTGACTAGGCACAAATCAGATTAGGATAATCCATTTTTACATACAGTGACAGGTGTCTGACGGTCGACGTTATTGCTGTGCTCATGATATCCAGGTAAAGGTGAAATTGATGTCAGCAGTGGTTAACATCTTTCCTACAGGGGATATTCAGTTAATTAGTTTATTCTGATGTTGCTAATGCTTCCTCCTTCTTTGCTCATCCTTATTTTTTCCTCTCTCTTTTTGGTATCCTAGATACCTAGCCATCTCTGTATGAGAACTGATGTGGTGTAACAGATGGGACTTAGGTCAGGAAGCCTTCAGTGTGGTCCTAGAGAGGATTCAGTGGCACAGGAGTACAAATCCCCATTTAAGAATCTGAGGAGGCATTTCCCTCTAATTTTACTGAATCCTCCCCAAACCTAATAACCCATATCTCCCCGGCAAAAGTAGCAATCCTCCCCACTAAAAGAAGTGAAGAGTTGCTCTCCTCAAGCCCTCCCTCTGTTTGCATCCCTGTTCACCAGTGTTCTCTCTCATTTTTTTCATCTCTGTGCAGAATAAGTTTTGTTCTGGGTGGCAGTATCAAGGCAGTGTGTGCATATGTGCATTCAGATTGGGGCTTTCCTGATTCAAACTGAGCAGGATCTAAAATTAACTGAACGGACATCCAAAAACTTGTGAGCACATGCACATGCGCGCGCCTTAGAGGGAACACTGCTGTTCACACATTTGCCCCTTTTGCTGTTAAAATGGGATCTACATTTTTCTGTGCAGTTGGGGAAACCCTATTTCCACACCTATAGAACTGCTCTTGGTCTTTTGTCTTCATCCCCAAGAGCAGCGCATGTAACTGCATTTCCTTTCATAGATCCCTTGTTACCCTTTGCCTCTCTTCCTTCTCCCTCTGGTGCCTTCCCCACTATTGATGCAAGCTCTTCAATGTCAGGATCTGTCTCCTCTTCCTGTTGCTCTGTAAAGTTCCATGTACATTCAGTACACTGTAAAAACAAACAAACAAACAAACAAACAAAGAGATGCCACATGTACTCTGGCTTGAGCTGCTTGGAAGAAAAGCAAGATGAAATACAATAGATCCGTAATGCAGATGCTAATGAGTTTGCTGGCTGCTCATGCTGCCTGACAGCTTATTATTTATGCATTTGACATATTTCCATCCCGCCTTTCCACCATATAGGCTTGAGGCAGTTGACATTAAAACCAAAATACTGCCTGACATTTTCATTCACAACACACTTCTTAAGCTCTTCAGCACTCATCACACAAAGGGCGGGATTTTTGCCAATCTGTGCTTGTGCTACCTGAAAATAGGTCTTTTTCACACAACACGTAATCAACTTGTGGAATTCTCTGCCACGAGATGTGGTGACAGCCAACATCCTGGATGGCTTCAAGAGGGGTTTGGATAACTTCATGGAGGAGAGGTCTATCATCGGCTACTAGTCGGAGGGCTACAGGCCACCTCCAGCCGCAAAGGCAGGATGCCTCTAAGTACCAGTTGTGGGGGACTAACAGCAGGAGAGAGGGCATGCCCTCAACTCCTGCCTGTGGCTTCCAGCAGCATCTGGTGGGCCACTGTGCAAAACAGGATGCTGGACTAGATTGTCTTGGGCCTGATCCAGTAGGGCTGTTCTCATGTTCATATGTGCTTATGTCCCTGAAGACAGTGCAATCCTCAAGTGCATATTTTTGGGTTGCTCAGAGCACTTCTAGGGGAAGGAGAGATTGGTGAAAACCATTCTGCCTTCCATGATAATTCCTGCAGAGCTCAGGAAGGGATGCTTCTTCCACATCGCAAAGCAGGGATGTATTTCCTGGCATGCAAGTGCATGGTTAATGAGACATGCTCAGTTAGTGAGCATGTCAGCCACAGAAACCCGCCATCCAAAGGGGGGGAAATAGCACCCAAAAAGCAACAATAGTGAAATTAGCAGATGATTATAAAATTAAGCAGAAAAAGATTTGGGAAAAATAAAAGGGTCTTTATTTGGCACCTAAAGATCAAGTGGCACACTGGGGAAATGCTTGAATAACAAGCAGAAGGTTGCCAGTTTGAATCTCCGCTGGTACTATATCGGGCAGCAGCGATATAGGAAGATGCTGAAAGGCATCATCTCATTCTGCGCAGAAGGAGACAATGGTAAACCCCTTCTGTATTCTACCAAAGACAACCAAAGGGGTCTGTGGGTGCCAGAAGTCGAAATAGACTTGATGGCACACTTAACCTTACCTTTAAAGGCTAAAAGCATTTGTGCCAGGTGGATATCTCTAGGACGGGTGTGTAGTAAATCCTTCAGGAGGTCCTAACACATAAAATGGGTGAAGAAAAATGGGAAGCACCAAGTACAGATGAAAATGAAGAGAGAAAAGTCCCATGGTGCTGTAAAGGGGTTTATTTGAGCCCAACATGTGTTGGCCGAAGCCTTCTTCAGGGGCAAACTAGGCAAACTGTTTTCAGCACCATGAGACTTTTTGTCTCTTCATGTTCACCTAACACAGAAAAGGCAACTCTGGACAACCTAGAGTCCTTACAGACAGTTAAGCTGTTCACTTATTTACATGATCTGCAGAAGGTGCCTCCGGTGAACTATCAGAGGAGTAGCTCAGTAGCAGAGCGCCCAGTTTGCATGCGGATTCAGTCCCTGGCATCTTCAGGTTGGACTGAGGGAGAGCTCTTACTGAAACCTTGGAGAGCCATTGCTGACCAGTGATGATAATACTGAACAAGACGGACCAATGGCCTGACAAAGATTATCGCAGCTTCTTATGGAACCTATGTGAGATTACCCATCTGGCTGTCTCCCTCTACCACCATACCTTTCCTCTGCTGCTATAACACAGCATCAGAGCTCCCTCCCTCCCTCCGCCACCTGGCTCGATGGCATGAGAGCACCTGCACCCCACCACTGTTGCCTAGCTCTAAATTGCACAGGAGGAGAAGCATGGAGTAGGAGATGAAGTTGAGGAGAAAGCAGAGAGGGGAACAGCATAATACAGCACTGAGAAGATGTTCTAGCCCATTGAGAAAATGCTCTAGCTATTGTTGTCTACAACTCCCATCATCCCTGGTTACTGGCCACTGTGCCTGGGGATGATGGTAGTGGGCAGGTGCTTTCATGCCACTGTGTAAGGCAGTGATGGGAGAGGGTTTGCAAGATGCACAGCATTTGGCATTCCATCTCAGCTACCCAAATATCAGATAGTGAAACTCTTGATAGGGAGAGAGGGAGAGAGAAATATTTCTATATCACTTCTCAACAAAAGTTTCCAAAGTGGTTTACATAGAGAAATAATAGATAGATAGATAGATAGATAGATAGATAGATAGATAGATAGATAGATAGATAGATAGATTCAGACTTCCCCTGTCTCATCCCTGCTCAGTATTCCTCCTCCCCTCCCTGCTCAAGTGCCTTCTTCTTTCATAGGTCAGAATATGCCAAGATTGGATTTGAAGAGCAAACCCACTAATCTCATCATATTCTAGCCTACTTGCTTTATGGAATTGGAGAACTAAAAAAAACTTCAATCTGTGGGTTCAGATCTCAGGTTTGCTGAAGCCAGTAGGTTAGAATATGCCAATTTTGAATGAATGCATGAATGAATGAATATTGGTGAATTTGGAGAGACTGTGGCCAATTTCAGCATATCCACCTACAAAGGAAGTAGGCACTTCTGTGGGGATGGGAGGAGGAGCTCATGTTCCAGGGCTAAGGGAGGTCACATGACCCTCGGGTTCTGCATTAAGACTGAACCCACCCAGAGATTCTGCATGTGCCAATGCATGAATATACCATGATAATGATCTAGGATAGGCATTTGCAGATATAACCTATTAATGAAATAAAATCTACCTTAAGAGTAACAGAATGCCCATGATCTGCTCCATCCAAAGTTTCCATCTGAGATGAAAGTGAATTGCTGATTACCTGGTCAAACTATTTCCTCGAATTTTATGCTCCCTTTGCTCCATTCCATTCATTCCATGGAGGCCATGAGCTCGGGCTTAGTTTAAAAAAAACACACACAAAAAGACATTCCAGAAGAAAAGTAGGATGGCCCACTTGGGTCTCACCAACCTAGAGCGTTTCTACAAACCAAGCAAGGGCAAGGCATCTAGGTGAAGGCTGTGGCCAGCCAGACCTTCCCTTATGTTTCAATAATAAACAGCTCATCTCCCTCCCCACCACTCCTCCTCCTCTCCAATTTCTACTGATCATTCTGTCACCATGGCAACCATCTCCTGCTGGCAACGATCAAGAAAGAAACCTGATTTGGGGTTTTAATTAATTGCTTGGAAATGTAAATGTAACAGTGACTGGCAGTTCAACTAAGTACCTTTCATGAAGTGCATGAAACTAGTTGCTAAAACAATTCAAGTCATTCCATTGGCTGTGGCACACATTTCCCCCCTCCCCCCCGCCACCAGTAGCTACCTTAATTTATTCTGCTCCCCAAAATAAAACCTCTCAAATGTACTAAGGAATTTTGGTCAATATAAACATTTTGGACAAAGAGCATTTTGTATCCTACAGACAGGGAAACTGGTCCATTATTAGAAACCAAGGCCCACATACAGTGCAGTTTCCACAATGCCCAGGGTGTTGTGGGCATTTAAAACAAATCTATGTAGTTGCACTAGAGTGCAGTTGTGCAAATGCCAATCTTTGCATAAACACGGTTGTGTCACACTGCCCGCCATTATTTACATGGATTCTGAAATGCCTGCACTTGTGCAAGTGGTGCAGAAACATACAGGGGCTATTCTTATGATCACAAAAATCCTAGCCCGATTTTTGTGAACGTAAGAACCACCAGGCTTGCAGTCGAGCCCGGTGGTTCTGGAGCAGCTAACCTGCTCCTGTAACCCGCCCCTTAGCCTGGGTTTGCGGAGCGAGCACTCCGCAAACCAAGGGCTATCTGCTCGTGAGTAGCCATGGTGCGCCTCCACGCTGCAGCTACTCGCAAGTAGACCCCTGGCCGGGAGGCTCAAAAGCAGCTTCCCGGCTCAGAGGTCTCCCCAGTATGCCCTGCGCGCTCGCGCAGGGCATACTGGGGCTTCTGGGGGCTGTGTGGCCCCCGAGCTCCCGAGCCCCTGCCAGCTCCGTCTCAGACCCAGCCATCTTGTGGGCAGCCAATCCGGCCGCCCAGGGCTCCCTGCCCGCTCGTGAGCAGGGAGAGCAGGCTTAGCCCGCTCTTCCCGCTCATGGCTAGGAACTGGGTCTCACTGATCATGAGACCCGGTCCACAGTATGCTGTATGTGATAGGCCCAAGATTTTTCAGACTTTTGTCCTTCAGGGAACCTATTACAAAGGGCACACTTTCCCCCTACCAAGTGGAGAAAGGGGTACTTTTCTAAGGCTGTGTTCACCCAATCATAGAGATACTGGCTGCATTCTTACATCACGCAAAACCTCGGGTCCAATGGACTCACAGTTCTGTTCCTCCCCCACTTTCCTATCCGCTTTTGTATGACAGGGAGGGCATTATCTCTGCAGTCAGAGGAGGGGGAACTGGCTGTGTGGGTTTCCTTCTTGCTTGAAGGACAGCCTGAACTGCCAATCATGCACAGAGAGAGGGAGGAGCTTCCTCCCTCAACTCCAGTGCGGCTGAATGCAGCCTCCAGTACTGCATTCAGATGGAATGGAGGCTTTGTGAACCCTTGGTTTTGAGCAGTGAAACTCACTGAGGGTTCAAATTGTAGTGTCCTGAGCAAAACCGAGGGTTGCACAAAGGATGGGACCAGAGTTGCATGTCTTCAGATGTAACAGTAAGGAAACCGCAGGTTCCTGCAACTCCGGTTCCCCATTATGTGTGAATGCAGCTATAGATTAAAGAGTTAACCAGGATTGCTGAGGCCCTTCAGAGCTGATTGTGAGAACACAATTTCCAAGCAATCCTGGTCAAACAACTAAGATTAAACCACATTTAACCAGGATAAATAATCAGAATCAGATCCTGGTTATCTATTCTATTATTATTATTATTATTATTATTATTATTATTACATTTATATCCCGCTCTTCCTCCAAGGAGCCCAGAGCGGTGTACTACATTCTTGAGTTTCTCTTTCACAACAACCCTGTGAAGTAGGTTAGGCTGAGAGAGAAGTGACTGGCCCAGAGTCACCCAGCTAGTTTTATGGCAGAATGGGGATTTGAACTTGGGTCTCCCCGGTCCTAGTCCAGCACTCTAACCACTACACCACACTGACTCTTATTCTAGTTAGCTATCCTGGTTTTGCATCATGTCAGCCATTATTATTATTATTATTATTATTATTAACAACAACAACATCATCAACAACAACAAAACTTACTTTCAATGTGACATCTGAGTTTGACAGCAAAAGTACAATTAGTTTTTTGTATTCTTTTTAATGGGAGCACAATCTTTACCTTTTTCTCCCTTAAGAAAAACTGCCATTGCTGCTTATGTTCGTATGAGCAGTTACCTCAAAAATACACCAGGTCTTTGGTTCTGTTCTTAATGCATGCACATGTTTTGCCTCCCTCCCCAGGAAGAGCTGCCATTTCTTCTTATGTGTTCACAAAAATAATTGTGAGAAGTATTTGTGAAAATATTTGCCTCTGAAATTGCCTTCAGTGGCAACAGCATGTTAATGTCTGGCTATATCCTCTCAGCTGCGCCCAGCCTCTTTCTGCTGGCTATATTTAGCACAGGGTATATGACTGGAGGCTTGTCTTGCACTTGTGAGACGTTCAAGTCCTTTTTTTTTTTTAAGCAATCCATCAGCCAGGTGTTTCTCCTCTCTCCCCTCTCCTTAGTGTCTTGGTAGCACAGTTACCATCTCCTTCCTGTGCAACACTCAATAGAAGAATATGGATACAAATATGTATATACCGCTTTTCAACAAAAGTTTCCAAAGCGGTTTACATAGATATAAATAAATAAATACCTCATTGATTGCTGGATTCTTATGCTGTAGAGTCATCACTGCTGATCTTCTATCTTCTCACTTTCATTCTCCCCTTCTCTTGTTCCCCTGCTAACTGAGCAAAGAGGCACCTTTTCAAAGTGGTGATTCTCTTTATTTAGCAGGGGGAGAGCCACTGGCCCTATCCATCCCCAGCACAGCATCTCTTCAGTGGCTGTTGCTGGTGTCTATCCTATGTTTCTTTTTTAGGCTGTGAGTAGTTTGGGGACAGGGAGCCATTTCATTCGTTTATTTATATTTCTGTAAACCGCTTTTGGAACTTTTGTTGAACGGTGGTATATAAATATCCATAGAATTTGTTGAATTTGCCCCCTGAAGTTACCATTAGCCCCACTAGGGTTAAAAAAAAAAGACAGGTATGATGTCTATATATTTTCACGTGAAGCAATTTAAACTGGGGAAATTACAAAGGAGAAAATGTTAAGAAGACTCTCCTCCAGTGTCACTCCCTCAATTTTCCTGGGACCAGCTCAAGGCTCTTTGGAGCCAATTAACGAAATAATGGCAACTCCAAATTGTATTACTCAGAATCTCAACTAAGTTTGGCTCTAAGTATATGGTGGCTGACATCCTGACTAATGAAGCACTGATGCAACAGAAGAAGTCCTGGTGCTTCTGAAAGGTTCCACTAACTCAGCTCCACTGCTAACTCACGGTAGGGGGCAAATTTCAACAACCTCCAATTCCCCAAGAAGTGCTCTGTACGATCCCAAAATAAGTCCCTGAAGAACTCAGGGACATATTTTCAGAGTGCTTCCAGGGGAAGGGGAGGTCACTGAAATCTTTCCCCCCTCCCTCCCCCTCCTCTCTCTCTCTCTCTCTCTCTCTCTCACACACACACACACACACGTGCAGCATTAGTCTGGAACTCTTCGGAAGCACCAGAACTATACCAGTGCTTCTCCCATTGCACCAGTGTTTCATTAATCAGAATGTCAGCCACTGGCTTTTTTGCAATTTATTTTTGCATATATAGAAAAGGAAGCATTTAACCTTGCTGTGAGTCTTCTGGCTCTCCATGAAATTCCTTTGTTCTTCCCAACTAAAATCTGAAATGGTTCCCCATTTGGGTTTTCTCTCTCCTCCCGGTAAGAACCTCCCTTTTTGCTTGTAATTTCATTTGGAGAGAAATTTGGTGGCAACTCTATGTAGCAGAGCAGAGGTCCTACCTTGTCACATTCACTTGTGTGACCATGCCTTGAAATCACGCACAACAGCAACAGAAAAAGGCAAGGAAGAAAGAGACAGGCTCCCACTTTGAGAAGCAACTTGTTAGGGAATGTCTCCCATGTGCTCTCTGTGACATTTTGCATCATAGTGACTTGATTTATGGTGAATCGCAAATGGAGCAAAACAACAAGAGATTCTTTGTCTCAGGATCAGTTAAAAAAAAAAAAAAGGAAAGTACTGAGGCAATCCAGCCTAGACCAAGCCGATTGGTACAGCAGGGTTGCGGTGACTCATGGAGCTTGTGAAAGAGCTTAATTGACTTGGCTGCTTCCACCTCAGGTGGATGGCACTTTGGGAGACAAAATAATATGCACTAAAAGTTTCTCCATCTTCGAGAAAGGAGCTACTGTTACGGTTGGTTGCCAGATGTCCAGGCTTGGTCTGGACTCTCAAGAAAGTGAGCTTCTTGTCCAGTTTCAGAGACTGCCTGCCTCTTGGATGTGTAATGTCTAGGAATGAACAAGATGTGGGTTTTGCAGACATTCTGCCTTGCCTTTCAGGAAAAAATGGAAAAGGAAATATTATTAATAACTAGAGACGTGAAGCAAAAAATTTGATTGGCTATTATATATATATACCCAGCCCTCAGCATGTCTGCCTGCCTGCCCATTATTTGCCCTCAGAATCCACTACAGATATATTTTGTCAGTGAAAATGGAGCAAGCTTGCATAATTTGTTGGCTACCAAGTGGAGTTCAGTTTCTCATCCATGTACAGTGGGCCAAAAGGGCCCAATAATTCTCCTGGTTTGGGTGCATGTCTGAAACTACAAATACAGGGGAGCCAGTGCTGATACATACCTAAGAAGCTCAATGCTCATGGGTTGCATTCAGCTAAGTGGGGCAGGAGTTGTGTGGACCTAAAATGGAGGCTGTGCTTTTGGTTATGATGGCAAGTACCCACCAATGCAATTATCCAGCATGCATTTCTCAAATACATACGCCTTCTAGGGTCCTTGATGCTGGTGGCTACTAACAAGTACTACCCAGGCTGAATATAGTGGTAGCTGATCAACTCCAGGTAGTTTTGGAGGACACTGTTAATCTATATCTATTTCAAAACTGGCTTTAGAGCAGGCTATGGGGTTGAGACAGCCTTGGTTGGCCTGATGGATTTTCTATACCAAGGAATCGACAGAGGGAGTATGACTCTGCTGGTTCTTTTTGCTCTCTCAGCAGCTTTCGATACCATCAACCATGGTATCCTTTTGAATCATCTGAGGGATTTGGGAATGGGGGGTACTGTTTTGTAGATTTCAGATGGTGTCACTTGGGGATAGTTGCTCTCTGAAAGGAGAGCTATTGCGTGGTGTCCCTCAGGGCTCCATCCCATCCTATCCGCGATGCTTTTTAACATCTTCATGAAACCACTGTGTAAGATCATCAGGGGATTTGGAGCAGGGTGTTATCAATATAATGATGATGCCCAAATCTATTTCTCCATGCCCATGCTGATGATACCCAAATCTATTTCTCCAAATCTATTTCTGACATCATCATCAGGAAATAGCATAGCTCCCCTAAATGCCTGCATTCACACAGTAATGGGATGGGTGCGGGATAATAAATTGAAGCTGAATCCAAACAAGATGGAGGTACTAATAGTGAGGAGTCATAATTTGAGGGATGTGACAGAACTTCCTGTTCTGGACAGGTTGGGTTGCACTCCACTTAAAAGAACAGGTACATAGCTTGAGAGTGCTTCTGGACCCAGGCCTCACCCTGTTGTCTCAAGTGGAGGCTATGGTCAGGAGCACTTTCTATCAACTTCAGTTGATAGCACTCACTGGTAACTTCTCAACTTGACTACTGCAATGTGCTATACATGGGGCTGCCTTTGTATGCTGTCCGGAAACTTCAGTTAATTCAAAATGCAGCAGCCAGATTGGTCTCTGGGGTTTCTCAGAGAGACCATATTATGTCTGTTTTAAAACAGCTGCACTGGCTGCCAGTATGTTTACAGGCAAAATACTAAGTGCTGATAATTACTTTTAAAGCCTTAAAGGACCTATCTTTTTAGCCTGGCCTTTAATGAGTACTGAAATGATTTTAAACTTGTTTCCTCATCTAATTCACACAACAACAGCCTCCTTCTCCTGAAGGGGCTCTTTCCTCCCTCAAGTCCCCTCTCTTTGCAGACCCCTGCCCACTATCCTTTTATAGATAGATAGATAGATAGATAGATAGATAGATAGATAGATAGATAGATAGATAGATAGATGCTGATGGGGAAGGGGATGAGGGGTTGAGCATCATGTCTTTTTTTTTTTTAGTCTGGCTAGAATAACAAAGATCTTGCACAGACCTCTGTCTCACAAGATCTTTTGAGATCCTCAGTCTGGGAAGAAGGCAGGACTGTAGCTATAATGGGTGTTTTTATTGTTTTGTTGTAAACAGCCCAGAAACTTGCATTTTGGGTGGTATACAAATATGTTAAATAAATAAAATAATAAAATAAATAACTGAGTGGATGGGTTCAAAGAACCTGGGTCTCCCAGCTCAACCCCTCCCTATTTTCTTCATTATCTCCCTCACTCCAAGAGGCCGCTGTGGAGAGGGGCGAACATGGCCCCCCCTCCCCTAGCTACGCCCCGGCAGAAAGAGCAGTATGTTGTGGCAGTAAGTTCTGACCTGGAATCATGCTTGTTTATCTGAAGGTCTGACGAGAGTCTACACATGTACAAATGTCTGTGCAAAGGGATTTCACTCTGTGATCTGAAACTCTTCAAGAGGCGGCGTTCCATTGGCATGTGTACATAATGCGATCATTAATTATCTTATTTCTTGTTAACTCTCTCATATTTTAGAGAAGCAGGATATGAATGTATTAAATAAATACATAAAATAGCAAATGCATTCAGTCCACAGTGAAGATCTGGAAAGGGCTACAACTGTGAACATAAGCTATATCACCTGTGAGTCGCCCAAACATGTGCATATTTATTATTCAGAATATTTCTCTCCTGCTCTTAAACTCCAGACCAGAGAAGCACTGTTGTGCCCATAATGCTCATCTCATATTTCAGGCAAGAATTATGGGCCTCCCAGATTTGTATTTCTGTGCCCCAAAATACAAATTTTGGCACATCACTAAGCCCTATGACCAATACTTTGGGGAAGCGCTACTTTATAACACTGGCAAAAAGAGATAGGGAGAAAAAACACTGCCAAAAACTGCCTGAAGTGAAGGAGGCCCACATGCAATACTTCAGCAGCCTGCGTACCAAGCAACATCACCTGCGATCGGAGTCCAACCTTTGCTTTCAGATCTTCCCACATGCTAGGAACACAGTGGGCAGGTGTTTGCCAGTGGCCTCTTTGCATATGAGCAGCTCTTCTGATACTGATGAGACATGCCAAGGCAAATATTGCACAGCAGGGAGAGAAAGCTCCTTTCCATTATGAACTGAAGCATTGTATCCTCTAGCAGCTGGCAAGGTTTCTATGAAATATTTTCAAACCTGAAAAGTATATTACATGGCACAGGACTGATTACCTCACCTGTGCAGTTTATACTTCCCAAACTTAGTTTCACTGGTGGTCCAGAAATTGTTCTTTCAGGACTTAAAATGAGAAACTTGGTCCATTCTGTAAATTAAATGGGATCCCAGGAATAAGGGTGGATGCTGACATTTATCAGTGTTCTCTCATTGCTGTTGTTGGTTTGTGCTTCTGTTTTGCCACGAATCTGCAAAGCACCACATTGGCCCACACACCCCATTGAAATAAAAGGAAACTGGGTTGGGCTAGGATGAGAGAGTGCTGCCTTAGGATTCCAGCCAATACGGAGAAACCAAATCGGCACAGCTGAGCCCAAGCAACCAAGTTTATTTGAAAATAAACAGTAGCACAGAGCCAACTTATGCTGTTTAGCCTGGCAGCCATCTTACACATGCTCCAATTTATAAATGGGCCCAAATGGCTCCTGCATGCTTACATGGAAACCAAGCCATATAGCCTATGGCAGGAACATCTTGAATGCTTTGTGATTGTGAACATGTTATGCAGTGTGGAATCTAGTTATCAGATGCAAAACCAGTAGCATATGCAGAAGCCAGACAACACTGGGTTCCCTTTTAAGTTATTGGTAAGATCAGACCATCAACAGTAAAGGATCCAGCAGTGAAGAAATATGCCGCAGACCAGCACTTGTAGGGTTGCAATGAAGGCCTTGGAAAGGATAATCAGATGCCGTGACATGTCTATACCTACAAAGGTTAGAATTGTTTGAACAATAGTTTTTCCCTTGTCACTGCAAAAGCTGGACTTTGAAAAGGCAAGACAAAAAAGTATTGATGCTTTTGAACTTTGGTGCCGGAGAAGACTTTTGAAGATACCATGGACAGCCAGGAAAACAAGCACATGGATCATAGAACAAATCAATCCAGAATTTTCACTCGAGGCACAAATGACCAGGCTCAAACTATCATACTTTGGGCACATTATGCGAAGACCCAGCTCCTTTGAGAAGTCCATAACGCTGGGAAAAGTTGAAGGAAAGAGAAGAAGAGGACGGCGAGGGTGGATGGACTTGATGATGACAGCAATGAATGCACCACTGAGAAGCCTTAAAGGCCAAGTTGCAGACAGATCATCCTGGAGAGTATCTATGTGGTCACTTAGACCTGATCTCAACTCTGACTTGATCAATCAATCAATCAATCAATCAAGATCAGATTTGTGATCCTCATGGCTATAGAAGAAAGCTTGGAAGCATGGAGGAAGCATCTTCCACAGCCAGGGAGTGCAACTTTTTTTTACACTGTTTACTAGAATGGAAATTATTTGCTGCAGCTGCACTTTCTAGAGGTGGACTACAAACTGGCAACTATCACCACACCTACATGTTGCCTGTGAGCATCTAGTGCAAAGCTGTCAGCAACAAAAAAGAAACGAACAATATAGCATCAGCTGGAGATTGGTTGTTGTTGCTATTTTTTTCATGTCTGCAAAACAGTTCCCATGCAAAATATTTTACAGTGGCCGCATTCACACATATTGTGCACGGAACCTGTTCAGGGGCCCTTTATGGTCTTCTGAACTGGCTCGACATGGGGGGTGTCTTGCACTTACCCCTTCCACCATTTCCCCCCACTGGCGTCCGTTGTTTGTATAGCCCATTGGGGGGGACAGCGTACCTCCCTGCCACCCCATTGTCCCCGTTTTCCGGATACGACTGGAGGTCGCCAATGCACCTGCATGCACAAGTACATGCACCCATGCCAGAGTGCATAGGCACATCGGCAACTTCAGGTCATATCCAGAAAATGGGTGCAGTGGAGCAGCAGGGAGGTATGCTGCCGCCCCGATTGGCTATTCAAACAATGGACGGAGGTGGGGGGAAAGCAGGAGGAGGAGTGAGTGCACCCTCCCCTGCTCTTAAAGCACCACCACCACTGCCTTTAAGCCCATGCCACCGCCCACCCACTGTGGTTCCGTACACATCCCTACCAGTGGTTGCTAAACCTGAATGTTTGAAAGTGTGAAACTCGGGTCCCGTACGGAGAGCGACCCAAGGTTTTGCTTGCCAAACTCCAATTTGAAACATCAAGTTGTAGCGAGTTTCGCCACTTGTACCCGAGGTTTCCAGCTGAATGTGGAAATGCAGGCTGAGCTAGCTGAAGCTGGAGTTGAGGGAGGAAGCTCCTCCCTCTCTCTGTCTATGATTGGCTGTTCGGGCTGTCCTTCATGCAAGAAGGAAGCCTGCACAACCAGTTCCACCTCCTCTCTTCATTCTCCCTGTTTACAGTCTGGCTCCGAAGACAGGAGTGGGGGTAGGGGTGGGGGTGGGGAGCAGAACTGGGAACCACCTGTGGTTTCACATTACGTGCCACTGGGCTGAGTCTTACAGGCTCAGGTCACACATGCACACCATGGATGTGCTACATTTTGTTGTGGGTCCACACTTGTAAATTTAATGGTACCCATAATTAGGTATGTTGTATAACATTGTGAACTAGTTCTGTACGCCCTTCTCCTAGACTGAGGACTGGCTTTTAATTACTGAGGTTAAGCACCAATTATTTTAATTAGATCAGTCGATCAATAGGCAATTCACTTTACCTGATATACAAATAAACGTCTGTTAATATGGCTGGATAATATAGTTTCATCTTGATTGCAATGTGGAAGGCAGGAAATTATCTTTAAAGTTACACATTTTGCATAGACAGATATAGATGTTAACTCAAATAGCTCCATGCATTATAATTAATTAATGTATTTTTTTTACGTTTCCCTGCTACCTGGGCAAAGAGGTGCCTTTTTAATGTGGTTATTCTCTTTATTCAGTGGGGGGGAGTAACTGGCCCTATCCACCCCCAGCACAGTACCTCCAGTGACTGTTGCTGGTGTCTATCTTAAGTTTCTTTTTAGATTGTGAGCCCTTCAGGGACAGGGATCCATCTTATTTATTTATTTATTGTTTCTCTAAGTAAACCACTTTGGAAATATTTGTTGGAAAGTGGTATATAAATATTTGTTCTTATTGTTGTTGTATTTTTTTAATGTGCACCCCACTTTTCAGTCTTGGGATTCCCAGAATGGCTGACATGTAAAGTAATCAAACAATACAGGCAATAAAATAGAACAATTTCTGAAATTACTAAGAAGACACACACACAGCAGCAGCAACTATATATAAATCGGAATTGAAATGGCATCAAAAGGTTTCAGGACATAAAAAAAGATTTCAACAGGTTCCCAAAAGAGAAATTATTTGGCACCAGGTAAGCCTTCCTAGGGAAAGAATTCCAGAGCCAGGAGCCACCACAGGTAAGACCTCTGGTCAAGAACCATCTGATGGCAGGAGAATCAAGAGAAGGGCTTTGTGGATGACGACGACAGACCAAAACATACAATTAAAAATACATAAAACAAACAAACAAAAATTACAGTATAATGCAATACAATATAATATAGGAGGATCTCCTTGCTGGAACGCTTATCCACCAAACTATAATTATTTTACAGAGACATCCGCAACACCCTTAACACTAGTGCTAGGTCAACCACCTTTAGTGGCGCAGCAGGGAAATGCTTGACTAACAAGTAGAAGGTTGCTGGTTCAAAATCCCACTGGTACTATATCGGGCAGCAGTGATATAGGAAGATGCTGAAAGGCATCATCTCATACTGTTTGGGAGGAGGCAATGGTAAACCCCTCCTGTATTCTGCCAAAGAAAACCACAATGCTCTATGGGCATCAGGAGTCGAAATCGACTTGTTGGCACACTTTACTTACTTGCTAGGTCACCAGGCCGTACAGGCCAATTCTTCATTTCTCTACTACTCTCTGACTGCAACCCCCACATAACATACAAAGTTGCCAAGTTCTGCGTAGTAGCATGTAATGTTCGCCGGGATCAGATCAACAGCAAAAGTTAAACAGGCCTAACATAGCTCATACCTGGTGTCCAGTTACTCAGTCCTACTGTTTCTACTTCTTCAGTGTCTTGATTGATTGATTGATTGATTGATTAAGTGCCATCAAATTGGTGTTGACTCTTAGCAACCACATAGATAGATCCTCTCTAGGATGATGTGTCTTCAATTTGGCCTTTAAGGTCTCTTAGTGGTGCATTCATTGCTGTTGTAATCGAGTCCATCCACCTCACCGGTGGTTGTCCTCTTCTTCTCTTTCCTTCAACATTCCCCAGCATTATGGACTTCTCAAGGGAGCTGTGTCTTTGCATAATGTGTCCAAAGTATGATAGTTTGAGCCTGGTCATTTGTGCCTCGAGTGAAAATTCTGGATTGATTTGTTCTATGATCCATGTGCTTGTTTTCCTGGCTGTCCATGGTATCTTCAAAAGTCTTCTCCGGCACCAAAGTTCAAAAGCATCAATAAGTTTTCTATTTCTATCTTTCTATCTATCTCAGTTTCTTAGCACAGAGCATATTCTATTACTTTTACTATAGTTCACAGTCATCATTTTAGTCTTATACCTTTTGTACCTTTTTATAAATCTTTGCACATTTTATAGTTTTTATAAATATAGACCTATAGATCCTAGTTTTACAGCTTTTATGTCAATAACTTTTAACTCTATGGCTCACAGTTTCTAGGCATAGATTCTACTACTTTTCATATTAATCACTGCTAATTTCACCAAAATAAGGATATTGACTGATTGAATATAAATATTTTATAAACGATTTTTTTAAAACATCCAATTTTAAAAAGCTTGAGTAAACCGAAAGGTCTTCACTTGGCATCTAAAAGAAGTGATGACATCAGGTAAGCCTCACTGGGAAGGTATAGCGGATTACAAGCCTTTGTCGCAGAGCAAGCCCACATGAGGGGAAGTAATATACTGAATCATCCCCTCTATGCTTTCCGAGCAAAGGCTTCTCCCCAAACTTTCCTGTAATCTTGGTAGTTTCTAAGGCTGCCAACACCACCCAATTATCGACAGAGTTTATATTCCCCCATGGGCTTGGGTGGAAATCCCAGGGAAATCTACTTTGGAAATCCCAGGGAAATCTACTCTTCTACTTTGGCTACTGGAAAAGTTTACAAAAATCTTCCATGTGCAAGCTTACACATGATGAAAAAACTAACAGCTGCTGAGCTCCTGAGACTTTTTTGTTCATCACAGTGAGACCCCTTTCCAGCCCCCTTTCTTCAGAGCAAAATATCCACTCAGAGAGGCTTTAAAAATGCAAAGAACGGGGGTGGGGTGGGGCTTTATTCAAAATACTGCAGACAGCTTCCGTCTGAGGCTCTCTCAGCTTTTAGTTACAGGTAAAGACCAGCAATATTCAGTGGTTATAAGAATACTTCAAAAAGCACCCCATGTGATATTGGGGCAGCACACTTTAAAAAGTGTGGTTAACCAGTTGCAAAGAACATAGATGTAAGAAAATACAAACACACCTTTAAAAAGCTCACAGAGTCTTTTACAACCCCCTAGCTGAATGGGTGCAGGCTTAGCTTAGTCATGTTACAGGTAAACAACAATAGAACGGTTTCAGGGATATGCAAAGCACATGAAAGCAAACAAATGTCTAACTAAACAAATTTTCTCCTAGACTAGCTTCCAGAAGCCAATGTTCTGGCATCCTTTGTCCTGAACTCACCAATTCCTGGCTGAGGAGTCAAGGGAGCCAGCGTGGTGTAGTGGTTAGAGTGCTGGACTAGGACTGGGGAGACCCGAGTTCAAATCCCCATGATACTTGCTGGGTGACTCTGGGCCAGTCACTTCTCTCTCAGCCTAACCTACTTCACAAGGTTGTTGTGAGGAGAAACTTAAGTATGTAGTACACTGCTCTGGGCTCCTTGAAGGAAGAGCGGGATATAAAATGTTAAAATAAAATAAAATAAAAATAGAAAAGTTTCCTGCCCTCGTCTTTCAAGGAGATGCAGAGGTCTTTCCATGAGAGAAATCTCCAGGCTAGCTTTTGACCATGAGGGAGCAAAACTCCATTGTTCCTCACTAAGTCTTCCACCTGTCCTCCCCTCCCCTCCTTCTTCTAACAAAGGAACCCTTTTCTTCCTCCTCATGGCTCTCTAGGTCCCACCCACCTGAGGTGTTGATTGGCTGATCCCGGGAATTCACCAGCCTGTCAATCAGGACAGGGTACACTTCTGGTTAGCTTTTTAGGGGAGAGGAGGGGCTGATCAGAGGCTGATCACTACGGAAGGCTATTCCATAAACAGGATGCCACCACTGAGAAGGCCCTCTCCCTCTTAGTCACTCACCTCACTGCTTTGGTGGACACACTTGGAGCAGAGCCTCTAAAGAGGATCTCAACATCTGGGTAAGGACATATGGGGCAAGGCATTCTCTGTGCATCTATGTGCATCTTAATACACTGGCAGGCTCATGTGGGACAAAACAGTCCTTTAAGCATCCAAATCACGTGTTCTTTAGGGCTTTAAAAGCAGCTCTTTGAATTGTGCTCTTCAATGGACTTGGAGCCAACATGGTTGTTTTAAAACCAGCATATGAAAATGTGTATATCCTGACTTTCTGACAAGACACTCAAGATAGCTAATCTCATCAAAATGAAAAGCAGTCATAATAAAACAATCAAAAGCACAAACCACAAAACAAGGAGGGGTTGGCCAGAAACAGAAGTGCAAGCAGAAGCAGTAATTCTCCAGATGTCTGCTTGGAAAACATGTGGTTTTGCTCTTTGCTGAAAAGCAAGCAGTGAGGCAGTAAGGCAGACCTTTCCTGTGGATGGGGGGATGTTTCATAGTCACAACTGAAAAATCCCTGCCTCGTGTTCTCACCCTCCATACCTTAGGTTAGATACCAAGGTTTCCAGTCTTGGGGCCGCAGATGTTGTTGGACTAGAACTCCAAGAATCCCTAGCTGCAATGGCTTGTGCCTGTGGATGATGGAAGTTGTAGTCCAACAACATCTGGGGACTCAACGTTGTGAATCCTTGCCTTAGATAGTGGTGGGGACACAGATACCAGGTTTTAGCTGCTGAACAGTGCAGAAGTATATTCTGATGGAAAGAGGAGGTCTGTAAGCAATCTGGTGTTATAGTTTGTTCTTTTACTTTATTTTTTAATATGTATGTATGTATGCATGCATGCATGTATGTATTTTTTAAAGGAGTGAAAATAAGATTTTTATATATTTTGCTCCATCAAAACCTCAAATTCTCCTTGGATTTTATTCATTTTTAAGGCACCACATTCTATAAAAGTTCTACTTACCTACATCTAAGGATGTAGTGGGAAACAAAAGGAAAGAAACAAACAATAAACTCAGGCCTGAGTCTTTGAACAGTCATTAAAATTATATGTAATATAAAATTATTGAACTGCTTTGGGCAGTATGACAGTGCAACTGTTCAAAGGGGAGGGGGAAGAGAAAGTCATAAGACAGGCACAAAGCATTACCATGAGCCTAAGTAGCTCTTTGGATCCCAAGTTGTAAAATAAAATATATTCTACAATAAAATAAAATAAAATAAAATAAAATAAAATAAAATAAAATGTATATACCACTTTTTGACCCCAAAAAAGTTATGGAAATTGTTTACATAGCAAAAGGTATGAGGAAATGGTTCACTGTCCCAAAAGGAGACACACACACACACACCACACCAGCAACATCCACTGCAGAGATCCTATGCTAGGCTGAACAGGAACAATTGCTCTGCCCCTGCTAAATATCAGAGAATCTGCAGTTCAGAAGGTGTGACAGTGTTAGACTTGGGACGAATACACCACAAAATATTCTGGAAAGATGCTCATGGCAAATATATGAGGTAGGAAATTCCTGCTGGATTTTCAATTATTCCCAGAATGCTCTCTGAATAATTCTCACACTTGGGATTCATTTGCAAATGAAAAAATTAATCTGCACCTTATTGCAAATCAATTACCAGGCAATAACTAGCTTAGTACCAGGAATTAGTGTCTATCAGCAGAGGAGGTGGTCTCTGAAAAAGGCATGTGTGGGTTTTGTTTTTTTAAGGTATGGAAGTTCTAAAAAAAATTAATTGATCCGTTTGATTTTTGTTGAATCTGAGCATGAGATTGGTCCAAGGTCGCCTGGTTAGCTAAGTGGTTGAGAAGGAGAATTGGCCATGGATTCTTTCCCCATTGCTCTGAAGACTGTGATGTAGCCATGCTCGCACAAAGAGATTGGTACCTTATGACTGTAAAATTATATTGTTTTCCTATAGATACCCAGTTGTGGCTAGACTCCAACGCTCATCACCCTATTGTCACTCAGAGAAGGACATGATGGCAGTCAGAGTCCAATACCTGCAGGAGGGCCAGAGTTGGGCAGCTTTAACCATTAGGGTAGATCCTGAGGCTGACTGGCTGTGGCTTGACTCCAATATCCATCACCCTATCATTCATTGCAGCAGGGCATGATGGGAGACAGAGTACACCTTCATGCAGACCAAAGTTGGGCAGCCATGCTCCAGATTTAACAAACAAACAACAAATATTGATACACCACTTTTTGACAAACGTCCCCAAAGCAGTGTACACAGAGAAAACAATAAAAGACAAGCCACCCACTGAAAAAGAGCCCCCTACTTTTGCTTACAAATATGTGCCTCTGAAGGAATGAGGCCTGAACCTCCTCTTTTTGTATATAAGATTTCTGTAGTGCACTTAGTCTGCCCCCCCACTTTAAAGTTTTAAAAAGGAAATCCTTTTTAGATTAAGAGATCCCCTGTACAAGTATACCCCCGCCCATGAGCCAATTGCGCAAACCAGGGGGTAGTCCGGTTCAAACAGATGGGTACCCACCTCAGTGCGAGCTGGCTTGCACACCCCTAACCCCTTCTTTTTTTCATTATTTAAGGATGAAGAATACCCCAGGGAGTGGTAAGGGGGCAGGAGAAAGAAACATGCCCCATAAACGTGTCCCATATCTGCGGAAAGGAATTGAAGTTGTGGGAGAATGGAAAGAAATTGCAAAGGGAATAAATAAAGTTTTGATGCATAACATCTGAAATATCTGGGGAAGGTAAAGTTAAAGTCATTACAAGAAGGGTGGATCATTTTAAAACAATGTATTCAATTGGATATAACAGTTTATGGTCTAAGAATTTTTTCAAGTGACTGTTATCTATTATTTAGACAATTTGGTGTCACATTTTGCTCCATAACTCCTACACTCCTAACTTCTACAAGAGCTGAAGCTCTTTTTCTTTTCTTTTCTTTTCTTTTCTTTTTTCTTTTTGCTTTGCTTTTTTAAAAAAAGTAATGAAAACTGGGGATCCATGTTCAGGTTAGGATAGGGCAACTATGAATCCCTATTGTTTCCTATGGTAGAAATATACAAAATCAGTAAAAACTAAATAAATTCATCAAATTCAACCAAATGCTCCACTGCCTTAAAATTTGGATGTTAGGTGGCACCTATGGGTCCTACCAACGACCCAAATATGGTGCCCCTAGATCTTTATAAGTGCCCTACTGCAATGGATAGCAGGCTGGTCACTCCACCCCTTACCTGGAGCATGGCTGCTCAAATTTGGCCTGCCAGCTAGTGCTGGACTCCAAATTCCATCATGCCTTGCCATGATGGATGATAGGGTGATGGGCATCGGAGTCCAACCAGCGAGCCTCTGGATCCAGTTGCAGGGGAGTAACAGCAGGAGAGAGGGGATGCCCTCAACTCCTGCCTGTAGGCTTCCAGCAGCATCTGGTGGGCCACTGTGTGAAACAGGATGCTGGACTAGATGGCCCTTGGGCCTGCTCAAGCAGGGCTGTTCTTATGTTTTTATCCACCCAAACCTGGAGTATGACTGCCTAACATTGGCCCTCCTGCTGGTGCTGGACTCTATCATGCCCTACTGCAATGGACAATAGGGTGAAGAGCACTGGTGTTCAGTCAAAGCTGGGGACCCACAGGGAAACAATAGAATTTTAGTCATAAGGGTGACCAGGTGGACTTGCACCAATCCCATGCTCAGATTAATCAAAAATCACACTGATAAATTAAAAATATATTCTTACTTCCATATCTCAAAATAAATTGTCTTTTTCAGAGAAGGCATGAAGCAGTGGGAATAGAATCCTTGTCTCTTTCTCTTTCTCAACCACTTAGCTAATTAGGTGACCTTGTGCCAATCCCATGCTCAGATTAAACAAAAATCAAATGGATTCATTAAAAAAAAATATTCTTACGACCATACCTTAAAACAAACTATCTTTTTCAGAGAAGGCATAACTCTCCCTCTCCTGCTGAAAGACACAATTCCTGGTTCTAAGCTAGTAATTGGTGGTAATAACCAGCACCCATTCATATGTAAAAGAAGACAGATTTAATAACTTTCACACAACCATAATTGTGCCCTGAAGCAATAGGATTTTATGAATTCGAACGTTGGCTGTCAGAATATATGTGGCTGAGAATCTACTGATGCAGTTTTATTCTTTTAGCAGTTCCTTCCTACTACAGAGGCAGATTTTTTAAAAAATAATGAATGGTAGAATATTCTTTTCCAAATCTAGTCTGTACCTATTTAACTGCTGGGGGGGGGGGTTGATATGTGCAAACTACATCCTTTCAAGTTGGGGTGTCAAGGTTGGAGTTTTGATTTGGGGACAAATATACATGCACAAAGGAAGCACAAGCAACAACCGCTGGAGAGGTGCAAAGGTGCACTGAATAAAGACCATTGCTCTTCCCCTGCTAAAATGAAACCACTGGGAGAGATCATCAGGGGATTGGGTGCGGGGTGTTACCAGTATGCTGATGACACCCAGATCTACTTCTCCATGTCAACATCATCAGGAGATGGCATAACCTCCCTAAATGCCTGCTTGGAAGCAGTAATGGGCTGGATGAGGGAGAATAAACTGGGACTGAATACAGAAAAGATGGAAGTACTTAATGTGCGGGGTCAGAATTCCAGAGACGATTTTGATCTGCCTGTCCTAGATGGGGTCACACTTCCCCCAAAAAGAACAAGTACACAGTCTGGGAGTGCTTCTGGACCCACACCTCTCCCTGGTATCTCAGGTTGAGGCGGTGGCCAGAGGGGCTTTCTATCAGCTTCGGTTGATACGGCAGCTGCGCCCGCTTCTTGAAATAAAGGGCTGCCTTTGTACATAGTACAAAACTCCAGCTGGTCCAGAATGCAGCAGCCAGGTTGGTCTCTGGGTCATCCTGGGGAGACCACATCACTCCTTTGCTGATTGAACTTATAGAACTATACTGGCTACCAATAGGTTTCTGGGCAAAATACTAAGTCCTGGTTATAACCTATAAGGCCCTAAATGGCTTGGGCCCTTGGTATTTAAGAGAACATCTAATTCATTATGAGCCCCACCGCCCATTGAGGTCATCTGGTGAGGTCCGTCTCCAGTTGCCGCCAGCTCGGCTGGTGGTCACACAGGGACGGGCCTTCTTGGTTGCTGCCCTGAGACTGTGGAACGCGCACCCTACTGAAATACGATCCTCCCCATCTCTGACAAACAGCTGATAGCTTTAGCTTGAAGTTTCAGGGGCTTTGCCTTTTCAAGGATCTCTGGATTGAGGGGCCAGGACCAAGTGCCTGGCGATGTTCTGCTTGGTTTGATGCAGATTTTGTTTTTTTGCTTTGCTCCAGTGCCCAGCAGGTTCCATCCCTGAAGCACCATAGCCAGGCTCTGATTCCTGCCCTGTCATTTGCAGATCTCTGCCTCCTGGTGCCATTTGGCTCCACCCCTTATTTACAAAGCTCCTCCCCCAAGTCTCTGCCTCTGAGGCTCTAGAGACATAGCAGCTCTACCTAGCAGTGGGTGGGCTGCTGGAGGTCAGGTGAGCCAACACTCCACTGGGAAAGGAATACCTGAAGTAGCTTCTGGGTTTTTCCCCTCTTTATATTTTTCTGTGTCTTCTGCGCTCAAGGCTGTGTTCTTTTGGCAGGCATTGCCTGTTGATCATACCTCTTTACTGTAATTATTCCAGACAGGTTTTTGGCTCCTTGTGCTGTTTCATTGGTTACATAAATCTTGCAAATTATTACCACAATGCTGAACTATAATTACTCACAAACCCCAACATGCCAAGAGGTGTATTAATTTGATCATTTAATAAACACTTTGCTGCATATAACTATAATTATTACTTCCAAGCTGACACAGATTCCATCTTGATAGGTGTGTGATAGGTGTGTGTGTGTGTGTGTACCTACGTTTGTGTATATGTATTTGAGTGTGATGGAAGGACTAAGTTGATAATCAGAGAGTTAAAATTTAAAATAGTTGGAATTGGTGGTGCATCAAATTAAGTTATCCAGAACATGAATCAGGATTAATGCCCTACTGAATTTGTCTTAAACTCCTGGCAGTGATAGGTTGCTCAGGCAGATGGGGATGCAAAATCAAGATGACGGCAACATTGCTAACTCTTTGCTTTATACTGAGTGAGACTGATATAGTAATTAAACCATTTAGTCAAATATTAAGAGCTAATGTGGTGGCTAAAGCAGACTTTCTTCAACTCTCCCCTCAGTCATGAACTCACTCAGTGGCAGATCAGTATCTCTTAGCCTCAGTCAGGTCTGCCACAGTGCTGTAAGTTAGGGATGGGCCCGGACCGGTCCGGACCTGGGCGGTCCGGTTCACGTGGGGAGGTACCTTTAAGGGCGGCGGGAGGGTTTACTTACCCCTCCCGCCGCTTTTCCGCTTGCCACCGTAATCCTAAGTGTAATTGGGGCGGCAGGATACCTCCCTGCCACCCCTTCCTCGATGTTGCTGGGAAAACTCCCAGCAGTCCTTTGTGCGCGCGCACGTCACAGAGACGCGCGTGCCTCTGTAATGTCCGCCCGCGCGCGCGCAAAGGACTGCTGGGAGTTTTCCCAGCAACATCAAGGAAGGGGCGGCAGGGAGGTATCCTGCCGCCCCAATTACACTTAGGAATACGGCGGCAAGCGGAAAAGCGGCGGGAAGGGTAAGTAAACCCTCCCACCGCCCTTAAAGGTACCCCTGCACCCCAGTGCCGGACCGCAGTAGGCGGTTCTGTGCACACTCCTACTGTAAGTATTACTTGGAAACATAGGAACCAAGGAAGAGAGGATAGCTGGTCTTGGGGTAGCTAGCAAGCATGACTTGTCCCCTTAGCTAAGCAGGGTCCGCCCTGGTTGCATATGGATGAGAGACTAGAAGTGTGAGCACTGCAAGATATTCCCTTGGGGGATGGAGCCACTCTGGGAAGAGCATCTAGGTTCCAAGTTCCCTCCGTGGGAGCATCTCCAAGATAGGGCTGAGAGAGACTCCTGCCTGCAACCTTGGAGAAGCCGCTGCCAATCTGTGTAGACAATATTGAGCTAAATAGACCAATGGTCTGACTTAGTATATGGCAGCTTCCTATGTTCCTAAGGAAGCTGCCTTATACCAAGTCAGATCTTTGGTCCATCCCACTCAGTATCACCTATACTAACTGATACTGAGCTAGTATCAGTACTGGCTTCAGCACTCTTCAAAGTTTCAGGCAGGAGACTTTCCCGTCCCCACCTGGAGATCTCAGGACTGGCCCTGGGACCTTCTGAATGCTAAGCAGGTGCTTGACCTATGAACTACAACCCACTCCCCAATGTGTTCGAGAAGTGCTTGGAAGACTTGAAACTAAGTGCTATACCATTGAGTTCAGATTAAGTGAATTGTTGTCTATTCATTTTCTTTTGAATGGTAGAACAGAACCCATTAACATATCGAGAAAATCATCCGATTCTGAACATTCCTACCAATCTCAGCATAGCAAATAGCAGCATTTTGAATGTCCAAATTCAAACTCGGGAAGCCAACATATTTTAGTACTACATTCCCATCTTGTGGGATAAATTTCTATTTGGGTGAGATGATTAATACTCCGATCGTGATTGTAAGGCAGCCAAACACTAGTTGTTTCTGTAACACACGGCTCAGACATGTTTACTTTTAATGTTTGCAATTCTCAGGAAAAATTGCTTTGTGGCTGATATCCAGACTAAAAAAGCACGTGTGCATAAAGGGTGTGTGCAGCATGTTGTGTTCCAGAATAAAACAGTGTGGGCACTAACAATGGGAATTTTTTCACTATTCTCCTCTAACGCACTCTGTGCCATATGAGAATATGTCCCTAAGGGTCAGGAAGCCCTCAGGGACATATTATGCAGTGGCTCGAAGCACTTTGGAGGGAAGGGGAAATCAGCAGCACACTGCATACATGCTTCATTAGTCTGGATTCTGATCAGTATTTTGAATGATGTATGAAGCATATTTTGAATACAAAATAAAGAATGGCATAATATACTTGAACTGATACTGAAATTTACATTTTATGAAGATTCTCAAAATTTTATTTTGAAAGTGTATGAACAGCCTCGGTTCATATATTTGCCTCATGTTTGCAGGAACACAAGCCCGCAGTGATTGCTGATACCCAGAGAAGCTACTTCTGGAGATCCAGCCTTCCCTTTGGGCAAGGAAATAGCTTCCAGTAAGTCACCGTGTAGCGTTGTATCTCCGTGAACCAAGGAAACTGCCTTCTGTTGAGTCAAACTGCAGGTTGTCTAGCTCTGTACTGTCTACACTGACTGGCAGCAGCTCTCCAGCATTTCAGGCAGGGGTCCTTGACAGTCCTATCTAGAAATGCTAGAACTTGAACCTGGGACTTTCTGATGCAAGGCATTTGTTCTGCCACTAAGTTATGGCTCCTTCCTGTACTGAGTTAGGCTTTGCTGGGCTTTGCCAAGGCGGACAAGGAATTTGAGCCAGGAAAGGAATTTGTTCCCTTGTGGGGGGAAATTGCAAGGTGTTGTTGTGTTATGAGGATGACTAAGTGGCAGCACTCTTCTTGTTCAAAGGATGGGCAAGGAGATGCTTAGGAGGCATCTCAAATAGCTGCTTTGGGGATCATCAGCTTCTAGGCATGTCCCTTCATTTCAGAACGAATTAAACTGGATTCAAATGGGGCCCAGTTTGAGTATGGACATGAACCTGCCTTCCCCAAAATGTTTGAATCCATTGCCAAATCTGAATGCTCAAGGACTTTTTACATTTTACCCATTTTTCAAGAGGAAGAAAAAAGAATTGCATGATTAACATCTGGATTTTCACCTGCATTTCCTCAAGCCAAAACTCCTGGACAATTTGGGTGAGACTTCTCTTCTATTAATTTATGACAAAGACAGCTGTAACAGTTTAAGCATAGTAGAAGTGGTTTGAAGACACATTCATTGCCTTGAAAATAAATATCTCATAATGCCGTGGTTGTATGTTCAAACAACATCAACCACACTAAGGGTGATGATAAAGATACTGGCTGACACACAGAGCAAGGATCCACCTGTATAGCAAGAGAGCAGCCAAGCAGATCTTCCCACTAACTGCACCAGTGAAGCAGGGAAACAGCCATTGTTGATGCCCTCCCTTTCCCCAGGAAGCCCTTTGTGCCACCAGAAATATATCCCTGGGGTTTGAACAATCTTCGGGGACGTATTTTCTGGTGGCACAGAGGGCTTCCTGGGGAAAGGGAGGGCATCAACAATTCCTGTTTCCCTGACACACTGGTGCACTTAGTGGGAAGATCTGCTAGACTGCTCTCTTGCTGCACTGGTGGAGCCTTGCTCTGTATCTCGGCCCAGGGGCATAGGGGCCATGGAGCAAGGGGGATGGTCAAGGAGGGTGGGGCACCAATCACCTTCTCACCCTTGGCCAGGGCATCGCTTTTTCCCCTCCTGCATCCAGCTGGTAAATGAAGAGCTCACCTGCTAGGAGCACAACAAGGTGCTCCCCTGTTCTTCCCAGGCTGTGCTGTTCTTGGGAGTGGGAGAGCCCTGGCAAACAGATTCATGGACAGCTTCTTCCAAACAGCTTCTGCTGCTTGATCATTTAAATCCACCAATGTCAAGGTAATTACTCACGTGTTTAAAGTGAACTATCAGCTGGTGTGCTTTGCAAGCTCAGGGATTAATGTTATCTGATGGCTGTGAATTATTCAATGGCTCCCTGATTGTCTTTTTCAGTAATATAGTAAAATGCCTTAATCTCCCCGCCCGGAGAATGACCACTTTCCCCTTGCTACAAACCTTCTGTGAAAGGGAACGCTTTATCTAGAGAGTGGTCAGATGCCCTGCATGGAGACGGGCTGCAGGCCCCTTAGAGCAAGATGGTCTGCTGCTCTAGATTTACATCTCACTGCACTATTTAACTCACCCAAAGCCTGATCTTTGCGGGAGGCAATTATGATGGCTCTTTACTTACTTACTATCACAATATCTTGCGTTTATTGTGTCCTGCCCTTGT
Organism: Hemicordylus capensis; assembly: GCF_027244095.1. Lineage (NCBI taxonomy): Eukaryota > Metazoa > Chordata > Lepidosauria > Squamata > Cordylidae > Hemicordylus > Hemicordylus capensis. The sequence continues at coordinate 249,812,462 of NC_069661.1, forward strand.
TAACTCTTGCTCTCCACCTAGAAATCATCCAGAATTTCCCTCTCGGCCATAGTTGGATCCGGACTGTCAGGATGCGAAAAGGAATTTAGTTAATGCATTTAAAATCTATGCGGAAGATCCATCGAAGATTAGTGCACAGGAGGTTCATACTATGAGAATGCAATACAAGCAATTATTAAAAAAATAAGAAATTGCATCTAATTAAGAAGAATTGGGCTGAATTGATAGAGGCGTCTAAAATGAAAAATCAGGCCACTTTCTTGTGGCTTGTCTCTCCCTCCCTGGTTAGAGCCCCCTCTTCTCCCTCCTTCATTATTTCTGCAGCGGTTTGGGAATGCCACTTCCTTACATTATATCAAAGGGCCGATGAGACGGTGGTTCATATTGATTCAAACATCGAGGAACTACCATGTTGGAATCCAGTCTCTTGCTCAGAAGTTGAAGATCTTATCAAGCAATTTTAAAAGGGCAAAGCCCCAGGAAGTGATTTCATTACCATTGAGGTTTTGAAGGCCAACTTAGACTGGTGGGTTCCAGTGTTAGCTTCATTGATAACACGGCATAAATCCCTTATGATTTGGGTGTAGCAGTGATAATACCAATCTATAAAAAAGGTAGAAGAGCGGAACTGGCAAAGTATCACCCTATTAGTCTTTTAAATGTAATCAGTCAAACATCTTCTAGTCAAGCTGATTGATTGGATATATAATAATTACATTTTGGCTCCTGAGCAGGCTAGTTGCCAGGCAGGATGCTCTACTATAGAACATGCCTTTACTCTTCAGTTTTTAGCAGGAAAGTTTTCCAGAAATCTGGGTTCTGCCCTATATGTTGCCTTTATGGATTTAAAATCCGTGTTTGATCTCATTTCTAGAGAAAGGCTATGGCAAAAGCTGAAAGACCTTTCTATTGACAAGCGGCTTCTGCTGCTAATTTCCTCCTTGTATGAAAATAAAGTTTTGAAGGTCCGATGCAATTCATCTGGTTACCTGTCTACAGAGATTCCAACTTTCAGAGGAGCAAGGCAGGGTTGCATTTTAGCTCCTATTTTTTAAAATTTATATATCAATTCTGTGGTTTCCCATTTAACTGATCTCTCCACACACACCCTGAAACTTGTGCACAGGCATGTTTCTGTTCTGCTGTATGCAGGTGATATGGCTGTTATGTCTCAGAACCCCATTGGGCTGAAGTGTGCTCTTGGCTTACTTAGTTCCTTTTGCGCAGATGAGTTGATTGAAGTTAATTACCAAAAAAATAAAGTCCTGGTATTCGCCAAATGACCTAAGTACTATAACTGGGTCATGAATGTACACAAGATTGACCAAGTCAATTCCTTTAAGTACTTAGGCGTCGTTTTCCACTCATCAGGTTCCCGCAATGCTCACTTAAAATCTACTATGCTGAATGCTCAATCATCGATACATTTAATCAAATAATATCACTTTACGCGGGGGTGGGGTGTTCCCTATAGTCCCGCAGCAATTCATAATATACCCACAACTTTTATATGGAGCACAACTGGGGCCGGTTAGTAACTTCTCCTCGTTGGAAGCTGTCCAATCCAAATTTATAAGTTCTATACTACAGATCCCATGTTGTGTGTCTAATGCTGTTGTTAGACAAGAGGTAGGTCTCATTAGACTGGAATCATGTTATTGGAGATATAACATTTTGTTCTGGTTAAAATTGGCTCTCACACAAGTGGGCCTGGTTTCTTTAATAATGATTGACAGCTTTAATTTTAAATGGCATTTTCCAATATGAACTTCCCCAGGATGAACTTATCCGGCTAGGGATAGACCAAGCTAGGAGGGCCATTAAGCTACTAATTTTAGATATGGAATTATAAGTGGAAGTTCCACACTTTTTGAGAGGTATATATATATATATAGGGAAACAAACAGTCAATGTTAAGCCAGAAGATCCCAAAATTCAGATGTGCCCTTACGCTTGCCTGTGTTAATGCACTACCATCGGCTATTTTGGAAGGAAGGTTTAAAGGAATACCGTTTTCTGCTCGTCTTTGCCCATGCAGCTCTGGCACTGTTGAAACCACCATTTTAGATTGTGATTTCTATAGGGATGTTCAATTAAAATTAATTTCCCCCCATTGGCAAATTTTCCTGGTCATCATGATGAATTTTATTTAAATCTTCAATTTAAATTTTAATATGGGGATTAGTACCAAAATGGCTTGGTTTTGTTATATGATATGTAAAATTCATTCTGGTTTTATATGATGTTGTTTTTCTTCTTCTTTCTGTTTTTCTGGTCTATGTCCGAAATATTTATTTTATTTATTTTATTTATTTATTTGATTTATATATGATTTATTTGATTTATATTATTATTTGATTTATTTATTTGATTTATATATAGAAATAAAGTTAAGACTACTGCCTCAATCTCGAGAGTTGTTTCAGGTGATGAGAGAACTTTGAAATCTTCTTTCCCTTCGAGCTGCAGACATACAAGCTGTATTCTAGGCTCCCGGTGAAATCCCCTGCAGCTCCACAAGTTTTTTCTTGTGAGGCAGGGAAGCTTGCTGTTTTAAAGACCAGCCTCAAATGCACTCTGGTGTGTGCCCAAGGGGAAATTGTGCTGCCATCTACATTGCTTATTTATAATATTTACACTTTGCTTTGCTGACAATTTTGCCCACCCACCCCCGTCCCCAATACGGCTTGCAACAACTGAAATCCAATACAAAAATCTTGGCCAACATGATGTCCAGTGAAATGCTGGCATTTGGGACCTGCTGGGCTGCTGTGCACATGGAAAGCCGCTCTGGCAGTGTTGCACAATGGCACATGTGTGCAATAAATAAACTATTTAAAACAGTGTGCATATCACTACTCCTCTTGTTTCCAAAGGGAGTAATGCTGCCCACATGCACGGTAGCCCCAGTGGGTCCCAAATGCCAGCATGTCACTGTGCACCAGCCACGATTTCTTTATTACATGTATCCCCATAGACCTCAAGGTATCCTGCATCGGCTTCCCGAGTAGCCTCCCTTCCAAACACTGAGCAGACCCCAGCTTGCTTTAGCAAGATAGCCAGATCACATGCTTTTGGACTAAAGGTGGGCAAACAACCTTGTATGCCCCTGGGGAAATAAATGGGCATCCTTCGGGCATTAACATCCAATGCTTAAAAATCTCAAGGGAGCTTTTTTGGGATTCTGCAAAGACTAAAGGGGGGAAATGGTAGCTCTTGCAGGCTGCTTCTCTGTCTCTATCCCTGAAGGAAAAAAACCCTCAACTTGGGGAAGTGGATGGGGTAGCACTAACCATCGGGGAGCACCAACCATCAAAGAAGGAGGCTACTACAAGGGCCTCTTCCCTTCCATAAAATGATGCTACGATCCAACATTCAGACTTAATGCTGTGCTTGTGCAAAAATGTTGTACTAATGCAAGGACGTTGTGCAATTTAATTTCAAGGTCCTGCAGGCCTGCCTCACCTCACCTCTCCAGTAACCAGAACGGGTTAATAACAGAAATTCCATACAGATCATTTCCTCCCCTATTGACATATCACCATCAACTTTATCTTCTTCTTGTTGTTGCTATTCATTGTTAAGGTTCAGGCATGCATGTCACAGAGCAGTAAATGCAGTGCCTTTAGGCATGTACAGATTACCTTTCCCTGTGTCTCTGGTAACCATGGTCGGCTCCAGTACAACCGGGATAAGGAGTGTTTCAGATTACCTACTTCACTGGCCAGTAGGAAGTTGCAAGTGGCATGGTTGCATGGGGTGAATTTCCTTGTGAGCCTTTTATTATTATTATTTTTTAATGTTCACCTACAAATGCTCTAGCTAACTGAGCAAAGAGACACCTTTTGAAGTGGTGGTTCTCTTATATTTAGCAGGGGGAGAGCAACTGGCCCTATCCATCCCCAGCACTAGATCCCTCCAGTGGCTATTGCTGGTGTTTACCTTGTGTTTATTTTTAGACTGTGAGTCCTTTTGGGATAGGGAACCATCTTGTTTATTTTATATATCATTCTATGTAAACTGCTTTGAGAACTGTTGAAAATGGGTATGCTGGCCAAATTCAGACAGCAACAGGAAACAGGAGTTCCCTTCACCTCCAGTTTGCTCACCTGCATGTCTGAATGGTGTGGGGGGGGGGATGGAGCCTGAGGCAGTAAGGGACCTGGAGTTTCCCTCCCCAAACTCCACTCTGAACATGCAGTTCTGAAAGCTGGCACTGCAGTTTTGGCCCTACAAAACCAGAGTTGAGGGAGGAAGCTCCTCCCTTACTCAGGCGTGATTGGCTGTGCTGGCTGTCATTCTGTCAAGCTCCCCCTCGCTGACTGCAGAGAGGAAGTTCTCCCAAATATCCTAATGTGGATGGGAAAGCAGGCGGAGGGGATGCGGAGTGACCCACAGTTCTGCATTACATCTGAAGATGGCCACTGTATAAATATCTATAGCAGCAGCAGTTGTACAAATACACATCTATACACAGTACAACCCCCCTTCACAGACACACACACACACACACACCAGAGAGAGAGAGAGAGAGAGATGGGAGGGGAGCTGGTCTTGTGATAGTAAGCATGAATTTTCCCCTTTGCTAAGCAGGGTCTGCCCTGGTTTACATTTGAATGGGAGGCCACATGTGAGCACTTAGGGGATGTGAGGCCATATCCTCTTAGGGGATGGGGCTGCTCTGGGAAGAGCACCTGCATACCTGCATGCAGAAGGTTCCAAGTTCCCTCCCTGGCATCTCCAAGACAGGGCTGAGAGAGACTACTGCCTGCAATCTTGGAGAAGCCACTGCCAGTCTGTGTAGACAAGGCTAAGCTGGATGGACCAAGGGTCTGACTCAGTATAAGGCAGCTTCCTATATTCCTTTATGTCTTGTTCATAGTGTCAGAAAAATTACACATTTAAAGTGGGCTGAAACCACATTCATTTTCATTGCTTGTCCTGAAAAAATTGATTCTTCAGTATAGATCAGAATATATGGCTCTTCATAAAGTGTCATAAACCAGTTTCACGAGTCCTTGCCCCAAGGACCTTACAAAGAACCCTGCCATTTTTGATGTTCTTTGAAAGCTCTCACCTCACAATGATACCAGTATAGAAGCAACACCTGAAACCAAGAACTTCAATACCTTTTCCTCCTTTTATGAGGTTTTAGATTGGTAGGGATGGGGGAAGGGAAGCTAATTAAAAGGTACCTACATCCTCCCTTTTAACAGCATAATAGAAAGTTGGTGGAGATGATATGTCTCATTAGTTGCCTATAATGTTAATTATTTGTGATTAGCTGGCAGTCAAGCGATATGATTCACAAAGCCCTTTTGTTAAGGAAATCAGCAGATCTATTTGATTTAGGTGAAAACAGAATGTGATATGTGGGGCAAAGACGGCTCTGATATGTGATATGTGATATGTGGGGCAAAGACGAATGTGGGGCTCAACAAAATGGGGGGGAGGACAGAAACAGGGAGAGAGGGGGACAGAGAACCCTGCTATACTTGTGTGTGTTTTAAAATAGGAACACCAAAATGTATGGCAGCCAACCTGGTGGATATGGTTTCAGAAAGTAAAGAATCTACAGAAAGATTAGATCAGCTACAAATTGCTAAATCTGATGACTCAGATAAAAATTTTCACCAGAGGCTTTGAAAGAGGTAGAACATGTTTGTTGTTGCCCCATATCTGGGAAGCATCGGAGAGAAGGATTTGCAGCGTCAATCTGCCTGCAGTCATTTTCAGGGCTCAACAACAACAACAACACACACACACACACACACACACACACACACACAGAGAGAGAGAGAGAGAGAGTACAAATAAAAGTTGATATTATGCAGTCCACGTTCATTCTGTATATATTGCAACTTGTATACACATAGTTCCCTATAAATGCTAGTTGCTAGGGGAGAAGCAAAAAACAATGCAGGGTACTGAAGACCATATTTTTGAAATGGTATAGAAGACTCTTCTGACCTCCCCTTGAAAGAACTGAATCAAAGGAACAAATTACACATGACTTATAATGCATTTTGAATAGAAATGCTTGACTCTGATTCAAATCAGATCAAATCAAAAACTTTACTACAGTCTATGACAAGTAACCAGAAAGATACAATGCATAGAGAATAAACTTCACATCAATCCAATTGTCATAAGAAAATTTTAATCAGCAAATAATACCAAAGTATTTTTTTAAAAAATGTATAAGATTACCCAATCAAGAATTAGTAAAATCCCTAAGTCTGATTCAACGTGGCATACATTTGAAGCCATCGCTATTGGGGGGGGGGGAGGGAACTCGGAGCTGCTTTAAAGAGGGTATAGAAGGATTTTCCAGAGGAAGGTCACACATAGTGAGGGGATCAAAGCACCTCTCCCTTTGTGTTATGATCCTGCTGGATCAGGGCCCTGTGGCAGCTTTTTAATTATAGTATTACTTTTAAAAAAAAACTTTTACATTTATATTTCATTCTTCCTCTAAGGAGCCCAGAGCATTGTACATGGTTGTGTTCACTCTCACAACAATCCTGTGTGGTAGGTTTGGCTGAGAAAGAAGTGACTGGCCCAGTCATCCACAGAATTGCATGGATGAATGGGGATCTGAACTCGGGTCACCCCAGTCCTAGTCCAACATCCTAACCACTACACCATGCTGGTGGAGAGAGACATTACCAGGCTTAAGTACATCTATTAATCATGCATTTCAGATAATGTGTAGTTTGCCTCCTAGTCACCTCTGAAGTCTGAAAAAAGCTGCAGCATTTGTAATGTGTTCAGTAATAAATGAACTTTGAGCTTTGAAGTCTCCTCCCCATTTTCCCTGCACTTGGTACTTTCCTCTCTTCCCTCACTGATCTCACAATCCACTGGAAATGGTGCTCAGCACATCTCCCCCCCCCGCCCCCACCCCATGACCCTGCCTTCTGAAATGTTACTAAATATCTATCTATCTATCTATCTATCTATCTATCTATCTATCTATCTATCTATCTATCATCTAATACAATATAAAAGAGTAAATACCGTTAAGATTCAACAGAACGCCATTAAAACCATCTCATAAAACAAGTTGTTAAAACAAATTATTAAAATTAATTCCAGTTAAATAGGTTGTTCCTAAAAGCAAACAGAGAAGGAGATGCTCTTATTTCAACAGGGAGCATATTCCGAAGCCCTGGGGCAGCCACAGAGAAAGCCCGGCCCTGAGTTGCCACCTGACGAGCTGGCGGCAACCGTAACCGGACCTTTCAAGATGATCTTAATAGGCTTCAGGGTTCATGACAAAGAAGGAGCTCTCTTAACTACCCTGGATGTAAGCCATTCAGGGCTTTATAGATAATACCAGCACTTTGTATTTCACCTGGAAACATATTGGCAGCCAGTGCAGTTCTTTAAAAATAAGTGTTATGTAGTCCCTTCGGGTTGTCCCAGCTTGGCTGCTGCATTCTGTACCAATTGTAGTTTCAAGACTACATACAAAAGACAGCCCCACATAGAGAGCATTACAGTAGTCAAGCCTGGAGATTACCAGCACCACTGTTTTAAGGTCGTTTATCTTCAGAAATTGATATAGCTGGTGCATCAGCCAAAGCTTTAAAAAAAAGTGCTCCTGGCCACTACCTCAACCTGAGAAACCAAAGAAAGTTTTGGATCCAGGAGTTCTCCCAAGCTACATACTTGATATTTCAGGGGGAGTGTAACCCCATCCAGAACAGACAGATCTAAACCATCTCTCGGGTCTTGACCCCCCACAATCAGTACCTCCATCTCATTTAGATTCAACTTTAGTTTTCTATCCCTCATCCAGCCCATTACTGCCTTCAGGCAGGCATTTAGGGAGGTTATGCCATTTCCTGATGAGGTTGACATGGAGAAATAGGTCTGGTTGTCACCAGCATACTGATAACACCCTGAACCCAACCGCCTGGTGTTCTCTCCCAGTGGTTTCATTGAGGCTGTTCTCACACACAGCCTAACCCAGGCTAGGGAAGCCCAGTCTGTGTTAGGCTGTGCATGAGAACCAAGGGGATCGGGTCTGATCCCGGCAGGGCAGCGCTGCCTAGTTTGGCATTTTAGCCTGGCTTTTCGTTGGGGTTAAGGGCAGCAACCGTAACTAGACCTTTCCAGATGATCTTAATAGGCTTCAGGGTTCATGACAAAGAAGGCGCTCTCTTAAGTATCCTGGACTGGCTCCCTGATTTAAACAAACAAACAAAACAATTTCTGTGTTTCGCTGATGTGTTCATAACTACAGGTGAGTGGGAGCAATGGGTTACTTTGATGTCCTGCTTGTGGACTTCCTGGAGCCATCTGATTCTGGGAAGCAAGGTGCTGGACTCGATGGACCTTTGGTCAGATCCAGTAGGGCTCATATTACTGAGGGAGAGATTCCAGAGGTAGGATAAGTTGAGGGAAAGCATCATGTTTGTGAAACACTGCAATAAAATGTTGTTGCAATGTAGGGATGTGCATAGAACCGGTTGGCCTGTTTCAGTTCGAGTCCGGACCACACTCGAACCTGACTGGACCAGTTCGGTCTGGCACCTCCTTGAACCATCCATCCTAGTCCAGCCATCTTGCTATCATAAGTTATGGTGGTGGGCAGTCATTGTTTAAGATGGCCCTAAAAGGGGATTAGACACTTTCATTGCTATTAATTGTCATGGCAATGTAATGTGTTTCCATATTCAGAGGCTATGGAACTTTGCTGGGGAAGGATATGGATACTGCTGGGGGGAAACCAACTGGGATCAATTATGGTTTTCATGCCCACTTGAGGGCTTCCTCAAGCTATCTGGCTGTCCTCTGTTGGAAACATGGAACTAGACTTGATGAACTTTTGATATGGCCCAGCAGGACCCACTCTTCTTATGTTCTTACTTCTACATAAAGCACTGTCTTTGCTAGGCTTAATCCCATTCCTGATCTTAACATGAACTGCAATCAAGTGTTCAAACACTAACAATCCCAGATAATTATAGTATTTGAAAATACAGAGATGAATGAGATTAGATAACGCATGACACTCTTTCTTGGTGTCGGTGTATACCTCTGCAAAAGTCGGTGGGCGGGGAAGTGCAACACCTGTTGCAAAGAGCTGTTCCGAGGATTAATTAAAGATCCCTAAACAGCTTTGAAGTCTCATTACTTCTCTGATTTCAGAGAGCTGATCAGAAGAAAGTTAAGCGGCGAAGAGGAAGCCATTAAAGAGCATGTGTACAAACAGTGATTGCCACATTGTTGCACAACCCTCAGGTGTCATGCCTGTATCACTGCTTGTTCCACCGTGTTGGCGATTGCTGGATGGGTGTGCACATCTACTGGTGTAGCAAGCAGGTCAAAGAGAGAGAAAGTTGTACATGCTTCCCTGTGAAACCGAAACTGAGTGCAGTGAAAAGCCTCATTCACAGGTCCACCCAGCCAGGGTCAGAAAGCTGTGCACACTCCTGATTGGTGGCCGTGTAAATCCAAACGTCAAGTTAGGAGGTGGGGAGAATAATCGTGTGGGAGGCGGGAGCTTGGTAGGACGGCTTTTTGTCACCCTCAGTAAAATGCTGGGAACAAAATGTGAGTTGGGTGCACCCATCCTACCCAGTTCCCTCCTCCCACATGATCACTCTCCCCTCCTCTTACCTTGATGTTTGAGTTTACACACCCACCAATCAGAAGTGTACCCAGCTCTCCTACCCTGCCTGGGTGCTCCTCCAGCCTTGTTAAAGGTTGTGTGAATGAACCTAAAGCTGTGCTTAAGTAAAGAGGATTGAAGAGGGCAGTTGTCACAGCTGTTATTAGGGTGGGAAACGCCTCTGAGCTGAGTTCAATGGAAATGCAATGAGGCACCTTTTTAAAGTGGTGATTGTCCTTATTTAGCAGGGGGAGAGTAACTGGCCCTCTCCACCCCCAGCACAGCATCCCTCCAGTGACTGTTGCTGCTGTCTATCTTATGTTTCTTTTTAGATTGTGAGCCCTTTGGGGACAGGGATCCTTTTTGTTTATCTTATTTATTTGTTATTTCTCTGTGTAAACCGCCCTGAGCCATTTTTGGAAGGGCGGTATAGAAATCGAATAAATAAATAATAAATAAACTAGCCGACCCCGCACAGAGCATCTGTGTGCTCTTTGGGGCTGGTTGTTCCCCCCTCCCTCCTGCCCCACTCTCCCTCTCTCTCCCTCCCTTCTGCCCCATACTCTTGCACCTCTTCCCCTCCCTCCCGCTCCACTCTCTTGCCCCTCCCCTCCCTCCCACCCCACTCTCTCTTGCCCTCCCTCCCCCACCCACCCCTCTCTCCCTCCCTCCTGCCCCAGTCTCTCCTGCTCTCCCTCCCCTCCCCTGCTCCTCTCTCCTACCCTCCCCTCTCCCCCCTGCCCCACTCTCTCTTGCCCTCCCTCCCCTCCCCCTGCTCCTCTCTCTTGCCCTTCCCCTCTCCCCCTCCCCCTCTCTCTTGCCCTCCCCCTCCCCCCTGCCCCATGCTCTCTTGCCCTCCTCCTGCCCCATGCTCTCTTACCCTCCCACTCCCCCATGCTCTCTTGCCCTCTCCCCTCCACACTCTATTGCCCTCTCCTATCCCCCGTTCTCTTGCCCTCCCCCTCCCCTCTGCCCCATGCTCTCTTGCCCTCCCCTCCCCCACTCTCACCACCCCCTTCCCATTTTACGCGCGAGGCTGAGTGTTGCCTTTGTGGCCGCAGCCGCTGCACCAAGTGCCGCCTCCGCAGCCCACCAGGCCCACTGCTGCCACTTGCCAGCCTCTGAGGAAAGCCTCTTCAGGGCCAGCTACCTCTCCCCCATCCCCACCTTCTGCCTCCGTCCCTGGGGGGCATGGGCCCAGGCTACCAGGCCGAGTGCTGCCGCCACGGTTGGACTCACCACCACCTTGCCTCCGCGGCGGGGCCCGCCGCCTTGCCTCACCTCCGCGGCTGGGCCGGACTCACCGCCACCGTCGCTGTGGCTGGACCCACCGCCACTATCGCCATGGCCTGGCCTGCTGCCGGCCAATTCTCCTGGGTGCACCAGCCAATCAGGCACCTCCGCCACCCAGCCAATCAGCTGGGCACCAGGACGCACATTTGAAGGCACACCCAGGAGAAACAATAATATAGATAAGTAGTGCAGCATACCTGATTCTGTGCCTGCTTCAGGAGGTGGGAGGGTGAAATGTATGGGAAAGAAACCATCAGGAGAAACAGAAGTTGTTTCACCTTCCACTTTGTCAAAAGGCACAGAACAACTTTCCAGGCAATTGGAACCTGGCAGTTTCAATGGGGGGTCATTTGCACAGCATTATTTATTTATTTATTTATATTTTTAAAAACAAATTTAACCCCCCAAAAAAAATCTTATTAAAAAGCTTTTACAACCAGAAACACTTAGAGAATCCATGGGGGTTTCATTAGTTCTTTTGTCCTACTATAGGCATCTCCTCTCCTAGCCTTGAAAGTGGTCCAGTCATTTTGATGGAGTCTAGGGAGCCCATAATGGCTTGAAAGGACCTCAGCCCTAGCCTTATGTGTAACAGCCCTGACCTAAGTGGAACATAAAAGAACTCCAAGTGAAAATCCCAATCTTAATATATGAACAACTTAAACCACGAGGTATCCTATTTAATTAAATTTGCATAATAAACAATAACGCTTCATTAGTTCCAATATATAGATCCCAAATATGAAAATTCTTCCGGTTACTCGCATCTTAAAAACACATGGATGTTCTTGATATTCTTCTCTGAAACAGTTGATATTTTTGTATGGATTTTGGCACATAGTAAAGAACTATCAGACTGCCTGTTTCTGAAACAGTGGATATTTCCATATGGACTTCTGAGATACATCCATGGAGCTCTATTAAGGACATCATATAAATTTTTTTTGCACTGCCTAGAAACCATGGAATGAATATTCCCTGGATGATGATGATGATGATGATGATGATGATGATGATGATTATAGACTATGTACTTTTTACAATAGGAGTGTAGTTTTAATGTGTGTTTTTAAGGTGTTAGCAACTGAAAGAATTCTAGTATTTGAGATCTCTATATATGCACTAATGAAGTGTTTATTATGCACATTTAATTAAAGTAGATACCTGATGATTTAAGTTGTTTATATTAAGACTGAGATTTTCATTTGGGATTCTTTTTATACAGGTTGAGTATCCCTTATCCAGACATCCAAAATCCGGAATGCTCCAAAATCAGGACACCATTCCATAACAAAAACAAAAAACAAAACGCCTCAGCTCCACTCGCTCGCAGATTCCCAATTTTGCTGCTTTTAAACATGCGGTCAAAACTTACTTATTTCAGAAGGCTATTAGTGACAGAGGTTTTGTCTGTAATTCTCTCTTGTTGCGGCTGTTTTTATTGTGAAGATTTTTAATGTTTTTGATGTTCTCGCTTTGGCACTAGAGGGAAAAGGGAAAGCCCTCCCTCCTTCACTCCCTGCTCAGTTTGGCGCCTGCTCTGTTGGCATCTGTTTTGGTGCTCTGGATCCCATGCCCAAGATATCTCATTATGCAAATATTCCAAAATCCAGAAAAATCCGAAACACTTCTGGTCCCAAGCAGTCCAGATAAGGGATATTCAACCTGTATACCATTTACTGGTTTTTTTGAACCCCCAAAAGGTTTTAATTCACCTACACCCTGACCTAAGATCATCTCAACCTTCAAGAAATTGACACTACTCCTTTGAACTTAGAAGGCTGGAATTAGTCTGACATCTATTTTTTAAACATTTATTTTGAATGTTAAATATGATGTATATGATTGTAATAGGTTATTGCTGCAAAATCTTCTGTTATCACAAAGCGGTACTTGAGTACAATACTGTACTTGTGCTTCTCTCTCTCTCTCTCTCTCTCTCTCTCTCTCTCTCTCTCTCTCTCTCACACACACACACACACACACACACACACACACACACACCATGGTTATGGATTTTATAATCAGGATTTTAGAAATTGAACAAATGGAAAGCTAACAGATAATGAGGTCTTACCCTAACCCTGAACCTAACTCTAACCCTCCATCCCTGGCAGACAAGATGTAGCATCTTTGAATTTGCTGCACCATGTGCCCACATGTGCAGCAGTGTGGCGAAGCTGAAAGGTAGGAGCGGGATTACTTTCCTCTCCTGCATCCCAGAGTGTCCCGCACCATGAGCATGGTGGCTGCTCTCATTAGAGCAGTTGGTACGCTCAGCATGGCTGTTTTTCCCCCCTGCCCCGGCTCACTGACAGAAATGGTGGCAGGCTGGACAGAAGCCTTTTTACCTTGGGGCAATTGTTCACATGATTGCCTACCAAGGTAAAAGGAACCACAGATTCTTTTTACCTCGGTAAAATGCCAGGTTAAAAAAAAGTTGGGCTACACTCTTCTGGAGCAGCCGGGAGTATGGGTGTACAACCAGGTTCGACGTCGAACCAATTCAGTTCAACTGTTTGGGGTCGAACTGAACCACCCCCTGTTTGGTCCGACTTCAGACTGAACCCCACCGGGGATCCGTGATTTTTTTAAAAAATAATGACTTACCCCCTCCGGGGGACTTCCTCTAGGTGGTGGGGGGATCCACAGGGGTTCGCCCTCCCCCTGCCAGCCTCCTTGCCACCCTGAATGGCCATTTGGCTGGCTCTTTGGGCCTTCCCACTCTGGCATGCCACGCCTGTGCAATGGACCTCTCCCTAGCCAGGAGTAATCTGCTCCTGGCACTCCAGATGACATAAACTGCCTGTGGTAACCCAGACAGCTCATGTCATGAGAACAGCCTCAATATTTCTTACAGGAACAAAGAGTTCTAATGAATTGCTTAAGACCTTTTTTTTTTCCATTTCACACTTTAAGATGGGGTGGATAGCTTGATTTGTAGATGACATTATACTTAACTTTTTTAAAAGTAATTGACTCTCCTCCAACGTATCTGAGACAAGATCTTCAGGGCAGCACCTCTCTTCATTTGTCCCCTCTACAAATCTTAGCATGTTGTCAACACTTAATAAATTACACTGAGAGATGTACTTGTTTCACACACCCCTATTCCAGTGCTCACCAGAATGTACACATGGTGGATCCTTTCCAAATGAAAGCAAGGAGCATTAGGAATCATGTGAAGTAGCACAGCCTAAGGAAAGAGGTGAGGATTTTTGCTCTCTTCCTAGCATCTCCCATAGAAAAGCAGAGCTACACAACTTAGGCCTCCAGCTTGTTGGACTGCAGTTCTCATCTTCCTCAGCCACAGTAGCCAATAGTTAGGGATGATGGGATGGTGGGAGCTAGGGGTGTACAAATCAGTTCAACGTGAACCGGGGTTCGACTCAAATTGGGGTTCGACACGGACTGCTCCGGTTCGACTGGTTCAAGCATGAACTGGACTGATCCTCCAAAAAGGTCCAAGCCCAAGCTGAATCAGGCCCAGTTTGGATTGAACTTGTTCGGCTCAGTTCAACTGGTTCTAGTGCTTTAAAAGTGGAATCTGGTAAGGATTCTCCAAGCAATGGAAGAATCCTACAGGTTTTTTTAAAGGGCAGGTGGGGGTGGGCGGGAGGTTACCTTACCTGTTTCTACATGATGGGGGATTGTGAGCATGGCCGAGGGGATCTGCCTCTGCCCCTGAGGAGCCGCACTGCCACCGCCATGGGTAAGATAAGCTTACCACCCATTTAAAATCCCGTAGGGTTCCCCCAGTGCTTACTAGATTCCCCTTTACAAGCACTAGAACCAGGGTCGAACTGGTTTGACCTGGTACGGCTGTGGTTCTAGGCACAAACCGAATAGCTGGCTGGTTTGGCAGAACTAGCACACAGACTGGATGCCAGGGATACTTCTCAATCCATGTCCATTATTAGCTTCCTCTATCCCTCATTGCCCTGAGTGAAATACATCAGCAGTGGATGCTTTTGCATTTGTGGGCACTTAGGATTCAGGATTCAAGACTCAGCACAAGAATCAAGTGAGATTCCTGGGTTATGCCATTTTGGGCTGTCAGTAGGGGGATTGAACCTCAGAATACACTTTGATCTTTTAAAAATATCCATTGCCAATAGAAAACTAGCATATCAGGGAGAAGGGTTCAGCCTGCCCTTCTCCTTGATATGTTTTCCTTATATGCAGGAAGTACTGTGCTCATTCTTTTCATTCTTGTATTTTACTGTGATCTTTGTATTCAGCAGTCTAAAGTGGTACAGTCCAAGAACAACTATACCAGCAGAGTGTGCTAAATGCAAATTATGAACTGGCACTTTGGCACAATCCACACTATCCAATGATCAAGTAGAAAACTAACCATTTGGTGAGTGGATTTGCAAATCTGCACATGGCAGACCAGGATGAAACTAGACAAAATGACTAAGATCTGTCAATTGTGTTTATTGGGGTGTGTGTGTGTGTGTGTGTGTGTGTGTGTGTGTGTGTGTGTAGAGGGGGGGGAAACAACTGAGGAGAGAGTGCTGTTTGGATTGGGACTATGTGAGGGTTAACCCTTTCATCTGATGCCAATTTTCCCAGTGAAAATTCCCTTCAAGCTACAATTCTCCCCTTTGAGAAATTAGAATTTGAGAAAGGCAAAAGGCAGATTCCATGCTAGGGATCATTAGGAAGGGGATTGAAGATAAAAATGCTAGTATTATAATGCTGCTAGAGGATACCATGGACAGTCAGGAAAACAAACAAATGGATCATAGAACAAATCAATCCGGAATTTTCACTCATGGCACAAATGACCAGGCTCAAACTATCATACTTTGGACACATAATGCGAAGACTCAGCTCCCTTGTGAAGTCCATAATGCTGGGGAAAGTTGAAAGAAAGAGAAGAAGAGGACAACCAGCAGCAAGGTGGATGGACTTGATTATGACTTCAATGAATGCACCACCGAGAGACCTAAAAGGCCAAGCTGAAAACAGATTATCCTGGAGAGAATCTATCTATGTGGTCACTAAGAGTCAACACCGATTTGACAACACTTAATCAAGAAATCAATCAATACAAATCTATGGTGCGGCCACATTTGGAGTACTGCGTACAGTTCTGGTCAACATATCTGAAGAAGGACATTGAAGAACTGGAAAACATGCAGCATAGGGCAACCAAGATGACCAGGGGCCTAGAGCACCTTCCTTATGAGGCATGCTAAAACACCTGGGGCTTATTAGTATGGAAAAGAAGCAACTATGAGAAGACAGGATAGAGGTGTATAAATTATTCACAGAGTAGAGAGAATGGACAGAGAGAACATTTTCTCCCTCTCTCACAACACTAAAAAACTTCAGTTTTCATGGTCATCCCAGGAAACTGAAGGCCATGAAATTTAGGACCTACAAAAGGAAGTATTTTTTTAACACAGTGTATAATTAATCCATGGAATTCTTTGCCATGGGATGTTGTGATGGCCACTAGCTTGGGTGGCTTTAAAAGGGCATAGGTACAGTCATGGAGGACAGGTCTATCAATGGCTACTACTCTGGAGATAGGCCATCTCCAACCTCAGAGGCAAGATGCCTCTAAATACCAGTAGCGGAGCGAGAAACAGCAGGAGAGAGGGCATGCCCTCACCTCCTGCCTGTAGGCTTCTCAGAGGCATCTGGTTGGCCACTGTGTGAAACAGGGTGCTGGACTAGATGGGCCTTGGGTCTGATCCAGTTGTTCTTATGTTCCTGTGATAAAATTTGTGGGTCCTTTAAGTATCCTGGTCCAAAGCCCTTTAGGACTTCAACTGTAATGAACTGATTACTGGGGTGGGGGGATCAGTATTTTTACTGGACTACTGCCCACATCATCTCCAGAAATTGTGGCTGGGGATGATGGGAATTGTAGTCCAACAACAGCTGGAGAGCCTCAGGTTGGCCACTCCTGGGCCATACGTACATCACTTTTTGGATTTCTGAGCAGCCTGGGAATTGGGGCTGTGCAGTCGTGTCAGACAGACATGCTGTAACCAATGGGCCCTCATTGCAGGGACAGGAGCTCCACATTGACCACAGAACTCCAACATGTCTGTTGGCTATCCCCTCATCTGCCATGCCCTACCCTCTTCTCCTTTTCCACCTTTCTTTTTACTGTGTGGGGAAAGGGGCTGAATGTGGCTTCATCTTAGCTCCAAAGGGAGCATTGAACCAGATGCCTTGCCAGCGGAAGCTTCATTTTTTAAATCAAAATTTTCCCCTTTAGCTGTCCTGTGGGGTTCCTGAGTGGTCCAGATAATCCCAGAAGTAGCTGGGCTGCTTGGGCGCCTAGGAGGGTGCACCTGAGCTTTTAGGTCCTTGAATGATCCTCATGTGATTTAAGGATCCCAAAAAGGGCAAGGAACAGTTTCCGCCCCCCCCCCCCCTTATAGGTCATTTCTTAGCAGTAAAAACAGTTCAATACTGGGACCAATTACGTGCATTGGGAGGGGAACTCTCCCTTGCTGGATGTTTTCAGGCAGAGTCTAGATAATTACCTAGTGATGGTGCTATGGCTTTGGATTTCCTGCAAAAAGCAGGAAACTCTCCAACTTGATCCTATGAAAACTCAGAGTCAACTCTGTGTAGTTTAACTCTTGAGTCCCATTTACACGTTGTGTTTAACACTCGTACAATGAGGGTACAGTATACACAGGTACAGCCATTCAAACGTTTTGCTGAATGCAGGTACAGAAGTACACTTCCTATCTGAACCATGGATTTGGAGGGCCTGTATCCAGGTCCACTTTTAAAATGAACACAGGCACAGTCTTTCACACAAACACAGATACAAGTGTACAGACATCTGAACGCTCATACAGCATGATGTCTGAATTGGGCTTTGATCTCCCAGCCTTCTCTCCCCTCCACTGATTTTTATGCTTGCAAATCCAATTCCCTTTCTTCATTGCTTGCCCAAATAGGCACAAGAGATGAAACGCAGGCATCAGAACGACAGAACTCAACTTGCAGGGGAGAAATTAATTTTCAAAGAGGGTGTTGTCTATAAATAAGGGCAATATTTTGAGGAGCAAATTCTTGAAAAAGAATGTAAAGTTACCTCATCTCAACTGCAAAAGGCCCCTCCTCTGTTCCATTGTGAGAAAGACGGTAAAACCTGCAAGGCATTTAATAATACTTTTTTACACAGTAGCACTTGACATCTCCACAGCACAGTACAAACATTAACTAATTAATCCTCACAATATCCATTTGAGGTAGACAATTAAGTACTAGAGATGGAAAAAATGAGATAAAAGAGGAAGCTAAAGGCACATTTTCAGAAACGGTCTCTCATTTTGGGTGGCTCAGTTTGTGGCTGAATGGCGTAGGTGGAACCAAACACTGAATCTGGCAAAAGAGAATCCCAGGAAATTAAATTTTTAACCCATGTCTGAGGGCCAACCTACACTTTATTGGATGCACGTGCTTTGCAATTGCCTGTTTCTTTTTTTAAATTGCAGCCCAAAAGGGCCTGTACCAGATTGGGACCATGGGGTGTGAGCCGGGGGACTTTAGGCCTCAGAAGGACCTTTGCTCTTGGGAGAGATAGCAGCTCTTGGGAGCTTCAATCAAGCCAATCAATCAATTAAATCAATCCAAATCAGGACTGTGGAGAAGGCAAAAAGTTAAAGCCCATCTCTCCACAGGCTGCAATCCCAATCTAGATCAAGCGGCCCATGACTACAAAAGTACAAAGCATCTGCTTAAGGAACAAGATTGCATTTAAAAATTCTAACATGTACACTGAATGTAGGAATTGACCTCAGCCACCAGTGGTGTGTGTATCAGAATTGGTATTGGTATTGGTATTGGTATTGGTATTGGTATTGGTATCTCTGTGTGTGGGGTGTGTGTGAACCAACCTTTGCAAATGAACATCGAACAATGCAACCTTTGGGCAGGTTCACATAACCACTTCTAAATATTTACAATGTAGGTACAAGAGGAACTGGAGGTCATGGGGAGTATGTGTGCTCCCGTCAGTCATGACTTCTGACCCTTCCTGATCCCAATTACCCAATTCCACTTTAGATTTTACTGACTTTTCATGACCACTTGAAACAAGGATTCGAAGTTGGTGAAACTGAATGTGGGAGTGGACAACTGGGATCAGGAACCAGACTGCCAGTTTCTATCATACCTACTTTGTAAATACTCACAGGAGGTTGTGTGACTCCACCTCCCCTCCCCTCTCCTCAGACACAATGAGGCTGTTCAAACAACCAGAGGATCCCTGGATAGGAGAGGGTTAGGCCAGGGATTCCTGGTCATCTGGGAAGCCAGGAGCCCTCCCGACTCAGCTGTGCCAAACCTGGGTAGCCCTGATTCACTACCCAGGTTAAAACTGAGGTAGGAGGATGGCCACGCTCGTCCTGCCATCTTCTGTGGTCATCTCTGTGTGTGATGTGCAATAAATGTAGCTCCGGAAGCTGGCAGTCATGCTTATTGTACAGTGATGGCATGAGTTATGCAGGGCCAGGCAGAGCTGAGCTGCTGCAGTATTGAAGGCTGCCTCTCTACTGCTCCCATGATGCACTCCAGGATAGTGGAGGATAGGGATGTTCACGGAACCTGGCGGGGTGGTCTGACGGGTAGAGTGCATCTTTAAGGGTGGGGCAGGGTGCATACCCCTAACCCCTCCCACCGCATTTCCCCTGCCAGTGCTCCATTTTGCTAAAGCTCCTCGGGGCAGCAGCATACCTCCCTGCTGCCCCATTGCTGCATCTCCCGGAAGAAACCAGAAGTATCAGATGTGCCTATGTGTGCCAGGCACAGGTGCACGTACACAAGGCGGGTGCATACGCAAGATGAGTGTGACATGCATGTGCCCGGGGCCCAGCATGCGCAGGCGTGCCTAATACTTCTGGTTACTTCTGGGAGACGTGGCAATGGGGGCGTCAGGGAGCTACGCTGCCACCCCGAGGGGCTTTAGCAAAATGGACCACCAGTGGGGGAAATGCGGCAGGAGGGGTAAGTGCACCCTGCCCCGACCTTAAGAATGCACACACACACACCTGCCGTCAAACTGGCAGAACCACCCACTTCCGAACTGGTTCGGAGGCCCATAAAAGGCGTCCTAACAGGTTCCTTGCACATCCCTAGTGGAGGAACCAGCTTGGGTTATCTTCCCTTCTAGAGTGTACAGCAGCTCGATTGTTTGGGAGGTTAGGGTACATTAACTCAATCTGGGGTTCAGGTCATCTGCGAGGCACAAGTCAGGAGCATGCCTCCCACCGGCCCACCCCCACATGGTTGTGTGAATGGGCTCATTACTTTTCAAGGGAGGCAGTTCACACATGCAAGGCAGGTCACTGAGCAATGAGATATCAAGCAAAGTCATATTGAGTGATGTAGTGCATGTCCAAATGAGTGGCCCTTCTAATCAAGTTCCCACCAAAAGTTGTATCAAGCCAAATTTCAAGGTGAATTTGGAGGTTTCTGCTGAGGTGAAAAAAATGTAAGGAATGTGCAGGGAAATGATAAGAGTTTCAATATGGCGAGCACTCCCCTGCTTAAGTGCATCCAGCAGTCAACTCAACAGCTCCACCAAAGAACTTGACCCATTATAACATTTTGCCATGGTCAGAAAGTCTATACATCTATACTTATTTTGGCTCTCTCCAGAGAAAATATTCTGTACTTCTGTGCAAGCTTTCAAGTTATATAGAAGTCTTCATCAGGTAGAATGGAAAGATAGCTCAAGACCAGTTGTGATATTAAATTCCACTACTGCATTTTAAAATGTGTTGGGAGATGGCCAGAAAATGAAAATTCTAAAGTGCCCAGCAGCTTTGCTTTTTAAAAGTTCAAATAGGGGCCCTGTATGACTGTTTTACAATAAATAGTGTAAGCGTGTGTGTTATATATAAAGCATGGAAATGAGCCAGCATGGTGTAGTGGTTAGAGTGCTGGACTAGGACCAGGGAGATCCGAGTTCAAATCCCCATTCAGCCATGATACTTGCTGGGTGACTCTGAGCCAGTCACTTCTCTCTCAGCCTAGCCTACTTCACAGGGTTGTTGTGAAAGAGAAACTTAAGTATGTAATACACTGCTCTGGGCTCCTTGGAGGAAGAGCGGGATATAAAAAAATGTTGTTGTTTTTTTTAAAAATCAGTAATTGCCTTTTTATATAATAAAAAGGCAATTTTCATAAAGCACTCAATGTTAACAGGTGAGCCAGTGTTGCTAAGCAAAACAGTCTCATGATCCCAAGTGGCAGTCAGTGGGGGTAGGGGTGGGGTTTGGAATTCCTGCCCTTCCCTTTACATGCTTGGAAGCTGTGGAAGATGCAGGAGTCATAACTCAGTGGTACAGCTCATGTTTTGTGTGCAGATGGTCCAGGCTCACTCCCAGGTAGCTCCAGTTTGGGAAAACACAAGAATCCCATCGAGGACAATAGGGACGATCTCTGCCTGAGGCCATGAGGAGCCATGCTCAGTTGGAGCCAGCAGCAGCCAGAGTGGGTCCTGCCGGGGGGGCGGAGCAAAAGGAGGCACCTTTCAGTGTAAATGAGTAGGTGCTTACCTCTCCTCCTGCTGCACAAGAGAGCTGTTCAGAGCAGTGGTGTGCTGGCCAGCACCTCCTGTGGCAGAGGATCAGCAGTGCCACATGGCTGGCCTCCGCACATGTGTGGAGGTTCTTTGCTGGCCACACAATTGGCCTCTGCCAGCTGAGTGGTGGAGCCGACCCGCAGCGGGTGCTGGGTGGTGCAATCTTCTTCTACAGGTGGGCCTTGTTCTCCGCAGGGGTTCGGTTTTCAGCTCACCACAGCAGTTAAGGAAACCACAAATGTCAGGATGTTAATCCGATAGAAATCCAAGGGTTAGGTTCCAGAGCAGGGGGACAATGGGGGAGAAAGAAAGAAAAGGAAAGTTGGCCTTTTCCCCTGCCAAGGTGACATCCAGCTTTGCCCTGTCTACCCTCCAGGGTATCTCCTAAGTCCTGGCCTTTGCTCCTTGAGTGTTGCCCTCTCTCCTATCCCCCTGCAGCAGGGGTTGAATGTGACATCCTTGCAGACCGCGGGCAGCACTGGAGGCAGGGCGGAGCCGGCACCATGAAGGCCTTCCTCCGAGCATGGGCGCTCATCACTGACTGGCCATGGCTTCCTTACCCCTCACAGGCCGTGCAAGGATTGGCGATCAGCCCTCCATCAGCCCTCCCTCAACTACAGGGGATGTTGCCTTAGTGTGCCCTGGCAGGGAGAAAGACCAGTGCTTAGGAGTCACCCCGGCAGGGAGAGAGGCCAGTGCTGGGTGTTGCCTTCGTGGGGGGAAAGACTGGCGCTCCATGTCTTCTTTCTCCCCTCTCGATCGCCAGCAAAAACCACAGAAAACCAGTCATGGAACTGCAGATAAGGAGGCTCCCCTATACCTTTTGCTCTGTAGACCAAACAAAGAACATTTTGGATAAGGAGCAGCTTATAAATATTATAATATTATTTAGAATCGTTATAAGCCACTTTTCAAAAAATAAATAAAAATCACATCTCTGCATCAGGTGGTGGGTCTGGTCTGTTATCCCAGAATGTAGACACAGCAGAATCATGGCCTTTGTGTCTCTGCATGAGTCAGCACCCTTCAGTTTCACTCCTTCCAATTTCACTCCTTCCATTCAAGACAGTGACTCATGAAGAAACCTGGGTGCCATCAAGGTTTTGATCCATCCTGAGACCTCAGTAATAAGAAAAGTTATACACAAAATAAAATTCCATGTATCCATCTAACTTGAGAAAGATGCCATGTTTTTAAGGTACCTGCTTTCTTCTGTGCCTCCACAGTGGAATGCAAAACAAGTCGCATTCTCTGATGAAGACTGGTGCATGTTGTGATTTAACAAACCAAATGCAGCTCACTTTGATACAGCTTGCTGTGAAGGTTCAGGGGGGCATTGACTGCTTTGCTGGGGGGCCCTGACACAGAAGTGAGGATCCATGACTGGTGGGGAGCAAATAGGCAGAGGGGTGAGCAGGGAGAGGCATGGGGGGAAGCGTGTCTTGATTTGGAGTCAACGGATGGCCGGTTCACCCAGTCATCGAACTCAAGAAAGAGGAAGAGAGAAAGGGAGATGCCAAAACACACTGGCTCCATGCTAGTCCACACCCAACCAGCAAGAAGTATACCTGATGAAACTAAATGAAACTAACAAAAACTATATCTGAGCCAAATGAAAACTGTATATGTATATATTGGAGGCCAAATGAACAGTAATAAGAACAGAGCTTCAGGCCATTTGAAATATTTTTAGACTTGCTCTCTATGAGAAATATGAGAAAACTAGCCGGCCTGCACAGAGCATCTGTGCGCTCTTTGGGGCCGACTGTTCCCCCCTCCCTCCTGCCCCACTCTCCCTCCCCCTCACTCTCTTTCCCCCTCCCCTACTCTCTTTCCCCCTCCCCTCCCCCTCCCTCCTGCCCCACTCTCTCTTTCCCTCCCTCCCTCCCTCCCCCTCCCACTCAACTCTCTCTCTCGCCCTCCCTCTCCCTCCCACCCCCCTCTCTCACCCTCCTTCCCCCCTCCTGCCCCACTCTCTCTTCCTTCGCCCCCCTCTCCCTCCCTTCCCCTCCACCCTCACTGAGCATTTTACAGCAGCAGGTGGTGGGCGGCCATTTTCAGCTGGACCTCACCATTGCCACAGGCCCTTCTTACCGGGCGCCGGGCGACTGAAAGGGGCCATGCCACCGCCATTCCTCCTCCTGGGCCGCGAACAGGGAAGTCCTGCTGCCCGTTTCCTTCCTGCCTCAGCCTCCTACGGGCGCCTGGCCTCCATGGCTGGACCCACCTCCACGGCTGGGCCCACCGGCGACCAGTCCTCCTGGGTGCACCTCAACCAATCAGGCGCCTCCGCCACCCAGCCAGTCAGCTGGGTGCCAGGACATACATTCCAAGGCACACCCAGGAGAATTATATATATAGATGGCTTACAGATATACAGTGTACTATGGGGAAACTATGTTGTTGTTGTTTTCTATTTTAGGAGGAAATTAGAGTCACACCATCTTCTAGAAAAGTCACTGAAGGATTTGTCCCCGGACTCTAGCCCAAGAAGACATGGACACCAAGTGTTGGGTGTAACAGCCCACAACTTTATTAAGCAGTTAATTAATTGAATAGCTGATAGTAGAGGGAAACACTCCACCCACCCCAACTGTGCGGGCTTAACAAGATCGGGTTCAGACTTCACAGTCCTACCCCGCGTCCTAAGTGGGTGACACACTCTGACTCTGGGAAGAAGCTTTCCCTTCATAGTCAACCCCGTAGGGGTCTGGACACTTCTTGGGCTTTGCATCTCCTGGACCACTGAGCCCTAGGATTTGTGAAGTCCTGAAGCTGGTTTCATGGCCCACCAGCATCCCTGGGCTGCTAAAACCACAAGGGAGCAATTGCCCAATCAACCTATTTAACTGTCCAAGGGTGCTCACCGATGTTAAATCCCACTTTTTTGACAACCCAGCCCACACTGTCCCTGCCCAGCTGTGACCGAACTAACTAACTAACAACTAGGCCAGCAGAGCGGAGTAGGCGGGGGCGGGCAACAGAGGACAATATGTTGGAAGCCAAAAATTCCTACTCTGCCCCCAAAAGGACAACCAGCACAAGCCTGTTCTGCACATAGGGAAGGGAGGGAGAAGAAAGCCTGGCATCAACTGAAAGTTTGGGGCAGGAAGCAGCCATATCTGCTGTTCTAATCCCACCCCCTGAGAGGCCCTTGATGAATGGGAGGCCTTCCATGGCTCGTGCTAAGGTGGAGCTGTGACAAATCACCCTCCCTGCAGCACGAGGCCTTGGGAGGGGCAATCTAGTCGAAACGTGTCTGAGTTATATTGGACATTGGAAGAATGAAGGATTTGTTATATAGGAAAGATAATTTTAGAATTTTCTAAAACTGAGGACATTATTAATAATTTTTGATGATTACAAACCTGTGATGGTTTTCTGAATATCAAGACAGGTTCTTTATTGATATTTTATATGCATCAAAATGCTTTTATGGAAAATTCTTTAGTATTTATCTGAATGGAGAGTTTTGTGAATTACCATTCATTTGGACTCTAATATATATACTTACACAATTATATATTTACTAGCTGGGCCAGGCACAGAGCATTTGCGCCTCTGGCCGGCCCACCCACTGCTACCATTTTTCCCCACCACCATACCAGCATGCCTGGCTTTCTGGCTGGCTGGCCAGCTAGCAAGCCAGCCACCTCCCTCACTTCTCCCCCCCCGTGCTTTCTGGCAGGCCGGCAGGCCGGCCTTCTTCCTCTCCCCCCACCCCCCACTTTGCTTACAGGCCAACTGGAAAGCTGGCCCTCCACCTCCTCCCACCACCTCCTCCCGGCGGCCAGGCCAGGCCAGGCCAGCCTACCACCTCCTCCCGCCTTCCCCTCCTGGTGGGCGGCTGGCCCAGGCTGGCCCACCACCACCTCCTCCAGCCAACTGGGCCAGACCAGCCTACTACTACCTCTTCTGGTGGCCTGCCGCCACCTCCTCCTGCCAACCAGTGGCTGGGCCAGGGCCAGGACAGCCCACTGCCGCCGCCTCCAGCCTGTGGCCGTTGTCTCCCATCCCCGTCGCTATCCCCCAGGCAGCTGCTTTCGTGAGAGCTGCCATGCATGGGATTAGCAATGGGTATATTTAGGAGAATTTAATACATAGATATTGGATATTGGTTAATAAATAAACTGATGAATATAATGTTTACCCCGATCAATTTTCAATTTTCCGTGCTAATCCAAACTGTGTCTTGCAAAGCTTCCCTGGCTTCTGAAAATTGCATCACCGCTGTAGGAATGCTGCTCCAATTATTCACAATGGGAGCAGGGATTCTGAAGCTCTGGTGCAATTTTAAGGAGCCACAGAAGCTCTTCGAGCTTCCTAGTAGTGAGGATACAGTTTGGACAAGCCCTGAGCCAGCATGCAAACATCCCCCTCCCATGGGTGCCATGCCGTATGTAAGCCACTGACCTGGAACCATGTCTTTGGTCTGGAGTGAGACCTAATCACTAGTAAGAACAAGTGTAAGAAACAGCAAGGGAGTTAGGGAATGGGAATGGCTGGAAAGCCATGTTGAGAAGGCAGTGGGTGGTTGAGGAGAAAGAGCTTTGTGGCTTTCCCCTGAGCAAAGAGGAAGACAGGCAGAGAAGGAAGAACTGGGTGACTATGACTTCATTCCCTCGGGAGGAACTGGGTGATAATAAAAAATGCAGGCCAAGCTTACCAGGCTTGGGCCTGGAAATGAATTTGTGGGGTTCGGAATAACCACTTCAAAGCAGAGTGTAACACTACAAGCCTGCTAATTCTTCTGTGACTCTAATTCAGGAAGAAAGCCTGACATACTCCTTGCTCACACACCCAGGCCTCAAATCCTCTTCCTCTTTTCCACCCACCCACCTAACTACCCTCCCATTCCCTATTCCCAATCCCTCAAGCCCCCTCCATTTTTAGTCCGAGGCAACAAGATCTGTGCTTTGAGGGCACAGTAAGAGGAAAAGAGGAAGATCCAATCTGTCCCTGGTAGAGAGGGAAAGGAAAGGAAGCCCTAGTGGCCCTTGAGAATTGTAGTTTTCCTAAGTCTCAAACATTGGATTGGCTGAGATATTTTCAGTTTGGGGAGAAGTGGTTCAGCCTATTTTCTGAGCTAATCTGACATGAGTGGAAGGAAGCACACCCATTTCTAGTGACATAAACGTCTTCTCTCCAGCTCAGGCCAAAGAAATGAAGCATGACCATTCTCCCTTCCTGGCACTTGGGCTGTCAACCCCTTCCTCCTATGCAGCCCCAAACAGGGAGCAGAAATAGGTAAGCATGGCCAGAACCTAAGGGGTATACTCGTTAGTCAAATGGGCTGTAACCCAAAATTTGGCAAGGCATTTTGATGTCAGGGCAGAACATCCAAATGGCAGCCCCTCTTCATGCTAATCAAAGAATACAGGAAAATATAGCAAAGAACAGAAAGTAATGTGGTATTCTTTAATGGGACCATTAAATTTGCCATCTGACGTGGGCTGCCCCTTTTCTCAACAAATGGTAGGGCCAGCCCTGCCTAGGGTGCTGTCATATGTGGCTGGTGGACTCTGTTTGGCTAGATGGTTCACATGTTGTACACTACAGCCTCAAATTATTGTCTCCAATTATATTGCTCCGAACTGAAAGGAAAACTTAGCATCTCATTTTGCTAAATGAAGACTGGTGAGAACGGGAGACCTGGTCACGTTCTGGCATGCCATGATTCGCGCTTGGCCTACTCTCACAAGCATTGCAAAAGTTATTAAAGCACCACTTGGGTAATGATGAACTGTCTCACCCAATTTCTTCAGGCATCACCTTGAATTTCTAGTGTTGCTACACCTTTTGCAGTACCCAGAGCAGATGCCTCATGCTATTTCCAAATCCTGCTCATCTGTCATTGGGCGTGGGCATTTCTCAGTGCGTTCCCGAGAATCTAGCAAGAAGAAGTGGGGAAAGAGAGAGGAGAAAATGCAGAAAGAAAGGTAGCATTCTCATCAAAACAATGGGGGTGTTGAGACTACATTGCCGCGCAAGGTACAGCCCGAAGCAATGTATGGAAAAATTATTGCTACATAAGACTGTGCCCAGAATGAATTATGCTTGGGTGTGGCCAAAGGGAAGACAGGAAATTTTAAAACTGTGATAAGCCGTTAGGAAACATAAACATAACATGCATTCTGGTAGAACATTATGCATGCTGGCTGATATATCTTGAGTGGGATCTGGTGCATATTAAACGGTGATGCAGCAGATGCACATTGCAATGCGGACTGGAGATATTAATGTGACAGATGTCAATATCTAGAGAGAAATCCAGGGCAGATGCTTCAACATGGGCAGCATAAATGGCTACCTGGGATGCCATCGGAAGCTGCCATTTATTGAGTCAGACCATAGGTCCATCTCGCGCAGTATTGTCTAAACAGACTGGCAGTGGCTTCTCCAAGGTTGCAGGCAGGAATCTCTCTATCTTGGAGATGCCAGGGAAGGAACTTGGAAACTAGGTGCTCTTCCCAGAGCAGCTCCATCCCCTAAGGGGAAGATCTTACAGTGCAAACACTTCTAGTCTCCTTTTCATGTGCAACCAGGGCGGACCCTGCTCAGCTTAAGGGAACAAGTCATGCTTGCGACCACAAGACCAGCTTTCTTCCTATGATGGTGAGCTCTGTGAGCAATAGTTACTGCTCAGTTCACCCAGCTGATAACTGGAGATAGGAAAGGATGCACCAAGGCCTGGCACATCTGTAGCATTCAGGCTACTCTGCTGATTAGTGATCTAGTTGAAGTTTGGAACCAGAGAGCTTGGAATACGTCTCCCAGTTTGGAAATTCTGGGCTAATGACTAAGCTTCTCCACAGTTCATTCTCAGCCCATCATTAGCTTAACCCCATCCCCCAACACCAGCTTCCTGCAACATCACTGCTGAAGCATCCCTGGTGAGGTAACCTGCATTGATAAGAAAGGGCTGCTGCTGAGACCTTCATTCAATAGGAGCAGTATTAGCAATAGCAATAGCAATAGCACTTACATTTATATACTGCTCTATAGCTGGAAGCTCTCTAAGCGGTTTACAATGATTTAGCATATTGCCCCCAACATTTCTGGGTACTCATTTTACCGACCTCGGAAGGATGGAAGTCTGAGTCAACCTTGAGCCCCTTGGTCAGGATCGATCTTGCAACCTTCTGGTTACAGAGCAGCAGTTTTACCACTGCGCCACCAGGGGCTCATATTAGGGGCTCATATTAGGGGCTCCAGGAGCTCTAGGAAATTAACTCTGTGGTCCCCGACTATGTTGTGGAACTCACTTGGGGTGTGGAGCCAGAGGCTCTGTCAACTACATTTCTTCTTTAAGTATGCTCCTCAAGCATTCTGGAGCTCTGAATTATTTGTTAAAATGCCCCTAAGGAGCCCTCTATGGATAGATATGTGAATTTGAATTATTCTTGGGGGGGGGGGAATGAGAGGTGAGAATTTGGGAATTTGGAGAATAATTCTCTGAAATATTCTCATCCCCTCTAATAATCAAGTAAATTTAAATTAGAGAATATCCTTTTTCAAGTGTAGAAACTAGCAGCTGTCCTACTAGGTGTTTGGTCATGAGGGTGAATTTGGAGGTAATAGGAAACCAGGATGTAATAGGAAACTTCACCTCCAGTTTCTGAGGCTGTACAACTGAATGTGGGGAACCACCATTTTGACCAAAAATGGACCAGCGATTTCCCTCCCCAAATTGTGAAATGAACTTTCAGTTTTTGCTCGGTTTTGCTTCCTCCAACAGCAGTTATGTTGTACCAGTGTTACATCGGAATGCTGGCACCACAGTTTCACCCCTCTGAAACCGGAGTTGAGGGAGGAAGCTCCTCCCTTGCTCTGGTTCCTATTAGCTGTATGGGCTGTCCTTCATGAAAGAAGGAAGTCCGCACAGCCAGTTCTCCCCTCCTCTCAGTTTTGGCCGAATGGGGATGGGAGAGCAGGGGGAGGGGGCATGGAACTGCAGGCCCATTGGACCCATGGTTCCACATTACATCCGAAGGCAGCATATGTAATAAGTAGCTACTGACATCCGGCAGCCATTTTTATTAGAGAGAGCTGCAGCTAGAGGGTCCAGGCAGTGGAGATCTGCTTGTGCAGTGAGGGCTGCCTCTTTCTTGGGAGTGCAATGCATTGCAAGATACTTGGAGGCCCCAGTTCCCAGTTTGAACTATGGCGCCAGCAGCTGCCTCTATTGTCTGGGTGCAGGTCTTGCAGAATGCAATTGATGCAATGCTTGTCTGTCTGCACCAGGGTAGGACATCTTTCACCACCCCCAAAAGGTTGTGTGAATGAGCCTATAGTCTTTCCAGAGGCCTCCAACAAGCACTGCAGCAGTCCCTGAAAAGCTATGATTCCCAGGGGCCCCTGCACCTTTCCCTGAACTGCCAGGAGAAACAAGTTCTCAGTTTAGAAAACAAAAGACCTTCTGCTATACATATTTTTAAATTGGGAAGAAGTTGCTGCCATAGTACCTCACTGCCAGGAGCAAAGTTAAGTTAAAAGGAGGAGTCTGCTGCTGCAGTAAGTAATTGTGAGTAGATAATTTTTGAGCCTCATAGTGGCTTGATCATTATGTGATTCCGCCCCCTCCAGTTTGGGGGGGGGGTGGTGGTGTTGCATAATATTGCACTATTTTGAGTGAGCAGGAGGTCTTGAGTAACATCTTTAGACAAAACATCCCACAACTAGAATGTCAGAGTGAATTTTAGAATTTAGAATTTTTATCATTGACAGGCTAACTTTATTTGAGCAGGCAGCTTTTCTTATGTAGCAGAACTTTTACACTTGATCCCCAATCCACACGAATGTATGCTGCTTTCTCTAACAGGTCCCTATGTTCCTAGGAATCCTTCTGTTAGGATCTATACACTGTGGCATTTTGCTACTGGTCAGTAATAGAAATAAAGTAAAAGTAAGTTGCGCCGTCGAGTCAGCGTCGACTCCTGGCAACCACAGATCAATGTGGGTGTTCTTTGGTAGAATACAGTAGGTTTTTACCATGGCCATCTCCTGCACAGTATGAGATGATGCCTTTCAGCATCTTCCTATATCACTGCTGCTCAGTATAGGTGTTTCCCATAGTCTGGTAAACATACCAACGGGGATTCAAACTGGCAACCTCTTGCTCGCTAGGCGAGATAATAGGGGCCATTTTTCAGTG
The DNA here is from genome assembly GCF_027244095.1 of Hemicordylus capensis. Lineage (NCBI taxonomy): Eukaryota > Metazoa > Chordata > Lepidosauria > Squamata > Cordylidae > Hemicordylus > Hemicordylus capensis. Next base: position 249,843,101 of record NC_069661.1, read on the forward strand.
ATGGTGCTCCTCTTATGGACTGCCCACCACAAGGATGTTAGATTGGCTGCAGTGTTATATGCCTTTAGGCATTAGGCAAAAGCTTGGCTTTGCTGAAAGACCATTGTTGCTGTCTGAGTTCACTTGCTGTTGTAACGAATTTTGCTTGCTGTTTGGGAATTGACTAACATTGAATTGACTTCTATGCTGGGTTGCTGTTTATGTAGTAGTATTGTTTATTTTATTTTTTTTTAAGTTGCTTTACTGAACTGATGCTTTTGTTGATATTTGCTAGCTGCTTTGCATCAGATGCAAGAAAAGAGGGGTCTAAGTCCTAAAAAAACCCCAAACTGATGTGGACACAGAGCATACTTTTCAGACACCATTTGTTGTGTTTTGAAGTGGGTAATGAATTTCTAATTTCCATTGTTATCTTTTTATTTGGCTTTGTACATGCCAAGGGCCGGGGTGTGAAGTGATAAAGCGTGCTTTCCAGCATGCTTGTTTTCATGATTTATACACCTTTCCAACACAGATGTCACCACTGGCAGCGAAACCAGTTGGCAACCAGCCCAGGGCACCATAAATCTATCAAGAGGGCATAATGAAGTTGGACTGGGGAATGGTTTCTCACCATCTGCTTGGATCCAGCACCGGCTCTTTGCTGTTGCTTCTGCCATCATTCCTGAGGGGAGTCGGCCATGTTTGGAAAGCACCATGGTATCTCCATTCTGTGATGTGCCATTTGAATTCACGCCATCAAGCCAGGTGGAACAACCCTTCATCCACTTGCAATATTTGTCATTAGAATGTCAACATTTATCTATTTTTGTTGTCTCCTGCACAACCTTGAATGCTGCAAGAGGAGCAGCATTTTCAGTGGTAGCATTACTGAAAGACCATGTGGTGTGTTGTGGCTGGAATGCTGGAGATGGGCCCGGGAAAGGCTCACATAGATCATAGGATCTATCTTATTCCCTGTCATCTACACTGACTGACAGTGGTTCTCCCAGGCAGGGTCTTTCCCAACTTAACCAGGAAATGCTGCTATCTACTGAGTCAGACCTTGGTCCATCTACTGTAGCTCCATATTGCCTACACTGACTGGCAGCAGCTCTCCAAGGTTTCTTCTACTGGGGAGAGGAGAGCTGGTCTTGTGGTAGCGAGCATGATTTGTCCCCCTAGCTAAGCATGGGAGACCACATGTGAGCACTGTAAGATAATCCCCTGAAGGGATGGAGCCCCTCTGGAAAGATCAGAAGGTTTCAAGTTCCCTCCCTGGCAGCATCTCCAAGACAGGGCTGAGAGAGATTCCTGCTTGCAATCTTGAAGGAGCTGCTGCCAGTTTGGGTAGACAGTACTGAGCTAGATAGACCAAGGGTCTGACTCAGTATACGGCAGCTTCCTATGTTCCTATGTTTCAGGCAGGAGTCTTTCCCAGCCCTCCCTGGAGATGCTGCCAGGGATTGAACCTGGGATCTTCTGCATACAAAGCAGATGCTCTACCGTTGAGTAACAGAAATAACACTTTAGTTATACCACATATTACTTCCATCAAATCCCACCTCAAAACCTATTTTCCCAGGCAGCCCTCTCTTCAGTTAGGTAATCCCCCCCCCTTAAATGTACCCCACTATACCTCACTAGTCACCTCATTTTCTTACTTCCAGTTTACTTCCTTGCCTCTGAAGAAAAATGTTTCCCTTCGAAAGGCTGTGGGTAGAGAGCTGAGCTTAGAGATAGGGGTCCAAAGATGCACTTGTTCTTAAACTTCCCGTTTGTCCATTGATTGTCTGCAATGTCCTACACACACGAGCACTTTCTCTTCTCAGGCTGATAGTCTGCCTTTGAGTAATGGTCTCATTGAGAGATGGCTGTTCATTCTACAGATCAGTGCACATGTAAGAGGGGAGGGGAGTCTTGAGATGCCGCTGTGAGGTTGGAAAGCAGCTGGGCTTGTGCATGGTTGGGAATAAACCTCTTGTGACACTCCAGAAAAGAAATAGGCAGGGACAAATATGGACCCAAAGCAAAACGTTGCAGTACATCCCTGGTGTGCATGTATTACCTGAGCATGGTGAATACACTTGAAGCTTATGAATTTCCCACTCTCCTTGTTCAAGCCCTCCTTTCCCCGCCTCCTCTCCACTGAGCTTTTTAGCTCTGCCCATCTGGTTGTCTGTTAACTGCCCTCTGAGTCCACAAACATTCCGCTCCACTGAGTTACATTGAAGCAGTTTGGGGGTGTTGGGCCCCCTTAATTTCTATCTTCAGATTTTTGTGAAAACAATGTATCTGTGAGTGATCCCAGGTCTCCCAGTACCTCCCTCCCACCCACAGGTGCTCCAGTTATGTGTCCATAAGGATCACATTTTCAGCCCTTTAAAAACACAGAGAGAGAGAGAGAGGCAGGGAAGGGGGAGGGAGAAAGGAGGGAGAGGTGGGGAAATGATCTAAGAAAATTCTCCAACGTTTGTCATGGAGGAGAACTTTGATATTCTCTTGAGAATTTCACTTTGGAGAAATTTCACTTCCAACCCCAGATACAAAGGCTTATGTGGATTCCACTTGCATGTAATGGGAAACCAGAGTTGAAGGGGCCTGAAGTTGAATTTTGTTTACATCTGAATGCATGCAACCATGATCTGAATACAAGAGCAACCTCAGTTTTCCCTTCCCAAACTCAAATTTGAACCTTTGGTTTCTAGTGAGTTTTACCGCTCCTACCTCAGGTTTCATATTTTGTTCATTAGGTCTAAATGTTGCAGCCAGCACAAACTGGTCTTGAGGGAGGATGCTCCTCCTTCACTCCAGCTCTTATTGGCTACTGGGGGTGACCTTTGTCCCTGAAGGAAGCCCATGCAGCCAGTTCCCCCTCCTCTCTGCGGTACCCAAAACAGCAGTTTGGGTCCTAGCTGTTACGTCCGAAAGCGGGCAAGAAACCGTGCCGGGGTGGCAGAACCATGGATCCGTTGAACCCTCAGTTTCACATTACGTGCGAATGCGGCAATGACGTGCAACAGGTATGGAACCGTAATGCTCCACCCTGTGGCTGCTGCAGACTTGTAAGCAACCCTGAACTCTGCAGAGAATGGGCAGTTTCACAACTGCACTACCACCATTTCTCCCAATGTCACAAATGGAAGGAACTCTGGCAGCGTTGCTTTTGAGTCCACAGCACAGCAGCCCTGAGATGCAGCATTACAGTTCCATCATGCTGCAAATCATGTAAGCCAAGGTGTCTGTTACTGGGGACTATTTCCTAGACGGATTGAGACACATCGCTATGGGCCACACTGTCTTTCTCAGAGCCTCTTGCCTGGACATGCTTTGGCCACTAATCCAGCAAATTAGGGTCAAACCAGACATTGCTAACTAGACATTTCTTTTAGCAAATGCTTTTTTCTGTGCAAAGTAACACATGAAGAGTCCAGAAGGGTGGGAGGAGTTAAATCCTTTGCTTCTTCCATGTTCCTAATCCAGTGGCGCCTCTGGAAACTTTTTCCTAGGTTAAATAGCAACTCCAGGGGCATTTCAGATCAGGACTGTGCCGGGGTGAAATCGTTTCAGTTTCCTCCCCCAGTCCCTATGATCCTGATCTGGATCCCAATGCCCACTAGCGATGTGCACGGAACCAGTTCCGTGCACTCCCGGGAGGGCAGGGGAGTTTCTTTAAGGGGAAGGGGAGGTGCTGCCTACCTGCCAGCCCCCACCCTGCTGCTTTCCCCCCACCAGCACTCTCATAACAAGCAGGTACGCAGGACTGCAGTGTCCTTCCCTGCACCCCGATCAGCATCACCACAGAAGTGGCCGTCCTGCGTGCTGCAGTCCCATGCACCCACTTTTTACAAGAGTGCTGATGGGTGGGGGAAGCAGTGGGGTGGTGGCTGGCAGGTAGGCAGCCCCTCTCCTGTCCCTTAAAGAACCCCCACGCACTCTCTCTCTGAACTGGCTTGAATGCCAGTTCACAGAACTGGTTCTGAGCTCCTAGAATGGAGTGCTGAACTGTTCCATGCACATGCTATTTTACAGAGAAAAGAAAGTACAGAGCTATATAGCACATGCTTAAATCAATGGGCAGTTTGATGCTTAATTAATTTAATCAAGGCAGATCACATCAGCTATTAGGGTGGCCAGTGTTCAACCACATGCAGGGTAGGAACAGACTGTTTTGTCTGCCCATTCTGAATGAAGGGTTCGAACATATGGAACTGCCTGGGTCAGACCTTGGACTCATCTTGCCCAGTACCATCTTCTCAGACTCAAAGCAACTCTCCAAGGGTTTGGACAGGGGCCTTTCCATTCCCCCTATCGGAGTTCCTTTTTCCTAAAGAGAGGAGGATTTGATTAAGGATGCCTTTTTCATTATGAGCCCCACCACCTATTGCGATCATTTGGGGAGGTCCGTCTGCAGTTGCCACCAACTGGCCACCACCATATTGCTGCTGCAGCTGCTGGCTTGCCCGCACCATGCCAGGCAGCCGAGCAGAACAGGAATGAAAAGAACAGGAAAGACTCGCGCAACAGCTGGGCCCAGCCCACCCAATAGCTCCCTCTCTCCAGCCAGCCAGCCAGCTCATGTGGCGGTGGTGGAACCGGGCCATGAGCAGGGAAGGGGAACTAAGCAGGGAAGGGGAAACGAAGAAAGGGACAGGACTGGGGGAGAAGAAATGTAGGGGTACGGAGGAAATGCGGTGGCTGTACTACTTCCTAGGGCAAGGCCAGCTGGGGACAGGGATGGGAGAATATTTGTTGCTTCCCGCCATCACTGCTGGCACGTTTCTCCCCCTATAATGCACTGCCTACACCTGCCAAGTGCCATGACAAAGAAGAGCTTCTTCCGTGTGTTTCTTGCCCACCCCCTGCCTTTCCTGGGGCTGGCACTGGCAATGATCACAGTTAAGAACAGCCTGTTCTGGCTATCAAAGGTTCTCCTCATTTGTTGATGTACAAGAGTTAGGAGAAGGATTCTGGTGGTGTCTCTATTTTTCTCAGGTTTGAACTGGCGTTTTTGAACTAAACTCTGGTTGAAAGGTGAGATTTTGGTGGTGGTCTGTGTGAGAGGACAGTTCCTGGCTCAATATTACAATTTTTTAAAAAGTCTTTAAAGACGCATCTGTTCACCCAGACTTTTAACTGATACTGTTTTGATTGTTTTTAATGTTGTTTTAGAATATTGTTTTAAAATTTCTAAATTGTTGTGTGTTAGATTTCTTGTTTTTGTTTTTAACTAATGTTTTAATTTTTTTTTATCTTGTTGTAAACCGCCCAGAGACGTAGGTTTTGGGCGGTATAAATGTATGTAAAATAAATAAAATTAAATAAATAAATTTGCCACTTGAATTAGGCGACATCCTTGGGTCTTGGGAGATTGGCAAGGGGGAAGAGAACTTCCAGTATTTCATTTCCAAAATGACCAGCAATGGACTTCCATGACCAGGGATCTGCCTAATGCTAGATGTTGTGAGGAATTGTGAACTACTCAGAGAAGGAAGGACATGCTGCTGGCACACTCCACACAGGCATGGGAGGGAGAGGGGAGATTAGCAGGACTGTCCGTGCAAAGTATGTGCAGGTCAGTGGGAAGTATCTTATGCAGAATTTCTTCTAATAATTGCAGCTTGTCTTGTGGTGGTGGGGTGGCAGGGGAAAGGCCTTTAGGTCCATGCTCCAAAATTACCTAAATTTTGACAACTTTTTGAAAGACATATCAGGCTTTTAATTAGACTTATAGAATTTAACATGGTCTTTCAATTTCAAATTGTTTTAATATTTTAAGGGTCTTTTAAGTGTAAAAGATGGGAGTGTTGGGTGGTATATAAATATGTTAAATGAATAAATAACTTCAGGATGCCTTATGAAGCACCTGTTCTGCTGAGCTAAAGCCCCTCCAGAAGGGTCTTTTAAGTCAAAAGATCTGGAGAGAGCACAGTTTTACATTTAACAAGGGGGAAATGAGCTTTCTTTTAGAATTGTTCGGGGAAAGTTTGTAATAGTTTTCTGGCTAGCAGAAACAGCTTTTGGGTTCATGGAGTGTTGGAGTGATTCTATTTTTACATCATGAGTGAGTTCAGATATTACACAGAGACCGCCCTTGGGGGGGGTGGGTGAAGTGATCCAGGAGGCCACTTGAGGTTCCTGCCAGAAGGGGGAACTACACTGATAAACTAAACAGGGGGGCAACAGACTACGTGGGGAGGCACCACACCAGTGAGGACAGGAGGACATAAAAGAGGAGCGGTGCATAGGTAATTTATTGCTGAAAACAAGTCCCGACACATTGGAGGATAAGATTATTCCTCAGGGGACTATAAAATACAAGAATTAAAATATGTAAAAATATGTACAAGGGCAGAAAACTGAAATTAAAAAAAAACATAGACATGATGAACTGATTAAAAACTTGATGGAAATGAATCAACAGCAGAAAACCAGCAGAACCAGCCAAAACTGAGCTTGAAGAATAAAGATTTTTTTGGGGGGGAGGGGATCACTAAATACGCATAAAAGAGTTTTTTTTAAAAAAAAAAATATCACTATGGTAAATAACTTATATACAGAGTAATAAAAGATATAGAAATAGGCTACCTATAATGAAAAATGGACTTAAACTGGAGAGTTTAAGGAGAGGAGAGAGGAGAGCTGGAGAGGAGAGCTGGTCTTGTGGTAGCAAGCATGACTTGTCCCCATAGCTAAGCAGGGTCTGCCCTGGTTGCATTTGAAGGGGAGACTTGATGTGTGAGCATTGGAAGAGATTCCCCTCAGGGGATGAAGCTGCTCTGGGAAGAGCAGAAGGTTTCAAGTTCCTTCCCTGGCATCTCCAAGACAGGGCTGAGAGAGATTCCAGCCTGCAACCTTGGAGAAGCCGCTGCCAGTCTGTGAAGATAATACTGAGCTAGATAGACCAATGGTCTGACTCAGTATATGGCAGTTTCCTATGTTCCTATGAATGATTAATAATCAGGCAAGGCAAAGGCACCAGATAAAACGCCTCCTAGTAGTCAAGAAATCAAGGCATAGATTAACAATAAATAATTAATTAACTAAAAACATATAGCATACACAGAACCAACCTAAGGTGCAAAGCCAACATAGACAAAAGACTATGCCGAACATGAATACAAATGAGAATATGACTGTTCTGTGAGGAAACAGAACATTTTATATAGAGTGGAGAAGCCTCAAATGAAGTACATTATCAAATCCCAAACGCATACGTGATTAATTGGGGGGAATGCCAAAAATCAACCATGGAGGGACATCAAAGGCCGTCCTTGCCTAGGGCACTATCCCAGGGCCAGCCCTCATGCTGTGGAGCCATGTTTTATATCATCTGACTGTGGGACGTTTGTATGCACAAACCTGAGCCCATGAGCACACCATGCTTTATTTTGCGCAGTCAAGCCACAATGTGATTCCAGAATTTGAAATTGGCTTCTTGATCCTAACCATGGCTTGAACCCACAATTCTGGTTTAATTTTGGATCATTTCAGTAGCTCTGTTCTTACTGGGCTCATGCATAGAGGCAAGTCTGATCACAGGAGGAAAAGAAAAGGGGCATGGCCCAAGCAAATCACAAGATGGTGAAACAAACCATGATCTGGCGGTTGACGTGCCAATCCAGGTTTGTCCAATAAATCTTAGTTAAAACAAACAATAGTTCGGGATGATGTATGAAACTTCCTCGACACCAGTGGCTTGTGTCCTTGCTTCTTTCCCATCACACATATAGATGCTTATGTGTAAATGAACCAACATTACAAAATACCTCCTGACTCCTGACCTTCTCTGCAAAAGAAAATCAACCCTCTAAAGCTGCTCCGTAACTTCCTGTCACTTAAAGTGTAGAGTGTAACATAGTATTTTCATGATAATTTGCCATCAAAATATTCTCAAAGGCAACATATTAACTTTAAAATCATTTTATATACCAGCAATGTGATAAGAGAGACATATTTTAAAGACACAAAGAGACAGACACACAAATACAAGAAAATCTTCTAGAACCTTCTTTACAGCCACCATTTTGGAAGTAATGCAAAACTTTATCTCTGAGTATTTCAGTAACCACTCTACAATGTTGAAAGAGAAAATAAAAAGACTTAAATTCCTTTAGTTTGTTCTAATTTATGTTTTCCTAGAGATGGACTGGGGATAGATGTGTTAACCTGAAGTTATCTGCATGCGCTAGGCAGTCTGCATTTAGCATTGCTCTGTCTGCATTTTATCACTAAATTAAACACATGTTGGGGGAAAATAATGGCATTGAAACCAACAGGGCTCCTTCGATTCCAGCGGGCTGTCACTTTTTGTTGCATTTGCATGTTCCGCCACCAACGTTTGTATTCCTTATCCCGATTGGAGATGCGGTTTTACAGACCGGCGTATTGATTTCAAAACTTTAGAATGCCTTTGACATCAGACAGAAAGCACCTCATTTGTCATGTGGATGTCGAAAGAGAGATTGCAGGCCTCGTTTTATTCCTGATTAATTTGGCCTTGCACTGCGCTTCCGCCTGAACTTGTAATAGGAAGTTCGGTATCTCTGTATTCATTGCATTGTTTGTTTTTTATGCACACACACACACACACACACACACACAAAGCACAGCGTCACAGGGCATTATTTAAATAGTTGCAAGCCAGGATGTTTTGCTATTTTTATGCCCCCTCCCCCGTAATCGGTTATCTTGTATAAACAGTTTGAAATAAATAAATGCACACAGGAAAAATAAAACAAGATAAGAATTCATCAGGTTCTGTTCAAAAGAATTGCGTCTGCATGATGCTCCTCGTAAACAAGACGTCAAACTCATACTTTGGTTTCTGTTCCATTGTTTGCTAGGGCATCAGAATGGAAGCCATGGATTTTTGTCTCATTTGTTCAGACCAGGGGTGGCTAGCGGGCAAGTGGGAATGCCAGTGCTTGATTTCAACAATTCAACAATTCTGGTTTGGAGAAGCAAGTGAGTCCAGGTAGAATAGAGTCCGATGCACTAGGAGTCACTAACATCAAAAGCGTCCTCTGTTTTTCTGTGGCTGATGACGGCAAGCATGATGGTCTGTTCTACACTGTGCTGCACAATTGCAGATGGCCAGAGTGTGCCCCTGTGGCTGCTAATTAGGGTTGTGTACAGAACTGCAGTGGAAGTTCAGTTCAAACTCAAACAGAATTCAAACCAATCCGCCCGGTCCACAATAGCAATAGCAATAGCAACAGCAATAGCAATAGCAATAGCACTTACATTTATATACCGCTCTATAGCCGAAGCTCTCTAAGCGGTTTGCAATGATTTAGCATATTGCCTCCAACATTCTGGGTACTCATTTTACCGACCTCGGAAGGATGGAAGGCTGAGTCAGCCTTGAGCCCCTGGTCAGGATCGAACTTGTAACCTTTTGGTTACAGGGTGGCAGTTTTACCACTGCGCCACCAGGGGCTCTTCTTAGTTCATTAGAACCGGCAGTGGTTTGGTTCATGCTGTTGAACTGGATTGAACTGATTTGACCTGGTTGCACCAGTTTGACCCTGTTCGAGTGGTTTACTTGTAAAGGGGAATCTGGTAAAGATTCCACTTTGCAAGCAAAAGGGGGAGATTCCCTACCTAAAAAGGAGTTGAGGCCTGAGGGGGCGGTTGAGAGGGCACCTTACTCACTATGGCCATGGTGGTGGCTCCCCAGTGGTGGCAGCCCCTCTCAGATTCCCCTTATCGCATTCCCCTTTACAAGGAAAAGACTCGAACCGGTTGAACCAGGTTGGACTGGTTCAATCCAAACTGGGCCCGATTTGGTTTGAACTTGGACTGGCCCCCTTTTTTGGTGGGCCATTCCTGTTTGAGCTCATACCAGTCGAACCGGGCCAATTCGAACTGAACCAGGTTCAATTTGAACCGGTTCCACACACCCCTACTGCTAACTGAGCAGAGATCAGGTGACAACAGGGGCCAATGGGATGCCACCAGGTCCTATAAAGATTCTGACTCTGGCATGGTTCATGTTGCTCAGACATAGTCTGAACTGCTCTTGAACTGCCTATCCCTACTTGGCATCTGATTCACTGCCTTTTTACCACACATTGTTACTTGTAGATGAATTATAACTGTGCTAAACCTCCACTTTCTGCTGTTTAGAAGAGGGATTCCTACCTTGAATTCCCAGAAATTATTGACTATACCTCTCATTAACCCCATCCACAATGGCTGCAGTCCAATCACATCTGGGAACCCTGCTTTAGAAGGTGGTAGTAATTTAGATATGTCCTCCTCCTCTGTTTCTACAAATAAGAAGCAGGTATTAAACATTGCTATTTTAAAAAAATATCTTGGTACCAAAAGGAAATGAAAGATTTGCTGAATAATACTCTGAGCCTGTTCTCATGTCCCTACAATCAGGCTCTGTATCGGAGGACTGGAAAGTAGCCAATGTGATTCCAGTTTTCAAGAAGGGATTCAGGGGGGATCCAGGAAATTACAGGCCAGTCAGCTTAACTTCAGTGCCAGGTAAATTGATGGAAAGCATACTTAAGGACAAAATTGTTAAGCATATAGAAGAAAAGGCCTTGTTGAAGGAGAACCAGCATGACTTCTGCAAGGGAAAGTCTTGCCTCTCTAAACTTTTGGAGTTCTTTGAGAGTGTCAACAGGCATGTGGATAAAGGTGAACCGGTTGACATAGTGTACTTGGACTTCCAAAAAGCTTTTGATAAAGTTCCCCACCAAAAACTATTGAGTAAACTTAGCAGTCATGGGGAAAGGGGACAGGTTCATGTGTGGATAGGTGACTGGTTGAAGGACAGGAAACAGAGAGCAGGAATTAATGGACAGTTTTCACAATGAAGGGAGGTAGGAAGTGGGGTCCCCCAGGGGTTGGTACTGGGACCAATGCTCTTTAACTTGTTCATAAACAATCTAGAAGTTGGGGTGACCAGCAAAGTGGCCAAATTTGCAGATGACACTAAACTATTTAGGGTGGTGAAATCCACAACAGATTGTGAGGAACTCCAAAAAGATCTCCCCAACTGGGTGAGTGGGTGACAAAATGGCAAATGCGGTTCAATGTAAACAAATGTAAAGTGATGCACATGGGAGCAAAAACCATTAACTTCACTGATACGCTGATGGGATATGAGCGTCGGTGACTGACCAAGACAGAGATCTTGGGGTCGTGGTGGACAGCTCATTGAAAGTGTTATCTCAGTGTGCAGCTGCTGTAAAAGAAAAAAGGCTAATTACATGCTAGGAATCATTAGGAAAGCAATTGAAAATAAAACTGCTAATATTATAATGCCCTTATACAAATCTATGGTGCGACCACATCTGGAGAAGTGCATACAGCTTTGGTCACTGTATCTTAAGAAGGATATTGTAGAACTGGAAAAGGTGCAGAAGAGGGTAACCAAAATGATCAGGGGCCTGGAGTACTTTCCTTATGAGGCTAGGTTACAGCATCTGTGACAGGTCTATCAATGGCTACTAGTCTCGTGGCTGTGGGCCACCTCCAGTCTCAGAGGCACGATGCCTCTCAATATCAGTTGCAGGGGAGCAACAGCAGGAGAGAGGGCATGCACAGACCTCTTGCCTGTGAGTTCCCCAGAGGCATCTGGTGTGCCACTGTATGAAACAGGATGCTGGACTAGATGGGCCTTGGGCCTGATTCAGCAGCACTCTTTCTATGTTCTTATGTTATGTTCTTATGTTCTTATGACCACAGATACTTGGTTAGGAGAGGGTTAACACAGGAACCTGTCATCGTCTGGGGCAGCAGGAGTCCTCCTGACGCAGTAGTTCGAAACTTGGGTGGATCCCAGATCCGCTACCCAAGTTAAAAGTGAGGTAGGGCAAAAATACAGTCCCTTTGTGCATTTCAAGCTGTTCCCAGGCTGCCGGCAGGCATGTTACCCATACAGTCAGGTGGAAAGCAGAACCAGGAAGGGGAGAGCTGTTGCTGTATTAAGAGCTGCCTTTCTGCTGCTTGCGCAATGCTTTGGGGGCTACTGGAGGACCCAGCTCAGGTTTTCTTTTCCTCCCAGAGTGTGCAGAAGACCGATCATGTTAAGTAAGGAAACTGAAATGGGAGTCATCTGGGAGGCACAGTGTGGGAACCTGCCTCCCCTCCAGCACACCCCCATATGGTCATGAGATGAGAACAGGATCTCTCTGTTCTGTGTGGCACCTATTGTCACATTGTGGCTGTAGAGCATTGTGGCAATAGTGGTAGCAAAAAGACCTCCTAGCAAAAATGTCATGCAGAGGAGCAAATGATCCAATGAAAATAATATAGGCATGACAAGTTAAGCACTTTCAACTATAGTTACAGACAACTGACATTTCAACAGCGGGGGGAAGGGGGGGATTGCATCACCTGGCTTAACTAGGGCTAGTTCAATCTGGAACCCCTTTGAAACTCTCCCCCCCCCCCCGGTCTGGTTCGGTCTGGAGGAGGTTCGCAGATTTATTATTATTATTATTATTATTATTATTATTATTATTATTATTTTAAAAATTACCTTCAGCCCCTTCAAGGGGCTCCATGTAGGCCACGGAGGGGGGCGTCCACAAAGGTCCCCCCCTCCCCCACCGGCCTCTCACATCACTGCCACGGCCCGTCTGGAGCCTCTTTTCTGGCCCATTTGGGCCTCCATAGATCAGTGCGGTGGCCATTTTGGAGTCTACCGCATATGCGCAAATGGCCTCTGCAAGACCTGGCATGGCCCAGGGCCTTATTCCACTCCAGCACAGTGTTTTCCCCGTGGCTGTTGTTGGTGTCTACCTTGTGCTTCTTTTTTAGACTGTGATTCTTTTGGGATCATAGAGTCATCTTAATTCCTTTTTCTATGCAAACCACCTTGTGAACTCCCACCCTCTTTGAAAAGCAGTGTATGCAGTGGATAGATATCTGTAGTAATACTCATTAAACGGGGTGTCACCACAGCCTGAACACAAAATTGAGACTTAGATTGAGGCCATCTTTGGTCATTACAGGAAATCTGAGAGAAAGCCACCTCAGGCTGACCCTCTGTGATCAGAATTATTGGAATCACAGTTCTTGGACCCAGTGGTGCAGCTATAATTGAGCGGATGGGTTCAAAGAACCCAGGCCTCCAGCTCCTGAGGGTCCCCCAGTTCCACCCCTCCCTATTTTCTTCATTATCTCCCTCATTCTGAGGGCCGCCGGGGAGAGGGGCAAAAACAGGCCCCCTCTCCCCTAGCTACGCCCCTGCCTGGACCCAACCACAGTTCCGATTCTTCCCCCAAACCTCCGATTGAATGTTTGATTGCAACCTTGGTTTCAAGTAAGATTCACTTACCTAATCAAGGGTCCAGAGGCTGCAGTGTGTCATCTGGTTTGGGCAAGAGGTTTACTCTCACCCAAACCAGAGTTAAGAGAGGAAGCTCCTCCCACTTCTGGAATTCAATTGGCAGGCATGGCTTTCCTTCATGGGTCGTGTCCGCTACACCACCCTTTGCCTTCCTTATCCAGCTCACTGGGTCCAGCCTCAGGGTGCAGACTGGTAGGGAGTTGAGCAGCACTGTTCCTCCTCCGTCCCAGGCTGTGTGCTCTCTGTGTTGGCCTCTTTCTGTAGGCTCCCGAAATTCACCTCCAGCCTCCTTCTCATCACTGACCAGCCCCTTATATGCTCCCTTGTAGGCTATGCAAAGCCCAGACAAAAGACCAGAGGAGAGCTGGTCTTGTGGTAGCAAGCATGACTTGTCCCCTTAGCTAACCAGGGTCTTACCTGCTTGCATATGAATGGGAGACTAGAAGTGTGAACACTATAAGATATTCCCCTCAGGGAATGGAGCTGCTCTGGGAAGAGCAGAAGGTTCCAAGTTCCTTCCCTGGCATCTCCAAGATAGGGCTGTGAGAGACTCCTGCCTGCAACCTTGGAGAAGCCGCTGCCAGTCTTTGTAGACAATACTGAGCTAGATGGACCAATGGTCTGACTCGGTAGAAGGCAACTTCCTATGTGCCTATGTTCCTTCCTATGTTCCCACCCCCAATTACAGAGTCAACGCCATCTTTAATTTGCTGTAATTCCCCATCCCCTACAGCTGCTGCCCAGGTCTTTCCTTCACCTCCTTCCTCCTGCTCAGGCCCCCTCCCCTTGGGAGGTACGCTGCCCATGTCATTCTCACACACCTCCCCGTCCGCCCTCTCAAGGTTCCGCCCGCCCCTCTTCAGCTCTGTGGTTGAGGCATCTGCCTGGTGCAAGCTGTAGCGGGTCACTGGGGCTGAGTTCCCGCCCATTGGTGGGCCTTTCTCCTCCCATCCCTCATTGCTATCCATCCTCTCCTCCTCGGCACGCCTTGCTCCTGGAGGTCAGGATGGCCAGTCATGCCAGGCAGGTTGGAAGAAGCCCATGTAGCCAGCTTCGCCCACTTTGCAGTTTCCCAGACTGCAAATCATAATCATCTGGGAGCGTACTGGGGGACTGGGGACAAACTGTGGGCCCGTTGAACCAGCAGTTAAACGTTATGTCCAAAGGCACCCTGAGTATTAGGAGCCACATAATGGTTGTGAGACCATATGTCTGAAAGGCAGGGTATATATTTTAAAAATACATTGAATGAGTGACAGTCGCTTTCTACATTGAGAGGATCTGGTTGGTGACATATACTCTAGCCAGATTTCCCTCTCGGGCTAACCCCAGCCTGTGGCAAGGTGTGAGTGGCCAGTGCAGGACACCTTGTAGATTGGGACGGTTCTTGTGGACTGGAAAGCCCACAAGATTATTTCAGAAGGGAAAAGATACCCCCACATTCCACAGGATGGCAGGCAATCTTCTTCTCTTTATCAACACCAAAACAGAATGCAGCACTGCTTTTGATTTCGGTAGTCCAGGTACTAAATAAGCAGCCTCTTACATTCCTCATCAAGCAATGTTAGAATAACATGCTTCCAGGACACTGCTGTTTACAAATGTGATGACAATCCATTTCCTAATTTAAAAGGCGCAGAGGTAACAAGGCAAAGTGTCTCTATATGAAGGAATAATAAGGATTAAAAAATCTTTCAAAAGAGGACGTGCTAATTTGTTGGTATTTCAGGTTAGTCTCTTAATGCTTACATTAGTTTTGCTAAGCTTTCCTTGTTGAAACCGCAAAGGAATTACAAACACTCAGTGGTGCTGTTCCTCCTCCTCTCTCTCTCCCTCTCTCTCTCCCTCTCTCTGCTTTCTTTATAAATCAGAACATACATTTTGTCGATACATGGGGCCAGGTTGGATGATACTTATGGGAGGAGAGCTGGTCTTGTAGTAGCAAGCATGAATTGTCCCCTTTGCTAAGCAGGGACCACCCTGATTTGCATTTGAATAGGAGACTACATGTGAGCACTGTAAGATGGGGTGTGCACGGAACCGTTTTTGGCAGTTTGTTCCAAATTCGAACCAAATTTGAACTGAACCACTAGGTGGTGAACTGCTTTGGTTAAGCCGGCCAGTGGTTTGGTCCATTCCATTGAACTGGGTCAAATCGGTATGAGTCGGTTTGAACTGAAACTGGTTTGATTTGGACCAGTTCAGCACACCCCTATTGTAAGATATTCCCTTTAGGGGATGGGGGCACTCTGGAAGAGCACCTGCATGCTTGCATGAAGAAGGTCCTAGATTCCCTCCTTGGAATCTCCAAGATAGGACTGAGAAAGACTCCTTCCTGCAACCTTGGAGAAGTCACTGCCAGTCTGTGTAGACAATACTGAGCTAGATGGAGCAATGGTCTGACTCAGTATAAAGCAGAATCCTATGTTCCTATGTTTCTAAACAACCCTGTTCCCACATGACTAAGATGTGAGCATGCTATGAGTGCACATGTCTCCCGCCACTGCAAAGTTTCTTAATCGCATGGGGCTATGGTTCATTCAAATGGCTCCTCTAGACAAACTCCAAATACCTGGCAGATTCACATGTCCATTATAATCAGGGTAGGACATGGGCTCCCCAGATCTGCATGTTCATCAGAAGCTGTGCATTTCCCTCCAGCCCAAGTTGTGATCCAGGTTATGTATCCACTTTTTACTGAGGGTGGAGAAGAGCAGAGCCCTCTTACCTCCACTGTCCATTCGTGAGCACCTGCGCCATGCTGCTACCTGGGCTACCGGCATTGGCACACCCTCACCTACAGGGTACCCATCAAGAGCGGCACCTATTGTCACCGTCCATGAACAGCCCTTCTGGATCAGGCACAAGGCCCATCTAGTCCAGCATCCTGTTTCCCACAGTAGCCCACCAGATGCTTCTTGGGAGCCCACAGGCAAGAGGTATGTGCATGCATTCTCTCCTGCTGTTGCTCCCCTGCAACTGATATTGTGAGGCATCATGCCTCTAAGGCTGGAGATGGCCCACAGCCACCAGACAAGTAGCCATTGATAGACCTGTCCACCATGAATCTGTCTAAGCCCCTTTTAAAGCCATCCAAGCTGGTGGCCATCACCACATCCCATGGCAAAGAATTCCATAGATTGGTGGACATGCTTCCTACATAGGAACATAGGAAACTGCCATATACTGAGTCAGACGATTGGTCTATCTAGCTCAGTATTGGCTACAGAGACTGGCAGCAGCTTCTCCAAGGGATGAGGCAGGAGTCTCTCTCAGCCCTATCTGGAGATGCCAGGGAAGGAACTTGGAACCTTCTACATATAAGAATGCAGGTTCTCTTCCCAGAGTGGCCCCATCCCCTAAGAGGAATGTCTTAACGTGCTCACATGTAGTCTCCCATCCAAAGGCAACATGGTGGATCTTGCTTAGCAAAGGGGACAATTCTGCTTGCTATCACAAGGCCAGCTCTCCTGATCCTTTGTGGCCAATTCGAGGGCAGCCATAAACTTCATGGAGCTTTTCCCATCTGCTGGCACAGAACGGGATGCTGGGAGTGCATTCTGGCCCTTGGAGGACCTTCCATAGGGGGCGGGACTTGAAGTCGCCAATTTCAGCAGTGGACCTGTCTCTAGTCATGACTGTGTGCCAGCTAGGCTGGCGGAGCCCAACAGAGATTATGCCCATGTGTTGCTCACTGGAAGACTTCTTGCCTGGTCTCCTACCCACCTCTAAATGGTCATTCAAATATCCAAAGTGATATTTGGAGCACATGTAGAGGGTGCTCCATAGAAAACAGCCACATGTGATTAAGAAAAAACACACTGGTGAAGGAGACACACATACACACACACACTCATCACATTGTTGTGTCTTGATCATGTGGGAGAGAGGCTTGTTGGAAAACATTATCTGAACTGGTTAAAAGTGATGCTGGAATGCAGAGACGGTTGTCGGATTTGTTTTGTTTTTATTTTAAAGGTTTTCATTGACAAACACAGCAATCTATATATATTTCCTTTCCTTTTGTCAGATACATTATGCATTAAGCCAGGGGGGAGGGGCTATTTATGTCGATCTCCCCTTCCTTCCGAAGCTAACAGTGCCCCCCTACAATATGTCCCTAAGAGTCATTCAAGCCCTCAGGGACATATTTTCAGGAGTCACACTGAGGTTCAGACGGATGAGGAGAATGACCAGAATCATCCCTCCCACATAGTCCATGCTGTATGTTTGCTGCAACAGCACTTCATTAATCGGGATGTCCGCAAATAATAACAATAATGATGATGATGATAATTCTCATAAAGTGCAGTGCCCCTCGGACTCAAGAGTGAGGCACCTATGCTGCCTCTGTGCATCTGAAAACCAGAGTGATGCTTCTGAAAGAAGAAGAAGAAGAAGAAGAAGAAGAAGAAGAAGAAGAAGAAGAAGAAGAAGAAGAAGAAGAAGAAGAAGAAGAAGAAAGCTGTCTTCTGATGTTTGTTTGTTTGTCAAATTTGTACACTGCCCCAAATTTTGTTATTGATTAACAATAACAGTTACAGAAAAGTTAAAACATAGATAAAAATCTTAAAACAATTTAAACAATCTAAAAGACAAAAACTGATTTTTAAACCTAAAAATTTAAAAAGCTGAAAAAGTTTGGCTGAAGAGGTGGGTTTTAAAGTGCTGTTTAAAAATTGCCAGAGATGGGGAGGATCGTATTTCAGTAGGGAGTGCATTCCACAGTCTCGGGGCAGCAATCGAGAAGGCCTGTCCACGTGTGGCCACCAGCCGAGCGGGCGGCAACTGGAGACAGACCTCTCCAGACAACCTCAATGGGTGGTAGGGCTCATAATGAAGAAGATGTTCTCTTAATTACCCATAGCCTAAGCTGTTTATGTTTCCAGGTAATGTACAAAGTGTTGGTTATTGCCTTTAAAGCCCTGAATGGCTTAGGTCCATGTTACCTAAGAGTGTACCTTTCGGTACGAGATCTCCACTTCTCATTGAGGTCATCAGGAGGGGTTCATCTCCGGGTGCCACCGGTTCATCTAGTGATGTCCTGGGATAGGGCCTTCTCTGTTGTCACCCCTATGTTGTGGAACATGTTCCCTGTAGATATAAGAGGATTGTCTTCCATGGAAGCCTTCAGGAGAGCCATAAAGACCCATATTTTAAGTCTGGCTTTTAATGATACCGAGTTTTAATTGTAATTTTAATCTGCTTTTAATTGTTTTTTTTATTTTATTTTAATTATTGTGTATTTTTTTATTTTAGGGTAAACCACCCTGAGCCACTTTAGGAAGGGTAGTATATAGAAGAAAGAGGAGGAGGAGGAGGAGGAGGAGGAGGAGGAGGAGGAGGAGAAGAAGAAGAAGAAGAAGAAGAAGAAGAAGAAGAAGAAGTGCATTTTAATCAAATTTGTTGTGACTGCTTTTTTTATATTTTAGAATAATGAGAGGTATCCCTGAAGAACTAGCATAAGCAGACTGATCTGCTTGCAGTGCTGTATGAAACTGACTGGCAGGAGAGTTAGGGTTAACAAAAGGTAGCAGTTTTTCATACAGCATATCATTAATCCTTTTAACATGGTGATTCTCTTTATTTAGCAGGGGGAGAGTAACTGGCCCTGTCCACCCCCAGCACAGTACCTCCAGTGACTGTTGCTGGTGTCTATCTTGTGTTTCTTTTTAGATTGTGAGCCCTTCGGGGACAGGGTTCCATCTTATTTGTTTGTTATTTCTTTATGTAAACCGCCCTGAGCCATTTCTGGAAGGGCAGTATAGAAATTGAATGAATGAATGAATGAATCTATGGAATTCAGTGCTACAAAATGTGGTGGTGGCCACTAACATAGAAGGCTTTACAAGGGGGTTCGATAAATTCATGGAGTGCAAATCTATGAATGGCTACTCTTCTTGATGGCTATAGGCTACCTCCAGGCTCAGAAGATGGGTGCTTCTCTAAATATTATCAACTAAAACATATAAAAGAGATCAATAAACAAAGACTTCTCCTTCTCCTTCTCCTTCTCCTTCTCCTTCTTTGGTACAGGCTTTGATCTACAGGCTGAAATCCTCAGGATGAGAGAGCCCGTTGGCTCTAGCCCTTTGGCATGTGCCCCTGGCAGGCAGAGGGAAGGACCAAACACAGTCTCAGAAGCATCCCAGACAGGGGAAATACTCCCTTCTTCCCTCTCCCTCTCTGAACACCACTTGCAGGGGAACCACAGCAGGAGAGAGGACATGCCTTCAACTCTTGCTTGGGGACTTCCCAGAGGCATCTGGTTGACCATTGTGGGAAATATATGTTGGGCAAAGGCCGTGGCCTGATCCAGCAGGGCTCTTTTTATGTCCTTATCTTAACTCCCAGATAAATTAAAATAATTTTGATAGCATTTGTGGTCTTTCTCAGATTGGGTTTTGCAGCTCTCACTCCCTGTGAATTTGGATAATTAGAAAATACGGGCTGTGGAGGAGTTCTTAGTATACTCTGATGTAATTTGCAAACTGACAAATCACTCTCCTTTTCACTTCTAAATCTGTCCAGCAAAAAAATCCTCTTGTTATAAATCCCAGAGTTTTAGTAAGACTCGCTTTGTCCATTTATCAAAAACATGGAGCTAAATGGTTTAGATGTTGAAGAGTAGGCCAGCACTTTTTATATTCTTTTTCAGTAGAAATGTGATCTCCGAACTCCACAAATCAAAATTCTTATCTCATGTTGATGCCAGCACATAAAGCACAGGCCCTGCGGTAGATGAATGTCTACCAGCAGAAAGCATTATTAGTCTCTTTAGCTTGCTGGCTTGTGCTGACCTACTTTAACTTGCTTGCAATAATGTACCGTACCTTAGTAATATTGACAGCCCAGCCACTGTGATACAGCCCAGCCACTGTGATGAATTAATAATATTGCTACTTTCCTCCCCTTTGCATTGCAAAGTGCTGAGATAGTTAATTCAAATAGACCTGAATATTACCTGAAACGTGGATATAAAGTGCAGATTATTCCTTTTAAAATGACATCAGAATAGATCTATCAAATCTAGTCTCCTGCCACTGGCACCAGCCATGGTTGTGGTTGGGTATCTCGTGGGGCAATAAGACTCTTCCTTCAGCAAGCACTCAGAGGGTCAGGGCAGGATTAACCATTCTGCTAAGTACTGGAATGTAGGGATGGACAGAATGTTGATCATGCTGGGTCACGATGGACTGGTGATTGTTTCTGGATCTGCAGTTCCCTATGCACAATCAACACCATTATTAGAATTTTTGATCCAACTAGAAGCACAGAAGCAGCAATCATGGGACCATGGGAAGCTGCCTTATGCTGAGTCAGTCCTCTGATCCATCTAGCTCAGTATTGTCTACCCCAGGGATTCTCAACGTTGGGTCCCCAGATGTTATTGGACTTTAACTCCCATAATCCCCAATCAAAGGCCACTAGGGCTGGGGATTATGGGAGTAAAGTCCAATAACATCTGGGGGATGTAAATACCCAGCCCTAGTGGCCTTTGGTTGGGGATTATGGGAGTTGAAGTCCAATAACATCTGGGGTCCCAACACTGAGAATCCCTTGTCTACACTGACTGACAGCTACTTCTCCAGGATTTCAGGCAGGCCTACCTGGAGATGCAGGGCACTGAACCTGGCACCTTCTACATGCAAAGCAGATGCTCTACCACTGAGCTATGGTGCCACCCCGCCCACCCCCAGTGTCAGATCTGCCTGACTCTTGTCTTAATGTCTGCTTCCAGCCTCTTTTATTTGTGTTGTTGGAATCTTATTACTTGCACCCTACTTTGAGACTTCAAGGGGTCTGAAATGTGGGCTAAGAATAAGTTCAATAAAGCCAACCATCCCAGAGGGGACAGCTTTGGCACTGGGTGTGGAGTTCTGTTAATGGGGGTTAGAGTCAATCATTTATGAGGCAGACAGGCTTATTGTCCCATCACCCACACAACATTGTGCCCTTGGCCACCCTTCTCTTCCCACCCTCACTTGCATCATTCTGCCAACTGGCAGTAGATGGCAGTGTAACCAGTGGTGTTCAGTGTTCCCTCTGATTTCTGCTCTGGGGCCACAATCAACAAGGCCCCTACTGTCACCACTGCTGATGCTGGGCTTTCTGTCCCCTTCATCATGGAGTGTCTGTTGGGCAGAGACGGCTCCATCCCACTACAGCTGCCAAGAAAAGACTCATTGGTGGAGATCGAGGTCACTCAGTGCTATGCCAAGTATTGCTAGGAGAGGAAAGCCCATCAAGCTCACTGGTGATAGGGAAGGGAAGCCAAGGAGTGGACCACACCCTTGACCCTCCACCAGAACCTCCACCCTTGACTTTTCACCAAAGAAGGGCCAAAGCGTGTACTTTCCCATCTCCAGTGAAGGTAAGAAAAACTTCATTCCGTGGGTATAATCCTGGAAGGGCAGCTTCCTACTAGACATCTAAGAAATGAGACCTAGAGAGTTCCTGAAGTTGTATTAGTTGCACCCTGTAGCTGCTGGGTAGGATGAAAGAGTTTCTGACTATTGGGGTACACTGTCCTTCTCTCCTATAGGTCTGCTTCCTTGTGGACAAGACTCACCCAAAGGGCCACCATTGCACAATCCAGGAGGACAGAAGGAATTGCTTCCTTGCTCAGACTTGTTGTTGGGCTACATATTGTTATGACTTTCAGCTGACTATTCTTTTGTTAGGTTAACAGCCTGAAATGATCGGCTGATGGGAGTGAATGGTTGGAAGAACCTTGGCAATCGCTTTCTGTGTTGGAATGAAATACCCATCCATGTCTGGAGAAGGTAACATAATAAATGTTGCAAGTATTCAACGAGGGGTGCTCAAAAACTGGACATCCCTACTTGAATACTCATGAAGACCGTCAGAACGCAGCCCTGATCGTAACCTGCTGCCAGCAGCACTGTGCTCACCTCAGCCCAGGGAGCCAGCTCCACTGCAAATATCTCCCCTTTCTCTCACCCCACCAGGAACTTAGCTTTTGCCAGAGGAATGGCTTCGGGGGGGGGGGCACTCCAGACCCTAGTGTAGCATTCCCCTCCATCAGGTCTTGAACCAAGACCACAAGTTCCAGCAACCCCTGAGGAAACATGGAACTCTGCCAAGGCCTTTTTAAGGCTTGGAAAAGCACAAAGGCCAGAATGTTCATTGTACCCCCACCCAGTTCTCTCTGGCTGACATACTGTACAATGTCACACATGCCATGGAACAAAATGTTTGTGCAGTTATGTGCACATGCAAAAATTGCACAAAAGGAGTCATGACCATTGTAGATAATGGCCCCAATGTCGCACAATTCCATTTTCACAATGTCTGCACTTGTGCAACAGTGCTTTTGTGCAACGGTGCAAATGTTACACTCCACCACATGTGCAATGTTGTATAGTATGTTAGCTACTAAATCCTGTGCAATGACTGAAATAGCTTAACATAATAACTGAAACAGCCCATATTAGCTGATCTGGTGCAGAGCATCTGTGCCCCTAGTTCTCCCTGTCTCTCCTCCCCATCTTCATTCCCCACCCCCACCCCCTGCTGCAGCCCCAGTCTATTCTCCCCCTCCCAGTCCACTTTCCCTTGCCAGCCAGCATGGCCAGCATCAACGGTGCTTTCCCTCACTGGCTGGCCTGGCCAGCACTTTCTAGTTCTCCCCGCCACCATTTCCTCCCCTGCCTGCCCTCCCAATCATCGCCGTCATCGCTGCCACATTATCTCCCGCCTTCTCCTCGTTCTGGGTGGCACTGTTGTTTGCCTGCTGCCACTGTTATCTCCCCAGCCATCCGGCTGTATGGCTTCTGCCGCCACCATTTTGTTTCCCCTGCCCATCCCTATAGCTACCCAGCAGCTCTCTGAACTCTCGTGAGAGCTGCCACACATGGGATTAGCCATGAGTATGCCTTAGCAAATTATATATACAGATACTGAAATAACTCTTGAGCCTGGGGCTATATTGATTACTTTTGCTGATTACTTTACTACCTTGAATGAAAAGGATCACTCCGATCTTTTCAAATACTGAACCATGCTTTAGGTGGGAGCCCTCCATGTGCAGGTCCAGGGCAATTTCTCACCCCTCTAAAAGGGCTAGCACTCTGTATACCATACTGAGGAGAAGGTCTTGGGAGCATTTGAAAAGGCTCAAAGGCTTTGGGGGCAAGCTTAATTTGATTCTGTATAAGGCAGCTTCCTATGTTCCTGGAAGGTGTATACATGAAGAAACAGCATTTTACAGTTTGGAAGCCTGATTGAGACATTATGATGTATGATGCGTAGAGATATCTGTACACTTATACACGTGTTTGGGTGAATGACTGTACCAGTCTCATTTAAAAGTGAACCTGGGTACAGGCCCTTTAAATGCATGGTTCAGAAAGGAAGTGTACTGCTGTACCTGCATTCAGAATAACATGTGAATGACGGTACCGGTGTACAGATCTGTACCAACTTACCCTGTACACAGGTGCAGTTCAGTACACTGTACACTCATTGTATGAGTGTTGAAAATAATGTGTGACTGGACGTAGAGTGAGAGGAGAGTGAGTGATGAATTAGCTGAAGACTGGAAACACCTTGAGGGTTCAGGGCCTCTCTCTGGGGATCAAATGTTGGGTAGCATTCCGGTGGGCCACCATGTGAAACAGGATGGTGGACTAGATGGGCCTTGGGCCTGACCCAGTAGGGCTGCTCTTATATTCTTAGAAGATCTGAGGCCTTGGAGGAGTGCATGCCATTAGCCTTCACTCATTTTCTGCTTGTATGTCTTCAAATAAAGGAGATATTAAAAAATGTCATATGTCCCCTATGGTCTCTCATCCAAAGGACACCAGATGTGAGCAGCACTACCCTGGGACTTTATCATCACTCAAGGAGGAGGGAAGCAAGCAACAATATATTCAATACTACGTATCTTCACGCATGAAGCTAAATGGATGACAGAGTCTCTCCTCATCTTTTGAGATCATTGGTCATAACCACTATTTCTTCAGGACTCTTCTGATGGCAGTTGAGTTTGCTTCATTCCTCCTACGTATGTATGCCAAACCATCCGGATGTTTGGTATAACCACCCACTTTGTGGTATTTGTTTAATTACATTCCCCATTTGCCAAAGGGTGGTGTATGGTACTTTTTAAAAAGTGGCTCATTTAGTATTCTGTAGAAATGTTTAATAATCACGGGTTGAAGCCTCCTCCCTCTTCTAAGGCTGGGAAAGAACATTTATTTCTCAGAGTTACCACATGAGTTACATTCCCATGGCCATGTACTGTAGGATATCCTCTCCTCACTGTCTATTTATTTAATGGTTTTGACTAAAATTGGGTCTGAGTGGAAAGTTCTTCATGGCTCAAGTTTTGTGGCAGTCCAGGGCATGAAACCAGTGCCCCAGCTCAGCTAATTTTGCCACCAGCGCCCATGTTGGCAGTGGTGCTTCTCCCAGAGTAGCATCATCCTGAGGGGAACTGGGGGAAATGGTGGCCACCAGCTTGAAGCACTACCACCATCACTAAGGAGAGTGTTGAAATTCCTCAGGGGAGTGTTGAAATTCATTTTGCATTTCGCTTTTTTGAAATGTTGTCGCTGACCCTAATCTAGGTAGTTTGTGAGGGTAGGGGAAAGAGAGACCCAATATGTTCCGGTCTCCCTTTCCCCTACCCCCACAAACCACCTAGATTAGGGTCAGCGGCAACATTTCAAAAAAGTGAAATGCAAAATGAATTTCAACACTCCCCTGAGGGCAAAGCATCTGAAGATTTTCGAGAGAAGCCAAGTAAACAGTGACATTTCTCAGGGGGTTTCTATCCTCTAATAACTGGGCAAAGAGGTCCCTTTTGAAATTGTGGCTGTCTTATACTAGAGAGCAGCTGTCCCTGTTCATTCCAGCATAGCATGCTTCCCATGGAATGCTAGTGTCTTCCTTGCTAAAAAGCATTATATTATTATTTATTATGTTATTTACACACAGTCTACCAGATGCTGTTGACTGGATTTGGTACTTTAATTATCTGGGCCTTTCTGAGGGTCTAGGATAACTAAAGAAACATGAAAGATAGTGTTGTAATATTCATGCTGTCCTGAGTAGTGTGGCCTTCTGTAGTTGATGTGTTGTAATTTTATCTATGCCCAAGGTGTCAAGATGGTGTTCAAGTTCTTTTGGTACTGCACCAAGGGCACCCGCAATTATTGGCACCACTATGATTTTCTTTTTCTGGAGCCACTCAGTTTCAATCTGAAGGTCCTTGTATTTAGTTATTGTCTCCAATTGTTTTCCATCGACATCTATCCCCTGGAATTGAAATATCAATTATCAGAACCTGATTCTTCTCGATGACTGTCAGATCTGGCGTATTGTGTGCTAAATGCCTATCAGTTTGTATTCGAAAATCTCAAAGTATATTTGCCTTCTCATTTTCTGTGACCTTCTCAATTGGATGATTCTACCAATTCTTACTTGCTGGCAATTTGTAGTTCTTGCAAAAGTTCCAGTGGATCATTGCAGCAAGTTTATTGTGTCTTTCCTTATAATCAGTCTGCACGATTTTCTTACAATATACAAGGTGCTCAACCGTCTCCTCCGCTTCCTTGCATAACCGACACTGTATTTCTGGGTCTTATCAATTTTTGCTTTTATAACATTTGTTCGTAGTGATTGTTCCTGGGCTGCAAAAATGAGACCTTCTGTTTCTTTCTTCAGTGTGCCCTTCTTTAACCACTGCCATGTTGTGCTATTGTTGACTTTCGATTGTATGTCATTAAGTAACTGACCATGCAATGGTTTGTTATACCATTTTGATTCCTTATCTGCTGTTTTTTGTATTCATCCTTTGATTCCTTTATTTTCAACAGTCCTGTCTTACTCACTTCCTGTAGCCTTTCTTCTTGGCTTTCATTGATGTATTCTGCCAATGCTCATTTTTCTTCTTCAACAGACATTTCTTGGCAGGTATCAACATCACTTCTTGGGTGCAGGGCATGATTGATAGTCATTATTTTCCTGGTTTTCCAATCCAGAGCATCCAATTCTGCTTGTGTCCAATCAACAATACCTGCTGTTTATCGTATTACAGGAATTGTTGACTGTTTTAATAGTGTTACCACCATTAAGTTTGGATTTCACTGTCTTTCTTACTCATCTGATATATTCCTTATTAACTTTGGTCATCACTTCACAATGCTTGAGCTTGTCACTTTGGAGAATGCCCAGATGCCCAATATTATTATTATTATTTCTTGTTTACACAGTCAGACAGGTTTTATTGACTGGTTTGTTTTATCCAGACATTGAGTCCTTCTCAAGGACCTGGAATGCCAGAATTTTATTATCAGTATTGTTGTTGTTGTTGTTATAGATATCGTCACAGAATATAGGCTGTTCCCAGTAAAGCTGCTTTTTGTAATTGGCTGATGGTGATTTCTGTGGTCCCTATGGTGTTGAGGTGCTCTTTAAGTTGTTTTGGAATTGCACCCAGGACACCAATTACTACTGGGATTATTTTGGTCTTCTTCTGCCACAGCCTTTCAGTTTGTAGATGTTTGTATTTTGTTATTTTTTTTTCTATTTGTTTTTCTTCTATTCTGCTATCACCTGGTATTGCTATGTCGATTATTTTAACTTGTTTTTCTTTCTTCTCTACTACAGTTATATCTGGTGTATTATGTGGCAGATGTTTGTCTATTTATAAATGCATCTCTGAGGGAAGGTAGGATGCCTCCTTGTCTTAAGGAGGCAATTATTAGACCGCTTCTAAAGAAGCCTACCTTGGACCCCTCAGAGTTGAGCAACTACAGGCCTGTCTCCAATCTTCCGTGGCTAGGCAAGATAATTGATTGGGTAGTGGCCTCCCAGCTCCAGAGAGTCTTGGAGGAAACTGATTATCTTGACCCATTTCAAAGTGGCTTTTGGGCTGGCTATGGAGTGAAGATTGCCTTGGTCGGCCTGATGGATGATCTCCAATTGGGAATGGACAGAGGAAGTGTGACTCTGTTGGTCCTTTTGGACCTCTCAGCGGCTTTCAATACTATCAACCATAGTATCCTTCTGGAGCGATTGAGGGGGTTGGGAGTTGGAGGCACTGCTTTGCGGTGGTTCCGCTCCTACCTCTCGGGCAGGTTCCAGATGGTGTCCCTTGGAGACTGCTTTTCTTCAAAATCTGAACTTTTGTATGGTGTGCCTCAGGGCTCTATATTGTCTCCGATGTTGTTTAACTGCTACATGAAACCGCTGGGCGAGATCATCAGGAGATTTGGTGTAGGGTGCTATCAGTATGCTGTTGACACCCAAATCTATTTCTCCATGTCAGCATCATCGGGAGAGGGCATAACCTCCCTAAATGCCTGCCTGGAGGTGGTAATGGGCTGGATGAGGGATAACAAACTGAGACTGAATCCAGATAAGACGGAAATACTCATTGTGCGGGGTCGGAATTCGAGAGACTATTTTGATCTGCCTGTCCTGGATGAGGTCACACTTCCCCAGAAGGAACAGGTACGCAGTCTAGGGGTGCTTCTGGATCTGAGCCTCTCCCTGGTCTCCCAGGATGAGCTGGTGCCCAGAAGTGCCTTCTATCAGCTTTGGCTGATTTGCCAGCTGTGTCTATTTCTTGATGTGAATGACCTCAAAACAGTGGTACATCTGCTGGTAACCTCCAGACTGGATTACTGCAATGTGCTCTATGTGGGGCTGCCCTTGTATGTAGTCCAGAAACTACAGTTGGTCCAGAATGCGGCAGCCAGGTTAGAATCTGGGTCATCTCGGAGAGACCATATAACTCCTGTGTCGAAGAAGCTATACTGGCTGGCAATATGTTTCCGGGCAAAATACAAGGTGTTGGTTATAACCTATAAAGCCCTAAATGGTTTGGGCCCTGGGTATTTACGAGAACGTCTTCTTCGTCATGAACCCCACCACCCACTGAAATCAGCTGGAGAGGTTTGTCTGCATTTGCCACCGACTCATCTGGTAGCCACTCAGGGACGGGCCTTCTCCGCTGCTGTCCCAAGGCTTTGGAATGCGCTCCCTAGTGAAATAAGAGCCTCCCCATCTCTGACAGCTTTTAAAAAATCTTTAAAGACACATCTGTTCAGCCAGGCTTTTTAATGGTTTTAATGATGTTTTAAAATATTCTTTTAAAAAATTTAAATTGTTGTAATGTTTTAAATTTTTTTTGTTTTGTTTTAACTAATGTTTTACTTTCTGTTTTTATTTTATTGTAAACCGCCCAGAGACGTAAGTTTTGGGTGGTATAAAAATATGTTAAAACAAACAAACAAACAAACAAAACATTTGTAGTCGAAAGTCCCATAATATTTTTCATCTTCATTTTCTACATTTTTTTTTAATTTTATGGTCCCACCAATTTTTGGCTACAGGTAGCTTTTATTTTTTGCAGATGTTCCAGTGTATCATCCCTGCTACCTTGTCATGCCTTTGTTTGTAGTCAGTCTGTGTGATCTTTTTACAACAGCTGATTAGGTGGTCCATTGTTTCATCTGCTTTACTGAGGAACAGCCTACATTCTGCAGCAATACCTATAACAACAACAATACTGATAACAAAATTCTGGCATCCCAGGTCCTTGGGAAGTACTTGATGTCTGGATAAAACAAACTAGTCAATAACACCTATTTGACTGTGCAAACAAGAGAATAATAATAAGAAGAAGAAGAAGGAGAAGGAGAAGGAGAAGGAGAAGTTGTTTCACCACCCGGAAATGGGGTCGTACAATTGTGCGGGAGGGGAAAGACACACCATTTAGGTTCAGCCCTAAATATACATACAAAACTGATACAGTGCAGTGGTCAAGAGATGGAACTGCAAGTTAGGAAGCTTCTCATTCAAATCTTATTTTACATGCTTTGAGATTGCTGGCCAAAGGCAAGTTGCTAGTCCTCAGCATCTCCCCATGGTAATAGTGAGGTAATAATACTGGTCTACCCTACTGAATGGTTGTAACGTTTACTGGAGTAATTATGTTAGGCACTTTAAGCATTTGAAAAAGTCTCAAATATATCAATCGGGGGTTTTGTGTGTGTGCTGTTTTTCCAGAAAATTATACCCAAAGTCGCAGGTGTTCTACTGTGAGAGAACTCAGTATGGAAAGGACTCCCTGAAGATAGAATGTTAAAAAAAACCAGTGCCCTAAATCAAAGAAGCCCTGTATGAAATGAGTCTTCCTCTGTTTATTTATATTCATCCTTTTCAAACTGAGTCTAGCAGTTTCTGTCAGCCAGCTCCAGCTATAAAACTATTTTGCTCATGAGGGGCAAATGTGATTTTTCCAAAAAGGAGAGGGACATTAGGTTCTCTGTATCAAAAGATCTCATTTCTTTCTCAGCACCCCATCAGAAAGAACATAAAAGCAAGCTCCTCTGCTTCACACAGTTCTATTCTCTTTATTTCTGTTCTCCCATAGAGGGCGCCAGAGTTCTACTTCCTTGATATGGTGATGAATACATGTTACCTATTCATGAGTAGGTACGCATTATGTACAATGCATAACATACTATGTGTGAGGCCCAAGTCTTGTTAGTGACACTGACAGATCATTTCTTATCTATAAGATGTGAAGACTGGCCAAATATCAGCATCCATTCATGTGCTGGTACACGATCAAATTAGATTGTGGAATGTAAAGGTCGCTAAAGGTTCAACCGATACCGGAAAGGATTAGCAAGCCAGTAAGTGACTATCTGTGGCAAGCAAATAGGCAAACAGAGGAGATGGATCTCTTTTGGTGAAGTCACAAGTAATCCTGCAGGTAGAGTTTTAGTAGCGCAGTTCCAGCGTCATCCCATGAACTACAAAAATTGCTGTAATCACCTAGGGAGTGGGAGTAGCAGGGTGCCATCTTGTGTTTCAGTAGAGAGGACGACATCCTCAGCAAAGTTTAAAGGCCTACTCATCAAGGTGAAAGCAACGTTGAAAGGCCTGCTGTCTCCCCAAATGAAAAGATAGGATTGGAACCAACATTTCTCCAAGACAAAATCTGAAGAGTATTTCAAGGTTCTTAGGAATATAGGATGCTGCCAATTCTGAGTCAGAACATTGATCCATCGAGCTCCGCATTGTCTGCACTGACTGGAAGCAGCTCTCCATAGGTCTCACCCAACAGTCTTTCCCAGCCCTAGCAGAGATGCCAGGGATTGAACCTGGAGCCTTCTGCAGGTTCTCCTGCAAGTGTTCTCCTGTTGAGCTACAGCCCTATCCCCTTCTTCCAAGGAAATATGGAGGGTTTTAGGACTTGTCTTGGATTCCTCTCAAGGACAAAATGAAATTCAAAAAGAATGTCATGATTCCTATCAAACAGAAACTTTGGAGAATTTTCTTGGATGGTTTTTCCAATTATGCTTCCCAACATAAGAAAATTAGAAATATACACATTTGTATCTGGAATGTACACACTCATGTGGGAGAAGAGCTTCAGTGTAATGTACAAAAGTGAACCAGATTGTTGTTCAAAGTTGGGTTTCTAGCCTGCCTAACTTGTTGAGTTCATTTGTTCACAATCTTAGGTGCCCAGGACTTCCCAAATTTTGCAATATGAAGCTCCTTGGTCAGTCAAATAAAGCATGAAGTAGGCTTCTTTGTGGATGACATGACAGGTTATATCGCAAACCCAGTGCATGGTATTGGCAATACCCTAACCAGAGGTGTACAGCTCTGGCCCTCCAGTTGTGGACTACAATTCCCATCATCCCCAGCCACATTGGCTAATAGTCAGGTATGATGTAGGCCAACATCTGCAGGAGGGCCAAAGTTGTTCAGCCTAAAGAGAGAGGATGCTGCATCTGGGTATAAGAGAAATAGTCTTGTTTAGTTTGGCCCTCAAAGATCATCATGGGGCACATGGGAGGAGGTTCTGGGCAGATTCAGATGTCACATGGAACCACTGTTATATCTTGGTTTGTGTGCCATCCCAGAACTTCAGGAGCATGTGCTTCCCCTGCCCATGTGGGCTGTGAAAGA
The DNA here is from genome assembly GCF_027244095.1 of Hemicordylus capensis. Taxonomy (NCBI): domain Eukaryota; kingdom Metazoa; phylum Chordata; class Lepidosauria; order Squamata; family Cordylidae; genus Hemicordylus; species Hemicordylus capensis. The sequence goes on from NC_069661.1 coordinate 249,874,362, forward strand.
ATTATACTGACTGCGGTTAAAAACAGATCAAGATTGGTCATGTTGTCCAAGTCAGCTGATTTTGGTTTATGCTAATCAGCTTCCTTGAAATAAACTGAGATCTGAAACCCATGCCAAACCCTGCTTGCTTGCTTATTTATTTATTTATTTATTTATTTATTACATTTGGCTCTGGGCATACACAACAAGTTTTAAAAGACATTTTTAAAAAACACCATTTAAAACACACAGCTTAAAACAATATATAAACAATTTAAAAACCATTCAAAACCAATTATAATACTTACAAACAATTTAAAAAACTTGGAAGGCCAGGCCAAACAAGTAAGTTTTTAGGGCTCTCTCAAAGGCCAACAGCAAGCCTAAATTGTGGATATCTGCTGGGAATGCATTCCATAGGCCAGGAGCAGCTGCAGAAAAGGCCCTGTTCCAATTTACCACCAGATGTACCAGTGGTAACTGTCGACGGACCTCTCCAGATGACTTCATCGTGCGATGGGGATCATTCAGAAGAAGGCATATCTCAGCTTATTTCAAGGGAGTTGGTTAGAATAAACCAAGAGGCTGTTTACATAAGCACCCCTACCTGGGCTTGTGGGTAGGATTCACAAGCTCGTGTGAAGTGCCAGGATCGTGGCCGATTGCAGCCTTTCCAGCTAGCCCAGGGTTTTAGCCCAGCTTTTACCTGGGTAGAAGGTCACTAGTGTGCCTTACGCCCTAGGTCCCTGGTCGAGTGTCAGTTCGAGCTGCTCCTTGCACTGTCCATTTAGGGATTTCTGGAGGCCAGGCTTTTCCCAACCTCCAGATGGTTGTGAAGCTCCCAGGAGAGCCACCCATGTGGGCATGTGAGCCATATGGCCAGAAGAGGACTGGAGATCTTCTGTAGGGAAGAGAGGTGCTACCCTGACTTCCCCCCACTCTCCCCACCTGACTTGAAGGTTGTGTGAACAACCTCCATGACGGGCCAGTTTGGATGCCATGGCCAATCACGGTGTGTTTTCAACCCACAATTGGAAGTAGAATTCTCCTGAGGCTCCTGTGGGCAGGGGAAGGGAGAACAAGACTTAACCACGAGTCTCTGTAATGTCTGCAATGGTCATTTTCTAAGAGATAGTGGGCTGAACCTTTATGGTCCGAAACCAGCATTTGGAATTGTTCCTGCAAGGGAACCAGCAGTATGTGTAGACAGTGAAGCACTGATGTAATGCACTTCTTGTGACTCACCCCTGCTGTCATTTTGACATATCTCATTCTTAAAAATAAATTTCCTAAGGAAGGCAAAATCCACTACACAGAAGCAACATGGCAAGAATGTACTGCAGAAATGGCCACACTTACGGTTTCCAGGAGCTACGTCCCCTACGTCACGCTTCTGCAGAAGCTTGGGAGCTACCAACATGAAGCAGGAGTTTGGGAGGTGGAGCCAGTCACAAAATGGTGGCTTGGGGGAGGCGGAGCCAGCCATGAAATTGTACCTCGTATACAAACTTATATTGACAGAATAAAGGATTTTAACAATAACACCTCCAAATTCCAGGAGAATGTTGCTGCAGGGCAGAAGAGGATTAAGAAAAGCTCCTTTGTTATTATTATTTCTTGTTTACACAGTCAGACAGGTGTCATTGACTGGTTTGTTTTATCCAGACATCGAGTCCTTCCCAAGGACCTGGGATGGCTGAATTTTATTGTCAGTGTTGTTGCTGTTATAGATATCGTCGCAAAATATAGGCTGTTCCCAGTAAAGTTGCTTTTTGTAATTGGCTGATGGTGATTTCTGTGGCCCCTATGGTGTTGAGGTGCTCTTCAAGGTCTTTTGGAACTGCACCCAGGGAGCCAATTACCACTGGGATTATTTTGGTCTTTTTCTGCCACAGCCTTTCAATTTCAATTTGTAGATCTTTGTATTTGGTGATTTTTTCTATTTCTTTTTCTTCTATTCTGCTATCCCCTGGTATTGCTATGTTGATTATTTTCACTTGTTTTTCTCTCTTCTCAGCTACAGTTATATCTGGTGTATTGTGTGGCAGATGTTTGTCTGTTTGTAGTCGGAAGTCCCATAATATTTTTGCATCTTCATTTTCTTCAACTTTTTCAATTTTATGGTCCCACCAATTTTTGGCTACAGGTAGCTTGTTTTTTTTTGCAGACGTTATTATTTATTTATTTATATATTTATTTTATTAACATATTTTTATACTGCCCAAAACTTACATCTCTGGGCAGTATTATCATCATCAACAACAACAACAACTTTATTTGTTAGCCACCCCATAACAAATTGTTTTGTTTTGTGGGGAGAAGAAAGTGGAGACAAACTGATGGGAGAGAAAGTCAACACAACTCTTGGCACCAGAAGAGAGAGAGGAAGATATTAAAAATGGCGTGGCCCTGCCCTCATTCAGCCAGCCAATAGTTCTGACAATGTAGTCCATTACATAGCAAACTTCATACTCTGGCTAGTCTTGGGGGTGCTAGATGTTTCTAGCATATGTTGTGCCCATGCTAAGGACAGCCTCCACTTTTAACAGCTGCATGGGAGGCAGAATTTCAGCTGGTTAAACGTTTCCTGGCAGGGGGTGCAATGATGGAAGAAGGTTTATCCATAGGAATTTTGCCTGCCAGAGCATAAAGCAGGGGGCAGGGAAGTGGTCAGTCCTGCTTCTAGCTTTTACTTATATTTAATCTGTTCTCCACTCATGTGGAGAGTTCCTTAAAGGCTTCTGTGCCTAGGTTCTGTCACATCAGCTAGAAAGAAGAATGCGGCTCCAATATAACATCAGTTATTTAATTGTGCCTCAAACTCTTCCCCTGGTCTATGTACCTTTATAAATGACAGGGGAAACTTGACTGAGTAACTCCAAAACATTTGACGTTGAACAGCTCTGCAAGCCTTTTGATCCACCCAAGTTTCTGCAGCCCCCCAGAAGCTCAATAAGCCTACTCTGGGTTCTCCAATTGTCCCTGTTCTCCAAGGACAATTTTCGTTTTCCAGTACTCTCTGGCAAAGGACTGTCCCTGTTTTTGTTTTTGTGGGAGCCTTGTTAACATGTGACATTTCTTAATGTCAGCTGCAAGGTTCTGCTCCCTTTCTGGGGTGCCCAGAAGTAAAATCTCTGAGTGAGTGTGTGAGTGGATGGAAGCTCCTTGCTTCAGGCCCACATACATACAAGCATACCATGCCGCGAACACCTTGACATTTCATACTCTGCAGTGAACATGTTGAACATTTGAAGTTTCTGCCTATTGAATCAGACCACTGGTCCATCGAGTGCAGGATTGCCTACACCAGGGCTGCACAACTTTGCACAACTGCAATACAACTTTGGATTTTCTACACCAGGGCTGCACAGCTTTGGAAGATGTTGAACTACAACTACCATTTTTCTGACTAGTGGCTGGTGTGGCTGGGTATGATGGAAGCTGCAGTCCAAAAACTACTGGAGGGCCAAAGCTGTGGAGCCCTGGTCCACACTGGCATGGTCCACACAATCATTAAAATCTAAGTTTAATGTGGTTTGCTGACATAAGGGCCACGGTGAACCTATGCCAAGGTGGCTTATGGAATCTGAGATGCCCTCCTTGGCATGGATTCACATGATCATGCTAATGTTGGTAACCTACATTAAACTTATATTTTGAATGTCTGTGTGAACCAGGCCACTGACTGGCAGCAATTCTGAGGTTTCAGGCAGAAATCTTTCCCAGCCCTACCTGGGACTTTCCACTTGGTGCTCTGCCACTGAGTTGCAATATCATCTCCAGCTGCTTCTAATATAATGAGGAGAGAGAGAGAGAGAGAGAGAGAGAGAGAGAGAGAGAGAGAGAGAGAGAGAGTTTAACTAAAGGAAAAAACCCATCCCTGGCATTTAAATCAAGGCTATTGAAAACGGACTTATTGTGTATGCCCCATTAGGGCCGCCACACACAAGAGGGCCTGTTTTGTGATGGTGCCCCGCCCCACTCCCGAATTTCCTGCCACAGGAGGTTAGCCTCACTCTTGCCCCTTCAACTGGCCTTTCAGTCACAGGAAGAATCTGCCTATGATGTAGCACATCTGCCCACCTCGGAGGATTGGTCTATCCAGGTAGACTAGTCCTGTCTGACACACCAGGTCCGGAGCAGAAGATTGGTCAACCCGCCAATCCCAATTGATAGACCAACTCTCCCCAGGAAAAAAAGCTCCATTTTGAGGCCCATTTTCCCAGCAAAACAGGCCTCAAAATGGTGCTCGGACTACCCAAATTGACCTGGGTGATTCAAGGATGATTCGTTGAGGCAGCCAGCCAAGCCAGCTATTATAGACAAATCAGTTTGAGGGCTCTGTGATTCAATTCAACCTTGAATATAATCCCAGAATTTGATGAATGAACACCTCTAGTAACCATGGACATGATGGGAGTAGGAGCCCAGGACGTGCTCTTGGAGACACTGACTGGACATCAGCACAGCATCTCCACTTGAACAGAGCTGAAGTCTCGTCCTTTGATTATGGATCAATCTGTTATTTGTTGTTTTCATGTTGTAATTGTTTTATTGTCAATGATTTTTATACTTTTGGAAGCTGCTTTGAGTACCCCCGTGAGCGGAAGGGGAAGCGGGGTAGAAATATTGTAATTAATAGCAAATAATTAATTAAAGATTGGATTCATTAAAAATTTAATCAAAAATCAAAGCAATACAGGATATCGCCAGGTGAAGTAGATCCTTCCACAGGGTATAATAGTGGAGGAGGTGCCTCTCATGAAGTGATCCCTCATATGAGACAGTGGCGGCCAGTGCCACTGGGGAGGGAGCCATAGGGTAGGACAGACAGGCCTCACTCTTCCTGCCCCGCTCCTGCTGCCCCCACTCTCTTTATCACCCTGCCCTGGCTTTAACTTGAGCCATGTGGACTTTTCATTCACTAGGGATGACTGGCTGCAAGGCTCAAGTTAAAGCCAGGGCAGGGTAAGACGGGAGACAGAGGCAGTCAGGATGGAACGGGAAGAGAAAGGGAGAGATGTGGCTGTGAGCCATTCTGCACCCACCTGCCCTGCCCTCTCTCTTCCCACCCCACCCGACTCAGAGGCACCAGCCACCACTGATATGAAATTAGGGTTATATTACAGACATGCTCCCACTTTCATCTGTGACAACTTGGAAGGCGTGCTGCCCTTCTGTGCCGTCTGTGTAAGGCTGCAAAAACTGTGTGTGGAAGCCTCGTCCCATACCTGGCAAGCTCCTTGGCTGGTGGAGTGAAATTGGCTTAGTGGGTCACTCGTTCTGCAGGCCTGACGTAACGTTATCCAAGGGGATAGCTTCACGATTGTTCCTGCAGTTCCAGCTCCACAAAAAGCAGGGGCTGGCAGGCACTATTACACATTCAGGTTATTCAGTAACACGTGGAATGTAAATCTATCCCGTATCTCCTTGAATCAAGAACATTAATTAATCATGACGAGAAGGCATAATTCTATTTGTGGTGCTGGCCGGAAAGAGCTGCCAAGAATGTTTCTGACTTCAATAACTGCTGCTGCCATTTGGGAAGCAAAAAGTGCGGGGGAGATTTAGTTATTAATTGGACTTTTAAAAAACAAGCAGACACTCCAGCATGGTGGGTCTGGAATGAAACCCAAGTTTGCATTGTTGATTTTATATAGCTCACATCTGAGGGCCATTGACAAGAGAGTTTGTGACACCTTTCTGATAAAAAGAGCTCAGAAGCCAGCTTCTCATAACAGCTTTGTGGCTGCTCTCTTTTGTTTCTATGGATGCTTTTGGTGTTTTACATTTTCATGGTTTTAATTTATTTTAATATTTTTATGTGATTTTATGGAATGTTATTGTATTAACTGTTGTAAACTGCCTTGAGATAATTTTATGCAAGGCAGTATATAAATCTAACAATCAATCAATCATCAATCAATTTCATACACATAATTTATTATTTATTTATTTATTTAAAATATTTATACCCCGCCCCTCCAGTGCACTACTGCTCGAGGTGGCTCACAATAAGATAGACACAGGATACAATAAAAGTAATAAAATTAACTAAATTAAACAAACAAAAGTTGTCATACCACAATCATTATTAACCACAATCATTATTAACCACAATCAAATTAAAACTGAACATTATAAAAAGCTAAAGAACCTACCAGATCTAACCAAAACAAACAAACAAACAAATAAATAAAATTAGAGCATTAAAAAGCCTCCTTTAAAAGGTGCATTTTAAGATGTTTTTTAAAAACACTGAGGGAGGGAGCATGGCAAAGCTCTTCAGGGAGAGTGTTCCAAAGCTGAGGGGCCACAACTGAAAAGATCCTGTCTCTAGTCCCCACCAACTGGATCTCTGTTAGTGGCAGAGTCATGAGCAGGGCCTGAGATGATGAGCGGAGGGCCCTGGCAGATTCATATGGGCGAATGCAGTCTGACAGGTACCCCAGCCCCAAGCCATGTATTTCTTTAAAGGTCAATACCAGCACCTTGAATCTAGCCCGGAAGCGGACTGGTAGCCAATGAAGCTGATGCAGGATGGATGTAATGCCTGTGAAGTGATTTGCACCCATGAGCATCCTTGCGGCAGCATTCTGAACCAGCTGAAGCTTCCTAACCGTCTTCAAGGGCAGCCCCATGTAGAACCCATTGCAGTAGTCCAATCTGGATGTTATCAACATATGAGTGACTGAGGTCAGGTCTGACTTCTCCAAGTAGGGTTGCAGCTGGTGTACCAGCCATTGTTGGTAAAAGCCACTTCTGCACACCGCCGCCACCTGCGCCTCCAAGGACAGTGTTGGGTCCAGAATAACCCCCAAGCTGTGGATTTTGTCTTTCAGAGGGAGCATGACCAGATTTACCTCATTACTCAGATGATCAGTTCTACCAACCCAGAGCACTTCCGTTGACTCTCATCTGGATTGAGTTTCAGCTTGTTTGCCCCCATCCAGTCCAGAACAGCCTCCACTTAGATCATAATTCTGTCATCTTAAGGTATATATATATATATATATATATATATATATATATATATATATATATATATATATATTTGCAAGTATATATACACACACTTGTAAGCATATGTATATATTCTTGCAAACTGCAAGCCCATTTTACACACACAGACACTCTCTCTCTCTCTCAATACACACACACACACACACAGTGAGGATTGTGAAGACAACCTTTAAAAATGGTGAACATTACCTCCTCAAGCACCCGGCATCCGGCTGAAAGCCCAGGAGGCCTACTCAGAGTCCCATGGGAAAGCCTCCCTTCTCCAGCTGTTTAGCTGGCCTCCGTGCATGTGTGGCAGCCATTTGAGTGGTCAGCATGGCAGTCAAGTGCCTGCTGACTACACAAATGGCCGTCATATCTCTCTTAGACTCTAATCATTCCATATCTCTATCAGACATCTTTCCCCATGTTTTCCAATGGGAGAGTTTCCCTGCACTTTCTGGGACCCTAGTCAATTTTTCCTGGCCACCCCCCCTTCTCCCCCCACCCCCAGGTAGTCAGGGTGAGGTCTGGAACCTACTTGCCAAAATGGCACGTATCTATCTTTCTTGGTTTGGTCTGGGAGTTTCATGACAGTCAGTGAGGGCCAAGCAGCTTTATATTTTATTATTTTTATTTTATTTATCAAATTTGTATACCGCCCCAAACTTTTGTCTCTGGGTGGTTTGCAATAACATAAAACCAGTTAAAATATATATACAAAAACTTAAAAACAATTTAACAATTAAATATATATATATATAGAGAGAGAGAGAGAGAGATTTTGTTTCTGGAAGCTGAAACTTCTTCCTCATTATATTTCTGTTTTGTTCATCAAGAATAAATTTAAATTTTTGTTGATCAACAATAAATCTATCTATCTATCTATCTATCTATCTATCTATCTATCTATCTATCTATCTGTCTGTCTGTCTGTCTGTCTATCTATCATTTAGACTGTGAGCCCTTTGGGAACAAGCAGCCATTTAATTAATTAATTAATTTCTGTATGTAAACCACTTTGGGAACTTGTGTTGAAAAGTGGTATATAAATACTCATCATATTCGTATCTCTCCACATACGTGTGTGTGTGTGTGTGTGTGTGTGTGTGTGTGTGTGTGTGTGTGTGTATACTTCACTTGTGTGAAGGTGTTCAGATGCAGCAGAATCAGAAGATGGAGCAGGAGTTTCGAACCTTGAGTTACCAGGTGTTGTGGACATCCCAAGGCCATTATGGCTGGGGATGATGGGAGTTGTAGTCCAACAGCAGCTGGCGACCCAAGAGGGAGTCGGCATGCTCTGCCCTGGCTCTGATGCACTGAGAAGCCTCTCCCATTCTTTCGACATGTAGAGTCTTTGTCTGAAAGGGCAAATGGTGTTACCGTGAAGGAGGTGGTTTTCACAATCTCAAAGCTGTCTTGAACATAGCATGGGAATAGGGCTACTGTGCTTCAAGATCCATACCATACCCTGGGCATAGAACTGGAAATCATAAGAACATAAGAATAACCTTGCTGGATCAGGCCCAAGGCCCATCTAGTCCAGCATCCTGTTTCGCACAGTGGCCCACCAGATGCTGCTGGAAACCTACAGGCAGGAGCTGAGGGCATGCCCTCCCTCCTGCTGTTACTCCCCTGAAACTGGTACTCAGAGTCATCCTGCCTTTGAGGCTGGAGGTGGCCTGTAGCCCTCCAACTAGTAGCCAATGATAGACCTCTCCTCCATGAAGTGATCCGAATCCCTCTTAAAGCCATCCAGGTTGTTGGCTGTCACCACATCTTGTGGCAGGATACTGTCACAGGATACCAGGCTAAAGGCTTCAAAATTCACCCCAGGAGCAGCTAGTGTACCACCTGGTGCTGCTGCAAGGCAATGGAGGAGGGAGGGGGATGCACCCTCTTCCTTGTAAGTAGGGATGTGCACGGAACTGCTCCCTTCAAGCTGATGGTGGGGCGGGGTGGCTTTAAGGATGGGGGAGGGTGCACTTACACCCCCTCCCCGCATGCACTTCCCCCTCTGGTGCTCTGTGTATAAATAGTTGGGTGGGGAGGCCGTGTACCTCCTTGCCACCTCGTTGTTTTCCTAACCAGAAGTGACCGGAAATGCTGTGCACACGTATGGGCATCACGGGCGGGCGCACGCACATCACACGGACGTTCAACATGCGTATGTGGCACATGCACGCATGCTCAGCACTTCTGGTCACAATGGAGCAGCAAGGAGGTATGCTGCTGCCCTGCCGAACTATTCATATGCAGAGCACCAGAGGGGAAAGCATGGCAGGGGGAGTGTGCACCCTCCCCTGTGCTTAAAGCCACCCCTGCCCCCGCATTTGATCCGGTTTGAACACGGGGGTTCCGAACCTGTTTGGCGTTCTAAGAACAGAACACCAGACAGGTCCGTGCACATCCCTAAATCGGAAGTGGCAGTGGAGACGAATGCAGTCAGCAGCTTGCAAGTGCATAGGGCAGCAGCAGCAGCCTCTGTTGATGGCAATGGCCCACACCCACAGTACCTCCTGCTCCTGGTCCCCCACTGCCTTGTGGCATTTATGGGGAAGGACTCCCCACCCAGTGGCTGGTGATTCCTGCAGTTGAACCGCTTGACCAGCTGCTGCCAAAATGCCTCCCTTTAGGGTATACACCACAAAGTAGAAGACAAATGTTAAAAGGTGATTGGCTCCTGTCTGAGTGCTCTTTTAAAGAAGGGCTTGACCTCATCTGGTACTAGACAAGGCAATATGGTACACATCTTTCACGAAACTAAGCCAAGATTGCTGTTTAGGTGGACTGTCCCAATTTAAGTGAGTAACTTGAAACCTTCATAGCTACAGCTTTTAAATAATTCAGGTACTCCTTGGATTGGAGGGGGGAAAGCCTTCTGTTTCTGAAAGTTAAACATCCCCCGCCCCAGTAATAGCATTTGCAAACATAAATCTTGGAATACAGAGGGAGATTATTAAATTGTGTTTCAAGTGATTTATAATATTTCTAAGAAGAGAAACACTAAACATTCCTAGCAGAAAATGGAATATATTTTCCCTTCCTCGTTTGCCTCTTCAGCAGAAAAAATCCCAGCCAGACCTGGCCTGCCTGCAGAAGCAATGTGAGTGATTACTCAGAGACCGGCATGTCTTTAGAGGTGTCAATGAAGTAGTGTGTAATCTACAAAGTGTATCCCAGAATCCTTTGCAGCTTGGGACATACCCTTTGCATCATTTGGTACCACCATTGGCTACATGTAAACTGCCCTCAAATTTGGAGTGTATCCACATACTTTCTCTTAATTTTCATATTTTATACTGTAGCATTTAATAATAATTGGCATTTCTAGAACATGTATTAATGATAATGATATGATATGATATGATATGATATGATATGATATGATATGATATGATATGATATTAATAACCCGCACCTCCACAACTCGGGGTGCCTTACAACATAAATTAAACATATACAATATAGAACAATTAAAAAATTAATAGAAGTTAAAAAGTTAAAAGACTAGGTGAAAACCACAAGTAAAATGACTATTTTTAAAAAATGTGAAATTAAAAGTTAACAATAATAATCACTCAATGTTTATTGCTTTGTTGTATTGCTCAGTGCTGTAAAGTCGATATGATATTGCAGTTGAGGCCTAAGGCTGAAAGAGAGTGACCTACTGAGGTCATTCACCTGAGCTGACCTATGCGGGCTTGCACAGCCATGCCCAGGTAGGGCTGCTCATGTGGAGTGCCAGGATCGGTCCCGATCCTGGTGCTCTTCAATGGGGTAAGTAAAGTGTGCCGTCAAGTCATTGTCAACTCCTAGTGCCCACAGAGCCCTGTGGTTGTCTTTGGTAGAATACAGGAGGGAGTTACCATTTCCATCTCCCACGCAGGATGAGATGATGCCTTTCAGCATCTTCCTATATTGCTGCTGCCCGATATAGGTGTTTCCCATAGTCTGGGAAACATACCAGCAGGGATTCGAACTGGCAACCTCTGGCTTGCTAATCGAGTCATTTCCCCACTGCGCCATTAGGTGGCTCTCTTCACTGGGGTAGCCTGAGGTTTTTTACCCATGCTTATACTGAGGTAGAAGGGTGCCAGCCAGCCCTTCTACACTACTACCTGCTTTCAGCCCAAGCATTCAAAGAGCTGGGCAGGTAGAGCACATGGCAGTGGGGAAATCCCCCAATGCACCATGGTCCTTGCACAGTCCTGTTCGTGATCGAACCGGTTCTGCACATCCCTAATAGATAGACAGCCAGACTAGAATGTAGGGGGGTTAATCTGGAAGGATATCGTCTATCAGGTACCTAGCCTCTGAGTACCAGTTGCAGGGGAGTAACAGCAGGAGAGAAGGCATGCCCTCAACTCCTACCTGTGGCTTCCAGCAGCATCTGGTGGGCCACTGTACAAAACAGGATGCTGGACTAGAGGGGCCTTGGGCCTGATCCAGCAGGGCTGTTCTTATGTAGTCCTTAAGACTTTTATGTTTACAAGTTAATGGCAGCATATCGAATTGTGCCTAACACACATATTGCTTCCAAACAGTCTTCAAGGGCAGTCTTGTGTATAATGGATTGCAATGTTTTGGTGCAGTAGTTTATTATTATTATTTATTCGATTTCTATACCACCCTTCCAAATATGGCTCAGGGCAGTTTACACAGAGAAATAATACATAAAGGTATTATTAAAGGTTTTATTAATAATAATAAAGGTATTAATAATAAAGTAATAATAATGTAATAAATAATAATAATATAATAATAATAAAGTAGTAATAATAAAGGTATTATTATAAAGGTTTGCAGGTATCACAGTCTTAACTTCTCTAATCTTTTATGCTTTGGGATATCTAAGAAGTGAAGATCTTCCTCATGTAAGATTGGCTCAGCATCACCTTGAGAAGAGCACTTTCCCTGTTACTTTGTTCAAAGCAAGTGACCAGTAGAATCACTGTCACTTTCAGGCACATCACCCAAGAACCTATTCCGCCATTTTTAAATTATTGACCCCAACTTTGATTTATATACACCTGTGCTAATTTACTTCTGTCCTGATGACATTTATGCTGCTCAAATATATCTTGGTTTGCAGGAGCAACAGTAGCACGAAAAGCTGGTTAGTGGTATAGAAAAGCAAACAACAACAACACACACACCCCTTTTCCAGATTCTCCTCACTTCAATTAGTACAGCCAGACACTTAGATCATAATTCTGTCATAACAAAAGAATGAATTGTTTTGGCTTTCATTGCACAGCCTAACTAACCATGCCTATTATTGATACTGAGCTGCCATCGTGGCATTCAGAGGTCACTATGAAGGGCTGAAGTCTGAATTTGCATTTTAGAAGTCTCTTCTAAATTGTAAAGTGTGGAGATAGACAGACAGACAGACAGACAGACAGACAGACAGACAGACAGACAGATAGATAGATAGATAGATAGATAGATAGATAGATAGATAGATAGATAGGTAAAAAGGTGACTAATCCACGATCTTGATAGTGAATAAGAAACAAGAATTGACCAGAGGAGTGACAAATTCATCTGTTGTCTCATCTGTTGTCTATTTATTACTTTATTTTTCTTCTTAGCATCATAGAATTATAGATTTGGAAGTGTTCTTGGAGGATTTCTAGTCCAACTTTCTGCTCAGAGCAGGAAACTGCTACAGCATCCCGGACAAAAAGCTCCCCAGCCTCTGTCTGAAAACCCCCAGCAAACAAAGCTAACCACTGCAAGAGGCAGGCTGTTCCACTGTCCAGCAGCTCTTACAGTTAAGAGATTCTCCTAATGCCTACCCTGGATCTGCTTCCTTGTAATTCCAACCCAGTGGTTCTAGTCCTGCCCTCAGGTGCAACAAAGTATGAGCCTGCTCCTTCTTCTCTGCAGCAACCCCTAAGATATTTGAAGGCAGCGGTCATGTCCCGTGTTGGTCTTTTCTCCATGCTAAACATGCCCACCTCCTTCAACCTTTCCCTGCAGGAATTCATTTCCAGATCCCTCATCAGGAGTGTTTCTAAACAGTGATTGAACCGTTTCATGACTCTTTGGCTTTGGGGAGTTAGTATGAGGAAACCATTTACTATGATGTCAAGACGGTGACAGAAGGTGCTGTTCATACAGCCAATGGCATTATTCAGCTTTGCTCCTGACGATTCGCAGTTACTGTGCATAATATGCATCCTTAAAACTTAGCCCTTTGATGCAGTGGTCAAAATAGCTTGACTTTAGGCACTTCCTGCCGTAGGTAAAGCTGCCAGTCTGGGAAAAGTCCACCTTTGCTACCCTGCATTGAACCCATTCAGGTTTATCAATGGCCTTCTTAAAATGTAGGGCTGAGAACTGGACACAGTATTCTAAGTGAGCTCTGGCAATAGCCTCATGAGCTGGAGACTATGCTTCCGATAATGCAACTTCAGATTGCATTCGCTTATTCAGCAGATGCATCACACTGCTGGCTCATCTTCAAGTGTCCACGAAGACACTTAGGCCCCTTTCACAGGCACTGCTGCCAAATCAGAGCAAAACACCTTTGTACTCCTGCCGCCCTAGAACAGACCCAATTCAGCAGCCAAGATTCATTGCAGTCAATGCAGGTCTAGGGATGTACAAACAGGTTTGACGTCGAACCAGTTTGGTTTGACCATTTGGGGTCAAACCAAACCATCCGCTGTTTGGTGCACCCCCGGACCTTTGTGGACATTTAAAAAAAATAAAATTAAAAGTTTTGGGTTTTTAAACTTACCCCCTTTGGGGGAGTTGTTGGAGGCGGCAGGGTGTGTGTGTGTCTGTGGAGGTTCCCCCTCCTCCTGCCGGCCTCCCTTCATGCCCATAGCGGCCGGCTGCCTCTTCAACCCATTCGGGCCTTCCCCCTCTGGCACAGCACCATTTTGGAGGCTGCTGCTCCTGCGCAATTAGGCTCTGTGTGACCCAGGCAGAGGCCAATTGCGCAAGCATGGCAGCATCCAAAATGGCCATCGCACTGGAGGGGGAAGGCCCGAATGGGCTGAAGAGCTGGTCGGCTGGTATGGGCATGAAAGGAGACCGGCGGGGGAGGGGAAACCTCTGCAACTCCCGGGGGGTTCAAGGGGGTGCCGGACCAAACTGGCCCGCTCCCGCTTGGATCCGGTCTGGACTTGAACTGAACTGGACCAGCCGGTTCTGTGCATACCCCTTTGCAGGTCATGACAACAGGGTGCAGCATGGGGCTATCATCAACTACACAATTATGCAGTGCTGAGTAGGAGACGTGGGAACAATCTAGGAACCAGGCCCACTGGGGACCACCACCCCAACACACACAAAGAGAACCAGGGAATCCCAAGCCAGCTCCCCCGCTCTGACTTGAGGGTATAGCCCTGCTTTTGTCTGTTGACTTGGAGGAGTTCCCTGGGGACCAGCTTGTTGTGCCCCCCCCCCAGTGTCACCAGAGTCAGCGCTTGAGGAATTGAGCAAGGCCCTTTAAGAAACGGAGCCTTTTCATGGAAAGGGGTGGGGCCAGTTTGCCCTGCCTGGGCAGCAACTAGAAGATCCAGTAATCTGCCACTAGACCTTGCTGGAGCAACATTCTCCCATGCTGCTAGACCTTGCTGGAACACCATTCTTCTATGCTGCTAGACCTTGCTAGAGCAACATTCTCCTATGCTACATTGACCAGCCTTTGTTGCTCTGCTTGGCTCTCCAAGAGCACTCGTGGAGACCTGATCAGACTGAAATAGCATCATTGTGTGGGGAAGAGGAGTGGCATACTGGATAGCTATAGGTATCTCTATAGGTATGGGGATCACTGTAAGTGAGCCAGAGGCATAGCCACCATTGTGCAAGGGTGTACAATGCACTTGGGTGTCTATGGGTGCCCAGAGGGTACCAAGATTGCCACCCCCCTGCCCCCCTATGGTGCTCACCCCCACCTTTGTGGCTCCCCACTGCATCACTACCGGGCTACACTCCATGCCGGTATGGCCCCAATCCCAGGAAAAAATAGGCAGCTCCTTTAAGCAGGCCTGCTCCCACAGGGGTGAGCACAGCCTGGCAGGTGGGTGATCAGCGAGTGGTGAGCAGTGAATGAACAGGGTGGAGGATGAGCAAAGATGGATGGAGGCAAGAGCTATGAGCAAGAAGCTGAGCTTCGGATTTTGCCCCCAGGCTGCCTCCAGCCTTGCTATGCCGCTGGTTCCTACCTCCGTAGGATCACATCTGCTGTGATCCTGAGGAGCACTGGAAAGGCATGAGGAAAACTGTGATTTCCTGGGCGGCCTTGACATGAAGCAACATGAAGCTCTTGCTCCCAGCAAAAGATTCTGGAGTGAGGTACCATTTTCCTGCCTCGAGTCTCCCCCTCTATATACCATTAAACATAAGTGAGGGAAGGAACATAGCTCAGATGTTTTGCTTCAGGTGTGCAAATGTCTATGGCCACTGCTGTGAAATAGTGTAAAAAAACATTGGCCTTGCAATGAAGAAGTATTCCCGAGTGTTCCGCGGTTCCTTTTATTATGCAGGCGGCTCCTCTTGTGCAGAGGTGCTCCACCTGCCAGCCATGATTAATTCACCATTTCTCACAATGTCTCACTTTGATTATTAATGATAACGATTTGATTTATGAGCTTTGCTGGCTGAATATTCTGCATTGCCAAAAAAAAAGAACACGTTTTTCCCCTCCCCCAGACAGACTGGCTGTGCTGACGTGGGGGTGGAGGGGAAGAGTGCGGATGAGTCACTGGAAGTGGAAGAAGCTTTCAGTTTTGAGTAGGTTATCGGAATGGAGCTCAAATCAGTGACAGCTAGAAGTTCTGGAAATATTCAGGTAGTTTATGGAAGCAAAGCACATCAATTTCAGAAGTGGGGGGGATGCAGCAGGAGGGGCGAGGCAAAAGTGTATGCAGGGTTTGCTTTGTATAAACACTTTTGACATGGCCAAAAAGGACAGAGCACGGCTTTTGGGGAAAGAATGTGATGAAAGTGGGCAAAGCATCCATTCAGCATGAGGGCAATCTGAGATACCATCTTCTGGGAAGCACAGCCCTCTCACTTGGTTTTGTTTGCTCTTGATAGCAATATGCCCAGTCCAGGAAGCATTGCCCTCACTCTCAGTTGGCTTTGTTTGCCCTGGAGAGCAAATGGCCACATTCACATATAAGGCAAAACCAGTGGTTGATGAACCCGTGGTTTCAATTTCAAACTGTACATTCTATCAGAGGCATTCATCCAATCATGCTCTGGCAACCTCCAGATTCAGGTGAGGGAAGCCCCTCCTTCCTCTTGGTCCACTGAGTCCGATCCCAGCAAGTTCCATAGCACTTGCATCTTCAGACTGTGGGCAAGGTGTCAGCACGTCACCAGAGCGGCTGCCATTGGCCATGATCTTAAAGGGGGCGTACCGAGTACAATTGTGTCTTTTCAGTACTCTCCACCCACTCTCAGCATGGAAAAGGCAGTTAAATCCCTTTAAATGCCATGCCAGCACTCCTTCTGACAATGATACCACTGTCACCCTGCTAAGAGCCCCACAACAAAACTGTCCTGCAGAAGCATGATTTCTAGGGGTGTGGTCTTGGGAGGGGCACTATTTCCCTGTTATCCAGGAAAGAGAAGAGGACACGATGACTTCCTAGGAGGAGATATGTATATCAGGGAGGGCAAGGGATCTGGGGGGGGGGTCTGCCCCACTGTGACCTAGGATGCTTTTGCGAGGACTCACCCCAGCAAAGTAGTCCATACAGACCAAAGCACACGCCTGCTCCCCTGGCAGCTTGCTGCCGGTGGACTAGTACTCTCATGAGAGGGGCAGTCTACTGGGGAAGACCTTTAAGGTCAATCAAAATTCCTGGGGGCAGGTAGGTGTTGCACCATATGTAGATCTGCTGCCATGGGGAATCATGGGAGAGGGGAGCCCCAATTTCCAGTGACTGCAGGAGAACAGGGTCGCCGTTTCAGGATACATATTCAAGAGGGTGGACGGGCTGGCAGAGGGCATGATTTGACAGGTTTGTGGTGGCAGTCACCAAGTCGGGTTGAGCTGTTGATGGGGTACCCATCCCTGCTGCTAGTTTGTATAGAGCGAACTGGCTGGGCGGCATCTGGTCTGACACTCCCATGAGAGTGTGATCCACAGGAGAAGGGGTTGTTTTGCTACTGCACATTATTAGTAATTCTGCCCGGCACCCCTTTCCCCACAGATGGTTCTTCTCATGAGTTCTGAGGGGGTGTCCCCATGGCCTTACACTCTCATGAGTGAGTGGTCCGCTCACTCATTATCACAAAGGAGGATTCTCCCCTCTCTGCACTGCCAATGCTGTTCCTGCTGCCTGGCCCTTCTCATGAGCAAGCCCGGGAACAGCACAGATAGGGGCTAGCCTCCCTTCCCCAATTTATTTGTTCAAAAAATAGAAATTGGCTGTTCAAGAATCCCTGGTTGAAGCTGTCTTTTAAACCCAACCCCTGGTATCACCACCCACCCTAATATATGTCACCGTCACGGCATTGTAATGGAGTACTGTGCTTATATTGCCACCTGGAGTGTTTGTGCTTGTAAACATACATCATTGCCGGTTCATTCTTGGGGAGCAAAGCAGCAAACCTTACTGCAAACCCAAGGTTCAAACTGGAGTTTGGTGAAGCAAGCCACAGTTTGCTTTCAGCTCAAAACTGCAGTTGCATGTATTTGGACCTAACGGAGGTCCAACCTCTGACCCGTTTAACTCCGGTTTCGTGTTACATCCAAATTTAGCCAATGGCTACAAAGCATTCTAGCAATACAACATCTAGCTCTCTACCATCTTACATTTTGGCTATCAGCTGGTCTAGAATGCACCAGGAACACAAATGTCTAGAGTCTTAACACATCCTTTTTCTTCTCTGTTTCTAGTCCTCATTTACGTCTCCCTATTTCATTATCTCTCTGTTTCTATATAGTATTAACAATTGTGGTTGGATGTAAAAGGTTCATTGCAAAATCCATAGTTCTTAATTGAGCGGATTTTTTTTTTTTTACAGAGGATTTGACATTTCATGGTCTCTGTTGAAGGGGAAGTCGGGAATCTAATATATATATAAGTTGTGTAAGAATAATTTGGTTGACAAAAATATGTACTGAAATTAATAATGGGGTTTTTTGTTGTTGTTTTTTAAGGAAGAACA
Source organism: Hemicordylus capensis (assembly GCF_027244095.1). NCBI lineage: Eukaryota > Metazoa > Chordata > Lepidosauria > Squamata > Cordylidae > Hemicordylus > Hemicordylus capensis. The sequence continues at coordinate 249,892,488 of NC_069661.1, forward strand.
GAGGTTTTAATCATACAGTGTCTCTAGGAATGCTCAAAAGGCCTGAAATGACAAACAGAAAAATCCCTCCTTCTTCAGAAAACTCAAATACACAGAAAGTTCTTTTAAAAAGAAAATGGTGAGCTGCGACTTTTACGGTGCTGCACGACTGCAATAGGAAACAATGCAAGTCATCAAAATGAAGCAACACAGAAGAAGAAGAAAAAACTGGTTAGTTAGATTTTTAGATAATTTTCACAGCACAAGTTCCTTGAAACTCACCCACATGTTAGGTTTACACTGATATTCATATTTTATCTGCAATCTTGCTTGATGAAGATGTTTTCTGTGCTTGCGAGCTTAGAAGAGTGATAGCAATCTTCTTCTGTGCCATGCAATACAGGCCTCCGTGGGTTTAATCTTGGCTTGGCATCTGCACGCCAACTCTCATGGTCTCACAATCAATTTGTCTCATAAGCAAGGTCTTCCAGACTGATTCCAGGCTCATGCCATATTCTCCAAACCTTCAGGGAACACCTGTGTTTTCCCCTCAATAACAGAGCAAAGCCTCTGCAAGGAACTCCTACACATGGAAGATGATTCTGTAGCCTGTTTGCAGATGTACACGCCACTCACATGGGGCTCTTGTGAAATGAGAGCACAGTTAGAGCACAGTGTGAAATGAGAACAGTTAAACACTCCCCTTTACAGTAGATCGATAATGGGACTGGTGAGCAAGTTGGCTTTCAGGGAACATCTTCCATCAGGAATTGACAGCTGCTGAGACCCATGTGCTAGCCAGGGCCTACCAATGGCCGGAGCCCCTCTGACTGATTGCTGCTGCTGGCCATAACATGAATCAGCATGGTGAACATGAATAGGCTATGTTCGTAGTAGCAGGCAGGTGGCAGTGCTAAGCAGACTGGTAAAAGACTGATGCAGGAATCTGCTTTGGCGGGCCATTACCTTCCTCAGTAGGAGCCCTGCCTCATTGTTCTAGAGCAGGAGTTCCCAACCTACAATGCCCATCATTCCCAGCCATAATAAATTGTGGTTTGTGAAGATGGGAGTTGAAGTTCAGCAACATCTGGAGGAGCACAGGTTGAGGCTACCCATGCATGGTGACTAAGCAGACTGCAGGAAGTGCTCTGTTAGACTAGAAATGCATTATTTGACCCTCGGCAATGTGTTTCCAGTACTTGAGGTGTGTGGCTGAACTCCAAATAATATTGTGCTCTTGGGCAAGAGTTCAAGACCCCCCCCCCCGTGCTTCAGAAGAGTGGCAGAGCAGAGTGGGGCTAGTGGTATGGGAGCTGATGTTAGCCACATCCACCCTACATTAGGTTCCAGCCACTGAAAGCAACATTTAAAACAACAGAAAATCACAAGAGTCAGATCAGTAGTTTTGAGCTTTCCTAATACTTCTAAAGAAGGCTCAGGACAGCACACATGGGCTTAAGTTAAGCCAAGAGACGGTAGGGCATTTTTCACACAGCAGGCTTTACCACAAGATTACTGCTAGGATTTACTTCAAAGTTGTCCCCCCCACCCCGCCACCAAGATGCAAAAAGTGGAATTTTTTTACCTTGGATATAAATCGGGCCACATTCTAACTTCCCCCACCCCAAGTCCTGCTATGTTGCCTCATTGTGGTGGTGGCGTGTGTGTGAAGTTGTTCCTGGGAAGGATGAGCGAAGTATACTGGGAAGTATTCCAAAGTGGGAAGGTCATCCCAGCTGCTCAGCTAAAGCAAGCAGGCATATAGGAAGGTGCTGGAGGCAGACGATCACTTCAGTGACGACAACAAAGGCATCATTTCATACTGTGCGTGAGAAGGCAATGGTAAACCACTCCTGTATTTTACCAAGAAAACCACATGGATACACAAAATAGAATGAATGTCGATGCAGTGCCGGATGATGGGCCCCTCAGGTCAGATGGTACTTAACAGGCTACTGAGGAAGAGCTGAGGAGCAATCAGAGTACCAGCGGTGTTTATGACGTGGCTAGATTAAAGCCTCTTGGATGTCTAGCGGCTGATGTTGTCATGCAGGAAAAGAGAATCCAAAGCTGCAAAGACAGAATTGCAATGGGAACATGGAACATAAAAAGCATGAATATGGGAAAGCTCGACACAGTGAAAGATGAAATGAATCGACTACAGATTGACATCTTGGGCATCAGTGAATTAAAATGGACTGGAATAGGACACTTTCAGAAAATCATACCATTTACTACTCAGGACACGAAAACCAAAGAAGGAAGGGTGTTACTTTCATAGGAAGGATATAGCAATGAGAGTACTTGGTTCCAATGTGGTCAGTGACTGACTACTATCAATTAAATTTAATGGACAACCCTTTAACGTGACAGTTTTTCAAGTCTATGCCCCAACAACTGATGCAGAAGAAGAGGAAGTTGAGTTTTAAGTCTGAAATTTACAGAACATCCAAGCAAGATGTGATGCTAGTGGTTGGAGACTGGAATGAGAAAGTTGGAAATGGTAAGGAGGAAAACACAGTTAGCCTATATGGCCTAGGAAACAGAAATGAAGCCAGAGAACAAATTATTTGTTTCTGCCAATCCAATGATCTCTTCATTGCTAATACATTCTTCAAACAACCAAAGTGGTGCCTATACACATGGACATCACCAGACAGAGTACACAGAAATCAAATTGATTACATTATTGGTGCAAGGAGGTGGAAGAGCTCAGTTATAACAGCAAAGACATGGCTGGAGGCTGACAGTGGAACAGATCACGAACTGCTCATGTGCAAGTTCTAAGTCAAGCTACAGCAGAAAAACAAAGCTATCCTGTTTCCACGATATAAACTTGAGAATGTACCTACCATTGTCAAGGAGAACATCAGGAACCAATTTGAAGTTCTGAACCTCATTGACAGGGAACCAGAGGAACTGTGGAGTGAAATCAAAGAAGTTGTTAAGGACGAATGTGAAAAGAGACTGCCAAAGACCAAGAAACAGAAGAAAGCAAAATGGATGTCAGAACAGATAGTGGAAATTGCCAAGAGGAGGAGAGAAGCCAAAGTCAAGAAAAGATAAAGACCACAGGAAGGAACTTAATAGGGAATTTCAGAAAGAAACGAGCTGGTGGCATCTGTAACCAGACATCTCCAAAAGATCATAATGGGCAGCAGGGTTATGACAAAGGAAGCACTCTCTTAAATAGCCTGGACCTATGTTGTTAAGGGATTTATAGGTAAGAACCAGCACTTTGTATTTCACCCGGAAGCATATTGGCAGCCAGTGCAGTTTTTACAAAGCCGGTGTTATGTCGTCCCTTCATGTTGTCCCAGAGACCAATCTGGCTGCCACATTCTGTATCAATTGTAGTTTCCAGACTACGTACAAAGGCAGCCACACGTAGAGCACATTACAGTAGTCAAGCCTGGAGGTTACCAGCTCATGTACCACTGTTTTAAGGGCATTCACCCCTAGAAATGGACATAGCTGATGTATCAGCAGAAGCTGATAAAAAGCACTCCTTGCCACTGCCTCAACCTGAGAAATCAGGGAGCACTTTGGGTCCAGGAGCACTCCCAAGCTATGAACCTGATCTTTTGTGGGGGGAGTGTAACCCCATCCAGAACAGGCAGATCTAAACCATCTCTTGGGTCCTGCCCCCCCCCCCAGTCAGTACCTTCAGTTTGTTATCCCTCATCCAGCCCATTACCGCTTCCAGGCAGGCATTCAGGGAAGATATGCCATTTTCTGATGAGGTCGGCATGGGAAAGTAGATCTGGGTGTTATGAGCATATTGATAATACCCAGCACCAAACCTCCTGATGATCTCTCCCAGTGGTTTCATGTAGATGTTAAAAAGCATTGGAAACAATATGGAGCCTTGTGAAATGCCATACTTCAGCTCTTTCTTAGCAGAGCAACAGTCTCCAAGCAACAACATCTGGAATCTGCCAGAAAGGTAGGAGTGGAACCATTGTAAAACAGTGCCACCCAATCCCACCTCCCTCAGGCGGTCCAGAAGGATACCATGGTCAATGATATCAAAAGCTGCAGAGAGATCCAAAAGGATCAGCACACACCCTTTGCCGATAGCCAGTTGAAGATCATCCATCAGGCTGACCAAGGCAGTCTCAACCCCATAGCCCACTTGAAAGCCAGTTTGAGATGGGTCTAGATAATCTGCATCATCCAAAACTGCCTGGAGCTAAGAGGCCACCACCCACTCAAACAGCTTGCCCAGCCATGGAAGATTAGAAACAGGTCTGTAATTAGCTGACTCTGAGGGATCCAGTGTAGCTTTTTTCAAAAGTGGTCTAATAATAGCCTCCTTAAGACAAGGAAGCATCCTGCTTTCCCTCAGAGAAGCATATATAAATTTTACCAGACCCTCTCTGATAATATGATTATCAGATGAGATAACTCAAGTTATGCAAGGATCAAGAGAACAGGTTGTAGGATGCACAATCCGAAGCAGTTTGTCCACTTTCTCAGGAGTCACAAACTGAAAATTTCCCAATCTAATCTCATAAGAGGAGTTGCTGGACACCTCCACAATAGACTGCAGGTACTGTGGAATCCAGCTTGGCCCAAATATGAGAGGTTTTATCTCCAAAAAAATTGTTTAAAACATCACAGTGAGTGATTGATGGTTCTAAGTTTAAATTTAATGGGAAGGGGTATACACTAGCCCCATCACAACCCTAGACAAATTTGTGGAAGCAATGCGGGCAGAAAAGAATTGCTTCTTTGCTGCCTGCACTGCCAGAGCATAGGTCTTCAAATGTGCTCTATGTTGTGCCTAATTAGACTCGCACTGAGTCTTGCTCCACTTGCACTCTGCCTCACCACTTCAGAGCCCGTAACTCATCCGAATACCACGGGGCTGTCTTTAAGGCAAGTTGGAGAGGACGCATAGGAGCTATTGTGTCTACTGCTCGAGTGTGTTCATTATTCCATCTTTGTACCAGAGCATCAACAGAATCATTAACAGAGAAAACACTAAACCCTTCCAAGGCTTCTTGGAATCCTATCAGATCTAATAACCTCCTTGGGTGGAACAATCTAATAGCTCCTTCACCCCTGCAGAGGTGGTTCATGGCTGTAAGTTCTACCTTAACCAGATGGTGATCCATCCTCTTGAGCGATCCCCACAACAAGTGCCAACTCAGCAACCAGGTCCGTCAGCTCAATTAGGGATTCCTCTGGGCAGCAAGGTGATCAGCACACCAGCAAAAGTCTCAATCTATCCCTGGTACACACATTCAGTATAGTCCAATTCCCTGTCAGGGATCCTGGAAAGGGAGATTGTATTCTTATAGGCCACAGCCACCCCACAGCCACCCTGCCTACATCCTCTCACCTGCTCCACCATGGAGTAACCCTCTGAGAGAAGCTGGGACCAAACTGGACCACTAGCCTCTCCCAACCAGGTCTCTGTAATACATACCAGGACAGCTCCTTCATCCATAATCCAGTCATGGACTACATCAGATTTATTATGAACTGACCAGGCTTTCTCTGTGGCTGCCCCAGGGCTTTGGAATGTGCTCCCTACTGAAATAAGAGCATCTCCTTCTCTGTTTGTTTTCAGGAAGAACTTAAAGACTCCCTGTTTTTGCAGGCTTTTAATTAGAATTAATTTTTAATAATTGTAAAAACTGTTTTTATTCCATTGTTCTTATTGTCATGTATTTTAATTTGCGACTTTTAAACATTTTAAATTTTGTACACCACCTAGAGATGTACATACTGTATCAGGTGGCATAGAAATATGATTCATACATACATACATACATACATAAATCTGTAATATGAACATCAGCAATTTAGGGTAGTTTAGCTTCAAGCTGGATGGCTTCCAGCTTGTGCCAATGGATTTAATGGCCTGACCTTCATTTAATGTTTAGTGAAATGTACCATTAATTGAATGTAATTGTCAAGAGGAGACTTTGTTCTCAACTGTTCCAATGCAGGGTTCAGGGTGCCCCGAGTTTGAGGATCTCGTTTCCTCACTGCCTGACATTCTGTTTGTCTCTTTTCACACAATTCCCTGATTGCGCAATTCTCTTTTCACACAATTTCTATTAAATAGTTTCTCTGCCCTCTTATTGATAAACCAAGAAACCAATTGATAAACCAAGCAACGATGAGGAGAGAGATGGCAGGTATGGTGTGATGAAATGGCACCCGTTTCATCACACGTGTTATTAGGAAGATTGGATGAAATGAATGACCAGTGCTTTGCCTGACTCATCTGAAAATTAAAGATGGATGAAATCCCCCTGATAAATTTTGCTGGTCTCATCAAAACTCTCTTTGGTTCCCTGGGCATTTCTTATGTGTTTCTCCAAGGCTGAACTCCACATGTGTCTTGGTATACTGGTGGCAACTATAGCCCCAAGTCTCCTCAATTGTACCCATTTGGAGAGAGTTTCTTCACTCATAGGAACACAGGAAGGAATGCTGTGCTGCTGCTACCCAGAAGCAATTTAAAGTAGTTCCTTAGTCAGGATGTGCAGAAGTGGTCCGAATTGAAACAGGTTCGATTCGAACTGGCCTTTTAAAAAAAACCAAACTGACCTTTTTAAAAGTTGGCCAGTCCAAGTTCAAACCAAACTGGGCCTGGTCCATTATGGACTGGTTCAACCCAGTTTGACGGGCTATGCTTCTAAAGGGGAATCTGATGAGGATTCCCCTTTACAAGCAAAGGGGAATCCTGCCTTTAAAAGGCTTCTAAAGGAGGCCGGCCGGGCAGGGGGCACCTGGTGGTGGCTCCTATAAATCCTGGCACTCCCCCCCTCCATCAGTATGGCCCACATGGCGGCAGCACGGTTCTTGCCTCTGCGCATGCACTGCAGTCATGCAAATGGCCTCAGCATAAGCGCGGAGGCTAGAACCACACCACCACCATGAGGGCTGTGCTGCTGGGGGTAGCATCAGTGTTTAGAGGAGCCACCACCAGCATTGGTAAGGTGCCTTCTCAGTGCTCCCTGGGCCACCCTTAGGGGCCTTTTAAAGGCAGGATTCCCATTTGCATGTAAAGGAGAATTCTCACCAGAGCCGTTGAACTGGGTCGACACAGTTTGATTGAATGGACTGACCCACTGGTCAGTTAGACCTAACCGGTTCATGAACCAGCAGTTCAGTTCAAATTCGGTTTGTATTTGAACTTAGCCACAAAAATCAGTTCTGTGTGCAACCCTATTCCTTAGCATTCCTGTTGTGCTTCGCCATCGGTGTGGGCATTGGCAGGATTTTTTTCCAGGGAGGGGCAAAGGCTGCAATCCTATTCCCACTTACCTGGAGGTAAGACCCATTATAACTGCCTTCTCTTACAACCCCTGCCCAGATGCCCATGGGAGGAGGTTAAGGGATATATGCATTTTGCCCACTGCATGGAGTGAAAACCATTTTCACAACATTTTTGAGGCTACATGTGGAACCCACCTTAGAAATGTTGCTATTCTTATCAAAAACTCTTCTTGCTTCTTTCAAAATTCCTCAGGTGTTTCACCTGAACAAGAAATTCCAAATTCACCTTAGCATTCCACTTTAAATACGTATTTAAATAGTTTATTTTAATCGCTTTATTATTGCGTTTTTCATACTGTTTTATACTTAAGTTGTATTACATGCTGCAGCAGATTCCTGAACTGAGCAGGAGGTCGGAATTGAAGACCTCCAAGGCACCTTCCAGCAATAACGTTCTCTTATTCTATGATCATGTTGCATATTTTAATAGAAAAGCAGTACATAAATATGCTAAATAAAATGAATAGGTAGAAACTACATTAATGTTTGAATCTTCTGCCTAGCTACCCTGCCCGCAACCCCACCTTACCTCGAACTGGGAGGAGTGGGCATGCACATAGAGGAGCCCGGTGGCAAGCCAAGCAGAGCTGGCATTGGCCCGGAGCGTAGGAGGAACAGCACAGGCGTCCAGACCTGGGCAGGTGGCCCGATGGGTCAAGCAGCGCCGTCTGATTATGCTGGCCGATAGAGATGGGAGGAGGCCTCCCAAGGAGCTGGGGTGGAAGTGGGAGGAGAAGAGCAAAGGGATGGGAATGATTTGAAGGGGCAAATAAAGAGCAGGGAAATGGATGCCGAAAGGGTGGGGCTGGGGTTTTCAGCCTGTGATTGATTGATTGAATGATTGAGTGCCGTCAAGTCGGTGTCAACATAGATTCTCTCCAGGATCATCTTTCTTCAATTTGGCCTTTAAGGTCTCTCAGTGATGGATTCATTGCTGTCGTAATCAAGTCCATCCACCTTGCTGCTGGTGTCCTCTTCTTCTTTTCCCTTCAACTTTACGCAGCATTATGGACTTCTCAAGGGTGTTGGGTCTTCATATAATGTGTCTGAAGTATGATAGTTTGAGCCTGGTCATTTGTGCCTCAAGTGAAAATTCGGGATTAATTTGTTCTATGATCCATTTGTTTGTTTTCCTGGCTGTCCATGGTACCCATGGTCTTCTCCAGCACCAAAGTTCAAAAGTGTCAATGTTTTTTTATCTTGCTTCTTCAAAGTCCAGCTTTCACATCCATAGAGTGTCACGGGAAAAACCATTGTCTGAGTGATTCTAATCTTTGTAGGGATAGACACGTCACAGCATCTATATATCCTTTCCAAGGCCTTTGTTGCAACCTTACCTAGTCTGTGGCGTATTTCTTGACTGCTGGATTCTTTACTGTTGACGGCCGATCCTAAAAGGCAGAAGCTATCCACCACTTCAGTGGCTTCATTGTCAATTCTGAGGCTGGTTGCTGTACCCAGCCTGAGAGGCAGCTTTAAAAAGACCCAGACAGTGATGAGGGGCAGAAGTGAGACGGAGGGCTGTGGACTGCTGTCAAGGAGGAGGATTCAGGTCTTGCTAACTCCATCCCCTTTCTCTGAGCCTGAACCTCTGGCATTTCTGTTGACCCCTTAGAGGGGCCCCGTGCTATGCACAGCCAGACATATTCTTCTAAAGCAGCATATAGCAGAGTCAAAACCCATCAGTTTCTTTGGGTGGCTCTCCAAGGCAATCACCTTGTGTTCTTCTAGCTGTTTTAAGTGGTGTTCAGCATTGCCTTCCAAAGTGATTAAATGGCGATTTAAAAGTAGGCAAATGCTCTGCTATTAGCTTGTCTCCCCTATAGTGTGATACAAACTTAGCCCAATATTCAAGTCCAGTGTTTGAGCACTGCAGTACCAGGAAAAGTAATAGGTCTAATGAATTTTGCTTTGTTAGCTCCACTGAAACTGAACTCAAACTGGGAAGGAAATGGGCAGGAATAAATGTACAAGAGGAGAGATGTTAGTGTCTTTTAGCATGAATAATTATTCATCCTACCTCCCCTCCCCTCCTAGCTTGAAGAGAATATAGCGCCCTTCAAATAAGTTAAGAAAATGGATAAATTGCTGCACTCAAATTGCTGCCTGGTAACTGAACTACCCATGTAATTATGATAAATATAGGTTATTAAATAAGTGTTCAATAAGCACTTGCTTTTGTATTACCTTCTTACTGCACCCATTTAGTGATTCGGTGGGGGGGAGGGTGGCAGAGTTCACATACATACAATACGCTAGGCAGGAATGTAATATGAGTTTCAGTATGAAATCCCAGGAATGCAACCAGGATTCTGCCCAAACCACAGACAGCACTGCCCTGTCTGACCAACAAAGGGTAGGTTTGCACTAGCTGTTCTTATGAGATGTCCCAGAAAAAGCTGGCGCCATTCACACTACAATCCTGACAGAGTCACTGATCTCTGCATCAGCAGTCTAGAAGCCTCATATACTTTTGGCTCTTTTCAGAACAAATATGATCCACCTAAAGAGTTGCTGCACACTGAATCTGACCTTTACTTCATCTAGCCCAGTACCGTCTACTCTGGTCGGCAGTTCTCCATGGTGCTGTGCATGAGGAAAGGCCATAGCTCAGAGCAGAACACATGCTTTGAATGCAGAAGGTCCCAGGTTTAAACCCTGGTATCTCCAAGTAGGGCAGAAGTTGACCCCAGTCCGAAGCCCTACAGAACTGCTGGCAGTCACTGAAGACCACGGGTTCCTAACCTTGGTATTCCAGATGTTGCTGAACTACAACTGCCATCATCCCCAGCTGCAATCTATTGTGGCTTGGGATGATAGAAGTTGTAGTTTGGCAACATCTGGAATACCAGTGGTTGGGAACCCCAGCTGTAGACCATCCTGTGACCATCCTGACTCCATTGGAGTCAGCTTTGTATGTTACACAGGAGGAGAAACTTGCCTTCTACCAAGTCAGATTGTTGGTCCATTAAGCAAGTGTCTTTCCCATCCCTACTTGAAGAGGCTGCCAGAAATTGAATCTGGGACTTCTGCATGAAAAAAAGATGCCCTACAACTGACCTATGGCCCCATCCTGCATGTTCTGCTATCTGAGCTCTTTTTAAAACTGGAGATGAGAGAGTCAACCTCAGACCTATTGTGGACAAAGTATGTGCTTACTCAGGCACCCATTTCACCCAGGCTACAAAAAGGGTCTGGGGAAACCAGGACCCCCAAACCCAGTTTCTGGACCCCTTGACTTTGGCGTCAACCCTACATGAGTATTTACACACCTAAAGTTGCATGCTCTTGATCCTGTTCAGGCTAGCTTTCCAAATCAAGATAGTTGGCACAGTTCACCTGTCTGTGACCTTCTCGTGCTATAATTACAAAAGTCACAATGAGTGTAATTACCATATAAAACTTTGGCATGCCTTGGCCAAGTACATAATCATTGGGAGAAAGATTGACGGGGCCTCCATTATCAGCTGCTTTTCTTCATGGTTTTTCTTTTCCTCCCTTCTGTTTTGGGACACCAAGACTCCAGCTAGAAAGGGTTATGGCAAGTTCTTTGGGAGGAATGATTGAAGGGCAAACAGTCCCCTCTTTCAGTCCCGGTCATTTACAGGTGAGCCACCATGTTATTCACACCACTCCATTGCATTCCCCACAGCTATCATCACCCTGGAAAAAGAAGCAGGCCTCTAAGTCAATACAGAGTTTCTCCATGGTTAAATTTACTGTCAGCTTGACAGATGAACCTACTGTGCGAACTTCAGAGATTGCTAGTGCCTGTCAATTTTCTCTTTTTAAACAGGCCCCCAGAATTCTCTTCTTCATTACAGCCAATCATATCTCTCTTCCTCTTTCATAACTAACCTTGCCAGCTCTCCTGAGGCTCAGAGCCTGAGATGCATCCCAGTAATTAGCCCTGCTCAGGGGTGTATTGACCAAACAGGTCCAAAGAACCCGGGCCACCATGTCCTGCCCCCCCCCCCGGCACACCAGTCATCCCCCTGTAGCTGACATCAGATGCCCTGCAGCTGACATCAGACACTGGCGTGTGGCCAAACATGGAAACGGAGCCACTCGACCCCGTTTGCAAACCACTTCAATAGCCAGCACTGCATTTCCAGCATGGGCAGGAGTGCCTTTCCCTGCAGGCAAAGGCAGAGAGAAGTGTTTCCTGCCAGTCTGGGAACCCAGTGCTGGCTAAAGCTTCTCATAAATGGAGTTGCAACCCTGCCCTTGCATCTGACAATCGGCACAGAGGGCATGGCTGGGCACCAAGGGGCCGTGTTAGCAGGCTGAACTGGGGCCGCCGGTGGCTTCGCTATGCCACTGCCCCTGCTAACTGGGCCAAGAACTTCCAATTTTCAAACCACAGGTGGTGGGGTTGCTTTCTTCTGTTCTGTGGAAGAAAAGCAACTGTCCCAATTCAGCCCAGCATCAGATCCCTTTCAGTGTCTTCGCTGGTGCCTTCCAGTTTCTTTTAAAATTATAAGCCCTTTGGGGCGGGGAATCATCTTAAGGCCCTCTTTTGTTTGGGAATCACCCATGCCAACTGGGCCAAGAGGTCCTTTTCCAAGTGGGGGCTCTCTTCTATTTAGCAGGAAGCAAACAACTGTCCCAGTTCAGCCCAGCATAGCACCCTTCACAGAAGCTGATGTCTCAATATGTCTCAACATGTCTAAGATGTGGTGTGTGTGTGTGTGTGTGTGTGTGTGTGTGTGTGTGTGTGTGTGTAAAGTTTCTGAGTCTCTTTGGGAAAGGGAACCATCTCCTCATTCCTATAGGGGTGTGCAGAACCAATTTGAATCAAACCTGGTTCAGTTCTAACCAGCCCAGTTCTACTAGTTCAAGCTCGAACCAGACTGGCCCCACAAAAGAGGAGGCCAGTACAAGTTTGAACCGAACCAGGCCCAGTTCAGATCTAACTGGTTTGGCCCAGTTCAACCAGTTTGAGTGCTTTGCTTGTAAAGGGGAATCTGGTAAGGATTTCCCCTTACAAGCAAAGGAGGAGGCAGGCAAGAGGGCACCTGCCCCGGCCAGCCCACCCTGGGTCATTACTAGCTTCCAACTCCAGCCATGGTTACCTGTCACCCACATCTGCCATCATCAGCATGTGCCAGTGTCTAGCCCCACCAGGTGCTGATGTCCACCTAGACAGTATAGTCTACACTGACTGGCAGCAGTTCTCCAAGGTTTCAGGCAGGAGTCTTTCTCAGCCCTATCTGGAAATGATGGGGATTGAACTTAGGACCTTTTGCACAGAAAGACAATGCTCTACCACTGAGTTATGGTCCCATCTATGAGTGAGAGAAGGGCAGTTTGCCCACAATATCTTTCAGAACATTGGTGATTATTCCACAGAAGCGCTTTTGCATTGGAAACTGACCACAAGAAATACTCTTAAAATAGGATGCCTTGTACACTTTAATCTTTAATAGATCCAGCAACTGGCTTTGGAGCTTTACTGTGACTCTTGCCATTCTCCATTCCACCGAAATCTTTCCTTCCTTAAACTTCAAATGACGTCTCTGCTGACAACACAGGCTCTGTGCTGGAAAGCACCCATCTTGGAACTAGATCTGAGTACAGGCACCCACAGGCCCAGCCTGGCACTGGCAAGATTTAGCTGTCTCTGTGTAAAAGAACTCATGGTTTTACCCCACACGGCCATTAATATATCCCATCAGCAATATGTGATTTCCTGCACCCAACCTCCCGTTCCCTGAACTTCTTATTTCAACTGAGTAATAGCTTTCTTTTTAATTTCCTGCTACTATCTGTTCACTCATCATGGTTTTCGCTCTTGTGATAAGCTTTGGTGCATTTTGATATGAAAGTGAGACAGAGAAAATTGCCAATAAAGTCATACAAAATGAAAGGGGCTCTAATCAAGGGGGATTTTTTTTTTAAACTGAGCTAATTTGCACGGAGCAAAACAACATAGGCTGAGAAAATATATTAGCTCCCAGTTCAACCAGAGGATAAAAACAAGGACATGGTAGAGATTAAGTTCATCCGGTGCAGAAATCAAACCTATAACTGGGGCAATGGAAGGTCCATTCACGTAATCTTAGTCTGGGAAGGAAGTCTAATTTCTATGCATGGCTAAATCAAGGGTGGCCCTTTCATGAGGCAAGGTGAGGCAGTTGCCTCTGGCAGCAGATTCCTGGGGCACCAGCAGGGTGACAAGATGTCCCCTGTGGCTGCCATTGGAGCAGCACTTTGGGGCCAATCTGACCCTTGCAAACTTCCTAAAGAGCACCTCTCCTGATATTCCTCACAAAGCTTGCAAGAAGCACAAAGAGAGAAGAAGAGGCTGCACCACTTTCAATGCTTGAAAGGATCAGTTGTAAAAGAAAGCTGGACCTCCACAGGAGCATGGACAAGGCAGCATTTTGTACTTTGCCTCAGGTGTCACAATACTTGGGGCTGCCCCTGAACTCATTTATGGAGATGTGGCTAAAACTGGTGCTAGCATGGCTAGTTCTGCATGAACATGCTAGTGCCTGCATGGCTAGTTCTTCTGAACCCTTGTATACTGAGGTTGAACTGAATGTTGCCACCCACCAGCGCATGTCTTGGGCATGGCTGATTTGCCCCACCCAGCTTGTATGAAGCACACAGTTGGTGGGCTTCAGTGATTGGTCCAGCGACTGGTCCATGGGCCTGGGTGGGTGGAGCAAGCCAGTTGTTACAAGACAAAACCACCCAGCTCCTCACTTGGCTTGGTCGTGGCATTTCTCCCTCCTGCTCTTGAGTTCAGTGTGGACTTTTTCTGGTTTTCCTTTGGGGGGCTCAAACAATACAGTAGGCCAATTTTTTGCCTATCCCACACTGTTCTCCTTAGTTTGATAGGCTCTCTTGATAGGTACAGTGAGGATGAGTAGGCCAGTTTGACAGAGAACATCATGAGAAGTTCTAGTCATTCCCTAGAGGCTGTCCCGCTCAGGAATTCATGGCTGAGACTTTGCCAGTCTTAAATGCTGCCTGGCTTGGGGAGGGTGACTCTTTCTGTTGATTCCTTGACCTTACAAGGCTGGCTTAGAAGAGCATCATTCAGGGCTGTATCAGTTCCTAGAGCCACGGTGTATTGCCCATAACATTCAGGATAGAGGCTGGCAGATGGACCAGTCCATTAGTTGAGATGCTGCACTGTTGTGCTGTGTGGGTGGAGCGACAATCACCTCCTTTGCTAATAATTGGATTTGTTTATTAATAAAGTTGTGGCCTGTTTCTTCCAATTATCTGCCTCATGTCTTCATGGGCATGGGTCAAGTTCTTTTCAGAACATTTTAAATCAACAATGGGATAGAAGAAGAAGCAAAGGCTTTGGGGGTGGGGGCACCTTCACCTTTGACACCTCATCCTTGTTTTCCCTATTTCCAGGGAATGGTGTTTCATAATCTTGATTCAAATAGATAAAACCTTCAACCCAACCTCAATGGGTTGCTTGGTTCACAATTCACAAACATCTTACTCCACTGGATAAGAACGTTAAAAACCTCTCTGCTGGATGGGACCAAGGCAGTAGCAGCTTGTCTTAATGGTACCAAAGGAGGAAGCTGGGCTGGATCCTCTCTCTCCCACCCCACTCAAGAGCTGCACTGCCTGCAGGTGGACAATTGTCAGGTAACGCTGTGCAGTTAATGGCACAGCTCCACCTGACAAATGGCCAGCCTGCAGGCAGCACGGCTCTCAGGCAAGGCAGGAGAGAGAGGGGCCAGCCCAGCAGCCTCCACTGGCATCCCCTGGCTCATAAGGATGTCGCTATGAGACCAAGGTGTCCTTATTACAGCATTCCACATTCTACAGCATTCAGACTGATAGCCAATGAAGCTGCCACAAGGATGCTCATGGGTGCAAGTTGCTTCATGAGTATTACACCCATCCTGCATCAGCTTCATTGGCTACCAGTCCGCTTCCAGGCTAGATTCAAGGTGCTGGTGTTGACCTTTAAAGCCCTATACAGCTTGAGGCCGGGGTACCTGTCAGACCCCATTTACCCATATGAACCTGCCAGGGCCCTCCACTCGCCATCTAAGGCCCTGCTCATGGCCCCACCACTAACAGAGATCCAATTGGCAGGAACTAGAGACAGGGCCTTTTCAGTTGTGGCACCTCGGCTTTGGAACACCCTCCTTGAAGAGTTTCGCCATGCTCCCTCTCTCAGTGTTTTAAAGACACAAATAAAACACATCTTTTTAAAGCGGCTTTTTAATGTTTCACCTGTTGTACAGGTTTAATCATGTTTTCACCTGTTGGTAGGTTCCTTAGTTTGTATAAGTCTTAGTTTTTAGATTGAAGAATTTAATTTGGAATTTTAAAAGCTAATTATGATTGTGGATTTAGCTTGGATTTTTAACTTGTTTAATTTGGTTAATTTTATTAGTCTGATTTTATATTGTAACTGTTTTATAAATGTTGTGAGCTGCCTCGAGCAGTAATGTACTGGAGGGGTGGGGTATAAATATTTCAAATAAATAAATAAATAAATAAATAACGTCTAATGGGGACCAACCAAATGCCTCTAGAAGTTGACAACGGCCATCCTGTCTTGCAACTACATTTGCACCATTTCCGGCTCCATGGATGTCGTCTTAGGACCCCGCAGCGGCGCCGGTGGTGCAGAAACCACCCATGAATGGTGGGCAGCAGGAGGGCCACGGGAAATGCAATGACAGACAGGAGTAAATGCAAGTGATACTTATTTGGCTACATTTCAGTATTAGGAGTTTAAGCCAGAGACTTTCACAGAAAAGGTGAATTTTGAGGATGGATTTGGAAAGTAGGTGTGTGTGTGTGTGTGTGTGTGTGTGTGTTAGGGATGTGCACAAACCATGGTTTGACCTGTGGTGCAAGCACAATGACTAGATGATGAGGGAGTTGTGGATATGGGTACGGAAATTGGCTGAGTACACTAATCCTCGCATGGCGCCAGCACACACATAGGAAGCACGGGGAAAGGATGGTGTCATTCAAGAGAGCAAAGACGTTAGCCTTTCCCAGATGACGTAGGAGGAGAACACACACATGAGGGGAGCAGGGACCCTAAATGGATCAAAGCCACAGAAAGCTCCTAAGGTGAGATGCTAAAGAGTAGCGCCTACTCGGGAATGGCACATGTTATTTGACCTGTGTGAAATTTCATGCAATGATCCCTGTTTCACAGGAAGCAAATGATATTGATTTTATCTCAAAGTAAAACCCATTTGTGCTATTGCAGCATGTCTAATTCTGACTGTATCAGAATTAACATTCAGTAACTGGAATTTTTTTCATTTCTCTCGACGAATGAAACTTTTGCAGGAAAACCAATGATGACTTCTTGTTTTTTGTTAATAACCACAACATCCACAGCCTTCCTTGAGCTCTGCATTTATGCAAATTAATAATCAAGAAAGATGAGAAAGAATGAATGCGCGATGATTTAATGACACCTCTTGCTCATCCCCACGCACTGCTGATAAGAAATTGGGGAGGGGAGATGAAGAAGGGGTCAGAAGCTACTCACAAATGTTATCTATGGTGAACATCAATTTCCATGCTCATTTCATGATGACCTTAATCTGTCCAAAACCATCCGTCATGCCAATCAATGACTGAAACCCCCATCTTTTCCCTAAGCTGGCAATTCAGAGCTCGATTCTGTTTTGGCACCCGTTAATTTTACATCCGTGCAACTCCACTGACTTCTGCTGGTTCTGATTTGTTGCGATTTCTGATTAGTGCCGATGAACAGAAGAGGGAAATAGAGTTTCATTTTCATAGCGAGTTACCTATGTAATCAATTTGACTGCCTTCTCTTTTTGATCACTGTGGATTGGTTTGCACCCAGGGAGACATGATACTATAATACAAGGCATCAAATTGACAGCCTCTGGAAGAAGTGCTTTCATCTTGTTCGTCTTATCATTCTTTCTCTGTGTGAAGGATCCAGTTTGGGATAAAACGAGAAGTCATTTAGCTGAAACTGAATGTTAGTGGTGACCCGGTTTGCATGCCATGGTAACTCAAGTCACCTTCACTTGGATCTGAGTGAAAGTTGCTTCTCTTCCATGGAATACTAGGTTCGTAGGTGAGGATGTGTGGGTCTTCCCAACCTGATAATTGCCCTGTCTCTAATAAGGTGGCAATGGAACTAGAAAGACACACATGGTTATTCATGTGGTTGCAGTATTGATACACCATGGGGACTGCTTCATTAGATAGGTATGCATGAAGAAGTACATCAGGATTGAAGCTTGAATGAGGTCCTGAACTGGTTATCTGAGGGATGTGAATAACCATCCATCACTGACCAAAGGACCAGTTGCATCAGCCAGCAAAGTGTCCTCACATAGATACTTCACACAAAGTCATATGCCTTCATGCTTTCCCTGGCCAACCCTGGAAGCTGACAGTGCCAAGACACGACCAGACTTTGACCCAGAGGAGACCGTCTTAGAGGAGAAAGAGCCTCCTCCTGGCCAAGACTCCCAGCCTGAGCAAAAGCCCCCTAAATCCATCAGTCTAGAGCAGTCAGATTTGTTGCTCTCCTTCAGTTGGCTCTTGTCCTATTGCTAGAACCCCCAATATCACTCTCATGATCCTAGGATGACATCATGTCAGGGCCAAGCTCCAACTCTGGAGTTGGAGTGCCCACAGGCTGTTCAGGGCCTCCCTTGAGTAAATAGGTTTACTCAGGAGGAGGAGGAGGCATTTACTTTGGATCAGGGCCAGCCTGAGATCCAGGAAAGGAGCGGCTCCTCTTGGCCACTATATAACCCCTCAATTTGAAGCCAGCCTTTGCTGGGTCAACAGCGCCTTAACTGTTGCCGCATGGACAGATACTCAGTAGGAACCAGGAGATCTAAATGCTAGCTCATGGAACTCCACAGATTTCAGTGCAGTCCCATCTTAAATGTCCAATTTAGGCTGCCTCTTGGAGTACAAACATGAGAGCTGTCTTGCTGGAACAGATCAAAGTTGATTTGATCCAACATTCTGCTCCAGCAGTGGTCAGTCAAAGGACCTTAACAACCAGGCTGTGAAAATTATGGCCATTTATTTTTATCTCCAGAATCTGGTGCTGAGTCACCCTCCCTCTGAATATCAAGGCTCTGTTTAGCTAATGAGGCTCATAGCCACTGTCAGACCTATCCTCCTAAAACATGTCAAGAGTATAAGCCCATGCTCCCTGTTGGTATTAGTGAATAAAGTATTTGAAGCCACAACCCAGTGGGCACATTTGTAAAGGAAACACCAGGTCTCAAGTAGAAAATGGAATTCCACTGATCAGCTGTTTGGTGGGGATGGAGAAATTTAATCCAGCTGCCTGATCGTCCCTCTTGAATCACTTATTAGTAGCTTGGTTTACTCAGTCAGCATGGCATACATAGGCATGATGTTTGAAACGGGCTGACAAACCAGCACTCCTTTCTCCATATCACTATCTCTCCAGCTTGGAATACATGGCAGAAATAGTCTGCTTCCATGTGTCTGTAACTCTTGGCTTAGGGGCTTTCAACAGTGCATCCCCAGACGTTGTTGGACTACAACTTCCATCATCCCCAGCCACATGGCCTTTTCCATTGTGATGGGGGATGATGGGAGTTGTAGTCCAACATCTGGGGACCCAAGTTTGGAAACTCCTGCCTTAGATGGATTGGGGTGCTTTACTATCAGGTGATGGTACACACTGCATTGTTACCGTGCATCCCTTGGAATAATTTCAATAGAAAAATAACCATATGGGATTCTTTTAATGAAAGGCGGTATAAAAATCTAACAACAAAAACAAACAAACAAACATTCCTCTATAATGTACAGAGGAATAATCTCTATACATAATCTCATGCATGATAAATTACAAATATGGCAAGAGTTTCTTTTAACAGGTTCACCTACTCCTAAACTTAAGCCAGCTTTATGTACCCATTCTGGTTTTTTTTAATTAAAAAAATTGCAATTAATTTTGTTTAAAGGGTAGCATATGCAAGAAAATAAATCCTACTTGGTTGTATTGATCCTTTTTGCCCAAGTTAAAGGCCAGTAAAAGACGGCAGTGAAGGGAAGGGCAGTCATTTAAAAGAAGATAACTTACTTTGTTTCCACTTAGAGATATGAGTTATTTATAGCTGGAATATTTGATGCGATTCATCAGATTATCAGGGTTTTCTTAATGTTATGGTTATAGCGATCTTGATAAACTGTTTACTGCGCCTTGCTGAAACATACAGCAAAGCTGCTGATTGGTACGTTATATAAAGACATTTCCGTATATGGGAATTGTTTGTAATACATATGTATTTCTGCTCACTCAAAAACATAGGTTACGATTAAGTACAGAGGTGAGCAGTTCAAAATTAATAAGTATTTTGCTGGACAATTTTCAGTAGATTGGCAAACATTTCTGACTTCTTTTTTAGTAGTAACAACAAGGCTCTTTTCTCAACAAATTCAGCCATTGGTATTCCTGTAATTATTCAGATTGAATGTGTCCTGGTGACTGGCTCATGAGATACAGCAGATAATTTGCTCAGCCACCATTTTGAATTTGGTTCCACCCCCAACACCTCCCTTTGATTGGTGGACCTCAGAGCTTTAGGAAAAAACAAAGTAGTCACATACACCCCCAGCCTCCAAGCTTGAAATCTGCTCCACTCCTGGTCTATGCAGTAGTCACATATTCAAACCATAATACATGATACAGCATACATTTTTTAAAAGTGGTATATAAATATTCACTCTCATTATACATAATACTGATTGCTCAAGTTGTTGTACAACAACACATCATGCAGTTCAATAGTAAAAGCAATTCAGCAGAACAAACAAATTCAAAGGCCAACCAACTAGCAATTTCATGTCCTTTTGATTTTAGTAGGGGAAAGAAGTCTAGGTTTATGTCTGTCCCTTTGATATCAGTGGGACTTAAATGTGCTTGGTCTATGGACTGGATCAGTCCAACATAAGAACCCTGGGCTTCTAGATACAGGAACAATCAATCAGCATGTGAAAGGTGGATTGAGATCATGTCAACTGGCCCTACGCTCCACGACTGCACCCACATGGGTCCACTGGAATAGCAAGAGGAAATGGGGTCATGTTCACACAGGTAGGCCTTCCCCCACAGCAACCCCCAGGGGTCCCAGCATCCGCTAGCTCCATCTCTGGTGGAAGCTCCTGTATATGCGATCCTGAAAACCAGAGGGTCCCAGATGCTGCATCTGATGGAATTTCATTGCTGCTGATGGTCTTTCACCCATTGGCTCAAAAAAAAATCATGCCGATGATGAAAGGCAGCATATTTCTGTGCATGGGCATGGAGTATAACTAGGTCTGTGCATATGCCGACATTCTGGGGGAAATGCAGAAAAGGCACAAGAAGTGGGGCTGAGCGTGGAATTCTCCTTCCTAAACTCTCAACTCTCATTTTACTAGAGGCAAGTTGCTAGTCGTTATTATGGCAAAGGCATGCTTAAAAGGGCATGGGAAAGAGCTTCTGAGCTTGCAGCATGCAGAGGGGTGGTTAGACAAGATCTGATTGGTGAAGACCTAATCTTCAGTCTCCTGTGGATCTCCTTGCAAGCCTCCCTTCCATGGCTAGCAAAACAACCACAATGAATTCTGCAAAACAATTAAAAAGAACCCTGCAACTTGAAGAAATCATGCATGCATGCAAATTCTCAGAGGTTGCAGAATGTATCCCTTTTTTGCACCAACTTTTGTTTCCTTTGGTGTGAGAACTTTAAAAAAAAAAAAATACTGAGCCTATTCAGCCCTGAGTATAATTTTGCCCTATTGCTGAGCAAACTCTGAGAGCTACAAAGCTCACTGCAACATCCCTGACAGTTGTCTCTTACTCCCACCCTGTCTATACCTGCCACCCTCATCTTCCTGTGCTCCCTTTCTGCTCCAGGCTAGTTACAGAGAAAGTAACTGAGATATTTGAGATCATAAAGGGTTTTGGATGAATGAACCTGGAGTGACTAAAGCTTTTAGCAAAGAATGGGAAGGATCGCCAAGGCACGCCGTCACATTACATAAACATATGCTTAACGGTACCCATCCTATGTGGGGGCCTGGCGCCACCGTTGCATTAAGTGAAACCGTAGACCAAAATTGGAAGGTGCACGTCTCTTGGCTCTCAATAACTGCTTTTCTGTTCCTTTTCAGAGTTCAAGTGAAAAAGCCAAATTACTGACAAAGAATGTGGATGGTGCCAAGGAGGTCCTGACCCAATGTAAGAGAAAGGGGCTAGGGATGGGAGGGGATGGGAGGGGCGGGCTGCCCACCCACCCCCGCCACACAATCATCCAGGGTTATTTTATAATGAAAATTCAGAACTGCACAATGATAGGTGAGTGAAATGCATGCATGTAGATGTGCTATTACAATACACACCCGTGCATTCTCCTTGTCTGTGTACACACTTTGTTGCCTGGAGTCACATTCCACGACTTTTAGAAGCCTACCTCGAGTGGGAGAAAATCCTCAGAACTGGGAATTTGACAGCACTATTGCAGGAGAGTGTTATATCCATTGGTGAAGTCTCTGTGGGGGGATAGCAATGGGGTCTGCAGAAAACATCTTTGCAGGGGCAGGGGGGAGAAATGGGTCTGTTTGATCAGGGTCTGGGTTCTAGAGGAGTCTGGACTTGACTTTTCTCATGGTTATCAGTCACTTGTTACATTATCTAAAATAACACAGCTTTGCATGACCTGAATTTTTGAACTACACAAATGTTCTTTTAGAATCAGACTTCTTTTTTTAAAAAAAATGGTACTGCATGTTTTGTGTCTAGTTGCACAATTTAAAAAGCATTGCAAGCATCCATGTTCTCATTTCATGCAAGTTGCTCAAAGCTGTCACTCCACTATAATGGGAACTTTGAATTTACTTTATTTAATTTTATTTTTTGCATTTATATCCTGCTCTTCCTCTGGGGAACCAGAGCAGTGTACAAACATGGCTATGTTTACGCTCACAACCCAATGTGAGTTAGGTTAGGTTGAGAGAGAAGTGACTGGCCCAGAGTTACCCAGTGAGTTTCATTACTGTGGCCAGAACCTCAGGGGTATACTCGTGAGTCAAATGGGCTGTAACCCAAAATTTGGCTTGAAAAAAGCCAAATCTGGCAACAGAACTCAAGCATCGCTGGTCCTAGTCCAACACTCTAACCACCACACACTGGCTGTCATAGGTTTGTTAGTGTGGCCTTTTCTTTTTTTTGCTGGGATGATGGCTCTTTATCAAATGCGAGGGTGGCGGTGGTGGAGGAGGGAGGAGAAAGAGGAGGAGGAGTTGACAAAAAGACCATAGTCCCAATCACATGTTACGTTGAACACTTATACAATGAGTGAATAGTGTACACAGGTACAGTCATTCACACATTGGCCACATTTCGTGAAACCATGGTTTTCTCTCTCCCCGCTCTCCCATCTGAATTAGGAAGTAATGGAGAGCACTCTCTCTGCATTCAGTAAGACTGCAGAGGAGGGGGAACTGACTCTGCAGGCTTCCTTCTTGACTGAAAGACAGCCTGCACAACCAATCACAGCTGGAGCCATCATGGTGTAGTGGCTAGTGTGCTAGACTGGGACCGGGAAGACCTGAGTTCAAATCCCCATTCAGCCATGAGACTAGCTGGGTGACTCTGGGCCAGTCACCTCTCTCTCAGCCTAACCTACTTCACAGGGTTGTTGTGAGGAGAAACCTAAGTATGTAGTACTTACTCTGGGCTCCTTGGAGGAAGAGCGGGATACAAAATGTAAATTTTAAAAAAACTCTGGTTGGAGGGGACACAGCCTGCAGTTCCACATTCAGATGCAATGCAGGCTGAGTCCAACCTTTGGCTGTGGTGATAAAACTCACTACAACACAATGGTTCAGACTGGAGTTAGAAATCTGAAACCTCAGGTTCATCGCCGCACCAAACTGCATTTCCATGCATTTGGACGTAATGCTCATGGAACCTCTGGCCCATTCAGCTGCGATTCCACATTACGTGCGGATGCAGCCATTCTGTTGAACACAGCAGTACAGTATAGCAGTACACTTCCTACATGTACTATGCATTGGAGAGGCCTGTACCAATAATCTGCTGCTTGACAACTACCTCGCCTTACCCCACGGAAGGGCTGCCTCTGATCCTTCTCTCACTGCTTCACCCATCTTTCACTTCCTGCGTGCTGGCTCTTCAAAACTTGCTGGTTCCTGAGTTTGGTGGAATTTTTTTTGCACCCCTAGAGTTCATCAAAGTTTATCAACTAGTGAGGGCAGGGGTGGAGTTTTTGATTGCGATGAAACCGAATTGAAGAGAGATACAGAAGGAGACATTGCATTCCTCTCAGAAAATAAATGGAAAGCACACGGGGAAATAAAACAGCTGGCGTTTTGCTTGGAATTGAAAATTGCTGAAGGTTGAAGCCTTTAATGTAGGGAGTTTATCAACAGAAGCAACATCTTGGGTTTTTATCTGAAGTCTGGGCAAGGTATTTCCTACTGAGGAAATTTATAGAGCGAGAGATGCAGGGACCAGATTTCAGACCCGGGAAGCCCTTGAAAATGATGTTTGCTGCTATCAGGCACTGCAAATTAATTGATTCAAAATTAGCTGATGGGTGTTATGTATTTATTTATTTTTAAAACCTACATGTAACAGCAAGGACTTGGGCAAGTGGAGTAATGAAGAAATCTTCTCGTTTCACAGTGTGAGTACAGGGTGGCAGACGCTGGGTGAGCTGTTGAAAAAGCAAAAGTGAAGTTGTGTCAGACAGATGCCAGAGGAGCTCTGAAATAAATGGCAGCTTTGGAGAGGTGCTGGGGCATGTTCTATGCTCCCCTCCATTATTTGTGAATCCCTTACAGTGTATTGCATTTGTAATGCAATATTGCCTTTTCACACCTTTGACACGTGATCTTTATTCATGATATGTTTTTGCCTTATAAGTTGATAAATATGAGAACCACCCAGGGACAGAGGTTTGGGGTGGTCTACAAGATAGGGTAACCAGGAAAAAAAACGCACATGAAAAAAGCCCACAAGAAAATTGCGCACAGAAAAAAAACCCACTGTCATAAAAGTGCACAAGAAAAATATGCACACGGAGCATTGCTCACATGAAAAAATGCCCAAATGGAAAATTGCCCACATGGAAAAATACTTACATATATACTATGCTCCAGCGCAATAATTTTTCTGTGTGGGCATTTTCCCATGTGGGCATCTTTCTGTGCCAGCTATGCTCCGTGTGCGCATTTTTCTTGTGCACTTTTATGACAGTGGGTTTTTTTTCTGTGCGCAATTTTCTTGTGGGCTTTATCATGTGTTTCTTTTTTTCATAGAAAAGAAAGAAAGAAAGAAAAAGAAAGAAAGAAAGAAAAGCAAGCACACATGAATCTGTAGGGCCGGCCCATCCATTATTTATTTATTCATTCATTCATTCGATTCGTATACTGCTCTTCCAAAATGGCTCAGGCAGGTGGCTACCTAAAGCACCAGTTCTTGGTGGGGGACATAAACAGTGGGGCTATGCAAAATTGGATTGGAAAAATTGGACATGGTCCAATTTTACCTAAATTGGAGGAGTTCTGAGAGAGTTTGAACCTAAACTTGCACAGCCCAGTTCAACCTGGACTTTTCCAATCCCATTTGAAAAATATTAGAGCTTTCCGGAGCCCCAAATGGCAATGAGAGTCTGCTCTCTCTCTCTCTCTCTCTCTCTCTCTTTCTTTTTAAAGTGATCATGGCTAGGGGCGGGGCGGGGGGAGGAAACATCTCCTGTCCTCTATCTGCTCACTTGCCTGCCTGAGCATATCTTTTTTTAAAAAAAAGTGTAAAGATTTATAGCCTGTTTCGACTCACAAGTGGCCAATTTCCAGGTTTCTCCTGCAATCCCCTGATCTTTAGATTTTCTGATGTTACATCACTTCCCCTCAGACTCTCTGATGTTAGGTTATTTTTCTCCCAGGTTCACAGTGAGTATCTGTGGTTACTCTTTCAGAAATGGTTTAAGGTTTATCTGATCCAAATCCTGACCCTGATCCCAATCCCAATCCCAACTCCAATTTTTACCTACAGAAAGGTCCAAAGGATCCCAAACTGACATTTTTGGGGTTGGATTAGATTGGGTCAGATCCCTCCCAGACTTTGGTGTTCGTGCACAGGTCTAATAAACAGTGCCAGAATATAGCACTGCAAATTATTCTTTCTCTCACTCCCTGAACTACTGCATAGTGGTGTAAAAATATAAGAAGTAATACTGCACCCTGCTCCCCAAAGGGGCTGCACATTCGGCAAATCTTCTTTGTTCATTGCACCTCAGCCCCCAATAAAGAGCTAGTCTCATAAGCTGCACTCCCTCTTCTGAAGATGAATTGCCTGCCTCGGCATTCCTTCCCAAACAGAAATGCTCTCAGACCTGCATTTCTAAATTAAGAGCAATATCTTTTCCTTTCCGAAGTGTTCGAATTTGGCTCGTCAGGCTGGGAACTCTCTCCCACTGGATCCTCAAATCGGTGTGGGCTCGTCATCCACACAGGCTGGTCGTTTGATCGCACAAAGCGACACAACAAAGCTGCACAGCTCAGGTTAAAGCTGGGACTCCGCACTTCCTGGCTAGTGGGAGGTGGGGGTGTCAAAGTCAGACTTCACTTGGAATGCCAAAAACCCTAGGGCTGGCCCTGGAAAGCAGTATTTATTCTTGCCATCTGCTATATCAGCAAGAAAAAAATGAAGGTCTTTCCTCTGCTCTTAAAGAAGCTCAGGGGTGCAGAGAGAGGGCAAGCGTGAGAAGAAACTCCTCACTTAAATGTTTTCTGTAAGGGAGGAATGACACTTTTGTGGGGAGATATGGCTTACTAGGTTTGGTTCAGTAAAATGGGAAGGGAAACGCCTCAAAAGCTTAGGGGAGGGGGATCTGCACCCCTGCAGAAGCCTTAGAACCTATCTGTTTGGCCTGGCCTTCCAGGGTTTTTAATTAGTTTTAATTGTTTTAACATTGTAACCTGGTTTTCAGGCTTTTAATTGTTCTGATGGTTTAATTGTTTTTTATGATGTTTTAATTAATTGATGTTTATATAGAAATTGAATTATTATTATTATTATTATTATTATTATTATTATTAATAATAATAGTTTTTGGTTTTAACGGTTTCTGTTTTAATTGTAAACCACCCTGAGCCATTTTAGAAGGGCGGTATAAAAATCAAATCAAATCAAATCAAGTCAATAAATAAATAAATAAATAAATAAATAAATAAATAAAATGTGAAGAAGAACTGAAATGCTCAGCACCCCTCTCACGCAGTGCCCCAAACAGTCCCCTGGGTTGTTTAGAGGGCCTCTCCCTATATCTAGCCCTGCATACAAGGAGCAAATTAGCGAGAGGGGAGAGAGTTCCAGCTGCTACAGGGAAGTAAAGGTACCACTGGCGGTATATCACTCATGGGACCTGGAGGCCTTAACTATGAACTTTCTGTTTTATAGGGATTAATAACAGGGGTGAAAAGATTATTGCTGGGCCAAATTTTAATGTTTGGATATTCACATGGAAATTCTTGACAAACTCCAGGCAGCTGCTGCAACTTGATGCCCGCGAATGAAACCACAAATTGTATGTCCACCAAATTGCAATGCTGCTGTGTGAAATCCTTTGCATCTTCAGCCTGGGGTGGGGCTTTGGCAGGTATCAAGCCTCGTGGCGGCGAGGGCAGTGGCGGCGACATTTGGCGCTGCTCCATATGCTTTCCTCTAGTTAGGGGCAGGCAACATTGGTTTTCCAGCTGTTGTTGAACTACGACTCCCATCATCCACAGCCAAGGTTGCCTACCCCCTGCTCTAGTACCTGCTATCCTCTGCCTCAGTTACCTTGTCAGCTCAGTGTGTAATCACATCTGATCCTAATCTGCAACTTCTCTCTATTGGCTGGCCATCTTCGTGGACCATTGGGAGTGCTATCAAATATGCATGGGACTCTACCTCACCTTGTATGTGACAAAGGGGTGGAAGACTGATTTTGTTTTTAATAATTACCATAAGTTTTTTTAAAAAATTCTGAAGTATTTTACGATCTGATCAATTGACGGGAGTAAAATCATTGGGGTACGGGGCATATGTGGCCTCCATCTTGTTTGTTTGTTATTTCTCTGTGTAAACCACCCTGAGCCATTTTTGGAAGGGCGTTATAGAAATCGAATTAATAATAATAATAATAATAATAATAATAATAATAATAATAATAATAATTTGGAGGAGCAGAACAGGAGAGAACCCCAGAAATAGATAGCTCACCCCTCAATTGACATATCGGCCGACATCCAGACTAACTCATGTGTGTGCGAGACAATTGCATAACTATGCTAATGGAGGTTTTCAGAACTGAGCTCTTGCCCTCTTGTACAATCATTTCCCCCAAAACATAAGAGGCATGCCACAGGCTGTGCACCATGCCGCAGTAGCGCAAACATGTTAATGCTGGTGCAACACGAGCCAGGAATGCAAGCTCCAGACTGAGCACAAGTGATGAGCACCACAGCCTTGCACTAGTGCTGTTTGTTTGCACTAGTGCTTCATGAATCTGGATGTCACCCATTTTTCCAGGGAGATCACTGTGCAAATACTGAAGTTTTTCTTCTTCCCAGGTGTGGGGCCAGCTGAACAGCACCCTGGGTCCAGCCCTGCCCAGAGGCCCCTCTGATGATGTCCTGTGCAGATGACATTACGTGCATGGGGTGTGCCCTGAATAAACCCCACCCCAGGACACTGGGTGCCCTGAGCGAGCTCTTGCTGATCCTTTTCAGGCATTTGCTGCCTGAAAGCATCTATTCCCCTTTCAGGGAGAATAGACACTTTCAGGCAGCAAGCGCTGTCTGAAATGACATGGAAGCGCTTGCTCGGGCTCTTTGGAGCTCAAAGCCATGCCCCCTTTGCGCGTGATGTCACATGCAAAGGGGGCATGGCCTTGAGCTCTGAAGAGGCCGAGTGAGTGCTTCCATGTCATTTCAGACAGTACATAGGAACATAGGAAACTGCCATATACTGAGTCAGACCTTTGGTCTATCTAGCTCAGTATTGTCTTCACAGACTGGCAGCGGCTTCTCCAAGGTTGCAGGCAGGAATCTCTCTCAGCCCTATCTTGGAGATGCTGCCAGGGAGGGAACTTGGAACCTTCTGCTCTTCCCAGAGCTGCTCCATCCCCTGAGGGGAATATCTTGCAGTGCTCACACATCAAGTCTCCCATTCATATGCAACCAGGGCAGACCCTGCTTAGCTAAGGGGACAAGTCATGCTTGCTACCACAAGACCAGCCCTTCTCCCTTTGTCTCCCTCTCTGGAGGAAGAGAAAGGGGAATAGATGCTTTCAAGCAGCAAATGCTGCCTGAAAAGGATTGGCAAGTGCTCACTCAGGGCTCTCAGTAGCCCGGGCGTGGGAAGGGGGGTTCATTTAGGGCTCTTCCGGAGCCCAAGCCACGCCCCCCAGGGGCTTCAGCGGCCCCTACCATTGGCGGCTCGGGTTCTTTGAACCTGTTCACATAATGGTGGCTGTGCCCCTGCTTCTTCCATATTCCTTCCTTTAATAACTAGCTGAAAAACTGACAGTGGAGGAGGAGGGATGGGGAGTTCCCATCCTCTCCCCATTCGCATTCCCCACCCTCCAGAATGAGGCAGATCTGTCTTGGTAAAACCACATGTGAAAAGGACCCAGTTGTCTTAGTGGAGAACAATTTGAGCATGAGCCAGGAGTGTGAATCAGCTGCTAAAAAGCTACTGCAATCTGAGGCTGCACTAACAGAGCCAGGCTCGGACTGGCCCATAGGTCAACAGAGCATATTCCCGGTGCGCCCTACCCACGTGGTGCCCCTGCGCCCCAACTCTCACCCTTAATTACCTATTCTGCTCAAAACCTGGCGCCCTCCCCACATACATTCTGGCACCCTCTCGGTGCCCCCAGTCCGGCCCTGAACAGAGCTACAGTGTCCAGATAATGAGAAATAATCATTCCACTACTGATCTGTGGTGGCCAATGGCCAGACCTCACTTGCAATACTGTGTCCAGTTCTGGGCTCCTGATTTTAAGGATGTTGATTAGGGATGTGCACGAATCAATTTCTTTTATTTGATTTGTACCTGGATCGAAGCACCCTTGATTTGTTTCGGGTCCAAATCTGGCCAGCTAGCACAGGGGTGATACATTTTGTCCACAAACTGCCCCAAACAGGTATATTCTGGTACAAATTGTTTTGTACCCGAATCAATTCGCACAGACAGCAGACGCAGGCAGTGATTCTCTTAGCAGCAGGGAGGGGGTGAAAAAAAATTCTCTTCTCTTTTCCTCATTCAGGAAAGCAGGAACAAAAAGCAGACAATCCACAGCAGGCAGGAAAGGCAAGACAAAGCTCCTCTCTCTCTCTCTCTCTCTCTCTCTCTCTCTCTCTCTCTCTCTCTCTCTCTCCTTACACAAAATCGAGATACCAAGAGAGATCACAACAAAATGGGGATCTGAATCTATGAATTTTTCAAATCTGAAATCTGGGTGATTTGTTTTGGACCCGAATCTGGCCAGCTAGCACAGGGATTTGTTTTGTCCACAAATCACCCGCAACAGGTAGATTCAAGTACAAATCGTTTTGTACCCGAATCGATTTGCACATTCCCAATATTGATAAATTGGAATGCCTTCAGAGGAGCACCACAAAGATGGTCTGGAAGCCAAACCTTATGAGGAATGGCTCAAGGAGCTGGGCATGTTTATCCTGAAGAGGAGAAGACTGGGCAGGAGGGAGATGATAGCTATCTTCAAACATCTGAAGGGCCATCATATAGAAGACAAAAATGGATGGTCTCTGTTGCTCCTGAGGGCAGAACTAGAACCAATGGGTTGAAATTACAGGGAAACAGATCTAGGATAGTTGTCAGGAAGAGCTTCTTAACTGTAAGAGCTGTTTGACAGTGGAACAGTCCGCCTCATGCAGTGGTGGGCACTCCATTGTTTGAGTTTTTCAGACAGAAGCTGGGCCGCCACCTGAAAGAGATGCTGCAGCAATTTCCGGCACTGAGCAGGGGGCTGGACTGCTCCAGTGGCCAGCCAGCCAGAGCTTGAAGATGCCCTGATGATACTGCAGTGCTGGCAGCCAGCCACACGAGGCAGCTGCTCACAAATTCTAAGGCTTTTAGCTTCCACCCAGGCAGGCAGTTGCTGGCATCTGCCACACATCAGATGGCAGAGGGATGTTGGGCAAAGCCTTAGAAGGTTATTAGAGCGAGTGGGTACATTTATAGTGGAGAAAGTGGCCCTTAAGATGTCATGGTCCTAGACCACTTTGGGCTAGGAATGTCAAGAAGATCTGGGAGGCAGTGAAGTTGACATACGGTCAGAGTTATTTGCTGTTTCAAGATAGGGAAGCCCAGCCTGGGCTAGGCTGTGCATGAGAATCAGTGGGATTGAGCCCAATTCCAGCGGGGAAGCACCGCCTAGCCCAGCTTTTTAGCCCGGCCTTTAACCCAGGCTTCCTGACTGGGTTAAAGGCCGCATTCAGCTCGCTCAAGGAGACACAGAGATGAGTGCCTCGAGCGCCCAGCCTCTGGGAGAATCCTATAATCCACTGTGCATTCAGCACAGTGCATTGTGGGATACCCAGAGGCTGGAACACATTGTCCTGGCTCTCTGGAAACGGATCGTGTGGGAGCATGGATGGCACTCCCAGCAACATTTTGTCAGTCATCTGGGGGGAAGGTGAGTGAAGCAAAACCTTCCCTCCACCCACCTGCACCCCCTCACGCAACTGTGGCCGTGTTAATGACCTCTCTGTCTCAACCCTGCCAGACTCAGCTTTGCTTGGCAGGGACTAGGGACAGGGCCTTTTCAGTTGTGGCCCCTCACCTTTGGAATGCCCTCCCAGAAGAGCTTTGCACGTTTCCTCTCTGGTGACTTTTTTTAAAAGACTCTCCTCTTTAGAGAGCCTTTTTAGCATTTTGAACCAATGATCCTTGGTTTTTAAGCTTGGTTTTAGTTGGACCTGCAGTGTTTAGCCCCAGTTTAGCCCTATGTTTTAAACTGCTTTGCAGTCCATTTACTGATTTCTTTTAACAGTATGTTATTTTATTATGATTTATGGTTGCAAGCCTCCTCAAGCAACATTATCCTGGAAGGGCAGGATATACATATTTTAAATAAGTAAAATCTGGGTGTCACCAAAAAGGCAGGAGTGATGGTGGCCAGGTCTTCTGTTAGCCATAAGAGGAGATACCCAGAATGTATAAAGCACGGGGGCTTTGGGCCAATCAAATTCTCATTCAGAAATCCTTCTTTCCAATCCTGTTCAGTATTTTGAAAACCATTAAGCAGCCTGCATGCTACCGTCCCCTCCGTTCCAGCCCACACACCCCCTTCAGCCAACCTTACAGGTTATCAACTCACCATGGTCTCTGTTTTGATTAGGCCATCACCGGAGCGAAAGGAAAAGCCTTTGGCAACAAAGCCGGGGCATTCCTCCCATCTGCAGGCAACAGTTAATTGCAAACCTTGTTCCTTGAAGTGCTGCCACAATCCCTCGCTTCACTGCGAAGACTTTGAAATCCACCTAATGCACGAGAAAGATTACAAGTTGTGCACTTGGCTACTTCTGGCCAGGTGCGTGCACAGTGGAACATGAAGACGGTGAGGGAAATTGCTTGCTACAGCAGAGAGGAGGCCGACAAACCTCTTGATTGCCATATTAGTTTAGCTTAAAAAATGGAGAGGAAGCAACCCTGTGCAGCAATCGTGGCAGGAAGGAAGGGCTGAAGCCTGGGTAAAGAGAAAGTGGGAACAGGCTGTCTGCCTCAGGGCCTGTTCCAGAGGGAAGTGAGGCTGGACCTTGGTCAGAGAGCAAAGCATGCCCCTCCATCCTCAACAGCATGCCCCTCCATCATACCGAGCAGCCAAGAAGGTCAGGGGGAATGTGGCCGATTTATTATTTGTTTTACACAGGTTTTTTCTGGGTTAAGAGGGTATCACAGGGAATTCTTTGCCTGAGATTTTCTCTCTCCTGCTTCCCGCAAAAAAAAAGAAAAAAGAAATCCTGAGCAGCCATTAATCTGCCATATTGATTTATTCTGTATCATCATCATCATCTTATCACGTATTATGCAAGGATCCCAGTGAGCTGTTTTGTACTGCTCGCAAAACTACAGAATATCCAGAGCAATTCCCACGGTGCCATAGAACAGGGCTTGTCCTGTTTGTCTTGTAAAACTGCGCACTTATGTGGTCTTACTGCCATGATTTCCAATGGCCATAGCACTCCAGAAGGGCAATTCCATAATTTAAATAGTAGCGGATCTAAGCCCGTTTCCACAACCACATGGGCACTGCTTTAGATGCCCACATAGTAGCTTTTGCACAACGTGTGAGCCATCATTGTTATTAAGAATCTCTCTCTCTCTCTCTCTCTCTCTCTCTCTCTCTCTCTCTCTCATTTATATATCACCCCATACAAAATCTTTGGGCAGTTTACAAATTAAAACACAATTAAAAACTTAAATCATATAAACCAAATGTTAAAAGACATCAGTAAAACTTTAAAACGTTATAAACTAAAAGCCTGATAAAATAGGTGCATTTTCAATAGTCACTTAAAAACAGTCAGAGATGGGGAGGTTATGATTTCATCTGGGGGCACAGTCCATAGCCCTAGGGAAACCCTAGGGAAGGCCCAGTATGGGGTCAACACCGAATGAGGCAGTGGTAACAATAACTGGACCTCTCCCAATGATCCTATAGGCAGAGGGATTCGTGAAGAAGAAGGTCCTCTCTTATATGGGGAGGGCTTAATCCCTCCAAGACCGAGTTGTTCTTGTTCAGTTTGCAATCTGGCCAGTTGTCATGTATGAGTTTATCTCAACGGGGTTATGCTTCCCTTGAAAGAGACTATTCGTGATCTGGGGGTCCTTCTGGACTCGCAGCTCCTGCTTGAACAGCAGGTGGAGGCTGTGGCCAGGAGTGCCTTTGCCCAGCTCTACCTAGGGTTGCCTTTGAAAATGATTTGGAAGCTTCAGCTAGTCCAGAATGCAGCAGCCCGCCTCCTCATGGGTGGCCATAAATTTGTTAGTGCCACACCTCTTTTATGGTTGCTGCACTGCTTGTCTGTTCACTTCCGGGTCCAATTCAAAGTGCTGGTTCTCACGTACAAAACCGTTATGGGCTTAGCACTTGTATATCTCCGGGATCGCCTCTCTCAGCCGCTGGTATCCCATCCTGTGACATCTTCTCAGCTGGCCCTCCTTAGCGTCCCGAAACCTGGTGTAGCACATGGTGCCTGGGCCTGTAGGAAGGCCTTCTCTGTGGCTGCCCCTCTTCTTTGGAACACTCTCCCCCACCCCAGATTCATTCAGATCCCTCTTTAGTTGCTTTTAAGGCCCTTCTAAAGACCTACCTGTTTCACCAGGCGTTTGTCCTTTAATTTTTTTTGTTATTGGTATTGTTGTTCACCACTTAGAATCTTTGGAGGAGGCAGTATATAAGAATTTTTTTAATAGATAGATAGATAGATAGATAGATAGATAGATAGATAGATAGATAGATAGATAGATAGATATGGTTCTCTGTCTCAAAGTGGCTCACCATCTAATAAACACCAGGGAGACCCCAGCAATGCCGTGCGAGGCTGAATAGGGACACAGTTGCTCTCCCACTGCTAAATATGAGAACACATCCTTTAAACGCACTACTTTGCCTGCTTATCAGGGGTATTGGTATTTGAGGTTTAACTCTGGTCTTCATGGAAGCAGAACCACTGACCATCCTGAGAAGGCAGAAAAGCTTGCAAAGCAAAGTGTCCCCATCACCATATCCACCTCCCCTGCTTCTTCAGTTAGAAGGGGGTCCTACTCCCCTCCCCTCAGAGAGGCCAGTCGAACCACCAACTTGAGCAAGGCAACACAAGCTTTACGTAAATAACGATTCATAGCAAGAAGTTGAGAGGTCATCCAGGACAAGTCAAAAGGAGCTTCCATGATTAGAGGCAGTGTACCACTAACAGCTGGATGCTGGTGACAAATAGGCCGCTGCTTGTCTGTGAGCTTCCCACAGTTTCTGGCTGGCTACTGCTGAATGCTAGGTGAGGTAGACCTTTGGCAGACTTCAACAGGAGAACACCCAGGTCCTTGTGTCTTTCTGGGTGCCAGCAGGCCCTCTGCAGAAAGGTGGATTCCAAATCCATTCCCCAGAGCCACATGCCTACCTGCTGCTTGATGAATGCATTTCCTCTTTTTTGTGCTCCAGTGCCTGGAAGGAGCATCTTGCTAATGGACTTTCATTACCGACTTCCTTTTAGCACAAGTAGGGGCCAGCAATTAGGCTCCGACCATGCATCACGACCCCTGGCTGTCTCACTGGGGGCTTTGATCCCACCTTTGCTCACTGACACACAGCTAATAACCAGAAGCGGCACAAACCAAACTATCCCCCTCCTGAGTTATACCTCAATCTATATCCCAAGACAAATAGGGGGAGTGTAATGAGCTATTACAGCCACTATCTGATTGACCTGAGCTCATACTTAGATAGAGAGAAGGCCAATATGGAAAGAGAGAGAAACTACCACCCCCTCACCAAAAATTATGGATGCAGAAAATGAGGACAGGATTTCTACCCCAAGATTTGATTCGGGAAATGAATAAATAGTTGGCTAAAATACAGAGCATCAGTGCAGTGAGAGTCAGAGAGAACTTCCCAACTAACTGCACTGGTGCAACCGGGAAGTGGCAATTTTTGAAGCCCTCCCCTTCCTCAGGAAGCCCTCTGTGCCACCCAAAAATATGTCCTCGAGGGACTGTGCAACTCTCAGGGACATGTTTTCAGGTGGCACAACAGGCTTCCTGGGAAAGGGAAAGGAGGAGATCTGGTCTTGTGGTAGCAAGCATGAATTGTCCCCTTTGCTAAGCAGGATCCACTCTGGTTGTATTTGAATGGGAGACTACTGTACATGTATGAGCACTGTAAGATATCCCCCTTAGGGGATGGGTCCACTCTGGGAAGAGCATCTAGGTTCCAGGTTCCCTCCCTGGCATCTCCAGGACAGGACTTAGAGAGATTCCTGCCTGCAACCTTGAAGAAGCCACTGCCAGTCTGTGCAGACAATACTGAGCTAGATGGACGAATGGTCTGACTTGGTAGAAGGCAGCTTCCTACGTTCCTAAGGGGAGGGCATCATGAATTGCTACTTCTTTCCTGCACCGGTGTAGTTAGTTGGGACATTCTGTTAGGCGGCTCCCTTTAGGGATGTGCATGAACCAGTTTGGAGGTCTGGAGTTTGGGCCAGTTTGGCAGTGGGGGCATTAAGGAGCATTAAGGAGCAGGGAAGGTGCTCTTCCCGCCCCCCAGCCACATTTTCCCCACCAGCGCTGTCTGAAAAATCACTGGCACGGGGCGGCAGCATGCCTCCTTGCCATCCCAGTCAGTGTTGGACCGGAAGTGGCCGGAGCACATGCACACGTCACACACGAGCACGCACATCAGCCACTCCTGGGCCAGCGCTGGCCAGGGCTGCAAGGAGGTACACTGCTGCCCCATGCCAACGATTTTGGAGACAGCACCGGTGGGGGAAATGCGGTGGGGCTCGGGGGAGATGAGCACCCTCCCTGCTCCTTAAAGGTAACCCCCCACTACCAAACCGGCCGAGTGCCAGTTCGTGCACATCCCTAGCTCTCTTGCTGCACCAGAGCATCCTTGCTCTGTATGTCAGCCATTGTGTTTTACATTGCAGTTATTTTCCTGTGCAGGAATCATGTGTGTTGGGATTGATGGAAGATGATCAGTTAAAATGAAAATGAAAATATAGCAATCTGAAATATAGAGAATAGGCACATCAAGCCCCTGGTGGGCCATCATTCGTGATCGGTAGACTGCCTTCAAGTTTTGTTGGCCTGCTCAAGTGCCACACAGGAATGTTCAGTTCTCAGGGCCTCAGCTGTGTTCCGTACCTGCCACTGGTGCCTGCATAGTTCCACTAGGAAACGCTTGAAGAGAAGTAGCAGGTGTGTATGTGGGTACCAGCAAACCTCTAGAGTTTCTTTAGGCTGCTGACTTCAACTCATTTCAAAAAAAGGTCATCTCTGTTGCAGATACCACAAGGTTGCTCTGCTCATAGATCTGCATTATATGTGTGTGTGTGTGTGTGTGTGTGTGTGTGTGTGTGTGTGTGTGTGTGTGTGTGTAGCCGAACAGCATGTGGGTAGTGAGTAGGGCAGACCTGTTTTATAACTGATGCTTCCCTTGAAAACAACAATAAATATTATGCTCTTTTAACTAAGGTTTTATTCAGAAGCAACTCCATTATTTCTTCTCTCCTTTCCCTCCATTTCTTTTCTGACACTGCCACCACCACCCACCCACACTCACATATTCTTTACAGGATCCCCACTGGGACAAACATCCAAACAGCAAAACACAAAAGATAACTAGATAGAATACAACACATCCCTCCCCTATATAACACCTCCCCTATATAACAACTACAATTGAATTAATTTAAAATTTAGTAACAAAGCCTTGAAGTCTTTGAGGTGATCTCCTGTCATGGATGTTTATCCTAAGTCTTGGGTTCTCTGGCACAGGAGCTGTTTGTGATTTTTCTTTGGTTACCGAGGCTTGTCCATCACTTTCATCAGCCTCATTTGTGAGGTCAAAACTGGAGGCAAGATCAAAGTCCTTTCCAGATCCTCACCTGAGATTGGACTCCCTTCTCTCCTGTTGCATAGTATGGATGCTGGAAAGTGTTCCATTTCTTTCTGTCATCCAATATGTCAATCTCTTTGGATTTTGATCATTTGTTTTGGTCCAGAATATTGAGAACAGCCCCTTTTCACTTTATAAGGCAACCACACACGAACAAAGTTCCCCATCTGAAACGTCTGCTGTTCTGCGCCCTGTTTCCAGTCTACATACAATTTATTTTTGTTGCTTCTCCCTTACCTGATTATGAATCTCTGCATCCTCAGTATGAGATGGACGGAAAGTCCTATCAGTAGCTGCCATTGGGTAAGTTTGGTTGTAGTTTTGAGTCCTCTCAGCAGTTCAGATGGTGATTGTCCTGTTGTAGAAGGAGCAGGAGTTCAATAAGCAAATAGAGTTCCACAGATTGCCTCTTTCCAGGGTTGTTGTTTTGTAGTAACCAGTTGTAAACTGTCCTTCACTAACCTGTTGATTCGTTCCACTAAGCCATTCCCTTGAGGATGGTACAAG
Organism: Hemicordylus capensis; assembly: GCF_027244095.1. NCBI lineage: Eukaryota > Metazoa > Chordata > Lepidosauria > Squamata > Cordylidae > Hemicordylus > Hemicordylus capensis. Next base: position 249,929,963 of record NC_069661.1, read on the forward strand.
GAAATAATCTTGTCTTTTATCCCATGGTTATGCAAAGATTGCTCCATTTCGAATGAGGTAACCTGTGTCCCATTGTCAGTCATGACTTCTTTAGGAAGAACTTCTCTCACAAAAACTGCAGCCATGAACTGGATCACCTTGTTTGTAATAATGTTGCCAGCATTTGCTTCTGGTCACCTTGTTAATGGTACTGCTCCTGGGGAATTGTCAAACACTCCTGACTACTTTGGGGCTTGTGATTTTGGGGCTTGAGTTACCCCTGTAACTGGGCAAAGAGGCATCTTTTTAACATGGCGAATCTCTATTTAGCAGGGGGAGAGTAACTGGCCCTATCCACACCCAGCACAGTACTTCCAGAGACTGTTGCTGGTGTCTCTCTTATATTTCTTTTTAGGTGGTGAGCCCTTTGGAGACGGGGATCCATCTTATTTATTTGTTATTTCTCTGTGTAAACTGCCCTGAGCCATTTTTGGAAGGGCGGTATAGAAATCTAATAAATAAATAAATATACATAAATAAATAACAATCTGATCCCCGATCATTTCATCAGTAAAGCTGGTGAACATGCAGTTTACACTTAATTCACACAGCGCTGTGACATATTGATAACAGATTCACCAGGGAGTTGGGATCAAGAATGGAACTTGTAACATTCAGCAATCACATTCAAAGTAGAGTTGAAATTATCATCTAAGCCTTGAAGAGCAGCTTCATAAGTGTTGGAATCACCTTCCAAGTTGGCAGGAAAGGGCAAATGAGCATATATTCTTTGGCCTTCAAGGCCCAGGCAGTGAAGCAATATAGCCTTCTACTTTGCTGGAGTAAAATCAGGGCTCTGTATAGTGAGGAGGCAATTGCAGAAATAGGACCTCCATTATATCCAGGGAAGAGCAGGTTCCCCTGGGGTGGACCCCCCCCCCCCGCAAAAAGAAAAGAAAAGCTGCAGCGGGCATGCAGTGAACAGCAGAGTCCAGGACTGAGAAGGGAAAAATACCTTCAGCAGTTGTGCAGCTCAGGAAGCTGGAGAAACAATCAGCAGCAGCAATAGCAGAATGCAGCAGTTCAAGAATGTAGGCCCAGTAATGCAAGGAAAGGAAGATGCAGGAACTTTCACAAGCTTTACAGGCTCACATGCATAGCTGGTTCAAAATCTCACTGTCACATGTTTTATAGCTGCTTCCGTTGTGAATGGCAAGAAATATTATGCAGGTATAACTAAGGCTTTATTCAGAAGCAACTCTATTTTTTCTCCTTCTCCTTTCCCTCCCTTTTCTTTCTGACTTCACCCCCGCCCCCATACTCTCTACAGGAACCCCACTGGGACAAACATCCCAACAACAAAACACAAAAGATAACTAAATAGAATACAACAATCTGTGTCATAAGAACATAAGAACAGCCCTGCTGGATCAGGCCCAAGAATGCCCATCTAGTCCAGCATCCTGTTTCACACAGTGGCCCACCAGATGCCCCTGGGAGCCTACAGGCAGGAGTTGAGGGCATGCATTGCCTCCTCTCCTGCTGTTACTCCCCTGCAACTGGTACTCAGAGACATTGTGCTTCTGAGGCTGGAGGTGGCCTATAGCCCTCCCAGTAGTAGCCGTTGATAGACCTCTCCTCCATGAAGTTATCCAAACCCCTTTTAAAGCTGTCACCACATCTTGAGGCAGAGAATTCCACAAGTTGACAGCTTTTTTTTTTAACCACCATCCATTTTGCAGCACAAGTACGCTACCCACCAGCTGTGGTAGTTGTGCTCTCCTGGCTGGCTGGTGGCTGCCATTTTCCTCCATGGGTCATATGGAAACTATGCTATGTCATCAAATAGTATCATTGTAAGGAGAATTCTGAGGGGGGAAATCGCTGGCTGCAGCTAGATAGGGTTGCCATCTCTGACTGAAGCTATTCCTGGAGGGGTATATAATATGAATAAACATATTCATGTGTATATATATTCCACAATATCAACATCACAGCTGACTCAAGCCTTCAAGATTGCTTCCACAAGATTCCTGGAGACTGCAGGCTAATCCTGGCAACCCTACCGAAAGAACACTGCCAGCACCTGCAAGGACCCACCCCACTCCCACTAATTACTTCCTGCCCCCAACTATCCTTCTCATGAGTGGAGCAGCCCCAATGCGGAAGAGCCCTTTTGACTCAGCTCTAGCATACACATGTAGGCCTCTGTTCAAATAGAACCTCCAATGGAGGTTGACTGAAGCAAGAGTGCAGGGTCCATGGATGTTATCCCAATTCCCCCCCCCCCCCACTACAGACTAGGGATGTGCAAACCAGTTCTAATTAGTAATTATGTAATTAGTGGTAACACAAATAGATTGCGCACATGTGCAGTGGCCTCGGAAAAGGAAGCCAAACTGTCACAGAGGGTTGAAACAGCTCTGAAACAGGCCAGGGGGAGGGGGAGAGGGAGATGCTGGAGGACACCCCCCCCCATGGCCACTGCAGCACTCCCCGAAGGTCCCTGCTGCCCAAGGGAGGGGTCCGTTGAGGTTCCCCCTCCCCCCTCTGTCCTCTCTTCTGCCACAATTCACCCCATCCGGGCCTCACCCCCATTGTGGTGGTGATTTTGGAGGCCGCCGCACATGTCCAATAGGCCTCTGTGTGGCCTGACCCGGTGGAGGGGGGGTGGTTGGTCCAGAGTCAGACCAAACCAGCGGTGGCTTGGTTCAACCCCCAACTGGCAAACCGAACTAGTTCAATGTCAAACTGGTTCAACATCAAACCAGTTTGCACATCCCTAATCCCCTACTACTGACCCCACATACACACTTTGTGACAGGCCAAAAGACAAGCACTCTTTCCTTTCCACTGTAAGGATTCTATCAACTTCCAGGCTGCCTCATGCCAACAAAGGCACACACTACAGTGGCATTACCCAATAGCCACTGGACCAAAGACAAGGGCTAATGGTTTATCAGCATTGGTCCATCAGCATTGGTCTGTGCAATGGTCTATCAGCCTAGTACCATTGCAGGCACATTCACTGCACAAGTTATGCACATGCAAAAATTGCACACATGATGTTACGCAAGGGTAAACCCATGTTGCATTTGTGCAGCTTTCATAACTTTCGCAACTTGTGTGCATGCAACATTACTAGGATAATGGACCATTGTGTAGTATGTCATTCAAGCTCTTTACTCTTCTGAAGATATGTTGTTGTGATAGTAATCCTGTTAAATCATGAGAGGAACCACAGTTTCAAGGTCATCTGCTTGGCCAATGAGCTAATGGGGCAAAACTGCCACCTCTGGGAATATGACTGAATCCTCCAAGTCAGAAACCTGTTGTTGCTTATTTATACAGGGGTTCTCAACCTTGGATCCCCAGATGTTGTTGGACTACAACTCCCATCATCCCCAGCCACAACAGTTGAAGGCTAGGTGGCCCTACTCACACCAAATAAGGCTTCTCTGTGCTGGATGGGAAACTGTGCAGATATAGCTTTTCCATGTGTGACTTCCCTGCCAGATCACAGTTTATTCCAAATATGTAAATTAGAATAATCCAAGATCGGTCAGGACAAACGACATAACTGATCTTGGTTATTTTGACCTAAATGAGAAGTGGACACTCAGACAGGCATGGGAGGTAGAGGCACACACACTCCCAAAGTTCAGGGACATTGTGAGGACTAAGACAGAGGTTCCATCATGTGACATCTGAACCAACCTAAAGGCTACAAGGGCCTTTGTTTTTCTTTTCCATGATAGACTAAGAGCTAACCCTCTTGAAGAGGGAAAAACTCCTCATTGGGGGCTGTCAAAGTCCTACTTCAGCTGTAAGCCATTTGATGTTTCTGAAGAGGTGATTATCTTTGTGAGAAGCCACAGCGGTCAAACGCAGGTGAAGTGCTGAATCAGCAAGATGTCACCTGCTTGGCTGAATCTGACAGATGCACTGACGGCTGTTTTGGAAACCCAAACTCTTAACAGGGGATTAGCCGGGATGTTGTAGGGGGGAGGTGGGGAGAGATGGTTGTCATTATGGCCATTGGGCTGTAATTGGGCTCTGATACAAAGAGCAAGGAGGATACTGTCCCAAACAGGGAGTCAAACGGAATAAATAAATAATAATTAAAAATAGGACTGCAAAACAGAACCTAGATAACAATCTGAAATTTTCTCGTGAAGCCAAATCAGAATGGACCTTCCCTCCAAATATCAGGATCCTAGTACAGACTACCAGTTTGGTGTTGGGCTGGCACCAACATTTCAAAAAAGCGAAATTAAATGTAAATTTTGGGGTTCTTCCACAAAGGGAAAAAACACCAGAGGAGATTCAAGGGATGCCATATACCCAAAGTAAATTGTATTAGTGGGTGTTCCTACATTCTCAGCATTCCCAGTGTGTGTCTCAAAACTGCAGTTGCATGCAAGGTATCTGAGAGGGAGGAGAGAGAAAGATGCCTCCTTCCTTTCTCCATCCCACGGATCAGAAGGGCAAGAAATGCATTATGGCAGACGGAAAGGGATTTGGAGGCAGAAAAATGGGTGACAGGGATGCAGGTAGAGCGAGCTAAGGTTTGAATCTGATCTGGAAATTGTTCAGGATCGTAATGCTCACCTTGTACTTGAGGCAAGCATTAAGAGGCTGCAGAGATTCACACAAGCCAGAAAACAGCAATGTGATGACATCACTACTATGAACAGCTCTTAGCCATGGTAACTGAATAGAACCTCCAGTTCATGAACAGTATACCTGTGAATGTTGCCAAAGCTCAGTCATCTACTTTGCATGCAGAAGGTCATAGGAACATAGGAACATAGGAAACTGCCATATACTGAGTCAGACCATTGGTCTATCTAGCTCAGTATTGTCTTCACAGACTGGCAGCGGCTTCTCCAAGGTTGCAGGCAGGAATCTCTCTCAGCCCTATCTTGGAGAAGCCAGGGAGGGAACTTGAAACCTTCTGCTCTTCCCAGAGCGGATTCATCCCCTGAGGGGAAGATCTTGCAGTGCTCACACATCAAGTCTCCCATTCATATGCAACCAGGGCAGACCCTGCTTAGCTATGGGGACAAGTCATGCTTGCTACCACAAGACCAGCTCTCCTCTCCTTGGGTCCCGTGTCCAAATCCTGGCATCTCCAGGTAGGGCTGAAAAAGACTCTGCCTGAAACCTTGGAGACCTGTTGCCACTGAGCTAGATGGACCAATAGTCTGGTTTGGTATAACACCGCTTTCTATGTACCTGAAAATGCCAGATGCTAGGGGGAAAGAACAGGTACATGCTAGTGAGCATATTGAAGGGAAACCCAATACCATACTCAACGAAGCTTTAGGCCACCTTCACATATAACACCAAACCGGAGGCAGATGAGGCAGAGGTTCCATTTTGTGGTGAAGCCATGGTTTTATCAGACTCCAAGGTCATTCACACAATTGAAAACTGTGTTCTACCCAGGTTTGGGAACTGTGTGTACTCCCAATTTTTGATTGTGTGGAAGCAAGGTTAGAGGAAAACCTGGATAGAAGTGATTGTGTGGAAGCAAGGTAGGAGAAAAAGCTACCCAGGTTTTCCTCTAACCTTACTTCCACACAGTCAAAAATTGGGAGTACACACAGTTCCCAAACCTGGGTAGAACATGGTTTTCAATTGTGTGAATGACCTCACCATGTTTTACATTGTTTTAAATGTTTGCCCTGGTTTTCCAGGGTTTTTAACTGTTTGAGCGTTTAATTGGTTCTTATTTTGTGTTTATAGTTTTGATTTTAATTAACTGGTTTTAATTGTTTTTATTCTGTTGTAAACCACCCTGAGCCATTTTGGAAGGGTGGTATATAAATCGAATAAATAATAAATAAAAGCGACCCAAGGTTTGCAAGCCCAAACCGTAATACGAACCTTCGGTTTATAGTGAGTTTTGCTGGCTGAACCTCGGGTTTGAAGGCAGCATCATGTCATGCAGATTCCGCGGCCGCTGCAATCTGGGTTTTGTGCTGTGCCCGCTCCTAAAACCATAGAGAGGATAGCTCAGACAAGCCCAGAAATGTGTCAGCTCTATGCCAGCCATGCTACGTGCTGGCCATCTCTCTGATCAGTTGTCCCATCCCATGGAGACCCGGCACTCCTCCTCCTGTTGCCCGGCAATGGGGACACTGCGTTGCCAAGGCCCAATCCCCAATGCCTGGGAAGGGAGAAAATGACCTTGGGGAAACCCCACTTTCCACTGTGACTTCTGTTCCTCCCCCCTGCCATACAAAAAAGAGAAAGGATCACAAGACAGGCACAGTGGGAGAGGTCTCCACAAATTAAGGGCTGCAGAAGTTTTGCACAAGCACATGGAGTCCCGTTGACACCAGGAACTGGCCAGCTTGGTTGTCCCCCAACAAAGATAACACATGCCAAGGGAGTGATACCTGAAGTTTGGGAGAAATGTTGGCCTCTGGGATTCTTGAGCAGTGTTGCTCTATTTTTGTACAAGTTTGCAGGGGAAGGGGGTCCCAGCCCCTTCCGTTTGGTTGCAATCATGCACTCTATGGCATTGCTCATGAGAAGAACCATCCATCTGGAGCATTATTCGATCCAATCACACAAGAGATTTTTCCTGTGTGATGATGAAGGATGGTGCTCTGGAGCGGACTGCTCTATCATGAGAGTGAGAGGTCATGGAGACACACATGCGGGCTGGAGAGCTGTTGCTGCTCAGCCCAGTTGCTAAATCCTCTCAAGCCCCAGGGGAGGGTAACCCAGCAACAGCCTTCATGGTCCCGGCGACTGGCAGGCAGCAGGAGCCAAAGCACCCCCTCTGGCAGTCTGATCACCCCACAGCATACATGCATGTTTATCTCTGCCCAGCATGGCCACCCGGCTTGACAAGAATAGCTGAAAACAGCAGTTGCCCTCACCCAGAGATCCCCACAGTGGCCGATCTACATATGCCACAACACCAGTCCCAGCCCCAGGAATTCTGAATGTGTGTCAGGAGCCATCCCCGGTATCACCCAACTCTGCCCTGCCAGAAGTGCCCAGACACAGAGAGCAGCCTGTACTCCTCGGGAGTCTGTAAGGCATTGAGTGGAGAGTAGGAGGCATGGAGTATTAGTTCTATTGTTAAACAGAGATACCAGCAGCCCCAGATTGACGGGGGGCCCCTCTGGTTTGATGGGACATCTCATAACAGCGCAGTCCAATGGAGTCCCAAAACTTGTGGAGCCTCTGGTCCCCACCCCCCACACTGGACAGGCCCTCTCAGGAGAGGGCTAATTCCTGTCCAGCAAGACAGCACAGAGGCAGGAGTGTGTTCGGGCTTCCTGGACTGCTTGGACTGGATCTACCATCGCAAGGTACCATCACAAGGTACCAGTTGCTACCATCGCAACTGCTTGGACTGGATCTACCATTGCAAAGTCACATTGGGCGGACTTTGCAATGCTCTCCCAGTGGCTATTCGCTCCTTGGTCTCCATTATGGCTTTTAGAAAACATCTGAAGTCTTGGCTTCTTACTCAGGCTTTTATGTGATTGTCCCCATTGCTGCTTCTTTGTATATTGTATGGTATTTTTATGTATGTATTTTTTTTTTAAATTAGATCTGTTTTTATATTTTAGCATATTTTAATTGTGAAAATTTTTATAGCCATCTTATTTATTATTTCTCTATGTAAACTGCCCTGAGCCATTTTTGGAAGGGCGGTATAGAAATTGAATTAATAATAACAATAACAATAATAATAATCTTGTTTTAACTTTTTCTATGTGAACCGCCTTGTGATTATTTTAATGAAAGGTGGTATATAAATTTAACAATAAATAAATAAATAAATGATAATGAATAAATATATGAGCATCCTTCATCACGGTGGACCAAACCCCAAGATCCTTTGCCCTTCCTCATATATATATATTTCCTCCTAGGAAGTCATTGTGATCCCTTCCTGGAGTAACAGAAAACTAATGCCCCCTGCATCCCCTGAGACCAGTAGTTCTGCTCATGCAAAACTGCTTGGCTTTGGTGAATGGTTTAAATGCCCTTTCCCTCCCAAGGGCAACTGACTGATGCTGAAAAGGAGCACAATGTAGCTTGCTGGGATGTGGCTTTGGTGGACCAGGGGAAGGGAGGGGGCATTGCCCAGAAACCAGAGGGATCCAGAATCTGCAGGATGATTCATGGTTTCAAGATTTAACCTCGGGTCGATCAACCCATCCGAAGAGGCCCTTCGTCTTATCCAGCAGGCTAGTTCTTAGCCTCTTAGTAAAACAAATCCAAAGAGTTTTGCAAGCAAGCGGCTTGTATCCCATTGCTAACAGGAACAAAGAAGATTTTAACAGGAATGTTCACTCAACAGTTGCTTGCTGAGATGCCAATCATGAAGACAATGAAGAGAATCTGGGTGATTTGTACATGGGGAAAGAAAAAGAGAACTTAATTCAGCGTCACAATAAATCTATCAACATGATCTAATTATACGATTTCATTAGCGTAGAAGTTCCCCTTGCTGAAGCAGAATGCCTAACTTTGCAGAAACCACAGGCCAGACTCTGCTCCCTTTTAAACTACTTTACACCAAAAGTAACTTCCTGGATATCCAGGGATTTGCTCAGGATTTCCACTGTGTACAGACAACGGTGGGATTTAGCTTTTGGCTTGAACAGCTGCCTATTAGCGGTGGAGCTCATAGTTGGAGTTCTCCAAATGAATAATTGTATTTTGATAATCAGATAAGCAAATAGAAGCTGCGTAACACTGTTGGCAGACAACCAAAGGAAACCAAAGGTTAAGTAGTAGGAAAGTCGAGTCTTCCCCAGCAGGTACTGGCAACCCTGTTCACCAAGCAATGAGAGCAGATTTGCAAAGATTAGCAAAGATTGTGCAGAGAGGATGGAGGAGTCCCCAGCAGATGGCTTTCCCCCCTTAACTGTGCTGTGAGAAGAGCCCTCTTGGACTGAACCAGAGGTCCATCTAGTCCAGCATCCTGCTTCCTGCAGTGACAATGAGATGCCTCCAGGAAGCCCACAAGCAGGGCACGTAGGCAGCAGCTGTCCTTTGGTGGTGTTTCCCAGCGAGCCAGGGACAACTCTAGAGCAACTAGTTTGGGGTGGCAAAAAACACTGTCGGACTCCCAGGAGATAGGGTGGGCTCCTAGCCCTGCGACAATATCTATAACAACAACAAGAACAATATTGATAATAAAATTCAGCCATCCCAGGTCCTTGGGAAGGACTCGATGTCTGGATAAAACAAACCAGTCAATAACACCTGTCTGACTGTGTAAACAAGAAATAATAAATTTCTCGATTTTCTGCGACTGTATACTTTTGCTGTTGAGCTTGTTCTTCCAGTAGCTCTTCAATCTGCAGCCTTGGTTGCTCAGCTGAAGATACTGAGTCCTGTAACTCATTTTTTGACAAGTGCCCAGGGACTCTAGCACTCGACGTGGCCCTTGTTGACCCGGGCGATGACCGATCTGGTATAGAATTTGTTTTTCTCACCATAGTTATGGGATTAGGCACATTTAGTCTGGCTTCTCAGCAGAGGCCTGTCTGGTTTGGGTGGCCCTCCAGCATAGCCCTCTGCATCTTCAAAGCTCGCAAGCCCCTCAACCTCGTCTATATAAGGTAATGCTCAGCAGAGGGGCACAAATGAGGAATCGGTGAGGAAAATGGCACAACAAACCATTGCATGGTCAGTTCTTCAATGACATACAATCAAAAGTCAACAATAGCACAACATGGCAGTGGTTAAAGAAGGGGCACTGAAGAAAGAAACAGAAGGTCTCATTTTTGCAGCCCAGGAACAATCACTACGAACAAATGTTATAAAAGCAAAAATAGATAAGACCCAGAAAGACAATAAGTGTCGGTTATGCAAGCAAGTGGATGAGATGGTTGAGCACCTTGTATGTTGTAAGAAAATCGTGCAGACTGAGTATAAGGAAAGACACAAAGTTGCTGCAATGAACCACTGGAACCTTTGTAAGAATTACAAATTGCCAGCAAGCAAGAATTGGTGGAATCATCCAGTTGAGAAGGTCACAGAAAATGAGGAGGCAAAAATCCTTTGGGATTTTCGAATACAAACTGATAGGCATTTAGCGCATAATACTCCAGATCTGACAATCATTAAGAAGACTCGGGTTCTGATAATTGATATTGCAATCCCAGAGGATAGACGAGTTGGTGAAAAACAACCGGAGAAAACAACTAAATACAACGACCTTCAGATTGAAATTGAGTCGCTCTGGAAAAGGAAAACAGTAGTGGTGCCAATAGTTGTGGGTGCCCTTGGTGCAGTACCAAAAGAACTTGAACACCATCTTGACACCTTGGGCATCGATAAAATTACAACACATCAACTACAGAAGGCCACACTACTAGGGACAGCACAAATACTACAGTGCTATCTTTAATGTTTCTTTAGTTATCCTAGACCCTTGGAAAGGGCCCAATAATTAAAATACCAAATCCAGTCAATAACATCTGGTAGACTGTGTTAATAGCACAACAATAATAATAAATATTCAAGCTTTCAGAAAATGGGCCAGATTCCTGTTTGAAAACAATGAGGCAGGTCTCATGGTCAGTGAGACCCACTTTGTCCAGGTCTGCGGGGAGAGCAGGCTAAGCCAGGTCTCACTGCAGACGATTGGGCTAACCAGCCTGGGTGGCCAGATCGGCTGCCCACATGACTGCTGGCTCCATGACAGAGCCGGCGGGGGCCGGGAGGATCGGGGGCCGTGTGGCTCCTGGAAGCTCCAGTATGCCCTGCACAAGCGCGCAGGGCATACTGGAGAGACCCCCAAGCCAGGAGGCTGCTTTTCAGCCTCCCGCCAGGGGGCTACACACAATCCCAAAAACCAGGTTTGCTGAACACTCGCTCCGCAAACCTGGCTTAAGGGGCGGGCTACTTGAGTGGGTTACCTGCTCAGGAACCACTGCGCTCGCAGCCGAGCCTGATGGTTCCCATGGTGGGACAAAATCGGGCTAGCGGAGGCTAGCCCAATCTCATCCCATTGTGTGAATAGCCTCAATGTTGTTTTGGATTATGCCAAACCTTCCAGTCTGCTTTGCATGCTAGTTCTCTCTTCCTGTCAAAGACCATGTGGCAGGAAAGACAGGGGTGAGGAGAGAGGTCAGTCGCAGGCCAGCTGAAATCTACAGGGGGGGTGACCCTGCACCCCTCTCCACACATGGTCTCGCCCAGCCCAATTCTGGCCAGGCAGGAAGCTAAGGGGTTGGCCTGGCTCCTGAGAGGCTGGAGGAGTCTCCTACTGAACCGGCTGCACTGACTTCTGCCAGGGGCGTAGCCAGGGGAGAGGGGGCCCGTGTTCACCCCTCTCTCTCCAGCGGCTTCTGGGAGTGGGGAAGATAATGAAGAAAATAGGGAGGGGTGGTGCTGGGGGGTCCGGGTTCATTGAACCCATTGGCTCAATTATAATAAATCTCTGCTGCTTGTAGGGTAGAGCAGGTAAATTGCTGCCCTAATTTTCCAGGCTTTTTTTAGCTGTTTGAATTGTTTAATTGGTTTTATTCTGTTCTATAGTTTGGTTTTAACTGTTAACTTGTTTTAATTGTTTTTACCATGCTGTAAACCACCCTGAGTCATTTTGGAAGGGCGGCATATAAATCTAATGAATGAATGAATAAATGAATGAATAGAGGGGTGAGGGAATGAGGGTTCGAACAGAGGCCGTTGAAAATAGTTCAAGCTGTAGGGCCATAAGATAGTATGACTGTATTGTCTGACACTTTGTTGTAAGGTTCAGGCTGGTGGATGGAGAAGTGAAATGGGAACAGGAAATATTTGGGGGACAGCACCCAATACCTCTTGCTACCTCTTGGAGTCATCCCTGTCCCAGAAACTGGTATGATTCAGTGACATCCTGCTTCTGAACAATGAGGTCCCATATAGCCATCATAGGGTATAACCAGTGATAGTTCTGTTAACTTGTCCCAATCAAAACCATCTATGCAAGACGACTTCAGCTTGCCTCCCCATCACTGAAGCCAGTGGTAGCATGTAGGGGTGGGGCTTCTGGATGCACTCCAAAGCTCTCTTGAAATGCTTTGATGGCTCTCCAAGGTTTCATGCAGGGCTATTTCCCCCATCCTTCCCTAGAGACGGCAGAGGCAAAGCATGTGCTCTGCCATTGAGCGACAGCCCTTTTCCCCACTCTCAAAGACATCCCACAGTGTCATTGGCCTTGCCCACTTCTGGACACAGCCAGTCATTCCCTGGGTGCAGAGCCTGCGCTGTGCAGCCCTATATCACTCTCCTCCTCCTCAAGTATTCAAAGAGAGGCTGGGCAGCCTATCAGGGATGCTGTCGCCGTTTCCTGCACTGAGCAGGGAGTTGGCCTAGAACAGGGATTCTCAACGTTGGGTCCCCAGATGTTAGTGGAGTTCAACTCCCATAATCCCCAACCAAAGGACATTGGAGCTGAGGATTATGGGAGTTGAAGTCGAATAACACCTAGGGACCCAACGTTGAGAATCCCTGGTCTAGAAGATCTCCATAACCCCTTCCAGCTCTAAAATTCTGTGATTCTATGATCCTGAACGTTCCTGCTGAAATCAATGGGTCTAGCAAATATTTTACTTTGGCTGAATCATGGCCAGAATTTGTCACTTCCCCCTTTTTTTAAAAAAAGTAAGCCTAATAAATGTCTCGCCATTGCATGTATACCCCAAAACTTCTTGGATTGCTTTTTTAAAAGGCAATTGCTTCTTAATTAATTACCTAAGAAAAGCAAGTGGTTATATGGTTTTTTAATAGTGAGAATAAGCTCACCTTTTAATCATTAAATAAAAAAGAAAGCTGCTTTAAAAAGTGCACGTGGTACCATTGAAAAATGGAAAGGGAAGTCGCAGCTCATAATTTTTGCCCAATGGGGATACTTCTTGCAACCTGTCAGGTTTCCATTTGGTTACTCAGAAGCATGCAGCCCCAGCCTTGCTTGGAATCATATAAATCAGTAGCAAATGTACTGAGCACTTTAGATGGAACTAGACTTAAAGGACTCTTAAGAATGGGATGAGACGGAGGCCCTTCTCATCCAGTGGTTTGTATCCAACAACAGCCAGCCAGATGTCTCTGGAAATTCACGAGGAAAGTGTGCTGATGGTGGCTTTGCCTGCTGTGCATCCCAAGTGCCTTGTATTTAAAGGTACACTGCCTCTGAGCATGGAGGTTCCATTTCACTCTCCTGGTTAATAACCAATCGATAGACTTCTCCTCCGGGAATTGGTCCATCAAATAATATTAAGAGAGCTTTTTGGACTTCTAAAGCCAGCCCACGCCAGGGGTGGCTTCTACCCAGCAGCTCTTGTACATCGTTGCCCAGCAGGCCACGTTACTGCTGGGCTGGCTGCAGTTTTTGCAGGGCTCCTGTTTCCGTCAATTTGTTAACAGGGCTGACGCTAAGCATGTGTGCCGTCTTTTGGCACTGGGCATTGGAAAATGAGCTCTCCTGAAGGCCAGTCACACTTTCCAGCCATTAGGCCCTGCGGACGGGGCTGTACATTCTACACCTATAATGAATAATCACTCTGGGCAGCTACTTATGCATTTTGCCAGCACAGCCCAGCAGACAGTGTTAGAAATTGGCTCCAGACAAAAGATCAGGCCGAACTTCGCACCTCTTTTCGTGAGCTGCAAAGTTGTTCTCCCCTTTCAGCAAATTGCCAGGAGGTGGAGCGGGGGGAGGGGGAATGTTAGGAACATGGGCAAAATCCACCCATTGTATAGGGCAGTGGTTCCCAACCGGGGGGCCTCCAGATATTACGAATACAACAAATATTAATATACCACTTTTCAACAAAAGTCACCAAAGCAGTTTACATCCAAACAAACAAACAAAGATGGCTCCCTGTCCCCAAAGGGCTCACAATCTAAAAAAGAAACACAAGATAGACACCAGCAACGGCCACATCCACGGGAGATATGCGGTGCTGGGGTTGGATGGGGCCAGTTGCTCTCCCCCTGCTAAATAAAGAGAATCGCCACTTTTAAAAGGTGCCTACGAAGTTAGCAGGGGGCTGAACTATAACTCCCTATTGATGAACTACAACTCCCTTCCAAACTCCCCTCAACTACAACTCTTGCTGAACTACAACTCCCATCAGCCCCAGCCACAATTTATTGTGGCTGGGGATGATGGGAGTTGTAGTTCTGCAACATCTGGAGGCCCTCAGGTTGGCAGCCACTGGTGTAGCGAGAAGGAGTGCTACCCTGCATTGCCTTGGCCACACAGGGACACCTCTAATTTTCTGATAACTATGAGATTATTAAACAGCTGTATTTAGAAAATTATGAACATATAAAATGTGGATGAAATAAAATAAAAATAAAATATGGAATATATAAAATGCAAAAATGGGATTTTATTTATTTATTTATTTATTTACACAGTCAGACAGGTGTTATTGACTGGTTTGTTTTATCCAGACATTGAGTCCTTCTCAAGGACCTGGGATTGAGCAGGAAAGGTAAAAGGCATAGTGTGCCGTCAAATTGGCGTTGACTCCTGGCAACCATAGAGCCCTGTGGTTTTCTTGGTAGAATACAGGAGGGGTTCACCATTGCCATCTCCCGTGCAGTATGAGATGATGCCTTTCAGCTTCTTCCTATATCACTGCTGCCCGATATAGATGTTTCCCATAGTCTGGGAAACATACCAGCGGGATTCAAACCGGCAGCCTTTGGCTTGCTAGTCAAGTCATTTCCCCACTGCACCATTAGGTGGCTCAAGGTAATGTAGAACACATAAAATGGTGAGGACAGTAATGATATATCAACAATCATGTCAAAGAGCTATCATAATAACAATGTACGGCACAGTACAACCAGCCACGATTTTTCAGCTCAAACACACTTCCAGTTAAATGTATGAAAGGCTGTGTATCTGAAGTCAAATGCCAATCCTATTTGCATATTTATTCACAGCCCATTAAATTCACTTAAAAGGCAAGATTGTTTCTCTCTTCCCCCCCCCCTCCCTCAATGACAAAAGCAAAGATACAGTTGGGTTGAGACAAACACACCACCTTGCCATCTAATATGCCATCAAAATGGCCCTTGTTACACAGATAAACCTTTTATCTCTCTCTCCCAGATTCTAATCAGGGGTTCCTTGTGCATATTTCCTTTGTAACTGCAGCAACCAATCCAACTGGGAGTCTCCCTGCCCTGGGAAAGAAACTCATTTTGACCCACTTCCGTCTCTCTGTGTTTTAAATCTGTCTGTATTTGCATATCAGCACTTTTGTTGATGATATGCATGTCAACAAAGGTGTATTTTTCAGGTTAACGGCTGAGGTTGAAGACAAAGACCCTAAGATGCATCAGCGATTTTACGAAACGGATGTTTGCCAAAGGAAAATGGCATTTGGAATTCAGATGATGGAATGAAATGTACCATTTATGACATACAGTGGGTACTGTGAGTGAGGACACAGTTTAAAGCAGCAATAAAGACTACATAGTAAAATAACACCCTCAATATAAAATCCTGTGACAAATTACGATGAGCCCATGTCAGCTTATTTGATTAGATTTTTATCTTACCCTCCCTCACAATGGCATATGTGTTCCTCCACCCATATTATCCTTACAACAACCCAGTGAGGTAGGGCCACTCGGTGAACTTCAGGGCAGAGTGGGGATTTGAACCCCAGCTTCTCCACTGTAAGTCCCACACGCCCCAGTTTCCAACCACCACAACACATTGACTGAACCCAGCCACCACAATTCAACTCACAATACAAGCTGCACTTCAAGGAACCTAACTGGCTTATGGCAGGGGACCCCAGATGTTGATGGGCTATAACTCCCACCATCACCCAGGTCTAAGAACCCCTGGCTTAAGTAATATCTACTGTGCCTTCCTGCTGTTGAATCATGTGAACTGTAAAGGAAAGGTGTGCAGCTCCAAACACTCTGGAACAGAACAAGGCAACCCTTGGCTCTGCAACTGTTGCTGGACTACAACTCCCAGCATCCCTAGCCACAATAAATCATGGCTAAGGATGGTGGGAGTTGTAGTTCAACAACAGCTGGAGAGCCAGGGTTATCTACCACTGCTCTAGAACAGGGATTCTGAATGTTGGGTCTCCAGATGTTATTGGACTTCAACTCCCATAATCCCCAGGCCCAGTAGCCTTTGGCTGGGGATTGTGGGAGTTGAAGTCCAATAATATCTGGGAACCCAACGTTGAGAATCCCTGCTCTAGAACATGCAAGGGACCATCTTGACACCTGGAACTGGCCTTGGACAAATGTGGTAGATGGCAGGAACATAGGAAGCTGTCCTATAACGAGTCAGACCTTTGGTCTATCTAGCTCAGGATTGTCACAGACTGGCAGCGGCTTCTCCAAGGTTGCAGGCAAGAGTCTCTCTCAGCCCTGCCTTGGAGATGCTGCCAGGTAGGGAACTTGGAACCTTCTGCATGCAAGCAAACAGATGCTCTTCCCAGAGTGGCCCCATCCCCTAAGGGGGATATCTTACAGTGCTCACATGTAGAAGCTCTTTACATGATCTGTGTGAAGAACTGCGGGTGGGTCTGTGGGGAGAGTGGGTTTTCCTGACCCTCCCTGCAGATGTTCTTCTGCGTGTCATCTATGTCTCGCTTGGCCACTCCAGGGGTCGGGCTCAGGGAAGTGCCACTGCATGGTGCCCCAATAATCCACTGTGCAAGTGCCAGACAATGGCAGATGTGCAAGACGAGTGTGCCAGACATGCAAGCAGCCACGGCTGACACAGGATCAAGAAAATGAGGGTAAGGGAACGCTCACTGATCGCTCCCTTAACCTCGTTTAAGAGGGTGGCTACTTAGGCAGGCTTGCTGCTGTGGAGCCAATGGGCTTGCCCTCAAGCCCGGTGGTTCTCACGAGCAAGCAAAACCAGGCTGGGCTCTCTTAGCCTGGTTTTACACGCTCGTGAGAATAGCCTCATAGTCTCCCATTCAAATGCAACCAGGGTGGTTCAGCTTGGCAAGAGGACAATTCATGCTTGCTACCACAAGACCAGCTCTCCTCACCTAGCAGCATCAGGTTTGGAAGAGGGGACAAGTTTAGATTGTCATAGTGGGTTCTAAGAGTTAACTGACTATGTTTTTATAATTGCTTTTTCTTTTCTTTTTTTAATTTTTACAAGCTGTCTTGTAGGCCTCTGCAGACAAAAGGGACAATATACATAGGGGAAACAGATATGAATGGAATTAGATAAATAGCACTGGACATTTCTGCATCTATCTAGCATTTATTTTAGTACATGACAGCTGCCCCAATAAACCTAACATAAGCGCTCATATGGAGGGAAAATTGACGAAGAAGCTCTACATACACTGGTTAAGAGGGACGGATACCTGCCATTCACATCTGGCCTGATTTCTCTGCAAGCTGCCAAAAAACCATTGCTGGATATGACCAACGCTTGGCTTGAAAATCAAGGTCTGGATGCAAAGCAGCAAAGGAACAAAGATCCTTTGATTTCAGGAATTATTTCAGCCTCTTGACTAGCAGAGGATGCTAGAGACGATTAAGCAGCCACTGTTTCAGTTTCAACTTAAAGACTATTGGCCAGCCAGCAAATTATCCTGTTTGTTATTTTTGACTCTAAATCATATCAAAGATGGATATGATGTGACTGTATCAGTCGCTGTTATGCTAAAAATATTGGATCCAAAAAGCTGTCAAAATTCTAAATGCCAAATGTAAGAAGTCAGACAAAAGTATATATTTAAAATGCAGGAGCAGAATTATTTCCCAGCTTTTTAAAAAAATCATTATTAGACTTATAACTCTGTCTTAGCCCATTAAAAGAAATTCTCTTCTGATCAAGTTTGGCACGCAGTGTGAATAAACAAACAGTATCAGTTTGATGTTGAAAATCTTGAAGCAAAATGTTTATTTCTTCCCTTTGGAAAAAAGAAGCTTTTTTCATACTTGGTTCCTGAGTCTTCCATTGCTGTGAATTAAGCAGATTTTGGAATGAGGGCAGAAGAGGGAGGCAGAAATGAAGAAACAAATATTATAAATGCTTAAAATAATTCCAATTTCTGCAGTTAACAGTTATAACAAAGACGACAAGGAGAAGATATGTCCTAAACAGTTGGTCTTGACTCTACCATTTTAATACTATAAAGTTCTTGTTACAAATATACACACACACAAACACACCTGCCCTTGAAAACGGACATCTAGACAACAAGTGTGGTATGCAGAAAATAACAACAGAAAAAGAAAAATGGGTTTCTCCAAGTAGATGTCCTTCTCTCCTTTGCGAGTCAGCTATCGCTTGTGTATTTAATATGATGGCTCTGGTTAGCAGGTTCTTAACCTTTGGTCAACAGATGTAATTGGACTACAACTCCCATCATTCCCAACCACAATGGCCAAAGTGATTGTGGGAGTTGTAGACCAACAACAGCTGGAGACCCAAGGTTGGGAACCCCTGGTCTATTTTATAACAAAGACCACTGACGGAAGCCCCGTTCAGACATGCAAAAGGGGGCATTGTACTTATGTACATCATCTCTAGAGTGCGCTGGAAGTCCCACCCCAGTGCTGCTGCTCCGAGAACCATCACCCTCCCTGCACTCTCCAAGCATACAACAGTAGTTTCTGAAGAGACAAATGCTATAAGCATGATGGCGGTTGCTTCCAGGATCAGAAGCACGGTAGGGATGTGCAAAAAATTTCGGGCACAGAACGATCTGTGCCCGAAATGAACAATTTCGGGTGATTTGGGGCCGAACCGAATCACCCCCGATGTCCCCCAAATTTTTTCGGACACGAGCCGAATCACCCGAATTTAGGGCAAAAAAAATTCGGGTGATTTGGTTCATGGTTGATTTTTGGCGAATTTTTTAAGTTTTAGTGACTTTGGGGCAGTTCGGGGGCATATCATGGGATCTGGGCAAAAGGAGTGGGGTGGGGTGGTAGCGCCTAATGAGTGCAGGCTACCACCCCAATTTCAGGGGGATTGGGCAAAGGGCTGATTTTTGGTAAATTTCTGAAAATTTCATGTCTTTGGGGCAGATTGGGGCATATTGGGGCAGAAAGTGGGGCCTGGGGCAGAATAGTGGTGTGGGTTGGTAGTGCCTAATGGGTGCAGGCTACCACCCCAATTTCAGGGGGTTTGGACAAAGGGGTGATTTTTTTAGAATTTTTGAAGTTTTGGTGACTTTGGGGCAGTTTGGGGGCAGAAAGTGGATCTGCCCCAAAAGAGTGGGGTGGGGTGGTAGTACCTAATGGGTGGAGGCTACCACACCAATTTCAGGGGGATTGGGCAGAGGGCTGATTTTTTGAGAATTTTTGAAGTTTGGGTGTCTTTGGGGCAGATTGGGGGCAGAAAGTGGATCTGCCCCAAAGGAGTGGGGTGGGCTGCTAGATAGTGTCTAATGGGTGGAGGCTACCACCCATCCCCAATTTAAGAGTGATTGGGCAGGGGGTGAATTTTGGTGAATTTATTTTTATGAGGTTTGTCTTCATAAGGTGAAGTGTGCTAAATTGATTACTTCCTCATATTATTCATAGTAAAGGAAAGTGTGAAAAAGTGAAAGTGGGGTCATGAGAGTTGTTTAATTGAAAAAAATCTCATTTGCTATGATAGAATGAGAATTCACACCTCAGAAGTTTTTTCTGAGGTGTGAATTCTCATTCTATCATAGCAAATGAGATTTTTTTCAATTAAACAACTCTCATGACCCCACTTTCACTTTTTCACACTTTCCTTTACTATGAATAATATGAGGAAGTAATCACTTTAGCACACTTCACCTTATGAAGACAAACCTCATACAAATAAATTCACCATAATTCACCCCTCTGCCCAATCACTCTTAAATTGGGGATGGGTGGTAGCCTCCAGCCATCAGGCACTATCTACCAGCCCACCCCACTCCTTTGGGGCAGATCCACTTTCTGCCCCCAATCTGCCCCAAAGACACCCAAACTTCAAAAATTCTCAAAAAATCAGCCCTCTGCCCAATCCCCCTGAAATTGGTGTGGTAGCCTCCACCCATTAGGCACTACCACCCCACCCCACTCTTTTGGGGCAGATCAACTTTCTGCCCCCAAACTGCCCCAAAGTCACCAAAACTTCAAAAATTCTAAAAAAATCACCCCTTTGTCCAAACCCCCTGAAATTGGGGTGGTAGCCTGAACCCATTAGGCACTACCACCCCACCCCACTATTCTGCCCCAGCCCCCACTTTCTGCCCCAATATGCCCCAATCTGCCCCAAAGACATGAAATTTTCAGAAATTTACCAAAAATCAGCCCTTTGCCCAATCCCCCTGAAATTGGGGTGGTAGCCTGCACTCATTAGGCGCTACCACCCCACCCCACTCCTTTTGCCCAGATCCCATGCTATGCCCCCGAACTGCCCCAAAGTCACTAAAACTTTAAAAATTCACAAAAAATCAGGACTTTGCCCAATCCCCCTGAAATTGCGGTGGTAGACTCTACCCATTGGGCACTACCACCCCACCCCAAAATGTTGCCCCTGGGCCCCTTTTTACCCCCCCGAATCGATTCGGATTCGGATTCGGGTTAAATCCGAATCCGAACCGAATCAAGGGTGATTCGGGTGACCCAGATTCGGGCACAAAACAGAACGGGGGTGATTTGGCTCGGGTCCGAGCCGAATCACCCAAAAATCCGAATTGCACACCCCTAAAGCACGGTACTTAAGAGAACACCTTCTTCATTATGAACCCCGCCGCCTATTAAGATCTTCAGGGGAGGTTCATCTGAGGGTGCCACCACCTTGTCTGGTGGTGACTCAAAGGCGTGCCTTCTCTGTAGTTGCCCCGGGGCTGTGGAATGCACTTCCTGCTGAGATTAGAGCTGCTCCATCCCTGTTGACTTTTAGGAAACAACTGAAGACCCATCTCTTTAGCCAAGCCTTTTAGTTAGTTGGTGTTTTTATGATATTTTAATCTGATTTTATGTTTTAACTGTTAAATTCTTGGCTTGTTTTACGCTGCAGACCTTCTAGAGACTTCGGTAGTGGGCAGTATGCAAATTAGATAGATAGATATATAAGCAAGCGCCAACCTCTTTGGGGAAAAATATATAACTTATCACTACAATCAGGCTCTGTACCAGAGGACTGGAAAGTAGCAAATGTAACACCAATTTTCAAAAAGGGATCCAGGGGCGATCTGGGAAATTACCCCTGCTAACTTGGCAAAGAGACACCTTTTAACATGGTGATTCTCTTTATTTATCAGGGGGAGAGTAACTGGCCCTATCCACCTCCAGCACAGTACCTCCAGTGACTGTTGCTGGTGTGTATCTTATGCTTCTGTTTAGATTATGAGCCCTTTGGGGACAGGGGTCCATCTTATTTATTTGTTATTTTTCTGTGTAAACAGCCCTGAGCCATTTTTGGAAAGGCGGTATAGAAATCGAATAAATAAATAAATAAATAACAGGCTGGTTGGCTTAACATCTCTTCCAGGCAAACTGATGGAAAGCATTCTCAAGGATAAAACTGTAAAGCACATATAAGAACAGGCCCTGCTGAGGGAGAACCAGCATGGCTTCTGCAAAGGTAAATCTTGCCTCACGAACCTTTTGGAGTTCTTTGAGAGTGTCAGCTCTCAATGGAGGAGAGGTCTTTCAACAGCTACTAGTCAGAGGGCTATAGGCCACCTCCAGTCTCATAAGCAAGATGCCTCTGAATACCAGTTGCAGGGGAGTGACAGCAGGAGAGAGGGCATGCCCTCAACTCCTGCCTGTGGCTTCCAATGGCATCTGGTGGGCCACTGTGTGAAACAGGATGCTGGACTAGATGGGCCATGGGCCTGATCCAGCAGGGCTGTTCTTATGTTTAAGCAAGCTAGCAAGCAGGAGTGCCCCAGGCTTCCAGTCATGGAAGCAACTACCGTCACGCTTACGGCATTTGCTGTAAGCTTGGAGATTACAATGGCATGAGACTTCTTAGTACATCAGCACTGAGGCAGGCTTGCCAGTGTGCTCTTATGATGCTGTCAATAAGTATAGTGTCCCTTCCCCCACCCCACCCCAATATCTGAACTGGGCCTGAGATGCATCCCTTTCCTAGCTACACATTAAGTAGTGGTCCTTCCCAACCCAACCTACATTGGGGCTGGGTGAAAGGTAAATTGGGATCTCCTGAAAGATGTCTGGCTGATTTGTAGTGGATCATAAGCAGTTTCTGATTCCCAATTTCAACATTAGTGGCAGTATTAGGAACTATATATTCAGTTATATGTTCAAATTTGTTGGGAAAGCTAACCCAATACGGAGCACAGCCTAGAAATTTAAAATGTGTATATCCACTGATAATTTGGGTGAACATCTTTCAATCTCTATTCACTAAGAACTCCCCCCCCCCAAGGACAACTCTCCCCCACCCATGATATATGGTTAAAAATTTGGCTTCAAAGGAATTTGCTATGCCTTGTTCACCCTTTTCTCTCTCTTTATTCAGACACTGGAGCCAGGCTTAAAAACACACACACACACACAAAAACAGTATTTCAGGTGTCTGCATTTAAAAGGCTTTGTTTGTGTTACGGCTTTAGGTCAACTCAACAGGTATGTTTTAATGAAAACATTACCTCTCCACGACCTTCAGGATTTGAAGGTGAAAATGCAGTCACTGGCAAAAGGAATCCTAATCGTCATGGATGAAACTGTCAGCACTGAAGATGTTGTTGTTCGCCTTTAAGCAAGTATCTTTCTGAAGCAGTTTAAAAACACACACACACTTCACAATGAACACCCTGAAACAGAGTGAGATGTAAACGAAAGGTGAAATGGAAAAACAAGGGTAAAGAAAAGGTTAAATATCTACTGGGTAGGGAGTTTCTGAGTTGTTTCTCAGATGACTAGTTGCAGACATCCTGATGCACTGCAAGTCCTCACACTAAGTCGAATTCTGAGGAAAGTTCCTAACCAAGGACCAAAGGCGGATTTGAAATGTTGATAGTGGCTAGAATATGTCTCGCAAACCTTTGGGAAGAACCTTGAAATAAAGATCTAGAAAACACAACCGTAGGACATTACAATTATGGAACAAGCAAGTGAGACTCATGAAAAAAACATTAAGGGTATCCACATGCGCAACCTATGAAGTACCGGGATTGAGCCATGAGATGGGTCACATTTCATGTGTTATATTTTACCAGAAGTAGGTGGAAGTATCCAATGCGCCTACATGGACCGGGTGTGTATTGTGCGCGATGTGCATGATGTGTGCGCGCCCACGTACCCATGCCTGGCGTGCGCTGGCACATCAAATACTTCCACCTACTTCTGGTAAAGGTGGCAACGGGGCAGCAGGGAAGTATGCTGCCACCCCAGTGATCTAATAAAACACGGCGCACCAGTGGGGGGAAGTGGAGGGAGGGGTAAATGCACCCTCCCCTGCCCTTAAAGCAGAACCCCTCCCCCGCCTTCGAGCCTCCCCTGCCCGGTTCCATGCACATCTGTAAAGGTTGAACCCACCCAAGACCAAAAACTCCATGCAGGCTGTGCTGTACTTTTCTCCCCCACCCCCGATGATCTCCTTGCCCACCCAGCCATGCAGCATGGCCGCGTACACAAGCTGCACTCCCAGGAACCGCATGGCTTGCTGGAGGCCGGGACAATACATCCCAGCTTTCGCCCGCAATGCACCAAGTGTGGTTTCCCCCATTAGATGGGCACACTTAGATGCTCAGATGCTGGATTGTACATGCCTTGTTAATTTCATAACAAAAAGAACAGGGATTTAATGTGGATCCACGTATAGGTAAAGCATGTGCTGTACCAAATATTGTGGCCTCTCCTAGTTCAATATGGCTCCTCCCGATTAATACAGATGCTTGCATTAATGAAAATAATACTAGCCTACTGAAGTCTTCTGAGTTCTTATACCCAATAACCTTTTTAAATTGCTGTCAACTTTTTTTACTGCCACTTTATTGCCATTACTTTAATCTTGAACTATCGGTCGGCGGATCTCTCAACTTGCTTTACAAGAGTGCTTAATTGTATATGTTGTTTCCTCACCCCTGCCCCTCCCTTGCCCAGACTCTAAAGTACTTTAAAGTCATTCATGATCCACTTAGGGAGCAGGTTTATGTAATGCAGCATGATGTTAGGACACCATTGAAGATTAGGGATGTGCACCGAAATGCTTCAGTGCCATCCCAAGAGCAGTGAGGGGTTCCCTTAAGAGGAGGCGGGCAGGTCCTACCTGCCCTTTAAGACGCTGCACATCCTTGTGCCAGGGAAGCAACAGGATGCTTCGCCGGCATCTATCTATCTATCTATCTATCTATCTATCTATCTATCTATCTATCTATCTAACACATATGTATACCTTCTGGGGTTTTTTTCTCTAGACTTCCGGATTCTTTTTAGATTATTTAGGATTCCATTCGCCCATCAACTTAATGAACAACGTAATTAAAGGAACCTATATTCACTGCACAAATCATTCATTACTTTATATGGAACCTTTTTTTGCTGTTCAGAGAGAAGTTGGGATGAAAAAGATCCTTGACTTTAAAAAATCTCTCGGTTTAATTTTTGTGATAGGTATTTTTACTGCAGAACACAACGGTTGTTTACCTATGTGGAAGGGTTGGTTCTCCTCTCTCTGTCCAGCTGGTTCCTTGGGAGGCTCAAAATTCTATATGGATGCCTAGATTTAGATTCTGCGTGGCTAATTACATATATTTTACTTCTTATATACAATATTACTACCTTTGTATCTTTCCTATGATTGGGTGTTTTTTTTTTTTTTCTTGGATGGATAAGATCTTGTTTGTAAACTTGTATTTTTGTCGAAATATCAGAGATATAACATTTCTGGTTTTTGCTTATATTACTAATAAAAGCATTTTTAAAATCTTAAAAACAAAACAAAACACATATGTATCCCATCCAAAACGCAAGTCTCTGGATGGTTTACAACAAAATAATAAAAACAACAGATAAAAAGCTTAAAACTTTACAACCATTAAACCATTAAAATTTAAAACGTGAGAACTATTTAAAGCACAATGAAAACAATATCTAATTAAAAGCCTGAGTGAACAAATGCATCTTGATTGCCTTTTTAAAAGTTATAAGAGATGGGGAGGCTCTTATTTAAGCAGGAATTGTGTTTCAAAGCCTTGGGGCAGCAATGGAGAAGGCCCGTCCCTGACTAGCCATCAGACGAGCCAGGGGCAACTGCAGACGGACCTCTCCTGATGATCTCAATGGGCAGTGTGGTTCATAGCAAAGAAGACGTTCTCTTAAATACCCAGGGTCCAGGCTGTTTAGGGCTTTATAGGTTAAATACGCTTCTTCTCGCAGAGGGGAAGTAACTTTCCTAGGGAGTGAGAGTTTTCTGGTTCAAATCCCCACTGGTATGTTTCTCAGACTATGGGAAACACCTATATTGGGCAGCAGCAATATAGGAAGATGCTGAAAGGCATCATCTCATACTGTGCGGGAGATGGCCATGGTAAACCCCGCCCTGTATTCTACCAAAGAAAACCACAGGGCTCTGTGGGCACCAGGAGTCAACACCGATTCGACGGCACACTTTACCTTTACCTCAAGCCAGTCTCTTTCCCGTCTTTGACCCTCTCACACTTTTAACACACACACTCTCTCTCTCTCATCTCTGTTTCACTTTATTGCTTCCATACCTCCTGCCATACCCCTGCTCCTCTGTCTTCCTTTAATCTGCTGCATATTTCCCCCCTTGGCCCCAGTTTATTTTTGCCTTTATTCCTTTTGCTTGTGCTGGTCCTGTAATAATAGTAATCATCACCATGTTGTTGTTGTTGTTGTTGTTGTTATCCTGTCCTTCCAGTACAATTCTGCTCAGGGGCAGCTCCTGCGTGCTTTCCAGATTAGCCACTCAACAGTGGCAAAATGCTTCTGTTCAGGCAAATTGCATTCAAAACATAAATAGCAAAGTGCCCAGCAGGGGGGGCAGTCTTGCAAAAACTAACAACCCCCCAAAACAGCAACCTTTTTACGCCAGACCTACATTTTATCAATAAAACGCAGCGATTAAATCCGAAACAAGGCATCGGAAATGTGAACAGCACTCTGCTATTGGCATAGGACTGTGGTGTCACAACACAGGAAGTGTGGAAGCACACTTCAGAGATACGCTGTGACCCCTTTGCGGGGTCTAATCTGGAAAGCGCCCTGTAGGATCTAAGCAGTTCAGCCAATGGCAACCTCTGCTTACTCTGTCCTTCTGTGACATTAGGACAGCTCAACTAATCACTGCTAGATGCTTCAACATCACCACTAGTACAAAACCCCATAGGGTATACAATTTAAATTGAAGGGAACATGGTTTAGAGGTAGTTTTATTTTCCCTTATTAAATGCAATTTTTCATTGAAGGTGCAATTCAGACATTACTTTTGCAGCGTGAGAGCGTCCCAAAGCTACAAAAAGCTACAAAACACAGAAACCAAAGCTGCAGACTGGATTAGCCACCTCAAACATTTATGCCCAGTCAAAATCCTGTTTAATCTGGAGTAACGCAAATGTTATGTCTGACATTTTTTGCTTTCAAAATCTGACAAGTTGGACTTTGTTAACTTGGCAAATGGAAGGTTTTCAAAATGCAAAAAGACACAAACATACCCACAGTTATGTCTTGCGTGCAGGGTGTAAAGTTTTATTGCATTGGAAACTGTCTTGCGAGGCATGATAAGTCTTGTCCATCAAAAATGTCTGTTTAAAAATAGAGAATTCGCTGGCATCCTTTGTTTCCTCAATTTTAGGGCAGGATTAAATTAATCGGCGCCAAATTATTTTAACACTTTGTTACAGTCACACTTAACAATAACGATCTGTTTATCAAGAGAAGTGCTCTATTCTAATGACAATTCGAACTCTGAGCATAGTGTGATATAAGAACAAATTCTCTATGCCTAGAACCGAGGTTGAGTGCTGAAGGCACTGTAGTGTAGCCATAGAAGAACAGAATCATAACATTTTACATGAGAAAGTGACCATGTCCAGCTCCCTGCTCACTGCAGAAATCTGGAACGGCATCACTGTCAGATGACCACCCAGCCTCTGTCAAAGAGCTCTTTTGACTAGGGAGTGGCTCCTAATGGGGCTGAGCGTCTGGGCAGTGGAAGAGCATCTACTTTCCGATGTGTTCCTAATATCTAGCCTTCCTTATGGTTTCAACACATTGGTTCTAGTCGTGCCTTCAGGAGCCAAAGGGAAGAAGTCCCCTCCGTCTTCTAAACAGCCATCCAGATATTTGAAGACAGCGATCATATCCCACCCGGCTTAGCAGGGGTGGGGCTATATTTTATTATTTATTTATTTATTATTAAAACGTTTATACCGCCCTTCCAAAAGGCTCAGGGCGGTTTACATTAAAACACCATTAAAATCTATTAATCATTAATTAAAACAAAATTATAAAGCATAAAACAATAATTAACAATTAAAAACATCATAAAACAACAATTAAATATTCAGAACTATTTAAAAACAAGTTTTAAAAAGCTGAAAAAGCCTGGTTGAAGAGGTGTGTTTTCAGGTGTTTTCTAAAAATTGCGAGAGATGGGGAGGATCGTATCTCAGCAGGGAGCGCATTCCACAATCTCGGGGCAGCAGCCGAGAAGGCCCGTCTCTGTGTAGCCACCAAACGAGTTGGTGGCAACTGGAGACGGACCTCCTCAAGTGACCTCAACGGCCGGTGGGGCTCATAACGAAGAAGACGCTCTCTTGGGCGGATGTGTCCAGAGAACATGCATCGCCCTCTGTCATTGGCCGCCTTGCTCATCTCCCTCCCTTGGGCCAGCCGACCAGCCAACCAGCCACTCTTGCTGCTGCCAACTGCTGTGCCACCACCTCGCTGCCCGCCTGCCAGTGGAAAGCAGGAAGGCCCTAAATGGGCCCCTCCTGCTTCCCCCCAGCCTGGAGTTGGCTGGGAATGCAGGATGTGCATGTGCCCTGTGTCTGCATCAGGGTACATGCCTGTCTTACATTCCCAGCCGGCTCCCAGCTGGTGGGGAACAGAAAGGGCCTGCCCAGGGCTCTCCTGCTTCGTTCTTGCCTGCGAGGAGCCTGGCAAGCACACGGCAGGCAGGAGTGGCACGCAGTACAACCGGGGGTAAGTGGAGAGGCCATGTCACCAGGAGGACCATGTTGCTGGGGGGGGGGGCAAGGGCACACCATCTGGGGGCAGGGCCCATGCTTTGAAGGAACATAGGAAGCTGCCATATACTGAGTCAAACCAAAGGTCCATCTTGCTCAGGATTGTCTGCACAGACTGGCAGCTGCTTTCTCCAAGGTTGCAGGCAGGAGTCTCTCTCAGCCCTATCTTGGAGATGCTGCCAGGGAGGGAGCTTGGAGCCTAGATGCTCTTCCCAGAGTGGCTCAATCCCCTCAGGGGAATATCTTACAGTGCTCATACATGTCGTCTCCCATTCATATGCAACCAGAGTGGGCCCTGCTTAGCTTAAGGGGACAAGTCATGCTTGCTGCCGCCCATGTTTGCATTTGTGGTGTGTTTTTGTTAACCCATTCCTTGATCCAGGCCAGCTTTTGAATGGAGCTTTAGTTACTTTTATTCTAGTCCTGGAGTGGAGGCAGGACTAACAAACAGCCAGCAGCAAGAGCACCGAAGGAAGATTGCATTTGCCTCTTTGTAAATATTATCCACCTTCATTAAACCGTTAATATTCCTGACTCAACTCAACTGTCTTTTCCTTGCATACCACAACTCTTTCCTCTGGATTCTACAGCATTGCACACGGGCATCCTCTGCTCTAGCTTCGTTACTGCCCCCTCTTTTCTTCTCCAGGCTAAACACACCCAGCTCCTTTGACCATTCCTCACAGGACCTGGTTTCCAAATCCTTCACCATCTTTGTTGCTGTCCTCTGCGTTGGGATATGCAACAGCTGCAGCCTAACTTATTGTGTATAGTTTGCATGTAATCTGCTATGAAGCCAGAGGGGGCACTGTAGTTTCCTCAGTACTGGTTTGGCTAGCTAGGAGTTTCTGTTCTCCTTCCTGTTCCTGTGAGTCAGCAAGTTCTGTACTGATTTCAAAGTGCCTCTTTTGTTTGTCTCACAAGTTAAGTGATCTTTAACCTTTCTCTGGTGTTTGTTCTGAAAACCATGTGGAAAGCTTACATTCTGAAACACTCTGAACCCTTTCCAGTTTATCAATATCCTTCTTAAAATGGGGTTCCCAGAACAGGACTCAGTGAGCAACATCCAGAGCTCTGTACTGCATGCACGATTGTGCTAACGCAGGAGGATGGTTTAGTTGCTAAAAAAAATGGGGATTTGTGCAAGAGTGCTATTTCACAATAGCATGCAAATATTCCTGCCAAAACAAACAAGTTGTGCCACAGTGACAAAGGAGGCACTCTCTTAAATAGCCAGGACTCAAGCCATTAAGGGCTTTATAGATCACCAGCACTTTGTATTTCACTTGGAAACATATCAGCAGCCAGTGCAGTCCTTTCAAAACCAGTGTTATATGGTCCCTTCATGTCGTCCCAGAGACCAATCTGGCTGCCTCACTCTGTACCAATTGTAGTTTCCAGACTACGTACAAAGGCAGCCCCACATAGAGTGCATTACAGTAGTCCGGTCTGGAGGTTACCAGCATATGTACCACTGTTTTAAAGTCACTCACCTCTAAAAATGGACATAGCTGACGTATCAGCCGAAGCTGATAAAAAGCACTCCTGGCCTCTGCCTCAACCTGAGAAACCAGGGAGAGTTTTGGGTTCAGGAACACTTCCAAGCTATGTACCTGATCTTTCAGGGGGAGTGTAACCCCATCCAGAACAAGAAGATCTAAACCATCTCTTGGGTCCCAACCCCCCACAGTCAGTACTTTCGTCTTATTTGGATTCAACTTCAGTTTGTTATCCCTCATCCAGCCCATTACCGCCTCCAAGCAGGCATTTAGGGAAGATATGCCATTTCCTGATGAGGTCAACATGGAGAAGTAAATTTGGGTGTCATCAGTATATTGATAACACCCAGCACCAAACCTCCTGATTATTTCTTCCAGTGGTTTCATGTAGATGTTAAAAAGTATTGGAGACAGTATGGAGCCTTATGGACCTCCACACTTCAGTTCTTGCTTTGCAGAGCAACAGTCTCCAAGTGACACCATCTGGAATCTACCAGAAAGCTAGGAGCAGAACCACTGTAAAACAGAGCTACCCAATCTCACCTCCCTCAGGTGGTCCAGAAGGATACCATGGTTGATGGTATCGAAAGCCACAGAGAGATCCAAAAGGATCAGCAGAGTCACACTCCTTCTCTTGATAGTCAGTTGGAGATCATCCATCAGACCAACCAAGGCAGTCTCAACCCCATAGCCCACACGAGAGCCAGTTTGAAATGGGTCTAGATCATTTGCATCATCCAAAACTGCCTGGAGCTGAAAGGCCACCACCCACTCAATCACCTTGCCCAACCATGGAAAGTTAGAAACAGGTCTGTAATTAGCTAACTCCGAGGGATCCAATGCAGCATCCATATGCAGCTCTAGATGTCAGCCAGTATTCCAAGTCAGGTCTGACCAGTGCATGGGACAAGTTACTTCTCAACATGTGCCCCCGCCCCTTGTTCTCTTGCCTGAGGTGACCACCCCACCCTGCCTCATGGAAGGGCTACCCCTGCACACCCATGTGGCGAACAACAACAAATGTTTTAATTGGGCAGGCAAAACAGGGAAGCTGGCAGTCACCTGGTAGTGGCACAGAAGAACTGGATTCAAAATGTGTAGTAAGTCGAGTCTTTAATGAGGCTTCTGTGGTTGCCAGTTCAACAGTAGACTCACACAGGTTCTGCAATATAGGGAGCTATTCTTTTGCAGGGATTTTCCGGGACAGCTAGCTTGTGCAACAGGCGTCCAAGAACTATTTCTGTTGCCAGCCTTCTCCTAAGGATCGTCCATTCCACCTTCCAGCTGTGTCTTCACCAGCCTTCTTAGATTGCTCTCAAGCAAAGCAGTAGCCCTCTCACACAGGGCCGGCTCTAGGGGATCTGGCGCCCAGATGCAACATTCTGTTGAGCGCCCTTAGTTATCGTAAAAAATAAAAATTCGAAATACAATTAGTGTGTATTCAAAATTTAATACACAAAGATTTTATGTAATTATATACATAACATTGTATATAATATAATTATGTATATAATATATGGACTTTGAAGAAACAAGATAGAAAAAGCATTGACGCTTTTGAACTTTGGTGCTGGAGAAGACTTTTGAGGATACCATGGACAGCCAGGAAAACAAACAAATGGATCATAGAACAGATCAAGCCAGAATTGTTCACTAGAGACACAAATGACCAGGCTCAAATGATCCTACTTCAGACACATCATGCAAAGATCCAGCTCTCTCGAGAAGTCCATAATGCTGGGGAAAGTTGAAGGAAAGAGAAGAAGAGGACGGCCAGCAGCAAGGTGGATGGACTTATTTGAGACAATAATGAATGCACCACTGAGTGACCTTAAAGGCCAAGCTGAAGATTGATCATCCTGGGGAGAATCTATCTATGTGGTTGCTAAGAGTCAACACCAACTTGACAGCACTTAATCAATCAATCAATCAATCAGAACTGGCCCTATCCATCCCCAGCACAGCATTCCTCCAGTGGCTGTTGCTGGTGTCCATCTTATATTTCTTTTTTAGATTGTGTTCTCAGACTGAAGAAGGGGGAATAAAATAATTCTTTTAGTTTTACCCAGTTTTTGCTAATCTCAAGGGTGGCCCTTTTAAAATTTAACCCATCTGAATTATATTATCCATCCAGCTAGTCCAGTGGTGCAAAGCAATTGGGGGGGGGGAGGGGGCTCCCAGTCCCAGCTCCTTCACCCTCACTCAGTCCCACTCACACGCTCCTGTTTTCAGCTCTTTTCAGGGCGCAACAGCTCCTCCACAGCTTCTCACGCTGATATAATATGCTCAGGCAGGCAGCTCCTCCCTCAAGAGCAGGGAAAGAGGAACCTGTTTTCAGCTCCTTTCAGGGTGCAGCTCCTCCACAGCTTTTCACCCTGTCGGATATCATATGCTCAGGCAGCTCCTCCCTCAAGAGCAGGGAAAGGGGAACGGTCGGACCCGCACACAGGAAAACAACACAGGCTAGAGAATTGGTTTGGTTGGTTGCTGCTGCTTGTTGTTTAAACCTTTCCCCCAAAATGCCCACAACAAGCTCAGAGGGGAGTCACAGCAAGCACAGCGTCTGGAGCGCGGGAAGACGAAGGAGGCGCCAGCGGGAGATGGTTGGGATGCTGCACGCATGCCCCAGGCAGGTCCACATAATGCATAGTAACAGCGGCACCAGCAGCATGCGATCGGGTTGGAGTGACACACACCAGCGCGTTGCTCTTCCTTTGGTGCTTGACACCCTCCTCCAGCAAGCTGTACTGCGCCCTGAACTAGCGTGCAGTGCAAATGAGGAGTTTGTTGCTGTCTGAGCCTGTTGCTTCTTCAAGTTCTGTTCCATCGTCGTCGGCACCTTCCCAGCGGGCGGCGCTCTGCGCCCCCTAGCAAACTGCGCCCCAATGCAACGCATCTCTTGCTTACTCTCAAGAGCCGACCCTGCTCTCACAGTCTCTGTTGTTTTCATTCCCTTCTCTTTTTTTAGCTTCTCCCAATTGTTCCTTCCTTGGTTATTTAATTTTGCTGCATTTTCTTCCTCTGGTATTGGCCCTTCCCTCTCTTTCCAGGTCAGACATACAGGTCACAGCATGAGCTATTGAGAAATGTAGTCCCCAGACTCCATAGTCCCATTAAAGTACATTTGCCCAATCTAACTATTTCTTTCAAAGGTAGAAAGCTCTGATGCACACAGGAAGCTCAGCCACTTTCAAGATCTAACCCAATCATTTCAAAAGAAAAAAACAGACTTTCATGCACATTCATCAATGCATGCACATTTGTCCCTTCCCATTAAAATGAATGCTTCCTCCTATATGTGCATAAAATCTGGCCCAGTTCAGTGATACAGTACTATATGCACAAGTAAGCAGCAGCCTCTGGCTTACACTTTCCACTTTCCTTCCTCTGAGATGAAATGTAAAGTTTTCTGGTAATGGTCTGGTACAAACTGAAGTTTTCCCCTGTGTATGAGAAATTGTGGTTTGTTCATATTATAGTTAGACAACAAGGCAGGATATAATTCCAAAGAAGGGTCATCACTGGAAAGGCCTCCTCCCAGGTCCCTACCCACCTCAGATTTGAAGATGTAACTGCCTAGAGATCTTTTTGTTAGACAGTATAGAAATGCAATCAATCAATCAGGCAATATGGGGGAGCCCAGAGAAGAGTCTCAGAAGTTAATACTCAGAACTTAATAGTCGGAGAGGTTCATGAGGGGTCAAACAGTATTTTATGTACCCATGTCCCAAGCCTTATAGCTCTAATGATTAAAACTAGTACTTTAAGTTGTACTCAGAAAGAGATCAATAGACATTTGTTTAAGAACCGCTGTGATGTTCTTGCTGTGAGGTCAACGGTCTACTTCTTGTATTTTGGACCAGTTCAAATTGAACCAATTTACTTCCTGCTTTTTCTGCTGGGGTGTTCGGAGAAACCAAAAAACCTAAGAAAAGTCCTGCTGGATCAGGCCCAAGCGAGGCCTATATAGTCCAGCATCCTGGTTCACACAGTGGCACACCAGATGCCTCTGAGAAGCCCACAGGCAAGAGGTGAGAGCATGCCCTCTCTCTCCAGCTGTTGCTCCCCTGCAACTGGTATTTGAAAGTTCTGAGGCTGGAGGTGACCTATAGCCAACAGACTAGTAGCCATTGATACCATTAATTTGTCTAGTTAAGTTGTGCTGTCAAGTAAGTGCCGACTCCTGGCGACCACAGAGCCCTGTGGTTGTCTTTGGTAGAATACAGGAGGGGTTTTCCATTGCCATCTCCCACTCAGTTTGAGATGATGCCTTTCAGCATCTTCCTATATCGCTGCTGCCCAATATAGATGTTTCCCATAGTCTGGGAAACATACCAGCAGGGATTCAAACCAGCAACCTCTTGCTCCCTAGGCAAGTTACTTCCCTGCTGTGATATTAGGTGCTTTTAAAGCCATCCAAGCTAGTGGCCATAACATATCCCGTGGCAGAGAATATACATCCTTTTGTTCGTCCTAAATTTCCTGGCCTTCAGGGATGACCCCTGGATCTAATGTTGTGCTAGAAGGAATTAAATTCTCTCTGTCCACTCTCCTTACTCCATGCATGATTTTATAGACCTCTATCATGTCTCCCCGCAGTCACCTGTTTTCCAAACTAAAAAGCCCCAGATGCTGTAGCCTTGCCTCATAAGGAAGATGCTCCAGGCCCCTGATCATCTTGGTTGCCCCCTTCTGCACCTTTTCCAGTTCTACAATGTCCTTCTTAAGATACAACGACCAGAACTGTGCACAGTACTCCAAATGTGGTCTCACAATAGATTTGTATATTGGCATTTATTAGCATTTTTATTTTCCACCTCCATCCTAATGATCCCTAGCGTGGAATTGGCCTTTTTCACAGCTGCCGCACACTGAGTCAACATTTTCAATGAGCTGTCCACAACCACAAGATCTCTCTCCTGGTCAGTCACTGACAGCTCAGACTCCATCAGTGTATATGTGAAGTTGGCAAGGGGAGGTTGCCCCAATATGTTAGTGGGGAACTTTGTCAAAAGCTTTTTGGAAGTTCCAGTACACCATGTCAACTAGATCATGTTTATCCACATGCCTGTTGATATTCTCAAAGAACTTCAAAAGGTTAGTGAGGCAAGACTTGCCCTTGCAGAAGCCATGATGGTTTTCCTTCAGCAAGGCCCATTCTTAAAAATGTTTAACAGTTTTGTCCTTAAGTGTGTTTTCCATCAGTTCACCCGGCTCAAAAGTTAAGCTAACCAGCCTGTTGTTTCCTAGATCCCCTCTGGATCCCTTCTTGAAAACTGGAGTTACGTTAGATACTTTCTAGTCCTCTGGTACAGAGCCTGATTATAGGGACCATAGCTGGTGTGGACTCACCTCTAGCCTCAGAGGCAGGATGCTTCTGAGTACCAATTGCAGGGGAGTAACAGCAGGAGAGAGGGCCTGCCCTCAACTCCTGCCTGTAGGCTTCCAGCGGCATCTGGTGGGCCACTGTGTGGAAGAGGATGCTGGACTAGATGGGCCTTGGGCCTGATCCAGCAGGGCTGTTTGTATCGTATGTTCTTATGTTCTGATCCAGCTGGGCCATTCTTATGTTCTTATATTCTCATGACTCAGTTGTGCATTAACATGCTGAATCAGAAGAGAATGTGCACTGAGAGATGTTGACTTTAGTGTATGACAACATATGCTTGTTTTTCGGTATTTTCCTTTAGATGTATAGTTTGTGTTCTCTCTGGCCTTAGGAGAAGTCACACCAGTGTTGTATGGATTAGTCATGTTTTGAAGATCATCCTCCTTAGCAATCTTTTTATGTATTCTGTTTATTAAACCAGGAGTTAATTCACTGGGAGACATGCATTGCTCATAAAAGTGTACTCTTATGCCTTGGAGCAGGTGTGGCTTCTTCTCTTATATAAAATATGAAGGCCCTACTGAGCTGGGTGTCTGGGAAAATGAAGAACTAAAAAGGCTGCCTTAACATGAGTCAGACAATTGGTACATCTAGCCCCGTAACTTCTACTCTGACTGGCAGCAACACTGCCTTGGCTTCTGCTTCCTGGATCCTTTTTTAAACAGGAGATTCCAGGAATTGAAGCCGGGACCTCTTGCATGCAGAATATGTTCTCTACAACTATGGGGCTATTTATTCACATGCGCATGCAAAACCGGGCTAAGGAAGTCTAGCCCAGTTTTGCTGGTGCGTGTGAACATCCATGAGCCACACAGCTCCCGGAGGCGGTGCAGTGGCAAACCCACTTAGGAAACCCGCCGCTTAGCCCAGGTTTGGGATGTGGAGGCACCCAGAATCTGGGCTAATTGATTGTGTGTCGATGCTGCTTGGTTCTGTGCGTCACCTACACGTGAATAGCTTCCCGGCTCTGACTTGGAGGATCTCTATAATGCACCACACTCTCATTCAAGGTGCTGGTTTTGACCTTTAAAGCCCTAAATGGTTTGGGCCCAGGATACCTGAGAGACCACCTGCTCCCAAGGGTTGCTGCCCGCTTGACAAGGTCATCTGAGGGGGCTCTGCTCCGGGTGCCGACAATGAGGGAGGCTCGGTTGTCGTGCACGCGGGACAGGGCCTTCTCTGTTGCTGCCCCCAGACTCTGGAATGCTCTCCCGGTGGCTATTTGCTCCTCAGTCTCCATCACAGCTTTTAGAAAGAGTGTAAAATCTCGGCTTTTTGCCCAGGCATTTATTTGATTCTCTGCTTCTGCTCCTTATAATCTTTATTGCTTTTATGCATTTTGTGTGTTTTTTAAAATCAGATTTGTTTAATATTCCCCCCCCACACACACACACACTTAATATTTTAATTGTGTCTTTTTTACCATCTTGTGTTAAAAAATTTTTGCTGTAAACCGCCTTGGGATTGCTTTAATGAAAGGCGGTATATAAATTTAACAATAAATAAATAAATAAATAAATTATAGGTGTTCCGGGGGCTGGGAAGACACATCCCAGCCCCCAACCCTCTACGCAGCCAGCAGTAGCTGGCAGTCATCTGGGCGCAGGATCTGCCACTCAGCAATGAAAGAAGAGACCGTCTGCTGGGGAGGTCAGCATTTCAAAGCTTCCTCCCTTTGCTCCGTCCTTTGAGCCCTTTCTCCTGACTGTGAGAAAGGGCTCTACCCTTCTTTAGATGCAAAATGCTTTCCCACTGTTTATGCCAAAGGCTGCCTTTCCTCAGCTCAGTAGGGCAGCTTACACACTTGACATTAGGGTAGGAGGAGCCATCAAGAATTGGCAGCATGCAGAGCTTCCAAGTTAGGGTAGGAAGTTTCTCCTACCCTCGTGTCAATCACAGGAGCTTCCCTGATATTTCAGCCGGGATCCCAAGCTCGATGTTATTTATTGCGGACTCCAAATTCAAATGCAGAGAAGGAGGGGCATGTACTAGTCCTTTATCACCCTGGCCAACTCTGCTGGACCTGCAGATGCACTGTGCACAGGAAAGGAATGCTTCTTTGCTTCACGCATGGCCATCAAACAACCCAATTTTAATACCACCAAGTAAACCAGATCAGCAAAAGAAATGGCACTAGCCATCTGGGCAGGGCAATGGGCAGGGAGTGCTGCCACCCCAGCTAATCTGCCACCTGACACCGCTGTCTCTTAATGCCTCATTATGGTGCTGGCCTTGTATGCATATATCCACATTGTGGACTTGCCAAAGAACATGCTAATGGTGGAGAGCAGAGCCCCGCCCTCCCTATATACATGAATTAACATCTGCAAAGGGCTACTGTCAAGCTAAGTGAGGATTTGGACAGATCTAGCAAGTGTTACACAATAGCCTGCTATGAGAGGGAGTAACCCACTTCCAGCAGGTGGAGATGTGGTGGGGACAGTTCTCCTTGCTTGCTGCTCTACAGCTCCTGCAAACAAGGCAGCTGTTGCTAGAGCTGGGGCAGAGAACCTCAAGAATGTCATGCAGAAACTATTTCTACCAGAACATCCATTATTACTGCATAAGTTAGTAATATGTTACCTACATTCCAGGATCAGGGAGTGTAAGGATCACAGCAATGTATGTGAAGCGTTGCTTGAGCTCTAACTCTAGAGAGCTGGCCTTGTGGTAGCAAGCATGAATTGTCCACTTTGCTAAGCAGGTTCCACCCTGGTTTGCAGTTGAATGGGAGACTACATGTGTGAGCGCTGTAAGATATTCCCCTTAGAGGATGGGGCCGCCCTGGTAAGAGCATTTGCATACTTGCATGCAGAAGGTTCCAAGTTCCCTCCCTGGCAGCATCTCCAAGATAGGGCTGAGAGAGACTCCTGCCTGCAACCTTGGAGAAGCTGCTGCCAGTCTGTGTAGACAGTACTGAACTAGATGGACCAATGGTCTGACTCATTATAAGGCAGCTTCCTATGTTCCTAAATATAAAAAGAAGATGTGATAAGTGATATTGAGCTCAGTGTTACTGTGACTGTTCTTCTACCAGGCTGTCCTCATCAGCAAAAACACTTGTTTATCTCTTTCCTTCTTCTTCCTTGCCTTAACTCCCTCTTGTTCTTCTGTCCTAGTTTTTAGCAAGGAAACAGGAATCTTAGCTTGTCAACAGGCAGGAGGAAGAGAAGGTGGTTAGGGTTATTGATAAGTATATGGAAACTTTTATGACTTTGAAAAGTGGGACAGATAATGTTGAGAAGGCCTACGATCTTTATAAAATGGAAACGACTGGAGTGAGGAGATCAGGGAAGAGATTGTGAATTGTGGGGATGGGTCAAGACTGTGTTATTCGAGTAGTACAGAATGAAGACAAGATGGTTTAGGGAAAGGTCTGTGGAAGAATGAATGAGTTATTTAAGATCTTTTTATTCCCTCTTTCCACAATTTGTATCCAAGTCAGCCTACAATAAACAAATAACCATTTGAAACAAGTCCATCTGGATGCCTGTAAAATCAATGTTTAACAGACCAGTTTCTTGTTCAGAGGACGTACCCCCCTTCAGCCATTGACAGCGACTGGATTTCCGAGAACTACTTTGCTGCACGTGGAATGTGGCTGGCTGGCTTTCTAAGTCAGATGACAGCGCTGTGGTCCAATTCATCTCCAGTTTGGACATCCTCCTCTTACAGGAGACCTGGACAACGGGGGATATTGTTCTGGAAGGTTTTCGGGTAGTTTGTAATCCAGCCACCCCGAGTGTAAAAGGGGGACGGGCGAAAGGAGGTTTGGCAGTTCTGGTAGCCTCCTCCCTACATGTTACACTGACCCCGCTACCCTCTCCTGTCCCTTGGGTGTTGGCAGTTCTCCTGCAGTTTGGGCCTTTTCAGATATTGCTATTCAATGTTTACTCTCCCTCTCAGCAGAGATACTCACATACAAGATCTATCTAGCATAACCTGCATATGTACATAGAGGCTTGCGCTGAAATGTATCCCAGAGCCTCCTTACTTTTGGGAGGTGATTTTAATGCTAGGCTAGGCCAAGATGACATTACGTTGTATCATTATTTTAAGTAGGTCCAGCCAGAGGAATCTGGGCCATATATGCTTCCCCCGCGACTTGCTAAGGATAGGGTTTGTAACTTGGCCGGTCTGTGCCTTGTCCAGCTGGCAACCTGCTTTGATTTAAACATTTTAAACGGTGCAGTTCCTGGCGATCGTCCTGCAGAATTTACTTTTGGGGCAGGCCGGGGTCTCTCCACCATTGATTATTGGCTTTCCTCCCGTGATTTGGTACCATATGTGGAGCAGTTATCAGTACTTCCATATCCCGACAGTGATCATTTTCCTGTTTTGTTAAGGATTAAGATCCCTTCTAGGAGCACTCAGTCTTGGGAGTGTTCCCACACCAATTGTACTCCAACTCTGGGCGGGATTCGGGTGAACTGGAACTCCAGATGGGCCGCTTCGACTCATATCCTATTAAATTCAAAGGAGATGAGGTGT
This sequence comes from Hemicordylus capensis, assembly GCF_027244095.1. Classification (NCBI taxonomy): domain Eukaryota; kingdom Metazoa; phylum Chordata; class Lepidosauria; order Squamata; family Cordylidae; genus Hemicordylus; species Hemicordylus capensis. The sequence continues at coordinate 249,969,466 of NC_069661.1, forward strand.
AGCCGGGAAAAGCTTTTAGATGAAGCTGGAGGCTCTGGAGTTTTAGATAATTATCACCATCTGATACAACGTATCCAGGAGCATTTTCGTCTGGGCAGCTTAGGGAGCTCCCCTCTTAAACCCAGGTCCAGAGAGTGGTTCGACCATGATTGCCGAGTGGCTAGAAAGGACCTGGTTGCAGCTTTTAGAGCTGCTCAGCAGGATCCTAGGATGACATCAAAGGCCAACCTGCTGGCTGAGAAGAGGAAGTATAAAGGCCTTCTAAAGGAAAAGAAAGCACTGGCCCTAAGATCTCTGTGGAAGGACCTCTTTCAGGCAGCTAAAGGTGCCAATGACTAAGTTTTGGCGCTTAGTGAATGCACAGTGGCGCATCCACTCTCTTATCGCCAGCTGTGCAGTACCGATGAATGATTGGGTGACTCATTTTAGTGATCTTTATAATCTCGGGGAGTTCCCTTCAGCTTCTGGGAAGTTGGACTTTAGCTCTGTTCCAGCATGGTCACCAGTTATGGTACTGGAGGTGGAAAAATTAATAGGTGAAATGAAAACTGGTAAGGCCCCAGGATTTGATGGTATTAACCCTGAGGCTATCCAATTGGATACTGAATGGTGGGCCCCTGTGCTGGCCAGGCTCTTCACCTATATAGACTCCACTGGACAAATTCCGAAAGAGTGGAGTTATAGTGCCAATTTATATGAAAGGCAAAAGAAATCTCCCCTCGAATTATCGGCCTATTTCACTGTTAAGTGTAGTCAGCAAGCTGTACGCCAGGCACCTTTTAGCCAAACTTCATGCCTGGATGGAGGACGAGAGTGTTTTGGGGGATGAGCAGGCCGGGTTTAGAACTGGACGATTTACCATTGATCAGGTCTTTATCCTCCGTCATTTGATTGGGAAATATGGAGATAAGCCTGGGTCGGCTTTATACGTGGCTTTCATTGATTTCAAATCGGCGTTTGACTCGAAATCTAGAGGACTGCTTTGGGAGAAGCTAGCTCAAACAAACATCGACAAGCGGCTTCTTTTTTTAATGCAACAGCTTTATGCAGGCTCGAACATCAGGGTTAGATGTCATCCTAAAGGCAAACCCTCACAACCTATACCAACCTATAAAGGAGTGAGGCAGGGATGTATCCTTGCCCCCTCGCTTTTCAATTTATATCTCAATGATTTGGCCCCTTGTTTAACTGACCCTAGCCTACATTCACCATCTGCAGCAGGTGTGTGTATTCCTCTACTTCTTTATGCAGACGATGCTGCTATTTTAGCTAGGACCGCGGTGGGCCTGAGGCGAGCATTGAAAAGATTAGCCCTCTACTGTAGAGCCAATTATCTTTTGATCAATCACTCAAAATCCAAAGTCATGATTTTTTCAAGAAGGCACAGGCTGTTAAGATGGTCGATTGAGGATCAACAGTTAGAACAGGTCTATACATATAGATATTTAGGTGTGACCCTGCAAGCAAGGGGTTCATGGAAGGCGCATACAGATCAAGTTACTCTTACTGCACGGAGAAGTTCTCTGGCTATCTGGAGATTTTTCTATTCTAAAGGAGGTGAGATCATTTCGGCCGCCTTGAAATTATTTGCGGCCAAAGTCAGGAGCCAGCTATTATATGGGGCGCAACTTGGTCCTTTCCCTTCATACAAGTCTATGGATGCAGTTCAAAATGACTTCCTTAGGGCTCTGCTTAGAGTACCTAGATGTGTCCCTAATTATTCAGGTTCGAGTTGGGTGTTCTGAAGATCGAGGTCTGGGCCTGGCTGTCTATTTTGACCTGTTGGCTTAAAGTCAGATTTTCACCCCGAGGATGGATTTCCCTTATCCTGGCTGATGTATTCCAGCCCACCTGGGACCAGGCTATCCAGGACAAAATTGTGTCCTTGGGTCTGTCTATGGGCTACCTGGTCCTGTTAAGTCACAACCACGCCAGGCAGATCCTGAAACAAAGACTCATGGACTTCGAAACCCAACAAGAACTTTCCCGAATCCATGATTGCACTAAAAGGAGGCTGGGTTTGAGCAGTTTTAGTTGGGGCCCTGCTGCTTACTTGAATGCTCTGAGTTTGACATGCTATCAGAGGGCCTTTTTTAGAGCAAGATTTGATATGTTACCCTCAGCGGTGCTCTCAGGGAGGTTTCTGGGGATTCCTAGAGAGGATAGATTATGCCCATGTGGTATGGGGGAAGTCGAATCCATACAACATGTTTTGTTGCGCTGTCCATTATATAGAAATTTAAGATGTTCCTTACTTACTCCTCTTCTGACACCCTTCCCAGGTTGCTCTGGAGATTTTTGTTTCCTATCTTCTTGCAGATAGAACTTTAGATGTCACCTTTAAGGTGGCTAAATTCTGTTCTATTGCAGTACTGTTGCGGCAGCGAGCTTTTCCTTGATTAATTCTAAAAATTTTATTGATTATTTGTTTGTGGATATCCATCTATATATTTAAATATTTTACTTCCTTATTGTATTTCTCTATGCTATGAGGTGTTGTTATGTTATGTTATGCTGACCTTGGGTCGCAAATAAAGAACTTTGACTTTGACATCAGACCAAAGAGACAGAAGGCACAGCACCAAAACAGAAGATTGCGATGTGAGTAACCAAACAGCCAGGAAAATAAAACAGTTTTCACCTGTCGTCTAACTAACCAAAGCATCATTCCCTAGCAAACATAGTGGGAAGGGTCTTTCAGAGATGAGACCACCACCAAGAAGACCCTTTCTGCAGTTGATATTGATGGATGGATGATTTGTTTAACATATTTGTATACTGCCCACTACCGAAGTTCTAGGCAGTTTACATCAATAAAACAAGCCAAGAAATTTTAAAACAGTTAAAACATATAAAAGTTCAAATTAAAATGAAACCATAAGACAGCTAAATATCTAAAAAGCTTGGCTGAAGAGTTGCATCTTTAGTCATTTCCTAAAAGCCAACAGGGATGGAGCAGCTCTAATCTCAGCAGGAAGGGTGTTCCATTCAGGCAAATTCATTTGGCTGAATTCTGAAGGTAAGGACCCCAATGCAGGGCCTCAGATGATGAATACCATGGGACAAAGCAGTCCTACAGAATTTGATCTCAAGAGGAAACTTGTAAGATGAATGAACAGAACAGGCAGGTTCGGGGTGGGGGGAGTTCATGGGAGTTCTTCAGCTTTGGATCTTGAGAGAAGACTTGAAGGTCGAGAGGGGCATGTTTTGAGGAACAGAAATAGGGAGGATCTTCTAGCCACAATGGGTGAGTTCAGATCGCCTGTGACAAATAAGTTTGGTCCAAAACTGCCGAGTCTGGTGAGCTCATGCTCCTGGTACGAACCACAACTTCCACTCGAATCGTGTTGTCTGAACCCGCCAATGCCCAGTTCCCAAGCAACCCTTCCTTCCGCCACCTGACATTGGTCACCTACATTTGAAACTGGGTGGTGAATGTTGGATGGCAGAGTTAAGTACTGCTCTGCAACTCAACACTGATGGGTTCACACAACACAATTTGAACTTACTTTGCAGCTCACTCCAGGAGTATGCACTTGCTGGAACTGGCGGTTTGCCATGGGTCATCTGTACTTGTCCAATGTCTTTCTACACCGCAGACCTATTTTAGAATAATAGTTATTACCTGTCCCAGAAAACCCTGAGAACTACAGTTCAGTGGAGAATTCTCAGCACCCACCTAAACTACATTTCCCAAAATTCTTTAGGTGAAGCCATGTCAATTAATATGTATCTATATCTATATGTAAGTTTGTAATATAGATAGTGAACAGGGTTGCTCCTCACTGCCATGCTCCCTTGACCCTATTTCCTTCTTCCACCAGCACTCTGCTTCATTTAACCTCCAAACTAGTTGACGCCTGGTTCTTGCCACATCTGGCAAATGCAGCATTGTACCTCATTGGACAGAGCCCAAGGACTCAAGTAATTAATTATAAGTTTTGCACATATTGTTTTGAAATTTGGTGAGTATGAATACACTTCAAGTGTCAGACCCCACCCTGTTCTTCTTTGATCCTGTACCCACAGATGGGGCTGATTTATAAATCATGCCATGAATTAAAATATAATTCATCATTATTGTTAATAATAATTCAAACCAAAGACTTTCATTCAAGCTCAAGCACTGACAGCTTCCTCACACCAGCACACCTGTGAGATAGGTGAATCTCTCATTAAGCTTATCCCAGGCATACAAACAATACAGGGGGTGGGGGGGTGGGAAGAGGAAAATTAATTTTGAAAGCGTTTGTTGTCTTTCACTCTCCTTTTCTTTTCCTTGGAGGCATGAGGTGATGAAACAAGTGCGTCCGACATGATGAAATTAGAACGCAATTATTGCTTTAAGTAAAACAAAGCCCAACCTCTCACAAAAGGTGTGGAAACTGCAATTGGCTAACCGGCTGACTGTAGTCACGCTCTGTAACCAGCTCCAGTTGGATTGTTGGCAGAGGATTCCCAGGAACCTTTCCGGGAAAATGAGGAGACATGTTCTATCCTATGCCGTTGCCATGTAACGTATGCTTTTATTTAGGCATAAACACTGGGATGAAACTTGACTTGCACCATCAGTGAGTAATTACAGCTTCTGGAAATTTGCTCTTCTGAACTGTGAAAAGCGAGGGTGAGCGCAAGAGAGAAATATTGTACCTTGGTTTCCAAAGTGACAATATCCATCTGTCTTGCTCGCCCTGTCTTGTTTATGCATGTTACTTGAACAGCTGCCCCAGTACCCACTTTCAAAAGGAATGTCCAAATCCCATTTGCAGAGTAAAATTCAAGGCATTCTCCAGTCTGGCTTGGCTTTGCTAGAGGGTGATCACCAGAATTGCTATGCTGGGAGGATTTTCCCCCCTCCTTCATGTTGTTTCTACCACAGGCACAAACTATATATCAATATCAAGTGGAGGAGGCATCTGTAGCTCAGTTCTGCAGTTTATGTTTTGTATGCAAATACGGTTGCCTGCTCTGACTGAAATTATTCCTGCATCCCCACCACCACCACTACCACCAATATTTTTCAATATATCAAGCCATGAACATCTCCAGGTTGGTTTTCAAGAATCTTCTGGAGATGCATGCCAGTTCCTAAAGATGTCAGACCAATCCTTGGCATAATTCCATGTAGAATGCCCACATTCAGCCTTCAGAAGGCTTTTAGCATCCTGTCTGGAAAAGGCTCAAGAGCTGTGTCACTTGCTTATTGATAAGGTGGAACCAGATGGGTCACTGGCTACTTGAAGTTAAGAGGAGGAGTTTTTCTTCTCTCAAAATTCTAAAACTCTTCAAAAGGGGATTGGACAAATTCATGGGGGGCAAGTCTATCCAGGGGTGGTATTCCTGACTGCAACCTTGGAGAAGACACTGCCAGTCTGTGTAGACAGTACTGAGCGAGATGGACCAAGGGTCTGACTCAGTATATGGCAGCTTCCTATGTTCCTAGGAAGCTGGTAGGACTTCAAGTGAGATGGAAGGAGGGCAAATAGAAAGGCTGGTCCCTGCCCAGAGGAGATTAAAAAATATATACTTCCTTAATGATGCACTTCCACGAAACCAAATACTCCACTAAAAAGTGCAGTTAACAATATTCCAGTATAAAATCAATAAGACCTTTCATTACGTATTTAAACACACTCTTAAAACCAGCACCTCATGACAAGATTGACTAATTCATTGTTTGAAAAGTTCCTTTCTGGATTCTAATATTTTAGTATTCAAATATTAGTCTCCCTTTTTCAGACATCCCCATCAAATAATAGACATCATATCAAGTCATCTAGTCAAATGCAAAGCTCTACCGCTTTCACAGCATTGAACCTTATGATTAATCCCATCTTTTCTATTCATCTTTGCCTGCCCAAAGGAGATAACATATATCCCACAGTCAATAGGAACATAGGAAGCTGCCATATACTGAGTCAGGCCATTGGTCTATCTAGCTCAGTATTGTCTACCCAGACTGGCAGTGGCTTCTCCAAGGCTGCAGGCAGGAATCTCTCTCAGCCCTATCTTGGAGAAGCCAGGGAGGAAACTTGGAACCTAGATGCTCTTCCCAAAGCAGCTCCATCCCCTACGGGGAATATTTTACCATGCTCACACATCGTCTCCCATTCATATGCAACCAGGATGGACCCTGCTTAGCTAAGGGGACAAGTCTTGCTTGCTACCACCAGACCAGCTCTCTTCTCCAGCAATAACAAAGACCTCCCAGACTGCATGTCAAAAACTCTGCATTTATGGAGGCATTCCAATAGCCTCCCTGCACTTCTGATGGCACACCGCAGCTGGCCATACCCATGTAATTTCAACCATGTCATTTCACCCGTTTGCACCCGTTTGCTTCTGAATCAGAGTGATAGATCACCAGCTTTGCATGCAGAAGGTCCTAGTGCCACTCCCTGTCAGCATCTCCAAATAGGGCTGGCAAGGACCCTAGCCTGAAACCCTGGAAAGCTGCTGCCAGTCAGTGTTAGACAATGATGAGCTAGATGGATGAATGGTCTGACTCGGTCTTAGGTAGCTTCATGCATTCATAGGGCCATTCAAATGAGTCTGGGAAGCTCACAAATAACAATACCCTCCCTCGCTGCTGCACCTTGGCAACTAAAAGTGGATGGTATGGTGGCTCTACACTCTGTGTAGAGAGAGTTTTAGCTACACAGCTGGAGAAACTGCTTACTCCTCAAACACCCACCCAGAACTAATGAGATGCTCAGGCTCTGGTGCATTTTATTTATTTATCCAACTTATTTGTATACTGCCCAAAACATACATCCCTGGGCGGTTTGCAATTAAAATCATTTAGACATTAAAATCGTTTAGACATTAAAATCATCCACATTAAAACCATTTAAAATCCCACATTAAAATTAAAACTATAAATCTAATTCCAATTAAAAGCCTGGGTGAATAAATACGTCTTTGGTGCCTTTTAAAAAGTTGCCAGAGATGGGGAGGCTCTTTTTTCATCAGGGAGCGCATTCCAAAGTCCAGGGGCAGCAATGGAGAAGGCCCGTTCCCAAGTAGCCGCTAGACGAGTTGTCAGTGACCACAGATGAACCTCTGCAGATGATCTTAACTGGTGATGGGGCTTATGGTGAAGAAGGCATTCCCTTACATACCCAGGGTCTAAGCTGTTTAGGTCTTTATTGGCAGCCAGTGTAATTCTTTTAACACAGAAGTAATATGGTCTAGATGACCCAGAGACCAACCTGGCCACGGCATTCTGGACCAACTGCAGTTTCCAGACTACATACAAAGGCAGCCCCATATAGAGTGCATTGCAGTAATCCAGCCTGGAGGTTAGCAGCGTATGTACCACCATTTTGAGGTTTCCAAGTTACACACCATAATGGAATGTGAGCTGTTCCATTCTTGCTCAATTTGCCCTTCTTTCTTTGCAGCACAAGTGTGGAAGTACTAATACAACTTTCTTTCTCCTCTGCAAATGCCAACCGAGATACGGCAGAAGAGTACATCAGCCCAGGAAACTGGTGGGCAAGCAAAGAGCACAAGCACAAAAATTTCACAAATGATGTTGCGCGTGAATAAGCCTATTAAAAATCATGGGCTTGCTCTTGTGTAATGGCATCTGAGTCATTTTTGTGTTTGTGCAGTTTGCCCAATTTGTGGAACCTGTGTGCATGCAACACTATTGAACTGATGTACCCTTGCAACATATGTGTCAGCCACCTTCCCCTTTCTTTGAGGGCCAGCTCAAGACTGATTCACAGATGAGTGTGCATCTCTTAATATTTCATGGCTCAGTGACTCATAGCTGTAGAATTTTTGGACTTCTTCCATTGAAAAACAATGAGTCTCTAAAGTGATGTAAAGTAAAGCTTCACCTGGGCAGTTTTCACACAGGTTTTTATCTCATGTCTCCTCTGGAATGGAGAGTTTGCGTCCACATATTGGCCACATTCCCCCCAAAGTCCCTGCGAGCTATCGGGGAGCACTTTTTCATTATGCATCAGAGTGTACCCCAATTTATATCCAGGGTAAAAAAATCAACTTTTTGCATCAGTTTTGGGGGGCAACTTCAAACTCACAATACAGCCTTGCAGTAAACTCACAGTAAAGCCTGCTATGTGAAAAACACCCTGGAGTGATCGATATATAAGAGCTCATCAATATAATTCATCATTTGATGCTCACCCTCCCAGGTTGGTGTGGTGGTAATGTGATTCAGAGTTTGAGCAGTGGTGTGTTTGTAGCTGTTGCCATGAGCACAGTTTTCAACTCAATCCACGGTTTTATCACCACTGCACAGCTGCAGACAGAGGCTAAATAGAAGTTGGGCATATTGAGGTGTGCATGAAGCAAAAGCTCAGATACGGGCAAATAATGCTGCACCTGAAATTAAGAATGGGACTTCCAATGGCCAATGCATGGATTCGCAACACTGTTGCCTCTGCCTTTTCAAGCAAACTTCTCCTTCAAAAGTGGGGAAGAGCTCAGAAACCTAATTAATGAGGCCCACAAAGTCCCCACCATTGCCAGCCAGCTCTCCCCACTGCTGAGTGCAGACCTGGCCATATCCATTGTTGCTGGGGTAGATGGGAACTGTAGTTTCCATTGACTCCCAGTTCAACTAATTGGGCAGGGATATACTGGAAAGCACAATGAGCATCTCATTGATGACTGATGCTCCTCACAGTGCACAAGAGTATCCAGGGCCTATGGATGGAGCCTATAGAATCTTCACCACCACCACCACCTCCACCACCACCATCATCATCATCATCTATCTTTCTTTATTCGTAGTATCTCCTTGCTTCAAACTGAGTGAGTTTTGAAAGGGGGGAGGACTTGAAGAAAGTGCTGAGAGGAAGCTCCACTAGGCACCCAACCTTCCAATCTTTCATAGAAAATTAGTTAAATACAGAGTTTTCTGAGAGTTAACATAAGAACAGTCCTCCTAGATCAGGCCCAAAGCCTATCTAGTCTAGCATCCTGTTTCATACAGTGGTCCACTAGGTGCTGCTGGGAAGCCCACAGACAATTGCTGAGGGCATGCCCTCTCTCCTGCTGTTGCTCCCCTGCAACTGGTCTACAATGGCTACTACTCAAAGGCATCTTACCCCTGAGGCTGCAGATGGCCTATAGCCACCAGACTAATAGACAATGATAGACCTGTCCTCCATGAATTTGTCTAAGCCCCTTTGAAAGCCATCCAAGTTAGTGGCCATCACCACACCTTGTGGCAGAGGATTCCACAAGTTGATTACGCATTTTGTGAAAAAGTACTTCCTTTTTTTGGTCCTAAATTTCCTGGATATCATTTTCATGGGATGACCCCTGGTTCTAGTGTTGTGAGAGAAGGAGAAAAAACTCTCTCTTTCCACTCTCCCTGCTCCATGCATAATTTTATACACCTCTATCATGTCTCCCTGTAGTCGCCTCTTTTCCAAACTAAATTGCTCCAGATGCTGTAGCCTTGCTTCATAAAGAAGATGCTCCAGGCCCCTGATCATCTTGGTTGCCCTCTTCTGAACCTTTTCCAGTTCTACAATGTCCTCCTTAAGATATGGCAGGGCTGCTCAATTTAGGCCCTCCTGCAGATGTTGATTTACAACTCCCATAATCTCTGGCTACTGGCCACTGTGGCTGGGGATTATGGGAATTGTGGTTAAGGTTGGACTCACAATCACATCCCACCTTCACAGGGGTGAGGGGCCTATTAGGATGGTGTGCGTAAGAAGGTTATTGTATCCAATAGGATTCCAAGAAGCCTTGGAAAGATTTAGTGTTGGATCTGCCAATGATTTTATTGATGCCCTGGTGGAGAACTGGAACAGCAAACTCACCAGGGAAGTAGACTAGATATGATCACTCCTAAGTCTCCTCTCCAACCCACTTCAGAATTGGCCCCTTGGTATATGGAAGAACTATGGGAGCTGAAGTGACAAGGTAGACAACTGGAGCACAATTGGAGAAAGACTTGACTCAGATCTGACAGATTACATAATTTGAAGAGCTATACTCAGGCAATATGTGTGACAAATAAGTGATTCTTTTCCACCCATTTTGCATCTGCAAGCTCAAGTCCACCAGAGTTGTTTAGGATTGTGAGAGGACTAATGCATGCCCCTCCTCCCTTGAATCAGAATTTGGAACCATAAATTACCTGTTGTGATGTTTTTAATGAGTTCTTTGTGGATAAAATCTCTCATATTCAGGCCAATTTAGGCTCAGACCCAACAATTATTTCAGAGTCTAAGGCAGACGTGTCCAGCAACTCCTCTTATGTGGTTAGGCTGGATCAGTTTCAGTTTGTGACTCCTGAGGATGTGGACAAGCAGCTTGGAATGGTGTGGCCTACCACCTGTTCTCTTGGCCCTTGTACGTCATGGCTTATACCATCTAGCAGGGGGGTTGTTGTAGAAGGTCTGGTAGCAGGGGTGTAGCTAGGGGAGACGGAGCCTGTGTTCACCCCTCTCCCTGGCGGCCCCTTGGAGTGAGGAAAATAATGAAGAAATAGGGAGGGGTGGAGCTGGGGGGCCCTCAGGAGCGGGGGAGCAGGTTCTTTAAACCCATCTGCTCAATTATAGCTATACCTCTGCTGGTAGATATTATAAATGTTTCTCTGAGGGAGGGCAGGATGCCTCCTTGTATTAAGAAGGCAATCATTAGACTTCTTCTGAGGGCATTAGATCCCTCAGTTAAGCAACTATAGGCCTGTCTCTCCAACCTTCCATGGTTGGGCAAGGCAACTGAGAGGGTGGTGGCCTCCCAGCTCTAGGAGGAAACTGATTCTCTGGAGTCATTTCAAAATGGTTTTAGGGTGGGAGATAACTGGAGATTATTAGGGGTGTGCAAACAGGTTCGACATCGAAAAGGTTCAATGTTGAATGGTTTGGTTCAACAGTTTGGGGTCGAACTGAAACACCCTGGACCAAACACCCCCGAATGTTTGGGGGGGGTTTACGTTCCATTTTTAAAAGTAATTTATTTAACCTTTACTCCCCTCGGGGGATTTCCTGGAGGCGGCAGGGGGGTCCGCCGAGGTTCCCCCTCCCCCTACCAGCCTTCCTCATGCCCCGCTCAGTCGGTTCAGTCACTCTTCGGCTGGTTTTCGGCCTTCACCCAGCGGCCCAGCGGCCATTATGCAGCCCGCGCCCCTGTGCACTTGGCCTCTGTGCAGGCGCAAGGGCTGCATAAGGGCCACCAGGACGCCGGGTGAAAGCCAAAAACTGGCCAAAGAGCGGCCATACCGGCCGAGCAGGGCATGAGGAAGCCTGGTGGGGGGGAACCTCCGCGGACCCCCCTGCTGCCTCCAGGAACTCCCCTGAGGGGAGTAAAGGTTAAAAAACTTTTTTAAAAAAAAATGGCCTGCGAACCCGCCTGGACTTAACTGAACTGGCGGGGTTCGAGGGAGTGCTGGACCAAACTGGCCTGGCTGGGTTCAAGGCTGGTCCGGCTTCGAACCAAACTGGGCCAGCCGGTTCCATGCACATCCCTAGAGATTATCTCCAGTTAGGAACTGTCAGAGGGAATATGCCTCTGTTGGTCCTTCTGGACCTCTTGGTGGCTTTTGATACTATCAACCATAGTAGCCTTCTTGACCATCTGAGAGGGTTGGGAGTGGGAGGCACTGCTTTGCATTGGTTCTGCTCCTATCTCTTGGGCAGATTCCAGATGGTGTTGTTTGGAGACTGTGGTTCTTCAAAATATGAATTTTTGTATAGTGACCCCCAGGGCTCCATACTGTCTCCAATGGTCTTTAACAGAATGTTCGGTAAACATGTGAAGTTTATATTTATAGTCCAAAAGGGATGTTCCAATAGCAGTCCTAAGCTTCAAGAGAGTTAACAAGCTTCTGTATCCAATGTATATAATGAATTGTTCCACATGTACCTTGTACTCCGTAGAATGGCACCGAGCAAGGAGGTACTTAAACAATTTGATGTCCAAACTCATTTTGACCATTGTGCAGTCTCCGTCAGCAGTATTGATAGTGATGAAACACACTCCTTGTGTTCCCACGTGGTTGGGGGACTAGTCAGATCCCAGTCATATGTCTTTCTGGGCTGCCTACAGCCCAAGCAGCCATAAAACTGGGCATCTAGAGAGTCTGGCAATGGGGAAATCCCTCACATGTGCATTGTGGGATTTCTGGAGGCCAGGCTTTGCTTCCCTGCCTCCAGATGGCCACAGGTTCCTCTGAGGGGAAGATAGGTGTGATCCTGCTCCCCACCCCCAGCCCTCCTCACCCCCATTTACAGGGTTGTGTAAACAGCCTTATTGTCTGAACCAGCCCTAGGAGTATTATATATAGTGAAACCAAATAATGGCATCTAAGGGTTCTCTGTTCTGGCTAGACAGAAACATTTTGGAAAGGTGAGGAATAGGCCTTCTCTGGCAAAGAGCATGAAGTTCAAGAGTTAGATGCATACTCATGGTTCCTAAGGTGACCACACTGTGGCTTTCTCCTCACCTCACACCATTCTTGAGGCTAGGGCACACGATTGGGGAGGAGAGCTGGTTTTGTGATATTGAGCCTGACTCGTCCCCTTTGCTAAGCAGGGCCCACTTGGTTTGTATTTGGATGGAGTGCTGGGGGGAAATTCCCTTTAGGAAATGGGGCGGTAGCTCAGTGGTAAAGCATCAGCTTGCATGTAGAAGGTCCCAGGTTCTCTCCCTGGCATCTCCAGGGAGATCTGGGAGGGACTCTTGCCTGAAACCTTGAAGAGCCATGGCCAGTCAGTGTAAATAATACTGAGCTAGATGGACCAGTGGCCTGATTCGGTATAAGGCAGCTTCCAATGTTTCTATGATCCTATGATACATCCATTGGTGGCCACATTAATTAGACATCTCATATTTATTCTTCCAGCCATTATGTTCATGACACCCATTTGAATTCACACTGCACCACAAAGTTATTGCCATGTAGCTGCCTTGCGTGTGTCTCACTGCGTGGCTTGCATTGCATCTTCATCATGCCACTGCAGACTTTAAATAAACAAACAGAGAAGCCATAGTGATATGGAAAAAAACATGATTCAGCTCTAAAAATTAAACAATGGTTGGTAGCTGGAAGAAGACACATGATGACTGAGGTAACCATTGCTGAGAGCATGTCCTAAGAAGCATTTTTGGAATAGCATTTGAATGCTTCTCAAAAAGCATAAGCGATGTCAAACAGCAGCCAGCAATTCTGCATGCCATCTCCTCTCTTTCTCTCACTCTCTTGGGCCATGGCATTGTTCTCCTGTTGGCACCACGTCTTTCGTTAGTGCTGCCCATTCCCCTTGTCCCCCGACAGACATGGCTGTCACTACGTCAATTACCAGCATTCATTGAGCCTCTCTAGCTTTGACCCAAATGGACTCCTTGTTCTCTTGCCGTTGACAGTCTCCAAAGGCTCCAGCCAAGCCGGCCACTAGCTTCTGACCCTTCCACAGACAACCTTATTATGGCAAATTGCAAGAAAGGAAGCAATGGAGACTGTGGCCCAATTAGACCTTGCCTTGTCCAATATAGCTTGGGGGCTTAAATTACTTGGATGAGGCAGAGATGGTAGAATGTTCCAGAGAACAAAAACAAACCCCACAACCCTTTTCTTCTTCTTTCTCTCTGTCATTTGGAGACTGACATTCCCAATTATACCTGTCGTTAGGACATAATCAGGCTGATTTCTTTAAATGCCATCTTTCTTCCTCAGAAGAAAATGGTGCTCCATATTGAGAGACAAAAGCTCTTCAAGAGCAGCTCACTTCTGGAAGGGGGTGGGTAGATTTTATTTTCCTTTTTGTTGCAGTTTTACAGTGAGTTGGAAGATTCCGTAGTTCTGTAGCCATTGGGGAGGGGGAGATTCTTCTGACCCTCTGTGTTTCTGGAGAGTACAGGTTGATATTGTTGTGGTTTGCTTTTTTCCACTGAGTTAGACTGTTCCATTGAAGTTGAGAGAGTCTGTAGTTGTGTGTATTTTACAGAGCTGGGGGGGGGGAGTGTGTGGTGAGCTTGCATGATGCATTTTTGGAGACCAAAAGCTCTAAGCTCAACTCAGTACAGCACATGGAAGATGTTTGTTACTCTCCTCACGTGATGTGTTGCTGTGAGGTAAACCTAGGGGGGTTGTGAAATGCTTTGCTGAAAATCTGTACCCATGCACAGATCTCTACATACAGTTATTCATACAATGAGGCTGTCCATATGAACAAAAATCCCTGGGTAGGAGAGCGTTAAACCAGGGATCCCTGGTCATCTGGGGAACCAGGAGCCCTCACACCCATCCATGCAGAACCTGGAAAGCCCAGATTTGCTCCTCAGGTTGACAGTGAGGTGGAAGGACAACCATGGGAACATAGGAACATAAGAAACTGCCATGTACTGAGTCAGACCACTGGTCTATCTAGCTCAGTATTGTCTTCGCAGACTGGCAGCGGCTTCTCCAAGGTTGCAGGCAGGAATCTCTCTCAGCCCTATCTTGGCAAAGCCAGGGAGGGAACTTGAAACCTTCTGCTCTTCCCAGAGCGGCTTCATCCTCTGAGGGGAATATCTCGCAGTGCTCACACATCAAGTCTCCCATTCAGATGCAACCATGGCAGACTCTGCTTAGCTATGGGGACAAGTCATGCTTGCCACCACAAGACCAGCTCTCCTCTCTAACCAAGCCCATCCTACCTTCTTCTGTGATCATCCCTGTATGCAATCAGTAATAAATGCAGCTCCAGCTGCAGGCAGCCTTGTTTATCATAGAGTTCTGGGCTTGCAGGGCTAGGCAGAATGGAGCTGCTGCTGTATTGAGGGCTGCTGCTGCTCATGTAATACATAGTGAGCTACTAGAGGACCCGGCTTGGGTTTTCTTCCCTCCTGGAACATGAGGCAGACTGATCGTCTAGGGATCTGGTAAGTTAACCCAACCAGGGGTTTGGGTTGACTGGGAGGCATGAGGTAGGAGCATGTCTCCCCTCCAGCGCCCCCCCCCCAACATGCTTGTGAGAATGGGCTCATTACAGGGGCGTAACTATAATAGGGCAAGGGGAGACAGTTGTCTGGGGGCCTACTGCCTTGGGGGCCCCCCAGAGGCAAGTCACATGACTGACTCCCCCAGCCACACACCCGCCCGGCCTTCCTTCAGTTGTATTCATCCTCTGAAACTGATGCGAGTGTTAAGACCTGGAGCTACCAGAACAGCATGTCTTTCTCTAGTACCATTACATGACTTGTATCATCCACAATTTACAAAACCTTTAAAAAAATAATTTAGGACGATGTTCTATTGTGGCACATAGGGGGGTGTGTGTGTGTGATTTTTGTTAGCACTATTCAGCCTCATTTAAGATTTCTTTACTTCATGAGCTGAGCTTCAGTGAGGGTGGGGGCATTTTAAAATCTTGTCTCTGGGCCCACTCCAACCTTGCTATGCCCCGGTTCATTATGATCAATGCACATAAGTAAACTTCCCACTTGTAGCCTGCATTTGAGGGGGCCTGCCCCCAGGTTCCCTTTTTAAATGAATGAATCTACAGTCATTCACACAAATGCTGTACATGTGTACAGACATCTACACACACACACACACACACACACACACACACACACACACTATAGAGCTTCTGTTTTCATGCAACGTGCAAAACCTGCACAGATGGGGAGTCTTGCCATCACTAGTTTAATGATTCAGCTGCCTAATATACGGAACATTCGGGGGCCCGGATTTGGGAGAGTCCCCTCACACATAGCACCTTCTCAGCTGCTACTATCCTGCCAAGACCTCAGTACAGGAGGGGAGGGGGTCTTGCTGACATCTAGATTGTCCTCCCCCTGGTGATCTGCTTCCCTCAATTAGACCATCTGAGGGGTCCCAGCCATATCTGCCTGCCCCGCCCCGAAAACCATGCAAGAGCCAGCTGGTCCTCACAAGGATTCTCTAGGAGATTAGACTTTTGGTGAAAACCTGGCTGTTACGTCCATCCTTGTTGCCCTGGTAACCAGCTCTGACATCTCTACAAGTTGGTGTGGCAGCAGGGCTCAGTCTCCTTCCACCAGTGGCCTCTTCTAGATAAGCTTGAGACACCCATCCATTGACTCTTTTCCCTGCAAGGCACTAGGTGAATCAGCCACAAACTTACATGTAAGATCTGAGGCAGGGTGAGCAAATTTGGGAACTTGGGGAAAAGGAGAGCTTCCCACTAAGTTTACCCGCTTTAAAGTGAGAAAAAATTATCCTTTTTTCAAATCCACACAATGGGCTGATTCAAACGTACCCGGAATTCCAGGCTGGATTCAGATATTGCACATAACCTCAGCCTCAGGAGCACATGATCCCTCTCTCGTCCCTGAGTAAGCATCTGCTTTCTTTCTAGATTAGCAAAACCTGAGATTGGTCATGATATCTGAATCCGCCAATCTGTTTCTTCTAATCTATTTGCTTCAGAAAATGCAAGAGCTGAACTCAAGAGTTAAAGTGAGTTTAAGATCATGGGTTCTCTGGAGCAATATCTTAGAAAAAGCCCAGACTGCTTTGTTGAGAAGTCATCACCAATCTCAGTTTAAGGAAATAGCTACTTGTTTGGGGATGTCGGGGGGTGGGCGGGTGGGGGTGTGTGCCTGGCTTCATGAAACATCTCCAGGTCTGGGAAGCATGCACTTCCCACTCACCTACTGACACCAGAGTCATCCTCTGATTTAAAATAAATCGAGATTGGTCATGGGAAGAGAGCTGGTCTTGTGGTAGTAAGCATGACATGTCCTCTTAAGGTAAGCAGGATCTGCCCTGGTTGCATACGAAAGGGAAACTAGAAGTGTGAGCTCTGTAAGATCTTCTCCTTAGGGGAGGGAGCTGCTCTGGGAAGAGCATCTAGACTCCAAGTTCCCTCCCTGGCAGCATCTCCAAGATAGGGCTGAGAGAGATTCCTGCCTGCAACCTTGGAGAAGCCGCTGCCAGTCTGTGAAGACAATACTGAGCAAGATGGACCCATGGTCTGACTCAGTATATGGCAGCTTCCTATGCTCCTATGATGTCTGAACGGACTTCTCTTGGTTCATTCCAATCTACTTACTTAAAATAAACTGCATGCTGCAACTCACTTCCAAGCTTGGGCACAGATCACGCTTTATTTCTTGTAAGTAGGTTAGAATTAACAGAGATTAGAGCCTCATTCAGACATTTTTAAAACAGGACGGTATACTCGGGTACACCATCCAAAGCGGGAATGGAAATCCCAACCCACTCATGCGTCCGTCGTTCTCCTTATTCCCCCTTCTGCCAGGCTCACACTTGCGCCTTAGTCTGAAACAGCAGATGTTATTTACTTTTGTTTTTGTATCAGCATATTTTATGTGCTAAAATTGGGGGGAGTTATGGTGTGACGCTTGTCAATTTCATTAGGGGCCCCCTGCCTTTTCCCTCTTAATTCAAGTGCCACTGTAGAAATAGCTTATGTTAAAATTGGCCACTAACAGAATGTGCCACACCAGGAAACACTGCCCAGTTATTGCTCTTTCTTGTTATACTTTCCTATGTAAACTGCTTTGATATTTTATTTTTGTTGAATTTTGAGAATGTGTTTGTTGAAATATATATATAAATGCGGGGGGGGGGGTAGGTGAAAGAGTATCGTTTTTATCCTACATGTTGGTACTTTTATGTAATTCCCACCGAAAAGGGCAGTTACACCACACTGTATTAAATGCTTGCCTCTACTATACAAGCCTTTTGTCCACCCAGACTCTGTTTGGTCGGGGGGGCGGGATGAGCATGCAGCAGCCAAGACCCTCAGGTCCGGCTGAGGCCCCTCAGAACAGCTCTGGGACCACAGTGCCCCCATGAGACTCCTGGCTGAACCCCAAGAACCCCATCCATTGCCTCTGGGAAGACACCATACCTGAGCCAAACTTTAGTACCAGAGGTGAAATGCTCACCTGGCTTCTCCCCCTGTGAACCAACTTGGGATGCAGGAGGGGCACCTGCTTTGGATCAGGGGCAGCCTGAGCTCCAGGAAGGGGCATGGTTCCTGGCTCCTCCATTTCCCCCTCCTCCATATCCCCTTCCGTGCATTGCTAGTTCATCAGCTCCTCCTTTGACCTCTTGTCCTATGGCCAATGGCTGGCATCCAGAACACCCAAGTTGAGGGTGCAGCAGAACTGTATCACTGTGTAGAGAGGCTGCTTTGAACTCAGGTGCAATCTTTCCAAGGAGCACAAGGGGAAAGAGGGGAGGGCTGCTGACCATCAGCATAGACATTACCAAGCTAGATAGACCAATGGTCTGACTCAGTAGAAGGTCTGACTCAGTAGAAGGCAGCTTCTTTTGTTCACATATGACTTTAAGTAGGAGTGAGCTACTGAAGCATCATTTAGAGCAGGGCTGCTCAACTTCAGCCCTCATGCAGATGCTGGCCTACAACTCCCATAACACATATTGGCCACTGTGTCTGGGGATTATGGGAGCTGTAGTCCAAAAACAGCTTCCCCCCCCCACTCTGGAGAAAGAATTTCCCTCCCCCCTCAAAAGACTGGAACCAGGGGTCACCCCATGAAAGTGAAGGGCAGGAGAGAACAATCGTAAAAGAAATACACTGTGCAGAATCCATCTGCCACAAGGTCTGGGTTGAGGGCCACCAGCTAGGATGGCCAGGGGCGTAACGATAGGGGGGCAGGAAGGGCACGTGCCCTGGGCACCACCCCAGTGGGTCACGTGGGGGCGTGCCAAAAAGTGGCACCCCCCTGACCCCCCCCGGATCGCCCGCCGAGTGTGGCGGCGATTCGGCGGTGGCGGGCGGTGGCGGATCGCCCGCCGAGTGCAGCAGAGCGATGCTGAGGCCTGCGCTCTGGCCAGGCGTCGCTTCCCAACTGTGCAGGCGTGCAGTTGGGAAGCAACGCCAGCTGCCGCCACCCGCCCACCACCACCGAATCGCTGCCACCGCCGCCACACTCGGTGGGCGACCTGCAACCACCGCCACCACACTTGGAGCGCCACCACCGCCGGCAATCTGCCGCCTGGGGCCCCGGCACATGTATGTGGGGGCCTGGCGGGGTGGGGGGGGGCGGAGGGAGGGTGCAATTTCAGGGCAGAGCTTGCCCTGGGTGCTGTTTCCCCCCATTACGCCACTGAGGATGGCTTCCAAAGGGGGTTAGGCCAATGCCTGAAGGGAATATCCAGTAGTCTTGGTGACTATAGGCTGCCACCAGAGCAGTATAAACCCATATACAAATTGCAGGGGAATAAAAACAGCTTGTGGGCTTCCCAGAAGCATCTGGTGGGCCACTCTAGGAAACAGGATGCTGAACGAGATAGGCCTCGGGCCTGATCCAGCAAGGCTCTTCTTATATTGCTATGTATTCTGGGGTTCTATGAAAAAATGCACATGAGAAAAAGCCCACAAGAAAATTGCGCACAGAAAAATCCCCACTGTCATAAAAGTGCACAAGAAAAATGTGCACACAGAGCATTGCTCACACGGAAAGAATACCCACACATAAAATTGCTCACACCGAAAAATGCCCACATGGAAAAATGCCCACACAGAAAAATGCCCACAAAGAAAAATTCTTGTGTTGGAGCGTGGTATATATGTGGGCATTTTTCCATGTGGGCATTTTTCCGTGTGAGCAATGCTCCGTGTGCGCATTTTTCTTGTGCGCTTTTATGACAGTGGGGTTTTTCTGTGCACAGTTTTCTTGTGGGCTTTTTTCATGTGCGTTTTTTCCCGGGTTACCGTATTCTGGTGGGGTGGTGAGGCATATGCTACGTTCTTATGACTGGCTGTTCTTCAGTCAGCCAGGGTGCCGGATTGCAGCCAAAAACATAATTTGCCTCATGCATTGGAGGTCTGGGGGGTGGGGTGGGGGGGGAGAGCAAGATAGGGAGATCAGAGTGTTGTAGGCCTAGTTAATTAAATAACTGTTGTCAGCTGCTTTGAAGATTAAAGCTATATACCCCATAAGTGATTTTAAGAAACATTACATGACTGCCTCAAGTTCACACTTCTATCAGAGGGGGAGGAGGGGAAAAAAGAGTTTCCTCAGGTCTTTTTGTTAGAGTGTTTTACAGAGTTATATTAAATTCACATAAATCATTGTCCTAAGGACTGCCTCGAATCCTGTCAAAAGTTTCATAGATGGGTTGTCAAGAGAATTGCCGTTGGGCATTCTGAGGTGATGATATTTCTTCCTCATAACCTTTCTTTAGGCTCTTCTCTGAGTGTCTTTGCCCCCCCTCCAACTTCTTTGTTTAACTGATATTTCCTGATCAGACTATGTAGGAGACGTGGTACATAATTACATATGATCCTTGTCTTCTTTTAATTAGTATTTTTCTTTTAGCTACTAGGCCCTACATATCACTTTCATTTGTTCCTCAGTGTAAAATGGAGCTTCTCTTTAAACCAACATTTTCAAAACGCTGACAGATCGCCAACCACAAAAGTACATTTTCCTCTGTGCAGGCTAATCATTCCTAATTCTGATGGATTATTTAAAAAAAAAAAATGAAAGAGAGAGAAAGCACTCCATTCCGATATATATTCACAGACTGTGAAAGAAGAGTTTTTCTTTTTTTTAAAGTGTTTTAAGCGAGTGTGACCACCCAAAAAAATTAACCCACTTGGTACAGCATGCAATAAATCTTCTTAATAACTTGACATGATTAAGTTATCCCCCTTCACCCCACCCTTGTGATTTTGCAGCCATGAAGATTTATGAAAAGCTACTCAAAAACACCTGTGTGGAATTTTTTTTTTTTTTTAAAAATCAAAAATTCCCAATCCATCAACATCTCCTGTTTTGCCTGCGAGCATTTCTGTCTTGCTGAATGAATGGCAAAGTGTCGGAGGAAAGAAGTGTCTTCACACCACAGAACTATTTTGCCTGAGGGAACATGGGTTTCCCCACCTCCCACCCCCCATTCCAGTTTCATGGGTTGTGTTACCTTTCTAGCGTAGCATTTATGCAAGGGGTAACAATCTTAGAGGAGACATTTTTACCAACAAACTATTTTTTAAAAGCTCCCCTCCCCTCCTCGCTATAACGTGCTTGGTACAAGAGGTTTCTCGAGTGACCCTCATAATTTCTCTGTCTTGTAAACTACTCATCATTCATGTCGCTTTTTTACTGTGAAAAGGTTCTTCACAATATGTATCTCATTCATTAAACATAAGAACAGTCCTGCTGGATCAGGCCCAAGGTCTATCTAGTCCAGCATCCTGTTTCCCACAGTGGCCCACCCAATGCCTCTGAGAAGCCCACAGGCAAGAGGTCAGGGCATGCCTTCTCTCTTGCTGTTGCTCCCCTGCAATTGGTATTTGGAGGCATCTTGCCTTTAAGGCTGGAGGTAGCCCATAGCCATCAGGACTAGTAGCCATTAATAAACCTGTCCTCCATGAGTTTGCCTAAGCTCCTTTTAAAACTATCCAAGCTGGTGGCCAGCACCACATCCCATGGCAGGAAGTTCCACATATTAATTATGTGCTGTGTGGAAAAGTACTTCCTTTTCTTGGTCCTATATTTGTTGTTGGTTGACATCCTGTTTGCCACTGCAAGCATGCTTCTAACATCAACATGCACACAGTGTGCGCCCCCACACTGGTCCCCATGCTTCCGATGTGCAGATGCTCTTGTGCAAAAATGCAAATATTTTCAGAGCTCCTTTATGTTCTGGAAGTGCTCTCTAAGAGTGAAAATACATCCCAGCCCTCAGTTATGTGTTTCCACTCTATCAGAGTGATTCTAGAGCATAAGGGAGCCCCAAAGGTGCTTTAAATGCATGGGGACCAGCATGTGGGGTAGTGCTGCTTGTTTGATGATGTTAGAATGGGGGGTGGGGAAGCTTGGCTCTTCAGCTGTGGTTGAACTACAACTCCCATCGGCGAAGTAAGAAGCATGCACACAGCAATAGTCAGAATGTCAGTCATTTTTATGATGGAACTATTGTTGGAGCTATTGACTTCTTGCATGATCACACATTGAGTACTACTTCCATAATTCCAAATGTCAATTGTGCATGGTATGCAATTGCACAAGAGGTGAGTAGTTCTGGTACTGCCCTCTTGCACAGCACCATTGCCATGTGTGTTAGAGCCCCACAGCGGCATGGGCAGTTCTGCATTGTCTGTGTTATGCTGTGGAGCATAGAAGCCCGTAATTTTAGAAGAGCTGTGTGCATAGGACTGGGGTACCTTTGATGCCATTTCCAGATTATTTTTGTTTTAGAGTTGAGTGAAAGTTCTCAAAGGAACTTTCTCAACTCAAATATGAGGGAGGGGCTGAAGAAGGGCAAATGGTTGCATGAAATGGCAATGCTCTCACTCGCCCTTTTTGTTGCCATTGCCTACTCAATCACTCTCCCTATTGCTGCTGGACACCATTTAAAAAATTCTTCCATTCCTCTCCCCCCTGAAGAGTTTCTGCCCTCACTCTTACTTGGCTTCTGGAAAGTGTAGCAGAGTGAGGGCATCACAAGGTAGTAAACACATGAAAGGCTCTTTTATGTTGCAACACCCAGGATTTGAAGTTCCCTACCCCAGAAGATCTATCCGGCCTGCTCTTTATATTGTCTTTCTGTTGCTGGCCAAAGGCATTTCTATTTTGGCAGGCTTTTAGCTTCTTGTGTATATTTTAATTTGATCTATTGCTTTCTATTGCTATCTATTTGATCTGTTGCTTGTGTATATTGCTGTTAATTTGATCTATTGCTATTGGTTTGCATTAAAAAAAATTACACTAGACAGATTATTTTTAATTATGTTAGCCACCATGAGCGTTCTGTTATGGAGAGCAAAGGCAGGGTAAAAATAGCATAATCAGTCAACAAAATAAAACTATGTTTGTTTGGATGGCTGAACACGTTCTTGTGCTAGACTTTGTATCCATCTTCCACTACAACAGCTCAGCAAATTATCTCCTTTTGATCTCAAACTGGTTGCTTCAAGGTCTGCAAGCCCCAAACGGTTAGAAATTGCCAGTCATATTCTCTTAGGGGCCAACTCTTGCTTGCCTGAGTAAGCCTCATAATGGCTGCAAACATAAGCCAGTGATCACAAACAATTCCACTAGATTTTCCTCTGTAATATCTAAGAACTGTGATCAGTGATTAGCAGAGCCTCAAGGCTCTCATCCATAGCTTATTCAGATCAGAAGAGTCCTCAAAGGAAAGGTTAGCCCAGTTTTCCCAAGGAAATCACATAGACCATATCTGTGCTAATAAATTAGCATTTATGCTGGTCTACAGTTTACATTGAATCTATTAATTTGCTTATTTGATTTAATCACCCAACAGCATCCTCAAAGCTGAAGGTGTACCAGCTTCTTATACATGATGAGCAAAATTGCAGGAGCTGAAAGGAATATGACAGAAAAGAAACCAACAATTCTATGTTGAATTTGCTTTCAGACATTTCTGGTTGTCCACGAAGCACCATTGCTACATGAGATATGTCAGAACTGTGGACAAATTCCCCATATATGACATACTGTGGGGGTTTGGTGTTGGGTATCACCAGGGTATAGATGACATCCAGCTTGACATATCTGTGCCATCCCCAGCTGGAGAAGTGGCTGAGACTCTTAACCGATGTTTGGAGGTGGTGAGGGGATGAATGTGAACTACCAAGCGGACATTAAATCCAAGCAAGATGGAAGCTTCCATGGTCAGAACAACTGCTGATTTGGTGATGGCTTGTGAGCCTTTTCTTGATAGGGGTTGCACTCCCCTTGAAGGAACAGCTTCACAACTTGAGAGCACTCCTGGACCCAGCTTTGCCCCTAGATGTTCAGGTGCCTGGTGTGGCCTGGGGGATTTTGCACATCGGCTGGTGTGCCAGCTGTATCCATTTCTGTCTCCATTAGATATGGCCATGGTGATACATGCCCTCGTTGCATCTGGACTGGATTACTGTAATGCACATTACATGGGGTTGCCCTTGAAGACACTTTGGAAGCTTCAGCTGGCTCAAGATAACAGCAGTCCTTCATGAGCTGCACTGATTACCAGTTTGTTTCCAGGCATAATTGGAGGTGCCTGGAAACCCTGCTCCCAAGACTTTCTGCCCGCTTGTCGACCTCTGCCCGCTTGATGACCTCAGAGGGGGCTCTGCTTCGCATGCCAACAATGAGGGAAGCTCAACTGTCATGCAGGTGGGACAGGGCCTTCTCAGTTGTTGCCCCCAGACTCTGGAATGCTCTCCTGGTGGGCATCCGCTCCTCAGTCTCCATCACAGTTTTTAGAAAGCAAGTAAAACCTTGGCTTTTTACCCAGGCTTTAATATGGATGTTGTTTTGTTGCTGCTACTCTATATTTTATGGCCATATTGTTTATGTTTTTAAAAACTTTTAATTAGATTTGTACTTTTATATTCCATTTCAATATTTTTATTGTTCAACTTGTATAGTCTTATATCGTGTTAAATATTTTGGAAACCACCTTGAGATTGTTTTAATGAAAGGTGGTATAAAAAAATTAACAAGAAAGAAAGAAAGAAAGAAAGAAAGAAAGAAAGAAAGAAAGAAAGAAAGAAAGAAAGAAATAGAAATGCTAATGTTGACATTCAAAGCCCTAAATGGCTTGGGATCAGGGTATCCAATGATTTAGCTCTTCCCACGTGAATCCCTCCAGCCTATAAACTTGCAAGGAAGGCTCCTGCATGTGCCACCATTATCTGGGATTCATCCGGATGCCACGTGGGATAGAGCCTTCTCTGTGGTGGTCCCCTCCCTGAGAAATTCTTTCCCTCAATAGACCCAACTTGTCCCCCTCACTGCTGACACTCTGGTGCACATTAAAAACCACATCTGTTCCAGCATGCTTTTGCTTCTTGAGAAACTGTTTTAATGCCATTTCTAGCTTTCTTATCTTTGATGTATGTTTTTGTAATTTGTTTTCTGTTGTATATGTTTACTGTATTTTTATCCTGCCATTGTGTAAGCTACCTTGGAAGTCTAATGGAAGGCAGTTGTGCTTGGGGATGATGGGAGTTGTCATTCAACAACAGTTGGAGAACCTCAGGTTGGCCACCCCTGATTTAGGGCTTTAAAGGTTATCACCAGCCCTTTAAATTGTGCCCCAAAACAAATTGGTAACCAATGCAACCGGAACAAATCCAGCGTAATCCAACACTCAAGCTTCCAGTAACTTTCTGGCAGTCACATCCAAACTATCTTGAAAGGCAGCCCACATAGATAACATTGCAGTAGAGCCATATGGAGGTAACCAAGCCACCTAATGGCCCAGCGGGGAAGTAACTTGCCTAGGGAGCAAGAGGTTGCTGGTTCAAATACCCTGCTGGTATGTTTCCCAGACTATGGGAAACACCGATATTGGGCAGCAGCGATATAGGAAGGTGCTGAAAGGCATCATCTCATACTGCTTGGGAGGAGGCAATGGTAAACTGCTCCTGTATTCTACCAAAGAAAACCATCAGGCCCTGTGGTCGCCAGGAGTCAACACCGACTGGATGGCACAACTTTACCTTTAGGCATAACTAAGGCCAGATGTTGGAAGGTATGCATCTTGCAATAGGAAGCTACTGTCTAGTGAGTCAGACTGTTGGTCCATCTAGGGAGAGCCAGCGTGGTTTAGTGGTTAGGGTGCTGGACCAGGACCGGGGAGGCCCAAGTTCAAAATCCCCATTCAGCCATGAGACTTGCTGGGTGACTCTGGGCCAGTCACTTCTCTCTCAGCCTAACCTACTTCACAGGGTTGTTGTGAGGAGAAACTTAAGTATGTAGTACACCACTCTGGGCTCCTTGGAGGAAGAGCAGGATATAAACATGCTTTAAAAAATACAATGGCTGCTCAACTTCGGTCCTTCTGCAGATGTTGGCCTACAGTTCAATACAATAAGCCCTGGTTATTGACTGCTGTGGCTGGGAACTATGGGAGCTGGAGGGCCAAAGTTGAGCAGTCCTGGTCTACTCGGGCTGGCAGCAGCTCTCCAGGACAGAGGAATCTTTCCCAGCTTTACCTGGAGATGCCAGTGGAGTTTGAACCTGGGGCCTTCTGCATGCTAAGCACATGTCCTACCACTGAGCTACAGCCTCATCCCAAATTGCCTACAGAGAGATGCAGATCCCCCACTATGCATTTCAGGAATCCCCCCTCATTTTATTGAACTCCCCCAAAACACATATTATTCTCCCCCCCCCCAAAGGATATTTGCTATCCCTCAAAAAATTTGTTTCTTCTAATGCTTTCCTTCTGTCTGCACCCTTCAGCTTGTACCTGCACAGCGGTAGTGTGGATCAGGGAGTGTGCAGTCTTAGTAACGCAATGGAGAAGGGGCCAAATCGGTGCCTCCCCATATACAGGAAAACCTTGGTATTCGCAGGGTTTCTGTTCCCGGCTAGTGCCGTGGATACCAAAACCATGAATACCAGGACATTGGAGCTATGGAACCACGGGGGTTAGGTTCCTAAGGGGGCGGGGAATGGGCCAAAAAAACTGGCCCAAAGCCGGGTTAAAATCTAAAAATTGCCACTGATGGCAGCAGGATTGCAGTGGAGGTGGTGCATTTTATCAAATAGCCGCAGAAGCAAGCGGTAGCAACAGCGGGTGCATTTTGTCTTTTTTAATTGTCACGGAGGCGGCTGAGCAGCAGGGATCCCGGCAGAGGCAGCAACAGGGATTCCTTCCCCCTCCAAGCCTCTCTTCAAACTGACTGTGGGTACCAGTCTGGAGCCCATTTCAAGCCCCTCTGAGCAGTGGAATTGCCGGAGTACATGATGATAACCTCATCCATGGCATCCCCAAGTGTACGCCTTCACTTTCTCCCATATTGTTGAATGCTTGTTTTTCACTTCTCTGGGGATCTGTGTTGCAATGGATGACCTTCCCCTCCCCTACTCCACCCTTGATAGTGGGTGACTCAGCCTCCCATGACAGGGAACCAATCCACAGCGCACACACAGCACACACAAAGCATTTCTGGTCAGATAGTAAGACTATGCACCTGCCATTCTAGAGTGCAATGCTTTTTTTTAACCTGTCCTGCTTTTGAGTTTCATCCACTTAGCCATGTCATTGAGCAGGTTAGAGGAAATTGCCCATGTCCTTCCCAGTAGGGAGTGCTGCTGCTGTGCGGGAGAAGGATTCTTTTCTTCTTTGCTTGCTTTTTTCTCCATATCTTCCCCAGCACACCTGGATCCTCCTTCCAAGAGCTCAGGGAGGGGGGATTCTGAATGGCTCCACTCATAATTAGCCACATCCTTGCTCCTTTATGTGCCAAGCAGACCCAATTTGCTCCAGTGTATCTCAGGGAGGATCCACAAATGAAAAGGACAAGTTGGAGTGACTTTAAAAGATGGCAGGTGTTACAGGGGATATTAAGACAGCTGCTTACAATCTGAGATAAGGTGTGTTTTTTGCTACTTGCTGTAGAAGGAAGCACAATTTCTATCCTCTTCTGCATTCAGACAAACTCCTTCAGCACCCTCGGTAGCCCTCCCTTAAGCCAGAGGTTCACAACCTCAGCTCCCCAGATGTTGGCAGACTACAACTTCCATTTGTCCTAGTCACAATGGCCTTCCATTGTGGCTGGGGATGATGGGAGTTGTAGTCCAGCAACATCCGAGGTTGGGAATCGGAGCCCTGTGCTATCTTTGTATCCCCACCAAAAGAAAAAAGGCAGGGGAATCCCAAAAGTGCTGAATGAATTAATAATATCCTGCTAGTGCATGATATATTTCCAAGAAAGGTATTAGAAATATCGTTTGCCTCTGAAGAAGAGCATCCATTGCTTGAAATGTGTCAGGCAGTATTGAATAAACCAGTCATTAATCCATTCAGCACCTTTGAGACTCCCCCGTTTCCTTCTTTTGGCTTCTTGGTTTCCTTCTTTTGACTTCTCTCCATCCCCCCTTTGTCTTCTCCTTGCTCCTGTACATGCCGGGCGGACCCAATTTGCTCCACAGTGTCTGTCTCTGTCCCTGGCCTTCATACCTTCAACTCCTGCCCTTCAAATGTGCAAAGGTCTCTTGCTCTCTTTAGTCCAGTCATTCTTCCCTGCTCTCCTTTCTGACCAAAACTCCCTCACACACCAGATGTCCAGGTCCATAGCTTGAAATTTTGTGATGATGATGAGTTCTAAGGGGACAATGTGTTATTGCAGAACAACCAGGCATGGAGAGAATAACCATAAAGCACCTTTCTTATGAGGCAAGGCTACAGCATCTGGGGCTCTATAATTTGGAAAAGAGGTGGCTACAGGGAGACATGATAGAGGTGTATAAAATCATGCATGGAGTAGAGAAAGTAAAGAGAAATTTTTCTCCCTCTCATAACACTAGAACCAGGGCTCAACCAGGCCAGGAATTTTAGGACCAACAAAAGGAAGTACTTCTTCACAGAACACATAATTAATCGATGGAATTCTCTGCCACGGGATGTGGTGATGGCTACTAGCTTGGATGTCTTTAAAAGGGGCTAAGACAAATTCACAGAGGACAGGTCTATCAATGGCTACTAGTCTGGTGGCTATAGGCTACCTCCAGCCTCAGAGGCAAGATGCCTCTCAATTAGAAATGTGCACAAAATGAATTTTTAAATTCATTTTGGGTTCAAATCAAATTCTGAAAATTCATTTTGAATTTGAATCAAATTTGAATCTGATCTGAAAAATTCAATTTGAATTCTAGTAGAATTTGAATGTATTTGACCCTGTTTTGGTGCCCTTTTAAACCAAGCAGGGGGCCTGAATGGTTTTTAAAAGGTGTCAAACGGCTCTCAAATTGAATTTGGATCGAAATTTAATTCAAATTCAAATTGAGTTGCTTTTTAAAGGGTTGCTTCTATTTGAATTTGAATTACCCCAATCACCCAGATTCAAGTCAAAATGATTTGAATTGAATTGATTTGATTTGAATTGAATTGAATTGAATGAATCAATTGAATTGATTTGCACATCCCTACTCTCAATACATGTTATGGGGTACAGCAAGAGAGAGGGTATGCCCTCTCCTCTTGCCTGTGGGATTCTCAGAGGCATCTGGTGGGCCACTGTGTGAAACAGGATGCTGGACTAGATGGGCCTTGGGCTTGATTCAGCAGGGCTGTTCTTATGTTGGAAGGACGTTGGCACTTTTCTAGTTCAGTCCCCTGTTCAATGCAGGAAACTGCTGCAGCATCCCTTTCAGATGGCTGAAAACCCAGTGAAGGAGAGCAGGGGAGTAGCTATAACTGAACACAGGGAGGACAAAGTCCCTGCACCTGCACCCCTTAGGAAGGGGGTGCAAGCTAGATGACAGCTTGCTTTTTTGCTTTCTCTGAATAAGGGGGGGGGGCATCTTCCTTTTTTGTCCTCTTCTGACCTAGCTTCTAATTCACTCATGATTGGAAATGGGGAGCATGCACAGCTCTCAAAGGTGGCTAAGACACTTTTTAAACCAATCAGGGGGCCTGAATGGGCCCCTACCCAGTTAATGGCAATGAGGATATCCCTAGAGTAATTCTCTGACTGTTTGTATTTTAAAGAATGGGAACCCGGAGCAAATTTTGGGGTCCTTCCCATTAGGGAATTTTCAAGGGAAGCCGAATGTGCTTCTGTGAGCCAGGTGGAATTTCTCGGTGGTGGTGGGTGTCCAGCACATCATGTGCGCGACACCTTAAGGCTCACGGCTGGGAGCTTTGCATTGCAAAAAGGAGACCTCCTGTGAACTCCTCACCTTTGCAAGGTAACGCATGGTGCCGGAGGAAGCCTGCTACCACACCAATTGCTTCTGAGGCTATCACCTTTGCGAGGGGGAAGAGGGGGCTTCTTTAAAGGTTTTGCTAAGTAAAGCAAAGAGGAAGTGGAAACCTTTTGAAGATGAAACAAGTCACCTTGTTCGGCGTTCTCTTAGAAGCCACCCCACCCTTTCTGCCCCACACAAAAGAAAGTTTAGAAGCCCACTTCCCCCGCTGCCAGACACCATGTATTTTCAGCTAGTAAATATAGTTCCCATTCTTCAAGTCAATATACCGTCCTGACTGCCACTGGAAACTCCTCTTTCTTCCTCCAGTCCAGCATTGGCTAAATCATATGCAGGATAAATGACCATTTATGTATGTATGTATGTATGTATGTATGTATGTATGAATGTATGTATGTATATATTGAATTGATTTGATTTCTATACCGCCCTTCCAAAAATGGCTCAGGGCAGTTTACATTGGATGACTTGTCCTGTTCCATTTTCTGTTTTATGGTCCTAGTTGGTAGGGATGTGCACAAAACCAGAAGAGCTGGTTTGGCTCAAATCTGAACCAGACTCAAGCCGGCCTGGCCCAGCCCAGCCCAGTTCCATACAAACTCAAACCGGACCCAGTTCGAAAGGCTTGGAGTCCTGCTAGTAAAGGGGAATCCAGCTAGGATTCCCTTTTATCAGTAAAGGGCAAGGGGGGGGCAGGGAACTTCCATAAAAGTAGAGCTGGTGGGAGGGGAATAAAAAGGTACCTTCGAAGTGCTGCTGGTGGCAGGGGGTGGCAGGGGCGCAACAGCAACCCCACAGCCCTGCCAGCCTCCCCCTGAGTAGCCCAGGCCGGCTCAGACCCAGTTTGGATCTGGTTTGGGCACCTGCACAGGCATGAAGGTCACTAAAATGACCTCCATGCACATGCAGGGACCATTTTAGTCACCTCCACACCTACGCAGAGGCCTGAATCAGCCTGGGCTACTCAGGGGGAGGCCGGTAGGAAGAGCTGCCCCTGCCCCTGCCCCTGCCCCTGCCACCCACTGCAGCCTCCACCACCACAGCCGCAGCCATAGCCACTGGCAGCAACATTTCTCAGGTACCTTTTCCCCCTCCCTCCCAACCGCTCTATTTTTACGCAAGTTCCCCTGCCTCCCTTTAGTGGTAAAGGGGAATCCTTACCAGATTCCCCTTTAACAGTAGGCCTCTGGCAGGGCCTGGCTCGGTTTGAACTCGGATCAAGCCAGGCCCAATTCCGTTCAAACCGAACCCTTCGCGCCGAGCTGGCTCGGACTTGAGCCTGGCTCAGTCTGAGCCAGCTTGCACACCCCCTACTGGTTGGCACTGCAAAGCCCCCATCCCCATTTGGAGGTTGGTTCATGTAAGAGAGATTTGATGGGGAGATCAGGTATCTACTCCACTCACAGCACAAGTAAGGAATGAAATGTGAAGTCATATTGTCTGGAATACAGGCAAATAGCCTCTGCACAGGCGTGGATGCCATTTTAGTGACCTCCACGCTTGTGCAAAGGCCCAAACCGGGCCCAAATGGATGAAGATGTGAATGTGTTTATAAAGAGAGCCATGTCCAACAAAGGTTTGGGGATGAGGGTATAGCTCAGGGGTAGAGCATCTGCTTTCCATGCAGAACATCCTGGGTTCAGTCCCTGGCAGTATCTCCAGTTAGAACTGCAAAAGAACCCTCCCTGAATTCATGGAGAGCTGCTGCAAGTCAGTGTAGACCAGGGCTGCTCAACTTCATCCCTCCAGTTATTTTTGAAGGACAGCTCCCATAATATCTTACTGGAGGCCTACTGGTAGAGGAATCTGGTAAGGATTCCCCTTTAGCAGTAAAGGGGAGGGGGCAGGGGGACTTCTGTTAAAGGAAACAGAGGAGAGGAGAGCTGGTCTTGTGGTAGCAAGCATGACTTGTCCCCTTAGCTAAGCAGAGTCCACCCTGGTTGCATATGAAAGGGAGACTAGAAGTGTGAGCACTGTAAGATATTCCCCTCAGGGGGTGGAGCTGTTCTGGGTAGAGCAGAAGGTTTCAAGTTCCCTCCCTGGCAGAATCTCCAAGACAGGGCTGAGAGAGATTCCTGCCTGCAACCTTGGAGAAGCCGCTGCCAGTCTGTGAAGACAATACTGAGCTAGATAGACCAATGGTCTGACTCAGTATATGAAAGCTTCCTATGTTTCCTATATTCCTATGAAAGTGGGCAGGAGAGAACTACCTGTATAAAGGTACCTTAGAAATGTCACTGCTGGCGGCGTCTGCAGTGGCAGCAGTGACTGCAGGGAGGCAGTTCCTGCGACCCTTCCTACTTCCTCCTGAGTAGCCCGTTCCAATTTAGGGCCGGTTCAAGCCTTTGCACAGACATGGAGCTCACTAAAATGGCCTCCATGCATGTGCAGAGGCCATTTGCATGACCACTCCAGACAATATGACTTAGCATTGCTCTCCTTGCTTGTGCGCTTTCACTGCGGGTGGAATAGATAGATAGATAGATTTTATTGTGGTCTTTGACCAGTAGATAAATGATCTCCCCATCACTTCTCTCTAACATGAACCAACCTCCAAATGAGGATGGGTTGGCCAACAGCAGCTCTCCATGAAATCAGGAAGGGTTCTTCTGCAGTTCTAACTGGAGATGCTGAACACATTCACATCTTCATTCATTTGGCTCCCATGCTGCAAACTTAATACCCAAAGCTTGGTCAGCTGATAGGGGAACTGAAATGGCGTTATTTTGTTTCATTTGTCTCGTCCTCTCTTAGAGCCATATTAAGAGCAACACTCTTAAAAAACTATTTTGAAGATAACCTTTGGAATGATTTCACATTCAAAGAAATGTGAGCTCGGTTGTTTATTTTTCTCTTATAATTGATGAAAGGTGTCAAAGTTAGCATTATAGATCCAATGTCTGGAACTGGAAACAGCACAGTCACACACACTCCATTTCAACTGGTGATGAAAACTAAAGAGTCATATCTAATTATATTGGTACAAAACAATTTTGTAGACTCTTCAATTCAACCCTGTTGCTAAAATAGATGATTGCAACAGTGGAATTTTCTTTGGACAGATTGTTGATTCTTAGCTGACATTTTGTACTTGAATATTGTTACAGTGTGTGTATCTCTGCCAGGGCCCCAAGACTTGTCCTATGGGGTCAGGAGAAGGTAAGGAGGAATCTCGCTTGGGCCTTGCTATAGGACTGAATAGGTTTCAGGAGTCCCTGGGACTAGAACCAGGAATTCTTGACTTGGTGCATAGCCAAGAATGGTTCCCAAGTCCTAGACTGGTGCTGTCCATCCAGGTTGCCATTGGGCCTCCTAGACTGGAAAGTTTGGCTGCATGTGCATGTCAAACAGAACCACAAATCCAATGGACCAGCAGTTCCACTCCCCACCCCCCCATCCTACCCCCACTCTCTCCTGTCCGCATTCGGGTGACAGGGAAAGCATCTTCTCTGCAGTCCTCAAGACTGTAGAGAGGAGGGGGAACTGGCTGTGTGGGCTTCCTTCTTGCTTGAAGGAAGCACTGTTCATAGATCTTTCCGATGTTTCCAGCCCAATATTGAGCCTCCTTTTTGTGACATGTACACTTTCCCTTCTGCTGTACATCCTTGGTATTCCAGGACAGCAGTGAAGTATCCACTTAAGGCTATAGGGGGACCTCCATCTCCCCAAGGGTGGGTGTGGGACATCCTGTTGATTAATCAACAATGGGTCTCTCCCATTGTTCTTGTGCAGAAATAACTTCAAATGTGTGCAGATTTAAGAGATGTGAACTCCAACATGGTAACTGGTCATCCATTTCCATTACCCAAGTTGCACCCTCTGAACCTGACATCAGATGCAGGGGGCATGGTCACTGCCTGGGAGAGGGGCCATTCAGACCCTCCTCCATCCTCCCCAGTCATTGAAATGCTGGCTGGCTTGGCATTCCCCCCCCAGCCCAACTAGCGTTTCAGTGAAACTCTGGCTCGGGAGGAGAGGGACATGGCTCGCACTCCCAGCTGGCAAGCACTACATTCACCAGCTGGATATGGGAGGGAGCAAGGGGGTGCCCCGGCTGAGGGTGAGGAGGTACCTTGGTGTCCCCCCCAGACCCTGGCAGCTGGGGGACGGCCATCCTCCCTTGCTTAATGGTCCCCATGCCCCTGCCTGTGTGGGAGTTCAGTGAAGCAACATAAAGAATTAGGCTCATTCTTCTGATCGAGGAGTGCCCAACCAGGGTAGGACAGCTGTGCAATGACTGATTAGCAGTCATGTGTTTCCAAAGATTAAGGTAAGAGGAGGGGAGAGGGATTATGAGGGCTCTGGCAGCTGCATTGGATGGCTTTTTGTCCACCCTTGATAAAATACTGGGGACAGAATGTGGGTTGGCTGCACCTATCCTGCCCAGCTCCCAGCTCCTACACAATGGCCCCGTTCAGACATAATGTGAAACTGTGGTTCAATGGACCCCAAGACTGCAGAGAGGCCAGGAAACTGGCTGGAACTGGGTGCCCGCTTCCCTCTTGACAGAAGAGCAGCTTGCACAGCCAATCGGGCCAGAGTGAGGGAAGAACTTCCTCCCTCAACTCTGACTCCATGGGGGCCGAAACTGCATTTCCAATGTTCGGATATAACCCCAGCA
The DNA here is from genome assembly GCF_027244095.1 of Hemicordylus capensis. Lineage (NCBI taxonomy): Eukaryota > Metazoa > Chordata > Lepidosauria > Squamata > Cordylidae > Hemicordylus > Hemicordylus capensis. The sequence goes on from NC_069661.1 coordinate 250,003,718, forward strand.
CCACAGGACCGGAGTTGGAGATGCCCAAACTCCACTCTGAACTGAGGGAAACCGCTAGGGATATGCACAGAACCCGCAGGGGGTGGCACAAAGCTGGATACCTTTAACATATCTTTAAGGGCGGGGGAGGGTGTCCTTACCCCTCCTGCCGCGTTTTCCCCACCTGCTCTCCATTTTAAAAGTGTCAGTCGGGGCGCCAGCGTACCTCCCTGCCACCCCATTTCCTCTTCAGCTGGAAGTAATAGAAAGTACCTGGTGTGCGTCAGGCAGGCGCATGAGCAAGCGTGAGGTACATGTGCACATGCCTGGCATGTGCATGCATGCCAGGTACTTCCTGTTACTTCCAGCCGAAGAGGACATGAGGTGGCAGGGAGATACGCTGCTGCCCAGACAAACACTTTTAAAATGGAGCACCAGCAGGGGAAAGATGGTGGGAGCGGTAAGGGCATCCTCTCCTGCCCTTAAAGGTATGCCCCTCACCTTCAAACCGGCTGATCAGCCGGTCGTTGAAACCGGTTTGAAGGCCCTAAGGGTCTCTGAACAGGTTCGTGCACATCCCTAGAAGCCACAGGTCCCTTCTCGCCTCAAACTCTGGTTTCCCAAATTCAGACGTGTGTCCAAAGAAACTGGAGGTGAGTAGACCTCCGGTTTCCTGTTACGTCTGAATTCAGCAAATCCCTCTCCCTTCCACCTGCCTTGATCTTTGCAAATATACGAACACCAATCAGGAGCACACATGGCCTTCCTACTTTAGCTGGGCATTCCTCAAACCCAGATCACCGACTGTGTCTTGCAGTCCACATCATATATCTCAGAGGTTCTCAGACTTGGGTGTCCAGACGTTGTTAGTCATAGGCCATTGTTGCTGGGGCTGATGGGAACACTAGTACAACAATATCTGCAGACCTGAGTTTGAGAATCCCTGGTGTATAAATTGCCTGTTACCATTTCCTATGGAAGATTATGCTTCCCTCAATCAAGTCATCTCTGAGGCACCACAGTTGTGTCACTTATTCGGAATATTTCCATCTCCTTTGCAATGTGCATTCTCCCCATCATTATACCGGAATGTTAGGGATGTTGCCTTTTGGCAATGTCACATTTGAGATTTTAGGGGCATTCTTGGAAATATTAAGCAGCCAACGGGGGTGGGGGGTAAGTGTAGCACATTGTCCAACGTCTTTTGCGCAGTGACCCAGTTGCCAAGTGTCTGTATTTTTTTTTAGTGCATTTGGTGATGAGCATTTGTGCCAAGATTTATGATAATGAGCAGTCAGCTCTATAATTAGCAAGTGGTAACAGATAGGCAGATCTCTCCCATGCTGGTGACATTTCTGACATCTCTCCCTAAGATACCTGCAAGGGCTTTTTCGTTTTCAATTATGGCCATTCTCAGTAGGGGAAGGGAGACTTGGCAAATCCCTCCCCGTACCAGGTGAGAGAAACTGATGGGGGAACAAGTACTCACACGTATGGCAGGGTTAGAGCAGAACCGCTTGGCTGTGCAGCTAAAAACATGTTCTCTCTTCCGATGCATCACTGAACAAACAGCTTCTAACAAAACAGGCTGAGTTGCTTTTCACCTGGAAAATATCATCATTCTCTGTGTGCACACAACCCATATCAAAGCAACCACAACCACCTAGCCAGAGGATGATATCTAATACTGCAATAGCAATCAATACTGTGCATTTAAGCAACACCTCTGAACAGCCTCAATGCTGCCCATACCTTCTCTTAGTAACAACAACCCTGTAAGGTAGGTCAGCTATTTATTTGTTTGATTTCTTCATATACTACTTTTCAAGCAAAACCTTAAAGTGGTTCACATTTTTAAAATCTCAATAGAATACAATGAAAGCAGCAGCAGAAAACTGAACAGTGACAATATTAAAGCTATGTAGAAATGAGAAGCAACATCAACCAATGAGTCTTCTAGTCCACATCATGTATCTCATATATCATATACCCTATAAGACTGGGTAAAATAAAATAGCCCAGTGGCAAAAAGAAGACAAACTCAATGCCATGCCAGGCTCATTTGGAAGAGCGAACCACATTTGGAGGGTGGAACCAAAAAAACTGTGTTCTGCTACTTTTAAAAAGTTGTTATGATATTGAAGCTGAACCAAATGTTCTCAGCAGAATTTCTTTGGCTCAGATTTTGGGAGGGCTGAAAGTACCGCTTAGGTCACCTTTTCCCACCACTGCTGCCAGTTTCACATTGGTGGCACACTGCTAGGTGTCTGGCAGCTGCCATTTTTCTTTCCCAGAAGTCCCTTGGGGACAGTGCGATGTCATCCCAGAACATCATCCCCAAGGGCCTCATGGAAATAAAAAGAAAAGCTGCTTGGAAGTGTGCTTCAGCTGCAGGTAGGGCTCACGTTGCTGCCCTATTTCAACCCTGCCTCCCTACAATTTCCAAAATAATTCCTCCATTTTCATTGCCGCCCAATAAGACAGTGAAAAAGAGTGGGGGATAGGGACTGAACCCTAATAGATACGCTGCATTTTTATAATGTTTCCTGATGCTCTCATTAGCCATTGTTAGCTGTCTTGAGTGAAAATGATTTTAGTAAATAAATATAGTCATATGATGGGGCGGGGGGGGCAATTTAATTTTTTTAATTGAAACATTAAATTTTTCAATTTGCAGCTTATCTCCAGCTTCCTAGTGAGTCCATAGCAGATATGAGATTTGGAGCAGAGATTCTCTGCAGGGGCAAAGCTATAATAGTTTCTTGAGATAAATGACCTCAGAACAATAGTACATCCGCTGGTCACCTACAGACCTGTCTACTGCAATCCGCTTTATGTGGTGTTGCCTTTGTACGCAATCTGGAAACTACAGTTAGTCCAGAATGCAGCAGCCAGGATGGTCTCTGGGCCATTTCGGAGAGACCATATCACTCCTATCTTAAAAGATTTCCACTGGCTGCCGATAAGTTTCCAGGCAAAGTACAAGGTTTTAGTTATAACCTATAAAGCCCTAAACAGCTTGGCCCTGGGTATTTAAGAGAACCCCTGCTAACTTGGCAAAGAGGCACCTTTTAAAGTGGTGATTCTCTTTCTTTAGCAGGGGGAGAGTAACTGGCCCTATCCACCCCCAGCACAGTACCTCCAGTGACTGTTGCTAGTGTCTGTCTTATGTTTCTTTTTAAATTGTGAGCCCTTTGGGGACAGGGAGCCATCTTATTTATTTATTATTTCTCTGTGTAAACTGCCCTGAGCCAGTTTTGGAAGGGTGGTATAGAAATTAAATAAATAATAATAATAACGTCTTCTTTGCTATGAAAAACACCGCCCATTGAGATCATCTGGAGAGGTTCGTCTGCAGTTGCCACCAGCTCATCTGGTGGCTACTCGGGGACGTGCCTTCTCCATTGCTGCCCTGAGGCTTTGGAACACACTTCCTGCTGAAATAAGAGCCTCCCCATCTCTTATAACTTTTAAAAAGGCAGTCAAGATGCATTTGTTCACCCAGGCCTTTAATTAGATATTGTTTTGACTGTGTTTTTAATAGTGTCAACATTATAAATTTTAATTGCTGAAATGTTTTAATCTTTTCATCGGTTGTTTTTATTGTTTTGTTGTAAACTGCCCAGAGACTTGTGTTTTGGGTGGTATACAGACGTGTTAAATAAAAATAGAATAATAATAGGGGGAACAGGTTCAAAGAACCTGGGCCGCCCAGCTCCTGGCAGCAACCTGACTAGAGCCCTGGAAGGCCTGTGTGAGCCCTCTGGCGCCTATTCCCAGTCTGCATTTGCCAGCTGGGTGCACATTTTGTTCATTCTCTCTGTAAGGGAGAAAATAAACAAAACGTTCAGCCAGCCAGCAAATGCCGGCTGGGAATGAGCCGTGGAGGGCTCATGCAGGCCCTTCCAGGCCTCTAGCCATGCCCCCTTGCGCGTGATGGAAATAAATGCACCCAGCCATCAAATGCTGGCTGGAAATAAGCTCTGGAGGGCTTGTGTGGGCCCTCTGGAGCTCAGCCTGTGTGTGTGACATAATGTGTAAGAGGCATCACTGGTGCACATGCATCGCATGCACCTGGCAGGGTTACTGTCATGGCCCAGACCTCTGAGTCAGAAGAGTCAGAGGAGGAGCGGGAGGACTTGGTTGGGAGAGCAGGCTCAGAAGCACAGCAGGAGGATTTGGCTGTGAGAACGGACTCTGAAGCTGACTGAGCTGGAACGGCAGCAGAGAGCGGAATCTGAACAGCTGGCAGAGAGGAGGGCTGAGGAGACTGATCAGGAGGAAGCTGGAATTTCACCTGTGCTAAGAAGACGTCTCAAAAGAAAGGCTCAGTGGGAGACACGCAGGCGCAATATCTCACAGGAGAGGGAATAGAAATGCTGAGTCAGGACAGCCTGATTGGCTGCCGGTTATCTCGAGCCCTATATCAAGCAAACGCTGTTCCTGAGACGGTACTGTCAGCAGCATTGCCTTCTGCAGACAGTGTTCCTCGTACTTTAATTGTTCAACCTTTCTTGTTTCAGCCTGTCCTTGTTCTGTTCCTTCCTTGCTCCTTGATTTCAGTTATTGCTCAGATATCATAGAAGGGGGTACCTAGTTTAGTTTCAAGGGGCCTTTATTTTGCTTATACTACTTTATCTTTGATAGTCATTCTTCACTTTTGTCCGTGCAGCTAAGCTGCTATTCTTATCTACAGAATTTTGATCTTGACTCACAGAAGTGGAGCTGGAGGGATTGTAAATCCTGTTGGGTCAGCCGTGCCAACAGATTTACAACAGTTACTGGGATTGGGGGCAAACACAGGGCTCCCCCATTCCTGCCTCATGTGGGCCCTCCAGAGCTCAGGGCTTTGCACGCAAAGGGCGGCACTGGTGCACGCACAAGATACACACTTGGTGGGACCACTGGGGACGGGGGCTCACACAGCCCCCACTGATCCTGTTTCACAGCTCAGTCTCAAGCAGCATAGTTCTATGTGTTTGGTGGATTTACTCAGAAGTCATTCCCAGCAAGACTGTTGTGCTTCTAGTGCCATGATCAGCAATGGGGTCCTACTGCCTCCTCCCAAGTCCATGCAATCCCTCAACCCTGTTCCACTTCCCTCCTTCCCTTCTCCTGACCCTGCCTGGCAGCAGCAATAGCAGCATGGATGCCTCACTGGGGAACCCTAGATAAATAATTTGGCAGGTGCCCTGATTCTTGGAACACTGATGTAGTTGCATTCTAACCATCAGGAAGGAAGATGGCCCGAATTAGATTACAGTCAGAGCTGGGGGAGACTTGGGGAGAATGTACCCACCTTGCAATAGAAATGGACCTTATGAGTTGGTCAGGTTCATATTCTGGACAGGTAATTATGAATTTTGGCAAAAGTTCACACAATCACACAAATGTTGGTAACTCACATTAAACCTAGATTCAAATGCTTGTGTGAACAAGGCCACTAACCATTTCCATAGCTAACTGATTCCCATGCATGCTTACCATTACCACATCATATTGCCCAAAATGGGAAATGAAAAATAAAATTCTACTTCCTTACTCCATGAACTAGGCCAGTGAATAGTGATGTTGCCGAAATTCGTAATTTGCTGGAGGAATTGTTTGCAAGATGGCGTGATTAGATTAATTAGTTAATGTTTGTAAAGTGCCTTGAAACACTGTTATAGATTAGAAAACACTGTTACAAGTGTTAAGTATTATTGTTCTAACAGACAGATAGAAAAGGTAGATAGCCAGATAGGTGAAGAGATACAGCAGACAGATAACGAGAATTATAATACTTAGAGGGCTTTGAATCTTCAAAGAGCTTTACAAGCATTAACTAATTAATAACGTTAAGCAGGCAGATAATGGAGTGATAAAGTGGGTAGGTAGATAGGAACACATCATGCCTTTGGATATACTCACACACACATACTGCTCTCTCGGTCACACCCATTTGTCTCTAGGCAGAACTGAATCTGTCATATTGAAGATGTGGCTGTTTATTTTTCATATCTGAATACTACTTAGGGCCAAACTACAAATTAAATTATGCCCATCCTTAAAAGATAGGCTTAAATTCAGAAGCTCGCATAGATCTCATCCAAGGTGAAGAGCACAACCTACCTGACTGGGGAAATGTTCAGATGCGATTCCAGTTCCTGGCTCCAGGGGGAAAGTGAGCATCCCTTCCCCTGGATCCAGCAACTGGAGCTGCCTCTGAACATTTCCTCAATAGACAATTGGTGCTCCACTACCAACAGGAGACAAGAATTAGAATGAGGTCAACACTCAGTGGTCAAACACCTGCTTTGCATGCAGAAGGTCTTAGATTATGCCCCTGGCAGCCTCCATGTAGAGCTTGAAGGAACTCCTACCTGAGATGCCGAAGAGCTGCTGCCAGTCAATGCAGACAATACTGAACAAGATGGATCAATGGTCTGACTCAGTAGGTGGCAGCTTCATGTGTTCAGAAAGGTGATCTGTACATAGCACCAAAGATTTAGGCAGGGGCAGCCATTTAATGAGGCAATGTGAGACAGTCACCTTAGGTGGCAGATTATTGGGGCAGCAAGATGGCCCACACTGCTGCCATCAGAAGAGCTCTTTGGGACCTACCTGGCTCTAGCTAGCTTTGCAAAAAGAGCCTCTCCTCCCACTCATTGTGCCACTCTCAAAGCTTGCAGAGGTCAGTTTTGAATGGGAACTGGGCCCCCACCACAATTGTGGGGCAAGATAGCATTTGCCTCACCTCGGGTGTCACAATATCTTGGGGCACACCTAGATTTAGGCTTTAAAACTTGGGGGATTCCAACTCTAAGAACACCACAGCATCCCCAGCCCCTTTCAATGAAGGGGAATTTCAAATTTCTCATCTCATGGCCTGCTGAACATGGGCTTTCAGTTCCTACGAAGGATGCAAATTTAAGAGATATAAACTGGATTATTTCACCACCACCACCACCACCACTGTATAGGCTTGCTGTACAGAGTATTGCATGCACCTTTTCAAAATAAACATAATCCTATTTCCAGCAACACTATGTACAGCAAAGGATGGCTTTGTGTGTGCTTTAAAATCCATATTAAGATATCTGCCCAAGGGGACAATATGGGTTAATTAACATTGTTGCATACTGGAGGCTGACAAATCCTTTAGGCAACAGATTGTAGATTGGCCACTTTGATATGCCTCCTACTCCTTGTCTGTTTAGACTGTCACCTTGGTGGAGCAGAACTGCCAAAAAAACAACAGATCCAAAACAACTTTATTTCTTGATCCAGAGCTGGAAAGCAAACCCTGGAAACAGGCTCCTCCCGCTGGACCCAATGCTTTCGGCACGTCTCCAAAAACACAAGCATTGCTGGATGGTTGATTATTGATGTTTTGGACTCAAAAGAAAACAGAGGTCACCTAGGGCCTAATCCTAACTGGTGGGACGTGATGAGAAATCTCATCTTGTTTTCTGGAGATGTGCATTGCACCTTTTGTCCGTAAATCCAACCCTGAGCTGATGTGTATATTATATAGAATAAAGTGGTAGAATAAAGAGGCAGATTTGTTACCCAGCTTTTTTTGTGTCTGTGTGTGCAGTGCCTGGTTCGGTTTAGACCAAATTTGGTATATCGGCTGATGACGCAGGAGCGGCCAGTGAGGGCAGCACCGGTGGTGTGGTGAAAAGCACCTTTAAGGAATAATAAGGAGGTGCTTACAAGCGGGATTGTGGATTGCTCCACCCACAATCCTGCATCGGGCAGCAGCACTCCGCCCAGCATCTGGTGCAACCGCAGCATTCCCCTGGTCTGTGTATGTGCAGAGGCCCCATGCATGTGCAGAGGCTCCATGCATGAGCAGAGGCTAGGGCCACACCTTGGCCATGCCAGATGTTGGTGCAGCACCGCTGCCTCATGCAAGATTGTGTAAGCACCCGTGTAAGCACCTGCTTATTATTCCTGAAAGGTGCCTCTCACCGCACCCCTGGAATTGCCCTCACCGGCCGCTCCTGTAGTGACACATAGGAACGCCTCAATGGCATAGTTTGCAATGATGTTTAAGAGAACATGTTCTTCGTTATGAACCCCACTGCCTATTAAGATCTTCAGGGGAGGTTCATCTGAGGGTGCCTCCAGCTCATGTGGTGGTAACCCAAAGGCATGCCTTTTCTGTAGTTGCCCTGGGACTGTGGAATGCTCTTCCTGCTAAGATGAGAGCTGCTCCGTCCCTGTTGACTTTTCGGAAACAACTGAAGGTGCATCTCTGCAGCCAAGCTTGTTATTTATTTGGTGTTTTATGGCTATTTTAATCCGGTTTTATGTTTTATCTGTTAAATCCTTGGTTTGTTTTATGCTGCAGACCTCCTAGAGACTTGGGTAGTGAGTGGTATGCAAATTTATTAAATAAATAAATAAATAATAGATGCCATCCACCCCAGTTCAATATGGCGGATGTGTGAATGTTTGAGGCACAGGTGGGCTAACTTGTGAACCACCTAACCTCTTTGAACCAAATTGGGTACAGTTGTGGGGACACACAGGGAGCCTCAATGGCATAGTTCGTGATGATGTCATCCACAACCAATTCAATTGGTGGATGCATGGACGTTTGAGGTGGAACTGGGCTAACATGTGAAGACAGTAATTATCCATTAAGATTCTAGTGAAAGGCAAGTAGACAGATTAATTCTTGCCAGGACTTCTTGTTGAATCTCCCTCAGGGGTGGCCCTTTCATGAGGCAAGGTGAGGTGGCTGCCTCAGGTGGCAGTTTACTGGGAGTGGCAAGATTCTCCTCACTGTCACCATCAGAGCAGCCTTTGGGGTCCGAGCTGACCATTGTAAGTTTTGCAAGGAGTGCCTCTCCCCACACTCCTTTCAAAGCTTCTAAGAAGCACAAGAAGAGAAGAGGAGGCTGCTGGCAATCTTCCTGCTCCCCATGGACTTCCAAAGCTTACAAGGGTTAATTGCAAGGGTCCACCACGAGCACGGGGGCGAGGCAGCATTTTGCATCTTGCCTCAGGTGCCACACCACCTTGCACCACGCACTCCCCCATTTGTCTTGTATGTAGTAAATGATCAGATCAGAGGGACAGGCTTATTAACTGGTTTGTTATCACATTTGCATGCTGCTTCTTGGCTAGATGCCTGCACAGCAGCTCACAAGAAGAAGAAGAAGAAATAACAACATAATACAATCAAAACCTCATCATTTGAAGGTTTTAAAAACAACTGCAATAAACATAAAGCATCAGCACTATAAAACAATCCAAAAGAGTCTGGGAGAAAAAGTGGTTATTCGACACAGAAAGCTTGATGGAACACAACAATCATTGGAAGCTGCCTTATACTGAGTCAGAACGTTGGTCCATCTAACTCAGTATTCTGTTCACTGACCAGCAGCAGCTCTCCAAGGTTTCAGGCAATGGTCTTTCCCAGCCCTGACAACAATGAACACTGAGAAGACATTGTCCCGCATACCTACCTATTTTATTTTATTTTATTTTATTCCACTTCATCTCATAGCTCTGGGCCATTTGCAATATTTCTGTGAATGTCAGGCAGTTTAGCATAGCTTCCTCCCTGGTACACAGGAGAGTTCAGGAGTACTCAGCCTTGGGTCCCCAGATATTGTTGGACTACAGCACCCATCATCACCAGCCACAAGGGGCATTGTGGCTCAGTGTGATGGGAACCATAGTCCAGCAATTTGGGGGGACCCAAGGCTGGAGACCCTAGGCCAGTTCAAGCATTCTTCCATCATGCCATCTGCAGTACAAAGTGGTTGAATCCAGCATCCAGGTTTATCATCTCATTTTGCATATTTTGCAGATCAGCTTTCACAAGACAACCTGTATCCGAAGAGTCCTCTTCCGAGGTTTACTTGACGGTTTCAACAGCCCCATTCAGACACAGGCAATCCATGCATGTGATACCGCATGGCTTGCACAGATGGAATTGGATAGGAGAGCTGGTCTTGTGGTAGCAAGCCCGACTTGTCCCCTTAGCTAAGCAGGGTCTGCCCTGGTTGCATATGAATGGGAGACTAGAAGTGTGAGCACTACATCATTCCCCTCAGGGGATGGAGCCCCTCAGGGGATGGAGCCGCTCTTGGAAGAGTAGAAGGTTCGAAGTTCCCTCCCTGCCTTCTCCAGACTAAGAGAGATTCCTGCCTGCAAACTTGGAGAAGCCGCTGCCAGTCTGTGAAGACAAGACTGAGCTAGATAGACCAATGGTCTAACTCAGTATATGGCAGCTTCCTATGTTCCTACGATGTACAGGAGCAAGAGCAAAGGTCTCCTGTGGTAAGTCAAATGGTTGCAGCTTTTAGGCCTATCAGAGAAGAGGAGATTTCATTTGGTCTCCTCTTTCATGAGATCTTTGCTGGGTCATATGCCGGCTGCCCCTCTGTCCTTCTGTGGCTGATCGCATCAGGAGGGCATGCAATTAACAGAAGTAGGGCTCAAGAGATGGGGATCACAGCATTTCCCTAAAACCCAAAACACAGACTACAAAGGTTTAAGACCAGCAACAAATAGGCCCTAAAACTGAAGGTAATAATGTGATATTATTGTATTTAATTATATAGAATGTGCCAAGTATCCTTCTGGAGATGAAACCACAGATAAGGGATGTCCTTCATTCTATTCTGTTATTATTCCATGGATTCCCTTGGCATTATGTTCCACTCCTCCTGTCTTCTATTTTTACTTGGAGAACTTCTAAAATTAATTTCAAAATTGGCAGACTAACACTTTGCCAGACTTCTCATGTCTTTGTTTATATCTTGGCTCTTCACAGGTTACCACAGTGCACCAGCACATGTGCACGCTGAGCAAATCACCGGGCAAAAAGCAATCTGGCTAGGATTGCATTATTTGCTAGCCAAGGCAAACTGTGTGTGGGTAGCAGTGTGAGCAACACTTAGAACTGGAAGGATAGAGGTTGATAATGATTAATGGTGGTGCAGAAGCAAAATTGGATAATTCAGATCCACAGGATCTGGTCATAAATTTAGGTGTGGATACTTTTATAAGCTACCCTGCCACAGATCCACAGCCAATTCTGCAGCATTTTCATTGCAGATTCCTCCAAAGAAACTGGCCATTGCAAGGGCTTTCCTGAACTTCCCGAATATTAAGGAAGAAGAAAATAAATCAGGGGGCACGGCCAGCAGCTCTTCAGCTTGTGCCATCGCTGGCTGCTTCCCTGATGTCCTCCTCCTGGGCTTTGTGGAAGCATCTGGATGGAAACATCTGGGACATGGAGAAGCCATCTGAGAAAATGCTCCCATGTTTCCCCTTGCAGAAAACCCGAGATTCTCTTTCCAGTTTCATTCTGGGGGGGAATTGGTTCCAGCCTGTGGACTTGTGATTTTTTTTGATATTCCTATGGCAAGGCTAGGCGTTCCTGGCTAGGTGTTCCTGCTTCTGAACAGGCATGTCCCAGATTTTTCCTCCTCCTCGGGCAGCTAGAGGCACTGGTACTGCAGGTTGGCCACCTGCAGCCTAGATTTATGCATGTGGGAAGGAAGCATCAGCGAGGAAACATCAGGCTGCTCATTTCAGATCGGGTGCAGTGCACACAGAGGAGAATCTGGTAGCAATTTCCCTTTCGCACCTGTGGCTTGGTTGGTTTCCCTGCCATTCAGGGATGTTGCACAAAGTAATTGATGTGTTTGTTTGGTTGGTTGGTATGTTTTTTTAATCCCAGGGAGGACTTCAGAGGGAAGATGCTCCTTGTGCATGCAAATCCCCATGGCCAATGTGCACACACCTGCAGCACACCTGTGCCCCTTGCATCATCATGCCACCCCTGCAACCCAGCCCTTGTCCTGCATGTACATTCTCAGGATGATTGATTGAGAGGCTCCAGTGCTGACACAGCAAGTCCTCCCTCTCTGTGGTGTGCCTGCCAGCACATGTTGTTCAACTCCCAGCCTCCTTCTTCAGCATCACTGCTGCATTCCCAGAGCCTCTGTTATGTTGACTCACAGTATCCCCGTGCTGGAAAAATCAAGGGGCCGCTGAGTCCAGTCTCTGTGTTGGAAGGCAGGTACAGACAGGCCCACCAGCAGTTCTCAGACTTGCGTCCCCAGAAGTTGTAGGACTACAACTACCATCATCTCCAGTCACAATGGCCTTCAGACTGTGAGACTGACTGATTGAGTGAGTGAGTGAGTGAGTGCCATCAAGTTGGTGTCGACTCTTAGCAACCACATAGATAGATTCTCTCCAGAATGATCTGTCTTCAACTTGTCCTTTAAGGTCTCTAAGTGCTGCATTCATTGCTGTCATAATCAAGTCCATCCACCTGGCTGCTGGTTGTCCTCTTCTCTTTCCTTCCACTTTTCCCAGCATTATGGACTTCTCAAGGGAGCTGGATCTCCGCATAATGTGTCCCAAGTATGATAGCTTGAGCCTGGACATTTGTGACTTGAGTCAAAATTCTGGATTTGATTTGTTCTATGATCCATTGGTTTGTTTTCCTGGCTGTCCATGGTATCCTCAAAAAACTTCTCCAGCACCAAAGTTCAAAAGCGTCAATGCTTTTTCTATCTTGCTTCTTCAAAGTCCAGCTTTCACATCCATAGAGTGTCACGGGAAAAACCATTGTCCAAACGATTCTTATATTTGTACGTATAGACACATCACGGCATCGAAATATCCTTTCCATGGCCTTCATGGCAGCCCTACCAAGTGCTTTGTACCAGACTGTGTACAAAAACCAAAGAAAAAGACCCATGACTGGGTTCACGTTACAGGTGTTTATGGAACTGGAATGGGCAGTTCAGTTTGAGTGCCCAGCTCAGACCGAACTTGAATCGAGCCACTCAGTCCACGAGACAGTTCAACAGAACCAGCAACAGTTCGGGCCGAGCTGCTGAACTGGTTTGAACCAAACAGCTGGGGTGAGGGGTTCAGTCTGATGTCAAGCCGAACCGGGGGGGGGGGGGGTTGGCTTGACATCGAGCCGTCAAATCAATCCGGTTTGCACATCCCTAGTCAATAGTCAGATATGATGGGAGTTTGGGTTCGGTGTCTGCAGGAGCGCCAGCGTGGTGCAGCTCTGCAACAACCTCACCGCCAGCCCTGTAAGTCAATCAATGCTCCCTCGGGACCTCTATTGCCCTGATTCTAACTACTTTGGCAGCCCAAGGCACCTGCCAATCACACTCCACTTGTTTTCGCATGTGGATGGAGCCGGTTTGCCATGCAAGCTCCACCCCAAAGTCCTTGCCCATGTCCCACCCACCTGCTCCAGGGCAGATTAGAGAATGGGCAACAAGCCACTGCTTGGTTACGCCTACATAATGCATAATCCCAGCATTTCTGTGTAAAGATACTCAGCCCAGCTATGGCTCCAAGATTCAAAGAGGCCCATCACATAGGTCCCAGACTGAAAAGGTAGATTCCGCTGTCCATTATGGATAGTCAAGATCCCTCCTCCACCCTTTGAAGCTCCCAAATGGGAGGCATCACCTCATTATTCTGATTGCAAAATAGCCAAGGAATGAGGCATTCAGGACATAACACAAAATATCAGTGCCCCCAAATGATTTGACAACCATCTCAAATTCCTGGCTGGCTCTGAATAAGATGATATCTCTGATTTGAATTTCTATTTTCAGAAAAGGACTTGCTCACCACACTTTGATTTCAATCAATGCCTACAGCAGTTAACCAGTTGGAGTGCCACCTGTATGCTGATGTTCAGTCTAAGTTTGATTCTCAATCAAGGCTCAGAATCAGCTTTTGATAAGCCAGGATGAAATAGGATATTTACCATCAGATAAAGAGAAGAATATTAGCAAAAGGGCAATCTTATTTGAAATCTATTATAACCCTGACATCTGGATTATAATAACAACATTGAGCATGCATATTCAGCGTGTCCAATCCATTTTACATAGATCTCATTCATACCTTAAAATAGCCCAGTAAGGTAGGCCAGCATTATTTCCTTTACTGAAGACCGTGGTGTGGGAAAAACACAAATAACATGGAGGTCATTCACACATTCAAAAAATGACTGGATCACACATGGGAAGATTTCACAGGTATTTACTTTAGTTGGGAGTAGTTCATTGAGGCAAACATTAAGAGCCCCTGAATAAGACATGATGCAACTATAGGTCAACTAAGAAAGCTCAAACGGATGTTTCTGATTTGAAAGAAAGGGCTTATATGAGAAACATAGAAAGCTGCTTTATACCGAGCCAGACCATTGGTCATCTAGCTCAGAACTGTCTACTCACACCGGCAGCGAATCTCTAGGGTTTCGGACAGGAGTCTTTCCAAATCCAACCTGAAGATGCAGCCAGGGATGGAAACTGGGACCTTCCGCGTGTAAAGCAGATTCTCTATCACCAAGCTACAGCTCCACTGCAATTGTTCCTGATCCTTCCAAACATCTCACACTAGCATGGCATGCTCTTTTTGTTAATCTGCCAGTGCTGTGGCTTCCCAACATTGTTCTTCGTTATTACTTTTCAGATATCCTGCCCTTGGAAGGGCAACATTCTAAGCATACTGCTTTTTTAAAAAAAGCAACAGTTGCATTTCCTCTTCCGCAGCAACCTCCACAACGAAGCAACGCTAAGGTCAGGACCTGATATCCAGGAAGACGATTAAATGGGCTTGACGACATCCGAACTGGAACACGAAGATCCGACTGGTCTACTCCAGCCCAAGCCGTCCCTGGCTCAAAAAGCTCTGGAGGTAATCGCTCCGTCTCTAATGGGCCAGGAAGTAATGCTGCCCAAGCAAAAACACAGACCATACTTCAGTGGTAGAGGCTGTTCTACTAATGAACTCAATTACCCATGAAATGTCAATGAGGCAGAACCTGCCTCTTTCTCATGCTCTAATCTTATAAGCTCTTGGCTTCTAGATTATACTGTGACATAAGGGGGAAACAACAGGGACAAAGGTGAATCTACCTGTTAATGGAGATGAATATAAAAACCACGTAGATTGTGCTTTTCAGCCCTGATTATTTTCTTAGGGGCCGAGAGCAGAGGATGCGTGCTAGGGCTGTGCACTCATGTCGGTCCTACAGCAGGTCAGACCCGATATGCCCTCAACAGGAGGGAGCCCCAATTGCCAGAATCTCCAAGGAGCTCCCTGCTCTTATGTCTAAACTCCATCAGAGTTCTGATATTCCTCTCGGACCCAAGATAAATGGCATGCACAGTGCCTCTCAGCTGAGAGGCAGTGTGCTGTCCATTTAACTTGGGTCTGACAGGAATGTCAGAAAATGTTGCATTTCTGATCTGATACAACTCAACCTGACAATTTGGAGGCCGGGGGCAGGGGCTCATTTTGGTCCTCCCAACAATTTCTCTGTCAAGCTGGATCAGATTGGATTGGATCGGACATTTTTTGGAGGCACAGGCCTAGTGCTTGCCCTCTTAAATTTTCAGAAATAAAATTTAACCTTTCAAAAAATTATCATGGCATGATCATGCACAAGGGCAAATTTATCATTGTGAGGTATGATCTACAGGCATGTGGTGTAGGAATTGTGCGGAAACTAAGCAGATCTGGTTCTAGCTAGTGCCTCAGTGGGAGACCAGATAGGAAACATGTGTGTGTGGACTTGAGTTCCATAATGGAACAAAGGTGGGACATAAATCAATATGGCCACATTTGCACGTAATGCAGAACCGGAGGTGAAGGGGCCAGAGGTTGCCAAACCGTTACGTCCAAATGTGTGCAACTCTGGTTCCATTTGGTTGTGCTCCACCAATCCAGTTTGAACCCTTGGCTTTTAGTGAGTTTCTCTGCTCATACCCGAGGTTTGAGTGGAAGCTGCATTCACTGTAACCAGAGTTAAGTTGTCTTTATTTTTTATTGTTCTGCTACTGTTGTAAGCCACCCTAACAGAACAGCAATAGAGGGACGGGATAGAAAAACATTATAAAATGAAGAAATAAATAAATAAAGACAATAGGGTACTATTTGGTCTGCGGTTGGTCCTGCTTGCCGACTTAGGCCCCCTCAAATTTCTTGCTGCAAGCCTGCCAGACCCCCATGATCTTGTGCTTCCAGCTCCTGGAACCAGCTATAAAATGTGAATATTTACATTCAGTCCCACAGAGAAATGAAGTCCTTGTTAAAGACTCATCTCTACCTAGCAGTAAAAGCTCTATGAGTGTGCCTTTGTGTTTCCCTTTTCTGATCTAGTGATCTCCCCCCCCCCCTTTTTTTTGGCACATCAAGTACATTAGATTATTATATGTCAGCTGAGAAACTCTTAGCAACTCCCTGTCATAACTGCATAAAGCCTCTGTAATACAGTGTCACTGATATCTCCTAGAGATAATACCTAAGTGTCTACTGGCTATATAATTTGAAGCAAAAGGTAACAAAGAGATGAGATCTTTTGGGAAATGTTCATCCTCTTTTTAAAAAACAAATTGTTGTCACTCTTTTCCAGATAGTGGTTTTGATAAACGGATTTAGTTGTGGCCCTCTCACCAGATTGCTTCTGTGTTCCTGAGATAGGTGATTGTGTCAATTTTCCAAATTTTACTTTGACTGCAAGTGGGGGAAATTCTGCTTTTCTCTTGGTCTTATTAGGGCAAAGAGCCAACTTCTGGGTTCAGAACTGGCCTTCCTGGTTTTAAAATATTCAAAGTTCTGCTAAGTCTGAACTCAGAGGCCACATTCGGACATAACATGAACCCAGAGTTGAAGGGGTCTCCATGTTAAATTTTGTTATGTTTGAATGCATGCAACTGCAGTTCTGGCTGAAAATGGACCTACAGTTTCACTCCCCATGCTCCAATTTCTACGTTCAGTTTGTAGGGAGTTTGCCGCCTGTACCTCCAGCTTAGTGGTGCCCACATTACATCCAAACATGGTACCACAGTCTTGCTGTTCAGCAACTGGAGTTGAGGGAGGAAGTTCCTCCCTTGCTTTGGCTGCTATTGGCTGCTGGGGCTGTCCTTCAGTCAAGAAGGAAGCTCAGGGAGTCAGTTACCCCTCATCTCTGTAGTCTCGCTGTTTGCAGAGGGAGCTCTCCATTACGTCCACATTTGGATGGAAGAGTGGTGGGAGGGGGGCAAAACTGTGGGTTCGTTGAATCTGTGGTTCCATGTTACTTGTGAATATGGCCAGAATTAGTCTTCAGGATAGAAAGCCCTACCTGGCTAAGGAATTGTTTGTTTCTTTATACGTTTATATCCCGCTCTTCCTCCAGGATGGTGTACATGACTATTTTTATGTGAGATAGGTTAGGCTGAGATAGGTTTCACTCAGTGAGTTTTGTGGCTGAAGAGGGATTTGAACTTGGGTGCAACATTCTAACCATTATACCATGCTGGCTCCTCTATTTGAGCTCAAATGGGCAGTGGAAACACAATTTTTGGCCTTGTCTAAAACCTAGGGTCACATACCTATGCCCCCCCATGAAAACCTTCACATGCCCCCCCCCCAACTTCACTGCCTGCAAATGAAAGGCAGGCACAACTAAGATCACCTCACACAACCATGTTAATGATAATGATAATGATAACTGTGCACCGCCCAGAGCCATTTGGATGGGGTGGCATATAAATGTAATTGTTGTAAAATGTAAATCCCCACCTTGGGATTTTCTTAATGAAAGGCGGGGTATAAATCTAACAATAAATTAAATTAAATTTAAATTAATTAATTAATAAAACAAAACAAAATGGCGGCTCACATCCTGTGCAATGTTCCATGCACATTATAACAGAGGCATGCCAGTGTATTATTGGCAGCCAGTGTAGTTCTTTCAACACAGGAGTAATATGGTCTCTCCTAGATGACTCAGAGACCAACCTGGCCACCACATTCTGGGCTAACCACAGTTTCTGTACTGTGTACAAAGGCAGCCACACGTAGAGCGCATAGTCAAGTCTTGGGATTACCAGCATATGTGCCTCAGGTTGAGGATGTGGCCAGGGGTCCTTTTTACCAGGTATGACAACAACAGTTCCTTGAGGAGACTGACCTGAAAACTATGGTACACCAGCTGGTAACTTCCAAGTTGGACGACTGCAATGAGCTCTATGTAGGGCTGCCCTTGTACATAGTTCGGAAACTTCACTTAATCCAATATGTGGCATCCAGATTGGTCTCTGGGATATCCCAGAGAGACCACATTATGCCTGATCTCAAACATTTGCACTGGCTGTTTTTGGGCAAAATACAAAGTGCTGGTTATTACCTTTAAAGCCCTGAACAGCTTAGGTTTGGGTTACCTGAGCAAATGCCTTTCTCTACATTAGATCCCCACCGCTCATTAAGTTCATCAGGAGGGGTCTGTCTTCAGGTGCCAGCAGTTCATCTGATGGTGACCTAGGATCGGGCCTTCTCAGCTGTCTCCCCTAGGATGTGGAATATGCTCCCTGTGGATATAAGAGGATTATCTTCCTTGGAGGCCTTCAGGAGAGCCTTAAAAGACCCATCTTTTTAGCCTGGCTTTTAATTATATCTAGTTTTAATTTTAATGAATTTTAATCTGTTTTTTAAAAATTGTTCTATTATGTGTTTTTGAAACTGCCCTGAGCCACTTTAGGAAAGGCAGTATATAAATTGAATAAATAAAGTACTACTGTTCTGAGGTCATTTATCTCAAGAAATGGATACCAACCTGAGACACCAGGGAGAGGTTTGGGTCCAAAAGCACTCCCAGACTGCATACCTGTTCTTTCTGGGGACCCCCATCCAGAACTGGCAGATCAAAATTGTCTCCTGAGTTCCAAGCCCACACAATAAGTACCTCTGTCTTATTTGGATTCAGTCTCCATTTGTTATCCCTCATCCATCCCATCACTGCCTCCAGGCAGGCATTTAAGGGGGTTATGCCTTTTCCTGAAGATGTTGACATGGAGAAATAGATTTGGGTGTCTTCAGCATACTGATAACACCCTGCACCAAATCTCCTGATGATCTCTCCAAGCGCTTTCATGTAGATATTAAAAAGCATTGAAGACAGTATGGAGTCCTGGGGGGTGCCATATAAAAGTCTATGTTTTTAAGAACAACAGTTTCCAAGCAACACCGTCTGGAATCTGTCCAAGAGGTAGGAGCGAAACCACTGCAACGCCGTGACTCCCACTCCTAACCCCCTCAGATGGTCCAGAAGGATACTATGGTCCATAGTGTCTGCTGAGATATCCAAAAGGACCAACAGAGTCACATTCCCTCTGTCAATTCCCTGTTGGAGATCATCCATCAGGCCAACCAAGGCAGTCTCCATCCCATAGCCCACCTGAAAACCAATTTGAAATTGTTCTAGATAATCAGTTTCCTGTATGACTGTCTGGAGCTGGGAAGCCAGCACCTCCCAGTGGTCGCCTCTCACCACTGGGAGGAGGTTGTTGATGGAGTTGTACTTCATCAATATCTGGGGACCCAGGTATGTTGTAAGCAAGAGGGAATTTTCACTTTCATTCTTACCATTTGGGAAGGGCCATCTCTCAGTGACAGTGTGCATACCTTGCATGCTGAAGGTCCCAGGTTTGATCTTGATTTTGCTATCTTAAAAATGTGTTAGCAGAGGTGGGGAAAACCTCTGCCTTAGAGCAATTTTTTAATTATTATTTATTTATTTATTTATTTAACATATTTTTATACTACCCAAAACTTACGTCTCTGGGCAGTTTACAACCAGATAAAAACAAAGGTAAAACAGTTAAAAACAAAAACAAGACAATTAATACATATCAATTTTTTTAAAACCCTCAAAACAATATTCTAAAAGCAACATAAAAACAATTAAAACAATATCAGTTAAAAGCTGATTTAACAACACTACATATTGTGTTTATGTTCAGGGTTTATAGAGGTAAAAGGCCAAGAATTATTTGCTGTTTAATATGTCAAGCGGACTGCTCCGAATTTTTTTTCTGTGCACACTAATCATTGTGAATCATGAAGGAAAGGACCCAAGGTCCTGGCTGGTGAGGATACCACCGTCATAGCAATCCAAACTTACAGATGATGATGATGATGATGATGATGATTTCATTTTATATCCCGCTCTTCCTCCAAGGAGCCCAGAGTGGTGTACTACACACTTGAGGTTCTCTTTCACAACAACCCTGTGAAGTAGGCTAGGCTGAGAGAGAAGTGACTGGCCCAGAGTCACCCAGCTAGTTTCATGGCTGAATGGGGATTTGAACTCGGGTCTCCCTGGTCCTAGTCCAGCACTCTAACCACTACACCACGCTGGCTCTCTTTCCCAGTGGTTTCATAGAGATGTTATATAAATAGCTGCCAGTCAGAGCAGGCAGGATTGGGCTAGCTAGATGGACCCGTCGTTTGACTCCACAGAAGATCAGTTCATCTCTTCTTTTTCACTTTCAGGACTTTGCAGAGGCAAACAGCCAAGGGAGGTGCAGTCTCGCAGCTGTCTGCTGTGGGGCATGATTCACTGCTGCTCTGCACCGAGTGCAGCTATTACAACAAGGGAGACGGAAAGAGTAACACAGAATCAGATCAAAACAGCAGGACAACAACTTATAGACAGGCTTCCGGCACTCTGATTTCAACACAGTCGTTTCAGAAGTATCCCAGGGGAAAGCCAAGTACTTTCCAACTTTTCTCACATAGCTCACACTATGGTGAGTAGAGCTGGAAAGTACCTGTCCTTTCCCTTTTCAAGGCAGGGCTTCCCTGCCTCTACCTGCTGCTTGTGCGACAGAAATACAGCAGGTCCCCCATCACTTTCTCTCCATGCTAAGAAGCTTGGTGAGGCTAGTTTGATCAGTGTTGACACTCCATTACTCTGAAGATTCTACCGGTTCCGGATGGGGTTGCACTCCCCTTGAAGGAGCAAGTACACAGCTTGGGGTATTGCTGGACCCGGCTCTGCTTTTGGAAGCTCAGGTGGAGGCGGTGGCCAGGGGTGCCTTTGCACGGCTTCGGCTAGTGCGCCAGCTGCGTCCCTTTCTCGAGAAGGCAGATCTGGCCACGGTTACCCATGCCTTAGTCACGTCACGGCTGGATTACTGTAACACGCTGTATGTGGGGCTGCCCTAGAAGAATATTCGGAAACTGCAGCTAATGCAAAATGTGGCAGCCAGGGTTTTATCTGGAGCTGCCTGCTGGGATCACATCAGACCCCTATTGAAAGAGCTGCACTGGCTGCCAGTTTGTTTCCAGGTCCAATTCAATGTGCTGGTTTTGACCTTTAAAGCCCTTAACAGTTTGGGCCCGGGGTACCTGAGGGACCGCCTGCTCCCAAGGGTTGCTGCCCACTTGACAAGGTCATCTGAGGGGGCTCTGCTCCGGGTGCCGACGGTGAGGGAGGCTAGGCTGTCATGTGCGCGGGACAGGGCCTTCTCTGTTGCTGCCCCCTGACTCTGGAATGCTCTCCTGGTGGGTATGCGCTCCTCAGTCTCCATCACATTTTTTAGAAATCATGTGAAATCGTGGCTTTTTGCCCAGGCTTTTATATGATTGTCTCTATTGCTGCTTCTTTGTATTTTGTATGGTTATCTTATGCTTGTATTTTAAATATTTTAAGTCAGATCTATGTGTTTTTATATTTTAGCTTAATATTCTAATTGTGTCATTTCTATAGCCTTGTTTTAAGTTTTGTGTGAACCGCCTTGGGATTGCTTTGACGAAAGGCGGTATACAAATTAATTTAACAATAAAATAAATAAATAAGATTACTCAAAGGCAAATCCACCTCCCCAGCAGCATCACCTCCATGTTGTCTGATTCAGCATATTGGTTTTCATCCATTCATATGGAGCTTCCAGTCTACATTATAGCCTTATTTGAACATGGCATTGCATCCACATTCAGGTGTCTGTATACATTTTTGTGTAACCAAAATTGTGTACAAGCATCCCTTTGAAAAGTGAAAAGTGAAAAGAGTACAGACTCTCTCAAATGCAGGGTACACAGATAGGAAGGGTACAGAAGGAGAAATTGCTTCTGTATGTGCACTGAACAGATCTGTGAATAACTATTTGTGTGTACAGATCTGGATGTGTTTACACTGTATATAGATTGTACATGCATTTGACATAACATGTGCTCATGTTCAGTGCACATACAATCTGTGCATAGTGTACACACTTCCAGATCTGTACACAAAAATAGTTATTCACACTTCAGCCCTATTCAGATGTTATATTTTAAAAAAACACCATATCATGTACAGCTGTTAACATAAGAACATAAGAACATCCCTGTTGGATACTCCCCAGTTGCAGGGGAGTCACAGCAGGAGAGAGGGCAGGCCCTCAACTGTGGCTTCCAGTGGCATCTGCTCTTTTCCCATTTCACGGCAGCTGGGGAGTCACCCAGCAAGTATCATGGCTGAATGGGGATTTGAACTCGGGTCCCCCCAGTCCTAGTCCCCGATCCTAGTCCAAATTTCGTTGATTACTTTTTGAAAAGGTAGTTCCCATTCTTCATCATAAATACTCCACGAAGTCATCATATGCACAACCCGGGAGAGGAAGAGGTGTTGATTTGATGGCACACACAAACATAATTGTTGGTTGCTACAGTGTTTCCTATTGTTCTTTAGAGGGAAAATATTCTTTATGTCGGCAGAAGTACAGCTTGTGACCTGACTTCCCTCGTTCTGTGTTACGGCTTCCTTTTTGCATGTGCTTTCAGTTTTATAATAGAACAGTGTTTAATGTGCCTCTCGTGTGTGGGGTGTGTGTGTGTGTGTGTGTGTTTTTAAAAGAGTCTGGCAAGGTTTTAGATATGTGGCATGTAGAGGCCTGCTCCCCCTCATTCTAGGCCTTCCTTGAATGTTCAGCTATTATTGTTCTAACCAGTAAATGTCTTGCCTTTTCTTTGTAGAGATATAAGGAATAATATGCAAGCAGGGTCCAGAGTTCTCACCACTGACTGCAAAGACGCCAGAATAATGAGTGAGCACTAATAAAGCAACTTTACTGATGATTCGTGCCATTTAATAACATTAAACAGGCTACCTATATTTAGGTTCTTGCCATTTTCCATCGATTTCTAACTCCTTCCCTCCTAGGCCCCTTTCGGCTCCCACATCACAAAACCTTTTAGCTGTGGGCCTGAGCAGAGCCTGGCAGAAAATAGAAATTACTGGCCAATATTGGTTACTGAAGAGCACACGGTTTTACTGGCTGGCAGTGTAGAATACAATTCTATATTTATGACCCAAGGTCAGCATAACATGAAATAAACAAAACATCTCATAACACAGGAAAATACAATAAAAGTTTGCTCATAACAGAAGGAAATATGTAAATATGTGCATAAGTATCCAAGGATAATAATCAATAAAAATTCTAAAATTAATCAAGAAAAACTCGCTGCCATAACAATACTGCAATAGAACAAAATTTGGCCACCTTAGAGGTGACATCTAAAATTCTATCCGCGAGAAGATCAGAAATATAAAAGTCTCCTGAACAGCCTGGGAAGAGTGTCAGAAGAGGAGTTAATAAGGAGCATCTTAAATCTCTATATAATGGACAGTGCAACAGAACATGTTGGATGGATTCGACTTCCCCCATACCACATGGGCATAATCTATCCTCCCTGGGGATCCCCAGAAACCTCCCCAAGAGCACCGCTGAAGGTAGCATGTCATGACTTGCCCTAAAAAAGCCCCTCTGGAAGCACGTCATGCTCAGAGCATTCAAATAGGCAGCAGGGCCCCAGCTAGAACTGCCCAAACCCAAACTCCTTTTAGTACAATCAGGAATTCGGGAGAGTTCTTGTTGAATTTCAGAGTCCAAGAGTCTTCTTGGACTTCAAGATCTACCTAGCCTGGTCATAACTTAACAAGACCAGGTAGTCCATAGACAGACCCAAGGACACCATTTTGTCCTGAATACCCCGGGCCCAAGTGGGCTGGAATATGTCAGACAAGATAAGAGAGATCCATCCTTGAGGAAAAAACCTGACTTTTAAGCCAATAGGGGCTGACAGTGTAGTGTAGTAGTTAGAGTGTCAAGCTAGGACCCAAGAGTTCAGATCCCTGCTTATCTCACTGTGTGCTCTTGGGACATTCGCCATTGCCCTTCTCAGATGTTTGAGCTAGTCCTACGTGTGCTAAGTATGCATCTTGTGGGCAACATCTCAGTGTGAGGCTCTGCACTCTACCATACGTTCATACATTGGCATGTCTGATTGGGAATCCCAGGTTTTCAAGGGCTGCTGTCCTGAGGATAAAATCCACATTTGCTGACATGTGCAGCAGTAGGTGAGTAGAATGAAGGCTGCACATTTGCAGGGAGCCTTCAGTGTCCCTGCAGCGAAATCTTTTCGCCTAGCTGTGCAGAGGGAGAGGAGCTATTTTTTGCTTTTCTGCCCTCACTGAAAAAGACTTTTCCACTTGCAGGGGGGAAATGTCCCTGAGGGCTGTGTGATCCTCTTTCAAGTGAGGGGAGAGAAGCAAAAAATTGGTCCTCACTCTCCCTCCACACCTGCTCCAGTGCAAGAAGCCAGCACAGGGATTTCCTGTGAATGCATAGCCCGTCTTTCACCAATAGGATCACAGAAACATAGGAAGCTGCCTTATACTGAGTCAGACCATGGGTCCATCTAGCTCAGTATTGTCTACACAGACTGGCAGCAGCTTCTCCAAGGTTGCAGGCAGGAATCTCTCCTAGCCCTATCTTGGAGATGCTGACAGGAGGGGAACTTGAAATTTTCTGCATGCAAGCAGGCAGATGCTCTTCCCAGAGCGGCCCCATTCCCAAAGTAGAATAACTTTACAGGGCTCACATGTAGTCTCCCATTCAAAGACAAACCAAGGTGGACCCTGCTTAGCAAAGGGGACAATTCATGCTTGCTACCACAAGACCACTTCCTGCTGCAAGGTATGTGGGCCCATGCATTCTTCCAAGGAAGAAGAGTGGGGATGAAAATGAAATTAATAAACGAATAAATCTATGTCAGTAACCAAGGGGTAACATTTATTGCAACTACAATGATGGCAAGACAAATGAAAGAGAGTTCTCGTTCTCTCCCCCCTCCCCCCCGCCGCCTATAACAAGCCCCAGCCTGCCTTGCTCTTTTCCCATTTCACAGCAGTTGGGGGGCTGGGGAGAAATCCTCCTTAGCCAATATCCTGGCTTCCTTTGGCTTACCCGTTTTACGGGAGAAATGAAGAGTGCTGGAGAACTGGCTGTGAAATGAAATCTGGCTGAGTGATGCACACCCACCTCTGATGGGATGCAACCGCTGAGCTAATGCATTCGCTCCGGGCTGCTCCTGGTTGCCTCCAGCAGGGTGCGTAACCAAAAAGAAAATAAAGGAGCACTGGAGACTCCCAAAATGAAACATTCACCTGCAGGCTTGATGCCAGCTCCAGTGAAGGCTTCCAGCTCCTGCCCCACACATGCCCACACACCCACTCGCCTGGCCCCATCCAAAGCCTCTTGGGCACCAGGGACCTTTTCATCTCCAATGCACTGTTACACAGAGTCCTGTTTTATACCCAGTGCTGGCCGCTGCAGCCTGCTTAAGGGTTCCGGGGTCTATTTTATTTTCTCCGTGCAGTACATGATGTGCTTAAAGAAATGGAGTAGGTGGAGAGGGAGGAAGCAACACTCCAAAGGCTGGGAACTCCTGGAGGGTGTTGCTGTCTTGCCACGGTAATGCACTCACCCTGCCAGTTAGTGAGCATGTCACCTGGACTGGATCCAGTGAGTTCTCAAGCACTGGGGGAGCGAAGGAAAAGATGCATGCCTAGCATAAAGGGAGCTCAAGAAGGTCAGGCCCATGAAATCATTTTATTGTTTGTTGTTGTTTTTGTTAAAATCCAGTCTTCAGACTCAAGCCAAGCAGCTTGGACGCGGGTGCTCATCCAAGAACATTCTGCACCATCATTTAGCTGGTGCAGAGTGGGTCTGCCATGCTGGAACTACTTAGAGAGACCATGTTACTCCTGTGCTGAAAGAGGGGTGGAGAGCTGGTCTTGGAGGGGTAGAGAGCTGGCCAGTGAGCATGAATTGTTGCCTTTGCTAAGAAGAGTTTGCCTTGGTTTGTATTTAGGTGGGTGAACTACGTGTGAGCAGTGTCTGCTGCAAGATGTACCCCTTAGGGGATGGGGAAGAAGGTCTCAGGTTCAGTCCTTGGCATCTCCTGGTAGGGCTAAGAAAGGCTCCTGGAGGAAACCTTGGACATCCATTGCCAATCAGTGTAGACAATTTTGAGCTAGATGGACCAGTGGTCTGGCTCAGTATAAAGCAGCTTCCGAAGGTATGTTCCTGTAATCCTCTGTTGCATTGCCCTGGTTGCTTTCCAGTATGCTTCTGGGTAGGGGTGTGTGAATCAATTCAGGAACGAAATGATTCGTACCCAAATCATGGGTACATGATTAGTTTCTCAGACTGAGGCTACAGCCAGGAGTGCTTTCCATCAACTCGGCTGAAATGCCAATTGCATCCATTCTGGGTAAAAAAGCCCTCAAAACAAGAGTGCACATGCTGAACACCTCTAAGCTTGACTACTGCAACATGCTTTATGTAGGGCTGCCTTTGTGTGTACTCTGGAAACTTCACTTAGTACAAAAATTGGCAGCCAGGATGATCTTGCTTGAAGAAACCATATTACACTGATTTCAAACATGTTGCACTGACTGCGGTACATTTCCTAGCAAACTACAAAGTACTGGTAATTACTGATCTAAACGGCACAGGTTTGGGGTACTTAGGAGAGCACCTCCTTCTACACAGACCCCACCACTTATTAAGGTGGTCTGAAGAGCTGTGACTGCAGGGCTATTCAGAGTTGGGCCTTTTTGATCACTGCTCCTGAGCTTTGGAACGTAGTTCCTGTCAAGATGTAGGGTTTGACCTCCTCGTCTGTCTTCAAGAGAAACTTGAAGATGCATTTGCGCAGGTATTAGCTCTGTTGATTGGCAAAACATAAATTTTAATTTTAATTCTGTGTAATGGCCTGTCTCCAACCTTCCGTGGCTAGGCAAGGTAATTGAGAGGGTGGTGGCCTCCCAGCTCCAGACAGTCTTAGAGGAAACTGATTATCTTGACCCATTATCTTGACCCATTTCAAACTGGCTTCTGGGCTAGCTATGGGGTGGAGACTGCCTTGGTCAGCCTGATAGATGATCTCCAATTGGAAATGGACAGAGGAAGTGTGACTCTGTTGGTCCTTTTGGACCTCTCAGCGGCTTTCAATACTATCGACCATAGTATCCTTCTGGAGCGACTGAGGCGGTTGGGAGTTGGAGGCACTGCTTTGCGGTGGTTCTGCTCCTACCTCTAAGGCAGGTTCCAGATGGTGTCCCTTGGAGACTGTTGTTCTTCAAAATCCAAACTCTTGTGTGGTGTGCCTCAGGGTTCCATATTGTCTCCGATGTTGTTTAACATCTACATGAAACCGCTGGGCGAGATCATCAGGAGATTTGGTGTAGGGTGCTATCAGTATGCTGATGACACCCAAATCTATTTCTCCATGTCAGAATCAGCAGGAGAAGGCATGACCTCCCGAAATGCCTGCCTGGTGTCAGTGATGGGCTGGATGAGGGATAACAAACTGAGAATGAATCCAGATAAGATGGAGGTATTCATTGTGTGAGGTCGTAACTCGAGAGACTATTTTTATCTGCCTGTTCTAGATGGGTCACACTTCCCCAGAAGGAACAGGTATGCAGACTAGGGGTGCTTCTGGATCCAAGCCTCTCCCTGGTCTCCCAGGTTGAGGCAGTGGCCAGAAGTGCCTTCTTCTATCAGCTTTGGCTGATATGCCAGCTGCATCCGTTTCTTGAGATGAATGACCTCAAAACAGTGGTACATCTGCTGGTAACCTCCAGACTGGATTACTGCAAAGCACTCTATGTGGGGCTGCCCTTGTATGTAGTCCGGAAACTACATTTGGTTCAGAATGCGGCAGCCAGGTTGGTCTCTGGGTCATCTTGGAGAGACCATATAACTCCTGTATTGAAGGAACTACACTGGCTGCCGATATGTTTCTGGGCAAAACACAAGGTGTTGGTTATAACCTATAAAGCCCCAAACAGCTTGGGCTGTTAAGAGAACGTCTTCTTCTTCATGAACCCCACCACCTGCTGATCATCTGGAGAGGTCTGTTTGCATTTGCCACTGGCTCGTCTGGTGGCTACTCAGGGACGGGCCTTCTCCGATGCAGCCCTGAGTGAAAAAATATTGTTTAAGAATTTTTAAATTGTTGTAATGTTTTAAACTTTCTGTTTTTGGTTTAACTAATGTTTTACTTTTTGTTTTTATTTTGTTGGAAACTGCCCAGAGATGAAGGTTTTTTGTGGGGGGGGGGGATATGTTAAATAAATAAATATATAATGCTAATTTTAAATGTTAAATTCTGATCTGATTGTCTTTGTGCACCACCTGAAGACCAAGCATTTTAGGGCAGTATAATAAACATGTAATAATCAAACAAACAGATCTTCTTGGAAACAGAGCCCTGTGGTCAGATCCAGCAAGGCTCATCTTGGGTTCTTAGGTAGAGTTTGCATTGTAGTAACGACTGTTTTTGATGGTGTTCTGCCAGCCCTGTGGGGAAGTCATGGGGTTTTTTTTAAGGAAGGCTTATGTGTGCGCATGGAATAACTGAAGTCATCCTTCACACTTCTGGGATTATGATCAGGATTTCTAGTTAAGAGGGTGTGAATGCCAAGAAGACGTCGGCCTCAGCGTGTGTCATTTTACAGATTCTAAACCTGTCTTCCTGGATTTCAGTCTCCTATGGAATCCACTGCTAACCCCTGAAAAATATATGGGGCAGGGGCTCAGAAGAGGCAAAGTGTGTATCAGCAGCATAAGCTTTGTCCTTCATGTTCAGTTTCTAAAAGGGAAATAATTTCACATCAATGTTTCCATTTGAAACATATTGGCTCTCATCCTGTGCAATGATCTGCCTGCATTTTAATGGGACGCGTGCACCATTGCATAAAAGCACTCTTGCGCAAAATGCAAGAATGGCACAAATGCAATGGGGTGGTGGGCGGCCATTGTTCACCATGGCCATCCATGGCGCAACTGTGCTGGCACAAGTCTTGTGCAATCCATTCCGCGAGAGAAGACAGTTCATACAAAAGCAGTTCATGGCGTGCCCTGCTTATGGGCTTCCCAGAGCCATTTGGTTGGCCTCCTGTGGGAAGGAGGATGCTGAAATTGGTGGGCACTGGCCTGATCCAAGAGGTTCCTAATTATGTGTATATATTGCTCTAGAACAGGCCTGCACAACATAAGGCCCGGGGGCCAGATGCAGCCCACAGGGACTATTTTACTGGTCCCCAGATGTCCTGCAGAAACACAGGAGCTGGAAACTGCCTTATCATGCCATCCTCTGCATTCTTTCTCAGAAATATAATCCATGGTGTGGCCAGTGAGGCTCACTCCCATATAAGCATGCCTAGCATTGCAGCCTGAAAGCAACAACAATTTAGGGAGAGGAGAGGACTTGGCATTTGTTTGGGGCTGGCATCCACTCCAGGGGCCCCACTGATTGAGCAGGGGCAGGACCTATTCTCTGGCCACTATCCTTGGTTAAAACTATGGGTCCATTGACAGGGGGAATAGATCCACAAGTAACTAATCATATATTTAATTTTAATGTAATAATGTGCTAAAATTTTGACCTTGGCCCCTGCACACCAAGTTGTGGATGGTTCTGGCCCACCAGAGCATTTGAGTTGTGCAGCCCTGCTCTAGAACAATGAGAATCAGAAGAAACAGGCAGAAGGCAAAGGGGAGAAAAGACAGAAGAAAGAAGTGCAGAAGGAGGAAGAAAAACAAGCAGAAAGGAGCAACAGGAGACATGAAAAGGGAAGAAGAAGTAGGAGGAGGAGACTGGCTTTCAAGAAGCTTCACAGACGAAATGGGAAGATTCTGCTTCTACAAGTTGGACGGCCTAACTGATGGCTTTCTCTCTGCGGAGAGGCGAGCTGGTCTTGTGGTAGCAAGCATGACTTGTCCCCTTAGCTAAGCAGGGTATGCCCTGGTTGCATTTGAATGGGAGACTAGAAGTGTGAGCACTGGAAGATATACCCCTCAGGAGATGGAGCCACTCTGGGAGGAGCAGAAGGTTTCAAGTTCCTGCCCTGGCTTCTCCAAGATAGGGCTGAGAGAGATTCCTGCCTGCAACCTCGGAGAAGCCGCTGCCAGTCTGTGAAGACAATACTGAGCTAGATAGACCAATGGTCTGACTCAGTATATGGCAGCTTCCTATGTTCCTAACTGGAAGTTTAGGGCTTCTGCTGCTGCCCCAGAGTTCCACCTGCTCCCAGTATTCTAACCTCATGGATTTCTCCCTCCACACGTATTCACTTACAGTACATAACTTTCTACTGAGCTGTGAGAAAAGGTGAGGATATTTCCTTGCTCCTTCCATGCAAAGACCAACAGAGATTGTGCCTAAGTCATTGTTATTTAAAAGATTTATACCCCACTCCTCCAGTGCACTACTGCTCAGGCCAGCTTATAACACTAATAAAATAGATATAATATAGAACAGTTAAAAAATAATTGAATTTTAATAAGTTAAGAGACCAGACTAAAACTACACAAAAACAAAACAAAACCTGAAATTCAAAGTTATCAATAAACGGTTCAACACTAAGAAACCTACCAGATATAAGCAGTGGATGAAGTATTAAAAAGGCTCTGTAAAAAGATGTGTCTTCAGTTGTTTCTTAAAAACTGATGGAAGGAGCACCATGAGGCTTTTCCAAAAGGAAATTCCAAAACTGAGGGGCTGCAACTGAAAAGACCCTGTCTGAAGTCCCCACTAGCCAGATCTCCTTTAGTGGCAGGTCCATGAGCAGGGTGTGAGATGCCAAACGGAGGGCCCTGGAAGGTTCATATGGGTGAATGCAATCTGACAGGTACCTCGGCCCCAAGCTATTTAGAACTTTAAAGGTTCTCCCCTTTAGCACCTCAGCTGTACACTTTCAGCATATGTAAATAGGCCAACAGCCCTAGGGACTGGGATGGGGCTGTGGCTGAGTAGTACAGCATCTCCTTTGCATGCAGAAGGTCCCAGGCTCAATCCTTGGCAGCATCTCCAGGTAGGTCTGTGATGGACCCTTGCCTCAAAGACTGGAGAGCTGCTGCCAGTCAGTGTAGACAATACTGAGCTAGATAGAACAGTGGCCCGATTCAGTATAAGGCAGTTTCCTCTGTTGGGACATATTTTCAGGGGGCTTGAGAAGGGAAAGGAGATCAGTGAACATTGCCCTCCGCCCTTGAAAAATAGCACAAGGTTAGTCTGAATGTTAGCTAGTGTTGTGATGGCTTGATCAAGCCTCCATGTTCAGAGGCAATATGCCTATGAATATCAATTGCTGGCAAGCAACCAACAGCAGAAGAAGCTGCTGTCTTCACACCTTGCTTGCTGGCTTCCGAAAAATGCCTAGCTGGCCGCTGTTGGAAACAGGGTGCAAGCCTAGTTGGACCTTCCATTAAATCCCACTGGGCTCCTCTTAAGTTCTTATGTTAACAGAGATGCTGTGTTTGTTAACTCTCTCCCTCCGTAATCCTTCAGTGCCTCTTTAAGTGGGTCTGTATCCTTCCTCACATTCAGAATGAAATGCCTAGAAATGCTTTCCACCCCTGGAGTTTATCACCCTAGCCTGCACAAGTCCGGCATTGAAAGATCTATGGCCTCCAGGCAGTTGAGGGAAACTCTTTAAAGATGAATCATTTTCATAAATGAGTGCAGAGGGAGGTCAGGCCAGGGGACATTGAAGGTTACATGTGTGGCTGAGATAAGACCCTATTCATCCTCTTCTTGCTGTCAGGTCATGATGGGCGAGCATTGCCTTGAGCTCCCATAAAACATGTTGTTTGCAGAAAACTTGCAGGTGGTTCATAAAGAAAACTCCAAACTGTTACTACAAAATTTATCTCCCCCATGGTTCGGTCTGTTTCCTTCTAACAGAAGTGGAGGATTCTTGGAGAGAAATTCTCCATCGCTGACTTCCAACCCCCAAAGTTACCTCCTTCTCGACAATTCCACTAAAAACGTCAACATTATTTGTATTGATGGCATGTTGACGCACTGCTGAACAAGCCTGTTAAAAGGGGGAAAGCGACTGTTGGGGGAGAGGTGGTAGGCGGGCAGAAGCAGCCAATTACTGGCTGTTTATAGAGAGACTGTCTCTCTTGGGTAGATATGTGGTTATTTGAGAATTGTATAGAAGGAATTCACCCTACACTTGTTATCCTCAAGGAGCATCAGTGGTGCTTGATGAGAGTGCTTGGCTTGACAGAGGTTGTTCAAAAGGTGTCATCATTTTGTCAGGAAAGCGACTTTTTAAAAATGAATTCAACTTATTTATAGTGTAAAATAATCCTTCCAATTACACAGGCTGCATTCACACATAACACAGAAATTGGGGATCCAATGGGCCCATGGTTCCACTCCCCCCGCCCCGTCTCCCTGCTCTCCCATCTGAATTCAGATGTCACAGAGAGCTCCCTCTCTGCAGTCAATGAGACTGCAGAGAGGAGGGGGAAATGGCTGCCAGGACATCCTTAGGAGCCAGCGTGGTGTAGTGGTTAGAGTGCTGGACTAGGACCGGGGAGACCCGAGTTCAAATCCCCATTCAGCCATGAAAACTAGCTGGGTGACCCTGGGCCAGTCACTTCTCTCTCAGCCTAACCTACTTCACAGGGTTGTTGTGAAAGAGAAACTCAAGTATGTAGTACACCACTCTGGGCTCCTTGGAGGAAGAGCGAGATATAAATGTAATAATAATAATAATAATAATAATAACAACAACATAGGAACATAGGAAGCTGCCATATACTGAGTCAGACTATTGGTCTATCTAGCTCAGTATTGTCTTCACAGACTGGCAGCAGCTTCTCCAAGGTTGCAGGCAGGAATCTCTCTCAGCCCTATCTTGGAGATGCTACCAGGGAGGGAACTTGAAACCTTCTGCTCTTCCCAGAGCGACCCCATCCCCTGAGGGGAATATCTTCCATTGCTCACACTTCTAGTCTCCCATTCATATGCAACCAGGACATACCCTGCTTAGCAAAGGGGACAAGTCATGCTTGCTACCACAAGACCAGCTCTCCTCTCCTGATGAAGGACAGCCCCAGCAGCCAATTGCCAGAGCAAGGGAAGAGCTTCCTTCTTCAACTCTGGTTGCAAAACAACCAAACTGTGGTGCCGCATTCAGACAAAACGCTGGCACTGCTAAACCGGACGTCCAGGAGGCAAACCTCAATACAAACTGAAGGTACGAAGCAGAGTTTGTAGAGGGGAAACACGGATCTATTTTCTCTTGTAATGGCAGTTGCTTGCATTTGGATGTTCTGAAATTGAAACTGGAGGCCCTTCATCCCCGGTTTCATGTGACGTGCGAATGCGGCCATAAGCAATGGCTGACATCCAGACAAAGGGCTTGTTCAAATGTTGTGCTTGTTGCACCAGCTAGTTGTGCTATGGCTGGCACTGACGTTTCAGAGTGGTGATGCACTAGGTCAAAAAGCATGTTTTGCATTTGTGCAGCAAGGTGTGCAGTCTGTGGCATGCCTGGTATGTTTTGCAGAGAACTTTTGCACAGGAGTACCGGAATGCAAATGTGAGCATCCCAGTGACTTCACTATGTTTTTCATTGTGCAAGAGCATCATTAGTCTGGAAGTCAGCTGGGTAAGGTCTTTTCCATAAATGCCAATGTGAAATAAGAATCTCCGTTTAGGACAGAGTCACTAAGAATGACACATGTTATCACAATGTTGACCACATATTTTTCCTGCTACAAAAATTATGATCACATGCAAGCAAATTTAGTCCTGTAACATATAGTAATTCCCAGCAGAGTTGGCAAAAATCCATGGGAAATAATTAGGTCCTTCCTAGATAGTGATTATTTTCTTTACTGACTTTCAAGATTTCTAACCTACTGTGCAGCTGCGGCTCTCAACGAGAGGTAGAAAATGGGCAAAGAGAACTCCTTTAAATCACAGATGAAACTGAATATCAAAAACATTGGGTGGGAGGGGGGCTAGTTCCCCAAACATGAACCAAACAGAACTGTATTTTAGGAGAGGGGAGGGCAAATGAAGAGAGTTCTCAGAAGAGAACTGCATCGGGATATTAAACTGCAATCAACGAGAACCAGGGCCTTCTCAGTGGTGGCCCCGGCTCTATGGAACGGTCTCCCGGATAATATCAGAGCTCTCCATGATCTGCTGGCTTTCTGTAAGGCATATGAGACTGAAATGTTCTGTTGGGTGTTTGGTCGCTGAGATAGCTGGTCGTAGAGTGATCTTGTAATCCATGGTTACTATGTTGTGTGGAATGAGTACTGTATGGGGTTGGGGTTATGACATTATGTAAGATGTATTTTATAGAATTGTGTTGCTGTATATGTTATTGTTTGTAAGCTGCCCTGAGTCCTATGGGAGTAGGGAGACATATAAAGATAGATAGATAGATAGATAGATAGATAGATAGATAGATAGATAGATAGATGGATGGATGGATGGATGGATGGATGGATGGATGGATGGATGGATGGATGGAGAGAGAGAGAGAGAGAGAGAGAGAGAGAGAGAGAGAGAGAGAGAGAGAGAGAGAGAGAGAGATAGAGAGAGAGAGAGAGAGAGAGTTGAAAAACTCTGGAACAGCAATGGAGAAGGCCCTGCTTTATGTGGAAACCAATCTGGCCTCCACATGCAAAGGAGCCTGAAGGAAGGATTCATCTGTAGATTTGAACCAGTTTACATGGAAGGAAGCATCTCCTGAGATATCCCAGTTCTGGACCTGGGATGGTTCTGGTTATTCCATAGGTGTTCATAGCACTTTACAAAAAACCATAGATTGGATCCTGCCCCGAACATCAGTTGACTGCTCATAACTTGGTGCTCATTGCTTAATGAGTACTGTAGGGTATGCCACCAGATCAATCTACAGAGAGAAAGATGGGATGGACTGAGCCTTGCTGTTGCACAGCACCACCTGCTGACAGTGGCAACAAGGAAAACTGCAGCCAGTCAGCCCAAGAGGAATCTCAAAGCCAATAGGGACCTTGCTGACTCTCTAAAAGATTTTTCCTGGGCTTAGGTCCCCAGTCTGAGCAAACTAGCCATATAGGGTAGCCTGCCCTGCCTTGGTCCTCAACCACATTTTCTGCCTCTGACCTGTTTGATCTGTGTCTGCCTGTACCAAAACATGGACCCCCAGACATAGCCTTTCTCAGAGCTAAGTCAAAGTCTGATGTTTACTGCTGAGGATGGGTCCACACATGCAGCAGGATGGGGCACGAATGTAGTGACTGGGTATAGAGGTAGTTGGATAGACTACACCACTTCAGACTGTTCCACATACCACATGGGCACAGAAAAACCTTTGGAATATATTCTAATGCTCCCCTTCCCCACTAGGTTAACCACCCAATGCATTGGGCTCAATTGTTCATAGTAAGGGAAGGACCTCCTACACATAACCTACAGGCATCCAGTGGTCCCTGCATGCTGGCAGCTTAGAGATAAGATGTCTATAGGTGAGATATAGGAGATGAGTTACAAAGGGTCAAGTGTGTTGTAACATACTCGGTGGCCTGGTTCACAAAATTGTTTGAATCTAGGTTTAATGTGGGTTACCAACATCCATCCATCCATTCATTATATTTGTGCCTATTTATATATTTCTTATATTTGTGACATGATTGTGTGAACACATGCCAAAGTAGTTTTTGGCAGAGATTCCCACCTTGACATGGGTCACATAATCACACAAATGTTGGTAACCCACATAAACCGAGATTCAAACAATTGTGTGAACCAGGCCAATGTGTGGTCTGTTGAGCTTTGATTACTAAATTCAGGCTCTGCACATATATTAGTAACTAAACTGATTTATTTGCAAGGTTTTATACTGCCCTCTGGCTGGGCTCCTAACCCAGGCCTGCAGCAGGGTTTATCCTAATCTAAGAGAAGGGGTGTGTGTCTGGGCTGTCTTTAAGGGGACAGTGCACAGTTAATTCACTGTGCCTGAACACAAGCCACTCAGCACTGCTGGTGTAGAGACACTCTAGTCTCCATTTGTGGAAGGGGGTGGACTGCTCACAACAATACTGCAAGGTAAGACAGTAGTATCATTAGCCCCTGATTATAGATATGTGGGTTGAGGGATGCCTAAAGCCAGGCTAACCAGCAAGTTCAGTTTCCCAGTTCATAGATCACACCGTTAGCCACTGCCAGATCATCTGGGTGTAGCCTGGATGTCTGGACTTAAGGAGATTGAAAGTCCTAAAGCAATGCTCCCAATTTCCAAAATTAGAAAGGCTTTAGAAGTCTGCAGCAATTTATATGGAAAAGCACAAAATGCCAAGTAACTGCTGGTTAATTAGGTAGCAATTTAATGAGGTGTATTGGTAAATAAATTCCAGGTGATTATAGAGTAATGACATGTCCCTGCAGACTACAGAGTAATTGCATTTATCAGATGCAAAAGGAATTTCCATATAACCTGCACTAAGAACTGGAAGGAAGAGAAAATTAGATCTCTACTTTGCAACTGTATAGGTTGGGTGTTGTTGGGTTTTTTAAACAACAAAATTGCCTTCCTAGTGCATAGTAATTACTGGGCCTAGATGATTTCTTCGTGCGGGAAAAACCTGCAAGATAATAGAATGCTAAAAAGAGAAAGTGCCCTCCTTTCATTTTAATTGAAAAATCAACATTTTGAATCAATTTTGAATCCAAACTTCTAATTAATAAGGTTTTCAAATTTTAAAATGTTTCAAATTCCCATTTAAGACCCAAATGGAGGTCCACTGTAATTTCATCAACATGATTTTAGAGATATGTGTTTTGAGATCCTTATCAATGTCTTTAGGAGTGTGTTAATTTCATACCTAGGAGAGACCTACGTGAAATATTTATTTATTTATTTATTCATTTATTAATTTATGACATATTTATACTGCCACATACCAATGTCTCATGCCAGTTTACAAAACAAACAATAAAACCAGAATTAAAACCAAATAAAACAGTCATAAAAATTTCAAAACAATTTAAAACAGCAGAACAATAAAAACCTACTTACAGTTAGTCAAAGGCTTGGTGAAATAAATACTTCCTGAGCGCTCTTTTAAAACCTGCTAGAGATGGGGAAGCCATTACAACAACAAAAACAGGGAGTTTGTTCCAAAGCCTCGGGGCAGCTATAGAAAATGCCCGGCCCTGAAACACCACCATATGAGCTGGGGGCAGCCGCAGGTGAACCTCTCCTGAAAATCTTCATAAGTGGTGGGGGACACAAGGGTGAGGATAGTCCTATATAGAACCAACCAGTCTATGGTATGAGACCAATTTATGCTTGATCTTTCAACTTGTAAGAAGAAACATGCACAGTGGGAAGACCACAATTAAATTAGCTCTTGGTAATTAGCCCTCATCTCTTTTATATGTACTTTTATTTGCTGTAAAAAGAAAAGTATATACACATTTAAATTAATTTTGCAAACCTGTTCTGTTAACGGCAAAAAGATATCATGGTAGCACGGCCCCAGCCAATGCTGCTTGAATGGGGAAGGTCCACCTCCTAAAAGCATCTATTGGCTAGTGCCTGTGGTGTCACGGACTCAGTTCTCTCTTTCCCATCACAGAAAGGAAATCCTGCCAGTTGTGGCTTCGATTGTCACATCCACATAGTGACCTGGCAACCTTAAGATGGTAATGAGGGCCAAGAAACAATGAAGGAGACTGCACTTCACATCAATTTGAATTAAGCAGCCTGTTCTTTAGCTGCAGGCTTCAAGTTACTTCTCTTCTCCAGGCTAAACCTACCCAGCTATTCCCACCATCTTATTTATGTATTATTTATTAGAAGAGGACAACCAGCAGCGAGGTGGATGGACTCGATTACGACAGCAATGAATGTACCACTGAGAGACCTTAAACGCCAAGCTGAAGACAGATCATCCTGGAGAGAATCTATCTATGTGGTCGCTAAGAGTCGATATCGACTTGATGGCACTTAATTAATCAAACCGCTTTGAGAGCTTTGGTTGAAGAGTGGTATATAAATAGTAGTAGTAGTAGTAGTAATTAGCTGGATCAAGTGTAATCAAGTGGAGTTGTAAGTGGGCTGGAGAAGGATGCAGCATTTGGAGGGGGACCCACTCTGTAGATCTCTAAGCGTGCAGGAATGGAAACTCAAGAAAAGCAAGGCATTTGTCTCCGGATAATTCACTTGTGCTTTGCACCTGTCACAAACAGAGATGAGGTTCTGTTTGTGCCCCAACTTGGTAGACAAAAGACCATTTCAGCAAGAAAAATGGAAATCAATTGGCATCGCAGATAAATGTCAGCAATAATTGTCTAGACTCACAGCTGATCCCGAACGGCCAAGGCTGTGCCTGAGCAGGTCTAGGGCAGAGAAAGTGTAATGCATAATACAGTGGCACAGCGGAAAAGTGATGAGGCTTAAAAGACAGTGGGAATTGTCATTATTTCTTAATATGGAATTGCAACTCTTCCATTTCTTTGCCTACATCAGTAGGACATTGTTAGCACAGGGAGCCTTGGAGGAGCAGACGGTGGCCGCATTCACATAGAACACAAAACTGAAGTTGAAGAGGTCAGAGGTTGCCAAACCTGTATGCCCGAATGCAGGAGACTCTGGTCCTGCACAGAGAGCATCCCAAGGCTTTGCTTTCCAAACTCCAGTTTGAACCCTTGGGTTAAATATAGTGAATTTCACCGCTCCAACCCAAGTTTTCCAGCCACCTGTGTGTTGTCCGAATGCCGGACTGCAGGCTGTTGAGGAAGGAAGCTCCTCCTTCTCTCCAACTGTGATTGACTGTGTGGGCTGTCCTTCATGCAAGAAGGGAGCCCACACAGCCAGTCCCCACTCCTCTCTGCAGTCTCCCTGACTGCATAATTGCATGCAGAAGGTTCCAAGTTCCCTCCCTGGAATCTCCAAGGTAGGATTGAGAGAGACTCCTGCCTGTAATCTTGGAGAAGGCCTGCCAGTCTGTGTAGCCAATACTGAGCTACATGGACCAATGGTCTGCCTCGGTATATGGCAGCTTCCTATGTTCCTAGGAGTCCTTAGCAAAGTGATGGTATGATTCATGACATTGCCCTATCCTTCATTTGAGTGATGAGGAGCATCAGATAGGTGAGCAGGGAAGGAAGCAGAAGCAAAGATGCACATTGCAAATGTTAAACAACAAAAATTTATATACCGCTTTTCAACAAAAAAGTTTCCGAAGTGGTTTACATAGAGAAATAAATAAATAAATAAGATGGATCCCTGTCCCCTAAGGGCTCACAATCTAAAAAGAAATGTGATAGGCACCAGCAACAGTCACTGGAGGTACTGTGCTGGGGATGGATAGGGCCAGTTACTTTCCCCCTGATAAATAAAGAGAATCACCACGTTAAAAAGGTGCCTCTTTGCCCAGTTAGCAAGGGTCAAAGGACATCTGTTCTTCATTTAGGAGAGTTCTAGGGGCTTCATTTGCCCTTTAACCCCATAGTGTATCTTTTATGAGCTCCAGCATGAAATGCTCGGCAGCAAACGAAACCTGATTTGTCAATTGACTGAATGAATGGGCAACAAAATGGTGAATGAGATTCAGAATAAGTAAGCAGGAAGTGATGCATGCTGGGACAATCTGAACTTGACATAGACACTGACTACACTGATGGGATATGAATAGTCTCTGACTATCCAGGGAAAATATTATGCTCCTGGCTGACGTATTGTGCAGTGTTTGGCCAACCTTTTAATGGAACCTGTGTGCAGTTGCGTAAGAGTGCTCTTGCGAAAAATGACAGTATTGCACAAACACAGTTGCGCAATGGACACAGTTGCCATTGGAAATCATGGCCATCCATTGCACATCTCCTTTTGCACAATTGTTGTGGTTTTGTGCAAGAGCCCTCGTGTGCAACTCTGCACACATGCCGTTAAAAGGCAGACAGAACATTGCACAATATGTCAGCTGCCATATATTTCATCCTGTATCATCGGCTCTAACTGGCAGCAGCACTTCATGGTCTCAGGAAAGGGTCTTCCCCAGCATCTGCTAAAACCTTTACAGGGATAACAAGGATGGAACAGGGGAGGGGACTTTCTGCAGGCAAAGCACATCCTCTGCCACTGAGCTATGGTTCTTTTCTGGTGTGGGTGCAAAGATCTTGAGATCATGATGACCAGCTCACTGAAAATGTCAATGTATACCCTTATATCAGGGGTTCTCAAACTTGGGTACCCAGATGTTGTAGGCCTACCAAGTGGCAATTATGGTCCAACTCAGTAGAAGGCAGCTTCTTATGTTCCTATGATTTCTCTCTCTCCCGTAGGACATGTGAGAAGAAGAGTTAAAGTGTCTCTGCCACTTCAGATCAAACCTTGATCCCTCACCAGACCCACTTTGGGTTCTGTCACTGAACATATTTGGGCTCCCTTTCTGAGGGTCTGCCCTTTCAGGAGACAAGATTACCAGGGTGCCATCAGGACGGCGAGGTGGCCTTGCCATCATCCTGAAACAGCACTTTGGGACCACCACCTGACCCTTGCAAACTTTGCGAGGAATGCTCCCCTGCACACTCCTTCCAAACCTTGCAGGGGTGAAGAGGAGGCTGTAGGCCATCTCCCCTCCTCCATGCCCACATGCATTTTCAAGGCTTCCAAGGGCCAGTTTTGAAAGGCGGCTGGCCTCTACCAGGGCATGGGGCAAGGCAGCATTTTAGACTTCACCTCCGGTGCCACAATCCCTTGGGCTGCCCCTGCTGTTTTGCATCTCAAAAAGCACCCACTGTGATCCACCCCAACTGATTCAGGATGGGGAGAATGGCAGGGTTTCTGCGACAGAAGTAAGAGCTTCATTCCCTCCCATTTCAAAACCAAACCACTCCATTAAGGAGAGAATCAATGAATCTCCTTGAAATGAGTGAACGTGCATCCTTCAACTCAGTAGTAACAGGCTGTCATTGTTTCCACCCGCCTGGTGCTCCAGGGCCTTGATCCCTAAACGTCCCCCAAATTAACCACAAGTGGAGCAGGGAAAGAAAGGAGCCTTGTGAAAACACGCCCAGCCTGGTTCCCAGCTCCTGCCCTGCTCCCCTGCCTTTCTCACCCCTCCTCTTCTTTTCCCACCTCCCAGCTCCTCCACATTCTCTACAGGTGATTTTGTTTCCATATGAGATGATGTAACTTTAATTAATTTTAATTGCTCGATTAATATAATTGAAACACTGGGGGGAAATTAA
Source organism: Hemicordylus capensis (assembly GCF_027244095.1). Taxonomy (NCBI): domain Eukaryota; kingdom Metazoa; phylum Chordata; class Lepidosauria; order Squamata; family Cordylidae; genus Hemicordylus; species Hemicordylus capensis. The sequence goes on from NC_069661.1 coordinate 250,044,857, forward strand.
ATAACACCATTAAGGGGTGTAATTAACGCCAATGCTTCCATGCAAACCGGTCAGAATGGAGTAAAAATCTGCACATCTTGTACTTCTGAGTCATAGCAGAAAGCCTCCTTCTCCCCACCCCTTCCTTCCCCTGCCACTAGACGTTACAGGGCACTAGCCCCTAAGGAGATACATGGAAGGAGCTGTCCTTGCAGAGACAGTACCAAGCAGCAGGCAAAGGAGAGTTCTGGGAAGTGTGTTGGTTGGGTAGATATTTGACTTTGACCTTGCTTTCCTGACAATGTGGAGATGACAATGTGATCATCTCCACATTGCTTTGAATTAAGGACACTGCTTATTTGGTATATGAGATAGGTGCCTACCTCAAGGGCTTGAGAGAGAACTCCAGAGAAAGTCTGTGTGTACACTTAGCAATGTGAGGTGCTTTCTCCTTCTTCTTTCTACACACACAGTGGAGAGAGAGACAGCAGCGAGATCAAAAAGCTCTCTGCACACAGAAAGCTAGATGACAGAGAAAGAGGTTTTAGCTTAGCCTTCTCCCCAGGAAACTAGTTTTCTATATGCAGTGATTTTTAAAATATGAATATGAATGTGACAAATATTTGTATATACCACTTTTCAACAAAAAGTTCCCAAACGGTTTACAAAGACAGACAGACAGACAGACAGACATAGGCTCCTTGTTCCCAAAGGGCAAATAACCAAAAAAAGAAATGTAGACACCAGCAACAGCCACTGGAGGGATGCTGTGCTGGGAATGGAGAGGGCCAGTTGCACGCCCCCTCCCCCCCACTAAATAAAGGGAATCGCCACTATTAAAAGGTACCTCTCTCTTTGCTCAGTTAGCAGGGGACATTCAATGAAGAGATATTCAAATTTGCAACGTCTCACACATGCATACACACCCCTATGCCTATAATCTGAATTGGTACCGTCCAGGTAGAGTTCTCCCATGTCAGTGACAGCTGGTGTATATTGGTCCTTAAATATCCATAAACACATGTTCATTAGTAACAAATTAGAAAGTGCCTTTTAGGGATGTGCACGAACCTGTTCAGAGGCCATTTCACAAGCCTCCAAACAGGTTCGAACCCTGGCCAACTCAAAGGTTTGTCAGCCTTTAAGGGCGGGGGAGGATGCACTCCCCACATGCTGCCATGTTTGCCCCACTGGCGCACGATTTCCAAAAAGCACTCGATGTGCTTGTGTGCATGCCCACATGCACCCAACATGCACAGGTACATCTACTACTTCTGGGTATATCCAGTAAATGGGGCAATGGGGTGGCAGGGAGGTACGCTGCCACCCCAACAAACTTTTTGGAAATCGGGCACCAGCGGGGGAAACACAGGTGGGGGGGTGCATCCCTTAAAGGAACACACACACACGAGCCGCATTGTCGTCAAACCAGCTCCCACTGGTTCCGTGCACATCCCTAGTGCCTTTTAGCTGATCTTAGGCAACATGTGCATGACCAGTGCAAAGTGAACCTGCAGGGGCCCAGTGCTTAAATTCTGAGCTTCATGCAGGAAGGTGGACTTACATTTACATCTCAAGTGCTTTTGTGTCACCTGTGAACACATGTGCTCTACCTGAAGCTGAGGATTGCCCCATATATATATATTTCCTTTTTTTCTCTGGCAGGGCTCCAACATCCATAACAAATTGCACAAGCGGCAGAAACCTAGCAGGAAAAATCTTTCCTAGCTTAGGAAGACAGTGGTGATGAATGGTGGAGCTGCACCTACAACATTTGGGCACAGGAGCCCTGCCAGAGAAGGTAGCACCCTGTCTCCTACTTCATATGCCAATCATTTCTTTTAAAGCGGATCCCTAGATGCTAAGAGATAAAGTCATAATGCCTACTTTTCATGTCAGGCTTTAGAGGGAATACATTATTTTTTGTTGTCATTATCACAGCAGCCCTGTGATAATGATATCACTGATATCATTGATAATGATACCAATGATAGCAATAGCACTTACGTTTATATACCGCTCTATAGCTGGAAGCTCTCTAAGCGGTTTACAATGATTTAGCATATTGCCCCCAACATTTCTGGGTACTCATTTTACCGACCTCGGAAGGATGGAAGGCTGAGTCAACCTTGAGCCCCTGGTCAGGATTGAACTTGCAACCTTCTGGTTACAGGGCAGCAGTTTTACCACTGCGCCACCAGGGGCTCTATTCAATGATCTCACTGATACATCAGTATCATTAATCCATATTGCAGGAGATGGTGGGGAGAGGTTGGGCATGCATCTGAAAGACAGAGGAGCTCATCTATGGCCACCGCGAAGACTCATGCATGGGCACCCACCGGACGTTTCCCGGGGTGGGAGGGCAAAGGTTTTGCAAGCCTATCACCCTTTACCTGGGAGTAAGCCAGTGGGATTGACTCAATGGGGCTGACTCCATTGGGGAGAGGGGATAACTACCCCCTTGTCCCCCACTGGATGCCTAGGTGCCGGAGGCAAGGTTCGAATCCAGGTCTCCCGGAGTGGTAGCTCAGCTTCTTAAGCACTTTGCTCCATCACAGCGGACCAGACCACCCCTGACAAATTGTTTCATTATAGCCTCTTCGCAGCAGGAGTAAACGTAGTGGTGTCTGTCTGGTGCCTCTTTTTCCTGCTGCCTCTTTCCCCTTCGCCGCTCTGAGCAGGTGTGTCGGGCTGCTGTGTGAAAGGTAAGGGCGTGTTTGGCAAGACAATGAAACTTTTCTGCACATTCGGAGTGGAGTACGAAAAAGGGCTCTGGGCCTTGCTGGCCCTCCCTGCTCCACCCAGCCCCACCCTTTGGTTCTGTGAGATCATCCCTTCGAGGCAGGGGAAGAAATGAGAGGGAAGGTAATTTCAGCTCGCTCCCTCTCCAGGTAGAAGGAAAGTCAGCCAGGATTTTGTGCAATGTCTAATTGATGCAGAGAGAGCCAAGTTGGCAGTGGAGAGGCAGGATTCCTCAGGCTGGCTGCTGTTAAAGATCAGGGAGGCACCCTCTGATGGATTTTATAAGGGTGCTGGGTGCAGGCAATATGGGACAGATTCTTATCAGTGTTACAACAAGGGAAAGCCCAGAAAAAAGACTGGCACACATTACTACTACTACTACTATTACTATTACTATTACTATTACTATTACTATTACTACTACTATTAATAATAATAACCCAGGGTCAGCTCCAGATTGTAGAAGGCTCATAGAAGACTATGTCCTTCCTTCCTATCTGAGTGAGCCACAAGAGAGTCAGAGGAGAGCTGGTCTTGTGGTAGCAAGCATGACTTGTCCCATTAGCTAAAGCAGGGTCCGCCCTGATTGCATTTGAATGGGAAACCACATGTGAGCACTGTAAGATATTCCCCTCCGGGGATGGAGCCACTCTGGGAAGAGAAGAAGGTTCCAAGTTCCCTCCCTGGCAGCATCTCCAAGAGAGGGCTGAGAGACATTCCTCCCTGCAACCTTGGAGAAGTCGCTGCCAGTCTGTGTAGACAATACTAAGCTAGATAGACCAATGGTCTGACTCGGTATATGGCAGCTGCCTATGTTCCTATGCTATCATCACCCCACAAAGTCTATGGGCACCAAGGTGGTCTCAGGGATCAACCATTGGCCCTTCAGAGTGTCCGGGCTTGAGCAGCTAACCATCTACAACTTGACAGGGGAGACCAGAGGAAGAGGAGTGAAATGGAGGCAGGAGTAAACAGGGGGATAATCTGCTTATATTTTAGTTACACATACTTCGGCTTAGTTACTTGAATGCATGGGGAATGGGGCCATAGCTCTGTGATAGAGTATCTGCAGGAAATCCCAGGTTCAATCCCTGCTAGAATCCCCAAGTAGGGCTGGGGGGAGAACCTTGCCTGAAACTCTGGAGAACTTCTCTCAGTCAAAGTAGTAGATGTACTGAGCTAGATGGACCAGTGGCCGGATGTGATAGAACTCTCTCCCCATATCTACTCAGGCAACACTATTACAGGAACGAATAATATCAGTCTATACCATCCGTAGCTCCTTCACGTACTCATCCTCAATTACAATACATGCTTACAATCCCGCCCTGCTGTTTACATAAGACAAACACGGAAGGCATGGACATGAATCTGATATCAGAAATGACAACACTGAGAAACCAGCTGGAGAACACGGTGATCTCTCAGACCACTCAGCTGCTGATCTCAAGGACAGCACACGTTCAGAGGAAGGCACCAGAGTGAGATTTCTGCACAAGAATTTTGTAGTAAGTTTGATTCTGTTCATTTAGGACTCAGTCAAGACCAAAGTTGTCTTTCCCACGACATGAGCTAAGTCTGCAAAGTGTCACTAAAACGACGGTAGCATAATCATAAACCCGTTCTGTTGGAAATGGGTTGGAGGCCAACAGAATGCACAAGGCAAAGCCTGCATTGCTTATCTGCTGGTGCTGCTGTGCATGCAACAGGCAGGCCCAGCGGTGTTGAGCAGCAACTTAACACTGCATGCCCACAATTGCACAGCATGACTTGCATTGGCTGACATGAGGCATGGTGTTGCTGTGTGGACTCCAAAGGCAGAACCCTGTTAAGAATGGGCAATAGCGCAAGCTACCATTCATTGTCGCAAATGGGGGGAAATGCAGAAGCATTGCTTTGTTACTGCCCATTCTTAGGAACATAAGAACATATAAAGCTGCTTTCTACTGAGTCAGACCATTGGTCCATCTAGCTCAGTATTGTCTACACTAACTGGCAGCGGCTTCTCCAAATTTAAATTTGGCTTCTCCAAATTTAAAATTCTTCAAATTTAAATTTGGCTTCTCCATTAATTTAAAATATTTAAAAGTTACAGGTTAAAATTCATAAAAGGACAATAGAATAAATTAGAGATTAAAACAAGTTTTAAAATTATTAAAATTAATCCTAATTAAAAGCCTGCAAAAACAGGAGACTCTTGAGGTTCTTCCTGGAAAAAAACAGAGACGTCCTTATTTCAGTAAGGAGCTTATTCCAAAGCCCAGGGGCATCCACAGAGAAAGTATGTAAGTGCTCTTCCCAGAGTGGCCCCATCCCCTCGGGGGAATATCTTACAGAGCTCACACATGTAGTCTCCCATTCAATTGCAAACCAGGGAGGATCCTGCTTCACAAAGGGGACCTCTTTGCAAACCAAAGAAGAATCTGCTCACTACCACAAAACCAGCTCTCTTCCTCCTTACCAGCATCAGGATTGTCTTAGGAGCAGCGGCAGCCCCAAAGTGCAGCATTACGACCCCATAACGCTGGGCACCATGACAGCCACTGTTTCCAATGGCAGTAGCCTTATGTAGCTGTGAGTGCACAGTTTTAAGTAGCTGTGCAACCACCACTTTGCGCAATACCGCCGGGGCTGCCTGTCACATGCGCAGCAGTGCCAGCTGATGGGCAATGCTATGTTGTAGTGCTCTTAATGGCAGACATATCATTCGATGTTACGCACACAGCAGAATGTATGTGCAGTTGCGCAAGAGTGCTGCTTCACAAGCGCAAGAGTTGCACCCCAAAGTTGCATTTGTGTCACAGTGTTTTTGCACACCTGGGCAAACATTATATTCCGCTGCATGCATAATGTTGCACAGCATGTCAGCCAATGTGCATATATTTGAGTTCTTCATAGAAACGTCAAAGATCTACTGCTAGCTACCTTTTGCATTTTCTGGCCTTTTGGTGCCGTGCACACACATATATTTGACAAAGTGGACTTATTGTGGCAACATCATGCCACACTAAACCTGTTCGTCTTTAAGACTCTTGGTTGATTTTTGTGTGTGTGCTGTCACAGACTAATTCCTCTAGAATTTGATATTGGGACTGATACTTTGGTGCAAGGACAGTCATTGAGGGTAGGGGGGAGGGTTTTGTTTTTTTTATACAGGGCAGCTTTCTAGTGAGTTGTATCCATGTTTATAAGGCCAATATCCTGATTTATTTCTTCTTTAAGATCTGAGTCACGATATCTGCACATTTCAAGTAGGCAGAACCCGGAGTTCTGAGTCATCCTGGCTGGCTGTAAGACTCATCTCTCCCACTTCTCAATGCATTAATTGCTGTACAATTATATTAATCAAAATAATTGCCAGGGCCCTGCAGGTAACAGTAAGTTTCTAATGGAGCCCTGGGTGCTAAACAAGTTCCCCATCCCTGCCCTGCATCCTTCTATAGCCCGGTCTTCCCCGCCCCCCCTTTAAAAAATAAAACCACCCTCTTTTTAATATAACCAAATCATCTGGTTGTGCCAAAGCCTGCATACCTCCCAGCTCTTGGACTTTATATGAGAGTCAAGAATTCTTGGAGGATGTATCAGCACGTTAATTTTCACCAATCGTCTTACTACCTGTGGATAATTTAAATGGCAAGGGGGCAGGTTCTGTGAGACAATTTGCACAGCACCTTCAGCATGCTACGTTCTGCAAGGCTGCCTGCATAGATGCTTCCACGCTTTCAGCTGCAAAAAACAGGATACGTGGTTCCTTCTACAGCTCCATTTGCTACACTTTGAGCCTGTTCTCATGACCTCAGATTCCTGGGTAGTAGTAGTACGAGGTTAACCCAGGAATCCGTGGTTATCTGGGGAATTGGCTAGCCCAGATCCGCTACCCAGGTTAAAAGTGAGCAAGAGGACAAAGGTTGCATTTATGCAGTCTGGGGGTGCTTCTGGATCTGAACCTCTCCCTGGTGTCCCAGGTTGAGGTGGTGGCCCGAGGCGCTTTTTGTCAGCTTTGGCTGATACGCCAGCTGTGTCCGTTTCTTGAGTTGAATGACTCAATGGTCATTGAATGGTGGTACATAAGCTAGTAATCCTCTAGCTGGATTACTGCAGTGCGCTCTAGGTGGGGCTGCCTTTGTACATAGTCTGGAAACTGCAGTTGGTCCAGAATGCGGCGGCCAGGTTGGTCTCTGGGTCCTCTCAGAGACACCATAATACTCCTGTGTTGAAGGAACTACACTAGCTGCCAATACGTTTCTGGGCAAAATACAAGGTGCTGGTTATTACCTATAAGGCCCTAAATAGCTTAGGCCCTGGGTAATTAACAGAATGTCTTCTTCACCATGAGCCCCACCACCTGTTAAGATCATCTGGAGAGGTTCATCTCTAGTTGCTGCCAACTCATTTGCCAACTCAGGAAAGGGCCTTCTCTGTTGCTGTCCCTGGACTTTGGAATGTGCACCCTGTTGAAATAAGAGCCTCCCCAGCTCTGGCAACGTTTAAAAAGGCACTGAAGACACATTGATTCACCCAGGCTTTTAATTAGATTTATAGTTTTAATATTTAAAACATTGGGTTTTATATGTTTTTAATGTCTCAGATGATCTTAATTGTTAATTGATTTAATGTTTCAAACAATTTTCATTGTAAACCTCCCAGACACACAGGTTTTGAGTGGTATAGAAATATTTTAAATGAATGAATGAATGAATGAATGATTTTTCAGATTGTGAATCACGTTGCAGACGTTCGTCCAACAGCGGTTCAGCAGCCTCCAGTTCCAGGACTGGGTGCTCCCTCCCTCCTCCTCAGCCTAGCTATTGCCTAGCTATTAAATTATCAGGAGGCAGTGATCGATATTCTGCGCAGTGTAGCATGAGTAGTTCTGAACTGTCCACACTACTGTGGGTGTCTAAAAGAAACCCCACAGTGTTGCAGAAAAGGGCGGGCACACTACTACTTAACATTGCAGAATGCCAGTGCTATGGCTATTGGAAATAATGGTTGTAGCATCGTGGATGTGCAATTACATGATTGTAAGTCGCAGCACACCAGCCCTGTCTGGAACACTGCGGCCATATTCACATGAAATGTGGCACCACTTGTCCAATGGACTCATGGATCCCCTTGTTGGGATATGCAACAGCTGCAGCCTAACTTACTGTGTATAGTTTGCATGTAATCTGCTATGAAGGCAGAGGGGGCATTGTAGTTTCCTCAGTACTGGTTGGGCTAACTAGGAGTTTCTATTCTCCATCCTGTTCCTGTATGTGAGTCAGCAAGTTCTGTACTGGCCTCTAAGCATTTGTCTCACAAGTAAAGTTGTCTTGAACCTAGCTCTGGTTTTTGTTCTGAAAGCCACGCGGACTGCTCACATTCTGCAACACCCTTCCCTCTCCCCCCGTTCTCCTGCCCAAATTCGGACATCATGGACATCTTCTCCCTCTCTGCAGTCAGTGAGACTGCAGAGAGGAGGGGGGAATTGCTGTGTGGGCTTTATTCTTGATTGAAGGACAGCCCCTGTGGCCAATATCAACCAGAGATAGGGAAGAGTTTCCTCTCTCAACTCCAGCTGCCAAAGAGTGAGACTGCAGTGCACATTTGGACGTAACACTGGCACCGCAAAACCAGAGGTTCGGGTGGAAAAACTCACTACAAACTGAAGGTATGCATCAAAGTCTGGAGAGGAAAACTGCAGGTCCATTTTTTATCCATTTTCCTGCGGTTGCACACATGTGGGCATACACAAATTTTAACTGGAGGTCCCTTCAACTCCAGTTTCACATTATGTGCAAATGCATGTGTTGTTTTAGACACCAGCGGTGGTGTGGGCAGTTCAGAACCATCCCTGTCACACCACGCAGAATGTCAGCCAGTAGATAAACATATCTCTTTTGTTCCACTACCATGTTTGGCCTAACGGATTTTCAGATTTTTGAAGCACTGCAGATAACTCTGTCTAGCTCAAGCAAACGAGTCAAGTCACATGCTGTGGTTGTTTCATACACTGTAATAGGAAGCCGGAAGCCCAAGAATTAAAATTTGATTGTGGAGTGCTTGATTTCTCAGTCTTAATAATGCTTGGTATTTCCTGACTTTTGCACGCTTGGGTACTCAACCTTAAAACTGCATTAAAGCAAAGTTACTCACATGGAATGAGAATTAGCTTCTGTAGGTGTTATTGAGTGTCTGTTGGAGGAAAACATTTTGTTGATTTGCTGGAAGGCTTGGGGGTGGGGGGGAGAGATGAAAATGTGAAGGTAGTCGTAGAAAAATTCAAATTAATAAATTATGTGCCCAGACGAGAGCAACGGAATGATAACAGTCTTAATGGTATGGGCACAATCCAGTCAAAACGAAGGGCCTTGAGCCATCTGTCGTTCCGCACAGAGGCGCTCTTACACCTGGACTTCCGGGCCAAAGTACAGGTCCTCCATACCCCCTAGAGGCCCCCAAATCCTCTTTAGTCTGTCCCGGGTAGTGTGCAGCCGCCATGTCACCAGCACATGCTCTGCCAGGCAGCCGAGCATGACTGTGACCTGCACTGAGCGGCTGAGCATGACCTCGGCTTTAGAGACAGAGTGGGGAGTGAGGAAACTAATCTGTGGGATAGGAATATGTTAAGTGACGTGTTGAAATGTTTCTGCTAATGCATATTTGCATAAATATATCTGTTCTATATTCTTGCATTCTTGGGAGTTCAGTCGCTGTTTGTGCCCTCAAGAATCCAGGCGTTAAAAATACCGCGGGTGTCACTGCGGGTGTGTTTAGGGGGATGGTGCTTAAAAAATTTTTGGAGGGGGGCTGCATCAGATCATGAGCAAGAGAGCTGATCATCGGCTAGGGAGAACATGAGAACATAAGAACATAAGAACAGCCCTGCTGGATCAGGCCCAAGGAGGCCCATCTAGTCCAGCATCCGGTTTCACACAGTGGCCCACCAGATGCCGCTGGAAGCCTACAGGCAGGAGTTGAGGGCATGCCCTCTCTCCTGCTGTTACTCCCCTACAACTGGTACTCAGAGGCATCCTGCCTTTGAGGTTGGGAGTGGCCTACAGCCCTCCAACTTGCTGCCATTGATAGACCTCTCCTAGGGAATGACTCCACCCTCCTGCCCCTGCCTACCAACCAGATAATCAATGCTATAGATGGTTGATTGACTGGGGCTATGTGCTTATAGCCCCAGCTTCTGTAACAGGCCCCAAACCCTGCATCTAGCTTCTATTGTGTGTGCAGTTCTTGATCCAAGCATGATGCATGCACAGAAGCCTTCACCCCTAAGTGTGCATTCTTGCCTGGATAGGGGCAAAGCACATGACATTCCTGTTAGTTTCAATAAGATGCATTTACGCCTGTGCTTAGCTTCCTACTCACAACTCTGTGACTTTCATTGGTCCTAGTAAAGGCATTACCCGATTGTGACTGGGGTTTTTTTTAGAATGAGACAGCAAAGGGATATCAGGGGGCATCTTGCCATCTTGCCCATGGTCCCAATAATCTACCGCTTGAGGTGACCACCTCACCTTGCCTCATGGAAGGACTGCCCCAGGTGCAGGCTGCTGACATAAGCCAAGGCAAGCCTTCCATCAGAAACCACGCATTTACATGGTGCCGGCTGTGGCATCCCATGCCTTCACTGGCACTTCCCAGTGCCTGAGGAAAGGGTGGGAATTCCCTTCCTACCTGAATTGCTATGGAGTGGCGGGTGGTAATTTTGCCAAGTGAACCACGGATCTGTTTTCCACTCCGTTTTAGAGGACTACGTACAACAGTGGCTCTATGTTTTATCAGCTTAGGCTGATTCGACAGCTGTGTCCATTCCTTGAGGAGGATGACCTCAGAACAGTGGTGCACCAGCTGGTAACCTCCAGGATTGACTACTATAGTGCGCTTTACGTGAGTTCGTTTTTAGTTCGTAAACTTCAGTTAGTTCAAAATGTGGCAGCCAGGCTGGTCTCCGGGACAACTTGCAGAGACCATATTATGCCTGTTTTGAAACACCTGCACTGGCTGCTGATACGTTTCCAGGCAAAATACAAAGTGCTGGTTATCACCTTTAAATCCCTGAATGGCTTAGCTCCAGGTTACCTTAGCGAGCGCCTTCTTCGGTCAGATCCCCACCGCACGCTAAGATCATCTGAGGAGTTCTGGCTCCAGTTGCCACCGGCTCGTCTGGTGGTAACCCAGAGGCGGGCCTTCTCTGTAGCTGCTCCTAGACTGTGGAATGTGCACCCTGCAGAAATCCGTAACTTGAATTCTATATTGTCATTTAGGAGAGCCCTAAAGACCTACCTCTTCGGCCTGACCTTCCAGGGTTTTTAAATTGTATCGGGCTTTTATAAGGTTTTGAACTGGGTTTTCTTTTGTTTTTTAGTGGGTTTTTTTAGCTGCTTTAAAATCTTTATTCCTGATTATTGATTGATTTTCACTGTTTTATGATATTTGAGAACCACCCTGAGCTATTCTGTAAGGGTGGTCTATAAATTGAATAAATAAATAAATAAATAAATAAATAAATAAATAAATAAATAAATAAGTGGATTTTGTTGCCACAGTGTGTGTTGGTGATGGTCATGACAGCAGGTGCTTTTAAAAGCGGCTAAGAGAACTTCACAGTGGAAAAGGTCCATCAGCAGTGACTGGTCAAAATGGCCGTGTGGATCTCCATGTCCAGAAGCAACATGCCACTGCATGCCAATTGCAGTGAGAGATGGATTGAGAAAGAGCTCTTGCCTTCAGGTCCTCTTTGTAGGTTTCAGGTATCTTGTATCTGGTTCGTCACTGTAGGAGTTGACCTGCATGGATCTTTGGTCTGAACTAGCTCTGCTCATAATCATAACTACAGTCATTGGCGATGGATTATAGGTCACTGGAAAAGTATCTGCTTTGTATGCAGAAGGTCCTGGTTTCAATCCCTAGCACTGAAGTTCTCAAACGTGGGTGTCCAGATGTTGCTAGACTTCAACTCAGGAAACTGATTGCCAAGAAATTTAGGACCGACAAAAGGAAGTGCTTTTTCACACAATGCATAATCGACCTATGGAATTCTCTGCCACAAGATGTGGTGACAGCCAACAGCCTGGATGGCTTTAAGAGGGTTTAGATTGATTCATGGAAGACAGATATATCAATGGCTACTAGTCTGAGGGCTATAGGCTACCTCCAGCTGCAGAGGCAAGATGCCTCTAAATACCAGTTGCAGGGGAGCAACAATAGGATTGTGGTCATGCCCTCAGCTCTTGCCTATGGGCTTCCCAGAGGCATCTCTCCGGCCACTGTGTGTAACAGGATGCTGGACTAGATAGGCCTTGGGCCTGATCCAGCAGGGCTGTTCTTATGTTCTTAACTCCCATAAACCCTAGCCACAATGGCGAGAGACTTTGGGAGCTAAAGTCCAACAACATCTGTGGAACCTCTGCCCCCAAATCTCCAGATATACCCATCCGAAATCCTGGAGATCCACTGCCAGTCAGTGTAGACAGTCCTGAGCTAGATGGGCCAATGGACTGACTCAGTATAAAGCAAGTACTCTCATTTTGCTCCCATGTCTGTCTCTCCTATTATTTGCAACCCTTCTCATTCATCTTGTGGATTAAAATATGTTCCCCTGTCCCACTGAAACACCAAGGCTAGAGGAGGAGGAGAAGGAAGAGAAAAAGAAATCTGCAACATCATTTCTGAGGCACTTGGGGCCCCATCCCTTGCTGGTTCGGAAACCACAGATGAGAATGGGTGAGGCATGTGCCAAATTTCAACTTTCTATCCGGTGGGGAAACTCCGTAACCATTTTGGATAACTTCACCAGCGAGTGAGCAAGCAAGCAAGTGTGTGTGTGTGCAATGCCTGGACATCCTTTTAAACATCAAAATAATGTTTATAATGTTAGATTTAAAAATATGACATGCATCATTTTAAAATGCACTACCTGAATGGCATCAGTTTCCTCCAAGTAACCCGACTACAGCGCTGCTCAAACTTCCTGTTTCACAGCTCTGCTAAGGGAAAGAAAACACAGGCACGCACGCACACACAGTGCACTGAGTTCTTCTGAAGCACCCTCCTGACATTTTCAGACTTATTAGCTAGTTTTCACACTGACTTCAATCAACCTCTTTAATCCTCCGAGGAAAGAGCATTTTTAATTCACTGATGGGCTGATAAGCTTGAAGCCAAAAAAATGATTTACACGTAGATGAATTGTGCTTACAAGATGGAACTCCGAGCATTAGAAGCAGATCTGAATTTCCTATCTGTCATTTTATTTGCCACATTCATTTTTGCTCTGCCATTACCCTTCCTGATTAGGATCTTTCAGCGCTATTGGGCCCCTGCTTCCACAGTTTTTAATCTGCCTTTAATCCCATAGATTTTAAATATTCCCCGGCACCGAGAGACTGGAGGCAATTAACTGCCCTTCTGATGCTCTCCTTATCAGTTGCCTCCTTGTATCTCTCAGAAGCAGCCTCAAGACACTTCCAGGCTGACAAATACTACCGATATTTCGCATGAAGCAGCCGCAGCAAAGGGAAGTCCGGCTCACACAGCCAAGAAGCTGAGTTTCTTCAACAACCTCTCTCTTTTTTTGGTTAAAAAAAGAGGGGGAATAGTAAAATAGACTGATGTATTTAAAGCTCTTTTTTTTGTCCTGTCCTTCGGTGTACATGTATGTGTTCATTTAAAATGTTTTTGTTTTCTCCTGCAAATTTCCCAAGGCAGCTCACAAGTAAGCATAGAATGAAAACAAGGAGAACAACACCATAATGTATTAGAGCAGCATGACAAGCAGCAGTATTAAAAGAGCAGTGGATGCTCCGGTGGGAGCTGAAACTGATCTGAAAGCCTTGGGACAGAAAAACGGCCAACATGCAGAGCAGCAAAGCGCAAGTGGAAGGACATTGCGCTAGTGCAAAGGTGTCATCCTAGCTAGCGGCGCTAAGTATGGAGATTGTGTTCCAGATGAGTGTCATGCAGCCACAAGTATGTTGCAGCTGGGCAACAGTTGTGCAGCTGCACCATGCCTCATTTGTTTTAATGTGAACTTTTGCACAAGCATGCCATGCTACAGTGCTTCAGTGCAATGCCGCAATTCCCCAACTAAGCCGTCCTCTTCCACCAGCCCAACTTTGCTCATTCCACATGCCGTTCATTGCTCTGGATCTCGGCCATTGTTACCTGGCGCCAAAAATAAGTCAGATTAGGCATCCAGCAATCTGGTAAGGAGGCAGAAAGTTCCCAAGTTGCAGCATGCCCCTCAGAAAAACCGTGGTCAAGATTCCGACAAAGTTAGTCATACCAATACGAAGAATACTTATATACCACTTTTCAACAAAAGTTCCCAAAGCGGTTTACATAGATACAAATAAATAAATAGAATGGTTCCCTGTCCCCAAAGGGCTCACACTCTTAAAAAGGAAATATAAGATAGACACCGGCAACAGCCACTGGAGGGATGAGTTGATTTCAGTGGAGCTTAGTCAGGCTTAACTTAGTCTGGATCCTGCCCATTATCAGTGGTAGTTACCCATCTGATCTCAGAAGGAGGGGGTGGCCAGAACCAGGCCTCTAAGAACAATCTTCATAACCAGGCAGATTCATATGAAGTAGATGGTCTTTCCACTACCTTGTTTCCAGAACATTTAAAGCTCTGACAGCCAGTTCAGCTCTTGAAGTCTTGGGAAGATGCGCTCCTGTTGAGTGTCACAATGATCAACCAATTCCAGACCATCTGGCATTTCAAATGGTGTTCTGAGTCAGCCTCTGTATAGTGTTTTCAAGTGTGCAAAGCACTTCATATGTATTATCCTGTAATCCTTACAGCAAGCCTGTAAAGCAAGTAAGTATTAGTATGCCCATATTGCAGATGGGCAAGACAGAGGCTAAGAGGAAACTCAAAGGAAAGGTGGGATTTGAACTGGGAATTTCCTGGTTCATCACTCAGTCTCATGTATTCTATGGACCATCATATTAACGGTAACCTAAACTATTACATTGAAAAGATGAAGTAACATAATCACACTTAAGGCCGCAACATAACCACATAGAAACTGCCCTCAGGTCCAAAGTAGATGTGGTATGGAAGATCAGTGAATGGGATTTCCTGTAGGTTTTTTAAAGGGCTAATAGCACTCACATGAGTGGGACATTTGGACTGGGCACTAGGGATGTCTGGGTAACCCCCTGAAGTTGCTATTTGCCCCTCAGATCTCTAAATATCTTCCTCCATAAGACAGATGGCTCCTTGAAAAAGGCTGGTTTTCATTGGGAAAATGGCAGGGTGGGGAGATTAAACTCCCTCTCCCACTTTGCTCAGGTCCTGATCTTTATGATTGCTATGAAGGTCATTCTCATGACCAAAAGGGTGGCGGGGGGAGAAGAATGGAAAGCAGGTCCCTATCTTCCTGCTCCCCCACAGTACAAACCTCCTCTGGGCTCTGCCACTTGAATGCCCACATGAGCAAGCCAGTGAGCTCCAGAGCTAAGATGGAAGTGGGGAAACTCACACTGGGGCCTCCAGGATCCCACAATGCACTGCATAAGCAGTGGAGTGGCTGCCCTCAACATTGCAGCAGCTCCACTCTGCTTGGCCCCTCTTTCTCCCTGACCCCTGATCAACATGGCTGTTGGCCACCTGAGAGCAGTTTTGCAAGTGGCGGCAGTGCAGGCAACCAGGGGAGGGGTTTGTTCACCTCCGACCTCGCTTTTAACCTGGGTAGACCGTCTGGGCTACCAGGGATAGAGCTTCTGGGTTGGGAGGGCTTCTGGGTCCCCAGACGACCAAAGTTACCTGGGGTAACCCTCTCCTACCCATATGGTTCTGATCATGAGAATAGCTCCATTAACTCATTAAAAACCATAGAAGGTCCCATTCATAGATCTCCTGGGTCATGTCTTCCTTAGCCTTCAAATAGCCACTAGCAAAACATGGTTAGGTGCTAAGTAGGGGCTGATGGAACCATCTCTATCCTGAAGTGTATAATGCTGTTAGAGATCACTAGAGAAGAGCAAGTGAAAAGTAGGTTACTCAGCAGGGGAGTGAGGGATTTGCCTACTCTTGCGCTTCACTAATATCCTCTGTGCAGTCAAGAAAGGTGTGCACATAAGAACAGCCCTCCTGGATCAGGCCAAAGGCCTATCTCGTCCTGCATCCTGTTACACACAGTGGCCCACCAGATGCCTCTGGGAAGCCCATAAGCAAGAGATGAGGGCATGCCCTCTTTCCTGCTGCTGCTCTCCTGCAACTGGAGGTAGCCCACAGCCACCAGACTAGTAGCCATTGATAGACCTGTCCTCCATGAATTTGTCTAAGCCCCTTTTAAAGCCATCCAAGCTAGTGGCCATCAGCACATCCTGTGGTGGAGAATTCCATAGATTGTACTTATCCCCCAGGGATTAGATATCTGTCCAAACAAAAAGGCTTTCTTCTGGAAGATCCTCAAGCTCTGACTTGGCAAACATCCAGAGGAAGAGAATGCGTTAAGCTGGAAGGTTGAGATTTACCCTGTCTTTTTATTTTTATTTTTATTGATATGAATTAGAGCTGGAATGAAGCTTGGCAGAAATTTAAGCTGTGGCAAATTTCAGAACCCAATTCTGACTTCTTGCATTTCAAACATTTTCAGACTTTGGTTTTCAAAGTCATCTTTGTGGAACAGGTTGAAATTCTGAAATCTGAACTCTAATTCTAAGCAATAATGTTGAGTATGAACTTGCAAAAATCAAGGGGCACAATTCAGTCCAAGAAGAGTCCCACCCCCCACCCCTCACCCCACTGCCAGTCCTATTGGTTTCAGTGGGAGAGACAGGCACTTGTCTTTTCCATTGAAACCAATGGGATGTACTAATGCTTAACTTGGGCTGCATTGTACCCAAACTCCCACACTTCTTTTGTGCTCAACAACATACATCCAACAGCATCAACCATAAGAAATCTTGGGTAGGGGGAATGAACTCCAGAAAACATCAGTAACATGGAGCAAAATCAAAAGATCCAGCTGAGGAGTCATGTTTCCATGTTTAGATGGGGATCAAAATAAACAAAAGGAGGATACCCACTATCTTGTCCCACAGTCAAGAACCCATGAGGTCCAAGAGGCAGCACAACAAGGCAAGGTTGCAGGACCCTGGAGAGCTCCAGGTATACAACTTGCTTCCACAAGGGCCAGAGATGGGGAAATGTCTTAGATGTCTGCAGTGTTCTTCAGTGTTGCACCCAGACAACTGTCCCAGGTTCCACATCTCTGCTTAGAGACAGAAAGCAGCCTGGCTCAGAGTCTAGCTCTGTGTCTCCATCAAGTCCCTCCACCTTGGCCAATGCTGGTGTGAGGCCTTGGGGAGGATGATGTCCTTGGCGTGAAAGAAGGCAGTTCATGGGCTCAGGGCCCATGAGTGCTGGCAACAGGGTCTTTAGTTTAGGAGTCTCAGGTTCCAGAGCCTCCCAGCTGGCAGGCTCAGGCTCCAGCTAGGTGCTGTGGGCTGGCCTCTTCTTCTGACTGCTCCATTCTTTAGTGTGGCAACCTGAACTACTGCTCAGGGCAGTGTCATGGTTCCATACCTATGAACCCCTCAGGTGGGATGGGACAGAGAAATACTTTGTGGGGAGAGTGATCGCAAGACACCAGCAACCTGGGCACAGGGCGATCCCATGCTGCTGGGACCCTATCACTGGGGAAACCAGGGAATGCCCCAACAGCAACCCTGCCGCAACCTGAGGGACACTGCCTTGCCCATGTCCTCCAAATTAGAGGAATAACCTGAGAACCTCCTAGCCATGGCAGAGGACCTCCAACATCACCAGAGCAAACACATGCAAAATTAAGCAAGGCCTCTTTAAATACTGAGTCTTGACTATGGAAGGAGCAGGGCCAAATCGCCCTGCCTTTGCTGCAGACTACAAAGTCCCTCAGTCTCCAGAGAGACACTGCTGGAGCAACATCTCTCTGTTGCAGTACCCCGTGTCTGCAGTTGGTTATTAGCTCTGGCTATGGTCTTGACTGGCTGCACTGGTCTGAGACACCCCTGGTCTATGCACTGAGGAGACTGTGGTGCAGCCCAAAGCTGGAGAAGCAGATCTCATGACATCTTCTTTGAGCACAGGCTAGAATAAAGGTAAAGTGTGCCGTTGAATTGGTGTCAACTACTGGCCACCACAGAACCCTGGTAGAATACAGGACGGGTTTACCATTGCCTCCTCCAATGCAGTATGAGATGATGCCTTTCAGCATCTTCATATATCGTTGCTGCCCGATATAGGTGTTCCCCATAGTCTGGGAAACATACCGGCGGGGATTCGAACCAGCAACCTCTGGCTTGGTAGTCAAGTTATTTCTCCACTGCACCATATGCCACCACTCATATGTCTGGGAGGGGACTGAAGGACTCCATCTTCCCCACAGCACATCTGTGGGATTTTATCTGTTATGAAAGGGTGTGTAGACCTATCTGCAGCCCCACATGCAGCCTGAACTGAAGCACCAAATGGTGCCCCCCTTCCTTCCCCTTTCTCTTTTCACCATGAAAATTACACCCCCGCTGGCTCTTAGAAAAACTCTGGATGGCAGCCTCTCCCATCCAGACACTGACCAGAGCCAGACCTGCTAAAGTTCAGCAAGGTAGCTGCATCATCATGTGTCTTCGGACCACATCTTGGCTTTAAGTGTCTTAGCTCTGCAAGGTTCTTGGAGATTATTAGTTTGATGGTGATGCTGAGAATTCTCTAGCAATGGTGATGCTGAGAATTCTCTAGCAGCTCACCTCTCACAGAACTACCCTTCCTTGGGGAGAAGGGATGTCTATTAAACCAGTTTCAGTATGTTGTGTCAATATTTATTTATTTATTTATTTATTTGATTTCTATACCGCCCTTCCAAAAATGGCTCAGGGTGGCTTACACAGAGAAATAATAAATCATACAGATGGATCCCTGTCCCCAAAGGGCTCACAATCTAAAAAGAAACGTAAGACAGACACCAGCAACAGTCACTGGATGTACTGTGCTGAGGGTGGTTAGGGCCAGTTACTCTCCCCCTGCTAAATAAAGAGAACCGCCATGTTAAAGGTGCCTCTTTGCCAAGTTAGCAGGGTTTAGGTTTAGGGTTCAGTATGTGGTGTCAATATGCATTTTGTTTTCCTCTATTCACATTTAACGGTCTTCCAACATCTCACAGATGGTCGTCTCATGACCAAAGGACTGTATATGGAGAACTTTTAGATTCTACCTCAGTTCAGATATAACCATGAACAACATCAGAATTTGAATCAAGAACCAAATTGACTGTCAAAACTAATGAAAGGGAGATGTTTCTCATTTATAGACATGCTGATTTCATAGACTATGCCATGCTACTATATTTGCAATCACAAACACAAACCCAATGGCACACACACATAAGCAACAGCAACTATAGTAAATTTGATAGGGGGCTTGAGGCTGAAGCTGGACATTACAACTACAACTGGGATCCCGAGTTCTGCATTTGGTCTCCTAGGCAATGTGTGGCCCTCCAGATGTTGCTGAACTACAACTTCCATCACCCCCAGCCACATGGCTGGGGATGATGGGAGTTGTAGTTCAGCAACTTCTGAACTACAACACACTATGCCTATCTCTGTCCTAGATAATGCCTAACGATTGGTCATATTTTTATCCTGTTCTACTTCCAAGGAGCTCAGAGCAGCACGTGTGTGTCCCCCACCCCCCGCAGCTTATTCATCACAACCCTGTGAGGTAGGGTGGACTGAGAGATAGCGACTGGCCCAAGGTCATCCAGTGGACTTCATGAATAATCAGAGAATCAAACCCAGCTTTCCAACCCAAGTTCAGTTCTCAGAAGTCTGGACTCACTGTTTTTGCTGAGCAATAGAAAGCGCCTGATGACATGTCACTGCACTGCAATGTGCATCTTTGTTTTGTGTTTGCTTTTTAAATGGCACTTAGCCAATTCAATAGGTTTTGAAACAGCATCGTGGTGCAATGTGAAAAGGGAGAGATTTGTCAGGGAATGCTGATCTTTCAAGAAGCCCCAAGTGTTTGCGGATGGCTTTCTCCATTTGGCTTCTTTATTGTAGCAAACACTGGTCAAACAACACTGTGACCAAATTCACACATAACACGGAACCACTCTCCACCCTCACTCTCCCATATGAATTTGGACATAATGGAGATCAGGGAGCCTGCAGCCAGCGAGACTGGCTGAGGAATTGGCTGTGCGGAGCTTCCTTCTTGCTTGAAGAAGAAGGAACTATGGGGCTGCATTCGGATGTAACAGAGGCATCATGGAACCCCAGTTTTGAGCAGCGAAGCTCACTACAAATAGAGGGTTCAAATTGGAGTCTCCAGAGCGAAACCTTGGGTCATGGAAGGAATGGGACCAGAGCTGCATGCCTTCAGGCATAACGGTAGGGAAACCTCTGGCCCCTGCAACTCTGGTTCCCTGTTACGTGCGAATGCAGCCTGTGTCTTTGGTATGTCGTGAAGTGTGGGTTTACTTTTAGGTTTTAGTTTTCTAGGAAAACTTGAGGAATAAAAACAAACTCATGTAAGCAGAGGATGCGTTTGATGGTCTCCCAAAATGTGAATAGAGAGGGTGTTTCCATCCTCTACTTTCCATAGCCAATAAACCGAAAGTGTAATGCTTTCTAAAGACAGGTGGGCCTTGGGTGACAAGGAGGTGTCTGCCATCTTTCCTGTCACCCAAGACTCATCTGTCTGTGGAGGAGAGTCTCTCCTCCAAACTTAATGGCCAGCATCCTGACTAATGGTGTGCTTGCACAAATGCATTGTGCAGGCTAGTTCCTCTATGTTAGCTTGTAACATAGAAGAATTATAGCTCTCAGACTAGTGTTGTGCTAGCTTCAGGACATTGCACAAAGATGTTGCACAAGGAAAGGAACTTCTGTTTGTGACTAGTCCTTGAGCTAGCAGAAGGTGTTGACAAGTTGTGCAACCCTCACTCTGTTTTACAACCCTTTTTATACAATCTTGTAGATGTCCCAGAGATGTTCTTCCAGTACTGGTCGCACAACATCACAGATCACCACAACTGGTGATTGAGCATGCCACTCTGCAACCTTCTTGCCTGAGTGCAAGTTTGCTCACTGTGCAAGTGCACCATAAGGATATCTACCAACATGTTTGAATGAAAGTGCAGATGTGGCAATAACTGATGAGGCAAGCTGGTCTTGTGGTAGCAAGCACGAATTTGCTAAGCAGGGCCCACTCTGCTTTGCATTTGAATGGGAGACTACATGTAAGATATTCTCCTTAGAGGATGGAGCCACTCTGGGAAGAGTATCTTCATGCTGCATGCAGAAGGTTCCAGGTTCCCTCCCTGACATCTCCAGACAAGGCTGAGAAAGACTCCTGCCTGTAACGTTGGAGAGGCCACTGCCAGTCTGGGTAGACAATACTGAGCTAGATGGACCAATGGTCTGACGGCAGAAAGCAACTTCCTAGGTTCCTATGACCAAAAGTGTGAATAAGCCCTGTACAACCTCAGAAAGTGGCATAACCTGAATTGTCCATCTACCACATTCCTATAGGAAAGCAAATACTGAATCATGTGCAGATGTAAAAATGGGATGCTGTTTTTCACACTGAAACAATTAATTTGGGCTGAAAACTCTCTCTCTCTCTCTCTCTCTCTCTCACACACACACACACACACACACACACACACCTCATCCCAAATAGCTGGTTGTGGCAGGCCAAAAGATAGGGGAAGCAGGCAACATTGATTATATAACCCAGAGGGAAACCTGGGGTAGCCGTTTTCGGACTGTGCTGTTTGCTGTGATTTCCAGCTTTGCTTAAGCATCTGAAAGACTCTTGTGGGTCTTTTTTTTTTCCCCTTTCCTTCCAAGCTGCCAGCTCTAGCCTAGGAATTATGGTAATATGCCAGTTCTGAGCCCTCGGCAGGATTTGCAACAGAGAAATCACATCAGTCTATGCTGATTAACAATTCCATTCCATCCAGAGATTTATATAAAAAAAACTATCTTACATTTTGCTTTTTAATAAGAATGATCGCTATCTCAAATTGAGTCCCAGCAAATTTTAATAAAGGCCCAAGGTTGAGTGGCATTTTGCATGCTGATTTAGCTGTGATTGCTGGCTTTTGATGAGAAGCAGGCAGCCGTGTATTGCTTTCCTCATAGCAGGGTTTTTTCCCTTTCTTTTTTTTTTTTTTTAAAGACCAATAGTAAGGAAAAGGGGATAAAAATAAAAACTTCCAACTGAAATTTGAAATCTTTTCTCTCTGTGATTGATTACTGAATAAATACCTACACACATTTCCACCTTCAGCCCACAAGCCACAATCCCCTACAAGAAAACCACTGTTTGGGATGGCCTTTCATATACTCTCCTGTCAAAACTAGGGCTGAGCCCCAAGTACTCCTTGTTTTTTGTGAACATTTGCAGCAGTGACGAAAAGCACCATCCCTTTGACAGTTTTTCAGCAATGGTATTAAAAGTGTTCAGGAAGCATGTCCCTTGCTCTGAATTGACTTCACTCTCAGTGATGTCAGCACATAACTAAATCTGATGGGCTGTGTAACTTGTCGACCTCATCCTGTTCTAGGGGTGTTCATGGAACCGATTCCGGCGGTTTGGTTCAAATTCAAGCCGAATTCAAACTGAACAGCCAGACTGTGAGCTGGTTGAAGTTGAACTAGTCCCCGGGTTGGTCCGAGGGTCGAACCGAGCTGAAAAGGTTCGGAACCAGTTTGATTTGGTTCAAGGGGCATATTTGTAAAAGGGGATCTGATGAGGATTCCCCATTACAAGTAAAGGGGGGGAGACCTTTCCTACCTTTAAAATATCCTTATGCGGGGGGTGGCAAGGAGGTATTTTGGTGGCGGCAGCAGCTGTAGTGGTGGCACAACTACTTTGAGCTCCAGATTGGATTCGGCGCTGCAGTGAGGCCTGGTTCCAGCCTCCCCCCATGCATGGAGGCCATTTGTGTGGCAACACAAATTTGCACAATCACGCAAATGGCCTCTGCACATGCACAAAGGTCACGCAAATGGCCTCCACACACGCGCGGAGGCCGGAACCAGGCTGTGCTGGGGAGCCGGACATGTCCAAGAGTTCGGTAGAGCTGCACTGCCACTGCCGACAACAATGATGAGGTGTCATTCGCCACCCCCCATTAGGAGTATTTTAAAGGCAAGTAGGGTTCCCCCCTTTGCCTGTAAAGGGGAATCCTCTCCAGATTCCCCTTTACAGACATGGCCCTTGAACTGGTTCCAAACATTTCATTGGCAATATTCCCGGTGAATTTTTTAAAATTGAAATGTGTTGGGCAGAATAAATTGGTACCTCACCCAGCCCCAAAAGGATTTCTCTTTCTTTGTTCCAGTAGTGATGCCTTCCTTCTTTATCTTCCCTGGAGGAGAGTGAGTGACAAAACTGCCACTCAGACAGACAATATCAAACAGACAATCTCCTCCCCTCACAAAGAGATTTTACTCTTTCCCTGTAGACCAGGGGTTCCAAAGC
The DNA here is from genome assembly GCF_027244095.1 of Hemicordylus capensis. Lineage (NCBI taxonomy): Eukaryota > Metazoa > Chordata > Lepidosauria > Squamata > Cordylidae > Hemicordylus > Hemicordylus capensis. Next base: position 250,068,066 of record NC_069661.1, read on the forward strand.
CGGGGTCTCCAGATGTTGTTGGACTACAACTGCTAAATGGCTTTTGACCATTGTGGCTGGGGTTCATGCAAATTGTAGTCCAGTAACATCTGGGGACCCAAGTTCGAAACCTCTGTTGTAAACCCTTAGAAGGAATCTAAAATCCCAAAGCCAGATCAAATCTGGCATCCTGCTGGCCCAATAATGATAGAGCTGGGAGATGGTTTTGTTTTTTCATTTCACATTAATGACTCTTATTACCCTTCATAAATTTATGAAAAGCTGCTGATTTTTAAAAAAATCCCCCACCTCAGTCCACATGGTTTACAAGAAAGGCATGAAGGCTTTCCTGCATTTAACCATCAATCAGCATTAGGAGTAATAGAGATTCTCCCTCTCTCTATTCCTAGAGCAAAAATACACTAAGTTATAACTAATCTTCACCTGGTTCCCCTTGCCTGTTTCTCTGTGGCTGGATTTACAAATGATCTCTTTTGAACAGGGGTGGCCAATGCAGATGAGCTAGAGGGGTGGAAAACAAGCCACAGGTGTGTTCCTTGTTCATCCAAAGGCCATTTGGCTGGGAATGATGGGAGCTGTAGTCCAACAATATCTGGGGATCCGAGCCTGAGCACCCATTGTTTTCAAAGTGTTCTTAAAAAGATGTTCTTTTTCAACATCTAAACATTTAAAAAGCCTGTATCCAGGTTCATGTTTAAAGTAAACACAGGTACAGTCATTCACACAAACCTGTGTACAAGTGTACAGACATCTGTACAGCATAATGTCTGAATCAGGTTCCTGAGTCTCCTTGTTCCTAGTCTTACAATCTAACTACTGAACTATGAATCCTGAAGTTCCTAATTAAGATTCATATAGCCTATGAATTCAGCCTTTTAAAAAAAAGTATTACATTTCAATCCCCGACTTCTTCCAAGGAGCTCAGAGCGGTGTACATAATTATGTTTATCACTACAACAACCTGGTGAGGTAAGTTAGGCTGAATGGCCCAGAGTCATCCAGTAAGTTTCATGGCTGAAACCCTCTTCGTAGTCTAACACTCTAACCACTACACCACTCTGGCACTCATCTATTAATTTTAGGGATGGGTGAATTGATATCATGGCCAAATCAATTCGACTTGAATCTGCTTGATTTGAGTGATTCGACCTCGAATTGAATCACCCTTGGGGACACTGACCAGATTTGAGGTCAAATTGAATCACCCTAGATTCGAGCTCGAATCAATTCAGCTATTTGAGTCACTATTTTGTCCCCGCAATGCCAGCCCTCCAAGCTGATCTGCCACTCTGGTTTATTCTGTTACACTAGCTCACAACTGGCTGACAATCTCCATTGCTTCTTGGTGTGGATTCTTAGTTGTGAAATAACTTCTTCATAGGGAATACCTATTAAGAAGTTATTTCACAACCAAGAATCCACAACACTTAAAAAGTCGGTGCCCCCTAACCCTTAAAAATTAGGCTGAATCAATTTGAATTTGAATCAAATCAAATCAAATTTGAATCGAATTGACCACAGGTTCGAGGCAGCAGATTCAAGCTCGAATTAAATCAGGCTGTGCATCGAATTGTGTGCATCCCTAATTAATGTTAGATGAGCTATCAAGCCATAACCCTTATCTGTAGCATGGGAACAATACTACTGGCGTACTTTGCAAAGTTGTTATAGAATGTTCTAAACTCTTTGTAGCTCCTAAAATGCAGAATTATTCAAATGCTATTTATTTTGCTAGCTAACAGCCCATTAAGTTTGATGGCCAGGTAGCAATGTGTATTTTGTGGTCATTGATTGTTTATTATCACAGTTTCATACCTCATGGTATGAAGGTACTAGAAAAGAGTGCAGGGTATGAGCAACTCCTCCTGCCCCTCTGCTGAATTGGTGCTTCTTTTAAATATTCAACTCCATTTTATAATGTCTGCTTCCAAAAAGAAATAAAGATAGAATGATCTGAGATGGCATTCCTAACATTAAAAAAAAATGTATTCTAAAAGATTGAGGAGGGAGTGATGAAACAATCTGCCCAACCCCTTCTTAATGCTTTCTAGGATCATAAAGAATCAAAGGCAGGCAGACATCCAACTCTTTTTATTTTTAATCAACTACTTCTAAGCATGTCCTCAGTTCTGCTTAGCTTTGTGAGGAGAATGCCAAACATTCCCCAGCCTGCCAAATGCCCCCTTGTGGTAAGAGCAACTTGTTCCCAGGAGGCTATTTGAATGCATATGGTGCAAATCTGCATCCCTTCATGGGTGACACTCATAGTGATTCTGATGAGATTAATGAGCTTGAAGCAACATGCCAGTCAGATCCTTTGGGGAATAAGAGGAGGAACAGAGATAAAATGCATGCTGCATAGTGAAAATTAATTTGAATGGTGTGGTGGGGTTGCTAGCTACTTTTTAAAAAAAAATTCTCAACTAGCATGGCAGTAAAATAAAGGTGCTCAGGTGTATCTGTAGGAAGTGATTGTGGACCTGTTGGATTTCTGCCTGTACATTTACTATCGCACATAGCATTTTGGGGAGATACCATTCCTTCTAGAGATGAATCAGGCAGAAATTCATCTGTGGCATTTTTAGGAAGTGATTGGCCATGCTGCACAAGTTGAATTTCTGCCTGGATGCATCCTGCCCCAGCTCAATCCCTCATCCCTCCCTGAAAGACCAAGGTAAAGTGTAGTTTCATGGACTCTAATTTGTAAAGCCAGCATAATAGCATAAAGCTTTGAAATGCTCTCCCAGTGGCCATTCGCTCCTCGGACTCCATCACAGTTTTTAGAAAGCGGGTTAAATCTTGGCTTTTTATCCAGGCCTTTACATGACTGTCTTATTGCTGCTTCTGTATGTTTTTATCCATGTACAGTTTTATGTGTTTGTATATAATATTTTATAATATCAGATTTGTTTTTACATTTTTAGCTAAATACTTTTAACTCATTTTTATTATATGTGTTTTAATTTTTGTGAACCGCCTTGGGATTGTTTTTAATGAAAGGCGGTATATAAATCTAACAATAAATAAATAAAAATAAATAATATACAAGATTGTACAAAGTCTTAACCGCTTACATGACATAGGTGATCACCTTAACTTCCAATTTCCATGCTTTTTAGAGCACAGGCGAACACTGTAAGCACCTTAACTCTCATCTTTCACCCAAACAGACCACTGTTTTTAGGTATTTCATATATATAAAAGTCAGTTCCCAACATTCTGAGTGACACATTCTGTGAGTGTGATCAAGAAACAGAACGCAGAATCAAGTTATGCAGAAAAGAGGCAGACTTAATTCCTATGGGGTCACTCCACCCCTTGTGTCCCCAGATGTACTTCTTTACTGTCTCCTATATAAGTTATGGTTCTGCTTCATTCCTTTCTGAAGACAGCTGTAATTTGGGGAAAGAGGGCATCTCTACTCTACCCTGATGGTAGAGTAAGCCTACCACCAAGCCTACCACCAAGTCAGTTAGTCCTAGGTGAGTTTAAATGCATGGTAATTGTGGTTGACAACATGTGTTTGTCACCTTCAAACTTTAATTGTTTAAGTGTGTGTTTCAAGTATCTTAGGATAAAACATCATGCTACATATGGGACGGATGAATTCCACCAAAAATAGCACTCCCTTTCAGAATGTAAGAATAGCCTCGCTGGATCAGGCTCAAGGCCCATTTAATCCAGCATCCTGTTTCTCTCAATTATGTAGAGTGGGAGACAACGGCTCTGACTAGTGTCTACTAAAAAGAATTTCCTAGCAATAAAAGCTGTAGGACTGTGGAACAGCCTGCCTCATGCAGTGGTGAGTTTTCCTTCTCTGGGGGTTTTCTAACAGAGACTGGACAGCCATCTGTTAGGGATGAATTAGCAGCTCCCTGCACTGAGTAGGGAGAAGACCTCCAAGGTCTCTTCCAACTTGAAGTTATATGATTCCATGATTCTGTTCCCCTGCATATTTTTACAGAGCTGCCCATTTTCAGCTGGTGGCAACTTTAGTATTTGAGCCATAAAAAAGAGTATGCAGATAACTGACGCATAGGAGGAACAACTGAAGAGAGCTAGGAAGGCTGCTGGTTGCATGCATGAGTCTTGCTGACTCAGGAATATACAGAATGAACAGGTTGGATATACACTGTGGTGTGAAAGTGTCTAAGCTACTTGTGCAATCTTAACAGAAAAGAATGCTCTGAACCTCTGTAATGCCTTTCATCCACAGATTTCAAAGCACTGAGTAAAGATTAATTAATTAAGCTCCACGTTCTTGGGAGGTAAGGCAGTCAAACTAGGGTTGCCAAGTCCAGATGGCGAAAAAGGCCGATAATTATCACCAAAAAAGTGGAAATAGAGGACACCTTTCATCCAATAAAGTCTCCCCAAAGTCTCCACTTTGCATACAATTTGCATATATTTATTGGTATTCTATATGCATATTTTGATTTTAAAAATTGGATAATTTGAGAACAAATACAGCTCACCATTATGAAGCTGATGACTAGGTGAGCTATATGTCTTCTCAGTTTGCAGGGGCACAACAAAGTAATTTGGGCACCGGGACTGCTCAGCCATGAGCGCCCCCCCCCCCCCATGCAAGGCCCCTGGAAACCTGCTTTGGGGGACCTTCCCTGCCAAAGCTCCGCTTTTTAAAAAAACACCTCATACCGCTGCCGAAGGGTGGCTGCAGGGGGGAGCAGAGCAGTCCTTCTCTCTCCCCCCTCCCCCAGCGGCAGTGGGGACCAGAAGCAACAGTGGGCCCATCCATTTGGGCCAGCATCTTTAAGCAACTGTGAGGCACACCTGCACAGATATTGTCGCAAGCCCATGATGTCACCCTCTCAGCCTTATCTTGGAGGAGCCAGGGAGGGAACTTGGAAACTAGATGATCTTCCCAGAGTGGCTCCATCCCCTGAGGGGAATATCTTGCAGTGCTCACACATCTAGGCTCCCATTCATATGCAACCAGAGTGGACTCTGCTTAGCTAAGGAGACAGGTCATGCTTGGTACCACAAGACCAGCTCTCCTCTCCAGCTCTCTGGGTGCAGAGTTCTCAAGGCTCCTGCTTCTTACCCATAAATGCATCTCCTGGTTAGGTTTATTACTGCATAAGCAATCTTCTGTCCTCCTCCCCAGGGGTCACCCAGCCTGCTTGCCCCAGCCAAGCCAGCAACTTCACCACTTGGTTCGAGGCAGGGCAGTGAGCTAGCTACGGAGCCAGCTCTTTGCATGCTGGTACAGCGGTGCATGCACAGCCTCCAGCTCACTTGCTGTTCTCTACAACTATAAACATTTATAGACCACTTTTCAACAGATTCCGCAGTAGCTTTGGGAGAAAAATAAATAATAAAATGCTCCCCTGTCCCCAAAGGGCTCACAATCAAAAAGAAATGCAAGATAAAACCAACAGCAGCCACTGAAGAAATGCTGTGCTGCTGGGGTTGGACAGGGTCAGTTGCTCACCCCATGATAAATTGAAGAGATTCACCACTTGAAAAGGTGCCTTTTTACTCAGTATGCAGGGGTAGCTGCAACCGCTAACTGATGCCACATTTGCACATAACGGGGGACCAGGAGTTATATGGGGCAGAGGTTGGATATTTTGTACATCCGGATGCATGGAACCTCTCTCCCATTCAAAAAATGACCCGAGGGCTGCATTCACACGTAACACATAACCGGAGTTTGACAAACCTGTGGTTTCAATTTGAAACTGTGAAACGCATGATATATGTTTGTCCAATCACGGTTCGGCAGCCTCCGGTTTCAGTTCAGGGTGGCCCCTCACTGCTTTTGGCTGCTGAGGCCATATCCACAGAGCTGTTTGCTGCTTGTATCACCAGACTGAGGGCAAGGAGTTAGCACATCATTCAGGAGGCTGCCACTGGCCACAGTTCCAAAGGGGGTTCATTAGTTTGCCGGCCAATTTCTTTGCTTTGCCGGCCAATTTCCTCAGGCTGGTGACAGTTTAACCCCTTCCTAGCTGTACTCCTAGCTATGTCACCTCAATAAAACGACAGCAGAACATGGGATTGCACGCTAACTACTTGGCAGCAGAAGGGCACATCCTCATTGTCGAGGGGGGAACATTTGACATTTTAGGCAGACCCAGGCCACAGAGTCCCATTGCACATGCACGGCAGCCTCCAAAATGGTCTCCTCAAGAGGAAAAGACCCAGAGAGGGCCAAAGGCTGCCCAAACCAGGTGATTTTTGGCACAAGGAAGGCTGTCGGGGAGAGAGGGACCTCCACGGACCCCCTGTGGCCTTGGAGAAGCCCCCGGAGGGCATAAGTACAAAAAAAAACTTTTTAAATGACTTGTGAACTCTCCCGAACTGAACCTAGGGGGGTTAATGGGAAGCAAAACTGAACTGGCCTGGCCGAGTTTGGGTCCAGTTCGGACTCAAACTGAACGGGGCCAGCTGGTTTTGTGCACACCCCTAACAAGCACCAGCTGCAGTTGGCAGCTCCAAGGGTTGGGGTGCTGGGATATGTCGCCCCGCGTCACCCCCCTCGAGCTCCAGTAATGCACTGTGCAAGTGTGTGGTGCATTTGGGGGATCCCCCTCCCCGAGTCTGCTTGCAGCTGTGGCTGACACACGACCAAAAAAACGAGGTTAAGGGAGCGCTCGTTTTGAAGGGTGGCTCTGTAGGCGGGTTTTCTGCCGTGGTGCCGCCAGGATCAGACCCAATCCCGGAGGTTCACATAGAGGTGCTAAATCGGGCTGGGCTCCCTTATCCCAGTTTTTCATGCACATGTTTATAGCCTCTACTAGGACTAGTAGCAGGACTAGGACAATTAGTGTGAGTAGACCACTCTAGGATTGATAGACCGATGAGCTAACTCAACATAAGACAGCTCCTTAGGAAACATACTTGCCCTATTTCACACATGATGTTCAACACTTGTACAATAAATGTGCACACATAGTTATAAGCAGGTACAATTATTCACACCACATTGAATGCAGCTACAGCAGTACCCTTTTTCTCTGTGTTCTACATTTGACAGGGTTTGCACTCAGGTTCACTTTTAAAATGAACTCAGGTACTACAGTCATTAACACAAAAACCTGTACATGTGAACATAAGAATGTAAGAGCATAAGAACAGCCCTGCTGGATCAGGCCCAAGGTCCATCTAGTCCAGCATCCTGTTTCACACAGTGGCCCACCAGATGCCTCTGAGAAGCCACAGGCAGGAGTTGAGGGCATGCCCTCTCTCCTGCTGTTACTCCCCCGCAACTGGGATTCAGAGGCATCCTGCGTCTGAGGCTGGAGGTGGCCTATAGCCCTCCGACTAGTAGCCGTTGATAGACCTCTCCTCCATGAAGTTTCCAAACCCCTCTTAAAGCCATCCAGGTTGTTGGCTGTCACCACATCTTGTGGCAGAGCATTCCACAAGTTGATTATGCATTGTGTGAAAAAGTACTTCCGTTCATTGGTCCTAAATTTCCTGGCAATCAATTTCATGGGATGACCCCTGGTGTGCATAGACATCTGAGTGTAGCAGCAGCATAACATCTTAACAGTGCTAGTGTTTACATCTACATTGTAGGGAGCTTTCTCTTCTGTTTATGTTGCTCTGTAAATCACCACGGCTACTGGTGGATTTTTTAAAAAGGAAGAAGGAATCCATTTACTTCCTGATCCCTTCCTCAGACTGCATATAAAAATGAGATGCTTCCAATATTCAAGTTTAAATCAGAAGATGGTGGTAGATTTGAGGGTCCAAAACAAAGGATCACTGGAACCTTTAAGAATCCTTTAGAGCAGAGATCCTCAATGTTGGGCCCCCAGATGTTCTTGGACTTCAACTCCCATAATTCCCAGCCCTAGTGGCCTTTGGTTGGGGATTATGGGAGTTGAAGTCCAAGAACATCTTGGGGGCCCAACGTTGAGGATCCCTGCTTTAGAGGGCCCAGTGGGTTCCAGGATGTTAAAGTGCCTATTGTTGTAGGTTAACCTTAGGGTATATCCACACTACAAACCTGCATTAATTTTATAATGGTTTGAGTGCCATGCTTCTCCCAGAACTGTAATTTGTTGATGGTGCCAAGGATTCTCTGAGGGATAAATGAGTATTCAAGTCTGTGGTATAAAAGCCCCTGCCCAATCATAAGAGCTTCTTTCCCAGAAGTGTACCTCAATGAAAACAAATCAGGCAGCACAGATAACCTTTCTCAGGAGGGATCCAGCGAAACTCACATACTGGCCTACCTTACAGGGCTATTGTAAGAATTTTTGAGGTTATGTGTGAAATACCTTGGAAAAGGGTGCTATATACGTGCTAAACATAACTGACGGAGGTTTGCTATGCTATTCCAGGTGCACAGTTTGAATGCAGGGTGGGGAGGGAAACGGGTTACGAGTATTTTGGTTTCCTTTTGGTTTCATTGCAATTAAGCCTGTTAAATGAATTCCTTTTTTCAGAGTGCTGATGGTTTTCCTTCCATGCTATTAAAGTGCAGGTGTTCAACAGGACATTGGCAATGAAGGATACATTTCCATGGCCTTACCTGTTTAATTCAGATGTGCATTGCCAACAATTCTAAATGTGGGTTTGCCATAAATTATCACTAGTTCCAAGGATACAGTGGTGAGATTAGCTCCTATTTTTGTGTATACTGGCCAACATACTGCACAATGTTACATTGTGCATTGCCACATAATTCATGCAATTGCACAAGAGCACACTAGCACAAACATAAAAATTGCACAAATGGAGTTGTGTAATGGTATGGCCATTATTTCCAATGGCCACATTCTTGCACAGCTCTATTTGTACAATATTTGCACTTGGGCAAGAGCAATAGGCCCATTCACACAATAAGTTGAACACTTGTACAACAAGTATACACTGTACACAGGTGCAGTCATTCACATGTTATGCTGAATGCATTTACAGAAATACACTTCCTATTTGAACCATGCATTTGACAGGCCTGTATCCACTGTTAAAATAAACACAGGTACAGTCATTCACACAAACACATGCATGAGTGTACAGACATCTGTACACTCATACAACATAATGTCTGAATCCGGTTACTGTTACATGGCAATGCACTGAAGGCCGGAAATTTTAGGACCGACAAAAGCAGCCGTGAGGGGGGTGCACATTTAACTGGCATAGAGATAGGGGGAAGGAAGGGCTCATCCAAATGCAAACCAAGGCAAGTCTTGCTTAGCAAAGGGGGCAATTCACTATCGCAAGACCAGCTCTCCTCCCCAATGAGAAGTATATAGGTTACAAGATTCCCTCTGCTCAATTAACCAATGCACTTCAGCCTTGAACTAAAACAGGGGTTCCAAACCTGTGGTCCTCCCTATGTTGCTGAACTACAACTCCCATAATCCCCAGTTGTAGTTCAGCAACATTGGGAGGACAACAGGTTGGGATCCCCTGAACGAAACACAATATGTTGAAGTATATCTCTGTCATGTAGAATTAAGCAGCTCATCCGTCAGGTGCCGCCTTGAGATGTTGTGGGGCTAACCACCAACGGAAGCTTGACTTTCTCTAGCCTTTATTAATTCTGCATCTGTTTCTAACCACACCATTCCTCCACACAGAAGAAGAGGCTTCGCCACTGCTCACGACCCTCTAGACTGCCGGTGGAGGCAATCTTTCTGTCTTGAAATGAAAACTGCTCCTGCACCTGGGTGTCTCTGGTGTGGCTTTCTGAGCTTTACTGGCAACCAGCTTATCTCCATTGATCCTCCTTGGGAGCCTCTTTCATTTTTGTTGTGGGAAAATATCTTCCAAGACAATTCACAAAACTTGCTCAGAAACAGGGCTGGTCCAACCACAGAGGCAAACCTTGCTTCTGAAAGGGAAAGAACTAGGGGTGTGCGAATCAATTCTCCCTGAAATTGATTCAGGTTGAATCGGGGCTGATTCACAGATTCGACCCAGAATTGAATCACCCTTAGAATCTGGCCCAGTTTGGGGTCGAGGAGGATCACCTCCAATTCAACCTGAATCAATTTGGGTGATACGAATGCCAATTTGAGGTCCGTTTTGCTGGGAAAACAGGCCTCAAAATGGCATTTTCCAGGGAGAGCTGGTCTACTAGTTGGGATCGGCGGGCATACCAGCCCTCTTCTCTGGACTTAGCGCATCAGTCCACTTCAGAGAACTGATGGACCTCTTTGGATATCTCTCAAAAGAACAAAGTAATTGTGTTTGATTTGCAAAATTGCAAAACAGTCCTCATTTCAAACTCCACTTGCAGATGGATGAAGAGCGACTAGGCCATTGTTTGAAAGGCCCAAATTCTATCATCAGAGGCAAAGCTTAAAACATGTTTTACTCTCTTCCTTCATCAGGGGATTGACCTCATGGTTGGACAAATGTCAAAGGAACACTGAGAAGGAGAGACAGGCCGACTTTTTAATCAGGTTATAGTTTGTGGTTTCCTTCCCCAACTGAGTAATTAGCCCCAGATGTAGCACACCACATTTCCCCAAGTTGGGACCTCCACTGGTCCCGCAGGAGAAAGCTGACAGCTGGTGTGAATTCTCCATTTCATGGGTTCTGCTAGACTGAAGCTTGAACTGGAACCCTACCAAGTCCAACTCCTCATGAGTCTTTGCTGGAAAGACCATGTTCTCTATTTCCAGCATCACCACTTGAACCTGTCTTCCTAATTATATGGGCCCTGCTCGAAGCCAACAGGCACCGACTGTTAATCACCTTGCTTATGTTATTTCCCTCCGAGGGCTAGTTCAGAGAGCATCGTTATGCAGGTGCCTTTGCTCTTTTACTGGTTCAGTTGGACTTGAGTCAGTGCATGAGAGAACCAGATTCTAAGCCCTGCTCCGCCATGAAATTCAGGGTGGCCCAGGGCCAAATCCTTTCAGCCTGTGAAGCACTTAGTGTCATCATCTGGGGACTTTAGCAACCAGACCCAGACTTGCTGCACCATCCTAGTTGCCTGCCAGAAGTAGCAGCTGCTGGTCTGCTCTCTAATCTACTTAGACAAGTGGAACCTGAGACAAAAATGTTGGGACAGATTTGGAATCCCGCCCTCCCCCATCCCCTTCTCCCAATTCTTTCACTCACACTCCTCCCCGCAAAAGTCCAAAGTTATTGGCTGTGACTTATTGATTGGCAGAAGGATTTGCAACAAAAATATACAGTCAGATTTGAAATCCCTCCCTCCCTCACCCCGTTCTCCCAATTATTTCATTTGGCCTCCTCTCACCAAACCTTCAGTGTTATTGGCTTTGGCCTGTTGACTGACAGGAGGGAGAACCTCCTTTTGGAAACTACATTCAATGTATGTACTCTCTGCTTCATCAGTGGTGGTTTTTGATTCTGGAGGAGGTCCAGGCTTTCTCTCAAAAACTAAATTTTGGGGTATGCCTTATAGTCCCTCCCAATTTCCCCAAATTCCACCCCACCTTTAATGAGAACTTGCAAAGGCTCTGTGCCTATCCACATGCTTCATTAATAGTCAGCAATATAGTAAGACATAGACATAATCAGCGCAGCTGGCCAGAAAGAGGTACTACAACTACTAGTTCAGCTGTCAGGTGATACAGCAGGGCAACAGGGCCCCATCCAGCCCTAGGAAGCTTCAGTCTCTGGCCTAGGTCCTCAATCCGAGTCACTCATTGCTTGAGCAAAGATGAGGATGCAGCCATAGCTCAGTGGTACAACATCTGCTTCACGTGCAGAAGGTCACAGATTCAGTCCCCGGTGTTTTGAACAGACAATGCTGATCTGTATCTGACTCAGTATAAAGCAGCTTCCTATGCACTTTTTAAAACTAGAGATGTGCAAATCAATTCAAATTTGAATTGATTCAGCTCAAATCTGGATGATTCGAGTGATTCAAATTCAAATCGAATAACCCCTTAAAAGGGCAATTTGCTTCAGATTGCAATCAAATTTTTGAAATTCAATTCAAATTCTATTTGAGAGCTGTTTGGCACATTTTGGCTCCATGATTGGTTTTAAAAGGTACCGAAACAGGGCCAAATCAATTCCAATTTTATTTGAATTCAAATTTTATTTGAATTTGGATCGAATTTTTGGACCGAATCCTAGTTTGATTCAAATTCAAAACAGATTTTCTGGATTCAATTTGAATTCAAAATGAATAAAAAAATTCAGTTCATGTATATCTCTACTGAAGACCAAGCTGGTGACAGACTGTCTATCCACTTGAGGTAGCTTGGAGCTATCTTTACCTCCATAATGCCCCTCCTAAAGCATCCTAATGTTTCTCAAAGTTTTATATGGGGGATCCAGGAGTGAAACATTGTGAAATGCTTTATACACTGAAAGGTGACATAGAAACAATTAATCATAGTTTTAAAAATGAAACAGCACATGAATGTTCTTCAGAAAACACACCTTTAGACCCTTCCATTATCACTTCCAAAGCCATCAATGTTGTCTCACAATTCTGTGTCAGAATAACATCTTCATCCAGAAGATTGCACCATGGGAAACACTCTTTCCATTCCTCTCAGTATCTTGTGTAACTATGGGTTATAAACAGATGTTTCCTGAACTTGTCATTGTAAAGGTGAAACAAGCATATTTTTACTCTTCTAATTAAAGGATACGTTACCCACCAAGCAGTTTTACAAGATAATGGCTGACATGCTATGCAGCAAGCCACCCATCCAAGAGGAATGCACACCCATTGTCTGTGAATCAGTCAAAATCCATCCGCTCAGCTTCCAAAGGCAGAGGCTGCTCTGTGACTTCAAAACTGCTCCTGTACCACTACTGCTAGTGGCTGGCATACTGTGCAATGTTTACTCTGCCTTGGAACAGAACGTGTGCACACAGTTGCACAAGAGTGCTCTTACACAAGATGAAAGAATTGTGCAAACCCTTGCTAACTTGGCAAAAAGGCACCTTTTAACATGGTTATTCTCTTTATTTAGCAGGAGGAGAGTAACGGGCCCTATCCACCCCCAGCACAGTACCTCCAGTGACTGTTGCTGGTGTCTATCTGATGTTTCTTTTTAGATTGTGAGCCCTTTGGGGACAGGGATCCATTTTATTTATTTATTATTTCTCTGTGTAAACCACCATGAGCCATTTTTGGAAGGGCAGTATAGAAATCGAATTATTATTATTATTATTATTATTATTATTATTATTATTAATAAAAAACACTGTTGTGTGATGGACAGCTATGGGAAATTATGGCCATCTATCAGGCAACTGCATTCACACAATTCTTGCATTTTGTTATACTAGTAATTTGTAGAGTTAACCAAACTGAACACACATTATTTTTTTGAGATTCCAGACTGGATCCAAGGTAGATTAAACCCCTAGGTCCTACTGTGAGGCAATGAAGGGATCATCCCACCTCATAGTCTTCAGGCCTCAGTCCCTGCCACATTTCTTGCAGAAAATCATGTATACCCATGCTTAACTTACACCATTTATACCAATGCTTAACTTACAGCATTCCATCCTTCCACTTACTTTACCCTTTGCCCCATAGTGAATTTATACCAAGCTTTTATGCTGCAGGTACAAAATGCTGGAAACAAGAAGGAATGTGAAAATTGCCAATTTTAAAATGTAATGTGAGGAACGACTTGTGAAATCTCAAGCAGAAGATGTACAGAACTCTGCAAACTCCTGTTTAAGCCTCTTCATTGGTCCAGCAGAGGTCAAAATGTGTTTGGCTGACACCTTATTACTGGCTGATAGTCTATTTGTTACTCTTTCCGGCCGGCAGGTCTGCTGTCCATACTGATGCTGTCCTGGCGGGTCCTTATCAAAGCTGTCCTGGTGGCAAGGGCTGGCAAAGCTTTGGGGGCAGACCACGGCCCACAGGAGGAGGAAGCAATGGAGCCTCCCAGCCTGGGCAGCATCCTGGAGGCCACAGGTGACATGGGCAGCTGGGTGGCTCCTGGGAGGAGGAGACCCGGCCCAGGGAAGAGAGAGGAGGCGCACCCTAGTGACATCAGCAGTGTGCCTCCAGGAGAGGGGAGGGGATCGAGCGAGGGAGGAGAGGGAGCAGAGAGCAGGGATACCACCGCTGTGGTTTGTATATGCTTGGTGGGGGCAATAAAGAGGGGTAGAGCAGGGCCCAATTAAGGGCGGCTGGGGCTGTATGGCTTGTACAGGATTGTATACAAGGGAGATTACCAATGATGATGGAGCAGAAGAAGCAGAGCTACTGGCCTCTGGAGAGAGGCTGTGACAGAGACCAACACTTGCTACAACCCTTCCCCTGCATTTCTGAGGCCTAATCCCAAAAGACTGTCCTTGCAGTCAGAAGAGTGGTAGACTCATTTGGACAGACTCCAACTGGAATTTAGTTCTGTCTCTGTTTATTGTTAAAAGTCAATTACTGGCAAACATGAGACTTTGGCTGCATTCTCATAATCACAGCAATACTGCTTAAAAAGTTGATCAGGATCAGTAAGCCCCATGGAGCTGATTGTGACAACTTAGAATTTCAGGGCAAAATTGCTGGGCAATCTTGGGCTGCCTTCACACATAACATGAAACTGGAGGTGAACGAGCCGGAGGATTGATTTTGTGGTTGTCTGAATGCATGAAACTGTGGTTTTGTGGTGGCGCAGTAGTAAAACTGCCGCCCTGTAACCAGAAGGTTACAAGTTCGATCCTAACCAGGGGCTCAAGGTTGACTCAGCCTTCCATCCTTCCGAGGTCGGTAAAATGAGTACCCAGAATGTTGGGGGGCAATATGCTAAATCATTGTAAACCGCTTAGAGAGCTTCCAGCTATAGAGCGGTATACAAATGTAAGTGCTATTGCTATTGCTATTGCTATTGTCACCCAACTGACCTGAGGTTTCCATTCCCAAACCGTAATCTGGACCTTCAGTTTGTTGTGAATTTCACTGCTTGGACCTCAGGTTTGAAGACTGAATTATGTCATCTGAATCCTGCCGGTGTCCGAACCTTGGTTCCATGCTGTGACTGTTCCCGAAACCATAGAGACGGTGGCTCAGACCAACCCAGAAATGTATCAGGTCTATGCCTGCTGTGCTGCATATGTTTATTCAAGTCTTGTGTCCACATTGTATATTTGGTACTACAGTATATGTGCATTAATTATTATATTTTGTAATCTTGTGGATATTTCATTTCATTTTATATCATATTTTCAGACTAGTGTTTGAATAAATAGCATTGTTCATCTATTTATTATGTGGTCCTGGTTTTAAGTATTTCGCCTCAAAATGTTCTACAACTTTGTACATGTAGCTCCACCCCACTTGAGCCCCATCCCATGAAACTGAAGGCCGGAAATTTTAGGACCGACAAAAGGAAGTACATTTTCCACACAGCACATAATTAATCTATGGAATTCCTTGCCATGGGATGTGGTGATGGCCACTAGCTTGGATGGCTTTAAAAGGGGCTTAAACCAGGGCTGAAGCAAGGTTGGAGTGGGCCCAGAGACAAGATTTTAAAATGGGCCCCCCTTAAAAAGGTTTTGAAAATTGTGGACGATGCAAGTCACTTAATGGTACTAGAGGAAGACATGCTGTTCTGGTAGCTCCAGGTCTTAACACTCACATCAATTTTGGAGGATGAATACAACTGAAGGAAGCCTGGGTGGGTGCATGGCTGGAGGAGTCAGTCATGTGACTTTCCTCTGGGGGGGGCAAGGCAGTGGGCCCCCAGGCAACTGTCTCCCCTTGCCCTATTATACTTCCGCCCCAGACAGATTTATGGAGGACAGGTCTATCACTGGCTACTAGTCTGGTGGCTGTGGGCCATCTCCAGCCTCAGAGGCACGATGCCTCTCAATACCACCAGTTGCAGGGGAGCAGCAGCAGGAGAGAGGGCATGCACAGACCTCTTGACTGTGGGCTTCTCAGAGGTATCTGGTGGGCCACTGCATGAAACCAGATGCTGGACTAGATGGGCCTTCAGCCTGATCCAGCAGGGTTGTTCTTCTGTTCTTATGAAAGCTATACTATCAGGCAGCTCCTGCTGCCAGAGTTCCTTATATTTTTGTGTGCCTTCTATATAATGCTAGACTATGATCCATAATCCTCAGAAGATCTGAAAGTTAACTTCCCATTTGTTTAAGTTTGGGCGCTATCATCTATAACACTGTTTGAAGGCTGCTCGAGCTTTGTGAGCCAAGATATACTTGTCAATCTTTCATATCTTTAACCTATCTGTTTTTTTAAAAAAAACAAAACACCGTACCTGTTAACTGGGGAGATGAATAAGGGAACGGAGGAGTTGGAAAGCTCTTCTATGAGTCCCTGAGCAAACAAAGTTAATGGCACTTCCATGTGCCTAAAGATTAAATGTGATTACGCGCTCCTAGTTTGAGGGGGAGAGACACCCAAAGACAGAGTAGAAAAGTGTTGCGAGTTCTTAGTCATCCTTCTTAAAATAACTGCTATTGTGTGAGGCTTAAAAAGGCATTGGAGAAAGATTTTGTGGTGAATTAAGCCTATTTGTTATTCTTTTAAGATAGAAACAAGAGTAAAGGCAAAGCTGTTAGTCAACATTGTCTTAGAAGATAATGGCTTCCAGATAAGAGCATATATGGGTCAATGGGGAGCTTCGGTAAATATCTCCGTTGATTGGCATTTCTCTCGAGATTTAAGCTGGTTTAATGTCACCTTCTTTCCTCCCCCACCCCCCACCCCACTCCCACACACCCTGGATCACTGGAGTACTACTAACAACTGGCAAGAAAATAACTATTAGAGGCCGGTGAAGAAAACATCTGCCACCACTGCAGGATAATCAAGGGGGGCCAAATCATCCTTATTTGGAATAGGAACATAAGAAGCTGCCATATACTGAGTCAGACCATTGGTCTATCTAGCTCAGTATTGTCTTCACAGACTGGCAGTGGCTTCTCCACGGTTGTAGGTAGGAATCTCTCTCAGCCCTACCTTGGAGAAGCCAGGGAGGGAACATGGAACCTAGGTGCTCTTCCCAGAGAAGCTCCGTCCCCTGAGGGGAATATCTTACAGCGCTCACACTTCTAGTCTCCCATTCATATGCAACCAGAGTGGACCCTGCTTAGCTAAGGAGACAAGGCATGCTTGCTACCACAAGACCAGCTCTCCTCTGAATCATTGGGAGGTGGTGATGGAGGTGGAGGGAATGAGGCTGTGCTTGGGCCAAATTATCAACCCAATCCATGATAACAGCCCAGGCCATTCCTACATCATGCCCACAATGCAAGGGATGGGTCTGGATCACATTGTGCTGATAATCGGTTTTAGCTCAATGTGTCAGGATGGAGGTGGGGGGCTTACCTTTTAACTAAGTTCTGGCTTCTTTGAAGAAACGAACTGTATTCCAGGCAGCTTAGAGCAACAGTGTTTCAAAGTGCCACCTTTCTCTCCCTGGTCTCCCCCAATAATGTACCAGGAAAGGAAAGGAAAGGAATGTCATAACCTTCTGTCCTTTTCATGGTGCATTACAGTGCCCGGGAGGCGGGGGTGGTGGTGGTGGTGGCCACACCCTGTAGTTCCAAGGCACATCCATCCTCACCCCCCAGTAATGCATCCAGAAAAAGATGCAATGTCATGACATCTTGGCGCATCCTCGGTTGTGACCAGGAAAGGAAAGGTGGTGATTTGAAACTCTGCATTGCTGCACCTGCTCAGCAGGCAGCTGATTTCTTCAGAGATGCTGGCTATTTAGTCAAAGGTAATCCCACTCCCCCTTTGAAACTATTTGATGAAATACTGATTCCGTTTGGTATCATATTGCATTGTTTGCTGAGATCGGATACATGTTCATCAGAATTTTTTCCAGTAAGCCATTCCCCAATAGGGCTTGCATTGCCTTGAACCTGATTGGGCCAACGTAATAAATAGCTCTGGGAGGGAGGCTCACTCCAGACCCTGCATTTACATGTTTGCTGACTGGAACTAGGAACATAGGACGCTGCCATGTACCAAATCAGACCATTGGTCCATCTAGTTCAGTATTGTCTACACAGACTGGCAGCGGCTTCTCCAAGGTTGCAGGCAGGAGTCTCTCTCAGGCCTATCTCGGAGATGCCAGGGAGAGATCTTGGAACCTTCTGCATACAAGCATTCAGGTGCTCTTCACAGAGCAGCCCCATCCGCTAAGAGAAATATCTTATGGTACACACATGTAGTCTCCCATTCAAATGCAACCAGAGCAGACCCTGCTTAGCAAAGGGGACAATTCATGCTTGCAAACACAAGTCAAGCTCATCAACAGCCTGCGCCCACCTAGCCAATCAGCAACCACGCACTTGCACAGCACTGATTGGGCTGCCCCCTGCCTCCACCAGCAGGACCCAGCAACTGCCAATCAAGGCGTGCTTTTCTCTCCCTTCCCAATTGTCCCACAATAGCAGCAAGCAGTTCTTACCCGCAAACTGTTTCACTTATTAATGCTGAAAATAATGTTTGTTCTCAGAGAGGGATATGGCCAGGGGCGTAACTACAATTAGGCAGGGGGAGGCCGTTGTCTCGGGGGCCCCCGCCTTGGGGGGGCCCCTCAGAGGCTCTCCCCCACCCAGCGCCTACCCGATCTTCCTTGTGAAGTCATTTTTAAAAAAATTTCTCCTCCTTGTTCTGGCGCCGCCCGCTATTTCCTTGTTGTTTGTCTGCGCGAGCAACGGCAGAGACTAAGCCGGGAGAGGGAAGGGCGGAGGAGGCGCCGAAGGGGATAACCCGCTCCCCTCCCCTGCCCCTGTGAAAGGCAGAACTCCCAACTGCAAGAAGACGCTGCCCACCGGGCGTCAGGAAGGAGGCGGGGCTTGGAGGTGGGACGAATGTGTGTAGAGACAGGAAAACGGAGAGCGGACAAGAGGATCAGTGATTTTCGCTGTAATTGCTCTATAATTGAACCAAAGCACGGTATGTCTTCTCTGTTAACAAATTCGCAAGTCTTTCCTTCCTTTCCCACCCCGCTCTTTCACCAGTCTGCTTTTTTTAAAAGTGTGTGTGTGTTTTAATGAAAGTAACAACGGCTCACAGCCATGCCTGTTTATTATTTTTACATTTGCATTCGCCCTTTGCATTTAAAATACACAAGTGTTGCATAAGGCCAAAATTAATATCATGTTAAAAAAATCATAAAAATATTACTACATAGCTCATCCAACTGAAAAAGTAATATTTCCAATTAAAGGCTACTAAAGTCTTGAGTGATTAAAACTCTTTTTGCTTGGCACTGGGGAAAACTATACTCTAGGACTTGATTCTAAGTAAACATGCTTGTGCTGCACAGGATGTTTAGATCAGGACAAGGCATACACACATCCCTCCCAACTTTCATAAGATAGGTGGAGTAAAACTTTGGATATTTGTATTTTAGATTTGCCAGCTGACATTCAGCCTAAATTATTAATGACTAGTCCTACTAGAACTGAGACAAGTTAGCCATGACTAATTTCATCATGAATTTCATGGCACAGTGTATGTGTATGTATGGTTTATTTCAGCCCAAGGCCAGCATAATGGCACAGTGGGGAAGTAACTTGCCTAGGGAGTTACACACTTTTGTAACTTTTAAAACTTTTGTTGGGATGTGGGCAATGATTACTGTGCTTCATTTGATACTGTTTTAAGTTGGGTCTGTTATGCACACCTTGTAACTGGGATATGTGCAGTGATTAAAGTTCTTGTTCTGTTTTATTAGTTGGTTTTGCTTTCGTGTTATCTATACCTTGCAACTAGTTGGGATAGTTAGCAGAGACATCGGGCCAGAGGAAGGAGAGGTAAGCGGTGACGGCGGGGTGGGGGGGGCATTTAAGAATCTTGTCTCAGGGCCCACTCCAACCTAGTTATGCCCCTGGATATGGCAATAGCCACCAATTCTAGAGTTTCCTTGGAAACAAAAATAATCGGTTTCCTACTTCATTTGTCGCAGGAGATAGGTATAGGACACAGTCAGACCCAGAAGGTAAAGGATGCAGGAGAAAGTATAGGACACAGTCACATCGCTGATGCTAAGCAGGTTTGGGTATGTTCAGTGTCTGGATGGGAGACTGGGAATCCCACATATACTATGCCAATTTTGGGGGAGAGGAGAGCTGGTTTTGTGGTAGCAAGCATGACTTGTCCCCTTAGCTAAGCAGGGTCTGCCCTGGTTGCATATGAATGGGAGACTAGAAGTGTGAGCACTGTAAGATATTCCCCTCAGGGGATGGAACCGCTCTGGGAAGAGCAGAAGCTTTCAAGTTCCCTCCCTGGCAGCATCTCCAAGATAGGGCTGAGAGAGATTCCTGCCTGCAACCTTGGAGAAGCCGTTGCCAGTCTGTGTAGACCATACTGAGCTAGATAGACCAAGGGTCTGACTCAGTATAGGGCAGCTTCCTATGTTCCTATGATTTCGATGTTGGAAGAAAGGGAGCTTCTAAGTAAAATACAGTGGAACTTCAAAACCTGGGAATATATTTGGATGAAGAATGTCAGAAGCATCCCTACATGAGAGCTTGATATGGTAACGCCATCAGTTACAACTGCTGACAATGGGGAGAATTCCCATTCCCAAAAGGCCCCTCAACCCTGGAACACTTTGAGACTGAACATGTCAGATCTGGAGAATTTTGATATCTGCAAAATAACTCAGGGAAACAGGCTGTCTCCCTCCCCAGCAGGGGCGGCTCTTTTAGGAAGCAAGGTGAAGCAGTTACCTCAGGCAGCAGATGATCAGGGCACCAGCAGGGCAGTAAGCTCACAACCCCATCCCACCCTACACCACAATTGGAGCAGTTCTTTGGAACCATTCTGACCCTTACAAGCCTTGCAAGCAGCACCTCTCCTCATACTCCTTTCAGATCTTGCAAGAAGTCCCCTGAGAGAAGAGAAGGCTGCTCTTCCCTCTTCCCTCCACCTCCCCTGCCACTTTCAAAGCCTGTCCGTTTTGAAAGGGGGCTGCCTCCCATCAGGGGCATGGGGAATGCCAGCATTTTGTTACTCGCTTCAGGCACTGGAATACCTTGGGCCTGTTCCCCAGTCAAGGACTGGACACATTTAGCTTCTGGTGACTGGAGGGGAGTGTGGTTTGGGGTACACCTCATGGGAGGAGAGATGGTCTTGTGGTAGCAAGGATGGCTTGTCCCCTCAGCTAAGCAGGGTCTGCCCTGATTGCATTGAATGGGAGACTAGATGTATGAGCACTGTAAGGTATTCCTATCAGGGGATGGAGCCGCTCTGGGAAGAACAGAAGGTTCCTTCCAAGTTCTCTCCCTAGCAGCATCTCCAAGATAAGGCTGAGAGAGATTCCTGCCTGCAACCTTGGAGAAGCCACTGCCCATCTGTGTAGACAATACTGAGCAAGATGGACCTATGGTCTCACTCTGTATATGGCAGCTTCCTATGTTCCTTTTAAAAAATATATATATTTGCTTTCCCGCCCCACACCCCACCACCCTGACCCATGCTACTTTGAAACTATATGAAAAGAGACTGGACCTCCAGTCTTCAGCATATCTCTTCTAGTTTGGCTCTGAAGCCATCCTGCCCAGACACAGCTCCACCACCTCATCTGCTCATTCTGACATGTAGGCCTGAGAGCACTTCGGAAGTTCATGGCTGAGATGATGTGTAAACCAGGGACTTCCTGTACCCTCACAAACACTCACACAAAACTTTGAGGTTGCAACTGGTTTCCTCTCGCAAAATCATCTCCGTTGCATCCCTAACAAAATCAACACCGAGTAGAATATGGGGATGGTGGAGGACCTGACCCTTAATAACCCTCTGGAGAATGCACACCTGCCACACGCTGTGTCTTCTCCCTTATAATTTCATTCTGTCACACTAGGAAGCTTGCCACAACTTGAGTCTTGTGACCAGGTTGTTTGATGCTTGGGGGCTTTTTCTCTGGTGTTTGTTTTCTCCTTGGGTTTAGCACAGCAGAGGATGACAGGGACAGTGTTCAGTGTCAACAAACATGTGAATCCCAGAGGTCACCTGGGTGTCAGCCAGCCACAGAGAGAGCTGGTGCTGCAGGTAGCCGAGGCACATCTTCTCTTCTTTGTTTTCTTCCCATCCTCAGTGATGTCCAGAAATAATCTCACCAAGGAGCTGAAACAAATAAGAACCTCAGATAACTGAGCTGTCTTTACAGGACGAGAGTAAAGCCTTGGGTTCATACCTAAGGCAGGGGTGTATTTAGCAGAAAATAATATCCTTGGGGTGGAAAACTTGTTGTCAGAGAGGTGATGAGAAGGGAAGAAGGAAGGGGGAGGGAGAAGTTGCCAAGCTAAGGAAGTGATGAGAATGTAATTTCCTAAACGAGTTGCTAATTAACCACAAAGATGGCTTTTAGTAGTGGAAGTTGATTCTGTCAAATGGATACCACACAGGAATTCCTCTATAGGCAGGAATAAACCCCCAATGAACAAAGCTATTTGTAACAGTGGTTACCAAAGAAGAATTAACTGTAATTCCTGCACTGCTTTAAATTTACTTTAAGATTTAGCTAGAAGATTCATATTTTTGTATCAGAAAGAAGATGATTCCTTCTTTATCATGGCTACCTTCATGATTGTGTGTATTACTACACCCATCCACATGTTATGTTCAACACTTGACTCGTACAATGAGTGTACAGTGTAGACCTGTACAGAGCTGTGCACAGGTACAGTCATTCACATGTACACACACAGGTACAGAAGTACACTTCCTATTGGTACCATGCATTTGAAGGGCCTGTGTGCAGGTTCACGTTTAAGATGAACACAGATACAGTCATTCACATAAAGACATGTAGAAGTGTACAACAGACATCTGTGCACTCGTACAGCATAATGTCTGAATTGGGCTTTTGTCTTCAGTCTCTTTGGACTTTTCACAAAACACACAGTGGCCACATTCGCACATAATGAGAACTGTGGGTCCACTATCTAGGCCTGGGAAGGCCTTGGCTCTGGGAAGCACAAAGAGTTCAGTACCTTTCACAGTAGTATTGTTTGCATGCTACAGATCGAGACTATGGCTTGGTAACTTGTCTAAAACTGAGAGCCAGTGTGGCGTAGTTGTTAGAGTCTTCAACCAGGACCAAGGCAACCCAGATTCCAATTTCCCACACAGCCATGAAGCTCACTGGGTGACAATGGGCCGGTCACGCTCTCTCAGCCTAACCTACCTCACAAGGTTGTTGTGAGGATAAAAGAGGGCGAGAGCAATGTAAGCTGCCGTGAGCTCCTTGGAGGGAGGTGATATGCAAATGTAATAAATAAATCTGGAGATTAGAATCGGTGAATCTGGAATTTGGGGCAGAATTTCAACTCAGAATGGTTTCTTCTAATGAAGCACTATGTATCCTGAAGTGGGATAGACAGCTGGGCAGTCTAAACAGATATTTTATTTAGCCAGGAAAGGAGGGAAATAAGGGGCTATAAAAAGCAACACTTTTACAGTATTTTATTGCCAGCGCTTTCCCCCCGCCTTTCAATGGAAGGGAAGGGAGCGGGGGGGGGGAAGCAAACTCTACATGTCCATCTAGAGGATAATGGTCATGCCGGGAGTGTTAAAAGTCTTTGAACTGTGTCTAAGTACCAGCACTGTTTACTCTGAGGAAGGAAACTGTCAGCCTCTGTTTGTTCAGAGTGAGCCAACGACAATGTGTCCAATGGCGTCAGGACCGGTGAAATAGTGGCACATGAAAAATAGGAAGTGAGAAGTTTATCACGGGATTAGCCAGAAAGGACTCAGGAGGCCTCTGGGCAGTTCTTGTTTGCTGTGAAACCTGACTAAAGAAGGACCTCTCTCTTTTTTTCCATGGTCAGAGGATCAGAGTTCACACAAACACACAAATTCTGCCATTTTTCTTCTCTTCCTGGTCATCTTCAAGATCTCAGAGAAGAACTGTTCTTTTTGGTAGTGTTCCCATTATTTAAATAATGTACCTTGGCCTCATGACAAATCCTGGTTGGCCTGCTACAAGACGACAGCAGTCTTTAAAACACCATAAACTCTACTTTCTGATTTCTGGATCACTGGCTCCTTATTTTAAAGAAGCCTGGAATCCTAGGGAAAGGCAATCCTTTTGTTAACGTCCTCAAGGTTTCCTATGACTTTGTTCACCATTTGCCCTTACCCTCTTTGTGCTTTTTGTTTCTTTCTTGGGATTGGTTTGGCTTTTTAAAATAATTATTATAATGCTTTAATTGTTGGTTAAAGTGTTACACACTTTTCAAAGTAAGAGAAAGCAAAAAGAAACAGGTCTCTGGCCCATGGTGCTTACAGTCTACATTGTGAAAGTTGAGAAGACAGAGGCAAAGGTAACAGGAGAAGAATATGAACAAATGTTGTTATGCATGCTTACGTTTCATATCATTTAGGGGTATGACTGAAAAGGTTTGAAGAGAGGGGGTCAGTAGTGGTATAACCAAATATTTGGATACAGGAATGACACCATTATTTTCCGTGGAAAATAACCTGTAGAAAAAGTTTGTGAATTTGGGGTATATGTGATTTTGTTGGTTGGTTAGTTAGTTTTGGAAATTTTCGCCCTGCCTTTCACTAAAGTCTCAGGGCAGCTTACAAGCTAAAAGCAGAAATTTGGGAAAAAATGACACAATAAAGCAACTACACTTGTCAAAAAGCTAGGGAAAGCATTGGTGAAATAAAAACAACACTAAACACACTTAAATTTAGCTGGTAACATACTTGTCTGAACTAATGTGTCTTCAGCAGCCACCCAAAAATGGGAGAAAGGGGCCACCCGGATCTTCCAAAGAGGAGAATTCCACAGGGAGGGGACAACAGTGTAGGCCCTACCCTACTTGACCATTAAATGTACCTCAGACCAGGGGCGGAGCCAACATTGAGCAAACAGGTTTGAAGAACCTGTGCTACCACCAGTCAGGGCCCACGTGTGGCGCCCCGGCCACACCCCCTGTGTTTGACATCAGACACAGGGAGCGTATCTTTGCTTGCAAACGGGGCCACGGGGCCCCATTTGCAGGCAAAATCCCTGGCCAGTGCTGTGTTCGCAGCACAGCCGAAGCAGCTCTCCCAGCCTAAAAGGCAGAGAGAGTCGCTCCAGAGGCACTGTGGATGTGGTGCTGGCCGGGGATTGTGCTCACAAGTGGGGCCACGCGGCCGCGTTTGCAAGCTAAACCAGCGCCGTGTTTGCAGCGCGGCTGAGAGAACCTCTCCAGCCATGCAGCAGACATGGCGCTGGCCGGGGGATTTTGCCTGCAAACGTGGCCCCGTGGCCCCGTTTGCAAGCAAAGAGACAACCCCTGCATCTGATGTCAGATGCAGGGGCAAAGCTTAGCACCTGACATCATATGCAGGGCCGGGGCTAGGGGGCCGCAGTGGCGGGCTAGACCTGGCCTGCCGCTGGCCTCCCTCTACCCCTGCCTCAGACATTGGCAGCAGGGGAGGCCCTCCCTATTAGATCATATAGGTCAAACAGACTCATGGGGAAGAAGGCAACTGTTCAGATACCAGGCTTCTGGGGCGCCCTTGCATGAGGCAAGGTGAGGTGGTTGCCAGCAGGTTATTGATGTGCTAGCAGGGCAACAACTTTCCCTCCTCCTTGCTCTCTATGCACTTCCAAGCTTGAAGTGTTGATTTGGAAAGGCGGCCTGGTCCTCACCAGGGGCATGGGGCAAGACAACCTTGCCTCAGGCACAGCAATATCTGAAGAACGTAACAGACGTTCCAAAAAGGGGATCTTCCTATATCTTCCATCTAACACAGCCAAAGGGAGGGCACTACAATGAGCTAAAGTGAAGACCCTTCTATGGTTAGGGGCTTCTAGCTGTGTAAGATATGCAGCAGGTGTTGCTTTATACCTCAGACTTTCAGTGAGAGGGAGGTTTGGAGCCCAGCCTAAATCAGTTTGGTGCTCTGCATCCATTATGTGCTGTGTAAGGAATGCTTGTATCCCAGGGAAAATAGAGAGAGCCCAAGTAATGGGACCCAAGTAATAGGTGAAAGCCCAACTAATGATAGTTTCTCCAGCAGGTTTTGGAGAGGAGGGCTGGTCTTGTGGTAGCGAGCATGACCTGTCCCCTTAGCTAAGCAGGGTCCACCCAAGTTTCATATGAATGGGAGACTAGAAGTGTGAGCACTGTAAGATATTCCCCTCAGGGGATGGAGCCGCTCTGGGAAGAGCAGAAGGTTCCTTCCAAGTTCCCTCCCTGGCAGCATCTCCAAGGTAGGGCTGAGAGAGATTCCTGCCTGTAACCTTGACGAAGCCACTGCCAGACTGTGTAGACAAATACTGAGCTAGGTAGACCAATGGTCTGACTCAGTATATGGCAACTTCCTATGTTCCATGTAGATTGATGGCCATCCTCCAATGTTAGCAGGGCTAGGCCTATTGGGAAGAGGGATAGTCTTAGCTAGTAGTTGAGCATGGTCAACCATACTCTGGCCTGCACTTTCACCAGGCCTACTTCCAATCAAAGATCGGCGTTACAGACACAGAATAGTACCTGGAATACTGCTCTTAGAAATTTGGTCTGGACAAGCTCCAGAGGGGCGAAGTTAGGAAAGGGGCCCTGCTGAGCACCGCAGAGGAGTTGTTCCAGTGCCTTAGCTTTGAGTAGTTTAAGGGCTGCAGGAATGTATTGGCCTCCTCTTGTTTGGAAGAATTTTAGGATGGCCACAGCACTCCACTGGGCATTTTTGGGCGACATAACTGCCGTGATCCTCCCTAGTATCAGAGGCATGAAAGACCACCCTCAGGTATTTCAAGCATTGAGACCTGCTTGAATGTGTACCCATTTATATACCAGAAGTATGTTTTTGGTCTCTTGGCAAAGACCGTGATGTTGGTTTTATGGCAATTTATTTCCAGTGAATCCTCCAATGCTCTTCTGAGTCCTATGGGGGCCCTTAAGATAATTGTGCTGTCATCTTTGTAAAGGAAAATGGAGATGTGTTTCTCTGCCAACAAAGAAGAATGAAAGTCCAAATTAGGTAGGTAGCCCACCAGGGTGGTATTCAGGGACATCTTGCCTCCAAGGCTGGAGCTGGCCTATAGCCATCAGACTAGTAGCCATTGATAGACCTGTCCTCCATGGATTTGTCAAAAACTTTCTTAAAGCCATCCAGGCTGATGACTGTCACCACATCCTGTGGCAGAGATGGGCCATCTCTTGGATCATCCCTGCCTGGCCTCAGACTACATAGGCTTCAAAGGTAATCACTAGTACCTTGAAACAAATTGGCAATCAGTGCTGCTCACAGAGGATCATAGAGGATCAGTCTAGATGTAACACTGAGGGCATGGATCACTTTGGCCAGATCTGTCCAGAAATGGAAGCAGCTGGTGCACACTGGACAAAAGCCCCCTGAGACATGGCAGACACCTGATTATACAGGTGTAGCATTGGACCAAAGAGAATTCCCAAGTAGTGATGTGCAAACTGGTTTCACCTTGAGCTGATTCGACATCGAACAGGTTCAGCTCAAAGGCTCACCCTCAAGCTGGACTGGACTCAGTTTGGCTTGAGGTCGGGCTGAACCCTCCCTGGGCCAGCTCGGGGCTGGCTCAGGGCCAGCTTGGAGGTTCTATCAATTATTTGATTTTGATTTCTATACCGAGAATCACCACGTTAAAAGGTGCCTCTTTGCCAAGTTAGCAGGGGTTAACTTCTAGAGTCAGGGTAAAATTTATTTACACTCACTGTGTCTTGGGGGTGCTGCCACAGGTATGGGTGGGTCTCTGGCAATTCCCCCTCCCCCCACTGGCCCTGCACAGTCTCAAATGGCCTTGTTCGGGCCACTGCGCATGCACCCTGACCAATTTCCTGGATGGGTCATGATCTGGTCACGCAGATGGCCAGGGCCCGTGTGCAGCGGCCTCCAAAATGGCAGTCACCAAGGCAGAGAAGCCTGGAACAGGCAGGAAGTGACTCAAACCAGGCCATTTGGGACAGAGGGAGGCTGGCAGTGGGGGGGGGGGACCACCAGAGACTCCCCACAGCCATGGCAGCACCCCTTCCCCCGGAGGCAGTGAGTGGGTGAAAAATTATTTCCCCCAACTCTAGAACCCCTGAACCAGCTTGAATTTGAGCCAAGAGGAGGGGCAGGTATTGTTCGGGGTGCGAAAACCAGACATGCCTGGTCCCGTTTGAGTATGGTTTGGACTCAAAGCAAATGGGGCAAACCGGTTTCGTGAACACCCCTATTCCCAAGCTGTGAACCTGCTCCTTCAAGAACAGGTAGACAGAGCATTGCCAGATAAACCATTCTTCTAACGAGGAGTTGCCCTGTCCAGCTTTAATTCAGCTTGTCCACATGCACCTTTTCATACAAAGCTGCCTTTTGCTGGGTTCGATCCAGCCGGCCCAGTACTGTCTCACCAGGGATAGTCAATGTGTGACTCTCCAGATCTTGCTGAACTACCACTCCCATCATCCCCACCAGTAATAAATTGTGGCCGGGGATGCTGGGAGTTGTAGTTCGTCAACATCTGGAGCGCCACACGTTGCCTACCCCTGGTCTACACAGACAGGCAGTAGCTCTCCAAGGTCTCCAGTGAAGGTCTTTCCTGGCCCTGCAGAGATCCTTCTCACTCAAAATCCCAGGAACGTAACCTGAGATCTTTCCCCCTCCACGCATGAGCTCCAGAACTGCACAATGGCCCTTCAGCCACAAGATTCTGCCCTGACCCCTCCCTTTTCTGTCCAGATTCACTCCTGACCCATTCACTCAGGCGTAGGCAACCTTGGCTCTCCAGCCTTTGTTGAACTACAACTCCCATCATCCTCAGCCACAATAAATGATCCCCCAACTGGGGCTGCTTTCCCCTGCATTAGCTCCCATCTAGGCTTTGCTTAGTCTAGCATTGGCAATGGCAGGGGGGCACTACTTTTGGAATTAAAAGTGTTTTAATCCCTCCCTGGCAAACACTACCCCCTACTCTCTTATGTCCATCGTCTCTGGAGGAAGCAGGAGGACCTGGTGGCGAGCAGAGGTCATCAAGAAGCACGTCCTCTTCACTGCAATCAGGGCATGAAAGAGCTCCGGCCGGTTGGGGCAGCTTAATGGAATTAGCCCTCAGGCACAGTCCCTAGGAATGCTGCCCCTTACGTCGCATGCAGCTGCTGGAAGAACTTCCTCCGAGCGCTTGGCTAACGCTCAGGAATTCTGATGTTTAGAAAGTCATTTTCCCGTCCCTATAAACAATCCCACCACAATGGACTGAGTTCTGGCACCGTCCGAAGGCTCATTTCAACGCTGGTCAGCGAAGGCTCACAATTAGCATTTTTAATTAGCTCACTCCTGACAAAGGCAGGAAGCATCG
This sequence comes from Hemicordylus capensis, assembly GCF_027244095.1. NCBI lineage: Eukaryota > Metazoa > Chordata > Lepidosauria > Squamata > Cordylidae > Hemicordylus > Hemicordylus capensis. Next base: position 250,097,258 of record NC_069661.1, read on the forward strand.
GACTTTTCCCTTCGTTCTCTTTTGGGCCTCAGAAGGGGAAGACCAGGCCTGTCTGGCTTACAGCTGAGCAGGCGGCCTCCCTCCCTTTCCTGCAGAACAAAATTGTTTTCTCTTAAGGAGACAGGCCCTGATCTGGCTCAGGCTGCCTGCCTGGCTGCTTTGAATTAATCTAGCCCGGTACTGTCCATACTAACTGGCAACAGCGCTTCAATTTTTCAGGCAGGTGTCTTTCCCATCCTTACTGGCAAAGCAGATGCTTTGCTGCTGAGCTACAGCCCCATTCCAGTCTGGAGATACTGGCATAGGATGAATAGGAAGCTGTCTTCCACCAAGTCAGACCATTGGTCCATCTAGCTCTGTATTGTCTACACTGGCTGGCAACAGCTTTCCTAGGTTTCAGGCAGGAATTTTTCCCATCCTTACCTGAAGATGTCAGGGACTGAACCTGGGACCTTCTGCATGCAAAGCAGATGTTCTACCAGAGAGCTATGTTCTACTAGAATGTATCTGTGATGCTCTGTGAAATATGCTCTGTGCAATAAAAAATAGAACCCTGTAGGATTTATAATGCATGGTTCCACTTCAGATGCAAAACTAGGTAATTCAGAACTCCAAATTTCAAGGAGGAGGAGAATTTCAGAAGCATCTGTATCTTGTCGAGACTTCACCACCTAGGAAATATTCATGTGAATCCAGGAGCCTAGCAAGGTTGGAGTGGGCCCAGAGACAAGATTTAAAAATGCCCCCCCCCCCCACTGAAGCTCAGCTCATGAAGTAAAGAAATCTTAAATGAGGCTGAATAGTGGTAACAAAAAGCATAGTAGGATTCATTCATATATATATATATATATATATATATATATATATATATATACACACACACACACACACACACACACACACACACACACCTATGTGCCACAATAGATCATCCTAAATTATTTTTTAAAAGATTTTGTAGGTTGTGGATGATGCAAGTCATTTCATGGTACTAGAGAAAGACATGCTGTTCTGGTAGCTCCAGGTCTTAACACTCACATCAGTTTGAGAAGATGAATACAACTGAAGGAAGCCCGGGCAGGTGTGCGGCTGGGGGAGTCAGTCATGTGACTTGCCTCTGGGGGGCCCCCAAAGGCAGTGGGCCCCCAGACAACTGTCTCCCCTTGCCCTATTATAGTTGTGACCCTGTGTGAATCAGCTTCTGGTGCCTGTTATGACAGAGAGACAATTTCCATGTGTTGCAAAGTACGGGAGAGTCTGACAAGAGTTCCACTTCATTCTTTGGAGTACTCACAGTCAATAATGCAATGCACTGAAACACAAACCTTGCACATGCTTAAAGGCATGTCCTGAGTCAGACTCTGGCACACACGGATCTGATAATGTGCGAACATGTTGGGCATGACGTTAGAAGTGGATCTGAAGAATTCTCGGGCCTGAAGTGCTCCAAATTGGTAACCTTCAAAGCAGTTCTTGGATTTCCCAGAATTCTAAACCACTGTGCTGTCACTTGGAGTGATGGGAAAACTCAGTGGTTATCATGAAGCTAGAGAGAGAAACTAGAAAAAGAAACAAACAGAAACACCTGCAAACAGTCTCCCCACCACCCCCTTCCTTGTAACAAAGTTTGGAAAAAATAGAGGTCACTTTTTTCTCAGCACTGGGACTAGAATGCAACTTCCTCATAAGAGGCATAAAGTGTAGAGGAGTTTAATTTGGATCCCCATTTGTCAGTTTACTGTCGCCAGTAAATAATGCAGCTTGACACCAGTCTGGCACAAAGCAGTACATTTAGCCACAAGCCTTATCACAGGCCCCCATCAGCTCTCTCACAGGTAAGCTGGAATTGCCTACCAGCTCAGCTGCCCCCCGCCAACGAAAGGAGTCTTTCAGCCGAGCTTAGGTTGCCTTGACTTCAATTTTCTAAAATAAAATAGGAGGCTAAGTGGGGAAATAACTGCAAAATAATGACCCAATGCATTTCCAAATTGAGATTTCAACCTCAGGTTTTTGCTGGAAGCTTCCAGTATTGCTGAGGATTTTTTTTTTAAAACCCTCAATTAAAGGAAGGTCAGCATGCACTGTAGCTAGACAACTGACCCCATTTGGTGTGGTATCAGTAGGCCTGAAGCCAGATATGTTGTAGGGATGGGTCTTAAAAGGTGGAGAACCTTTGCAGAACTATACTGTAGTTCTTTGCAGTATAGTATGCTGTACAGTATGTTTGCTATGCCACAAATTCTTTCATGTATCAAAAAATTACTTACATGGAATATGATTTTCTACAATTTAAAAATGCTGGCCTTGTACATGTCAATTATTTTGATACTTTTGCACTCACTGGTAAGAATATCGGGAGGAGCAATCGGGGCAGTCCTTTCATGAGGCGAAGTGAAGTGGCTGCCTCAGGTGGCAGATCCTTGGGCCACCAGCAGGGTGGCAAAATGATCCCCCACCACCACTGGAGTAGCTAAGCAGGGTCCACCCTGGTTGCATATGAATGGGAGACTACATGTGTGAGTACTGAAAGATATTCTGCTCAGGGGATGGAGGTGCTCTGGGAAGAGCAGAAGGTTACAAGTCCCCTCCTTCGCAACATCTTCAAGATAGAGCTGAGAGAGACTCCTGCCTGCAGCCTTAGAGAAGCCTCTGCCAGTCTGTGAAAACAAAACTGAGCTAAATGGACCAAAGGTCTGACTCGATATATAGCAGATTCTTATGCTCCTATGTAGCTTTTGGGATCAATCTGAGCTTTCCAAGCTTTGCTAGGCGTGGCAGCGGAGGTAACTGCTGACTGCCTTAGCCCCAGAAATGTGTGGGAGCTTGACCCAGTTATGGTAACAATATGCAGAGACGGGCCGTGTCGTATGAAATCATCAGTTTTGGCATATCCTACTGTCATGCTCCTCCTCGGATAACATCTCTGGAGGTGCTCAGTAGGGTCCAGTTTGGCTCAGCGTAGCCCCAGGGTCGTTGCAGAGAAGAGCACCCCTATCCCCCCCCCCCCGTGAGGGCTTTTTCACTGCACAACACCCTCAGGGAAAGGATGCTGCCCTGTGCCAAGTCAGCTCCTTCCAGGGTGAGCTCTCTTCTGGGTCTGGCCTCTCATTATCGGCAAGCTGGCCTTTAAATAGTCCCTGGCAAGTGGAGCAAATCTCACAAGATGTCGGCTCTGAGTGGGATCTCAGATGGAAGTCTTGTGAGATCTCTCTGAAATCTCACAAGCCGTCTTTGATATTCCACGGGACGATGCCATTTTCCAGCATCATCTCATTATTCTCTATAAGAGGCCACGTAGGTTCGATCAGGTCGGGTGGAGCAGCCCTTAAGGTCAGGACTGCATGGGGTTGCCAGCCCCGCTGCAGGGTTTTCGTGGAGGGGAGTCACCCAGTTCCCACAGCATTGAGTCCTCGCCCGCCCGATTCCCTCACACCTACCCTACATGCATCATAGAACCAGACATCTGTAGTTTTGATTTGAAGGGATGGACAGATGTCCGGTTCTGTACTGCAAGCAGAATAGACTATGCTGAGATTGGTGGGTTCATACAACATGCCCAATCTCAGCATATTATCACCAGGACTGGAAATAGGGCTCCCATCCGCTCCCAGGGCTGCTGCAGCTCACAACAACCATGTGCACATGCCATAAAGCCATTAACGGCTTGGTTCCAGGCTCTTTAAGAGAGCACCTCCTTTGTCATGAACCCTGCTGCCTTTTACGATCTTCTGGAGAGGTCCAGTTACAATTGCCACCAACTCGTCTGGTGGTGACTCAGGACTGTGCTTTCTCCATGGCTGCCCTAGGGCTTTGGAATATACTCCCTGCAGAAATAAGAGCATCTCCTTCTCTGTTTGTTTTCAGGAAGACCCTCAAGACTCACCTGTTCTCACAAGCTTTTAATTAGAATTAATTTTAATAATTTCAATAATTTGTTTTATGTTGTTTTATTGTTTTAGGTATTTTAATCTGTGGTTTTTAATATTAAAATTTGTACGCCACCTAGAGATGTACATATCAGGAGGGGTAAACATGTGATAAATAAATAAAACTAACGAATAAATAAATATTGCATGTGAAGCCTCCCACAGAAGAGGGCAAAGCCTTGTCCTCTGCAGAAGGGTAGGTTTCAGATTCATATTAGAAGAAACCTCTAAATGGTAAGTGTCATTAATGGCCTAGGAGGATGGTGGACTCTTCCTCGCTGGAGGTCTTTAAGCAGAGGCAGGACAGCCATCTCTTAGGATATTGTAGCTCTAGATTTCCTGCACCAATCAGCGGTTGGACAAAATGGTTGGACAGGGTGTTTTACTGTTTCACTTTGTGAACTGCCCAGGGAACAATCAGGTCTGGCCTGCCCTCTAGGCAAACTAGGTGGCTGCCTAGGGTACCAAGTGTAGAAGGGTGCCAATGGCCTGGGTTGCAGTCAGAGTCAACCAGTCAGCCAGCCAGATGATGGGTGACCACAGGTGTGTGTGTGCACCTTTGGAGCCAGCCAGAGCAGGTGATGTGGATCAACCATCCACCCAATGGGAAGCCCCTGTCCATGTGAGTGAAGCAGGCGGGGGAATGATAAAGCCAGGCTTCACCTGGGGTGCCCTGGATCCTTGGGCAAGTCCAAAGAACATTTGTTATGTGGTGACCATACAAATATATATGGTGGTGGTGGTGGTGGTATGATGATGATGATGATGCTATTTACACACAGTCGACCAGATGTTATTGACTGGATTTGGTACTTTAATTATCTGGGCCTTTCCAAAGGTCCAGGATAACTAAAGAAAAATTAAAGATATTGCCATAGTATCCATGCTGTTCTGGGTAGTGTGGCCTTCTGTAGTTGATGTGTTGTAATTTTATTGATGCCCAGGGTGTCGAGATGGTGTTTAAGTTCTTTTGGTACTGCACCAAGGACACCAACAACTATTGGCACCACTATTGTTTACTTTTTCCAGAGCTGCACAATTTCAATCTGAAAGGCCTTGTATTTAGTTATTTTCTCCTTTTTTTTTTTTTTTTGTCAATGTCTATCTCCTGGGATTGCAATATCAATGATCAGAACCCGGTTCTTCTCGATGACTGTCAGATCCGGAGTATTATGTGCTAAATGCCTATCAGTTTGTATTAGAAAATCCCAAAGGATTTTTGCCTCCTCATTTTCTGTGACCTTCTCAATCGGATTATTCCACCAATTCTTGCTTGCTGGCAATTTGCAATTCTTGCAAAAGTTCCAGTGGATCATTGCAGCAACTTTGTTGTGTCTTACCTTATAATCACAACAAAGTTGCTGCAATGATATTTTTATTATTTCTTGTTTACACAGTCAGACAGGTATTATTGACTGGTTTGTTTTATCCAGACATCGAGTCCTTCCCAAGGACCTGGGATGCCAGAATTTTGTTATCAATATTGTTGTTGTTATTATTATAGATATCACTGCAAAATATAGACTGTTCCCAGTAAAGTTGCTTTTTGTAATTGGCTGACAGTGATTTCTGTGGCCCTCAGCCAATAATAATAATAATAATAATAATAATAATAATAATAATAATAATAATAAAAAGAACAGGAAAATAATGACCATCAATCATGCTCTGCACCCCTGCAGTGATGTAGATAGGCTATACCTCCCTCGCGGCTCAGGTGGAAGAGGAATGATGCAAGTCCATCAAACAGTAGAGGAGGAGAAAAGAGGCCTTGTAGAATATATAAGGGACAGTGAAGAAGATGCACTTCAAATGGTCAAGAACGAGAAACTATTATTAAACACCAATGAAACAAAGCAGGCCTACCAGAAAGAACAAGTCAAGACCCGAGCAGAAAAATGGAAAAATAAGCCCCTGCATGGTCAATATTTACACAATATAAGTGGAAAATCAGACATCACCAAGACCTGGCAATGGCTTAGGAATGGCAACTTGAAGAAAGAAACAGAGGGTTTAATACTGGCTGCACAAGAACAGGCACTAAGAACAAATGCAATAAGAGCAAAAGTCAAAAAATCCACAACAAACAGCAAGTGCCGCCGCAAGTGCCGACTCGATGTCTGGATCCTAGGTCCTTGGGAAGGACTTGATGTCTGGATAAAACAAACCAGTCAATAACACCTGTCTGACTGTGTAAACAAGAAAATAATTTCTTGTTTACACAGTCAGACACGTGTTATTGATTCGTTTGTTTTATCCAGACATCGAGTCCTTCCCATGGACCTGGGATGATCATGATGATGATGGTCATTATTATTGCTTATTACAGCCTGTGATTCTATGATGCTACATATAGCTCTTTTCTTTGCTCATGCAGAGAACAAATAGATTAGCAAACACACAGTAGGAAGCAAGTCACTGCTGGCAAAGTCGTGCCATGTTTTTTCAGCATGTAAACGGAAGGGAGGGAAAATAAGTAATAGGTCTGGTTCTGCAGAAATGATTTTTCATGATGTGATACAGAAAAGGAGCTTGGGAGAGTAATCCCAGGTTTTAGAAACATCAGATCTGCTTCACTCTGTACTACCTTGGCAACTACAGGCAGAGAAGAGACTTTCTGCATATTTAGAAAGCGGCATTTCGAAGATGGACAAGTCGGAGTGGATGAGCAGCTTAAGGAAAAGATGCACCTGGATTTTGCATTCATCTGAATCTAAACCTCCTTCTTATTCTTCCATCTTTCCTATCTGTCTTCCGGGATTCTCATTTTACACGCCATCACTCTGCTGCTTGAGCAGCTCCCTAAGCTCCTACCACTTTATATCTGAACTTAATTCATTGGATTTCCCCCCTCTCTTTTACAGGCAACCAGGTCTTTTTATAAGTCACCCACACGGGCAAGGACTGTTTTCAGCAGCCTAGGCCTAGACACCCCCTTGGAAACTTAAAACAAATCAGAGTGCTGCTACAAATTGCTAGATTGAACTGGCATAATTCTAATTAATTATTGTGATTGTAATTAACTGTAATTAATTATTTGCTCAAAAACACCTCTCTAGAAGCCTTCAACATTTCGCAAAAGAAAATGTGTTGTTGGTTTCATTGACTAATGTGTATTGATTGTGCAGGGATTGTTTTGCATTTAATATGCTTATTCATTGAATCTATGTTGGTTTTGAAATATGGATACTATTGGTTTTATAATGTATGTATGTATGTATGTATGTATCATATGTTTATCCCACCTGACATGTGCATCTTTAGGGAGTGTATGGAATTCAAAACACAACAACTATAAAACAGAGTTAAAACAGTTAAAATTTCACAAAATAAAAACAAGAACCATCTCATAAGATAAAAACAAATTAAACAGTTTAAAATTAATTCCAGTTAAAAGCAGAGAAAACAGAAGTGTCTTGAGGGTCTTCCTAAAAGCATTTTTAAAAAATAGACTGTTTTGGACAATCAAGACAAATTTTGTTATTTATTAGAATTGTTACTGAATTTGATTCTTTACTCATTTAGTAAATGTATTGTTTGGAGGTTTGTATGAATTTGGGCTTGATTTGTTTGCTTTTCTTGGTATATTGATCTGTTATGATCAACTATTGTTTCATTATTCTGATATTTTGTATTTTTTTTGTGTGCTTATTGGTTCGGGCTTCCTTGGGGAAGGAAAAGTGGGATATAAGAAATAAATAAAATCAAAAATACAGAAATGCTTGCAAAGATCATGGTCCAAGGCCTCCCCAATCACCATTTCACATCTAGAAGGTGCTATTCCATGTACAATGTATTGCATTCATTTACTCTGAACAGGCTGTCTCCATAGATTTAAAAGCCAAGAGGTGATGGCTCTTTGGGTTCAAGATAGCCTAAAAAGACATCATTGCCCAACAATACAATAATCAGTCAAACCACACCTCAGCAGCTACAGGGTGTGAAATAGCAGACTTTCTACTACATGATGCCTTAGCGTTCATGCGTACTCCGTTATCTACCTGTGCATTCAAGACATCAAGGCACATGTGAGTAGGCATCCACCACAAGCAGATCTTCCCCATTCGAACTCAAACTTGGAGAGAGAGAGAGACAGTGTGTGTGTGTGTGTGTGTGTGTGCGCACATGTATGTTAAACACTCACCTTAATGGTGAATGTGTTTCAGGGCAGCCAAACCGCTTCTGTTCCTCTCAAAACATTAAGTGCCCTTAGATTCCATGGTGGTTGGGAATGAAGTTTGGGGTTTAAGCAAGGGCATCATGGAGTGGGTAGGTAAACAGTTTCTGGGGAAGGGGGGGCAATTCCTGCCTGACCCCCTCAGGCAATCATCTTAAGCCCTGAAGCATGAGATTTGATTACACTTTATCATTGCTTTATCTTCCATAATGACAAATGCTATTAACAGACGAGCAGCAACTTATTCATGGCGAACAATATAACAATAATACCTATACCCTGGTTAACCATGCAGGAAATGTCACTTGCAAATTATCATTTCCAATTATCCAGTATTAATTTAAGGGACACAGTTATCAGTCCGGTTACAATATTCTTTTCATTATATGACCTTCTCTATTCAAGAAAGGATGGTTTCCTTTCTTTACATCACTGGTGGGGGCTTTTTAGAGGCAGAATGTTAATACAGATCACTATGTTCCTTGCCCAGAAATAGGTCCAAGGCTGGAGCGCAATAATTTAGATGAAATAAAAATAGAAAGTGCTCGGTCAGGTTGAGAAAACAATGGGGTGTGTGTGTGTGTTTAAAAGTGTCTAAGTTTTTTAAAAAATTGGTGGAGGGTTTTTAAAGTCTATTATTTTTGCTAGCAAAATGTCCACCATTATTAAGTCAGGTGACTGAGAAAGGAAATGGAACGCCATATTGCAAAGATTTCGTGGTGGACCTAATGCATCTCTGTGCATGCTGGGAGACACATTTCAACCCCTATGGTTACTTCTCAGTGGCAGCTGGGTCACCCAAGTTCCCGAGGAAGAAGGTAGGCTTACTCCTCCTGGAAATGCTTTTTGGTTTTGGTTCTGGGTTTTTTCCATAGGAGAGAATGATGGATATTTTCTTATAGTAAATAAACCAGTATACTCAAGAGCACTGTTGGAACAGAAGTGAAACTTGTCCTATGGCCCTTTCTGTTCTTTGGGAAGAACAGGCTTTGACCATTTCTGAACTAACAATAGACTATTTCTGAAACCTGGAGACATTACGGTCCTTATGGAAGGAGAACCAGAATGCCTGAGGCTGAGTAGCGGTATTGGCAGACGCAAGGTAACCCATAGATATATTAGTGTTCAAGAATCTGAAGGGGAAACACCTAAGGTGTCCCAAAATATCCAATACTGCCTTCATGTTAATCAATGGGACAGAATGTTCAAGTGCCCAAAGTGAAGTTTAACAGACAAGCAGACAGAGCAAATGGAACTCTATGGCTAGCAGGGAGGATGGAGGGCTTGAAAGAGCAGGAAATTTCACAGCTTGATGAATGCTCCCTCAAGCCAGTAATAAGCCTTCTGCTTCTGAGGGGGAAAGGTGTCCCAAACAGTCACCATGCTTAGGCACAGGCTTGAGTAACATATGCAGACCATATAGAGTTGCCAGGACCAGATGGTGAAAAAAGTCAATATCCATCACCTAAAAAGCGGAAATAGCTTTTCACCACAGGTTGAAAAGTTAGAGTGTGTGTGCCGCTGGTGCACTAGAAGCTCTAAAAGCTATAAAGCTGCCCAGTGGGAGCACATCACACCCATTCTGAAAGAGTTGCACCGGCTGCCAGTTTGTTTCCGGGTCCAATTCAAGGTGCTGGTTTTGACTTTCGAAGCCCTTAACGGTTTGGGCCCGGGGTACCTGAGGGACCGCCTGCTCCCAAGGGTTGCTGCCCACTTGACGAGGTCATCTGAGGGGGCTCTACTCGGGGCGCCAACAATGAGGGAGGCTTGGTTGTCGTGCCTGTGGGACAGGGCCTTCTCCGTTGCTGCCCCCAGACTCTGGAATGCTCTCCTCGGTCTGCATCACAGCTTTTAGAAAGAGTGTAAAATCTTGGCTTTTTGCCCAGGCTTTTATTTGACTGTCTCTGCTGCTGCTCTTTGTACTCTGTATTGCTTTTATGCTTTTAAATTTTAATCAGATTTGTTTTATATTTTTAGCTTAATATTTTACTTATGTCTTTTTTTACAATCTTGTTTTTAAATTTTGCTGTAAACCGCCTTGGGATTGTTTGAATGAAAGGCAGTATATAAATATAACCAAATAAATAAATAAATAAATAAATAAATAAATAAATAAATAAAAGAGGGAGGGAGGGAAGGGGAGAGAGAGAGAGAGAGAGAGAGAGAGAGAGAGAGAGAGAGAGAGAGAGAGAGAGAGAGAGATGGGGCTTTGCTGTATTCTCAGCTGGCAAAGCCTCCTTTGATGGTGCCATGTGAGTGACGCAGTGGCTAGAGTGTTGGACTAGGACCAGAGAGATTCGCGTTCAAATCCCCATTCAGCCACGAAATTCACTGGGCGATTCTGGGCCAGTCATGTATCTCTCGGCCTAACCGACCTCAAAGGCTTGTTGTGAAGACAAACATAACCATGTACACCATTCTGGACTCCTTGGAGGAAGAGCCAGGGAGACAGGCACAAATCAATCCATCAAATGGTTGCAAAATGGAAGGACACATTGCTCTCATACAAGTGACCTTGCTGGGGAGGGCAGATGGGCTGCGGGGAAGGCAGGAGCGTGCCTGCTTTCCCTGGCAGAGAAGCGGCTGCTGTCTCCCCTCTGCCACACCGCACTCCCACACGAGCAGCGGCGCAGCAAAGGGAAACACTGGCTGCACTGCGGGAGGACTTCCCGCTTCTGCATCCCAGGTGCCCCAGGGCATGAGTCTCGAATGAGAGCAGCCACGGCACTGAGTGCGGTCGCTCCTTCCCCTGGCTCACTGCGATTCGGAAGCTGATTAACCCAGCGGCCAAGCCTATACGAACCACGGGTTCACTTATCCTCAGCTAACTGCCAGGTTTGAAAGTGGGGCTTGGCGTGGGTGCTTCACATGGACAGCCTAACCCAGCCTGGGTTATCCTGGCGCTGGTTAGGCTGCACATGCAAATACCCTTATTATGAGGCAAACACAAGGTATCCAAAAGTTTGGTTGCCCCAAAATATTAATGGAGATACAGGAGGGGGCATTTGGAGGGGAGAATCACGAGGCGGGAGAGGGCTTGACCCTTCTCCCCTTAGCTTTCCCAGTCCCACAACCCCCAATTTTCCTTCTGTTTCCTCCAGGCAGGCTCCTAAACTGGAAATAAGCTCAACTGAGGGGCAAATGGTCTGAGAGAGATGATTGTGCAGGGAAAACAGCTGTTGAAGGTAGTGATGGCCCCAGGGTTTGCAGGGGTGGGGGCCCATTGTCCCACATGCTAGATTTCTGAAGGAAAAGTAACAGTGGCTGACATCCTGATTCATGGAGCACAGACGCATCAGGAAGATGTGTCCATGCAGCATAGGGATCCTAAGTGCACAGCACTGGGTGCACAGCTGGGGGTGTGTGTGCAATTTTGACAATCTGCTCTGCCTCTGAAAGGGTGCCACACAGCCTGAAAACATGGCCCTGAGGGTCGTGCAGCCCTGAGGGACATATTTTTGGGTGACACAGGGCCCTTCCAGAAGAATAGCAGATTGTTGAAATTTGCTCTGACTACATGCACAGCTACAGCAGTAGTGGGGAATAGGGATGTGCAAACAGGTTCAACGTCGAACGTGTTTGATGCCGAACCAGTTCAGTTTGACAGTTTGAGGTCAAATTGAACCAACCCCCTGTTCAGTCCAACCCCTGACTGAATGCCCCTCCCCAGCCCATTCAGGGGTTTCGGGAGCTTTTTTTTTTTTGTCATGCCAGGCCATGCAGAGGCCCATTGCGCAGGTGCAGTGGCCTCCAAAATGGCCACCATACCGGGGGGGGGGAGGCTCAAGCAGGCCAAAGAACGGCTGAAAGGGCCAATTCTGGAAGCAAGAGAGGCCAGCAGGGGGAGGGGAAACCTCCTCGGACCCCCTCCCCCGCCACCTCAGAGAAACACCACCACCCCCAGGGGCAGTAGGTTTTTAAAAAAATTAAAAAATGTTTTTTCAAAAGGTCACGTCCCCCCCACCGGACCGGACCTTACCAGGGGGATTTGGTGGAGTGCCAGACCAAACTGGCCCAGTCCGGTCCGGGTCTGGTTCAGACTCGAACTGAATGGACCAGCCAGTTCTGTGCATACCCCTAGTGGGGAAGCTCTCCACAGCATGGATGGAGCTTCCTGATGCATCTATGTCCCACTAGTCAGGATTTCAGCCAGTGTGTTTCACATTAAGGCTTCAATCCTAAACATAAACATATGTGAGTGCACATAAAAATGCTGTTTATATACATATTGACGCCTTTTATAGAAACGGATTGATTTTTCCATAAGTAAAATACTCTATATTAACACTGCCTTTCCTTCAAGTTACTACAAGTGGTGGAAGTCGCTTGCTGGGAGCGGACGTGCTTGTCCCCCTCACCCCTGTCCCTCTGGCACCACTGACAGGCAGGGGGAGCATCTCACATCTCACATCTACCTGTTTCTCCCCTTCAAATGCCTCCAAACATGCACATTATCTCAGCAAACATGAGCTGGGGGAAACATGTCGGCTGAGATATTGCATAGTTTGTGCCCACAGCATAGTAATTTCAATGTGAGCTGGAAAGTCCCTGGTTCAAATTTCACCCCCAACCAAAAAAAGAGGAGGAAAACCTCTAGTTGCACACAGGATGTCTATGTGTTATGCCCGCCACCTCCCTTCTGAAGGTGGGTGGATTTGGAGAAGGACCTCCGAAGGGTCTCCTTGGGCTATAGGCAGGAGAAAAAAACCTCAGGGAGAGCATTTCAAGGTTTGTTTTTCTCAAATGATAAAAGGTTGGCCTGTCACAGCTGTGGCACATTTTGCAGGTCTCTCAGAATCATATCCACGCAGCAGCACAGATGGGATGGTTGTGGTTGAGGCATAACGGGGTGGAGTTTGAATATTTCTTAGGTTTCATTTCGTTCAGAGTAGTGGCTTCCCCCCACCCCCACCCTGCTTGGCTTTTTAAAAAATCAAACATGCCCCAGAATGGTGTGAAATCCACACATGCAAGAATAAGTTTCTGCTTCATCCCTTCCAGAGACTGAGGTTGGTCCTTCCAACTGAAAGTAGGTTAGGGGGCTAAGCATTCTTGAGTCCTGGAGACAAAGCAGCACCTTAGACAATGGACTCTTTCCCCCTCTTTTCTAGGGGTAGGGCCGGTTACTTTCTCAGGAAGAATTCGACAAGCTTGAGCACATCTGTGGTTCCTGGGCTTGGAACAACCACACCGGCAAACAGACCTGAAAGTGTCGTAGAACCAAACCACGGGTATCTAGTGTGTGTGTGTGTGTGTGTGTGTGTGTGTGTGTGTGTGTGTGTGTGTGTGTGTGTGTGTGTGTGTATGTGTGTGTTGTTTTTTTAAACTTCAGTTTGTGGCTGGCGCTGTGTTTAAAACAAAGGAGGGAGTTAACAAAGCAGTTTTAAAAAATGAATGACTGCATCACACCTTGAAGGAGATGTGGAAGCCAGATAAGTAGCAGCAGAATCAATAGATAGATAGATAGATAGATAGTCTCTTCTGATGATGTATATGTTTTCTCTCACTGCTCCTTCTTCCTTCTTCCTCTCTCCTGCTTTCTTTTTGGCTATGGACTCAGGAACCAAGCAGGTGAGTAGCCAAGACAGAGGAGCGATGAGCACTGCCCAAATCTTAGAAAAGGAAGAATTTTGGTTTGTGAGCGGGATTAGGGCAAGGCAGGGGCAGCATGAAGTCAGAAAGGCCAAGGGCAGGGAAGCTAAGTAGAAAATAGGGTCAGGAGGTTTGGAGCAGGGATGTGCAAATCGATTAGGCATCGAATCGATTTGACTCAAATCTGGCTGATTCGAGTGTTTCTACTTCAAATTGATTAGAGGTGATTCTATTTGAAGTCAAATCAAATCAGCCAGATTCGGATCCAGCCAAATTAATTAGGCTTTTACCATATGGGGTGAGGGGGGGAGCCTCATTTAACTAAAAACAAAAACAAAGAGGTGTCAGGGTGCCAGAAATTACCTTTATTGTGCAGAGTCCTCAGTGGGGGGGGCAGTGAACCAGCCCATGACCCCCCTGTAGCCACCAGCCACTTCTCCGATGAAAAACACCAGTGTTTTAGCTAAAGGAGCACTGGGCGATCCATTTAAATGGTGTCCCCATGACTGCGCAGAGGCCATTAAAAGGATGCTTAGCCCGGCACTGGCTGACAGTCAGTGTGAGTGGTTGGCCAGGCTGGCTGTGGAGATGGATGGTGGGTCCAGTCGTCGCCTTCCCAATGTTGCCAGCTCTTCACTAGTTACCTCTCCTGCCAGAAGCAGTTAAAAGGCACCTCCACACACCTCTTCTTTGTCAGAGAAGTGGCCAGTGGCTTCAGGGGAATGGTGGGTCGGGTCACCACCTCCACCCCACTGCAGACTCTGCAGTTAGCGCTCCTGCCAGGAGTGGTTCAAAGGTGTCTCATGACCCTTCTTAGTCAAAGGGGGATGGTGGAGCAGGTTGCTGCCTCCCCCCCCCATGGGCTCTACACAATAAAGGTAATTTTGGGGTGCCCCAGCACCTCTGTCTTTGTCTTTAAAGGCAGTTAAATAACACCCCCCCACACATACACACACAGACACACTCACACAGCAAAGGTCAAATCAATTCGGATTCAGTTTGAATCCAATGAAAGTCCAAATCTCATTGACCCAGTTTCGAGCTGGTTGAATTCGTGTTTGAATCAAAACAGTAGGTTTTAATTCGAATGTGAAACGAATCGCAATTTTTGATTTGTGCACATCCCTAGTCTGGAGTTAAAGGCTTAGGAAATGAGTAATGGGAGATATAAAACAGGGGCAGAGCAGGATCTACTGGGGTTTCCAGTCTGTGGGACTCGAGATTCTACAATACATTGTAGCTGGGAATGTTGGGAGTTGTAGTTCAGCAACATCTGGAGTCCCACAGGTTGGGAATCCCTGTGCTAGTAGATCTCTGAGTAATTTGCAGAGTTTTATCTGTGGTGGCCCAGCTCTCTGGTAGTTGTGTGGCCCCCACCTCAGGCTTTCCTTCTAATGATTAGCAAAGACCTGGTTCTTCAGCAAGGCTTTTGATACAGTGCATGGGTGCTGCTGGATGCCACATTGCCCAGTTGAACAAATCAGTCGATGGTGTGAATCTGGCTGAAATAGCAGCTTCACTTCAGCTCCGACTAACAGCCAAAATGTGCAGGGGCTGACCCAAACTGCACAAGCTGCACAAACCGGATGACACTGCAGGCAACGGACCATTGGTTGCATGATTGTAACTCACTACAAACGGAGGGTTCATTCCGAGGTTTGGGGGCAAAATCGGAACCATGCTTGAGTCCAGGAACTGCAGTTCTGATCATTCTGACATCACAGGGGTTGTACCTGAGGTGAGTTTGCCTCAGGTTCCCCATGGCATCTGAAGGTGGCCTAAGATAAACATTTATCAATGTTGTCAAAGGAATGGAAATGAAGATTAGCAGGAATGTTCTCCAAAGATTACTCCATGGAGAGGGGCCAACAGTTTATGTATTGTGGCCCTACCCTGACCCTTTGCTCTGAGCAAAGATGACTGGAATTTTACCCCAATTGTTGGGGGGTCAGGACAAAAAAGGGATGATAACACAGAGAAAGCTGTAAGTGCAATAGTAAAGTGTGCCATCATGTCGGTGTCAACTCCTGGCGACCACAGAGCCCTGTGGTTGTCTTTTGGTAGAATACAGGAGGGGTTTACCATTGCCTCCTCCTGCACAGTAGGGAGGATTAAATGATACTATCCAGGGTATACTTATCTGGGAATAAAATTAAGGTAAAGTGTGCCATCGAATCGGTGTCGACTCCTGGCAACCACAGAGCTCTGTGGTTGTCTTTTGGTAGAATACAAGAAGTGTTTACCATTGCCATCTCCCGCACAGTGTGAGATGATGCCTTTCAGCAACTTCCTATATCACTGCTACCCAATATAGGTGTTTCCCATAGTCTGGGAAACATACTAGCGGGGATTCGAACAGGCAACCTCTGCTTTGCTAGTCAAGTCATTTCCCTGCTGCGCCATTAGGAGCAACAATACTGTCACCTATTTTCCATCTATAAGGAGGTAGACATTGCCAAAAATCACTATAAGGAGTCATCCCCTTTGGTGGTACCAATGGTCAAAATTTGTGAGCCCCACTCATAGACTAAATTGAAATTCATTGCTGCTTCACAACTAAAAACCAATGATAGCCCCTTCCTCTTTGTAGCTGCCGAATCCCCTTTTAAAACCATCTGAGTGAGTGGCTATCACCACATCCTGTGACAGCAAATTTCATAAATGTGTGATGCACGGTATGAAAGAGGACCTGGGCCTTGATCTGGTCTAACACTTCCATCACCCAATGGCAGTGGTTTGTATGTCAGCCTGACACATGCACAGATAGACATATGCACTTCTGAAATACTTTTCTTTCCACCCTTTATAATAAGAAGCATTAGCTACAGTTGCTTGCACCCTTAAAAATGTGGGTGGAGGGGAGAAAAATGTCATCAACCAATCTGGTAGCACACACAACCTCGCCACCATTCCACAGGTATGGCTTGGCACGTGCAAAAAGAGTATTACAAAGGTATACTAATTAAGACTCATATTGCCATTTGAAGAATGTCTCTTTCACACCAGTCCCTGTATTTCACAGTGCGATTCGATACCCTTTGAAGAGACCACCTGGCAGAGTCACAAATAGTGAAGGAGGCAGTGGTTCAGCTGCATTTGCCGGCATAATGGAGGAAAGGTTTAATTCTCTGGCTAAGTGCTGAAGAAATATTTCATGCTGGCTTTGAAATGTATTTGTGGGTTAACCTAATTAGAACACAACATGGCCAGGAACATCCCATGGGCAAGAGACAATTGCTTCAATAGCATAAAGTCTTTGAAGACATGAGGTTGGAGGAGGGGAAAGGCAAGGAGAAGAGAAGGGATTCAGCTCATAGGTTTCGGCTAGAGTGGTGCTGCCCATAAGTTGGGCTGGCTAGAGTGGTGCCCACAGCTCTGTACTAGTGCTGCTGGCCACAATGGAAATACACCAGCTCCGGAGTGCTGTTAATTGGAAGGCCAGAGCAAAAATACTTTTAACCTAAGGAAGCATTCACAAATGTGAACCCCTGGCACCCACCTACAATCTGAAGTAGCACCATCTAATTTAAAACCCCAGGACTCTCCCCCCCACACCTTTTTTTCTTTTCCTGGTCTATGGACTGCAATAAATTGATTGATTGACTGATTGATATCTACTACTGTGACAGGTTTTAGATGCCAGATAACAATATTTTAGTTTGCCCAGCTTTTAGCAATGCTTAATGGGGACTGGTAAACTGAATGTTTAATGCTGCGGATGTTATGAGTGCTCTAGTGTACATTTACACCTCTGGTTTCATGCAAATTTGTGGTTACATTTGGTGACAATATGTTTTGTTGTTGTGACCCACTTTGAAGACTCCGGGTAGAATGCAGGATAAAAATATTTTCAATAAATCAACCATTTAATATGTAAGATTGCGGTGTGCTTCCAGTTCTAATTCTGAAATTGCCGAGAGAGCCTTGGCTATCAGAAGTTGGAAAAACATTGCTGGGAACTGTATCAGTAAATAAATAAGTACACACACACACACACACACACACACACACACACAGGTCTCTGGCCTTCAAACTAAACACTGCACAGCAGCAAATTCTAGCCATAGTGATTCCATACGTTATGTCACCCCATAATGAGGTCACCCTTTAAGCAACATCCATTTGGATGCTTTGGAGTGAAATCAGCCATACCTTTCTACTTCAAAAGAGCATAAGTCTTTAGCATGGAATGAAAGCAAACTGAGTCCAATAGCATGTGTTCACGTGTTGTAGGAGCTCCCTGGAGGATCATGCTGTGCTTACGTAACAGTCTAATAGCAATGAGTTAAATAAACAGACAAATGAGCAGTAAAATATGGCTACGATGCTGCTGTAATGCTGGCAGGGACCAGGGACCGTGTAGGAGGCCACCTTCTGCGTAGCCACACCATTGGTCCTTGCAGGTCTACAGTGAGCCTATGCTTAAGACACTGTATATGAGGCTGACTTTTAAAACTTCTCAGCATCTTCATTGGGGTTAAACTACGACTGCAAGATTATGGATTGAGCCTGGCAGGAGTTCACAAACTTGGCTCCTCGGATGTTGTTGGCCTACAAAGCCCATCACCTCCATCTCCATCAGCCACTGTGGTTGGGGGTGATGGGAGTTGTAGTCCAACAAATCTGGAGACCCAAGTTGGAGAACCCCTGGTGTTTGGTACCCAACCCATCTCACCAGCTTTGGAAGTTTCAAAACGTTCAGCAGTTTCACTGGCTCCTGGTTCATTTCCAAACACAGTAAACTTTTAATGCCTTAAACCAGGGGCAGGCAACAAAACATTTATTGTGGCGGGGATGGTGGGAGTTGCAATTTATCTATAGTTGGAGAACCAAGGCTGCCTACCCCTCTGTTAAATGAATTGGGAACTGGGTACCTCAAGAACTGCCTTCTCCCATCTAAACTGCCCAGTATTTAAAGCATTCTCAAAGGCCTATCTCCTTGTTTCCTCACCACTGGTGTTGAGCCAGGTAGCAACCGGGGACAGAACCTTTGTGGTGGTAGCACGGAAGGCCCTCCCTGAGGAGGCTTGACTGGCACTGAGTCTGATGGCTTTTTGATGCCAGACGAAGACCTTTTTGTTTGTGCAGGCTTTTTAATTCTTATAGCCTTGTTCATTTAATTGTTGTTTCAATGCTGAGATATGCTGGCTGCTCAAATTTGTACTTTATTGCTGAACTCATTCTCTGTTGTATTGTCATTTTATTGTCATTATATTGTCATAGTAAGCTGCTTTGGGATTCCTTCTGGACCAAAGATCAGGATATGAAATGTTACAAATAAATCATGATAAATACGAAACATATTTTCCCCACCGTGGAATCTTGCCATTTGTTTTACTACAAATATCTCACCAGAAATAAGTTTGAGGCTGTGCCTTTATCTCTGATTAGCTACATCTGAGATTTGGTTCTTTTTGTTTGATTGAACAATCACCAGATACTTCGTTAAATGCCCAACCTCTGGAGACAATATGGGTATCAAGTCTCAAAGCCCCCAGGTCCATGGGTGGAGCCACCATTGAGCAGACAGGATCAAAGAACCCGGGATGCTGCCCTTCAGGGGCTGATCCTGGCACCCCAGACATGTCCCCTACTTCTGACGTCAGATGCGGGGGGCATGATTTAGCTCCCAAATGGGGCCGCACAGCCCCGTTTTTGAGCTAAATGGGCCAGCGCTGCCTTCAGGGAGAGTCGCTCTAGCCGCACTGGCTGGTGTAACTCCCAAATGGGGCCCTGTGGCCCCACTTGGGATATATATATATATATATATATATATATATATATATATATATATATAAATTTATTCATTTATTTACATTTTATATCCCACTCTTCCTCCAAGGAGCCCAGAGCGGTGTACTACATACTTAGGTTTCTCCTCACAACAACCCTGTGAAGTAGGTCAGGCTGAGAGAGAAGTGACTGGCCCAGAATCACCCAGCAAGTATCATGGCTGAATGGGGATTTGAACTTGGGTCTCCCTGGTCCTAGTCCAGCACTCTAACCACTATACCACGCTGGCTCTAGGTAAACCACGCCCCCATGTCTGGTGTCTGGTGTGGGGGCGTGGCTAAATGCTCCCTGCATCTGACATCATATGCAGGGGGCGGGGCTAGTGGGGCCAGCAGTGGCAGAACCCGGACCACTGCTGGTCATTTCCTGTCCCCTTTTTGTCTGTGGTCTGTTCAGCCTCAGAGGCTATAAAGAGCACCACCTATATGGAGGCTAGATTCATTCACAGAACCTCCCAAGTGTGCGCTTTAACTGACTCATAGAACTCCTGCAACCCTGAGCTCTCATCAGTAAGTGGCCCCTCATCATTGGCCAGTCTCTCTTTATATAGCTCTTAGCAACCACGGCAGCTCTTGTGAAATCTGGGGACCGAATTTTCCCCCGCCTCACAACCCTTGTCTCTTGACAATGGAGTATTTAGTTTTATAGCTGCTTCCGTCACAAACACAAAGTAATCGTATGTAGATTTATTATTGTATGTATGTATGTATGTATGTATTCAATTTCTATACCGCCCTTCCAAAAATGGCTCAGGGCTGTTTACACGGAGAAATAATAAATAAATAAGATGGCTCCCTGTCCCCAAAGGGCTCACAATCTAAAAAAAAACACAAGATCGACACTAGCAACAGTCACTGGAAGTACTGTGCTGGGGGGTGGATAGGGCCAGTTACTCTCCCCCTGCTAAATAAAGAGAAACACCACGGTAAAAGGTGCCTCTTTGCCAAGTTAGCAGGGGTTAACTAAGATTTTATTCAGAAACAACACCAGTTTCTCCTTCTCCTTCTCCTCCCTTTTCCTTTCTGACTCCACCCTGCCCACCCCGCCCCCACTGTCTACAGGATCCCCACAGGGACAAACTTCTCAACAACAAAACACAAACGATTACTACATAGATACAACGGGCAGGAGTTCTCAAACTTCGGTCCCCAGATGTTGTTGGAATACAACTTCCATCATCCCCTGCTACAATGGCTTTGGCCATTGTTGTGGGGGGTGATGGAAGTTGTATTCCAGCAAAATCTGGGGACCCAAGTTTGAGAACCTCTGGGGTATGGAATGAGCATTTCCAAGGTGTGTAAGGGAACGTGAAATGCGTCGTCATCTCTCCAACTTCTTTTTATTGCCTTTGTTGCTTACCAGCACATAAAACACTTCTTAGCCCATATTTGGAGGAAAAGTTATGCTGGTCAGAGCTCCAGAAGTGTGATTTTAATTTTGAACCAGCGGGAAGAAGCAGATTCTGAGAAAATGGGATTTGCTTTGGTTCCTGCCCAAAGCTGTAGGGCAGAAAGAGATTTACATATAGTTGATCGTAGGTCTGATGATGCAGATGATAGGTTTTTCTACTTTTTGCTGATGTACTTATTGTCTCGAAATTATGGCACTTCTTCTTGCATGGATTCTATTGTTGATGTGACCTATGGTCGAACAAATAAACACTGAGGCTATTCACACACGTGTGCAAAACCGAACTAAGGAAGCCCAGCCCGGTTTTTCATGCATGTGTGAACCTCCAGGATCGGGCCTATCCCAGGGGCTCCATGGCAGAAAACCTGCCTAAATAGCCACCCTACTAAATGAGGCTAAGGGAACAACCACTCCCTTAACCTCATTTTCTTGATCATGTGGCAGTTGCAGCTGCCAGACTGTGGGGCCGGGGGAGGGGATAGGGATCCCCAGGATGCACCACGCACTCCTGGTCCCCGGCCCTTCCCACTGCCTCAGCATGGGGGGAAGGCGTGCGGGGAGCAATGCCAGCAGGGTCATCTGTGGGGAGGAGAAGTTTAACTTACCCTCCTTGAATTTCAACTTGGAACCTTTGGTTATTCACTGTGACATTTTTGACGACTTTTTCGCGAATAAAATCTCTCGCGTTTGGGCTGAGTTGGATGCCACAGGTACTGCAGAGTCTGCTGTGGAGGTGTCCAGTGACTCCTTTTATGGGGTTAGATTGGATCATTTTCGGTTTGTGACTCCTAAGGAAGTGGACCAACTGCTTCGGACTGTGTGCCCTACAACCTGTTCTCTTGACCCTTGCCCAGTTTGGCTTATCTCATCTGATAATCATATCATCAGAGAGGGTCCGGTAAATATTACAAATGCTTCTCTGAGGGAGGACAGGATGCCTCCTTGTCTTAAGGAGGCTATTATTAGACCACTTTTAAAGAAAACTGTATTGGATCCCTCAGAGGTAGCTAATTACAGACCTCTTTCAAACTGGCTTTCATGTGGGCTATGGGGTTGAGACTGCCTTGATCAGCCTGATGGATGATCTGCAACTAGTTATCAACAGAGGGAGCATGACTCTGCTGATCCTTTTGGATCCCTCTGCGGCTTTCGATACCATCAACAATGCTAACCTTCTGGACCACCTGAGGGCGGTGGGATTGGGTGACACTATTTTACAGTGGTGCCGCTCCCAAATCCCTGGTAGATTCCAGATGGTGTCACTTGGAGACTGTTGCTCTGCAAAGTGAGGACTGGAGTTCCACAAGGTTCCATACTGTTTCCAATGCTCTTTAACATCTACATGAAACCACTGGGAGAGATCATCAGGAGGTTTGGTGCTGGGTGTTATCAATATGCTGATGACACCCAGATTAACTTCTCCATGCCGACCTCATCAGGAAATGGCATATCTTCTCTAAATGCCTGCTTGGAGGCGGTAATAGGCTGGATGAGGGATAACTAACTGAGGTTGAATCCAATAAGATGGAAGTACTGACTATGGGGGATCAGGACCCAAGGGATGGTTTAGATCTGCCTGTTCTGGGTGGGGTTACACTCCCACTGAAAGATCAGGTATGTAGCTTGGAAGTGTTCCTGGACCCCAAGTTCTCCCTGGTTTCTCAGGTTGAGGCGGTGGCCAGGAGCGCTTTTTATCAGCTTCGGCTGATGCATCAGCTACGTCCATTTCTAGAGGTGAATGACTTTAAAACAGTGGTACATATGCTGGTAACTTCCAGACCTGACTACTGTAATGTGCTCTATAGAGCTGCCTTTGTACATAGTCTGGAAAATACAATTGGTACAGAATGCGGCAGCCAGATTGGTCTCTGGGACAACAAGAAGGGACCACATAACACCGGTTTTGAAAGAACTGCACTGGCTGCCGATATGTTTCTGGGTGAAATACCTAGTGCGGCTTGTTACCTATAAAGCCCTTAACAACTTAGGTCCAGGCTATTTGAGAGAGCGCCTCCTTTGTCATGAACCCTGCCGCCTGTTATGATCTTCTGGAGAGGTCCAGTTACGATTGCCACCAGCTTGTCTGGTGGCAACTCAGGACCGGGCTTTCTCTGTGGCTGCCCCAGGGCTTTGGAATACGCTCCCTGCTGAAGTAAGAGCATCTCTTTCTCTGTTTGTTTTCAGGAAGACCCTCAAGACTCACCTGTTTTTGCAAGCTTTTAATTAAAATTAATTTTAATAATTTCAATAATTTGTCTTATATTGTTTTTATGGTGTTTTTTGTATTTTAATCTGTGATGTTTAATCTTAAAATTTGTATATACCGCCAAGAGATGTACATATCAGGTGGTATAAAAATATGAGAAACAAACAAACAAACCTGCTTTCCCCACATCCCGCTCTAGAGCCCTTCTCCATAACTGTGAGAGGAAGCTCACTGTCTGTATATTTACATCTATATCCTGGCCTCCCTCCAAGGAGCCTTGAGTCAGTGTACATGGTTGTGTTTATCTTCACAACAACTCTGTAAGGTAGTCTAGATGGAGAGATATGTGACTGGCCCAGAGTCACCAGGTGAGTTTCATGGCTGAATGGGGATTTGAACTCAGATGTTCCTAGTCCATACTCTAACCACTACACCACAGTGGCTCTTATAGACATTTCAATAGATAGATAGATAGATAGATAGATAGATAGATAGATAGATAGATAGATCATCATGCATATCTATCCATCTATAATAGAGGTCAGTGAGGAAGCTTGACTGGATTGTGACTGCACTGCAGGGGGCGGGGGATTAATCATTTCACACCATGCCATTAGCATGATGAAAATCCTACCCCAAATGGTGTTAATGAAGCTGCTCTCAGCACTATTTGCCTGCAGAATCGTTCACTTGCTTAGCGGCTCGTGAGGGTCCCATTGAGAAGGGAGAAGAGGCAACAGTCCTTTTTTTGTCAGTTGAAACTACAAACAGACCTCTCCGACAGTCTTATCCGCTCTTGTTAAAAGTTCAGTTGGGAAAGGCAGGTAGAAACAGCAGTTTGGGTTTCGTTCTCTTCGGCCGCAAAGGTACTAAAAATAGGCTCTGTGAGTGTGGCTTTTCTGGCGCTTTCAGTACAAGCCTCGCCGTCTCATTTCCAGGCTTTTTTCTTACTTGCTTGCTTTCCTTCCACCCACACAAACATTTTCAGGTCGCCATGCCCACAGAGACACACTTTTTCCACAACACGAAGAATAAAAAACAGGAGCGAGGGAAGGGGCTTGGGTAGAAAAATGTAAGAAGAGCAATGTCAGATCAGACCAACAGCGGCCTGTCTAGTACAGCATTCTGCTTCCCATAACCAGCGGCCAACCAGAAGTCTCTGGGAAGCCCACGGGCAAGAAACAAAAGCAATAGACTGGCCTATTCTTGCTCCTCAGAACAGGTAATTAGAGATAAGCTACCACTGGTTCTGGAGGTTCCATAGCTATTGATATCCTCTCTTCCTCTGCTGCTGCTTGGCCATCACCAACATATGTGGTGATGGCCAATAGTTTACATGGTGCTCACTTCGGCAGCGCATATACTAAATAGCTGACATGCCTTAAAAAGGGAAATTAACAGGTTAGAGAAACTCCTAATCTGCTTATTTCCTTTTTTAAAAAAACCATGCTGTTGGCCTTCACCACATCTCATGGCAGCAAATTCTGTAAATCGGGGGTTCTCAGACTTGGACCCCCAGACTTATTTTATTTATTTATTCTATAGCTATCTTTCCCACTGAAATTATTTCTAGACAGTTTACTACTATTACTAATAATAATAATAATAATAATAATAATAACAACAAAGTCAACAGTTTAGACAATAAAATTAGAACAGTTAAAACAATTAAAACAATTACACTATCCAGCATCAAATACCTTATTTAAAAGGTATGCCTTAAAGAAAACTGGAAGAGAGGTCAAACCCCTCATCTCTGCAGGATGAGCTTTGCATTCCAAAACTCAGGGATGGCAAGCAAGAAGGCCCAACTCTGGGTTGCTACGAGTTGGCCTCCCCAGGCCATTATGTCTGGGGATAATGGGAGTTGTAGTCCAACAACATCTGGGGACCCTGAGAACCCCTGCCATGAATCATGTTTTCCTCCAGGCTATTGCCCATATAAACAAGGCCTGGTCAGCCCAGGACAATGGAACTTTAGAAATGACTTCCAAACAAGCCAAACTCTCTATCCAGAAGAACCACATGGTGCAGTCCTCCGATGGGCTACCATCATGACAGACATAGAGCTGCAGCCCAAAACAGCTCCCCCGGGTTGCTAGACTTTCACTTACCCTCTGATATGATTCTTACTTGATTCGTTTCTCACCAGTGGCAGCCGTTAATGCAAAGTAGGTGTCAGGAAATGCACAACATGCGGAAATTGTAGGGTCAGTGAAAGTATCTGTTACAAGGCAAGAAGGAAGAACATGATATGAGGATGCCATTAGGGGCTGCTGCCCCTTGTCTGCTGTAACATGTGCAGACCAACCGGCCTGAAACTGTGCTGCGCATAGGGAGGAAATGGGGCCACATGCTTTCCTATATCATAAAAATGATGACTAGCCATCCCCTCCTCCTCCTCTGTGAATTTGTCTAATCCCCCATTTTAAGCCATATAAGCTGTTGGCCATCTCCAGATCTTCTGGCAGCAACCAGAACTGTACATAATATTCGAAATGTGGCCACTCCAGAGATTTGTACAAGGGCCTTGAGATTTATTTTATTTGTACAAGGGCCAGTTGTATTTTAATCCCTTTTCATAATGGAATTATGAAAAGCATGGAATTTTGCTTTTTTGCAGCTGCTGCACACAGAGGGATACATGTGAGTAGGTATGAAAGCATCTTCTGGTCCTTGATAGTTCATGTCATAGTCTAGGTTCCAGACTCTTCCCTCCAGAAGGAAGGGGCAGAAGAAGCTAAAGATGGACTCAGTAGGCGTTTGAATCTAGGTTGAATATGGTTTACCAACATTAGTGTGATTGTGTGAACCCATGCAAAGGATGGAATCTCAGGTCATAAACCACCTTAACATCACTTCAGTGTTGGTAACCAACATTAAACCTGGATTCAAATAGGGGTGTGCACGGAATCGGCAGGTCCGGTTCAGTTTGTTTGTTTGTTTGATTGATTGATTTGTATACCGCCCTTCCAAAATGGCTCAGGGCGGTTTACAATTAAAACAAACCACTAAAACAGTAAAGAGCTAAAACAAATTAAAAACAATATATTATTTGTTGTTATTATTATTATTATTTTACATTTATATCCCGCTCTTCCTCCAAGGAGCCCAGAGCAGTGTACTACATACTTAGGTTTCTCCTCACAACAACCCTGTGAAGTAGGTTAGGCTGAGAGAGAAGTGACTGGCCCAGAGTATCATGGCTGAATGGGGATTTGAACTCGGGTCTCCCTGGTCCTAGTCCAGCACTCTAACCAAACAATTAACAAATTTAAAAACATTTTAAAACAACAATTAAACAATTACAGTGATTAAAAGCCCCCAAATTGGTTTAGAATATTAAAACAGATCTTAAAACCCTGGAAAGCCAGACCAAACAAATACGTTTTAAGGGCTCTCCTGAAGGCTAATGGAGAATTCAAATTGCGAATTTCTGCAGGGAGCGCATTCCACAGCTCCGGAGAAGCTATAGACAAGGCCCGCCTCTGAGTCACCACCAGACGAGCTGGTGGTAACTGGAGATGAACCTCCTCAGATGACCTTAACGTGCAGTGGGGGTCACGCAGAAGAAAGCACTCTCTAAGGTAACTCAGGCCTAAGCTATTCAGGGCTTTAAAGGTAATAAACAGCACTTTGTATTTTGCCCAGAAACATATTGGCAGTCAGTGCAATTGTTTTAAAATAGGCATAATATGGTCTCTCCAGGTTGCCCCGGAGACCAATCTGGCTGCCTCATTCTGAACTAACTGAAGTTTCCGAACTATGTACAAAGGCAGACCCACGTAGAGCGCATTGCAATAGTCAAGCCTGGAGGTTACCAGCTGGTGCACCACTGTTTTGAGGTCGTCATCCTCAAGGAATGGGCGCAGCTGTTGAATCATCCGAAGCTGATAGAAAGCACTCCTGGCCATGGCCTCTACCTGAGATACCAGGGTGAGGCCTGGGTCCAGGAGTACTCCCAAGCTGCGCACCTAGTCCTTCTGGGGGAATGTAACCCCATCCAGCACAGGAAGATCTAACACACCCCTCAGATTCTGAGCCCCCACAATGAGCACCTCCGTCTTGCTTGGATTCAGCTCCAATTTGTTATCCCTCATTCAGCCCATTACTGCCTGTAGGCAGGCATTTAGAGAATGAGTGCCATTTCCTGAAGAAGGAAGGGAGAAGTAGATTTGAGTGCCATCAGCATACTGATAACACCCAGCACCAAACCTCCTGATGACCTCACCCAGCGGTTTCATGTAGATATTGAAAAGCATTGATGACAGAATGGAGCCCTGAGGGACTCCATATAACAGCTCCTGCTTTGAGGAGCGACTGTCACCAAGCTCCACCATCTGGGATCTACCCGAGAGATATGAACAGAACCTCTGCAGAGCAGTGCTCCCTATTCCCAACTCCCCCAGGTGACCCAGAAAGATAATATGGTCGATGGTATCGAATGCCGCTGAGAGATCCAAGAGGACCAACAGAGTCACACCCCTCTGTCGATTCCCTGGTAAAGGTCATCCATCAGGCCGACCAAGGCTGTCTCAACCCCATAGCCCGTTCTAAAGCCAGTTTGAAATGGGTCTAGATAATCAGTTCCCTCCAAAACCGCCTGGAGCTGGTTAGCCACCACCCTCTCAATTACTTTGCCCAGCCAGGGGAGATTGGAGATTGGCCTATAACTATCCATTGCTGAGGGATCCAGGGAAGGCTTCTTAAGAAGAGGTCTAACTATTGCCTCCTTCAAACAGGGAGGCACCCTACCCTCCCTCAGCGATGCATTTATGATATTAATTAGGCCATCTCCAACAATCCCTCCACTAGATCAAAGCAGCCAGGTTGGGCAAGGATCCAGAGAACAAGTGGTAGGCCGTACCGCTCCAAGCAGCTTGTCTACATCCTCAGGAGTCACAGATTGAAATTGATCCAACCTAACACTGCAAGAGGGATCGCTGGATACCTCCCTCACAGACCCTGAAGAAATAGTGGAGTCCAAGTCAGCCCGAATACAGGAGATTTTATCCACAAAGAACCCACTAAAGGCATCACAGCAGAGTATCTCCGGGAGCTGATTTGAGGCAGAAGGAGCAAAGATTATACTCCTCACCACCCGGGATAACTCTGCCATATGCGAACCCACAGACGCAATGCACCATTAGGGGCGCATTTGAGTCCAAACCAGACCTGAATTGGACTGGGCCAGTTCAGTCTGGCACCCCCTCAAACCCCCCCCCCCCGGTTCAGTTCAGTCCAGGGGGGTTGTTAACATTTTTAGGTTTTAAAACAGATTTTTTTTTTTACTTACCCCCTCCGGGGAGGTCTCCAATGCAGTGGGGGGAGTCCATGGAGGTTTACTCCTCCCCGCCAGCCACCCTGCCTTCCAAAACTGGCCCGTCCTGCCATTCTTTGTCCCGTTCGGGCCTTCCCCCCAGCACGGTGGCCATTTTGGAGGCCACCGTGCCCGCACAATGAGCTTTTGCGTGGCCTGGGCCGGTTTTGGAAGGCAGGGAGGCCAGCAGGGTGAGAGGGAACCTTCATGGACAACACCCCCCCACACACACACACCACTTTGGAGGGGGGGGAACCCCACGGAGGGGGTAAGTTTTTTAAAAAATGTTTAACCTGAAAATCTTCGCAGACTTGCTGAATGGGTTCAGGGGTGGCTCGGGGGTCTCTCCAAGATTCCCTGTGTGCTCACGCAGGGCATCCTGGAACTTCCAGGGTCCGCGTGGCCCCCAATCCCCACAGCCCCCGCCAGCTCCGTGATGGAGCTGGCAGTCATGTGGGCAGCTGATCCAGCCACCCAGGGCTGCCTTTTGATCATCTGTGGGGAGATCAGGCTAAGCCCACTCTCCCCACAGACCCGGAAGAAGCTCTTCTCACCGATCATGAGAAGAGCTTCATTCTTGGAAGAGAGCCTGGAAGAGGGCTGCATGTGGATAACTGAGGACGAACCACAATGCCAAGGAGTTGGGAGAGGAGCCATGAATGGGAGAGAGTGCTTGGGATGGAGCTATTATTCTCTGGGGCATGGGAGAATACCTGCAAATTTGGTGGGGAGAAATAATTGGGTTGTTGCTGTGGTTCTCAAGGGTGTGAGAGAAGAGCAGGGGAACTGTGGGGTGGGGTAGTGGATGTTGAAGCCATGCCTTCTCCAGCTGTGTGAGAGAAAGCAGCTTCTGTTGAAGGTGGAAGCAAGTTTCTTGGAGACTAAACCACCAAGAGACAGAAGTTTGGGGTGGTCTACAAATTAGATAGATAGATAGATAGATAGATAGATAGATAGATAGATAGATAGATAGATAGATAGATAGATAGATAGACAGACGGATGGATGCAAGGAGTGGGCTGGGCATACGTTTCTCAGATATGGGTTCAATCAAAATCAAACTTCTTTCCTCAGTTGTCCTTGCTATCCATTTGTTGCCTTTCCCACACAATGCTCCACCACTAAGACTTCTCTCAAGGTTTTCAGTTTTGAAGGTGGATGTGCAGAAAAAAGGCCTCTGGAATGAGCATGGACAATGTAGAAAGGTGCAAAAACAGATCCACTTGTTAGCTGACTGGTGACTTTGGAGCATGGGCAATGGCCCCAGATTATGGGCCATTTCCAATAAAGTTGATTGGCAGTCATTTCTGATTGGCAATAGATATAGAGGTGGTAGCAAGCATGACCTGTCCCCTTAGATAAGCAGGGTCCACCCAGGTTGCATACGAATGAGAGACTTGATGTGTGAGCACTGTAAGATATTCCCCTCTGGGGATGGAGCTGCTCTGGGAAGAGCAGAAGGTTCCAAGTTCCCTCCCTGGCAGCATCTCGAAAACAGGGCTGAGAGAGATTCATGCCTGCAACCTTGGAGAACCTCCAGTCTGTGTAGACAATACTGAGCTAGATGGACCTATGGTCTGACTAAGTATATGGCAGCTTCCTGTGTTCTTAGATATATGCTTGGCAGAGTTTTTGGTCAAATATCAACTACATGGGAATGTGGAGTGGGATAGCTGAAGGAGTGGAGGGAAGATTTAACCCCTTACCTCTGTCACAATCCTGATCTAGATTGGGCCCAACAGAAGAACAGCCCACTTTCCAACCAAAAAAAAAGTTCTCAAAAAAGAACAGTATGTATGACCCTGAAGGTCCCCCAGCCATCAGGGACATATTTTCAGGGGACATCAGGGGCAGCAGAAGGACCTCTTTCCCAGAAGGCTCAGGAAAAATGGTTGCTCACAAGCCACATTGTAATGCAAGGGCATTCTCTACAGCAGCGGTTCCCAACCTGGGGGCCTCCAGATGTTGCTGCACTACAACTCCCATCATCCCCACCCCAGCTGGGGATGATGAGAGTTGCAGTTCAGCAACATCTGGAGGCCCCCAGGTTGGGAACCACTGCTCTTCAGCTTCCTTATGGGTCCACAGCATCCCCGACATGGTGTACAGTGGCTATGTGCCACTGCACATCATGTTGGCCAATGATGATAATGATAATGATGATGATGATGATGATGATAGAAAACACATCAAACACAGAATCCAACGTTCTTTTGAAAAGCATGTTTGACATTCTTTATGCATACATTTCAAGCATTTCCTATTAGTAACTTTATAGCCAACAGTCTTCCTGAAGCTCTTTTTTTTTTTTTAACTTCCTGTTTAGACCCAATGAGGAAAGGTCTGCTTATTTAATCTCTCTGCTCCAAAGCGGAATCTTAAAATGTTTCAAAAGAATAACAAACAACACAGAAAATAAGTATTTGCCCTTTGCCACTGACACTAAATTAAAGGGAGAGCCTCAGTCTATCCAACCCTGTCAGGCTGAGGCGTGGACCAGTTTTATTAAAACAGTTTTATTCATACTGAGAAATAAAATTGCCACTAAAACAAGTGTGGGGGACACTTGATAGTGGCTAAAGTATGGTTATCATCATCTTCATTATTTATTTATTTATTTATTTATTTATCTATCTATTTATTTATTTATTTATTTATTTATATCTATGTAAACTGCTTTGGGGACATTTGTTGAAAAGCGGTATATAAATATTTGTCATATTTATATTATTATTATTATCTATAATGAGCAGCCTCCAGACTTATTTATTTATTTATTTATTTATTTATTTATTTATTTAACATTTTATATCCCACTCTTCCTCTTCCTCCAAAGAGACAAGAGTGGTGTACTACATACTTAAGTTTCTCCTCACAACAACCTTGTGAAGTAGGTTAGGCTGATAGAGAAGTGACTGGCCCAGAGTCACCCAGCAAGTCTCATGGCTGACTGGGGATTTGAACTTGGGTCTCCCCGGTCCTAGTCCAGCACTCTAACCACTACACCACGCTGCCTCCCACTGACAAAATATTTTCCAATTCCACCCCGCTTCCCAGTGCCCCTCAAAAATTTGTCCCTGAGGGCTGTGGTACCCTAACAAACACACATTGGGGGCACCAGAAGGAAGAGGGGCTCAGCAAAAATTGATGTGCATGGGTAATGTTCTAACTTGTGGGCAACATTAGTCTGGATGCTGCTCAATAGTGAGGCTGTTCTCACGTGCAGGCAAAACCAGACTAACGAAGCCAAGTTGGGTCTTGCCTGCGCGTGAGAACCGCCAGAATCGTGCCTGATCCCGGCGGCGCCTCAGCGGCAAATCAGCCAAGCCAACCACCCTCTTAGATGGGCCTAAGAGAGCTAGCACTCCCTTAACCCAATTTTTCGCCTACTTTCCAGTAGGCTTATGAGATCACCCAGCATTTCATGTGTCCGTGTATCTATGTGTGTGTCCCCACCATCAACTTCACAATGCCTGAACCAATATGAACCAAATCAGATACAGTTGTAAGGACATTTAGGGAAACCTCAGTGGCATAATATGTGATGATGTCATCTACCCCAGTCCAAGAGGGTGGACGCATAAACTTTTGAGGCGCCATTGGGCTAACTTGTGAACTGCCTAACTGATTTCAACCAAACATGCTACAGCTGTAGGGGCACATGGGAAAACCTCAATGCCATAGTTTTTGCTGGTGACATCCACTCCGATCTAAGATGGCAGACATGTGAACTTTTGAGGCACAAGTGCACTAACTTGAGGACTTTCTAACCGATTTGGACAAAATTTGGTACAATTGTAGTGACACACAGGGACACCTCAATGGTGTAGTTGTTAAGGATGTCATCCAACCCGATCCAAGATGGCAGACACGTGAACATTTGAGGTGCAGGAGATCTAACTTGTGGACCCCGATTTTAACCAAATGTAGTCCAGTTGTAGAGATAGTGAAAGGAAAGTAGGCAGATTAGTTCTTACTAGAACAACTTGTTTTGATTGTCTGCCAGCCCCTGCTGCTCGTGAGAAAGGACTCAGTATGTATTGTATGTCCTGATTAGAACCCAGCTGGATTCTCTAAACATCTCCCATCACCATGAAGCTCCATAAAAACAACTACAAATACAATAAATATCCATAAATCTCATACAGCAAAAGTCATTGAGCTGAAATTCTGAAGGCCACTGGAGCAAGGTAACCAGGATTGCTTCCACACTAGGAGTTCAGTCTCAAATTTGCAATCCCAAACTTGAGACTAATTTAGTCTCGCTCAATTTTTATGGGGAATCTAAATGTCCATTGCATGCTGGGATTTTCTGTGTGGTCCTCCTGTTCCTTGTCTTTCCCAGATCTAATCTGTGGCAAATTTAATAACATTAAAATGCATGAGCCCACTGATAGTGATGCTTTTCAGGGCTGTGGTGCATTTAATTAGAAGCTTCCTGTTTGCAGGATCTGCCTCTTTTATTGCTTCCTGTTGAGCACAGCAGGATCACTGATGAACAGGCTGTTAATTTCCCTTTGAATAGGCTTCATTGCTTTTCATGCAAGGGAAAGGGAAGAATGAGCAATATTTTTAGCCCCATATTGATTAAAACTTATCAGAGTCATCAGTGGCCAGGAAAAGGGACCACATCCAGCCTATAGTCTCTCAGTTGGCCATTTGTGGGGCTTTTTAGGTTTTATTTTTTAAAAGTGGGGGGAGGAGAGAGATGGTTTTCAAAATTATGCATGGTATGCAGAAAGTGGATAGAGAGACATTTTCCTCTCCGAATTTGAGGGAAGCCAATTAAATGGATGCACCATAGATTCAGGACAGACAACAGAAAATCCTTCTTCACATGGATGCACCATAGATTCAGGACAGACAACAGAAAATCCTTCTTCACACAATGAGGCTGTTCACATGCACAGCCTATGTGAAGCTCCAGGATCGAGTCCGATCCCAGTGCTGCCCCTGCGCCAAGCCGGAGTTTTTAACCCAGCGTAGCCTCAGCCAGCGATTGTCTGGGTGGTCACCACTGGGTTAGATGGCTTCCCTCCGGCCCTCTCCCATTTCCACCAAGTGCAATGGCTGCTCTAATAAAAGCAGCCACCACACTCATGCCTCGGGGCACCCTGGTATGCAGGAGGGGGGAG
The DNA here is from genome assembly GCF_027244095.1 of Hemicordylus capensis. Classification (NCBI taxonomy): domain Eukaryota; kingdom Metazoa; phylum Chordata; class Lepidosauria; order Squamata; family Cordylidae; genus Hemicordylus; species Hemicordylus capensis. Next base: position 250,130,817 of record NC_069661.1, read on the forward strand.
TATTCCCACTTCCAGCTCCTGCAGTCACCACGCTACTGCTCCTGTGGGCACAGGGCATATTGAAGGACAGGACCGCTGCTGTTCATCCATCACACGTTCCTGCCTTCGCTGCAGCACACCCAGAAGTGGCCGTGAGTTCATATGAAAGACTTCAATGAATGACTGATATATGGGATTCACTGCACCACGCTTATATTGCTTGAAAATGGAATCAGGCACATTCATGGAGGCCATTCTATCCACAGTTATGGCAGCTAAATGAAACCTCCATGTTAAGAGGCAGGGTAACTCTGAATATAAGGTGATGGACACCCATTCACCTTGTCCGTATGCTGTGCCAGACTACTGGGTCATCCACCCAAGTACAGTCTACTACAGGGGTTCTCAAACTTGAATCCCACCAGATGTGGTTGAACTTCAAGTCCCATTATTCCCAGCCACGATGGCCAAAGGGAACAGCCTTTGGCCATTGAGGCTGGGAATAATGGGAGTTTTAGTCCAACAACATCTGGGAACCCAAGTTGGAGAGCCCATGGTCTGGCAGCAGCTTTCTGGGAGGGGGTCCCAGGCAGGGTCCCTTCCCATCACCTGCTATCTGGTTCTTTTGGCTGGGGATGGAACCACCGACTTTCTGCATGCAGAGCATATAGTTTAAACAGAGAGACCTGCAGCTTTCATGTTTTGTTTGTGAACTTCTAGCAAGCACCTGACTAGCAGCTGCTGGAAGCAGGATGCTGGACTGGATAGTCCCTTGGCCTGATCCAGGATCTCGTTTCATGACATCAACCTTTGGCTTTCGAAGTGTGCCTCTTTGGCTCAACACTCTGTCTGGCTCCTTTCCACCTAAAGAGGGCTCGATTAAAGTTGCAAAAGCAGGGAGCTGTGAATCATGGATTCCAAACTCCCAAGAGGCAGCCTGGTTGTCACTTTTTCCGAGTTTCTTTAGGCATTAAATGAGGATACACTTCAAGGCACAATCCATAGTAACATCACCGACAGGAGTAGCAACAGCAGCTGGGGCTTCCGTACACACTTTTCTGGATGAGCTACTGATGAATCGTTGGCTCATTTCTTGAACACGGGGCATGAGGTTGAGGGAGGGGAAAGAGAAGACAGGGGGCACTTTCACAAGTGGGTCAGCGTCTACAAAACTGTGAGCACCTGATACAGACAATCGTCGAAGAGGGAAAGAAGCCAGAAGCAGAGAGAGAATGAAATCATCTCCATGCCATTTGGCCTCTTGAATGGTGGACATCTGCCTGAGTGCAGCTGTCCCCTCTTGGCCCTAGACGGTGGCATTTTATTGCCCCTGGAGCCTGCCAGTTGTGGCAGATGCCGACTGGCTGCCAAGGAGGAAACCTTTCTGATCTCTAGCCTCACAAACCTGTCAGGGCTGAAAAGGAGACACTTTGTTTGCTCAGACTGTAACATTTCGAGGGAGAGCATCCAACTGCCTTCATGGAGTACATTTCAAACCCTTTACACACTCTAGGCCCATTCACACATTATGTACATCACTCATACAATGAGTGTACACAGGTACAGATCTGTACATAGGTATAGTCATTCACATGTTACGTTGAACTCAGGTGCAGAAGTACACTTCCTGTCTGTACCATGCATTTGAAGGGCCTAAGGGTCCACTTTTAAAATGAACACAGGGACAGTCATTCACACAAACACACGTACGAGTGTACAGACATCTGTTCACTTGTACAGCATAATGTCTGAACTGAGCTTCTGTCTTCGAAATCCTTACAGTGAAGCTGGAAGGTAGGTCCACATTTATTATCCCCATATTGCAAATGGGAAGGGACTGAGGTCAAGATAGCATTAGCTTGCCCATAGCCATCAAGATGACTTGTTCCTCTGTGCCTGCTAGAAGTGTAGCCCTAATGGATATGAAAGAAACTAGGAGGTCAGCAGACACAAGGAGGAGAAACCAGGAGGAACCAAGGAGGCAAACTATGACAATGACAAGGAATTCCAGGAGAGTGCAGAAAGGAAACAGTGTCAACTTCAAGTGTCTAGTGCCATGTATGATTGTTCCTCAAGCCCACCTATGTTACTGACCAACTTGCTGGCTCTATAGCCTGAATGGTATTTTTCCATAAACTATTGAAGAGATCTATGTATTAAGTCCACAAGCTCAAGGAACCTCTTCTTCTTCCTCTCTTTGCGCTTTAAAGGTTCTGTGTTAAAGCTGACTACTAGAGTTATGGTGAAGTTTAAAAAAGAAACAGCAATATTCTTTTTTTAAAAAATAATAATTCTTTCTTTCTTTCTTTCTTTCTTTCTTTCTTTCTTTCTTTCTTTCTTTCTTTCTTTCTTGGTTTAATCATGAAAATATCAGCCTTTGAACCTTAACACCAGTCTTGTCCCACTCCCCAATCCAGGATTGCCACTCAAGCATTTAACACAACTGCACGGCACTGCTGTTTTGCCTTTAACAGCAATCTGATATGCAGAAATCAACAGATGAAGCACTTTGTTGATTTAAAAGATATTTTACCTAATACAAAATTCCTTAATGTAGCAAGCAATAACCTAAAAATGCAGAATATGGAAATGCAGCAAAAGAAAAAAGGAAAGTCAGGGGTTGCGGAAAGTTGTAAAGTAACACAGAATATTGAAACCAGCAATAGGCAGCCATAAGCAACAATAACAGATAAAAACTAGCAATGAGCAGCACAAAAACCACCAACAGTCAAATGACCCATCTCACCATCCAACTGCTCACTAACAATTAACTGAAATGTAACATAGCATGGAAGTAAACATTAGCACCTGCTAATGTCGGCACATACAGCAGTCACAGCTACAGTGCCCAGTGGAAACGTTGGCAACCTCAGCCCCTCCTAGTGAAAATTAAAATCACAGCCTTGGTGGTTGTCTCTCAGTACCCAAATTAACTCACCCCCAGCCCTTTAGAGGCCCCTATTCTAAGCCAAAGAGACTGAGGACTAAGGTAGGGTCAGGTGAGAACAAGGTATATTTGTTCTTCCCCCTTACAAGCCTCTTGGAAATGAAGTGGAGTACACCCCAGCTCTTGAAAAAGCCAAGTTTTGAAAGTGTCAGTTGGTGCTGGGCGGTGAGTGACAAGTAAGTAGAACAGTTTTGAGGCATATATATTGTTTCCTGTTAATGCATGACTAACCGTGCGGGATAGGAACAGGAACCACAGCAAGAGGTTATAGGAAATACTCAAAGATCAGCCAACTCACTTGCAGAGAAAAAGCCATTTGAACGTCTTCTCAGCTGTCTGCCCTCAGGAAATGCTAGGGAACAGGGGACAGCTATCCGTCGTTCTTAATGCAAAGCAAACGTCAATGTATTTATTATGGGAAGAGCATTTTGAATTTCTAAAGCACTCTGTGCACGTGGAGTCCACCAACAGGACCACTGGGAACACCTCTTGAAGAAATGAACTGCCCGTCACCTGACAATGGTGAAAGAAAGCAGAGTCCCTCCCACGCCCCACCTTCATGCTTCACCTGTGATTATTCCTCAGAAATCTATATTTGTGGTTCATTCACTGGTTCTTCATGCTGGCCTGGTTCAGACATAACAGGAAATGATGGTTTCCCACTAGATGAACAAGACCTGGAGAGTCACAGTTCATGTACTGTTCCTCCCTCCCTTTCCTCTTTCTAAAGAGGAGGAGATGGGGGGAAAGTCCATTTCTCTTCTGAAGTTAGCCACGATTCCGTGTTACATCCAGGCCCAGTAATTCAGGGCTTTATAGGTAATAACCAGAACACTGTATTTAGAAGCGGAATGCTTCTAATACCAGTTGCAGGGGAGCAACAGCAGAAGAGAGGGCATGCCCTCAGCTCTTGCCTGTGGGCTTCTCAGAGGCATCTGGTGGGCCACTGTGTGAAACAGAATATTGACTAGATACAGTAGGTCTTGAGCCTGATCCAGCAGGGATGTTCTTATGTATTTTGCCCAGAAACTTATTGGCAGCCAGTGTAGTTCTTTTTAAATTGGTATAATGTGATCTCTTCAGGTAACCCCAGAGACCAACATAGCTGCTGCATTCTGTACCAACTGCAGTTTCCAGACTATGTACAAACGCACCTGAACATAGAGCACATTGCAGTAGTCAGATCTGGATGTTACCAGCATATGCACCACTGTTTTAGGGTCATTTATCTCAAGAAATGGACATCGCTGGCATATCAGCCAGAGCTGATAGAAAGCGCTCCTGGCCACTGCCTTAACTTGAGAGAACAAGGGAAGTTTTGGGACCAGAAGTACTCCCAGAACACATACCTGCTCTTTCTAGGGGAGTGTAACCCCATCCTGGACAGGCAGATCTAAGCCACTTCCTAAGTTCCAACTTCCCACAATTAGTACCTCCATTTGCTTGGATTCAGCCTCAGTTTGTTTTCCCTCATCTAGCTCATCACTGCCTCCAGGCAGACATTCAGGGAGGTTAGGCCATTTCCTGATGAAGTTGACAAGGAGAAATAGATTTGGGGGTCATCAACATATTTTATCAGCTTTGGCTGATACGTCAGCTACGCCCATTTCTAGAGGCTAATGACCTTAAAACAGTGGTACATATGCTGCTAAGCTCCAGGCTTGACTTCTGTAATGTGTTCTATGTGGGGCTGCCTTTGTATGTAGTCCGGAAACTACAGTTGATACAGAATGCAGCAGTTAGATTGGTCTCTGGGGCCATATAACACCAGTTTTGAAAGAACTGCACTGGCTGCCGATATGTTTCCGGGTAAAATACAAAGTGCTGGTTATTACCTAAAGCCCTTAATGGCTTGGGTCCACGCTATTTAAGAGAGCGCCTCCTTTGTCAGTGTCTCCTTTTACGATCTTCTGGAGAGGTCTAGTTATGATTGCCACCAGTTCATCTGGTGGCGACTCAGGACTGGGCTTTCTCTGTGGCTGCCCCAGGGCTTTGGAATACGCTCCCTGTTGAAATACGAGCATCTCCTTCTCTGTTTGTTTTCAGGAAGACCCTCAAGGCCTTCCCGTTCTCACGAGCTTTTAATTAGAATTTTAATAATTTTAATAATTTGTTTTATATTGTTTTTATTGTGTTTTATGTATTTTAACCTGTGCTTTTAATATTAGAATTTGTACACTGCCTAGAGATTTACATATCAGGTGGTATAAAAATATGGTAGATAGATAGATAGATAGATAGATAGATAGATAGATAGATAGATAGATAGCATCTTGAACAAAATCCCCCGCTGATCTCTCTGAGCAGTTTCATGTAGATTTCAAAAAGCATTCGAAATAGAATGGAATTCTGTGGAACCCCATACAATAGCTTTCATTTTGAAAAGTAACTATCTCCAAGTGACACTATCTGGAACCTACGTGAGAGGTGGGAACGGAATCATGGCAAAGCAGTGCCTTCCACTGACAACCTCTTCATGCACTCCAGGACGATTTCATGGCTGATGGTATCCAAAGCTGCCAAGAGATCCTAAAAGATAAACAGAGTCACACTCCCCCTGTCGATTCCTAATTGGAGATCTTTCAACAGACCAACCAAGGCTGTTTCAACTCCATAGCCCACCCGAAAGCCAGTTTGAAATGGGTCCAGATAGTCAGCTTCTTTCATGACTGCCTGAAGCCAAGACACCACCACCCTCTCAATCACCTTGCCCAACCATGGGAAGTTGGAGACAGGTCTATAATTGCTTAACTCTGAGGCAATGAAGGTTTCTTTAACAGTGGTCTAATTTTTGCCTTCTTGTGACAAGAAGGCATCCTGCCCTCCCTCAGAGAAGTGATCTTAACAAGACCCTCTCCAATAACCTCCCTGCTAGATTGTATAAGCCATGTAGGGCAAAGATCAAAGAACAGGTAGTAAGATGAAGAGCCCCAAACAGCTTGTCCACATCCTTGGAAGTCACAAACTGAAATTGATCCAATTTAACGATACAAAAGGAGCTGCTGGACACCTCCACAGTAGGCTCTGCAGTAACTGTAGTCTAGTTCAGCTAGAATACGAGACATTCTATCTGCAAAAAACCTCATTAAAAACATCACGAGTAAAAGATGGATCCAAATTCTCATTTGAGGGAGAAGGAGCATGTACTAGCCATCTCACAACCCTATACAACTCCACTGGACATGAGCTTGCAGAAGCAATGTGGGCAGAAAAGAACTGCTTCTTTGCTGCGCGCATTGCCAGAGCATAGATCTTCAAATGTGCTCTGTGTTGTAATCTGTCAGATTCGAGATGAGTCTTTCTCAACTTGTACTCTAACCATCTAACTTGCTGCTTCAGCCCCTGTAGTTTTTCAGTATACCAAGGGCTACTGCCCAGGTAAATTCGTTATTCCAGGTCTGAACCAGGGCATCGACAGAATAAATTTAAGGCAGAACCAACCTTAAGACATCTGAAGGCTCCTCAGAATGTTATTAGATCCAATAGCATTTTTCAGGTGGACCATCCTAATAGGTCCTTATGGCTGTGAGTCCAAGATTTAAAAAGGTTTGGGGGTTTTTTAAGAAAGAAAGAAAGAAAGAAAGAAAGAAAGAAAGAAAGAAAGAAAGAAAGAAAGAAAGAAAGATATTAGAAATACATAATTTTTATTCTCATAAAAATATGAGAAATGAATAATTTAACACTCCTCCTGGGAGGGAACAGAAATTGACATGGGGCAATTCACAGTGAGGCAAGGGGCAATTACTCTGTAATCCCCCTGTTTGGAACAACAGGAAGCTATAAAAAAGGCCAAGACCACAAGCAATGGTTTTCATTTCTTTGAAGTTTGTTTGTTTGTTTGTTTTCTTTCTTTGTTTTATTTATTTATTTATTTAATTTATATACCACTTGAAGGCTCCAGGTGATTCACAAAAGTAAATACAAGAGGCAAAATAAAACAACATTAAAACAGCAATTTAAAACATTCACAGATTACTAAAAGCCAGGCTAAAAAGATGTGTCTTAAGGGCTCTTTTAAAGGTGGGTAAGGATGTGGAATCACAAACAGCTATTGGAAGAGAGCTGGTCTTGTGGTAGCAAGCATAACTTGTCCCCTTAAGCTAAGCAGGGTCTTCCCTGGTTGCATACGAAAGAGAGACTAGAAGTGTGAGCACTGTAAGCTATTCCCCTTAGGAAATGGAGCGGCGCTGGGAAGAGCATCTAGGCTCAAAGTTCCTTCCCTGGCATCTCCAAGATAGGGCTGAAAGAGATTCCTGCCTGCAAATTTTGGAGAAGCTGCTGCCAGTCTGTGTAGACAATACTGAGCGAGATGGACCTATGGTCTGACTCAGTGGGGCTATTCTGACAATCAGCAAAAATCGGGGTAGCCTCCGCTAGCCCGATTTTTGCTGATCGTCAGAACCACCGGGCTTGCAACCGAGCCCAGTGGTTCTGGAGTGGCTAACCTGCTCCTGTAGCCCGCCCCTTAGCCCAGGTTTGTGGAGCGAGCGCTCCGCAAACCCGGGCTATCTGATCATGAGTAGCCGTGCTGTGGCTCCGCGCCGTGGCTACTCACAAGTAGACCCCCAACCGGGAGGCAAAAAGCTGCCTCTCGGCTCAGGGGTTTCCCCAGGCTTCTGGGGGCCACGCGGCCCCCGAGCTCCCCAGCACCTGCTGGCTCTGTCTCGGAGCCGGCAATTGTGTGGGCGGCCGATCCAGCCTCCCAGGGCTCCCTCCCCACTCGTGAGCGAGGAGAGCGGGCTTAGCCCACTCTTCCCGCTTACAGCCCCAAACTGGGTCTCACAGATCGTGAGACCCGGTTCACTATATGGCAGCTTCCTATGTTCCTATGTTCCTATTATTATTACTATTTAATTTGCAAATGGTAAAGATGTTGAATCACAAATGGAATGGAGTGCATTCCAGAGGCCAGGAGGGACCACAGAGAAGGCCAGGAATCTTTGCTGAGTGGAACCAACTTGTTTGTGTATAGACATTCTAGAAGGATTTGGGCCATGAGGCAAGACATTGCACTATATCAAAGGCTATATGGAGCCTCCATTTTAATTCCATGTTCAAATCATTGCAGAAATGCAATGGTAAAGGGCTTTCATGTGGAAACACCCATATTCTTCACAGACAACACTGTGGGCAGCTAACTATAACCAGGTCAAGCAGTGATGGGACAGAAGTCACAAAACAGCACATGATGAAGAAGGATGGTGGTAAACTTCTTTCCTGAGGTAGAATTAGGGGGTCTCCCGGGATATATAAATGGGACGCACAGACCAACAATTACAGAAATGTTAGACAGCCATAATAAACATGGCCAGCAAAAGCAAGAAGAACCCTTATGCACGAAGCCCCAGGCATCGAAACATATTATACAGCTCCAGAGAATGCAGAACTGGGCAATGAATTACGCACTTAATTGCTGGGCATGAGCTTTAGATCTATTTAGGCATTTTTAAATGCTGTAGGCATTGTATAGAAATATCCCCAGCCCCTACACCAGATCCCCAAATTTCTGAATTGGGAGTAGTGCTTGATTTTTAAGGAGGAGATACACTTTTGTTGGGTGACCTCTACCTTCACTGTTACTTTTAAAAGGCTACAACAAGAGGTCACAATTTGGCTAGAATCGCAGGGAGTCGCGGATGGGCTTTGCGAATTTCACTGATTGCTTCTTTTTCTGTTCTTCCTATTTTTGTAATGGTGTTAGGTTTTTATTATGTTTGATATTCACCCCGGTGTTACTTTAAGAGCAGAAATGGTATCATTATAATTGATCGTAATTATATTATTGTCTACAATGGGTAGAATAGCTCTTATTTTAATCTTCAGTGCAACAATAGATGACACAATGACATACTAATTTTTCATTATTTTTTAAAAATCAGTTCATGAGGGGAAACTGGAATAAAAATGTGATTTTGTTTTAGTTCTTGCATTTGTATGGATGCCACATAAGTTTCTGTGTTGTTTTTAGTTGGATATTATACCACTGGGGCTTCAAGGTGTTAATGTTTTAATTTACTCCTCAGTGTCCTTGCTACAAGCATTAAGGATTAGTGTGGTGTTGAGCAAGAGATATTCACCAATCTCATTCCAAGAAATCAGGCCCCTAGTGTATTGTGTAAATATTACCTCATTTACTGTCAACAGTTGTGGGCTCCTTTTTCATCTTAGAAATACCTGACAAATTTGGAGGAACAAACTTTTTGGACTAGCAATGTGCATGAATCACGATTCAAAATGTGATTTGTGACACATCCCTGGCACCTTTAAAATAGAGGAGATACACTTCCTATATCGACAGCACTCCCCCAACTATCTTTGCACCCTGGCGGCATAGGAACATAGGAATATAGGAAGCTGCTATATACTAAGTCAGACCATTGGTCTATCTAGCTCAGTATTGTCTTCACAGACTGGCAGCAGCTTCTCCAAGGTTGCAGGCAGGAATCTCTCTCAGCCCTATCTTGGAGATGCTGCCAGGGAGGAAACTTGGAACCTTCTGCTCTTCCCAGAGTGGCTCCATCCCCTGAGGGGGATCTCTTCCAGTGCTCACACTTCTAGTCTCCCATTCATATGCAACCAGGACAGACCCTGCTTAGCTAAGGAGACAGGTCATGCTTGCTACCACAAGACCAGCTCTCCTCTCCTCCTGCTGCCCTATCACGACGCTGGCACAGACATGGCCTCTGCGCATGCACAGCAGCCATGTGCATGCTGACATGGTGCAAGGGCAGCTGGGGAAAGTGCCACTGGCATGCAAAGATAGCTGGGGGAGTGCCACCAATACAGGAAGTGGCGGCGAGCAGCTGAGGAGCACCTGCACCTGCTCTCCTCCATTTTAAAAGTGCCAGGGATGTATTGCAAATCACACTTCAAATCACGATACTTGCACATCTCTGGTGGACTCTACTGGAAACTGGATGTTTTTGGCTATTTATTTGGGCTCTCCCAACAACTACTTCCTCATAAATGCAACAGCTTCATCTTGAGACAAGTCTGAAAGGCTGCTTTTTGGTTCCCTCCATTTTGTGCCACCGTTTTGTTCCTGCACTTTTTTAAAAAAATGTATTTATTAGCCGAACCTTTTGCACACCAGGCCTGCCTCAGTGTGGTGGAGCTCATTTGTATGTTGCGCCTTTGGTGAATGGCTAGTATACACTGTCAGTCAAGAGGAATTGACTTAGGAACCTCCTCTGGAGAGAATTCCTAAGGGAGAGGCTTTGGAATGGAGTGTACAGGTAGAACAGTGGCTGGACTAGATGGGCCTTGTGCCTGATCCAGCAGGGCTGTTCTTATATCCTTATAGCTATAAAATTTAATTAACTGACAGATTCAGATAGGGATGGTTAGGGATAGAGATAGGATCTCTGGTTAGGGTCTCCTAAGCAGGACTGAGGGTGGAATTGGGAGGTTGGTGGGTAGGTTTTATACACCAAACATGACCTCTGTAGAGCACGCTTGACTATCAAATGTAAGTGCTGGGAGTGTATGGTTGATTACACAGGATATACAGCTGTCATGGCTCAGACTTCTGACTCAGAAGAGTCAGAGCAGGAACTGGAGGATTCGCCTGCTAGTGAGGGCTCAGAGGCACAACAACAGAAATTGGCAGGGAGACCAGACTCTGGAGCTGAGGATTCACAACAGCTGCCAGACATGATTTCTGATGGGGAGGAGCGTGGGATTTCACCTGTCTTGAGAAAACGGCTCAAGAGGGAGGCTCAGTGGAAGTCACGCAGGCACTGGAGATCACTAGAGAGGAAGCCGAAGTGCTAACTCAGGGAAGCCTGATTGGCTGCTGGTTCTCTTGAGCCATGTATATTTGGCAGTCTTTCAATTGCTCAGGTGCTGTTTGCAACTTTCGCTGGTCCACAGACAGTGTGCTATTGAATTCCAAAACTTTGTCTGAGTTCCAGTTTGCCTTGTTTATGCTTTCCTGCTTTGTTCTGTTAATTCCTTGCTTCTGTTATCCTTTGCAATTTTCATTCCTTGCTCTGTGTTTTCCTTTCACTTATTACTCACTTATTGTTAGAGGGGGTTACCTAGTTCAGTTCAGGGGACTTAATTCATTTACTGTTTTTCTTTGTGAGCCTTTTATTTTTCACTCATGCAGTTCCGCTGCTGCTTTCTGTTAACTCACCGGGGAGTGCTGAAGGGGGTTGTAAATCCCATTGGGTTAGCCGAGCTAACAGATTTACGACAACAGCCAGGGAGGTTGTATCCCAGTAAATGTACTTAAGAGGTTGAGGCGGGTCTCACGATCAGTGAGACCCGCTTTGACTTGGTTTGCGGGGAAAGCGGGCTAAGCCTGCTCTCCCCACAGACGAGCAGGGCAGGAGCCCTAGACAGCCAGATTGGCCGCCCACACAACTGCTGACTCCGTAACGGAGCTGGCGGGGGCTGGGAGGATCGGGGGCCACGCAGCCCCCAGAAGCTACAGTATGCCCTGCGCAAGTGTGCAGGGCATACTGGAGAGACCCCCGAGCTGGGAGGCTGCTTTTCAGCCTCCCACCAGGGGTCTACTTGTGAGTAGCCGTGGCACAGAGCCATGCCGCGGCTACTCATGATCCTACTCACTCCACAAACCCAGTTTAAGGGGCGGGCTACATGAGTGGGTTACCCACTCAGGAACCACCGGGCTCGCAGCCGAGCCTGGTAGTTCCCATGGTGGGACGAAATCGGGCTAGCAGAGGCTAAGAAACTAAGAAACCACTGAAACTATTGTACAGGAATAAAGTTATTTTCTTTGGTTTGGAACTTTAAAATTGTTTCAACGGTGTCTATTTTCTTCTCCCCCTGTTACCACTCTGGTGCAATACCGAGGTTAGTGTTAGAAACCCAAATTAGGATTTAATTTGGTGGCGGCCGTGTAATAAATAAATAAAGAATTTAAAAACAAATCAAAGGGTCACAAACATATTGTTTATTTCAGCATCTATACATCTTTATCACTTATCTCCCAGTCCGAACCTTGGGTCCTAACAGAGCCATACAGATAATATAATAAAAATAAAAGTAAAGTAGACATTTTTTGAAAAAAACACCAACAACATGAAATTTAAAATATGTATTTAAAAACCTGAAATACTGGAGGTGGGGGCCAGGTGATGTCACAAGATCAGAAATCCTTGGGAAAGATAAATAATCCCCCTGAATATTTCCCCTCTGCAGGTGAAAAGGCACCTTTGAGAGGCTGACTAAATGGGGAAACAGCCAGAGGAAAAGGGGTTAAGCAGTGCCTCTTCTTCCATCTTTCTGCTCAGGTTGCTGTTGGGGGTGGGCGGGGCTGCTTTGGCTTTAAAAAACCCAGCAAAATATCCATGTGTAGAGTTCCCACCATTAAAATGTGCCTGTTTTATATAGATTGTGATTCAGCCTAAACGTTTCAAGGCAGAACAGATTTGTGAAATCCAAAAGGAATAAATCAGAAGACAGAACCTTCAGCAGACCTTAGTGTAGCTAAGCCCTGGCAAAGGTATGTCAAAACTGGCCTGCACTAGTTTCTCTTCTCTAAACCAGTCCAAAAGACTTTCTTCTTCTTTTTGCCTGCCTGGGCAATTTTTGGCTCTAGCTGACCTTTGAGCAGATGTCCCCTTGAGCAAAAGGTGGCATTGTTGAGGGAGAAATATCAAAGAGTAGGTTCCCATTATTGAAAACCAGATCCCTGAAAGGGTGAACAGATGGCAGAAAGTCTCCAACTCCATGGTGAAGAGATTTGGCAGCAAATGGCACGCTTAGAAACAACCCCCAAAACGGGTGGAGGAGCTGATTGCATTGTGTCTAATGAAAGTGGAGTTTGTTTATACATATCACATCTCCATCCAGCCCTTGCATCCAGTCAGTTCTCTGCTAAGAGCTGAACTATGAGAAAGCTGAGCCTTCCTTCAACTTAAATGCATCCATCCAAGTACTTTCCTTGATTTCTTCTAGGGCAATCTGTTTCTTCCTAAGCAATCTGAAGCTGCAGGCATGCCACACAATGCCCAAAACATAGGCTGACATACCACAACACATAATACGGGCGGTTCAGAACCACCCACGCCCAGAGGCGCTCTAACCCCTGGACCTTGGGGCCCCGGTCTGTGGCCTCCAAGGTCCGGGGGGACGTCCAAATGCCCGGGGGGCTGAACCTAGGGGGTATTTTTATTTCAGCCGCCAGAGGCCAAGGAGTGGCTGCTGATCAGTCCTCACCACCCCTCTGGTGGCAGCCGGAGCAAATGCTGGGCTTGTCTGTTCGGCCCAGCTGCTGTTGCTAACTGAGCAGTTGAGAGAGGTCGTCACAAGCCCGTGACATCACATGCCTCGCAGTCAGCAAGAGACGCTGGACAGAATGGACAGGCCCAGCATCGCTCTGGCCACTGCCAGGAGGTGGGGGGGAGAAGGACTGCTTGTCTCATCCCACAGCAGCCACTCCTCAGCCACATGGCAACTGAATTTTTTTTTTAATGTAGGTTTGCCACCGCAGGAGACCTCCAAAAGTAGGCTTCAGGGGGGCCTCGTGGCGGGGGCAATTTGGCCCCAAAATTACCTAGGTGCACCCCTCCCCATGCCACTATGGAGCCTGAACGCACACGGTGGTGGGGACAACAAATATTTATATACCACTCTTCAAGCACAATTCTCAAAGCGGTTTACATATAAAAATAGATAATACATAAATAAGATGATCCCTGTCCCCAAAGGACTCACAATCTAAAAAGAAACATAAGGCAGATACCTGCAATAGCCACTGGAGGGATGCTGTGTCGGGGTTGGATAGGGCCAGTTGCTCTCTCCCTGCTAAATACAAGAGGATTACTTTAAAAGGTGTCTCTTTGCTCACTTAGCAGGGGTCACCCTTGCACAACTCACCCTTGCATGATTGCAGGTTGCTTCAACTTACAGTGGGAATAATGCAGCAGCTAGCATGTGACTGTAAACACAGGTCGCATGCTATGTGCGTTATTCCCAATGCAAGTAGAAGCAACCTGTGACTGTGCAAGGGTGAGTTGTACTGGAACAGCCCTTGAGTGTAGAACTGTGGGAGAGAGACCAGCAGTGGAGCAGGTGGTTTGGAACTGCCCGCATTATGCTTAAGGGCATATGATCCTATGCAAGAGTTCTCAGACTTGGGTCTCCAGATGTCGTTGGACTGCAATGCCTATCATCTCTAGCCACAGTGGCTGTAGACCAACAACATCTGGAACCCAAGTTTAAGAATCCCTGCTCTAAGGGTGGTGATGATCTTGGAGATCTACCCTGGATCAGGCAGAATCTTAACTAAGCAAAGTTGTTAGTTACTGAATAGTTATATACTGCTTTTCTCAAAAAGATTCTCAAAGCAGTATACACAGCAAAATAAATGGAAAATTGGCTCTCCGTCCCAAAAAGAAATACCAGAGAGACACAAGCAACAGCCACTTAGAGGGACTCTATGCTGGGGTAGAGAGAGAGAGAAAGAGAGAGTTATTAGGGTGAGATATAAATCTCCTGTAAACAGACCAAAATACTTCAGAATACACAAGTTCTTGTGTAAACATGTTTGACACTATAACGATTACCAGTGATTCAGTTGCATCTCTACATTCACTCAAACTTTGACAGCCTCTTTACTCAATGTGATTTTTGCCCCTGTCATAATAACAGTCATATTTTACTGTTTTCAGAAAAAGAAAAGAAAGCATTTCTCGGGAGAGGGAGGGAGAGACACGAGTAATAAAACCCAGAATGAATATCTCCAAACTGGTCATTCTAATCACAGAAGCACAAAGAACTCAGAGACATTGATAATGAACATAAAATATGGTAGCCATTTCAAAAACAGTTAACCATCCATCCAATTCAATTTTCTTCACTATAAATCAGGGAGCAATTTAATCAAATATTCTTCCACTTTAATTGTTTTACCTTGCTTTTATGTTAAATTTCACTGAGTTACTGCTGGCACAAGGCTTCACATTATGGGGAAAAATGTCAGTGGATGGGCAGTAATTAGTATAAAATTCAAGCATTACGTCTGAACATTGAAGGAAACCACAGCCACAAAATCAGCCTGGCAAAATCAATCCATGTCAAAGGATACAGATGAATCTACATTATATAAGTTCTTATATAATACATATAAAATTATACATCATTCTCTTGTCTTGCTGTAGTGTATGGGTGTAATATGATGGGGAACAGCTCTGGTGGGTGCATCCCCCAGATTTTAACAGGAATGTAGGAAACTAGAAAGCTAACTTATATCAATAGCCACCCAATGGCACCGCAGGAAATGACGTGCCTAGCAAGCATGAAGTTGCTGGTTCGAATCCCCACTGGTATGTTTCCCAGACTATGGGAAACACCTATATTGGGCAGCAGGGATATAGGACGATATTGAAAGGCATAATCTCATACTGTGCAGGAGATGGCAATGGTCAACCCCTCCTGTATTCTACCAAAGAAAAACCACAGGGCTCTGTGGTCACAGGAGTCAACACTGACTCGACAGCACACTTTACTTTTACCTTATATCAAGAAAGACCCTTGGTCCACCTAACTCAGTATTGTCTACACTGAATGGCAGCATGATTGTTTTTTAAAAAGCAGAATCTTTGTGAAATAGGGCTTTTCTTTTATTGTAAAAACTGTCGGAGGGTGCATGTGTGAATGCTCTCATGCAAGGAGATGTGCTGCACCCAGAACCGTGGCTAGGATAAACCCTTTTCTCTGGTGTGTAAGTTTTCTACATGCAGGGAGATAACGTCTAATGGGGGAGCAATCAAAGAGACAACCTTATCATCTCACAACAGTAAGAAAAGTGTGATCAGTTGATTCTGCTGAATGTACAAATTGTCCCTAAATTGTTCTGCTGGTGGGTTACAATTCTAGACCATCTTATGCAACGGAAATAGTTCTGAAAAACGTGTGGTTCCTCTCTCTCTCTCTCCTTATCACAAAAGCATTCCCATTTCAAAGAGCTATCAAATAAGCAAAGAATGAGGAAATGTCAGAAAGTGCAGGTTTGCTTTCCAGTTGTTAGCCTAATATATGCAAATATTTTCTTCAGCAAACAAGGTAGCGGTGTTTGGCTTGGTCCCCCCACCCCTGTTTCTTGCCTGCAGTTTTACCTTCTACCATCTCCTCATTGTTGTCATTTGGTTGGGTTTTTTAAATTATGTAAATGAGGGAGAGACGGGGGAACATAAGACTGGCGCCAAGGGGACCAAGCTGTTATCTAATTAGAAGTGAGCATTTCCCAAGCACAAAGGTGTGTGACTGAGGGGCAAATCATATGTGAGTGGAAAGCAGGCTGCAAATGCAGGTTCTGTTTACAGCGTGAGGAAGAACCCGGTTAGAAAAGAGTTTTGGCTTTTGATAATTTAGTTGAAAATACACACACACACACACACACACACACACACACACACACATCCATTGCCACCTCACCTTCAAGAAAATTAAAATGGCTGCAGGAGAAAATTAAACATACGCATTAGCCCTTTTCATGTGCTGTGTTCAACACTCATATACGCATGCACAGTGTCCATAGGTACAGCCATTCACATGTGATGTTGAATACAGTTGCAGCAGGACACTTCTTATCTGTGTCCTGCATTTGGGAAGGCCTGTGCCCAGCTTCACTTTGAAAATGAATACAGGTACAGTCATTCACACAAAAATATGTATATGTGTACAGACATCTGAATGCAGGTACAGCATAATGTCGGAATAGGGCAATAGCGTGTGACTGTGCTGCATGCATTCAGTTTGTGGCTATCAGAGGGGGAAAGCTCCTGATAAAAAGGTCCTATCCATCCCCAGCACAGCATCCCTCCAGTGGATGTCTCTCTTATGCCTCTTTTTGCTGATGTCTATCTTGTGTTTCTTTTTTAGGTAGGGAGCCCTTTTGGGACAAGGAGCCATTTGATTGATTGATTGATTGATTGATTGATATGTAAACCACTTTGGGGCTTTGGTGGAAAAGCAGTATATAAAATATTCCTTGTCTTCATCTTGAACTGTAGCTGACTCCCAGCTTTTGCTCACCATATCACACATCTTGAGGACCATATATCCTCTAACTTACCAGGTGCAACCCTTATGCCTGATAAAAGCCACCACATTTCTCTCTATTTTTGCCTTTGAGGAATGTCTTATTTAAAACGTTCGTGTGACTTTTTGGGTCCTAGTCAAGATGGCTATATTCAGGTTCAAGAGCAGAATGCTACAGAATACCAGTTGCTGGTGAACAGTGCTGCAAAAGGTAGTTCTCAAACTTGGGTCTCCAGATAGTGCAGGACTACAATTCTAATCATCCTCAGCCTGTTACATGTCCCAAACCAGAGACTCATATGCCCCAAAACAGGGAGCAAAAAATTTGGGTCCCCAGATGTTGTTGGACTACAACTCCCATCATCCCCAGCCACAATGACTTTTAGTTATGAGACCATGAGAGTCAGGCCAACAACCTCTGAAATCCAAGTCTGAATACCCCTGCTTTACTCATTACAAAGGCCACTGTGGCAGGGGATGATGGGAATTGTAGTCCAACATCTGGCATCTAAATGTGAGAACCTCTGGAGTATTGCCATCATGTACTACTAGTGGATTTCTTACAGTGGCATGAATGCGCCTTTGATGGACTGTGGTCTGGCCCAGCATGTTCCTTCTTCTGTTCTTAGTTTCTATTTTTCAGGCTTCAAAATTCAGCTCCCTCAACAGGCCCACTAGAAGCGAAACTTCCAGATCGCCTAATAGATTCATCTTGGCTTCACATGTTACGTGCATGCACGTAAATGCACATTCATGAACATGAAGGACCATGTGGTGCATCATGCCACCTTGCATGCAGGTGAGATTCTTTTTGCAGGGCTGATGGCATAATGCAGGCCAATTATCTTCTCCTGTTGTTATCAGACTGCGGCTTAAAGAACAAAGAGCCCTCTTGCTTTGAAGACAATGCAGGACAAGCAACTACAGAGCAGATGAGCCCTGCAACGTGAGTAATACAGCCCGTGGAAAGTAACAGCAGAAGGAGCCTTTAGCAATGTAGAGGTGGGGGAGAGGTTTGCTTAGGAATCCTTAAATGAGAACTGGGGTGTTGCAAACCTGTCTCTCTTTTCATCTGTGATAGAGAGCATGATGCAAGGCTTAGCCAATCGATTATGAAACAAAGAAGTGATGTTCATTCACAAGGCCTGTTACTCCCATTTTGTGATGGCCCTTAACTTCTGAGCATTGGAGCAAAATGGAAAATGGCGAGGGAGAAACACTATAGACTCGTCTTTTAAAAAGAGTACATACATACCTGGCAAAAGCAGCATATCACCAGGTTCAAGAAGTGTAGCCATGTTAGCCTAACCTCCAGCATGTTAAAGATGACAACAGGAAGACTCCCAGGTACCTTGTTTACCTTCCAAGAATCACTTGGTCACCCCCTTGTCACATGGGCAAGCTGCCGAAACTCATCTCTGCCTGCTGTATTTAGGGTCGCCAAATGTGTAACCAGCACTTGCTTCTGTGTGTTTAACCGAGGCTTGATAGATGTTATCCCCTACAAATTGCTGCAGGTAATTGCTGCAGGAACAGACCAGGCTCCTATGCCACCTCCCCCATATTTTATTTGCTTTTTAACAGATTAGTGGATGCTAATGCTGCTGTACTGGCTGATGTGGGATTTCCTCTTCTTTTTGTTATATCACCACTTTGAGAGCTTCTTTGTTGAAAAGCAGAGTGTGGGTGATGATGATGGTGGTGGCCACGACAACAATAACAACCACGAAGCTATTCTCACGACCAGGAGAAATCGGGCTAAGGGAGCCTAGCCTGATTTCTCCTGGTTGTCCGTGGCCACGGGAGCTGTGCACTCCTGGTAGCAAACTGCCAAAACTACCCCTCCCCATAAATGAGGTTAGCGAAGCGAGCTCTCCGCTAACCCTGTTTGGTTGATTGTGTGCTGGTGCAGTGTGGCGCCGCACTGCAGCAACACATGAGGAGATCCCCGCCAGGAGGCGCAAACATTCCTCCCAGCCCCGGGGGTCTATCCTGGAACTTCTGGGGTTCAGCTGGCCCCCGATTCCCACCACCAATTCCAGCTCTGTGACAGAGCCAGCAATCGTGTGAGTGGTCGATCCAGCCCCACTCGGCAGCTCCCTCCACATACGCCCATGCACGTGACATCATGCACATGGGAGCGTGGTTCGGGCTCCAGGGGAGCCCAGAGAGAACTCCCCGCTCCCGCCCGGGCTACCAAGAACCTGAACAAATGCGGCAAGAACCGCACACCCTCCTTCAGCGAAGGAGAACACCCCCCTCCCATGCCCTCCCAGCAAACTCCGTCCTTCCACGCCCGGGCTGCTGAGAGCCCGGGAGAACTCTCCTCCAGTTATTTCAGGCAGCACCAGCTGCCCAATATGAAGTTTTCCCCCTTTTCTCCCTGAGGGAGAGAAAGGGGGAAACGTCCTAGCAGGCAGCCGGCGCTGCCTAAAATGACGAGCTGAGAGCTCCCTCGGGCTCTCAGCAGTCCGGACCATGCTCCTTTGTGTGTGACATCATGTGCAAAGGGGGCGTGGCCTTGGCTGCTGAGAGCGCGAACGAGCTCTCAAGTCATCATTTCCGGCAGCGTCGGCTGCCTAATAGGACATTTTCCCCTTTCTCTGGGAGAGAAAGGGGAAAACGTCCTATCGGGCAGTCGGCGCTGCCTGAAATAACTGATGGAGAGTTCTCCTGGGCTCCTCTGGAGCCCAAGTCACAGGGCTTTTGCGGCCTTTTTCATTGGCGGCCCGGGTTCTTTGAACCCATTAACACAATAGCGTCTATGCCCCGGTGCCTTCTAGACTAAAGTTGCAGTACCACAAACATGCTTGCATTTGCAAGAAGTTGTACAACCTATTTAAAACAGCCTCCGCTGTTTTAAAGGGAATGTTTTCACAATAGCACAATAGTGTAAATCCCATTTTTAGTGCAATTGTGGAGTCTTCTTCCATGAGTGCAACTTTGTTCACTACTTGAGAAGTCAAGGCTCTATAAGTCAGAATGTCAGCAAATAATCATAACCTTTGACAATTTCACTGGCCCGGGGATTATTTGTCACTGAAGCCTTAATAAAATGGCACTGCAAGTAAGGGTGTGCGATTCAATTCACTCGTGAATTGATTCGAGTCGAATCGGGGTTGAATCAAATCACTCTGGGGGGAAAGGACCAGATTTGGGGTCGAAGAGAATCACACTCAATTCCACCCAAATTGATTTGGACAAATTGAATGCCATTTTGAGCCCATTTTGCTGGGGGGAAAGGCCAAACAATGGCACTTATTTCAGGGGAGAGCTAGTCTACCAGTTGGGATCAGCAGTTAGACCAGCCCTCTGCTCCAGACTTAGCACATCATCCCACCTTGGAGGTCGTGTCTACCAGGGCCTACCAGGTCTACCAAGGCAGACCTTTGATTCATGCACACCCCTAACTGCAAGTGTGGAGCAAACTTTGCCTCATGCCATGCCACTCGTACTACGAAGTGGTTGCAGAGAACCTGGATTTTCTGCAAAAGTCCTTTTAAAAGCTCACAATCATTCTGGTGTGGGTTGTAGAGCAGAATTTGTCTTAATGTGCCACCAGTCACAAAACATGCAGTTCCAAGAAGAAAATGTGTAGTTCTAAAATAACACTTGTGTCTTTCAAAAATTCAAGTCATGTCAAAATTGTATGACGTTTGATGATGTAAAAAGTGACAGAAAACAACGAGAAAAGTACTGGCTCTTCTAGAACCCAGACCCTGATCAGTCATCTCCATTTCTCCTCCCCTTCCAGAGACACTTCCCACAGATTCTGCGGCTACTCCCCACAGAACCTTCCCCAATGAAATAAAACTCTTCAGCAATAGTGCTGTCAAATTCCTAGTCCTGAGGATTTTCTCCCAGTCTGTGAAGGCTTATGAAATGGGATTCTAGGCAACAAATAACACAAGTGTGTGTTGTGGTGGCACATGCTACATCACGAATTACACCCACATTCCATTGTGCAGTTTTACCAGTCCTGTTCAAAAGAGAGTGGAGAGTTTTAAGCTGGGATCTGGGTACAGAAATGGCAAGTCACTGTGTGATGTCCTCCCCAGAGGATTCCCCCAAGCTACACTCTGCACATGCCTGGCTGAATATGCAGAGGGTTCCTTAGAGGAATGCTAAAAGTAGGGTATGGGAGCAGCACACCCTGAGAGGAACTCTGGGGGAGGGGGCTTGCTTATCTCTCAGTTCCCCAAAGTGTGTTAAGAGGAATGCAGGCATGCTCTCACAATTTGTGACAACATTCCCAGCAGGTAAATAGGTCAACATTACAACAGGGCAATAAGAGGTATTATTATCTAACCAGGCTTAGCTCTCCTTCATTACAACAACACCATTTGCCTATACAGCCTCGGGGGTGGATCCTAAAGCTGTTGGCTAATCGGAGGTTCCGATCAGTGAAAGAGTTATATACCTAAGGTAGGTTGCCTTGAAGTAGGGCTGAGGAGGATAACCTTCTGAATTTGAAGACGGATATACCTTTGATATCCTAAAGGTGTAGTTTAATATCTATTGTGAACCACTTTGAAGGACATTGTTGGGACTGAGATAACTGTATATAAATTTTAATAAACACGAGCAATAAGCCTAATTTTACATCCATATAATTTATTCCATGTTGAACTTGCCACATCCATTTCTGTGTCTTTAATTGCTACATGATGGAGAAGTGATTGATACAAAGGCGCCATCCCCCCTAGACATTGGGGCAGAAGTCCAGTCCCCTGCAGCCTCTGGCAGCCCATGTGGGGCCCCCCAATCATGCTCCCCATCTCCACCAGCCCACGCTACCCCTGCTGTGTTGGGCCAGGCGGGCAGCCTGCGGCAGCTACGCTAAAATGAGTCCCTTCAATTTAATACATTGTAGCTGGGGATGATGCGAGTTGTCGTTCAACAACAGCTGGAGGGCCAAGGTTGCCCACCCCTGATTTACACCCTATATTTCAACAGAATTCAAGGCACTTTACTAATCAACATAAAAGGATCTCTTCCCTCCACTTACCATATTGGGGGACAG
Organism: Hemicordylus capensis; assembly: GCF_027244095.1. Taxonomy (NCBI): domain Eukaryota; kingdom Metazoa; phylum Chordata; class Lepidosauria; order Squamata; family Cordylidae; genus Hemicordylus; species Hemicordylus capensis. Next base: position 250,152,779 of record NC_069661.1, read on the forward strand.
CAGGGATGTTGCAAGGTTGGAGTGAACCCTGGGAGAAGTAGTGAAGATAGGCCCACTTCTTTCCCCCGCCCTTGCCTCCTTCTCCTCCCATGTTTTTGCTGCTAAAGAACTGTAAGGACATGGGAAAGAAAAAAGCATTCTCAGAAAGCCTTTCCTCTCAGTCTTATGCACACACTTCCCATGCATGCAGACACTTTCACATGGTCTTTCCCCCTGGCTCAGCAACATTCTTAAAGATCAACACCTGTTGCTGTCACCATGTATTCGTATTACATCAGTACTAGGACTAACACTAGTCAACCAGTCCGGAGTAGAGGAAGAGGAAGAGACGCTGCCTGACACTTCTCCACTCTCTCCTCCTGGGTGCTTTCTGCAATACATGCTGCAACAGTTCCGCAACGTATCTGCTAAGTGTGATTCCGTACTGCCTGCAATCCGACATCACTTGCAGCGAAGTGCCGTCCATATTTCTGATGCCTTAATTCGGCTTTTATTGATGTGCAGCAGCACTACAACATTGCATCTGCATTGCAGGAAAGCAGCAGCATTTTTCTGTTGTATGAGGGTTGCAACAATGTTGCCCCGGTGTAAGTGGCGTGATGTGGACGGTTCTTGCGGGAGGAGGCAATCTGTCCATATTTCCCCTTCCCGCTTCAATTTTGCCTCTGTTTATTTTATCTTTTCCCCCTAATTTTTTCTTATTTTTACACTGTGTGAAGGGGGAGCAGCGGGCAGGTGGGCAGAGCTTTAAGAGCCGAAAGGCTCTGCTCAGGCTTGCTTTGCTCACCACTTTTGGGAGGCAAAGCAAGGTGGACAGCTGCCTTGAATCCCCCACCGCAACCCTCCTGGGAGATGAGAAAATATATTTATATTTATATTTATATTTATATTTATATTTAAAGACAGCATGTCATCCCCTTGCCTCATCTGTGACCACATTGGCCCAAAATGTGGTGGGCGGAGAGAGCAGATAACACAGTTCAAGGAGAATATGGACACCGCCTGCCTGGAAACCACGTTGCAGTGGACAGCAATGTGAACGGCCACCAGCCTACCATGAAGCATTGGATAACCCTTTACTTGCAGTCTGAAAGAGTTGCACTATTCCGTTGCACCTTGCAACACTTCTACTGGCACAAAGATCATAATCTGGAAAACACCCTGGAAAGGATTAATCTCTCTTGAAGTTGGGTCCCCTGATCAGGAACCAGCAGCATGCCATTGAGCTGGGAAGGTGGAATGCGGGGAGCAAAGAGCGAGCTGTCACTCAGCCAGCAGGGTCCCCCTCTATCAGAGGCCCTGGGACATTTGTCCCACCTTGTTCACTTACAGCTACACCCCTGCAAGACAATATGCAGCAAAGAGATTGTGTAGTTGATAAATATTTTGGAGATTTCTCCAAATCTCATAGGAACATAGGAAGCTGTCTTATACCAAGTCAGTCCATTGGTCTATATAGCAGCAGCACTGTCTATACAGACTGGCAGTGGCTTCTCCAAGGTTGCAGGTAGAAGTCTCTCTCAGCCCTGTCTTGGCAATGGCCAGGAGGAAACTTGGGACCCTTTGAATGCAAGCACGCAGGTGCTCTTCCGAGAGCAGCCCCATCCCCTAAGGGGAACATCTGAAAGTGCTCACATGTAGTCTCCCAATCAAATGCAAACCAGGGCAGACCTTGCTTAGCAAATGGGATGCTTCATGCTTGCTACCACAAGACCAGCTCTGCTCCCACTGGCTGTCTCTTCATTTCCATCTAGAAATTTGCATCACAAGCATTTAGATTTCAAATGCTGGAATCTCACAAAGATTTGAATACATACAAGATTTTATTCCAGCTGTCCTACAGCTGACCCCTGACCTGAAAAGGGCAGCTCATTTGGCAATACCTGGAAACACTTGCTCTTGGAGGAAAAGGACCACAGAGTCTCTCAGTTCATCTGGCTCACCAGTCTTTCCACGTTCTTCATGAATAATTGCCCTGGATTCACTGAATTGGAAAATGGGAGCTGAGGGCGGGGGGCGGGGGGGAGAAACAGGCTATCTAACCTGATATGGTTTTATAATTTCAGAAGGTTTGTTTGTTTGCAGAGGTGCTCTTACCCCTGGACTTTGGGGCTGAAGTCCAAGGCCTCCACAGCCCCTGGGGCCCCCCAAATCCTCTTTCGTCTGTCCCAGCTGGTGTGGTCGCCCCGCAGAGCATGATGATGCTTAATTTGCAGGGGGGTGGGGCTCCAAAGGCCTTTACATCCAGGCTTCAAAATTACCTACATCCACCTCTGTTTGTTTGTCACATTTATATACTGCCCTACATAAAATATCAGGGTGGTTTACAATCCAAACAACAACCAAAACCTAAAACCAGGTTAGAATTACCATAAATAAAACATATAAACAGATTAAAATTACCATAAATAAAACTTTAAAACATCATAAAAGCCTGATAAAACAGGTGTGCTTTCAAAAGTCATTTAAAAACAACCAGAGATGGGGAGATTCTGATTTCATTTGGGAGTGTGTGTTCCAGAGCCTTGGGGCAAACTTAGAGAAGGCCTGGTTTGGATTGTCACCAAGCAAGCCAATGGCCAACACAACCGGACCTGCCCGGTGATCTTAATAGGAGGCCGGGTTCAGTGTAGTTCTTTTAAAATAGGAGTAATGTGGTCTCTACGGGTGGCCCCAGAGACCAACCTGGCTGCCTTATTCTGCACCAGTTGCATTTTCTGAACTATGTACAAAGGCAGCCCAATGTAGAGCGCTTTGCAGTAGTCTATCCTGGATGTTACCATCATATAAACTACTCTTTTAAGGTAATTTGTCTCGAGAAATGGATGTAGCCGGTGCATCAGTCAAAACTAATAAAAAACACTCCCGCCACTGCGTCAGTCTGAGATATCAGGGAGAGGTTTGGGCCCAGAAGTACTCCCACGCTACGTATCTGATCTTTCGGGGGGAGTATAACCCCATCCAAACCACTTCCTAAATTCCAACCTCCCACAAGTACCAGCGCTGTCTGGATTCAACTTCAGTTTTTTCTCCCTCATCCAGCCCATTACCATTTCAAGCAAGCATTGAGAGAGGCTAAGCCATTTCCTGATGAAGTTGAGATGGAGAAATAGATCTGGGTGTCCACAGCATATTGATAACACACTGCACTAAATCTCCTGATTATCTCTCCCAGTGGTTTCATCTTGATGTTAAAAAGCACTGCAGATAGAATGGACCCCTGTGGGACTCCATACAATAGCTCTCACTTTGAAAGATGCAAAGAGGTACCGTTTTACGTGGTGATTCTCTTTATTTAGCAGGGGGAGAGTAACTGGCCCTATCTACCGCCCAGGACAGTACCTCCAGTGACTGTTACTGGTGTCTATCTTCTGTTTCTTTTTAGATTGTAAGCCCTTTGTGGGGACAGGGAGCCATCTTATTTATTTATTTATTTATTTATTATTTCTCTATGTAAACCACTTTGGAAACTTTTGTTGAAAAATGATATATAAATATTTTTTGGCATCGTTATCATTGAGCAACAATCTCCAAGTGACACCATCAGGAATCTACTCAAGTGGTAGGAGTGGAACTACTGAAAAGCAGTGCCTCCCACCCACAACCCACTCAGGTGGTCCAGAAGGATACCATGGTTGGTGGTATTGAAAGCTGCCGGGAGAACCAAGAGAACCAACAGGGTCACACTCCCCCTGTTGATTCCTATTTGATTGGACTGCTGTTGGGATTGATTGATTGATTGATTGAACTGATTCCTAATATGACTGTTGTTGGGATGTTATTGTTGCTTGTTTGTTTCACATAGTTTATAGTTTTTTGTTGAATAGGTGTGTTGGGTGGAACCGGCAAGGATTCCATTGCTGCTGATCACTCTTCCTGAGTATAACAATGTGGGAATGGCCGAGGCATGCCAAAGCTGATTGTCATGACAGTAGAGTGCATAGACATGAGAAGGGGAAATCCATCCAATCAGTACTTTTAATGGGTGCATCTCGAGGTCCTTATCTCGGACTTTTGTAAGGGGGAAGATTTGCCTCCGAGAGCCTTATCTGCATTCTTCCTGCTGAGTTAACTCGTGCATTAGCTGGCTGCTATCCTTTGCGAAAGGAGGGGAGGGGCCAAGGCAGTTCACTCCAAGTGCAGAGTGGCCTTGGCTGGAACTTCTACTTAGGGTATCCCAAATAGGGAGGGTGTGCATCTGCTCCCCTTTCCAATTTGCTTGTTAGTAGCCAAATCTAGGGGTGACTGGCCCACTTTCAACTAAGAGACCTGTCCCCGTGTGCCACAAATGGAGAGCTCACAATGCTGTGAGGCTCCTGAGCATGTCAAGAGTGAGATCTCCAAGGCTGGAGACTCAAACACAAGTGGAGGGGGCTCCTGGGAGCTGGGAGAAAAGCATTGCTAGTAACACTTACAAATGCCAGACCCCCTGGCCCTGTTTAGCTTGTTTTCCCAGCTGGATTCTAAGCTGCGAGGAGGATAGTCTCCAGGTGGTATTTACACAGGAGCTCAGTGGGGACAGAGAGGATCAAGTGCCTCCTCCATCCATCTGCCAATTCTCTATTGCATATACCCCTGCCCACCCCCTGCCCACTACACACATCCACCTGACTTCAGCAAACATGGGTTTGGGCCGAGCTGCACAACTTCAGTCCTCCTGCAGATGTTGGACTGCAACACCCATAATTCTTGCCTATTTGCCCCTGTGGCTGGGGATGATGGGAGTTGTAGTCCCAAAACAGCTGGAGGGCTGAAGTTGGGCAGTCCTGGGTCTGGGAATTTGGCTTTGCCAAGGTCCTATGTAGTTCCACCCCTAAGCCCCATCCTGACAAGTTTTTGGCTATAATCCCAGAACAATGGCTGCTTCTTGACCACATTGTGCCTCCAGCAGTGCAGAGGTCCACTGCAGAACAATGTACAGTGAATACAACACTCAGCAAATGAAGCAAAGCTGCACATTTCTCCTGGTGTTACATAAATTTATTAGAATAGTTGCCCCTGGGAAGAAGCAATAAATAACAACTGTAGCTCTAATAACGAATAACTACATCTAATGAAAAGAGGCATAGATCATATTCACAATATTGTCCCCCTAGGGGAGAATTAAAATATTTTTGCTTGTGGAATGCCCTGCCTGATTGCCTCTGAAAAAGTTGCAGAGAGATGCCTGACTTGGCGAAGACATCGTTCATGTCTTGGATAGAATGAGCCGGGCTTGAAAAAAAAGAAAAACCAACCATTTGAGGGAGGTGGGGTCTGTAAAATAGGGCTGCCAACTTTAGCAGGGGGAGAGTAACTGGCCCTATCCACCCCCAGCACAGTACTTCCAGCGACTGTTGCTGGTGTCTGTCTTACGTTTCTTTTTAGATTGTGAGCCCTTTGGGGACAGGGAGCCATTTTGTGTATCTTATTTATTTGTTATTTCTCTGTGTGAACCGCCCTGAGCCATTTCTGGAAGGGCGGTATAGAAATTGAATAAATAAATAAATAAATAAATAAATAAATAAATAATCTGCCAGCCTTTGGAACTGTGCCTTTAATAGCTGCTTGATGTGCAGTAATATAGCAGGTGATACAGACTTACTATAACAGGGGAGAATTAGATGCAGGTATCTAATCCAGCAGCATGACGAGAGAGGACTACTCACATTCTAATGGCAAGCAAGGAGCATTTATCCAATCCTCTAGCCTTAAAAGACTGACTAAATATTGACAAGACAACTGAAATGGCTAAACCAGGGGTTCCCAAACCCATGGTCCTCCAGATGTTGCTCAACTACAACTCCCATAACCCCTAGCTACAATTAATGGTGCCCATGGAAGATGGGTGTTGTAGTTGAGCAATATCTGGAGTGCCACAGGTTGGGGACACTTGGACTAAACTAAATGCATATATTCATCTTAAAGTGGGCAAACAACAAACAAAGGCTACATTTCAGTCTGGACTCTTTTTTATGCACTATACAAAATCTAAGTATTTAGATTGAAACTCATATGGATCCTTTTCCATTGTCTCGATTCTCTGGCATGCTTTTTTCCTGACTGTGTTTTCATGTTTTAAATGTTTGCTTGATACATCTTCTGTATATTAGGTATTTGGGAGAGTCACCTTTTAAAGCAGCGATTCTCTTATCTTTAGCAGGGGAGAGCAACCGTCTTTATCCAGCCCCAACACAACACCCCATCAATGGCTGTTGCTGGGGTCTCCCTTCTATTTCATTTTCGATTGTCAGCCCTTTGGGGACAAGGAGCCCTCTTCTCTCTCCCCCCCCCCCGTGTAAACCACTTTGAGAACTTGTTTGTTGAAAAATGGTATATAAACCTTCTAAACAGTAATAATGATACACAAGCCCTAAGAAGATGGCAAGGCTTGCGTCACCGCTGAAGAGGTCGGGAAATACTGTGGCTAGAAGCATGACCACACTCTTCCCCATTTGCTAAAAAGGGGAGAAAAATGATGACCCACGGGGTCAGGGGCGTAACTATAACAGGGCAAGGGGAGACAGTTGTTTGGGGGCCCACTGCCTTGGGGGGACCCCCAGAGGCAAGTCACATGACTGACTCCCCCAGCCACACACCCTCCCGGGCTTCCTTCAGTTGTATTCATCCTCCAAAATGGATGTGAGTGTTAAGACCTGGAGCTACCAGAACAGCATGTCTTTCTCTAGTACCATTACATGACTTGTATCATCCACAATTTACAAAACCTTTTTAAAAATAATTTAGGATGATGTTCTATTGTGGCACATAGTGTGTGTGTGTGTGTGTGTGTGTGTAAATTGTACTATGCTTTTTGTTACCACTATTCAGCCTCATTTAAGATTTCTTCACTTCATGAGCTGAGCTTCAGTGAGCGGGGGGGGGGCATTTTAAAATCTTGTCTCTGGGCCCACCCCAACCTTGCTACGCCCCTGCACTGGGTGACTCTGGGCCAGTCACTTCTCTCTCAGCCTGACCTACCTCACAGGGTTGTTGTGACAATAAACATAACCATGTACACCACTCTGGGCTCCTTGGAGGAAGAGCGGAAGAAAAATGTAAAATAATAATAATAATCCCAGGTCCTTGGGAAGGACTCGATGTCTGGATAAAACAAACCAGTCAATAACACCTGTCTGACTGTGTTAATAATAATAATAATAATAATAATAATAATAATAATACCTTGGGCATCAATAAAATTACAACACATCAACTACAGAAGGCCACACTACTCAGGACAGCATGAAAACTATGTCAATATCTTTAATTTTTCTTTAGTTGTCCTAGACCCTTTGAAAAGGCCCAATAATTAAAGTACTAAATCCAGTCAATAACATCTGGTAGACTGTGTGTAAATAGCATTATTTATTATTATTTCTTGTTTACACCTTCAGACAGGTGTTATTGACTGGTTTGTTTTATCCAGACATCGAGTCCTTCCCAAGGACCTGGGATGGCTGAATTTTATTGTCAGTTGTTATAGATATCATCGCAGAATATAGGCTGTTCCCAGTAAAGTTGCTTTTTGTAATTGCCTGATGGTGATTTCTGTGGCCCCTATGGTGCTGAGGTGCTCTTCAAGGTCTTTTGGAATTGCATTTAGGGAGCCAATTACCACTGAGATTATTCTGGTCTTTTTCTGCCACAGCCTTTCAATTTCAATTTGTAGATCTTGGTATTTGGTGATTTTTTTCTTTTTCTTTTTCTTCAGTTCTGCTATCCCCTGGTTGCTATGTCGATTATTTTGACTTGTTTTTCTTTCTTCTTGACTACAGTTATATCTGGTGTATTGTGTGGCAGATGTTTATCTATTTGTAGTCAGAAGTCCCATACAGGTGAAACTCGGAAAATTAGAATATCGTGCAAAAGTCCATTAATTTCAGTAATGCAAATTAAAAGGTGAAACTGATATATGAGACAGACGCATTACATGCAAAGCGAGATAAGTCAAGCCTTAATTTGTTATAATTGTGATGATCATGGTGTACAGCTCATGAAAACCCCAAATCCACAATCTCAGAAAATTAGAATATTACATGGAACCAAGACAAGGATTGAAGAATAGAACAATATCGGACCTCTGAAAAGTATAAGCATGCATATGTATTCAGTACTTGGTTTGGGCCCCTTTTGCAGCAATTACTGCCTCAATGCGGCATGGCATGGATGCTATCAGCCTGTGGCACTGATGAGGTATTATGGAAGACCAGGATGCTTCATTAGCGGCCTTCAGCAATTCTGCATTGTTTGGTCTCATGTCTCTCATCCTTCTCTTGGCAATGCCCCATAGATTCTCTATGGGGTCAGGTCAGGCGAGTTTGCTGGCCAGTCAAGCACAGTACACGGTATGCTTTTCAGAGGTCCGATATTGTTCTATTCTTCAATCCTTGTCTTCTTGGTTCCATGTAATATTCTAATTTTCTGAGATTGTGGATTTGGGGTTTTCATGAGTTGTACGCCATGATCATCACAATTATAACAAATTAAGGCTTGATTTATCTCGCTTTGCATGTAATGTGTCTGTCTCATATATCAGTTTCACCTTTTAATTTGCATTACTGAAATTAATGGACTTTTGCACAATATTCTAATTTTCCGAGTTTCACCTGTAATATTTTTGCATCTTCATTTTCTATCACTTTTTCAATTTTATGGTCCCACCAATTTTTGGCTACAGGTAGCTTGTATTTTTTGCAGATGTTCCAGTGTATCATCCCTGCTACCTTGTCATGCCTTTGTTTGTAGTCAGTCTTTGCGATCTTTTTACAACAGCTGATGAGGTGGTCCACGGTTTCATCTGCTTCTTTACAAAAGCGGCACTTGCTGTTTGTGGTTGATTTTTCGACTTTTCCTCTTATTGCATTTGTTCTTAGTGCCTGTTCTTGTGCAGCCAGTATTAAACCCTCTCTTTCTTTCTTCAAGTTGCCATTCTTAAGCCATTGCCAGGTCTTGGTGATGTCTGATTTTCCACTTATATTGTGCAAATATTGACCGTGCAGTGGCTTATTTTTCCATTTTTCTGCTCGGTTCTTGACTTTTTCTTTCTTGTAGGCCTGCTTTGTTTCATTGGTGTTGAATAGTTTCTCGTTATTGGCCATTTTAAGTGCATCTTCTTCACTGTCCTTGATATATTCTTCAAGGCCTCTTTTCTCCTCTACTGTTTGATGGACTTGCAGCATTCCTCTTCCACCTGAGCTGCGAGGAAGGTATAGCCTATCGACATCACTGTGGGGGTGCAGAGCATGACTGATGGTCATGATTTTCCTGGTCTTACGATCCAGCGTCTCTAGCTCTGCCTGGGTCCAGTCTATTATTCCTGCAGTATATCTGATAACAGGTATAGCCCAGGTGTTTATGGCTTGTATGGTGTTCCCACCATTGAGTTTGGACTTGAGGGTTTTTCTAACTCTCCTGATGTATTCACTTCCAATTTTTCTTTTAACTTCAGTGTGTGCAATGTTATCAGCCTGGAGAATGCTCAAGTATTTGTAATGCTCTTTCTCTTCCATGTTCTTGATGTTTCTTCCATCAGGCAGTTCTATTCCTTCTATTTTTGTTATTTTTCCTCTGTTTATTATTAATGCAGCACACTTGTCTAGTCCAAACTCCTGTACTATATCGCTACTGAATATACAGACAGTGTTTAGCAGTGATTTGATTTCTGACTGGGACTTTCCATACAACTTCAGATCGTCTATGTACAGCAGATGGTTAATTTTACTTGATGTTTGAGATGTTTGGTATCCGAGGCCTGTTTTGTTTACTATTTGTGAAAGTGGAGTAATGGCGATTACAAACAACAGAGGGGATAGTGAGTCCCCTTGGAAAATACCTCTTCTAATGCTAACCTGTCCAAGTGTCTCACCATTGATTGTTAACTGTCTTTCTTTTTATTATTATTATTATTCTTTTTATTATTATTATTATTTCTTTTTATTATTATTATTATTAGTAGTAGTAGTAGTATTTGTTATTGTTTCATATTTAAGAATTTAAGTGTCACATTTATATTTATTTACATTTTATTGTGGATTTTTAAATTTGATTTTTAAAACTGACTTTAAAAAAAGCTTTTAAACAGTTTTGTATTATATTGTAGTGTGTGTGTGTGTGTGTGTGTGATTTCATGTGTTATATGCTTTTGCTTGATATTTTCATGCAGTGTTGTGAGCTGCCCAGCGTACAATTTGTTATGGGGCGGATTAATAATAATAATAATAATAATAATAATAATAATAATAATAAAGTTGTTTGTTGTAGTTGGCTAGGGTCCACAGAAATCACCATCAGCCAACTACAAAAAACAACTTTACTGGGAACAGCCTACATTTTGTGGCGATAACTATAACGACAACAATATTGATAACAAAATTCTGGCATCCCAGGTCCTTGGGAAGGACTTGATGTCTGGATAAAACAAACCAGTCAATAACACCTGTTTGACTGTACTACTACTACTACTACTAATAATAATAATAATAATAGCAATCAGTCCTCATTGTCTGTAAAATTTCTAATTTCCAACCAGCTCCCCCAGGAATAAGGGGCCCCACAATCTGAATGCCGTTTCAGGCCCTTAGTGGTATTCCACCAGTTTTACTTCTAAAGGTGTTGGGACAAAAGGCGGGGCCTCTATGGATGACACCAGTAGGCGGGCCCCACCAGGCAGGATCATGTGGGAGAAGGGGGTCTCTCTTCTGCTGCCCTCCCTCTTTTCACTTCTAAAGCCATGCAGTGCATAATTTATTCCCAGATTGTCTATGTTCAGACCGCAAATTGATATATCAAAATGGCAACTGGGACAAGAGTAACTTGTCTTTGTCCGCCCCCACCATCCTCTCTTTCTCCCCGGCAAAGTATATTTCACAGCTGCCTGCCAGATAAAACACTGATTGCAACTTTCTTAATTTACAGAGCCTTTAAGTCTAATCTCATGAGCCAGCCTAAAGGGCTTTTTCATCCATTGAAATGCCAGAATAATTGAAATTGTCTTCAGCCGACAGCCAGGCAATAATGAATATTGTACTTTGCTGACTGCATGTCAAGGTTACACATAGCACTGCAAACACAGCTAATCCCCACGGCACTCCTAGCAAAGCTATTACCAGGGCTGGTAGCCAGTCACCTTTGGCATCAGATACAATACCGATGGCTTCCCTTTCTTCGTGGGATATCTCCCGCCAACGGCCGCCCACCAGGCTACCGTGCGGCAGAGGCAACCCCCTTTGCCTTGCAAACAATGATCTAGCCAGTTTTCTGTAAGTCTCCAGAGGCCGATGAATGACTGGGAAAGGTTTTTTACAAGATGGAAAAGAGAGATAAGAACGCACCATCCACAGGGTGAAGGGGAAGGCAACCGGAGAACAGCTGAAGGTGAAAATGTGCAAAAGAAAATTTTACAAAGCCCACAGTGTTCAAGATCTAAAAGGGTCCCTCCAATGAATGACAGCAAATTGTTTAAAAATATCGTCGTTAAAAATTGCAAATGGCAATCACCATCTTAAGAGATGCAAGCCACCGAGGCTCTTCACACGATTGTAGAAAACCAAGCCTCTGCTAGCCCGATTTTCTACCACCATGAGAACCACTGGGCTTGGCTGCGAGCCTGGTGGTTCTTAAGCGGGTCACCCGCTTCTGTAGCCTGGTGCTTAAATCGGGTTTGCGGAGTGAGTGCTCTGCAAACCTGGGTTTTGCAATCGTGAGTAGCCGCAATGCAGTTCCATGACGCGGCTACACGGCGCGGCTACTCACGATTGCAAAAACCGGGTTTGCAATCATCTAACATAATGATAACATTATGTTTAGATGATTAATAATATATTTAGATGATTAAATGTTAATAATAGCATTATGTTTAGATGTTATCATCATCTAAACATAAAAGAAACTTCATTTCTTGCTTTGGAATGCTTGGAAATTGCAAATGAAAATTTATGCACATTTAATCAATGGATTAATTGAATAACCACCACAGCAACCACCTCATTTGATGGCTACCCCATAACAATGGTTCTCTAGGGGGCTCACAAAGGAAAAGCCATATGACTAACTGATTAAGATTGATTCGGTCAGGAGACAGCCCTAATAATGACTGTTCTGACATTATCCAGGAAGCGTTCTGGCTGGGTAGATATTTTATTTGATAGATATTTGTTACACGCTTTTTAATTTTATTATTTATTTTATTTTTACACTTATATCCCGCTCTTCGTCCGAGGAGCTCAGAGAGGTGTATATGGTTATTTTTATCCTCAGAACAACCCCGTGAGGTAGGTTAGGCTGAAAGATACATGACTAGCCCAGAGTCATGCAGTGAGTTTCATGGCTGAATGGGGATTCAAACTCAGGTCTTCCCGGTCCTAGTCCAACACTCTAACCGCTACAAAAGTTCTCAAAACAGTTTACATAGAAAAATAAGAAGATGGCTCCATGTTTCCAAAAGGGCTCACAATCTAAAAGAAACAGAAAGGAGACCCCAGCAACTGGAGGGATGCTGTGCTGGGATGGATAGGGCCAGTTGCTCTCCCCTGGCTAAATAAAGAGAATCACCACTTTTAAAAGGTGCCTTTTTGCTCAATAAGCAGGGCACACATTACAAAGGAACAGAGGAAGCTGCCTTCTAGCAAGTCAGACTATTGGTCCATCTTGCCCAGTATTGTCTGCACAGACTGACAGTAGCTTCCCCATGGTTGCAGGCAAGGGTCTCTCCCAGCCCTATCTGGAGATGCCAGGGAGGGAACTTGGAGCTTTCTGCATGCAAACATGCAGATGCTCTTCCCAGAACAGCCCCATCCCCTAAGGGAAAAATCTTACAGTGCTCACACATGTAGTCCCCCTTCAAATGCAAACCAGGACAGACCCTGCTTAGCAAAAGGGACAATTCATGCTCGCTACTGCAAGACCAGCTCTGTGGCTGACATACTATACCTACATGTGCATTGTAACATTGTGTACACACAGCTGCACAAGAGTGCTCTTATGCAAGAGGGAGGAAAGGCACAAACAAAATTGCCTGATGGCATTTATTGTTTGTTTGTTTGATTGATTGATTTTTATACCACCCTTCCAAAATGGCTCAGGACGGTATTGCCTTTATTTCCAATGGCTGTACCATCGTGCCACTCCGTTTGTGAGATTTTTGCATTTGCCCAAGAGCACTTGACTCATGCACAACTGCATGAACGCAACATTACAATGTGTGTGCAACACCTCTCTCACTTAAACAGAGCTCTCTCCCGTGCAAGTCCAATATTCTAATCACAACACCAAACATATATTATATTAATAATCCTTCCAGGTCCACTTATTTGTTGAAGAACAGCCTCTGAGCAGGAGCACGCTATCTGAGTGGGGGTGGCTTTTAGGAGCAGTATTTTGAAAAGATCCACAACCACTCTTAACACATCCTAGTGAAAATTATCTGTGCAGGACAGCGGGCAGCATAATATTAGATGCCTGCACTGTAGATTTCTTCAAAGGTCTTTTCAACTTTCCCTTACAGTACTTGTTAACTATCAGTCTCATGCCAGCATTTAGCCTTAGATGGAGTTTACCACCCGCTTTGGGCTGAATTCCCAAGCAACCTGACTCTGAGAAGACTGGGTCCCGGTGCACCAGAGGCCGCTACCAGCCTCACACCGTCCACGGGCTGTGCCTCAATCAGAAGGACTTCGACCCCCCACAGGAGCAGCGCCACGGAGAGGGTCTTCTGTACACCATATTTCCCAGTGGTGGAAATGCGCCCGACGGGGGACGGGGCCGTCCAGGCGGCGGTTCCCTCCCGGGTTAATAGATCTTCTCCAGAGTGCTTGGCTAGGACACCCGAACTATAATTTTGGGTCAACATGGGGAATCAGCTTGAATGTGGGGGAGCAGTCTATTACAGTATTAATCCTGAGCAAAGCTTTGGTCTGGAAATGATGAGGAAGCATATATGCAGTTTAAAGATTTATTTGGGGGAAGAAGGGAATACAGAAAACAAAAAGTTGGTTAGGCAAAGCCATAAAATCTTAACCAACCCTATTGACAAGTATCTCACAAAGAGGGATTTTAGCTAGTCCAAATTGTAAATAAATCAGCTTAAGTCCTGCCGTAGAAAGGGCTTCGATACAGAAAGGGAAAGTGGGGGAAAGGGGGTGAGGAGATTTATAGAGGCAGATGGTAAGTATTAGCTATCCTTATCCAGTGGTGTGTCCAGTGAACTTATAGATGGGCACACAAGCACATTTCCTCACATGGGGAAGGCAGCAGTAACGGAGGAGAAGAAAGCGCAAGTGGTACAGAGCTACCACTCGTAAGCTTGAAAACCAGTATGGTAAAGGTCCACGTAGATTCTGATTCTGATTCCAATTCTGATCCCAAGGCCTTGCAGCTGGGCCAGGAGTACTTATACTCCAAAACATGCATAAATCACCCTCCCTCCCTGGAGGGACTGAAACTCAGGTGGAACAATGAAGTTCATGGTTGCAATAGCTGGTCATCCTGGGTGTAGACCCACTGAACAAAAGGCTGGAAATGGCATGGGTGCAGGTCTGAATGGGTGACCTTAAAAACTTATCTGAGAACCAGGATCTCTCTCCAGGTGGAGAAAGAAGTTTTTCTTAAGGACTTAAGAAAAGTCCTTAGTCCTCGCCAGCTCACTAGGTTGCAGCTCACTAGGTTGTTGCAGGAAAATCTAGGACCAAAAAACGGAAGTACTTTTTCACACAGTGCATAATCCACTTGTGGAATTCTCTGCCACAAGATGTGGTGACAGCCAACAACCTGGATGGCTTTAAGAGGGTTTGGATAACATCATGGAGGAGAGGTCTATCATCAGCTACTAGTCGGAGGGCTATAGGCCACCTCCAGCCTCAAAGGCAGGATGCCTCTAAGTACCAGTTGCAGGGGAGTAACAGCAGGAGAGAGGGCATGCCCTCAACTCCTGCCTGTGGCTTCCAGCGGCATCTGGTGGGCCACTGTGAGAAACAGGACTAGATGGACTAGATGGGCCTTGGGCCTGATCCAGCAGGGCTGTTCTTATGTTCTTATGTAGGAGATGTTCTCATGCCAGTGGGTATATAATATCAACTTGAAAATTTGCCTATGGCTACAGTCATTGAAAAAGTGGTAAGATGCCTGATTCCGTGACCCTTGGAATAGCCCCCTGTGAAAAGAAGATTCTAGACTAGATGGGCCTTGGGCCTGATCCAGCAGGGCTGTTCTTATGTTCTTATGACAGTGGAGTAGGGGTGCGCTCTGCTTATCTGAGTTACTGAAGGAGAGTTTTCTCTGGCAGGAGGGAGTTAGCTATTCCCTCTCAGAGTATGTTCTTAACCTGAGGTCTACTTTTCCAGCTTTTCCTTCTCTTTGAAGGTCAGACACAGAGAGGTTTAGGAGATGATTCCCTTCAGTCCTTGGTTATGGTGACCTAGGGGTGCATTGCCCCATGCTTTGCTTGTGCTAAGCGACTGAATGGCATAGTTTGCCAAATGTGGGCATGTGCAGAGTTCACAATCCCGTGAGCTCAAGTATCCCAGAATGGAAGCTGTGGTCCCACAGTTCCAAATCATAGAAAGGGGTGCAAGTTGCAGCCCCAAGATAAGCTGTTTGAGCCACAGCACTATGGAGCAAAATAGCTGTGGCGTCCACTGCATTGCTGGAAGAAATGACAAGTGTCGACCTCAAGTCTGTTTTCACTGAAAATTGTTTTCATACTCAGCAGATGGAGCGGGCAGAACTTCTACTGGTTTTTAAAAACTCCAAGTGGAATGCAGAACCCTGCTTCGAAAAAGAATAGCATGAGGAAAAGCAAGGGCTGTGTTTAAAAATGCTGAGAAATGTTTCAAAATGCAAATCAGCATTCCCAGAAGCCATCAACAAAAGTCTTCGGAGTTTTTCCACCTTTTTAGGCGGTTTATGAAATTATTGTTATTTACTGAGTAAACTGTCACAGCTCCTTCAGGAATTGCCATGCTTGACTGCCTTAATGCACATTTAAAATATGCAGAGAACTCTTGAGTCAGGCGAAGCAAAGCAAAGTCATCTCAGGCTGAGCCACATTGATGGAGCCGAGTTCTCGTCCACGTCTCCAGTGAGACAATATTGGGGATTAGACCATTGCTAAATTCCTTTGCCTCATCCAAGTCATAGGAGGGACACCACAAACAAATCATTTAAGAAGCTTAACCCATTCACACACTGAGGGCTTAAATACATGCTACATGCAAACATGATGATCAAAAGCCCAACCACTGCTTTTTATAGTGAAAATCACTTTCAGGAGCGGGGAAAGAAGACCCTTACACTTCTAGCCATTTTGACCCAACTTCATTCTCAGCTACTTTTCTGCTCCCATGAGACCCACAGCTTGGAAAAATGATTTTGAGTCAAAAAAAAAATGGGCAGAGAGGGAAGGGTTAAGCACCTCCTTCCTTTTCCTCCTCCCTCTGCTCCTTTTCAGAGCAAATTTACAGCCTCCCGTGGCTGCTTTTCATTATTTAAAAAAAAAAACCCACCAGGAAATAGTTACTTACACACATGCAACACTATGCCCTTAAGGAGAGTCCCATCTTCCCCCTCTCATGGACTAGGAGAAATCCTGTTACTAAATGCTCTGTCAGGGTGCTGTAATTCAGTTACCAACGCCTGTGTGGAGCATGAATTTAATAGCCAAAATTGAACACGCACAACACAAATCTGCTGGGTAACATCTAGCCAGGCCATTATGTGAACTGTTTGTTTGACACATTTTTATACTGCCCCATTCGCAAGTCCCTGGGTGGTTCACAATAAAAAAACACAACAACAGTTAAAGCATTAACACAATTTAAAGAATTTAAAATACAGATAATTCTAAAACTTAGAACTATAAACTAAAAGCCTAAGGACTAAATGGGTCGCTTTCGAGTCCTTCTTTAAAACATCCAGAGAAGGGGAGGCGCTAATTTCATTAAGAAGAATAAGGTAAATATGGAAATGTGGTCTCTGGGATTTGACCTATGATAGCAGCACTTTCACACATGCAGTTCAGTGCACAATCAGGCAATGAAGCTGCAGCATGTACAAACCAGTCCTTAGGCCCTATGGATAAATGGAACTGGACATACACATTGCCATGACAACATGCCTTCAGCAGCATCCTCAGCTCAGCATGCACATCCTGGGGATGAGGTCATAGTTCAGTAGGAGAGCATCTGCTTTGCATCCAGAAGGTCCCAGTTTCAATCCCTGGCAGCATCTCCAGGTAGAACTGGGAGAGACTACTGCCAGTCTGTGTAGACGAGGGATTCTCAATGTTGGGTCCCCAGATGTTATTGGACTTCAACTCCCATAATCCCCTGCCCCAGTGGCCTTTGGTTGGGGATTATGGGAGCTGAAGTCCAATAACATCTGGGGACCCAACGCTGAGAATCCCTGGTGTAGACAATACTGACCAATGAATGGTCTGACTCAGTATAAGGCAGCTTCCCATATTATAGCGATTGCAAGTTGCAATCCTCTTGGGACACCATAAACAATTTCAGTGGTGCAGAGCAGAGATTTGGTGGGAGGGGAGCAAAATTCTCAGCAAGCTCGGATTTACTGAAAATTAGCACACACAAAAATGAGAAAGCTGTGATTTAAAGAGCCTTTGTCCTGTCTTCTTTATACTTCGTAACAACAAAGGCAATGTTATCAATGCAAGTCAGACAGTCACTCTTTCTGAAACAAAAGAAGTTGTGCCTGTGGCATGCTCACCTAGCAGTTAGGTCTGGAAGCAGCCTGATCCTATGGCCGACTGCTCAGAAATCAATGCCCCTGCCTAATTCAGAGGTGCTTATTTCCAAATAAAGCCACCTAATGGCACAGCGGGGAAATGACTTGATTAGTAAGCCAGAGATTGCCGGTTCGAATCCCCACTGGCATGTTTCCCCAACTATGGGAAACACCGATATTGGGCAGCAGCGATATAGGAAGGTGCTGAAAGGTATCATCTCAGACTGCGCGGGAGGAGGCAACGGTCAACCCCTCCTGTATTCTACCAAAAGAAAACCACAGGGCTCTGTGGGCTCTGTGGGCTTGTGGACTCGACACCAACTCAACGGCACACTTTAGCTTAACTTTATTCCCAAATAACTATGCACTGGATATTATCATTTAATCTTTCATGAGAATAAAACATTCAGTGAGTGTAACCAGTGAGCTGGGAAGAAATATAGCTACTCCTGAGAAATAATCAGACTCACATCAGCTTGTAGCACCTGCAGGATATTTTTCCAGGGCTTCTGCACCCTAGCAGCATTCACTGCTGATGCCTGCCTGAACGTCCCCCTGCCCATCTCTTTTTATAACCCATGTGCTAACAGTTGGATACAAACCAAAGTCACAGGATATGGGAGGGAGTCCTAGATAGGAGTCACTTTGTCAAAATAAGTGGAAAGTAGACAAGAAAGTAGACTCCGTTCAACGAAGAACTACTTATTTAAAAGGAGAATAAAAGACTCAATACCCCCACCAAGGTAAAATACTCTGCCAGTACCCCACCAATTTTAGAAGGGGTTGCCCACTGGAAGGTGTTTTGTCAAAGGCCACTTCAAACCTGGAGCTAGCCAGCCCTGGGATTAACCCCACACCGTTTGAAACCTGGGAAGGAGTGCCCACTGACCCTATCTGAGTGGTGCAGCTGACTTCCGTCATGATCACAGTTGTGGCAAAGCAACCAGATATGTGGGGCATGATGTCCGACATTATACCTGACAGTCAACTGGCATTTGGCTCACCTTCTACTCTGCTAGAATTGTGCATTGTGCATGGAGAAAGTGGATGGAATGACTTTTCAGAGTACTACAACTTTGGGTCATCCAATAAAACTGACTGGCAGAAAAAGATTGCACAACAACGTCAAACATCCCTGTGATGTTACACAGCTCTAAAAACCTTCTTGCATGGGCGCAACTTTGTTCATTGTGCTAGTGTACAATGACATTAGTCTGAATGTCAGCCTGTACATATTTTCCTATAGGAAGCAAGGAAACTGTCTTAACCCTGCTAACTGGGCAAAGACGCACCTTTTTAACATGGTGATTCTCTTTATTTAGCAGGGGGGGAGTAACTGGTCAGCAGCTGGGGCTTTTAAGTTTGGAAAACAGGTGACTAAGGGGAGACATGATAGAGGTGTATAAAGTTATGCATGAAGTAGAGAGAGTGGACAGAGAGGTATTTTTCTCCCTCTCTCACAACACTAGAACCAGGGCTCATCCCATTTAACTGAAGTTCGGGAAATTTAGGAGCAACAAGAGGAAGTACTTTTTCATACAATGCATAATTAATTTATGGAATTCTCTGCCATGGAATGTGGTGTTGGCCACTAGCTTGGATGGCTTTAAAAGGGACTTAGACAAATTCATGGAGTATGGGTCTATCAATTACTACCAGTCTGGTGGCTATAGGCTACCTCCAGCCTCAGAGGCAAGATGCCTCTCAATACCAGTTGCAGAGTAACAACAGAAGGAGAGTGGGTGTGCCATCAGTTCTTTCCTGTGGGCTTCCCAGAGGCATCTGGTGTGTGACTGTGTGAAACAAGAAGCTGGACTGGATAGGCCTTAGTTTTGTTCCAGCAGAGCTCTTCTTATGTTCCTATTCGAATTCCAAACTTTTTCATCACTCAAAAAATTGAATATAACCCCCTCCCTCCTCTGACTTCCACCACAGCTTCTACTTTGGCTCGCTGCTACAATCCCTCACCTAATGCTTAGCCAGAGGGGCCAATCCTCCCTGTTTATTATTCATCATTTCCTTTTCTGAATCAAATCTAGTTTTAAAAAAACCCAACAACTCATCAATTACCTTGTTCGGGTTGGAGCCTGCCTCTTCTTCGGCCTTTGTTGTTCAGTGAGGTAGAGGGTAATTGGCCAATTCTTCCCAAACTTTGTGTTTGAGACAATAATCCACTCTGTCTCCTCTTAATTAAAGTAAATAACCCCAGCTTACAATAGCCAGTTCAGAGGGGCCTTTTAAGGCCAGGCATTTTCTCAGTGCAAGGAGCTAATTGATTTTCAAATGATAATGGTGTTTACATTGGGAAGCCAACGCCTCCTCCAGTGACTCTACACCCCCCACTCCAACTTCAGTGCTTCTTTTCTGTTCTTAAATCTTCCTCGTCCCATGAATATCAAATAGCCAAATTAATTCCATTGCAAAAATCATGTCTCCGACATCTGCAATCTCTCTCTCTCTCTCTCCTTCTCTCTCTTTCCTGATCCTTAACAGCTAATGGAATTATTTCTGATTTCTGGCATCAGGTTCCACAGCCTATATTTGATACCACAACACTGAGGGTCTCGGTGGAATGTTCTCCCCACCACCACTCCCCGCCCGCCACTCCAGCACCTTCGTCTATCCCCCCCCCCTCTTTTTGAATGTCTTCGCTCCATTGTCTAGGGATAGACAGTTCGCAGTTATAGGCCCGAAGGCAGGATGGTTCAGCAGGATTTTCAGGGTGAAAGGAAAAGGTCACTGGCTAAGTGGCAGCTTCAGAAACATAAAGAAATGTATAATAAGGCTGGAAAGAGCCTCGATCAAATAATGATAGGCATGCCTTAACCTCCAGTTGCCTCTGAATCCTGCATGCCAAGGAAGTTGGCCAACCCCTCAGGATTGTTCTGGCGTCTCCAGGAATTGGCATCAATACCCAGGTGACTCTTGGAGGCAACCCTGGAGATGTTCATGGTTGATGGTGTGAAAAATATTTTCTTTAATTAACTCTACCCTAAATGCATAGCCTCCAACATTTCTAAGGGATAGACCTGTGACACTCCTAAGCTATTGGCTCTTTACTCTTGTTGAAGGTAGGGATCTGCACACACTAGGGATGAGCCCGAAGCATTCAGTGCTTGA
Source organism: Hemicordylus capensis (assembly GCF_027244095.1). Taxonomy (NCBI): domain Eukaryota; kingdom Metazoa; phylum Chordata; class Lepidosauria; order Squamata; family Cordylidae; genus Hemicordylus; species Hemicordylus capensis. The sequence continues at coordinate 250,173,617 of NC_069661.1, forward strand.
GAGGTGCCGAAATGCTTCAGCTTCCCGGCACTGAAACGTTTCGGCATGGGGCAAGGGGTTCCCATAAGAAGAGGCGGGCAGGTCCTACCTGCCCATCCTCCAAGCCCCCGTTGGCCTGCTGCAGCTCTGTCTCAACAGAAATACTTCCATGCAAGTGGCGGCTTGTGCCACTTGCCCCTCTAAAACACGGCACCGCGGCAATGGGATGCATCCCCAGCATCCCTCATGTGGCATCGGCACATAAATGGCGTCGGCACACCAACAGGTAGGACCTGCCCGCCTCCTCTTAAGAGAACCCTTCACCACCCATGGATGTGCACCGAAGCAATTCAGTGCACATCCCTAGCATTTACCTGCACAGAGGCACTTTTACAGGCCTCCGAACAGGTTTGAACAACTGGTGGTTCGGCCGGTTCGAAGGTGGGGGGATACCTTCAAGGGTGGGGGAGGTGCTCTTACCCCTCCTGCCACATTTCCCCTGCTGGCGCTGCACTTTAAAAGGGTCCTGTGGGGCGGCAGCGCACCTCCCTGCCGCCCCATTGCCTCAGTCCGGAAGTGAGCTGAAGTACCCAATGCACATGTGCTTGTCAGGGGCACACACATGCACATTGTGCTCTCTTACATGCATGGCCCTAAAGTGTGCATGCGCTTTGGGTACTTCCGGTCACTTCTGAGCCAACAAGGCAACGGGGTGGCAGAGAGGTACATTGGTGCCCCGCCGGACCCTTTCGAAGTGCAGTGCCGGCGAAGGAAACACAGCCGGAAGAGTAATAGCACCCTCCTCCACCCTTAAAGGTATCCCCCCCACCTTCGAGCCGCCTCTCTCTCTCTCACACACACACACACCACCACCACCACCACCACAACCAGTTCCATGCACATCCCTAGTTGAAAGCTCTGATCTGGCTCCTGGACGCTTTACTCATGAACTCTGTAATCATCATGCTCAATGCTTGTACAGCCTGTGGCCATCATACACCTGCACATTAATTCACATGTTGCACTCCATGCACAAACAGCGGCATACTTCCTATCTGTACTCTGCATTCGAGGAGGCCTGTACCAAGCTTCACTTTTAAGATTAACACAGGTGCAGACATTCACACAATACCATGTACATGTGAACAGACCCCTGAATGCACATAGCTTGAATCCCCAAGCTAACTTGGCAAAGAGGCACCTTTTAATGTGGTGATTCTCTTTATTTAGCAGGGGGAGAGTATCCACCCCCAGCACAATATCCCTCCAGCATCTGTTGCTGGTGTCTATCTAATGTTTCTTTTTAGATTGTGAGCCCTTTGGGGACAGGGAACCATCTGATTGATTTATTATTTCTCTGTGTAAACCGCCCTGAGCCATTTTTGGAAGGGTGGTATAGAAATCAAATAAATAATAATAATAATAATAATAATAATAATAATAATAATAATAATAATAATACAGCATAATGTTGGAATAGCACTATGGATGCTCAGGGTACCTGCTTTGCTCAGTTCTTCTCCTCCTCACCCCATTTAGCTCATAGGGTGGTTTTGTTTGTTTCTTTCCCGCTGCACTGCCCAGCTGGCCTTCCCTTCTTTCTGGTTGCTGCCTAGTGTCCTGCAGGGCTGCTGCACCCACTGCCTACCCCTCAGCTGGCCAAAGGGCACACCCAGTGTCTTTTGAGGAGTCCACACCTGCACATTTGTCAGCTGGTGCAGGGTTGGAGCAAGAAAAGCAGTGAGAGTGAGCAGCAGCTTATGTTCCTCACATGGACCCACCCAATTATGGCAATGTGGCCATAACAGCTAATGAAGAACTGAGGAATCATAGAACCACAGAAATTTAGAGTTGGACATTGGAGGTAATTGGAGTCGTCCAAGCTGCTGCACAGTGCAGGAAACTGCTACCACAGCCCTGGCAGATGTCATCCAGTCTCTCTTTGAAAGCCTCCACAAAAGGAGAGCCCACCACTAAAACCAGTTTGCACAAGACCAGTTTGCCCAGTTCGGCTTGAGTTAACTCGAACCGGACTCGAACCAGGCATATTCTGTTTTGGCACCCCCGCCCAACAAGGGGCCCGGTTCGATTTGAATTCAAACCAGTTTGGGCCCGGTTCGGGGGTGCCATCCATGTTGGGGGCGGGATTTGTAAGGGTGGACTTTGCTGCCGAGGGTTTGGCACTGGCAGCCTTGCAGGATGCTGCTGTAGCCACAGGGGATCTCTGGCAGTTACCCCTCCCCACACTGGTCTCCTCCCAGTCTCCTACAGGCCAGTTCAGCCCATTTCAGGCCCGGTTCGACCCTCTGTGAGCATGCAGAAGCCATTTTTGAGGTCAAGCCCTCGATCCAAGCCGGTTCAAGCTGGAGCCAGCTCCATCTCAAGCTAGCTCACATATCCCTACCCACCACCGCTTGAGGCAGACTGTTCCACTGTTACACAGCTCTTGCAGCTATAAAATTCTCCCTAATGTCCAGCCTAAATCTGCTTCCTTGTAATTTCAGCCCATCGGTTCTTGTCCTGCCCCCAGAAGGAACAGATGTACACTATTGGAATTGGCTTGATTTACCTTAGATCAAAGATGACCAAAGGCAGTCTCCATTTTGGCCTTTCGCATCAGGGCCCCTGAGTGAATCCAATGTGGGAACTCCACATCCTTCCATTTGCTGAGGAGAGAGATTCCAGCATCAGAAATAATGTGTGCAACTGTGGTATTTCTCATTCAAAACACAGTGAGGTTTTGCAAAGGGAGGGAGCAAGAGATGAAAATTAAAGCCGGGGGGATATGGGAGGGGGGGAGAGGGAGAGAGAGAAAGAGAGAGAGAGAGAGAGAGAAGAAGAAGAAGGAAGGAGAGAGGGGGAAACGTGAGGCAGAGATTGTGGCCAGCTTCACAAATTGGCACAGCCTTATCAACAGCATTTCATGGTTTTCTGGAACTCTTTCAAAGGGAACTTGCCTTTGTGCGCGACGGCTTAAGCTTTTCTGATATTTAAAGCTATGCTTAAAAGTTTATGAAAATTACTTCTTAGTTTTCTCTCTGTCTCTTGCAGACTGCCAGTGCCAGTGCTCAACCCTTCCTTCTGTTTATTCCTCCTCTTCGCAACTTTGTGTTGCTGGTCCCCAGTTTTGCTATGGGCAAAGTGCCCATCCTCCCCTTCCACCTTTCACTGGGTGGCAGGAAAAGGGAATTTCTGGCTCCCCTTCATCAACAGAAGGGACAATTCTCTAATAACGTAATAATTACCTTGCTGGATCTGACCAAGGACAATCTAGTCTAGAGTTCCTAGCCTTCGGTCCCCAGATGTTGCTGGACTATAAGTACCACCATCCCTAGCCACAATGGCAATGGGGAAATCCACACACAGGAAATGATGGCTTTCTCCAGTTGTTTCACAATAGCTTTTGGTAATTAGAGGCAAGCTCCTGCTCGGGGGCGGACTAAGACACTGCGGCATCTGAAGCAATATTTGGAAATATCCTTTGACAATATTCGTCAAGACCCGCTTGTGGGCTTCCCAGAGGCATCGGTAATTGGTTGGCTACTAAAGGGAGCTGCATGAGATGAACTTTTGGTCTGATCCAGCAAGACCTGTCTTATGCCCAGCATTGCGAAACTTTCAGGACCAGCCTGGAGTCTCCAGCAATCAGTATCAGTCTCCAGGAGACTCTTGAAAGCATTTGAAAGATTTTCATAGCCTGATAGTGTGGGAAATCTATTGCTTGTCGTCAATATAAGGAAATGGGGGTAGCCCCTTAAATGCCTGCCTACACCTACAGGCAATAATGGGATGGATGAGGGATAATAAACTGAGGATGAATCCAAGCAAGATGGAGGCGCTCATTGTTGGGGTTGTAATCTGCAGGACGGGATAGAACTTTATGTTCTGGATGAGGTCACACTCCCCCAGAAAGAAGAGGTTTGTAGCTTGAGAGTGCTCTTGGATCTTGGCTGTAGCCAGGAGCACTTTTTACCAGCTGGGATTGATTTGGCAACTCTGCCCATTCCTTGGGGAGAATGACCTGAAAACAGCGGTACAGCAGCTGGTAACCTCCAGGTTGGGTTACTGCAATGTACTCTATGTAAGGCTGCCTTTGAACATAGTTCAGAAACTATGTTCAGTGAGTGCAAAATGAGGCAGCCAGACTGGTCTCTGGGGTATCCCAGAAAGACCACATTAACTGTTCTTAAACAGTTGCACTGGCTGCTGATATGTTTCCGGGCAAAGTACAAGGTCCAGGTTATCTGAGGGAAAGCCTTTCTCTACGAGATCCCCACCACTCATTAAAATCATCAGGAGAAGGCCATCTTCAGGTGTCACCAGTTCATCTGGTGGTGATCTAGGATCGGGCCTTCTCAGTTGTCACCCCTAGGTTGTGGACCACACTCCCCACAGATATAAGAGGATTATCTTCCTTGGAGGCCTTCAGGAAAGACTTCGGCCCATCTTTTTAGCCTGACCTTTAATGATAGCTAGTTTTAATGGTAATTGTAATGAGTTTTGATCTAGTTTAAATGGTGGTTTTTTTAACAAAAAATAATTATTTTATTTTGTGTTTTTTAGTTTAGTGTTAACCACCTTGAGCCACTTTAGGATGGGTGGTATATAAATTAATTGAATGAATGAATGACTGAATGAATGAATGAATGAATGTCGGAGTGGGGATCTCCAGGAATTACTTCAGTCAGAGCTGGCAGTTGACTTTCCCAAAGAAAGGTCATAAGGAACTTACCACTTCATAAGGAACTTACCACTTGTTCCCTTTGACAATATTTGTCAATCCCTTTGACTCTGCTATTTGCATTTCCTCAGTAATACACATTCTTCCATGCTGGCCAAACTTGCTTTGCATACAGGAAAGAGGTTTAGTGACCATAACCTCTATTTTCTAGAAACATGTTTCTCTGCTCTTAGGACATCCAGTGTCATAAGAAGACTTTGAGGGAAGAGTGTGTTGAGGAGAATCTTCAGCATGGCACGTCAGTCACCTCTGTTTTCTTTGCCTCAGGAAGGATCATTCTGAAAAGGACCAGAGGAAGTATTTTGTGTCCTTTGTCATCTGACCTTACAGAGATCACAGGAGAGATGTGTCTTCAAGGGGCTCCAGTAAGACAGCTAAACCCTGAGGACAATGCTAGCAACTTACATGAGTCATTTTTAAAAGCATAATCAATCTGAAAAGGACAAAATAGTAATAATGGCTGACATGTCCCGCAGTGTAACGCAAATGATTCTACAACTTCTACGACGATGATGAATATTTATATAACGCTATGCAACAAAAGTTCTCAAAGCAGTTTACATAGAAAAATAAACTAAAAAATAAGATGGTTCCCTGCCCCAAAAGGGCTCAAATTCTAAACAGAAACATAAGGTAAACACCAGCAACAGCCACTGAAGAGATGTTGTGCTGGGGATGGATAGGGACAGTGGCTCTCCCCCTGCTAAACTGAAGAGAATCACCACTTTAAAAGATGCCTCTTTGCTCAGTTATCAGGGGTTCTGAGCTGCCTGCGCCACTGCAGGCATCTAAAACACACATCTATCTTACTGTGCAACAGGACTGTTCTGCTATCACTAACCATTGCACAATTGCAAGTTGCACTAGGAATAACAAGTCATGCTGCACTATGTGATTGCACAATGGTAAATAGAAGCAGAACACACGCGTTGCATGACAAAGTGGGTCTGTGTTTTAGATGCCTGCAGTGGCATGCATGGTTCAGAATCACCCGGACATGTCAGCCACGGATTTACCAGGGACAAGGTCCCCAAAATAGAATGTCCGAATAAAATTCCCCTATTGTTCCTGAGAAGGAGACCTCAGGATTAATACTATCTATCTCCTCCAAAGACAAACCAGCCCTGTAAAGTTGCCCCCAGAACCTCTTGCCACTTGGCAAATTAGGGGCACCAAACTGTAATCATCTGGCCACTGGACCCCTGGACAGAGAAGTAGAGTGCCCCCACTCAAGAATACAGAAATTGGCCATCCCTGCCTTAATCCCTGCCCTAGAAAGGTATCTCTGTGCTGCTGGTTGTTACTTCCAGACAAAGTTGCTAAGCTTCTGCTAAAAGTTAAGCACTTGGTTACTGAGCACACCAGATGGAATGGAGTGGGGGGGGAGAAATGCGGAGAGGGGGAGAAGTAAAGCAGAGGAGATGAAGAAAAAGCAAAAAATGCTGAGAAAAAGAAAGATCAATCGCTAATCCCCCTAAAGTAACTCTTTGTGGGCAGCACGTCTAAGTTTAGAAATCAAAACCTAGAACAAAAAAGAGAGCCCGATGCATAAATTATTTGCCTTTGGACCACTTTGTGTTATTTTTGCACTCCAATGGATCCGTTTCCCCTTTCAAACTGGGTCAAAGTCCTTCATGGCACCAGAGTCTCTATCAGACCGAGGTACTCACTCCTGAGCCCAGGGGAAATGCTCTATCTCCCCTGACATCATGCGTCATACCTAGTCAAATTAATTCAGAGCACATCTGCAGTTTCCACCCCCTTCCCCCCCTCCCCTATTTGCTTTGTGTTTATTTCTGATTCAGTTATCACTAAAATACACATTTTAATTGTATTGTACGAGATTCAAACTTCCTTTGCTTTGAACATTTACATAAACAGTTTTGTTCGCCGTACCTTCACCGGAGTCTGAAAATCCTCACAGAATACTGAATGTGTTTCTTACAGCCCGATCCCCATCCAAATGGAGACAAAAGTACTCCGGAATAAACTCACTTAATCCCTTTGAATTGAATGGCACCAAATCGCCTTAAACCTTAGTATGTTGACCTAAATGGGTCGTGGGTCAAAAACTTACATGTAGTGCCTTAAAAACTGCAAAGATATGCAATGGGTGGGAAGCTCCCAGTTCCTTTAAAAATGGTATGCTTCTAGTCCTTATCATTGCAGAGATATATTTCAAGGAAGAGCAGACAAAATTATAAAGGGAAGCCTAGGAGATGGTGGGGAATAAAGAAAGAAGCTAACATATAAGCAGCCATGTTGGATTAAACCAAGCACCCATCCTGTTTCCATAATCTGTTAGGGAAGGACTGTATCTTAGTTGAAGAGCATCTGCTTTGATGCAGAACATCCCATGTTCAATCCCTAACTGCATCTCCAGGTAGGGCTGGAAAACACCCACCTGAAACCCTGGAGAGTTGCCGCCAATCTGTGTAGACCAGCAGTTCCTGACCTGTGATACTTCAGATGTTGCTGAACTTCAACTCCCATCATCTCCAGCCACAACAAATTGTAGCTGGGGATGATGGAAGTTGTAGCTCAGCAACATCTGGCACATCACAAGTTGGGAGCCGCTGATGTAGACAATACTGAACTAGATGGACAAAGGGTCTAACTCAGCATAAGGCAACTCTCTATGTAACTCATGGGCGTAGCGCCCATTGGACAAACAGGGACAAATGTCCCTGGACCAAGATGGTGAGGGGGACCCCAAGGGTCCCCCAAGCAGACCGGATCACCGCTGCCCTTGCCCTGCTGCCGTTTCTTATCTTTGCCCCCATGCTGAGGTGGACACTGTGACTGGGCCGGGGTTCTCCTCTCCGGCCGGCCAGTGTGCCTTTCTCTCTCTCTTGCCGGCCAGCTGAACTCTGCACATGCACGGTTCTGACTATGGAAGTCGCATGCCCGTGATGTAAACGGGCATGCAACATCAACAGTCAAACTGCACATGTGCATAGTTCGGCCGGCTGGTGAGAGAGAAAGAGGCAAGCCGGCCGGAGAGGAGAGGCCCAGCCCAGCCACAGCGCCCGCCACAGTCACAGGGGCAGAGATAAGAAGTGGTGACAGGGCAAGGCAGGGGGCAGGGCAAGGGTGGCGGCGGCAGGAGAAATGTTTGTTGCCCCGCTGCTTGTGTCAGATGTCAGATGCAGGGGGCATGGCTTGGGGCACATGCACACTTCACATGTGTGATAGCGGGGGGCCTCTATGCAAAGATTTTGTCCCTGGGACCCTGGGGGTCTTGCTACGGCCCTGATGTAACCCACCACCAGTTGTGAGTTCCAGGCCTCTGTCTGGAAGCTCACAAGCAGGGCATGGAGGCAACTCTCCCAAGGAGGGTGTTGGTTTCTCCCAAGGTATTGCTGTCGCTTAAAATGTAGTCATTTTCCAGTGGTGCTTTGTAGCAGAATGCTTTGTGCCAGCATTCAAGCAGTTTTACTGCAGTTTTGCAGCACTCCTATATACACCGTCAATCCTTCATCTTCTCAAAGACTCAGGATTGAAGAAGGTCTAGAGGCAAGCTGAGACAAGAAAACATTTTGCTGTTTTATAGTGCACCAGTCTTTCCCCCAGAATCTTCCAATCTGTAAGGAAAATATACTTCCTAGTAAAGCACTGAAGTGTCTCAGACTGTTTCTATGAGTCTGATAACACAGTATGCTACTCCTGCCTTAACAAACAAACAGTGGCGTATCGGGGGGAAACGGCGCCCAGGGCAAGCTCTGGCCCTGAAATGGTGCCCCCCACCCCCCACCCCACCCCCACATACCTGTGAGAGCACGACGGCATCCCCCAGGTGGCAGATCGCCAGCGGTGGCGGTGATTCAGCGGTGGCGTGTGGCGGCGGATCACCCGCCGAGTGTGGCGGCGGGGGTGCGGCGGCGATTCGGCGGTGGCGGGCGGCGGTGGGTCGCCCGCGGCCCGCCGAGTGCAGTGGTGGCTGGCTGGTGGCTGGCATGGTGGCGATGGGCTGTAGCGTGGCCCGAGCGGTGGCGGATCGCCCGCCGAGGACGGAGTGCAGGCCGCAGAGTGACACCGAGCCTGCTCCCCCAACCCTAACCCTAAACATGAGGGTTTATTGGGCAATAACCCAGCAACCAGTTAACTAATCATCTTAGTTAACTGATTAACTGAATGGAATGTCTCTCCTGTCTTTCTATCATTTCTAATATTCAAGGAAGTATTTAAAATAAATCAAGGTTTCTCAAACTTGAATTTGTAAATGTTGTTGGCCATCATGGCTGAAAAGGATGGGAGTTGCATTCCAACAGCATCTGGGACCAAAGGTGGAAAACCCTTGATATACATCATAAAAACAACTGTTCTAAGTACAAAATGAAACAAGGGTTTTAAAAAGAGCAACCCCCAAAATAACTGCTGTAGGTAAAAGCATAATCTGATAACAATGTCAACCAAGCATCACACTATGGTCAGTCCAAAGGTTCATCACAGAGCCGAGTCTGGGGCCTGCACTGACAGGCAGTCCAGGATTGAGACCTTCTCTCATGCATCCACTAAAATGCAAGACAGTGGAAGGACATGGAACACAGCCCGATACTGAAAGGAGTGCACAGATAATAGATATGAGAGGACGAAATTCTTCAGGTATCCTGACCTCCAACTGTTTAGGGCTTTAAAGGTGGATCCAATGGTCTCATTGGATTGGTCGCCAATGTAGATGAAATAATATTGGAAATATATGCACCGCTGAGTTGGCTGCAGTCAAATGTTGGCAGTCATGTTTTACACCAGTGGACATTTCTGAATAGTCATCAAGGGCAGTCCCATAAAGAAGATGTTACAGTAGTCTAATCCAGATGATGTGGCCAGGTTTACCTTTCATGCTCAGCCTGCCCTGACAGATGACAAACAGCAATCAACATACTCCAAACCAGTTCAACTCATGTTGGGCTGAATGGTACTACTCTGGTATAAATAAGTTGTGGCATAAGATGTGTGCATGGAATTAAAGCTGTCATTAAATAAGAAAAATATATTGCAGGCTCATCACCTGGATACTCTTAACTATTTTGGATGGATAACTTTAGTATGTCTTAGTAGATTCATTGACTTAGCGCTCTCGCTCTCTCTCTCTCTCTCTCTCTCTCTCTCCTTTTCTTTTATAAGAATGGAATGATCAGTAATTCCCCTGTGGATTCTCCTAAACAGCTGTTGTTTGGCATAGTAACTGATGATTCATATGTGGACCTTTAGATAAGAGCAAGTATTTTTATGGAGATCCAGTGCTCTTATTTTGGAAAAACATTACATCACCATCGTTATCTCAAGGGAAGTTTTTCCTTCCTCACAGCTTAATTCTCATCACAATTACAAAAGTGTGAATCTGGAGTATCTTCCTTCAGTATATTAAAAAGTCCTGGAATGGAATTGGGGAATGGAATATGGGAACCTGAATCATGCAGACAATCTCCTTTCAATCAACCTCGCCACCAACTGGAAGGAGGAGGGAAAACAAACAGCATGAAGAGCGAGAAAAAAATATGTGATTTGTAATTTTTCCATGGTTGTCATGATCTAATGATATTATCAGCAATAAGGAGGATAAGATGAGAGGAAAGGAAACCCTTAATTCAATCAGCACATGTTTCTATCTCTGCTTTGATTGCTTCTAATACATTGACTTCCTGGGCTTCATCTCCAAGAATCTGACTTCATCTTGGAACTGAAAATAAAGTTTAAATCAAACCAGACTCAGATATCCAGCCAATTCGCCATTGCAGGCTGATGGCATCAGAAAGGCTTTCTCAGCAAGTCATGTTACTGGGCACACATTATCTCTGGAAGCTTTCCCAGTCAGCAGGCTTGACCACAGGTTTACTGGGAGGCTTTACTGCGAGTTCAAATCTGCCCCCCAAAAACCAATGCCAAAAGTTGTTTTTTTAAAAAATCCCGAACATAAATTGGGCTAGGCTCTAATGCACAATGAAAACCCCGAATCATGTGTGAAGTGCTCCCCAATATCTTGCATGGACTTCAGCGCAAACACAGCCAATGTGTGAAGGCATACCCTCCATTTCAGTGGAGAAGCAAACTAAAAGCCCCTTCTGGGAATGCTCTGGTCATGGAATCAGAGGCCTGCAAGAAACCAAATCTGGCTCCTTCATGCCAGTATTTCTGGCTTCCACAAACTCCCAGAATGCTGTGGCCAGTAAGGCTGTGGGGGCGGCAGGGGATAAGGCGGCAGGCCTTTTAGATAAACTAATGCATGAGCAGGTGTGGGTTGACAACCTGATTCCTCTGATACAAGATGAAGGCAAGGATGGTCAGCTGCAGGCCCATAACTGATCATCTTTGTGTTCACTCTGCATCTGAGGAAGTGGGTTGTAACCCACAAAATATCATATTTATTTTTACACCATTTGATCCTTAGTGGGGGCAGGGAACTGGTTTGCATTTGATTTTCATTTTTGTTGATATTTAAATTCAATTAATTTCTCATTTATTGGATTTATTTTATTTTGCTGTTTGTTTGCCCTCCCCTTTTCTTCATTATCTCCCCCCCCCTTTTAAAAAATAGTGGTCTCTATCCAAATGCACAAATGCTTCCACATGCGTTCAGTGGGGAGCGATGTGATTTTCAGTGAGTCCCCCTTTCCCTCAGCAACCGCCTATGCCTCCTGAAAATATGTCCCTGATGGACTCCAATGTGCCAAATCACCTGTGCTTCCAGAGTTCCAGTCTAACGCTGCACCAGCGCTTGTGTGTGTATATTTGTGGGGAGATTCCAGTGAACCTCCCCTTTCCTTGGAAGCCCTCTGCTGTGTCCCACCGTCAGTCCTTTCTTGTGCTGCCACTGTCTGGGGCAGTGCCATATGAGAAGATAGGGCTTGGAAGGATTTAGACTGAAGTAACTGGAAGTAGCCCATGTGCATGTGCACGCTGGGGGCACATGCAACAAGCACGGGCTACTTCCAGTCACTTCTGGTCCGAGGAGAGGATGGGGCGGCAGGGAGGGATGCTGCCGCCCCACCGGACCAGTTTTTAAGCAAGCGCTGGGGGGGGGGGCGGGAAATGCAAGGGAGGTAAGTGCACCCTCCCCCACCCTTAAAGTTATCCCTCCCCCTGCCTTCGAACCTTTCAAACTGCCCAGTATTCAAACCAAAGTTTAGTTAGGCAAGGCAATAAATCTGTGGGTGATCAGGCTTAGAAAGACAAGAGATTAGTTTTTCTATCCTTCCCGGTCAAGTTGGTGCATTCGTTGCACATTGGCCGAGGTATTCTCATGGGGTACAGGTAGAAAGCAGGGAAGAGAAGTAAGGCATGAAAGCCTACCACTCACCAATATGAGAGTCCATGGGATAGTGATCCAAGCAGATTCCGAGACCATGTGCTTTGGCCAGAAGTAGATATACCTCAAAGTGTGCCCTGAGGCAGTTTCCAAGCTATTGTACCCAGCCTGAAGGTGGCAAATTCCATGCACAACAAAGAAGTTCTTTGCTGCATAGCATTAGTCAATTTGAGTGTAAACTTGCCCAACAAAGGCAAAGGTAAAGTTATGTAGATGTGTTGCTTGTGTTGAATAGAGCTGCTGTACTGACCGTCTTAGGAACAGGATGCCTCCCTCCCAGTGTACAAGGTTACACATTTCCAGTTTTGATGCATTCATTTCCCAGAGTCCTTGCCAGCTAAGCTGTTAATTCAATATGGGTTAGGGAATGTGCTGCTTATCTGTCTCCCAAGAAGTGTTTCACCATCATTTCTGGTGGAAGGGAGGATTCCTTCCCTGATTGATTCACCTTTCAAAATGGAATCGGCTTGCCAGCTACTACCTGCTCTCTGAAAGAGAGGGGTGAGGGCGTCCCATTCAATCTTTAAGCCCTGTCAGCTCTGCACTGAGGTATTTAAAGACAAGGCAGCTGATGAGGAGGAGCTGCTTCTGAGTATGGGAGCCAGGAGTTCTCCAGGCGCATGCGTAAATGGCCTCTGTGAGGCCTGGCATGGTCCAGGACCAAGCAGAGGTCATTTGCACATGTGCAGTGGCCTTCCCCCCCCAAAAAAAATTTTTTTTAAAGAAATGGCCATCGCGCATGCACAAATGACCTCTGCGAGGCCCTGGGCCATGACAGACCTTGCAGAGGCCATTTATGCATGTGCGGCAGTGGCCAAAATGGACACCACACACACTTACAGAGGCCCAAATGGGCCAAAAACAAGCATTTTCCTGGGCCGCGATGGTTATTTAAGAGGCCAGTGGGGGAGGGGAAACTATTGCAGACCCGCCCCCCCCCATCCCCACTCGCCCTACAGGAAGCATCTCAAAGGAGCTAGAGGTATTTTAAATTTATTTTTAAATTTTCCCCCAAAAAATCGTGAACGCCTTTTCCCCGGATCAGACCAGACTGAGGGGGTTCGATGGGGGCTGGACCGAACTTGGTCGGTCAGGTTCAAGTCCAGTCCGGACTCAAACTGAGCCAGGCCAGCCGATTCCATGCACACCCCGAGGAGAGGGAACTGGCTGAATGCAGCAAACCAGGAGGAGGACTCAGGTGACAAGCTAACCTCTTGCCCTGGCTGTTCCTGAGGTTGACCTTTTGGGGGATGCTCCAGTCATTCTGGAGTTCAAGAAGGGCTAGGAGCCCACCTCGTCCCCTGGGAGTCTGACAACAGGCTTCAAGGACTCTGTTTCGAGAACTTTAAAAACAAAGAACTTCTGATGGCTGGCAAAGTAACAAGCCAGTTTCATGTGCCATGACCTCATTACTGCTCATTTCTCCTCTCTATTTTTTGACATCGAGAAAAGTGTTAATGAATCAGGCTTTTGGAAATAATGCACACCTGGGGTCCTTTAAATCACACCACTGACACCTTTTGAACAAACACACATTCCACAATTCAAATAGCCACCTGGGGGATGCTGTACAGACCCAAAATGGGTGGTGTTATTTTTTTTTTAATGGATATTTCATTCTCTGAGTGAGCAAGGTAGATAGCTCACGTGTGTGTGTGTGTTGGGGGGGGGTTCTTTTTCTTTTTCTTCTCTTGTCTTCTCTTCTTCTTCTCTCATCTTCCTTGTTGTTGTTTTAATTTATGTAAACCGCCTCGAGTCTAAGAAAGTCAGGAGGTCAATAAATTTGCTAAATAAATAAATAGCAGTTAGAAACATGGAATCAAAACATTTAAAATATCTCTTTTTCTATAGCCTGCTCAAAAAAATAATTCCCTTCTCATCTCTGGCCACAAAATGCTTGCCAGTGTGTAAGCACCTTCCATTGATTCCAGACAATATATAGGATTGAGGATGGAGGGAAGAGAGTTCTAATAGGAGGAAACGGCCACCTTGCTTTGTGCCTTGCTCTGTGCCTCAGAGCGTGGGCTTGGTGAATTGCTCCACACACCAACTGGAGCAATTCTTGGCTGGCTATGAAATATCACATTGTACCACATTGGAGAGGAGAGCTGGTCTTGTGGTAGCTTGTCCCTTTAGCTAAGCAGGGTCCACCCTGGTTGCATATTAATGGGAGACTAGAAGTGTGAGCACTGGAAGATATTCTCCTCAGGGGATGGAGCTGCTCTGGGAAGAGCAGAAGTTTCTAGCGCCACCGCCCCCTTCCAGCTTCCTGCTGGGGTGGAACACATCCAAAAAATCCCCATGCTCCATCAGCATGCACATGGTGCCCGCGGAGTACCCAGAATGTTGGGGGCAATATGCTAAATCATTGTAAACCGCTTAGAGAGCTCCGGCTATAAAGCGGTATATAAATGTAAGTGCTATTGCTATTGCTATGTGCAGGTTGATGGCATGCAGGCCGTGGTTCAGGCACATCACTACTAGATGGACCAAGAGTCTGACTCACTATAAGGCAACTTCCTATGTTCCTAAGGTTGTTATTGGTGTCTTTGTGTTTCTTTTTAGGTTGTGAACCTTTTGGGGACAGGGAGCCCTCTGGTTTACTTAATAGTTATTATTATTCTATGTAAATTTCTGTGTGGGCTTTTGTTGAAAAGCAGTATATAAATATTCATACTGATAGTAGAAGTACCTACAGTATTGTGTTCCTACACTGTGCATGCACACCATTGAGCTGTTGGTTTGTGATGTCACAGGAACATAGGAAGCTGCTCTGTACCAAGTCAGATCACTAGTCCACCTAGAGCAATATTGTCTACTCTCACTGACAGCAGCCCTCCAGAGTTGCAGACAGAGAGGGCTTCCCCACGTGCCCTACCTGGAGCCACTGGGGATTGCAGCTGGGACCTTCTGCATGCTAAGCAGTTGCTCTAGCACTGAGGTATGGCCTCATCCTCTTATCTAGGGAGTCATTCATCTGGGGAGAGGTAAGGGGCTGATTTTCCCCTTTGCCAAACAGGTGATCAGCAGTCAAGACTCTGGAGGAAAGGAAGTAACTCACCAGAAATTAATGTTCCCCCATCCCTCATATTTAAACCAGCATAACTATGAAATATATTACATTTGACTTGCTATTTCTCTCCAGTGTAAACAACCTTTTGCAAACTGTGTTCTCAATCCACCTGTGCCAGGGCAGTTTACTTTAAAGTAAGCGCACAGCATGTTTACTTTAAAGTAGTCCAAGTCAACAGGCTGTGCATTGCAATCTAAATTTGCTTGAAGACGAGAGAGAGAGAGAGCACACCTGTCAAGTTAAACAGCCTTTAATTTTTTTTTTAAGAGTAAGTTACATTTTCAACTTAAGTTGACAAAATTTAAGTTTTGAAGTGAACTTGCCAAAATGTCTTCGATAACACACACACACGAACACCTATAAAAACAAAAAGTTCAGTCACAAATTCCACTAACTGGGCCTAAGGTTGCATTAGAGCTTAGTACAGCTGCACAAATACGAAGCCTATCTATAATATATTTAACACAGGGAAAGAAAATTCATTTTCTTTCCAAATGCAAAAACTCCAGGTATCCCCAGATAGGCAAGAGTTTGAAGACTACATTTAAAAAATGAGGTTCCTTGCACCATACATAATTAATGTAGAAAATTCATTGCCAGCATCAGTGGCTTTTTATGACTGCAGTCCTATGCAAGCCTACTTGGAAATAGGTCTCACAAACAGAGTAGGACTTACTTCCAAGTAAATATTTATTTATTTTTACATTTTGTATCCTGCTCTTCCTCCAAGGAGCCCAGAGTGGTATACTACATACTTAAGTTTCTCCTCACAACAACCCTGTGAAGTAGGTTAGGCTGAGAGAGAAGTGACTGGCCCAAAGTCACCCAGCAAGTCTCATGGCTGAATGGGGATTGGAACTCGGGTCTCCCCGATCCTAGTCCAGCACTCTAACCACTACACCACGCTGGCTCTCAAATATAGATTGGGTTCTACTCTATCTGAGCCAAATCTACAACAAGAAGGCTGGGGAAGAGGCAGAATGCTCCCTTCTATGAAATATTCTAGATTCTTTTTGTTAAATTCTATTCTATTTGAAGACTTTGGACACATGATGCGAAGACCCAACTCCCTTGAGAAGTCCATAATTCTAGGAAGAGTTGAAGGAAAGAGAAGAAGAGGATAGCCAGGAGCAAGGTGGATGGACTCGATGACGACAGCAGTGAATGCACCACTGAGAGAGACCTCCAAGGCCAAGCTGAAGACAGATCACCCTGGAGAGAATCTATCTATGTGGTCTCCAAGAGTCAACACCGACTTGACGGCACTTAATCAATCAATCAATCAATCTGAAGACATTTTGGGAATTGTTTGTAACCTTTTCTGTGTCTGACCATCAACACTTAAATGCTAAACAGAAACAATATCATGTCTCAAACTTTTCACTTAAGGGGTGACCAGGCAAAGTGTGCAGGCAGTTTTTATCCCAACGGAGCCTGCCTTCCAGTGCTCCAGCCAGTGGGTGCAAAGGCACTGGCAGAATGGACAAGTACTTCGGTAGTACTTGGCAAATTTAAAATTAAATGTAATTTCAATTCTTTAATACATAAACCTAACCCTAATCCTAATCCTAACCCTCATTGTTTCTCGTTGCTCCTGTATTGCTTCTTGCACATCTTCAGTGCAACTGCATACGGATCTGAAGATGAATGAGGAGGAATACGACATGACCAGGGACCAATATATTTATTTCTATTGATTTGATTTGATTTGATTTGATTTCTATAGTGCCCTTCCAAAAATGGCTCAGGGCGGTTTACACGGAGAAATAATAAATAAATAAGATGGAACCTTGTCCTCAAAAGGCTCACGGTCTAAAAAGAAACAAGATAGATACCAGCAACAGTCACTGGAGGCATACTGTGCTGGGGGTGGACAGGGCCAGTTACTCTCCCCCTGCTCAATAAAGAGAATCACTATATTAAAAGGTGCCTCTTTGCCCAGTTAGCAGGGGTATATATGCTGCTTTAAGCAGCAGTGCCTATCTGGGAGTGGATATTCCAGGCTTTTATGGCACCTATTGGCAAGTAGATTAGCCCACAGGTAAATATAGACCCTTGACAATTCCTGTGACAAGCAAAGGAGACTGGATCTCTGTCTAGATGTGGCCCTCCTGTTCTTTTGCCCCTTTGTGCCTCAGCATGAAGGGAAAGGGTTTAATCACCCCTCTCCTCCTCCTCTAGACAGGTCATCAATAGAACCTTGCCCCAGTGTGGCAGCCGAGGTCCTCGGCCTTGCCACATCAGCCTCTTGTTCACCCTCAGCACTCCATATTCCCTCTCTCAGCCTAAGCTAACTCATGCCTTGTGGTCGCAAGCATGAATTGTCCCCTTTGCTAAGCAGGGTCTGCCCTGCCTCTGGTTGCATTTGAATGGGAGACGACATGTGTGAGCGCTGTAAGAGATTCCCCTCAGGGGGTGGGGCCGCTCTGGGAAGAGCACCTGCATGCTTGCACGCAGAAGGCTCCAAGAAGGCACCACACCTCTGCAATAGGATGTGGTGATGGCCACCAGCTTGGATGGCTTTAAAAGGTGCTTAGACATATTCACAGACAGGTCTATCAGTGGCTAATAGTCTGGCAGTTACAGGCCACCTCCAGCCTCAGAGGCAAGATGCCTCTAAATACCAGTTGCAGGGGAGCAACAGCAGGAGAGCGGGCATGCCCTCAACTCCTGCCTGTGGCTTCCAGTGGCATCTGGTGGGCCATTGTGTGAAACAGGATGCTGAACTGGATGGGCCTCCTTGGGTCTGATCCAGCAGGGCTGTTCTTATGTTCTTAAGTTCCCTCCCGGGCATCTCCAAGAAATGGCTAAGAGAGATTCCCGCCTGCAGCCTTGGAGAAGCCACTGCTTGTCTGTGTAGACAATACTGCGCTAGATGGACCTATGGTCTGACTCGGTATATGGCAACTTCCTGTGTTCCTATGTACCTCACTCTTTGCTTGCCTGGGGCTCTGCACTGCCGGCAGCTGCTCCTGGCAGCCAGCAGCCATCTTTATAGTAGAGCCAGAGTGAAGGAGAGGCCAAGCAGTGCAGATCTTCCCCAATGCACCGCACTGCTCACGTGATGCATTGTGGGATGCCTGAAAGCCCCCGGCTTGCTGGCTTGCATCCCTCCCTCCGACTGCTGCGGGGCTTGCCGCTATGCCGTTCGTGTGGGCCTGCGGGCGGTAGAGCCCTGATCAGCAAACAGGGGTGTGGGAGGGAGGGAGGCTCCTGCCTTCCCCCCAGCCCATCCCCTCAAGGTTTTCTTAGAGCACCATTGCTAGTAAAACTCTTACCCTACTAACACTGACACAATTTGCGCTATATTACCGTTCTGTCATTTCTATTAGACCTATTTCATTAGATATAGATTTATTAGATATGTATGCTGATCCACAGTGGTTTCAAGGGATTCATTATTAACATTTATCTGTTCTTACATTATATTTATAATATCTTATGCTAGCAAGAATGGTGGGCTATCTTTGTACAGCCTCTGAATGTGAAATATTGTTTCTTTGACAGAGCCCTTCACAGAGGAGTCACTATTCAAAATGCATTGGGCATCATAAAGTTTCTGAGGCACTTTGAGGAACTTCCACCTCTTCCTCATTCCCCCGCCCCTTGTGCAGGCAGTAGCATTGGGAGGACCAACCATTTTTCGAGGGCACAGAAAGGAAACAGAGCAGCAGCCTTAGCGCTGGTGGCTGCCATTTTGAATGGTTCTGGGGATTTCAGGTTGTTCTGGGTTGTTCCAGGGATTCTTGAGGGGATTACAGTAGTGGCCAGCCACCACAGGGGTCACTGGCTGACATGTTGTGCAATGCTTCAAGTGCCTTTTAACAAAACATGCACACAGTTGCACGACTACTAAAAGTAAAGTGTATCGTCAAGTCGGTGTCGACTCCTGGCGCCCACAGAGCCCTGTGGTTGTCTTTGGTAGAATACAGGAGGGGTTTACCATTGCCATCTCCCACACAGTAGGATGCCTTTCAGCATCTTTCCTATATCGCTGCTGCCCGATATAGGTGTTTCCTGTAGTCTGGGAAACATACCAGCAGGGATTCGAACTGGCAGCTTCTGGTTTGCTGGTCAAGGCATGTCCCCGCTGCACCATTAGATGGCTACTACTATGGATACTGATATACTGCTTTTCAACAAAAGTTCCCAAAGCAGTTTACATAGAGAAATAAGAATAAATAAATAAAGATGGCTCCCTGTTCCGAAAGGGTTCACAATCTGAAAAGAAAGAAGGCCTCAGCAACAGCCACTGGAGGGATGCTGTGCTGGGGTTGGATAGGGCCAGTTGCTCTCCCCCTGCTCAGTAAAGAGAATCCCCACTTTTAAAAAGTGCCTCTTGGCTCAGTTAGCAGGGCGCTGGAGCACTGTGGCCAAAATGCAAAAATTGTGCAGACACCGTTGGACAGAAGGCCATTATTTCCAGTGGACATCTGCCATGCACCTCTGTTTGCGCAAAGTTTGCGCAAAACTGCTCTTGAGCAACTGCATACATGTATCATTGAAAAGCACGTTGAGTGTGGCTCAGTATGTCAGCCACTGTCTCTGTGACCAGAAAACAGGCATTGAAATTGAAAACTGGCAAAACAGTCACACATGTTTTGTTTCCCATACACAAATACATATTTCCCTACATACCCTCTTTTGCCCCCAACCCTCAACCCCCAAAATTAAGTCTGAAAGTTCTCATGAGAAAACATTTGTCATTGTTTTACACGCTAGGAACATAGAAACATATGAAGCTGTCATATACTGAGTCAGACCATTGGTCTATCTAGCTCAGTATTGTCTTCACAGACTGGAAGCAGCTTCTCCAAGGTTGCAGGCAGGAATCTCTCTCAGCCCTGTCTTGGAGATGCTGCCAGGGAGGGAACTTGAAACCTTCTGCTCTTCCCAGAGCGGCTCCTTCCCTTAAGGGGAATATCTTACAGTGCTCACTCTTCTGGTCTCCCATTCATATGCAACCAGGGCAGACCCTGCTTAGCTAAGGGGAAAAGTCATGCTTGCTACCACAAGACCAGCTCTCCAATCCTGTTGCCTCTGTACGATTCATTGGTCAGCATCTGGTATTTTCCCAAATATGGGTTTGTGCAGAAACATAGTGGGTGAGCTCCTGGGGGAGGGGTCCCCCATTTTAATTCAGGGGGGAAAGAGAGTGTCTGGCCCATCAAAAGACTGGGGCAAACTACACTCTGGAGCATACACAAGCCAGAGTTCGGCCGTGACAGACCTTCATGCTGCCACAATCCCAATCTGCTAAGAAAATCAAAAGGTAAATTGGAATCACTAGGGAAATCGGGTTCTGAAATTGAAAGAAGGCCTGTCATACAGCGAGCGAAATCCAAGTCACAGAGCGGATTCCAAAAGCAGCTGGTTGAAAAACACAAAGATTTTCCTAACATTCACATTCATATTTTACTGGACAATGTACGCTCTGAGCCTCTATTAAGCCATTCTTACATTCTGCAGACGTCATTTTGACACATTTTTGAACCAGCCCTAGAAGCTCTTGTTTGTTCAGCTTTCCCCTTGGGCACACCGAGAAGTTTGTTCCCTTGTAATTCCAGTTCTGCTCCAGCGCGGGATACTTTTCACAGCCCGCATTCTGTTATTAATGCAATGCTTGACTGACACAGGTGACGAGGTTTTGAAAGCGCATCACACAGGCCTTTCTCTCTCTCTCTCTTCCCCCTCATTCCCAGCACAGCAGTGGCAGAAAAGACCAAGAAAGGGAAATTCAGAGGAAACAAAGAGCTTCTTCAGATATCCAGATCTAATTCCTAGAACCTTTACATTACAAATGTGGTTCTGAGCAAAAGGCTATAAGTGGGCAATGAAAACCTGACACGTCCATTTTTTAATGTCATCCAAGCCCCCTCTGCCTGTAGAAGGGGGGATGCCACAGAAAGCTGACTGGAAATGCTGTTCTCTCCCTATCCAGTGCTATCGATGTACAATATAGCGCTTTACAGAGTGACATAAATGAAAGCATGTAACACATCAGCAAGTTTAAAGACTGCACTGCGTTTTATCTTTAAAGAGCAACACAAGGAAATACACCTAATTTTTCAAGAAGTTGGACTGTATTCATTCAGTCTCAGTCAAGATCAATGTTTTCTCTCCCACTACGAATGTAAAATTTGCACAGGAAAGCCGGGAAGACTGTTTTATTGCCAACTGCTTAAGTTGTGGATGCTCACTGTATGTCTCTTTTATACTTGAGCTTTACATAGAATTGTCATAGTCCATCTCTGTTGCATTTCATGAGCTGAAAGTTAGATTTCATAAGTTGTCTTTTCTATACCAGCAAAGAAAACCCCTTGCCTGAAGAGCTTTTATTTATTTTGTTTTTATTTATTTATTGTTAAATTTATATACCACCTTTCATTAAAACAATCCCAAGGTGGTTTACACAGAATTTAAAAACAAGATTGTAAAAATGACACAATTAAAACATTAAGCTAAAAATATAAAACAAATCTGAGTAAAGATTTAAAACACAAGCATAAAAACAGTACAAAATACAAAGAAGCAGCAGCAGAGACAATCATATAAAAGCCTGGGTAAAAAGCCAAGATTTAACATGCTTTCTAAAAGCTGTGATGGAGACCGAGGAGCGAATAGCCACCGGGAGAACATTCCAGTGTCTGGGGGCACTGCTAACCCCATTTACCCGATTGTGAGATACCTCACTGCAGCTCCACACCACAGCGACTCATGAGGGGACCCCCACCTTGAGGCTAAAACAAGCCTCCCAGCCTTGGGGATCTCCCCAGGATGCCCCACGCGAGGAACTTCCAGGGTCCAGGCAGCCCCCAATCCCTGCCACCCCTACCAGCTCCGTGACGGAGTTGGTAATTGTGTTGGTGGTCGATCTGGCCAGCTCCCTGCTCGTTTCTGGGGATAGCAGGCTAAACCTTGGGTAAATCACTGAGGCTATTCACACGAGCAGCCTAGCCCAGGCTAGAGCCACACCTAGCCTGATTGTGTGGCGTGCCAGGATCCATGTGGACTCCGGTGCTCCTGCCCAGCCTAACCCTGCTCCTAAGTCCGGCTCTTAGATAAGGTTAAGTGAGCAAGCACTCCTTTATTTTGGCTGCTGGGATTGTGTGTCTCCTCGAGGAGACACAGAGATGGGCACCTAGAGCGCCCATCTGACAGGGGATCCCTTCAATGCACCGCACTTGTGGTATGGTGCATAGTGGGGTGCCCGGAGGCCAGGACATGTAGATCATCTGGAGCATCGTGCTACATGGCACAGAGCAGATCACCTGGGAGTGCGACCCGTGCTCACAGCAATATTTCTGTGATCATCTGGGAGAAAGGTCAATTGGAGCAGCCTTCCTACCACCACCACCAACTGCCTGTCCCCCCTGCCCACCGCACATCCAGTCTTCTGCATGGTGCCACGATCTCTCAGCCTAATTTTTTTCAGGTTAAAGTGTAATTCTGAAACTGAGCTGCTTGGATGCAGGGCAGGATACAAGCCTAATCAATAAGAGAGTCACCACCCTCTATTATTCGGTGGGTCACAAAACCCCAAAGCTGGCTTGAGCCATCTCTGTGAACTCTGAATTCCCTGAATCCAGATACAAATTTGAGGTCTATAATGTCAATATTTAAGGAATGACTAAGTAATAATAGTGAGCATGACTATTTACCTTATGTCAGCCAACACACTGCATTAATGCTCACCTGGTCCCTGCCAAAGCATACATTACGCTGACAATACATCAGCTAAAACAGCATTAATTCTACCAGTGAGTGAAATTAACTTCTAATGGTTGCCGTGGCCAATCCCAGCCAACACCACAAAGAGGTTCATCTCCGAGCTTTTTTTCCCCATTGATAGCAGGACTTCCTACAGCTGGGGGAAGAGTGGGACACCCCATCCACTTATCTGCCACCCAGAGCTCCTATTATCTGCCACCCAGAGCTCCTATCAGCTATCTCCAGGGCTGGCCCATCCACTAGACAGACCTAGGCAGTTGCCTAGGGCACCAGTTCTTGAGGGATGCTATGTGCCTCCCTTTCCTTCTCCAAGCAACCACCAACATGTCTGACTTGCTGGGAGTGTCCATTCACTCTCCTCCCTAAAGGGGGCGTGGGGGAGGGGGAGCAAGCAAAGCCAACCTTACCTTACCTTGCTTTGCTTTGCTTTGCTTTCCCATCCCAGTGAATGAGTAGACTGCATGGCTCAATTTAAAGCTGGGACTCTGTACTTCTCACCTGGGGGTGGGGAGCACCGAAGTCAAACTTCTCCTAGGGCAGTGGTTCCCAACCGGTGGTCCTCCAGGTGTTGCAGAAATCAATTGTAGCTGGGGATGATGGGAGTTGAAGTTCTGCAACATCTAGAGGACCACAGGTTAGAAACCCCTGTCCAACCGTCTAAGTCAGTGTTCCCTCTAACATGGATTCCCAGATGTTGTTCACTACAACTCCCAGCATCCGCAGTTGCAATGGCCTTTGGTTGAGGATTATGGGAGTTGTAGTCAACAACATCTGGGGATTCGTGTTAGAGGGAACACTGGTCTCAGCCCTATGTCTCTTGCATCTGCAGCTCCCCAGTCACCACCAGCTTTGCAGTGCGGGACATATCTGTAGTACAGTCTTAAGTCGGTTTAATGCTCAGTCCTGTTCTCAGAGAACACTGGAATCTAAAAGGATTCCTAACAAATCAACTCAGCACTCTGCAGCTCAGCACCAAACTACAGTCCCCAGGATTCTTTGCAGGAAACCATGACAGCTGAAGAAGTGTAAAACCAGTATGTGATCACTATATTGCGGATACAGCTGCAAGATGTTCTGAGACAGGAAACTGGCACAAATAAAGCAAAGGAGCATTGCTGGAAATTTATAATCACTTTTGTTCCAAATGGGAGCCATGATTTTGACAGGGCTACTTTCTCTAAGAGCAAATAGTATTCAGGAACATATAAAGTTGCATTATATCAAGTCAGATCGTTGGTCCATCTAACTCAGTATTGTCCAGGGTGGCTCAACCTCGGCCCTCCTGCAGATGTTGGCCAACAATTCACATAATTCCTGGCTATTGTCCACTGTGGCTGGGGATTATGGGAATTGTAGTTCAAAAACAGCTGAGGGGCCTAAATTGAGCAGGCCTGGTATACTGACGGCCAGCAGCTTTCCAAGGTTTTAAGCAGGGGTCTCTCCCAGCCCTGCTTGGAGACGCCAGGGAATGAACTTGGGACCTTCTGCATACGATGCTCAACCACGGAGCTGCAACCTCATCCTCATTTCCTAGTAGTTACTAGAAACTTGCAACCAAAAAACTGGCTAGTTGGCTCAAATGAAACTTTGAAATTCAGTTTCATGCCCTGCTTCTTGTCCCTTGTTGCCTCTCTCATTTTGCTGTCATATTCTATCCAGTAGCTCACTCCCTAATATCTCTGCCTCCTTTGGACTTCTACCCTGCCTTTCCTGACACTAGCCTGCTTCGCACAATTCCCTCTGTCCATAGGCCTGTGCCAGTCCCAGCCAAACTGGTAAATTTCCCTTCCCTCATAGATGCTGAACTGCAAATGTTTTGACAGCTAGACAGCAAGAATGTTCATGAGCATTCCATGACATCACACCAGCTCAGCCAATTGGCATTGTAGGCTTCACCATCAGAAGCACAATATAATGCAGATGCTGTGTTTTTATTGAATGTATTAATTGTGGCACATAACTGTAGCAGCAAATCCTCCATGTATGTGCTGACTAGTAAGCAGGCCTAGTAACTAGTAAGTGTTTTGTGGGACGGTGCGGGAGGGTGGCTTAAAGAACGTTTTACTTGCATTCGTCACAAGGACAAAACTGGGGTGGCATTCAGAAATCCCTAAGTGAGACAGCACACGGTTTGATTTTTGTAGCTACGTAAATCAGGCATTCCAGTTTCTTCCTCTGCTGTTGAAGGCCTTAATCTCAGTTAATTGCTCTTCCCCAAGGTGGCTTGTGCAATGTTTTGTAAAATGAGGAGCCAGTTAAGTGCATACAAAGAAGCAGGCTCTAAGAGCCGAACATAAAGACACACATACCTTTCACTCTGTTGCCATTTGTGTCTGAGTAATCTGGTGCGGCAAAAACCTGGAGGAAAGGGAACTGCGCTGCTAGAGGCCTTTGGACAAAGAGAGGGATTGCCATGCAGGCAGACGCTGTGCGGGTGTTATGCTGACCTGGGTGCGGGCAGAGCCAGTGGGCACAATCTGTAACCCAACCTTTCTGTCTGCACAGAAGGATGAACTCTAGGGGTTCATCCAGGTCTCATTAGCAAGAGTACTGAAAAGAGATTACAAATTGCGACGTTTTGTAGGGCATGGTTGTGGTGGGGAAATCTTCGGGTTGTGGTGGGGAAATCTTCACCGCTCCCTTCTTTCAGCCCCCACCCCATTTTCCCTGCATCTCTCTCTCTCTCTCTTTCTCATTTTGCTCTTTCTTTCTCAAAAGCTTGCTCTTTGCGAAAGCATGTATTTGGGTGAGAATATCTGTTCGCTCTCTACTGTGCTAGACGGAAGAGTCTAGACTAGGTCAATGAGGGACTTCCCCTGAATAAATGGCAACCTACTTTCTGAAGACCTTTGCTTCACAACAGCACTTGAGGTGGGGCGGGGTGGGGTGGAGCAGGAAGAGAACAAAAAAGAAGGCAGGCTGGTCATTGCACAGTACCTTCATCATAAAAGTGAGTCTGACTCAACAAGACCAAAGGTTTATTCATCCAGTATCCTGTTTCTAACTATGGCCAGACACATCCCTCTGGGAAACTTACAAGCAGGGCATGGAGATGGCAACCCTTCTCCTGTTTCCCCCTCAGCAACTGGTATTCACAGTTAGACTGCCTCTGAATATGGAGGCTCCATTTAAATTCATTTAATTTTCAGGGCTACTACTACTGCTACTGCTACTACAGATATTTATATACTGCTCTTCAACCAAGCGGTTTACATAGAAAAAACAAACACATGAATAAGATGGTCCCCTCCCCTGACCCCAAAGGTCTCACAATCTAAAAAGAAACATAAGGTAAACACCAGCGACAGCCACTGGAGGGATGCTGTGCTGGAGTTGGATAGGGCCAGTTGCTCTCCCCATGCTAAATATAAGAGAATCACCACTTTAACAGGTGTCTCTTTGCTCAGTTGGCGGGGGCTGCTACCAGGTGCTGGATCTGTCCTCCATAGACCTCTCTGATCCTTCAGGCAAGATTAAGCCCCAAGGAGCTTACAGTCCAAGTACCAACAGTGTATGTAGGGAAAAGTGGGGGAGGGGCTGAAAGAAGGGAGGGGTGAAGCTGACAATCTCTTCCATTGTGGTTTCCATTGTGGATAAAGGTTCTGCTTCTCAGATATCATGAAGAAGACTGTCCATCATCAATTGCGTGAACAAGCCATTTTCGTTATCCAGTTATCAAAGAGGTATCCAAAAAGTCCACTAGTCTAGGTATTGTTAGCTGAAGCATCTAGTGGGCCACTTTGTGAAACAGGATGCTGGACTAGATATGCCTTGGTGTGTGGCCAAATTTTGTGCGGCTGCATGTAAGATCAGGTCTGAGCTTATTTGAGTATGGGTGTTTTGCATTACTTGTACTATTTTTATTGTGTTTTGTTTGTTTCTGTGATGTTGGGTCAGTGACCATAGTAAAGCATTCATCCATCCATAGATAGGCCTTGGGCTTTTCTTATGTTCTTATTTTCTTATTTTGGATCACAGGAGTGGCTACAGCTGACTCAAGTGGGTGGGGAAAGCCACCTCAGTGCAACCTGTGGATTGACTTGGAAGGACAATCATTTATTCATTGCATTTTTATCCTTCCTTCCAGGGAGCTGAGGGCAGTGTACCTGCTCCCAACTCTGTATCCTCCCAAAGATGCTCAAACTAAAGGGGGATGGACAGATTTTTTAAAATACTTTATTTATATAGCCACACATAAGAAGTGTTCTCTGTGCAGCTAAGAAAAAAATAAGCCAATCAACATGTAAAATTCAAACAAAACTTTAAAACATCAAAACTAAAAAGTTTTAAAAGCCTGGGTGAATAAAACAATCTTCACCTGGTTCCTAAAAGACCATAAAGATGGTGCCAGACTCACTGGGGAGGCTTTTCCAGTGAGGTACGATAAAGGTAAAGTGTGCCACAGTGCCATCAAGTCGATTTTGACTCCTGGCACCCAGAGAGCCCTGTGGTTTTCTTTGGTAGAATACAGGAGGGGTTTCCCATTGCCTCCTCCTGCATAGTATGAGAGGATGCCTTTCAACATCTTCCTATATTGCTGCTGCCCAATATAGTACCAGCGGGGATTCGAACCGGCAACCTTCTGCTTGTTAGTCAAGCATTTCTCCGCTGCCATCACTGAAAAGTCCCCTCTCCCTAGTAGCCACTTAACACATTCATTTGATAGGGGAACTGAGCAGAGCCTCCAAGGAAGAGCTTAAGGTCCAGGAGGGTACATATGGGATAAGGCGCTCATTCAGGTAACCTGGTCCCAAGGCATTTGGGGCATTAAAGGACATGGGTCCAAACTCCATATATTCTGTGATGACCACCCTAGAAGGTTAGTAAAAGAGTATGATTTGGCCAATATTAGGGAAAGTCAGGTGGTGGGGATTGTGGATTTCATTAAGGACCATTCACTTTTCCTCCCATAATCCAAGCACAACCACCCTGTGGAATAGGTTAGGCTGGTTCCTGAGTCAAGGAACACATTCAATGAACTTTGTGGCTGATGTGGGGGTTTTAAGCTTGGCCCCCCAATAAAAATCCAGCCTACCAGCCACTACACTGGACTGTCTTGAAAGAATAAGACCTCCTTCTGGTAAATTTGCAGAGATGTGTAGGCTAGGGAGGAGCATTAATAGTCCATGGGGCCCTTAAGAAGGGAATGGCCAGATATTTTCCGATGAAAGAGACATTTCTCGAAGGTCACATTTCAGTATCCTTTTGTCTCTCAGCCTATGACCCCCAGGAGAAAAGGGGACCTGCCTCATTGTGATGCTCCATTATCTATGGCCACTCAGTGGAATCACAGTAGCCAGGTGGCTTGGCTGTCAAACAATCCCATCTTTCATTTCTCAGGCATCTGTTACAGAGTTCTCTTCGCTCCCACCACCCCTCCCCAAACAGTCTGTGAAACAGACCACAAAAATGCAGAGAGGAAACATCTACCTAGATGATGCAGAACAACAAAGCGAAAGTATTATTTGTGTTGCAAAGAGTTGATAATCCTCTGACACTGGGTTTAAATTGGGCAAGAGTAACAGAATGAATACAATGATTCCAAGAAATGTCATCCGGAAATTAATCTGATGTATTCCATCATCATATGTGTGGATCTCAAAAAGTAATTAAGGGCAGTGGAGTAAATATTTACTAAAAAGAGAGATACTAAATCCCAGCCCTGTCCAAAGTTGTGACCTCTTACCTGAAGACAGAGTCATGGAGGCTAGCAGCCATGACATCCAAACGGAACCTCCCTGTTCAGAAGCATTATACACGTGTACCAAATGTTAGGGACAAAAAGGAAATTGGCATGACCTTCATGCCCTGCTCACAAAATATCTGCCAGGCCAATTTCAGGATGCTAAACTAGTTGGATCCAAAAAGGCACATTGATTTGTTTTAAAGATTTCTATCCTACTATCAAAATAAATAAGCAAATTACCGAAGCAGGTAACAGTGAATGTCACTAAAAACAAAACAACATTTAAAATAGAACAGCAACTGCAGCCAACCCACACAGCATCAGTTCGGTCGAATAATAACATCAACATCAACAAACGGAACAAAACACCAAATAAGAACATGAAAACAATCTATGCAAATATTATCTCAGCAGATCAGGTTCTCAGGTTAGATTGTCATCCCCTCTGGGCAGAGACCTGTCCTCTTGTACTTTGTAAATAGCCGTTCACAGTAATGATGCTCTAATAACAACCTCTAAGAACCTGAAAAGATTTGGGAAATTCTAAAGAAATCTCTCTGGTGCCTAAAAGATAGGGGATCATAAATCAGGACACCCTAGGGTCTTTTCTCATGTGCTGTAAATTTGGTTTGTATAGAAATGGAAATATGTGAGTTCTAAAGGGGTGTTAGTGTCACCTTAAATGGTGCAGCAGAGAAATGCTTGACTAACAAGCAGAAGGTTGCCGGTTCGAATCCCCGCTGCTACTATATTGAGCAGCAGCGATATAGGAAGATGCTGAAAGGCATCATCTCATACTGCATGGGAGGAGGCAATGGTAAACCCCTCTTGTATTCTACCAAAAAAACCCACAGGGCTCTGTGGGCGCCAGGAGTCAAAATCGACTTGATGGCACACTTTCTTTTACTACTACTACTACTACTACTATGGATATTCATATACTGTCTTTCAACCAAAGTCCTCAAAGCAGTTTACATAGAAAAATAAATAATACATAAATAAGATGGTCCCCTGTCCCCAAAGGGCTCACAA
This sequence comes from Hemicordylus capensis, assembly GCF_027244095.1. Classification (NCBI taxonomy): domain Eukaryota; kingdom Metazoa; phylum Chordata; class Lepidosauria; order Squamata; family Cordylidae; genus Hemicordylus; species Hemicordylus capensis. The sequence continues at coordinate 250,203,168 of NC_069661.1, forward strand.
TCTAAAAACAAACATAAGGTTGACACCAGCAACAGCCACTGGAGAGATGCTGTGCTGGGGTGGATAGGGCCAGTTGCTCTCCCCTTGCTGAAAAAAGAGAATCACCACTTTAAAAAAGTGCCTCCTTGCTCAGTTAGCAAGGTATTAAAGGGGTGTTGCTTATAAACTGAGTGGCCGCCATCCTGTTTCAAAATGACAAACTGGGGGGGGGGGTAATCCCATCTTATACCCTAGGCCCTCATTCCATATGCTGTGAATTTGATTTGTATTGGACTATCAATAGTTCTAAAGGGGTGCCGCACATACTTTCAGGGCCCACCACCTTGAAACAAGATGGTAGATTGAAATAAAAATGCCCCTGACAGAGTCCTCTTTGCCCCTTCTCTTATCCTGTGAGGAGCTCACTTCAGTTTACGTTTAGGATGGGAGCATTCATGTGAAATGCACCACTATTTTTCTTTCAAAAGTCTAACATGTAGGGGAAAGTTTGCCCCCACCCCAGAAATGGAGTTTGCTCTTTCTGTGAGCTCACAATGTTTTGTTTTTGTTTTTTCCCCCTGGTGCTACCACTGCCAGGGAACTTGGAGGTCACCTTCCCCCAACTGAGCCTGCATCTTCTGTAAGATCAGCCATAGACACCCAACTCTAGTTATTCCTGCCATCGGGAAGGAGAGCTGATCTTGTGGTAGTGAGCATGAATTGCCCTCTCTGCTAAGCAAGGCCCGCTTTAGTTTGCACTTGGTTGGGTAACTATATGTTAGTGCTGTAAAATATTCCACTTAGGGGATGGGGCCATAGTGAAGAGAAAGTCCTAGGAAGAGGAAGGTCGCAGGTTCACTCCCTGGTAGGATCTCCATGTAGGGCTGGGAAAGTCCCCCAGCCTGAAACCTTGGAGAGCCCTGCTAGTCCGTGTACGTAGGAACATAGGAGCTGCCATATACTGAGTCAGACCATAGGTCCATCTAGCTCAGTATTGTCTACCCAGACTAGCAACGGCTTCTCCAAGGTTGCAGCCAGGAATCTCTCTCAGCCCTATCATGGAGATGCCACAGAGGGAACTTGGAACCTAGATGCTCTTCCCAGAGCGGCTGTGGGTGGAAATGTGTTGTAACATGACCAGCGAGTAGGTAGCACTGCCTTCTTCCTGCCTGTACTGCTTGTTGAACTTCTCTCTTCCTGTTACGCAATACAGTAGTCTTAGCTTCTAATGCCTGCCTTCCTCTGAGCTCTCATGACAGGCTCCATCCCCAAAGGGGACTATCCTACAGTGCTCACACTTCTAGTCTCCCATTCATTTACAACCAGGGAGGACCCTGCTTAGTTAAGGGGGCAAGTCATGCTTGCTACCACAAGAGACCAGGGGTTCCCAACCTGTAGAATTCCAGCTGTTGCTGAACTACAACCCACATCAACCCCAGCTACGATGATTTATTATGGCTGGGAATGATGAGAGTTGCTGTTCAGAAACATCTGGAGTACCACAGGTTGAGAACCCCTGGTGTAGACAATACTGAGCTAGATGGACCAATGGTCTGATTCTGTATAAGGCAGCTTCCTATGTACATATGTCTCAGATGTTAGAAGGGTGGTGGCTAGGGAAAGGGCTTTCTCTGGGGTGGCGGCATGTTTTTGGTCCCCATAGGAACATAGGAAGCTGCCATATACTGAGTCAGACCATTGGTCTATCTAGCTCAGTATTGTCTTCACAGACTGGCAGCAGCTTCTCCAAGGTTGCAGGCAGGAATCTCTCTCAGCCCTATCTTGAAGAAGCCAGGGAAGGAACTTGAAGCCTAGATGCTCTTCCCAGAGCAGCTCCATCCCCTGAGGGGAATATCTTACAGTGCTCACACATCACATCTCCCATTCATATGCAAACAGGGCAGACCCTGCTTAGCTATGGGGACAAGTCATGCTTGCTACCACAAGACCAGCTCTCTTGGGACCCTCCAAAGCCCTTCAGGTCCGGGCACCAAAATTGACTGACCAGGAGAGGGATCTTGTGGTCGTGGTGGACAGCTCGTTGAAAGTGTCGACTCAATGTGCGGCAGCTTTGAAGAAGGCCAGTTCTATGCTAGGGATCATTAGGAAGGGGTTAGACTCTTGGAAAAAATACGAAACTTCAATAATTCTAGCCACCATGTGCATGGCTGGGGTGTGGGGGTGAGCCGAGCAGGCCTCACCCACCCTTGTGGTGGCGGCAGCGGGTGGAGCGGGTGTGGCCACTGGGCGTGACCATTTGGCGCAGTGGCTCTTGAGAACTGAGCAGTCGGAATAGAGAGTCACAAGCCCCGATGTCACAAGTGTGTAGAACCGCTGTGTAGAACCGATCTTCTGCCGGTGTGCAGAACCGGTTCGAATCAAACCTGGTTTGACCAGTTTGAGCTTGAGTTGGACCAGACGCCCAAAAAGAGGGGATGGTTTAGATCGAACCAGTTTGGGATTTGATCAGTTTGGATGCTTGTAAAGGGCGATCGGGTAAGCATTCCCCTTTACAAGCTTTGGGGGAGGGGGAGTCCCCAGTGACTAAATTAGGGATGAAAAAAGTCAGGGGGGGTGGAATGTTCACCTTACCTGCAGCAGCATCAGGCTTCTCTAGGCCCCACTGGCACTCCCCCCCACCGTTAACACAGGCCAGCTTGGGCCCAGTTTGGGCATAAATGAAGGTCATGCAAATGGCCTCTGCACGTGTGTGGAGGCCTGAACCAGGCCCAAGCCAGTCCACACTGATGGCGGGGAGCACCAGTAGCACCTAGAGGAGTCACTGCTGACCCGCCACCACAGTGTAACTGCCATGGGTAAGGAAGTCTCTCCCATGCACCTCCCATGCACACGCCCCACACCACTCTTTTCAGCCCAGTTTAGTCATCCTCCTATGCTGTCCTTTACAAGCTCCCCAAACTGAGCTAAAGTGGTCCGGCCCGGTTTGCATACACAAATCAACCCGTCCTGCCGGTTCTAATGAACCGGTTCACAGACCGACAGTTCAGTTTGAATTTGGTTTGAATTCGAACCGAACTGCCACTGGCGGTTGCATGAACTGCACACCCTTACCTTTTATCTGCGCTGTAGCTACCTTATTCTCTCTCAGTGGATAGTCACATCTTCATAGTTTGAACACTGTATAAGTTTCAATGTCATTTTAGGAACAGAGCCAACCATTTTTGTCCTGTGCTTTGCATTGTTGCATTTCTCCAGTTGCTTATGGATTCACATGAATTTTGTGGGATGGGGTCATGGCTCAGTGGTGGAATATATGCCTCGCATGCAGAAGGTCCCAGGTTCAATTCATGGCATCTTCATTCATGTACAGCTGGGAGAGACTTCTGTCTGAAATCCTGGAGAGCTGCTGCCAGTCAGTGTAGACCGGGGGTGTCTAATTGCGGTCCTCCAGCGGTTGTTGGACTACAACTCCCATCATCCCTAGTCACAGTGATCAGTAGCCAGGGATTGGTTGATTGGTTATTTGCTTGTTTGTTCAGTTTTTACAAAGCCTTTCATAAAGCATCCCAAAGTGGTTTGCAAAAGTTAAAAGCCAATAAAACTCCATAGAAATCACATTTAAAACCTTAAAATCAGTTAAACAGCAAAAACCATAAAACATTAAAAAACAAAACAAAACCAACCACCGTGAAAAAGACAAACTGGAGAGCTGAGAGGCCTGGCAACCACTTAGGGGTAAAAGATCTTTAGTTGTTTTTTAAAAGCAGCCACAGATGTCAAAAAGTAGCCATTCACTGGGAGAGCATTCAGAGCCTGGGGGCAACAGCAGAGAAGGCCCTGTCCCATGTGTGTGACAATTTAGCCTCTCTCAACATCAGCACAGGGAGCAAAGGCGCCCCTGATGTTGGGTGGGCAGAAACCCTTGGGAACAGGCAGTCCTTCAGGTATCCAGGGCCCAAACCATTAAGGGCTTTAAAGGTAATAACCAGCACTTTGAATTGGATCCGGAAACAGATTGACAGCCAGTGCAGCTTTTTCAAAATAGGTGTATTATGCTCCGAGCAAGCAGTTCCAGAGAGAAGCCTGGCATCTGCATTCTGCACCAACTGAAGTTCCAAAATATTATTCAAGGGCAGCCCCACATAAGGTGCATTGCAGTAATCTAGCCACGACATGACTAAGGTGTGGGTAACTGTGGCCAGATCTGACTTATCGAGAAAGGGACGCAGCTGGCGCACTAGCCAAAGCTGTGCAAAGGGACCCCTGGCCACCGCCTCCACCTGAGCATCCAAAAGCAGAGCCAGGTCCAGCAATACCACCAAGCTGCACACTTGCTCTTTCAAGGGGAGTACAACCCCATCCAGATCTGGCTGAATCACCCTATCCCTATTGGCTTTTCTAGTGACCAGCAACACCTCCATCTTATCTAGATTTAACCTCAGTTTGCTAGCCCACTTCCAGTCCATCACCCACCATGATGGGAGTTGTAGGCATGGGGCTGCATTTGGACACCCCTGGTGTAGACAATATTGAGCTAGCTGGACCAATGGTCTGACTCGGTAGAAGGCAGTTTCCTATGTCCCTATAGGAAAATACAGGTTGACATTCAGACTAATGCTGTGCTTGTGCAATTAACAAAGTTGCACGTATGCAAGAAGGTTATAGAGCTGTGCAAAGTCGTGGAGGTGCTCAAAGCTCAGCAATCTTGTGCATAAAACAGCTTCCTATGTTCCTGTTTGTTCACCTGGAAAAGGAACATAGCTCTAAGACTCAGCAACAGTTTGTATATTCATGGGTATCAAGCATGAATGAATGAATACTTTATTACAGTATATTACATTTATATAAATAAAGGATTATTTATATAATCATTGGTATCAAGCATGAATGAAGGAATACTTTATTACAGCCCATGACCGGCCGGGGGGCGGGGGGGATACAACATATCCATCCATTATATCCAGTGTGTGTCTGTGTGTGTATATTAGTCTCAGGATAAGAACATAACAGCCCTGCTGGATCAAGCCCAAGGTCCATCTAGTCCAGCATCCTGTTTCACACAGTGGCCCGTCAGATGCTCCCCAAAAGCCCACAGGCAGGGGGTTAGGGCTTGCCCTCTCTCCTGCTGTTGCTCCCCTGCAACTAGTATTTAGTGGTAACTTGCCTCTAAGGCTGGAGGATTCGCTCCAGAAGTAAATAGGTGGCATAAAATAACTCTTAATGCCCAGGGAAAAACAGTAAAAGTGGAGTTATGAAAAAAAATTCTTATTGACTGATAAAATATACTTGGTATCAAGCAGTAAATCTTTATCTGGATTGTACCATTTCAGCCTGCAGGTGGGAGAGGTTGAGTGTTTGAATGCTTTGCAATGTGCTTGGTAGGGGAAGTATTCCCTGCTAACAGAAATCTAGCATAACAAAGTGAAGACTAGGTTGCCTGTTTTCTACATGACAGTTTTTTCCCCCCAGGGGAGAACATTCAACTACACAACCTTCCCATCTGCAGCCCAAGGCAGTACAGCACAAGAACAGTTTCATCACTCAATTCTTGCTGCTGGACTAAAATGACTCCAACTTTGAGATCTATATTTCTTCTCCAGGTGAATGAATTCACCATTATTCATCTAATTCCATAAGCAGTGATCCTATTTTTCTCCCTTCCAAATCAAAGTAATGTGATGTGGTTACAAACTCATTCCCTTGTATAATTATTCTTTCCAAGTTAATTACAAGATGCTCTAATTAATTATATTTAATGATTAACGTACAAAACACAGAAGGGATGAACATAGCTCTGAGAACATTTGCTCTTAAGAGATAGGTCCAGACTAGTTTTTTCTCTTATCAGGGAAAGGTTGAGAAATTAAAAAGGGAAAGAGAGAGTGAGAAAGAAAAAACAGCCGTTGGGCTGTGTCAGAAAAAAATAATTATGTCCAAACGAGAGTGTGTTTTTCCTTTGGAGTTTAATCGCCGCCTTCTACCACTCCCCACCCACATTGTGATTATTTTAGTTGGATTCTGCTTGTCATTGACTCTGTAGTTGATTTGTACAGTAATTAAGTTGAGTTGAGTTGGTCTGTAATTTTACATCAGAGTTTATATTATGAATTCATGCCACAATTACACACACACACACACACACACACACAAGAAAAGCTGTGTTGGGTCAGGTGGATGGTCCACCGACTTGGATAGTCCATCACCATTCAGCCATGCCGCCAACTAAGAGCCATTGTGATGTAACCTTGTATGACTTCACTGAGTTACTTGAGTAGAGCAAAGCCAGATCTGGGGCCAGAGAAGAATTCAAGGTTGGGGTATAAAGATTAGTGACTGAGTATCTCCAGCTGGGCCTCATGTTGAACAGCCACTCAATTATCAGAAGCAGTTCATGACCAAGACTTAAAGTGGAAGCACAATGACAGCCCTGTGTCAAATTCCAGCAGTCCCTAAGATGTAGTCCACCTCACCTCATATTTTGATATCATTGCTTTCCCCATCCCCATCAGCAGTAGTCAGTGATGTGGAACAAGGCATGCAAATGCCCAGGTGGACACAACATAAGAACAGCCCTGCTGGGTCCAGGCCCCAGGCCCATCTACCCAGCACCCTGTTTTCCACAGTGACCCACCAGATGCATCTGAAAAGCCCACAGGCAAGAGATGAGAGGAGCTGGTCTTGTGGTAGTAAGTATGACTTCTCCCCTTAGCTAAGCAGGGTCCACCCTGGTTGCATATGAATGGGAGACTAGAAGTGTGAGCACTGTAAGATATTCCCCTCAGGGGATGGAGCCGCTCTGGGAAGAGCAGACGGTTTCAAGTTCCCTCCCTGGCAGCATCTCCAAGATAGAACTGAGACAGATTCGTGCCTGCAACTCTGGAGAAACCGCTGCCAGTCTGTGAAGACAATACTGAACTAGATAGACCAGTGGTCTGGCTCAGTATATGACAGCTTCTTATGTTCCTATGTGAGGGCATGCCCCCTCTTCTGCTGCTGTTCCCCTACAAATGGTATTTAGAGTCATCTTGCCTCTGAGGATGGAGGTGGCCTATAGCCACCAACTAGTAGCCATTGATAGACCTGAATTTGTCCAATTTGTCTCCATGAATTTGTCCAAGCCCCTTTTAAAGCCACCCAAACTCGTGGCCATAACCACATCTTGTGGCAGAGAATTCCATAGACTAATTGTGTGCTGTGTGAAAAAATGCTTCCTTTTCTTGGTCCTAAAATTCCCAGCCTTCAGTTTCATGGGATGACCCCTAGTTCTAGTGGTGTAAGAGAGGGAGAAATTTTCTCTCTGTCCACTCTCTCTACTCAATACACAATTTTATACACTTCTATCATGTCTCCCCACAGTCACCTCTTTTCCAAACTAAAGAGCCCCAGAGAAAGTGATCCAGGCCCCTGATCATCTGGGTTGCCCTCTTCTGCACCTTTTCCAGTTCTAGAAAGTCCTTCTTAAGATACGCTGGTCAGAACTGCACATGTAACCCTCACCATTAATACCAGTATTATTGTTAGTTTGTGGCATGGATTAACAATAAAGCCTCCCTGAATTTGGCAACTAGAATCCCTGCTCACTGAGCAAAGAGGCACCTTTTTAATGTGGTGATTTTCTTTATTGAGCAGGGGGAGAGTAACTGGCTCTATCCAACCCCAGCACAGCATCCCTCCAGTGGGTGTTGCTGGTGTCTATCGTGCGTGCGTGCATGCGTGCGTGTGTGTGATATGAACTTGCTTCCTTATCGCAGTTCCTCTTCAGTCACGTTGTGCACCAGTTTGAGACCCTGGTCAAGCCCTATCAGCTTGTCACATGTCTGTTTTCTTTGTTTCAGCTGGATACCCATAAGGAACATAGGAAGCTGCCATATACTGAGTCAGACCATTGGTCTATCTAGCTCAGTATTGTCTTCACAGACTGGCAGCGGCTTCTTCAAGGTTGCAGGCAGGAATCTCTCTCAGCCCTATCTTGGAGAAGCCAGGGCGGGAACTTGAAACCGTCTGCTCTTCCCAGAGCGGCTTCATCCCTTGAGGGGAATATCTTGCAGTGCTCACACATCAAGTCTCCCATTCAGATGCAACCAGGGCAGACCCTGCTTAGCTATGGGGACAAGTCATGCTTGCTACCACAAGACCAGCTCTCCTTTCCTCCCGTAGGAGTGGTATGAACTGTGCAAAAGTGCTATTGGGACAATTTTCTTAAAAGAAAAACACCTGGAGTTTGTGTTTGCTTTGGTTTTCTTTATCCAGCCACATGCTACTTTGTGGAAGAGAAGCCATCTTAGAAGAGCCTTATGATATCATTGTATGTATGTTTTATGATTTGTACTCTTTTGTAAACGGGTGTTTTAAGTTTATCTTTATGTGTGTTTAAAAAATTAATATGTATAAGGAAACTTTAAATGCTTATAAACCCATGAGTTTGGCATGAGAATTTTTCTTTCTTGCAGTCATTGGTGGAAGTACACTGTCTTAGAAAATGTGGAGACTTGAACCCAAAACCCAAACCCCTCCATATCTTGAGTAAGAAGAGGGGGTTACACATGCACTACTCCGAATGTGGCCACACCATAGATTTGTATAAGGGAATTATTTTATTATTTATTATTTCATTTATTCAATTTATATTCCACCTGACTCCAGAGGCTCTAGTCTGTTCACAAGTTATAACATTAGCATTTTTACAAAATTTTCAACCCCCTTCCCAATGATCCCTAGTATGGAATTGGCCTTTTCCACAGCTGTCACGCATTGAATCGACACTTTCAATGAGCTGTCCACCACGACCCCAAGATCCCTCTCCTGGTCAGTCACCGACAGCTCAGGATGATATCAGGACATCAAGTAAGTTGAAATATATGTTATCGGAGGGCAGAACTCTACCCACGTGCAAGGGGGCCATCTGTGAAACACTGACAGACATATACTTGAGAGACAAACAAGAAGCAAACACTCCAAGGCCCACTCTTTGTGTTCTGAGGAGAATTCTGACTTGACACAGGAAGAGAATTCTGAGGGAATAATCATTGGCCCTCCACAATCTGGAAAGAGTAACTTATAAATGTCCTGAGGCAGGACCTGTGTAGCTTGGAAGACTGAGAGAAATGAAGCACTTCCAGAGTGTTTTATAGCTGCTTCTCTGATACAAACAAGGCAATCTTATGGGGATTTAACTAAAGATTTATAGCAACAGCTCCTTTTTCTCCTTCTCCCTTCCCTCCCTCTTTAGCCAGTAGGCTTATGAGATCGTCTGTCATTCCCTGTGTCCGTGTTTCTGTGTGTGTGTCCCCCGCTATCAACTTCGCAATGCCTGGACCAATATGAACCAAATCGGGTACAGTTGTAGGGAGTGAAACACAGAGACACTTCAAAGGCAATGTGATGATGTCATCCACCCCAATTCAAGATGGCGACCACATAGATATTTGAGGCACAATTGGGCTTATTTGTGGAGCGTCTAACCAATTCGAACCAAATTAGTACAGTTGTAGTGAGTGACAGACAGGGACACCTCAATGGCACCGTTTGTGATGATGCCATCCACCCCAATTCAAGATGGCAGACATGTAAACATTTGAGGTGCAAGTGGGCTAACCTGTGAACTGCCTAACTGATTAGAAACAAATTGGCTACAGCTATGGAGACACATATGGATGCCCCAATGGTGTAGTTTGTAATGATGTCATCCTTCCTGATCCATGATGATGAACACGTGAACATTTGAGGCACAAGAGGTCTAACTTGTGGACCTCAATTTGAACCAAATTTAGCCCAGTTGTAGGAATAGTGAAAGGAAAGTAGGCAGATTAGTTCTTACTAGAACAACTTGTTCTTTCTGACTCCACGCCCCTCTCTACAAGATCTCCCTGGGACAAATGTCCATCCAAACAAACTTCAAAAGCTAACTGAATAGGAAGCAACTCTGTGCCACTTTCAACAGTGAAAAACACCAACTCTAAGAGGCTATTCTCACATGCATTAGAAACTGGGCTAAGGGAGCCCAGCCCGGTTTCCACCATGCTTGTGAGCCACCAGAAGCCACGCAGCTCCCAGCAGCCAGCCCTCTTAATCCCCATCCTCAGTCATATGTCACTGTGGCACAGTTCCATGACCGGGAGGCTACAACAAGCATCCCTGTGCACTCATGTTGGGCATTCTGGGACATCAGGGGCCAGGAGGCCCCCAATTCCCACCACTCCTACCGGCTGCATGACAGAGCTGGTAATCGTGTGGGCGGCCAATCCAGCTGCCCAGGGTGAGCTGTGTGCTCATGTGCAGGGAGAGTGGGTCAAGCCCGATCTCCCGGCAAACCCCCTACAGGCTCTCCACACTGCTTGTATGGAAAGCCTCTAAGACTGGACTTTACAGTACTTCCAGGTGGGAAGGGTGGGCAAACACACACACACCAGTCCCAAGCCTCTAACAACTCAATTACTGATGGGGCTTTATTTTCTTTGTTTATTTTTATTTAGTAGATTTATATACCACCCCATACAAAAATGTCCCTGGGTGATTCACAGTATAAAACCATTAAAATATTAACATAATTCAAACAATTTAAAATACAATCAAAACTCTAAAACCAAATCTTTAAAACTGTAAATGAAAAGCCTGACTAAATAGGTATGTTTTTAGGTCCTTCTTAAAAACATTCAGAGAAGGGGAGACTCTAAACTCTAAGCACATTCCAGAGTCCCAGGGCAACTCTAGAAAAGGCCCGATTTCGAGTCGCCACCAAGCGAGCCAGTGGCAACTGCAACCGGACCTCCCCAGATGATCTCAGCCGGGGGTGAGGTTAATGAAGAAGAAGGTGCTCTCTTAAATTGATTGATTGATTGATTAAGTGCCGTCAAGTTGGTGTCGACTCTTAGCGACCACGTAGGTAAATTCTCTCTAGGATGATCTGTCTTCAACTTGGCCTTGGAGGTCTCTCAGAGGTGCATTCACTGCTGTCGTCATCGAGTCCATCCACCTTGCTGCTGGTTGTCCTCTTCTTCTCTTTCCTTCAACTTTTTCCCCAGCATCATGGACTTCTCAAGGGAGCTGTATCTTTGCATCATGTGTCTGCATAATGTGTCTTAAATACCTCGGACCAAACCCATTTTATGTATTGCTATAGTTTTTCTGAAAGTTATTATACTGTTATATTACATACAGAAGGTCCCCGGCTCAATCCCTGGCAATATCTCCACACAAGGCTGTAAATATCTCTGTTTGAAAACCTGGGCAGTGTAGATAATAGTGAGCTAGATGGGCCAATTGTCTGACAACAGAAGGCAGCTTCACATATTGCTAACTTCTGTGCCCCCATCAGAGACAGATGATGTCTTTGTGTGTGGCCCTAGAAACCACAAGCATAAGAATGTCCATTTTAAATACAATTGTATTTATTGGTTTATTTTAAAATGTATTTTCTTTGGGGTCCTCAAAAGGGCCCCTAAGACAACCTATGATTGAATGATTGGGTATTTCACTCATATAGCCGTATATATAAACACACACCTTCATGTAAGTAAAAAGAGCAAGATTAGGGGCTATTTAGTCAGAGAAGCTAAAAAGGTTTTATTCTTAATTCTTATTAAGAACATTTTGAAATAAAGAAACAGGGAAAAAAGAAAATAAAAGCGACTATGTTTAGGACTATAATCTTAAATATATGGAAAAACCTCCTTTGTAAATATTTTTTTAAAAAAACAACTTACATGTAATCCCACTGAAGCTTCTCAACTAGCGTTGTCTCCACAAAACAGACTCCATGAGAAACTTTGAAAGAATAACTTAAGCACCCCTGAAGTGTTTTTTGTCTTTCATTTCATTGGCTCATCCGGTATTAAATCAGTTGGCAACTCCCAAACAAGGATTTCCCGTTCACTTAGGCACACACTGGTGAAGCCAATTCCACAATTTAAACAAAAAAACCATGGTCATTTGGGTTGGTTTTCCCAAGTCTGTGCGCATTGATTAAGGGTTTGGAGTGGTGTTTTTTTCCTTCATATTAAAAGTTTTTCTTTGGACTAAGCCCTTGTCAGTAAAAATTATAGAAGCTAGATTATTCACGACTCTGTAAAGGATTTGTAGGGTGGGAAATGGGATGGAAAGGATAGAAGAGGAAGTAATCCACTGACAGTTTTGCAGTTTGGTTTTATCTGCAACTCAAATTTAGGTTGGTTAGAATATATTATAGAATGTATTTTTTTCCTCCTGAAAAACTGTCTTTATATATACTAAGGCCTTCCACATAAGCATCTGGGTGTGGTTTGGAGGGATAAAGAGTTTTTTTGATTCTCACAGATGAGCAGAACCTTTGTTTGGCTCTGCAAACCCAGCGCACACACTAGTGATGTATCACCATTTTTAAAAATTTGGCAGCTGGGTCCTCCAAGGATTGTAAGAGCTATCCCAGCATGCATTGTGCTGGCTGGAGAAATTGAAATCCCTATTACAACATCAGTTGTCCTCTGACTGTCCATGAAGAGGCTGGAGGCACGTCCAGCCCTATTGAAGCCATTGCTAGGAAATGACCATAGAGTGTGCTTTGCAAGGCACATTCACAGATAGGAGTCCCTCTAGACACAGCACTTTCTTACAAACATGGCTTCAAACAAAACAACAACAACCCACATGGGTTTCATACTACACAGCCACAAATCACAGTGGTTTTATACGGATTAAATTTACTTTCCAGAAATCAACAGCAACAGTTAAAAGTGCTCTCAAGAACATGAAGCCCTCTTTAGAGAAAAGCCCTGAAGTACATCTCTAAAAACGAAACAAAAAAATCTAATCCCAGCCTAACTAAGCCACTTCTGCTATGCCTGCCATTGGTAGCAAGTTCCCTGAACACTCCAGGTATGGATCCCATTCTGTTCTCACAAGGATTTCTCCACTACTTTCAAAGTCAAAATATTCCAGCCTCCTTGCTTCCACGTTGATTGTCACTTCCAGCCCAATCTTAACTGCGTTTCCTCAGAAGTAAATCCAGTGATCCATCTTTGTTTACTTAGAAGTGTAGATTGATTATTGCACTAAGATTATGATTGCCATTTTGTATGCCATTGTGTCCGTCTCCTTCCTTCACTAGAGAGGGGAAAGATTACACCAACAACTTAACAAAAACAGTACTTGAACTATAGAGGAAAGTGGGGGTTCTCTTAGTAGAACCACAAGCTGCTCCACTTCCCTCCATAATTCATGTATTGATTTGGTTAAATTCCTCCCCCCCCCCGCAAAATGGTATCAAATCAAGTTTCATTGTACCATTCTAAAAACAGTACTGGGGGGGCTCCGCCCCCTATCACTTAAGCATAGGTGTATGACCCATTGGAAAAGGAGGGACAACTATCCCCTGGCCCACAGAGTCTGAAGGGCCCCCAAGGGCCCCCAAGACCAGTCCCTCCTTGCCCTCTGAGAGGGATGAGGCAGATGGCCAAGCTGAGCAGTGAAGAGAGGCGGAGAGAGGCCACTGCAGCCATGCAGGAGCCACCATAGGAGGGCTGCCCAGCCCCGACCCGCCTCCACCTCTAGTGGAGGAGGTCAGTGACCCCGGGTGGCCCCGTGCCCGGCTCCGCTCTGCGTTGCAACACTGCTGCTCAACGGGGAAACAGGAAGCTTTGGGTGGGTTAGGTTGCCCACTCCCTTGTGTCTGACATCAGATGCAGGGGGTGTGGCGTGGGACGCTGGGTTGCGTGTGCTTTGCGCACATGATAGTGGCCCCCTGGAGGCTTTACACACAGGGCTTCTGCCCCGAATCTCCTTCAGAAGAGAGTGTGTGCTCTTACACACCAGCCAAATTTACCTCAAAGTCTCTTCGAGATTTTTGGACCCCCTCCACATACAAACTGGGCTTTGTGTTGCAAATTATAGCTTATCTCGAAGTATGTCTGGGGTTTTAAAGTGCTGGTTTTAAGCTACTTTTTCTGAAAACGCCGGAGCAAAGGGGAGAGGTACTCACGTACAATCATTAGCATGAAAAGAAGCATACTCTCTTCAGAAATGCAGATCTATCTCTGCAGGAGCTCACTCCCCCCCACCCATTGGCTAGAAGGAAAACAAAGAGTATGCCATGTGGACTTGTTTCAAAAGAAAACTGAGAGCAGAGGGGAGGGGCTGCTTCTCTCAGTGCCGCAAGTGTACTTCAAAGTGGCTTCGCTCAACGTTTACCCCGAACCCTGAAGCCAAGTGTGAATTACTCCCAGGCTACACTTTGTCCCCCGGCCCCCAGGAAGCTCACTATTGCAATTAAGTACTGGACCAAACTTGCTTTCTAGCAAGAAAGGAAGAGGTCCAGTGCTTGAATTCCCAGGGGAAATACAGCCCCAGTTGTTTCTACTCCTGAAAGCACTACTGGGTAGGAGCCTTCAAGGCTAGGAGCCTTCAAGGTTCTGACTTGGTGAAGCCAAGCTGCTTCCCAAATGGCAAAAATATGTTATGTAGCCCAGGTCTTAGGCTCAAGCAGAGGCATTGCTAGCACTGGGCCATGTGAGCATGTGCACCAGATCAATTATTTAGTGCCCTGGTCACCTGATACTGGTGAATGCACAGGTGATTGATGGCTTCAAAAACTAGAATAGATTATTGGATTCCTTTAGAGAGCATGATGCTGGGGCCATGGAAGTGATCCAGAGCTTGTGGGCCTGGTCCCCAGATCTTTTAAGTACCTAGCAACACCCCTGGATCTGCCCAAGTCCAGGTATTTTTAGGTCAACATCAAATCAATGGGTCGTCATTAATTAGTGCTAGGTGGCTTAGTTTCCACCCTCACCTGTTGTTCAAGTGACACTTTATCGCCACCAGGACTAGACACATACACAAGGCACAGATCATTGGCTTTCATTCCATGACTCTGAAATTTCCCCCAATGATCCCGTCTTTTCTCCCTCTCTTTTCCTGATGGTTGGGGATTATGGGAGTTGTTGTTCAACAACATCTGGAGACCCAGGTTTGAGAAGCACTACTTTGAAATGCACATGCTTTCTCTGGCTTATCTAATTGACCTTCATTCGCTTTTACTTTATATTCTCCTTTCTGCTGCATGTGTCTTGTCTTTAGATTATAAACTTACAGGCAGGGTTTGTGTTGCTGTTTAATCTTTGTACAACGCCTATATTTTAGGTGCTTAGGAAATAAGAATCAATAATCATATTATTATCCTACCCCGAGGACGGGAAAGCTACATAATGCAACTATTAATTTCTGCCTAGTCAGAGGATCATCCCATTCCCTAGGGGCAATCTGATTACACCTTAAATCATTAGATTTTATTTTCTATTCTCTTGCCATGCATTAATTGATAGTAATATTAATGACTGACTGCATCAGTCCTTTCATGATTCGTGCCCTGGTTCTTGTGATGATGATTCCACAAATAAACTTTTAAATAATTAGACTTTCAGCATCAAGCATTGATTGCTGCAAAGCAGGTACTGATGCTACAGAAGGATCATTGCTCAGTGGTGGAATATGTTGTATATGCAGACGCTTTGATCCATTCACTCAGAGTTGCAAAGGCCTCTGGTGGTAGGGCCTGAAGAACACTCGGGAAGCTGCCTTATAGATCGTCAGAACATTATTGTATCTACCTAAATCAAAGACAACTCTGAATTTAAGACAACCCCCTTAAAAAGTAGAGGTTATATACAAATTATATTTGCATTTTCTTGAAAGGAACAGGACTCTGAATTTAAGACAACCTGTGGATTTCTAATATCAAAAAACTTTGACGGGGGCAGGGGACAACTAGTCTTGGATTCAAGTAAACACAGTAGTCCATTGAGCTCGGTACTGTTTACTCTGACCGGCAGCAGTTTTCCAGGGTTTCAGCCAGGAGTCTCTCCCAGTCCTACTTGGAGATTCAGGAACAGAATCTGGAACCTTCTTCATGCAAAGCAAGTTCTCTACCACTGAATGATGACCTGGAAAGTCCTGAGACCCTGAAGACCTTCTGCAAGTCGAACTCTACTGAGATGGATGGACTAATGGTGAGATTCAATACAGGGCAGTTTCACTTGCACGGATCATAAGCATTTAGCTCCACACCATCCAGTTCTACCCATCAGATAACATGCTGGAGTCACTGGGGAAATGGTTTTTGACTTGAATGGATTTGGAGAGTTCAACCATATCAGCAACACTAAGGGCATACCTACACTACATATTTTACAATGGCTTTATATCAGAGGGACTGCCATGGCTTCTCCAAAGAATGCCAGGAATTAGAGTTTGGGAGAGTTCTGGACTTTTACACCAGTTTTAACTGGGCTTCTCTGTTTGCTTGATTGTTTGCTTGCTTGTTTAAGACATTTTACTCTGGTTTTCTCACAGAGACTCACAATGGTGTACTGTAAACAAGGAACTAAAATTTCTGCTGTAAATGAACACTGGAAC
This sequence comes from Hemicordylus capensis, assembly GCF_027244095.1. Classification (NCBI taxonomy): domain Eukaryota; kingdom Metazoa; phylum Chordata; class Lepidosauria; order Squamata; family Cordylidae; genus Hemicordylus; species Hemicordylus capensis. The sequence continues at coordinate 250,219,491 of NC_069661.1, forward strand.
ATTATGCAGTCTTCTGCTAATCTTCGGCTGTGTCTTTTCTTTATATAAGCCCTATTCAGGCATTCAAATAAGAAACACCCATACATGATTAGAAGTGCCAAATGCAGATCAGAAGTCCTGCCCATGGCACATCACTCACCACCCTTGTTGCTGATCACAGAAATGGCAGCATTTGTCCAAAGAGGGAAGCTCTCTAACCATGATTGCAAGGATTTCTGTGATCGACAGCCTGGGATGATTCCAGACTGTCGATCATGGAAGCACTTGCAATCATGATTAAGGAGTTTCCCTCTACGGACAAATGCTGCCATTTAGGACTTCCGGCCTGCTTTGGGCACTTCTAACCATGTACAGGTGTTTCTTGTTTAAAAGCCTGAATAGGGTTATAGTCTCTTCATTTGTTTCTTCCTTCATATATTCCTTCCTCATCTGCCATAGAGTCATAGAGTTGGAAGAGCCTTGAAGTGTCAGCTACTACAGCTCAGAGCAGGAAATCCTTCATATCTTTACTGCAGGATGATGTTCTAAAGGCTAGGTGGCAGAAGCAGAGGAGCTGTTGAAGCCCAGATTGGTGGGCAATGGCCAATCTCTCTCATTGCTGGGCTTCAGGACAGTCTTTGGCTTCCCCCAAAGAATACTGGGATTGATAGCCTGGTGAGGATTCTGGGAACGTTCTGTTTGGGATCCGTAGCCTCTCCTAAGGAAACTACCATTTCCAAGGTTTGTTGGGGAGAGGCCAGCACACTTTTTCTGAAAATAGCCAGCCAAAGGTTCATCCGCAGGCATGAATGTGGTGGTCACTGCTTTGTTTATGATATTTATACCCTGCCTTTCTTCCATCATGGAACTCAAGGTAGCATACGTGGCATTTGGAGGCAATCACCTATATAGGCACTGACCAGACCAAGAACGGTTTACCTTCAGCAAAGTGTCTGGATCATGTGCTCTCAGACCATGCCCTGGGACTAGTGGTGTGCAAACAGGTTTGATGTCGAACATGTTAGGCGTTGAACCAGTTTGGTTTGACAATTTGGGTTCGAACTGAACCGCACCCTGTTCAGTCTGACTTTGGACTGGACCCCACTGGGGGATCGCGAATCCCTCCCCCCACCCCCGCAAAAAAATTATCACTTACCCCCTCCAGGGGACTTCCTCTAGGTGGTGGCATGGGGTCCGCGGTGGTTCCTCCTCCCCCTGCCGGCCTCCTTTCCACCCTAACCGGCCATTTGGGCCTTCCCCCTCTGGCATGCAGCCATTTTGGAGGCTGCCACACCTGCACAATGGGCCTCTGCAGGCCACGCAGAGGCCCATTGTGCAGGCGCGGTGGCCTCCAAAATGGCCACCGCTCCAGAGGGGGAAACTGAATGGTTGGTTAGGGTAGCAAGGAGGCTGGCAGAGGAGGGGGAACCCCTGTGAGAACCCCCACCAACACCAAGAGGAAGTCCCCCAGAGGGGGTAAGTGATAAAAAAAACAAATTGGGGGGGATTGCAACCCCCCGGACTGAACCAACCGGGATGGGTGGGTTTGAGGGAGTGCTGTACCAAACTAGCCTGGTCTGGTTAGGGTCCAGTTCAGACTCAAACCGAACTGGGCCAGCTGGTTCCATGCACACCCCTAGTTGCTTGTTCCCAACATTGGGCATTCAGAGGTACCCTGCTTCTCAAAGAACCATAAGCCTCATTCATATGTATTTTTAAAATTATGGTGTACTAGAGAACACTGTACAACGTGGGAACAGAAGTCCTGCCCTGCTAGCACGTCTATCAATCCTTCACACACACATCTCCCGCAGTGCTCTTGCTTATAGCCATCAATTGAATTAACAAAGGCTGTAAGTGTGATGGTGGGTATTTCCATAATTGGCAGGCTTGGGCACCTGAGAGTGAGGGGAATTATCAACCTGCTGGGGCAGGGGGGGGACTTCCATTCCTTCTTTGGACAGTATCCACAAGTACACCATCCTTTTCAACTAACGTCTGAAGAGGGCTAATATCTTTCCTAAAATGTGTGGCCCAGAACTTGGCACAGTATTCTGTACATGGAGAATTAATGGTCGTTATTCCAGAGCAGAAGGAGAGAGAGAGAGAGAGAGAGAGAGAGAGAGAAAGAAAGAGAGAGAGAAGTTTATTCAGTCATTGACCAGCAAACATTTACAATAAAATAGTACACATCTTACAAATAATATAACAAAACCTCGCCACAACAGAGATAATGTCATTATCCACATTAATTAAAAGATAATTTAAGTAAAATTCATCAGACCGGCCAGGCAAATTATCTAGCAAAGGAGATATAAGTCTTGAACGGGATTCACTATAAAAATCACAATGAAGGATAACATGCGAGGTGGATTCTATAGCCCCTTTATCACATGGGCAAAGTCATAAAGAGAGCGGAACTCCCTTGTACCTGCCTTTCAATACTGCTGTGGGAAGAACATTTAATTGCGCCAAAGTGAGAGCTTATCTAAATTTAGGAACAGGCACCACATCAAAATACTTAGCAGCTTGACTCCCTAAGTATAAACCATGCTTGATCCATGCAGCTTCTTGTTGAACTTCTGTATCCCAAACACGTTGCTTAACTAACTTCCTAGCCTGCTCAATTCCTGCAATAAACAGATCCTCTACGGAAAGGCCAAAAAGAGATAATTTACTCAACACTGCAGAGCAGAAGGACAGGCACAGGAGGAGGAGAATGGAAAACTGGTAAGCTTCTTCTTAGCCGATTCTGCATTTACATACATAGGACTAAATCCAGTGAAAGTGCGTAGCAACTTGTTCTGTTGGTTTAAGCAGAGTTTTGTCATGACTAAATTGAGTTGGATGGGCCTTATGGTAGAATTATATTTTTGGCACATATACAGTTTGATCTATCCCACAGATATCCAAATTATATATATTATATATTATATATTAATATATTTTATATATATATGTGTGTGTGTGTGTGTGTGTGTGTGTGTGTGTGTGTGTTTTAATATAATAGTAATCAAACGGAATGGTTAAGAATTATCTGAACTATGTTCAACATAATGAATCCAAATCAATGCAATATATCAATATACTACAATAAAACTGATGAGAAATTGTCAATAAAATTTCATTAAAATAGTCTCTGTATATCCAATCAAAATCCGATAATTCATGTCTAAAATATTGTGCCTTCAATGAATGGGGAAAGTGTTGATAAATGTTCCCAAGTAGTCACAATGTCACATTTTGATTGAGAAATAAAATGTCCCATCCTGGTTTTACCAATTTCTGATCCATCTTGTGGTGGTTGTGAAATGCCAAATGCATTTCAAGTGAATCTGTCTTCATCAGTGGCAATTATCTAAAAGAATTCTAGCTTCTACAGGTCATCTCCAATCCCATCATAGTGATTGAACTAAGACTAGTTTCTCTCTTCAGCTTTTTGCCATTGATGAAAACACTGATGAAGACAGATTCAGTCGAAATGCATTTGGCAAAATCACAAGATTGATCAGAAATTGGTAAAACCAGGATAAGACATTTTAAAGTATAAAGGGAGCCACTCACGGTTTCTCCTTCTAACAAGATCGTCTTCAGGACAGATTCAGTCTTCTTCCAGCTTCTAGATGGGTAGCTATGTTAGTCTTCTACTCCAAAAACAACAAAGAATCACATTGCACCTTGAAGATTAATTATTTTATTTCAGAATAAGCTTTCAAGGATGACACCCCATGTCACCAGGTGCAAGATGCATGCTCCTCACTTGATGGGAACATCTTCAACCATTTTGCCTTCATTGTTGTCATTCCCAACGGTTGGTCCTACCAGGCCTGCAAAGAAAGATTCCCATGGCAAGATTTTTTTTTTTGGAAGAATGTACCACCACCAGAAGATGAACTGTCAGCAACGAACCTGGCGCCTCTCAGGAGCCAGTTTGCTAGATTGGTGCTCCTGTTGGAACCTTTGGTGCATACCAGGCATTCTCAATTATATCAATCCATGGCTCTTACATAAAAGAGACCCAGTGCCGCCAACCTTGACTCTTGTAAACGTTTTACCCATCGAGCAAAAACGGTGAATTTAATTAAACCGAGAAAGGCAGCATGGGCTTGTGCCTTTATTGCAGTGCCATTAGTGCTTGTTATGAAATACTTGAGTTGCCTCTTCTTTTATGAAGAGAGCATTGCAAGTCGCCTGCCTCCGGCGTTCCAGCATCGGCAGTCTCTGTCCAGAATGTTAACCATTGCAGTCAACGTACTGGTATTTCTAGCAGTTCCTGGAGGCAAGCAGGCAGGGGGATGGAAGCATCTCCCAAAGCCAAGATGGCACTTTGCTACTTGACAGTAACTTATTATCCTCTTATTTTATTACATACTTTCTTGGGGGGGAATGCTTATGCTTTGGTACAAGATCATAAGGACAAGATCAGTAGTTTTTTTATTTAAAAAATTCAGGTAATGGGGTGGCTGTGTTTATTGTGAGGATGATTTTTGGTTTTCTCCCACCCAACAAAGTATATAGGTGGTAAAGGAGAAATGAGTTAATAAACCGAAATCAATTAAGTACTGTTCAGAAGTTCTCAGTAAAGTTAGCACCTCAGAAGCCAAAGATGCCTGAGGTAGGGCTAAGTCGTAAACTGCTTTTTAATGAAAATGCTAATGATTTCTTCTTCCCTAGAATATATTTTGGCTTCTAGTTTGAACAAGATGCACTTCTACCGTAATCAATTCCACACACCTTTATGTTGGTGGTTTTGTGCTTATCCCTCCAGGAAGAAAAAAATTAATAAATGATCATTTCTACCCAAAGGGAGTTGCAACGGAGAAAATCACAAACAGGAAGGAAGAGGAACTGCTAAATACCATGTCACTAACATAGGCTGTCATGAATTCTGCGGGAGATGTTCTCACACAAAATCCTCAGGTGTTTCATTTGGCAGAAACTCTTCTCATATCTCAAATTCACATTTTAAATTTCCATCTCAGAAAGATTGGAATAGAGAATGAGATACTGTGCAGCGTTCCATTGGCCTTGTAATGAAATGTGTCTGTGGTTGTGCAAGAGTGCTGTTGTGCAAATGTAGAGAATTGCACAAACACCCTTCTGAAACAGGTGGCCACTGGAAATAATGGCCGTCAATCCACAACTGCATTTGCATCATGTTCCACATTTGCCCAAAAAGGACTATTGTGCATCTGCTCACACGTTTCATTACAAGGCCAATCAGCCAGTGTGGGGGCCCCTTCCAGTTAATTCTAAGGAGGGTATTTTGAAAACTAATAAAATCTATTTTTAAAAAAAGAGCAGGGCCCAGGGCAGTTGCCCTGTTTGTCATGCCCTAAGGACAGCTTTGCACCCAGTATCTGTACTCAGTGCCTGGGACAAATGTCCCTTCCTCCCAACAGAAAGGCCAGCTTTCTACTCAGTAGGTCCTTACCCTGCAGGGAAATCAGTGGCCCTTACACAAGGTTTTTGTTCTCCGAGTTCTTTCCCAGTGAATTACATGAAGGAAATAAAAGAGGAGAAGTAAACAGCTCTCAAATAGAACAACCTGTCCATCCTGTCTTCCTCCAAACTTAATGGCTGTCATTTTAATACCTACTACTTCCTGCTTCTCCACTGAAAAACTGTGCCAGTGTTTTGCCTATAACAAGCAGTCAGTTCAACAGGGACGTTGACAGATTTGCCAGATTTGCATGCCGTGGCTGAGTCCCCGGCCCGATTCCTTTGTTATGTTTGTATAAGTCTAAGCCTGAAAGACCAGCCAATCACTTTCTCTTTTCCCCACCATCTATTTAAGGATCACCTAAACAGGTTCTGAGAGCAAACAACCAGTTAGTTAGCCAACATGCCCAGAACTCTTAGACAACTGGCTGGAGGGTACAGACAAAAGTGGGATTTAGTCATCTTGTAATACCTAGTCTTGAAGCAACATAACAGCCCCTTCAGGAAGGTGAGGGGCTGTTTTATAGCTGCTTCCCTCACAAACAGAAAGTAATCTTATATAGATTTAACTAAGAGTTTATGCAAAAACAACTTCGAGTTCTCTTTCTCCACACTCTCTACAAGATCCCCCCTGGGACAGCCTTCTAAACAATAAAACATAAAAGATGCTTGGCATGGTTTCCCTCCCAAACGGAGCTGCGCGGCCCCGTTTGAGAGAGAGATTGGCCCAGGTTCTTTGGGAGGGATATAGGCCCAAGTTCCCATCTCACTCCCGACTGGGGGCGGCGGCCCGGATTCTTTGAACCCGTCCACCCAGTGGTGGCTCTGCCCCTGGTCTGACAGTATAAGAGAGCCTCCTAGGTTCCTAATGTGTTCCCACAGCTCACAAGGATTGAATATCAAAAGTGTGGGACATAGTGATTAGGCACATGATTATTTACATCTTTACATATTTATTTCTTTTTTAAATGTATGTCTTTCTTTGGCTAATAGCTCCCAAAGCTGCAAATAATATTAAAATAAATGAATGATTTATATCATTGTCATAGACCTTTAAATTTATTTATTTATTTATTTATTTGAGACATTTAATATACTGCCCACTCCGAAGACTCCAGGCAGCGTACAACAACATGCAAACAGGCAACGTTAAAAATTACATTACATTATTAATTAAAAATTGTTTTTTTAAAAAACTAAAGTAACTACCAGAGTACCCAGAATGTTGGGGGCAATATGCTAAATCATTGTAAACCGCTTAGAGAGCTCCGGCTATAGAGCGGTATATAAATGTAAGTGCTATTGCTATTGCTATTGCTACCAAAGAATAGAAAAATGAACTACAGGGCAAAAGCCTGGCAAAAAAGAAAAGTCTTCAATAGCGATTTGAAGATCGGTAAGGAAGGGGCTAGCCGGATCTGTAGGGGGAGAGAGTTCCAAAGGAGCGGGGCAGCAACTGAAAAGGCCCTTTCACGGGTCCTAGAGCCCCGAACATCTTGGAAATCAGGGACCGACAGAAGGGCCACCTGAGATGATCTAACTGGATGGGATGTAACTGGATGGGAGAGGTGGGTCTGAAGGTAGACAGGCACTAGGCCCCGCAAGGCTTTGAAGGTCAGAACCAGGACCTTCAATTGAGCTCGGAAGCGAATAGGCAACCAGTGCAATGACTGCAGGAGAGGTGTTACCCTGTCATATTTTCTGGCATCCATGAGTAGGTGAGCCGTTGCATTCTGGACCCGCTGCAGCTTCCTGATCGCCCTCAAAGGTAACCCTAGTTAGAGAGCATTACAATAATCTAAATGGGAAACAAAGGCATGGGTCACTGTCATTAATGCTTGCCGATCAAGGTAAGGGCGTAATTGGTGAACCAGATAAAGCTGGGCAAAAGCACTTCTGGCCGCAGCTTCTACCTGCTGCTCAAGCAGGAGGCGCGAGTCCAAAAGGACCCCCAAATCAAAAACAAGCTCCTTCGGGGGCAGCACCACCCCATCTAAAACAAGGTTCACATCCAGCTGTTGGCCGTTACGAGGGCTGAATAAAAGTAGTTCAGTCTTTGTGGGATTCAGTCTGAGATTGTTTTGATTCATCCAGACCTTAATAGCTTCCAGGCATTGAGTAAGCACAGAAACAGTGTCCCCAGAATGTTCTGGGACAGCAATATATAGCGGAGTATCATCAGCGTATTGATGAAATCTCACCCCAAACTGGGAAATGACCTGACCCAGCGGCTTCATATAGATGTTAAAATGGACAGGGGCAAGAACTGAACCCTGGGGAACTCCATAAAGGAGTGGCCATGGGTCAGAGCACCTGCCCTCAATGCATACCAACTGGACACACCCGCTAAGGTAAGAATGGAACCACTGTAAGACAGTGCCCCAGATACCCAACCCACACAGGCTGTCGAGAAGGATAGCATGATCGATAGTGTCAAAAGCCACTGAGAGATCTAAAAGGACCAATAGAGGGACACTACCCTCGTCAAGGTCCCGAAGAAGGTCATCTCCCAGAGCGACCAATGCTGAATATAAACAGAATATAAGCACAGAAAATATAAAATATAAAACAGAATATAAGCACAGCATAATACAAATTCAGATAAGCCCAGAAGTCCTTACATGCAAAATCATGGATTAATCCATCCATCAGTTCAAGATCATAGTACTCTCAACTAATCCAGGATCATTTGGGTACTTGTCTTAATGGGCATACTCCAAAAACTGGCAATTCTTCTTGTAATGTTAATGTACTGAGCCCCACTTCTTACAATAGTTCTGTTCAGACATTCTGTTGCACCTGCATTCAAATGTCTGTATGTATATACATATTTTTATGTGAATGACTGCACTCACCTGGAAAATGAACCCGGGTAAAGACCCCCTGAAACGCAAGACACAGATAGGAAGTGTTCTGCTGTATGTGCATAACATAACATGTAAATAATTGTGCCTGCGTACAGATCTGTGCCTATGTACACAGGTTGTGGGTCTTCAACACTAGCAGTGACAGTGCTGCACAAGAGGGCCGTATCAGCACTGCTGACTCTTACGCAATTGTACATCAGCTGTTAATCCTATTATTTCAATGGAAGTAGTACGCAATGTGCAATCATGCAAGCAGTCAATAGTTCAAGGGCTGCAATTGGTGCCAGACTGAGGCACAAGCTAAGTAAGCTACATCTTAGGGCCTCACATTATGAGGGGCCTCTGGATACAAAAAAAAAAATGACTAAATTTCAAGATTTACATAATACATTTTCATTTAAACATATTTCTCAGGCAAATAGTCTTATTGCAAGATAACCACTTTCATTAGGTTGTTAGTTTTCCGTTGCATCTTTGCAACGGAAATCAACCTTTATTGTTTCAACCTTTATTGTTTCTATTTTCATCGTTCTTTTTGTTAGAATGATAAATGTCATTTTATTTATTTATTTATTTATTTATTTATTTATTTATTTATTTGACATGTTTTTATACCACCCAAAACTTACTTCTCTGGGTGGTTTACAACAAAGCAAACAACAACAGGAAAACTTAATGTCATAATCCAGCTCTGACTGCTAACTTGCATAGCAACATTGTCTCTTAAAGCAATGTTTGAGCCCCACAATGATGCATGCTGACCACAAAAATGGCGCCCGCACATGCGTGGATGCCATGTGCATGCTGACGCCACTCACAGCTTCTAGGGATGTGCTCTGCCCCCAGCAGGAAGCGGACCTGCTCTCCTTTTCCTTAAAGTTCCCGCCCCCCCTGCCCAAAATGTGCCCGAACAGTAGTTCGAGCCATGATCCACATCCCTACTGCTCGAGGTGTCTCACAACATTTATAAAATACATGCAAAATAAATTACAACAAAATTAAGAGAAACAGCAAGCATAGGAAATAAGGCCAGGCTCCAGTCAAGAAGTGAAAGAAGCCACCTTACGCATCTGGTGACTCACAAAGCATGGTACAGCACTTTGTTTCTATTATTTTGACCTTTTCCAGCTGTTTTTAAGCCCTCCTCACTTCAGGAATCTAGCCCCTGAGTCCCATTGATGAAATGATTCGTTATCCATGGTTGTAGCAGAGAACAGAACGAAAGTAAGCAAGAAAGTAAGCAAGAAGCTTCATTTCTTCTTGGCATTCAGGGCAGGCTTGGTTACTTTAGCTGTCCCTCCAGCTTCCTTCTCCATCATCTCTCTTAATTACACCCAGAAACAGGGGTGTTCCAGGCTGTTGCAGTCCCTGCAGCAAGGTCCCTTTCCAAATAGACCCTAGCAAGCTTTGGAAGAGGTGCAGAGGGTGGGGAGGTTGCCAGCAGCTTCCCGTATTCTCCTTGTGAGTTGTATTCAATCTAGTAATCTTTTGTGTTTTGTTGTTTGGAAGTTTGTCCCAGTGGGGGATCCTGCAGAGAGTGTGTGGGGTGGCGTCAGAAAGAAAAGGGAGGGAAAGGAGGAGGAGGAGGAAAATGGAGCTGTTTCTGAAATAAAATCTTAGTTGAATCCACATAAGATTATTTTGTGTTTACGAGGGAAGCAGTTATTAAACATGACTCTTAGGAGCTTTGCAAAGATGGTGAGGAGAGGCGTTCCTTCTAAAGCATGCAAGGTTCAAATCAGTCCCAAAGAGCTGCTCCAATGGTGGCAGCAGGGGACATTTTGCCATCCTGTTGGTGCCCCAATAACCTCCACCTGAGGCAACCACCTCACCATACCCCATGAAAGTATTGCCCCTTCCCACAGCCACCATTGACTTCATGTCACAACCAGAGTTAGTCTCTAATTTTTTTCATCTGCGTGTGGAATGAGTTTTGTTCTGGGTGGCAGTATTATGGCAGTGTGTGTGTCCATCCATTCAGAGTGGGGCCTACCAGATTCAACCTGAGTGGGATCTAAAATGAACTGAGCGGACATCCAAAAAACTTGTGTGTGCGTGCACATGTGCACGTCTTAGAGGGAACACTGGTCACAACCAACAAAGTGACCAAGAGGTGGTTACTTAGAGAAGTTATTCATACACATGAGTTTGCTAGATATCATCAGAACAATTTTAGAGTTTGGGGGTTGTAGCCTACTTTCTTGCCAAATTGACCATCATTCTTCACCTTCAAGTCAGCAGACATGAAGAAGATGTGGACTCTGTGGCAATCTGGTAGTGGAGCACAGCCAGTGATATTTGGTCTGGATAGATCAAAATGATCTCCTGGGATCTGAAGCTGCCCGTCTCCATGGGATGGTCATTATGCTGTGTCTGGTGTCCTAGAACATTTCCACTGACCTCACCTCAGTGGCAACATTGCTTGTAGCAAAAAGTCACAACCATGCCAATTTTCATGGATCCATTTTCGAGTCAGCCCATTGGGAGAATACCTCTGCTACCAACCTTGTAGACATCCTGAAAAGCAGATAAAGGGGCTTGTTGCAATGGTAAGATTTGAGGGGCAGCTGATTAAAAAAGAGAGAGAGAAAGAGCAAATCTTGATTTGGTTCCTCAGTGTGTGATTCCTGATGTCCAAATTTAACCTGCTAGATCCGGGAAGTTAAAATGCAAGGGAATCACTCCTCTTTCCTGGATATTTGGTTCTCCTTTTTGTCATGCACTCAATCCCTGGATAGGAAAGCAAATAACTGTTCCCCCACAAAGAAATAAAAAGACATATCATTATACTGTCGATTTGTACAGGAGCAGTCCAAAACATTTTGCTGCTTGAGGCAAAGAACAATTGGACTCTCCACTGCACCCATTCGTGGGTGGTGTAATGATCTTGGATCCATAAATACATAACTAAGGAGTGTATTTATTTGTAGCAAGTCTGAACAGCAATTACACACCAGGCTGAAACCTTCTACCTAGCTGGCAGACCCATATGGCCTTAATGCCTATTTCTGAAAATCTGCATGAAGACAGTGACCAACACCCCGACAAATGTTGTGTATACTGAAAAATGCTGCACACATGCAATGGGGTAAGAGGGGTTTTCACCAATTTCCCCTTCCACCAGAAGCACTCTGTGAGAAAGGTCTTAGAGCAGGGATACCCAGTATCAATTTATTGTGGCTGGGGGTGATGGGAGTTGTAGTTCAGCAACATCTGGAGTACCACAGGTTGGGAACCCCTGCCTTAAGAGTGGCTTCTCCATGGAAACAATAAGAGAGCTGGTGTCAGCTGAACGTGCCTCAGGATTGCATTGTGTATGCAGGAAGCCACCACTGAAAAGTCTCCCTCTCCCTCTCTTAGCATAATGGTGAGGGGGGAAATATGAGTTTAATCATCCGTTCCATTCCTCAGCCTAAGGGAAGGTTTAGCCTAAGTTGGCAGGCCGATTGTGGCAGATAAGGGTAAGAATAAGTCAGCTGACAGAATGGGTTGGCATTTAGCCCTTGTTAAAACTTCTCTTTGAAGTGAATGGGAATTTGACTTCATTAAAGGCTGACACACTGAGGGGAAAATAAACTATGAGTCGATAATTTAAGACTGAACAACTAGCAAGTCTTTGGTGTGACAGACAGCCCGGACACACGCACAGATTGCCAGACAAGGTGCTTTTAATTAATCCTTTTGAGATTGCAGCATCCTGGTGAAGAAAGTGACAAAGGTAACATTTGTCTTGAAGAAGAAACTTACAAAGCAGAGGTTAGGAGTCACCACAGTTTTGCTATGCTCTCCCCACAGCCCTTAGGGACGTGTTTTCAGGAGGCACATGGGGCTGAAGAGGGGAAGGGGAGAGGGGAAATTGCTCTTCTACCATTGCATATGTGCAGCATTTTTGAGTGAATGCAGTGTTCCTCTGGATGTCAGCCACTCGCTAAATTCATATTTTCAGAATTATAAAAAAGATAAGAAGATAGAGGGAAAAACCAGACACACACACACACACACCAGGAAATACAGCCACCTGCAGTTGTGGGGAGCATCCTATTGCTCTTTGCCTCAAGCAGACAATGAGGCAATTCTCAAGAGCAGCAGAAATCAGGCTAAGGGGACCAACCCAGCCCAGTTTCTGCTGCTTGTGTGCAGAGATGGGAGCTGTGTGGCTCCTGGCTGACAGAATGGGTTGGCCTTTAGCACTTGTTAAAACTTCCCTTTGAAGTGAACGGGAATTCACTCGGCCGCAAGCCCACTTATGAAGCCCACCACATAACCCAGGTTTTAGGCGTGAGCGCACCCCAAAAAATGGGTTTACGGGTCATGTGTCTGCCATGGCTGCTCACTTCCAAAAATTATGATAAACAACATGATGTTGCTAACACTAAAAATGTGAGGTGATTTCCATAGCAACAGCAGTAGAACTGAACGTATGGAGGCTAGCACTCCATACATTTTTAGTGTGCATAGTCAAGGGCAGTTAATGTGTATTTTTCTAACTGGGGTGAGGGTTGAGTTTGTTTGTTTTTAATCAGAGTTGCCCATGTTACATGGGTTACAGGATGGTAAGTTTCCCACAGTTTAAACATTTAATTTATGAAACAGGGGCTGATATCCTGACTAACACCTGATTGTACGTTGGGGGGAGATTTTTGACATTCTCCCATTTCCCAGAAGCACTCTGTGTCACACAGTAATATGTCCCTGAGGGTTGCAAAGCCTCTGTGCTACATGAAAATATGTTTCTATGCGTCGTAAAGCCTTCAGCGACATATTTCCAAATGGTACAGAGTGCTTCCACGGAAGGAGAGGTCATCAAAAATCTCCCCTTTGTGACTGTCAGAACTGCATTAGCCTGAAAGTGAGCAGTAGGGGTGTGCACAAAACAATTTAATTTAATTTAATTTAATTTAATTTTAATTTTTGTACTAACCCCTCTGGGGGGCTTCTCTGAGGCCATGGAGGCAGGGTCTCCAGAGGTCCCCCCTCCCCCCATTGGCCATTATGTTGTAAATCACCCTGTTTGGGTGGTCTTCGGCCCGATCCGGGCCTCACCCCTGTCACAGTGGCCATTTTGGAAGCTGTCACACATGCCCAGTGGGCCTGTGCTTGCACATCCCTAGTGAGCAGCGGCACCAGAGCTTTCTCCCCTAGCACCAGTGCTGTGTAACTCAGGATGTCAACCATTGTATTTATATGTAATTCCATAATTTACAAAATGAAGTAGCAATCAATGGAACGCAATTGCCTCACTGGGATGGGTTGTTTATTGGTAAGCTAAAATTACTCTGCCATGAGGAACGTTGGTGACAAACGTGTAGTTCTTCCTGTAGTGCGATCACTCCCAGCCAATAACTCTGCTTACTCACTCTACAACCTCTTTATGATGACTGCACAGAACAGTCATCTCTGGAAAGCTGGATCACAATTCCAGAAGATCTGTACTTCTCATGGGAGGCTCTACTGTTCAAACCATTGAAACTGCCGGTACCTGTCAGGTAGCAGGATTGTCTAGGACCACAAGGAGGCATCTGAAATCCAAGATGGATTTTGACATGCAATTCAGAGAACATGGGATGAAAAATTCAGATTAGCCAAATTTAACCCTTTACTTCCAATATTCCACAGGCAAAGAACAGAAATTCACTGATAAAAACCCCACTATGAGCATATGAAGTGATATATATTATACAAACTCAGACCGCTGGTGTTTCTAGCTTGGTGTTGTTTACAATGATTGGCAGCAACTTTCAGACCGGAATCTTTCCCAGCCCCAGGGGTTGAACCTGGGACCTTCTGAAAAACAGGTGCTCTACTACTAAGCTAATGGTACAATGGTATTAGGGAAGTAACTTACCTAGGGAGCATGAGGATGCCAGTTTGAATCTCCACTGGTATGTATCGGGTGGCAGCGATATAGGAAGATACTGAAAGGCATCATCTCATACTTCATGGGAGGAGGCAATGGTAAACCCATCCTGTATTCTACCCAAGACAACCACAGGGCTCTGTGGTCACCAGGAGTCCACACCGACTTGACAGCACAACTTTACCTAGTAAGTTAATCATGTGGGGGGATGGTTCAAACTAGCCACTACCACCTAGGATATTTAGGCAACAGTGCAACTGAAGGGTTGTGGGGCTTGCCTGCTCATGGTGCACTTGCATCCTAATCACATGGAAGCAAGATCAGTCAGACAGTATCATCCAAAGTGGTGCAAAAAAATTTTTTCCTGCCATCTGTGATCAGCAGGTCAAACAGTGACTCACCAGGCTGTGCCCTGGATAGTGACTTAATGCTTAATGCACACACTCACTTATGGTAAGGTAGGCTTGAGGCAAGATTCCAGAGTAACACTGCACTAGAGCCAACGTGTTGTGGTAGTGGACGGATGTTGTGCCAGCTAGTTCCACTAAGGTAGGCGATTGCACTTCAGACTAGTCTTGCACTGGTGCAGCAATGTGCATCTGTGCATCCTGTGGCATGCCTCCTGCTGTAAACCCTCTTCTTCAGTCCATATATGTCACAAGGAATTATCCTTGTTGTGCACATACAGCACTTGTGCAAGCAGACCGAGAGCGCAAGAGACTCTTGGAGCAACCGAGCACCCACTAAGCTATGTGACCTTCATGTACGGGTGCATCACACTCGCTCAGCATTCGTCTGGATGTCAGCCAAGATGCTTCCATACACATACCCCATACATTTACTGTAACTCCTGGTGACCCTGAGGAAGACCCAGACCCCTGAAGAACATCAATGAAATGAGGTCACTTCTCCAGACCTCAGAATTCCTTTGCCTTGCCTTCTCCTTGTGAGTGTTCCACCACTGCTTTAAAAGTGGTGGAACTTTTAAAGTCTTGGCACTGCCTAATCTGCCTAGCACAGGAAGTCCTCAGACTTCTGACACAACTGGTCCCTGGAAAATGGGTCTTCAGTTGAAACAACTCAGAACCTATTTTCCCACCGGAAACAATGTTATGAACGGGGACTTGGTTCCTCAATCAAGGCTAGATACCCTGTGTGTATATGTATTTTTTTTTCCCCAAGCTGGTGGAGTTTAAATCACAAACATGCAGACATGCAGCAGAGAAATTGATGGTGGAGATTCAAAAGTTGCTCACCCTTGCAGGTGATTCCCCTTTGCAGGTGATTCTCCACCATCCCCATCTCTTTCCAGTTCTTTTCTGGCTCTTTCTCACTTTTCTGTGGAAGGAAGAGAGGCCACTAGGCAACCTGCCTCCATCTCCTCCATCTCCTCCTCCTGGGCAACAGTTAGACAAGGAAGGATGGTGGACAGGAAGCAGACAGTATGTGGGATAAGAATGAGCCAGGCCCGTCCCCTTTCACCATCACCACACAGCAGCTGAGTCGGGGGGAGGAGGAGCAAAAGCAGCAATGGTAGCCATGGGGGGGGAACACCTTGGACAGGCAGGTCAGCCGATCCCTCCAGAGCCTCAAATACAAAATTACTAGCAGCTGCCACCAGGATCACCAGTCTTGATGACAATGAGAACATGAGTCACCATGGTCTCCCCCTTCTCCCCCCACCATCCCAGCCATCACTCCAGCAGCTGTTCTCGTAGAGCCTTTCCTCCCCAGGTGAGTGTTTGGCAGTGGAAGCAAGGTGGCGGTTTACAAACATCTCAAATGCCGTTCTTCTTAATTCGGAGTGTCTGCTGATGAGGACTGCCTGTAGCAGATCCATGCTGTCTTCATTATTTAAGTATTATTAATACTTATTAAGTATTCAAGTATTAACTGATTTTTTAAAAAAAAACATGTTTATGTTATTATGTTTTTATAATATGTTTTGTAAGCTGCTGTGAGCATAATTGATTTCAATAATGAAAAGCAGGGTGTACATTTTTCAGAATAACTAAAAGAAACACTAGCAACTCACCCTAACAGCATTGTAATAAGGCACCTACAAAACAGGCAATCAGGGACAGGGCCTGGTAGATCAGGACAGGTGGAGGGTATGTTCACCCAGAGGAGAGCTGATCTGGTGGCAGCAAGCATGAATTGTCCCCTTTGCTAAGCAGGGTCCACCCTTGTGGCATTTGAATGGGAGACTAAATGTGAGCACTATGAGATATTCCCCTTAGGGGATGCAACCACTCTGGGAAGAGCATCGGCATGCTTGCATGGAGAAGGTTCCACGATCCCTCTCTGGCCTCCCCAGATAGGGCTGAGAGAGACTCCAGCGTCCAACCTTGGAGAAGCTGCTGCCAGTCTATGTAGACAATTCTGAGCTAGATGGACCAGTGATCTGACTCGGTAGAAGGCAGCTTCCTATATTTATATGAGAAGCGGGAGGATGGATCTTCCCATCTGTGGTGTACACCATTCAATTTAATCTCTAGTTCCATGTATGTATATGACTTGTTCTCCAGCCAGAGGGCTGGGGATCTAGAAGTGTTGAAAATGGAAATGCAGAAAAGAAAACATTTGCCATTCTGAGCCAAGTGCAATAGAAGGAATTCCAATTAGTGGGAAGGCTTGCAAAATGAGTAACAGTGGAAGAGCCAGTCTTGATTCAAGAATTCCCAGATTTTCCCCAAAAGCCTTCATTCCAATCCAAGTTTTCCCATGCTCTTCCCTCGGTATAAACCTCATCCTGCGATTATTTCCCTGGCCACCCCATTCTGCTGGATTCATCTAATTGAGACTCCTTGGGGCAGAGGCCCTGTTGTTTCGTTTGTCCAGATGAACCATGACACACCTTGCAGCTCTCTTAATCATGAACAATTATGGCCCTGCCTGTGAGCAAATGTGACCGTGGGAGAAGCCTTGTACAAACATGAAGTCTGTGAACCTAGAGATCATCAATGTGCCGAGCCAGAAGACCTTTTGTTTTATCCTGGATGAGAGGCAAGATTGCATATCTCCGGGGTACATAGGAACACAGGAACATAGGAAGCTGCCATATACTGAGTCAGACCATAGGTCCATCTCGCTCAATATTGTCTACACAGACTGGCAACAGCTTCTCCAAGGTTGCAGGCAGGAACCTCTCTCAGCCCTATCTTGGAGATGCTGCCAGGGAGGGAATTTGGAACCTAGATGCTCTCCCCAGAGCAGCTCCATACCCTTAGGGAAATATCTTACAGTGCAAACACTTCTAGTCTCCCTTTCGTATGTAACCAGGGTGGACCCTGCTTAGCTTAAGGGTACAAGTAATGCCTACTTGGAGGGAGCACCAGTTTTATTTTGCTTCTTTGCTGGCTTGTCTAATATGTATTCCACCTGAATACACTTCCCAACTTCTTGCAGTGGTATCCAAGAACTTAGCTCTACAGACAAGCGCTGAATGAAAGAAAAGTAGAGGGTGTGACTGCAGAGTGCAACAATGGGGGGGAGCAGCATGGCTCCCAGTGTGTCCCCTCAGCCTGGCTGGAAACTGAATGCCTAAACAAGCTTTGAGCAGGGCTTAGACAAATTAATGGAGGACAAGTATCAATGGCTGCTAGTCTGGGGGCTATAAGCCACCTCCAGCCTCAGAAGCAAGATGCCTCTAAATATAAGCAACAGCAGGAGAGAGGGCATGCGCTCAGCTCTTGCCTGTGGGCTTCCCAGAAGTATCTGGTGGGCCACTGAGGGGAACAGGATGCTAGACTAGATGGGCCTTGGGCCTGATCCAGCAGGGCTGTTCTTATGTTCTCATGTAGGGCTCCAGATTCTCTCAAACTCTACAAAATAGTCTGGTGCCCAACATCTGAACAGGAATTGAGTATGTCATTCTCTTGATTGAGGTCTACCATATCTAACATAGACAGGTGAGAGGCAGAGCAACTGGCAGTTATCTGGATGTGTTAGTGTATTGCCATATTGGCAAAGTTTTAACATTTGTCCAGATTTTCAGTTGGATCCTAACTGAATTATAAGAGAAGTATTTGAGGCTTGTTTTTCATTATCAGTCATAACTAATCCAAAGATGCATATCTCCCAACATTTCTGAGCAAACAGGGACACTCTTGCATACATGTAGCAATCCTAACCTCACACCAGCCCTTCACTGAACATTGCTTAAGATTCTTCTCTGCCTGCTGGAGGAGGAGGAAGAAGAAGAAGAAGAAGAAGAAGAAGAAGAAGAAGAAGAAGAAGAAGAAGAAGAAGAAGAAGAAGAAGAAGAAGAAGAAACTGACCACAGCAATTGCTTTAACATGCAGAAAATTGAATGGCTTCAGTGTCATGAGCACTTGTTTTGCAATGTGTCACATTGAATTCAGTGAATTTACTTTTCCCCAAAGGGCAAAACTGCTAACTGGACAATGAGGCATTTTTCAGCATTGTCGAGAGTGGCCCGAGGAGTATTGCAGTGCTTGATTTTAGGTACCAAATGCAGTTTTGCTCCATGATCCTGGGGAAGGCAGCGTCCTTTCAAAACTGACCCTACTTCAAAAGTGATGAGGAGGGCAGGAAGAAGGGAAGGTTGCCAGCAGCCTCCCCTTCCCACCTTATGCCTCTTTGCTTCTTTGCAAGAAGTATGAGGATAGGGACTCCTTGTCAAGTTTGCATGGATCCGATCAGTCCCAAAGAACTGCTCCTGTAGCAGTGACATCTTGCTGTCCTGCTAACATCCCAGTAATCTACGGGCTAAAGCAACTGTGTCACCTCGCCTCATGGCAGGACCACCCGTAAAAGTAGTAGCTCCTTAATAATTTAGGAGGGGATAAGGCTGTAACTCTGTAACAGAGCATTTGCTTTGAATATAGAAGGTTCCAGATTCAATTCCTGGTATCTCCAGGTAGGAAAAGGATCCTACCTGAAACTCAGTGCAGACAGTACTGAGCTAAATGGACCAATGGTCTGACTGGTATAAGGCAGCTTCCTGTGTTCCTATGTCCAACTGTCCCAATACAGCCCAGTATAGTGTCTCTTCAGTGATTGTTGCTGGTGTCTCCTTTGTATATGAGTGCATTTTTAGAGTATGAGCCCTTTGGGAACAGGGAATCATTTTCTCATTCCTTTTGCTATGCAAGCTGCTGTGAGAACATTTTTGTTCACCAGTGGTAGAGCAGATAGATGGCTGTTGTCATTGTCATTGCCGTCATTGTCATTGCCATTGTCATTGTCATCATCAAAGACAATGTTTTATGAGAACAAAGCCCAGAAAACAGTGACTTACCCTGGTAAATTGAAGTCCTCAGAGTGCACGGAGGGTGTCATATTGTCTTTTGCCTGAGGCAGCAATATATCTGGAGCCACTCCTTTTATCATGGAAAATGGAAGACATCTGAGGGCAAGAGATGTTCTGATTCCCTTTGAAAGTTATGAGGTTGCTGGGGGCAATTCATCAGTATTTTGCCAGTCTTTCCCTACCATTCACTGAAACCCAGTAGTTACCAATTGTGGTCTTTGTCTAGGTGAGGGGAGGAAGGTGGGCAAGGGAACCAATGGAGAAACAGGCCATGATACAGTGCAGCTGCCTTCTCTTCCTGCAGCCTTGAGCCACCGAAATGGGAGATGCAACATCTCCAGGTTGCAATGTGGAAACTCTGAATGTTAGCTATCCCAGGCCATCAGGGTCTGGGTGAACTATACATTCAAATGCCATATTTAATGTCTTGAAGTGAACAATTTTTTTAAAAAGTAGGGCAATGAAAATATTTCCCATCTACCACAACTGTTAAATAGGTCAGGGCGTGGAATCCAATTTCCTCCCTTTTTGCATAAGAAAGGGACTCAAGAATCACCTCCGAAGCAAACAGTCAAACGGTGCATTTCTCTTGAGAGTATCCAACCCTCAAAAAAAAAGTGGGGAGGTGATCCTTTGAGAAAACTAGGCACGTTGTGACAGCAAAGAGTGAGGGGAGCAAAGGGTGAAAGTTCTGCTGTGTCGGTGAATAAAACTGAAGTCTTCTTTTTAAAAAAAATAATCTAATATTAAAATATTCAGCAGGCTCCTATCGCCAGTTGCCCTGGGCATGTACAAAAAGATTGTAGCTAGGCACAATCTGATAAAGCAGAGTGCAAGCTGGTTGTTACTAAGCAACCAAAAAAAAAATTGTGGAATCAGCAAAAAAAAAATCAGAAAAAGATAGAGAACAGAAAAGTGTATTTCATTTCAAAGCTTGATATGAGCTGGGAACCTGGTTAAAAGACTGATACTTGATAAATGTCCATTTTTTCCCCAGCAGGAGGCAAAACTGAGGATGTACATGGATTTTGTCTCACTGGGCAGGTCTGACCAGCCTTCACACAGGTACTCAAGGGAAAAAGCATTATGATCACATGTTCTACTGATGAGCTCACCTTCTCACTCTTCTTGTTTGTTTGTTTGCAAGGTGTTTCTCATTAAATTCATTAAATTGCAAGGTGTTTCTCATTAAAACCAGAAGCATGTAGGTGGCGTCTTGGTGATACAGGGACGCCGCTCTGCAGTTGGCAACTCTCTTCCTTGTTTATTCGGAATATCTTTAGTTCCTGCAATAAAATATTCGATGCTCTCCGTTTGCTGCAATGGGATAGGCTACGCCGGATTAACGTAGTAGCAAATGTAGCATTTGCTACAGGCCCCGCGTTTTGGGGGGCCCCGCGCACGCCCGGCTTGAACTGCCCTTCCTCTTTCTGCTCTCTACTACTCGTGCAGCCTCTCTCCTCGCTGCCTGGCGCTGCCACCCATTCTGTCCCGAGTTGGCCACCGCCCAATTCCAATTGGCTCCCTGCCTGCCCGTCGCCCACGTGCTTCTTCTTGTGGGGCTGATAGGTGCAGGCAACCCGCCCCGCGCATGCTTCCTCCCTCCTCATGTCTGCAGGGCCTGCGCAACCTCCTATATTATTCGGTGACGACGACAACCAATACACACTTGCTTGTTACCCATAGGCACTCCACGGGCCTTCTTGTGTGCGCACGATGCCACACTTCTGTGTATGCTCACAAAGCGAGCGTGCCACTGACTGTCTACCCGCCATCCTGCACCTGCTGCATCCATTTCCCGCAGGGCATGCTGCTACCTGTGCGCTGAACCGAACCCACTGACCATCCTCCCAAATGAATCTGAAGAGCCAGGGCTGCTGCCGGGTGCGCCAGATATGCGTGGGGAAACTTAAAGAGTGTGCACTGCTGAGAAGTGGGCTCAGCCCTTCGGCTCCTGCCATGGCGACTCCTGTCTGCATGCGGATTGTGGAACACAAGAGAGGGGCGGGGGACATTTTGCAAAGTTGTTTGCAAAGCAAAGGAAATTTGGGGTTATTATTAGTTGCAAACATTTTTCTGCCCATTAGATTAGTGCTCTGCTTACCATGGGTCAAACCTGGATGCCTCACCCCCTGTTTCACCTGCTCTCCCCCTGCCAAGATCATCATTTCATGGGACAAAAAGCATTGCTCTCAGGGCTGATACAACGTGGTTTTGTTTGCTTTGTTTGCTTGCAATGTCAAGGCATAAATAATGCTAACAATTGTATTCAGTGATGTGGAAGTGTCTAAAAATGATATACTTTCAACCATACACCATACAACCTCTCTATCAGTCTGTGTGTGAACTGGGCATGTTTAAACTGTAGTTTTCTTACTTTTGACATTTGAAATTGATACCTACATGGAAGTAATAGTATTACTGAAGTGTCAGACATTTGTTGTATTATCTGGCTGTATAGCAAATGAAAAAATTGAATTACTTTACTATGCAAGTAAATAATTTATGTTTCAATATTTATGTGCATTTTTTTAAATTTGGGACCCCTTCATGAAATATGCTACAGGCCCCGCACTAGCTTAATCTGGCCCTAGGGATAGAGGAAGAGAATATAGAGCGTTGGGACCAAGCAGCAATTTGAAGTCATTCACACAGTCAAAAACTGTGTTCTGCCTGGCTTTGGGAGTTATATGTGCTCCCA
The DNA here is from genome assembly GCF_027244095.1 of Hemicordylus capensis. Lineage (NCBI taxonomy): Eukaryota > Metazoa > Chordata > Lepidosauria > Squamata > Cordylidae > Hemicordylus > Hemicordylus capensis. The sequence continues at coordinate 250,241,612 of NC_069661.1, forward strand.
ATTTTCAGTTGAGTGGAAGCAAGGTAAGAAGAAAACCTGGGTAGCTTTTCCTCCTACATTGACACAATCATTTCTACCCAGGTTTGCCTCCTACCTTGCTTCCACACAACCAGAAATTTGGAGCACACACAGCTCCCAAACCCTACTAAAACACAGTTTTTGATTGTGTTAGAGCTCTGTGATTGAAACTCCTGGGGGGGGGGGGAGAGAGAGAGAGAGAGACCTGTCGCTAATCCCATGCATGGCAGCTCTCATGAGAGTTCGCAAGCAAACTGCAGGCAGGGGGAGAGGAAAGCGCCGGTGTAAGCAGACAGGCTTGCGGGCGAGGCAAGAAACAAAACAGTGGGGTCGAGGAAATGGTAGAGGCAGTGGGTGGGCAGGCGGGGGAAGAAAATAGTGGCGACAAGCGGAAGAAAATAGTGGCGACAAGCAGGTGGGGGAAGAAAACAGCAGTGGGCCGGCAGGTGGGGGCGGGGAGAACTAGAGGCACAGATGCTCTGCGCCCAACCCAGCTAGTTTATTTTATTTTTAATTTTATAATACTTCAAGTAATAAATTTCCTTCTTATTTATTTTATTCTATTTTATTTACATTACTCCCCAATCAAAAGGGGCTCAGGGCAGTTCAGAATCAAAAATAAAACAAAGTTTTTAAAAATTAAAACATAAAATGCATTACTACCATTTAAACACTGTTAAAGTGAGTCTTTATGGCTCTCTTCAACGCATCTAAGGAAGGTACACTTAATATCATCTATGGGGAAAACATTTCATAACTTAGGAGAGGCTACTAAGAAGGCCCAACCTGGAATTACCACCAGAAAATCTGGTGATGGGTAGGGATGTGCACAAAACCGGTTCGCCCGGTTCGGTTCAGATCCGAACTGGGTTTGAACCAGGAGGGGGTGGTTCGGTTTTGGTTTTGTTCAAACCACCCCCTGGTTCGGTTCGGATCTGATAGCAAATGAGATTTTCAATGAGACACCACGAATCCACTCTAATATGCTATCATAGAATCCACACTCAATACCTCAGAAACAACAGAACCCTGTACCCCATAGGTTAGAAACCCATGGGGGTGGTTGGCACCCTATGTGCACTACACCACCACTCGCTCTGGGCCACCCCAGCACCCCCCAAGTGCACTTATGGGGCTGCTGAAAGCTCCATTATAACTTCTTATGAGGAAAAACCTTAAAGACACATAAACTTCAACAATTAACCAAAAATCAGCCCTCTGCCCAAATCCTTTGAAAAAATTCAGGTAGCTTCCTTGCCCCTACCTGGCACTACCACCAACCCCACACTGCTCTAGGCCACCCCTTTGCCCCCGACGTGAAGCTATACATTTGCTGACACCTCCATGCTTCTTTATGGAGAAAAAGACGCGTAAACTTCAAAAATCACTTAAAAATCACCCCTTTGCCCAATTCCTTTCAAGTAATTCTGATAGATTCCTTGCCCACCCTAGGAACTACCAGCCACCACACTCCACTCTACGACACCCCTTTCCCCCTGACGTGAAGCTATACATTTGCTGCAATCCTAATTATTCTCTATGAGGAATTCAAAAATACTTTAACAATTCACCAATAATCAGAGGAGTGTCCAATTGCCTTGGGATGTTTTGGGTGGTAGGCACCCCTGTCTGTATACCACCCACCCCACTTTTGTGCCCCTAGGTGCTCCACAATAGGGGATATGGACTGGTTTGGGTCCCATTATACTCAATGAGAAAAATAATTAAAAATATTTCAAATATTCATAAAAAATCATAGGGGTGTCTGATTGCTTCAGGGTTTGCATGGTTGTTGGCACCCATGGGTGATCCACAATAAGGAATAATGGCCTGGTTCGAGTCCCATTATATCCTATGAGAAAAAAATAAAAATAATTTTCAAAAATTCATAAAAAATCGTACGAGTGTCCGATTGTTTTGAGGTTTGGGTGACAGGTACCCCTGGGTGCCAGCTACCATCCTACCAATTTTTGAGTGTCTGAACCAGTCCAAACCAGTCCTAATCGAACCACCCCCGGTTCAGTTCGAATTCGAACCTGCAGCCCGAACCTGAGGGCTGGTTCGGTTCAGATCCAAACCGCCGAACCTGTTCGCACATCCCTAGTGATGGGCCTCTCCTGACCAACTTAATGAGTGGTGAGGATCTTGTAGCACAAGGTGCTCTTTCAAAAAAAGCATCTGCGGGGAAGCCCAAATTGGATCAAAGCTTTGGTACAAGGAAGAGGGTCCCATCTTTTCCCCCACACCAAATCCCTAAGGGATTTGGTGTTGAGCCCTAAGGTTAAATTGGAGATTATGTTGGAACTCTGCGCCTGGAACACCCAATATTATTTCTTATCCAATTTGGATAAGAACTGTGGTGCTGGGGAGGGGATCAACCCTTTCCCTCTGCACCAATCCCAATTTGAATCACACCCCTGAAGCGAGTAGCAGGCTGCATGGGCGGAGCAGGAGGGCTGGAAATGAGCTGCAGGGATGGTTTGTTCCCACCCTCCTCTCTCTGCCCCAGCTGCCTCTTTCTGCCTCACCTGCCCCACCACCATGTTAACCCAAGGCACATGGGCTGGTCATTCGTCCACATTGGGGAACTGGGAAAATGGCCAGCCCATGTGACTGAGGTTACCATGGCAGCAGGGGAGGTGAAGCAGAAGGAGACAGCCGGGGTGGGGAGTAGGGAGTGGGAACAGGCTATTCCTGCAGCTCATTCACCGCCGCCCCCCAACCTGCCTGTATAGGCTGCTACTGCCTGAAGCTGCAGGGAGGAAGGGTTGAATATCCCCTCTGCCTACACCATGGCCCTCCATTCAAATTGAGAGGAGGAGCATTGCAGCTGTTTTTATGAGAAGAACATTCCATTGGGAGTTGCATTCAGTGTTCCAACATATGGGAGGTATAGCTCCGTGATAGAGCATCTGCTTAGCATGCAGAAGGTCCCAGGTTCAATCCCCTGAACCTCCAGGTAGTGCTGAGGAGCATTCCTGCCTGGAGCCCTGGGGAGCTGCTGCCAGTCAGAGTAGGAAATACTGAGCTGGATGGACCAATGGTCTGACTCAGTAGACAGCAGCTTCCTCTGCTTGGATTTAAGACGAGCCCTGCTGTACCAGACCAAAGATCCATCTGGTCTAGCATACTTGTTCTCACAGGGGCCAAGCAGATGATGCAAGAAAAGCACATAAGCAAAACCTGAAGACAAACGTCTCCCTCCCATCTTGCTGCTGTTCCCCCAGGCAATGGCTAGCAACTGCTTCTGAAAGTGAAGGCTCCATATAACCATCACAGCAAAGAGTCACTGATAGGCTTTTCCTTCTCAGTGAATTTATCAAACCCTCTCATCGAAATCCTGTAGTCATCACGACATCTTGTCACAGCAAACTCCATAAATTAATATTATGTGTTGCGTAAAATGAGTGCTCTCTCTTTTTATTCTGTCCTGAATCCACTGCCCATCGGTTTCAGAGCCCCAACATCCAATATTACGAGAGAGGGAGGGAAACTTCTCTGCAGCTACTTTCTCCACACTTTTTCACAGTATGGGTTGAAACAGGAGAGCTAACAGGAGAGCCGGCCAACCAATGAGGTCTGGAGAGGCAGCTGCCTCAGGTGACGGGGGGTTAGCAGAGGCAGCAAAGGGGTCCTTGCCAACATGGGCTGGCTCTTTGTCAGGCTGCCGCATCCCTGCCAATCTGGTGGCGGCCGCAATGGAGTGAAAATACTGATTGCTGTGAGATAATCATCTCAGCCAATACGGCATTTTCTTCATTGACCATTTCTGGTTGTTGTTTTTAATGTAAACAGTATTGCAACATTTTTGTTGAGATGACAATAAAAAGCATAGCATGTGACGTGAAGAGCCCTTTAGAGACAAGTGGATGCCTTTTATTCCATTCTGTCATTGTTCCGTGGCTTTTCTCTGCCACACACTCCACTCTGCCTGCCTTCCAGTTCAACTTGGAGAATTTCTCAAATTAACTTTGGAATTGGAGCATGCACAGTTTGCTGTCGTCTTTTGTTCACATCTTGCATCGCTGCTGTTCCTTATCGGTTCATGGTGTGCACCAGCACATGTGTGCATTGATTCCATTACAGGGCAAAAAGGAATACTGTTGTGGCTGCACAATTGCAACAGGATGTCCTTCGATGGAGAGAGGACAACAGCCCAGGTAAGGCTACTTCCCTCTCTTTCTGAGGCCACGGAGGTTTACTTTTTTTTTTTTTTTTTTTTTTTTTTGGCACAGCAAGCAGGGCTGACAATATCGCACAATGCTCAGTTAGCCTTGTAACAGAGCACTTGCACAGTTGTGCAAGTCAGAGTACTCTTTGCATGAACATAAAAACTGAACAAACACAGTTGCACAATAGAGGACAGTGGAGAGGAGAGCTGGTCTTGTGGTAGCAAGCATGACTTGTCCCCATAGCTAAGGAGGGTCTGCCCTGGTTGCATCTGAATGGGAGACTTGATGTTTGAGCACTGCAAGATATTCCCCTCAGAGGATGAAGCCGCTCTGGAAAGAGCAGAAGGTTTCAAGTTCCCTCCCTGGCAGCATCTCCAAGATAGGGCTGAGAGAGATTCCTGCCTGCAACCTTGGAGAAGCAACTGCCAGTCTGTGAAGACAACACTGAGCTAGTCTCAATGGTCTCAATGGTCTGACTCAGTATATGGCAGTTTCCTATGTTCCCAGGTTCCTATGTTTCATTTACACAATTCTTCTGTTTGCACAAAGAGCCCTCTTGCACAACCACACAAACAAGCCTGATGGAGCATTCTGTGGTATATCAGTCGATCAGCCGATGAAATTCTTTCCTACAGGATATGCTGATGACCACCAGCTTGGATGGCTTTAAAGGGGGATCAGACAAATGCATGGAGGACAAATCTATCAATGGCTATGAGTTTTGACGGCTATAGCCTACCTCCAAGTTCAGAGGCAAGATGCTTCTGAATACCAGCTGCAGGAAAGCAGCAGCAGGAAAGGGGCCATGCCTTCATCTCCTGCTTGTGGCCTTCGCAGAGGCATCTGGTGGGCCACTGTGGGAAACAGGATGCTGGACTGGACAGGCCTTGGTCCTGATGCAGCACTTCTATTGTTCTTATGACCAGTCCCTGTTACTTGCCTTGATGTTTACTCCCACGGAACAACAATGAGTCCTGTAATTAGAAGAAGAAGAAGGGTTCCACTAGCAATGAATGTGAGGCATGCCTTCTTTTCCCACTGCATAATATATATTTTTCAAGTGGGTGGCATGCAGAGTTATGCTGGGTGTGATACAGCTGGGCCCTTTGGGCTGCAAGACAATTCATCAGAACGGCAATTTCATGTACTTAACCGAATCAAGCCTTGGTATAACCTCTAGACATTTACCCTCCGCTAATTACACCTTCTCTGGGCAACCAGCTCTTCCCTCCAGCCCCTAATTGTTTTGTCACACACACAAATCCTTCTACAAGCCTACACAAGCACCTATCATTTTTCATTATAATTTAGGAGGAAAATCCACACTCCCAGTTTCATGTTAAAAGAAAAGGCAGGGAGTGAACCAAGGGGAGGGAGGGAAGGAAGGTAGGAGCCCTCACCAGTGGGATAATCCTTTGCCTACAAATCAGACCTCTGTTTTCTGGAATTAGACCTCCCACGGTTCAAATAGTTGATTAAGCATGGTAACTCACACCCACCCAAGGCCATATATTTCCCCCTTTGTCTACAGGGAATTCCCCACCTCTGTGTTAGAGGAGAGGTCATGGGCCCACTGCTATTTTGGCAGCTCAGTGTGGCTGATGCCAGCTGAAAAGGGCCAACATTTAGGGCAAAAATCAATCCAGTTCTGCAGACTTCGAGATCGACATATGAATGTTGGTTGGAATATTGGGCAGGGGTCTCAACCTTGGGTCTCTAGATGTTGTTGGACTACAACAGTGGCCAAAAGCTATTGAGGCTGGGGATGATGGGAGTTGTAGTCCAACATCATCAAGGGCCCAAAGGTTGTGAGCTTCTGCCTTAATGGAGAAGTTCTGGGAACCCAATGTTGAGAGCCGCTGACTTAATGAAGTTGAAGTCCAGTGCCCTACCCAGTGCGGGCCGATCTCACTTCCAAATGGGGCCATGCGGCCCCATTTGGGAGGGAGACCATGCCCCCACATCTGATGTCAGATGCAGGGGCGTGACTAGCCGGGCCCCTGGGTCTAATGTCAGACGGTGGGGGCATGGGGACAGCCGCACACAGGCTGCCACCAGCCTCCCTACTCTCCTGATCCCGGCCTTAATGGAAAGGTTCTGGGGACATCTGGGGTTCATTGAGGAGCCTTAAGAAGTTCGAGACAAGTCAAGTGCTTTACTCCAAAATGTTGGTCCACTGTTAACTTGATACATGCATACCAAAGTTACCAAGGAGCATGTAGCTCAGTGGTGGCATGCATGATCTACATACACCAGGGTTGAGGTTCAATCTGTGGCATCTATCGTCAAAAAGGTCCCAGGGCGGCTCGAGCTGGCAGAATGGTTGCCATTCAGTACCGAGCCAGTATAAGCAAGCTTTGCCTATCTACTGAGCTAATTTCTACTGAGCTAATTAAAGAGTATTCATAGCAAAGGCTAGGAAAACATTTGCACCAAAAAAGCTAGATGTTGCCATCTGTCTACATTATGCAAATATGTTTAGATTAGTTTATGGTTTTAATAAGATATCCAAATGCTCGGATTATGGGGAGAGCGAAGGTGCTACTCACAGAGGCTGTGCACACAGGCAGCCCTGCCCAGGTTAGGGCAGCCCTACCTGGGTTGGGCTGCTCACGTGCAGCACTGGAATTGAGGCCGATCCCGGCGCTGCCTCCCCAAGTTTTTTAACCAAGCTTTTACCTGGGTTAAAGGGTGCAAATGCACCCAGGTCTGGGATCGTGTGTATGCTCGGGCTGCAGGCAGCCTGAGCAAACACAGAGCCAGGTGCCTAGAGCGTCCAGCTCGAAGGGGAATCCCTGAATGCACTGTGCTACTCCTTTTCCTGACCATTGAGGTGGTTTTTCAAACTGCCCCCGGCCAGCTGCATACCTCACCCACTTGACCACCTTAAATCAGAAGAGAGCCTTTTCGCTGGCATGGTTTAATATGCTGGCCTTGGGCCGAAATAAACAATACTACTACTACTGGCATGGTTTAATGCCTTGATTTCTGCTGTTTTGGATGGGTATACCACTAAGGAACCAGTTATGTCCATGTGGTTCAGGTGCATGCGTGGAGCTGGCCAAGTGGCAGCCTGGGTCCAGCCCAGCCCAGCGGACCCTCTGATGACGTTCTGTGTGTGTGACGTCATGCGCACGGGGCGTGCCTGAGCTCCGAGAGAAATCCCCTCCCCGCCCACGAGCGAGCACTTGCGGATCCTTTTCAGGCAGCGTTTGCTGCCTGAAAGCATCTATTCCCCTTTCTCTCCCTTCAGAGAGGAAGAGAGAGGGAGAATAGATGCTTTCAGCCAGCAAGCACTGCCTGAAATGACAGGGAATGGCTCGCTTGGGCTCTTAGGAGCTCAAGGCCACACCTTCTTTGCATGTGATGTCACGTGCAAGGGGGGCATGGCCTCGAGCTCTGAAGCACCCGAGCGAGCCATTCCCTGTCATTTCAGGCAGTGTTTGCTGCCTGAAAGCATCTATTCGCCCTTTCTCTCTCTGGAGGGAGAGAGAAAAAAGAGAATAGATGCTTTCAGGCAGCAAACACTGCCTAAAAAGGATCGGCAAGGGCTCGCTTGGGGTTCTTAGTAGCCCAGGTGTCGGGGGGTCATTCGGGGCTCTTCTGGAGCCCTAGCCACGCCCCCAAGGGGCTTCAGCGGCCCCTACCATTGGTGGCCTGGGTTCTTAGCACAATGTTCGCACAATGGTGGCTACGCCTCTGTTCGAGTAACACTGAGTCTGTCTTACATTTTCTTTTACACTGTGCCTATTATAGGGGGATCCGTACTATCTGGATCAAACCATTTTTTAAAAATAGACCTGGTCAGTCAGAAGAGTATTACATCTATGTCTTTGGACAGATCAACAAGCAGTTGTCACAGCGAGACAGCAAGATTCTGTGCATCAGCCTGTAAACTGAGACGGGGACAACTGAATCATTGTAACTGAGATTTTTGCATAACCTGATGTTTTGGTAGCTAGTTTTGCTGTTTTGATTTTATGCTAATTTATATTTTGGTGTGTATGTTGACTGGTCATTGACCGTAATAAATTATTTCTTACGCTCATTTTCCTGACCTCCAGCAATCTGCACAGCTGGGAACAGCATGGATCATGTGGGCATGTTCTGCATGTCCCACACATGGACTGTGATCATCTAAAGGGAAGGTAAGCTCAATCTTGCCTTCCCCCCATGCCCTCCTGGCCCGCCAAAAATGGTTGTGAGAACAACCAGTGGTGCTTTTACCCTTGGACTTTGGGGCCAATGTCCAGGGCCTCAACCCCCCCCCCCGGGGGGGCCCAAATCCTCTTTAGTCTGTACTGGGTGGTGTGGTCACCGCTGGCCCGGATTGTGTCTGGTGGTTGAGTGTGAGTATGACCTGTGCTGGGTGCTTTAGAAATAGAGGAGGAGTGGGGAAAGAAATATTTGGGATGGGAAAATGTTAAGTTGTGTGTTGAAATGTTTCTGTTAATGCATATTTGCACAACTATACCTGCTTTATATTCTTACATTCTTGTGAGTTCAGTTGCTGTTTGTGCCCTCAAGAACCCACATGTTAAGAATACTGTGTGTGTTGCGGTGTGTGTGGGGGGATGATGCTTAACTTGCAGGAGGGAGGCTCCAAAGGCCTTTCGGTGGGGAAAGGGGAAATGCTTGACTAACAAGCAGAAGGTTGCCATTTCGAATCCCCGCTGGTACTATATCTGGCAGGAGTAATATAGGAAGATCCTGAAAGGCATCACCTCATAATGTATGGGAGGAGGCAACGGTAAACCCCTCCTATATTCTACCAAAGAAAACCACAGGGCTCTGTAGGTGCCAGGAGTCCACATTGACTCAACAGCACACTTTACCTTTACCTTACCTCTGCAAACAACCTTACAGACTCACACAATCTGCTCTGGCCAGCTTTAGAAAGTGAGTCAACGTACCCTTCACAAAAGGCAAAACCTTTCCATGGTCACTATCCAGTCTGACAGCAGTGAGTGGGAGTTCCTTTGTAACCTGGACTTTGGCAATTAGACTCTACACAGAACAAAGCCCATCTTCTCAGCTTCCCCAAAAGAACATGTTTAGAGCTGAAAGACATTTGGATGGCACAAGCAAACTATTCAAGGTTTTTGCAGACATTCAAATGTGTATTCCTTTAATTCAGATTTCTTTTTTTTTTAATCAAATAAGATTAGAGCAATGCATATAACATAATCAAAGATAATATATGTGTATATCCGAAAAAGGAAAAATATTCTAATTATTTAAGGAAAATGTTTCAGCGACTTGGTTGAATTTCAATTAATTGATTATGTTTTGAAAAAAGATATATATCCTTAGAAGGAGGTGCTTTTTTCCCTTTTTCCCTTGGTAGTTTGTATTTTATTATGTTAAAGTTATGTTTAAGGGATCTTTTAAATCTCTTTTCCCCCTAATTAGGATTATTTAAAAAACAAAACATTTCCAATCATAATTGTTGTTTGATTTGGGTTTCCTTCCTTTCCTTTCCTTTTTTCCCCCTATGTAGGAGAAAAAGATTGGATTTGACCAGTTGAGATTTAATTATTTTTTGCCTGATTAAATATTAAAGGTCTCTCTTTAAAAATGCATCCCTTAAAATATAATTTTAAAAGCAACATTTGAAAATGTTTGCAGCTCAAAAACTGAAAAACCAGTATAGAAATGTTGCTGTATTGTTATCAAATGTCCATTTAGCTCTTGGATATGTATTTATAGATCTATAAATATAGATTTATACCCTGGCTTTTAGTCAAAGACCCTCAAGATGGCTTACAATAGACTGTAATAATACAATAAAAATTTATGTGCACATTACTCTGCAGCTCTTGGTGTTCTGGAGAATGGCAGAGGCCAGAATGTGCTTCCCATTTTTTACTGATATTTTGCTGATGTGAAAGCCCTCCCCATCCAGCACTTCGACTCTAGTTGGAGTCTTGCAGAAGGCTCTGAGACCCCTTCCTGATTCCAATGGGTCGCCAGTACACAGGAAATCAGAAAACCCCTTCAGCCTATCCTCCTGTGCACCAAGTGAGGACAAACCTATTCTGCAGCTGAAAAGAGGAACACACTTTTAAAAGCAGCTGTTCTCGTACCAAGGTTCGCAGTGGCCTTCCCCCATCACAGCTGCACACCGCTGAAGGTTCTCTATCAGCTCTCATGTACTCTGAAACAGGCTGCCCAAAACCCAAGAGGAAGTTCTGTTTCGTGGGCTAAAGTTTGTTTGTTTGTTTGTTTGTTTATATTCATCAAATTTGTATGCTGCCCCAACCTTCCATCTCTGGGCAGCTTACAACATAAAATAATTTTTAAGCAATCAAAAGTAAAAACAAAGCAATTTAAAACCACAATTAAATTTAAAAGCTTGAGGGGAAAGGTAAGCCTTTAAGGACTTTTTAAAAGTTGCCAGAGATGGGGAGGCTCTCGTCTTGACAGGGAGTGCATTCCAGAACCTTGGGGCAGCAACAGAGAAGACCTGCGCCTTTGTGGCCAGCAGACAGGCTGGTGGCAGCTGCAGATGGACCTCTCCAGATGATCTCACTAGGTGATGGGGCGAAGAAGACATTCTACCCAATGCCTAAGCTATTTAGGGCTTTTTAGGTTATAACCAGCACCTTGTATTTTGAAATATATATAAATATAGTCTAGAAAAACACACTAGCAGACATCTCTCTATCTGTCTAGCTAGCTAGCTAGCTATCCATCTGTCTCTTTCTCTCTCTCTGCATCCTTTCAATAGTGCAATATGTTTGGCCAAGCATGGCATTAGTCCAGATTATTATTATTATTATTATTATTATTATTATTAATTTTACATTTATATCCCACTCTTCTTCCAAGGAGCCCAGAGTGATGTACTACATACTTAAGTTTCTCTTTCACAACAACCCTGTGAAGTAGGTTAGGCTGAAAGAGAAGTGACTGGCCCAGAGTCACCCAGCAAGTATCATGGCTGAATGGGGATTTGAACTCAGGTCTCCCCGGTCCTAGTCCAGCACTCTAACCACTACACCACACTGGCTCTCACCACTAAACCACGCTGGCCGATCAGAAACTACCCATTAACAATAGGGAATAGTTGAATGCAGGCATCTCTCTGACTCTCCTATCTTTCCATTATCTTGTGACCAGAACTGGATGTGTATTATTTTATTAATGCCTTTTATCTCCCACTTATCTCCCATCCAGGCACTGACCAGATGCAGCTTCGACAAGGAAGCAGCAGCACAATTTGTCTTCAGGCCTGGGGATAAACTTCACTGCAAGTGCTTCACTGCAACGCCATGACTCCTTTGGAGGAGGCTGCTTCACTTTGCCTAATGATTTGACCATAGCTCCCTCAGGGCAGTTCTGAATAGTTTGAATATTTTGATTGATTGATTGATTGATTGGATTTCTGTACTGCCTAATACAGAAATCTCTACGCAGTGTATAGACTAAAACATAAAATACAAAACATTTAAAATTCATAAAAACAAATAAAAATCACAATAGAGGAAAACACATTAAAATTTAAAAATTTAAATTTCAGTTAAAAGCCTGGGAAAACAGGTATGTCTTCAGAGTCCTCCTAAAAGCAAACAGAGAAGGAGATGCTCTTATTTCAGCAGGGAGCGTGTTCCAGAGCCCTGGGGCAGCCACAGAGAAGGCCTAGTCCCAAGCTGCCACCAAACGAGTCGGTGGCAACCGTAACCGGACCTCTCCAGATTACTTTAATAGGTGACAGGGTGCACGACAGAGAAGGCGCTCTCTTAAGTACCCTGGACCTAAGCCATTAAGGGCTTTATAGGTAATAACCAGCACTTTATATTTTGTTCCGAAACATATTGGCACCCAGTGCAGTCGATATGCCGGGGGGGGGGGGCGCTAGCAGTTCCAACTCCCACCTGTGAGCGTTAATGGACCTGCCCAATCTGCTTTACAAATGCCCAGTTCTCATGAGACAGTACAGCTGTGGCTGGGCCATACCACTTTAGACTGCAGGTGGGAAATTATCTCCCATGACGGACTAATCCCCTGAGGGAGGAAATTACTACACAGAGAAAACTACTATTTCAGTGGGAATGCTGGGTTAGAGCCCTTTTGTCGCGTCATTTATTTTTATTATTTATTTATTTATCGTATTTTTAAAAAAATACCGCCTGATATGTACATCTCTAGGCGGTGTACAAAATGTGAGCTATTTAAAAGTCACACATTAAAATACATGACACTAAAAATGATAGAATAGAATAACTATTAAAACAAGTTATTAAAATTATTTAAATTAATTATAATTAAAAGCCTGAGAAAACAGGAGAGTCTTGAACATGTTCGCTTCCTACGTGGGGAGAATCTTATTTATTTAGGTATGAAGGACCATTTAGTCATGCAGGCGTCCACCTACAGTCTCAAGTGATACCACCCCAACTCAGGTTGGATCACCACCACGAGCACTTGGCCAAAGGCAAAGAGAATTTGCCTCAGCGAAAGAACGCAGAGGTTGCCAGCCACCCCTCAGATCTAGGAGCCACAGCATGCAAGGGCGTTCCACTGGAGTGATTCTCCTCCATGACTGCTTCTCCTTGCTTACAGATTTTCAGCCACAGTCTTATTTATTGGAAAAAATAAAATCTGTGGATGAAAGATTGAATCCTGAACAAACTCAAGATTCCGTTCATTTACCGCCCCCCCCCCCGCTTGAAATGGGATCAGATCATCAGACACACATTCTGCACCCCAGCGTGCTATTTATATGCAATGCCATAGCTCCACCCACTTTCTACCCAAAGGTCACATGATGGCTCAGGCTTCCCAGGGTCCTAGCTTCCCCCTCAATCTGCTTCTCCAGGAAGGCTGAAACAATAAGGTTGAGCATGCAATTGGAGGGGAAACATAGTACAGTCACATAGGAACATAGGAAGCTGCCATATGCTGAGTCAGAGCATTGGTCTATCTAGCTCAGTATTGTCTTCACAGACCAGCAGCGGCTTCTCCAAAGTTGCAAGCAGGAGTCTCTCTCAGACCTATCTTGGAGATGCCAGAGAGGGAACTTGAAACCTAGCTGCTCTTCCCAAAGCGGCTCCATCCCCTAAGGGGAACATCTTGCAGTGCTCACACTTCTAGTCTCCCATTCAAATGCAACCAGGGCAGACCCTGCTTAGCTAAGGGGACAGTCATGCTTGCTACCACAAGACCAGCTCTCCTCCGTGAGTGCTGCCTCTACCATGTTACTGGCTTATCTGGTCTCTGGCCTTCACGTTTCGCCTTTTCTATATCCCTCCTCAGTTGTCCTGGGAATGCTGTCTCCAGATAGACAACAAATAGGCGTACACCACCTAGCCACACCCCCAGTCCCAATACCTGCCTCTTGCATTCCTGGATGCACTGTTTCTCTGAGCGGGGGGCAGCCTCGAACCCAGGGACACGTTCTCTCTGCAATTTGGCAAAAGCTGCAGCTGGAGATGTCGGCACTAGCAGCATGACTAGCCGGCACACTCCTGTTCATGGTCTATCTGGACACAGCCCAACTAAAGGGGGCTGCTGTCTCAGAGGTTATGGCGCCAACCTAGCTGCACCACCCTGATTGTCTGTTAAGTCAGAAGGAGCCAGACTCTGTGTGTGTTCCTGCTTCTGCAGCTGTGTACAGATGCGGAGAGGGGAGAGACAATATTCCGAATTCTACAGAAACAAATCTACTTTTTTTTTTAAAAAAAGAGCTAGATTTCTGACTTAAGGCAACAGAGGCTCCATACTGCTAATACTTGTACCACACCCTCTGTTATTGGCACATGGTGGGGAACAAATATTTGGGAGATGTTTTGCTTTCCAATTTTAATCTATAGGATAAATAAGATCTATAAACAACTTGCAGGTCTCAGCCACTTTGGAAACCTTCTCCTTAGCATATACATTTGGCTTTCAGGACCTGCATGGGGGATGGTGGGGGCTTGATATGTCTAGTCATGTCTATGTCCCCTCGAGTCTTGGGTGAGGCACTACAAGCATGGTTCAAAAGTGTTGAGAATGTTCAACTCTGAATGAAAACGATCTCACGGCCCCGATGACCCACTTACAAGCCAAACCTCACCTGAATTGCCTTCGGTCAATCCCCAAACCATGTGGCTCAGCAAAAGTCCTCCAATCAATTATTTTGCTGTCTTTCAGGAGCGCCAAATCCCTAGAGCCAAGCATAGTGAAGACAGTCAGTGTGATAGAGTGTTGAGCTATGACTCGGGAGAACTGGGTTCAAATCCCACCCTCCTCAGCCATCAAGCTCACTGAGCAAACTTTGGCCAATCATCATCTATAAGTCTAAACTACCTCACAGGGCTGTTGTGTGGATAACAGGGAGGCTATGAATAATTATTTTGGTGGAAGGGGGGAATAAAAATGTGGTGGTCATGACAATCGTAATAGAGTTGGTTTTCGACTGGGGAGACTTGAGTGCAAATCTTAGTTCAACTTGTATTCTTCATATGTTTGTTCACACATACCAGTACATATTTTTGTATGAATAACTAACTGCATTCATTTTAAAAGTGAACCTGGGTACAGATCCCCTGAAATGTATGTGGATGTCTCTTGCAATTATCACTTCTCCAGGACTTTGATAATAACCTACACCTCATATACCAAGTCAGGGGTTACCACCCTGTAGTAGTCCAGATGTTGTACTACAACTCCTGTCATCACTAGCTACAATGTATTGTGGCTGAGGATGATGGGAGTTGTAGTTCAGCAACATCTAGAGTAGCACGGGTTGGAGACCCCTGTACTAAGAACATAAGAACAGCCGTGCTGGATCAGGCCCAAGGAAGCCCATATAGTCCAGCATCCTGTTTCACACAGTGGCCCACCAGATGCCTCTGGGGAGCCCACAGGCAAGAGGTGTGTGCATGCCCTCTCTCCTGCTGTTGCTGCCCTGCAACTGATATTGAGAGGCATCATGCCTCTGAGACTGGAGGTGGCCCACAGTCACCAGACTAGTAGCCATTGATAGACCTGTCCTCCATGAATTTGTCTAAGCCCTTTTTAAAGCCATCCAAGCTGGTGGCCACCACCACATCCCACAGCAAAGAATTCCATAGATTAATTATATGCTGTGTGAAAAAGTACTTTCTCTTATTGGGCCTAATTTCATGACCTTGAGTTTCATGAGGTGACCCCTGGTTCTAGTGTTGTGAGAGAGGGATAAAAATTTCTCTCTGTCCACCCTCTCCACTCCATGCATACTTTTATACACCTCAATCATGTCTCCCCTTAGTCTCCTCTTTTCCAGGCTAAAGAGCCCCAGATGCTGTAACCTAGCCTCATAAGGAAGGTGCTCCAGGCCCCCGATCATCTTGGTTGCCCTTCTCTGGACCTTTTCCAGTTCTACAATATCCTTCTTAAGAAACAGTGACCAAAGCTGTACGCAGTACTCCAGATGTGGCTGCACCATAGATTTGTATAAGGACATTATAATATTATATTAGCATTTCTATTTTAAATTCCCTTCCTAATGATCCCTAGCATGGAATTAGCCTTTTTCACAGCTGCCGTGCACTGAGTCGACACTTTCAATGAGCTGTCCACCATGACCCCAAGATCTCTCTCCTGGTCAGTCATGAGCTGCTCAGATCCCATCCGTATATATTAGAAGTTGGGGGGTTGCTCCAATATGCATCACGTTATACTTGCTTACATTGAACTGCATTTGTCATTTATTTGCCTACTCCCCCAATTTGGAGAGATCTTTTTGCAGCTCCTCACAATCTGTTTTGGATGTCACTACCCTAAATAGTTTAGTGTCATCTGCAAATTTGGCCACTTTGCTGCTTACTCCAACTTCATTTATGAGCAAGTATGAGCAAATTAAAGAGCACTGGTCCCAGTACTGATCCCTGGGAGACCCCACTTCCTGCTGCCCTTCATTGTGAAAACTGTCCATTTATTCCTACTGTCTGTTTCCTATCCTTCAACCAGTTACCGATACACACATGAACCTGTCCCCTTATCCCGTGTCTGCTACGTTTACGCAAGAGCCTTTGGTGGGGAACTTTGTCAAAAGCTTTTTGGAGATCTAAGTACACTATGTCAACCAGATCACCTTTATCCACATGCCTGTTGACACTCTCAAAGAACTCCAAAGGTTTAGTGAGGCAAGACTTGCCCTTGCAAAAGCCATGCTGGTTCTCCTTCAGCAAGGGTTTTTCTTCTGTATTTTTAACAATTTTGTTCTTAAGTATGCTTTCCATCAATTTACCCGGCACTGAAGTTAAGCTGACTGGCCTGTAATTTCCCGAATCCCCCCTGGATCCTTTTTTGAAAATCAGAGTTACACTGGCTACTTTCCAGTCCTCTGATACAGAGCCTGATTGTAGGGACAAGTTACATATTTTTGCTAGGAGATCAGCAATTTCACATTTGGGTTCCTTCAGAGGCCTTTATACTCATTAATTAACCTTGTACCCCCACCACTCCCTGGTTAGCTATAATGACAGACATGTCCTCTGTGACATTGAAACACATCAAGAGGATGAGGAGTGTCCACCCTGATCGTTGTGAGCCATTTTGGGTGAAACGATAAGCGAGGAGCACAGGAAGTGTCTCTGACTTGGTCTTCCTGTTCCCTACCCTTTTCTGTCTCAGTCATCTGAAATCAATCTTTTGCACCTCCCTCAGCAAGGCGAAGTACAAGCTGCATCCACAGCATGAGTTTACACATCTCCTCACTGGGGAAGGTACACAGAAGCCATGTGCTGTGGTCCAGGAGCCTGGGGTGCTCACAAGTTGGGGAGGTGGGAGGGGGACAGAGAAAAGTGAGAAGCCACGCAGCCAGCCCCTCCCCTCTGTGGCCCAGGGACAATTGCCCCACCTTGTTCCATTGTAACTACACCAGTGGATTCCAGAGAAGATTTTATTGGGGAGCAGTAAGTGTTTGAGGTTGTTCACATGACTATCCCTACAGAGGTAAGACAGGGCTATCCCCCAGGTAGAACTGGTTGTGTGCAACGCTGGGATCATACACCTCCTACCACCCACTAGCTGTGTGGATCCTCAGGCTGCCTGCAGCTCTCCTCCCAGCCTGCCAGCAGCCATCATACCCACAGAGGTCAGGGGAAGGAGTGGCCCAGCAGCAGCAGAGATATATCCCAATGCCCCCATGCTGCTCATGTAGTGCACTGTGGGATATCTGGTGGCCCAGCTTTCTTCCCCCTGCCTCCTGCTCTCTGTACCGCTCATCTGACCACCTGGGGGGTGAAGTCCTCTTCAGGCGCCAATCATGTGAGGGAAGGCAGGTAGGTTCCTGCCTCCCCCACCCCATCCCTCCCCAGCCCCAGCACCTTTGGCCATGAGGACAACCTCATTGTGCCCCCCTCTCCTTTTGGAGTCATACAAGAAGGCCAGGTATAGGATTCCAAGCAACAACCTCTTACAAAACTCTTGCTCCTCAATCAGCAGCGCCTGCTTCTAATGGCGGCAGTGGCGGTGGCTGAGGCGAACACAGTAGCTCTTCCTCTTCTTGAGGTTGCTCCTGGTCCATCAGACATTGGTTCTGTGATGGAAGAAGGGCCCCCGTTTCCATTTAATGGCTGCTAATAGGCTAGATCTAGCCTATTATGGGGTGTGTGTTTTCCTGACACATGAAAGCCTGAAGGAGAAACTGAACCCCAGGGTGTGGTCAAAGTTGTATCAAGGGAAGTTCTCCTCCCTTAGGAATCTAAAGAGCAGCACAGATTGAACCTGAGACCTTCTCTATGCAAAGCTTGTGCTCGCCCATTGAGTGATGGGCCCTCCCAAGTGTGCATTTCAATGAGCACTGGCCTTTTGAACCTCCTAGGCTTTGCCAGCACCGTTAGCAATGATAATGATAGACGTGCAGTGTTACCGCTTTGCATGTCCTGAGCACTGAGAATCAGCTCAGAGCCTGGGTCAAATTAAAGCTTGAAGAAGCACCGCCCCCTGTTTTCATGTCTAATGTGTGTTGTGGCTGTTCTCTGGGGTTGAATACAGTCAGAAAAATTCCACTTGTGGTTTTCCTGAGTGTGCAGTAAACATTTAAATCCACTCAGTTATAAAGCTGAATTTGCTGGAGTTGTCCCTTTTTCTTTTTAATTTTTTTTCAAGACCTTTGCTACGTTCTGGTACTAGCAAGCCCGGTCGGTGTGTGTGTGTGTGTGTGTGTGTGTGTGTGTGTGTGTGTGTGTCCTTGCCCAAAATGCTCACATTCTGCCTGAAGGAGAGGGGAAACAAAGTTCCAGCATTATTTATCACCTGTACCTTTCAACAGCTGGAGCAGCCCATCCAAATAGCTGCTGTACTCTTAAGAGAGCATGGTTGAGAGCAAGGTCACCCAGAAGCAGTGAGATGCTCCTGTCTTATACAGAAGAAAGGGGGTGGGGGAAGTTTTCTTTACCTTTTGCAATAACAACAAGGAATGAGAAGGAAAGATTGTGGAGGTACTAAGGAAGAAAACATTAAGAGGGCAAAGAAGGGCCAAAAGAGATACTGAGGAATACAAACTCTGAGCCCACAAGGTAGCTGTTTTGCCACATATTGAGCCCTTTCACACAGCCGTATGGGGGTGGGTTGGGGAAGTTTAACGAGCTCCTACCCTAGTAGCCATAGATGAGCAGAACCTCTGTTTGAGTCACCAAACCCAGCACACAGACAAGTAAGGCAGCGGAAGACTCCATTACTGAAACTGAGATGGAAAAATAGAAGGTCCTCCAAGGACTGAAAAGGCCTTCCCAACATGGTTTGCACTGCCTTTAGACTGGTAGGTCTCATTATATCACAACTGTCCTCTGACTGGTTACTGAGGAGCAGGAAGTGGACCCATCCCTGCTGAAGAGGCTGCAGAGACTGGATCATAGAGTATACTTTGCAGAGTGGTACTTCCAGGGCTGGAGCCAGTGGTGGCCTGTGAGGGCAGTGCCAGTGGGGTGGCGAGAGGCACCTTTAAAAGTAAATTAGAAAGTGTTTACCAGTGGAAGGCATAGCTCTGGCACTCACCTGGGCTCTGCACATGCGCAAAGGCCAGGCGAGGGCTGGAACCACACCTCTGCAATGTGGAGCGCTGCTGCTCGCGGCAACTTGAAGGTGCTGGCAGCACTGCTGGTAAATGCTAATTTACTCTTAAATTTACTTTTAAAGGTACCTCTTACTGCCCCTTACCCCCAGTGCTGCCCTCACAGGCTGGAGCCACAGCTCCAGCATAAAAA
The DNA here is from genome assembly GCF_027244095.1 of Hemicordylus capensis. Taxonomy (NCBI): domain Eukaryota; kingdom Metazoa; phylum Chordata; class Lepidosauria; order Squamata; family Cordylidae; genus Hemicordylus; species Hemicordylus capensis. The sequence continues at coordinate 250,260,981 of NC_069661.1, forward strand.
TCATATTACAGGCTTCTGCTGCAAAACTGTTTCCTCCACTTCTCTCACACGGCCTGTCTTGTGCTGAGGCCTCCTGGGTTAGACTTTTAAAGGATAGGCCCATCCAGCAAACCATCAAATTAAGAGGCTGTATATCCTGGTATTCATGGTTGTGTGAACCTATGGGAATTCCTCCAGCCCAGGTTCTTCAAACTAGGGTAACCCAGATTCTGTACCCTGGTCTAAACCAAGGTAGGAGGAAAAGAGAGCCCTCCTACCCTGCTATGCTCTGAGAGCTGCATAGAAGAGGTGAGTAGATGACCAAAAGAGCAAGGTGCTGAACTACAACTCCCAGAATCCCCAGTCACATCTGGCAGACCCCACGTTAAGAACCACTGGTCTAGCCAGTTGTATCAAACAAAAGGAAACTCCATGACAATGTGGGCTTTTGAAAAGACCATCCATCCAGTAGGCATTTGTTCAGCTAGATATCAAACACCACAAAGGGTAGAAATTCCCGCATATGACTAACCAATGTGCAGTATTGCAGATGCCCATCACCTGGGAGCCGCCGAAGGTACAGCTGAACTTCCTTCCTACCCCTAATGCCCCTTAACACCAGGGGCAGTGGCAGGTTGTACACAATCACTGAAAGTGCCTATGTCCATTCATAGAGATCATTTTTCATCACCTGAACAATCTAGCTTGGAATCCATAAAGCCCTGGAGTCAACTGGCATATCTGAATGTTCCTGAACATTGTATATCTGAATGTCTCCCCATGGAAAATATGCTCTGGAGGAAGAAAACTAGCAGGCCAGGGGAAAGGGACTAGACATCTCACTGATATGCTTTTTTAAAAAAATGTGCAGGGAGGGGTTTTGTGAGAGCCCATTCAAATACAAACACACACACACACACACACACACACACACACACCTACAGCCTAAAGTGGTTCAGACCAAGAGAAGTGTCATTCTTCTGAATTTATTACAGACTATTTTAGATGGCTACCAGGAATTCTCAAGCTTGGGTCTCCCATGATGGGAGATGCTGGACTACATCTCCCATCATCCCCAGCCATAGCAGCTAGTAATGATGGGAGTTGTAGTCCAATATCATTTGCAGACCCAGATATGAGAATCTTTGGGTAAGATAGATTTGTGGAGGACAGCTGTGGCTCTCAACCAGGACAGGACAATGGAACCTCCAGATATAAAATAGTATAGCTCTGAAAACCAAATGTTGGGGACAAAAGTCAGGAAGGCAGGAAGGACAGCATAAAACTGTTACATTCATGCTCTCTTCAAGAACTTCCAGAGCCATCTGACTAGCCACTGTTGGAAAGACTGCAATTCATCTGTTCCTTCCTTCAAAACCCAAAGTACTGGTGAGGATGAAGACAGAATCATGTTCTCTCTCTCTCTCTCTCTCTCTCTCTCTCTCTCTCTCTCCCCTTCTGGGAAGTTCCAAACCTGGAGCTGACATTTACTAGGCATGTGATCCAACTTATTTATTTATTATTTCTCTGTGTAAACCGCCCTGAGCCATTTTTGGAAGGGCAGTATAGAAATCAAATAAATAAATAAATAAATAAATAAATAAATGTGTGAGTAGTTGTCAGTTTCTTTGTGGGACAGGAAGGTTGTCAGCTGGAAAGGAAAACAACATTTTGGATCTCATATAAAGCCATGCTGTGTTCTGTGGGTGGGTTTTCCTTCCAGTAGGGCCTCTGTCAGAAACAGGAGAGGATGGCAGGGCATTGATCTTTCAAGAACCACAGGAGGCTGCTTCAGAAAGTTTGACTCTTCGGTTAATCTTTTCCCATCCTGTGGTTTATCTGTATGGAGCATGCAGCTATTCCCAATCAAACCCAGAAAATGTAATCACCCTGGCAAGTGTGAGTGGAGTTACCCTTCACCTGTACTCTTACTGTTAAACCAGTTCTCTTATTGTTCAATCATGATGCCTGTCCCAGGAAAGAAGAAATTCACAGGTGTTGGGATAGTTGTTGCACCACTGTTATTAGCCCCTTTTGACAGAGCACATTGTCCTCCAGGGCAACTGAAATTCAACACTAAAATAAATATATTTATATATGTGCAACCTGCATAAAATGTGAGAAAATGTCCATTATCTCTTTGGTTCTGCATGGTTTATTCTGCAGCGTTGACAATTTTGCATTGTTGATTCTGGTTTTACGCATCACAGGGAGCGACAAGGATAAAGTACACAATGCGGAAGCTTCAACCTGAACCACCAAAACTCTCAACCCCACAGTATCCTGGTCTGCACATTGCCCTGCCTACTATATGATGCTCTTGGCATCACTGTTTGGTGAATCACGTCCCACCCATGCCTCCATTTTGAATGCCCCACCAACTTTAAACTACGTTTGTTCATTTCTACAGAGGCAAGAGCAAACTCACTAGGGCCAAGCAAGTTGGCTGCTTCGTTTTAATGCTCCTTTGCAGAGGAAAGCAGACCTATCTCCTCAGTTACAATTCTTCAGACTTGCCTTGTATTATTAGGCCGAGATAATGGCAATCATATCCTGAGAATTCTTTGCGGTTATGTTCATGGAGCTGCAAAACCACCATAGCTTAGGGTATGTTCTTCATACACAGACTTTCCTTCACACCAGAAGCATCAGCCGACATCAAATCAACAGAATTTAATCTAGTTTATTCTCCAAAAAAAAAAAAAAAGAGGAAAAAATATGAAAACAAAACCAAAAAGCGCAGTTCTTAACACTAGCAGTAAGTAAAATTTGTACAACCATTCAGTCTGTATCATAGGATGAAATAAATCTACATCTTGTCTTATTTCGGTGCTTTGAATTATACATACAAACAACAATTACAGGAACTTGTTCACAATGCATATAGGCCTCGAAAACGAGTCTCGGCAACAGAGTGAATATTATACCGATTGCCCTGAAACCATTGAGATTCCCTATTGTTCAGAGGCCCATAGCCTGGAATGGATGATTTGCCTACAACTTGGATTAATTTATTTTTTTTAATGCATCAAAACAACTGGAGCCAGTGAGTGAGGAAAGAGAAAGAGAGAGAGAGAGAGAGAGAGAGAGAGAAAGACAGCAAAAACACAACTGGCAGTTTGTCCATTTGCCGGTTCAACCTAGTTCTTCTTGGTCTGTACCATGAAACATTCTTCCCGGTATTCATGAGCAGTGATTTGACCAAGCCATATCTTGACAGCTAACCAGATGTCAGTCATCTTCAAAAATGTACAGTATTTCTTACAATATAAGTTATACAGTGTTCAGCATCAATCTGCTTGTCTTTGGGGGGACTGGGATGGGGAATCATCTTGTTTTCTCTTCTTCATAGAACTAAAAACCCAGTTCAAGAGCAAACTCATGTCAGAATGGCTTATTCACAAATGGGATCCCAATTTGGTGGTTGAGAACACAGAGACACCTTAGGAAGCAGCCAACAGTCACCCTTCTGTGTTATTTTTGTTTACTTATGTGCCTTCAACCAGCTTTAATTTCGTTTTCTTTCCATTTGTGTCCCAGGGCTTTGCATGGGTAAAAGCGCTCGCCTGCAACAATGCAAGTATATAATGTACCTCTCATTTTGAGAACTTAAAAGCATTCAGCAGGGAAGTCTCTCTCTCTCTCCTACACGCTCTAGCCCATGGCAGTGACCATACTGGACGGGTGATGAGGTCCAAAGGACAGGCTGGAAGGCGGGTGCATTGGAGTTGGCGTGGTGAGCATGTGACCCGAATGGCTGAACGGCGAAATGTGGCTGATGGAAGACATGTGTCTCGAGAGGGCAGCAGGGTTGAAGGAGCTGCTCTTGGGGAAGTCTTCCAAGCTGTCGTGGACTTTTTTGCACTTTTTCGACTTGCTAGACATTTTTCGGTTTCGGGTCTGGATGCCTTCCTTCTTCATAGTCAGGGGTCTGTTAATCTGAACAAAAATCAATTAATTTTTTGTGGGGTCATCTTGTCTCCAGCCCTTCTACCTGAAGTGGCCCCCTAAAGCAATGCCAAACACCAGGGTTATGATGGAACACTGCACACAGTCAAATGCCTCCACATTTTCCAACATAAATGTATGAGGTAGCCCTGTACCGTACCAGACTATTGGCCCATCTAATCTTGTACTCTGACTGGCAGCAGCTCCTTAGGGACTCAGGCAGACAGGGGTATTTCCTAGACCTACTTCTTGAGACCTTTATAACTGGGGGATGCCAAAGCCTGAACTTCAAAGCTACAACCAGCAATGCATAGGCTCTAGAACAGGGATTCTCCACGTTGGGTCCCCAGATGTTATTGGACTCCAGCTCCCATAATCCCCAGCCCCAGTGGCCTTTGGCCAACATTGAGAATCCCTGCTCTAGAACAATTCCACTCTCTGCATCCTGAGCCTTCAAAATGCACAATGTGCCTTCAGTCGTGGCTGGGGATTATAGTTATTATAGTTATAGTTAGGGTCCAACCCTGGGGACTGACTCCTGAGGTAAGTGAATCATCTGGCGTTAGAAGTTGGAATTTGGAAAATTTAAAGCTGGAATTCCTTCTGAAGCAAAGCGGGTGGCAACCAGAAGCAGGGTCTTCCCTGTGATGGTGCCTCGCCTTTATAACTCCTCCCCCAAATCAGTCTGTTTGACACGTTTGAGGTACCAGTTACAAACTAGTGCTCATGCCATGTGGAGTTTGTATTTACATGGTTGGAGGGTGACAGTTTCCTTTATTGTATGTCCCTACATTATAAGTGGCCTCAAGAACTATTGGTTAGTAGGCAGGGTGCAAATATTTTAACTAAACATGACAACATTTAAAAATGAGGCATTTGTGCTTTCAAACTGTTCTTCTGACATGAAACACAGGCCATCTGAATCTGGAGATTTGCAAAAGCTCAGCACCCAAAAGCAGAAATCCCCTTCCCCCTCCCACCCCCACTCCAGCAAGCACTGAAAAGTTAGTCAAGCTTAAATCACAAAACTTGAGTCTTGTCCCATTTCCCACACACCTGCAGACTCCCATACTCTAGCCCTATTCACGTGATCTGTTCAAGGCACAGACCATCTGCGTACAGAACACACAGGTACAGATCTCTTCTCAAGTACAGGTATTTCCACATCATGCTCAACGCAAGTGCAGTAGCAAGCACCCTATACCCTATGTCATGTAAAATTAATGCAGGTAGAGTCATTCACACAAAACCATGAACATGTACAAGTGTACAGGCACTTGTACACACCTATACTGTAATGTCTGAAGAGGGCTTCTACCCTGCTCCCATCCTGCCCTCGCTCAGGCCAGTTTCCTCGCCAGAATTCCCTGACAATGTTCCTTTAGTCGCACTCTCTCATCCACTGCTCTTGTGCTAAATGGGCCGCAGGAAGAGAGTCTCCTATACAAAGCAAGCTGTGCCTTTGAACACCAGAACCAAAGCTCTTGTGATCTGCAGGTGGCATTTTTGTGTGAGTGTGTTTTGTGTGTTTGCAGAAAAGAATAGGTCTGTGGTTCACTTAGGCTTTCTTATCTCAATGTGGACTAGACCAAGTGTTAACTGGATGTCATATGTTGGTAGAAGAGAGCTCATCCATCACTAACCAGTGAGTATAAGAACAGCCCTACTGAGTCAGATCAAGGTTCCATCAAATCCAGCATCCTGCTTCCCACAGCAGCCAGTCAGATGCCTCTGGGAAACTCACCAGCAGGGCTTTAAGGTCATCGCCCACCTCTCTTGGTCCCACTACCAGCATATGGTATCCAGGGGCATACTATCTGAGACACTCCATATAATGCCTCCAACATTCTTCTTCGTGAACCCCGCCACCTGTTAAGATAATCGGGGAAGGTCTGGTTGTGGTTGCCACTGGCTCACTTGGTGGCTACCCAAAACTGGGCCTTCTCTAGGGTTGCCCTGGGGGGCTCTAGGACACACACACACACACACACACACACACACACACACGTCAGATTCTCCCCATCTCCTCTGGTTGTTTTGAAATGACTTTTGAAAACACACCTGTTTCATCAGGCTTTTCGCTGATGATGTAAAGTCTTATTTATGGTGATTTTAACCTGTTTTATATGATTTATATGATTTTTAGGTTTTACTTGCTGTTTGGTTGAATTGTAAACTGCCCTGAGTTTTTACATAGGGCAGTATATAAACGAGACAAACAAACAAACAAACAAACAAACAAACAAAGCCATCAGCCATTGAATCCAAACTGGTTCGACTTTGAACCAGTTCAGTTCGACAGCTCGATGTTGAGCTGAACAGCCCACCACCGCAGTCCAACTCAACATCAGACCAAAAACCTCTGGCCATTTGGGAAGGTTCACAAATGGGGGGGGGATTCTTGTACTTACTAACTGCGGGGGGCTTCTCTGAAGCTGCAGGGGGTCCCTGGAGGTTCCCCCTCCCCCCACTGGCCTCTATTATGGCTTAAACCACCCAGTTTGGGTGGTCTTTGGCCCTTTCCGGGCCTTTCCCCCATCACAGAGGCCATTTTGAAGATCACCATGCATGCGCAATGGGCCCCTGCATAGACTGGGTGCAGGGGCCCATTGCGCATGCTTGGCAGCCTCCAAAATGCCCACCATGATGGGGGAAAGGCCCAGAAAGGGCCAATGACCACCTGAACCAGGCAATTTAAGCCATAACAGAGGCCAGTGAGGGGAGGGGGAATCTCCAGGGATACACACACACCCCATGGCCTCGGAGAAGCTCCCCGGAGGGGATAAGTACAAAAAAAAATATAAATAGAAATATATATTTGTGACCCCGCCCCCCCCAGCCAAACCACACCAGGGGCAAAATCCCCTTGCTCAAGAGGGCAAAACCAAACTGGCCTGGTCCGGTTTGAGTCGAACCGAACCAGGTCAGCCAGTTTTGTGCACACCCCTACCATCTATACACCTTGGGGTGGTGTAGATGATATGAAGCACCAAACACGTGATAAGGAAGGAATCATGCCTGTTGTGACTTTGGTGGAGGATGTCCCAATGCTTCCCGGCGCATACCTTTGTCACATGCAGTGGGGGGCAGTTCATCTGAATCGCTGTTCTATACATACTCCAAATACCGGTCTATACAGTCTATAGCAGGCATCCCCAAACTGCGGCCCTCCAGATGTTGCTGAACTACAACTCCCAGCATACCCAGCCACAATAAATTGTGGCTAGGGATGCTGGGAGTTGTAGTTCAGCAACATCTGGAGGGCCGCAGTTTGGGGATGACTGGTCTATAGTCATATTACCCTTAACCTGCCTGATCTCATCTTTTCTTAGAAGCTAAGCAGTGTCAGGCCTGGTCAATACTTGGATGGGAGACCACCTGGGAATCCTGGGAGCTGTAAGCTTTTGGGAGGGGATGGAGCTTTAGCTCAATGGTATAGCATCTGCTTTGCATGCAGAAGGTCTCCGGTTCAATCCCTGGCATCTGCAGCTAGGTCTGGGAAAGACTCTTGCCTGAAAGTGTAGAGAGCCACTGCCAGTCCGTGTAGACAATACTGAGCTAGATGAACTAATGGTCTGACTCATTATAAGGCAGCTTTCTATGTTCCAGGTATTTAAATTACTGTAAAATAGCCTCTGCTTCTGATCCTTTGATAGTTTTCACCATATGGTGCTAGATATGTGCTAGATATCTATGTTGTATGTTACATACTCTCTATTGGCACAGACCTGAAGCAGTAATTTCTATTCTAGTACAGGGTTTCTGAAACTTGGGTCTTCCGATGCTGTGGGACTTCAACTTCCATCAGTTCCCAGCCACAATGGTGTAGCTGAGGCTCATGGGAGTTGTAGTCCAATAACATCTGGAGGCCCAAGTTTTAGCACCCCTCTTCTAGCTGGTTGACAACTTTTTAAATAATCAAAATAAATAACATGATTTACATCATTGTTTGGGGGGCGGGGTTGCTCTGTTTTGCTTCTACCAAACATATTTACTCATCGAGAGGATGTTTGTATTTAGAAGTGGGCCTAATCCAGCTTCAAGTCATACATGAATAGAATTATCAGAAGAGCAACCCCATCTTACCCCAGCTGACTTTGAAGGGGGTTTGTGTGGGAGTTGCTGAGGACAGAACTCAGCCTGCTTATTTTGAAGCATAACATAAAAGTAAACGACCACGAGAAAAAGTTCAAGGAGACATCAAAACAAAGCAATTGAAAAATCGCTCCCTGCTTCTTACATTCATATTATTCTAATGTTGTTGTTGTTGTTGTTGTTGTTGTTGTTGATAATGGTAGTATTCTACTTTTAATTTGTATTTAATTATGAAGTTGTTTTAATTATACTGTAAATTGCTTTGGGATTATTTTAATGGAAAATGCTAGCGAGAGTGAACAATATATAACTAAAATAATGTCAAAGGAAGAATAAAAATTAGTCTTAAAAACTTCTCTTTATGATTACTACTATTACTATCTAAGAAGAGTCTTTCCAGCTCTTATTTGGTTATCTCCTTAGGGCACATCTCTCTCTGCAGATAACTTTGCACCTAAATACAAGATTGAAATCTAACAGACAGTTTGTTTAATTTCCCAGCCCTTTCTATGAGCAACGGTTTGAAATTCCCATCACAACCAAGGCAGACTCCTTCACCCACTCAGCTAAATCAAATTCACTTCTTTTGAGGAATTGCTTCTGTCACTTGGGGTAATTACAGTTGCTGTTTTCATGCGTCCCCCACCCATGAAGAGGCAGAGGCATGTACAAGAAGAAAGATTTTTATAACTGACCCATGTGCTTTACTTGTTCAGGGTTCTGCAAGAGAATGAATGGTTGCCAACTTTTTCCCCAGTAGGGTTTCCGTGCTTTTGGCAGCTGCCTGACATGGAGAAATATGACCATTTTTCTTGGCATGGAAATAGTGATGAGAAGAAATTTCACCTGCTAAATGTTTGCAGATCTGGTAACTCTTAAGCCTTCGGGGGTTTCCATTCAGCAGAGGAAAAGCTGGCAGTTCTAGCAAGGGAATGTGTGGACAGGCTGCCTTTCTCATCAGACAATGTTCAGTCTGAGTAAAGTAAAAGGTAAAGTGTGCCGTCAAGTCGATTTCGACTCCTGGAACCCACAGAGCCCTGTGGTTTTCTTTGGTAGAATACAGGAGGGGTTTGCCCTTGCCATCTCCCGTGCAGTATGAGATGATCAGTCCCTGATTTCTGAGCAGTTCGGGGCACTAGGACCTATGAAAGGGCCTTTTCGGTTGCTGCCCCACTTCTCTGGAACTCCCTTCCCCTTCAGATTCATTTAGCTCCTTCCTTATTGATTTTTAAATCTCTATTGAAGACTTTTCTTTTTCGCCAGGCTTTTGCCCTCTAGTTTACATATTTGGGGGTGTTGTTGTTTTTTTTTTTGTTGTTGTTGTTGTTAGTTACTTTAGTTTTTAATTTAGAATGTATTATTATTATTATTATTATTATTATTATTATTATTTTACATTTTATATCCCGCTCTTCCTCCAAGGAGCCCAGAGCAGTGTACTACATACTTAAGTTTCTCCTCACAACAACCCTGTGAAGTAGGTTAGGCTGAGAGATATGTGACTGGCCCAGAGTCACCCAGCTAGTATCATGGCTGAATGGGGATTTGAACTCGGGTCTCCCCGGTCCTAGTCCAGCACTCTAGCCACCACACCACGCTGGCTCTTTTACTGCTGTCTTGCTTTGCATGTTTTTGTACACCTCCCAGAGTCTTCCGAGTGGGCGGTATATTAAATGTTTCTAATAAATAAATAAATAAATAAATAAATAAATAAATAAAATGATGCCTTTCAGCATCTTCCTATATTGCTGCTGCCCAAAATAGGTGTTGGGGAAACATACCAGTGGGGATTCGAACCGGCAGCCTTCTGCTTGTTAGTCAAGCATTTCCCCACTGCGCCACTTAAGGTGGTAGGATAGTGCTATTTACACTGCAATCCTATGCACAGTTAGTCTCGCTGTGTTCAGCAGAGCTTACTTCCAAGATGGTGTGGAATGTATGGAATTTAAATCTTAGCATTTCCTCTCTCCAGAGAAACCTGCCTGGTGCCAGTTTTGCTGTCTTTTCAGCTCCAGGCAAAGACTTGTTTGTTTGTTTGTTTGTTTGTTTAGCACATTTTATACTGCCCTAACCCAAGGTCTCTTCTTATTTGCCCAGATATTTCCACACATTGTGTAGCTGGTTTTAACCGGCATTTTATTTTTCTGTCTCATGTTTGTGTGGCCACTGCTCCTTATTTTTATTGAATAAATTGTGTTATGTTGTTATTATTTTAATTTGGATGCTACACCCTGAGAGCCCTGTACTAAAACAGTGGTTTGCAGCTCTGGGAGATGTTGTTGGAAGATGTTGTTGGACTACAATTCTGATTGTCCCCAGAGACCAGCAGACACCACATCTCTGCTCTGAATGCAGTAGAGTTCACTGAACAGCATCAATGTGCATTGAAGTGCACTCTATGATTATTTCATTTACCATGATTCACAATGGCAATCCCATTGTGGCTGAGGATGATGGGAATTGTAGTCCAACATCTGGGGACCTAGGGTCGGGAACCCCTGCCCTATAATATCAACAATTCAAAATGTATCCTAGTGTAACCCAAGGATTCTCAGCTTGGGTCCTCAAAAGTCACTGACTACAACTCCCACCACCTCCAGTCTTTGCCCATTGTGGCTGGGGGGTTATGGGAGTTGTAGTCAAATAACATCTGGAGACCCAAGTTTGAGAACCCCTGGGCTATAGAGAGACTTATACATTTTCTATGTAAATAAATACAAATAGCCAATAAACCCACTCCTTTCTTGGTCCATGTAAGACAAAATGATATGGCCACCAATTCTGACTCTTGTACGTCAGTACTTAAACTGGCCCTCATCACTGCCATTAGACTTCCATACTAAGAATAGGCTAGTCTGTCCTTTGAAATGATGGGCCAAATGTCTACGTTACTAGGTCTAAACTGCACCCACAGAGTTTCAATTCCAGTCAACTAATTATGTCACTAGATGGAAATACGAAGCACAAGGTGGTTGCCTGGCAAACACATGACACCTTCTCCAGACATTTCTGTTCCGACACAGAAGGAAACTGGAAGCTTTTTTTTTTTTTTCAGGTGCTAGATAATTACAGAGATATACCTTGATACAGTTAAGAAGCATATAGTGCAATGTTCAGTCTGGTTAAATAACTCTTCTTTCAACTGCTTTGGCTTCCCTTGACATTTCTATGCTATGAACGCCCGTTGGAATCCGTTTACACTTCATTACCACATCTCTGCTCTGAATGCAATAGAGTTCACTGAACACCATCAATGTGCATTGAAGTGCACTCTATGACCATTTCATTTACCATCTGTTGAATCAATGACGGCTCCATTCAACTTTGTTCAATGGACCTGCCAAACATAGGGGGCCTGAAGCACGAAGTAGCCAGATATGCTGTGCAGTGAATATGGCTTTAGCGTAACCATAGGAGATACTCTAGAGAAAGTGACCATCTCACTTACATTGTGGAGCTTGTAATACAGCCCACAGGCATTGCACACGGGATCACCATTGGCGTTCCTCCTCCACAGAGTGGTGGTGGTGGTCTGGCAGTTTGCGCACGATGTTCCTGCCCTCCTTGCAGCAGACTGGAGAGAAAGAAGAGAGCACACAACCACGTCACAAAGACGCTAAAAGATGGCATCTTCAAGACCCTGCAGGACTGGCATATTTCTAGGGTAAAAGATGGACAGTCCAACCTTCACCATCATGAGCCGTGCATCAAGGGGCTTACTGCCAGCACAGAAGAATTGCAGGTATTTAATAATTTGAATTATTAAGGGTGACGAATCAAAGTGGCATGAGGCTGATTATGATCATGTAGGGTCTTCTCTTCCAACAGAAGTCCTATTGATTGTATTAAGTAAGGTAGCAAAGACATCATCTGTGACTGATGGGTCCATAGCTCAGTGGTAGAACATCAGCTGTGCATGCAGAAGGTCCTAGGTGCAACCCCTGACATCTCCAGGCAGTTCCTATTCAAATCCATGCAAAATTTACTTTATTCTGTTAAGGTTTTATTTCTTACAACAAACAAAATGTGTGCCCTTAAGTTTTCTATATGTTATGGACAAAGCTTCCGAGATATAAACAGTCCAGAAATATGAGGAAAAGGTGACAGTGCTACACATCAAAAATGGCTGGCCCGAAGATGAGTTAATACACATTTCAAAAGCACAACATTATAGTACTAGAATGGATCCATTGAGTTCAACCCACGCCCAGCCCCCCATGCTTTAATTCAGAAATAGGTTTAGCCAAGTTTGTCCCCAGAAATTGTTGTCAAAGTCAAAGTCGACCCGCTGAACGTATGAAACAATACTGTAAATAATTGTTTGCCTGAAGGTATGCAAGTGCCTTTTTGTCACTGATGAATAATAACTCCTCATAGATCAGGTGTTAGGGACAGCCCCTCCATGTTAGAGGATCTGGTTGTTAGGCAGGCCTAAATCTTCTCATCTTTCATTTTAGAGACTGAACTCTCAATCCCGCATGACATTCCTGACTGGTGGTCAGGGGCTCAGTGGTAGAGCATATGCTTCTAATGCAGAAGGTTCCAGGGTCGATCCCTGGTATGTCCAAGAAAGGCTAGGAAAGACCTTTCCTTTAAATGCTGGACAGCCACAAATAATATTGACTGAAATGGACCAATGGTCTGGCTCAGTAGAACCTTTCCCTCAATCTATCGCCTAATCCAGAGCGGCTCAACTTTGACCCTCCAGCTGTTTTTGGACTATACCTCCCATAATCCCCAGCTACAGTGGCCAATAGTCAGGGATTATGGAAATTGTAGGCCAACATATGGAGGAGGGTCAAAGTTCAGCAGCCCTGGCCTAATCAAATAATAGTTAGGTGGGCAGTGTCCCATGGGCATCTGGGGCATTGCTGTGTACTCCTAACACAGTGTGCATGCAATTGCACCTAAAATGTTCTTGCGCAAATTCAGGAAAATGTGCAAATGCAGTTGCACAATGGCATGGCCATTATTTCCAGCCCTTTTCTAATAATATGAAGGTCCTGGGAGCAGAACCTTCTTGCTGATTTGGAGCCCCTGTCATCTAAGAGAAAACCACCATATACTTATTCTTACACATCAAATGGGGAAAAGGTGGAAGCCAGCTTATTACATGGCATGTGATAATTAAATTATCATTCACATATTATCACCAAAGGTGATATTGTATACTGAATGGGTATATACAATGGGATGGGTGTGTACCACTTATCCCTATATGAGTCCATAAAAAGTCTTGCAAATATTACAAATACTCTTTTAATGCAAAGCACATCTGTCCTACACCTCAGCCTTGAACACATTTGATGGGAGTAAGTTCCACTCAATTCAACAGAACTCATCATCTATGTCATGAGTTTAGGACTCTGATGGTATTTTTCAGTAGGAAACTTCTTCTTTCTTTGCAGAGGTTGTAAAATTCGGTTCCATTGCACTGATGTCCTGTACCCAGCTGCTGTTCATGGCCTCTATAGACTGGCCCTGCAAAATTGGTGAACTACTAAGCCAAATGCACACACCCCGCAGTGCAGAGTGGCCTACCATGTTCTTGATTAAACTTCCGCTTTGGCTGTCTGCACTGAAAGCTGGAAGGCAGGCACCTGGGCAGACCACAATGGGCCTCCGGGGAAGCGTCACATGCTGTGTGGGCATGCTATAAATAGACGTTCAAAGGCACCCCTATGAACATCTATGACCTTGTTCTACAAGAAGTACAACAAGCTCCCAAGGAACTCCTTTTGGTTTTAACTGGAGTACCCCATGGCCATAATGAATGAAGTTAGTTGCTCCATATGGAGCTATTTTATACGATATCCAAACAGTCTATCTTGCCCAGCAACAGACTCTAACGTAGCTTGTAGAGACTTTTCCGTTAGCAGTCCTGGGAACTGAACGTGGGACCTTCTATATATATGTAAACTGTGCTCTACTACTATTGTGCTATAGTATTCCTATAGAATGAGAACATTAGTCAGGGCCAGATAATGCTAGCCAAAAGACATGTTGCATTAGGGGCATCATTGGCCCTTGGGTGCTAATGTAACACCCCCCACCTCGCATAAAAGGGCTGTAGTTAGCTCAGGAGGGTGGGTGTGGTCAAGGAATAGTTGGCTCTGCCATGGGTAGAGAGGGAGATAATGGAAGAAAGACTGTACTGTCTCGTGGGTGATACAGAAACTGAACACGCCTTAACCCCTTGATCAGGGCATTGTAGCTTGGTTTTCTCTTGTAGGTCTCACCGGGGATATTTCATGGTGGAGCATATCTATTCTGCGAGAAGAGGGACTTCAACTTGGATAGTCTTTCTGCATGCCAAAGCTACTTGGACCAGTTAAAATTGGACTCTTGGAAGAAGTGAGATGGGGAAAGAAATGTATGAGAATTGTTGATTTCTGCCAATGCAGAGCTGTTTTTGTGAAGGTATGGCACCTTTTCCCAGTCAGGATCATAGGGGACAAAGACAAAATGCTGCCAGGTGCTGCGATCCCACTGGGAAATGAGCTCAGAAGGGCCATGCTGGATGCCTCTGGAACTTGGCCATGTCCATCTTGCTTGTGACAAGCCGCGAGCAGGCGAGTGGACACTGCAGCACCCAAGTTGCCGATGGAGTTAGTGCTCACTGCTTATATCCAGGAAGAGCATCAGAGGAAAACTTTCCATTGGGTTATGCAGCAACTGCAAGCCATACCGCTGATGATTGTCAGAGGTACTTCATATATATTAATTGCTTATATCTGTATTAATCAAGAATAGCATTTTGATCTGTATTTTAAGTTGTTTTAATCATGTTGATATTTTAATTGTTGTGTTTTTAGTCTGTGAACTGCCCAGGGACTTACATATGGGGAGGTATAAAAATGTGTTAAATAAAAAAAAAAAATTAGAATTAAAAGTGTACCAGCACCTTTTTAAAAACCAAAAAGCAAAAAAAGCACTGTGCCAATGTATACCTGTATAAACATATTTAACTCGTTTGACTTCTTATAGTACTTGCTAAATTCTGTTGCTGTTTTGGCCTGTAGGAACACACTCCATTTTAGGCTTAGTTTTTTGGTTTCTAGACAGAAGCCATTGGAGGTATCTTCTGTATCAAGAACGTGGTTTGGGGAAAGGGTTAAATTGTTTCCCCTCCCACACTCACTGTGGTCTCTCCTCCCCCAGCAGCTGCAGTTTCAGAAACAAGAAGCAAGCATGCAAAGGCCAATGACACACTTAGCACAACATGTCGCTCGCCCCAACACTGTAACCTGGAATCCCAACTTTTGGCTTCCATTGCAATACAATTGTTGGAGTCTGTGTCTCTGTGGCTTCCTGTACCGGATGAGTCATTTCATGACAAGAGATCAGAGGGACATGTTCCCAGCATTACATTTTGCATGCTGCATTGTGAAGAATGTCTGGCTTTTTCAAAGGTTTCTGTCTGAAGCTGTCCAGCTTTTCAAAATATTCCCTGCTCAAACTCTACATCGCTTCAGTGTCTCAACAAGCAGGCGGGAAGTTGCTGATCAAATGGCTCCCCTTAAAATCTGGGACTCTGGGATAGTCCAAAATCTGGGACTCTGGGATAGTCCATATGATACACGCCAAGAATGCAGGCAGGTGAGTTCTGGAAACTCATGGCATGAGGACATGGGGGGAAATCTGCTGGACGAGAACAAAGCTCTGTCTAGTCCAGCTTCCTAATTTCCATAGTGACCAACCAGATACCTCCAGGAAGCCCACAAGTAGGCCTCAAAGACAATAGCCTCATAGGAACATAGGAAGCTGCTGACTACTGAGTCAGACCATTGGTCCATCTAGCTCAGTATTGTCTACACCAGGGATTCTCAACATTGGGTCCCCAGATGCTATTGGACTTCAACTCCCATAATCCCTAGCCCCAGTGACCTTTGGTTGGGGATTATGGGAGTTGAAGTCCAATAACATCTGGGCACCCAACATGGAGAATCCCTGGTCTACACTGACTGACAGCAGCTCTCCAGCATTTCAGGCAGAAATGTCTCAGGCCTGCCTGGAGATGCCAGGGACTGAACCTGGGACACTCTGCATGCAAAGGAGATGCTCTGCTGCTGAGCTATGCTCCTTCCCCAACTCTTGTTCCCAGCAACTGGCAGTATCCAGTGCTGTATACTGCCTCTGAACATGGAGGCTCCATTTGACCATCATGGTTAATAGCCATTGAAGGACATATCCTCCATGTGTTTTTATTATCCAGGAATTCTCAAAGCTGGGTTCCTAGATGTTGTACTACAGCTCCCATCATCCCCTGAAGAAGGCCATTGTGGCCAGGGATGGTGGAAGTTGTAATACAACAAAATCCCTGATCAAAATCCCTTGTCAAACACATCTCAGCCAGTGACCATTACCATACCTTGCCGCAGCAAACTCCATACATAGTAAGGGTATTCACACGTCCAGGAAGTGGGGAGAGTGGGCGGGGAATTTACCTTCCCCCCAGACTATCCTTCAATATTGGTGGGAAATGCAAACCACGTTTCCACACAATCCGTGCTGCTGCACATAGTGCGATCTCCAGAGGCTGAGACAATGCATCCCGGCCTCCACGTATCCCACAATGCACCCCATGATGAGTGCGGTGCATTGAGGGATACCCTTGTGTGGTGGGCACTCTATGTGCCCATCTCTGTGTCCACTCAGGTGACCTAGCGCCGAGGTCAAGGGTGTGCTTGCACCCTTAACTTCAGTAAAAGGCTGGGGTAAAATGCTCGGTGCGGTGGGTAGGCATCACCAGGATCTACACGGATCCTGACGCTTCACACGAGCAGGCTAACCCAGGCTGGGCTATGCGTGTGAATACCTGATGGTTCTCCTAGGCAGAAGAACACAATATTTCATATTCTAGCTAGGAAGACAGTCCATAAAAGATGAACCAGAATCTCAAATCTAGACCTCAGTTCTCCCAAATGACCCTTCTAGAACAGGGATCCTCAACATTGGGCCCCCAGATGTTCTTGGACTTCAACTCCCATAATCCCCAGCCCCAGTGGCCTTTGGTTGGGGATTATGGGAATTGAAGTCCAATAACATCTGGGGGCCCAACGTTGAAGATCCCTGTTCTAGAATACAATCCAATAGAATGGGGCGTTGCTCATGGCCAATGATCTGCTCATGAATGCTCTCATACAGTATGTCTAATCACATACAAAAAGTGTCTTCTGGCACCTGAAAGGCTAATAATTTTATCAAGGCACAATCTTGCTATGCCAGAATCAGTCTTTAAGGTGCCAGAAGACTCATTGCGCATTTGCTGCTGCTGCTGAAGCTTAGCACAGAGTTAAGTTAACAACACAACGGAACCCTCTGGCTTTCATCTGTCATGTCAAATAATTGTACGCAACTGTGCAGACTCAGCTGAAGAGCTCCAGTGAAAAAAGACTGAAAATAGGAAAGACTGCTTAATTTCAAGGCAGGAATAAGTGCTCCCTCGCAAACGGACAACTGCACAGATGAAAAGGAAATGACTGGCAACAACGATGAACAGACATATTCCATGCTTTTAAAATAAAAACCAGAATTCTGAGCCAAGGTAATTCAAATTATGCACACAGGAAAGTGAGTGGGGTGCAGTGGCTAGATTGTCAGCCAGAGGCCGATGTGGCTGGGGATGGTGGGAATTGTAGTCCAACTATTCAGCCATTGTGGTGGGGGATGATGGGATTTGTAGTCCCAAAATACCTGGGGAGCCAAGTTTGAGAAATCTGGACTTAAGGTCATTTACCCAAAGTCTAAATAAACACTATTCAAAATGCTTTTCGGTTGTTTTTTTAATTCATAATGTACTGAATTTTCAATCCTATTGGTTTAACGAATAATTATTCAGTGTATTGATGGTTTGAAGGGAATGACTGAAACAAGAATATTTAATTAAAAATAAAATATGTTGTTTTTTAAATTTAGATTGTGAGCCCTTTGGGGACAGGGATCTATCTTATTTATTTATTATTTCTCTGTGTAAACCACCCTGAGCCATTTTTGGAAGGGCAGGATAGAAATTGAATGAATGAATGAATGAATAGTGTCATGTCAATCATCCCAGTGCCTTTGTGTTCATTAGTAGGTTTATTGCAAGACAGAAGAAGGTTTATACTCCCCAAGCCATTTGGTAGAATACTGCTTGGATTTTTTCCCCTTTATAGCTCCATGAGTATAAGGAAATATAATGGAGATATATGACTATTAGGGTCCAATCCAGTTCTTCCCCTATGTACAACATTGGATACACATAGCCCTCCAGTTCATAGTGCTCTTGTTGCGTAGCAGGTCTGCCAACAGGGAAAGGAAGGATAACTGGTCTTGTGGTAGTGAGCATGAATTGTCCCCTTTGCTAAGCAGGTTCCATCTTGGTTTTCATTTGGATGGGTGACTACATGGTGTAGTGGTTAGAGTGCCAGACTAGGACTGGGGAGACCAGAGTTCAAATCCCCATTCAGCCATGAGACTAGCTGGGTGACTCTGGGCCAGTCACTTCTCTCTCAGCCTTGCCTACTTCACAGGGTTGTTGTGAAAGAGAAACTCAAGTATGTAGTACACCGCTCTGGGCTCCTTGGAGGAAGAGCGGGATATAAATGTAAAAAATAAATAAATAAATGTGAGTGCTGTATGATATTCCCTTAAGGGGCCATAACTCAATGAAAGAGCATCTACTTTGCATGTAGAAGGTTCCAGGTTCAATCCCTGGCAGCATCTCCAGGGAGGGCTGAGAGAGACTCCCCAGAAACCTAGGAGAGCTGCTGCCAGTCAGTGTAGAGAAAATACTGAGCTAAATGGACCAATGGTCTGACTCAGTATAAGGCAGCTTCCTATGTTCCTATATTAATTAAATTAATTATCAGATTTCTATACCACCTGATATGTACATCTCTAGGCAGTGTACACAATTTAAAATATTTAAAAGTTACAAATACATGACAATAAAAACAGTAGAATAAAACAGATATTAAAACAGGTTTTAAAATTATTAAAATTAATATTCCTAGCTTAGGGAAGTCCAGTGCGTGGCTCCCAACCTGGAGTCCCCAGCTGCTGTTGGACTACAACTCCCATCACTTTCAACCACTTTGGCCTTTGTTGCTTGGGATGATGGGAGCTGTAGTCCAACAAGAGCTGGAGACCCCCAGGTTGCGGACTCCTGTCTGCAGAGCTGAAAGCAAGAATGCAGCTGGGGGCTGGATTGCAGTCTTCCTTTTCTAGCAAAATGAAAGTCGACAATTTCGGCAAGGAGCCCGGAATATCCAGGTCAGAAACATACTCCGCCAGCTGTGCCCTGGCTGTAATGTGTGATCTGGATGTACTTCGGGATCCCTAGCAGAATTGTAGGGAACCGTAGACCACACCCCCTGACCCATGCGCAGCAGCCAGCAGGTTAGCAGGGCCTAACTGACTCGAGGAATGTGCTCCCTTGAGATGTGGCAATGGCCGTTCATATAGGCTGGGCCGGTGCTACGATTAGGCCAGCTAGGCAGCCGCCTAGGGCGCAGACCTCCGAGGGGCGCAGAGTGTATCAAATCAATCAAAATGATTTGTGTGCCAAAATATTTTCTTTTGTATTTGAGAAAGAGAATCAAAAATCGACGTATTACCTATTCTTGCAATTTAAAAGAAATTTAGCAGTTTCAAGTTTTGTGCATTTCATTTTTTCCTACAAAGCATCTGTTTTTGAACATTGAAGCTGAAATTGTTTTGGGGGGATGCAAGTACTTAGCCTTGCCTAGGGCGCAAAATAGTCTGGCACCGGCCCTGCATATAGGCAACATTAAAAGAGTATCAGAGACACTCTTAGAGGCTTAACAGCAGCTGTTAGTTGGCTAGATGGAACCTCCACATTCAGAAGCAGCATGCCACTGTGTACCAGTTGCTGGAGAGCAACTGTCTTCATGGCCCATTTGCAGGGTGCCGAGAGGCATCCAGCTGGCCAGGGTGGGAAAGAGGGTGCTAGTCTCATGCACCTGTCGGACCATATTTGACCATATCTGCCAGGGTCCACAGATTTGGGTAGCAGGAAGCAGGGACCATCTGTGGTGTGCCCTCCCAGTCTCTCTCCTGGAAGAGTTTTTAAAAGAATCTAAAACCCCTCCTTTTAAAAAAAAGCATTTTAAAACTAGGTTTCCAATTTTGATCCTGTCTGCCATTTTATCCTGATGTTGGTTTGTTCTCAAGCTGGCATTATTATTACTGATTGTTGCTTTATTGTGGGTTTATCATTGCCTGAGCAGCAATGTGCATGCTGGAAAAGCAGGGTGGAGATGGTTTAAATAAATAAATAAATAAATAAATAAATAAAGCAAGCGGATCTTTGATCTGCCTAACAGGGTTCCTCTTTACGGCATGAACCGAGGGCCAAACTACACAGGACATTAAATTTGCAGTTTCACTTAGCACAGGAATTTGTTTTTTAATTGTAAATTGCAGCTAAAGGAGGGAATTCTCCCCAGCATCCTATGCAACCCCTTTTTAGCTGGATGGAGCATTTTCTTTGTAAAAGGAGAGCCTCTTTTTCCTTTTGATATGTTCCTCTTTCTTAAATGTTAGGTTTATAGGATGGAAAAAACAGAGCTCTTTATTATGCATTATCTCCAATGCACACATATCCGGCAGATTTTTCCTAGGAAGTTAGCTTTTAAAAATTTAAAAAGAACAAAGAGGAGGAAAAATATTAGAAAATGCACCAAACGAAAGTCCAGTGAGCATTTCCCTGCCTCAAAAGTGGTTCTTTTTGGTAGTAGTTTGTTTTTTCCCCAGCAAGGGATGAAAGATGCCCTTCCACTAAGCAGGGTCATGGCTGCTCTTTTAAAGGAAACAGTTGGAGTAAATCGAGGTGCCACCTCGACTTTCTTTGTGTGATTTGTGTGGAAGGGAAATGGAGCTGGGCCAGGAAATTTATACATCTTTCTCCGAAGAGACGTTAGAGGTGACATTTTTATTTTCGTTTCTTGTGGCCCATTAGTCAGCCTTCCTTAGAAGTCTGGCTTTCGCAGATGTCACATTCAGGATTGGATCGTCATCCAAGTTTGTGTGGGCACTCAGACAAGAAGATCCCCTAAACCAACTGTCTGGGGAGGGGGTGGAAGCAAGGGGCGAGCACCCACTTGAGTCTTTTGGCCCCATCTGGGGGCTGTAGGAACTGAAATTGCATCCCAGGATTCCTTATGCTCCAAATATGACTGCCAGTGGGCCTCCATAGCCATCTAGGTTTTGGGAAGTACATGATCTTGCTATTCATGCCCTCCATATTAAAAGCCCCGGAGTCGACAATCCGATGCCCGTCTACACAAGGGCAGGCTTTATTCTCAATGGCCCTTCTGGGAGAAGAGGCAGGGGGTCCTTCATGAAATCCAGAAGCTCTCACCTGCAACTCTCTCATTTTAGCCATAGCAGAACCACCCTTTAGGCTTCGAAAAACAGTAGCTGTGGGGCAGTGTCAGGAGCAAAAGGCGGCAGCCTCCCTCCCACCCACCCCCGACATACACACTAGATTAAGAGTACTGCAGTTGTCCCCATTCAGTTCTGTGGGGGAAAGTAAATAAACTGCAATTTGGAGATGCAGTTGAGTAGTTAGATACCAGATAGCCTAGCCTCAACTATGAGCCACATGCTGTTTGTGCATAGACCCTAGCAAGAAGCATTTCACCACCCAAGGTCCCTCAAATCCATCCCTGTAAGAAGGAATCCCAGAGTTGTCAACTGCAGCTCCCAGAATCCCTAGCTGCAGTGGGCTTTGGCTGAGGATGCTGGGAGTTGTAGTCAAGAACAGCGGGGATTTTCTGTTAGAGGGAACACTGACTCCACCTCTCTGCCAGTTATTTTACCACCCTGACTCGGTTGTTTGAATAGCCTTTCAGGCCATCCAAAATGTTTTGAGCAGTGTGTTCCCAACCTTGGATCCCCAGATATTGTTGGACTACAACTCCTATCATCCCCAGCCATTGTGGCTGGGGATGATGGGGGTTGCAGTCCAACATCATGTGGGGACCAAACCCACTCGCCCCCAATTTAGAGAAACCAGGGTTGATGTCAAACAAAAATCCTACTCCCTTTAGACCAAACTACACAGAATCATGTCCAGATTTATTGCCATTTTAAACCAATGCAAAACAGCCACTGGGGGCTGTAATCTTGAGTGGAGCAGTGAGGAGCTGCTTAATCCTTCCTGCTTGGAATCGTTTTCTGATCCAGATATCGGCCCACGATTGCTTCCTCCTCCCCCAGGGAAAGAAACACCCAATATTATTTCACCAGTGGGAAGAAAAACCAATGGGAAGATAACAAATATTTATATACCGCTTTTCAACAAAGGTTTCCAAAGCGGTTTACATAGAGAAATAATAAATAAATAAGATGGCTCCATGTCCCCGAAGGGCTCACAGTCTAAAAAGAAACATAATATAGACACCAGCATGCAACAGTCACTGGAGGTACTGTGCTGGGTTTGGATACAGGGAGGGAAGCAGCTGTGGGGAGCTAAGCTCCCTTCAGCCAAGACCCCCTTCACTTTAAACAGTCGCCCCCACACCCTCTGCTTTATATGAAGTCGGGGCAGATGGGTTTAAACAGATGGGTCTCCAAGCTTGGCTCTAGTACGGACCATGATTGCTGCTAGCATCAGGTGATGACTAGCATGTGTGAACAGATCTCCACAGATCACACTGCACAGACAGACCTTTCACACGACCTCAAATGCAGTGCTTTCCCATGGAGCCAGAGTTGGTGCTTGAATCACAAGGGGTGGGCAGAAGAGGGGAGCTGGTCTTGTGGTAGCAAGTCTGAATTGCCCCCTTTGCTAAGCAGGGTCTGCCCTGGTTGCATTTGAAAGGGAGACCACAGCTGAGTACTGTAAGATATTCCCCTTAGGGGATGGGGCCACTCTGGGAAGAGCATCTGAAGTTCCCAGTTCCCTCCTTGGCAGCATCTCCAAGATAGGTCTGAAAAAGACTCCTGCCTGCAACCTTGGAGGAGCCGCTGCCAGCCTGTGTAGACCAGGGATTCTCAACATTAGGTCCCCAGATGTTATTGGACTTCAACTCCCATAATCCCCAACCAAAAGCCACTGGGGATTATGGGACTTGGAGTCCATTAACATCTGGGGACCCAATGTTGAGAATCCCTGGTGTAGACAATACTGAGTTAGATGGACCAATGGTCTGACTCAGTATATGGCAGCTGCCTATGTTCCTGTGACTGGCCCTTTTTTCCTTTTCTGATGGTCCCTTTGGCTACCATTTTAGAGAAGGCTGCAAGGGGGCCATACTTCAGCTAACATTGAAGGGAGCCAGAGTCTGGGGTTTGTGGATTTCAGTAAGGACTGCCCCCCCACACACACACCTTTCCTTTCCACATAGAGCATACATATTCACATGTGATGCAGCAAGGTCTGAGCAACTGAGCAGCGAGAAATCACATGAGGTATAGGCTAGTCTGAACCAGCTCTATGTCTCCTGGATTCTAGTGGTTGATTCTACGACCAAATCAGGAGCATAACTAGGGGAGAGAGGGTCCGAATTCACCCCTCTCCTGGCAGCCTCTCAGAGTGAGGGAGAAAATGAAGAAAATAGGGAGGGGTGGAACTGGGGCCCCCGGGTTCTTTGAACACATCCAATCAATTATAGCTGCACCCCTGGATCAAGTAAGGACTAATTTGTACATTGCCAGTTGAAAGTAGAGGGCCAGGCCCAAGGCTTAAACTTAAACTGGTGAAAAACAAACAAGCTCAATTTATTTGCAGACCACCTCAGATTTCTAGTCCCTCTGGGTTTAGGACTGTTCAGGCCTCCAGGAAGACTACACAGGCCCAACCACTCACACAGGCTTCTGCTGTAAAACTGAAGCTCTCCCAGTTCTCTCACATGGTATCCTGAGGCCTTCTAAGCAGCACACAACAGTAAAGTCCTTGGGGCTTATCCTTTTGTTTCTGTTATGCTATGTAGAAGACCATTCACTAACATAAAGGCACAGATGAACATATGAATCTCCCAGTCCTTTCGCTGGAGATCCTTTCAACTGGAGATGCCAGGAATTGAACCTGGCAAACACATACCAAGCACATGCTCTGCCACCGAGATATGGACCCTCCTCTATATGGATGTATAAAATGGCGCACCAACCACAACGTATCACCACCAAGCATCGCAATATACACTGTGTTATATTGTTGAGGAGAGGGAATACTCGAGTTTTCCAAAGACAATGGTCGCACAGGTCATCACAGATCACAAACTTCTTTCTAAGGCCAGGCTCACACATAGCACAGAACCAGCAGTTCAGTCAAGCTACTGAAGCCCCGGACACCCTACTTAGGGACAATATGCCGAAATTTGGTGTGATGCACAAACTCACCAATTCCAGTATATCCTGCCCTGCTTGTGGCACGGAACCCACCGCTTGGCCCTTACTTCAAATTTCAGTGACAGATGTCTGGTTCCATGCCACAAGTAGGGTAGAATATGCTGAGACTGGTGGGTTCATAGGTAACGCCCCATTTCAGCATATAGTTCCTGAGAACAGAAGAAGGGCCCACGCATGGGCCCAGGGCTTCAGCAGCTCGGTCGAACCACTGGTTCCATGTTCTGTGTGAACCTGCCCCCTCCCCCCAAGTGTGATAGCTAAGAGAGAGATGCAATAGAAACCAAATGGTGTCATGGTGTTAAATGGTGTTAAAAGCAACAAACATAACTCCAAGGTTTTGCACTAGTTCATTGCTCCTGAAAACCCTTCTCGGGTGGAAAGAGGTGCACCATGCTAGTCCCATGATGCTTTCAGCTGTGTAGACAACTGAGCTGCAAGGTCTTGCCCTCCCCTCTCAAGACCAATCTGGTTCTTTCTGCACGCCTGCCGCATGCTTCCCCCGGCTCCCACTTCCTTCCACCTCCACCCTCTTGAAACCATTCACGAAAAACCATTTGATTGTTTTTTTAAGAAAAAGATATAGATATATAGTAGAGACATAGAAATGGTACATAACTTGGCAGGCATAGTGAAAAGGGGGGGATGGGCTCTCTCAAAAACCCTCTTCTGTACAGACAGAGAAGACTTTGGGCGGGGTGGCCCAGTGCTAATCCCTCCAGAAAGCTCTCCATCTTGGGCTGAGGAAATTCAAAAACACAACATGACAGGGAGGGAGAAAGAAAAGAAAAATAAGAAGTTAGTGCAGTGCTGAGGTTCAAGTCACTTACCAGCCTTCTCTTGGGCTTTATCAGGGGCCGGTTCTGCCCATTCATTTTATGATACAGTCCACAGGCGTTACAGAGATAGTGCCCAGTGCCATCTCTCCTCCATAGTGGGGTCGAGGTAGCGCCACAGTTTACACACTCCCTGCCTTCTGGAAACAAGAGGGGACACAGTTCATTGAGGGACAGCAAGGGGAGAAACACAGAGGGAGGCGGCAGAGGTCTTTGCGATTTCTCCATCTAACTCAACAGAGGGGGAAAGAGTGGTCCAAAATCACTCCATAAATCAGGGGGTCTCAAACTTGGGTTTCCAGATGTTGTTGGACTACCGCTCCCATCATCAGATGCCGCGGTGGCCAAAGGGAGTTGTAGTCCTGCCACATCTGGGGACCCAAGGAGTTGAGAACCCCTGTTCTAGAAGATGCTGATCATTTGACATAAATACACAACAGTTAGGGCCATCAGCCTAATTTCTTCTCTTTGCCAATTAAATAAACTCTAGTCAATTAATCAAATGCTTTTTAGTCAATTCATCCCTTAAATTTGCTGTCTTTGCATATGAATAAAACAACCTTTCTGAAGAAAAGACATACATTCTCTGGTTTTAGATAACATACACAAGTTGCTACAGAAGAGGCCTCTTCTAAGGCAGACCCTGCCACCCACGCTTTTTGCATTAAGAACAACATCTATCTATATATCTATCTATCTAACTGACTACATGAGGTCCTTCACACTATCAAAAATTGTCTTCTACGCAGGTCTGGGAGCTCTGTGCCTCCAGTTTTTGGTTGTGCGGAAGAAAGGTAGGAGGAAAACCTGGGTAGAAGTGATTCCACTTCTGGGTAGTGGTTCCACTTCTACCAGAGTAGAAGTGATTCCAAGGTGCTTCCACACAATCACTTCTACCCAGCTTTTCTTCCTACCTTACTTCCACACAACCAAAAATTGGGAGAACACACAGCTCCCAAACCCAGATAGGATGCAGTTTTTGATTGTATGAACGACCTCTATATCTATTTATCTAACTACATATGTTCCAAAAATCTGCTGTTCCATTAATTGGGGGGACTGTTTAAATCAAAAGGTTTCTGATTGGTTAATCAATTTGTGAAATGCTAGATCCCTAGAAAGTAACACCAACCAATGATGTCTCTTTGGAGGCGACCAGTTACCACCTCAAGAGCTGATATATCACAAATATATTCTGAAATGAGCTCAATAGGGCTGACTCCCAAAAGTGAGTAGCCCTAGAAGGGGAGCGTTTTCTAACATAGTATTTATTTGTACTTCCATTTCTAATCCACCCTACAAACCAGGGTTCAGATGGATATGAGCAATATAGAAAACCCAACAGAACTGGCCAGCAAAACTAAATCACTAATTGGAAGGAAAAAAATGCATTATATATACATTATGCACAGATTAAAATAAATCCTTATCAGAAAATGTATATCTGTACACCACCATTTCACAGATTAAAATAAGGATACACTTCACACTCCTATTTTCCCCAACAATTTTACACATGGCTAAAAGCGGTATATTGAGGTGGCCAGCCGGAGGCTTTCCAGCTGTCGTTGGGCTGCAACTAACGTCATGCCCAGCTATGATTTATTGGAGAGAAACCACTGGAGAATCTTGGGCAGCTAGACTAGCCATCCCTGCTCCAAATGGAATGCAGGCATTTACTCAGCCATAACCTATTCTCCATGGACATAAAATCCCAGAGGGCGATTGATTGCTCCTTGCGGTAAAGAACGGCTAGAAAATATAAGTGTTCTACAATGTGCGATCAGTAGTCCAAAACACTCTTCGGCAATGGCGATCTGTGAAGTGGTAGACTGTGCATTGCATAGGGCTTTATTGTCAATGGCATGCATTTAGATTCATGTGGTTTCCCACTCAGATATTTAACTTCTAGAGATCCCAAGGAAGGAGCTGAATCCTAACGCATGGCAACATTAGCAATTCACATCAACACATTTTGAACAAGGCAACCCTAAAAAGCAAAAATAGGCACAGTAACCAGGAAATAGGAACTGTTCCTGTTCAGTAGGGGCAACAGGAATAAATGTATACCTCCTTCTTCAATGGAATTGAGAAGGGATCATTGGGTTTTGTTTGTTTGTTTATTATATTTGTTGTTGTGCCATTGAGTCAGTGTCGACTCCTGGTGCCCACAGAGCCCCGTGGTTGTCTTTGGTAGGATACTGGAAGGGTTTACCATTGCCATCTCCCATGCAGTATGAAATGATGCCTTTCAGCATCTTCCTATATCGCTGCTGCCTGATATAGGTGTTAGATTCTGGGAAACAAAGCAGTGGGGATTCGAACTGGCAACCTCTTGCTCCCTAGGCAAGTTACTTCCCACTGTGCCATTAGGTGCCCCAAACTTGTATCTTTGGGCAGTTTGCAACAACATAAAACACATAAAAATAATTTAAAACCACGATTCTACTTTAAAAGCTTGGGTGAGTAAATGTGCCTTTAATAACCCTTTAAACACTGTCAGACGTGGGCAACAGAAGTTTTCCTCAGACATAGTTACTTTCCACCCCTCCCTCCCCAAGCTGATGGCATTTTTGAAAGATCAATCACTGCTCATGGGTGTGCAGTCTCATCCCACTTTTTCCTCTAAGAACTGGGGCCATAGCTTAGTGGTAGAGCATCTGCTTTATAATCAGAAGGTCCTAGCTTCAATTCCCTGCCAGCATCTCCAGGTAGGGCTGGGAAAGATTCCTGCCTGAAACTGGCTGAGGGCAGCCAGTCAATGCTGAGCTGGATACACCAACAGTCTGGTTTGGTATAAGGCAGCTTCCTATGATCCCAAATAATTTTTGCAAGGTTTCAAACATTAGATGCAGCAGTGGGGCAAAAGAACCATGCGTGTGCATCAGGATGGGCAGAAAACAGATCAGGATCTATTTGAAGTTCTCTGAGCAATCTGCAGTTGATCAGAAAGTGTCTCTGATTCCCAACTGCTTGGCAACATCAGAGATGTCACACGCACACATAGTCAAGAAATACGCTGCAGACTAGCACTTGGTAGGGTTGCAATGAAGGCCTTGGAAAGAATATTTAGATGCCGTGACGTGTCTATCCCTACAAAGATTAGAATCGTTCGAACCATGGTTTTCTCTGTGACACTCTATGGATGCGAAAGCTGGACTCTGAAGAAGCAAGATAGAAAAAGTATTGACGCTTTTGAACTTTGGTGCTGGAGAAGACTTTTGAGGATACCATGGACAGCCAGGAAAACAAATAAATGGATCATAGAACAAATCAATCCAGAATTTTCACTCGAGGTACAAATGACTAGGCTCAAACTATCATACTTTGGACACATTATACAAAAATCCAGCTCCCTTGAGAAGTCCATAATGCTGGGGAAAGTTGAAGAAAAGAGAAGAAGAGGACGACCAGCAGCAAGGTGGATGGACTTGATTACGACAGCAATGAATGCACCCCTGAGAGACCTTAAAGGCCAACTTGAAGACAGATCATCTTGGAGAGAATCTATCTATGTGGTCGCTAAGAGTCAGCACTGATTTGACAGCACTTAATCAATCAATCAATCAGTCCAATATTTGCAGGAGGGCCAAAGTTGAGCAGCCCTGAAGAGGACCGTGTGCTCTGTTCTAGTACCAAGAAGAAACTCATAAGCAGAGTGCGTGAACAGAAGAAACCTGCTCCTCAAATCTATGCCCTTATCACTACCTCCAAGCCACTATTTCTTACTATTGGTGGATTTCAGAGTACCAGTAAAACACAAAGTGGATTGCACAAGCTTGAAACCTGCCCATCCCAGTGTGCTCCATGGCAAGTCTCAAAACAATTTATTTAAAACTGTTACCTCTGCACCCATTAATTGCCTGAAATCTGTCTTTCATCAACTTAAAATTTTGAAGGTATTCTGTTTAATCCAATCCAGCACCTGTGTCTTTTGCGAATGGTGATTTCAAAAGAGAACTGGGATCCGGGCACAGTTCAGGGGACTGTTTTGTGTTTTTGGTCACCTTGGACCAATCTGGATCAGATCTCCTTTGTTTGATTAAATAAAGATTGGAGCAAAGAGAATTGGCACCAACACCACTCCCAGAACTCCAGAGAATCCACCATACCATCTTGTGGTACAATCATCTCCCACGATGAAGTCATTCTCAGTTGATCTGAAAGGCTTCCATGAACATAAAAGAAATTGATGGTCTCTAATGAAGGGTTTCTCAAACCTTGGACTCCACCAGATGTAGTTGAATTACAACCCCCATCATCTTCCAGCCATTGTGGCTGGGAATGATGGGAACTGTAGGCCAACAATGTCTTGGGAAACAAGTTTGAGAATCCTGCCCTAAGGTATGTTAAGCCATACCCAACAGACAGCCTGCTGTTTCTCTATACATGCAGCCTGCGAGACCTTTTTTCTTGACCCGTGGGGCCATTCCATCCTTTCCCTCTTTCTTCCCCCCTCCTCTCTCTCTCTCTCTCTCTCTCTCAAGCCAAGCCTCCTGCCCCATCCTTTCCCTCTTTCTTTCCCCTTCTCCCTTCGGATAAAAGTGTAATCTTCTTATCCAAAATTATGAGAAAAACTTCTCTATTTTTTTTCTTAAAAGTGCTCCATGTTAAGTGTGATGATTTGGCAGAGAGGGAAAGGAAGAACAATGCATTTTATTGTGTATTTTATACAGATTGTATTGTATTTATTTTATTAGAATGAATTTTATTTCAATTTATTTCATATTAATTTAAATTAACCTTGGCCTGCCAGAACTTCAAAAGTTAAATTTTGATTAAATTCATTTTAATTAATTTCACTTTAATTTGATTTAATTTGATTGATTGATATTAAGTGTTACTGTGATAATCAGCACCCTAAAATTGACCTCGGCCCCCATTAACCAAGTCATGGTCTGTTTCGGCCCACCAGGTCATTTGAGTTGTGCACGCCTGCTCTATACGGAGCCTAAATCCCTCCTTATCCTGCGGCTCAGGGTTGGCAAAAATATTAGTCAACCTAATATTGAATATAATAAATGAAAATAGCCCTTCTGTTTTCTTAACTCATGCAATCAAAGGCCTGTCCAGACAAGTAAGTTTCACCTTTGTAAAACTGTTGAGACTAGGGCAGAGTACTGCATAACTGTGGTGCCGCTAATAAGAACACATCTCTACTTACCCTCAACTCACTACACAAATGGTGTTTTCTCTCTCAATTAATCCTACATTATCTAATCCAACCCTGCCTGTTCGAAAACACTGGGTACTATAAAACTAAAACTTTACTGAGCTTACAAATGAGAGAATGTTCTTGAAGTGTTGTGAATGTTGCCTTTTGCTGTTTATGGCACTCCGGAATGCACCATGTACATTGATGAGGATACAGAAATAATTATTTACTATCTTTTGTGGGGGGGTGGAGCTACATCCCTACTAAACAGCATCTATCGTTACATCAAGTATTATGGATTTTTGGAGCATGAGGAGAAGCCAAAAGGATTATTATACAACACTGGAAGGACAAATTTGCTCTCGACACACAACTTTGGATAACCGATGTTCCTTGTCTCCCTTTGAATGGTTCTTTTTCAACTGAATGGTAAAAGAGAAGAGTGGCGGGGAGGAGTTTTCAGCTACCTGGTCTAATTTTAATGAATTGTTCGTACTTCTTAGAAAAGGCCTGCTCAACGTAGGCCCCCGCGCCAGCTGCTTTTGGACTACAATTCCCATAAACCCCAGCCACAGTGGCCAATAGCCAAGGATTATGGGAGTTGTAGGCCAACATCTGCAGGAGGGCCAAAGTTGAGCAGCCCTGCCTTAGAATAACATTTTTAAAATATTATTTACATATTATGTAGGTGATCAAGGTCCTTCACACACACACACACACACACACACACACACACACACACACACTTATTCTGTTCTTTTTTTATTATATTATCACTTTATGTTTTAATGTCATATTTGAAATGGGGTGGGCATGGATTAACTAAACAGAGCTCCAACAGATGTCAATCATGTTCGTAATAGCCTCTCTCAAAGGGGATTCCACAACCTAGGCAGCTTTCTCTATGGTTCAGCTGCTATTTTGGTGCACCTCCTCCCCAGATATAATCTTAATCTACCCATACATAGTTCAAACCAAAGGGCTTGGATCCAAAGAACCAAGAACGAAAGGAGAAAACATAGTCGTGCTGTTCTGTGAATGACTCTGCGAGCACTCGCAGAAGACTTCTAGTAAGTACAGTAGTACAATGTATTGGGGTCACGTTACACGCGAGAAACCACAGTGAATAAATTGGAAAACGTTCACTTCGCCTTAAAAGAGTCTTGAAAAAAGCTTGTACAAATGGAAGAATTTCTCTGGATTCACTTTTCCTACACAACATCCTTCCATTAGATTGGAAAACAGGCCTTCCATGAGCAGTACACAAGTTTTTCACTAGCAGAAGCGCAATTTGGATCCAAGCCACTGCCTTTTGCCATATCTTCAGGAGACCTACTCTGTTGGGTCTTATTTACCTTTCGGTACTTAACTTTTCTTGTGGTCCATTTTACCTCCCATGTTGTCATATAGGGTTGCCTCTGCTATTGGGCTCTAACAGTCTCATTGACTGTTGACAAAAGCGAGGCAAATTTGCACAACACAGAGAGAGAGAGAGAGAGAGAGAGAGAGAGAGAGAGAGCCTGAGTTAATAGATCAAATTAGAACTCTGTGCAAGAGCCTAGCCTCCCTGCAAGTTAATTAATATAGCAGACTTGAGTTATGCAAAAACTCAGTTGCAAGTGTTAGAATGTATAAACTACTTGGGCTAGGCAGAACCTGGATATCTGAGCTAAAGGTAGAAAAATTTCAAGGTCTCTAGAAATAGCCTGTGTCGGGGCATAATTTTCTGCTAACTGGGCAAGGAGGCACCTTCAGAGGTGGCAGTCGCCCCGGACTTTGGGGCAGAAGTCAAGTCCCCTGGAGCCTCTGGCAGCCCCTGGGGCCCCCAAATCATTCTCCCCACCTCCACCAGCCTGTCCTGCAGTCAAGAAGGAAGTCCACACAGACAGTTCCCCCTCTTCTGAGGGGGGAGCCCCTGGTGGCACAGTGGTAAAACTGCCACCCTGTAACCAGAAGGTTACAAGTTCGATCCTGACCAGGGGCTCAAGGTTGACTCAGCCTTCCATCCTTCCGAAGTTGGTAAAATGAGTACCCAGAATGTTGGGGGCAATATGCTAAATCATTGTAAACCGCTCAGAGAGCTTCCAACTATAGAGCGGTATATAAATTTAAGTGCTATTGCTATTGCTATTGCTATTCTCTGTAGTCTTGCTGACTGCAGAGAGAATGATCTCCATTAGGTCCTTATTCGGACAGCACAGAGTGAGGGGGGAGTGGAACCGAGGGTTCATTGGACCCACATTTCCACATTATATGCGAATGTGGCCTCTCTCTTCCGTTTGTTTCACACTCATGCACTTATGATTCAGTGAAGATCCCCAATGACCCTCCCACTCCGTCCTCAGCCACTTCAGAGTCATCTGGCCACTTTCCCCTAGTTTAAGTTCCATCCCCTTTGCTGGAAGTTGTAGTGGGACCTTTCTCCACCGCATCCTTTCTTTCCCCCACTTTCTCTTCCCCATCCCACAACATTTCATAAGAGAGAAAGAGGAGTTGTGTTTGCCCCTCTTTCTCTCCCTGCCTCCCTCTCTCCCTCTCTCTCTGTAACTTTCATTCTCAGTGAGGGGACAGAATTTAAGCCATCCTCAGCAGTTTGCAGTTATCTTAACAGCCAAAGCCAGCCGCTTCCTTACTCCCTCCTCCCAAATGCTCTCTCTGTTGTTTTTCTCTGTTTCTCTGAGTAGTCTTCACAAATATGGTTCAGAGCGGTGGGCACAAGTCAGCATGCGCCCAAAGAGTCAGGACTGGCAGGGAAGAGAAGAAGTAGCCACCAGCACTGCCACTAACATGGTTGTTTCTCCCCCTTCACTGTTGTGCCTCAACCTCTTTGGGAAAGGCTGGTAATGTCTATTTCTAGCTGTAGCAAGTTGACTGCTTACTGTGACTGCAAGCCCTTCTCCAGGGCCTCAGGCAGAGAGAAGACTAGGAAAGACACCCCCACACTCCTCAGCCCTGCTACCTGAGGATCAATTTTACTGGAAATGCTGAGTTGGAACCTGGAACTTGCTGCAAAGCACGGGCTCGATCCCCTAAGCTTTCCCCAAACATTGGAAACTGCCTTGTACTGAGTTATGACTTTGGTCCACCTAGCCTGTCCCTCTTCAGCCCAGAATAGCACCTCTCCTGTGGCTTTTTTATCAGTGACTTTTCTATCCAGTGGCACATCTATCTATGTGGTCGCTAAGAATCGACACCGACTTGACGGCATTTAATCAATCAATCAATCAGTGGCTTTGCAGGTGGGGTGTGTGTGTGTGTGTGTGTGTGTGTGTGTGTGTGTGTGGATTGTGAGTCCTTTTGCAACAGAGAAACATCTTCTGTTTTCTTTTGCTATGCAAACTGCTTTGAGAATTTGTTTTGCTGAAAAGTAGCATATAAATATTATTAACAATAATGATAATAGTAAATTTCTGTCAGAGCTCACCAGAGCTAGCTCCAGCACCCATTTGGAAATGACACGGCTCTGTCATTCAAATGCGAGAAATATGTTTCTATTGCTTCTGGGTATGTACAATATGTCTTTATTTGACCGTTGAGTAAACTGCAACCAAGCCCACCAGTATATGGCATGAAGAAATTAAATAGAGAGACGCTTTTCTCCCTGCCTCAAAACCTGGAGTCATCTGATGAAATTGATGGGGAATAGATTTGGGACAGACAAAGCAAATCCTGCTTCGCACCACATACAAAGTTATTGGATTTATTTATTTATTCTTTAAAATATTTCTATACTGCCCAAAATCTGCATCTCTGGTGTCACAAGATGTGGTGCCACCTGTTACTAGCTTTATATAGGGATTAGACATATTCATGTAGGATAGGTCTATCTGTGGCTATTACCCATGGTAGCTAATTGGAGCCTCCATATTCAGAGGCAGTATACCTCAAAATGCCAGTTGCTGCAAGAGACAACACTGTAGGGGAGTTATTGCCATCAAGCCCTGCTTGAGTGCTTCCCAGAGGTATCCAGTTGGCCTCTATAGGAAGCAGAATGCTAGACTAGATGGGCCCCTCGGGCAAATCCAGCAGCATTCTGCTTGTGACCCCCAAACTTCTAGGATGGATAATGGGGTTTAACCCTCCAAAGCAAGGGGAGAGGGAGAAATTTCCAAGCATGCCCGAGCTCCCACCCATTTCATTTTAGAAATTAAACACTTGGCCGTCTATTTGTTCTGAATTTGCAATCGTTGACCATTCATGAATCTGATAAAGCAGAGGTTCCCAGCATTAGGTCCCCAGATGTAGCTGGATTTCGACACCCATCATCCTCAGCCACAATGGCCTTTGTGGCTGGGGATGATGAGAGTTGTAGTCCAAAAACACCTGGGGACCCAGGATTGGGAGCCTCTGCAGTAAAGGCTGGTTGCCTGTGAAGGCTCACCTATGCCCTGATGAAACTGCAAGCCTCTGAGATGCCCCAAAATGTGTTTTCACTGTTCACTTGGATTTCTTGGAGGAGAGCTGGTCTTGTGGTAGCAAGTATGATTTGTCCCCTTTGCTATGCAGGGTCCACCCTCGTTGCATATGAATGGGAGACTAGACATGTGAGCACTGCAAGATATTCCCCTCAGGGGATGGAGCCACTCTGGGGAGAGCAGAAGGTTCCAAGTTCCCTCCCGGGCAGCATCTCCAAGATAGGGCTGAGAGAGACTCCTGCCTGCAACCTTGGAGAAGTCGCTGCCAGTCTGTGAAGACAATACTGAACTAGATAGACCAATGGTCTGACTCAGTATATGGCAGCTCCCTATGTTCCTATATTCCTATTCCTGCTCCAAATCCAGTCACTAATTAGAGATCTGTCTATGCTCAGCCTTGCTCAATCTCAGTGCAAGAAAATTGCCCTCCACTTTCAGAAAACACTTTACCATTAAGTCTGGGATTTTGCATTCCAGTATGCGTCTTTATAGGACATCGTCTTTTTATGAAAGTAAGTCCCCATATGTCCAATACTGAAAATTTCTTTCTGGGTGAGTATGAACAGATCAAAATCAGAGTATCAGTAAATTAAACAACTAAAACTTTCGTTGATTTATCAGTGGGCGCTCAGTTTAATAGGTGGGGTTGTAAGCAAAGGGCATTCTTGTTTAGTTTACCATCTGATGTGTCACTCTCAGAGGAAGTGGGAAAGGAAATACTAATGCCTTTCTTCTAACAATATTTGGAAGCTTTTTAAAACTGCAAGTTATCACAGACATTCTTCACTATTTTTAAAAAGGTACCTAAACTGAGCACCTAGTCATCTGAAAGTTTATTTAAAATGTCATTGATTTGGTTAAAAAACCAGTAGCTAATTAACTAAACCTAGTCAGTTTGATGGACAACTTAGTCAGATGATGGACAACCTAAGCTGAGATTGAAACTGATGCATATGACATCTACCATATATTCTGAAGAGTTTGTTTGTGGACTTGTTTGTGCAAAATAAAATCATACTTTGCAATTGCCAAACTTTG
Source organism: Hemicordylus capensis (assembly GCF_027244095.1). Taxonomy (NCBI): domain Eukaryota; kingdom Metazoa; phylum Chordata; class Lepidosauria; order Squamata; family Cordylidae; genus Hemicordylus; species Hemicordylus capensis. Next base: position 250,296,803 of record NC_069661.1, read on the forward strand.
CATAAATAATCCTGCCACTTAAATTAGTTGAATGCACTATGTTTTACACTGGAATATGCTGGGTAATAGGTTTATATAGTTTTTATTTTATTTTTAGAATAAATTCTGAATAATAATTATATTTTGTTATTGTTCTCAGCAGATTTATAACATTCAATAATCAGATCAATAATTCAAAAATTACATCCTGCCCAAGAGAAGCAGAAAATCTTTCTCAAATTCAGATTTACTATGATTCAAATTTACTATGTATGGTAATTATTCAATAAAATGAATAATGTTTGAAGTTGAAATCCTACAAATTTCAAACTGTTCTTTTACTTCGCTTTTGCAAGCACATTAATTTAAAAAATCTATTATATATATTTAGTTTCTTAAACTTTCCTATAAGAATAACCTACCCAAAATGACTTTGCTTGGTCAACAACAAGCCTAACCTGCTAGTTTTACATAAATGTTAAAGTTCAGGAGGGCAAAGGCTTCACAGAACATTGTCATTACAATAATGATGCAGGACTACACAAGGAGGCCACAGCCTTCCAGAGAAAGTGATTCACTTCGGAAACTTCCACTACTACATTAGGTCAAGAGTTTAAGGGGCCCACAACCTTTTTATGTGATGGAAAAGTGGAAGGTGTGTCCTTCCTTCCAGCACTGGAGTTCCAGGTTGGCATCCCAGGGAACCATTTTCCTTTCAAAATTGCTGGAGCAGCTGGCAAGGTGTTGTGGGAAGCAGTAAGCAACCAAGGAGAAAAGGACCCCACACCTTTACCATAGAGAAAAGTGGAGTGGCAGTTGAGGAAAGGGTTGGCTCTCTGTGTTGCCAGCCTGCAACCACATCTAACAGGCATCTAAGATGATGTGTGAGGTGGGTGCTCCACAGAGGTCAGCCTGTTATGTGCAATCTTCCCCCCCTCCACCCACACCCACACAACCCCCAGCTGTTTTGCAGAGAAAGAATCACATACATGTCTCTGCCTGGTTGTGACCATCTCCACACTACCTTAGGTACATGGTGAAAGAGGGGGGAAGGGGATGGGTTCCTGAAGACTGTAGCCCTCTTCAGACGTTATGAGTGCTCCAGATGCTCATGGTTAGAGCGGGCAAAGGCAAGGAGAAAGTCCAACCTCCCTGCTTTCAATCACCCCCTTGTGCCAACGATTGTGGTGAACCTGTGAGCCGAACCCAGATCCAATCAGATTTGCCGCAATCATGCTTACGGCACCACTCCTAAAGATAAATGGCGCCATCACCATGATTGTTGGTGCAAGAGCATGATTGACAGCAGGGGCGGGCAGGACTTCCCACTTTTGCCCACTGTAACTGTGAGTGCCCGGGGGTGCTCATAACATCTGAAGAGGGCTTCTGTTTCTAATATTTCCCGCCAATATTTTTCACAATCGCAAGCTGTTAAAATTTCCAGGACCGCTTACGATACTCACCTGAAAGTTGATGCCAATTCCTAGATACTCCAGGCCAATCCTGGAACACGGGCAACCCGAGACCTGACCACACGAAGCTACCCAACCACCAAGGGCGTAACTACCATTAGGCAAGGGGAGGTGGCTGCCTGGGGGCCCCCACAGCTCGAGGGGGCCCCCAAAGGCAAGAAAAATGTGAAGTGAGTGTGTGTGTGTGTGTGTGTGTGTATCAGCGAGGGGCCCATTTTAAAATTTTGTCTCTGGGCCCACTCCAGCCTCGTTACGCCCCTGCCAACCACAATGTGGATGGCAGACCACTCTGTGGCTCCTATTTAAATGTTGTACTCTGCCCACAGATGGCTCCACAAGGGGCCAGTTTTCTCCCCAGAATAAGGTGGAGGCAGGTACTGATTCAGCTGCTCCAAGAATTATTTGCTTTACCGTTTGCCTTCCGCCCATACTTGACCAACTGCAGTACATCCTTTTCCAAATAGCACAGGGAAGTTGGAAATCGGCACCTCACAATCTAATTTGTCCCACAACAAAAGATATTTCTAGGGCTGCTAAAAGGCACAAAAGGGCACAGGGTGATGCTACAGGACAAAGGTGACAGCTGCAGTTGGTGGTGCACTCCCCAAATTTTATGCCATGTGGCTCAAAAAGGATAATTTTAAGATGGTTCCAGACACTTGGTACCTGCAATTCCTGTTCCTCCCAGGAATGCTTAATCTCTATTCATAAGAACATAAGAACAGCCCTGCTGGATCAGGCCTGAGGCCCATCTAGTCCAGCATCCTGTTTCACACAGTGGCCCACCAGATGCCGCTGGAAGCCTACAGGCAGGAGTTGAGGGCATGCCCTCTCTCCTGCCATTACTCCCCTGCAACTGGTACTCAGAGGCATCCTGCCTTTGAGGCTGGAGGTGGCCTATAGCCCTCCGACTAGTAGCCGTTGATAGACCTCTCCTCTGTGAAGTTATCCAAACCCCTCTTCAAGTCATCCAGGTTGTTGGCTGTCACCACATCTTGTGGCAGAGAATTCCACAGTTAAGTAGATTTCATAATATTTTCCTGATCCAGGCATCATCACTCTCACTCTCTCTCATACACAGGTTGATTTAAAAAAAAAAATGAATGCATATACAGTCATTCACACAAACACAAGTATATGCATACAGGCACCTGTATTGCCGTTTTCTGCACAACTTAAACTTCTTTGTGCTCATTCACACTTAAGGTTTTGACTGTCGAGAACACTTTGGAATAACTGCAGTGGAGAGAGATACTTGCGGGCACAGTCACATTGGGATCTAAACCAACATACAAATTTCCTCAGCCAAGCTGGAGCCAACCAAGGCTCAACATTCCTAGAGATATACAGATCAGGTGGTATAAAAAGATGATCAATAAAATAAATAAATATAAACATTCTGTTTCCAGCAACAGCAAGCCTGATGCTTCTGAAGGCACAGCATGAAGGGAAGGTTCATCCTTGTTTTTCTATAGCAACTAATATTCCTAGATCCTCTGCTACTATATATGGAGTTTCCATTTGGGTATCCTTGCCTCCATCAATTTGCCAGTGATGATCCGCATATGCTGTGGCAATGAATTCTGCAAACTAATTCTTCCATTTGCAGAAACGAAATTTAAGATAATCTCTGGAGACTCTTCTCTGTGTGCCACCACATACCATGGTCCAAGGGGTGGCTTTTACTCACTGAGTGAGAGAGAGCCTTCTCAGCAGTGGCCCCTGCCTGAGGAATGCCCTCCCCAGGGAGACCTGCCTGGTGACCTCTGTATATACATTTAGGCACCAGGCTCAAGCCTCCTTGTTCCATCAGGTGTTTGGCCTATAATTTCTGTTATTTTTATTGCTTCCATTTAGCTTTTTATTTATTGACTTTACCAGCTCTACTGGTTGTTTTACTGTGTTTAGGTTTTCTAGGTGTTGCTCTGAATTTGTGTTATTAGCAACTTGATTTTTTTATCATGAGCTTTTCTCCTGATTATAAACCGCCCTGTGGCACTATCAGTTGGGTAGTATACAAAACTGGATAAACAAATTGAAATAAACTGTATTTATTTAAAATGAATTCCACACTATGTGATGTTCTCTCTCTTTCTATGCAGAAGTTTCGAGAAAGATCTATGCATTCACCTATTAAAATGCTACTTGCAAAAAGCATGCATATTTTCTATCTATTTGGCATATTTCCAGTGTCTGTTCCATCATGGAAATCACTCCAAAACATCTCCAAAGATGCCGAAATGAGTCTTTCCTCCTTCTTTCTCCCAATTCCTTCTCTCCTCTCTCTCTTTTTGTTGTTATTTTCTGATTTCATTTTCAACTGCAGTTTTCACCCTTCGCTTTCTCATTTCTTTGGCCTCTTTATGAAGCCTCGCCTTACTCTTGAAAGACCAAGGTCTTCATTGCATTATTCTCCCTCTTACTTGATTCAGATATTATGCTGTATGAGTGTGTAAACTCATACACATGTTTGTGTGAATGACCTGTACCTGTAGTGAACCTGGATACAGGCTCTTCAAATACAAGGTATGAATAAGGAGTGTACTTCTGTACCTGGGTTCAGCATAGCATGTGAATGACTGTACCTGTATACAGATCTGTACCTGTGTACACTGTACCCTTGTCGTATGAGTGTTGGACATAATGTGTGAACGGGCATCATTTCAGCATCAAAACAAACAAGCACAGCCACTTCTATAATTGCCAAGTATGTCCCTTTTCTTGAAGGAACATTCAATATCTTAGAACAGGAGTTCTCAGCTTTGGGTCCCCAGATATTATTAGGCTATAACTCATTGTAACTGAGAATGATAGTAGTTGTAGCCCAACAACATCTGGAGACTCAAGGTTGGGAACCCTGTTTTGGAGGAATGTCCATTGTCCCAAAGCATTAAAACTTCTGAAGATTAGCTGAGGCTCCTTTCAAATGCTCTGGTCGTTCCTTAGGATTGGAATAGGCAAAGATGCAAGATCTACTTTTTTTTTTTTTAATACTGGAATTCCAACTGGAGTCAATGCAGAATAGTGGCTCATGGGGTGCAGACAGCCACAAATTCATGATTCCTTCCCCAGTGCAATTTTTATTACTGTTGATTATTTAGTTATCATATTTCATACAGCCTGATATGTGCACCTCTAGATGGTGTACAGAATTAAAACACAACAAATATAAAACATAGTAAAAAAAACCAGTTCAAATTTCACGAAATAAAAATAAAAACAAGCTCATAAGATTGTTTTGAAATATTTTCAGTTAAAATGAACTGAAATTAATTTCAGCTAATAGCCTGAGAAGACGGGGTGTCTTGTGGGTCTTCCTACTGTTTAACTACTGGGGGTCCAGGCACCTTTCTGAAATGCCTCAAACCATCAAGCGCTCTGCCAGTTGAACCAGCCTGCCCTTGCCTCAGATGTCTATAGAACAGGCCTCACTGCTCCAGGATATCCTCGATGTCTGAAAATGGCCTCTGTACACACATCTTCCTATTTTGCAAACACAAGAACATTTTTCCACCCAAATATTATACCTAAGAAATAAAAGCTGCTACAAAAGAGATGGCACCACTGAAGGGTGATGCAGGAAAGAAGACAGTTTCTAAGGCAAGGGTGGGCAAACCTAGCCCTCCAACTGTTGCTGGACTATAACTCCCATCATCCCCAGTCACAATTGATCACGTCTGAATTCCATTGGGGTTCTGACATCCCTGCCAAACCAAAGTTAAATGGCCAGAAAACCACCTCTCAACTGAGAGGTGCTGTCATGGCCGTTTAACTGACATCCAACAGGAATGTCGGGAATTGTCATATTTCCAATTTGACCTGAACCATTTTGGGATCGTGGCTAATTCTGACAGGAATTTTGGGGTTGTCAGAATCATGTCAGCCCTCCTGACAGTTTGGAACTGGATCTGATCTGGATCCAGACCTACTAACTAGTGGTGTTGCCATTTATTTATGCTCAGAAATGCTCAGATATAGGAACACAGGAGCACAGGAAACTGCTTTTAACCAAGTCAGACCCTTGGTCCATCTAGCTCAGTATTGTCTACACAGACTAGCAGCGGCTTCTCCAAGGTTGCAGGCAGGAGTCTCTCTCAGCCCTATCTTGGAGATGCCAGGGAGGGAATTTGGTGCCTTCAGCATGCATGCAAGCAGATGCTTTTCCCAGAGCAGCCCCGTCCCCTAAGGAGAATGTCTTACAGTGCTCACATGTAGTCTCCCATTCAAATGCAAACCAGGGTGGACCCTGCCTTATAAGGGGTTGTCACATTAAACATTTTAATGCACTTATTCTATGTAGATAGTCCAATGACGTCCTGTGTTTGGCGACTGTATGAAACACCAGTATAGAAGTCACACCACTTGAGGGACGAATTTGGCATCCATTCAGGTTAATCATATTCTTTCCACCACCTTCACAAACACTATACAATCTATCAGAGAATACCAAACTGCTCTTGTAGAATTAAGGTTCTTGCTAAATTTCATTAATGTCTGAAAAGGGGGTTGGATCACAGCAGCTTTCCTGTACTTATCAACATGTTGTTCTGTGTTGGAACTCTATTGACAGGCCACGATTCAGATTAGGGGTGTGCACAGAACATTTGCCATGGTTCAGTCCAAATTCAGACTGAACCGTAGAGGTCATTAAACTTGTTCAGTCAAACCCACCAGCCATTTGCGGCGATTAACCAGCCCAAACTGGTTCGCGGTCGAATTGGCCCAGTTCATGATCAAACCAGTTCTACACATTCCTAATCCAGATTTGGACCTTGTTCTACTAATTGTTCATCCTTACCCTAAAGTGTTGGATACTAAAGTGTTGGATACGTTCCAATTGCGTATTGCAGGAGTTCGCAAACTTGGGTCCCCTTTAGGGTGATGGGAGTTGTCATCCAACAACTGGGGGAACAAGTTTGAGAATCCCTGGCTCATCAAATCATGGCTACTCGTAAGTAAAATATTTTCAAAAGCATGCAGTTGATGTTTTTGCTTCTAATCCATTGCTTGGCCAAATCTGTACATAAAAGTACCTGCTTGATATCTCCCATGAGTAAAACAGAGTGGACTTCAAAGTCACTCTCTTTTCTTCCCCCCCTAAGTATTCTTCCCCTGATACCTGCAGATCAGCCTAAAGCAGAGGAGAAGAGGCGATTTAAAATGCTGGCCACTTGACATAAGAAGAACTACCAGCCTGAGTTACTATAGTTAACTATCCTAACAGAAGAAAGTGCTGTCTCCATTTGGAGGAATCAGTTGCTAGGTACATTGGCTACATGCAGTGCCACAGAGCATTTAAAGGTACAAGGATAGTTTCTGGGCAACCCGATTTGCAAGAGAAGACGCTGATCTCCCATTTGACCTAAATAAACAGAGGAGCAAAGTATCCTCCTTAGATCCAGGCTAGATTTGCCTCCTATTTAATTCGGCCTCTTCCTCCGCCAGATTATACCAGCACTTATGGATATTAGGAGATGATTCAGTTTCCTCTTATGCGAAGCTTTTCCCATGCACCCGGAACTCTCCTGACATAAGCAATCAATAACAGGTGCTTTCAGTCTGGTCACTAACGTTCTCTCACACACTAATCTATCTTTTCTATAGAGAGGTGGCTTACAAGGAGAAAAAATGTGGTCGTGTTGAGATAACATTTCAGGCAGTCCAGAAGAGCTGTCATACACCCCAAAAATGGACTCAGATCCAGAATCCAGAATCTCCAGCCTCAGAATAGTAGAATGATACACATACACCTTCTACCCAAAAGACTGCTTGAAAATAGTGCTTAATTTCTAGCAAAAGAGAGGCTGGAGTTCAGCTCTGTTCAGAGACACTGGGCTAGTTTGGTCCATACCATCTTCCATCCCATCCGCCACATACTTAGAAGTGAGGGCATACATGTCCCATGTCCACTGCCAACTTACCGATCTGCCCTGCCTACTCACGTGGCAGGCACAGAACATCTGAACCTCTCCTAATCACATGATTTGTTTGATTAGGCTGGGGTTCCTCAAACTTGGACCCCCAGATATTGCTGGACTACAAATCTCATCCTCCCCAGCCAGAATGATGGGAATTCTGTCATTCCTCCGTGTGGAAGAAATGCACTCTGCATGTGCTCAGGGGCATTCTGGTTGGATTTTATACATTCAAGACTTGAACCCAAGCATTGAGCTATGGTGAGCCCTAGTAAGCCCTGACATACATTAAACCCTGCCCGCACATTTGATTGATTTTCTCATAAACTCGGTTTGAAAGCGCTTTTAAAAATCCCATCCTTATAGCAAATGCAAAATATATAGCAGGAGAGAGATGAAATTAAATTTCCCTGATCCAGACAAATTTGATTGAGCTTTAAATTGCACTGATATTAATGGAACAAGATTGTCACCCAACTAACTTGCCCCATTCATTTCAATGGGGCTAGAGTGAAACTAAGTTTCTCTGAATCGGGGTCAAGATGTTTTTCATTTTTAACCATCAAGTCCAAGACCTGAATTTGATTCCTAAGGAAATTGACATCATGCATTCACTAGGCATACCTATAAACCTCCAAACAAGGGTGAGTATTATACACACACACCCTTTGTACACACAGTAGTTTTCCACTTCTGAAAAATACTTCTGCCCAAAGATCCACAGATCATAACAGGGAGTTCTGTTGGACAGATCAAGGGCATGTACGCCTCCTTTCTCCGATACATTCTAAACAGAGGAGTCACCAAATTCCACCTAAAGCAAAACCCGACGTGACTTTGAAGTGTTGTGTTCATGAGAAACATCCGTAGGAACTTTGAAGGAGGCTGAAGTAATGTCAGCGCAATTAGCAGCATTTCTCACAAGGGTTTCACAAGTAGCTGCAGATCACCATCAGACTTGGCCAAAAGCAAAATTCAAAATGAACGTGGAAAGTTCTACTCAGGTGAATCAACTATTGACTGAGGAAGATCAACCAGATGCTCTCCATTTGTTATTGGACTGAAAGTCCCATCATCCCCAGCCACAATTGGGCTTTGTAACTCAACAACAGCTGGAGATCATCCGTGAACATAACAGTTGATCATCCATGATCTATAGCAGGGATTCTCAACATTGGGTCCCCAGATGTTACTGGACTTCAACTCCCATAATCCCCAGCCAAAGGCCACTGGAGCTGGGGATTATGGGAGTTGAAGTCCAAGAACATCTGAGGACCCAACGTTGAGAATCCCTGATCTTAATCATCCCTGATCTATGTGGTACTCCAGATGCCACTGAACTACAACTCCCATCCAATTAATTGTGGCTGGGGTTATAGGAGTTGTAGTCTAGCAACATCTGGAGTACCACATGTTGGTGACCCCTGCTATAGATCATGGAAGACCAACCTGATCCTCTCCAGCTGGAGGGGGGACCCATTTGGGGACCCCTGATCTACAGGAATGCTGAGAAAAGCAAAAAGAAGTTGAGGAAGCTTAGAAACAACATTCTTCAGGGTTGGTTCCTTCAGCACTGGCCCCCAGTCGTGCCTAGAGCAAGATACAAGGATATTTGGAGAGTTCTGTTCAGAAAATATGAATTGGTTTCAAGGGAACATAAAAGAATTTCGGTTCCAGCTAGAGGAGTGTCTCGGCAGACTTTTGCATGTTTCTTCTAGTTCTAAAGCCCTATTCGTATACTGCGTGCAATGCAGGTAGAGTAACATCTCATATTGTCTGCTGCATTTGAAAAAGCTCACTTCTGAAGTGAACACTTATTTGTTAACACAAAAATATGTACACATGTACAAACTTCTGTACACACAGATGATGGAGTGCCTGAACAGGGGTTTAAATTAAAGCCAATGTGGTGTAATAGTCCGGAATAGGGAAACACTCCTAGAATCTTCACTCAGCTGGGAAACTAACTGGGCAATATTGAGCATTATCCTGCAGATTATTATTCTCATTTACATTTTATATCATGCTCTTCATCCAAAGAGCCCAGAGCAGTATACTACATACTTTTGTTTCTCCTCACAACAACCTTGTGAAGTAGGTTAGACTGAGAGAGAAGTGGCTGGCCCAGAGTCACCCAGCAAGTCTCATGGCTGAATGTAGATTTGAACTCGGGTCTCCCCGGTCCTAGTCCAGCACTCTAACCACTACACCACACTGGCTTTATGGGATGGGGCCATAACCCAGTGGTAAAATATCTGCTTTACGTGCAGAAGGTCACAGGTTCAATTTCTGGCATCTCCAGATAGGGTTGAGAAAGACTCTTGACTGAAACCTTGGAGAGATGCTATCAGTCAGTGTAAACAATCTTCAGCTAGAGGGACCGATGGTCTGACTTGCTATAAGGCAGCTTCTGAGGTTTCAGTGTTCCTCTCTCAGTCTAAGCTACCTCTCCAGAATGTTATTTATTATAAATAAGGCTCTAGGCAGTGTTATGAGATTCCAAAGGCTCGAGGGCCAGGGCTGCTCAACTTTGGCCCTCCTGCAGATGTTGACCTACAACTCCCATAATCCCTGGCTATTGGCCACTGTGGCTGGGGATTATGGGAGTTGTAGTTCCAAAACAGCGGGGGGGGGGGGGCTAAGTTGAGCAGGTCTGCTTCTAGGCAGTGTTGTGAGGATAAAGTGGGTACTATGAGGAGGACCTACGTGTACTTCATCAAGCTTCTTGGAAACAGGGTGGGATAAAATATCATGATAAAATAAAGAATAAATCTGTTCGAAAATAGGAGCCTTGCTCACTCAGGTGAAATCGCCATCTTGTCAGCTCTTCTGCTTCTCACAGTGGGCAACCACCAGATGCATTTTGGGAAACCCACCATCAGTACATGGTGAAGGCAATAGCCCCCTTGGCCTTTCCCTTGCAGCAACCCTTTCTTCCTCACCCGGAACATGAGGTCATGCACACAAGCAAAAACTCTGTCCTACTCGGGTTTGGAAGCTGTGTGTGCTCCCAGATTCCAGATGTGTGGGAGCAAGGTAGGAGGAAAACCTGGGTAGAAGTGATTGTGTGGAAGCCAGGTAGGAGGAAAAGCTACCCAAGTTTTCCTCCCACCTGGCTTCCACACAACCCCAGGTTTTCCTTACTTCCACACAGCCAAAAATTGGGAGCTCCATAGGTTTCTTATTGTATTCTACAACACTCCACACAGAGAATAGATACCTACAGATCCACACATAGGTCCCCCAAATCCACTTTGCAGGGAACCACCCTGCTCCTTAGGGTTGCCAGCCTTCTCCTGGTCCTCTTCCCCAGATAACAGAGCAAAGGCACCTTTTAAAAGTGGTGATTCCCTTTATTGAGCAGGGGCAGAGCATCTGGCCCTATCCATCCACAGCACAGCATCCCTCCAGTGGCTGCTGCTCGTGTCTGTCTTATGTTCCTCTTTTAGACTGTGAGCCCTTTGGGGACAGGGAGCCATCTTATTTATGTATTTATTTATTTCTATGTAAACCTACCCCTACTCCTGCTAACTGGGCAAAGAGGCACCTTTTAACGTGGCGATTCTCTTTTATTCAGCAGGGGGAGAGTAACTGGCCCTATCCACCCCCAGCACAGGACCTCCAGTGACTGTTGCTAGTGTCATGTTTCTTTTTAGAATGTGAGCCCTTTGGGGACAGGGAGCCATCTTATTTATTTATTATTTCTCTGTGTAAACCGCCCTGAGCCATTTTTGGAAAGGCGGTATAGAAATCGAATTGATAATAATAACCACCACGGGGACTTTTGTTTAAAAGCAGTATATAAATATTTGTCATATTTGTATTCCTCTGCTTATAGCAACAGTCCAGAACATAGGAAGCTACTGAGTCAGACCATTGGTCCATCTAGCCCAGTATTGTCTACACTGTCTGGCAGTGGCTCTCCGTGGTTTTTCAGGCAGGGCTCCCCCCCCCCCAGCCCCACCTGGAGATGCTGCCAGGATTGAACCTGGGACCTTCTGCATTCAAAGCAGATGCTCTACCTCTGAGCTATGGTGCCAACCCCCTTTTATCTGCCATAAAATAACTTTAAAACATGAAACTTTTCCTCTGCTTCTTTCTCCATGCCTGGAAGAGCCTTGCCTTTTCTGCATCGGGACTGCTGTTAAACACACAGAAGCAAGGCTCAGAAGAGTGAAGCGGCATTGCTCATCACACTCACCCCCTCCCAGCTGAATCCACATTGGAAAGGAGGGGGTGGACCCTCACCTTGCCACTTGTTGGTGGCAGTCACGGCATCCCCACAGTCACCAGGGTGGAACACAAACTTATAGTCACACCATGGTGTCCCTCAAATCTTTGTTGAAACACACCTTCTCTCTCTGCCTCAGTTCCTCATCTGTCAAATGGGAATAATTTTACATCTTACAAGGCTGGTTTTCAGCCTTCACCACTGTAGCAGCGGGGGGGGGGGGGTTCTAGTCCAAAAATACCTGGGGACCCAAGGCTGAGAACCCCAGATCTCTCTAAATGATTGGTTCCTAATCCTTCATGGCATTCAGAGCGTCTCACCTTCGAAAGAGGATTCAGCTATGATTTGCCCCATCACATACCTTCTTCGGCAAATGGGACTCTTCAAAGCAGCAATGAGCATAGTCTTTAGCATTTTATACAGCTGTTTTGAGAGCTCAAATGGTTTCACATATATTGAGGCCGTTCTCATACGCAGCCTTGCCCAGGCTAGGGAAGCCCAGCCGGCATTAGGCTGCACATGAGAACCACCAGGATCAGGTCCAATCCCAGTGGGGCATCACCGCCTAGCCTGGCATTTTAGCCAGCACCCCGTTAACCCAGGCTCCGGGATTGTGTGTCTCCTTGGGCTAGATTTAACCCAAGGAGACATAGAGATGGGCACCTAGACTGCCCATCTCCTGGGGGAATCCTCCAACGCTCTGCACTTGACAGACAGTGCGTTGTAGGATACCCAGAGGCTGGGGTGCATCATCCCAGCCTCCGGAGCTCCACGCAGCTGGGAGTGTGGTCTGTGTTCCCAGCAACATGCCATGGCTTGTCTGAGGCCACGGCATGTCTCTTAGCTTCTGCCTTTCCCCACCCCTCTTCACTTAACGCTGGCCTACCGTACAGGGTCATTACAAGGATTACTGCAATAATGTGATGACCAACCCTCAAAAAGCACTAAATAAATATGATCGATATTATTTCCATATTGTCCAACAACAATGGCAGACAACAGGACTAGTAGAAGAGCCAGGCAGGAGAGCTGGTTGTTGAAATTTCTTTTATGGTTGTGGGGCTGTTAGAAACCCTATTCAGACATTGAGGTCATTCACACAATCAAAAACCGTGTTCTACCTAGGTTTGGGAGCTGTGTATGCTTCCAGTTTTTGTTTGTGTGGAAGCAACTTAAGAGGGAAAGCTGAGTAGAAGTGATTGTGTAGGAGCAAGGTAGGAGGAAAATCTGGGTAGTGTTTCCTCCTACTTGGCTTCCACACAATCACTTCTACCCTGGTTTTCCTCCTATCTTGCTTCAACACAACCAAAAACTGAGAGCACACACAGATCGTCCCAAACCCGTGAAGAGCACAGTTTTTGATTGTGTGCATGACCTCATTATGTGGTATGAAGGTACAGATGCCTTTACACCCATACATGTTTTTGTGTGAATGACTATACCTGCATTCATCGTAAAAGTGACCCTGGGTGCAGGCCCCTCAAAGGCATGGCACAGATGGGTTCACCATGACATGTGAATAACTAAACCTGGGCACAGATCTGTACCTGTGTGCGCTGTACACTCCTGGGACGAGTGTTAGACATCATGAGGCTATTCACATGATGGAGGAAAAACCAGACTAAGGGAACCCAGCCCACTTTTCCTCCAACGTGAGAACCACTGGGCTCACAGGAGAACCTGGTGGTTCAGTGGCAGCTAGCCCACCCAAGTAGCCCTCCCTTTAAACAAGGTTAGTGGAGCAAGTGCTCCACTCACCCCATTTTTCAGATTGTGAGTCGCCATGGCGCGGCTCCGCACTGCAGTGACTCACGAGGAGACCCCCAACCGGGAGGCTACAGCAAGCCTCCTGGCGTCAGGGGGCTCCCCGGAATGTCCCACGCACTCACACGGGGCATTCTGGGACTTCTGGGGGGCAGGCGGCCTCCGATCTCTGCAGCCCCAACCAGCTCCGTGACGGAGCCAGTAATTGTGTGGGCGGCCAATCTGGCCTCCCAGGGCTTGCCGATGGATCGCCTGCAGGCAGAGTGGGTCAAGCCCGCTCTCCCTGCAGAAGCCCTGCAGGCTCTCCACTCTGCTCGTGTGGAGAGCCTCAATGTGTGAATGGGATAAGAAAGACCCAATGAGAAAGCAATTGTTGACGCCGCCCACGCTCTCTAGGTCTGTCTGAGCCACAACCCAAAAGATGTCTGTGGTTCACTGGCTGCTTCCTCTTCTGCTCTTTTCTCTTGTCCACCTTCACCCCAGAAAGTCGCAACAGGGAGAGTGAAGAACGACAGAAAGCGGCCCGAGCAGCCCAGAGCAACCTCTCCCGATCCTCCCCATCACATCTGGCTTGTGCCTCATTCCATTTCCAGTCCAGACCTTTGCCTCTCCTCAGCCAGCAGCGCCACTCTGCTCAACTTTTCTTGGCTAAACAACTTTGTGGAGACTGGTTCATTTGGAACTCAGACAACGAAAACGGGAAAGATCCAGGCCTATCAAAGTCAGTGCTATGTTTCCCAACATTGCTACAGGTGGGGATTTTTTTTCCCCAAGTCTTTGCAATGGCATTGTTGAGAGGGGACCACCGCAACAGAGCACAGGCTTTGCCTACATAAGGAAGTCATTCACACAATCGAAAACTGTGTTCTACCCAGGTTTGGGAGCTGTGTGTACTCCCAATTTTTGATTGTGTGGAAGCAAGGTTAGAGGAAAACCTGGGTAGAAGTGATTGTGTGGAAGTAAGGTTAGAGGAAAACCTGGGTAGCTTTTTCTCCTACCTTGCTTCCACACAATCACTTCTACCCAGGTTTTCCTCTAACCTTGCTTCCACACAATCAAAAATTGGGAGTACACACAGCTCCCAAACCTGGGTAGACCACAGTTTTCGATTGTGTGAATGACCTCAAGGTCTGCTGTTGCCAACTTTGATTCTAGTAGGGCTTTTGTGGCTTTAGCAGTTACCAGGCAATGCCAATATTTAATAGGTGAAGTTTTTTCCATCAGCTTCATGCCTGGGAAAGTTTCACCTGCTAGATTTCTACATGTCACACCTATGTTCAAAGCACAGGAGCCTCACTGGGCAGGGGGGGGTGGCCACCTTAATAAGGCTCCCAGTTTGGTCTCAACTAGCTCCAATTAAAGCAACTAGGATAGCTGAGCTAGAAAAAGACTTCTGCCAGACATCCCTGAACAGGGGTTCTCAAACTTGGGTCTCTAGGTGCTGTGGGATTACAGCTCCCATCATCCCCTGTCACAAAAGGCCATGATGTGAGTTGTAGTCCAACCATGTCTGGAGACCCAAGTTTGAGAAGACCAGTCTTAGAGATACCGCTATTATGAGAGTGCAGCCGACAATATTATGCTAGAAGCAGCAACTCAGAATCACACAGATCTATATACTTCACTCACAGTACTTCTTTTTCTCTCATCTGCAGTTTTCCTAGCAACCAGGGGTGCATTGTTTAGCTGATTCACACACGATTAAATGCTTTTAATATATTCATCCATTAAAACCCTCCCCCTGGTTAATCTCCCAGCAAGTATTAAAGGTTTTAAGGGATCTTTAAATGTGTATAATGAAAACTGCAGGGGGAAAATATCTGAGAAGAGGCATTCTCTCCTGTGTGAAAAAGAAGGCAGAATGCCTCTCTGCGAGGATCCCTGCTGTTACCTGAGTGTCTTGTTTTTTTCACTTTAGAACTGGTTTTTCTCACATGCAAATGCATGCAGACGTAACTGATCAATTGACTAAAATGCATACAATGAACCAAGACAGATGTTTTAATATCAGATGACAGCCCTGTAAGCAACCCAAGCCTTATCATGGTTACTTGGCCATCAGTCAGGGATTTCAATGGAGCTTTATTGGAAGTGAGTGTGCTTAAAATCACGGCCTTAAGTAGTACAGGCAAGGCCATTCCAAGTTTTTGTAGGCCCCTGGGCAAAAGATCTGCAATCGTGGGTGTCCAGGGGGGCAAAAAGGGGCACTCCCACCACCACCGCCTGATTGAGCCAGTTCCCATTGAATCCAGTGGGGAATATTCCCAGGGAGCAGGGATAGGATTTCTGGCT
Organism: Hemicordylus capensis; assembly: GCF_027244095.1. Classification (NCBI taxonomy): domain Eukaryota; kingdom Metazoa; phylum Chordata; class Lepidosauria; order Squamata; family Cordylidae; genus Hemicordylus; species Hemicordylus capensis. The sequence continues at coordinate 250,312,456 of NC_069661.1, forward strand.
TTGCCCCACCCCTGGAAAAAGTCCCGCAGATGCCATGCCTGCAGTGCTCCCCCAACACACAACCAAAGTGTTCCCCTGCTAACTGAGCAAAAGAGGCACCTTCTTAAAGTGGTGATTCTCTTTATTTCGCATGGGGAGAACAACTGGCCCTATCCATCCCCAGCATAGCATCCCTCCAGTGGCTGTTGCTGGTGTCTATCTTATGTTTCTTTTTTAGATTGGGGGCCCTTTGGGGACAGGGAGCCATTTATATATGGAGATAGATAGATAGATAGATAGATAGATAGATAGATAGATAGATAGATAGATAGATACATACATACATACATACATACATACATACATACATACATACTGCTTTGGGAACTTTTGTTGAAAAGCGGTATATAAATATCCGTCATAGTCGCGGTGGAAGGTCATTCCCAACACCAGAGGAAGACATTCCAGCGTCTGAGGGAAGGTACCAATTTCTGCCTTGCCCCGGTAGGTCTTTCTAAACCAGTCCTTGAGAACTTTGAAAGTGGCATAGAGAGAGGAGGGAGGTTTTCAGCAGCCTCTTTTCACTCTCTTCTCGTGCTTTTTGCAAGTATTGCAGGGATTGTGAGGAGAGGCATGCCTTGAAAAGCTTGCGAGGGTCAGGTCAGTCTTGAAGAGCTTCTCCACAGCAGCAACCCCTTACCACCCGGCTGCACCCCCAGAATCTGCTGCCTGAGGTGACCATCTTGCCTCGCCTCATATCAGGCCCCTTCCCAACACAAAGCAGGAACATGCCACCCATCGTTTCTATGAGGTCTTCAATCCACTTTTCTGCTGGCCTCCTAAACCCTGGGAGAAGATGGGTTAAGGATCCATCTGGATTCAGCTCTGTAGGTCCTCTCTAAACATCCATGGAGCTGAACAGCAGCCTGTCCATGCCACATGCTGGCTATGATTCCCACCCCAAGAAGAAAGGGAGGAGAGCTAGTTCACTGGAAGAGCTTCTCTATGCTTGCATGCAGAAGGAACCAGGTTTAATTTCTGGCATTTCTAGTCATGGCTAGGCAAGATACCTGCCCAAAACCCCGGAGAGCTACTGCCAGTCAGAGTAAACAATACTAGGCTAGATAAGCCAATAGTCTGACTCAGTATAAGGCAGCTTCCTATGTTAGTGTATAAAAAGCGCCTTCGATTACATATCTGCCTGACATGGCAGCTATTAAAGGTTCCTTGCCAGAAAAAGAGGCGGCAACCCAAACTAGCTTGTAGGTTTTTATTTCTGTTTCCTCTCCCTTCCTCTTTTCTTTCTTTCTCTCTCTCCCCTAGTCTGCTTGCATATACAGAAAGAGGCTGTTCTGCGTTTACTTTTCTCTCTCTCTCTCTCTCTCTCTCTCTCTCTCTCTCTCTCTCTCTCTCTTTTGTCACTGTTAACCGCATCCGGACTCTATTAAAGTTCCTGGCGCTGGATAAACAATGTAACTGTCGCGTGCAGCAGTCTGAAAATAATTGGATTAGCTAAAACATATCAGCTAAATAGAGACAGTCCCTGCTCAGACAGTCAGAGTAAATGTCACCCTGGAAAAACCCTGAAAACTGATCTGACTCACGCTGGACAACTCTGCCTGCAGCAGCTTCGGTGGGAAAACGAAAAGGGTGGGGGGCAGGGAGGAAGGAATTTAGACTTATCCTGGCCTCTGTTGTGTATGCAAACAGTCAGATCCTAAAGATGTTTATTCAGAAACAAGCCCCTTTGATTTGAGTGCAATGCCCTGCCAAGTAAATGTGCTCAGGAACAGGGTGGGAAGGTACACTCGCTGGCACTTGGGGTTGCCAAATGACCAGGAAAAACACACAGCCTGCTCTTATGCCTTAAAACAGCAGGTCCCTCTGCAGGAACCAGCACACTCCCCTTTTCCACTGCACTGAGAGCAATGTTATGGCCCAGGACCTGATGGCTGTGTGCTACGTCTGTGTTGAGATGCATATTTCTCTGAATACCATCTGCAGCAAAGCAAGGGTGCGCTTTCATCTCCTGCCTCTGGGCCTCCTAGAGGCATCTGGTGGGCCATTAAGGGGAATAGGATCCTGGCCTAGATAGGCCTTGGCTTGGCCCAAAGCTTTTTAAGAGGGGAATTCAGAAATGCACAATGGTGTGTTGAGTGTAATTCATGTGCATAGCATGTGCCACTACAACACACACCTATGCATTTTTCTTGTCTCTGCACACAGCCTAGAATCACATTCCATGGCATTCAGAAGCCCACACAGAGTGGGAGAAAATCCCCAGAACTGAGAATCTGAACAGCATCTCGACACATTGGGCGTCAATAAAATTACAACACATCAACTACAGAAGGCCACACTACTGGGGACAGTACGAATACTACGACGATATCTTTAATTCTTCTTTAGTTATCCTAGAACCTTGGAAAGGGCCCGATAATTAAAGTACCAAATCCAGTCAATAATATCTGGTAGACTGTGTGTAAATAGCATCATCATCATCATCATCATCAACAACAACAACAACTGGGAGTAGCAATGGAGCCTGAGGGGAATATATTTAGCGGGGAGAGGGGAAGCTTGATCAGGGTCTTGATTCTAGAGGTGCCTGAACAGCTGGCTTTACCTTTCTCATTGTTAGCAGTCATTTTTAACATCTTCCATCATAGTACAACTTTTGCATACTGTGATTTTTTCCCCTGAACTGCACAAATGCACTAAAACTGTAAGATTCAGTGGCGGGGGGGAGGTGTTTTTGTGTCTGGCGGCACATTAAAAAAATGCCCTGCTTCGGCCTGATCCAGCAAAGGTCTTCTTAGGCCCCACTAATAATGTGTGCACCTCAGTCCAAAGCTGCACTGACTTTCTAAAGCCAGCGGCCTCCAGTTCTAAACACCATCCCGCTCAGATTTAAGCATGTCTGTCCATTGACACCTAAGAGGATTAAAGCTGCAATTCCAACCAATCTTACTAGAGAGTAAATCACATTGAACTTAGTAGGGCTCCCCTCTGAGCAAAGAAACTGCAAATGCACTTAATCCTGCACTGGATTTTGGCTGTTTACTTAAACTAAGTCCCATAGACACAGTGCAATTTACTTTCTAGAAATTGTGTTTAGGATCACTGCCTCTGTGGGGAAAATACCTTTCTTTGCTATTAACAAAAATGATTAGCATGCAGATCATGAAATGCTTAGGAGACAGACTCAGATCAGGTAGTCTAAACAAAACTTCCCTCTTTTCTTAGCTTTCCTCCTCTCAAAAGAAAAAAAAAACTTAAAATGCACAAGCTCCTGAGATCGAGGAAGAGAATTGGGGGAAGTGTGAAAAGTCCTTTGAGTGAGGAAAGTGAATAGAGTTGTACCCATTCCTTTTTCTTTGCATGGGGAAGTCACTGAACCAATAAATAACATTTCCGGAACACATTAGGTTTTTGTGGTCCCCCTACAACACCACACACACTTATATCCCTCCAGAAATGTTTCAAGTTAGTAGCAGGTTGTTCTGCATAAGGGAACTAGAAAGAGATCGAGGTTAGCGCATAAGGTTCGAATGGGACTTGCGCAACCAGGATGGGGGGAAATATTGTGCATGCTGGTTGCATTCCTCTGCTTGCACCAATCCAACCAAAAAAAAAACAGGATATAGAAGGAAGAGTGTGGAAGATGCTAGTTAAAGTTCTACCAGTTGTGTCAATTTCTGCCAAAACCACTGCAAATTTTATTTTACGCTAAATGAAATTTAGTAGAGATTACACAGTACTTTAAAAAAAATATATAGATATATGAATTTTCTACTTTTGTGTAGGAAATGGTATATTCAAGTTGCCAACTGCCCGCAAAATAAAGTAACCTGGTCTGCTCTTTTGCCTTGAGGGACAGCTTGAAGAACAGAAATTAGCTGGTGAAAGCATAAACCTTATCCCCTCACTAAGGTCTGCATGCACCATGCTAAGCCGCAGTTAAAGGCACAGCAACAGAACAAGGTTGAAAAATTGGCAACCCTATTGCATCTATCCCACATGAACACTCTTAGGAATGATGAAACCAGTCATAAGTGTTGTTGTTGTTATTATTAGTAGTATTATTATCTTTACATTTATATCCCGCTCTTCCTCCAAGGAGCCCAGAGCGGTGTACTACATACTTGAGTTTCTCTTTCACAACAACCCTGTGAAGTAGGTCAGGCTGAGAGAGAAGTGACTGGCCCAGAGTCACCCAGCTAGTTCCATGGCTGAATGGGGATTTGAACTCGGGTCTCCCCGGTCCTAGTCCAGCACTCTAACCATTACACCACGGAACCCCCAGCAGCCAGTCAGGGCTGTATGCCACATATGTGGCAAAACAGATATGCTTCACACATGACGGTGTGTGGGCAGAAGTACCTGCCACTTCTACATGGAAGGGAGATCTCTGCATTTATTGGACCATGAGCCTCATGGCCCTCATGATGCAGCACCTTCGACTCTGTAGAGTTCGGTAACAGCCCCTCCCGTGAACTTCAAGGTTGCCCTGCTTGTTGAATGGTGGGGGCGAAGAGGGCCTGGAGGTGATGTTTAAAACTTAAGTCTGATTCAGATCTCTGGTCCTATTTCCCACGAGGCAAAATAAAATGGGAAGGGGAAGGAATGACCTTCAGAGAATGGAAAACATCTTTAATGAGTACCACCTTGTAGAAAACTTTCTGGAAGTGGGAAGGGAAGGGAGTGGACTGACCGAATTTACATGCATTATTTTAAAAGAGAAAAGGGAGACTTGAAGCCCTGGCAAATGCATCTAGTCACACATACAGGACTCAAGAGACCCAGGTTCGAATCTCCGTTCAGCCACGGCGCTCACTGGGATGACCTTTGGCCAGTCTCTATCTATCAACCTAACCTACCTCTCCAGGTTGTTGTGAGGATAAGATGAGATAGAGAGAGAGAGAGAGAGAGAGAGAGAGAGAGAGAGAGAGAGAGAGAGAGAGAGAGAGAGAGAACTGCATACAGCACCCTGAGCAACTTGGAGGAAGGGCAGGGTAAATAAAAATAATAAATCCAAACAATGTCATGTACCTCCATATATGTGTGCCTAAGATCATTGCTTAAATCAATACTTCTGGCAGCTACGACTCTTTCAGAAGGAAATTCCATTGAAATCAATGAAACTAGCTTTTTTCTCCTCCCATGCAAATGTGAGGTTGTAAGCGTTTGCATGTTTATGACAAAGCAAGTCACCCTGGGTAACTGGGCTTTAAATAAAATTTCAGCCAAGATTCAAAATGACCTTACTTGGAAGTAAGTTCGGTTGACTTAATTTGCATTAGATCTGCCAGACCTTTGTCTGAATGAGAGAAACTTTCTAACACACTTATGCAGACATTTCCTATAGCAGAAGGAAGAGGGAACCTAATCAGCATAATATCATTCAAGGGTTCCCAACCCATGGTATTCCAGATGTGGCTGAACTCCCATCATCCTCAGCCACAATAAATTGAAGCTGGGGGTGATGGGAGTTGTAGTTCAGCAACATCCGGAGGACCACAGGTTGAGAACCCCTGATGTCGTTTAAACCAGCATAGTTTAGCTTAACGGTTTTGTAGGCATGGAGCACCCATTTCTCTATTTGCAGGTATACATAGAAAATCTAAGAGTGTGTCGCTTATGTACTTGTGCATAGAAAACAGACTGTACACATTTCCTGCCACTGATATCTGAAATGAGTAGTCCCATTGTCTTTTCTCAGTACATCTAAGAAAGAGTCCCTCTCTGTGTCATCATGAGAAGGTGATTACAGTCCAGAAAGCATTGCCTCTAGAGCACCCCGTTAAAACAAAAATGAGCAGACTGGTGACCCCTGATGCGATGTCCCAATAGGCCAGAACCAACCATGACTTGGTGTGTGGGGGCTGAGGTCAATTTTCAGCACATTAATCATTATATTAAAATGTATCATTAAAAATATTAATGAAAGCAATTCTGGTTGATCCTTCCCCTCACTAAGGTACCCATAATTTTTAACCAAGGATAATGGCCAGTAAATCGCATTCAGTCTGCAATCATAGGCATGCTCGCTTGCTACACTGTATTTCCAAGAAATGCAGAAATACCACGCACAGGATGGTGCTGTAAGGCAGTTTCCAATTCCTACGATGCTGCAGGATACCTGGGGGGCAGTAAAAAAAAGTCCTTGTGTGGGCCGGCTCTAGCCCCTGGGCCTTATGTTGTGCTAGCCTGCTATAACCGAACGCTCTGGGCCTGTTTGGGAGACCATTTAAACTAATCCAATCTTTCTAAAGGAAGCGTCAGATGCAAAAAATCAAAGTGGGAAGCAGTATTTTGGGAAGAGAGGAACTGAGATAATCTGTTTAATCTCTTTGTTGAATTTTGGTAGCATTGTTTGATCACCGTGTGCAAACCTGCCAACATGTCCCTATTTTTTCCATTCGCCTGAATGGGAAAATAAGGACAGGTTGGCATGTCCTTATGTGTATGCTTCTGACCCATTTTTTAAAAATGTTCTATTGTCTTAGGCCTCTGGTTTTTGATTCATGCCACAGCCTGCCTGCCTAGGAAGCGCATTTGGAAGAGCATCTATCTGAGCCCTGTTTACTCAAACGATTACTCCTCCTCCTTAATCTTTGCTCATGCATTTATTTATTTATTCCTACTCCAAACAAACAAACATTAAGAATCCATTAAGGACCCTACCTGTGCTGGAACGTGCTTTTGGTCTGGATTTGCACCCAAAGCCAGTAGGCGACCCCCCTAGCAGGCTGCTAGGAGGGAAAAGTCCAGAGCCGTATTCAGGGACATAGGAAGGGTAGGTGCTGATGGGATGGTGAGCAGAAGAAGGGGCCCCTCCTAACGAGGCCATGCTGCTCCGGGAATGAGAGGACTCCAGCTTCATCGTGTCGGGCAAAGACACCTGGTACTTAATACACTCCTTCTCCTCTTGCCGGCTGGATCCAGTGGAGCCTGGGGTGGAGATGGAGGGGTCCGGGGAAACATCTTTAGGAGGGGTCGGCGGAAAGGTGAATAGGTGTGGGCTAGAGTGGCCCGCGGACAAAGTGGAGGAGGATGCCGGAGGGTAGACGGAGAGAGGTCCAGGTGAGCCATGGTGGATGGGGGTCTTGGAGAAGGGGCTCAGGTTCCACGGGGAGGCGCTGTGGTGGCTTCCCAGAGCCTTGCTCCCATCCAGCCAAGGGAGAGAACCATGCAGCAATGGCGGACGGCACACCTGGCCACCTGCTAGGACAGAAGACAAGCAGAGCCCTGTTAGTTGCTTGGTCCCAACACAGAATGCCCCCAAGTTCAAATCTTCCGGCAATCCAAAATCTGAAACCTTATACATGTCAAGACCAGGGCTGGCCCAGGCGTTTTTGCTATCCTAGGCAAAAGAACCCCTGCCAACTTGGCAAAGAGGCACCTTTTAACATAGTGATTCTCTTTATTGAGCAGGGGGAGAGCAACTGGCCCTATCCACCCCCGGCACAGTACCTCCAGTGACGGTTGCTGGTGTCTATCTTATGTTTCTTCTTAGATTGTGAGCCCTTAGGGGACAGGCCTTAGGGGACAAACCATCTTGTTTGTTTGTTGTTTCTCCGTAAAGCTGCCCTGAGCCATTTTTTGAAAGGCAGTATAGAAATCAAATTTATAATAAATAATAATAATAATAATAATAATAATAATAATAATAATAATAATAATGAAGACCTTGTCCTCTGTCCAATAAATACCTTGGCCATGATCCTACCAGAGAAAGCTGTTGGACATGATCCTATCGAGGTTAAGCATGTTTAAATCCTATTGGTTTCAGTGGAAGAAGTGGATGCATGTATTGAAAGCAATAGAGATTTGAAAGCGCTTAACTTTGGCTGCATTGTAACCCTCGGCATCGCCTCATACATTGAGTGGTATAACACATTGAATGTTCATAACCAGAATGCCATTTTTGCATTTTCGATTTTAATGTCTGTCACTCATTTCTTTACTTCCTCCCCTTTACAACTGTGCCTATGCCGCGGGGAAGCTGATAGAAACCAGAAGGTTCTCAATCACATCCTCTGGAACAGGGGACATCACCCAATCCGCAAGCTGCTAAGCTGTTCCTCTCAACCTCCAGGAGAACTGGTCTTGTAGTAGCAAGCATGACTTGTCCCTTTAGCTAAGCAGGGTCTGCCCTGGTTGCATATGAATGGGAGACTAGAAGTGTGAGCACTGTAAGATATTCCCCTTAGGGGATAGAGCCACTCTGGATGAGCATCTAGGTTCCAAGTTCCAAGTTCCCTCCCTGGCAGCATCTCCAAGATAGGGCTGAGAGAGATTCCTGCCTGCAACCTTGGAGAAGCCACTGCCAGTCTGTGAAGACAATACTGAGCTTGATAGACCAATGGTCTGACTCAGTATATGGCAGCTTCCTATGTTCCTATGTAACCTCCTTTGAAAATACAGGCAGTAGAACTCTCTTTGAGAGGTTTACCGAGTTGGGGGCTGATTTTGAAGCCTTAAACAGTTGCCTACTTTGCCTCTACCATCAAGCTGACACTAAGGACATTCACACAATCAAGAACTGTGTTCTACCCAGGTCTGGGAGTTGCGTGTGTTCCCAATTTTTCATTGTGTGGAAGCAAGTTAGGAGGAAAACCTGGGTAGCCTTTCCTCCTACCTTACTTCCACACAATCACTTCTACCCAGGTTTTCCTCTAGCTTCCATACAACCGAAAGCTGGGAGCACACACAGCTCCCAAACCCAAGTAGAACACAGTTTTTGATTTTGTTAATGACCTCCCTGTTGAAGATACAACTCAGAAACCAAGGAACCAACTACAAAGGAAGAGGAAAGGTGACATTCATCCAGTTAACTCTGGGACAGTCTCTGAAAGAACTACTTTGGAGCAAGTTAGATGCAGATTATGATGATGATGTAATTACAGTGGGGTCAAAGGGACCCCAGCCACCTTACTTCTTGTGACAGTCCCGTCAGGTATTATTTTTAGAGGGCTGTGAGTGAGGTGAGGTATGGCTAACTTGAGGGGAAGAAGGATGTGGGGCTTGTGGGTTTTATTAAGGGCCCTGCTATTCCCCACTGCAATAAGTGAACACCTCATTAGTACTCCCAGTACCTTAAAGGATATCTCTCAGGATGTATAAGCTCCTTATGCCATAAACCTAAATATATGGGCACCTCAGTTCTCAAGCAAAAGGGGTATGTAGCACAGAGACTGAAGGAAACAAGAGAAGAGGTAAAAGGCCCAACCTGGTGCCCAAAAATAAAATACATGTACCTAATTTCATGTATTTCAATAGTAAATGTTTGAGATAATATTCCTTGCCCCAGAAAAAATGTTCATTAAAGCATGTGGGGCCATTTACATATATCAATACAAATTCGTACCACTTTGAGTTTTTGCGTGACTTCTTGGGAGAGGGGGATTACCCACTTATGTGGAAGCAAGTCTTGGCTGACATCAATAGAACAACCAAACACAGGTATTGCATGTACACACACAACACACACACACACACACACACACACACACACAACACAGTAGATATGTTTTAAGATCAGCTGCTATTTCAAAAGGAAACTAAGCTCTGCCTAGAAGCACACCCCAGTTTGATCAGGTGGATTTATCATCAAGAAAAGCTTTAGGATGTGGTGGAGTCAATTACATTCAAATACACTAAGAAAGAGAAGACCTTCGCTGGGTGGCAGAGCACCTGCTTGGTATGCAGAAGGTCCCAGGTTCAGTCCCTGGCAGCATCTCCAGGTAGGACTGGCAAGGACCCCTCTCTGAAACTGTAGGGAGCTGCTGTCAGTCAGTGTAGGCATTACTAAGCAAGACAAAAAAAATGGTTGGACTCTATAAGACAGCATCATATGGGTTGAAAGCTATTATCAAGTCAATATGGGTCAGAGTCAGGCCCAAGAACACTCAGATCTTAAGTTCATGACTCAGAAGTCAATTTCATTAGAATGCATGAAAGTAATTTCTCCAGATTAAGAGTGCATTTAGGTCTTTGACTCAAATCCTCATTTCAACCCACCTGGCCTAAACATATACAGAGAAATAAGGCACATTGACTCCAGCGGAGTCTATTCCAAGTAAGTAGGACAGTAAACAAGCACACTTACATCTCTGTCCTGAATACTCTGTAGTAAGATCTACTGAGTTCAAAGGGGCTTGCTTGATGGTAAATATGATCAGGATTTCTTTGAGAATAAGTACATCCCTTATTCTAAATATTTTTACTCAGAAGCATATGCCCATGAGTTAAATGAGACAAGAATGCTTAGAACCGCAGCCTTACCCGGAAGGAAATCCACTAAAATGGGTGTACTTTCTTAACCACACTTTGTATTCATATACATTTTCTGGGAGGTAAATCCCTCCTGTGTCAACTGATGGTTAGAGCTTAACACATTAGGTTTTAAGGCACACTGCTATACTTGTGTAAAGTGTGAATACAACAGTGTGTCCTACAAAGACACTCCTCAGTAGTACCGACAACTTTTCAATCAGATGCTGCAGCTGCAGACTTCCAGCTTGTGAAAAGCTTCACCTGGTGGATGGCTGCCATAGTTCTTTTAAAAGCACAAGAGCAGGCCAGCTCAATTTCTATCTGGCCAGTTCGCAACCTACTGGGTCAGAGAGCCAAGACTAGCGCCAAGGTACAGCCCAATCCTATGCGTGTTTACTCGGAAGCCAGACTCCTTAAGGTCAAGGGAGCTTACTCCCACATAAGCATGCATAAAAGGGCAGCCTTGAGGACTAGGCAGAGTTTCCTCTGCGTAATGTGTGAAGAGGGCCTTGTTTCTGTGAGCTAGTCAGGTGGGTAAAAAGACTGTGACTCTGTGCATATTTGCCTGGAAGCAAGCAATTTCCAAGTAAACATGCATAGGTCATAGGATCGACTTGAAAGCTTTTTTGGAGGAGTGAATGCCCTGTGTGCCCCCTGGACTAAACTGTATTTAGCCTGATCATTTGCTGGATGCCTCTCTGTTCAGATGCTCTCTTCCGACACGAGTCCCCGCTCCTTGGCCAGAACGGAATTAAAGTCCCCTCCCCAATCAATCCTGCATGGCCACTTAAACCAGGAGGCCTCGTGAAATTGACAAAAGCCTGCAGCGAGGACTGTTTGGGAAGTGGCTTTTCCTCTTTTGCAAGCAAACTTGGCCGCTTGGTTTTCAGAGCGGGGCGGGGAGGGGGGGCAATCCACCATTCAGGCCAGAGTCGAGTTTAGGCAAAGTTGTTGACTGCTGCTAACTCCCAAAGTGTTTCTGTGTGTCCCGCGCATCTCAAAATAATATTAATTCGGAAAGTAAGTGGGACTTTTCCTTCGATCTAGGCGGGCAGGTCTACTTGAATGTAAAACCTGCTGGATTCAGTGAGGCTTACATGCTCAGTATGATCTCATTGATCTCAGTAGGGTTTACTTCTGAGTAAACAGGCTGAGAACCGCCCCGGCACACCTGTTTATTCAGAAGCCTGAGTGGGTTTAATGGGATTTTAAGTTCTCGATAAATTACTATTTAGGATTTCAGCCTTATTTTAAAGTCAAATGATTACACATTTCCACTTAATTCAATTAGACAATCCCAGGTAAGTATACAAAAAACTGCAGCGCAGCGTTATAAACTGTTCATAATATCACTGAACACAACGTGGTTAACTCCCCAGTAAGTTAGCAAAGGATTGCAATGCAACCAAAGAGCGCGATCCTAGGCGTGTTTACTCGGAAGTAAACAGCATTTTGTTCACAGGAGTTTTCCTCTGTAAAGAATCTCCACTCAAGTCTAGTCGGAATCAGTGGGTCATATTTCAAGTCAACTTGTCTATAGCTGAAAGCTACTAATAAATCGGAACAAATCATACTAAAACCAAGTACAGGGTTATTAATTTCAAATAAATGGTCTTAGGGATCGAGATGAATAAGGCAGTTTTCTAGTATGACACATACACCGAAGCAAAAGCGTTTTTCTTCCTCAGAAATACAAGGTCTGATTTTTAAGAATTTGCAGAACTTTCCTGGGAATCTTGAACTGGTTTTACTTACTTATTTATTTATTTTATTTTATTAGCCACAAACTGCCCCGATCCCATCTGAGGCTTTTATCGTGTGCACACTTAGGGAAAGCCCCCTTGAACTCAGTGGGACTTACTTCGGTGTAAATTGTCACAGGATCGTCCTGAAAGTATTAGCACTCCTATCTAGCATATATTTCTGGAGCAAATTTCAATGGCCTCTATACTTTTTAAAGATACGATCCAGGTATTATTAACAGATTAGCTCTCCCACTTCAAAACACATGTATGATGGAAATAAAGACGCACTAAAATCGATCGCGCCTCCTTCCAAGTAAATCTACTCTGGATTGGCCTGTAATCTGGAAGTTCCACTGAAATAAATATAAATTCCTTCCTCCAAATAATACATTTATAATTAAGGACTAACAGCCCAATCCTAACTATGTCTACTCAAAAGAAGTTCAGAATTTTAAGGAAACTAGTTTCTTTAAGTGTGATTAAGATTCCAGCCTAGATTTAAGATTTAAGATTCCAGCTCTACATTTTCTCTTAATCGTTTGATGGATTAGGTTGACAGTACTTCGGGTGCTTTGGCAGTCTAGGCTAATGGGTAAAGCAGTCAAACTGGCAACTTTTTAGTCGAACTTTGTAACATGTTTATTGATGTTGCGAATTATACAGAAGTTAAATATACAGAGGGGTGTTAGGAGAAGAGAGGTTTTATTTTCCACCTTACACGAAAGAAAAAGTATGGCGCAGCACCCTAGCCAACCAAGTTAATATATTTGTTTTTAAAGACCCCTTTAAGTCCCCTATTTATTATGTCTACATAATAAATAGAACCTCTCTCCTTAACATACTCGTTTGGAAAGTCAGTGAACTCAAGGGTGAACCAGGCAGCCTGAATCGCAAAATCCTTTGGCTGGATTATTTTGTGAATCCGGTTGTCCAAAGGCCAACCTAGCAGCTTTCACCCATGACATTAAAAAGCACAATGAGCCATTCTAACGCCAGTTCTGCCATGTATAGACGTTGCCGATGCGGGATTCAAAGGGAACCTTTTTTCAATCTAATACGCGTTTCGAAACAATTAAGGTTTGTGGCTTTTGGCTGCATTGCAACTCGCTCTAAACTTCACGTGTGAAAACGTTCTCGGGCAGGAAATGCAAGAGTAAAACATATTCAAGGGAGATCAAAAGGGATTGCTTTGCAACAAAGAAGGGAAGGGTTAACTATTTTTGCAATATGTTGTAAAGACTCTAATAGGTGGGCAAGGCAATTATTAATCAGGGAGTAATATCGCTTGCTCAATCCACTAGAGTTGTGTGCGGCATTACTCAGCTCTCTGCCTAAACCAGCCTGTGCTTTGGGGTGTACCGTGTATTCCCTTCAAAAAAAAAAAACCCCACAACGTTGTATTACCCGATTTTGAAGACAATTCAAGAGGGATCTTGTTAAATAAAAAGTACCTTTTTAAAAGCCTCATTTTCTCTATCTTATTTCTCTATTTTTATAATATATAGCAAAAGTTATATATTACACAACAAACATCAAGTTAATCATACTCTCCTTAGTTGTCTGTATGCGTGCATTTTTGTCTAGTCCTACATCTATTTCCACGCTTCGCCTTTTGGTATGTGAATTTTTAATAATCGTGACAGAATACAATTCAGAGACAGCAAAATAGGCCCTGTAGTCGAGGTGGGCGAGCTTTTGAGTCACACAGATCCCTTCCTCCAGGGCTGCGTGTTAAAATCAAACACCAATACAATGAGCACGATCCAGCCAAAGTTAAAGACATTTTAGTGTCCATTGATTTTAACGGGGTTATTATGCACATGCTTAAGGCGGCAGCCCCTAGGAAACAAGCCCCCTTGAACTCAATGAGACTTACTTCTGCGTAAACAGGCATAGGATTGGGGCACATCGTTGCAATCCTAAGCATACTTTCTTGGGAAGGAAGTCTCATTGAACGCAATAGGCCTTATTAGTTATGAAACATTCTACTGTATGTCTCTTCAACTGAAATAAAAGAATGCTTAAAATGTGCCCAATAATTATATCCAGAATGCTGGGTCATGCCCAATAAATTCATCCAGATAGTTAGATAGATAGAGGAAGAGTTCTGTGTCACCTGAAAACTGACAGGCCACATTGTGAACCTCGGTAGGTCCTAACAAGGTCTCATTGTCTTTGGCCTGTGAATATTCAGCACAGATTCATACATACTAATAGGACACCGTCCCAATGAGACAATCATATCATTTCTTTTCCTTGACAGGTTTAATTCCAACATCTCACCCCGGAGGCTAATGTCATTAAACCTTTTTTTCCCCTTCCTTATTTTAGAACGGTTGCTTTTTCTCTTTATTGTCCAATTTGTTATCTCTCCCTCTTCCTAACGTTAATGGAGCAGTTTCGAAAACACTATCAAAAGAGTATATTGTGACATTCATTGATATTGTTGTTATTAAAAACCAGACGCGACAGCCAGAAAAACTCCAAGGGAGGAGAAATTGCTAACGACCCAGAATTTCTGGAAAGTTTTGGAACTGTTTGGTTGCAGGCCTGGGTCAATTTCCTCCGAAATATGGCCCAAATGAGCTCAGCAGGAATTACTTCCGAGTAAATATGTTTTGCACTGGAAGGCGGGGGGGGGGGTGTCCAGTCTCTCTCCACCTCGGCTTGTGGTTCGGGGTGTAATTATTAAGTGGAGAGAGTAAATACAGCCAGGATCCAGCCCAAGGGTGAAGCCTTTTTTTTAAAAAACACCTTGATTTCATCCTAAGCATTTCTACTCGGGAGCAAGTCCCACAGTGTTCCAGGGGGCTTGTTCTCAGGTAAAAGGGTGCAAGATTCGAGCATGAGCTCCTTAATCCTCTCGAAATCAATAGGACCTTTTAGAATTGCTTAATTTGGGGTGGATCGCGCCCATTCTAGTTTCCTGCTTGGCCAATGTCCCGATCCATAACTCAGTTAAGCAAGCTGAAAGCTATATTTAAAGCAGATTTGAAGTCTGACCCTAGATGTCTTCTGAAGCCTCACTGAGTTCCGCGGACCTTACTCCCAAGAAAGTACACTTAGATTTCCATTCTTACTCAAGACAATTCTATAAAAAATCAAGATGGGGCTTCCAAGCTTTCGGACTGAATTGTGCCACACATTTCCCTCCGAGAACTGGACCCGAGATGCCTAACACACATTTACACGGAAGAAAGCGCCACCAGTTTCACTGGAAGTGTAAAAGTAAATAACCCACGTGACGTGGGCCACGTCCCATTAAACTCAGTGGCAACTTTGCAAGTGTTGTGATCTTTTTCTCCGAGTTATGCACCGGCGCACGCTTGCTTAGAAGTAAGTCCTACTGCTGAGGCTTAAAGAGGGACTTCCTTCCCGAGTAAATATGCAACAGGATCGGGGCGCAGAAACCCTGGGACACGGACTGGATCGCGCTGCCGAGTTCAGTACGATCTCGTCTAGAAGGGCGGGAGGGCGGGTTAGGATCGTCTGCCAGGCCGGGTCTGCATGACCTCGTGTTAAGAGCCTTTCCCAGAAATGTCAGTTGCTAATGGATTCTCTCGGCTGCATTCAAACAGTGGAGAAGATCAACCGTGCAGAAGTGAGAGGGGAAAGAACACACACACACACACACACACACACACACACACACACAGCGCCGCTCTGTTCTGTTTCCGGGGCTTACTACCGGCTGTCAGATCTCGCCGGGGGGCGGGGGGGAGGCAGATCTGACGAACCCTAGCCTGGCTCTCTTGCGGGGCAACTCACCGTGATGGGCCGGGGGATACCGCTGCACCGTAGCCCGCACGGAGTTGCTGTAATACGGAGGGACGTGGTTGCCTTGCCCGTCGATGTTAAAAAGTACATCCACTTCCTCGGTCAGAGGATACTGCGTGGGGTCCATGTAGGAATGGCCCAGTCCTGGGTGATGGGAGTCCGGGTGCTGTCCATTGAGAACGGCCGGGTGATGGTGGCTGACCCACCGAGGCTGATCCGTGCTTACTTCCATGCTGTTCTCACGATCACGAAGCGGTGGCGGGTGGCTTTTTAAAAAAAATCCTCTACCCCGTGCAAAAAGGAGGAGGGGAAGGAGGGGGGGATCAGAGGGACAGGAAAACTAGAAGCCGCCAACAACTCGCTTAAAATGCATATAAAGTCGAGGGACGAGTTGGGGTGTCGGAAAGTGTCTATGGACAAGGGAAAGTGCTGGAAGGGTTGCTTCAAGAAGCGTCTCCCATGAAGCGGGAGAGAAAACCGAGAGGTCGGGAGAACCACCCGCAGGATGTTCCCAGCTTGCCTCTTCCTCTGCTTCGCAAGCTTCCTCCTCTCTTCCTTTGATCACCTGCAAAGAGGAGAATGAAGAAAAACAAAGGGGGCGGGAGGGGAGGAGAGAGAGAGAGAGAAAGTTAGTTTTTAAAAAAAAACTTTTTAAACTCTCCACTTTTTCCTTTTTTTCTTTTTAAGGCGCGGGAAAGGCAGCGCAAAGAGCTCTGTGTGTGTCTAAAGTCCTCCTCCTTTTCCTTAGAGCCTAGCAACTCACCTATCCGAAAAGCGAACGCTCCGCTCTCTCTTTCGGTCCCTGCAGCCTCGGCGTGAAGCTGCAGAGCTGAAGCTCTCACTGGGGCTACTACAGCCGCCGTCCTGCCGCTGGGCTCTTGGGAATTTTTTTTTTTTCCCGCCCCACTGTCTGGTCAATTTCACCTAAGCAGCGCCGGTAAAAGAGTTGCTGCGTCTGGGCTGGTGTGTGGTTTGGTTTGAGATCTGGCTCTTTGGGTGTGGGGTTTCCGATCGGAAAGGATGCAAAACGGGATGCCCAGAAAAAGAAGGCGACTTCGGCTTGCTATTTAATGATTCTGAAGGCAACTTTAAGAAAGAAAAGGAAAATTCAGCTTCAGAGGCGCGGGAGAGTTGGAGGGGAAGAGGTTCTTACAGAAACGCAAGGGGAAAAGAACCAGCGTTGGGAAAGTTGTAGGGGAGGACCCAGGGGAGAACTTGATCGGCTCAAATCGTACTCCCTGCTTTCCCCCACCTCTCTCTCCCCCCTCCCCCTTACTTCTTTCTCTCTCTTTCTCTCTTTTTTTAAAGGGAAGGCATTCTTTCAGAAAGAACCAGGATGGCGCCAGCCGGCTCAGTACTCACAGACAGCTGTGTCGAGACACAACTTAAGGAGGTTCCACTGTCATCAGCAGGGAGGGGGAGGAGCCTGTCAGTGAACGCGGAGGCTGGAGAGAGAGAGAGCGCGCAGCAAAAGGAAGCGAACTGTTGCTGGTCCCCCTCCAAAACTCAGAGCAGCACGCCTTCCCTCCCTCCCCTCCCCGCGCCCCACCGAAGCCGGAAAGAACCTATCCCTGCCCATGTTTTAAGTCTCTGAGAAAGTTAGCCATCCCCAGGATGGATTGAACTTCTAAAGTCGATTACTGCGGGGTGGGGAGGAGGTTGGAAAAAGACTATCCCTCTCTATTCCCTCCAAGGGCGGCTCCAGAGGGCAGGAGTGGGGTGGCATGCACGCCCCCTCCCCAAGTGGCTTGTACGCCCCCCGCCCCCATTTCTGTTTCAGAAATCGAATAAGTGGGACAGCGCGCCCACCCAGAAATGCACTTTGCCACTTCTGTGCTCCCCCCTCAATTTTTTTTTTCTTTCTCTTTCTGTATTATTCTCTTTTTCTCTCTCTCTCTCTCTTTCTGTATTATTTGAGAAAGCAGCCATTCCTCCAGGTACATAACACACCTATGGATTATTGGGCTGACATTTCAGAGGAAGGAATAGGAAGGTATAACTAAAAACACAGACCTGGATATAGTGTTTATATGATGAATTCTGCAGATTTAGCATATATCCCTGCTCAGGTTCGGGCGGGGGAGTATGTTTTTAAAATATGCTAACTAAAATGTGGCAGGTTTGTGTTGGTAGGAGGGTCTGCTGAATCAGTCTCTAGTTCGTGAGGAAAGTGTTTAAAATAAAAGTTTGCCATTTAAGAGTGAGAGGAAAGCGTTGCCCCCTTTTGCACGTTTTCCAGGGAATAAAATAAGGGGCAACGCAAGCCCACTGAACAGATATGTAATGCAAGACTGGGAAGATGAAAATAATGATAGAACTCATGACTATTTTGCTCCTTGCAAGCGAAAATGAGCAACAGAGAGAAAGAAAGTCCGTCTAAAAAGTTAACTCTAAATCGTAACCCACCCACCCCACGTTTCTAAAAATTATGACCATCCCATAATTAGCCACCTGGTCCGAGGAGACAAAGTAAACCTGCACCGGCCCTTATCCCCCAAGTCCTCCCTCTGGTCCGCAAGCCGCTGGCTCCTGAGAATGGAGGGGGCAGGGGAGGGCGAAGGGACGCCCTCTCCGCCAATCAAGAAGCAACAGGAGCAGTCTGCTTGCCAAGTCTTCAGGGATTGGCTGCTCGCCTGACGTTCGAACTTTGACTACTCTCTCTACGTTCTGTCCATTGAGCCATTGCATCCCCTAGTGGTTCATTCAGTCACAAGAACCGGGAGGAGCTGGTCGCTCGGTGTCTGGTTTTTTTCTATTTTTTTTTTTCTTTCCCCCAAGTGTGCAACAAGTTGTATCATCTTCCTTCCAAACCCCTCACTCCTTGAGCTCACATCGCCCCCTCCCCCATAGCCCACGTTCCATAAAGCAGAGCGAACGAGAAGAGTCAAAGTGGGGGGTGGGGTAGAAAATGCTTAGGAGAACCAGGCCGGGGCGCGGGGACGGGGGGGAGAACAGAATTTTGCAATGCACATCAGAGGGAAGGTGTTTTTTTGTGTGTGTGTGTTTTTAAACGGCTTTATTTGCTTTTGCTTCATCTGCCATTCTCCTCTGCTGGAAGTAAATGTTATTTTACTTGATTTTGTAAAAGAACGTCTTCCTCTAACTAGTTCGCCTTCAGATACTATAGTGCTTTCAGGAGTAATGTGGCGCCGATTCTAGGCAGGTTTACTCACAAGTAAGCGCCGCTCCGTTCAATAGGCCGTGTTCCTTGCTCAGTGTGTGGCTAAGAGTCGCAGCCTGAGTCACGCTGTTTATGAACGCCCACCAGAGATATTTCCACATTAGCTTTAATGAAGGTTACATTTTTTAGCGTAAAGAGCTTGTGGGTCGGCTTGATGGCTCCCTTTCTCTTCTCTCATTAATAGTTCTGCATCTCGGCCCTGTTCTGTTTCAGCGATCAGGAGTAGGTGCGGGGTGTTTAGCGTGCAACTTAACAGCAAAGGAAAAAATTGCCAGTAAGTCTCCAGATATTCGTGCCTCGGTCTCAGGCGCGAGGATATCAATAATCCTCAGCCCTCCAGGGCCCCTCAGTTTTGCAGCCAGAGCTATTGCAGACGGAGGCTTGCTTACTCTTGGAGGCCGCCTAAGTCCCGTTGAGCCAGCGGGGTCTACTTCTGAGTAAGAATCGCGCTTCGCAGCGGCTTGTAGCTCGCAGTCCACAAGAATCACATAATATCCACCGTTTGAAATTTTAAAAATAAAAATAAAAATAACCTAAACGAAACCTGACCCCGAAATGAACGGAAATGGAATGCAACTGGGAAATAGTGGCATGCATGGGCGACTCGTGAGTAATAACATTAACTAGGCTGACTGATTTTATTTTCCTGTTCCAAAGCGTACAGATCAATGGTACGTGCTTATTTTTCTTCCTCTATCCGTCGCAGCTAAAAGAGCGTTTACTCTGTTTGCCGCCTTCACATCTACGATACTTCTCCCTTACAAATCCACATAGAAACCCAGATCACTTCACGATTCATTATTCTAACTATAACTGTTGGAGAGTGAGACTTTCTCTCTGCCCTCTCCAGTGGAGATCCAGTGGAGCACGACGATTTACAGTGTATTTTATATATAAAACAGGACGAAATCTATGCAAAATCCACCACCCACAGGAATGTTGCAATCAGTCGATTATACAAAGTTCATTTAATCGATTAATTGCAAGCTTGTGCTACCTATTTCTCCAAAAGTAGTCACCTGTGCGCAAATATTCGAAAACTGATAAGTATCCATTGCTACTTCAACAATTTTAATAGTGTTTTTTTTTTAATGGTTATAAGACTCTGGACGTTTTCCATTACATCTCAACTAAAATGTAAATGGATGAGTCAAATATGATTGTCCAGAGCGCTTGGAGTAGATTACATCTGCGATACTTTCTTCCATCTTATATTTATTTATTATTTCTCTGTGTAAACCACTCTGAGCCATTTTTGGAAGTGTGGTATAGAAATCGAATCAATCATCATCATCATCATCAATTTGCTACAGTTGCCACACTTGCTAGGAGAAAGTCCTATTGGACATAGTGGGGTTTACTCCTGAGTAAACATGTGTTGGATTGCTTTGTACACTGAGATTGATTTTTTATCTCCCCATTCCCAATTACCAACTGTGGACAATTATTGTTTTGTCTGAAGACGGGGTCCTCCGTGGCAATTCCATTTCTCATTGCTCTTTGGGGGGTAGTTACAAGAGGTTGATTCTTTAAGTCACATAATTCTTAGCATTTATATGATGCTTCAGACACTTCGCATATATTATCTTGCAACAGTCCTTACACAACCGAATTTTGCAAGAGCCAGTGGGCTGATAGGATGAGAAAAATTACTCAGAGTAGTCCCATTGAAATTAAATGAACACGTTATGCAATGCTTAACTTGTCTTTTTAATTTCAGTGGGACTGCTTTGCGTAATTTGACACTTCATCGCCTTGCATGGAGATTGCTACTCCTCTTTGAAGCTCGCAGGGATGGCCTTGGGTGAGCACTTCTCTCCTGACCTACCTTACCTCGCAAGGTTGCTATGAAGAGCAAGGGGCCAGCTATATAAGCCTTAGATCAAGCGTGAGGAACAAAACCACCCGGTGAGGCAGGCCAGCTTTATTATCTCCGTGTTGTGTTAGGCAGGGGAGAGGAGACAGAGGCTCTCTCGTGATTACGTGGCAGAGGTGAGATTCGAACCAAGAACTTCGGGTTCCCTCTGTCAGGCATTTGCAGGTGTCAGAACAGAGGAGGAAAGGCAATGGGACAAAGCCTGGCTCTTAGCCCCTCTTCTCTCTCGCCTCTGTGCTCCTGGATTGACAGATGGCAATTGGGGGTGCGGCGCCCGCCTGCTGCTGCTGCCGCCACCTTGGTAGCCCCCTCACTAGCCCAGCCTGACCGACGCCACTGGACGCTGACGCCACAGGGCGAGCTTCGCTCCATCCCGCAGGCCCTGGAGTGGCTGCAGGATGGATCCGAAGACTCTGGAGTGGACTACAAGGAGCGGGCTGCCGCTGGGCTGAGGGCTCCCAGCACTGGACACGTGCAGGAATGTACGCGTGCCACCGCTTCTGCAGACGTTACTTTCGCTTCCCATCCCAAGCAAGAATGCGCTCTGATCAGGGCTGAAACTTGGCAATAAGTCCTTTAAGGCTGCTAGCCCATGTATACTGACCTGCGAGTAAGTCTCTTGCATCCAGTGGGGTTTGCTTGACATGCTCATACTTAATCCGAGACATGCCTAGGATTGGGTTTAAAAGAGGCGTGGAGGACAACGGAGGTTTGCTCGTTTTACAGCAGAATCGCGCCTGTGTTTCCTCAGAAGTAAGGCTCACAGAGTTTCATCCCTAGTTTAAGGATTGCGACCTTAATCCCAGACGCGAGGAGAGAAGGTGTGAGAAGGAAAAAGCGCTCTGCACTTGTTCAGCAGGAGACCATGGGGATTCGAGACCATGAAATGTAAACCAGCAAAAGAGCCCTATTCAGACATTATGTTGTGCCTGCATTTAGATGACTGTCCACACCTATCTGTATTTATGTGAATGAATGTACCTGCGTTCATTTTAAAAGTGAACCAGGATGCAGGCCTCCTGAAATGCAGGATGCAGATGCGAAGTGTACCTGCGTTCAGTGTAACATGTGAACAACTGTACAGATCTGTATACACGGTTCACAATTGAATATAATGTGTGAATAGGGCTATGATAAACAAATGTTTTAATTTCCGACTTTCTTTCTAAAAAGAAAGCCGCGTAAAGTACTAACAGCGTAAGTAACATAAATTGGTGATTCCTATATAGGCAGGGTAGAAACACACTACGTAGAAGTCAATCGGGAGCAAGTTCACGCACTAATTCTATCTCACGTGGCTTGACCTGAGCAGTTTTTAAGATGCTTATTCGAAGGAATACTCTATATTCGTTGACAGGCAAACCAAAACAATGATTTTAAAAAGAAAAGAAAATTGAAAACAAGTTGACTTGCAGCGCCATCTGCTTTCGCGTAGCTGACTTCAGTGATTACTCTAGAGTAAAAGAACGCACCATTCCTCCCAGGGTATAGAGGAAAGAGACTGAGCATGTTTCCTTGGAGGCAAGTCTCACTTCGTCCAAATTATGGTTATACTCAGGTTATTAATCTGCCCAGGTGTGTGGAATGGGCCTTTTAATCAAACAATTTTAATCGAACAATTCCGCCTTTTAAACAGAACTGTTCTTCTCAGGTAAGGATCAGCTAAGTAAAGATCAAGTGTACCGTCAAGTCGATTTCTACTCCTGGCGCCCACAGAGCCCTGTGCTTTTCTTTGGTAGAATACAAGAGGGGTTTACCATTGCCTCATAGGAACATAGGAAGCTGCCATATACTGAGTCAGACCATTGGTCTATCTAACTCAGTATTGTCTTCACAGACTGGCAGCGGCTTCTCCAAGGTTGCAGGCCTCCTCCTGCGCAGAATGAGATGATGCCTTTCAGCATCTTCCTGTATGGCTGCTGCCCGATATAGGTGTTTCCCATAGTCTGGGAAACATACCAGCGGGGATTCGAACCTCTTGCTCCTTAGGCAAGTTACTTCCCCACTTCGCCACTTAAGGTGGTTAAAATCAACTACATCATCACCTGTGATGGACTGAACGTAGTCCAAACGCAGATTTCTTAATTTCTTGCAATATACACCACAATCAATGAATAATTCTGCAATTGCAGGGGAAGTTTTTTTAGTCTGAACGTTCCGTTCAGCTTTCCTGGGTAGAGAGAAGTCACTGTCCCACATCCGGCTAACAACGGGGGATTGGGCTGCAGGGCCACGGAGCTATACGTGTTTATTCGGAAGTAAGTTCCACACAGTTCAGTGGAATTTACTGGCAAGGAAGCGTGCACAAACTTGAAGCCTTGAATAATTATTCATACACTCTCCTTTTCTTTTCTGAAATTAACGTCTTGTCAAGTCCCCAGCAGTTCCAAGGGGAATTCCCTTCTCTGAAAGGACATTTGCTTACTCAAAGATGCAGCCACAGCTTCTCTAGAGAGAGTCTCTTGGTCCTTTGGGGTTACAACGGGATGTCGATCACTTTGATAGCCCTCTTGAGAAAGAAACAGGTAGGTAGATTCACCACGGCCTTGAAACTGAAACAGCGAAGCGGCGGAGGTGTTGGTTGTTGTTTTCCCACCGTGCACATTTCCTTGACACTGCAGCCCTGTTTAGACATTGTTCTACGTGCGTACAGGTGTCTCTGCATACATGTACATGTGTTTCTGTGAATGTACATGTACTCATTTTAAAAATGAACCATGGACCCGTCCCCTCAGATATATGGTGCAGACAGGAAGTAGACTTCTGTATATGCATTGAACCTAACACGTTAATAACTACACGTGTACACCTGTGTACACACAGTACAGAGATTGTAGGTGCCTTGAACATGATGTGTGGACAGGTTTTATATCCCATGGTGCTAAATGGTGCTTGCTTGCAAGCTTAGAATCTAGAACCAGCGGTGTCTGCTTTCAAGTAAGGCTTCAGTCCTATGCACGTTCTTGTGGATCTAGCCCGCCTTCCACTTCTGCGTGCCTGCTTTTGCGAAGCTTGCAAACGCCATCCCTTGCATCTTTCCCCAGAAGTAAGTCCCGCTGTGTTCAACAGGACTGACTCCCATATAAGCCTGCATAACTTGCATAAGTATGCTCAGGTACTTGGAAGAAACGCCCATTGAACAGACTGGAGCTTGTATCGGAGTAAGCGCCCATAAGATCAATGCTGTTAGGGACACATTGCACGGCGGGGGGGAATTGGGCGTGGGGGGCGGGCACGGAAGGCGCAAAATGCATTTCTGGGTGGATGAACTGTGTCCCAAATACGAGATTTCTTAAACAGAAAGGGAGGGTGGTTTGCGGGGCAACGATTTTTTTTTCTGGGTGGGCGCTTGCCTACTCACCTACCCGGCTTTGGGCACAAAGCATCCTGGATCTCAACTATTTCGGCTTAAGCAAGTTGGGGATTGTTAGAGCAACGGAGCTTGGGCATGATTTTTTATTTTTTTAAAAGAATTGTTCGATTAAAAAAAGAAAAAGAAATGAAGGGCGCACTGAAATTAAGCAGCCCCCCGCCCCGTGGCGTTGCCCTCTCTCTTCCATCAGCATGTGGCGAAGGACTCTCCCACTCACCCCTCCCTGCCTGCAGACCACCGTTCCCGGCAGCTGCGAGGTTTGGCTCGGCGCTCGCGCTCTCGCTGGCTCTCAGCTGGAAAAAATCTACAAAGCGCGGGCCATGATCTCAGACACACGCCCCTCACCTTCAAATCGAATTAAACGCCCCCGCTCCCTCCCTCCCTCCTCCTCGGCCGCCCCTTTCCCAGCGCCAGGGCTCAGGCTTCACTCCCCCCTCCCCGCGGTTGTTTTGCTAATTGCTCCCAACAATGGGCTCCTATTAGGGCAAAACTGTCAATTAAAGCCCCTGCTGGCGGGGGTGGGGTGGGGAGGGGAGGGGAGGGGAGGGGGGAGGACCGGCGATAGGCTGGATTTCCAACTGGCAGAGAAGCCCGAGCGGGGAATTTAGCCGGAGCTGAATTCCGCCGAAGTGGAGCACACTGGATCAAAGCGCGGAGCGGCTTTCTTTCTCTGCGTCCAGATCTAGCTGGGCACCTAGCAGCGTTTCCTCGGGAGTAACCCGAGTTGCCTCGGCGGAGCTTCCTCCCAAGAGGAGTGAGTGACGGGCAGTGGTTAGGGTAGTGGAGTTTGGCCAACGCATCCAAGTCCTCACTCAAGCCCTATCCACACTTAATGTTCAGCGCGTGTACGCTGGAGCCCAAATGAGACATTCTGTTGAACGTTCTTACGCGCACAGGTGCAGCATTCACACGTTATGTTGCACGCAGGTGCAGCGGCAGGACTCTTCCTAGCTGTACCCTGCAGTTGAAGGGGCCTGTAGCCAGGGTCACTTTTAAAATGAACGTGGGGGCAGTCTCCTCGAAGGAAGAGCGGGGTATAAGTGTAAACAAACAAACAAATTCACCTGCAAATATGTACGGACACGCATATTCACAAACAGTCTAACGTCTGAACGGAGTCACAGCCGGGAGCAAATTGCCTGCCTCGGGATCAGCCACTTTCTTTCAGTCTACCCTGCCCCCAGAAGATTGTTGTGAGAGGATGAAGTGAGGGTGACTCCGGTCCATGGATTTGAATGAAGGGTGGGACATAAATTCCCTTTCTTGCAGCACTCAGAGAGTTGTCCTTTGACCAAGGCTGTACAGCCGGACTTACTTCAGAGAGACACGCATAATGGTGCTGCAGGGTTTTTTTCCGATTCCTAAGCCTCTCGTCTTAGGATCCGCTCCTAAAGATATGTTGAGCATAGGCTGCTGTCAGGTTGCGACTCATTTGAGGAACCGGGGCCTTTGAATGCCTGGGTTTGCAAATATCCCTGATTTAGACAGGTGTTCACAAGTACTGGTAGAGTTTGCCTTAGTGCTAAATACTCAATATTATCTGCCCCTCCTCTACACTTACTTGGGAGTAAGACTTATGGAACTCAGAGGGCCTATTTCGTGTTTAGTATTGTACTCTATAGCCTCACATTGTCTTGGGAGTATAGGCCTCACTGGATGAACTGCGATTTACTGCCGAGGAATAGGGATAGGGTCGGGCTTCAAGGAAACAGGCAATAAATCCCCGGGGGTGGGGGGATGACGCTGCTTGCTTACCGCTCCTGCATACAGACAACCTGATCCCGAAGTTTACACAATAAGTAAAAAAGGCTCCTTACATCCAAACGAGTCGCCAAAGTTTTCTAGCCAAAAAATAAAAATAAAAATTATCTCTCTTGTGCTCTTGTGTCCAGTCCACCTAGCCCGTTTAGCCAAGGTGTCCACTGATATGCCAGAAACCACCAGGTGGCAAAACAACAACCACAACCACAACAACAACCAGCGTCTCTCTCTCACGGGCCTTCGAGGCACTAGACTACAGGCTTTGAGATCTGCTTCCCAAGATCTTGAGCTAAACTACACTAGATCAAAAGTGACCAACGAATCGGGGGTGTTGACCTTATTCCGACTAGAATATCTAGCCTGACAGCTGGGGCAAGTTAAGACCTGCCAGAAAAACCCCAGCTCATATTTTAAAGCCCCTTCTTTCTGTCCAGCCCAGCATTTTTAACACAACGGTGGCAAAATAAAAGACCTGAGCGATGTTTTTATTACTGCAGACGCTGACCATACACCGCCTAGAGAGATGTATATATCAGGCGGTATACAAATATGATAAATATGATAGAGAGCGAGAGACAGAGATAACGCAAGGGAAATAGATGCCAGCCGCAGCAGTCTATGGACTGCTATTAACAGCTTCAGTGGGATGTGGCTCTTAGCCTCAGGTTCTCCTGAAATGGGTTTGGCCACGTAGGTTGTGTCTGTTGGAAAAGCCTGGGCCTAATCCTGATTCACTTAAAGCAACCCTTTAGTTATTGACTTATCTATGTGGGGGTGGGGTGGGGGATGGGGAGGCCACCCAGAATATACTCCGAATTAATTAGTCCGGAATGATTAGGTGCCCCTGGGGTGGTAATTTGCTGCGGATTATGTACTCTTTAACATTCCATAACTTCCTTTTATATCCTCAATGGTACACACACACACACACACACACACACAAATGCATGTTTATGGCCAGATTCGAAGTCCTAGTTTACACTAGTAATTACGAGTATAAAACCGTATTAATGTATCCGGAATCATACCTGCCAGGGCCCTCACCTGCTTAGAACCACTAGCGCCAATGAGTGCATAGATTCGCGTTGAAAATGAGAGGGGGTGCCCACTCCTTCACCCCTCCTGGTTCGAAGAAAGAGCAATGGAAGCGACTCAGTGGGGGGACGCAGGCCCCTCGGAAGGCAGCAGCTCTGACTGCTAGCTGCAAAATCAGGCGACTCTGCTTACTGGGAAGTAATGTGAACCGACCTGGTCCCGAGGCCATTACCCTAGAGAGGCGTCAGGGCGAAGGCTGCCCGTGCCCTGCCCCCCCCCCGCCCCGCATCCCATGGCTCGGTGCAAACTCTGGGTCCTACGACAGAGTTTCAGCCCCTCCCATCTGTGAATTTTACTCCTAGGTAAAGCACGCACACGGGGCTGCCGACGGCCACGCGCCCTCCCAGTTCACATCTGTACACGGCGAATGCAAAGCCAGGTGGCGCCTGGTCTGGAATAGAGCCTTCTGTGCCCCTCTTGATTAGGGGCACCTGGTCTGAATTTCTCGGGCTCATTGCTGGGGGAGAAGTGGGGGAAGTGGTAAGACAGCGCGCGCGCGCACACACAGACCCCCGCACTCACGCACCTCTTGCTTCCTCCCCGGCCCAAGTCCTTCTCGGCTCCCTGCAACGGACTGAGAGGGGATTATGTTACGTCCTCTGGGCTGGGGTTTTACAGCAGGGAATGAGTATAGCACAGGTAAAGCTGTGTAAACAGCCCGGAGCTATGCATGGGAGGGTTACGGAGGGGACAGGGCCCAGGGCAGAGATCTGAAGGCTTCTCTTCCCTCCCCGCCCCCCCGCCCCGAGTCAAACCACTTGGCGTGGGGGGCGGTGGGGGGGAAGAAGAAGCCGGGCGGAATAGGTGCGACTTCTTCACGGGCAGTGAGAGGAGGACGACCCCGCCTGAGAAGAAAACTCCCGCTGAACCACCCAACACACGTCGCCCCAGCCCGGCTGAACACCAAAGGAGACGCAACATTTCGGGAAAACGAACCCAAACAAGCCGAGACCCTCACCCAAGGCGGGTGGGAAGAGGGTGGTTATGCTACTCAAACGCAGTTAAACAAAACCTGCAGAGGGGGAGGGGAGAGCATCTCTCCCCCTACCTTTAAGGATCCTAAACAACCGATTGCCCTGTTGACCCTTTGTAGGGTTTAAACGGAACCAATTCCTTCGGCTTAACTGATGTGTGGATTTTCTCCCCCGTCCTGCCTCTAAACGCTAAAGTAATTCTACTTTAATTTTGCATTATTCAGATGCACGACTAGAGGTTAGCTATATAAAAAATCATTTTCTTCTTTAACTTAAGCCCTATTCACACGTGTTCAACAACACTCCTTCAGTGATGGTAGGCGGGTACAGAACTGTACACTGGTACAATTGCTCGCACCTTTTGTTCCACACAGATACAGCAATACCTTTCAGGCCTGTACCTTGTATTCCAGGGGGACTGTACTCAGGCACACTTTTAAAATGAACTCAGGTTCAGTCATTCACACAAAAACATGGATACGTGTGCAGACATCTGCATACGTGTACAATGAAACATCTGAATGGGGCTATAGTTTTATTTAGATAGCAAGTGCAAGCGGGTACACGGTCTATGTCAGTGAAAGAGATTTAAGCACCTGGCCAGTTCTCCTATTGAATTCAACGGGGTTGGAAGGTGCTTAATTTTGGCTAAACCTTGCCCCATATTAGTCTCAACCCTCCTCCTTCGCCTAGTTTTATATGGATCTCCCTCCACCCTTGGCCTATCTCACTCCCCTCCACACACACACCCTAGAAGGCCCTAGAAGGTTCCTTCTCCCTATATTGATCCGTCCTTTCCAAGTCTTTGCAAAGCAGGCGGGGAGCGGGTAGGCGCGGGAAACAACCTTCCCTCCTTTACGAGTCAAACTGGAAATTCGTGCGTATTGAAGGAAGAGCGAAACAGCTCAGCCCCAGCGTGTATCGATTCTGGTGATCTCTCCCTGGCTCTCCGCCCGCCACCGCCAAGTTCCCTCTTCTCAGGATCCCACGGACCTGAAACGTAGGAGGGAGGAAAAGAAGCCGGCGGGGGAGACCCTACTCCGACTTCTAGAGACTACAATTCAAAGAAGGGGGGGGGCAAAGTTGAGAGATGGGGGTGCCGACTAGGGTAGAGTTTTCTCCCGAAATGCGTCCTTAAAAGCGTCCTTCCTCCTTCTGAAGCTGAAGATAAAGGGCCCACCACTGCTGCCCCCAGGACAGTTTGGAAAGTCAGCAAAAAGTCCCAAACCGGCTCCACCAGTCCTAGAGGCGACCCTTCCCCCTCGAAGGGAGAGAAGGTGTTCCTCGGGAAAGGAGGAAAGGCCGGTCTTGTTAGCAGCCAGCTTGAGAGCTCTCAGAGGGTCCAATCCTCCCGATCCTGCTCCGCTCTCAGCTGAGCAAGCGCCCCCGTCCTTCCCGCACCCGCATCCCGGCTCTTTTGAAAAGAGCCTGTCTCTGAAATGAGGTCAGCCTCAGCCCAGCACTCGGCGCATGATTTCACTTGCTGGTTTCTACTTCCCAGCAGTGCTCGCAGCTTGGAAGATCACCAGAGCTTCCTTGGTAAAGAGTGTTGGGGGAGTGTGGGGCGCCCTCCAGGACACACTGGCGCACAATGCGCATGCACTCTCTCGATCAAGCACGGACTGCACACTTGCGTACGCACCAACTCTTGCACGGATGAGCCCTGAGGATGGGAAACAGGCAGCCAGCGCTTTTCCCCACACCCTCTTGAGCACGCGCGCTTGAACAATCGGTCCGGTTGCGATTGGCTTTTAAACAGCATAGAACGAGCACTAGAAAATGGATTTAATCTCTCTCTCACACACACACGCACACCATGTTTCTAATGGTAGGTGTTTCAATAGAAATTCAGTGGAAGGAGCTTATCTCGCCCGTCGTTCCCGTGAGTAAACCCGGACAAGCTCAAACTACGAGACGTATCGGAGACGTGCATTGCCACGCAGAAACGCGCGGCTTTTGCGTTTGAAATCGAAACAAAACGGTCAGGGTGACCGAAAGAGAAAGAACCGCATCTTTGCAACTCCTCCTCGGTATTAAGTCAGGAAATATCGAAGCCCTCCCTCCCTTCTCCTCCCCGGCGCCCAATGATCTGTAAATTTGTTCTGAGGCCTTTATTCACAGATCTATTCCAGGGGCAGTTCTTTGTCCTAAGAACATAAGAACAGCCCTGCTGGATCAGGCCCAAGAAGGCCCATCTAGTCCAGCATCCTGTTTCGCACAGTGGCCCACCAGATGCCGCTGGAAGCCACAGGAAGGAGTTTCCATTTGTGTTTGTACAATCTGTTTGTGTTTGTACAAAATGGAAACAGTCCTCTGTTTCCATTTGTGTTTGTACAATCTGGAGTTTCTCTAGCTGTGGTATAGAGAGACAAAAAGGGTAAGCAAGACCTGTGCTTTAAAATTCTGGGTGTTGTTGTTGTTGTTGTTGTTGTTGTTGTTTTAAACATGTTGAAAGAGCAGGCCTTTGAGCCTGGCTGTGAACTGTAAAGTGAAATAAATGCCCCCTTTAAGAAGGAAGGGGTGGTCTTGAGGCAAAGCTTGAATGGTTTAAAGATGTCAATCAATATGACATCTCTGAAGAGGATTGTTCTCACCTAGTCGTTTCTGTGCACTCCTCCCTCTTCTCTAGGAAGAGGAATAAAATGCAATAGACAGACAGACATAATGGTAGAAGTCTGTGGACTTTTTAAAACACACACACTGGGACCTTGGAAAGGAATGTGAAGGAATTACTGGATCCATCAGTAAGCTCTCTCCAACATGAGAGACCTGGATGCATATGTGTGGTTGCTGGGTTCTACTGCATCTCAGACAATGGTGTAGTGCTGCAGGGAAGTAGCAGTCCTGGTACTTTTTCCCCTCCAGGGTCTCAGCAGGGACTCAAAGCCCTTGGCTTTCTACATGGAAATCATGTGCTGCTCTTGCTATTCCACCCATTCATCCCTGTCTTAGGAACATAAGAAACTGCCTTATACTGAGTCAGACAGACCATCTAGCTTGGTATTGTCTACACTGACTAGCAGCAGCAGCTCTCCATGGTTTCAGGTGGGAGTCTTTCCCAGCCCTTCCTGGAGATGCTGCCAGGGATTGAACCTGAGACTGTCAACATGCAAGTCCTAGGGTGGACTAGTGTCAGGATATCCTAGAATGAATGACAGGGAATGCCCACTGAAATGCACTGGTTCCTTCCAAATGGCCAGGGAATGCTTTGAATTTCCATGCATTCCTATGGCCATTTGGAAGGAACCAATGTATTTCAGTAGGCATTCCCTGTCATTCATTCTAGTACATTCCCTAGAGTCCCCATGATCCTTGACTTCTTGTAACAGAACCCCCCCCCCCATTATTGCATCTATCTAAGTGAGAGGTGTGGCCATTGGGATGGGAGTGGCCATGGAACATGGCTGTCATGGAAAGTGCCTTGTGGCACTTCTGAATTTGCAACGACATCATTGATTATTCTCAGACCTTCTGAATCGCTTCAGAAGTGAGACTGCCACAAAGAAGTTAGGTTCCGCGTTTGTTACTTTCTAGTGTTAAGTAAATAAAAGAAGGTGTATTTAAACTAAATTCTAAATATTGTGTGCGAGAGAAGAAAAGGGCTTGTGCTGGGAGGGAGGGAGGGAGGGAGGGAGGGAGGGAGGGGAAAGAAGGAAGGAAGGACATTTCCAGTGGGTCCCTTTGGAGTCTTGCAGCAGGAAAGGGGGGTGGGGAGGGTGAATGGAATTCAAATCCTGATTCAAATCCTGCCTATGCCATGAATTGCCCAGGTGCCCTTAGGCAAGCAGCGACTCTCCAGATTCAGCTCCATCCTCAATATGGAGGTACTATTCCTTACAACATTACTGTACAGATTACTGATTTAAAGAGATAAATCACCTTGAACACCAAAGGAGTATACAAATATTATCTGTTATTTAGAGAGATCTCTGCTTGTATACTGATACCACCGCCACCATTACTAATTCTGTATATGTATTTTACTAGTCTGGGGTGTGTGTGTGGGGGGGGGGGTCCCTCTATCCTGACTCTGATTGTGACAGTCCACATTTGCTTAAAGGCCCACGGAACTGATCCAGAGTAAGCTGGCCATCTGGGGAGCCAGGAAGTGGAAGGATTCCTTTTAACCCCTGTGGCATGTCATACCCTCCAAAGGAGGAGAGCTGGTCTTGTGGTAGCAAGCATGACTTGACCCCATAGCTAAGCAGAGTCTGCCCTGGTTGCATATCAATGGGAGACTTGAAGTGTGAACACTGTAAGATATTCCCCTCAGGGGATGGAGGAGCCACCCTGGGAAGAGCAGAAGGTTTCAAGTTCCCTTCCTGGCTTCTCCGAGAGAGACTCCCGCCTGCAACCTTGGAGAAGCCGCTGCCAGTCTGTGAAGACAATACTGAGCTAGATAGACCAATGGTCTGACTCAGTATATGGCAGTTTCCTATGTTCCTATTCCCTGGTCTGTATCTCTGGCAAGGGCATTGTGTGCTCTGTGCAATGCTTCTCTCCTTCTCGGTGGACCTCTTTTTCTCCTGGGGCTTCCTTAAGACACCTACACAGCTACAGAGAGGAGGAGCAAAGGGAAGGCTTCCCTCTTGAATTGAGAGGGAGGGGTGTCACGGCGGGTGCTACAACAAGGATCGGTGTCCCGGTATAGACTCCTTGTCTGAAGTCAGTAATCAACAATTATCAGTGGGACCGCGCAGTCTCGGTCCCTATGCAGCACCTCTCTCTCTCTCACAACCACACACGTACACACAATGTGTCTTTCTGGTTGAAGCAGCCTTTGGTCTCTATGGCCTTCTTTAGGCCACAAAGATGTTTGTGGAGGGGGCTTTCCAGCCAATCGCTGCCATCGGTTATCAGAAGCCAACGGGTGCTGATCATTTGGATTGATTCGGATCGGTGCCCTTTGAAAGCCAGAGTGGCTCTAGTCTACGTGAAATGGCTCAGTGGCCCAGATTTGAATCAAGAAAAAGACGAGGTGAATACAGGTGACACCCGCCCCCCAGACCTTGTCCAAAAGCGCTCGGACACAACCCAGTTATAGCGAAGCCCCACAGGGATCGCTTTCTTTCCCGAGTCCCACTGATTGGACTATAAGTCCACCCATTGATTTAAGCCAAGTACTCCGGCTTCATTAGGTTGTGGACCGAGCAGCCCGGTTTAAATCTCACATGCTCTCACGCTCCACACGTGCAAACCCACGCAAGCAGACAACTCTGGGAAGTGCAAGTTCAGTCTACCCGATCCAAAACTCCATTGCTGTGGGCCACTGTTTCCGACCGGTTTCCACGCGAATCTTTCCACGCAGTTTAAGAGGTTGTAATCAAGCTTGTGGAGAAGTGGACGTGCGCTCTGGCGCGCGCACTGGGGCACAATTCTCTAACAAGAGCGACACCCCCGCGAAGGGGCCATATGGCAGGCAGCAAAGCCATTGATCCACAGCCGTTACTCCGGCCCAAAAGAGAAACTGACGGAAGCGAACACTTGGGAGGAGACGACAGCATGAATTAGCCAAAATTGCCCAGGTGGAAATGCAAAGTAACACACACAGGTAGCGGAATAACAACATGCAGGGGCTTAAATGCTCCATCCCCCTCCCTCCACCTCTCTCTTTCTCCCTCTCTCTCTCCACACACACACACACACACACACACACTTGGATGACACATCTGCATCCCATACAATAGCGAAGTTCATGGAAATAAGGAAATACACAATCTTGCGGGAAGTTCTCCCATTCACTTCAGTGGAGCCTGTCCAAGAGAACTTCCCGGGGGATTTTACCCCAAAGAAATATAAACGTATGCGTGCGTGCCCAGACACTCGGCAAAATCTACAAATGGCACTAAACCAAAAGCACTAAACCAAAAGCCAAAGAACACCCAACATAAGGCAAAGGCAAGCAGTCGGGACAGAAAGAGAAGCGAAAGAGCTTGATTGACAGGCGGAAATCATAGCGCTGTGAACCGACCGACCCTCAGAAAGCAAACCATTCCGATGCGCACTTACGCATATGCAGTAGACAGGCGGCTGTTCCTCCGGAGCAGCCCCATAATTAAAATGGACTACGGATTGCGTTTTAATAACCAGGAAGGCCGTGGAGGCATCCTAAACTAAGCACACCTACCTGAAAGGGAGATCGTGGAAATCAACTTACTGCCGAAGGAAGTAACGGAAGCTCTAACACCCACCCCCCCTTTTATGTGGAAAGAAATTCCGTTGATTGCAGTGAACTTCTTTGCAAGTAAATACACGAGATTGGGGTCAATAACACCCTTGAGAGTCAACCTACACCCCACTTAAGCACTTGGATCTGATGATCACGTCTCTCCCTTAAGAGGGAAAAACACTAGACATTGAACAGGAGAAGCAAACCGGGGTGAAACGATACAGTTTACCTACACAGACCGGCAGGCGCACCAAGGTTAGAATCCGGAAGCATTTAAACCAGGGATAGCTGGGCTGACTGTACAGAATTACCCTCAGTCTTCCAACCACTTATTCCAGCGTAGCCTCGTGGATTTCACAGGGAAGTAAACGGGGCTGCTTCGGAGTAAGCGGCTGCGGAATCACTGATTCAGGCGTCCTTTCTTCAAGCTTCATTCAAAATCGTGCACAGAGAGCAGAGGGGCAGAAGAAACCGCTTCTACCCGTTTCTGCAAACAAATGCACTCCTTAGATCAAAGACGTCTCTTTATACCCTGCCTCAGTTCTCAGCTCTGAAACGGTTGATGAAAACGAAAGTAGCTCCGGTTATTAATAGCCCGATTTGCTTACATAAAAAGTCTTCATCTACGACCTCACATGTTTGTTAGTGGACAAATGAAGTCTTTCTTTCTTTCTTTCTTTCTTTCTTTCTTTCTTTCTTTCTTTCTTTCTTTCTTTCTTTCTTGTTAGCTTTATCTAATGACCTAGATTCCAGCTGGGTTTCTTAAGTGGCAATACCTTGGAAGCTAACAAAAGGTCAGTCAGCAGTATTGCTAAATCCACTCCGATCCCCACGATTCAGACAACGAACTACTCAATAAATCCGACCCGGCTTTTCCTTGGGTCTTTCTAAACTACATAACTTCCTTCAGTTATACGAATTAAACCGTAACCATTTAAAGAAAGGCATTTCGGACGACTAGTGTTTTGTCGCTTGCCTTCCACAACTCTGTCCTCATTCCCTCGCACAACAGAACTGAGAAAACGGCGCTATCCAGATTCTGACGTTGGCTGGCACAGATTTGATCCAGATAATGCCTACCAAAGGGAGAGTATTTCTGGGATCCACACATCAGTTAGGCAAGGAGGACGCGAATTTAAATCGGTTGTAGTCATACTCTGGAAAAGTAATTCTTCGATTTAATTTGATTTGTCGGTAGATCAATTCCCCCTTTCGCTCCCATAAATTAGATTTCTATCCATTTACATTCCTGACCTGGTATTTAAAGCAATTGTAATGTTATTTCTCCCAGCCAATAGGCGTCAGTTATAATTCACCCTGCTGGGAGACATTGTAGAAAGGTGAAATTTGAATTGTACACCACACACACACAGCTGTGAGTAGACAATGGTTTTAGGAAGGTCAACACAGATGCCCAATTACAGAACAGTTATGCTGATGCGGACCTTTGGACCCACGGATGTAATTGTAGGTCACCTAGAAGTACACATGTGGGAAAGACTGTAGGAGAAAATACATATATCTTAGCAAATATTACGGCGGCGGGGGGGAGATGGAGGAGGACAAAGGCAGACCATGAAAGGAAAAAATTGAGGCTAGATACCTTTATCTAGATTTTTCTCGTTTGTCTTCTAATCTTATATAACATGCCACCTAAAGTTATAGACATTAAATAATCATAGATCTGTGTTTCATTTAGTTGTAACAGAATGCATCTTGAAGAATGTATCTGTTTATAGCCCACTGTTTCCTAAGAACTCAGGGCGAGTAACTGTATTTTCCTATAGGTATAGACAGCTAGGCAGACGGATAGCTAGACCGAGAGGATAGACAGGGAGGTAGGATCACGTAACTCGTTTTCCTTTATTCAAATACAACACAGAAAAGAAACGTTCTCTTGGGCCACGATCGGTGTTGATAGCATCCCATGCCGAGGGTCGCGCTCGCTCTCTCTGCAGAGGTCCCTATCGGTGGTCGGCGCCTGGACGCTCCCTTCGTCCATTTCTCGTGCAAATCTGGAGTTTCCCGCCGCCACCTTTCTGCCGGCGCTTTGAAACTGACCACCCTGGTCTTTGCAACCCCTGCTATCAAGCCAGGCATTGCGTTGCCAGCTTTCTTCCACAGCCTTCATCCCCACCCTCTGACCAGCTGCGAGACAGGTCTGGCTTCCGCAACCCTCTTCCCTGCAGCCCCCTCGGACCCGATCCCAAAGGAGAAGTCCGGTCCCCCCGACCTCTCTCTTCTCACCCGCCCTATCCTGCCTCCCTTCCAAGGTCACCGGAGCAGAAGGGGAGGAATCCCACGGCGACCCAGGGACCGAAGGGAGAGCGCCGCGAACCGAAAGTGTCCCCTAGTTCAAGCAGCAGCAGCAGCAGCATCGAGGAGAGGTCCTTTCTCTGGCTTGGCCCACGTGGGGCAGAAAGCAGAGCGCGCGCAAAGGATGGTGCTGGAGAAGTCGCCAGGAGGGGAAAGGCGGCGGGGTGGGGGGGTAGATACTGGCGGGGACTAACCTGTGAAGCGGCTGTGGTCGATCTGTTTAATGGATCTCCCGCCGCCGAAAGTCTGCGCTCAGAAATGACCAGCGAGATCCGCAGTGGCTGCTGAGGCTGCGCGCATCACTGAAGCTGCTCCCAGGCGGAGACAGAGGAATCTGGACGATCCGCATCCTCCAAACACCCAGCCCAAATCTCTCTGACTTCCCCCCCCCTCCTCCTCCTCCTCCTCCTCCTCCACCACCACTACTACCACCTCCTCCTCTTCCTCGCCCTGCGAGAGAGCTGGGAGCTCTTCCGGGTTGTAAAAAGGACACACTGAGAGAGGGAGAGATGATGGGCATTTCTTTACACACCCACCCTGCGAACCGCATGTGGGGGTTTGGTGGAAGGAGGATTGAGAAGAAGGGGAGGGGAGAACAGGCGGCTTCTGTGGAGCCGGGGGGTCGACTGGAGAGTGTGTGATGTCATGGGACCGGCCTGCCTGCCTGGGCCGGGCGCAACTGTCAGTGCCTGGAGCCCAGAAGGACTGGGAAAGGAAGACAGGCACAGATAGTGGGGGGGACGAGGGCGGGAAGCCTAGGCCGCCTGAATGGACTCGCACCCAACACTTCCGAGGAAACGACATTTGCTAAACGGCTGCTTGGATTCCAACGGAGAGTGAATAGATAGATATACACATATATGAGAGAGGCGGGGAGGGAGAGGGGGAGAGATGCAGGCTCCCTTTGTGTCCCGGAGTGCAAGGTCTGGAATGGACACGCAGCCCGCTTCTCCTGGTTCTTTCTCCCTCTTCCCACCTTCAACGCTCGCCGCGTCAGGGAGCGGAAGGTGGCGAGAGAAAAGGGCCCCTGGCAGGCAGCAGCCCACGCCCAAAGCCAGACATAACAACGAAGGAGTTGGGAGACAAAACACGCTCCCTTCAGCCAAGGCGCGCAGAGGGAGCGGTTCTGAAATCGATTGGACACCCCCCAAGGTGGACTTGGAAGCCAGTCTCATTGATTAGCTTCTTCCTGACTGCATTGTAAGAAGGGTGTGTGTGAGACAGAGGAGAGCTGGTCTTGTGGTAGCAAGCGTGACTTGTCCCCTTAGCTAAGCAGGGCCCACCCTGGTTGCCTGTGAATGGGAGACTAGAAGTGTGAGCACTGGAAGAGATTCCCCTCAGGGGATGGAGCAGCCGCTCTGGGAAGAGCATCTAGGTTCCAAGTTCCATCTCCAAGATAGGGCTGAGAGAGATTCCTGCCTGCAACCTTGGAGAAGCCGCTGCCAGTCTGGGTAGACAATACTGAGCTAGACAGACCAATGGTCTGACTCAGTATATGGCAGCTTCCTAGGTTCGTGTGTGTGTAGAGGGAGAGCGAGAGAGAGGTCTACTTCAAGCCCCTGACCATATTAAAACCGCTTGCAGGCGCATCACACAAATTACACTTTGGGAAACTGAGACAGCAGCCCTTGCCGAGGTAACTCCCTAGCTATTATCCTCAACCAAGCCTTTTCGTTCCTCAGCACCAGCAGGGCCTCGACTTCCCACGGAACACTTCTGCTCCGAACCGTTCAAAGACGTAGACAATGAATTGACATCGGTTTCGTTTCCACTGTGCTCTAACCCGCTTAACAGTGTGTGTGTGTGTGTGTGTGTGTGTGTGTGTGTGTGTGTGTGTGTGTTTTAAAGGTTGTGTATATCAATAAGCATCGGGCTCCCCCGTCCGGCCCTTCCCCAGCCTCTTCAGTTTTATTTGCTCAGTTGGGGGGGGGAGGAGGAGGCGGAGGAGGAGGAGGAGGAGAAGAAGAAGAAGAAGAAGAAGAAGAAGAAGAAGAAGAAGAAGAAGAAGAAGAAGAAGAAGAAGAAGAAGAAGAAGAAGACATGTATACATCCAACATTTAAAGGTGCGAGACAGTTGCAACTTTTGAAAGGGCTCCCAGCCCCCAAACGTTCTGGAATCTGCAAACCCATCGTTGCAACCTGATGCTAAATATAATTACTTGGGAGTAAGAGCCTTCTGGCTGCAGCTGAAGTTACTTTCCAGAAAGGAGGTGTTTTAGGATGGCAACTTTTGTGTCCTTCCAGAGATCTTTTAACACTGAACATTTTTGATGATCAAGTTAGATATGTACATATACATACACACCCGCAAAGGGAGGGGGTGAGGGGAGAGAGATCAACGTTTTTCATGTAATCGCTTATTCTGTGGATTTGTTTGAAGCAAATTGGGCTGGAGACCTGAAGCAAACGCTTTGTCAATTTCCCTCGCTCGTTCCCCACAATGTTTTTCTCTGGGAATCCCTTCCGCGCCTGCCTTTTCCTCTCTCATCCCCAAAAAGAAAAAGAAAAAGAAAATAACCAGAGACTCTGTGGACAGCTGCGGAGAGGGAGAACAAAAGAGGGTTTTGCATAGGAAATACAGCTGTTGGGGTGTGCGCGAAGGAAGCCTGTGTCTGTGTTTGAGAGAGCGAGCATGGTCCCTCCTTTTCCTCCGCCACGCGCCTGGCCCGCGCTTAAATTAAGCCAAGCAAGGACTGAAGGAAGATCTCAGGGATTCTTCCATTCTTCCTTCCTTTCTTTTCCACACCCGCACACGCACATCAATCAATCCTGCCCTTTCAAAGTTTGGCAGTACTGCGACCGTGTGGAAAAGACTCACACAAGTCCTAGGGTTCCTCCCTTCCTCCCTTCCTTCTCCCCCACCTCTCCAAAAGCAAGTTTCGCCCATGTCCCAGATACCGAGTTCCTTCCACTCCCGCAAGAAATTGTAAGCACTAGAATTTGGTTCATAGTCGCAAAGGACAATCCGGAAAAAACAAGGAAAGACCACGGGGGGGGGGGGCGGGGACGGGGACGGGGGCAGCCTTTCGCTCTCTCTTTTAAACAAACTCGTCCTTAGCAATGGATTTCCACTGGCCAATAGAATCAGCATCCGGGTTAATATTGTTTATTTCCCCTCTTGGACTCAGGATTATATTTAGCACCAGTGTCGCTGGGAAAAAGGAGGGGAGTGGTACTCAAATGCAAATTTAATCCTTTGCTTATAGGCTTAATTTAACAAGGATGAAACCAACCGTACGTTTTTGCTCTACACCTT
Organism: Hemicordylus capensis; assembly: GCF_027244095.1. Lineage (NCBI taxonomy): Eukaryota > Metazoa > Chordata > Lepidosauria > Squamata > Cordylidae > Hemicordylus > Hemicordylus capensis. Next base: position 250,352,239 of record NC_069661.1, read on the forward strand.
TTGGAAAAGGCTCTGCGTGGGTTTCAATGCAACGCTACGTTCCACCTTGGAAGGGTGGGGGCATGTTAAAGAAGCTTGAAAGCGTTTTTATTCCCCTCAATAAAAACCTTAAATCAGGGTGTAAATGGTCTGGTCGCATTTGCGCAAAAACAAATGCCCTCTCCCACCCTCCTGGTCTCTCGTTTGCTCTCTCTGCTGATGTGGGGAGTTTAGTATCTCCTCTCCCTTTCTAAAGGTGAAAGGTAACGTGATCTGACGCCCAATTCTATCTTTAGCAAACAAATTCAATTAAGGTAATACATTAAAGATCCTTTGTGGGCAGCGGCTACTGGAGAACGAGTGTAGGAAGACGCCGTTCAGTCACATATTTAACCTTAAAAATAATGTTAACAGTCAAATAAAGCCCCCGTGGGAGGGGTGGCCCTTTCAGAGAGCCCAGCAAGGAGAAATGGCGTTGGAAATGGACGGATAACCTCAGGATTTGCGTAAAAATCACAGCCCGCAAAGAGGGGGAAATGCAAGAGAAGGACAAAGAATCGACCACTACCGACATCTTAAAAACGGAGAAAATATACTTAAATGATAGATAGATAGATAGATAGATAGATAGATAGATAAGATGGATGTGCTCCACGATTAAGCGGGAGTCTCCACTCATTTCGACTAGCATTGCTAACAACAAGCGCCGAACTACCAGGTCTGAAAACAGACATCCATATATTTCCCTTATTCTGACATTTTAAGGAATTTCCACCGCAGGGGATGGGAATTGGAGAATGGGTCTCAGGAATATACGGATCCAGTTTGCAAAGCTTAAGGGAAGGACCCTCGTCTCCATCGCTTTTGTTTCTGCAAGCCCACCCACTTTAAAAAAAAACAACCCATCAAAAAACCCTTTGGATCCTTCCTGTGTCCTTAGCACCCAAACGTTCCGACCTAGACGCTTTATTCTTTATGAGCAGCCGCACAACTGAGGATGCCCGTCTTCCCTTTCCCGCCCCTACACACACTTTGGCAGGAGACCCGGAGGTTACAAATCCACTGTTGCGGCTTAAAGTGGCGCGCAGATGGTTCACCTAGGAGAGTCAGCAGTGAAGCCGCTTGTGACAGTGAGAGAAAAAGACAGACATCAGGCAGGTTGCTAGGTGTGGGGGAAAGAAAGAGAGTTTTAAAATCAAGATAACGGATATGTGTTTGGTGGAAATGAAACCGTTGCAGTAGCAGCCCGTTCTTCTTTTCACACGCACAATTAAGCAAGAAATCCGGACAGAAACCGAATGGTATAAAAACCCACGACCCAGAAATCAAGTTCACCCCGAGCCCTAAAGTTAAAACCGATGTTCAGCCTAACCCTATGTGTGTTTACACGGAAGTATGCCACTTCCTCCCAAGAAAGCGGGCATAGGGTGGCTCCTTAAGCCTGAGTGTATATCCCGTTGAAATAAGTACTCTCGGAGCGACTGCAAAGGTCAGCAGAACCCCGATCCTCACGTTTTACAGAAAGGGAAGCACACCCGGATGATTGCTGTTCCTTCTCTTGGCGTAGGAGGCCGGCTTCCATCCAGATCCGGCTACTTCGGCTCAATCAGCTGGTAGAGAAGACGCCCAGTTCTGGGCAAAGAACGCAACGTAGAACGCGCGCACCCATGTCTGCTTTTTGTTGCTGCTTTCCCCCAAAACAGCCCGCCACAAACGGGCGCAGACAGAGTCTCTTTCTTCTTGCGCCAGACTGGACCTCCCGCGAGCTCTTCGCGGTACAAACGGACCGCCGCTCAACGAAGTTCCCCTAATTCGATGGAATGCGACTGAAAGCCCTGCGAGTACGTCCTTCAGTTTGAGTGTAACAATTCTCGCACAACCCCCATACACGTATGTTGAATGGTTGTTGTCTTTTCTAAAAAAAGAGGCTGACAAAACAGACATACATTTATTTCTTGAAGGGATCTGTGTTAGTCACTTTTGAGTCTATTATTTGTGTGTTGGACTGCAGCGTGCGTAAGGTTCCACGGCTTAAGTGGAAATCTCTCTCTCTCTCTCTCTCTCTCTCCTTCTCTCTTGCTCCCCCTCTCCGCACCCTCCTCTCTGTTTCTCTCACACACATACACGTTCCTCTTCACAGAAATAGACCCTGGCCATCAGGGGCAAGAAACCCAAAACAAACAACAACAAAAACAAACTCTCCAAAAAAACCCCAAACAAACAAGAAGTTCTCTTGCGCAAGCACTACCGGGAATGACTGGGTCCCATTTATTTCAACGGGGCTTGCGCAGGAGACTCTCTTGCGGGATCGCGCTCTTTAGAAATCCGCAGCGATCAATGGTTCTCTTATCACTGTTCTTCCGCCATTTCTGCTTCAAGATCGATTGGCTGGTTTTGTGTCTGTCCCTTTGAAAATGATTTCCGCTAAGCCTAGATTTAACACGCATGCCTGCGACTGGCGTAGGGACTGAACGAAAAGTAAGTGTGTGTGACTGTGTGTGTGTGTATGTATACGCGCGCGCAGGGCTTCGAAACAAACAAACAAACAAACAAATAATTCCTACGAACACATAAAAACATAGCTAAAAACTCACTGCCTTGAAAAATAACCCTCCGTGCTATTTTCAATCGGAAGTCCGTCAGACACGTGGAAATGCACGCACGTGTGCATGAGAGAGGGGGAGAACGAAGGGCCTGTTGGCGGTGTTAATTAAATCTTACTGTTTGACTCAAGTAACATAGAAGTAATTTTTCATGCCGAGTCTGGCATCTCCTTTTGCCTCTCTTCGTGTGTGCACGCGCGTGTGTTTTATGACGTTTCCTTGCCTCTGACTTTATTTTAAAATATTAGGCGAGGTGAAGAATTATAAATGATTTGGCCCTTATCTTTGCTGCTCACATATCCAGGATCAGAGGAGCTGATTAAGAAAGGAGTCAGAGGCGACGTTGGATTCATAATGATTCAGAATAATGAATTCTTATCTCTGGTTTCCAGATTATCAACCTTTCAGTTCCCAGTGTTTTGTTACTTGGGATAATTTATTGCATCTAATACATCACAATGAATCTGATGGCAGAAAGCGATGGGCAACGCTGGAAAAGGGGAGAAGCTCTTTTTCTCCCCCCCCCCCACCTTTTTCCATTTTGGGGACAGCAAAAAGCTGCTGCCTTTTTAAAAACAATTTTTAATTGGGGAAATATAAAGTAGATCTGATTTTTTAAAAAGCAAAACACCCGAATGTACACTTCCCTTTAATTATTGTGTCAATTTCAGAATGAAATTAACAAAATCAACTTGCTTATGTCCCCAGAAAGGAGAAGGTTTTAATTCTATATTATTTACTTCATGGAAAGTGAAGAGAGAGGGCGATAATTAATCATATATATATGTTGGAAACCACAGAGCCAAGTCAAGATAAGATGTAATTTGCATCTCTCTCTCTCTCTTTTTTTAATAATGTGATTGTCTATAGATTTTTTTCTTTCTTTCACTCCTTTCAAAACATACTTGCAGAAAGGGTGCAAAAATCGATTAGCCATTTGGGGAAAACAGTTTCTTTCTTTTTTTCCTTTTTCTAAAGGCAAGATTTATTTTTTATTTTTCATTTGGTCCCACACTGAAGCAAATCTTGGGGCTGCTTTGTATGCAAATGAGTGCAAAGAGATTTGTTTGTTTCTCATTTGCGAGTCTTAAAGAGGTATTCCCCTAAAATTTTATGCAGCATTTTGAAATGAAAAGTGCAGGGTATTGGAATCCATTCGCTGTACTTCAAAAAGCCTTTACCCTTGCGCAGCAGCGCGATCCTAAACGTGTTTACTCAAGAGTAGGTCCCCCTGAGTTCCCTGCCACTTTCTCTCTCTAGCAAGTGTGCCTTAATTTCATCTTTTAAGTAAATCCCATGACACGGTCTCCCTAGTAAGCCTGTTCGGGACCGCAGCCCTATGACTACAGGACCCTTTAAACGCAACTTACTCCCAAGGAAGTATGCAGGGCGTTGCAGCCAAAATCTTTTTTTTAAAAAAAATCCCAATGGCCTAGACTTTTCTCTTTCCTTTTTGCTCTTAACAGCCAACCTCAATTTATCTCTCCTTTGCTTACCTTTCTCCCCCTCCAACACAGAAAAACGTCCCCCCACCAGCCCCGCAGGTCACAGCTTTATTTTCCTGCCGCCTTCGGTTTACATTCTAACAGGAATCCCTTAAAATCGAAGCGCGCGCCTCGCCTCTTTAATTGGGCTTTGTTCGAAACGAGGCGTTGGGGAAGCCAGTCGAAAATCTTCCGGATCGCTTCCAAAACGCTGAAGGCGGGTGGAAGGGGGTCAACTTATTGTTATTGTTATTGTTGTGGCTTTAAAGAGGTCGCTGCTTCGGTTGCCCTTGACGCAGCCTGCAGATTGGTTCTTAATTGGCTGGATGGGGTGGGGCGCGTCTGAAGCGGGGGGGGGGCACCCTTGCGAACGGTGGGTTGTGTGCTTTTTGTTTCGACTGCCTGAACAGAAGACAGTGTCAGGCGCTCGCGTTCACTGTGCCCCTTTGCCAGCTTCCCTCGACAACGCATCCAATGGGATGCATTAGGCGCTGATTGGTTGACGGTTTTCGGGGGCTCTGCTCACACGCCCCGGTGGCCAAGGATGCGAGTGTGAGCAGAGCGTCAAACGCGGCGCTTCCTCGGAGGAGGGGGGGTGGGGTGGGGTGGGGGAGCGTGGCTGGATGGGGGGGCCCCCTCAGACAGGTAATTTGCCTCCTCACCTGCCCCCACTTCCGTTTCATAAATCTAGCGTGCTGGACAGAGGTCGCCCACCCAGAAATGTACATTGCCCCTTTTTCTAGTGCCGTCACTGGTGGGGGGCGGAGGGAGTAAGGAGGGACACAGAGACCCCCGAATGAAGAACAAGATCATATCCTAATGCTCTGTTTCCCCATCAGGAATGGGGAAAGCCATCCAAGGATGATTCCAGGAAAGTGGAAACAGGGCGCTCATACCTTTTATTTCCCCTAACCCTAAACACAGGTCGTTCTCTCTGCCATCATATTGGGCAACTTTGATCAAATCTCTTAAAAGATGTTTCTGATCGTTGCTCCTTATGACTTCCTATCAAAGACTTACACAGTCTCCTACTAGGAATGTAAAAGAGATGGGGTTTGTTTTGGGTGGGTGGGTTGGTTTCAAACAAGGTATGTTTTAAGAATGTACATATGAAAGCAGGCATGCGCTGGGTTGGTCTTAGACCCACAAGAAAATAATATATAGGTGGGCACGATCCAATCAAAGTTCAACCCACTGATTCTGATAGGAGATCTGAACACCGGGCCGGCCCAGCGTATACACAGTGTTCACATGTCCGCTTAAGAGGCAGCATGGATGAATGTACTGTATCCGCATCCCTCTATCCAACTGAATATAGCTACATGCAAATGACAAAGATGTGACATCTAAAAAGCTTACAATTCATTGCGACATAAACGCTTCATCGTGGCTTGTATATGCTTTCCATACATCTGAGGGAGTGTGCTCTAATCCACGCAAGTTTATACCACAATCAGATTGTTGATCTTTAAGGCGCGATAGCATTCAGCTCTTTTTGCTACCGATATAATACGACGACTCCTTCTCAATGCATGCAATCCCGCGAGAAGCCATTCACAAGAGTATTTTAAATGTCCACGTGTTCATTAAAGCGTCGGCCTGATGCACAATTCATTGAATTCAATATGCTTGAAACCAGGAGGACTAGCGCCCTGTTTCTACTACCAGCAGTAAATCCTTTTGTTCTCAGTGTAATTTATCAGGGCTTAGATCGGTTTAAATCCACGCACTTCGGCTCAAATGAGCAGAGCAAGGGGCTGGACGTATCGTGTGCAACTTTCCTTATGAAGATCAAAATTCAGTGTTCAGAAAACGCCAGTATAGTTAACTCCATCCTGAGTTATCCGAACCAACTTATTCTAAGCAATTTGTTCCTTTAAATAAACGAGACTTTCCAAATTAATTGGAGTTATTTTCAAATAGCCACTATGCATGATATTAGATAGACAGGTCGATGATTAGATGCGCATGAACTGCACAATGCGCATGAATTTGCGCACATTCTTCACAATGTCTGGTCAGCAGCCGAAGTTTATGCACATTCACCATTCGATCCTGCTTTGGCCAACCAACCCAAGTGCTTAAAACTGCGACCCCCTGCATACTTAGAAGCCCCACTGAACACAATGGGATATGTTTCTGAGTATAGGATCGGGCTGCACCGCCCCTCTTTGCACCAGCTGGAGAAAATCGAGCAAACTCCCCCACTTAAACCCATAGGGCTTAAACAGCGCTTCACCCGGGCTGTGCACACGCCTGCGTGTCAAATCCCATTGAACAAAGGACAGCTTACTTCCGAGTAGACAGGCATAGGATCGCGCTGTTTGCCTGGTTGGCGCCCGTGTATCAAACGCCTTGTGTGCCTACAGATATAAAAGTACGCGATATCTGCATGCATACGATTGTGTGCATCTATGTATCTCTGTCTGGACGGTAATCTTCATACATTATTGCCTGTGATTATGTATGTGCGTGTGTTATAGATTACCTATTGTTTATAGGCGATACCACTAGATCGCATTTGGATCTCAATCTTTATCAAAATCTCTCCCTGCAGCCTCCCCCTCCCTCCCTTCCAGATGAATCGGAGGCGCCGCTTTCTGGATCTCTTCCCACGCCAAGATGGATGTTCAATTTTCTCGCATTATCTCCGCTCTTAAACTCGCCTTCTCAGTTGCGCTGCCAAGCGCTATTTGCATAATATTTGCAGTTGTAATTAGCTGATGAGCATCTCCCAGCCTTCCCCCCCCCCTCCTTCCTGCTCTCCCCTCCCCGCTTTTGTTTTGCCTGCAGTTTTCAGTAACTAGCAGGTTTGGATCTTCAGTATTGCGACTGTCCCCCATAGGTTATTAAATATCTTACATCTGCCGTTCATAACAGCCTTACCTCAAATTGCCAAAAAAAGAAGGAGAAGGAGAAGGAGAAGGAAGGGGGGGGGGAGAATATAATGAGAACATGGGAGAAGAAAAGGGTACCCCTCCCTCAACAACAAAAAGGCTTGTGGTCAGATTATTAGACATGACGGCCCTGCACTCCAAGACACACAGAAAATGGAGTCTGTTTGTTTGGTTGGAAGTAAGTTCAGTTGGAATCAATGGTTTTACTTCTAAGTAAATCGGGCATTGGGCTTCAGTCTCCATTTTCTATTGTTTAGGCTGCAAACCTAAACAATTGTGGGCTCTGGAGAAATCATGGAAAGCAGTAGACCAGTGGTACTCGTGAAGGGCTTGTGATGACCTTCACCTGGTCATCATCACCCAGTGAACGTTCAGAGGGCCTCCAAAAGCAACACTTTGGAATGAAGTCAACTCACACATTCAGCGGCCAGGAGCGGGTTCAAATACATCTTATTTATGTATTATTTATTTTTGTATGAACCAATCTTCACATGACATGCAAGTAAATGTGTTTAAAATCCGTATCTACAGGTAATAATGGGATCCCTTCCATTGGTGGTAGGTCAATTCGACTATTACCTCTAAAGATACGATAATTCTTCACTTTGACCTGCCCCAGTGAGCAATCCTTCATAATGCTCTCCTTCCAAGGATGTAAGCTGACCTAAGATCATGTCTTTTGCTTGCTGGGCACTTGTTAAGGGGTTAGGATAGCAGATTCTTTACAAGTACCAGTACTACTACTACAACAAAAATTTATATACTGCTTTTCAACCAAAGTTCACAAAGCGGTTTACAAAGAAAAATAAATCATACATCAAGAAAATGGTCCCCTGTCCCCAAAGGGCTCACAATCCAAAAAGAAACATAAAGCAGATACCAGCAACAGCCACTGGAGGGGTGCTGTGCTGGGGCTGGATAGAATCAGTTGCTCTCCCTCTGCTAAATATAAGAGAATCATGACTTTAAAAGGTGTCTCTTTGCTCAGTTAGCAGGGGTTAACTCAATACTTGAGTTAAATTCATACATGATGGGTGAGCTGGTTAACTTGATTTCTTTTCTTGTGACTAGTGACCTTGGAGCCACCTTAAGTGTCACAGCGGGGGAAATGCTTAACTAACAATAAGAAGGCTGCCAGTTTGAATCCCCCCCATAAGAAGGCTGCCAGTTCGAATCCACCCCCCACCCCGCAGTATGTTTCCCAGAAACACCTATATCAGGCAGCAGTGATATAGGAAGATGCTGAAAGGCATCATCTCATACTGCGGCCGCACACTTTACTTCTTGCCTTTAGCGGCCTTGGACATGTCACCCTGACCTCACTAGTCCTCCTATACAGACATTATATTGTACCTACATTCAGATTTCTGTACACGTGCATATGAGTGACTGCACCTGCCCTTAATTTTAAACGTTAACCTGAGTACAGCCCCCCTTCATGTGCAAGCTACAGATAAGAAGTGTGGAAAACGTGTGGATAACTGCACCAGTGTGTATAGATCTATTCACAAACTGTACGAGTAGAACATAAAGGCTGAATAGGGCTACTGAAACGTGCTTCATTTACAGGGACACAAACATTCTATCGGTGATATTGTAAGCCAGCAACGGCCCATTTACACGCGTCCTTATCAATGTTGTAGCCATGGGTGAAGCGTTCATATGTTCTAGTGATGGTGGCTGCCATCTCTTAGGGCTGGGGGGCAGAGGGGAGGGGAAGGGACCAAGGGTAACCATAGGCGGGGCTAATAGTAGGCAGGTCCAACCCTAAGTTAAAAAGAAGTGGAAGGATAATCACCTGCCCAGGGATTTGGCCAATCTGTAAAGTTGCTTACTTGTCTCAACCAAAATCTCCATCATTCAAATCAGCACTTGGCAGCTGGCTATTTAGTGCTAATTTAGAGCAAAATTTGCCCCTTCATTGGCTGTGAGTAAAGGAATCCTGCCCTCAGACTGGCTAACTGTCGGGGTGTGCATGGACCTGGGAAACTAGAAGTGTGAGTACTGGAAGATATTCCCCTCAGGAGATGGAGCCGCTCTGGGAAGAGCAGAAGGTTCCATGTTCCCTCCCTGGCTTCTCCAAGAGAGGGCAGAGAGAGATTCCTGCCTGCAACCTCGGAGAAGCCGCTGCCAGCCTGTGAAGACAATACTGAGCTAGATGGACCAATGGTCTGACTTAGCATATGGCAGCTTCCTACGTTCCTATGTTCGTGGTCCAGTCCAAATTGGGACCGAACCTCGGTTCTGTGAACCAGTTCAGCCTGGTTAGGCCCCACTGTGAACCAGTCCAGTAGTTTTGAGGGCCAGTGAGGGCAGTGCCCAGCGGGTGGCAAGTGGCACCTTTAAAAGAAAATAAGTAGCTCCTCACGCACAGAGGCCAGGTAAGTGCCAGTGTGGCACTGCTTATTAAGGTAAGGACCTGCTTATTGACTTTTAACGATGCCGCTCACCGCCCCAGCCCAGAGCCCTCCTCACCGGCCCTTGAACCGCTAGACCAGTTCACATTTGGGCTGAACCAGCATGCAGAATCAAAGTTAGGTCTGAATTTGGACCGGACCATGAACCTCAGTCCGTGCACACCACTAGTTCATTGTGAGTGTTAACGTGGAAAGTAGCAATGCCTCCTCTCTCTTGAGAGTCCCCATGCCTCAGTAGCCCCCATCCCTTCTTCTATCAGCATTGCCTTGATTTCTCCCCTCCTTCCTTGCAATCTCAGCTCTCTCCTCACCCTATGCAGGACCAGGCTAAGAAGATCAACAGGGCCGGTGCTACCATTAGGCCAACTAGGCAGCCACCTAGGGCGCTGCAGACCTCAGATGGGCATGGAGTGTAGGGGTGGGAGGTGCAAGTACTTAGCTTTGCCTAGGGAACAAAATAACCTAGCACCAGCCCTGAAGATCAATTGAAGTTGCGGGCGGGGCGGGGAGGAGTATTGAGTGCCTATTTGCAGGTTTCACACTGCTTACATATCCCACAATGTATTTGGCCACATAGAGAGCCTACTAGTTTCCTTTCTTCTCACAACTATGCACACACAATCCTTCTCCCCGCTTTTTTTAAAGCAAGCGTTATTTCTCCCTTTCTCACAATATAAACATTTCTGGGATATGTCCTTGGGCTACAATCCTATGCACACAGCAGTTACATGGGAGTAAGCCCCAATGAGTTCATTAATGATTTACTGGGAATAAACAGTATAGACTTGGCTACAGTTCTAAGCAACATTTACTTACCTTTATCAGATTTGAAATTAAGCTATAGAACTCACAAACCTGTCCAAACAACTTATGCTGAAGACCTTTCCGTTCAATACTACTACCAATCACCCAAAGGGCGGGGGGAGGCAAAACAGAAAACAACTCATCAACACAAAAGATCAGACAACTGGGCTGGTCTTGTTTGTTGGGTGTTGTTCAGAATAGGTGCCTATAAGCTATTCTGATTGGTTAGGGGCAGGGCTAGGCCCTGCCCACCTTTGCGGGGCGGGGGGAAGAAAAGCACATCCTAATTGATGCAAGGGGCACTAAATATGCAATTTGGGCAGTGACAAAGTATGGTAATTATTTCATTTGGGGGCAAGGGATCCCACTGAACACCCTAAGATGGAGGACATGAGTTTACAAAGGAATGGGGGGTGGGGGGACGACGACCAAGAGCCAGCACCATCTACTGGCAAGCAGTGGAAATGCAAGAGCAACATTCAAGCAAGAGAGACAGAGGCTGCATTAAGATGTAATATGAAACACCCCCCAGCCTGCTTTCCCGTCCGCAATGCATTTGGACGCAATGGAGAGTGGGCTCTCTGCAGTCAGGGAGGCTGTAGAGAGAAGGAGGAACTGACTGTGCGGGCTTCCTTCTTGCTGGGAGGACCGCCTGCACAGCCAATCACGCCCAGAAAGAGGGAGGAGCTTCCTCCCCCAACTCCAGTTTCACCAAATGCATCCTCCAGTGCTGCATTCGGATGACATGCTCCGCAGCTGGGAATTTGGTTATGAACAGTGAAACTCACTACAAACTTAGGGTTCAAGTGGGAGTCTGCAGAGTGCTTGGGTCGCCCGACGAGTGGGACCGGAGTTGCACGCATTCAGACATTATGGTAGGGAAACCTCTGGCCCCTGCTACTCTGGTTCCGTGTTACATGCAAATGGGGCCAGACTCACAGAGAGAAAGAGACGGTATGTTTAGTGAGAGAAGGTGGGGGGGGCAAGAATATGGGGCTGGCAAGGAGGGCAACATCCCCACTGCCCCAAATGAGGAGCCTCCTCTGATATGTTCCCTGTATGAACATGTGAACATGAGGCTGCTTTAGCGTGTTGGTTTAGGAAGCCCAGGTCTACCTCTTCTCACTGGCCGCGGCTTCCTAATGTCTCTTCCCATCTCTGCTTACCTGGAGGAACATCTCAGATGCAGAGTACTATTATTATCTGCTGAGAGCATAGTGGGGGGAAGTGCAGGTGTAGAGTCCCCAGATTATGCTGTGCCCGGCCCAGGTAACCTCTCGGCAGGCCTGCTTGCTCCTGTGTCATTGTTCGCTCTTGTAGGGAAAACGTCATGTGTGAAGTAGGAGATTAAAACCCCTTTGACACAGACACTCACACACCAGAGCAGACACTGGCACATCAGGCCTGAATGCATTTACTCAGAAGTAAGTGCCTTTCAATAGCGAAAAACTTCCTGGTAGGCCATGATCTTCATGCGTTATATATGACTGCTAAGGATTACTAAACCACATCTATCTAAAGCACGTATATGCAGGGGTGGAGTGGAGGGGGGAGCGCAGGGACAGAGCGCCAGTACTTCTTGGCTGTCATGGAGAGCGCCTCCTGCACTTCTGAATTTGCAACTACATCACTGTGTATATGTAATTTCAACCATTTTAGTTTTGTTGATGCAAATGGATCTAGGCAGGCGCATGCCCCAAGCCATGCTCTTTTACTTGGGATCGATGAATCTGGACATCCTGGTACCCACTGATTCTACACTCACCATCACTTAACTGGATCTGAATCCTCTTTTCTTCAGCATGGGTGTCAGCGAAGGTATCCTTTTTCTATCCTTTAATCGAAAACCAAAGGGAGGGGTAATAGAGTTAAGACGTCCTACTGCGTTTTACAGAATTTGCACAAGGGAGGGAGGGAGGGAAATTATAGAGCAATAGTAAGCTCTTTGGGGACAGAGAACTGTCCCTTTTTCTCTTCTGAAACATTTGTGGCTTGGTCATGATAACAACAGCAGCAACAAACAACAACAACAAGGCGGCTGTGGACCTGACTGTAAAAGATTCCCCATCTGCTCCCTGTAGAGATGTGCCCTCAAGAGATTTGGCTCACAGAGGCTGCAGATCAAATTGACAACAGGAACATAGGAAATTGCCATATACTGAGTCAGACCATTGGTCTATCTAGCTCAGTATTGTCTTCACAGACTGGCAGCGGCTTCTCCAAGGTTGCAGGCAGGAGTCTCTCTCAGCCGTATCTTGGAGAAGCCAGGGAGGGAACTTGGAACCTTCTGCTCTTCCCAGAGTGGCTCCATCCCCTGAGGGGAATATCTTATAGTGCTCACACATCAAGTCTCCCATTCATATGCAACCAGGGCAGACCCTGCTTAGCTTTGGGGACAAGTCATGCTTGCTACCACAAGACCAGCTCTCCTCTCCTCTCCATCACCTCTGCAGACTTAAGCAGGCTCTTCCCATGTTGGAATCAGGGCTGTCCTCCTTAGAGAGCCCTAGCAGGGTGTGGGGCCCGGCACAAATCAGCCAGTGTGGGACCCCCTTCCAGTTAATTCTATTGGGTGTTTAAAGAGTGGGGCCCGGGGCGGTTGCCCTCCCTGCTATGCCCTAAGGACAGCCCTGGTTGGAATCACCAATCCTAAACATAGGTAGGGTGAACCCAATGCATTCACCGAACTAAACGCAGTTTAGAATTAAATCAGATTATGGTGTTTAGAGGTCAGGCGATAGTTGCTTGTTTACTCCCGAGTTGTCCTGTTAAGAAAACGGTCTGAATCAGCATAAGTGCGGAGTGCAGAACGGATCCTCTCTGCACCGTTTTACTTTGGGTTAGGGTTATCCCAAGGTGATCAAAAGGGGGAAAAACACCAAAAGGGCTTTTAAAATTATATAATATATAATATATTATATATAGCTATTATTATAACTTAAAGCAATTTTGTTTAAAAAATAATAATCTGACATGTTCCCAGGCATATTCAAAACCAGTTGGCACCCAGTCCTAAATGTGGTTGAGTGCAGCCTGGCCAAAGCTAGACTCCTTTACGTCCCACGGACTGCAAGCTGAGAGATCAAACATGTGTGGATTCTCTTACTGAACTGAGTGGGACTTCTTTGGATTGTGCCCAGCGTGTTTTGAAAGTCAGAAGCCTGTGTTGGTAGCAGGATGCACCTGCCCCAACTGGGTGGCTGTCCCAGCATCATTCAGAGCAAGGAAACCTTTGCCATTAGAGGCGTCTACTCTGGCAACATGCACCTATTAATTGATGCCCACTCGGAGGAGCTCTTACCCCTGGATTTCAGGCCTCCACAGCCCCAGGGCCCTCCTAAAGCCTGGGTGGTGGGGTCACCCGGCCAGGTTTGTCCTGGGTGGTGGGGTCACCCGGCCAAGCATGATGATGCTTAATTTGCAGGGGGGGGGCTCCAAAGGCCTTTAGGTCCAGGCTCCAAAATTACCTAGGTGCCCCTCTGATGATCACTTCTGCATGGAATGGGTTATCTTCATTTGCATCACACCACTATTGTGTATTCATTATGACCACTGAACACTCTTTTAAATGTCCAGAGATTCTTTTAAAGCTCTGGGCACTGGAACAGCCAGAACGAAATGCATGGACGTCCCATTTATTTCAGTGGGGAAGACCCTAAACCAGCCTCTTGGAAATGAATCCTGTTGAAATCAACGGCTGACTTCCTTGCTGGATACGCATTCTGGGGGTTTGAGTATTCGCTGCGCGTCTATCCCTTCCTTTGAAACCAAGAAGGCGGAGAGACACACGCACACACACCGTCAGGTCTACTCAAAAGCAAGTCACCGATGCCAGTGGGGCTTTCTCCCAAGGAACCCACCTTGGCTGGAAGGCTGGATCGTGGCCTCGCTTGACAGTGGTCTGCAAAGGCCAAGGCAGGCTGCACTGGTTGGGAAAAAGCCCCGTTGCGCTCGGTTGGGGCATGGGGCTTACTCCCGAGTAAGCGCGCTTAGGCTCGCCTGCTCGGCAGAGCTGCTCCACACGCAGGGACATGGGCGCGCGCGCACACATACACACACGCGCGCGCACAGCCCACCTCCCAAAAGCAAGCCCGGGGAAGAAAAGAGACTTTCACGGCCGAGCGGGTGGGAGAGCGGAGAGGAGGATCCTTTTCCATCCTTCCTGGCCGGGCCTCCGCCGTGTCTGGCCATGTGGCGGGGGGGCGGGCCGGGCTGGGGCTCATTAGCCGCCAGGGTTATTAGAGCGCTTAATGAATGAGGGCTTGTGAGATCCGAGGCGGGAGGAAAGAGGAGGAGGCGGAGACACGCAGGCCGCGCGACTCGATCTGCCGGCCAATCTCCCGGAGCAAATCGCGAACAGTTAGCGTTTACACCCGGCCTGGCGACTCGCTGGCGCTCGCCGGACTCCTGATCCGGGCTCGGGCCGTCCAGGGAGCTCTCGGCGCGCACTCGAGTTTCCAGCTATCAGGCGCTGGCGATCTGCTCCCCCCGCGCCGCCCTGGGCTGAGGGCTCCGGTTTCAGGCTGGGCTTGTCCGATGTCTGCTCCACCGCTGCGAGCCTCCGCGAGAAGTGTCGGCCGGGCCAATATCGGGTGGCCCCCGAGGTCAAGGCGCTTTGGTTAACCGTCTGTGGCGGCGGCGCTGGCGCGCCGGGGAAAGGCCGCGCGGCCGCCGGCGCTGGGGGGCCAGGCCTCTGGCAGCCGCCTGAGAGGCAGGAGAAACGGGCCTGCCGCCGCCCAAGGTGATGGGAAGGGGAGGGAGGCAGTGTGGTCCACTGGCTAGCTCGCCACCAGGGACACCACCGCCCCGGGGGAACCGGCCCTCTCCCTCTTCTTCTCTGAAGAAGAAGGCTTCTCCCAGCGTCGGTTTTCTAAAGAACTTAAAATTCTAGCCCTTTTACTTTGGGAGAGATGAGCAAAATGCAGGCAAGATTCTGCTCCCTTCCTCCCTAAAGGCTGCAGCCCTACATGCACGCAGGTACCAGGCAGGAACATGGGATGCTGCCTTCTACCGACCGAGTCAGACCATTGGTCCATCTAACTCAGTATTGTCTCTACCCTGATTGGCAGCGGCTTCCCCAAGGTTTCAGGCAGGAGTCTTTTTTCCTAGACCCATGTGAAGATGCCAGGGATTGAACCTGGGTTCTTCACCCCATCTCCTAAAGGGAATATATGTGACCAACATTGCTTATGTGTAGTCGCCCATCCAAAGGCAAACCAAGGAAAACCTTGCTTAGCAAAAGGGACAATTCATGCAGAACCTAAGACCTCCTTGCCACAACTTCTTTGGCAAGGGATCTGACCTTAATGACTGCTTATTATTATTATTTTTAAAGTGCAATGATACTAACTGATAGATGATCCATGGCTATTAGGAATGGGAGATAAAAGGAACCTCTGTGTTCAGAGGCTGACATTAAGAACAGCCCTGCTGGATCAGGCCCAAGGCCCATCTAGTCCAGCATCCTGTTTCACACAGTGGCCCACCAGATACCGTTGGAAGCCACAGGCAGGAGTTGAGGGCATGCCCTCTCTCCTGCTGTTACTCCCCTGCAACTGGTACTCAGAAGCGTCCTGCCTTTGAGGCTGGAGGTGGCCTATAGCCCTCCAACTAGTAGCCATTGATAGACCTCTCCTCCATGAAGTTATCCAAACCCCTCTTAAAGCCATCCAGGTTCTTGGCTGTCACCACATCTTGTGGCAGAGAATTCCACAAGTTGATTATGCGTTGTGTGAAAAAGTACTTCCGTTTGTTTGTCCTAAATTTCCTGGCAATCAATTTCATGGGATGACCGCTTGTTCTAGTGTTATGTGAGAGGTAGAAGAATTTCTCTCTCTCCACTTTCTCCACACCATGCATGATTTCATAGACCTCTATCATGTCTCCCCACAGTCACCTTTTTTCTAAACTAAAAAGCCCCAGGTGTTGTAGCCTTGCCTCATAAGAAAGGTGCTCTAGGCCCCTGATCATCTTGGCTGCCCTCTTCTGCACCTCAGAGCAAGGGTCCACCAGAGAAGCGAGAGAGCAGTTGATGACACTCCCCAACTAACTGCATCATTGCAGCAGGAAGGTGGCAGTTTTTGACGCCTTCCCTTTCCTCAGGAAGCCCTCTGTGACACCAAAGAATATGTCTTTGAGGGTTGTGCAGTCCTTGGGGACATATTTGTAGGTGACAGACTTACAGGGGAAGGAGAGGGTGTCATAAATTGCTGCTTCCCCATTGCACTGGTGCATTGAATTGGGAAGTTTTGTTGGGCTGCTCTCTTGCTGCACTGGTGTATCCTTGCTCTGTATGTCTGCCAGTAGACTTTAGGAACATTGGAAGCTGCCTAATACCAAGTCAGACCCTTGGTCCATCTAGTTCAGTATTGTCTACACAGACTGGCAGCGGCTTCTCCAAGGTTGCAGGCAGGACAGGAGTCTCTCCCAGCCCTATCTTGGAGATGCCAAGGAAGAAACTTGGAACCTTCTGTATGCAAGCATACAGGTGCTCATTCCAGAATGGCCCCATCTGCTGAGGAGAATATCTTACAGTGCTCACACATGTAGTCTCCCATTCAAATGCAGACCAGGATGGGCACTGCTTAGCAAAGGGGGCAATTCATGCTTGCTACCACAAGACCAGCTCTCCTCCCTTTGAATACATATGCTGGTGACAAAGAAAAACGGAAGGGCTGTAACTTTCATTTTCAACTTGTGAGCTCTCTGAGACATCTGGTTGGCCACTGCTGGAGCCAGGATATGGGACTAGGTGGACCTCGTCTGATCCAGGAGGACTACGTCTGCATTTGCCACTGGCTTGTCTGGTGGCTACTCAGGGACGGGCCTTCTCCGTTGCTGCCCCGAGGCTTTGGAATGCGCTTCCTAGTGAAAGAAGAGCCTCCCCATCTCTGACAGCTTTTAAAAAGTCTTTAAAGACGCATCTGTTCACCCAGGCTTTTAACTGATATTGTTTTGATTGTTGTTTTTAGAATATTGTTTAAAAATTTTAAAATGTTGTGTTTTAAATTTATTGTTTGTGTTTTATTTTCTGTTTTTATTTTTGTTGTAAACCACTCAGAGATGTGAATTTTGGACAGTATAAAAATATAATAAATAAAATAAAATAAAATAAAATAAAATAAAATAAAATAAGCCATGGCAATTACAAACCTATCTAAATTTGCACTGTAGATATGCCCCTAGGATGGGGTGGCCAACCTGAGGCTCTCCTGTTGCTGTTGAACTACAACTCCCATCATCCCCAAGACTTCAATTTAGTCTTATCAAATCAGGGTGGTCTTCCCAACCTTCTGAAGACAGGAAATCAGGAGAGCCTCATGGGAAAGTGTTCTGCAGCCTGGGTTCAACAGCGGAGAAGGTGCTGTCGCAGGTCCTCACCAGCTGCTGCTCGGCCTGCAAAAGAATCCAGAGCAGAACCTCTCCAGATGATATCAGGTAGCAGTGAGCATATGGAGGAAGGAAGGCTGTCAAGTACTTGGGGCCCAGACCACGGGGCTTTAAAGATCAAAACCAACACTTTGGATTGGGTCCAGAAGCAAACGGGAAGCCAGCACAGATTAATTGATACCAGCTGGGCTGGGTACAGAGCATCTGCACCTCAAGTTCTCCCCCCCTCCCTGCCTGCCGCCGCCCCCACTGCTATTTTCTTTCCCCGCCTGCCCACCCCTGCCACTGTTTTCTTCCTCCCGCCATCTTTCCCACCTCACCTGTAAGCCTGTCCATCTCTGCTTTCCTCTCCCCCTGCCGGCAGCTTGCTCTCAAACTCTTGCAGGAGCTGCCACACATGGGATTAGGGACAGGTATGCCTTAAAGAATATTTAAATTTATATTTCTGTCTGTGTGTAATATGTTCCACATGCCAAGCTCCTGATAGTAGCCTGGCCGCAGGGGCGGCACCTTCATGAGGCAAAGTGCAGCAGTTGCCTCCAGTGGCAGATTAGAGGGGGACCAGCAGGCCAGCAAGATGCTCCCTGTCACCGCCACTGGAGCAAATCTGACATTTGGAAGCTTTGCAGAACGCCCCCCTTCCTTCAGGCTCTTTGCAAAGCTTGCAGGAAGAGAACCTCCCTCCCTCCCTCCCTGCCCACTCACCATGCGTTTGCAAAGCTTGCTGGCATTGGTTTTGGAAGGGGGCTGGGACCCCCGCCAGGGACATGAGGCAAGGCAGCTTTTTGCATGTGCTGCAAGTTCTTGGGCGGCCCCTTCGTGGCAGCAGCATTTTGCACCAGAAGAAAACTCATCAGCACAGCCCCAAGTTGAGTGTATGGCAGTAATCCAGGAATGCAGTTTTGTCACCAGCACCTGGTCTTTAGAGATAGATGTACTAGCCTCATTCAGACACTGGTGGAAGGAGCTGGACGACATACCCCTGACCACATCTTTAAAAGGACATTGTTGGACTGGAGAAGGTACAGAAGAGGGCAACCAAGATGATCAGGGGCCTAGAGCACCTTTCTTATGAGGCAAGACTACAACACCTGGGGCTTTTTAGTTTAGAAATTTAGAAAAAAGACGACTGCAGGGAGACATGAAAGAGGTCTATAAAATCATGCATGGTGTGGAGAAAGTGGAGAGGGAGAAATTCTTTTCCCTCTCACACAACACTAGAACCAGGGGTCACTCCATGAAATTGCTCCATCCATTGGTCCTCCATGAAATTGGACCTTTGGTCCATCCAGCTCAGTATTGTCTGCACTGATGGGCAGCAGCTCTTTGAGGTCTTTTGGAGGTCTTTTCCAGCCCTACCTGGAGATGCTTCTGGGGATTGAACATGGGACCTTCTGTGTGCAAAGGAGATGCTAAACCACTGAGCCTTTGTTGGAGCTTACTGGGAGCTCTCCAGGGTACTGCAGCATGAACTGCCCTGCCCTGAAGGTTTCTGATTTCAGAAGAGGACACCTGTGCTCCAGGGATTTATCATAATCCTATCTAAAACACAACTAAGTTCATGGCTATGCACCTTGAGGCTGTGAATTTCAGAAGCAAATTACATGTTGTGTGCATTAGAATTGTTTTTATGGAGTTTTATTTATTGTTTTAAGTTGTGTACACCGCTTTGAGATCTAGGTGTTAGGTGGTTTATAAAACAAACAAACAAACAAACAAACAAACAAACAAGCTCCTCCTCTTAGTCCTGAACTGCCTGTCAACAGCTTCATTAGGTGACTCCATATTTTAGTGCTATGCAAGGGGGAGATCAGTGTCCTTGTCCGCACTTTCTTCATACCATTCATAACCCTTTTTAATGTTCCCCTCCATTTACGAATACAAATATGTATTCATATTTGTACACTTAGTCATCTTCTTTTCTAAATTTCCCTCCAGTCCCTTTGCAAATACAATGGGCAGGGGGAGTTGATGAGTAGTTGATTATCTTTGCTTGTTTCCATGCACTTTTCCATCTCATTCCAAGCTGATTCCACATATCCCTCTTGGTGAAACATTTACAGGGTGACCTCTACCATCTTACAAATTAGGTGGAAGATGTTTAGCACACATGATCAGCCTATAAGTAACACTAGCAGGAGACCTCCAACAACAGATATATTGGCCGAATTTGCACGTAACAGAGGACCAGAGTATCAGGGACCCGTGGTTTCCTTGCCATTATGTCTGGACGCATGCAACTCTGGTTCCATCTGTAGCGTGACCCGAAGTCACGCTCTCAAGACTCCAGTTTGAATCCTTGATTTGTAGTGAGTTTCGCTACTCCAGACTGAGGTTCCAGGGAGCCTCCATTTAGTCTGAATGCAGCACTGGAGGCTGCATTAGGACAGACTGGAGTTGAGGGAGGAAACTCCTCCTTCTCTTCCTCCCTGATTGACTGTGTGGGCTGTCCTTCAGTCAAGAAGGAAGCCAGCACAGCCAGAGACCTCGCCACTCTGCAGTCTCACTGACTGCAGAAAGGATGCTCTCCACTATGTCTGAGTTCAGACAGGAAAGCAGCGGGGGACCCGTGATTCTGCATTACATGCAAATACAGCTATTTACTTATTTTTAATTATCAGCCTGCAATCTACTACCTCTCCACTATTTTGGAACCTTGTTCTTCTTGGATGCATTTTCACCAAACTTCACACTGAGGGTAGAATGTGTTAGGTTTCAGCGAATACAAACTCTGAGAGAACATTCGGGATGTATACCTACACATGAATCTAAAAAATATTAGGCAGCATAAAGTAAAATTCATTCATTCATTCATTCATTCATTCATTCATTCAAAAAACCAGAGCCCCCCACCCATCACCACCAGGCTGGTGAAATTACAGAGGCTTCTTGTGTTTCCTGAAAATCCACCATACACTTGCCCTGAGGAAGTTTGGGGAGAGGATGTTCCAAGGAGAGGGTGTCACAGGTGGGAGGACCTTGCTCCTAGTAGACCTCAGTCCCTGATATGATGGAGCAGAGCCTCATCAGAGGATCCAAAGGTATGGGGAGTCTCGAACGGGTGTTGGTGTGTTGGGTCTCTCCAAGATAGTCTGGCCCCAGTCTACAGGCCAAAATTTGAGTACTGCTGCATTAAAGGCTTTCTATTGTCAAGTCCAACATCCTCAGCGTTGTTCAGAAATGGACTGGTAACCAAAGAAGTTCTTTCAACATAGTCTAATAGAGTCATAGCAGACAAAAGACACACGTGGCAGCACCTGCTCATGTTCACGCCTTCTTATCCATACTGCCCTATGGACCCTTCCTTCCTTTTTCTCTTTCTATGTCAAAATTTAGATTGTAAGGACCCTGGGGCAAGGATCTTTCTATTTGTTTGTTTGTTTGTTTGTTATGCCATTCTCCAAAGCTCTATGTGGATTGATAGTGCTCTCTAAATCACACTATCAATGATGATGATGATGATGATGATTGATTGATGATGGAGATGGAGGAGAAGGAGAAAGAGAAGCAAACAATAACTGAAAATGAAAGTCTGTGGTTAAAGCTCTTTCAAGCACACACGACTGACAGATATCAGAACAACTACTTTCCCCCATATGAACCTGCCTGTACATTCAGATCTGCATTAGCGGTTTTGCTTCAGGTGCAACCATCTACCAAGCCACAACTGGTGGCAACCACAGAGAGGACCTTTTAAAGTGGCGGTGCCCACTGCAAAACACTCTTCCCAGGACCATATGACTGCCACCATGTTTGTGAACATTTTGGCACCAGGTGAAGCTGCTTCTATTCTGCTGGACTTTAAATAGATAGCTTCCCCCTCCCTTCTAGTTTTATTGTTTTTGCTTCTGTTCTTCGTGTCTGCTTTTATTGGGTTGGTTCCCAAGGTTCCCTCCGCCTGACAGGAGGAATCTTTTGCTGATGGAAATTGTCTTCTGTCTACAGAAGCTCTCCTTCCTTCTAAGCAGGGGTTTCTTCCCACAATGGCTTCTGTGGCTGGGCATGAAGGGAGTTATAGTCAGTGTTCCCTGTAACAGGGATCCCCAGATGTGGTCTGCCACAACACTGGCTACAACATTGTTATAGGGAACAATGGCTGTTGTCTAACAGCATCTGGGGATCCAAAACTCAGAACCCCTCCTCTAGAGGAAGCTCTTTCTTTTGGAGGAAGAGAACATTTGGCTCCAGTTGTTTTAAACCTAATTTGGAGGCTTATCATTGAATTTTGTTTAATTGAAAGTTCTTTCTCAAAAAGAAGGGATGTGATTGTTTTTAAAATTTGTTGCTTTGTTGACTATTGTGGAAGCTTTGATGGAAAGGCATCCTAGGATTTTTAAAACAACAAATACATAAAAATATGTAACAGGTACACACCATGAGACACAGATGATTGCAAAACAATACCAAATTCTCATCAGTATCTTTGTATCTGATGAGAATTTGCTTGTGGGAGAACATTCTAGAAGGGTTTGTAAGAGAGAAATGGACACTGGACATTGAAGTATGTGGACTATGTAATTTCACCAGGGCAAACTTTCACTTGAAAAAGATATTTTGAAACAGAGGCCACCAGGTCACCATTGTGTGGACTTATAATTCTACCATTCTCCACATCATGGGCTTTATTATTTCGCCTATGATTTACAATTTTCCCCCCAATATCATTTTTCATGGTTTTGTCTTGTTATAGATTACATATATTTTTCACAACAGAATTATTGTACTAAGTTGTGTGTGTTCAGTTTGGTGGGTGGATCTCTTTTGTTTTTTGTGGGTGTGTTACCACCTTATCGACTGCATATAAATGTGTCAGCCTTTGCATTGATCTTAGGGTACATTATTATGATGGTGTGAACTGTTACACGAATACGATGAGTATTCATATACCACTTTTCAACAAAAGTTCCCAAAGCTGTTTACACATATATAAATAAAATGGTCCCCTGTCCCCAAAGGGCTCACAATCTAAAAAAGAAACATAAGCTAGACACCAGCAACAGCCACTGGAGGGATGTTGTGCTGGGGCTGGATAGGGCCAGTTGCTCTCCTCCTACAAAATAAAGGAAATCACCATGTTAAAAAGGTGCCTCTTTGCTCACTTAGCAGGGGACTACTAACAGATCTTGTATATGTGCTAATCCTGCCTGTGTGCTTATAACACAGGTTCCCAATTTCTATTGTGTGCAAAAACTGTTAGTAACCTCCATAGGGGGAAACACTGTGAATGATCACAGGGCCGGGCCATCAAAATAGTTTGTTCATCAGACCATGTGGCCATTCACCCATCATAATGGCTTTCCCTACTAAAGCTACCAGAACTGCAGCTAAGAGCATAAAAGAAAGCACAGATGACTCCAACCCTGCAAGAAAGCAGCTGAAAATGAGAGCCTGACTAAGGCCACCCATTGAGTTGGTGGCCAAGCAGTTTACACATTTATATAAACAGGGACTTGCCAGTTCACATGCATGCAGCCTAGCCTACTTCACAGGGTTGTTGTGAAAGAGAAACTCAAGTATGTAGTACACTGCTCTGGGCTCCTTGGAGGAAGAGCAGGATATAAATGTAATAATAATAATAATAATAATAATAATAATAATAATAATAATAATAATAATAATAATATAATCCTGCGCTCTTGCACCTCAAAGTCAATCCCAGTGAGTTCAGTGGGAATTGCTCCAACAGGGGCATAGTTAGGGGAGAGGGGGCCCGTGTTCATCCCTCTCTCTGGCGGCCTCCCAGAGTGAGGGAGATAATGAATAAAATAGGGAGGGGTGGATCTGGAGGGCCCCCAGGAGCTGGGGGCCAGTGTTCTTTCAACCCTTTCACTCAATTATAGCTACGCCCCTGCTCCAACATGAATGATCTCAGAATGCAGCCCTCACCCTGTGGCAGCACATATATAGTGGTCTGTACTGTTGTTTTTATGTTCTCCTTCCATCATGCATTCTGTTCTTGTGTGTGATTTCTGTTGTTGTTCTTGTGTGTGATTTTTACTGATATGTATATGGAATTGTACACTGTTGAGCTCAGGGGCGTAGCTAGGGGAGAGGGGGCCCGTGTTCATCCCTCTCTCTGGCAGACCCCCAGAGTGAGGGAGATCATGAATAAAATAGGGAGGTGTGGAGATGGAGGGCACTCAGGAGCTGGGGGCCCGTGTTCTTTGAACCCTTTCGCTCAATTATAGCTTTATATGGAATTATATGGAAAATTGTGCATGTGTACATCATCTATCTATCTATCTATCTATCTATCTATCTATCTATCTATCTATCTATCTCTGATGTTTATCCCACCCTTCCCCCAAGGAGGTCAGGGCAGCAGACAATGGCCACATTCACACGTAATGTGGAACCGTGGGTCCAATGGACCTGCGGTTCTGCTTCCCGCTTCCCTAGCTCTCCTTTCTGAATTTGGACATAACTGAGAGCACCCTCTCTGCAATAAGTGAGACGGCAGAGAGGAGGGGGAAGTGGCTCTGCAGGCTTCCTTCTTCAGTGAAGAACAGCCCACACAGCCAATCATGGCCAGAGTTGAGGGAGGAGCTTCTTCCCTCAATTCCCGTTCCAGGGGACACAGCCTGCGGTTCCAAATTCAATGAAACACAAAACTCTGATTGCAGTGATGAAATTAACTCACTACAACCCAAGGGTTCAGATTGGAGGCAGAAAATTGAAACCTTGGGTATGTTGCCACTTGGGACCACAGTTGCCTGCATTTGGATGTAACACTTGTGGAACCTCTGGCCCCTTCAACTGCAGTTCTGCATTACGTGCAAATGCCGCTAATGTTTTCTCCCTATGTTATACTTACAGCAACTCTGTGAGGTAGGGTTTGACCCCAATTGGGTCTCTCTCCCTATTCCTAGTCTGATGTGTTCACTGCTTTCTTTCTCTCTCTCTCTCCTACTCCCCCCCTCCTCCCATCACACACACACACACACCCCACTTGGGTGTGACCAGGAAAGAGAACCCAGGATGGGCCTATACAGAAAATCACAGGCTTGATTCACAATCTGAAATCATGGGGAGGAGACAGCAGTATATCCTCCCCATGATGTCCCCAGTCACATCTTTGGCTTTCTCCAACATAAGCAAATGGTGACCATTCATTCCTATGGGGGCAATGCTGATATGGCAGCAAAACCTGCCCTCTGTTCCAGACACGGGGTGGTCCAGCTTGACAGACTGTGAGGGGGTGTGTGTGTGTGTGTACACATGTCTTTTTATGCAGGACCCCCAGCAATGCCTACCAGGTCCTTGAAACAGACAACCTTCCCATCAAGTGATGGGCATTTTGCTAGGTTATAATAAAAACATAGCAACATTTACATATCTCAAGATGGAAAGACATTCCTAGAAATTTTTGGGTCTCCACATATTCTCATGTAATCATACATGATGCAAAGGGAGATGGTTGCCTACACATGTGGATGCTTCTCCTGAGGGGTGTGTGTTTGTGTGTGTGTGTGTGTGTGTGTGTAATATATACATATATTCCATAACCCACTAAGACTGCCTTTCCGGAGAAATGTCTCAAATAGAGCAGTGTAATTTCTCCGCTGATTTTGATTGACATGCTGTCCCTGGGATCATGTGTTAATCCCTTCTTCACTCAAGCCTTTTCATAACTCATTTCTCTCTGCTAGATGGAGACTCTGATGGTTACCGAGGCAACCATGATAGTGCTAAGCCATTTCCCTCTCTGCAAGGAGACCATTATTCCGCGTGCATAGGCCATTTGCAACAAAGGTCGCCACAAAGTCATCCCCAACACAGCACACGTTTATTAAACTTTTATTCTTTGTTTCCTTGCTCTCTCCCTCCCTCCCCCCCTCTCTCTCCCTCTCTCCCCACCCACCCCCGACCCCGCTTTCCTAACTGAGAAGCTAGTTGGCACTTGTATTCAGGGAGAAGGAGAGGCTTTGCAAAATAGACCACAATAACGGGAGCAGATAATATTGTTCCTGAATTGCAGACACACCAAAAAAAGAAGAAGGAAAAAACTAAGAGGGGGAAAAAAAATTCAAGAACTTGGAGGCCAAACAGATCATATTTACATGGGCAGATCTCACATCAACGATGTCTATTTGCCTTTTGTTGTCCTAGACAATAGAAAACTTCAAAAAAACAAAAACAAAAACAGGGATATTAAAATGTTGTTGTTTTTTTAAAAAAAAAAAATGATTCAGAGCAAGAGGAGATTCATGCCTTTGATCAGCATGAACAGCAGAGTGGGGGCGATTATAAGGAGGTCACCTCTCTCACCCCCTAGCTGATATCACTTTAAGATCTGATCCTATGGCTCATGATTGCAGGAAAGAAAGGGATAGCATAAGGCGCAGTGCTTCCCCCACACAGATGAAGCAACTGGATCAATGCTTTCACGCGGGTTTTGAGGAACATAGCCACCTAATGGCACAACGAGGAAGTAACTTGCCTAGGGAGCAAGAGGTTGCTGGTTCAAATCCCCGCTGGTATGTTTCCCAGATTATGGGAAACACCCATATTGGGCAGCAGAGATATAGGAAGGTGCAGAAAGGCATCATCTCATACTGCATGGGAGAAGGCAACGGTAAACCCCTCCTGTATTCTACCAAAGACAACCACATGGTTCTGTGGTTGCCAGGAGTTGATACTGACTCAAGGGCACAACTTTACCTTAACTTTACATAGGAACATAGGAAGCTGCTTTCTACTGAGTCAGACCCTTGGTCCATCTAGCCCAGTATCGTCTACACAGACTGGCAGCAACGTCTTCAAGGTTGCAGGCAGGAGTCTTTCTCAGCCCTGTTTGGAGATGCCAAGGATGGAACTTGGAACCTTCTGCATGCAAACCTGCAGGTGCTCTTCCCAGAGTGGCCCCATTATCCCCCAAGGAGAACATCTCACAGTGCTCACACATGTAGTCTCCCATTCAAATGCAAACAAGAGTGCACCCTGCTTAACAAAAGGGACCATTCATGCTTGCCACCACAAGACCAGCTCTTCCATTGTGGCTGGTGATAACAGGAGTTGTAATACAACAAAATGGAGATCTAAGGTTGGGACCCCCGGACTAGTGTGTCGCATTGTTGGTGTTACCTGAAGCTCAGACCCCTAGTGAGCAGAGTCAGGGTGCAAATGTGGTGCCTGCCAGGTCAGGGGATGTGCTTGGCTGGAGAGGGGTGGCGTCCAGGGTAGGTAGATAGCTTCATCTAATGGATCAGGGGAAGAGCCTGGTGAGACCTGAGGCCTCAGGGGTGGAGATTGATGGGAGAAAACAATAAGATAGTCACTGGTACAGTTGTCATACATGCAACTCCAGTTGTCATACATGCAACTCCAGGGGGGAGAGAGAGAGAGAGAGATTAACAAAGTGTGACCAGGGTTGATCAGAGCTAGAAGGACAGGAGAATAAGGTGATCATGCATCATACAGATAGAGCCAACACAGCAACTCTCTTTGTACTGAAGAATTCTTCATAAAACAAGACATATATACACATGTGATGGATGGGTGGGTGGAAGGATGGATGAATAATCAACAACTTTTTCTGTTGTTTCCGGGGCAGTCCAAGATCTTTGGGTGCTTGAGGCAGGACATCGAGTGTTGTGCCCTTTTACCTGGTGGTGCAGTGTACCAAATAGCACCCCCGGCTTGCTCCGTGACATGCCAGCAGGCAGAAAAAACTGCCCATTCTCCTGATTTTTTGATGGATTTGAAAAAGAAGAGGCGTACAGAGCAGAAGAAGAGACAGATGAAACAAGTGGTGGGGGGAAGAGTCTTCCCACCTTTCTTTTCTCCTAGACTTCTTCTTTGGCTCCACCCCATGTTCCTTTTCAAAGGCAGTAAGTGGGAGGGGGCAGGCACTCCCTTGCCCCCTGACCATTCTCCACCACAGGTTGCCCCATGTTCAGGCCGGCCCTGTTTCCCCCCCAGCTTTTCTGACATTGTTGTACTTTCCTGAATCAACCTCACGATACAAAAGAGTAAGGATCTTAGGGCACACTATTAGTCCAGCCATTCAGTTTACTTACTAAAAGATTTAATATACCGCCCAATCCACAGACTCAGGGCGGTGTACAAACAAGTTTTAGGCCAACTTTTGGGTGAAAATCCTAAGGTTTTGAAAACTGACACAGATGTTGAGGACATCTGTCACCAGCGGCTTATATATTCCTGGCGTAATCTTTTCTGTTGTGATCTGCATTGGCATATATAAACAGGATCCGTCCATGACCCAGATTGGCAAGTCCCAAACTGAGGGACATGCCCATTGGTCATGAGCCTAAGGCCCAGAAACCAGAAGTGCCCTGCTGGCAATGTCCTCATGATGGATCAATCACCTGTTAAGACAGATGACAACTTCTTGCCAACTGGGATTAGCCATTGGTGACCTCCAGAAATGAAGAGAAGAGAAGAATCTGCATTTGCTGCTTCATTTATGCCAAGAATGATACAAAATTCTTTTGAATGAAAAATCAAGTCACTCGCCCAGAATCTCCATTTCATTTTAATGGAAGAGCAAGTTCCTAGTCCTTCTCGTTACAGAAGAACCATGGAAAACAAGTCATTTCCTCCATATCTATTTCTTTCCATTTACCATCACATCTACATGCTACAAGATACTGAACTGGAAATAGAATGGACACACAGACATGAGCCCTCACACACTCAGAACTGTAACTAGAGGCCAGGGTGGGTGGGCCTGGGCACTTGGGAGCCACTTTCCCTCAGGAGAGTCCAAAGCTCTCCCTGAAATGTCAGATTTTTTCAAAGGCAAAAAGGCAAAAGGTAGAAAAGTTTTCCAAAGGCTGAGTTTTTCAGCTTTTTTGCTTATAAAGATATAAAGACAGACCTGCAGGCGGGATTCTGCCCAGCTGCCTCCTGTCCCTGGACTTCTCTATTAATTCATGCCATTATTTAAACAGATAAAAGCACATTGGTTTAATCGCATAGGGCCAGTTAGCATGAACAATACAATGGCAGTTAAACAAGAAATTGAGATCCTGGCAGCACACACTTTCTCACGGATCGTGTCATGTGAACGTGGACATTTTTGTGCTGCCATGATCTCAATTTTTGGTTTAGCCACTGTTGTTTTGCTCATTTGAACTGACCCATAGGAGATTTTTAAGAATAACTGAAAGGCCGGCCATACTCCAAGGTAGGTTGCTTTCCCCACAGTCGTTTCCCCCCCTGCCGTGTGCACTTTAGGTGAATAGAGAAAACCACCTGGGATTTTTCTGTTTTTGCATAAGGCTTCACCCTCAAACATGCCCAAAGCTGCTGGACTCCATGCTAGACTTGCAGGCTCACCCCCCCCCCGCACCATGCCCCACAGCCTCATTTTTAAATTCAGAAGTTGGCAACCCTGTTCCAATGCCAGGGATCAATTCTGGGAGAGACAGGTATGTGCCAAGTGCCTTTCTTTGCCCGCTGAGTCACCATAGTAACACACAGCCTTCCCCCCTCTACAGTGCCCTGTATATAGATGCTCTTCCCTGAGGAGCTGCCTGAGCCAACCGCAATGTCCTGTCAGTGCCAGACAAAGATGTTTTTATTTGTCCGGGCATTTGAGCTTGTAATGTAGTGGCTTTTAATCTGTGTTTGATTTGTTGGTTTTAATCTAGCCTCCTGGTTTTATTGCTGCTCCTGTGATGGTTGTCATTTCCTAGAGGTGATCTTTTCATAGTGTGCTTTATCTGCTAATGTGTGTGCCACCCTCGGTACTGAAGGATAGCAGAGGGAAAGTTTGAAAGAAAGAAATAATAATTCTGGGATGTGCAGGCAGGGCTTCCTAAGGCAAGCTTGTGCTCTGGAACCTTGGTGCCTTAGATGGCTGTGCTTGAATCTAGACCTGGAGGGTGTGAAGAATCAGGAGAGCCATTTGGAGATCAAACCTGGCCTTGCACTGAATTGCATTCCAAGTGCAGAATATTATTAGCATCCCTACATTGCATTAGCTTTTAACGTTTTAGTGAAAATAATTCCAGCAGATTATACAATCCTGCATCTAGAAGATACCTGGAGATGATACAATGGAGAACTGGGTTGTGCTTTTTTCTCCCCTAGATTCCAGACTTGTATTCTTGTTTCGATTACGTTTTCGCACCTCATCTTTATGGCCTTCAGTTAGTAATGCTCATATTGGTCCTATAACCACTGCAGACCATGCATTGGATCCTTGCTGTGTTGGATTTCGGCAACCCTTAAGCACCATTCAGATGTTATGAGAGAACCTCAGGTGATCTCATGGAAGCAACGGCCATCCTGCTTATGGTGCCTTCCACTTCAGACAAATTGGGACCATAAGCGTGAATGGGCCATGAATGGGCCAGGTGGAGGGGGTGAGTCACTGCTCGGGGGGCAGAACATTCTCCCCGCTTTTGCAGTTATAAGTGTGATCAAGGCTGGCACTCATATCATCCGAATAAGGCTTTAGTCTCACAGACCCATATGGAGAATTGGCCTATACATTCTCCATAAAAAAGAAACAGTTGAACAGTTAGGGGAGGGGAAACCCATCTTATTTTGTATCACATCAGTAACCCCTTTCTCAACTTTGAGACACAGTCTGTGTGCTTACTTTATCCCTGTCATACAAGGCAACACATTTGCATTGTGCGAACTGTAAACTTCCTTGGCAGCCACCTAATGGTGCAGTGGGGAAATGACTTGCCTAGAGATCAAGAGGTTGCTGGTTCAAATCCCTGCTGGTATGTTTCCCAGACACCTCTATCGGGCAGCAGCGATATAGGAAGGTGCTGAAAGGCATCATCTCGTACTGCATGGGAGAAGGCAATGGTAAACCCCTCCCAGGGGCGTAGCAAGGTTGGAGTGGGCCCAGAGACAAGGTTTTTAAATGGGCCCCTAGCTGATATACACATGCTAGCACACTTCACAATATATAGTGCACTCACACTCACATCCCCACTATGAATATGGTGAATATCTAGTTCACTTTGAATCTAGTTTTTTTACTCTCTGCTATTCTCTGCTACTGCCGATCTCCAAGAGACTCAACATAATTCATAGGGGGTGCAACACGGGCAGGCGGGGAGTCATGTGACATGCCTCTAGGGGGCCCCTCGAGGCAGTGGGGCCCTGAGACAACTGTCTCCCCTTGCCTAATGGTAGTTACGCCTCTGACCTCCTGTATTCTACCAAAGAAAACCACATGGCTTTGTGGTTGCCAGGAGTCAACACAGACTTGAGGGCACAACTTTACTTCAAACTTCCTGGGGCTGGGGGAGAGATTTGAAAGGCAGTATCTCCGTGTTTGAAATCAATAAATGAAATACATTTTCTCCCCTCCCCATTTTGAGGAAGATAGGTGCACATCTGGATCCAAATGTTTCTATGAATCAATTTCTTGGACTATATGAGTACTAAATTTCTGTTTTCTAGTTCATGTTAGGTCTATATCATTAGAGGTACCCAAATAACTATAACTGTGTACACACCCACACACCCACAGGCTTGCAGTTTGCAAGCATTCGTCCTGTACCATGAAATGTCCATGAACCCGCCCTTCACGCCTTGCTAGTTGATGGCAGAGAGAGCAGCTTGGGTTTGAGGATGTAACCATGTTGCTGCCAAGAATCCTGAAAAATACAAAATCTAGGAGACTGTATAAGATGGATGAACAAGGATATTTAGTGCAAAATTTTTCGTGTTTTTCAATTACTGAAGCAAGTTTCATGGAAATCCAACACGGATTGGAAGGCATTGAACTGAAACAATATCACTTTTTGTTTTGTTTTGTTTTGTTTTGTTTTGTTTCTTCGTCATTCTGTGAAAGTCCAGACAGTCTTTCTCTAAAAGTATCCAGGAAAACTGACAAAGTTTGTTGGAGGGCATCACTTTCCATGCTTTTCCAATGGAAGAGTTTTCCCGTTTTTTCCGGGTGGTTGATTTTCCTGGAAGTGAATGAATGAATGAACGAACGAATACTTTATTATGGTCTTTGACCCAACAACACAGGAACAACACAGAACATAGCATAAGTAGTACAAAGAGCTGGGCCCTCAAGTCAGTGTCTTCTCCTGGTGCCCAGAGAGCCCTGTGGTTTTCTTTGGTAGAATACAGGAGGGGTTTACCATTGCCATCTCCCGTGCAGTATGAGATGATACCTTTCAGCACCTTCCACTGTTTCCTCTAAGGACAAGTTTTTGGATGTCCGCTCAGTTCATTTTAGGACCCGCTCAAGTTGAATCAGGAAGGCCCCATTCTGAATGTAGGTGCGCACACATTGCCTTGATACTGCCACCCAGAACAAAACTCATTCCGCACAGAGATGAAAAAAACTGACCACTGACGCCTTCCTATATCGCTGCTGCCTAATATAGGTGTTTTCCATATTCTGGAAAACATACCAGTGGGGATTCAAACCAGCAACCTGTCATATCCCTAGATGGCTGCCATTAGGTGGCAAAGAGTACAAGTAGATGTTGTCAGAATTGCAATTTCCTGGAGGTGTGTGCGAGGTCTGGAACCTACCTGTGAAAATTGCATGTTTCTATCTTTCGTGGTTTAGTCTGGGAGTTTCATGTCAGTGAGTGAGTGAGTGAGTGAGTGAGGTCCAAGCAGCTTTACATGTATAGATGAGATGTATCCTTATGTATTATGTCACTGAATAAAGAAAACATCTCCTTGCTTAGCCACCCGGAGTATGAGATAGACTGGAGCATTGTTTGCAAAAAATAAGCCAGGGGCCTTTGGAGAAGAGAATATATGGCATGTATCTACCAGTCCTTGCACTAATTGACGGCCTCACTATACATCATCCTAGATAAAGGGCCTTTGGGCAGTAAACGCTGATGTTTAGAGCCTCCCGATAGCATTTTGTTAACAAGAAGATAACAGAGGAGCAAGACATGTTTGTTTAGCTGCCTATAGATAAACCCAAATCATGTCTTTGTTAAGGTTCCCCCCCACCCATGACTGATGGCAAGACCCAAATGCAATAAATAATACTCCAACCCCTTGATTGGTCACCCGACTGTATAATATAGGACAGAACAGGAAACTGAAGCAAGAAACATCATTTTCCAACCCCAGAGCCAAAGGAATGTATTTCCTTTTGTTGTGATGATCAGAGTAATTCTTTAAACACAAAAGCTTTAACTTTCCATATCTATCTTCAGAGTAAGCCACAAACTGGGGTTGCGGGGATAGATTAACTATAGAGATGGGAACATGCTTCAACTATTGACCACAAAGAACTGAGATGGGGAAAACACCTAGAATGGCATATTTCTGGCCATGATTCATGCCTATAGGCACAGAGTGTGCATCTCTCTGGCTTGGCAGCTCTATGATGAAAATGCTGTCTCCTTCACATCGGAAGACAGAGTGGAAATCAATTCAAATTTAGACTGGAAGTGCCAAAAAGGACTGAGATGGCATGAAACTCTATTCTTTTTCTTTCCTCTCCCTCTCTCACACACTCAAAAATTGCATGTCAGGGGAAAGGCGACTCTAAAATCTTATTTCTGATGTGCATTCAGCCCTTCTGGGCACATGCATAGCTCAATGAAGGCGAGGGGCAAAGTCATACTTTGTTTAGGGCACCAGAAACTTGAGGGCTGGTCTTGCCCTCCAGACTTGGGGTTGCTGCTGCAACCTTGCATAGACATAACAATGCTAAACAGCCTCTGTTCGAAAACCTCCAGTGACAAACAGCCCATGTCTGCATGAGGCAGACTGTCCCACTGTCCCACAGCTCTTACACTTAAGAAACACCCCCTGGCATCTAGCCTGACTTGGTTTCAACCCACTGGTTCTGGTCCTGCCCTCAGGAGCCACAGAGAACAAGCTCACTCCACCTTTGACAGGACAGCCCTTGAAGACAGCTATGAGATCTCCCCAGAGTCTTCCCTGCTCCAGGCAAAACTCTTTCCCCAGGTCTTGGATCATTTTATGGATGTCATTTTGAGCAGTTGGAGAAACATATATGATGATGATGTCTGAAATGCAAACTCTGCTTTTGGGGGAAGTCTTCCATCCTCTGAATGCCCGCAAACTGGACTGTTTTTGTTTTCGGACTGTTTTCCTGAGCTTATTTTATTTATTTAGCTTAAAATTTTATATTCTACCTTTCTTTTTAAACAAAAAACCCAGAAAGCCTTGAGGTGCCTAAAATTGATTTTAGATGGCCTCTTCTCAGTGCCTCTACTTAAATTGCTTAATTGGGCTTTCACCACTTATCTGCAATGCTTTTTGAAAAACTGGCAACTGCCTCAGATAGTTTCACAGAAAAACAGGGTAGAAATATTTTAAATACAAACACACAATAAGCAGCAATTTCAAGAATGTAGAGCTTCACACAGCACATATCAGCTTATGGAACTGGCTGCCACAAGATGTGCTAATGACTGACCACTGATTTAGGCCCCCTGAATACACACCCAGCCTCTTTGGACCTACCCCTATGCTGGAATCCAACATGACCACAAAATATGTCAGTCCTCTAACCATTTGGGCACAGGTGTCTTACATGGATCTTTTCCAGTTGATTGCTATCTAGAAAGGTGATGTCTGGGGGGTGGGGAGAAAATCCATGTGATAGGCTCCATCTACTTTGCTCAGGTAGTTATGCACTGTCAGGAACCATGATGCCGGAGTTTCCTAATGTGTAGCATTGTTTACTCCGGCAACCCAAAAGACAAAAGCTAATTATTTGAAATCTGATTGTAAGGGGGACTCTTTTGCTTGATGACATGGGTTGCTCATTTGTATGTGACTGAGTGAACCAATGGACAATGCATGGATGAATCGGATTTGTTCTTACCATGCCTAAGTCAGCACACAGAAGTCTCCTGGGGAGGGGGGTGGGTTGTAGCTCAGTGGAGGAGGGAATCTAGTGCCGAGAAACTGGTTGGCAGTAGATTCAGGACAGACAAGAGCACATGCTTCTTGACAAAATGCATCATGAAGTTATGGAAGTTGCTGCCACAATATCCAGCCAACAACCTGAATGGCTTTAAGAGGGGTTTGGATCACTTCATGGAGGAGAGGTCTATCATTGGCTACTAGCTGGAGGGCTAAAGGCCACCTCCAGCCTTAGAGGCAGGATGCCTCTGAGTACCAGTTTCAGGGGAGTCACAGCAGGAGGAAGCTATGGCAGATGAACGTAGTAGCAAAAGCAGCATTTGCTATGGGCCCCGCATTTTCGAGAGCCCCGCACACCTGGCTTCCATTAAATATCCCTTTCCTGCTAAATGTGCCTTTTAAGAGAGGGCTCAGCACAACATCTGTCCAGTGGTTGTTGCTGCTGCCTACCACATTTTTCTTTTTAGAGTGTGAGCCCTTTGGAGACAGAGAATCATCTATCCAATCTTTATTTTTCTATGTAAACCACTTTGAGAATTTTGATTGGAAAATGGTATATAAATGTTCACGATTGTAGTACGTGTGAGTTTGTGGCTTGGTCTCCCATACTCCAAAATATAGCAAATGAAAAAATTGAATTACTTTACTATGCAAGTAAATAATTTATGTTTTAATATTTATGTGCATTTTTTAAAATTTAGAGCCCCTTTATAACATATGCTACAGGCCCTTCACTAGCTTAACTCCTGCCTGTGGCTTCCAGCAGCATCTGGTGGGCAACTGTGCAAAACAGGATGCTGGACTAGATGGGCCTTGGGCCTGATCCAGCAGGGATGTTCTTATGTTCTTAATATGGGTGATGGCCTTCAGCTCTGATAAGTGTGAAAAGACCTTGGTAGACAAATTCAGGGTGGGGATCCACTGATAGGCTTATTAGCCTTGGTAGCTAAAAGGAATTATACAATTCCTCTGCCCAGTGTGGCATAGTGGTTAGAGTGTTGGACAAAGATCAGGGAGGCCCAAGTCCAAATCCTTGTTCAGCCATGAAACTCACTGGATGACTCTGGGCCAGTCACATCTCTCTCAGCCTAACCTACCCCACAGGGTAGTTGTGAGGGTAAACATAACCATGTACACTGCTCTGGGCTCCCCGGAGGAAGAGCGGGTTATACGTATGAAATAAATAAAAATAAAATTATGCAAGAAGTAGAGAGAGTGGACAGAGAGACATTTTCTTCCCTTTCTCACAACACTAGAGCCAGGGGTCATCCTATGAAATTGATGGCCAGGAATTTTAGGACCAACGAGAGGAAGCACTTTCCCACACGGCACACAATTAGTCTATGGTATTCTCTGTCACAGGACATGGTGATGGCTACCGGCTTGGATGGCTTTAAAAGGGGCTTAGACAAATTCGTGGTGGGCAATAGCCACTAGTCTTGATGGCCATGGGCTACCTCTAGGTTCAGCGACAAGGTGCTTTTGAATACCAGTTGCAGCAGGGAGCGACAGCAAGAGAGAAGGCACACCTTCATCTCCTGCTTGTGAACTTCCTAGAAACATCTGGCTTGAACTTTCCAGAAGCATCTCTGGCATCTTTGGCTAACGATCACAGATAGTAGGACTGGAAACACCACCACCACGGAGGCCTTCACAAGTTGCTGCCCGTCAGAGGAGAGAGAACTGTGATAGATGGATTAATGACAGTTTCTCTGGTTCTTCCCGAGGGAGCGTCTCCAGAAGGTGACTAAGCATAATGATCCCACTGGTATTTCTTGAACTAGTAAAAGTGTGAGAAAGATAATCTGATCAGAAGCTGAGCAAGAGCATTTGAGTCATAAGGACACCTTGAGCAGAGATAAACAGACTAATAATACTTGATTTCATTGCCCAAAGAATGATAATAGTTTGGGGGTGGGAATGTGGCACTTATTCATAGCCTACATACCATTTATGTAACACATGCAGGGCTAGAAGCCGTGACCAAGGATCCCCTAATGTTTTCTCTGCCTGCCTCCCCACAGCATGCAAGTTTCTACAAACAGATAATTTTTGAACTGCTGTGCAGGTGGCCCTCATTATCCACTGTCTTGACACTCATGTTTTTGTGTATCTGCAGTCAGGCAATTGAAAGCCGACCTCGTTATTTGTGGATACAGAAGGGTTAAATTTTGCCTATCTGCATTTCCTAGGTGGCTGGAAATAACCTCCAAGGTCATTTCTGGCCACCATTTTCTGAGCAGAGCCATTTTGTGGCTCTTTCTTTTAAAAGAAAAACACAGTGATTTTTTGCAGAAAAATTGCAGGATTGGGGAGCAGGGCATTGCTGGACAGCTGGAGAGCAGAGCATGGCATGGTATGTTATTTCTCCAGTTCTCCCTTTTTATTGCTTTTTTGCCTTCCAGGAACCTAACCACCCCAATTGCCATTGACTTAAGGTCTTGTTATCTGTGGTTGCATTATCTGTGGACATTGGCAGGAACGGAACCCCCACGGATAACCAGGGCCACCTGTATTGTAGTGCAATGCAATGGAGAACAACCAACCTGGAAAAACCTCCCCCACTTTCCCCTAAAATTTAGGCTGGCTATGGGCCTGTTCAAACTTCAGACAGGACATTCAGCCCAGAACAGAATTCTAGACTTGCATCTGACTATATAAGTGCACCTCGATGCACGGGTTTCCATCACCTTGGCTTGACAAGTTGATACTAGAGATCCATACTGCAAGCATATATTGGTATTAGGAACACAAGAACAGAGGAAGCTGCCATATACCAAGTCAGACTCTTGGTCCATCTAGCTCAGTATTGTTTACCAAGATTGGCAACGGGCTTTCCAAGGTTGCAGGCAGGGAAAAAGCTTGTTTGGGGGCTCTTGTTGCTGAAACAGCTTGTCTGGGGGCTGCAAATAGCACCCCTCTATGGGATTTGGAGTTGAAGGCTTGCAACCTCCATCTTGGATTCCTGAGCTCACGGGATTGTGAACTCTACACTTGCCCCTGTTTGGCAAACTATACAATTTGGTCATTGGCACAAGCAAACATAGGGCAGCACTTCCCAAGGTGAGAAGAACAAATGACTGTAGGGAGACCCCCCACCATGGCCTCTGTTGTAAAAAGGATGAAGCTAGCAAGCAGACCCAGGTCAAAGAGAGCTTCACAAGCAAAACAGCTAACTCCCTTTGCAATGGGATTCGCCTCGCTAACTGCTCCCACAACTGCCCAGATAAGCATGGCACACACCCAATCTCCTATCACAACGTTAATGAGCTGGCAAGGTAGGATCATTAACAGGGAATTAAAATCTATCTCAGATCAAGCTTTTGAGTTCATCCATACTCTACACACGCCACTGGATCAGCCATTCCAGCTTTTGTTTTTTTAAAGATCACACCTACTTGATTGGATCATGCAAATATGAACTTCTTTGTTACACATGGGTTTCAGCCCTTTCAGTAAGGGCGCCTGACTTATGCATAGTCCCAGGGCATGAATTTGCCTTGGTATCCTAGATCCAAGCACATGTTTGAAGCACTCAGAACATCCAGAGAACTCTCAGAACCTACCCTGGACCCAAGGAGAAAGGATCCTGTTCCCACACTTACACGGACCTATACCACGCTGGTTCTTCACCACTTGCTTCTTCTCTTTCCTGCCTTTCTGCTTTGTCCCTGTGAGGAAATCCACCTACGCATGCCAACCTGAAAGTGCACCAACGGACCAATGGATTGGGACCAGTAATACTAACCATCTATCCCTTTAAATCTCCTCGCTCCCTTCTCACAACTCTTTAAGTCTACATCTTGGTCCTTTCTCAAGTAAAATCTTAAGTTGATTTAATGGCCAATTCAGACCTTAAGCTAAAACACCTTTACGTAAGACTCTAGATAATACTGTGAGTTAAGATTTTATTGCCTCCTCACCTAACCAATCCTTTTATTTTCCTGTACCCCAGTTATCCCTAAATACATCTGATTGTACCAGATTTCTCTCTTCTCATCATTTCCAGACCAAAACTTTGCGCAAATTGACATGGTAATAAACTGTCCCATTTAGTCACGCTGATTCCCTACGTTAGCTCCAAAGCCTGATTGGAGTGTTTAGCCAGCACTTTGGAATAGGTTCATTAACACTCTCAGCCCTATCTGGAGATGCTGCTTGGAACCTTCTTCATGCAAGCACATGCATGCTCTACCCAGAGCGGCCCCATCCTCTAAGAGATGGAATCACTTACAGTGCTCACATGTAATCTCCCATTCAAATGCAAACCAGGGCAGACTCTGCTTAGCAAAGGGGATGATTCAAGCTATTGTATTACTAACTGTCATAGCTCCCTGTTCCCTAGACCCAAAGAACCATAGGAATTGTGTTTTTGTAACAGAGCTGAGAATTGTGTTAGAGATCACCAGCGCCTAAACAAAACAAAACAACAAAACAAAACAAAACAGTTCAAGAAGGTGGAAGGAAAAACAAACAAGTTTGAGTTTGTGGAGTTGAGATACTCCACATCTGTAAGTTGATTTTCCGTGCCCATTTGGAAGAAGACAGACAGATCAAAGCCCTATTCAGACATTACACTCTGTGTGCATATGTTTGAATACATGTCCATGGATATTCTTAGTAGCAGCAGCAGCAGCAGCAGCAATTTGTGTGAATGAGTGTCCATGCATTCATTTTAAAAGCGAACCTGGGGCCTCCATGGGCCTACTTAGGAGGAGCAGGAGACCAGCTTCGGATCAGGGCCAGCCTAGTCTCTGGAAAGGGGCCCTCCATTTCCCCTCCATTTGCAGCTAGCCTTTGCTGGTCCACAGCTCTTTCCGTGAGCTCTTGTTCCAGAGGTTGCCTTGCTAGACCCAGATACGGACAAAGCGTAGCCCTCTTGCCATGCATGAGACGGTGTACACTCTCTCTCATGCACACAGCCAGGGTTGGCAGCTGTGCAGCCTGGAGGTGGTGATGCGCTTTCTTTCCAAATTGTTTCAGTCTCTAAAAGTGTTCTTCTGTGCAGGGCCCTTGCCAAG
Organism: Hemicordylus capensis; assembly: GCF_027244095.1. Lineage (NCBI taxonomy): Eukaryota > Metazoa > Chordata > Lepidosauria > Squamata > Cordylidae > Hemicordylus > Hemicordylus capensis. The sequence goes on from NC_069661.1 coordinate 250,391,651, forward strand.
ACAGGCACCGGTATCATCGCCCAAGCATTGGCAGGATGAGGAACTCACAAAGGCAGAGGCTTGTCAGCGCCTTTGGCATCTTGGATGGGCGCCCCCTCCTTTGGCTCTTGGGAAATGTGGCGTAGGATGCATCATGCTGGCTGGTTGGAGGCTTGGATGACTTGCGAGTAATTAAATAAAAATATGTATATCCTGCCTTTCCATTAAACTGTTCAAGGCACTCACCACATTAAAAAAATGCACACAACACTACTAACCAACCAATATTTAAATAGCATTAAAAATGCACACAACACAACCAACCAATATTTAAACAGCATTACAAAACACAAAAGTGAGACAGCAGATAAACTCAATCGGCAGCAACTCAATTGAGGAGACAGTTGGCAGACAAATGGAAACAGTGTACGGGCCAAAAATCTGCCTAAAAAGCCCTTCTCTTGATGACAGAAGGGTGAAGTGGACCTATCTAAGCAGGCTTCAGAGGCAGATCTACCATTGGGCAGCCATGTGCAAAGGACACGGGCCACCCAGTAGGGCAAGATCAGGGGAAGCTATGTTCTGCATGACTCTGCAACCGTCTGCCTCCCTTCCTCCGGCACATTCTCTTGCCTCTCTTTAGCGGCAGTGACATAGTTAAATGACATCACTGCCCAGTGCCACACACCAGTGATGTCATTACACCACGACAGGCAAGGAATCTGTGGCTGAGCAGAGACTACGGAGGGAAGAAGGCAGACAGGTAGGGAGAGGCTAGTGGTGGTGGCAGTGGCAGGAGCCACTAAAAAATATAGCTGTGGGCCACCACCTACAACACTACACTAATGAGGGAGCTCTGATCTTTAAAGCCCTACATGGTTTGGGGGGCAGAGTATCAGTTGGACTTCATGGGCCATACTTTCAGCCGTGCCTCTGGCTGAGATTTGGTTGGCAGGAACTAGAGGCATGGCCTTTTCAGCTGTGGCCCCACAGCTTGGAATGTCCTCCCAGAGGAGCTTTGCCATGCTCCCTCACTGAGGGTCCCCCCAAATAATTTAAGACCCTCCTCTTTAGAGACAGTTTGGTGTTTTCATGTGCTCTTTGAATCTGATAGGCTTTTAAACTTGGTTTTCGCTTGCTTACAGTTTCTAGCTAGTTTGCATTGCTCTTCTGCCAGGCTGGTGTTATTTCTAAGGTGTTTCATTGTAATTTATTACTATTGTTATGTGTCCTGGGCATTATTATGGTTCAGGGGCAGGAGAGAAACATTTTAAATACATAAATACATAGACTCTGATGCTAATGGGAGGTGTTCAGTGAAACAGGCAGGTATGAGACCACTGTCTCATGCAAGAGAGAGTGGCCCTCTAAGTATCCTTGTTCTCAGCCATGTATGCCATGGCCCCAATTTTGAGTGACCGCCAGGTCTCAGACCCTGAGCGGGAGCAGTCAAGCAAATCCCTGTCACCAACAGCGGCTGCCACTGTGCAGGACCTAGACCCCAGCTGTTAGGATAAACCAGGCAGGAGAAGCCGGACCTGGTGCCCCAGAGGTTGTCCCCTCTGAGATGGACTCACCTGAGAGGTCGGATCCAAACAGCCTGGAAACCTCCCTTCAGCATCCACTTGCCAATGCAGGGAACACATCAGGTGTGAGGTGGCTGAGAGGCGGCCGCAGAGTGCTTGGCTCCAGCCCTGCAGGCTGCCCCTTGAAGGAGCCACACTCTATGGCCGCCTTCGGACAGAACACCCAATGGGAGGTGAGCGAGGCAGAGGATCGACTTCGTGGCCATCCAAATGCATGGAACCATTGGTTTCATCCCCAAAGTGACCCGAGGTTTCACTTCCCAAGCTGTGAACTGAACCTTTGGTTTGTAGCGAGTTTTGCTGCTTGTACCTCAGCTTTGGAGTTGGGATGTGCAAGAACTGGTCTGCAGGCCATGCAAGGGGCCTGCAAACCGGTTCGTGCTGGTGCTGGTTCGCAGTTCGATGCTGGCAGGGGGGTTGCATTTACCCCCCCCCCCCCGCTGCTCCCCCCCAGCCGGCACTCCGTTTTTTAAAAAAAAGGTTTTGGGGTGGCAGCATTCCTCCTTGCTGCCCCTGCACCCGTTGTTAGCCAGAAATACTGGAAGTATGGGCTATGTGTGCGCCCCTGTCATGTGCGTTGCACATTGCGTGTGCATGTTGTGTGCGTGACATGCGCACATTGTGTGTGTGACGTGTATGCACCGTGCAACGTGCGAGGCAGGCGTACACGGGCAGCCCGTACTTCCAGTATTTCTGGCTAACAACAGGGGCAGGGGTGGCAGCAAGGAATGCTGCTGCCCTGGAAACATTTTTTAAAAACAGAGTGCCGGAGAGGAAAAAGTGGCAGGAGGAGTAAGTGCAACCCACCGCCCTTAAAGGGAGACCCCTGCTGGCACTGAACCACGCCTCATGGTTCCGTGCACATCACTACTTTGGTGTTGAATTCTGCCACCATTGTAACCTGGGTTTTGTGCCGTGGCTGCTCCTGAAACCATAGAGGGAGCGGCTCAGATCAGCCCAGAAATACATCCGCTCCATGCCTGCCGCACGTTTCACTGGCCCCCTCTAAGAGCCTCTGCTCCACCCCCTGCCTTCTCCTTTCTCCTCCCACTGCTGCCTGGCAACAGGGATGCCATGTCCCTCCAAACAAAGCATTTAAAGAGACAGAAGGACATTGGTGGATGCCCACTGTAAGTTACATGCTTCGTCAACAGGATGCTACGTGGCATGAAAGGAGTGCCATACCGGGATGATTACACAATGAGAGGTGCTCCTACCACCCATTAAATGTGGTGCCTCATGGAAAACAGACATGGGGCCCTTGTTGCAGAAGTTATGGAGTGCCCCCCACTTCAGTCAAGTTTCCCCCACCACCACTGCCCTACTGGAAACGCACTTGGGGCCAGGGGAGAGAAAAGTGGTCAGTTGGAGCTGGGATCCAACTTGCTTCCTCTGAGCTCTCCGTGGTCCTGAAGACCAGCCTTGCCTCACTTTGCTTCCTGGACCCCCGTGCAGGACCAGGCCAGGAAAATAATTCCTGCTAACTGGATAAAGGGGCACCTTTTAAAGTGGAGGCTTTCTAATATCTAGCATGGGGAGAGCAGCTGACCCTATCCAACCCCAGCACAGCATCCCTCCAGTGGCTGTTGCTGGTGTCTACCTTATGTTAATTTTTAGACTGCGAGTCCTTTTGAAAAGCAAAATATAAGTGCTCATAAAATTTTATTATTATTATTTCTTGTTTACACAGTCAGACAGGTGTTATTGACTGGTTTGTTTTATCCAGACATCGAGTCCTTCCCAAGGACCTGGGATGCCAGAATTTTATTGTCAATTGTTATAGATATCGATTGCTATGTCAATTATTTTGACTTGTTTTTCTTTCTTCTCGACTACAGTTATATCTGCTGTATTGTGTGGCAGATGTTTGTCTGTTTGTAGTTGGAAGTCCCATAATATTTTTACATCTTCATTTTTTTAACTTTTTCAATTTGATGGTCCCACCAATTTTTGGCTACAGGTAGCTTGTATTTTTTGCAGATGTTCCAGTGTATCATCCCTGCTACCTTCTCATGCCTTTGTTTGTAGTCAGTCTGTGCGATCTTTTTACAACAGCTGATTAGGTGGTCCAAAGTTACGTCTCACCATATTATTATTGTTATTTCTTGTTTACACAGTCAGACAGGTGTTATTGACTGGTTTGTTTTATCCAGACATCGAGTCCTTCCCAAGGACCTGGGATGCCAGAATTTTATTGTCAATTGTTATAGATATCGTCGCAGAATATAGGCTGTTCCCAGTAAAGCTGCTTTTTGTAATTGGCTGATGGTGATTTCTGTGGCCCCTATAGTGTTGAGGTGCTCTTCAAGGTCTTTTGGAATTGCATTTAGGGTGCCAATTACCACTGGGATTATTTTGGTCTTTTTCTGCCACAGCCTTTCAATTTCAATTTGTAGATCTTGGTATTTGGTGATTTTTTTCTATTTGTTTTTCTTCTATTCTGCTATCCCCTGGTATTGCAGATGTTCCAGTGTATCATCCCTGCTACCTTGTCATGCCCTTGTTTGTAGTCAGTCTGTGCGATCTTTTTACAACAGCTGATTAGGTGGTCCACAGTTTCATCTGCTTCTTTACAAAGGCGGCACTTGCTGTTTGTGGTGGATTTTTCGACTTTGGCTATTATTGCATTTGTTCTTAGTGCCTGTTCTTGTGCAGCCAGTATTAAACCCCCTGTTTCTTTCTTCAAGTTGCCATTCTTAAGCCATTGCCAGGTCTTGCTGATGTCTGATTTTCGACTTGTTTCGCATTATTGACCGTTTTAAGTGCATCTTCTTCACTGTCCTTGATATATTCTTCAAGGCCTCTTTTCTCCTCCTCTACTGTTTGATGGACTTGCAGCATTCCTCTTCCACCTGAGCTGTGAGGGAGGTATAGCCTATCGACATCACTGTGGGGGTGCAGAGCATGATTGATGGTCATGATTTTCCTGGTCTTACGATCTAGCGTCTCTAGCTCTGCCTGGGTCCAGTCTATTATTCCTGCAGTGTATCTGATAACAGGTATAGCCCAGGTGTTTATGGCTTGTATGGTGTTCCCGCCATTGAGTTTGGACTTGAGGATTTTTCTAAATCTCCTGATGTATTCACTTCCAATTTTTCTTTTAACTTCAATGTGTGTGATGTTATCAGCCTGGAGAATGCCCAAGTATTTGTAAGGTTCTTTCTCGTCCAGGTTCTTGATCTTGCTTCCATTGGGCAGTAAGAGTTGTTTATTTATTATTATTATTATTATTATTATTATTATTATTATTATTATTATTAATATTGACTTACATACCGTACACAAAACACAGGCTGTTCAATACTGCTGCACGTGTCCAAAAATTGTCCATGCTGTGGCATAATAGGGCTTTTTCACGGTAACTTAAATTGATTTGAACTGGCCAACTGGTTTTGTACACACCTCTACCAGAACAGCTCAGTTCAAATTCGAACCAAACTCCAACTGAGCTGCCCGGTCCGTGAGCCAGTTCAATAGAACCAGCAGCGGTTCAGTTCAAGCTGTCGAACCGGGTCAACCTGGTTTGATTGTCCTGCTTGTAAAGGGGAATCTGGTAAGGATTTCCCTTTCCAAGCAAAGGGGGCCGGGCAGGATTCCAGATCTAAAAATGGGTTGGGGGACAGGCAAGAGGGCACCTTACTGGCTCTCACGGCGGTGGTTCCCTGGCACCCCTACTTGGCCCTGCTGGCACACCCCACATGGGAGGTGGCCCAGTTCCAGCCTCCATGTATATTGGAAGGGACTGTAAAGGTCCTCTTTGGCAACCCTGTGTTCTGAGCAGGAAACTGCTACAACTTCCCTGACAAGATGGCCATCCAGCCTCTGCTTGGAAATCTTTCTGCCTGAAGCCTGAAGTCAACTTAGATGTCGGTTTGTACTTTTATATGGAGTGCAACAGACCCGCCTCCTGAGTCTCCAACATGGGCCAGGCTCCCTGTGCTAAGGCAAGACAAAGGAGATCGCACAAACCTGACCATCCCCAACATCAATGCCCTGTTAAGAACATCTTCCGGTGGGAGGCTGGTAACCATTGAGCTGCTGTTCCTGATGAAAAAAATGGCCTTGCTGTGAGTCACTGTGGATTGCATTGATCATGTGACAAATGCAATTAGCACATAGACTGCTATTATTTTATTATCATTATCATTATCATTGTTATTTCTAGAGCACCATTGACATACATAGCTGTTTAGAGTTTCACAAGCACAAGCTGTTTAGAGTTTCACAATCCTTGCCCCAAGGGGTTTACAATCAAATTGCATAAAATTGCACCTTCATGGGTAAAGCAGGGTCAACCTTATCACGAAACAAGGCGAAGCAGGCAGGCTGTGGGCAGCCCACCCACCACTTCCTCCACAGGAAAGAAGGCAAGAGTGCCACAGTGACTCTCCTCCCCTGCAGGGAGAGCTGGTCTTGTGGCAGCAAGCATGAATCCCCCTCCTTTGCTAAGCAGGTCTGCCTTGGTTTGCGTTTGGATGGAAGACTACATGTGAGTGCTGTAAGAAATTCCTCTTAGGAAATGGGGCTATAGCTCAGTGGAAGGGAATCTGCAATCTTGCATGCAGAAGATTCCAAGTTCCCTCCCTGGCAGCATCTCCGAGTAGGACTGAGAAAGACTTCTGTCTGAAACCTTGGACAGCTGCTGCCAGTCAGGGTAGACAATACTGAGCAAGATGGTCCAGTGGTCTGATTCGGCATACAGCAGCTTCCTATGTTCTCTGTGTCCCTCTTCTCTTCCTAATGGCAAAAGGGGGAAGAGGAAGGAAGGAAGCCAGCCAGCCAGCCAGCCAGCCAGCCAGCCAGCCATAGGAACATGGGAAGTTGCCTTATACCAAGTCAGTCGATTGGTCCATCTAGCTCAGTACTGTCTACACTGAATGCTGCCAGGGACTGAACCTGGGACCTTCTGCATGAAAAGCAGATGCTCTTCCACTGAGCTATGGCCCGCCCCTATGGGGAATATATTTATTTATTTATTTGAAACATTTAATATACCGCCCACTCCGAAGACTCTGGGTGGTGTACAGAAACATGCAAAGCAAGACATTATAATTACAATCTAAATTAAAAACTAAAGTAACTAACAAAAAAGAAAAAAACCAAATAGGTAAACTACAGGGCAAATGTACAGGGAATATGTTATAGCCCTCACATGTAGTCAAATGTAGACTAGGGTGGACCCTGCTTAGCAAAGTGTACAATTCATGCTTGCCACATATTTACTTACTTACTTATTTAAACAAACAAACAAACAAACAAACAAACAAACAAACAAACAGATAAATAATTCAGTAAGAAAACAAGGGGGGAAGGATAAGATAAGTTTGTTAGGGCTAGTCTTTTCTAGGGTTTGATTTCTGACTGGCCCAGGGCTTGTTTTTGACAATGCAGTTTCAGTTTCAATTTCAGTTGTGCCTATGAAGACAGTCAGTGGGAATTAGCTGCAGGTGAGTCACACAGCTTGTGGGAGTGCCCACATATCTGAGGCAGCTCAGTTTGGAAGCAGCTCTTGAGAAGACAAGGCTCAGAACAGGGGAGCCTTGCTATCCGGAACTTTGCGAACAGGAGTTTGCTAGCAGATATCATAGGAAACTGAAAAGGAAAGTCAGGAGGGTCAAATTACTCCAAAAAGCATGGAACCTATTTAAAACCACAATAAAATAAGCTCAGTACCAGGAAGGAGGAAAGGTACAACCATGTTGTACCTTTGGGGCATCTAGGAGAGACCATATTACTCCTGTATTGAAGGAGTTACACTGGCTGCCGATATGTTTCCGGGGGAAAATACAAAGTGTTAGTTATAACCTATAAAGCCCTAAACAGCTTGGGCCCTGGGTATTTAAGAGAACATCTTCCTCTTTATGAGCCCCACTGCCCATTGAGATAATCAGGAGAGGTCCATCTGCATTTGCCACCGGCTCGTCTGGTGGCTACTCAGGAACGGGCCTTCTCCATTGCTACCCCGAGGCTTTGAAATGTGCTCTCTAGTGAAATAAGAGCCTCTCCATCTCCGACAATTTTTAAAAAGTCTTTAAAGATTCACCGGTTCACCCAGGCTTTTAACTGATAGTCTTGATTGTTTTAAATGTTGTTTAAAATATATATTTTAAAATTTTAAATTGTCATTTTTAAAATTTCTTGTTTTTGTTTTTAACTAATTATTTAATGTTGCTTTTATCTTGTTGTAAACTGCCCAGAGACGTAAGTTTTGGGTGGTATAAAAATATGTTAAATAAATAAATAAATAAATAAATTCAGGAGGATGCCAGCATGGCTAACAAGTACAGTCAGGGAAGCTATAAAAGGGAAGAAGACTTCGTTCAAAAAATGGAAGTCCTCTGGTAAAAGAAATGTAAGGGACAATAAGGGAAGCAGAAGTTTGAGGAGCATATAGCTAGAAGTGTCAAGGGAAATAACAAAAACTATCAGAAGCAGAAAACCTGCCAGGGAGGCAGTTTGACCCTTAGATGATGAGGGTGTGAAAGGGATTATTGAGGATAAGGAGATTGCAGAGAATCTGAAAGAGTTATTTGCATCCGTCTTCACAGGAGAGGATACGACTGACCACATACCTGCTCCAGAACTGAGCTTCTCAGGCTTGGAAGTCGAAGAACTGGGCCAATTTGAGATGATGAGAGAGGATGTTCAAAACTGTCTTGAAAAACTAAAAATTAACAAATTGCCAGGGCCAGATGGCATCCACCCAAGAGTCCTCAAATAACTCAAATGTGAAATTATTTATTTATTTATTCGATTTTTATACCGCCCTTCCAAAATGGCTCAGGGCGGTTTATAATTAAAACAAAAACCATTACAACCACTAACAATTAAAATATAAATATGAACACCAATTAACAATTAAAACATTTAAAAAAACAAACTATCAGAACAATTAAAACTGTGAAAACCAGGTTAGCATTAAAACAATTAAAACTAATTAAAAAGCCTGAAAGGCCAGGCCAAACAGATGGGTTTTAAGGGCTCTCTTGAAGGTCAGTAAGGAATTAAGATTGCGAATTTCTTCTGGGAGTGCATTCCACAGCCCAGGAGCAGCTACAGAGAATGCCCGCCTCTGAGTCGCCACCAAATGAACCGATGGTAACTGGAGACGGACCTCCTCAGATGACCTTAACGTGCGGTGGGGATCATGTAGAAGAAGGTGCTCTCTAAGATATCTCCGATCCAAGCCATTCAGGGCTTTAAAGGTAATAACCAGCACTTTGTATTTTGCCTGGAAACATATCGGCAGCCAGTGTAACTGTTTCAAAACAGGAAAAATATGGTCTCTCTGGGTTGCCCCAGAGATCAATCTGGCTGCCGCACTCTGAACTAACTGAAGTTTCCGGACTACGTACAAAGGCAGCCCCATGTAGAGCGTATTGCAATAGTCAAGCGGGGAGGTTACCAGCTGATGCACCACTGTTTTGAGGTCATCCTCTTCAAGGAATGGGCATAGCTGTCGAAGCAGCCAAAGCCAATAGAAAGCACTCCTGGCCATGGCCTCCACCTGAGATACCAGGGTGAGGCCTGGGTCCAGGAGTACTCCCAAGCTGCGCACCTGCTCCTCTGGGGGAGTGTAACCCCATCCAGCACAGGAAGATCTAACACACCCCTCAGAATCTGAGCCCCCACAATGAGCACCTCCATCTTGCTTGGATTCAGCTTCAATTTGTTATCCCTCATTCAGCCCATTACTGCCTGTAGGCAGGCATTTAGAGAATGAGTGCCATTTCCTGAAGATGAAAAGGAGAAGTAGATTTGGGTGTCATCAGGATACTGATAACATCCAGCACCAAACCTCCTGATGTCCTCACCCAGCGGTTTCATGCAGATGTTAAAAAACATTGGTGACAGAATGGAGCCCTGAGGGACTCCATATCACAGCTCCAGTTTTGAGAAGCAACTGTCACCAAGGTCCACCATCTGGAATCTACCCAAGAGATAGGAACGGAACCACTGCAAAGCAATGCCCCCTATCCCCAACTCCCCCAGGCAATCCAGAAGGATACCATGGTCGATGGTATCGAACACCACTGAGAGATCCAGAAGAACCAGTAGAGTCACACTCCTTCTGTCGATTCCCCAATAAACGTCATCCATCAGGCTGACCAAGGCTGTCTCAACCCCAGCTGTAAAGCCAGTTTGAAATGGGTCTAGAATAACCAGTTTCCTCCAAGACTGCCTAGAGCTGGTTGGCCACCACTCTCTCAATCACTTTGCCCAACCAAGGGAGATTGGAGATTGGCCTGTAACTGTCCATCACTAAGGGGTCCAGGGAAGGCTTCTTTAAGAGTGGTCTAACCATTGCCTCCTTCAGACAGGGGGGCACCCTACCCTCCCTCAGCGATGCATTTATGATATTAACTAGGCCACCTCCAACAATCTCCCTGCTAGATAGAAGCAGCCAAGTTGGGCAAGGATCCAGAGAACAGGTGGTAGGCCACACCACCCCAAGCCGCTTGTCCACATCCTCGGGAGTCACAGATTGAAACTGATCCAATCTAATACTGCAAGAGGGATCGCTGGACACCTCCTCCATAGACCTTGCAGAAATAGAGAATTGCTGATCTCCTAGCACAAAAATGTAACTTGCCCCTACAGTCAGGCTCTGTTCCAGAGGACTAGAAAGTAGCTAATGTAGCTCCAATTTTCAAAAAGGGATCCAGGAACATAGGACGCTGCCATACATTGAGTCAGACCATTGGTCTATCTAGCTCAGTATTGTCTTCACAGACTGGCAGCAGCTTCTCCAAGGTTGCAGGCAGGATCTCTCTCAGCCCTATCTTGGAGAAGCCAGGGTGGGAACTTGGAATCTTCTGCTCTTCCCAGAGCAGCTCCATCCCCTGAGGGGAATCTCTTACAGTGCTCACACTTCTAGTCTCCCATTCATATGCAACCAGGGCAGACCCTGCTTAGCTTAAGGGGACAAGTCATGCTTTCTACCACAAGACCAGCTCTCCTCCCTAAGGAAACTATAGGCCGGTTAGCTTAACTTCTGTGCCAGGTATATTGATGGAAAGCATACTTAAGGACAACATTGTTAAACATATAGAAGAACAGGCCTTGCTGAAGGAGAACCGGCATGGCTTCTGCAAGGACAAGTTTTACCTTACTAACCTTGTGGAGTTCTTTGTAAGTGTCAACAGGCATGTGGATAAAGGTGAACCAGTTGACATAGTATACTTGGACTTTCAAAAAGCTTTTGACAAAATTCCCCACCTAAGGCTCTTGAGTAAACTTAGCAGTCATGGATAAGGGGGCAGGTTCATGTGTGGATTGGTAACTGGTTGAAGGACAGGAAACAGAGGGTAGGAATAAATGGACAGTTTTCACATTTGAGGTAGGTTGGAAGAGGGGCCCCCCAGGTATCTGTATTGGGACCAGGACTCTTTAACTAATTCATAAATGATTTAGAAGTTGGGGTAAGCAGAGAAATGGCCAGATTTGCAGTTCACACCAAACTATTTAGGGTAGTGAAATCCAAAACTGATTGTGAGGAGCTCCAAAAGGATCTCTCCAAACTGGGTGAATGGGCGACAAAATGGTCAATGCGATTCAATGTAAGCAAGTGTAAAATGATGCACACTGGGGCAAAAAAACCCAACTTCACATATACACTGATGAGGTCTAAGCTGTCAGAGAGCTCTTGGGGCCGTGGAGGACAGCTCATTGAAAGTGTCGACTCAGTGAGTGTGTGGCAGCTGTGGGAAAAGGCCAATTCCATGCCAGGGATCCTTAGGAATGGGATTGAAAAATTCAAAAATCCTAATATTAAAATGCCCTTATACAAAGCTATGGTGCAGCTACATTTGGAATACTCCATCAGTTCTGATCACCAAATCTTAAGAAGGACATTTTAGAACTGGAAAACGTGCAGAAGAGGGCATCCAAGATGACCAGGGGCTTGGAGAACCTTCCTTATGAGACAAGACAACGACATCCATATGTTTGTAAGGGTTTAAATTTATGTTTTGAATTATTACTATAGCAAGGGTAAATTTTATAGCTGATGTTTCACGAGAGAGGTGTGCGGGAAGTCCATTTTTGTTTATTCTGCTTTTTATGAATGATAATTATTTTATGAATGATATTATTGTTAAAATCAATAAAAATTGAATTTGAAAAAAAAAAGACGACATCTTGGGCTTTTAGTTTGGAAAAAAGACAACTGCGGGGAGACATGATAAAGGCCTATAAAATTATGTCTGGAGTGGAGAGAGTGGACAGAGAGATATTTGTCTCCCTCTCTCACAACACTAGAGTAACAGCAGGAGAGGAGACATAACACTAGAACCATAACACTAGAACCAGGGGTCATCCCATGAGATGGATTGCCAGGAAATTTAGGACAAACAAACGGAGGTACTTTTCACACAACACAAAATCAACTTGTGGAATTCTCTGCCACAAGATGTGGTGACAGCCAACAAGCTGGATGGCTTTAAGAGGGGTTTGGATAACTTAATGGAGGAGAGGTCTATCAACGGCTACTTGTCGGAGGGCTATAGGCCACCTCAAGCCTCAGAAGCAGGATGCCTCTGAGTACCAGTTGCAGGGGAGTAACATCAGGAGGGAGGGTAACTCCTGCCTATAGGCTCCCAGTGGCATCTGGTGGGCCATTGTGTGAAACAGGGTGGGCCTTGGGCCTGATCCAACAGGATCAATGTTCTTATGTTCTTATGTAGAACCAGGGTTCATCCCATGAAACTGAAGACCAGAAAATTTAGGACCAAGAATAGGAAGCACTTCTTCACACATCACATAATTAATCTATAGAATTCTTTGCCAAGGTATGTGGTGATAGCCACTAGCTTGGATGGCTTTAAAGGGGGCTTAGACAATTTATCTATTAATGGAGGACAATGGCTACTAGTCTGGTAGCTATAGGCCATCACCAGCTTCAGAGGCAAGATGCTTCTAAATACCAGTTGCAGGGGAGCAACAACAGGAGAGAGGGCATGCTCTCACCTCTTGCCTGTGGGTGTCCCAGCGGCAGCTGGTAGGCCACTCTGTGAAACAGGATGCTGAACTATATACAGGGGCGTATCTAGGGTAGGGCAGGCAGGGCACATGCCCTGGGCGCCACTTGAGGGAGGGCACCATTTTTATTTTTTTTAAAAAAATTTTAAAAATGGCAACCAAAAACAAAATGGTCACCACGCATGCTCAAATGGCCTCTGTGAGGCCCTAGGCCATTCCAGGACTCACAGAGGCCATGTGAGCATGCTTGACGACCATTTTGTTTTCGGCAGCCATTTTTTGAAAATATGTATTTTAAAAAATGGCCACCACACATGCTCAAATGGGCCCTGTGAGCCCAGGCCTCGCAGAGGCCATTTGAGCATGTGTGGCAGCCTCCAAAATGGCCACCACGCCAATCTTTGCAGGCCCAAAAATCAGCCCGGGATGGGCTGTGGCGGTGAATTGCCAGCGGGGGGGGGGGGAGGGGGAACCTTTGCAGACCCTCCCCCCCACAGCCTTTAGGAAGCCCCCCGAAGGGGCAACAGGTTAATAAAAATGTTTTAATATAATATGATATAATATAATATAATATAATATAATATAATATAATATAATATAATATAATAAAGTCACTCTACACATATTCACATTGGTACTATGTACAGAGAATCAGGGCTTGGGAATACTGAGCTGAAGCTTATGAGCTAGGATTGTATTCATTTGCTCTTACTTTGCTTCTTGTGATAAGTGAGTTAAATGTGATGTCTTAATAATACGGCTATTAATGGTGAGTTTGTCTTTGAATCAGTGTGAAATCCTTAGTATTAAGGCCCACTGGGAGTTTCTTGCTCTCTTTCTCTCATTTTAACTGTCTTTCTGAAATACTAGAATATATTCCAAGCAGTGACACAGTTCACTCTGCATATCCTTTAATTATTTTCAGAGTATCTGGGAAAAGTCAAATTCTCAATTTATTTTTAAAATTTATGTAATAGTGATGCTACAATGCATAGTAGGGAATTAGACAGGCACTTCTGTTTAGTTTTCCAAGTACACCTCCACATAGTATTTGGGTATTTCATGAGCCCCTGCATACTGAAATTTGTCATTTTCCAGCATTTTTTGGTCTGGCTACATCCACTGCTAAATAGTTTTTGAAATATTAAAAGATTAACGAGCTTGACTTGCATTTTTCAGCTGATATTATGGTAAAGTTATCTGAAAGCTGGGTGTCAGATGTTTGGACAGGGAGAGCAATTTCGGTGCTTGCCCTAGGCACTATTTTCCCTAGCGATGCCTCTGACTATATAGGCCTCCTTTGGCCTGATCCAGCAGGGCTGTTCTTACGTTCCTGCAAGACTGTTTCTCCACTACTTGCTGTGGGGCAGTGGTGGAGGACACCTGTCATGTTCAGGCCCTGTTTGTGGGCTTTTTGGAGGCTTCTGACTTGCCACCATGAGAAGCAAGATTCTGGACTAGATGGTCTTTTATCTGATCCAGCAGGGCTCTTCTGACTTGAAGGAATGTACATAGAGTGGTTGCCAGAACCCATGAGCAGTCACTGCCTAGAGGGCTTACAATCTACAGGAGCTAACACACTGATGGAGGAGAAGCCAGACACCAGAGCATGAGTAATGTGGATGAGATAGAAGAATTTCTGATAATAATACTGGAGAAGCTAGTAAGATGGCTTCCACCCACAAGTCCATCTTCTGGGTCAACTTAACTCTGGCTTTGATTCCATGAAACCTGCCTACACACCATTTCCTTGCAGTGGCTGGGCTCCCTCCCCAATCTGATTAGTTCCCTTTAATCTTGATTGGAGCCATAAGCAACTAATAATTAAAACTAGCTTAACCCACACAGAGCATCTGCACGCTAGTACTTGATTGTGCCCCTCACCTCAGAGATCTCTCCACCCTCACCTGAGCCACACTCCTCCTCCTCCTCCTCCTCCATCCCGTTGCTTCCATCCCTCTTGCCCCTATTGGTCACTCCTCCATCCCTTTACTCCATCCCCCTCACCCCTCTTGGTCACGGCTGCAGCATTGCTGGCACCTATAGGCCAAGCTGCAGCCCCCTATGCCCAGAGACCTCCCCACCCTCACCTGAGCCCTGTTCCTGATCCTCCCCACAAAAGCAGCAGCAGCAGTTGACTGGGCCGTTGCTTGTTGCCACCACTGCCACGGCCGCTCGTTCCCCTCAAGTCACTGACAGGCCCGGGACCGTCCCTTGCCTGCCTGCCTCCGCCAATGGCCTCAGTAGCCCCAAAGAGCAGCAGTGGGCCCTTCCTTGGTGCCAGTAGGTGCCGCCATGGCCGCTCTTCCCCCTCAGGCTCGGGCCTATCCCTCACGCTTCTTTCTCTCTCTCTCCTCCACTCGCTCTTCCCCTATGTCTTTCTTCCCCTCCCTTTTCTTTCTTTTTCTCTCTCTCTCACTCCTGAGTTAACAGATCTTGTTCATCTTGTTTCCTCATCTAATTCACACAATCAGTCTCCTTCTCCTGAAGGGGCTCTTTCCTCCCTCACAGTCTCCTCTCTTCGCAGACCTCTGCCCAATATATATATTTTCCTCTCCTCTACAATCAAGCACATCTTCCGACC
Source organism: Hemicordylus capensis (assembly GCF_027244095.1). Taxonomy (NCBI): domain Eukaryota; kingdom Metazoa; phylum Chordata; class Lepidosauria; order Squamata; family Cordylidae; genus Hemicordylus; species Hemicordylus capensis. The sequence continues at coordinate 250,406,780 of NC_069661.1, forward strand.
AGTAACAGTTGCATTCCAACTGACCTTAACCATCACAGGCTCCTCCCTATAGGCATATGGAATCCCCACTGCCCAATCACCATGGTGCTTCTGCTGTCACAGGCTCCTCCTCCTTATCTGCATATAGAATCCCCACTGCCCAATCAGGTGCTTTTGCTCACAAACTCTCGCGAGAGCTGCCACACACAGGATTAGCCACGGGTATGCCTTAGAGAATTGAATATATAGATTACCTTTCATGGGGCCCACCGTTGCCCATGTGTGCTTTTCATTTCCCCGATGGCCACAAATTGCCACCATTAACTATCTGCTGATAAATATCTCCCACGTGTTATCGAAATCATGATGCCCCTGCTGGAGAAAATCAACCTCCTCTCTCCCTCTCCTTTTTCTGGGTTTCTAGGATCCAGGGTTGGGAATGTGGAGGTGCCAGTCCATTGAAAATGGAAGTGAGGGATAGTCTGGACTGCTGAGGTGGATACAGATGAAGAAATGGCACAGAACCTGGACACCGTCTTACTCAGGAAAAGTTGCTGGAACATATATGTTTTGGGCTGGATTTGGTAGGCTCAGAGGAGGAAGCAGGGTCACACAGTGTGGCAGACATAAGCAACCAACAGGAAACAGCTCTGGGTGACCCACAGGTAGGTCACTCTTAGGATGGGTTTACACCTGCAATAGGACAGGGGAAGGCCAACTTTGCTCTCCAGCTGTTGCTGAACTACAACTCCCATTATCCCCAGCAGATGGGGGTGATGGGTTTTGGCTCTCCAGCAGGAGCTGGAGAGCCAAGGTGGCCTACCCCAGCAACAACATGGAGTGGTAACATGTTGAGGAGTGGACCATACCACTTCAGGAGGTGGGGGGAATACTGCTTTTGGATGTCCCCACCATGTAAAAAAAACTACTACTCCCAGCAAACAGACAACTATCACAACAGAAAAAAGTTCCAACCCAGACCTTTGTCTGTCATGCTGGTTTTCAGTTTGGAGAGAGTTTGTAAAATAGAGGATGATTTTAAAATGTGATCCCTCTCCTGCAGCTTAAAGTGGTATAGTCCATTCTAACACCTTTTATGAATGAGAGTAGGGTAATCAGATTTCAAGTAGCATAATCAAACCAAAGATACCTACCACCACCTACTTGCTTGCTTTCTATCCAGCTGGGTAAGATACTGAACACGCTAGTCATATGCAAAATTGACATAGTTCGATGCAGTTCTTTCTTACTGAACACAGATATCCGTATTGCTTTTCTCTCCTCTGTATGATAACCAAAACAACATGTTTCCAAGGCCTCAGAGACTTTCGTGGATATCCATTTCTGTCTCAACACCATGGATATTATCCCCAAGAAAACAGAACCGACAATTCAGTCTTAGAATGTTTTCTATTTCTTGCTCCAAGTACTAGACTGATTTGCTCAAGATGTTAAATATATGCTTAGTAGATAATCAATTGAATAAGCAGGTCAAAAGAACAGCCCTCCTGGATCAGGCCCAAGGAGACCTATTTAGTTCAGCATCTTGTTTCCCACAGTCACCCACCAGATGACTCTGGAAGCCCACAGGCAAGAGCTGAGGGCATGCCCTCTCTCCTGCTGTTGCTCCCCTGCAACTGGTATTGAGAGGCATCTTGCCTCTGAGGCTGGAGGTGGCCTATAACCACCAGACTAGTAGCTATTGATAGACTTGTCCTCCATGAATGTGTCTCAGTCCCTTTTAAAGCCACCCAAGCTAGTGGCCACCACCACATCCTGTGGCAGAGAATTCCATAAGCTAATGTGCTATGTGAAAAGGTACTTCCTTTTTTTGGTCCTAAATTTCCCAATGTTCAGTTTCAAAATACCTTCTCGGCTGCATGCTGGGTAATCAAGTTTGCCAAATTGACGACAGCCCATTAGAAGAACATCCTTATTAAACAAGGGAGCTGAAGGAGTGGTATGAGAAGCCAGCCATGCCAAGTAACATGGTGTGGTTATTCCATAGTGTGAGAAAGTCACTCTATATGTGCTTAGAAGCAACCTGGCCTTTATGACTAATTCAAATATTGGATGGCTGAATCATATTGAAAATAAAATCATGTGGGTTGGAACTGGGCATAAATAAATCCTTAACATTGCCATTTCACCCCGAGGACTAGGAACCTGTGTTTTTCCAAAATCAAAGACGAGATTCAGCAGGACCTACCAAATTCCACATTAGCACACATGTGGATGGAGCTGCACCACGTCGGTGCCCTAAACAAGAGGACTTGGGATCCTTTCAGACATAAGGCACTGTAGATAGTCACTTAAAAAAAAAAGACCTAATGCAAACATTGAACTACAATGTGAAATGCTATAGGACTTTTAAGAATAAAAGTGATATTCTTAGGGGGCTGTTTTCTAGAACACTGTGCCTGCTTCAAAATCTCCTCTGTCACCTACTGGCTTGCAAGATCTGCTCTACCTAGATTTGGGAAGGGGTGTGGACAGTAGGTTGACTTTCAAGAAGTAATTCAAGGTGGTTGCCTTGGGCTGCTGCTGAAGTTGTAATCTCTTGTGGGTAACTGCAGCCCTTTTTCCTGACAGACGAGGTTCTGTTGGATGTGGGAGACTTCAGAGCTGTTAGATCTTTCTATTGGGGGGCCCCTACATTCTTCATCTAAAAGCCCCCTTAGTAGACTTCTACCGCCCCTTCTCTGGCTTTTTAGGGGTCAAAGGGGAATCTTGTTCTCAAAGAGACACTACCTAGTGCTGTGTCACTCTCATAAACACTAGCACCTGTAAACAGGGATTAGATAAGAAACATTATGTGGATTTGTAGACTGCAAAGGTTGGATATTGGCTAATTACACACCACTTTGTCCCACCTTTTAAGCTTGCCATGAACTGGTTGTTTCAGGGAACAAGTGGACCATATATTCAATGCCTCGTTTGAGTTTCTGTTTTGTCCTTCTTCCCAGTGGTTCCTTCTGCAAACAGTTTTGCTGGAACAGATTTCTTCCTCCCAGTACTGCATGCCTCATATTTTAATTAGACTTATAGAATTTAACATTGTCTTTACAATTTTAAATTGCTTAAATCTTGTTTTCTGTTGTTTTATTGTAAATCGCCCAGAGATGAGAGTTTTAGGCTGTATATAAATATGTTAAAATACATAAATAAGATTGTAATTGTCTATTATTATGAATATGTATATACCACTTTTCAACAAAAAGGGATCCAAGTGGTTTACATAGCAAAAGAAAATAGATAGAAGATGGATCCCTCTCCCTCACTGCAGAGATGTTAAGCTGGGCAGAGAGCATAACATGAGCTTAACTAATAATAATAGTAGTAGTAGTAGTAGTAGTAGTAGTAGTAGTCCTTGGGAATAGTCCTTGGGAAGGACTCAATGTCTGGATAAAACAAACAAGTCAATAACACCTGTATGACTGTGTAAACAAGAAATAATAATAGTAATAATTTTATTTTGGTATTGCACCAACAACTATTGGCACCACTATTGTTTTCTTTTTCCTGAGCCGCTCAATTTCAATCTGAACTTGAACACCATCTCGACACCTTGGGCATAAATGAAATTACAATACATCAACTACAGAAGGCCACACTACTTAGGACAGCTCAAATACTATGATAATCTCTTTAACTCTTATTTAGTTATCCTAAACTCTTGGAAAAGGCCCGATAATTAAAGTACCAGATCCAGTCTGTAAGTAACATCTGGTAGAGGGTGTATAAAAAGCAGTAGTAGTAGTAGTAGCAGCAGCAGCAGCAGCAGCAGCATAACAACAACAACAACAACAACAATAGAGCAAAAGTAGAAAATCAACAACAAACAGCAAGTGCTGCCTTTGTAAAGAAGCAGATGAAACAGTGGACCACCTAATCAGCTGTTGTGTAAAGGATGCACAGACTGACTGCAAACAAAAGCATGACAAGGTAGCAGGGATGATACACTGGAACATCTGCAAAAAATACAAGCTACCTGTAGCAAAAAATTGGTGGGACCATCAAATTGAAAAAGTGGTAGAAAATGAAGATGCAAAAATATTACGGGACTTCCGACTACAAACAGACAAACATCTGCCACACAATACACCAGATATAACTGTAGTCAAGAAGAAAGAAAAACAAGTTAAAATAATCAACATAGCAATACCAGGTGATAGCAGAATAGAAGAAAAACAAATAGAAAAAAAATAACAAAATACAAAGATCTACAAATTGAAATTGAAAAGCTGTGGCAGAAAAAAACCAAAATAATCCCAGTGGTAATTGGCGCCCTGGGTGCAGTTCCCAAAGACCTTAAAGAGCACCTCGACACCATAGGGGCCACAGAAATCACCATCAGCCATTTACAAAAAGCAGCTTTACTGGGAACAGCCTATATTCTGCGACGATATCTATAACAATTGACAATAAAATTCTGGCATCCCAGGTCCTTGGGAAGGACTCGATGTCTGGATAAAACAAACCAGTCAATAACACCTGTCTGACGGTGTAAACAAGAAATAATAAATAAGAAGAATTAAAGAAACTTCTCCAGTATGAAAAACAAGAGGTGAGATAATGGTAGAAAGAGTTGGGAGAAGAGGTGGTGTGTGTGCCAGTCATGCAAACAGCCCCAGTCCGTGGAATGTGGCTGAACAGCACACCCTCCTCAAGCTGGCACTGCCAGCAGATTACATTAAAGGCAGCTTGTTTATCTCATGTCTATCTTGCTTTCCTACGCAACCAAATTTAAAGTGGCTACAATAAATGAAACTAATATAAGCACAGATTTAAAACAAAGAAAAGAGCTTTAAAAGATCGTAACAGCATCCGAGTAAGCCAATTAAAACCTTTTAGAAGTGGTATTGGTAAAAATAAATTAAAGCTCATCAAAAGTAGTGGCCATTAGAAGACAAAGGTGAGTCTTGAGGGCCTGCCTAGCTAAGAACAGCCCTGCTGGATCAGGCCCAAGGCCTATCTCTAGTCCAGCATCTTGTTTCCCACAGTGGCCCACCAGATGACTCTGGGAAGCCCACAGGCAAGAGCTGAGGGCATGCCCTCTCTCCTGCTGTTGCTCCCCTGCAACTGGTGTGGAGAGGCACCCTGCCTCTGAGGCTGGAGTTGGCCAATAGTGGGAAGAGCAGGGGCCAATGGATCTCTCCAGGGGGGACATTCTTTACCAGTTCAGAGCCACCACCCAGGGAAGGCTCCTTTCATGAAGCCAGGTGAAGCCTCCTCCCTGCCATTGCCATTGGTGCATATCTTTGGGAAAGGTCTGGCCTCAGCAAGTTCTGCCAGGCAAGGGCGTAGAAAGGTTGGAATAGGCCCAGAGACAAGGTTTTAAAATGGCACACTCCCCCTCCACTGAAGCTCGGCTCATGAAGTAAAGAAATCTTAAATGAGGCTGAATAGTGGTAACAAAAAGCATAGTACAAGTGTGTGTGTGTTGCACAATAGAACATCATTTGAAATTATTTTTTAAAAGGTTTTGTAAATTGTGGACGATGCAAGTCATTTAATGGTACCAGAGAAAGACATGCTGTTCTGGTAGCTCCAGGTCTTAAACTGACATCCATTTCGGAGGATGAATACAACTGAAGGAAGCCTGGGAGGGTGCGCGGCTGGGGGAGTCAGTCATGTGACTTGCCTCTGGTGGGCCCCCCAAGGCAGTGGGCCCCCAGACAGCTGTCTCCCCTTGCCCTATTGTAGTTACGCCCCTGCTGCCAGGAGTGCCTCTCCTCACACTCCTCCCAAAGGCCGCAAAAAGCAGGAGGAGAGAGGAGGTGGTTGCTGGCAACCTTCCCCCCACCCCACTCCCTGCACTCCTTTCAAAGCTTGCAAGGATCATTTGGAAAGGGGCACACGAGCTGGGGCAAGGCAGCATTTGACACCTTGCCTCAGGCACCCCAGTATCAAGGGCTGCCTCTTCCACCCCCCCAACAGCCATGTCTCTCATGCCCGCCAGCCATACTTCTAATGGTGACGGCACATGCAGGGCCTCTGAAGTGAAGGTGAGGGCAGTTTCTGCTGCTCACACAGTGTTGCAAAGAATTTTGGGGATGTTTCGGTTTCCACAAGTGGCCTATTCAGATTTTTGAAATCCCACCCGTGGACAGTAGCGCGAATGAGACCAATCCAGCCTCACAATCACGGAAGTGCCCACCAGCACGCTTGGGAGGATGCTTCACTCTTCAGACAAGCCCCGCTGTAAGCATGAGCAGTGGGAAGAAGTGGCAAATGATGGGGCAGGGGTGGGATTTCCTCCCTTTTCAAGCCATTGTACATGGTTATGGGGAACCCTGATGAAAAAACTCAGCTTCCACTCTAACACACATTTTCCATGCTTGTTTGCAAACATTGTTTCCACCCGTGGCTGCTCGACTGCCAGGAGTTGGTGGTGGAATGGATAGTTTACCCAGTCAGCTAGACCAAAGTTTGTTTGTTTTATTGGTTTGTTTTAATTTTTTTTATTTTATGTAACCCCAGACTCAAGACTCTGGGCAACTTGCAATAAAACAACACAGATTAAAACAAAATTAAAATATTGGGACATTAAAACAATTTAAAAACTATGTTGGATGAATGAATACATCTTAACAGCTCTTTTAAAAGCTGTCAGAGATGTGGAAGCTCTTATTTCAGCAGGGTGCACATTCCAAAGCCTCAGGGCGGCAACAGAGAAGGCCCGTCTCTGAGTAGCCACCAGACAAGTTGGTGGCAACTGCAGACGGACCTCCCCAGATGATCTCAATGGGCGGTGGGGCTCAGAATGAAGAAGGTGTTCTCTTAAATAGCTTGGGCTGTTTAGGGCTTTATACGTTATAACCAGCACTTTGTATTTTGTATATTGGTAGCCAGTGTAGTTCTTTTAATGTAGGTGTCATGTGCTCTCTTTGGGAAGACCTGGAGACCAACCTGGCTGCTGCAGTTTGCACCAGTTGCAATTCCCAGATTACATTTAAAGGCAGCCCCACACAGGGCATATTACTTGTTTCTCTGTTTGTCAAATGTGTACACTGCCCCAAACATTAGTCTCTGGGTGGTTAACCATAACACAAAATAAATTAAAACATCTTAAAACACTTTAGACAATCTAAAAGTCAAAAACAGATTAAAACTTAAACACTTAAAAAGCTAAAAAATCTTGGGTGAAGAGGTAGGTTTTCAAGTGCTTAAAAAAAAAAAAAGGTCAGAGATGGAGAGGATCACATTTTAGTAGGGAGTGCATTCCAGTCTCAGGGCAGAAACTAAGAAGGCCTGTCCCTGTGTGGCCACCAGCCGAGCTGGTGACAACTGGAGACAGACCTCTCCAGACAACCTCAATAGGCGGTGGGGCTCATGATGAAGAAGACGTTCTCTTAAATGCCCCGGGCCATTTAGGGCTTTATAGGTTATAACCAGCACTTTGTATTTTGTCCGGAAACCTATTGGCAACCAGTGTAGTTCTATCAGCAAAGGAGTGATGTGGTCTCTCCGAGATGACCCAGAGACCAACCTGGCTGCTGCATTCTGTACCAATGGGAGTTTCTGGACTACGTACAAAGGCAGCCCAACATAGAGCGCATTGCAGAAGTCATGTCTGGAGGTTGCCAGCATATGTGCTACTGCACCACCACCAAAATTTCCCCAAAGGGTTACATTCTGTGTGTTTGGAAGGAAAATGACCCACTTTTCTAGAGAGGCTTTTTAGAATTTTAACTGCTGTCTCTGCTGGGGATCTTTGGGTTTCAAACTTGGGTTTTAAATGGGATTCCAATGTTCTTGCCCTAATTTTTCTGCTGCTATGCCTTGCTGGATGAGGCCCAAGACCCATCCAGTCCAGCATCCTGTTTCCCACAGTGGCCCACCAGATGCTCCTGGGAAGCCCACTCCAATACACTCATTGTGCAGTGCATTATGGGATTCTTGGAAATCCACACTGCTCTGTGCAACGCAGATCATGTGGGTGTGTGGGGTGGCATCCCAAATGGAACAAACATTGATTGTCTGGGGGAGAAGGCAGGTTCCACCCTGCCTTCCCGCCTCACGATCGTGAGAAGAGCCTTAGTATCTGTGGTGCTACAAATAATGGATGCTATTAGTCCAATGCAGAATTGTAGTGGTCTCTTAACTTCCCCACCTTACACCCATCTGGACAGCAATCTATCCAGTCCTCACAGAGGGCATCTGGGTTTCAGAATGCACTGCTGAACAGTCATTTTGTGCTTTGGAGATGACAGCAGATCCAAGATCCCCCAATCGCAAGAAAGAAAGATCATTTCCTAAAGAGAGAGTGACTGACACCATTTGTTAAGAGAGACGTTATTCAGAACATTATCTGCTCCTTCGTTCTCTAGGCAAGGGAAATGCATCCACTTTTAGACTTTTAAAAACTTCTAAAGACAGGGAGAGAGGGAGAAAAAGACCCTGCCGTGATCTAAAGATTGGGCATAAAACTATTAGTATTGAAAACTTAGCCAGTGTGGCTTCAGTGAACTTCATTCATTAACATTCTTGCTGGCAAAGTCTCCATATCTCAGTGTTCATTTTATACTTTAATTTGGTTACTCAGCCTTTGTTTAATCATCCTATTCAAACGGGAACAAAGGAGGTTTAGGTGATACAGAGGGTAATGCACTATATTTTATCTCTGGAAAGCTCAGTCGAAGTTGGGAGGTTCTGATACTCTCCTATTTTCTTTTCTCTCCAGGACATTTGGAATCACTAATCAGATGGGGGAGGATAAAGACCCCCACTGTGTTTCATGGCAGACACCTTCCAGAGAAAAAAGAACACCTTGTCACCCACAGAAATTATATTTGCAGCCCTACATACTGTTCCAAAGGAAGATTATCTCCTCCAAAGAATGCCGACCTTACACCTGGGACTTAAATGCATCACACGCAGCTCCACAAATGCCTCTCCGAAAGGTTTTAATGGAGAAGTTGTTTCTTTCAAGTGGCCTCCTCCCCAGGATCCTGCTAAAGCCAGTGTGGTGGTGTGGTTAGACTCAGAATACAGAGACCTGGATTAATCTCACTGGGTGGTGTTCTCCCTCCCTCCCTCTCTTCACAACAACCCTGTGAGGTTAAAATGGGGAGAGGAAAGGGCTATGTATACCATCCTGAGCTTCTTAGAGGAAAAGTGGGATCTAAATGTAATAGATATTCAAAAAATACTCATGGATGATTCAGAAGACCAGTGTTTTTTTTAGTTTTTTTTAAGAGAGTGCATTAGGAAAGGCTGGAAGAGTTGGGTTTGTTAAACGTTGGGTTTGTTAAATAGCCCTATTCACACATTCTGTTCAATACATGTACAATCTGTATACAGCGTATGGACTTACAGATCTGTACACACATACAGTCTTTCATGCACAATGTTCAGTGCATATGCAGTAGCCCACTTGTCATCTGTACCCTGCCTTTCAGGGGGCCTGTACCCAAGTTCACTTATGTTTAATGTACAGTCATTCACACAACAATCTGTACATGTCACAGACACCTGCACACATGTATAACATGATGTTTGAAGAGGGCTGGAGAAGAACTACTTGCTTCACGTCCTCTACAGCATGCATGGTTTCAGAAACCTGCATTATCATGTGTTCCCCTCCCTTTGGTTCTCTTCCCCCCCTAAGCCTCACAGTCCAAATGCCTCAGCCTTTCCCTGGAGGGTGGGTGCTCCAGCCCACACATTTGGGTTGCCCCTTTCTGCCCCTTTTCCCGCTGCGTTATGCAGAGGTCATAGGCTCCGACACTCCCAGTGGCTAGCATGCTATTGTGCTTAATTCACACCACTGGCTCTTCTGAATCTGGCTTCTGAAGCTTCCCCAATGTTAATGTTTTATTGAAGGGGACTTCAATAATTTGGTGTCTAATGGGAATGTTGGGGTGAGGAATCATGGGTGCATCTGGTGGGTATGGAATTTGGGCCCTACACCCATCTCGGAGTGACCACTTTTTTCAGACTACAGGGTGGTTGAAATGACCCTCGGCATCTGGCCCTTAGAAATGGGTGCTGCTATACAGGGTAGGGCTTTGTCCGCTTTCTGTAGCGAACATCACCCTTCAACAAAAGGTGGCGTTTGCCAGTAAAAGTGGAAGGGATATAATTTTTTGGCCTTGGCCTTTAATGTCTGAAGTGGTCCGGGACTGCCTTTCTCTGTATGAGCTTGGCAGAGCTTTAATATAGGCTTTGGAGGCCCTGCCTTTGACAGGTATTCATTGGGTGGTTACAAGAGACAGGAGTCTGGTTCACACAATTGTTGGAATTTAGGTTTAATGTGGGTTACTGACATTAGCCTGATTGTGTAAACCCATGCCAAAGTGGGAATCTCAGATTCATCTTGGGCCATAAACCACCTTGGTGTGGGTTCATACGATCAAGTTAATGTTGGTAACCCACATTAAACCTAGATTTGAATACTTGTGTGAACCAAGCCAGGGACTTTTTGGTGGTGTTGCCACAACTTTGGAATGCCCTCCCCCAGGGAGATTTGACAGGCCCACTCCCTGGCTACTTTTAGACAGGTGGTCAAAATGCTTCTGTCCTACACAGCTTTTAGTGATTTATTGTTTTAACCAATTGAAGGGGGCGGGACTAGCTAGAGATGTAAAATTTCTGGGCATTCGGAAGTCATTTAAAAAAACAACACCTGGTGTGTTTTTTTTCTCCTGGGGAAAACCGGAAATTTTCTCCTGGGGAAAACCGGAAATATTAAGCACAACCTGCTTTGCATTATTCAAGTTTGCTATATTACCTTCAGAAGTATAGTTTATTCAGACAATTAGTCCAAACTTACCTTTAAGTGTTATTTAATTTTTGTTATAAAGGAATCTGCAATCCTGGAATATAAAGGGACTGCAATCTGCAGAACTTCACTGAATCCAGCATCTCTGTAAGCCAGTTTCTTCTGTTTTCAACATCAACTTTTTGCCTGCTTCTCATAAACTTTTCAAGAGAAGCAGGCAAAAAATTAATGTTGGAAACAGAGGAAAAAACACACCCTGGCTTGCATACAGTGCAGTGCCCCAATGGAAGAGTGGGGTGACCATGTGCATCCCCAAACTGCATCCTCACTTCTAACAAGCCCTCAGAGGCTCCATCACTAGTGATTGCATCATCGCTGCAGTCACACGCCTCCCCTTATTCCCAAGAGGAAGCGTTGCTGCAGCAATGGTGCAATTCTTAGGAGCCACGGCAGCCCTGTGAGCCTGGTAGTCATTTATTTACATTTATATCCCGCTCTTCCTCTAAGCAGCCCTCAGTAGAAGCGAGTATGTGCTTTGGGGATGCACAGAATGAGTGTGTGTGCCCAACTCTTGGATCAGTGGGGTACTGGAGCTGTATCTAAGCCACTATCAACATTATAATAAAACAAAGTTATTATTCAGTGTCATGCAAATACAGAAAGCACTCACTTTCAGAAAAAGAAAAAAAATGGAGGAAGACTTATTGAATACAATTTTGCCACTTTAAACTTTGTCTAATCCGTCTCATTTTCTGAGCTATCACTATCAGCAATTTCTGCTTCTTCTGATCCTTCATTTTTATTGTCTTAATGATTTATGAAAACTGAATTGCCTGGATTGAGACAAGCCTCTCTACCTTTTCACATGTTTGCTTACTTCTTGATCTGGTATATTTCCAAACATAGACCAATTTCTTTCACATGCTGCAGAAGATGGAGCAAGCAAGAAGCTTGGGAGAGTAAAGGCCAGAACACCTTTCCTTATATGAATATATTTGAATACCATTTATTAAATATTTTATTCATAATTTCAAAAGAAAATATTTCATAATGCATTTCCCCCCCAATTTTTCAGGAACAAATGAACCCCACCCCCACAACTCTAGGACCGGCTAATATAGTGCTGCCATTTTGCTGTGAAAACAGTTGCCTTATTCTTCTTGATTTTAGTGTTATTTGGATTGACTATTTCTGAAACTTAATTACCTGTCTTCTTGGACTATTTGGAAAGGCGGGTAATAAATCTTGAAAACCAACAAGTACATGATACATTGAAATATCAAAACCAATGGAAATGCACCAAATTGTCCAACTCTGGTAGAAGCTTGTTTCTCACAGAAAAGCAAAGCAATAAGTTTAGCAATCTTTTTTAAAAATCACATTTACATAATAGTTTATTTACCTCTTCAAGAAATGCAGTAAAATATCCAGTAATGTTTACAGGTCTTATGGCAACCTAAGTTCTTTCTGTTCATGAACTAGATGCATGAATAACTTACATCTCATGAACATATCATATTTGTCTTTAAAATGCAATATTATGTAAGAGTCACCAAAATAAAAAATAAAAACACCCATTCAAATGCAGGAAAGTGTGGTTCCTATGCAGACTTAAACATTAACATAGTCAATCTGACAACACAGCAATTTGGACATGAGAGGGTGATTCCATCTTAAAATTCTTTGGATACTATTAAATTTGGTAGATTTCACCACTTTTGTAGAGCTAATGTACTTTCTAGCTTTTGGGTTTTATATACAGAATACTAGCTGACTTCATTTGAAACCGTTTGGATCAATGTTTTAGAGGGAGAGATTCATTACTGTAATTTGCGTATCTGAAAATGTATAACACAGGGAACTCAGAAAGAAGATCGGTGGGCCAAATCTGTGGGTCAGGCCTCCTGATTCCATGGCACTGGAGGTGGACTTGACAGCAGTTCCAAGACCACATGGGATGCCTGCCTTCCAGGTTGGAGAGAAGCCAGTGAGTTGCTAGGACAGCTCCCCAGCACTGTATGGATGCAGGAAGATTAAGGCAGCTGTACTAATGGGTGGCTTTAAAGCTGGCGGAGAAAGAGAGGCTCAATAAAGCAGCAGCAGACTCCATCCAGCTCAGGCAAGGCCTGTGATGGAGAGGTTGCCCCCGTCTATCCTGGATCAGCGAGGCCTGGAGATTAGCCTGCCGGATGAGTGGCTAGATGCTCCCTCTGAGGTCTATAAAGGGGGAGGAGGACACCCACAAGCCCCCAGTCATATTAGTTTCTTCTTTACCCTAGATCAGGCCTGCTCAACTTTGGGCCCCCCAGCTGTTTTTGGACTACAACTCCCATAATCCCCAGCCACAGCGGCCAAAAGCCAGGGATTATGGGAATTGTAGGCTAACATCTGCAGGAGGGCCCAAGTTGAGCAGGCCTGTCCTAGATTCTCTTCATAACTCTAAGTCCCCACCTCCGCCCAAGACTCCCATCCTGTCAACCATAGATGGGTGGAGTCTCATCACCCACAGATCTTCTGCACTTCTGGTATGAAAGCTGCCTGAGTGTAAGCAGCAAAGCTCATGCGTGGCGGCACACGGGTGTTTGTAAATGGCACACGTGTGTTTAAATGACCAGTTTGGATCATACTTCCCCAGCCCCTGATAGTGAGTGCAAATCGCTGCTCTACACGCAACCCATGAATTAGTTCCAGCGAGTATTTGGATCCCGCGGACCGTAGCAATTCAGACGAGCACTGGCTTCCTGCCTTTCTGCCGCTTGAGACGAACGGCAACGAGCCGCCCAGCTTGCCCTTACTGATCCCAGCCTGTGTGGGAGCCAGAGTGGACACCCCCCCACTCCTCACTCCAGATGCACCCCCACATCTCCAAGTCCCAGACTCCGGTGCTCTTCCCTCAGCTTCTGGGGTGTGTCACTGTTTTGCACGCTGACATGGAACGGCATGGAGCTTGCCCCCAGCAGCGCTAGCTGGCCTATCCTCTATGCTGCCAAGCCAGAGCCAGCTCCCCTTCCCTCGCGCCCTCCGTTTCTCCCGGCCAGCAACACACCTATCTGGAGACAAAGCAGAAGCGTTTGGTGCTGGAGGCGAGAGACAGTGGGAGGCGGAGGGAGGGAGCGTGAGCTGGTGCTGGGTTAGCAGCAGAGCGGTGAGGAGGATGGGCCAACCAGCACTGCTGTAGGCATCTTCCATGCTGCCTGTGGAACATGTGGTGACATGTCCCAACGCAGCCACAGCTCAGCACTGAGGGGGGAGAGGGGCGGAGTCTGTCTCGACTGGTGGTGGGGGGAGAGACGGGCCAGTAGTGAGATGGGGCAAGGTGCCAGCAGCAGGCACCCAGAGTAGGGTATCTGCACTCGCTGTCCTGTGGCACACGCACTGGCTGAGGTTGCCACCTCACAAGAGAGCCACTCTGGATGAGCACAATAAAGGGCCATGTTGGGAGGAGGCCAGGAGCAGTGGTCTCTTGGTGCATCTCCCTTTCAATCTGAAGCTTGGGACAGTAACAACCAAATTAGCTCCAGTTTTCCTTGCGGCAAATATGGAAGTGAGGGCTCAATCCTTTCTCGACCACTTCCACACATATTGAGGAGAAATCTGGTCTTTCAAATGTGTGTGTGTGTGTGTGTGCACGCCATTCACAATCAACCCCATCACAGCTGTGCTCTCTCACTTAAATCTCAGATTCTTTCTGTACCAGAATTCAAACCGTAAAACACGAATCAGTCCTTACTGTCATATTCTCACATCTGCAAGGATCATTAGATACAGGAATGACTCAGAAAGAACTCGCCTCACCTCGAAAAGCAGTGCCAAGCACAGGAGGGTAAGGGTAGACATCTTCTAATTTTTGCAGAAATCTATATAATCTTACATGACTCCTGGAAATGCTAGTCAGAATGCACGTTACATTAAAAAAGTCATTTTGGCCCAATCTTTGAAAATAACCAATAGTACCTCATAGATATGAACTGTTCAAGTTGAGTGAAAATCTATTTATGTGAAGTGCTTGGGCACACCAGTGAAATGTACAAGCAACAAAGAGAGAAGATGATAGACTCAATTCAAATGGAGGGAGGTGGGTGGGTGGACAGAAGATTCTATCGTATATTACAGGCACAAGGAACAAAAAAATAATACATATGGGGGGAAATAGCCACAATAGAAACTTTCCTTTTTTTTAAAAAATAGAAATTATTTCACAAAAAGCTCAAGCATGTTTATTTATGTTAGGTCTTAAAAATCAAGGTGGGGGGGGCAGAGAGAAAGCGGGGTGAGAAAAGCTCCATATCTTCTTATCAGAAAAATATTGACTTGCCCCCTTGACATTTCTGATTATCTGTCTATGTGGGATAGGAGTCTGCCTCCCCAAGGACAGCTGCTTGCCTCGGGAATCTCTCCCATTTCTCACGGGAGAGCTCAGAAAAGGAAAAAGCACAGCGATATTTACAAGTGTCACTGCTATTGTCAAAAATACGGCAGTCACCTTCTTCAGCTCTAGACCTCTCTGTTTGCTGCTCTCTGGCTGCTAAGTCTGTGGCAGACAATTCCTGATCAAGGCCAACACTGTCTGATGAACAGAAAGCGGGGGGGAAAGCCAGCTCCCAGAGCAGACAGCGTGTGTTTGTTCCTGATTCTCCCAAGAATCCTAATCCTCGAAACTCGATGGAGGAGGACAAGACAGAAGAAGCTCGGCTGAATCCTTCCACAAAAGAAGTCAAGGCAGAAGTGCTGAAGCGACAGTCTGACAAATCTCCGCCGTGCCTTCAGTGTGCTTTATGTTTCCACTTCTTGTGTTTTTTATCCTTCTTTTTGCTGGCACACCTGGAGCAGAACCACTGCATTTCTTCCGGGGGAGCGGCCGTGATTCCGACGCAAGGCCTAGGAGTTTGACAGAACACCCATCAATGCAGAAAAATGATGCCAGCAAGTGAAGTGCCTGCTGGTATTTTAACAAGAGATGCAAGCTTTACTCAGTGTGCTCAGCCCACACAGAGCTTTGACTACAGATTTAACTCTTTTACACACTTGGGTAAAATGCACTACTAGTCTGACACTGAGGTCAGGCCTCACAGGTAAAAAGGAACAACAATGAGTTATATTTGACAATGACTCCAATTTTAATGTTTTATTGGGGTTGACATTATATTTATAATTCAGGGCTAGATTGTGGAGGGGACAGCATCTGGGCAATATCCTCCATTGGTAGGTTTTTTGCTGTCTTTAAGAGCCCTGATAACAAACGCAAGGGTTCCCAACTTCTAGTCCCCAGGTGCTGTTGACTAACTCTCCCATAATACCCCAGCCACAGTGGCTGAAGGTTCATCTGGAACCCCAAGGTTGGGAACCCCTGAGTTGACGCATACACTTTTTCATGCTCTGTTCATACCTCAGGGTTTTGAAACAATGTAAGATAATGAAGGATTCACATGGCTGCCCCACAGACACTCTCTGGTGAAGGACCACAGCTCAGTGGAAAAGCAGGTGCTTCAACCTCTGGCATCTCAGGGTAGGGTTGGGAAAGACCTATCTGAGTCCTGGGAGAGCTGCTGCCAGTCCAGGGATTCTCAACGTTGGGCCCCCAGATGTTATTGGACTTCAACTCCCACAATCCTCAGCCCGTGGCCTTTGGTTGGGGATTATGGGAGTTGAAGTCCAATAACATCTGGGGACCCAACGTTGAGAATCCCTGGGGTAGACAATGCCAAGTTAGATGGACTGACTGGGCCTAAGGCAGCTTCCTAGGTGTAACCTCTGTTACAGAACACACTTTCAAACAGCACGACGGGGTTGAAAAGTGCTACATTTTATAACACATTCCTTATACTTTCTGAACTGACTTTTTAGCTGCCTTGGATGAAGAGTATGTTACATCCAAAATGTGTTAGGTATGGTAAGGGTGCGTTTGCAAATAACATAGTTTTCTTTAGTACCTTTAGAATAAAGTTCTTAGAATAAATAGTACCTTTAGAATAAAGTTCATCTTTATTCATCCTGTTTATTTAGACTCCTTAACTCCTTGGATGGACAGTGCTGCATTTATCCCCATTCACTTTAACTTGGCTCTAACTCACCCTGCTGCCCTTCTTGTGAAATCCTTACATTAAACACACACACAAAACAAGGGGGCTTGGAATATCACAGAGCACCAGGGCCCTCTTAGTGTAGCAAAATGCATGAAGTGATACTGGTTTGTGAAAACGTTTTTGATAATTTTGCATCCCTTGGGGCCATCCAGTTATGTCCCCAAAGTGAAGGACGATTAAAACACACACCAGTTAACTGAGCAAGTCACTCAAGTCATGGCACAGGTCCAGGCTATGGTTCAAAAATACCCTTGAGCTCTGCTGGAGCAAAGAAACAGGAAGTTTAGAGAGCTCCATATCCCAAGCACAGCAATACCCTGTAAAAGGGAGTTTATTAGTACTGCAAAGGGGCACAATACAGATTCACAGGCTTCAGAAGTTCACGGCACTACCTGCTTTCAGCGACAGGATGAATATCATAAAAATGAAACCTGCCATTTCAAAGTGACTCGGGACAGACAACATTGTTCTACAGCCTAATTTAAGCCTGAAGCACTTACCAGTGATACCAGTCATCACAATCGTCGCAGCCAATCATCGGGCTGCCGTCGTCTGGCTTCTCGCAGCCTGGGCAGATCCAGATTTTGTTCCCCCATTCATCTCGGATCTGGGTAAGGAAGTGGGGAGAGGTTGATGGCTCAGTTAGTCAAAAGAAGCACTCTGCACAGTTGACTACTTCCCAGTTACTCACCAAAAGTATAGGATGATTCAGGCATTTCTGGAGAAGATATTATATACCACCGCACTCCATTCACATATACATAAAATAGATGGCTGGACACACAGCCACAAATGTTTTCTGAAGAAAATTGTTATGTGGTTCCTTCCGCATGACTTCAAAATCTGAAATCTGGTACACATATAGACATCCCAAATTCTAGCACACACAGTGCTCTGCTTTGAAGGGAAAAGATATACAGATATCAATGCATACCCTAAGCTAAGGTACTTCTACGCCATTCAGAAAGCTGAAATTTGGCAGCTATGTTTGGCACAAACATAGCCCAGGATACCCCAGTTATAAGAACTGTCTGAAAATGAGACTTAATAACAAATTCAGTGAACAGCAGAAATAGGGGCTCTGAAATCTACCTCATAATAGAGGCCTGAGGTCCAGTACAGAGCAAGCTAAGCCAGAAATGGCATTCCACTGCTTCTTCACATACTTGAATCGGGCTTGGACTGGGGGAGGGAGGATTTCCAGTAGCAGCCGGGAACATACAGATGTTTACAGAATGCAAACATCATTTGCTATTATACGGACACATCAACCCCAGCTAACTTGGCAAAGAGGCACCTTTTAATGTGGTGATTCTCTTTATTGGGCGGGGGAGAGTAACTGGCCCTATCCACCCCCAGCACAGGACCTCCAGTGACTGTTGCTGGTGTCGATCTTGTGTTTCTTTTTAGATTGTGAGCCCTTTGGGGACAGGGAGCCATCTTATTTATTTATTATTTCTCTGTGTAAACAGCCCTGAGCCATTTTTGGAAGGGCGGTATAGAAATCAATCAATCAATCAATCAATCAAATAAATCAATCAATCAAATAAATAAATAAAAATCTATTATCCCTTACATTTGTTATAGACACGAGGCCTTCTGCAAAAGCCTCGAGTTACTTAAGGTAAAGTAAAGTGTGTTGTCAAGTTGATTTTGACTCCTGGTGCCCACAGAGCCCTGTGGTTGTCTTTGGTAGAATACAGGAGGGGTCTACCATTGCCATCTCCCACGCATGAGATGCTGCCTTTCAGCATCTTCCTATATCGCTGCTGCCCAATATAGGTATTTCCCATAGTCTGGGAAAAATACCAGCGGGGATTTGAACCAGCAACCTTCTGCTTATTAGTCAAGCATTTCCCTGCAGCGCCACTTACGGTGACGAAGACATAATGGTGGCAGCAGTGTGTGTCTCAATGTGAAAGTGCACCAGTCATGTAGAAAGGAGTGCATGTGTCCAATCTGAACATGCCAGCGAGAAAGGTGATCTCCCCACACCAAACACTTTTTGTGTAGCCAAGACCACTTTCAATATTGGAGCTTGGCTGAGCTCGGCACATGGGACAGGACTCCTCCCCAGCGTCTTTTGCCACTGGAACTTCCAAACCCCTTTCTACTTGAGTGGGATGCTTAAGCTCACAGGAAGGCTGCTGTGACACCTGCTTTGGCCTTCAATCCTGTTTATATGGGACCAGAATGAGAAGTCATTTGCCTTGCGTGGTTAGAATCCAAAGTTGCAGATGCTCAGAGTTCTTTGCATGCACATGCAGATTCCTCCTCGTGCTCATGATGCAGCACACCCCTGCTCACCAAAGAGAATGGAATGGGGTACCTTTGTGTAAGTACTGGAGCCACTAAATGGTGTCCTACAGCTGCTGCTCTGCATACGTCCCACCTCTTAAGAGTTGCACGGCTACAACTACACAGCAGGCCAAGGGGACAGGGATCTAGAAGTGCTTGTATAATTTTGGGACACAACAACCAGCTCCAAGTTTTCAGCCCTCATTTTTTTAAAAGATGAAAGCCTCAAATATGTAGGTAAGTTTCAGCACAGCATGAAGAAGGGAGGGAAAATTCTGGTGGTGGGGTTACTGTTAAGTTAGGCAATGGTGCTCCTTTACTCAAACAAAGTCACTGTTCCTTTGCTTTTGCAAATCATCCCAAGTGTCCTCAGAAGCCCACTGATCCGTTGCCTGATCTGTGACCAAAACTATATTGGTAGGTATAAACCATGTCAAACACTGAATGCACACGCACATGAACACATACATGTCAACTGTGCAGCCTGAGCAAATAACCAATGTTAAGTTATGCAAATTTACTTGCAAGCATCTGAGTCAGTGATCAGAGAAATGTGCCAAGTGTAGAACTGAGCACTTGGACATGTTCACCAACACAACTGATAGAGGCTCTCCAAAATGTCAGGCAGAGATCTGATCTTCCCCAGTGCTGCTACCTAAAGTCCTTTAAGCAAAGATACTGGGTGGTGAACCTGAGATCTTATGAATGTAAAGTATGAGCTCTACCTGTAGCCTCCTATCAGCACCACACTTTGTTTGAGGGCTAGAAACTAGTCACTGTGTCCCAAAAGTACACGGGAACTGTTAAATTTCTCTTTCCAGGGGTCCGACTGGCCACTGGAAGCAGAATGTTGGACTTTGGATTCAGCAAGGCAATTCTTATGTCTGTATTATTAAAAGTGGTGATGTTTAGGACCCAGATAGTAACAAATGATCAGGCAAATCAGCAAAGGCAGAGAGGTCTTTTAACTCAAGAGGTGTGTGTGGGGGTGGGTGGGCGTCATTCATTTGTTTCCCTTGTCAAGTGCTGCCTAATAACTGAAACCGATGCCCAAGAGGGCACTAAAACCTCTGCAGCCTGTGCCGCCTCCATACCCAACAATAGCCCCTCCCCTGAAGAAGACAATCTCGACGATGTGCATCTAATATATACAGTGCAGGGTGTATGTATTTCTCTGTCATTACTTATTAGCCAAACTCTTCCAACTCAACTAACTGATAAGATCAAGGGTATAAAAATTGTTACTGAGTAACTTTCCATTCCTTTGACATTTATGCCACTGTTCCATTTACTGAAGGATAAATGGAAGAGAGAGAGGGGAAGGGAAGGCAAATGCTTACAGTACTGTGCGATAGATTGTTAGAAACTGCTTCATCTATTCCTTATGGTGCATGGCGAGACATTGCAACCATAATATCTATCTATATATTTCTCTTAGGTGTACCCATTGCTAATCTCATGTGTGGCAGCTCTCGTGAGAGTTCACGAGCTGCCCAGATAGCGGCAGGCATAGGCGGGAGGGAAGAAAATGGTGGTGGCAGCTGGGCCAGTGGGGGGAAAAGACGGCGGCTGGTGGCTGGGCAGAAAAAACAACGGATGGGCGCAGCCGGGAATGAAACAGTGACTGGCCGGCCAGTGAGCAAGTGGCAGCGGCGAATGAGAGGCCTGCCTGCCGACCCAAAGGAAGGATGGCCCACATAGGAGCCGAATGTGAAGCGCGGAGAGGGTGGCACAGCCTCCTTCTCTGGCCCCAGGTCGACCTGCACTGGAGAATGGCTGAGTGGGCAGGCGGTGGAGAAGGTGGCACAGCCTCCCTCTCAGGGCCTGCTTGCCGGTCAAATGGCAGGCCAGTGAGTGGGTGGGGGAGAAAGTGGGAAAACTAGAGGCACAGATGCTCTGTGCCCGGTTCAGCTAGTTCTGAATATTATTTTTATATCTAGAACAATGCTGGCATGAAGCACACTACCCCTAACCAGACGTAATAACAAAAGGTGCCCTGAGCAGTCGTGTACTGGAGAGGCGGGGCATAAACACTGAAATAAATAAATAAATGAAACATGAGCAGAGTTTCTAAAACGGGACCGCAACTCCTGCCTGCACCCCGTCAGTCATCCCTGCTAGCACTCTGCTCATGGTTAGAGCAGTGTTTGTCTGAAGACACGAAAGCCGCATCTGTGATGGCGGGCAGCGCTTCTGTGACAGGGACATGTGGGCCCACACCTCCCAATCACAGAAGCGCCCGCCATCACGAATGTGGCGTTCGCCTCTTCAGACAAACTCCTCTAATTGTGAGTGGAGTGCTGGCAGGGATGACTGACGGGGTGCAGGCAGGAGTTGCGGTCCCGTTTTAGACCCTCTATTCACGCGCAGTGCCTTATGTACAACACGTGAAGAGGGCTACTGGGGTTTATCTATTCAGGCTTGTGTCATGTAGCTGACAATTTCTAGAACATTTCTACAGAACATGTAGATGCTCTCCAGTTCTGACATTATTAATACTTTTTAGAAGTTTTTCTTTTTTAAACCTTAAAAAGCCTGAAGGGCTAAAATATAAAGGGGGGAAAATTACAGAATGAACAAAACAATTTATCAAGCAAATATTAACAAAACAAATTGAAACCTAAGCAGCCTGACAGAATAAGCCACATAAAAGCCGACCATTTTGACACTTTCAGCTGACCTCATAACTTGTGTGAAAAACTCACGTTCTAAAAAAAAGTTTACAATCAGTTATGTATCCATAGACACGTGCCCCAAAGGCCTTATACTTCTTTGGTTTGAATAATCAATTTGATTCCTTGGCTGCCTCACAAGCTTCTTTGATAACCTGGCGAAGTTTAAATTACTCAAAGTAGTCCCACTGTATTGCCTAACTAGTCCCTTCAATTTCAATGGGGCTACTTCGAGTAATTCTCCTCATCCCGTCAGCCAATAATATTGAAGGTACAACATGCCTTCAACTATTTAAGAGTTCTTAATTAGTAACACACACACACACACACACACACACACGTACGTTCATTGTATATATGTGAACTCTGTGGATTTCAATATTTATTGGTAAATCTTAAGCCTTTTAAACCAGGGTAAGTATTAAAAAAAAACTGTACACAGTTGGACTAAGTGACCCAGTAAATAATCCCCAAGCTGTCATCATTTTCTGACATAGAGCGCCATTTACTAAGACATGGATGTAGATGGTAGCTTTATGATGTAATTAGTTGTGACATGTAGAAATCTTGGCTCATTAGATTTATCTTGGACGTTTACCACTTAGCTATGGTGAATGCTGGCTTTTACCATTATATGGTGGAAATGAGGTTGAAATGTGGACATTAGCCAGTGGCACCTAGTGAGCGTTGGAAACATTTGTGATTGTGAGCCCTCTTTGGGGACAGGGGACCATCTTATTTATGCATTATTTCTTTTTCTATGTAAACCGCTTTGTGAACTTTGGTTGAAGAGTAGTGTATAAATATTTGTTGTAGTAGTAGTTTGCATCATATAGTTTGTTTTGGACATTTATCAATAGGTTTTTGGTAAATTGCTCTTTTACTAGGAAGAGATTAAATCACATTCTTGTTGCACCTGTTTGTGTGGATCTTAGGCAAATATTCCTGCTGCCCCTTTAATGCACCTCAGTTTCTCAGTGTGTCAAATATTTTGAAATCTCTGGCTGAAAAAGGAAGATGCTGATGTGAATCAAAGTATGTGGAACTGTAACCAATGAGGGGACAGTTTTTTCACTGGGGATTAAACAACTACTGAAGAACGTGGCACATTGGTAGATATGCCAAAGGAATTTTGCCTTTAAAATGCTATGTGAGGTATTGCCCAACATTTAACAGAGATGTACTTTGCCATTTAATAGAGACTATTTCAGCCCTAACAGGCTGTCAAGGGCTTAAAGGCAAAACAAGCACAAAAAAGGCACACTTAATTTATAAATGAAACTTGCAACAAGGACATTGGATAAACATGATCTAAATCTTTTTAAAGGAAGTTCTCAAACCCTGAAAAAGCAGCTTTAATAATAAAGGAGCTGAACTTAGTTTGGGCTACTGTTGAGTTTGGCACAGGCAGTTTTAAAATGGCAAAATCAGCACCACAATCAAAAACTCTTAAGTTTTATAGAAGATGCTGGCTTGCTGGGGAGGAATGGGCGTGCTATATTTTAGTACACACTGACATAGTGAACAGGAGCCCCCAAACCCGACATCAATCAGCATCAACATGCATTCCAATTCAAAGACTTTATTATACTACGTACCACATAATTACTGACGGTCTCCGTCACCACACTCCTAACGGGGGCTTTGGAGCCTCCTGTGACAGACATGGCAGGAGATGGTGGTGGAATGAGGGCTGGGGAAATGGTGGCTGAAGGCAGTGAAGGAACGACTGGAGGAAGAGGTGGAGTGATGTGGAGCGGAGCTGGTGCTGGCGATGGTGGAGGGGGCGGTGTTTTGGGCCGAGCCAGGAGGGTGGGTGGTTTCGCCTCTGGGGCTGACACCACTTTGCTGATGACGCTGTCAAAACAAAAAGGGAGGGGGGAAAGAAGAGTTGATATAAACACTGTACAAAAATGAAGCCAACAGCATAGGAAGATAGTAAGTCAGATAGTGAGTCAGGCCACTGGTCCATCTAGATGGTTCAGTATTGTCCACTCTGACTGGCAGCATTTCTGGGTTTGCCTTGGGTTAAGAGATGGAGAAGGATCTTTCTTAGCCCTACCTGAAGATTCTGAGAATCAGGACCTTCTGCATGCAAACTTCAGACCTTCTGCTTGCAAAGCATGTGCTCTACACCCCTTCATTGACCTACACCCCTTCCCCAGCAGATAATCCAACAAGAACATATGAACATAAGTTTTTAAAAACAACAACACAGGAACAATAGTTTCTTAATAGCACTAGAATGTCCCCGCTCCCCCATCCGTAAGACCATCTAGTTCAGATATTCAGGCTCGCAAGAGCAACTGGGAGCTTATACAGACTTCTACTTCCCCTCACCCCATGAGTTTAGGGCAGCCAATACAACACGGAACACAAAAACCTGGCACGTCTCCTCCCCCCAGCGCACCATTCCTGAACCGTGTGGGCGGTTCATTCAAACTACAACTCTACACACACTCCAAGTAGGGATGGTTTGGAAGAGTCGTTCCATGTGATTAACGAAAGGCACACTGGGGTGGAGAGAGACATGCGGGAGTAGAGCCGCTCAGAAAGTAGAGTCTGAAACAGCCCCCTGTTTAGCTTCGTCCAAAGATGGCGTAATTCGTGCAAACTTGACATAATTAAGGTAGGCATATTAATTTATTAATTATTAATTATTATTAGTATTGGAAATGTATAATGATGGGAAATAGGAAAGTGGATGGATGGGACGGGGGGAAGAGCAGGAATGGGCTTGGATTGCATCAGTAGCCAAGCAGGGATGCGGAATAGCTCGAAACTCCTGTCTTTAGCACTGGTTCCCTTCCCTTCTAGCCAGACTGCCCGCAACACACAGCAGACCCTTAACAGAGCAGCCCTGCTGGGTCAGACCAGGTGCCCATCTAAGTTTCTGGGCAGTTTACAACAAAACAATCCTATACCATAAAAGCCTTCGGCGTGCGGCCGTGCTGCCCGTGTCTTTTTGGGCCGATCTGGGCATGCGCGGAGCGCATGCCCAGATCGGCCCAAAAAGACACGGCCGCCCAGACACGGGCGGCCATGTTGGAACAGGGGAAGCGGCGGCCTAGGAGAAGCGGCCACCGCCAACGAGAAAAGAGTGCTGGCGAGGCGGCAGGGGAGCCACGGCCTTGGCCAGAGGTGGCAGTGGCCGCGGCGGGGCGACTGGCCCCGATGGCGGCGGCGGCGGCCGCCAGCGAGAATGCGGGTGAAGCGGCGGTGGCCGTGGCGGGCGACTGGCCCCGATGGCGGCAGCACAAGTGTGGGTGAGGCAGCGGCAGCTGGCCGACTGGCCCCCGATGGCGGCGGCCGCCGCCAAGGGAGTATGGGCGAGGTGGCGGCGGAGCTATAGGTACGGCCGAGGCAGCGGGGGAAGCCAGAAAGGAGAGGCCGAAGGTGGCGGGGCGGACTGGGAAGGACTGGGCCCGCTGGCGGCCGCACTCGGGGGGGCGGGGGTGGTCTACTAGCGCCCGTTTATCTAACGGGCTGAAAATTGCTAGTACAAAATAAAAAGGTTAAAACATTACAAGATTTTAAAATTTAAAACAATGTTATTAAAACAAACAATGAACTATTAAAACAGTATCTAATTAAAAGCCTGGGTGAACAAATGTGTCTTGACTGCCTTTTAAAAAGTTATAATAAGAGATGGGGAGGCTCTGATTTCAGCAGGGAGCGCATTCCAAAGCCTCGGGGCAGAAATGGAGAAGGTTGGTCCCTGAGTGGCCACCAGACAAGGCATTTCAATATACATACATGCTAGGCAATAGGCCAGAGAAGCTGACTGCATTCTATGTAAAACTGACCAGTGGGCATATCATAAGAGAGCCAGCGTGGTGTAGTGGTTAGAGTGCTGGACAAGGACCGGGGAGACCCGAGTTCAAATCCCCATTCAGCCATGACACTAGCTGGGTGACTCTGGGCCGCTCACTTCTCTCAGCCTAACCTACTTCACAGGGTTGTTGTGAAAGAGAAACTCAAGTATGTAGTACACCGCTCTGGGCTCCTTGGAGGAAGAGCGGGATATAAATGTAATATAATAATAATAATAACAACAACAATAATAATAAGTCACGCAGAGCTAGAGACGCTAACTCTGAGTTTGGACTAGACAAGTGTGCTGCATTAATAATGAACAGAGGGAAAATAAGAAAAACAGAAGGAATATAACTGCCCAATGGAAGCAAGATCAAGAACCTGGACGAGAAAGAACGTTACAAATACTTGGGCATTCTCCAGGCTGATAACATCTCACACACTGAAGTTAAAAGAAAAATTGGAAGTTAATACATCAGGAGAGTTAGAAAAATCCTCAAGTCCAAACTCAATGGTGGGAACACCATACAAGCCATAAACACCTGGGCTATACCTGTTATCAGATACACTGAAGGAATAATAGACTGGACCCAGGCAGAGCTAGAAACGCTGGATCGTAAGACCAGGAAAATCATGACCATCAATCATGCTCTGCACCCCCGCAGTGATGTTGATAGGCTCTACCTCCCTCGCAGCTCAGGTGGAAGAGGAATGCTGCAAGTCCATCAAACAGTAGAGGAGGAGAAAAGAGGCCTTGAAGAATATATCAAGGACAGTGAAGAAGATGCACTTCAAATTGAACTTTTTTTGAACTTCAAATTGTTGAACTGGAGAAGGTACAGAAGAGGGCAACCAAGATGATCAGGGGCCTAGAGCACCTTTCTTACGAGGCAAGACTACAACACCTGGGGCTTTTCAGTTTAGTTTAGAAAAAAGACAACTGCGGGGAGACATGATAGAGGTCTATAAAATCATGCATGGCGTGGAGAAAGTGGAGAGAGAGAGATTCTTTTCCCTCTCACACAACACTAGAACCAGGGGTCACTCCATGAAATTGATTGCCAGGAGGTCTAGGACCAACAAACGGAAGTACTTTTTCACACAACGCGTGATCCACTTGTGGAACTCTCTGCCACAGGATGTGGTGACGGCCAACAATCTGGATGGCTTTAAGAGGGGTTTGGATGACTTCATGGAGGAGAGGTCTATCAATGGCTACTAGTCAGAGGGCTGTGGGCCACCTCCAGCCTCAAGGGTGTGCCTCTGAGTACCAGTTGCAGGGGAGCAATGGCAGGAGAGAGGGCACGCCCTCATCTCCTGCCTGTGGCTTCCAGCGGCATCTGGTGGGCCACTGTGCGAAACAGGATGCTGGACTAGATGGGCCCTGAGCCTGATCCAGCAGGGCTGTTCTGATGTTCTTATGTTCTAAATGGACAATAACGAGAAACTATTCAACACCAATGAAAGAAAGCAGGCCTACAAGAAAGAACAAGTCAAGAACCGAGCAGAAAAATGGAGAAATAAGCCACTGCATGGTCAATATTTGCACAATATAAGTGGAAAATCAGACATCACCAAGACCTGGCAATGGCTTAAGAATGGCAACTTGAAGAAAGAAACAGAGGGTTTAATACTGGCTGCACACGAACATGCACTAAGAACAAATGCAATAAGAGCAAAAGTAGAAAAGTCAACAACAAACAGCAAGTGTCGCCTTTGTAAAGAAGCAGATGAAACAGTGGACCACCTAATCAGCTGTTGTAAAAAGATCGCACAGACTGACTACAAACAAGGGCATGACAAGGTAGCAGGAATGATACACTGGAACATCTGCAAAAAATACAAGCTACCTGTAGCCAAAAATTGGTGGGACCATAAAATTGAAAAAGTTAAAAAAATGAAGATGTAAAAATATTATGGGACTTCCAACTACAAACAGACAAACATCTGCCACACAATACACCAGATATAACTGTAGTTGAGAAGAAAGAAAAACAAGTCAAAATAATCGACATAGCAATACCAGGGGATAGCAGAATAGAAGAAAAAGAACTAGAAAAAATCACGAAATACCAAGATCTACAAATTGAAATTGAAAGGCTGTGGCAGAAAAAGACCAAAATAGTCCCTGTGGTAATTGGCGCCCTGGGTGCAGTTCCCAAAGACCTTGAAGAGCACCTCAACACCATAGGGGCCACAGAAATCACCATCAGCCAATTACAAAAAGCAGATTTACTGGGAACAGCCTATATTCTGCGACGGTATCTATAACAACAGCAACAACATTGATGATAAAATTCAGCCATCCCAGGTCCTTGGGAAGGACTCGATGTCTGGATAAAACAAACCAGTCAATAACACCTGTCTGACTGTGTAAATAAATAAATAAATAAATATAATAG
The DNA here is from genome assembly GCF_027244095.1 of Hemicordylus capensis. Classification (NCBI taxonomy): domain Eukaryota; kingdom Metazoa; phylum Chordata; class Lepidosauria; order Squamata; family Cordylidae; genus Hemicordylus; species Hemicordylus capensis. The sequence continues at coordinate 250,434,756 of NC_069661.1, forward strand.
GGATCTGCAAAATCTGCCTTACTGGTTTCATTGGATGACTATGGAAGCAGTCATGGCTGATTAAGATGAATAACTAATAAGCACACAATCCTCAGAATTCAAGCATTAATTGCTACCTTCTTTGGAATCCAAAACAAGATGTCACTGAGACATGGGGAGCAGCATACACTGTGCTGGTGGTGGAAAGACACGATTAAAATACTTTGGAGAACAGTGCCAGAACCCTGCTTTCTGGCTATACCCCACTGGAGATATGGCTGGCTGGCACCAGGCTCATGACCTTCTCAGTGGTAGCCTTACGGTTGAGGAGTATCCTCCTGGAGGAGATCCAGCCAGCTCCTCCTCTATCCAGTTTCAGACAGTTTTAAAGACCTCTTTATGTAGGCAAGAATTCAACAGTTCATCTCTTTTATGGTGCTTTATTTGGTTTAATATTGCTTTACTGTCTCATTGTTTTCAGAATTGTTTTTAATATTTCTAATTTATTTTTATTGCATTCTGCTTTGAGTGCACTTGGATGCAGGAAAGTGGGATGTTGATGACCCCTAAATGCGGTCACACCCCTAAAGCTGCCTTATATATTGTCAGAGCATTGATCCATCGAGCCCTGTATTTTCTACAATGACTGGCAGCAGCTCTCTAAGGTTTCAGGCAGGAGTCTCTCTCAGCCCTACCTGGAGATGCTGCCAGGGACTGAACCTGAGACCTTCTGTATGAAAGGCAGATGCGTGTCCAATGAGCTATGGGTTCTTTTTCTATTAAGCTGCCTTATCCTGAGTCAGACTGCTGGTCCATCTAGCTCAGTGGTGTCTACAGTGACTGGCAATGGCTCTCCAAGGTTTCAGATAGGAATCTTTCCTAGACCTACCTGGACATTCCAGGGATGGAACGTGGAACCTTCTGCCTACAAAGCATGTGCTCTGCCATTGAGCTATACAGGAAGCTCAATGGCTTAAGTGGCCATTGAGCCTCTTAAGAAATACAGGAAGGAGATCAGAGTAATGACAATTCCAGACAGAAAATAATCTGAACCTTTTTTAACATCAAAAAGGTTCATGAAACATGAAAGGTTCAGATATGGGTTCCCAAGAGGCCAGACAGCCACACTTACACAAAATGCAGAGAGATATACTGGAATCAGCTCACACTGGATTATTAGTACGAGCAAGGACAAGGGCAGTGACTAAAAATCTAATTTTTGTTCCAAGAGGAAGGAACTAGAACAATACTTTGCAGCACATATGAAACATTTTCATTAAAAGGGGATAAGAGATTCTTTAATGCCGCAAGTAACTCCTGCTGACAAGCCTGCCCTCAGCGGTACACAGCAGCTATTCTCCTGTGCTGGGACAAGTCCAGTGGCGCTGAGCACCTCAGCCCCTAACCCACATCCAGCAAGTCATTCAAGTGAGGCTGCAATTAAGTTCTGAAAGCAGAAATCCTTGGGTGCATCCTGCCTTTCACACTGAAACAAGAAAACCTGAGCATTCTGCAGCCAAGCCCACAAGGGCTTTGCAATAATAGGCTGAGGAAGAATGCGTTATGTGCAGGAAATCACAATGCTGAGGGAAGAGAGAAGAACAGGTCTTTTCTTGGCAGTAGTGCTCCAGCAGTGTTCCCTCTAACAGGAATTCCCAGGTGTTGTTGACTACAACTCTCATAATCCCCAGCCAAAGGCCATTGCAGCTGGAGATACTGGGAGTTGTAGTCAAGAATATCTGGGAATCCCTGTTAGCGGGAACACTGTGCCCCAGGTGTGGAATTTTTTCTTTAAAGAGGTCCAGCAGAATCAATCACCCCATTTTTCAAAGATAAGATAATACGGTTTTGGTGCTACATGAATATTTCAGTAAAACTGTCAGGCTCTCCAACTGCTTTTTGATACGGATTGTGTGTGGCTTCAGCTGCTTTGCCGTGCAAAGCAATAGAAAGAGGAAAAGCAGGAACTACATTATGTGGGCAGATACATAAATAGATAAGCTACCATTTACACTGAGAAAGATTTAAGAGGGAGAGCTCCAAGGAGATGAAAATCTGGACATTCCAAAGAACTGTTGGCTGCTTTTTGAATGTGTTTTGAATGTGTACTCTTAGTACATGGTGAGAGCCGGTGTAATATAGTTGGTAAAAGTGTGACGTGGAAAGGCTTGAGTTAAACTCCCATCCCAGCGTTTATACCACCACCACTTCAGTTCCAAAATAGGGAAGATGAGGCTTTTCATTGGACCTTCTGGATCACAAGGCAAAATGTAAAGATGTCAGAGGCGTGACTCGCACACGGAGCTGGTAAACGTGTTGCTGAGCTGTGCCATCTGACTGAATACTCTGCCATACAAAAAAAGAAAACCTTTTCTGCACATGGAAAACCAGCATGTCAGGGAGAAGACTAGAATTCATTTCCCTGAGACGTTGTTTTTCAATATTCGGGGATATCTTTGTATGCAGGAATATTCAAAGACAAGCCCTTGCTTAGTAGTACAGTCAGACATGTATTTCCTACCTCAGTGAGAAAGAGATAGGAGAAATACGACAAAGGTGAGAGGGGAAACATAAGCCTAATGAGACCATAGTCTCTTCTGACCTTGGTTCACACGAATGAAATTGACTAGCAGGGGAGCTGTAGAATGCTGTAATGATCCAAGTGTATACGATCTCTTCCTAGCCAATGGCACCTTCCAATGTGCATGTGCTCTGCTCAAAGCCCACTTTTTTGGCACGTGAGAAGAACATGTGGAAAAGGAAGGCTTCTGGCAACATGCTCAAACCACGCCTGTGATGCACAACTGCTCTTAAGTACCAAAGCTGCCTGATCCCCATTAAATTCACTTTAATGAATTTTAATTCCTAGTGTCTTAATCTATATATTTAATCCTCATAGACGTGCCTGATGTGTGGAGAGTGTGTTCCGGCACTCAGCTGATTGGCTGAGCTGTGGAGGTGCCGGATTGGCTGGGCACCAGCAGTCGGCACTACTTGTGAGAGCGGTGGGCCGTTTGGGGAAGCTGGCGGCAAGGCGGCCGGCCGCTTAGGAAAGTGGGCAGGCGGCTGGCGGTGGAGACCGGGTCGGGAGGGGAAGGGGCGAAGCCCTCGTGCCCATTTGAGGCCAGGTCGTGAGGGGAATGGGGAGGGAGGGCAAGAAGTGAGACTGGGGCAGGAGGCGGGGGCAGTGTAGAAGAAACAACCAACCAATTGAATTCTCCCAACTAAACCCCTAAAAGTAAGTAAACTACTGCACAGATGCTCTGTGCATGTTCAGCTAGTAGTGTTTGTACTCCGTTTCAGGACAAGGCCAGAAAGAGTCTGTACTCATCTTCACACTCAAAGTAGAGACTGGTCTTCAGCACTATGAGCTTTTGAAGAGGATACGGAAATGTGTTCAGAACACTAGCTAGCTGCAAATGTACCTGCTGTTGGTGCTCGGCATTTTGAATCTCAAGAATATCATTTTCAGACAGCAGTCTGGAGCCCAGTGGAGACAGTGTGGCATCTAAATGCGGGAGGCCCAAGTTCAGTGTTCATCGATGGGCCAAATTACACATGATGTTAAATGTGTCTTTGGGCAGCTGGAGCTGCACCTTTACTCTCAAGTAGCAGCCACATAGGACCATGATTCATATTGAGACCCTGGCACAAAGACAGCCTTTAACCTATGCAATTTTCCAGTCAGAAATATCCAGCTGGAACAACTATTTAATGCCATTTTTAATGTTAAAAAGGCCCTGCCTGACACTTTTGGTGCTCAATAGTCCCTGCTAAATGAGCAAAGAGGAGCTTTTTAAAGTGGTGATTCGTTCATATTTAGCAGGGGGAGAGCAACTGGCCGTATCCATCCCCAACACAGCATCCCTCCAGGGGCTGTTGCTAGTGTCTGCTGGTATCTACTTTGTGTTTCTTTTTACATTATGAGCTCTTTGGGGACAGAGAACCATTTTATTTCTTTTTCTGTGTAAACTGCTTTTTGAACTTTTGTTGAAAAGTGGTATATAAATATTCATAATATAATGTAAGTGAGGCCCATTGTTGACTGGGCAGAGTCATTTTGCATAGATTAAACTTATAGGAAAGTTCAATAAATTAAACATATGTAATAGATTTTTTTTATTAATGTGCTTGCAGAAGGCAAGTAAAAGAACAGTTTGAAATGTGTAGGACTTCAAACATGCATTTGATTGAATAACAACTATATATAGTAAGTCTGCATTATAGTAAATTTGGATTTGAGAAAGCTCTTCAGCTTCTCTTGGGCATGATGCCATTTTAGAATTATTGATCTGACTGAGTGTTAAAAAAAATCTGTTGAGAACAATAACAGCTAAAATATGATTATATTCAGATTTATTCTTTTTTTTTAAAAAAAAAAATTATGTAAACCTTTCCCTGAGCATATTCCAGAGTAAAAGGTAATGCATGTAGCTAAAGTAAGTGGCAGGATTGCTCATGCAAAATGTGTTATCTGTAAGTTGTTGGGAAGTATGATATTCAGAATTTCTTAAAAAAACAAACAAACCAAAAAAAGTATTTAAAATTCCAGCAAGCATGTTCTGGTGTAAAAAGTAGTGCATTCAGCTAATTTCAGTGACAAGACTGTTTATGCAAAAGTTGGTATCCGTAAGTCATCTGGAAGTATGACTTTATTTCACATAAACCAACCAATCAAACTCCTCAAAATATCTCCATGCATGGCAGTTCTCACGAGACTTTGCAAGTAGCTGCCAGAAAGCAATGGGAATGGGCAGGAGGGAAGAAAATGGCGGCAGCAGCACTGAGCCAGCTGGCTGGCAAAAAAAAAATGACGGCGGGAAGAGGATGGGCGGGAAGAAAACAGCAGCGGCAGCAGGCAGATGAAGAAACGACAGTGAGTGGGGGGGGGCGGATGGTGACAACGGAGGCGGGGGGCGAACTAGAGGCACAGATGCTCTGTGCCGGGCCCAGCTGGTATGATAATAAAAATAAAGTGATATAGTGGCGATGATATACACATACCCATCTTCTCCTGACAAGATTTAAGACCTCTTTCAAAGCATAGATAAAATAAATAAAAACAAAGATCTTACAAACTCGAGCAAACATGTTTCAGTGTTAAAACATCATTGTCAAAGCTCTATTTATTTTTATTTATTTATTTATTTTTGCATTTTTATACCGCCTTTCGTTAAAATATAGCCCCAAGGCGGTTTACAAAAGTTAAAAACATACAATAAAAACACAATAAAAACAGCATGCTAAGAGTATAAAAACATATAAAAACAGGCATAAAACAATACAAGAAATAAAAACACCCAGAAGCAGCAGTAAAAACGATTATGTAAAAGCCTGGGTAAAAAGCCAAGTCTTTACAAGCTTTCTAAAAGCCATGATGGAGTCCGAGGAGCGAATGACCACTGGGAGAGCATTCCAGAGTCTGGGGGCAGCAACAGAGAAGGCCCTGTCCCGAGTGCACGACAGCCGGGCCTCTCTCATTGTCGGCACCCGGAGCAGGGCCCCCTCAGATGTCCTCGTCAAGCGGGCAGCAACCCTTGGGAGCAGGCGGTCCCTCAAATACCCTGGGCCCAAACCGTTTAGGGCTTTAAAGGTCAAAACCAGCACCTTGAATTGGACCCGGAAACGAACCGGTAGCCAGTGCAGTTCTTTCAAAATGGGGGTGATATGTTCCCAACGGGCAGCTCTGGATAACACCCTCGCTGCCGCGTTTTGCACTAGCTGCAGTTTCCGGATATTCTTCAAGGGCAGCCCCACGTAGAGCGCGTTACAGTAATCCAGCCGCGACGTGACTAAGGCGTGGGTAACTGTGGCCAGATCTGCCTTCTCGAGAAAGGGACGCAGCTGGCGCACCAGCCGAAGCCGTGCAAAGGCACCCCTGGCCACCGCCTCCACCTGAGCTTCCAAAAGCAGAGCCGGGTCCAGTAGTACCCCCAAGCTGCGTACTTGTTCCTTCAAGGGGAGTGCAACCCCATCCAGAACTGGTAAAATCTCCACATCCCGATTGGCTCTCCTACTGACCAACAGCACCTCCGTCTTATCCGGATTCAATTTCAGTTTGTTAGCCCACATCCAACCCATCACGGCCTCCAGTCCCCGGTTCAGGACATCCACCGCCTCCCTAGGATCAGATGACAAGGAGAGATAGAGCTGAGTGTCATCCGCATATTGCTGACAACTCAGTCCAAATCCCCGGATGACCTCTCCCAGCGGCTTCATGTAGATGTTAAACAGCATGGGGGACAAGACCGAACCCTGCGGGACCCCACAGGCCAACGGCCACGGGGCCGAGCAGTAGTCCCCCAGCACCACCTTCTGGACCCTCCCCTCAAGAAAGGACCGGAACCACTGCAACGCAGTGCCTCCGATTCCCATACTCGAGAGGCGGCCCAGAAGGATACCATGGTCGATGGTATCGAACGCCGCCGAGAGGTCCAGCAGAACCAACAGGGACGCACTTCCCCTGTCTAGTTCCCGGCGTAGGTCATCCACTAGAGCGACCAAGGCAGTCTCAGTCCCATACCCGGGGCGGAAGCCAGATTGAAAAGGGTCCAGATAATCCGTATCATCCAAGACCCTCTGCAGCTGGGATGCCACCACACGCTCCATCACCTTGCCCAAAAAGGGCAGGTTAGACACAGGTCTATAGTTGTCCAGGCTGGAGGGATCAAGGGAGGGCTTTTTTAATAGTGGTCTTACCACCGCCTCCTTAAGGCACGATGGCATCCTGCCCTCCCTTAATGAAGCATTAACCATCACCTCCAGCCATCTACCTGTCCCCTCCCTGGCAGCTTTTATTAGCCATGAAGGGCAAGGGTCAAGAGCGCACGAAGTCGCCCGCACACTGCCCAGGATCTTGTCCACATCCTCAGGCCGCACCAACCGAAAAGAATCCAACACAACGGGACCAGATGGTACCAAAGGCACGTCTGCCGGAACTGCCAAAACTCTGGAGTCCAGGTCAGCACGGATGCAAGCGACTTTATCTGCAAAATGACAGGCAAACCGATCACAAAGAGCTGTAGATGGCTCCTCCCCCATTGTCCGGGGGGATGTGTGGAGCAATGTTTTCACCACACGAAACAGCTCTGTTTGCCTGCACTGAGCAGACGCAATGGAGGCGGAGAAAAAACGTTTCTTCGCCGCCCCCACCGCCACGGCGTAGTCCCTAAAATGGGTTCTAGCCCGTGTTCGATCGGATTCGTGACGACTCTTCCTCCAGCGTCGCTCCAGCCGTCGTCCGAGTTGCTTCATCGCCCTAAGCTCCGAGGAAAACCAAGGAGCGGAACGGGCTCCACTAAGCCGGAGAGGGCGCTTGGGGGCAACCGTGTCAACAGCCCGGGCCACCTCTCCATTCCAGAGATCAACCAAGGCGTCGACAGGGTCACCAGCTCTGGACACTGGAAACTCCCCGAGGGCCGTCTGGAATCCAAGCGGATCCATAAGCCTCCGGGGGCGGACCATCTTAACCGGCCCACCACCCCTGCAGAGGGCAGACGGAGCAGTCAAACTAAACCCCACCAGGTGATGATCTGTCCATGACAAGGGAGTGGTCTCAAATTCCCCCACCTCCAGATCATTTATTTCCCGGTCGGCAAAAACCAGATCCAGAGTGTGTCCCGCCACGTGGGTAGGGCCCGATACCAATTGAGACAGGCCCATGGTTGCCATGGAGGCCATGAAATCCTGAGCCGCACCCACTAGGGGGGCCTCAGCGTGGACATTGAAATCCCCCAAAACAATAAGCCTGGAGGAACCCAAGGCCACCTCCGAGACCACCCCCGCCAGCTCAGGTAGGGAGACTGAAGTGCAGCGGGGTGGTCGGTACACCAGCAGAATCCCCAGCCTATCTCGGAGGCCCACCCTCAAGGACAAACACTCGAAATTCTGAGATTGCCTGACCGGGCACCTGGAAACGGGGAGGGTCTCTCGAAAGATGACTGCAACGCCTCCTCCCCGACCCTCGAGGCGGGGCTGCTGCACGATCTGGAAACCTGGAGGACAAAGCTGAGAGAGACTGACCCCGCCCAGCGCATCCAACCAGGTCTCCGTCACACATACCAGGTCAGCACGCTCATCCACAATCAGATCGTGGATGAGAGATGTTTTTGCGTTAACTGACCTGGCATTCAGCAGCAGCACCCTAATCCTCGAAGGAGTGTTCCCAGAGCTCCCTAGGGTCAGAGGGTTGGGAGAAGGGCCGGAAAAAGGAACAGGCCTCAATTGCCTGGACCGTTTTCCCCTGTAACGGCCTGCCCAACTCCCACCGCCATACCTCCCTCTGCCCGCTACCTGTGATATTGCCGCCCCCGCTCCAGACCCACTTTTTTGCTCCCCAAGACACATCTCCCCAGACTAACCCAACACGGCTTCTTGGCTTAATTAAAAACAAAACAAAACCAGGCTTGCGTAGTCTCCTGCTGACTTCTTAATTGTGAGAAGATGGCTCTTCAGGGCGGAAGGAGAGAGATCTTCTGGTCCTCAGGCAGCTTGCCCCACGGCAGAGAGCCACAAGGACGAGAGCCCTTGTGCTCTCGCCCTTCGGCTCGCGCCAAGAGGCTCGCGCCCTTGGGCTAGCCTGCCCTATAGCAGCAGCAGCAGCAGCCAAAGCCCCAGCAGCAGCCCAAGGAGATGTTACACACACCTGAGGAAAGGTGGGGCAGGGGCAAAGACAGCAGTCAGTCAGTGCCCCACCCAAGCTGTTCTCCTTCTGTCTTCCTCCCCCAGGCCCTTGGGCTAGCCTGCCCTATACAGCAGCAGCAGCAGCAGCCAAAGCCCCAGCAGCAGCCCAAGGAGATGTTACACACACCTGAGGAAAGGTGGGGCAGGGGCAAAGACAGCAGTCAGTCAGTGCCCCACCCAAGCTGTTCTCCTTCTGTCTTCCTCCCCCAGGCCCTTGGGCTAGCCTGCCCTATACAGCAGCAGCAGCAGCAGCCAAAGCCCCAGCAGCAGCCCAAGGAGATGTTACACACACCTGAGGAAAGGTGGGGCAGGGGCAAAGACAGCAGTCAGTCAGTGCCCCACCCAAGCTGTTCTCCTTCTGTCTTCCTCCCCCAGGCCCTTGGGCTAGCCTGCCCTATACAGCAGCAGCAGCAGCAGCCAAAGCCCCAGCAGCAGCCCAAGGAGATGTTACACACACCTGAGGAAAGGTGGGGCAGGGGCAAAGACAGCAGTCAGTCAGTGCCCCACCCAAGCTGTTCTCCTTCTGTCTTCCTCCCCCAGGCCCTTGGGCTAGCCTGCCCTATACAGCAGCAGCAGCAGCAGCCAAAGCCCCAGCAGCAGCCCAAGGAGATGTTACACACACCTGAGGAAAGGTGGGGCAGGGGCAAAGACAGCAGTCAGTCAGTGCCCCACCCAAGCTGTTCTCCTTCTGTCTTCCTCCCCCAGGCCCTTGGGCTAGCCTGCCCTATATAGCAGCAGCAGCAGCAGCCAAAGCCCCAGCAGCAGCCCAAGGAGATGTTACACACACCTGAGGAAAGGTGGGGCAGGGGCAAAGACAGCAGTCAGTCAGTGCCCCACCCAAGCTGTTCTCCTTCTGTCTTCCTCCCCCAGGCCCTTGGGCTAGCCTGCCCTATATAGCAGCAGCAGCAGCAGCAGCCAAAGCCCCAGCAGCAGCCCAAGGAGATGTTACACACACCTGAGGAAAGGTGGGGCAGGGGCAAAGACAGCAGTCAGTCAGTGCCCCACCCAAGCTGTTCTCCTTCTGTCTTCCTCCCCCAGGCCCTTGGGCTAGCCTGCCCTATATAGCAGCAGCAGCAGCCAAAGCCCCAGCAGCAGCCCAAGGAGATGTTACACACACCTGAGGAAAGGTGGGGCAGGGGCAAAGACAGCAGTCAGTCAGTGCCCCACCCAAGCTGTTCTCCTTCTGTCTTCCTCCCCCAGGCCCTTGGGCTAGCCTGCCCTATATAGCAGCAGCAGCAGCAGCAGCCAAAGCCCCAGCAGCAGCCCAAGGAGATGTTACACACACCTGAGGAAAGGTGGGGCAGGGGCAAAGACAGCAGTCAGTCAGTGCCCCACCCAAGCTGTTCTCCTTCTGTCTTCCTCCCCCTATTCCTCTATTGCAAATTCCTCTATTCCTCCTTCCTCCTTCCTCAATTCCTCTATTCCTCCTTCCTCTATTGCAAACCGCTGGAAACTCTTTAGATTAAATACAGCAACTGAGGCTAAATAACCAATAAAATTAAAAAAAACAGGAGAGAGGAGATTACTCTACAGCAGACCTGCTCAACATAGCCCCTCGCCCCCATAGTTTTTGGACTACAACTCTCATAATTCCCAGCCACAGTGGCAAATATCCAGGAGTTATGGGAGTTGTAGGCCAACATCTGCAGGAGGGCCGAAGATGAGCAGCCCTAGTCTACAGGAATGGTTACAAACAACCAAGGGATCAATCTACGATAACAAAATTTGAGGAAGGGTTACCTATACCTTAGGAGACTGACAGATTTACTTGACAAACACAAAAGATTTTGAGAAAACATAGCCTAAAAGTTTATGTAATTTGTATTACACCCATGAACCTGAAACAGCATCTGGTTAAGTCCAGGCTTCATGATAGTAAGTGTGTATGTGTGTGGTTTGTTTAATTTGTGTGAAGGAAGAGGGTTGTTGCTAAATTAAAGGAACAGAATATAAGATCTGTATATCTAGAATGTGAAGAATTTTACATTGGGGAAGACCTGTGTTAAGGGAAGAGTCAGACAAACAAAGATGTTTATTTTGGATACGGATAATATAGGAAAGCATATGATAAAAAGAGGCCATGTATATTGAATAGCTGCAAACAACTATTAATGTTAGGGAAGAAATGAAAGAGGCAATGAAATTTATTGGTCTATGAAAGGGTTAAATTTGTTCTGTAGAGTCATCTCCTCCTCCCTCCTGGTTTTTGGGGGTTTTTTTTTGGAATTTAATAAGAATAAAATAGTGGAGAGGGAAACTTCAGCAAGCAAACTGTCCACAAGAAAAGATGAAACACCTCTGCAGTGGGCCTCAATTCAAAATCCACGTGGCTGCAACTTGAGAGTAAAGGCAAGCCTCTAACTACATCATCACGTGCAATTTGGCCTTAAGAAGCAAATTGGGTGGATAGCTTTGGGCAAGTGACTCTCTTAGCCTAATGTAATCTACAGGGCTATTGGTAAGATATGGAGATAACAACATACTATAACTTGTCCTGAGTGCTTGGAACATTGCCAGGAAGATTTTTACACATGCAAAAAAGGCAGAAGCCCAGCTTAAGCTTAATTACATCCTGGTTGAAGGAAAACATTACAGAAATGCAAACTACATGGTGTATGTCATTATGAGCAATGTCTTACAAAATGCTATGTGGCGATCGACAGACACTAAGAAACTAGTGTAGACTTGTTTGAGTATATATATTTATTTCCCGCTTGTGCAAGTGGAAGAATGTGTGCACACACGGATGTGTATCTGTGTAAAGAGCTAGTGACTGGCACTGCATTGCTTCCAACAGGATGTGCACTCAAATGCACATCCGAACACATCTGTATTCCTCTGACAGCAGTGAGGTGGGATAAGGCAGCCTCTGCACTCAGTTGCATATCCAGGAGGGTGTCCAATTTCTACCTATTCTGGATGCGAAATGGTGAGGAGTTTTCTGCCTGGCAGTTTAACAGATCCTATGGAGGTACCAACTGGGGTGGACAGAAGAGCTGAGGGTACACATCTTGAAGTGGCAGGCCATCAAATTCCCTCTCAGCTGCCTGAGAGCTTGTGCTTTCCCATTCATAGCAATGTAGGAAGTTGCCATATACAGAGTCAGACCCTTGGTCCATCTAGCTCAGTATTGTCTTCACAGATTGGCAGCGGCTTCTCCAAGGTTGCAGGCAGGAATCTCTCTCAGCCCTATCTTGGAGATGCCGCCATGGAGGGAACTTGGAACCTTCTGCTCTTCCCAGAGCGGCTCCATCCCCTGGGGGGAATATCTTACAGTGCTCACACATCAAGTCTCCCTTTCATATGCAACCAGGGAGGACCCTGCTTAAATAAGGGGACAAGTCATGCTTGCTACCACAAGCCCAGATCTCCTCTCCATGGCAGCATGAGCACAACACACATGAAGTGCCACTGTCAGTTTTGAGGGGATGGGGGAAGTCATTTAAAAATCCAGGCATGCCCAGCAGATCAGCAGGCATGATTGTCCCCACTTCCAGCAGAATTGACTCCTGCCTTTTCCTTGGGCCTGCATTTCCGCCCTGGACATCAGCCTGCTCAGCTCCCCACAGCTAATGGGCGTGTGATTGGTTTTGTTTGAAGTGCACACTTAGGACATGTGTACAACAACAGGTCTGGCCTGTTTATCTTGGCAAAGATGCTCAGGTATCGTATCCCAAGATCTTTACAGAGCACACACTCCAACCTAGCCACCACTCCCTTCAGCTGATGAAGCTCTGGAGAGGTAGACACAGAAATTGTTCCGGATTACACCATTTGACATGCGGTGGAGCAATCTTGGAGGGAGGTGGACACCCCTGTTATCCTATCAGAAGGCAGAGGATGTGTCAGTAGTAACAAGCAAGAGCAAATGCATCAGTATCAAATGAGGCCAAATAAATAATGTTACTTCAGACTTGCCTTGAAGCTCCAAAATTTAAACACCGATTTATAAAAAATGACCAGCTAGAGAAATAAAAGAGATCAGCAAATTATATTGTACCAAAGCAAGAGCTTTGGTACAATATCACCAAGTTAGCAGTCCAAATTAAGAACATAAGAACAGCCCTGCTGGATCAGGCTCAAGGCCCATCCAGTCCAGCATCCTGTTTCACACCAGATGCCTCTGAGAAGCCCACAGGCAAGAGGTGAGGGCATGCCCTCTCTCCTGTTGTTGTGTGCCTGCAACTGGTATTGAGAGGCATCGTGCCTCTGAGGCTGGAGATGGCCCACAGCCACCAGACTAGTAGCCATTGATAGACCTGTCCTCTATAAATCTGACTAAGACTCTTTTAAAGCCATCCAAGCTAGTGGTCTGTGTGAAAAAGTACTTCATTTTCTTGGTCCTAAAATTCCTGGCCTTCAGTTTCATGAGACGACCCCTGGTTCTAGTGTTGTAAGCAAGGGAGAAAAATTTCTCTTTACTCTCTCTACTCCATGTATAATTTTACACATCTCTATCATGTCTCTCCTTAGTCGCCTCTTTTCCAAAGTAAAGAGCTCCAGATGCTGTAGCCTTCCTTCATAAGGAAGACGCTCCAGGCCCCTGATCATCTTGTTTGCCCTCTTCTGCACCTTTTCCAGTTCTACAGTGTCCTTCTTAAGATAGGGTGACCAGAAGTGTAAACAATACTGTACTCCAAAAGTGGCCACACCACAGATTTGTATAAGTGAATGATAATATTAGCATTTTTATTTTTAGTCCCCTTGCTAATGATCCCTAGCATGGAATTTGCCTTTTTTACAGTTGCTGCGCAGTGAGCTGACACCTTCAACAAGTTGTCCACCATAACCTCAAGATCTTTCTCCTGGTTAGTCACTAGGCAGTTGGGGCAAAGATGACCTTTTCCCCTTGATCACTGGATCATGTGTTGGCACCCTTATGGGTGGATCTAACCAATATTTTATCTTCCCCCAAAGGAAGGGTCATAGCTCAATGATAGAGAACATGTTTTGAATGCAGAAGATTCCAAGATTAACCCCTGGCATCTCTGGCTAAGAGGACATTGGGTAAGTGATCTGGGAACAGCACTGCCAGTAGAAGAGCTAGATGGGAGTACGGTCTGACTTCAGTATAAGACAGCTTCAGAATTACAATTCTGAGATTCCTCCCTCTCTCCATTCACCATAACTCCAGGATGAAAGCTGGAGAAATGGGTGATTCAGAATCTTCAACAATAATTTGGCTCAGCGGCCATCATGCTCTTCAGCATGCCTCAAAAGGTGCAGTGATATATGTTGAAAATCCCACACAGTGGCATTACATTAGAATATCATGGATGCTATGCCTACACAATTACTGGGGTTAAGTAGCCATGATTTGGGGAAAACATTATCTTATATGCTCACTCACATTTTATAAAAGTAAACAGACATTGGCCAACATCCTGACTAATACTGTGCATGTGCAACGACACAAGTGCAAGGAGACTGCATAGCTGTGCTATAGCATGGGGATTTGGGGAACTGCGCTTCCCTGAAAAACAAATGAGGTGTGCCACAGATTGTGCACCTTGTGGTTGTGCAAGTGCAAACATATTTGTGCTAGTGCAACACTAGTTTGGAATGCAAACTCCAACCTTGACAGAGAGGAGAGCTAATCTTGTGGTAGCAAGTATCACTTGTCCCATTAGCTAAACAGGGGCTGCCGTGGTAGCATATGCATGGGAGACTAGAAGTGTGAGCACTGTAAGAGATTCCCCTCAGGGGATGGAGCCACTCTGGGAAGAGCAGAAGGTTTCAAGTTCCCTCCCTGGCTGCTCCAAGATAGGGCGGAGAGAGATTCCTGCCTGCAACCTTGGAGAAGCCGCTTCCAGTCTGTGAAGACAATACTGAACTAGATAGACCAATGGTCTGACTCAGTATATGGCAGCCTCCTATGTTCCTATATTGATGTAACTAGCTAGCACAATGGCCTTGTGTAATGTAGGATCACCCTTCGTGAATATCACAGACTGCTCTTATTTCCAAAAGGGGGTTGAGGTCATTATAGGCCTTCCATTTTTTACAAGGACTGTAGTAATAAATGAGAAATGAAAGGAGCAAGGCTGGGCTGGTGGGGACAGCTCTGATGAAAGACCAAAGGGATGAACTGTGCAGGGGATACAACTCTTCATAGCCAAACTCATGAAACTTTTGGTCAAAACAACTCTTGATAACTACTCAGATAAGGCCTGCAGATTTAAACTGCAACCATGAGGGTTAGGAACCTTTTCAATTTTTGAAGCAAAATCAAGATCCCCCAAAAGCAGAATTGTATGCCAGACTCCATAGGGGATAATGGACACGGACTCTTCCCCGCCGCCCAAAGAAAACAAAAGCCGGAGCCACCTCATTCCCCACAGGCAATAGTACATACTATTTCTTCTGAACTAGTAGGAGTGACCATGAGAATCCCTCAGTACATGGATAGTGACTACTTCTTAAAAATATGATCAGGCCCACACAGAAATCTGCTCAAAGCACTTAGATCACAGATTAGATTCTCTACAGGTTGTTTGCCTGGCAGTGTTATTACGACAATAATAGCCTTCATTAAGAGATAAAAAATAAATTAAATAAAGAGTTCTTTTCCCTCCTTCCAGCAAAAATCACCAGAAAAACAAACAAACCAGAATGAAGGAGTGTGTGAGAAAAGCCTTGAAGCCTTGTTAGGATGAGTCTTCAAGCAACCACATCAACGTGAAGTTAAAGAGGTACTACACACCACTCCCTTCTCCCAAGATTAGAAAACGGCAGGACAGGAGGCCCTGGCAAGCAATCTGGTCCTGTCCCAAGCATCCTTTTAACACTCTCCTTCTGTTCCAGAAAGCATAATTCTTGGAACAAAAGACCCACTACTACTAATACTGTAATGTAAGTCATATATTTCTTTTTATGTTCATAGCAAAATAAAAAAATAATGGGGCCTTGCAGACAATCATCTGAGGATGGTTTGCGGGTAGGGAAGAGCTGTAATCCTGATGTGCCCAACGATCAGAGCCTTCCTTCAGCTCACCACCCAGACAACTCACCACCCAGACAGTTGCGGCTGCTGAGAGCTGGGACGAGGGAAGGTCTTCCAGGCATTGGGAGAGACCTCCCACGAAGGGAAGGAAGTGGGGGCAAGCACCATTTAGTCATTTTGAGCAAGAGATCAGTGCTGTGCAGAGTGGCCCATTTGGTTGTCCCTCTGGCCCAGCACTCTTGCAGCCCCTCTGGCCAGAGTGCTCTCTAATAAACATGGCAGCCGGGGTCTACAAAAATAGGAGAAAGCAGACACACGATCAACAACTCGAGGTAGTGGGGATAATAATCTTCACTATCCTGGCTTAAGATCAAGGATTAGAAGCAGGGTTACCCAGATTTGGACTACCAGGTCTTGGGGGATTTGCCCTGGTTCACACGAGCAAACAACCTGGGTTATCTGCCTCTAACTCAGCTTTAGATTATTGTGTAAAGAGGCGTAATAGTTTATAATGAGGCATCATCCAAAGCTCTGCATATGTAAGAGGATTTCTCCTAAAATGGTAATGGTACAATGGATGTGCCTTTGCACATTCAGAGCATGTCCATACTAATAAAATAGAATAGGGTACCCTCACACATATGGGGCTTCACACGTGCAAAAGAGTTGCTGGGATAGGGTGTTATCTTTTTCATTGAAAATAAAACTGCTAGTATTATAATACGCTTATACAAAACTATGGTGAAGAAAGAAGGACATTGTAGAACTGGAAAAAGTGCAGAAGAGGGCAACCAAGATGATCAGGGGCCTAGAGCACCTTTCTTATGAGGCAAGACTACAACATCTGGGGCTTTTTAGTTGGGGAGACATGACAGAGGTCTATAAAATCATGCATGTAGTGGAGAAGACTAGCAAACGGAAGTATTTTTTCACACAACATATAATCAACTTGTGGAATTCTCTGCCACAAGATGTGGTGACAGCTGACAACCTGGATGCCTTTAAGAGGGGCTTGGATAGCTTCATGGAGGAGAGGTCTATCAATGGCTACTAGTCGGAGGGCTATAGGCCAGCTCCAGCCTCAAAGGCAGGATGCCTCTGAGTACCAGTTGCAGGGGAGTAACAGCAGGAGAGAGGGCATGCCCTCAACTCCTGCTATAGGCTTCCAGTGTCATCTGGTTGGCCACTATGTGAAACAGGATGCTGGACTGGATGGGCCTTGGGCCCGATCCAGCAGGGCTGTTCTTATGTTCTTATTCTTTCAACAAGCCCATGAGCTAATGTGCTCTTGATCTCACTCTTGTTCAAACTCTGCAAATGAGAAAACCAGTTGGCTTCCCAAGAACTACTCGGTGAGCCTATGGCTGAAACTAGATTAAGGTTGCTTGGTTCCACATCCAACGCTGTGAACATACCTGGGCATATGAAGCTGCCTTATATCAAGTTGGACCATTGGTCCATCTAGCTCACTATTGACTACACAGACTAACAGTGTCTTCTCCAAGGTTTCAGGCAGGAGTCTCCCCCAGTCCTACCTGGAAGTGCTGCCAGGGATTGAACCTGGGATCTTCTGCATGCAAGCAGGTGCTCTACCAATGAATTATGGCCCCGTTCTTTAAGGGGGAATATCATATAGTAACTCACATGTAGTCACCCATCCAAATGCAAACCAAGGTGGAAATTCATACTCGCTACCACAAGACCAGTTCTCCTCCCTACCTATTAATGTATTATTATTTGATTTATTCGAATGCCGCCTTTCAGGCATAGGCTTCTCAAAGTGGTTTCGATACAATTAAAAACCCAAATAATCATGTTTCTGGCTGCAATGGCTGGTGGTTCTAAAAACTACAGCAGGCCCAATGACCTTCAAATGAAGCCCCCAAGGCCTTCAAATGACCTTCTGGAAAAGCATGGTAGCAAATGACTATTGCAGGAGGCAAGGCTTCTCCTCCTTTTGGCTACAGATGTATGAACGGCCCATGGCTGCCATCTCTTCTTTGCAGCAGCAAGTGACTGCTAGGGTTGGGGGTTGAGAAAGCAACTTCCTCCTCCAAGCCCAGGAGCCCTGGATGGGGCCGTATGTCACTGGTAGAGCATCTGTTTAGCATGTAGAAGGTCCCAGGTTGAACCTCAGCATCTCCAGGAAGGGCTGGGAAAGACTGAAACCTTGGAGAAGCCACTGTCAGTCTGTGTAGTCAATAGTGTAGTCAGAGGTTAACACAGCAGCTCTGGTCTAGTTGGAGTTTGTATGAATTAGGAACTAATTGTCTGGGGTTCTACAGGGACTCAGGCAGAGATATTTCCTACCACCTGCTATCTAATCCTTTTAAACCAGAGGTGCCAGGGATTGAGCCTGGGACCTTCTGCATGCAAAGTATGTGTGCTTCCACCAAACACACTATCCATTGCAGAACCAGCACAATCTTTTTTCCAAAGTAGTCAAGGGCAAATGTAGTTTTCTTGTTCTGAATGGCACCTTCAGGTCCAAACAGATCTTCTGAACTGAGCACCCCAAATCAGACATTCCCGGGAAAGGTGAAGCCTTCATTCTGTAAGGGCAGAGCAAGTTTTACCAGTCATTACAATGCCACCTGTAGGTAGGTAGCTTGCTTGGGCTGTAATTGGTTTGCACAGACACAAGCTGCAACATGCTGAATCTGAGGTACAGCAAGACTCTGAGATGTGAAATAATTTCCTATCTTTGGAAGCAATTTATTTGATTTCAATCTCACCCTTACAGGTGTAAGCATCGTGGGCAGATTAGAATAAACATGGCGTGGAGTGGGGAGGGAGGGAGGAGGAAACCCCACAAGTGCTGGAGAGGAAACAGATTTTTTTTTAAAAGCGAGATTCGATTCCCAGACCTAGATGGTTGCTGTACCAAGTGATCACCAAGGAATTGATGTGTGGCTTTGCTGATAAGGCATAAGCAATTCACTTTAAAATACGCAAGTCCTGCAACTAGAACAGACCATTTCTGTCCACGGAATTCTGCAATTCTGTACATTTACATACATTCTGATTATTTCGATTTGTTTTTGTGGTTATTACCAAGAACAAATGTAATTTTGTAAATGTGTCTTTTGTATGAAATACTTTTGTATTCCTTCACCCCTTATTTTATTAGATCATTATTCATATTACTTGCCTGAAATACTCATGTAAAACTACTACTACTGCTACTATCCACACACTCAGTCTAGCAGGTGTCTAATACTTTGATAATCTGACTACTTCCTTCTCTTGACCCCCTTCCCATCAATAGCACACTGTCTAATCCATCCCTACCCTAGAGTGTTTTAAATTTAGTTTTAAACCAAGCCTTGCACATTTTATTTGGATTTAAGAGCCAGCCCAAAAATTCAGGTGTCAGACAATGGCCATTTATTTATTTATTTATTTAACATATTTGTATACCGCCCAAAACTTGCATCTCTGGTGGTTTACAACAAAAACAGAAAAGTTAAAACATTAGTTAAAACAGATAAATGACAACAAAGAAATAAAAACGTTGGTTAAAATAAATCACAGCAAAAAGATATAACATTACAACTATTTAAAACCTTAAAACAACATTTTAAAACAATGTTAAAACTATAAAAATAGTATTTAATTAAAAGCCTGGGTGAACAAATGTGTCTTTAAATTTTTTTTTTTAAATTGTCAGAGATGGGGAGGGAGAGCGTTCCAAAGCATTTGACAGCATTACTAGACTTGGTGACACACATTGTGAAGAGGGAAGGTAAATGGGCTTCTCTTGATCCCCTTTACAAGTAACATATTCAATAATAATATTCAATAACATTTTCAATAAATTCAATAATAATAAAAATATTTAGAATAGAAACAAGGCTGCTGGGACAAATAAAGGTTCAGTTTAATAATTCTAGCTGAACAGTCTAGTCTAGGCAACATGGTTGAATTTCTAGGCACCATGGCTCCCTGGTGCCTGGGATTTCTCCAGCCCCATTTTAAACTTCTGAGCAGCCGGAATGTTCAGAACAATTCCCTAATATCTCAGTTAGGGAGGCTTGGGGGATAGTGCTTGAATTAAAGAGGACAAATTGGGGCTATCCCCAATCTGCCCAAGGGCAGTTCCATACTTTGTGCAGTAGATGCATTTGCATCATTGCTTCTCAGACACAAACACATAAAGCATGGACAATACAATCCATGTGCAAACACAGGAAGCTGCCTGAAACAGAGTCAGACGTTTGGTCCATCTAGTTCAGTATTGCCTACAATGACTGGCAGTGTCTTTCCAAAGGTTTCAGGGTAAGAGTCTCTCCCAGCCCTACCTGGAGATGCTGCCAGGGACTGAAATGGGGAACTTCTAAGGAGATGCTGAGGAGATGCTCCACCACTGAGCTATGGCCCCAACTCCTAAGGGGAATTACTTACATCGCTTACATGTAGTCCCCCATCCAACCAAGGCAAACCCTGCTTAGCAAAGGGGTCAAGTCATGCTTGCTACCAGAAGCTTAGTTCTCCTCCGCTGGGGACCCTGGCCCAATTAGGTTTCCCAGACATATGTACATATTTAAAGATATATATATATATATATATATATATATATATATATATATATATATATATATATATATGTTTGTCCACATTGTGGGTTTGTTGCGGGAAACACCGATGTACAGGCAAAAAACATACTTTAAACTGCCACAATGGACACTGGTAGATGCTGCTAACAGGACCACTCAAGGGAGGAGCTCTTTTCTGAGCCACTCAGCTGGGCTAACGGAGCAATCTCACAGGCATCCACCTTCAACTCTGTGGCCTTGGTATGATGAGTTTCTGTTTTGCTCCTGCCAGTTTGTGCCTGGAACTCTGCTCAGACAGGTCTGTGCCTGAACCTGCCTGGAGTTTTCTCTCTTGTTTTTTAATTGAGATGCCCAGCACACATGCGCCTCCACTCTTGTGCAACAGAGAGCAGAATCAAAGCATCTCACATCTAGTAATTGGTCTTTTCTTCCCAATGACTCAAAGCTCTTTATGAAGTCACCTTGGGAGTCATTGCTTGAGTGTGGCCCAACAGCAAAATGAAAGTAATTTTGCCTCAGCTCCCCACCTAACACAAGCCAGGGGAATAATTGGTGTGGTGGCTTCTGTAATTAAAAAGAGGGAAGAGGACCTAAATCAAAGTTGGGACAGGTTCTCACGCTCAAATTCTAGCTCGGCTTCAAGAGAAAGCTGGGAGGGTGATGACTTAACCCTTCTGGAAAAGGCAATTTGGAGTATAAGGAAAGAGTATGACTGTCACGATTATTTGAAAAAGACGGCACAGGAGTCCTACTCACAAGCCCACTTTGATGGACTTTTGTAGAATGGAAAATGAACTGCACTCTGTGTGTGAACATGTCTGACCAATTATTTCTGTAGTGCCATCTGTGTGCATGATGCTTATAAAACGCAAGAGGATCGGTGCTTGCCCCGATGAGGTTACAATCTATAACTCAACACAGGGAGAGGACAGGGGGAGGAAGATAGAGGTGGGAGTGAACAGCAGAAGAACATGCATTTGTTTCAGCTATACCTACTTAGATGTGGTTAAAACAGAGTAAGGAGATGAGGGAGCTGGGCCACAGGTTTCATGGGGAAAGTGGGTTTGAAGTGGTGTGGGATTTGAAGAAAGCAGGACAGGAAGTATCATGCAAGTAAGTGTTCTGGGAGCCAATTGTGGGTATAAAAGGAGGAAGGGCGGAGTTGTTTGAGGGGCAAGAGAACTTTGGAGACTGAGGGCGATGAGGCTGGACATGTGAAGACCACTGTCAGGGATGGATCAGGATTTGAGAATGGAGAGATAGGGGTAGAGAGGGAAGGCCATGGAGGAGAAGTTAAGGATCAGTCCAAGATGAAATATAGGCTCTAGTCCTCCAGAGCAGGGGTGTTACACTTAAAAGCAATGGTGCTTAAGTTAATCCTTCTGAAGCAGTGATGGGCAAAACGTAAACTGGGATCTATCAGTAGAAATCTGTGGATGATTGTCGCAGCTGAGTAAGAGTTTCCGACTCCTCACTCTTTGACTAAAGCAACAAGAAAAAGGTATCTCCCCCTCCCTGAATTAGGTTGCTGAAAGCATGAAAGCTTGGGGGGAAATGAGGAGTGGATTTTTGTGTGAAAGGGCTGTGAGATCAGTTCTGGTACTGGAAATAATTCCCTGGGCTCAGCCCATGCTCAGAGATACTCTATTTCTTAATTCTAAAAATATTTGTGTCCCCATTTGTGTCTGCTATTTCACATATGTCTCCAACTGGTGGATTTCTGAGCTCAAGTAACAATCAAAGTCAATTCTGCAAACCTGAAATCTGCCTGCCCTTATGCTAGAGCGCCTTGCGTGATGGCAGGCCATCAGGACCCCAGGGCCCAATCCTTCTATTAGTTTTTGTTCCACCCTAGCTGTTGAGAAAAGACCTGAAAAGTTTTGTATTCCCTTGGTGTGTTTAGGGGATCTACTACCGGATCACTTAACCACTAATACTGGATTACTAATACTAAAGGAAACATTTTTGGTATAACTTTTCCTTTCACCCTCTACAATATGCAAAACTTTGTTGTCTGAAAAGTAGTGGAGTCCCAAATTACATAAATACATAAAAATTCTCATCCTCCTCACACCCATGATACATTCTTATTTAGCTGTTATTAATAGGCACACAGACTCCTGATATTTCAACTCTGGAAATAATATGGAAGGGAAAACACTACTGAGCACTCCTCACCCCATTTATTCCTTAAGACATGATCACATATTATTTATTTATTAAATTTATATACCGCCTAATATAGAAATCTCTAGGCAGTATACAGAATTAAAACATAATATAAAATATAAAACATTTAAAATACATAAAAAGATAAAACTCATAATAATTTAAAGATTTGTGTTGTAAAACGTGTTTTGTGTATTCAGATGCTATATTCAGGGATGGAGGGCAAGTAAGAGCTAACTTAAGCTGTTTTGAGACCTAAAGCTATTTAGGGGTTAGGTTTAGTGTCTAAAATAAAACTACTGATGGTCAAGGAGAGGGTTAGTTCTAGTTTTCTTCTGTCAGGCATAAACAACTACTAGACACATTTTTTATTTAGCTTCCCTCTTAACTTGACAGTCAGCTAAAGACACAGCTCTCCAGCCAAGCTTTTTAGTTAGTTGGTGTGTTTTTATGGATATTTTAATCTGATTTTTATATGTTTTAACTGTTAAATTCTTGGTTTATTTTACTCTGTAAATGTAAACCACCTGGAGACTTCGGAAATGGGCGGTATAAAAAAAATACTGGTATTAAATAAATAAACAAATCGTTCTATGCAGAAATAAGGAGACATGATTTTAAGTCCACCCTATCCCTTAGTCTCTGGATACAGCAATATAATTAAAAACAATGACCAAAGGGCCAAGTTAAAAGGAATTCAATCCATACAAAATGCTAAATGCTGGAACTGTGCAGCCCATCAATTTAACAATTTAATTTCAATTTAACAATATAATTAAATTGATTTGGGAAATCAATTTAATTTCCTTCCCAAACCACCCAGTCCAAGCAAGCAGTCTATCAACAATGGCTTTTAACCAGTCTATTCTCTTTCTCAGATTAAGGGAAAGGCCTGAAAAATGGAGACACTGAAGTTTCAATGCTGTTATCCCACTGCTAACACTTAACCATTGACTGCTAAGTGCTCCTTTGTGCAGTAATTGGGCTAACCTTTAGGTCTATAATCAACAGAAGACCCTCACTGCCAAGGCTGTATTGTTCCCATCCTTGTCCCTCCCACCCCCACCCCAGCCCCCCAGCCGAGGCTTAAGCCCTCTGCATTTTTCTCCCCCAAGTATCACTTGTTCCCTCCCCCTTCCGATTTAATTCCACAGTCAAGTTCTCCTCTAGAGCTTTCTGCTGAATGGGCAATGTCTCGCAAGGTAACCAACACCGCCCACAGCTGCACCCCACAATAGCTCCCTCCTGCTTGCATTACTGCTTGTGGAAGATTTGGTCACGGTGCCCTAGCTGCAGCAAACACTGGTCCGATTCATAAAAACGTGCAGGAGGAGGGGCCTTCCAGCAGGATCCCTTTACCTGTTTTCCCTACCACAAAACAGGGAACTAAATGGACTGGGTCGTGGGCGGCTTGGCCTGTAATGCAATCCCGCTGCCTGACAAGTCAATAAAGCGCCAACTCTTCCCTCCCCAGCCACACATAGAGAGCCAAGGTTAGAGGCAAACACAATTTGGATAGGCCTACACAGGGAGCTTAATGAGCCCCATTATTTGGCCATTGTGGGCAAACACTATGAAGCCAGTAATCTAAATTACCAAAGTCTGAATAACTTGCCGCTAAATGGCACACCAAGCTCAAAAGAATCCTTACAATGGCTTCCTTATTTACCCTTTAAGAAGAGGACAACTGTCTCGCCATAAGACAAATTATGAACATTTTAAACATACAAACATTACTGAAATAAAACTATGCCATTCTCTGTAGCTTCTGAACACATCTCCACGGTTTTTATCCTTACACAATTATTTATAATTTTGTGTATGTACTTCTCTATATTTACAGAAAGGCAGAATGTATAAGAAACTCTAAAGAATGTCTAGTTATTTCTCTCCTGATTTTCTAGTTCCTATTAAATTGCTGCTTTTCATCCCACTCAGCTTGGAAGATCCTGGGAGCTTGGAAGGCTTCTTCATACACCAGGTGGCATCACACTGGCGCTGGCTGTGATGGGAATCATGCAAAATATTAGAGGAGGTGTGTGTATATCCAAACTCTTGGGACACAGGCTGGCGAGCTGCTATTGGCTGTGTTTGGGGACACGGACACACACACACACATACACCTCTCTTACATGTGGTATACTACAGTAATAAGAGGTATGGGTGAAGCAAACACAATTCCTGGAAAAAAAGACTGAAGTGGCATCATAACTTGCCCCTGTGCATATTTCTACTCTGTAAGCATACTGCACAGCAGAGATACAAAGCTATGTGAAAAAATAACTACAATAAAAACAAATTCAAATGGTATTCCTATGCAACATTCATACACAACTAGTTGGATGTGTTGTAACTTGAAAATGGCAGACAACTTAGGTTTCACAAACGCAAGCAGGAACTAAAATTCTGGGACCTGAGGGCATTCACAAGGGGCATTACCACCCCCACTACCACCACCCCACCCCACCCCGCAAGTTTCCTTGTAGAAGTACATTCTCTCTCTCTCTGGCCTGGACCGGCAAGATCACTGTTCAGAATGTTGCTTGTTCCATTCTAACACTGTTTCTGATGGGTTCCAGCCAGTGTTCCCTTTAACAGGGAATTCCAGATGTTGACGACTACAACTCCCATAATTTCCCACCAAAAGCCAGCATCTGGGGACGCTGGGAGTTGTAGTCAACATCATCTGGAATTCCCTGTTAGAGGGAATGCTGGTTCCAGCAAATTCCACAACATTTTACAAGACCTGGGCACCCAATAAATATATAGGGAAATAAGTATACATACACAAATTCAAATATGATCTACAATTTAGTCTCATTCTCCCACTTCATGGTAAAGCACTTACAGCCCAGCCTGGGTCCTACGACTGGCATAAGAACAGCCCTGCTGGATCAGGCCCAAGAAGGCCTCTCTAGTCCAGCATCCTGTTTCACACAGTGGCCCACCAGATGCCTCTGGGGAGCCCACAGGCAAGAGCTGAGGGCATGCCCCTTTCCCAGCTGTTACTCCTCTGTAACTGTCATTTAGAGGTATCTTGCCTTTGAGGCTGGAGGTGGTCTACAGCCTACAGACTAGTAGCCATTGCAAAACCTGTCCTCCATGAATCCATCTAAGCCCCTCTTAAAGCCATCCAGGCTGTTGGCAGTCACCACATCTTGTGGCAGAGAATTCCATAGGTTAATTATGCGCTGTGTGAAAAAGTATTTCCTTTGTTGGTCCTAAATTTATCAGCAATCAGTTTCATAGGATGACCCCTGGTTCTAGTGTTATGTGAGAGGGAGAAAGATTTCTCTGTTAATTTTCTCCACACCATGCATGATTTTATAGGCCTCTATCATGTCGCTCCACAGTCATTTTTTAAAAATTTCTAAAGTTAAAAGCCCCAGGTTTTGTAGCCTCACTTTGCAAGGAAGGTGCTCCAGGCCCCTGATGATCTTGACTGCCCTCTTTTGCATCTTTTCCAGTTCTACAATGTCTTTCTTAAGAAATGATGACCAGAATTGTACGCAGTACTAAAAATGTGGCTGCATCGTAATTTAGCCAACTGTGCCTGAAGCTATTCCTCTACATTCTACCCTCTGCCCCAATACCCAACCATTCAAATCTCCAGGACTGCTTTCTATAATTACCTGGAGATTCCAGAACAATTATGAGGTTTCTCTCCTGATTCTCGAACATTCCCTTGCCCCCTGGATCACAACGAAGTGTACCTGTTCTCATAGGAACATAGGAAGCTGCCTTACACTGAGTCAGACCCTTGGTCCATCTAGCTCAGTATTGTCTACACAGACTGGCAACGGCTTCTCCAAGGTTGCAGGCATGAGTATCTCTCAGCCATAACCTGGAGGGAACTTGGAACATTTTGCATGTAAGTGCTCTTCCCAGAGCGGTCCCATCCCCTGAGGGGATTATCTCATATCTCCCATTCAAATGCAAGCCAGGGTGGACCCAGCTTACCAAAGGGGACACTTCATGCTTGCTACCACAAGACCATGTTTGAGCTTTGGCCAGAGGTGGGTTGACTTCAAGCTTGCAAGTTATATTCCCCCCTACCTTTACTAGAATATTCAATGTGGTTTAAATTTGCAAAGCAAGAATGCACGCTCAACAGTTAAGGCATAACTAACTGATCCAAATATGCACTCTTGCTTAAGATCATAAGAAATTGCTTTCTGGATCTACCAAAGTCACTACATGTTCACCAGAAACAGGCCAGTTGTTCATAAGTGGACTGCCCCCTTCCTTCTACCCACTCCTAGTGTAGACCACCCAAACAACTTTCTTACTAAAGCAGTCCAGACCAAAGAATTCTCCATACCGGAAAGACTTCTTCAGCACCTTGGGTGTATTAATATGTCTGACACAAAGGTTATTAACTGGCCAATAGTTCTAACACGTCAGCTTGCAACAAAGAAACAGGTTAGGTGCCTCAAGTTGATTGGCAATTTAAGTTCAGGAGCTCCATGCTAGCCATTTCTAGATAACCCATCTTAAATGCTTCCCTACAGAGACTGAGTTAGTGATCTTGCGACTTGATAACAGACACATGCACCAGCAGATCATTCAAATCATATATTTAAAAAGCAGTCACAGATTTCTTAAAAACCTAGCAAACCAATAAGTCCTGGATCCATTAAGGATAAGATCTTTCACAACAAATTAAATAAAACAATTTATTGAGGCCTGGGCCTCAGATAAACTAGATTTACTGGCTGACCTTTTATTCATTTAAAGAACAAAATTAGCTCTAATTGCATTAGAATGGAATCCAGTAAATTTCTTCTAATGTGGCATTTATGCAAGTATTGCTGTAATTGTTTACTACAAAGATAGAAATGCTTTGATTATAATCTATTTTCCACTTGGCTTTACTGTGTAGTCAAAGCACTTGCAAGAAAGAACCTCTTGAAATGTAACACTTCCTCTCAAGACCGAGTTCTGCTTATTTGTAAGAGATATTTTAATGTCCATAGACCTTAGCATGGATTTAAATCCTTATAAGATTAACTCATTCTTGAAATTAATAAATGTACATTTAGGTGAGCCTGCCCTACAACACGGAACAGACTGTGGGCCTGTGGCCCACCTAATTAACAAAGCCTTAGTAAATTAATTGTAGCATGAATGTTAACCAATTAAAATTGCATAAAACTGGTATGTGAATAAAACAATAATCCTGAAGAAAAATGTATTCTGTTTTTAGAAAATTTGTGCTTAGGACATACCAGTTGCCACCAGAAGAGGCATTCCTTTCTGCATGAGAGAGAAGACCTCTTCCAATAATGTCTCTTTTAAGGCCTATTACTTGTAGTACTACATCAGTATTTAAAACACCTGCTGCCTAAGTTATCAATTAAAAAGTTGACTATGTGTTTGCCCTGGGAGCTGGATTTGTATGGAGCAGTACGTTAGTGTGTCTGCTGCCTATTGACCCTTTTCCTGAAGGGGTAGGGGGCAGTTTTATTGAGCACCTAGAAGATACAAACTTCAGTATATCAGGTAGTCATTTAGGACTCAGTGGGGACAAAGTCTGGCCAGAGTAAGGAGGTGATTCAGGGCAAAGCTCAGAGCCCCGCTCTTGGACATGTTCAAGATTAAACTGCCCAAAACCAGCCTATTTTATGTTATAACATTAGATATCCTGATAATGGCATTCAATCCAAACACAATTTTCAGCGCAGTTTAATGGGAGTGGGAGGTCCATAAACAATAAAAGCCACACAGGGCTGATGCAGATGAACCCGTGTGCAATAATGCTGGGGATGCCTTGAGAGTGTGGGGGCCCTGATATCACCGGCAGACATCCCGACGGGCTCTCAGAGTGTCCTTTAATAGTGTGTGGGGGGTGGGGGGGTGGGGTGTTCACCTGAAACCTGGATACTGGGGCATGTGTAGAAGGATGATTCAGATGAACATCCTTGTCACATGATTAAAGGAGACCCTCGAGCGTTCGTCAGGGCATCCACTTGGGAGACCCAATGTTATCATGTGTGCTGGGCAGTTTTCATCTGAACCGGCCCACAATGACAAAATTAGTAACTATATAATTTAGCAGCATGTAGACAAAAGGTCAGCATGCAAAAATAACAGATCCTGATGCTGAAAATATATCAGGTGCAGTGGCAGGCAAGCCTCACTATGGAGGAAGCTCCAGAGTCAGGGTGCCACAGATTAGGTTGCCATCTTTGAAGTGGGGTCCCCCAGGGATCCGTACTGGGTGTGTGTGTGTGAGCCAGCCCTTTGGCCGGCTCAGTTCGAATCTGCACCAGATTTGACCTGACCCGGTCTGGGACCTCTGCACGTGCACAGAGGCCATTTGTGTCACCATGTGATTTGCGTGGTGATGCTAATGGCCTCTGCGCGCTCATGGAGGTCTCTCGAATGGCCTCTGCGCATGTGCAGAGGCCTGGGCCAGGCCATACCCGGCCTGGGCTGTCAATTAGCCCCTGGTGGCGCAGTGGTAAAACTGCCGCCCTGTAACCAGAAGGTTACAAGTTCGATCCTGACCAGAGGCTCAAGGTTGACTCAGCCTTCCATCCTTCCGAGGTCGGTAAAATGAGTACCCAGAATGTTGGGGGCAATATGCTAAATCATTGTAAACCGCTTAGAGAGCTCCGGCTATAGAGCGGTATATAAATGTAAGTGCTATTGCTATTGCTATTTGGGAGGCTGGCAGCAGGTTTGGAGGGGCCCCTGCTGCTGTTGTCGATGTCTCCGCCGCCATGGCCTCCTCCATTGCCCCTGGCCCCTTAATTTTAAAGGTAAATAATACCTCCCCCCTATTTATTATAGGGAATTCCCCTAAACTTGTAAAGGGGAACCCTCCCTGGATTCCCCTTTACAAGTATATCTCCTAAGCCGGTTCGCGAGTCGGCTTGATGCTGAGACTAGTTCAAAGCGAGCCACCTCTCACATCCCTGATCTGTACCATGACCAGTGCTCTTTAACTTGTTCATAAATGATCTAGAAGTTGGGGTAAGCAGCGAAGCGGCCAAATTTGCAGATGACACTATTTATTTATTTATTTATTTATCTATCGCATTTCTATACCACCTGATATAGAAATCTTCAGGCAGTATACAAATAAACTAAACTATTTAGGTAGTGAAATCCAAAACAGATTGTGAGGAGCTCCAAAAGGATCTCTCCAAACTGGAGGAATGGGAGAAAAAATGGCAAATGTAGCTCAGTGTAAGAGCAAATGTAAAATGAAGCATATTGGTGCTAAAACTTCCAACTTCACATATACGATGATGGGGTCTGAGCTGTTGGTGACTGACCATGATCTTGGGGTCGTGGTGGACAGCTCGTTGAGTGTTGACAGCTGGGAAAAAGGCAAATTCCATGCTAGGGATCATTAGGAAGAAGACTAAAAATCCATACAGAAAGGCTCAGTAAAACAGGGTTGATGGCCCTTAGTAGAAGCGTGTGAGGGATGCTCAGTTACCGTTATCTTGCTCTACTTACTTGGTGCAAACAATTTCCAATTCCATCCATCTGGTAAAATGCATAAATCCCTTGAATCAACTTGTTTCTTTTCAGTGTTTTGCAGGGAAAAAGCATTACATATTGTTTCTGTGCCATTCTCCATGAATTTGAATGAAATGGAAAAGTTAAGGATGTTTGGTAAATACCACTAATATAAAATATAAAAGCCACGGAAGTCAGTAAGGTTAATTCTACAAACGGGGCCGGTTCTTACCTTAGGAATACAGGAACATAGGAAGCTGCCATATATTGAGTCAGACCATTGGTCTATCTAGCTCAGTATTACACAGACTGGCAGCGGCTTCTCTAAGGTTGCACGCAGGAATCTCTCTCAACCCTATCTTGGAGAAGCCAGGGAGAGAACTTGAAACCTTTTGCTCTTCCCAGAGCAGCTCCATCTCCTAAGAGGAATATCTTGCAGTGCTCACACATCAAGTCTCCCCTTCAAATGCAACCAGGACAGACCCTGCTTAGCTAGGGGGACAAGTCATGCTTGCTACAACAAGACCAGCTCTCCTCAAATCAAACCTTAAATCAGGGTGTCTCAAACTGGGGGCCCCAATCACCCCTAGCTGCAAGGGCCAAAGGTCAGGGGTGAAGTGAGTTGCAGTCCAAAAACATTTTGGGACCCAAGACTGCGAAGTCCTGCCTTAACACCCTAAACAGCCTGATATTAGATTACCCAAGGGGATATCTCTTCTCCTCTATGAGTGTCCCCACCACTCTTCAGGTCATCTGGTGAAGACCCATTCTAAATAATTCTTTCACCTTCTAGGCTGCTACTCAGAAGGAGCAAGACATTTTCTGTTCTTGTTTCTCTACTGGGAAATGTTTTCCTGTCTCACCTTGTGGGGCCCTTCCAGTTAGATCTATTTTTGCCTTTAAAAAGTAAGTGAAGATTTTTTATTTTGCTTCTGCAAAACTGAACATCTTTTTAGTGCTGTTTTCATAGTTCTGCTCTTCTGTTATCTTTTATTAGCAGTCCCCTCTCCCCCCTGCGACTTGTAAAATAGTATTCAATGATGGTTAATCTGGGGCCTCCTTGCCAAGAAGCAAAATAAAAAAACACTAGCTAAATACAACTGAGAATTTTCTCAGTTTCTTAACTAATTGGTCCTAGCCCAGTCAGCCTCAAAATAGCTCTCTTCTGCCATTCACCACTCAGAGAAAGTCTCAGTACTTACAGTTCTCTGTTACCTCTGCCTTTCCCTACCTGGATATTTTCAGCCAAGCAAGA
This sequence comes from Hemicordylus capensis, assembly GCF_027244095.1. Classification (NCBI taxonomy): domain Eukaryota; kingdom Metazoa; phylum Chordata; class Lepidosauria; order Squamata; family Cordylidae; genus Hemicordylus; species Hemicordylus capensis. The sequence continues at coordinate 250,465,813 of NC_069661.1, forward strand.
GGGTGGTGCAGGACCACCAAGCAGCTGAGATGCACTCAAAGCCATCTGTATATTTATCATGCTTCAGTATGACTGTCAAGAACTGCCTGCATTTGTGTGGATCCTGTTAAAGACTACAGTTATTTGCAGTGTTGCACATCTTTAGCCCTCTTCAGGATTCAGGAATAAAGGGGATGCCGCACTTGGATACAGCAACCCAAGAAAACTGCCAGAAGTCCTGCCCACTAGTGCTAATGTGTTGAGAAGAATCACCCTCTCTGTGCTCTCCACACTTACACTAGTTGTCTGAAGAGACAAATGTCCCAGCCTCCTGATCACAGGAACAGCCACCGTCATACTTATGGACATTTGCCACTTCAGACAAATTATTTGAACTGTAGATCAAATGGCCTGGACTTCTACTTTCCATCTCAAGGAGAAACAATGTGTGACCCAGTAGATATTCACCCCCTTTTTCCTGGAATGTTCTGGGCACTCAAGTATATGCTCTTATTTTGTGTCCTTGCATGAACAGAGACCACAGAAAAGAAACTCCTTTAATTTTAGATCTGCTTCCATCTCTAATCAGATATATCCTCTAATGCAAAAGGCATGTAGAATGCATGACCAAAGAGTCTGAATTATGACCCCAGTCTCCATCATGGGTAGTTTCCGGTCAAGTTTCTGGTACATGATGATTTGACAAAAGGATAGACAATGGGGAAACCTGAAGGTCCACAGATGACTATCTTTAATGGCTTGTAATGCAAAAACAGTTTACTGAATGGGATTTGCCAAAATTAGGAAACAAAGAATCATTCCAATGACACCAACACCCACCAAGATTCCACCAAATGGCTTTACTTTGTACTTACATCTTATCCTGACCAGCCCCCACTCTCAGTGTCAGCCTGGGAATCACAGGAGATGGCGCAGGAACAACGGGTTCAACTTTGATCTGCTAAAGGGAACACATTTGACAGTTAGGCGTGCTGCATCTTCTAAAGAAAAAAATTAGCACTGACTGTGTGGCGCTATATAGGAAGTTATAAACTTCACCACAGAACAGATTCCATAGAACAGATTCCAGTTAAAAGGACAGAACGGTATCTGGGAGGATTACAACATCCCAATTTACTACCTACCACAGCATAGTCTGGCATGAGAGTTACAAGGTGAAGTCCAAGTTACCAGCAATTCCAAGTTAAAGCAATAGCAATTAAAACAACCACCACCAAAAAAACCCCATTAAGTACAGCGGATCATCACGGATTACTTAGTTTTTAGTTATTTAGATGGTGATATCTAAAGCTGTATATTCAGATATTAACATACAACTAAAAATATATGGGGAAAGCAACCTGGCTAGAGAACAGGAGTGCAACTCCAAACTGTCACAAGCTGCAATGCTAAAGATGGATGCCTGGAGACTAGGTGCACCTTTTGCGTGCTTTAAAGGAGAAAAAACACATCAAATTCTTAGTGATTCAAAATTAAAGAGCCACAATGCTGGAGTAATACTAGGAATTTGGGACAGCAGAAGAGCATTTACAGTGGATTACTAAGCTTCCCAAATCACCAAAGAGGCAAAGTCCAGCAATATAAGACTCCTTTGTAGCTAACTAAAAATACATTGTCAGTGGATTTGTCCAGTTTTATGTATAAGCAATACTTCTTTCACCTGAACTAATACTAGTAGTCATATAAGCCCCTTATTGCCATGTGCTGCTTTTTTTTGTGTGTGTGTGCTAATCTTCAGGGATTTAGCTTCTTTGCCACATACCTCAGGGCACCAACTGATAAAGCTCCAACTCTCCGTTTTTCCAGGACACCAGCAGAGCAGCCTTGCAAAAAATGAAAATCACTCAAGAGATTTAAAGGGGGAAAATTTATTTTCAAAATCCTGACTTGCAGCAAAGAGGTGGACTTTCCCCCTGCTTTTTTTTTAAAATGCTTATCTGTCAAGATCAGTTTAAATTTTAATTCTATCTAGGGACTCTTTCATGCAGTCTAGCTTTAAAGTTTATCTTTTGACAGGGACTTTTCACCAAGGTAACAGGAAGCTTTGTCAATGTAATCTGCTCGAGCTTATATTGCTTTCCCTATAATACAATATATTTTAGGACTATAAAAGAATAGACTTTTAATAGGTTATATGGCTGCATTAGAGTCCTAATGTTATGCTGAGTTCTAAAAATCAGGAGACAAAAAACTAGACAATAATTAGTTATATGGAATGGGAGGAGAGCAATGGTTTCAACACTAAAGTGATAAAGCTGGTGAGAAATAATTTCTACAGATATAAGTGCATGATTGTTAAGCTTATATAGTGAGGAACACTCAGGGTAAAACATCTCATGTCCTCAAAACCAGGGGAATCACAACCTCAATTTGTACATGTGAACAAGGCTCATTAATGCCATGCTGAAAACACCTAGCAATCTCATAGGAAACCACATAATTTTAATTTCTAATGATCTCTCTGGGTTTAAAGGTCATTTTTCACATTATGATTTCATCCCACCCACCCCTGCAATTCTGGCATGGTGAAATGATCGCCTGAATGATTCACTGAGGCTGTTCTCATACACAGGCCAATCCCGGCTAGGGAAGCCCAGTTTGGATTAGGCGACATATGAGAACTGCCAAGATTGGGCCCGATCGATGGGGCAGCACTGCCTAGCCTGGCTTTTAGCCTGGGTAAAGGGCATGAGCGTGCCCTTAACACAGGCTCTGCGGTCACAGAGATGGGCACCTAGAGTACCTGTCTCCAGGGGGAATCCCCCAATCCGCTGTGCGTGGTGCATTGTGGGAGAGCCGGAGGCTGGGACGCGTCAACCGAGCCTTCAGTGCTCCATGCTGCCTGGTGCATCAGCAGATCATCTGGGAGTGCAGTCCATGCTCCCAGCAACATTTACTGGATCACATGGGGAGAAAGTAAAGTCTTGCAGCCTTCTTCCCCTGTCCTCCTGAATGGTCATGTGAACACCCTTACTAGGTGTTAAGATTGCAGAGATTCATTATGTGTTAAGACTAGGGAGGAGAGCTGGTCTTGTGGTAGCAAGCATGGTTTGTGCCTTTTGTTAAGCAGGGGTCCACCTTGGTTTGAATTTGGATGGGACCTGAAACGTGAGTGCTATAAGATATCCCCCTTAGGGAATGGGGCCATAGATCAGTGAAAGAGCATCTGCAGGCTTGCATGCAGAAGCTCCCAGGTTCGCTTCCTGGCATCTTCAGGTAGGGCTGGAAGGATGCCTGTCTGTGTAGACAATTCTGAGCTAGATGGACGAATGGTCTGACTTGATATAAGGCAGCTAGCCTTTGACCTTATGAATCTGTTTTATGAAGAATTGACCATCTGCCTTACACAGAGTCATTGGGCCACCAAATCCAGGATTGTCTACTCTACTCTGGCTGGCAGGAGCTTTCCAATGTCTCAGGAAGAGGCAACTTACAATCCATAAATGGTTGCATCTGCCCTAATATTAGAGAGACTTTTAACCAGTGTCCGCACAAATTTTTTTCATCTGTGCGTGGAATGAGTTTTGTTCTGGGCGACAGTATCAAGGCAGTGTGTGTGCACATATATTCAGAATAGGGCCTTCTTGATTCATCCTGAGTGGGATCTAAAATTAGCTGAGCAGACATCAAAATTTTTTGTGTGCACACATACATGCACACACCTTAGAGGGAACACTGGTTTTAACTGGATGTATGTGGGAATACAGCTGGGATCTTCTGCAAGCAAAGCATTGCTCTATCACTAAGTAATGGATTTCCCCCTCCAAAACTTTAATATATGAGAGAGATGAATCTACTGCCCATTATAATAGGTCTAATGGCACTGCAGAAGGGGTCTATTTATGAAATCAACATGCAGAAACCAACATGAATACTGTTTTGCACATGTTTCTAAGATACAGTGCTAGACAAACTGACTGCCACGCAGGAAAGATAAGAGTACAGTAATACAGATCTTGCTTGCATTCGTCCTATATGAAAACCTCGCTTCTCCACTGCCTCTTCCGACATTTAGATTGTAAGCTCCTTGTGGCAGGGACCAGTCTTTTTGCTAATGGCACTCCATAGCATGCTATATAAGTTGATGGAGTTAATAACAGAGAGGAAAGCCATGGTGAGGTGGATCTGCCCCAGGAGCATGTGCCCTGGGATCAAGGGGCAGGTGCTAGTAGCTTTAGCTGTAGAAAGTTCTGAATGATATTCTGTACAGGTGCAATACCCTACATGGGTCTGCACATGTCATAGTAATTTCTGCGTCTCAATAGTACACATACATTATTTTATACTCCCTCATGTTTTAAAAGCAGTATTAGGGCTGGTGGAGTGCTAGAGGAGAAGTGGTAGAACTGAAAACTGCAGGAAATGTGTGGGCTTTGGGATTTGCTATTCTGTACTTTCATTCTTGGTATCTCTATTTCAAAACTGCAGATCTCTTTGGATGTATGTTGTTTCCCAAGATACTGTCTCAGAACTCTGGCAATCTGTTTTTTGGTGTGGCTTTGGCATACTTCTGCTGTGGGAAGGAGAGAGGAGCATGAAGGGCCCCTTCCCCAGGACCAAGGGCTTACCTTTTCATGTTTGTGTTTCTCTTTCTCTTTCTCCTTCTTCTCCCTCTCCTTCTTCTCTTTCTCCTTCTCCTTCTTCTCTTTCTCCTTCTCCTTCTCCCTCTCTTTCTTCTTCTTCTTCTCCTTCTTCTCCTTCTTCTTCTCCTTGGGCTTCTCTTTCTCCTCAAAGAGCTTCTCGGGCAGCATTGCTGAGAGGGGTGGCAGCATTGATGGGAGTTTCAGGGCAGCTGGGGTGCTGAACAAGGGCAAGCTGAGGTCTTTGAGAGGCATAACAAGAGGTGCTGATGAGGCTTTCATCTTTTCTTTATTTTTATCTTTAATTTTTTCTTTGTCTTTCTTCTCTTTATCCTTCTTGCCTTTCTCTTTATCTTTCTTCTTATCTTTATGCTTCTCACGCTCCTTTTTGGTACTGCCATCTTTTAGCTTCACTTTTGTGTCGTCATCAAAATCTTTCATTTTGAACTTGTAGGGATCTAAATCATCATCTCTGATTAGATCTTTCCACTGGAATTTTGCTTCTTTGCCTCCATCCTTGTCTTTATCCTTGTCCTTGTTCTTCTCCTTGTTCTTCTCTTTATTCTTCTCTTTGTCCTTTTGCTTCTCTTTCTTTTTCATTTTTGTTTTCAGCTCTTTCTTCAGTTTCTTCTTCACTTCTGCTGAGGCGGCCAGCTTAGTTTTCTCTTCATAAACTTTGAGCAGAGGCTCTGGAGTTGGTGGAGAAGCAGAAGGAGATGAAAAATAAGGGAAGTTTGCAGGTAGATTTGCAGGAGTAACCATATTTGCTTTCCGAATGACTTCGTCAATCGAGTCGTCCATTGTCCATGAAATGTCTGAACTTGACGTTCCACCAGAGGGAGGCACTGGGGTACCTCCGGCTTTATTTAAGCTGCTATTGGCTGAAACAGAAGCTTTAGGTGTTGTCGTCTCTGATACAGAGAGTCTTTTAGGGCTAGTAAAAACATCCCCCTCCGATTCTGAACCCGAGGAAAACTCAAACGGATCAGGATCTCGTTCGGCACATGCACGGGCAATTACGGCATCAATGGAATCATCAATTGTCTTGTCAGTTACAGCTACTTTCTTTGCTGGATTCTCAATGTTTGGTTTCGCAGGGTCAGCTGGGGGTGGCCCTGGTTTTACCTGGATATTCTCTTTCCCCATCTTTTCACTTAATGCTGCTAAGGGGGTTCTGCTTGGTGTCTCTTGCTTCACTGCTACTTGAGGAACATGAGCTGGAACTTTTGGACTCTTCGGGCTTCTGGGGCTCTTGCCTCGGCCAGGCGATTTCTTCTCTTTGGTTCCAGTTTTTGGTGAGCGAATGGGACTACCAACAGCCACTGGAGATGGAGAAACTTTTGGCAGTTTAGTTTTCTGCCCTGGAGAACTTGTTTTCACCTTGGATTTAGGTGCAAATACTTTTGATTCCAAAGGTTTAGGAACTGGCAACTGTGATTTTGCTATGGGAGCCAGTATGGGTGGTTCTGGAGAGGGAGGAACCAGATCAGCATTATCCTGAACACAAACTGGAGAGAGCATCGGTGGCACTTTCTGGGTATTTATGGAACTGAGAGGCTCACGTGGCTCCACCATCACATCCACAGCATCTCCTTTCACACCAGATAGTTTTGGTCGCTTCATAGCAGGCATTTCCTCAGCTTCGGGGCTTTCTAGCGGCCTCTTACTCAGGTAATTTTCATCATTAACAGCCTCATCTTCTTCCATTTCTCCTTCTTCCTCCAAAGGAACTTGCATAGCTTCTGCCGATGTTCCTCCATCAGTTGGTACCTGCTCCTCTTCCTCTTCTGTCATAAGAAACAAGAAAAGGAAAAGTCATTGGCATACTTAAAATATTACTTTATAAAAAGAGGCCCCTAGAAACAAACCTACACAGACTAGATCAGTCATTAAAACAAATGGATTCACTAACGTATTTCACTAAAATGCTAAACATACATATTTAAACATTTTAAATTTGTTAACACAAGATTTTTTGCTTAATATTTATTTATACAAATTAAATTTCTTTCATACGTTTAGATGAACCCATTCTCAAATTGCGATCCATAGACTTTTGCCCATTCAGATTCAGATTACTTTATTTACGGTCAATGACCAAAAGAGACTTTTGCCCATTGACAACCTTTCACCCAATTTGCCTGGGCCGTACCACTCTAGAGCAGCGTCACCACCATGCTGGCATTCATCTGCTGTGCTAATTGGAGCCAACTGGAGATAGGGACGTGTCCTCCACCGTGGCTCCCTACTTGGTCCTTTGGGGCAAAGAATAAGACTGGAGAAGGAATGCTAGAATGCTAGGAGATCACATGAGCTAGAGATCTATAGTTTGAGCTAGAGATCTAAAGTTAGACTGATTTAGTTTAGCCAGCTGATAGTGGTCATCTGGCACACAACAGCTCCTGAAATGGGACAGCGTTTGTTCTTGTCCGGATGTGTAGTTTTAATATAGTAACATGGATCAATCCCAGGTTCTGGCTCTGCTACTGTTGCATTAACCCTGCATTTTCATTTAACCATATTGAAAATATCTGCTTCTTCCTGCATGACCTTAGCAATATTGGAAATGCCATGGCACTTGCCCCTCCTACAGCTCCAGTAACAACAGAAGATCTAGGACACATAAGACAACACGGTTCCTTCCCAGTGCATTGTCCCAGTTCCTGAGAAGTGTGGGAAGAATGCTGGCATGTGAAGGAGCTGTACCACGAGTTCCTCCCATGTAGCCTAGATCTTCTGACATTACAAGATTGACACTGGTGGGGCATATCTTGCAGCAGCTCCCCATATTACTAAGGTAATGTCAGAAGAGCCCCCTATTTACCTTCTTTTACTGAGGTCCTTTTGAAGCTTGGCAAATATAATGAACTGAAGAACTCCAGGATAAAAGCAACTGGTAGATGCTGCCGGTAACAAAGATTCAGGAATATTTAACTTCTCCCCCACCTGACAGAGCATGCAATTTTGTTATTTTAAACACACTCCTTAAAAAAAAAATAGGAGCAACATTAAATTCTGAACTGTGCAAGGTCTTTCTTTATTCTGAATCCAACTTAAAGAATCTCATTTGGAAGAGTTGCTTTCCAGGCCCTGGGAGGAGATGTTTCTTTCCTCAAAAAATGTGTCAATGCCCCAATTTAGAAGAGCGGAGTCAAGGGCCTTGGGCCGAAGCGTGAATTTGTGCCAACATCACAAATTAAGTAAAACGAGCTAACAAGTCGAGCTTTTGCCAAGGCCCAGAGGATTTACAGCAGACAGTCCAGAGCAGAGACTTTGCCTGAGGATAAAGCCTTGGCCTTCTATGAAAAGCAGAAAGTGTTAGGAAGTTCAGTTTTGCTTGGATGGACATGCACATTTCTGTCTCATGGGGGGTAGAACCTAAAATTCAGCAAAAGGAAATCACTGTTGACTGAGTCAGGACTGGATGGAAACAGACCTAGCTGTCAGTCTCAGTGCTGCAGGTGCCACAAATCTCGGTCCATTGCTATCTGATCTATTATGGAAATTAAATATACTATAATGTCCCCTATAATGGCATGGATCTAAGAAGAAGTTAGTGGTGCAAAAAATATTCCAAATTACTCGGCAACAGCCTCAGCATTCATGGAGGACATATCTATCAATGGCTTCTAGTCTTGATGGATGTGTGTGACCTTCAGGTTAGGGACAGGTTGCTTCTGTATGTAAGAGCAACAGCAGGAGAGGGGGCATGCCTTCATACACCGATTGTGGCTTCCCAGAGGCATCTAGTGGATCATGGTGGCTATTTGCTCCTTGGTCTCCATCACAGCTTTTAGAAAGAGTGTAAAATCTTGGCTTTTTGCACAGGCATTTATTTGATTCTCTGCTGCTGCTCTTTATACTCTGTATTGCTTTTATGCTTTTGTTTTAAATTTTTAATCAGATTTGTTTAATATTTCCACTTAATATTTTAATTGTGTCTTTTTTACCATCTTGTGTTTAAATTTTTGCTGTAAACCGCCTTGGGATTGTTTTAATGAAAGGCGGTATATAAACTTAACAATAAATAAATAAAAATAAAATAAATGGTGGGAAACAGGATGCTGGACTAGAGAGGCTTTGGCGCGATCCAGCAGGGGTCTCCCAGCAGTTCTTAAGTTAAAGACCCCAGCCCAGACTGAAAAAAACCACAACCTTAATCCTTAGCTCCCCACATCAAATTACAAAGGGCACAAAAATCAATTTCCCCTCTCCGACCCCCAGAAATCAGTTTTGTTAGCATCAAGAAGCATTGTGACATAGCTGTCCTTTCCCACCACCCATAGGTGATGGCTGTCCATTAAGCATTATAGCATATTCTTTAAGAGGTGATAAAATGAAGAGAATTAATATGAGCATTTCTTTATTTTTATGGATTTCTGCACTACCCTTCAATGATGTTCTTATGGAGTTTACAAAAAAGGTTTATAGAGCAGTAAGTATTTCCCTTGAGATCCTCTGAAAAGGCTCCGCCTCATGTGCTGATGCCTTTAAAATTTGGTTGGTTGATGTGTGGGACAGGGCCTTTTAGTAGCCCCTTCCTGGCTATGGAATGCCTTCTCCTGAGATGCCCATATTGCTTCACCCCCCCGCCCGATTTCCTGGGGTTTGGTAAAGAGGGGTTTGTTCCACTGGGCGTGGCATGGGCTGGGAGCTTTGAGTCAGATCCCTCTTTCTGAGAGGTTACTATGTTTTATTGTGCACTTTAGTTATTTTATTGCATCTGCGTTGTTTATGCTGTAAATTACATAGGAAGGAAGGGCACAATATATAATAGAACCAATAAGCTAACAAAAGCAGTAGTTGAAAGGATTTAACAAGCAATTTAACAGGCCTGGGAGAATTAAAAAAGAATTAAAAACCACAGTGTGCTTGCCAGGCGAGTCTAACTAGGGAGAGAATTCCACAGACAGTGCCACAAACAAGGCTCTTTCCAGCTGTCTGACTTCAGTATATTCATATTAAATCCTGACCCCAGCCTGAGGTCTAGTTCTCATAAGAGGAGGTGAACCTGTTTCTGGCTAGGACATTCCAGATGAAAGGCGAGGATACATATGATTGAATGCTCCTTATTAGAAGAAGAAGAAATGTTCCCCATGCACACAGAATGAAATGTCAGGATTTTTTAAAAAAAACATTTAATTTGTTTTTATCTTATGATTGTTTTATTTATCTTGTGAAATTTTAATTTTTGAACTCTATTTTGCATTTGTTAAGTTTTAACTCTGTATACTACCTAGAGATGCACATATCAGGTGGTACAAAAATATGCTAGACAGATAGATAGATAGATAGATAGATAGATAGATAGATTAAAAAAATAAAAGCTAGACTAGAATGCATTTCCCCAACATGCTAGTTTTCAATGTGCATATCAATTTATCTATCTAATCTATCTATCTCAGGAGCTTTGAATTATATGAGTAAAGAGAACACACTTTTTAAAAAATTGTGCTTGAGGCAGTGAAGACTTCCACAAGTATGCATGCCTCAGGGAGGCGCACTAGAACTGGCAAAGCATGTGCTAGAGAGAGAAAGAGTGATGGGCATCATGCACAGAAGAAAGAGAGGAACACAGCACAACACACACACACAATGAGAAAGGGAGGGAAAGACAATACATGTGGGAGGCAAACATGGGCAGCACAGGGACACAAAAGATGCGGCAGCATGAGAGAAAGGGGAGAGATGGGCAGTGAGCACACCCGGCCTGGAATCTGCTGCTGATCTCCAGTAATAGCAATGGATGAACTACAGAAATGCTGCTATTTGGGTGATCAAAGTACTTCCTGTGTACATTATCTCAGTAATCCCTATAAAAACCTTGCATGGCAGGCCAGGAGTGTTGTTTGGTTTTTGTCCTTGCCATCTTCATCATCATCATCATCATCATCATCATCATCATCAAATATTTATATTCTACTTTCCAACAAAGTTCACATAGAATAAGAAATAAGATGATTCCATGTCACAATTTAAAAAGAAACACACGGTAGACAAGAGCAACAGCCATTGGGGTTGGACAGGGACAGTTACTCTCCTCCTCCTCCAGATATGAGTCACCACTTTACCCCATCATGTAGATGGCGGAAGAAATGCTGAGAATAAGTGGCTTGACTAAAGTGAATTCCTGGCTGAAGTAAGATTAAAAAACCAAAAAACCTAGAGAGCATAAAACTAGAAGGGGGAAATCTAGAGGAAAAAATGAGAGAACCAGAATGGAAAGGGGAGCGGGAACTGAGAATTGCTTGGGATGCATGTAGAGCATGAATGCTCCCCGCCACCCGCCCACCAAAACACCTTTTCATGCTACCTTCTTAAAATAGAAGATAGGTAAAAATATTGGGAGGCGTAGGCAAAGTGAGGCTCTCCAGATGTTGGTGAACTACAGCTCCCAACAGCCGCAGCCACAATTCATTCCAGCTGGGGATGATGGGAGTTGTAATTCATGCAGCATCTGAAGAGCCACACCCTGCTTACCCCTGTTCTATGGGGGTATCAAAAAATATTAAGCCTTCTCCTTCTGGCATCATTCCAGTCCCCCATAAAGTCCCCCCACCAAACTGTGGTGCAATCGGAGGACGTCTCCTCTTAGGGAGGCTGCCACCTCCCCCCCACCAAAGGGACTTAGAAGAGGCCTCAGAATCCAAACTGTAAAGCTGAGCAGGTTTGCAACAGTCCCTCTCCCCACTCTCCTGCCTCACCTGCACCTCAGCAGTAAATCAGGCTCCTTGGACCAAAGAACGCCTTAAAATATATGCACCACATTCCTTGTTTAAACATATTTCATCTTTCCCCCGTTAAAAATGAAATTATTAGCAAAGACAAGGTAATTAGGCAGTGACAACTTGCACGCGGCAACCAATCAATAACAGGAGTATATTAAGCAGGCTGACAATCGCGTGACGCTGATGGGTTATAAATGGCTCAGGAGTGACCTGTGAAAACACAGCGTTTCCCTAACATTCTGCGCAATAAAAAAAAGAGAGAGGGAGAGAGCCCTAAAATGCTATATAAGCAAGCTAACCTGAAATGACACCTAGTATTATAAATGGCCTAATCTATATGTTAATATGGCTGTATCACATAACTGCAGCAAGACTAAGATAACAATATGACTTTGGGGTTTCTATGGCTACCATCCTGGGCGAATGCGCCAGAAAGTGTCTCACTGCTGACACCACACAAGCTTTCCGAGGGCTTCTCTTTGGTTATTTATGATATGATTTATGATAACGACAACATCTCCCATTTTCTCCCCTCGTCAGATACAATAAATTGCCATCGTTAATCACCGCTCTTGGTTTGGGCCCGATTACAATAGTATAATAGGGGCACAGCTATGGTAATAGTGTGCATTAAGGTGAGATTTCTCACACCCGCTCGTTCCTGATAAAAGAAATATGAATCCAGAGATCATCCGAGACAATGTCACTATCTGGAGTATTTCAATAATCTTCCTTTCAAGTGCTTTTGGATCAGAATTTCTGAGCCATCTGAGATTTTCAACTGATCCTCTGACAAAAGGTCATATTTTATGATCTAAATAATGGAAATCCATGCAGTATTTGTGTTCCACACTTCTCAAGAGTCTTGCCAGTGGAGGGTATGTATATCTGTATGAGAATGTTAAAGACACATTTTTCTTGAAGTGAAGCAGACGGTCAGCTTTTCCACTCTGTCCTTACATATTTAAACTTGGAGCAGGGGGAGGCAATATTTTTCACACTAGCAAGAAGAATGATGTATCTTATTTAAAAAACAATCACCAAATTCTCTCATTTAAACACACACATACCAAGACACACAAATACCAAACAGTAGGGCTATGCATGGGCCGAATTACTGACCTGATCCCAATAACAATCCAGGCCATTCTTGCATCATGATATAGGGGATGGTCTGGATCACATCAAGCCGATAAACAGTACTGGTTCAATGCACTGGGATGCGTGAAGACTTAACTTTTAATGAAAATCTGGATTCTCTGGAGAAACTTTGGTGGCATTTCAAATTGCCACCTTCCCTTTGCTGATCTCACTCTAGAATGCACCAGAAAAGGAAGCAACATCATGATATTGTGTCCATTTCCTGGTGCATTACTGGAGATGGGGGATTGGATGCGCCTTGTAACTACTACCCCACCCCCACCATTATATCACTCTCTGCCCCAGTGCATTCTAAGGGATTCTCTAGGGATTCCCTAGAGAATGGAAAGGGGCAATGTGAAACGTAACCACTGTGGCAGCCCAGAAGTCAGCTGATTCTTCAGAAAAGCTGTATCTCCATTACACCGCAAGCTTCCCCGCTGGCAATACCATTTGATACAATACTGGTACAATTCAGTATTGTATCAAATTATCTACTAATATCTTTCATCGGGATGGTTTCCGATGAAAAATGCCTCAAAAGGGCTTGCAGCTTGTGCCACCTCTGAGCCGATGCACAGCCCGTGATGCACAGCCCTATCTGGTAGTCAATCCATTCTGGTCTGGAGCATTCAGAGTGTTTCCCACCACACCTATTATTTGCCTGCAATGAAGTTGTGCTTCCTAACTTTCATTGTAGTCTTCCCTTGCACAGAAGTAATAGGGATGGCAGCGGAAGATTGGAACAAGCCACTCACCTTCTGAAATGGCCAAATCCCCATTCATTAGTGGAAAACACAGACATACCCAGATAACATCAGTGGAATTTGATGTGGAAATACAATATTACCAACATGTTGCAATCTGATTAGCGCCTTGTTTTAAGTCCACACCTAGGTCAAGTTCTCACTAAGTTGTTAACCTGTATGCCTTGGCTTTAGCAGTTCAGGGGGCCTCCCCACATGATCAAACACTCTTCCATGCAAGAACAACAAAATCCCCAAACACAGAAACTAGAATGTCAGGAAGAAGGCTGGACTAAATGCTCCTCTTTGATGTTGGTATTTCTACGTAGATATGGGACTGGTTGTCCCAACGATGTATTTTGATATATAGGGATGTGCTAGCCGATGAAGGCAAGGTCACTTGCAATATCACCCCACTCCAAAAGACCCTATCTGCACCCTCAGCAGGCTTCTTGCAAATTTCCCACATCACGGTAGGAAATGTGGGCTTAAAAGGGCAACATTCCTTCCCACCTGCTTCTATAGTAGGTTGTTAATGTTCCACTCTCATTAGAAATTCTTGTTCAAAGCCAATTTCAGAAAGCATGGTGAGAGAGGCAGTGTGAAAGCCTAGATGGAAAGATATTAAAATTTGTGCAGCACACCCCTGCCAGGTGTTTCTACAAATTGGCAGCACAAGACAAATTGCTTATGTGCACATACAAGTTGCTGTGCTTCCACTAATATAACAAGGCGGCACTTAAAAAAAACCTATCAATACAGGTGCTTAGCTTCTGGCACATTGCATCAGAGGAAGGTATTCATTGCTCAATTAGCCAAGTATCTTTTGGCACAGGGTAGACTAGATCTAAGTTGGGCGAGATAATAAATGAGGCTACTTAAGTACTGCCCCTGCAGCTCTCTGGTTCTTATTGCTCAAACCTCAGTGGAACGTCAGAACTAGAACATCTTGAATGTTGTAGGTCCCTGACAGCAGTCAGAGGATTTATTGGGAGCCCAACACAGATTGCTCCAGTGGGGTAAAGAAGACAATTGATTATTAATATTTTTATCTATTTATGTGTCATTCTAGTCGAGTGCTACTGCATTCAGCTACTACTAAGCACATGGCAAAGGACATACATACAAACACATACCCAAGATTTTCCTAGGCTGCCTCTGTGTCCCTCAACATTGGTTTTGAGCAGATATTTCTACTGTGCACTGAACTGGGAGTTAAGCCGCAGAGCATATCTGCACAGTGTCAGTTACTGTGCTAAAGAAAGCTTGTAAGTAGCCAGTGGCCTGGTGGCCAGAGGGAGGACTCACTTTCATTCCCACTTGAAATGCTGTGTCCAGTTCTGAAAAACACTGCACTGAGGAGAGCAGGCGATGGCGAGGGGTCTGGAGACCAAGTCCAATGAAAAACAGTTGAAGGAGCTACGGTGGTTTAGCCCAGAGAAGGGAAGATGAAGGGGAGATAGCCATCTTCAAATAGCTCAAGGGCTGTCACAGAGAAGGAGGCATATTTGTTCTCTGTTGCTCCTGAGGGCAGGGACAACTAATGGGCTGACATTACAAAGAAGCAGATTTAGGCTAGACATGAGGAGGAGTTTCCTTACTTTAAGAGCTGTTTGCCTTGTACAACTGTGAGCAATCCTTGCCTGGAGGTTTGCAAGCAGAGGCTGGATGGCCATCTGTCAAGGATGCAGTAACAGTTTTCTGTAATAAGCAGGGGCTGGACTAGAAAACCTCAAGATCACTTCTGACATTCTGTGAAGTTTTGTAGACTGAAAAGGCTGATTCCAGCTCTTGTAACCTATGTTAGGTTTTTAGTGAGACAGAAACAGCCTGGAATAGAGAGTGAATCAGTCTTTCACTCTCTATTCCAGGCTGTTTCTGGCTCACAAAAAACCTAACACAGATTGCAAGAGCAGGCAGGCTAGAAGAAAAAAAGTGGGCATGTTTTATATACATGCAAGACTCTGTTTAAAAAATGATGCTGTAATCAGTTATGCTAGTTTCTCCCTAGCCTTGCTTTTGCACGTGGAAAATGTTGCATTTCACCATCCTACAACAATTTATTTCCACCTAAACAGAAAGAGTTGGCTACTATATTGGGCAGCAGAGATATAGGAAGATGCTGAAAGGCATAATCTTGTACTGCATGGGAGGAGGCAATGGTAAACCCCTCCTGGATTCTACCAAAAGAAAACCACAGGGCTCTGCAAAATCGTCGGCATACTTTACCTTTATGGTAGCATAATTGCTATCCATCAGCAAGGAGGAATGGGAAACCCATCACTTCCTTCCAACTTGGGCACATGAACGCAAATAAGGGAGGATGTTCATAAGTTTCACTACAAAATGTGCACAGCAGTGGTGCAAAGAAAATATCCAACAGTCATTTGCTAGCCTACCTGCCTGCATATGACATATGCTATTTATTTATGACCTGGAAGAAACTTTAAAAGCTTCGCTTCCTAGTTATCTTGAGTATTCACCATAGGCAACCACACAAAACACGGTTTTCAAGTCTTAGGCATGGTACACAGAAAATACAGTTAGTGGAGAGTCTACATAGCTGGGTTGGCTTTGGTCATCAGCAATGCTGTTTGTGACCAGTGTTCCCTCTAAGGCGTGCACACATGCCTGTGCTCACAAATGTTTTTATGTCTGCTCAGTTAGTTTTAGATCCTGCTCAGGTTGAATCTGGAGGGTCCCACTCTGAATGCACGTGCGCACACAATGCCTTGATATTCCCGCCCAGAACAAAACTCATTCCGCACATAGATTAAAAAAAAAATCAGAGAGAACACTGCCTCCAACTCATTTATTGATATTTTATTTCAGGAAGTATCACCGTATTTATTGAATATATTTCCACACCTTTCTGTCACAAAAGCCTTCCAAGACTGCTGAGAATGATAATAAAAAACAGAAAACCACAAAAATGCATTATAAAAGAATCAAAGCAATCGGAACAGATAGCACAGCCAAAAAAGAAAAGTGGAACAGCTAGAACAAAACAAGTCAGTGACTGGCTGATGCCCTTCACCTGCACTATCCTAGAAGCCACATTTTTATTGCTCAATGGAAGACAAGCACCGAAGGAGCTTGGCAGGCCTCCCTAGGAAGGGCACTCCACAAGTGAGATGCCACCATGGAAAAGGCCCCCATGTCACATGACTACTTGCTGTACCTTCAGATGGCAATAAGACATGGAATAGGGCCTCTGATGTTGCTGAAAGAGTTCTGGTGGATATGGGAGGTGGCAACCCTTAAGATCCTGGAACATTCAAAATACTTGACGTGCTGAGCTTTGAGAGTCAGAGAGCTGGTCTTGTGGTAGCAAGCATGAATTGTCCACTTTGCTAAGCAGGATCTGCCCTGGATTGCATTTCAATGGGAGACTACATTTATGAGAACTGTAAGATATTCCCCTTAGGGGATGGGGCCACTCTGAGAAGGTTCCAAGTTCCCTCCCTGGCAGCTCCAGATAGGGCTGGGAGAGATTCCTGCCTGCAACCTTGGAGAAGCCACTGTCAGTCTGTGAAGACAATACTGAGCTAAATGGACCAAGGGACTTGGTATAAGGCAGCTTCCTATGTTCCTAGAAGCACCAATTTCCTCCTGTTGTTTCTGGGTGTCTCCACAGCCAAGTGAGAAGTGAAAATTTGACTCGGTTCCTCCCTTAAATTCTAGGAGACTTCAGAGAGGGGGAAGTGGCAGCTGCTTATTTTATGCCAGGCTTTGGCAATTGCAAGAATCTCTCTTGCTGCTTTCAGTTTTGCCCAATGCCAGGCATGACCTCACTGCTTCTTGCAAAATCAACTTGCAAAAAACTTTATTGCTCAGGAGTGACTCCAGCACCTGGTACAATGCGATAGTCTTGAGAGGAGGAGGTGGAGACAGTCTATCCCACCTGGCAGAAAGAAAGTGAGCTGCACAAGCTGGAACTTGGAAGAAGTTTTCTAAGTCTGCACTGGGTATCCAGCGATGGGGGGGTGGGATGTCACCAGATGTTTATGGTCACCACTGGGGACTTGGTGATGGTATTTATGGACCTTTGTGGTTCAAGCAAATAATGGCAATACTTTATATGGGTGTAGCTACATTAGTTCAAAATGGTTGATATGTGAACAGCCCGAAAATGCATTCTAAATTTGATTCTGGCACTCAGAACTTGGAAACATTTTTCCAGCCTTGACTATAGGCCCTCGTGTACATACAATCATATCTGTAAGTAACTGGGGAAAATAGCACACAAAATTAAACACAGCATAAATCAGCCTGTCTCTGTCAGAATGGTGGAAGCAAGAGACATCCCTGTCCCCCTACAATTTGTCAAGCTCAAGCTTTAAGAGCCTAGACCACAGCTCTGAAAAGAGAGAGCATTTTTTCCACTGTTTTTAATCACTTGGCAAGAAACTCAGCTCTTCTCTCTTCAAGTCTGACTCTGGCTGGCCTCTCCTTCACTGTGTTTTTTCTCCCTATCCATCCCCCATCAGGTGCCCCGATGACCAAAGAGCAGGGGAAATTATCAGGTAGTGTGATCTTCTCTGCAGTGACACAGTAGCACTTCTCAGGCGGCACTCAACAGCCATTTGAAACTGGAGAGGAGAGCCCTAGTCTCTGTCAGCTTCAAAACACTGCTGTCAGCACCCCTAGAAAAGGGCTACAAGAGCACCGGGCGATCATGCTGAGCAATAATTCTGTGGGTAGTTTTCTCACTCAAGCGAGCAGTGAAATTTAGAGGGCACGGGAAAAATTAAAACCACATCGACTCAAAAGGCCTCTCGCTGTTTATGATGACCTTACGTTTTGCAGATGAGGACCACGGAAACCTGCAAATTCTCCTTCCAGAACCTCATGCACTGCTGCAATTCCTTCAAACAAATCCTGCTTCTGAAGTCCGAGAACTGAGCAGGCTGGAGCTGCATGAAGGGGCCAAATTGTCAAGGTCCAGAGCCCCAAGAAGGCCCAGATTCTACAAACATGATCTGCTACAGCTATCACCTGATGTCAATCGATTAATTGACGATACTCAAGGAGAGGCACCACAGCAGCGAAGACCAAAGAGCAGAGAAAGAGTGGTACAAAGCCATTAGAGATCAGTTTTGCATTGTGTTGGATACACACTTTTCCCTGAGGTTTTACTGCCTTGAAATGCATCAGCACCTGTTTCTATAAACGAACAGTTTTGCACTATTTCTCTGCTTTTAAATCGATTGACTAAATCTGTATAAACATGCATGCAAGTAAAACAATAGTTTTAAAGCAAAAAAGTATACTCTGCTTTTAGATCACACACACTAGTCTCCAGAGGCGTATCTAGGGAAAATAGCGCCTAGGGCAAGCACTGAAATTGCGCCCCCTGGCCAAACATCTGACACCCATCTTTCAGATAACTTTACATTAATAACAGCTGAAAAATACAAGTCAAGCTCGTTAATCTTTTAATATTTCAAAAACTATTTAGCAGTGGACGTAGCCAGACCAAAAAATGCTGGAAAACTACAAATTTCAGTATGCTGGGGCTCATGAAATACCCAAATACTATGTGGAGGTGCACTTGGAAAACTGAACAGAAGTGTCTGTCTAATTCTGTACTATGCATTGTAGCATCACTATTACATAAGTTTTAAAAATAAATGGAGAATTTGAATTTTCCCAGATACTCTGAAAATAACGGATATGCAGAGTAAACTGTATCACTGCTTGGAATATATTCTAGTGTTTCATAAAGACAGTTAAAATGAGACAAAGAGAGCAAGAAACTCCCAGTGGGCCTTAATACTAAGGATTTCACACTGATTCAAAGACAAACTCACCATTATTAGCCATATTATTAAGACATCACATTTAACTCACTTATCACAAGAAGCAAAGTAAGAGCAAATCCTAGCTCCTAGATACAATCCTAGCTCATATGTTTCAGCTCAGTATTCACAAACCCTGATTCTCTGTACATAGTGCCAAACTAAATATGTGTACAATGACTTATATTATATTAAATTAATTTTTTTTACCTGTAGCCCCTTCAGGGGGCTTCCTAAAGGCCATGGGGGGGGTGTCTGCAAAGGTCCCACTCCCCGCTGGCCTCTAGGGCCTTACAGGGACCATTTGAGCATGTGAGGTGGCCAATTATAATTTTTTTTTTAATGGCCACTGAAAACAAAATGGCCACCGTGCATGCTCAAATGGCCTCTGCGTGTCCTGGCATGGCCTGGGCAGGCCATTTGAGCATGTGCAGTGGGCATTTTGTTTTCAGCAGCCATTTCTAATTTTTTTTTTTATTTTAGAAAATGGCGCCCCCTTCAAGTGGCGCCCGGGGCACATGCCCTGCCTGCCCTACCCCAGATACGCCCCTGCTAGTCTCACAAACAGTATAAACTTATTATTACTATCACTGTATTTATCTTAGAAGTATTCCCTGCTGTATGAAAGAGGTGGTGGGGAATACCTCTTATGATGCCTCTTCCTACCACCTGCAGTTTGTTTGTGTGTGCATACATGTGCACACACACACAATATTTCAGTCAAACATTTTAAAGCAGTTAGATTAAGCAATGATATTGAATGGAACAAAACAACTGTGAAATAGGGCTTCACATAATTAACCTTCGTGGACCTCCTTAAGACAAGATACCTCAAGTTTAACAAAAATGGGCAACCCAGTCAAGCACCTCATGTTTAGGAATTGACAGACTGAAGATGTATTTGGAAGCTACACAGATGCAGCTGGGTGCAATTCCCACATTCTTTCTTGTGCCTCCTGTTTAACATCCAAGCAGGAACTCACGCAAGCATGCCCCCACAGCTGTGATGCAGATCCAAATTTGCACAGCATGGGAATGGGGCAATAGGAGAGTACAGTATACACTTAGTTACTCTGTTCCATTTTGCTTGAGGAAATGGGTGATTTTTGAACTGCAAAGCTTGGATTGGCTTAACAACAACTCACTTAAAAAGAAAAAAGAACAGAGGCGTCCAAAATAGCAAGCAGGAGGAAAAAAAAATGTTTTTAAACTAGCCCTCTTCAACCTGAAGCAAGGCCTGGCCCAAATGACCTTGACAAAATACAGGGGAGCGGAGAAGGGGAGAGAAAGTACCTCAGGACCTGGGGCGCTAAAACTATTTTAGAATGAGCTTTGAATAATTGTCCTACAATATGAGTTTCCTGATTAATTGCTTAAGATAAGGTCTCCTTTTCCCTGCTGGCCTCCAGTGGCTCCCCTACTTCCCATAATCACTTGTGTCTCGTTTTTCTGCACGTTGGGAATGGCTAAGAGGGAAAGGGGGGGAAAAATGAGATACACAATTCCATTACTTGAGGATTAGCCAAAAGATAACCCCACGTATTCCATTACTGACCATTATTTGAGTAATTATGCAATCAAATTGAGTCAGTTTGAAAGATACCTTAATTGTTTTCCAAGGTTTGTTCAAGCTGTGTATCCAACTAAGTCAAGTTGCGCCAGTCCACAATACGAAACTACATTCAGATTGCCAAGGAGAAATTAAAAGCATTCTACTTTTTAGAAAGCTAATTAGGCCACTGAAGGGACCAGCTATATAACATAGGAAGGAAAGGATCTCATCTAAGCTTATGCCCCAATTCACCCAAGTTAGTGCACAGAATCTATTATAGACAGAAAAACTTCCAGATGTAGCTTTCCCATCTACATAACACAAAACTTACATTTGGCCACATTCAAGGAGAGAGAAGAACATGTTACCTGAAGCTAAACAAAACCTGGATCCAAAGCCAGGGAGTTGCGTGTGTGTGTGTCCCCTTGCATATGTCTTCAAGAATGGCTGCAATCCTGAGTACGCTTATTTGGAAGAGAAGCCCATTGACATCAATAGGATTTACTTCTGAATAAGTGCATTAAAGAATACAAGGTCTTAATATGAAATAGACAGATAGGGATGGGACACAAAGAGATCTAAGACAGATAGGATCCTTGCAAAATCTCAGGTTATGGATGGTAACATACGAAGAAGTTTTATTGTGCTGATTTCTAACATTTAGGCAGATATCTAGAAAAGTGCCCCCCCCCGAGCAAAAACAAAACAAAACTGTGTGCCTCCAGTTTAGCATAGAGAGAGAAAGAGAAAAAATAATTTGCTTTATATCAAAGATGTATACTCTCCCATACCTCTTCATATGCTATAATATCTGATCACCACCCTCCAGGAACATAACGTAAAGTGGGCCTATAACAAAGAAAGGATCCTCATGATGCTCTGAGGATTATGGAGACACTGTGAAGGGGGATGTGCATTTTCCATATAGGCCACTAGTTGTGTGTGCCTGTTTGTACACCCCCTCCACACACCCCTTTGGTTTGGACAAACTTCACAGTGCCTAGGAACTATGCATAGTGAGGAAGCCAGCTCAGTTTTCTGCCCTGCTCACCGGATAGGCCTGCCCACTACTGGACATCAGCTAATAGGCACAGCACTTACATAGGACCCATAGAAGTAAAATTGAGCATGTACAGGCCCTATGCAAACAGTATGCCATGTGTATAGGAAGAAAAAGAGAGAAAGCCAAGGTCAGGGAAGTTCATATGGATAAGCTCCAAAAGGAACCAACACTGACCTGAGACAAAAGTGTTTATCCTTTGTAATTTCTGATGCTGATTTAATATTGCAAAATGGTAAACTGCCTTGAATGCCAAGCCAGAAAAGTGGCATATAAATGTAGTTAGTAAACAAGTAAGTACTGTAATTTTGAATAGAAACACTGCAGTAAAGAAAAAAGGCTGAAAAACTGCAGAAACCCAGCAGACATGCCGCGTCAGTGTAAACGCTACAGTTAGAGGGGGGACATCCAGCATTATTTTTTCAGTTGTGTTCTTAAAATTTTACTACAGCTTGATCCTGAATTCTAGCATAAACGCCACATCGACATAAATGACTTTTAATAACAGACCCGCCATGGCCTTTCTACCCAAAATTATGGTAAGTAAATAAATGTCCTGGAGGACTTCAAGGTAGGACAGGAGTCCCCAGTGGGTGAGATTGGAAGGCCATGATCTCATTCTCCCACCATGCCTAGTCTCTATGAGCTGCAAAGTTTGTCCAAACTACCCCATACCCTACTGGCCCTGTCTGTGGTGGAACAAAGCTGAATTTCTTTTTGTTGCCTTCACTCAGAAATACATTTACTCTCAAAACTCTTCACAAGAGCTTGTCGGGTTCATTTCCCACTTCATACATCCTATTTATTGGCCCCCAAGATAATCACACAAAAAGTCTTTGTTTCAAATGCCTCCAGAACTGTTCTCAATATTTTATTGTTTGCTTGCTATATCTTGGATCATCAGTCCAAGATATTATCTGGACTTCCAACTACGTTTTTTGTTTTAATTAAGCAACTGTCTGGCTTTGACATTATTAAGGCTTTTTAAATTTAGATTTATAGCCTACCCCATGCTATAAGCCTCTGGGTGGGCAAAATCTCCTTATTTAACCTATCCTCAAAACATCCCTGCAAGGTAAGTTGAGATCCCCCCCACCATTGTACAGATGGGGAACTGAAGATTGAGATAAGGGTCTTGCGCAAAGCCACCCAGTGAGTAGACAGCTGAGAGTGTATTAATTAACTGATTGAAATATATATTACCAAATCTCAACAGAAGATGATTATTTTTGAAGGCATTCAATAAAAAACACCACCCTGGTTTGACTAAACAATAGAGAGAAATCACTTTGTAGTTGGAAAAACACCTTTAATGCATTGCCTCAATCAAGAGATGTGGGCAGATAATATACAGACAGGGTTTTTAAAAAGAAAAACACGATAAAGGGACCTATGAATTGAAATACTTTTGCACCTTGCATAGGACTTGTGCCCTAAAAACATGTTAAGAGTCTAGGAATTTAGACTCCTTACCTAGATTCCTATCTGGATTCATCTAGGAATCTGAAATATTTCTTCAGCCCCATTTACAACATTCATTATTTACTGGCCACTTTGTGGGTGGGTCTGATGCATATGGCCCCATACCTATACATTGAAGTGAAGCCAACTTGACAGAAAACAAACCAAGAAGATGCTGCTGCTGCAGGCTAAGTAGTTTACGTTCCCAAGCACAGCCTTGCCCCTTACTGTGCTCAGTGTTCCTATCTCGTGGTTACAACAGGCTCAGGCAAATTCTTCCCTTGTTTCCTCCTATGGCTGGGCAGAACACCAAGCAAAGAACGCCCTCCCAGAAGCTTTACGACATCTCCCAGACAACTAGACCTTTCCATTTCTAGTTGCCCAGCCTCCTCCAATCTATCCAAGCTCCTTTCAAGCCCCAACCCACAAGCCTTGGCTACTGGTTCCTCCCACCAAAGGCATGGTGCCTGGTCTTGGAGGCCTAAGAATTTCTTTTTCCATTGTCATTCCACAACTAGGCCCTGGGACATCATCTTGGCACTGTCTCTGCGGCGTAAATCTGCTCATGTCAACTTTTTCTGAAGCCTTGAATCAGTTTCAGCACTCCTCTCCACCATCCCAATTATAACTCTGTCAACATTTAAGTACTTTGTCAACATTTCCATTCTACAGATAGGGGAGGACATCAGCACTAAAGCATCTGGAAGTTGTAGAAGACAGTGCTGGACCTGAACCCCTGCTCAGCCATGAAGCTCACTGAGGAATGATCCCATGCTAGTTACCCTCTCTCAGCCTAACCTATCTTGCAGAGTTATTCTGAGGATAAAATCCCACACATGCCACTCTGAGCTCCACAGATGAGGGATGGGAGAAAAGTGTGCTAGCTAAATATACATAGCTTAACATGCCCCCTAAACACCATGGGCCAGGATTCCAAAGACAACTTTTTGTTTGAGCGAAGTACTTTTGTGTGCAAAAGCCGGGGAGGAGGCGTTGCCAAAGGCTCCTTCTGCGAGTAGCCCCCAATGCCTCATGCAAAGCCACTCTGGAAGGCTCTCCTGTCATTTGGGTGGGTGGGTGTGGCACTGGAAAAGGGAGGCTTAGTTGCCTTCCATGTGCACAAGGTAGACCCACACAACCATTTGGGTCATGGGCCACATCTTTATTGTGCAACAAAAATGTAAATTATAAAATTAACGCCCCCCCCAATCAGTAATTAACCGCCCAGAGCCTCTGGATGGAGCAGTTTATAAAGTAATAAATAATAACAACAACAGATTCCCAGTGCTGCAGAGAGAGTACTGAATGAACAGTCTCCTGAGACACACATAAGATTTTACCCATGCATTCTACATTTAAAAAAAAACACACCACCAAAACTTTTATAACTATTATTTTTGCATCCTTCTTGAATGTATCAAAGGGTTATTGAGGGTGGGTGGAAAGAGGAAAAGATTTATGGCAGAGAGCGTGAACCGTGGATATGCTCATGATTCGGTTAGAATGAAGAGTGAATCTTCTCAGCCGTAGCTGGGCAACTTCTTCCAAGTTAGGATTAAAGCCACTGCTTGGGAAGCTTCCCTTTTAATGGATAAGCGAGGGCTGCAGAGGATGCTCAGCCAACCTCTGCCACCGCTTTACAATTTGCTGATGAGCAGGGCTCAAAATTGGGTGGGGAAAGGGGGAAGGATTATCCTGCTGCCACAGCTTGCCATGTTGAGGAACACCCAACCTATTAAGCTAGTGACATGCCAAACAGAAAGCAGCAGTTTGATCAAATCCTATTAGCAACAATATGCCCTGGCCCACTCCCCCCACCCCTTCCAATTATTGGCCTGGGAAGTTTCAGGGAAGCACACACAGATGCAAAGGGTGAATGGCAACCTTTACACTTTCATACATCAGACGATTACTCTGAAAGATAGGATGAGACTCTGTCCTCCACTGTGTCGCCACTGAAATTCCCCTCACAAGATCCTGACCCATTAGAGGAGGAATGTTCTTTCAGCACCAGCGCTATGTAACTGGGCACCCCAAGGCAGTGGGCAAGATCAGGTTTTCTGCTTCAGGTCAGTGCTTACTTTGAGCAGGACTTCCCCTATAGTTCTTAACAGGCAGGGAGGTCACATAGAAGATAAGAAAAAGAGATTATTAATAATCTGGGTTTATCAATAGCCACTTGTCTGCTTGCCTATAGTAGATAAAAAGAGGTAGGCTAGTGTAATGGTTAAAAACTGGACTTGGAGCAGGGAGTCCCAGGATCAAATCCCCACTGAGCTGGGAAGCTTACTGGGTGATCCTGGGCCAGTAAGTCAGTCAGTCAGTCTGTCTGTCTCTCTCTCTCTCTCACACCCACACACACACCCCTCACCGCCACCTGCCTTACAGGGTTGATGTGAGCAGAAAGGCTTAGGAGAGTGGAGAATAACACATACAACATGGTCGTCTTTAGAGAAAAGGTGAGCTAAAAATGTAATAAAGTAACATGAAATAAGAAGGGCTTCCAGGCGAATAAGAGTGAGAGCTTTTTCTGGATTAAGCCAGGAAATGTGGTTGTCTTTGTTATTAAACTGGAGATTTGCCACCAATGGCATATTTATCTAATTTTGAACAGAGATACATATGATCAGCTGTAACACAGGTAGATGTAGGCAGGAAAACTATAGGAAAGAAATGTGGGCTAGTCTCAATTGCAGATACAGTATATTTAGAAAAGTGATATAATCTGTGGAATTGTAGCTATTGATAATATTAAAACTATCTATACAAGTTACATTCTGCATGCTGTAATTTCCCAGACAATGAACATACTTTTTAGATAGATAGATAGATAGATAGTAAGCAGAAGCTTTTAATTCACACACACAAATCTGGTTTCCGTGCTAAACTAAAGAACATCGAAACTACCTTGCCCACGTTCTCCTTGGACAGTACAGTGTCCAAACACAATTGAATCCTGCCAATTTTGATTTGTGCCAAGTGAGAAGGGAACTACACGACTGAGTGAACACTAATTCAAAACCAAATAGTTAATAATATTTTAAGTCAAACTTAAGCAAGGAGAAAGTTTGAACAAGCGCCTCTGGCAAGATTCTTCATCTTCCTACAGTATAAAGAAATATCGGGGGCTGGGGGAGGAATGCACAAGGCAAGATTGCAGAAGTCTATGTCATTTGCAAAGAGAAAGACCTCAGGTAATCTCACTTTTTAAAAACAAGGTAAAAAATCTGTATTTATTTCCCCTCCAAAGTATCGTAGCTTTTTAAATCCGTCGCCTAGAGTACAGTAAATTACACTAATCCAGTTTTACAGATATTTCCGGAAGGGAAAACGACTACCTAGGAGCACACAGTGAAGACAATGACAACGTTAGGAATAAAACCCACACTCCACAGATACTGTAACCCTTCAGCTGGGTCTTATATTCTCATCTGCCGGCTAAAATCAAGTGGATTCATGAGATTTCTAAAATGAACAAAAAAATTAATGTGGAATAGGATAGATACCCGACTGATGACTGCTCAAGATCTGTATTATAATGCACTTAGAGATCTTTAACATGGTGATGATGTAATCTCTGGCAGTGATTGACTGAACTACTTCGATGCCACACAAAAATAAAACTCCTGAAAATTGGTACTTTACTCAGAGCTCCCAGGCTATGCCAACGTATTTTTGACATTTGAACTATTGTAAAGATTTTTTTTGGGGGGGGGAGGGAGGCAGTGCAATAATACTGATTCATGTAAATGGTCAATGAATGCTGATTGGCTATTATCTTGTCTCTTTTGCCTCCTATTTACATATCATCACTCTAAGTGGCTTAAGAAGCATAGCCCTCATCTTTATCTTCCACATTCAGAAAACGATCACATATTACGGAAATAGAACATACATCTTAAATAATCAAGAAATGTTATTAAATATGCAGAGTTTAGGTTTCCTAGTTTTAGAAACTGGAGATCTCTCAATCTCTCTCCAATTTCAAAATATAAAATAATGGGAACACTTATAGCAAAAAAATATAGGCAAGACTTACAGTGTCAATTCCTTTCATTTTATTTGCTCCATTAGCAACATGCTAGCCTTTGAGTTCTAGTCAGTTCAGAACTGCTCACCATTCCAGTGCTGAGGCTTAGGATGAAGTGCTTACACAGAAAGGTGTTCTACAGACTTTGGCACTTCTTTCCTGGAAGTTTTAATAGCCATAACAGTCTGCTCTGGTCCTTTCCCCCCTTTCTGAAGATTAGGGTGGAGAGAAGGAAGAATTATCTCCAGAGAACTATAAAGATAAAATTGATTTTTGGTAAGAAGTCTATAGAAGTTCTTAATACTACCTTATCTTTACCCCTCCACTGACTAAGCCCCTATCTTCGGAACTATCCCGGCCAATGTTATCTATCAGAAAAGTAGCTTTTGAGGATGGGAAATAACATTAAGTTCCTCATTGGCTCAAATATGGCTTTGTCCAAACTTGTAATGCCGGCTTTGGGTTCTGTGTTGGGTAGGCTCCTTGTGAGTTCAGCAGAATCAACAATTTTGCTGCTGTGGAAAAAGAATCTATCAGAAGGATTTGACTATCAACTTTTTTGCCATGCTGTTCGATGGAATTTAACCGATGCTGACTGCTACATAAGACAAGGATCTGCCATTGTAACAGACAAGCAGTATCTTAGAGCCACGGATGCAGTTTTGTGCACAGTATGTAAGATGTGGGCTGGGGAGCCTCACGCTGAAGTAGCCCCTCAACCATGAAGCTCAGTGGGTGAGCCTTCTCTCTCAATCTAGCCTACTTCACAGGGTTATTTCCAGGTATATTTGAAGCATTTCTACCCTGTTATTCAACCCAAGGGCTCCCGGAGTGGCTGCATTTAAAAATAAACTCCTTAAGGCTTCACTCACACAATCATAAGGATCCTGGTTTAAAGGTTTAATCAAGATTAGTGATCCCAGTGCAGCTGACTGTATGAATGCAGAATTTCACAGTGATCCTAGTCAAACGGCTCCAGTTAACCAGCATTTAACCAGAGTGGTTTGACCATGATTGCTTCGAAATCTGGTGTTCTTATGACCAGCTCCACTGGGCTCACTAGTCCTGATTAACCGGGATCCTTGTGAATGAGTGAATACATCCTAAGGAAAATAATAAAATGTACAGAGCAGTCACAGCACCTGCTTCAGATCAGATTAAACTAGCAATCCTTAAAAACCTAAACAGCATGAGTGATTAAAAACATCTTTACCTGGTGCTGGAAAGACAGATACTCACTGCCCTGGGGAGAGCGTTCCAGCCAGGGTAGCACAACTGAAAAGGCCCTAGCTCAGACTATCAACTGCATCACCTCCAAGAGAGGCAAAGGAAGGACGTCAAGAAAGGCCTCTGAAGATTACTTTAATGTCTGGGTAGGTTGATGAGAGGGGAAAGGTGGAACTTGAGGTACCTGGGCTCAAACTGTTTAGGGAAGGGGTTCCTGAATCTGGGTCCCCAGATGTTGTTGCAATCCAACTCCCATCATTCCCAGGCCACTGAGGCTGGGAATGATAGTAGACCAACAACATCTAGGAACCAGAGTTTGAGAACCCCTGAGTTACGGCTTTAAAAGTGTGTGTGTGTGTGTGTATGTGTGTGTGTGTGTGTAGACATATATACATATTCATCCTGTCCCAGTAAGCAATCTAGCAATTGTTGCGAGAATAAAACGTCCCCATATGTGCAGCCTTTAGCTCCCTGGAGGAAAGGCACAGTACAAATGTGAACACACAATATATATATATTTTATTATTTTACAAAAATCTCAGATACTTAGTGATTTCCTGAAGAGAATGCAATAGCGATGCAAAAATGATTTGTTCAGGAAGCATTTTCACAAGGCTGCATTGCCAACGTCAAAATGGCTTAATTTTGGGTGGAGTGCAATGCCCTGGTCTGAAAGGTCTTGCTTGTACAGCACAGCCATTGAAATGTGTAGCGGCATTTGAACGCCATTGTCTTTTTGCCAGGCTGGGGTTATGCATATGAATAACAGCTTCCTTCTTATTTTCAGGATTACCTTGGCAACTAGCATAGGGAATATGATGGGGGGGGGGAGACTTGCAGATTGTCAATTAAAAACAAACAAACCCACAGCCGCTGCCTCACAGAGTCAGGAGGAACTTTTTTTGTTCATCTGCCGAAGCAAAATACTTCTGTCCTTTGGACTTCAGAATTTCTGCTATCTGATGGAACATTTAAACTGAGACTTCATTCCCCTGGTGGACTGACTCACAGCTTAGACGGTCCATTTCGGTACTCAATGAGCTCTTGTGCTATGTTTAAAAGGAGAAATATGATTTTCTGGCCAGCTTGAAAAGTGATACTTCTTCCCACTGCAGAGATTTTTCACCCGATTCTGGCCAGTTTAAATATGGCACAGTTATTTTTCCTGATATCACTAATATGTCTTTTCCCAGAAATGCAAACATTTACAGGACACAGGCCAACACAGATTTGGGGACTGGGAACCTCAAACTGCTTACTCTGGAACAGTGCCAATGGAGTCAATGAGGTTACTCTAGTGAAAGGGATCTGAGGATCCAGCCTGGAACTCCAATACAGAATTGTGAAACTCACCTCCTTCCCCAGGAAACAAAATAAAATGAGAAAAAGACACCGTTCAAAGAAGCCTTCTCATTTGCAGATGAACTGAGTGAATGAAGCCTCCCTCCAGCTTCATACATTTTCATTGTTGTTATTAGGCTCGGACTCCTAGTTCTAACTCTGATGCTCTGAGGGGTCAGTCAACGGATAGTGAATTCTATGTTCACCTCACCTGTTCCCATGAGTATGTGCAATTTTTACCACTTTCCTTATAAAATTGTTTGGTATTAAAGAGGACAATTCAACGTACGAAATACTCTTAAACACGTGAAGCTGTGTTTGGAGAGGAGGTCTTCTCCCCAACTTCCCTTATGCCTGAAACTCCCACCTACAAGGAGCCTCTTACCTCCCCCTCCCCGTTTCAAATATCTCCTCAAAGCCCACTTTTTCTGCAGGGTCTTTGCTTGAACCCAACCACTCTCTTCCGCACCTCTGACCAGAACACACTTTAAGCATGCCTAATTGCAGGTGCTCACATGTATGCCTTGCTATCCTGCCTTCAAGTATGTAGTACACCGCTCTGGGCTCCTTGGAGGAAGAGCGGGATATAAATGTAAAAACAAACAAATAAATAAAATAAACATCAGATTTTAAGCTATGTAGGGCAGGGACTACCCACTGCCCCTGTTCCTTGTTCTGTAAAGCACCACAAATACATAAATAAATAAGGGAGACAATGCATATGTGAAATATGTCTTCTAAGTCTACTAGGGCAATTAACTGATTAATTACCCTTGTGCATGTAATAGTAAATATCAGAAATCAGCAAATGCAGGCACTTGCCATAAAGTCTGGATTGCTCAGCAGGAAATGTCAAATAAGTGAGTGCTATGGGGCTTGATTTTGATATTTAATCTGTAGCATGGTAAAAGGTCCCTTCTCTGCAAATGACAGAAATGAACACACTTGGATAGTCACAGAAGGTGCCTATTGGCTCTGACTATTGGTAAGTGTCAGAATTTTCTGGAATTTTCACCCAGCCTATTAATGTATTTACCTGCATCCAAGCCTAGGTTTTTTTCAAGTTCTTTGAAGTTAGAAACTGGAGGGTTGTCTCAAATTCAGAATGTTGTTCCTTTTGAGTAAGTACAGGTATAACCTGTATTTAACGTTTATTTGTTAATGGGGGTTGTCTTAAATTCAGGGTCATCTTCTATTCAGGTAAATAAAGTAGAAGAACAAGAAGCAGCAGTATTTACATAGAGCTTTAAATGTTCAAAGCCCTTCACATATATTAATTTGTAACAACAGCCCTGCAAGGAAAGTAAATATTGATCCTTATATTGCAGATGGGGGGGGGCTGAGGATGAAAGGAAATGGCTTGCTTGAGGTGATCTAGTGAGCTCAGAGGAGAGGTGAGATTCAAATCAAGGAAGTCCAGATTGCAGTTCAGTCTCTTAGCTGCTACACTCCACCAGCTCTCTACACTAACCAGTAAATGTCAACATTCTCCAACATTCTAACTTTTGTTCCAACAGGAGTTTTCAAACTTGAGTCTCCAGATGATGTTGGACTACAACTCCCCTCATCCAGTGTGGCCAGGGATGATGGGAATTGTACTCCAATAACTTCTGGGGATCCAAGTTTGAAAACTCCTGCCCTAATATATAACATAGACATGTGCTGTTCTTGAAAAGCAAAGTTGTACTCCAACTTTCTGCATGATTCCACACTCTACTACAGAACAGCTTCTCTTTCCTGAGGTCATGTAGCATCTTACAAAGGCAAGAATTTCTGTTCAGAAGGCGGCAGGTAATCCTTTCCCTTTATTGTCTGAATTCTATTATGATAATAGAACAACTTAGAAAGGAACAAGATGTAACTCATGATCCCTTGTTTTTCCCCTTCCTAACTCACTTAGACAAACAAGTACAAATACCAGGTTATTCAAAACTTAATGCTGTCAAAGTTGCGGTGTGTATGTGTTTATGGACAGCCTGGCAAACACAACTTCTATTCAGCTTCCTACATGCAACAAAGGAAACAAATCCACGTCTGAGAACCTTAATAAGGGGAAATATGACATAAACCCTTCCCTCCAGCAGTCTGTGAATAAGCATTAGCAAGGAACATTTCCTTCGTAATGTCTTACAATGAATCACAGTGCTAAGGGGAATCCAAGTCTCTTTGACCATGAGCAAGCATACTTATCTAAGGAGGGGAGGGGAGACAAAGCAGGGTCCTCCAAGCTAAAGTCCTGGCAACGCCAAGAAACAGTCAAGACAACTTGTATCTCCAACTAAGAAACACTCCATACCCCTTTCTCCAATTAGTCATGCATGGAGTGATGTTGGGGTATTCATATGAGCAACTGCCACAAATAATCACAAGTCCTCATACCTGCTGGCTGTAATTCTGATGAGAAAATTGAGTCCAAGCAAGCAAATGAACAGTATATTCCTAATGGACCTTGCCATGCAGAAAGGCTTTCTAGCACAGTTCCTTATGGTACACCTTTTCCAGAAGCACTGTTAGTGATTAAAAACAAAAACATGGTAGAAACAAAGTACAAGAAGTTTGGAAAGCTGGAAGCACTGGGGGGAAAAGATGCATTAAATCAAGCTTGCAAACAGGCGCTCTGGTCATCTGTGGTGAGTAAGTATTGCCTCCAGGCAACCAGATAGGGAAGGGAGTTGTTTATTAGGCAATGCATTTTTTGTGTGGACTAGTAACTTTTGTGCATGTGCTCATAGAGAAGTTTTTACTCCACAGCCTTTGTGATTTAGATTTTATATATTTACATTGGCCAATGAATATATTCATCAGATACAATGAATCTAAACCGGGGGGAGGCAATTTGGGCTCTGTAGCTATTGTTAAATTACAACTCCCATCACCCCCAGCCACAACAAATTGTAGCTGGGAATGATACGAATTGTAGTTCAACAAAAGCTGCAGAGGCAAGTTTGCCTACCCCTCACCTAGACCTTTTAGAAAACAAACCCAAACCTCCACCACTCACTACCCTGTAGAATGCCTTAACCAATGAGTGACAATGGCCCAAGTCTGAAAGGGTTTCTTTGAAGTCAATGGAGCCGAAACCTGTATATGGAAAAGTGGATTAAGGTGTCAGAATGCAATTCAAATAAAGTGAACCAAAAAAGAAAAAAAAGAAAAAGAAAAGTGTGGGGGTGGGGGAGAAAAAGGATGCTCAGAATTGATTTTTCTAACGAGGCATTTACAGGCACTCAAAACATGATCTCCACTTAAAACATAAAATAGTCATTGTGCTGATTTGCTACAGTACGGCTTGCTAAAGGATTTGATTCCACATTATCTGAAACTAGGCAGTTATCCGAAGTCTCATCTTCGTAATGGAATGGAATGTACAAAAGCAGAGCATTCAATTTAACACACAATATATTATCTATACAAATTGGTCCTCATTCAACAGACAAACCTAAAAACCAAATTACAGCAGCCGGCCCATTTGTTACACTCCTGGCAGGGGGGTGGGGAAAGCCACACTATTTATTCTTACTAACTTGCAGGTCTCTCTAAATCTTTTCTTTCTCCCCCTCCACAAATAAGTGGCAAGCTATCCTGACTACATTTGTACTGAAGTCAAATTAGAAAGGCTTTGCTTAACCCCAGCCCTGACTAACTAGTATGTAAGAGGTTCTCTAGCAACAATGGAAAACAAAAAATATTATTATAGATCTCAGATTAAAACCCTAAATTTGTATCTAAGAGCAGTATATAAATCAATAAAAACAAGGGCAACTCTTTTTATTCCTGACAACACAGGAACGTACCATGTAATTGTCAACTTCAGCTCTTTTCCACCAGTACTTGCAAGGAATTGTATTAATCTGCATACTATTTTCAGGAGAGAGCAAGATCCTGGCAATTTGAGGTTCTGCTCTTCCTTTGCAAAGCTGTTTATGCAATTTTCATGCCAAGACCACAAGGAACGGTTGCCAGTTTATTAAGGCTCAAGAGTGTATGGCATTGTTCCTTTTCTGCCTGATGTTAAATTTGACCACTGGTCCATCTAGGCCAGTTTTGTCTACACACCAGCAAGCAGATGCCCTTCCAGAGTTTCCCCCCTTTTAATGCAACATACCAGGGATATATCTCAAAATTTGTGCAGAAGACGTCTATCAAAGATTACTACCCATGAAACCTCCCAGTTCAGAGGCAGTATAAGTCTAAATATCAGATGCTGGACACAAACAGCAGGTGACAGCCACCACCTTCATGGGATGCCTATGAATTTAGCAAGAAGCATCTGACTAACTGCAATAAGAAACAGACTAGGGCCCAGTGCAGATGGCTGGCTACCTGATATCATGATTAGGTGACTGGGACCATCCCATGAGCTCGTGTCCTTCCCCTGCCCTTGCATGCAAGTATCCCTTCATCAGTTTCAGAATTAACTATAGTTAGTGTTGTGGGTACACCGATCTCAATCAGTAGACCAAACCACACTTTGGAAACCTGTCTCCGAGTGATAGTTGCAAACTATGGTTCGGCTCTAACTGTGGTTACAGTAAAGACTGGGGCTGCATTCGCACCTAACAGCAAACTGTGGATAGATGAACCAGAGGTTAATTTTTGTAACTGTGAATCGCATGACAGATGTTCATCCAACCATAGCCCAGCAACCTCTGGTTTCAGGGCAGGGAAGCCCCTCCCATTCGAGGTCCGGCGCGGACACATCCCAGCAAGCTCTGTAGCACCTGCATCACCAAATGGTGGGCAAGGCTTTAGAACCTCTGCAGAGTGGCAGCCATTGGCCACAATCTTCAAGGGGGCGTGCCGAGTGCGATTGTGCCTTTTCGGAATGGACCAGCTGCCCTCAGCAGAGAAAGGACATTTAAATTCCTTTAAATGACATTGAAGCCCTTCTCCTGATAGCAACTGCACAACTGCAACACAGCAAAACAGTCTCACACAAGCACAATTACTGGGAACGAGGGGAAGGAGAGGGGCACTATTTTTGTGTTATTCCAGGAAGGGGTCATGATGATTTCCTAGGAGGGAATATGTATATGAGGGAGGGCAAAGGATCCTGGGGTCTGGTCCACCATGACAAAGGATGCTCTTGCAATGGCAGATCTGGGCAAAGCCGTCTAGGAACACCCAGGCCACTCCTCCCCTATATTGACTTGCTGCCTGGGGATTAGCCCTCTTATGAGAGGGCCAGAGGCTCAGTGAGCTTTGGGGCTCCATTGCACTGCACTCTCATGAGTCAGGCTATTCAAATCAAGGGGCCCCCGCTTGTGTGGGGCCCCCGTTCTTTCTGATAAATAACAGAACTTGTAAATCATGATACACTCCTCCCCAGGAAACCCTTTCATACTCCCAAGGAGTAGTGGCCACTCTATGTGTCAGGGCAGTCCTGGGTGGACAGACTAGGGAAACACCAAGACTGGGGATAGATCTCTACTCTCATTCAAATTCCCCAAGTCTTGGCTGGCATTGTGGCATATGCAGATTGGCTGCTGCAGGGAATCGTGGGTGAGGGTAGCCATGCTTATCAGGGATCCCAGGAATGTAGGGTGGACGTGGCGGGCAAAAACAAACATGGATATGCTCCAATGGATGACTGGACTGGCAGAGGGACTGCTTAGACTGCTTCTTTGCAGAAGTCGCCATGACAGGGAAGGTGTTGCTGGGGTATTCATCCTGGTGGCTTGCTTATGTCAAGCAACCAGGCTGGGCAACAGCTGCGCCCTGGCCCACATGCGTGTCTCCATAGCCTTTTACTCTCAGGAGAGAGCAGTCCACTCCAGAGCAGCATCCGTTGTCATCACACAGGAGGAATCTCTCCTGTGACTGAAGGCAATACTGTTCCTGCTGGATGGTTCTTCTCATGAATAACGGCAGAGACTGCATACTTTTACCCAAGGGGAAGGGGCTGGGCTCACTTTTCCCAACTTTATTGTACAAAAAATAGAGCAGAGCCATTCAAGAATTCCTGAGTGGGGCTGCCTTTTAAAGCCACCTCCGGGTATCGCTGCCCTGTCATATGTTATCTTTGCAGAGATCTAATCAGGTTGCCTGGTTTATGGTGCCACTGTGACTGCATGTGCTTGTGAACATACTGCTTTATTTTTGGAGACCAAAACAATAGTGCCCATCTTGCCATCCCGTCCCCTTTCACTTCTGATTGCCAGAGGGGGAAACAAGAGACATAGTGGAAAGTGGGCATCCCCCAATGTGACTTCTCCCTTTGACAGGCTTAGAAACTTGGGATGGGACCAGGCCTCCCTCTTGCCAGGCATCAGCTTGAAGAAGCGCAGAGAGAGAGGGGCAGGGCAAGTAATCAGAGAGGCAGCCAGAAGAAGCAAGCAGGCATGGAGTGGGCACGTTCCTGGTTGGGTCTGGGCCACCTTATCTATGATTTCGGTTCCAGAAACAGCACAAAACCCTGGTTATGGTGGCGTCTGCGTTAGGATGTAATGCTTCCGCCTTCAAACCTCAGGCTGGAACAGTGACACTCACTACAAACCGAAGGTTCAAAGTGGAGTTTGGCAAGGGAAAGCAAAGGTTGCTTTTGCCACGAAACTGCAGTTTCACAGATTTGGACGTACACAAATTACAACCTCTACCACATTCAACTCTGGTTTGGTGTTATGTGTGAATGTGGCCTGGTGCATTCATGCTAACCATAGTTAGGTTCCAAGGGAAAGCAGAATGTCTGTTCTGAGAGAGGAGGAGAAAAGATAGGGGCTGTGGGAAATATGTGAGCCCCGGGGAGGGGGGTGTAGGGAAGCACATAAGCATGTGGGCAGCTCATGACTGCTTAACCATGGTTAGGTGATGGGGCAGATCTAAGATTGCCCTGACCTAGCAGAGACCATGGTCCAATTCAGCAAAGTTGTTGTGTTCTTACAGGCATTTCAATGAGGCTAATAGGAAAGGGAGGAGGGAGGGAGGTCCAACATTTGTGTCTTCATCATGTCCAAATTGTCCGATGCGAGAATGTTACATGAACTGCAAGCATGACTCAAAGTATTTATGATATGCACTAGCTGGCATACAGCATTTCCCCTTAAAAGATAAGTAAGTCTGAAAGTCAGAAGTGTGATGAGAAATTCCTGATGCCATATCAGACAATAAAAGAGGGGTTGTTTCTCCAGACCTGATTTACAGCAGTGTGAAGTTCTAAGCCAAAAGAGGAAACTTTGTGGGCAGGAAGCATTTGAACAGTATGCTCTCTCTTTCTCACTCCCTTTTAAAATAGGTATTTACAATTTAAAAACAGAAATCTAAAAATAACTAAACTTCAAGAACAATGTAAAATTTCAAAACAATAACAGTTGAAGGTCTTGTGTTATTACTATAGTTGAAATACAACAATCCATACTTAGTACTAAGAATACTTTTCTGTTTCTCTCAATAGCTTACAACCTTCCTCTATCAGAAGGGAATTTATCAGATCTAGCCTGATGGAAGGTATTTTTTTTTAATTGAAGTTTGCGCAAACACAACCTTCTCATTTTCAAGTGAGAAACGAGCAAAATATAATCTAGTGCTTCCCACTATAAGAAATCACTGAAACCCTTATAAAAGCCAGTTCCAAAATAGCTCCAAAGATGGAAATCAGTGCAATCAATGGGTTCCATTCAGAGGGGCCTTTGAATGTGTTTCGGGAGACTCCCTTTGAGTTGGCCAAGTGTTAAGACATTTGAAAATCTCCACAAGTGCTATAAAACTATTTGTTTTTAAAGTTGAAAAATTAATTTTAGCCATGTAATCTTCACAAGAATATTCTGAAGTGCAAATAGGAAAGTCATATTTGCACAAAGCTCCAGTTGTATAGAGAGTATTTCAGATGGGGGAGGACCATGAATCTGCTAAAGCTGGGGTAGGCAACCCTGGCTCTTCAGCTGCTGTTGAACTACAACTCCCATCATCCACAGACACAATTTGTCATGGCTGTGGATTACGGGAGTTATAGTTCAACAACAGCTGCAGAGACAAAGTTGCCTACCCCTGTGCTAAAGAAACCACTACCAGAGGACTGACACAACTTTTTAAAATTGAGCTTAAGTTGTTTCTTCCAACACCAAAACCCCCAAACCCAAAGGACGGGCCAAAAATCACAAATTGTATTTGAAGGTTGTCTTGCACCTAGCTCAGTGTGGTCTGCTTAGGGCTGGGCTGTTCAGCTTCGGCCCTCCTGCAGATCTTGGCCTACAACTCCCATAATCCCTGGCTATTGGCCACTGTGGCTGGGGATTATTATTATTATTATTTTACATTTATATCCCGCTCTTCCTCCAAGGAGCCCAGAGTACTACATACTTGAGTTTCTCTTTCACAACAACCCTGTGAAGTAGGTTAGGCTGAGAGAGAAGTGACTGGCCAAGAGTCACCCAGCTAGTTTTTTTTATGGCTGAATGGGGATTTGAATTCGGGTCTCCCCAGTCCTAGTCCCGCATTCTAAACACTACACCACGCTTATGGCTGAATGGGGATTTGAACTTGGGTCTCCCCGGTCTTAGTCCAGCACTCTAACCACTACACCATGCTGGAGTTGTAGTCCAAAAACATCTGGGGGAGGGCTAAATTGAGCAGGCCTGTCTTATGGTGATTATTTAATGCACAAACCAGTGATGCATATGCAGATCTTTGGTACTATTGGGCTGATTAGAGCAGGCAAGGGGAGGAGAGCTGATCTTGTGGTAGCAAGCTTGAACTCTCTCTTTTGCTAAATAGAATCCACCCTGGTTTGCATTTGAATGGGAGACCACATATGTTAGCAACAGTAAGATATTCCCTTTAGAGTATGGGGCCAGTCAGGGAAGAGCTTCTGCATGCTGCATGCAGAAGGTTCAAAGTTCCCTCCCTGGCATCTCTACAGGACTGAGAACAATGGTCTAACTCAGTATAAAGCAGCTTCCTATGTTCCTAAGGAAAAATTTCAGGCTCATGGGATTAAATCCCATGATGAGCCATGGGATTAAATGGTGAGCCAGCGTGGTGTAGTGGCTAGAGTGCTGGACTAGGACTGGGGAGAACCGAGTTCAAATCTCCATTCAGCCATGATACTAGCTGGGTGACTCTGGGCCAGTCACTTCTCTCTCAGCCTAACCTACTTCATAGGGTTCTTGTGAAAGAGAAACTTAAGTATGTAGTGCACCACTCTGGGCTCCTTGGAGGAAAGGGATATAAAAATAAATAAATAAATAAATAAATAAATAAATAAATAAATAAAAATAATCCTCCACCCCACAACTGTAAATCCACCAAATGGAGCCAAGTGAAAAATATTTAATCTCTCTCTCTCTCACACACACACACACACAACACACACACACACAAACACACACAGCGGTAGGAAGCCAAAACAGATGCAAAATGTTGGCAAAAGGAGAGAGTCAATTACCTGCTGCACCTGTAAGCCATACATGAGGATGCCCTGCATATACAAATACAAGTCTACATATAAGTTACTGAAGATCATGGATTCTAACAGCCTAGATTTGGGGTGGGGGAAGCATCTTTTTGTAGTTGTTCTTGTTAAAACAACTATTTTAGTTGTTTAGTTTTATTTATTTTATACATTGTATTTATGTATTTTTCTTTATGTATGTATTGTTCACAACCGCTTTGTGAACTTTGCTTAAAGAGTGGTATATAAATGATGTAGTAGTAGTAGTAGTAGTAAAAACTCTTGCTGATATATAGCAAACATCTGCAGAGCTATCTTGCGCCCATCCTTGAGTTAGAAAATAACACACCCTTGTAGATAACTGAAGTGGTAATATTTACTCTAGTTGCCAGTTTCTGAGAGAGAGTGTGTGTGTGTGTGAGCGAGCACATGTGCATACAATAGCTACAGCGTTTCACTGCAAAAACAAAACAAAACACAACAGAACCCTGTGGCTATTGCATGTGCATCCATTTTCTTCTGTGAGGAAAAAAAGAGTGTAACCTTACATGGCCAGTGATTGCCTGGAGACTACTGTTACTTACTGCAAGGGGCCATCGGAAAATTACAAGGATGGGATAACATCTTGCATCTTTAAAAAAAAAAAACAGCCTAAGCCACATGGATCACTATTCTGCATGGGAAATCAGGAATCCTTCATTAAACATGAAATCTCTTCAATCTGAAAACACATGCAACTTTGCCTACTGATCCGATCCAACTAATAAAGAAGGTGGAAGTACCAGTTCTGAATGACTTTAGACTCTTTCTCTAAAGAATCTATTCGGAAACTCCAGCTTGACTTCTACCTCCAGTAGTCAAAGAAGTCCAGGGGGGAAATGGTACCGGAAGACCAACAAGTCCTGTGTTTCATGACCGATTGTGCCCTCATGAATAGTAAGTTTTCGTCTCTAGGAAGTGAATGTGTAAAGTCCCAATTTGGATTGGCACAGGGTTACTATCGAGAATGTATTTTCAGCTGAAACTAGAGCCTTTTTGTATACAGTGCAATGCTATAAGCGACTTGTAGTCAGCGATCAGAAGAATTCCTCCTGTGGATGTTTATTTAGGGGAAATTTCTCTGTGCCTGCACAGGATCTTGATGACTTAGGCATCCCTAGTTGTGGTTTCTTTCTTTCTCTCTCCTTCTCCTAGTTCCACACAACACACTTAAAATTAAAGAACTCTAAAGATCAGAAGTCAAGTCTTTCAAAACATATGTAATCTATAACAACCATTTGCAATTTATATTTAGTGTTGCCAATGATTACTGTATTGTCACCAAAAGAAAAATCAGAGGTGGAAAAGGAAAGATGAGTTTCCAATATCAAGCTTCAAAATGACCTGCATAATTGATTTTCATGTTTGTTGTTGTTCAAGGGGCAGAAAAATCAGACTCAACATGCAAGAACTCGCTAGGATTTGACTCACTGTAAAACTGCCACACCAAAAAAACTACATTGTTACCTTGGTCAGACAGCTCCACTGCAATGTGTTTGTAGACAGAAGTAGAACAGCTTGTGAACAGTCAAAGTGTCAGCGAACTTAAGCTACAATGGGTGGAATTGCTTTGAAATGGATATCCATGAATAAGAGTACCACCATATTACTTTCATGGAGATAATGTTTTTTGGCTGGACTGTGTGTGTCTGAGTTACACAACTTTCCATCAGACAAAACACAAAACATTGAACAGACACACAGAGGGCAAAACTACATGTTCCAAAGAACATGTGGTTGCCCCCAAAATGACCATCTTTTGTCAAGTTCCCCCTTCCCCAGTATCTAGTTTCTCATGTCCTGATGTTATCAGAAGGTACATTTTCTTGCCCCATCTAATCAAGGAGATAGAGCAAAGATGGACAAAGAAACATTGGTCTTACCATGCATGGTTCTTTTTCCCAGCCAAGGAGGTCATCCTTCAATAGTATGGGTTGTTGACCAAGCATGCTCCAAGGAAAGGACCAATTTAGAACTGAAGGCGTGGCTAGCTTCCTACCTGGGAGGTGGTAAAACACCAGTCCCGGGACTGATGCGCTCCACAGAAAGGAACATGTAGAGACACTGAAAAAAGAAAGGTAAAATACACCAGCAGAGGAAAGGCAGGATTATAGAAGGGGGGAAAATGAATCAGAGAAAAAGCCCGCAAAGCCCTGGAAGCCACCTCTGCCACCAAAATGCGTGGAAAATTTTTTGAAGAAATAAAAACCAGAATGAACATCCCTGGGTGGGCTGGATGACCTCCTCAGCTGTGAAAAAGAACCTTTCATGGTAAGACCATTCCCCCCCCCCCCCCAATAGCCTAAGGAAGTTATTCTCTAATAGTATGGGACGTACCCAAACTGGAGGGGGGCAGGGATGTAATTTAGACTACTTGTTGAAGAATAGTGCAGCCAAGAGCAGCCTGAGCCGCATGGAACGAAGGTATTTTATAATGCTTGATGAACGGCGTGACAGAAGACCACGTGGCTGCCTTGCAGATTTCCAACAGGGGAGTACTGGCTGAAAAAGCCATGGAGGTAAGTGTGCTGCAGGTGGAGTGAGCTGTAATGTTATGGGGCACGAGAGGTTGAGAGATTCACAAGCTAGGGAGATGCAGGACTTAATCCATGTGGAAATGGTGTTCTTGAAGACCTTGGGTGCCAAGAGACGACTGGTGAAAGGAAACAAACAGAGTCGGAATGGTGGATGGCTTTGGTTCTGCCTAGGTAGATCTGCAATGTGCATTGGACACTGAGAGAATGCCAAGCCTGTTCCTTAGGATGTACTGGAGATGGGCAAAAGGACGGAAGAACCATGTCTTGGGAACGGTGAAAGGTGGAATTCACTTAAGGTAAGAAGGAGGGATCTTGCTTCAAGATGGCAGCATCCGGCTGAAAAATACAAAGTTTCTTGAGGGCCGAGAGAGCCCTCAGTTCTGAAACCCTGCGGGCGGAAGTTATAGCTACCATGAACAGAACTTTAAAGGAGAGGAAACGGAAGTCAACATCTTGTAAAGGCTCAAAAGGGGTTTTGGTCAGGGCGTTGAGCACCTTATTCAAGTTTCAAGACGGGAATCTGTGTATTGTAAATGGAGCCAGATTGGTGGCCCCCCTGAGGGATCTCTGGAGATGAGGACGTAGTTGAGAGGAATTCCCAGTAGAAAGATGGAGAACTGAAGACAGGGCTGACGTCTGCCACTTCAGAGTGCTGGGATGAAGTCCCATGTCGAGATCAGTCTGGAGAAAG
Source organism: Hemicordylus capensis (assembly GCF_027244095.1). Lineage (NCBI taxonomy): Eukaryota > Metazoa > Chordata > Lepidosauria > Squamata > Cordylidae > Hemicordylus > Hemicordylus capensis. The sequence goes on from NC_069661.1 coordinate 250,508,131, forward strand.
GAAAGGACCTCTGGCACATGCGTGGATAAGGGGTTAATATGTTTCCTGTGTGCCCACTTAGAAAAGGCTGTCCAAGAGGCCTGGTAGATGCAGTTTATGGAAGGTCGTCTGGAGGCTAAAATAGTATCTTGCACCATGGTGGAATATCCCTTATGAGTTAAGAGCGCGTGCTCAACCTCCAGGCAGAAAATTGGAGCCACAAGGGTTCCGGGTGGAGAACAGGCCCCTGTGCAAGAAGGTCCGACCATAGGGGTAGGTGCCACAGAGGATGGACTGACAGTCCTTGTAGATCTGAGAACCATTGTCTCTGGGGCCAGAATGGTCCGATGAGGACCAGTTCTGCTCATTCGATGCATAGTTTCTGGATGAGCTGGCCTATGACTGTCATTGAGGGAAAGGCGTAGAGGAGGCCGGACGGCCAGGGAGCCATCAGGGCATCTGTTGCTTCTGCCAGGGGGGTGAAGAAGCGGGGGAGGGAAATCTGGGGAGAAGATGATTGTGAGGAGAGGTGAACAAGTCCACCTGAGGATCTCCGAAGTGGTGGGTGATCTGAAGAAAAATTTCTGATGTAGGGACCACTCTGCTTGATCTACGGTTTAGTGGCTGAGCCAGTCCTCTTGAGAGTTCACTATGCCCCGTAGATGTTCTGCCAATATGGAAGCCAGGTGTTCCTCTGCCAATAAAATAATAATAATAATAATAATAATAATAATAATAATAATAATAATAATTCAATTTCTATACCGCCCTTCCAAAAATGGCTCAGGGCGGTTTACAAAGAGAAATAACAAATAAGATGGCTCCCTGTCCCCAAAGGGCTCACATTCTAAAAAGAAACATAAGACACACACCAGCAACAGTCACTGGAAGTACTGTGATGGGGGTGGATAGGGCCAGTTACTCCCCACCCCCTGCTAAATAAAGAGAATCACCATGGTAAAAGGTGCCTCTTTGCCCAGTTAGCAGGGGTAACTGCTAGCGAAGAGCTTGTATGCTTTGGCCATGAGAGTCCAAGATCGGGTGCCGCCTTGATGGCTGATGTGCAATTTGGTGGTCATGTTGTCCATGTGGATGAACACATTTGCTTGACAGACAAGCAGGATAAATTGAAGGAGGGCTAAGCCAACTGCTTGTGTTCAAGCCAATTGATGGTGTGGAGCTTCTTGTGTTGGGACCAAGTGCCCTGTGCATAGTGGCCATTGCAATAGGCTCACGTCCCAGGAGGCTCATGTCCGTTGTGACCAGGATCCAATCCAGGATGATTAGAAGAAGGCTCCGGAGGCATGGTGGATGACAACCACCAGCATAGAGACAAGCGAACTTATGTTGGAAGCTGAACCTCCTTGTGGACGCAAGCCATGATGTCCTCTTGAAAGGGAAGGAGGAGTCACTGGAGTGGACGGGAGTGCCAACGTACCCACGGAGTGGACTCAAGACAAGTGATCATGGACCCTAGTAGCTGGGCTAGAGGAATCTAGCCCGAAGAAGGCTTGTTGAGGAGGGGACAAATGAGGGTTTACAGTTTTCACCATCGTTCCAGGGACGAGACTGTCGCCTGCGAAGTGTTGAAGACTGCTCCCAGATGTTGGATGGTTTGGGATGGGATGAGGTGACTCTTTTGTTGGTTGACAAGGAAGCCATGGTTGTGCAAGGCTGTGAGGGTCTGTTGAACTGCTTGATGGGCCTGGTGGAAGGAAGGCGCACTGATCAGAAGGTTGTCCAAGAAAGGGCGGGTGTGGACTACGCCAATTCGGAGGTGGGCGACAAGAGCCACCATTATCTTGGTAAAGACCCTTGGGGCCGAGGAGAGTCCAATCGGGAGGACTCTGTACTGAAAATGTAGGCTGCTGTAGCAGAACCTGAGATAATGCCAGTGATCTGGAAAAATCGGGATGTGAAGATAGGCCTCGGCTAGATCGATAAAGGCCATGAAGTCCAGAGGTGACACCGCTTCCTTGACCGTACAGATGGACTCCATGTAGAACTTTCACTTGTGAAAGAATCAGTTGAGGCGCTTCAGATCTAGCACTGCTCTCCACGATCCATCCTTCTTTGGCATTAGAAATAAGAGCAAATAGACACCGAGCCATAACTATGTCAATGGTACAGGTTTGATGGCGTTGATTTGGATCAGGTGCTGAATGGCCAGACTCATCTGAAGGTGTTTGATCAGATCCTTCGATCTTGGGGATCTGGTAACAGGGTCGGGGGAGGGGAGAGGTTTGTAAATCCAAGGCATATCCATGGGTGACAGTGGAAAGTACCCAGCGATCCTGCGTGGTAGCTTCCCACTGTGGGTAAAAGTGGAGAAGCCGGCCCCCCACCGGGGGGGTAGTCATTGTTTATGGGGGGGCTGGGAGGAGGAGGAGGAGGGGAAGGAATGAACAGGTTGGCCTCTATGTGCTGCTCCTCTCCTTTGGCGACACTGGTTGCGCCAGGAGGAGCGGTAGCCACTGCCACGGTTGTCCCTAAGCGAGGGAGAAGATGTTCTGGTGAAGTTCCTGAAGAAACAAAAGGGCTGGTTAATAAACCTAGATAGCCTTTGAAAGTCCCTCCGAAAGGGATTTTTATCTCTGGTCTCGATCAGTATCGACTCCAAGGCTTCACCAAAGAGACAGGTACCTGTGAAAGGAGCGGAGGACAGGCTAAGTCTGGACTTGGAATCTACGTTTCAGTGCTTAAGCCATAAGGACCAACGGACTGCTATCCTCAAGGCCATAGCTTGGGCTGCATATTGGATGCAGTACAGACTGGAATTCGCCATAAGGGCTGTAGCCTTGGCTAACTTGTTCAAAACCCGTCTGAGTTTAGTGAGTTGGGCCGGGGGTGGGCGGGCGTGGTTTACCATGGTAGCAAGCTCCTTAACCCAGAGCATTGAGGCCCTGGCAAAGATGGAGTTAGTGGTAGCAGCTTTAAACACAGTAGCAGATGCCATATGGCTTTTGCGAAGAAGATCGGACTTGCGGTCCTCAGGAGATTTGAGCTGTTCATCGGCTTCTTTAGCCAACACTGAAGCTGAAACCAGCTGTGTCATGGGTGGGTCCACAAATGGTACTGCCAGGAGAGAAGAGACGTCCTAGGGTAAACTGTAGAGTTTCTTAGGAATAAGCCCCACAGATTTTGATGAGGTGGGAGCAGCCCATTCTGCTATCATGACCTCCTTGAAGAGGGGAAGGAAAGGGATGGTAGGAGTGCCTGCAATGGTGGAAGGAAAAACATTATGATCAAGAGAAGATGATTGAGCCACCTCCAATGGAACAACGTCATTAATAGCACGCTTAGCCTTAGAAAGCATATCTTCAAAATCCTAAGTAGTAAAAAGTCGGGTGGAGACAGGGATGGGGGTGGGAATATTCTCATCTGAGAGTTCACCTTCTTTGGTAGAGGATTAAGTGTGAAGGTGCCACCGGGGAACGGACGGGGCGTTTGGGTAAGGGAGACCTATCAGAGGAGGAGGATGAAGCGGATCTAGCCCTCTTTTTTTCTTCGTTGGCCTCTGAGATGAGGTTGGAAAAGGCCCCTAAATGCAACAGATCAGCTATGTTTGTTCTTCATGTATTTGCACCTTGATCATGTCCAGACTGAGCAGAGGATGACTAATTTTTACAGCAAACGTGGTAAAGGAAGCTCAGTTACGCTGCCACACTTTACCTGCATGGGCTAAATCACTAGAAGCACTTTTCTATTCTTCCAGCCCTGCTCTGATACTGGAAGTGAGCCAGGCCAGGAAGAGGGGAGGGCTCAACTCACCTCACCTGCACACACTTAAAATTAGTTTGTTCTCCTCCTGTTTGAATGGGAATAAATAAATATGGCTGTCCTAGTCAAATCTAGTTGACCCTAACCTTGTTCTCTCCATAAGCCAGAAACAGAGCTACTTTTCTACTCTTCTCTTCTTCATGATGAATCCTGTATAACAAACAACAGCCTACGTCAAATCCCCTTCCAACCCCCTTCCAACGTTCTGTACCAAATTTCACCTGCAACCAGAGCTATTAACTCTGCCATTTGCATGTGCTATAGAGCAAAGTCTCTTCCTTTCTTTCCCGCAGGTCTACACAGCCTGGCGCCAGCCTCAGAACAGTAAACAAAAAAGCATGTCCCAACGACTGACATGTTCAGAGAAGTGCCCATTGACGACACGCAGCTATGGAATGCATTTGCCGTTGATTGTACGGAACGAAGAGTGGTCGGGTGGCATGAATGTTGTGAGCAAGCTGCATCCTCGAGTCTGTCATTGGCTATAGAATAAGCCTTTATAGAGCAGTCATACTGTCCCCTTCCTGGCTTCTGTCAAGCCTAACAAAACCCAAGTACTAAACACATTTCATGTCTTGGAGTATCAAATGTTCTTTGCTATCAGTCGAAATGGAACTCTGTTCATTTTCATTACTGCTTCTTATGAAAATGTTAGCTCTATTCATATTCCACATTCAAGATGTTTAACCTGAGCTTGCTGTATGAAAAGTCAATCATGTGTGCATAAATTCAATATATTCTTCCCATTTATGACAATACAATGGCCTACCTTACAGACAGAAATGTTTGTATATCGATTCAAAACTATTCTGTGCCTGCCCAATTCATTTGGCAAATCTGTGTTTAAGTCAGGCATATTTTGGTTAAACAACTATTTTTATCATCACTCAAGACCGTTATGTTTAGCACAAAAGCAAATGCCTGCACAACAGAGGTATGGGCAGGGCGGCAGGGGGAGGTCCCATCTCAAAATCTTGTCATGAAAGGATGATTTTAAAAAATCTACTTTAACAATAAACAGGAAATACAATGTTTCTAAAGTTAACATTTTTAGATAATAAAATAAACATTTTAGTCTTATTTGTGGGTTTTCAAATAAACTCTGGAAACAGAGAAGTTAACTAAACCAAAAGCATCTCTCAAGCGGAGAAACGTGGGACATTTGTGAGCACAACACACTGAATGAGCCATGAGTAATATATGAAACGGGAATTTCTATAAAAGAAAAACAAATATTCACAAGTAGGAACTAGGCAAGTTAGCATGCTTTAGCTAATTCCTACAACATAATTAAGACTGAAACCAGGAGCCTGAAGTCACAGGCAGCAACTCAACACTAACAAAATATTAGTTAAAAAGTAGACTCCATGTAACATAATTAATGAGACTGGCAACATACAATAAAATGGGCCAAAGGTCAGTGATCCAGTTTAGACATAACAGCTAAACACTGTGAACAGGCTTGGAGTTCACATGTTCCTTTTGCGCACACTCTGATTCAGCCCCTTCCTTTCTCTCTGTTTTGATTTTAAAAACCAGGGCATGCCTCCCATAAGGACTGGAAACGGAGTTCCAAGCTCTTCCTTCACAGAGACAGAGCAGTCTACATGGTTATGTGTATCCTCACAACAATCCTGTGAGCTAGGTTAGGCTGAGCAATAAGTGACTGGTCCAGAGTCACCCTGAGAGTTTCATGGCCAAATGGAACCTCCAATGAAACTTATCCATTGTGCATTTCAGTGATTATGATAGTCCTACTAGAAGTAGGACAGGATAAGAGAAGGGGTGAAGTTAGGACTGGATGAGGACAACAGCAAAACTAAAAAGCCACTTTCCCCCCCAAGATGAGAAAAATGACAATTATATGAACACAAACACACCCTTGCAAATTTCTTTTTTATTTACATTCCATGTTTCAACAGCCTCAAGGCAGTGAATAATACAGATTAAAACAGATCAAACACATGTTAACATCATAATAAAAGTTACAAAAGAAATAAAAAGAGATCAAAGATTAAAATAATAAAAGGCTAAAATATGTGAAGGTGTTTACTGGGACTCTGAGATGCTCTAGTCCAGGGGTTCTCAACGTTGGGTCCCCAGATGTTATTGGACTTCAACTCCCATAATCCCCAACCAAAGGCCACTGAGGCTGGGGATTATGGGAGTTGAAGTCCAATAACGTCTGGGACCCAACGTTGAGAATCCTTGCTAGTCCATGATATTAGCAGCCAGTGCATGGTTTAGAAGAGGTGCTGGATGGGAGGGGAGGGCCCTGGCTCCGCCACACTTTGGAGCTTTGGGCTATGATGAAGCCTGTGGAACAGCATGTTATGGGAGCAGAAGCCAGGTCTGGAGAGCACAGCGGTGGGGATAAGAGCAGAAGCAATGGAAAGAACTAACAGCCCCTGCCACCTTCTGGTCAGGAATTTGCTAGTTTCTTAAATAGCACAGACAGCATAAAGGCCTGCAGGGCAGAGGGGTCAGTGCATCTCTGGACCCTTTTGCTCTGAGCTACAGCAAAGGAACTTTGGCTGAGAGGGGAAGCAGGTAGAAGGCCCACAATGCACACAGGCAGATTCAGGCTAGACGTGGAAGCAAGCACCCAGCACAACACCTATGCTCTCAAGTGACGGCATCAAAGAAAAACTTTGGCTAGTCGGAATCAACCTTGTGTTAGGAACATAGGAAACATAGGAAGCTGCCATATACTGAGTCAGACCCTTGGTCTATCTAGCTCAGTATTATCTTCACAGACAGGCAGCGGCTTCTCCAAGGTTGCAGGCAGGAATCTCTCTCAGCCCTGTCTTGGAGATGCTGCCAGGGATGGAACTTGAAACCTTCTGCTCTTCCCAGAGCGGCTCCATCCCCTGAGGGGAATATCTTGCAGTGCTCACACAAGTCTCCCATTCAGATGCAACCAGGGCAGACCCTGCTTAGCTATGGGGACAAGTCATGCTTGCTACCACAAGACCAGCTCTCCTCACCTGTTCCACAAGTGAAGTCCAAATTTTGTGACAGTGCTGTCTTTCTGGTTCATGCTACATATGCAGCAACCCCCGTGGAAGTACAGATCCTAACACGACCCGTCAGCCCTCCTGCTCCTGTACAGGTGGCCACTAACTCCTGTTAGCTGTGACACTTGTGGCATGCCTCGAAGAAAAGGTGGCTGCTAATTTGGTTGCACTAATTTGAGAGCCAGTGTGGGTGTAGTGGTTAGAGTGTTGGACTAGGACCAGTGAGACCTGAGTTCAAATCCCTATTCAGCCATGAAACTCACTAGGTGATTCTGAGCCAGTCACCTATCTCTCAGACTTATGTACCTCACAGGTATTGTGGTGATAAATATAACCATGCACCCCACTCTGGGCTCCTTGGAGGAAGAGCGGTATATAAATGTAAAAATAAAATTGCACTAGGTTCGATGGAAATGTCACAATGAGTGCTATTCAGATCTTCCACTGATGGAACATCACTCCGCTAAAGGTCTGGATGGTGCCCTATGACTTCATTTTATGTTGTCTGTGACATTCCTAACCTGAATTACTGCTCTTACAGTGCTTGAAATACTTATGAAAACTGTAATTAATAAAAACTTTGTGCCAATGAACAACAGAACAATTTCCCACGTACTGTAGTGTTCCATGTGTTTGGAGAAGGAATCCCCCGAAGTAGGAAGACTTACATTGCTTTGTTTTTTAAAAAGCCACTACCCAATTTTCAGAAGGCGTTTGGAGAACTTGTGTTTCATTCATTTACATAGCAAAATGCTCAATTCAAATGGGAACCTCTTGTTCATTTTTCAACACAATCTGGCAGATCTGAACGCAAACAATTGGAGTGTGTGTTTTTTAAGTTTAAAAATACAGTGGCAAATGAACAAGGGGTGTTTCTGCAAATGTGCCAACTGAGGAAATGATGCCACTTGTGGTAATCTTGCATGCTGACTGGCAGCTGAGCCACTCTAAGCCTATAATGCCACAGCTAGTAACCGGTTAAGGCTCCCCCTGATGCACCTTCTTCTGGTGTGCAAAACAAAATTAATGTTTCACAGTCCATGGTAATGCAAACCAGAGCATGTGTTTCTGGGTAATCGACACACACCAAAGTGATTGACACTCGGCAGCCATCAAGACCACCTGCCTAAAAGTGCATCAGCCAGGAGTCTGTTATCCTGCACAGTAACAAGTTCTGAGCACACGGGGGTATCTGAGAGGTTCAGTTAGTGTTAAATGAGTCCTAAATATCATGTCCTGGTTAATCATGTCAGAGCAACCGCTGAGTGTGGCTTTTGCGAGAAAAACGCTTATGAAATTATCCTTGCAAAAACGGTGCCAGCTAAGCAGTATGTTAAAAACTTCCCTACGGCTCTGGAATATCTAAAATGATCACGCCGCATATATTAATTGCTTGACAAGTTTAGCCTTTCAAATGCAATTCATCCTGATGGAACATCACAACAATGACTCAAATTAATAGGCTGGGTATTCTTAAAGTCTCCTCTAACCCCTGCTAACTGGGCAAAGAGGCACCTTTTTAAAGTGGCGATTCTCTTTATTGAGCAGTGGGAGAGCAACTGGCCCTATCCACCCCCAGCACAGCATCCTTCCAGTGGTTGTTGCTGGTGTCTATCTTATATTTCTTTTTTAGACTGTGAGCACGTTGGAGACAGGGAGCCATTGTATGTATGTATGTATGTATGTATAAACCCCTTTGGGGACTTTTGTTGAAAGGTGGTTTATAAATATTCGTTGTATTTGTATTCCTCAAAAAGCAAAAATAAGCTGTAAACCAGTGGTTCCTAGATGTTGCTGGACTACAACTCCCATCACACTCAGCCATTGCTGCAGGGAATGATGGGATTTGTTGTCCAAAAACATCTGGGGACCCAAATTTGTGAACTCTGTTGTAAAGGTTTGCACATAAGCACCTACTGACTTCACTTTTTGGCATATGAAGAGGAACTGCTTTCTCAGCACAGAACATTGTGTATGGCAGGGGTTCTGGAACTTGGTGATGTTGGACCACATAACCAGATGATGTTGGACCACATAATCCCATGCCAGAAGGCCACTGAGGCTGGGGGTGATAGTAGGTATAGCCTGGGGACCCCCAAGTTCCAGAACCCCCGATGCACCAGAAATTCTCCTGACACTATTTACAAATTACAGAGCGGACCCATAGTAAGAGGCACAGCAGATGGAGTGTTAGGTTTAGACAGAGAGATCTGTGGTTCAAATTACATGTTGGCCTTGCTCAAAACACTAAGGCTGCAATCCTGCACAGGCACACCTGGGAGAAAGCACTAATGGTCAGTGATACGTACTGTACTTCCAAGTACAGTAATAGGATGCACTGTCTCAGTTAGTTATTGATTTATAAAACAGTAATAATGACATTCCACAGGGGATGACAGACAAAATGCATGGTGTGTAGCAATCAGTATGTTTCAAAGAGCTATAGATCAACAAATAGTCTTTTTCAGATCTCAGCAATGCTTTCCACTCAAGACTGGTCTAAAACTTTGGTATTGGCTGGATGGTGTAAAACATAGCTAGACCAAAATGTGGGAGCGGGTCTGGGGGTGGGGAGAAAAGTTTACTTGAAAGTAAAACTAATTATGTATTTTACTAATGCCATTTCCAAAAGGTACACTGAGCATTACCAATGAGCCCTACGAAAAATGGACAAGAAAGCAATGTCTACAACTGGCTGGCTCTGGAAAAGAGCTCCTGAGAATTAGCTAGGGATTCTAACTTCCCTCAAACACAGCAGCACTAATAGCCTCCAGATTTGCTGGCCCGGCTTCGAACCATCTCAAGAAACTGTTTACATTAAAGTCGGGTTCAGCTGGAAGGTCAGCTCACTTTTAAAGCTTTCGAAAAAATCGGCAGCAGTCTCATCTCCTCGAAAGGGGGAGGGGGAGAAAATTAAAAAGAAAATCATTAACCTGACACAGGAATGAAAACTAATTTTGTTCTATTTCAATTGCTACCAGAGGGTTAAAAAAAGCCCAGTTAGTAGAAAAAACACAACCCGCCAAAAGCTTTAGCCAGAAAAGTTTCATGCAAGACTTCAAGAGGGCTTTTAAGCTTCGGTCACTGCATCTTGCTTTTTGAAGCCATAATGAAAATAAAAAAGGTACTATCTCACACAATTAGGTATGATTTTTATCAGGGCCCTGCCTTTGAAACTGCACATGTATATCAAGTAAACAAGATAAGGCTTTTAGATTGTACATATTCAGACTTTATTCCTTAAAAATGGATTCGATGAACACCGAGGAGATGGCCAGAGATTATTTGCCAGTTCATTATGTCTTGTGTAAGGATCAATACAAGCTGGTTTTATTCGGGTCAGGCAGCAGAGACTACAACTTTACATTTTGCAACTGATAGATGATAGCAATAAAAACGAGGTCTTCAGGAAGAGAGCAAACCTTCAGTTCATCTAATTGTCAAAAGTAACGAAAACGGAGTGAAAAACACAACCTGTCTGAAATGCTTTAGAGGACTTTTGTAATCTAAGCAGATTGCAAGCTGTAATTTTTGGCGCCGGCAGGAAACATATCTCAAAGTTTTTCAGAGGGTTAAATAACTATAATACAATGATATCAGTAAGTAAAAAGAGAAAGAGGAAAACTAGGAAGCAAAACAGGTTTTATGTGAGAGCCTAATACTTCAAATGATTGAAACAGCATGGGGAAAACAGATTTAAATACTTCTGCAATTTGCAACAGGCTGTCATGAATGTGAAAATAATTCATGGTGGCTTTTGAATATGTTTAGGCTTTCCATAAAGCTGGAAAGCAACAAGCAAAGGGACTGCAGAAGAGCACAAACTGAAGCAGCCTTTTCTTAAACTATAAAGCATACACTATAGTAATAGCATTGCAGGCTTTATTCATAAACGCGTATGTAAACTTTGCTATTATAATGCACGATCCTAAATTTTTTGTCAAAAAGCAGATCTGAAATTTAAGCCTTTTAAGACACACACCAAAAGCTTTATTAATAATACTCTACTCTACTAATGCAACAGGGATCACATTCATCTTTTCCTACAATTGCTTTGTCAGAGGAGAGCTTAAACTTTGGATATTAACAGATCAGGAAACACACACTTTCAATAGTTTGAAAATCTGAAGTAAGCTAAGATCTTAACTCTCGCACCAGATTACAGCAACCTTCTGAATCTAGCCTTCATAGAGATAGGGGCCAAATTAAAATCTAAATAACAGCCACCAGCAGTTATAAAACATCTCAGTTTTAAGAAACAAGTCATTTTGTTAAGGAAGTGCCTGGCACCAAAACCATTTCTAAAACTTTGGCTCATCTTGACACAAAAGATACTAGAAGACTGTTTAGACTACTAATAAGACAGGAACCTTTAAAACCATGCCATGCTATTCAGCTGTGGATAGGGGTAGTCATAAAAACAATTTCCTGGAGATGAAAACTGCCAGCATGTGCCCTCATGGTGGAATCCTATACCAGAGGAGATGGGAGAGAGAAAAGGGGGTGGGTGGGTGCACACGCATTAATCAGCTTCCGAGCACTCTGGAGTGCCAATGCTTCTTTCCTGCACTGGCCATAAGTGCGAGACTGGCATTGGTTTCAGCAACTCCAGCTGGCTGCCCCCTGCTCTTTCATGCCCACATGTAACGATACCAGCCCACGTGTCTGCCATCTCCTTGGAACTGACTGGCATGTGATGGCCAGGAGCAAGATGAACACCTCAACGACAATACCCGCTATAAGGGAGACTAAGGGGTAACAGCAGAAACAAATAATTTAATACGGTCACAAAAAGAATATCTTTCCATGTTAAGAACCAAAGCAAGACCTCACTCAAGTGCCTGCTAGGAAATTGCAGCAATCTAAAACCAGGTGTCTCTACTAGAGTCAGACTAAATGCCGAACTTCATAACTCACCCATTTCTCCTACGTGTTTCCAATTCTGCACTATTACAACTGAAAACAACTTCAGTTTAATTGCACTGAAAATGATGTCATTTTAACGAGACAAACTTGTTCAGAAAAGAATTTCTGTTCGACAATGGTCCTCTCTAGATAATTTTAAGATATCGGACCTTACTCCAGGTCTGTGGGCACCCTTGGCAGGTGGGGAACTGGTGGCCATGGCTCGAGGCTGCCCACAGCCTTCCCCGGCATCTCCTTCTCGGTGGGAGGATGGGCTTCAGTGTTCCCGCTAACAGGGATTCCCAGATGATGTTCACTACAACTCCCAGCATCCCCAGCTGCAATGGCCTTTGGCTGGGCATTATGGGAGTTGTAGTCAAAAACATCTGGGAATTCCTGTTAGAGCGAACACTGAAGGGCCTCCCCCTCGCCACTGCATCCGCTGCATTCCCCCATTCGTTGATAGGGAGCGGGAGAAGCCGCCGCTGAAGGATTCTGCAATAGTGGTTTTTCCTCCTTCCCTCCTATCAGCAAACAGGCTTCCTCCCAGAAGTCCCAGGGTATTCATAGCGGCTAAAGGGGAAAGGTCCACTGGTGAATCCATCTGCGTCCTCCTCCCCATTGACCAGAATCAAAGAATGCATCTGTCAGCTGAGAAACTCACCACACCATTGCACGCTCCTGGTACCCTGCCCATCTACAAAAGGGAACAGCTGGGGAAGATGGCAGGAGAAGTCTTGTGCCACCACTATCACCTTCTCTTCACATCCTTGCAAGGTGCCTCAGGGTGTGCCATGGGATCTTTGATAGCCCTGAGCCCCCGAGGCCACTGCCACACATTGTCAACTCTTAGAGCTGGCTCTGGGAATCCAAAATCCAAAGAGTGTACGGTGAACACTTTTATCACAGCAAAGCAATGGGGAGGGGAAGAGGTATAGCACCAGTGGCAAACTTTGCTATGCCAAAATGGAATGAAATGGATGTATACCTGCCTTCAAATGAGCTAAAATGATTATACTATAAAATCATTAGTCCAATATACTGTCGACAGTCTAGCTTTAAAAATTTAATGATACATGTATTTTTCCTTACCACACAAAAAGCATTATGTGCATTTGCATTTCCCTCTAAATGTGGAGGTTACGCTGCATTAAATGCAGCAAATAGAAAGTGCTTGGGAAGAGCTGAAATTGGTTCTGGCGCAAAAGAAGCATGCAACAGAACTGCCCACTTCCCTTGGAGCATCAGTTAAACTAAATAAAAATAGGGCATTATATTTTCACTCTGTTATGATTACGTTGCAGCCGCTGTAGTCAGAGGCTATGTTTAGCAACAAGAATTGCTCCTTCACTATCAAGGACACTGAAAACCCTCTGAGATGATTCCAACATTTTTTAATAATACAGATGGGACTGGAATGTAGTTTTGGTGATTTCAAATGCAGTCTAGCAACACTTTTCCAGTTCTAGCTAGGAAAGGGAAGTTCTTGGAGGAGTCTACACGCAGTGTTTGTTTTCAGCACAGCATCTCCTTCAACCAGGATGCAGCACTAGTCTGGAAATGAATACTACAGAACATCGCAACATGCAAGTCAGGCCATTGGTCCATCTAGTCGAGGGCTGCACAACTGTAGCCCTCCTCCATAGATGTTGGACTACAACTCCCATCATACCTATTGGTCACTGTGACTGAGGATGGTGGGACTGTAGTCCAAAACAGAGCTGGAGGGCTGAAGTTGCATAGCCCTGATCCAGCTCAAAACTGTTTGAATGGAAGCAGCATTCCAGCATCTGATCCTTTAACACGAATTGTCCCCTTTGGTAAGCAGAACCCACCCTGGTTTGCATTTGAATGGGAGACATGTGTGACCACTATAAGATATTCCCCTTAGGGGATGGGGGCACTCTGGGAAGAGCAACTGCATGCAGAAGGTCCCAAGTTCCCTCCATGACATCTCCATGATAGGGCTGAGAGAGACTCCTGCCTGCAGCATTGGAGAAGCCACTTCCAGTCTGTGTAGACAATACTGAGCGAGATGGACCAAGGGTCTGACTCAGCATAAGGCAGCTTCCTATGTTCCTATCACTTTCTGAGTACAAAGCACGAGCTCTACCACAGATCAATGCCCCTCCATTTCTGGATGCCTGGATAACATAAGACTTTATTGTGATTTTTCGCACCATCTCAGCATTACCATTCCCTAACTCATTTCTGTATAGTAAGCAGTGGTCCACCAGTAGGCCGCAGATAGCTGGTGGGAGAGGCTGCTGTCTGTCTGAAGGGCCTTTCAGACGATGCAGCACATGTCTCACATCGAAGGCAGAATGGAAATTCTCATAAGAACACAAAAATGCTCCTGGTAGATCAGAGGACCAAAAGGTCCACCTCATTCAGCATTCAGTTTCCAACAGTGGCCAGTCAGAGGCTTCTGTGAAGCTTACAAGGAGGGTAATGGAAGCAAACACCCTTCCTGTTGCTTGTCACCAGCATAAGGAATTTGTTCTGAGAAGCAACTGCCTCTTGATGACTTCACAATCAGCTGTTTGTGGCTACAGAGTCCGCTGCTCTTGCATGTTGCAGAGGCCGTTTACTTCACAATGCAGTGACAAGAACAACAGTACATACAAAGAATCTTGCTGGATTAGGCCAAGACCTATCAAGTCTAGTATCCTGTCTTCCAAAGTGTTTCAAGCTTGCATAGAACAGCTCAGAAACTCTTACAATTATCCTGCATGGAAGGCTGCTATTATTATACTCATATTGGGGGTTAAGAAGAAATAGTGGCTTACCTCACTATGGCGAATATTTATATACCGCTTTTCAACAAAAAGTTCCCAAAGTGGTTTACATAGATATAAATAAAATGGCTCCCTGTCCCCAAAGGGCTCACAATCTAAGTAAGAAACATAAGATAGACACCAGCAACAGCCACTGGAGGGATGCTGTGCTGGGGTTGGATAGGGCCAGTTGCTCTCCCTCTGCTCAGTAAAGAGAATCACCACTTTAAGAAGGTGCCTCTTTGCTCAATTAGCTGGGGAGTGCTAATTGAGCAAGACACTCAGGGAGTGAAAAGGCAAAGATGAGATTCAAAATAGGGACTTCCCAACTCAAACACTTCAGCACTATATTAAACCCACACTTTCAAGCTGGAAATCCCAATGCCAAAGAATTCTTTCACACACAAAATATTTCCTCACTGTGCATGTTTTATACATACAGAAAACAAACATGCTACATACAAAGCTACAAAGGTGTGACTAGCATAATAAGAGGTCAGTTTCAAGTGGTGAATAAGGAGCACCTGATAAATGCTACTGGAGAAGAACAGACACATTTAATACAAAATCCTTTAAAATAAACGTATTTTTAAAAACCCAACAAATTACTTAAAATTCAGTGACAGAAGACACTCTGACTTGTGCCATTTGTGAAAAACAAACTAGAAGTCCTTTTTCACAGATGCGAAGGTCCAGCTTTTTTCAATGCACAGTGCACTTCAGTCATTTTATCATCGCAAAGGAGAGCATCCTGCCTTCTCCCCACTCCCCCAACAATCAAACCATAGGCCTGAGTCAATGTAATTTGAGAGTTGCTTCAAGGAAGAAAGCTCGGCATTTAGAAGAAGGTGAGGGGAAACAGGCCATCTTTGTCTGGCACATGGCTCTTTTTAGAATGTATCATTTGAGGCTATTTTGGAGTATTTTTTAAAAAGAAGGACAAAGGAAGCTGGGCAGGCATGAAGGAGAAGCACAAGCAATCAAGGCAAAGTGAAAATATGCAGAAAACACAAAGCAGGGAGAAGACTGTTGAAGGGTTGATGTCCTTTAAGGATGGAGAGGCTATCTTGTCTCTTTTGCCTAGATTCCTATGCCTCCCTTCACATCTCTGGAGAGATACATAACTTGAGTGGAGTGGAGATGTACATAACTTTAAAGAGGCTGCTGCTACTCATCATCTGTTGATGGACAGACTGCAACAGCTCCTCTAAATCTGGTGTCATCTATACTTCCTCATAAAAAGCTGTTTGCCTTCTATCTCTTTGAAACACTCTGAGCAGGACAATTCAAAGCATGATAAAGAGATATTGGCTGTATTTGCACGTAACATGAAACTGGGTCTCTGATTGAAATGTTTGTACGTCCAAATGCATGCTACTGCAGTTTGGACCAGAAATCTACCCGCAGGTTTCCTCCAGAGACTCTGATTTGTACCTTCAGTTTGTAATAGGTTTTGCCGCCTCTAACTCTGGCTAAGAGGTGCCAGCTTTACCTCCGAATGGTGCACCGCAGTCCCACTCTGCTGCAACCAGGGTTGATGGAGGAAGCTCCTCCCTCCCTCTGGTTGCGATTGGCTGCATGGGGCTGTCCTTCAGTCAGGAAGGGAGCCCACACAGCCCAGTTTCTCCTCCTCTCTGCAGTCTCCCTGACTGCACTTTTCCTCCTGTCATGTGCAAATGTGGAGAGTGGGAACCTATGCAAATGCGGCCATTGTCTCAATTCAGGTAAAGGTAAACTGTGGTCGAGTCTATTTCAACTCCTGGCACCCACAGAGCCCTGTGTTTTTCTTTGGTAGAATACAGAAGGGGTTTACCATTGCCTCCTCCCACGCAGTATGAGATGATGCCTTTCAGCATCTTCCTATATTGCTGCTGCCCGAAGTGTGGATTCAAATCAGCAACCTTCTGCTTGTTAGTCAAGCAGTTCCACACTGCACCACTTAAGATGGCCCAATTCAGACATCACATCAAACTGTGGTTAGGGAAGCTTAACTATGCTTTGGGATGATGTCTGAATTGACAAACCATGGTTTTCAATGGGTTTGGCCAAACAGTGCTAACTATGGGTTGGTGTGACAAACCACATACAGATTTTACATCACCTCTGGAGGCTGCTGTATCATTGAAACAGAAGCGCTAAGCAGATGGGAAATTAAAACAAGACAAGCAATTCTAGATTAGGGTTTGATTGGGGTTTGCTGTAGATGTGGAAGTTCAAAACATGACTTTATTTTTAAACAAAAGAAAAAGAAGAAGCTGTGAATGTTACACATGGGAATGTGTTTCATTCTATGAATTATAAACTCCAAAGATGGACCCCAAGACCTCTGGCATACAGATTTGTAAAGAACAGCTCATCAACCGCCGGGCTCCTTTCAGGTTTCAAAGCAATCACGTACACACTAAACGCAGCACACGCAAGGATTTAGCTATTGACATCATGGCTGGGTGGAGAGTTCCATCTATGTACCCCATTGCATGGGTGGAGTTGTCCCACCCAAGTCTTCTCCTTCTCACATAACTCTAGAACCAGGGCTTATCCCATGAAATGGATTTCCAGGAAATTTAGGACCAGCAAACGGAGGTACTTTTTCACGCAACGCATAATCAACTTGTGGAATTCTCTGCCACAAGATGTGGTGACAACCAACAACCTGGATGACTTTAAGAGGGGTTTGGATAACTTCACAGAGGAGAGGTCTATCAACAGCTACTTGTCGGAGGGCTATAGGCCATCTCCAGCCTCAAAAGCATGATGTGTCTGAGTACCAGTTGTAGGGGAGTAACAGCAGGAGAGAGGGCATGCCCTCAGCATCTGGTGGGCCACTGCGTGAAACAGGATGCTGGACTAGATGGGCCTTGGGCCTGATCCAGCAGGGCTGTTCTTCTGTAATAAGGAAGTTGTGGATCAGAACACTTCTCTGTAACACAAGCAAAGCATACTCATTCACAAATATATTCATCGATATCCATGCACAGAAATAAATTCCAAAGCAGAATATGTAACATTTGAATCCGTTTTAGTGCCATTGTTTGGCACACTGAATAATTGTCAGGTAGATGCTGGTGACAACAATGATTAATTAGTGCAACGCAAGGACTTCAGGCATGTTTGGCTTGAAAAATACAAACACGAGTCTCTATTGGAAGCTCTTCTTATGGGCAGTAAATTTGTTCTTCCTTGACTGCATTCTTAGCTGGATCCAAATTGAAATGCATCTAAGTCCATTGGTACCAAGATCCAGGCAAGGTTCCGACTGTCTTCTCTTCCAGCCTCTCCTGTGTTCTCAAAGAGGTCCTTCATTCACAGAATCATACACTTTTATATTTGGAAGGGACCTTGAAGGTCTTCTAGCCTAACTCTGTGCTTAGCACAGGAATCACACAGTCAGTATGAATGCACAGATAATGAAGGTATACTTCACTATATCTAGCAGGCATTGAAAACTTTCTTTCAAAAAAGATTTTTTAAAATCTATGTCAGAAGCTTAAAGGGGAAAAGTAGAAATGGCAGGAGAACTGAAGAGGATATAACTTTTAAAGCAAGATGCTTTTTAGGCTGGATGTCTCCTTACAGAACAGATCCTTTTAGAATTCCCATTCATCTTCTGAGTGAAGAAGCTATGGCAATCTGGAATCCAACAAGCTGTATCATGGCTTGGTACTTGGGTGTTCTTAAAATAAACATTTCTTCCCTTTGTGTGGAAATGTCTTTCTTTTCACTCTACATCTTTAGAAACAAAAGCCTTTGGAAAAGTATACAGAAAAACCTGCAGAACTCCCCTTGCACGTTTGCATAACTCAAGTAAGATATACAACGGAAATGAACCTGCAAAGCTATTGCTGTAATGCAAACCATCACTGTCTACTGTCACCATTTAATTTGCATTATGGCCCCCTTTAGACACAGATCCTCCAGTTAAAGGAAACATTATATGGGTGGGGGAGGGGGGGGCTTTAATTTTCTTTGCAACCCTTAGTTACTTAGTTTAGTTTCCATCCCACCCATTCCTACTGATTCAGTGCAGGTAACAACAGTTAGAAGTTAAAGCACGACATAAACAATAAAAGCAAAACACCCAACTGCATAAAAATTATCCCATGCCTCCTTAATCACAGCTGCTCAATACCCACCCCCAAAAGGGAGGTTTATGGCTACAGAACGTATTCAGACTCAATCTTTGATGAATTTCCACCATTAATTACTAACTGAAGCCATTAAAATATCAATTACGGATGTTTTTGAAGTAAGTTAAACTATTGCTGAAAAGGCAGAGAGAGAGAAGCACTAGGTGTACCTCCTTCAGAAGTGGTCTCAGGGATTCTGAGAGTCTGCACCAGGCATCACTACTCAAAGGCTCCCCAGCAGATTAATACAGTCATCCCTCGCCAACCATGCATTCCCCAATCACAGTTTTAAGTCTCCGCAACGAGAAAATTGTGGCAGGTCTCACCAACCCTGACTCAAGTATCTATGGTTTGGCAAGATTTTCGGGCAGGGGTTTTTTTGGGGGGGGGGGGGGTGGAGTGATTTCCGGGGGTCAGGAGGGTGATTTCCCGGAGGTCCCCTTCACTCCTCTTACTGATTCATGGCAATTTCCCCCCTATTTTTAACTGTATTTTGTGGTCTTTTTGCAACCGCGATTCCCCTAACCCCCTGTTTGCCAGTGATATCAATGGCTCACCAACTGCAATTTCACCAACTGTGAAGTTTTCCTGGAATGGAACCCTCGTGGTTGGCAAGGGATGACGGCATTATTTTTTTTTTAGTCATGTAGATCCATCCCACCTTCATGGAAATCAATGTTGAACCTGAAGGCATTTTCACTCTGGAACCAAAATATCATAATTGGGCAAATCTGCAAAGTATAGCCAAGGGCCATTTTTGATGTTACTTAAATGTAGTTTGATCCTGCAGCTGTATCCTAAAAATGTGAATACAGATGTAGTGATCAGACTCCCCTCCCCCTAAAGAGTTAACAGGGAGTAAACCCTTGTCTTGACTGACACTCTGGTGAACTCCAGGGCAGCCAATCAATACACCAGGGGGGTGGGACTTAGGGAGCGGTTTCTGGGAATTCTGGGAACAAGAAAGGCAGTCTTTGTTGGAAATAAGTGCTTGTGGAAAGGCTTAGTGAGGGACAATGGAGTTTGCTCCCTCGTGGTCGAAGCCAGCATGGAGGTTTCTCTCATGGAATAATGCTGTAGATCCTTAAAAGAAAGAACTGCAGGAAGCTTGATTCTCCTCAGGAATTGGGTGAGTTCAAGGAAAAAGGAATTCAACATAGGGAACAGTTTGTTAGTCAGACTGCATGTTAGAAACTTATATTTCTTTGTGTGTGTGTTTTGCATATTCCTGATATTGCTGTATTATAGTTTACCTGCAACATAATTGAAATAAGAAACACTAGCCGCCTATGCCCATCATACCTAGGGCACTGCAAAATACTCTATAAACATTTAAACGTGCCTAAGAAAACCTATTTTGGTAATCTACTAAGTATTCTTAACTGTATCTAAGAAAGCTAGAAAGCCTCAGACAGAAGCAGTCTGCAGTAACTGAATAAAACAGTTTTTTAAAAACTCTTTTTGCAGGCCTCTCCGAGTTGGATTTTAACTCAGGAAAAGGGTGGGTGGGTGGATGAAGGGGGATTTTCTCTGGTGCAAGCACTTCCTCAGCTGTTCAGCGGCTATCAGATTTCCCATTCCATGTAAGCTTACACGTGGGAGGTTTTTGTACTTATCTGATAGCAAAATAAAGAGTTTTTCCCTTGGGATTCCACCCCAAGCCCAGGGAGGTTCAAGCTCTGTTGATAATAGGGGTGGCAGGGCAGCATTTTGAACCTACCAATAATACAGGATAGCCAAGCAGCTCAGCAGGGATGATTCAGCATTTCTTTCCCTCATGTGAGCTTGCTCTGAGACAAAGGTTTTAATTCGCTACAAAAGAACACAGTAAAGAGAGACCAAAGATAGAGTCCTCTCCTCCATAAAGAGATCACCAAGAGATCATGTAGGTAACACATGATGTTAGGTGTCCAAATAAGAGTTATTTCCCTTGGGCAAACTATGATTGTAAACATAGAGACAGCCCTCAATAAGAGAATGCATAACTCATCCTGGAGATGGGACCCCTTTCTTTCACTCCTGCAAAGCCCAACCAAATGGAGTTCTGCTACTCCATCGGGAATGTTCTGCTCCTTTTGACTGCACACTTCATCACTTCTTACTTACAGTGTTGCATTTGTAGAGCGTCATACCATATAGCTGGAGTTTGCTAAAAATGAAGATGAGCTCATGTCAATATGTATATGATCAAAGGCAGATAGAGTTTCCCTTGGAAAGTGGATGTAACCAACAGCGCTGGGGCAGGGACTGACACGGAAGTGTGTATGGCTGCAATTTGCAATCAATGGGCATGCATGTGCAAGAGAGATTGAGAACCAAGGATGAAGAGAAGTTATGAGAGCCATTTAAGGAAGGCGAGTAATCTTCGTCATCCTCCCCACCTATTTATCTCAGGCCATGGTTAATTATTTCTAGGACAGCCTTGTTATTAACTTCCCTAAAGCCACTCCCTCCCTCCCCTCCAAAATGTAGTCACCTGCTCTGCAGTATAAAGGGGATCATTTTTATTATTTTTTAAAACCAAACTTTTTTTGCCACATCTTTGTGGGCAGTAGCGGTTTTAACTCCAGAAAGTGCTGAGAATGTTCTCAGCAGCAGCCTGCCAATGAGCACCATCTTTCTTAGTCTAAAGTGAGGCAGAAGGTAATACTACTTAGACTTTAAAAAAAGAGAAAAAAAGATGGCAGCTGCCACCCTTAAGACGTGAGTCAGAGTCATTTCCTGCCTCATTCTAAACTTAAAAATAAATAAAAGGCAACCACTGTTGAGAACACGATCCCCACTTCAAACACTGTGGAATCCCCATTGGTTGCAGAGGTGTGGTGAAAATGTGCGGGTGTGGTGGAGAAAAAGCCTCACCATCATCACTCTGCCGGATGTCAACTCTAGGTCACCAATGGCAACCGAGTGAGTGGCTAGGGACAAGACTGTCTCAAGGGCACTTATATCTCTGGTTATTATCAAGTATGAAAAATTAGTCATAAAAAATCATGTAAAGAATACACAGCTCTGAGCTTTGCCATTAATGTTGGACCCTTACATATCCTCCCGCCCCCCCCCCAAGCTCTTCAACATTCTCCAAGCAAAATAATGTCACTTTATGCATTACGTCTTGAAGACGACTGTCCCCCACACATGCCTCACCAGGAGTCACCCAGTATCTCTCCTGGCCACTTCCAGTGGGAGCCCTGACATTTTCCAAGGGCTGAAATAAAAAGGCCTTAGGAAGAATTAAGACCCTTGGTCTAAGCAATTCATACTTATAGCTGAGATTTATTTTTTTTTAAGCTGAGAAGAACTACCATAGCATTTGTGCATATATGGAGGTCCTTGTCAGCGGCAATGGCACTTGCAACCTTGCTATAAATTTTGTGGGCATTCTGCCCTTCTGAAAGAAATCATGTCTTACAAGGGAAATACTTCCCCATTAAATCTACGGCATGCTGCTTTCTTTACATGAACAGTTCATTCCACGGACATCAATGAACCTCTAAAATCTACCTGGAACAAACTATCAAGGTCAGAAGCCATCGTATGATCACAGAACAGAATTTCCCTCTAAGGCATTTTCATGTGCCATGCAGTCAAAGGAACAGCAGCTACGAAACTCAATTTCCTGTGCTGTGTGTGTGTTTAATTCTCAACCATAAAGTTATATTAGTATCAGTTTTTCCTTAGGATTTCCTCAGATTTAAGAAAGAGAACAAACTGCAATTGATTACCCATTCTTAAAGCTGCAGAGTTTATTTGAACATGCAGCGTGAGAGTAAAATGAAGGCCCTAATCGAGGTCTGAATGTTCTCATATATACAAGATCACACATTGAAACAAACACAGCTGGGACTGATTTCAGGACATTGAATTCTAGCTGTATTCACTTGGATGCATCTGCGCAGAGATCTGGAATTATACACTTTTGCATGCTGTACACTTGGGTTTGGGGCAAAGAGGAAGGTACCGTTTGTAAGCACAACATTTAGAGAACTTTAAAGGAACTTTAAAGGAAATACAGTGAATAATAAAGTTGCACAAGAACAAAAGAGCCCTGCTGGGTAGGAGCTGCCTTAGAGTCTGAACATCAGTCTATCTAGCTCAGTGTTTTCTACACTGGCTGGCAGCAGTTCTCCAAGCTTTCAGACGTGTCTTTCCCAGACCTACCTGGAGATGCCAGGCACTGAACCTGGAACCTTCTGCACGTAAACCAGATGCTCTACCTCTGAGCTACAGCCCCATTCCCAATGGCATCAAAACCAAATATCCATCTAGCCCAGCATCCTGCTTCCAACAGTGGCCAACCAGACTCCTCTCAGAAGCTGACAAAAAGGGCTGAAAGGGCCTCTCCATCCAGCCCTCTGGCTTTTAGAGGCCATACAGCAATCAGCAACTGGCTTTTAGAGGCCATATAGCCTTCATGATGTATAGTCATTGTTAGATGTATTAAGATCATTTGAATTCCTCCTTTCCATCCCAATGAGAAGCTCCTGGAGGCTCACAACACCCTGACTAGTTGCAGACAGGAGTATCTCTCAGCCCTATCTTGGAGATTCTGCCAGGGAGGGAATGTGGAACCTTCTGCATGCAAACTTGCAGGTGCTCTTCCCAGAACAGCCCCATCTCTGAGAGAAGTACCTTGCACTGCTCACATGCAGTCTCCCATTCAAATGCAAAGGAAGATCATGCTTAGCAAAGGCGACAATGCATGCTTGCTACCATAAGACCACTGGGTGCTACCACCAAGTTCCAGCCAAATGATGGGACTAAGGGGAAACCAGCCAAATCAACAAGGGGATTTTGCTACTCTCCTATAGGAGAGAAAACCCTGGCTTCCACCTCACATTAACACATGAAGCTACTTTATATGGAGTCAAGACCAGTGGTCCCTCTAATCCTTTTGATCTCTGTGCAGAATGAGTTTTGTTCTGGACAACAGTATCAAGGTAGTGTGCACACACAGGCATTCAGAGTGGGGCCCTCCTAATTCGACCTCAGCGGGATCTAAAATTAACTGAGCGGACATCAGAAAACTTGTGAGCATGCACACATGCGCACGCCTTAGAGAGAACAGTGGTCAAGACTATTGGACCATTTAGCTCAGTATTGCTTACACTGACTGGCAGCAGCTTTCCAAGGATTCCAAGACAGAGGTCTCTTTCATCATCTGCTCCTCAAGATCTTTGAGGTCGAGATGCGGAGAACTGAATGCAACTGAACGAACCTACTTGCAAAGTGTGTGCTATTTCATTGTGCTGCAGCCCCTCTTTTGCTTTGCCTACTTCTCAACTTGACAGGAACGGAGCCTGATACTGGAGAAAATGTGTGGGTCTGTAAAGCACAAACCATGAAAGATTTACAGCTCACTGTTTAATGGCAACATACATGCCAAGTTACTTAACAGGCACATCTTCCGAAGGGCACAAGGGGTCTGTCTCTTCAAGAGCCAACAGCAACGAATCAATTCTTGGGATATGCAAGAGCAAAAACAGCTGTGGAATTCTGCTGCATGCATGCTGGCTTTTCTGGTCTGTCTCTACACTTCTACAGATCTTTTCCCCAGCTGCACTTCTGCAAAAGCAAAACCTGCGCAAGCATGGAGTAGGGGATAATCTTGTTGGGGAGGGGGGGAGCATTAACTTCCACCTGCATATTCCAAACACACCGAAGGGCAGCCTACTACTGAGAGTGACTACTCTTTGGCCCAGTTTCTGGTGCCCTTAGAAATTCAAGGAGATTCACAGTATGATCTTGCCACGGAGAGCAATCTGGAGATGCAGAGAACTGCAGCGGCAACATCATCTCTGCTCCACCCACCTTCTCCTGCTTCCACATCCCACTTGCCCTCTTTATTATGTTTCTCCTCTGTGTCCTTAATTGGAGGGGAGCAGAGGAGGGCTGAGCTGAAGTTTAGGTCATGACATCAAAGAGTACCCATAAAATAAACAGTTTTCAAGGAGAGCTCTAATACATTTCAAGCTGTGAAAATAATTAGTTCATTCGACAACTGCTAACAGGGAACAGTAAGGGTAAAGGGCCAAAGGGATGTGTGGAAAATGGTGCTCCAGCTAAATCAGGACAAAAATGGTACTGTTTTTATGCCTCAAACTAGGATCTTACGCATCACAGAAAAAGACAAAGAGTGTCCAACTGTGAATAGTGCAGGAGACATAAAATTTATTCTGTTTGATCAAGTGTGCTGTTGGTTCTTAACTGAGCAACCACAAAATCTTGGTTATTTTTAAAAAGTCGGTTCATAAGAATGTCTTTGATGAGTCAGACCAAATAGTATTCCAGCACAGCTCTCAGTTTCCTATAGTGGTCACCCAGCTGCCCTTGGGAAGCTCATGAATAGGGCACAATGGAAAGAGTCAGCCCCCACAGTTCATGACCAACAACATTTTGTACTCAGAGATAAACTACCTCCAACCTTGAGCTCCCATCTTTAACTGTTATGGCTAATGGTCCCTGATTAGATCTGTCCTCCATGAACTTGTCTAAGCATCTTTTAAACACATCCGAGCCAGTGACTATCACCATGTCTTGTGGCAATGAGTTCCACAAGTTAGTTTACATGTTGGGTGGTGAAAATACAATCTTCTGTTTCTCCTACACTTACTGCTAAATCAATTTCACTGAATGAGTTTGAAGATCTAGTATACTGAGAGACTACACATTAATTAGTTTCTAAACACACTTCCACGCCACAGATGATTTGATTAACTTACATCATATTGATTCTCAAAATGTGGCCATCGTGGCACTATGAGGCCACCAATGACATCTGATGCCACCACCAAGGCTCTCATTTGCTCTGTTTACATCTATCAGTTGCTGATGGAATCACAGCACAGTAATCACTGTGCATTTTTTTGTCGTCATACTGGTTTGAGAAAGATGGTTCTATCATATGCACCACCCACAATACATACACACACTCTTCTGTCCAGTGTTCCCTATAACAGGGATTCTCAGATGTTGTTCACTACAACTCCCAGCAATCCCAGCTCCAACGGCCTTTGGCTGGGGATTATAGGATATGTAGTCAACAACATCTGGGAATCCCCATTAGAGGGATCACTGCTCCTATCTGGCCCTAAAAAAGCTCGGCCTCTGTAACCTTTCTTCACAAGGAATATCTCCAACCTCCTGATCACAGATGGGATGACCAGAACTACACACAGTAATCTAAATGTGGGTACCACAGACTTATGCAATAGCATTATGATTCTTGGGGTTTCATTTTCAACCCATTTCTAGTTTTCACTGCTGAAGCATTCTGAGCAAGAATTTTGTGTGAACTTCCTTTATGATCTCCCTAAGACCTATTTCCTGGATGACTTTACATGCTTGATCCAATCAGCATGCATGTGAGGATTGTTTTCTCTCTCTATATCTGCATCACTAGGCGCATTAAAATAGCCGCTGGTTCCTTATTTTCCAGGAAAGGGCACAGCTGGCATACCATCCAAAGCTGAAAAACAGCACTCCTGGCCATAATGGACACCTGAACATGAAGAAGAAAGCCTGCATCCAGAAGAGCCCTCATGCTAGGAATCTTTTTCTTCAGCTCAGGCATGTGATATTATCCAAGACAGACATTAACCACCTCCCCAGTTAATCATCATAAACATCTCCATCTTGCATTCTGTCATCTGTGAACTTGGCTTCCTTCTCTTCATTCCCAACTCCAGATCATTTGTGAACAAGTTTAATAGCACGGCTCCAAATACAGATTCTTCTAATACCTCACTATTATTTCCCTGCATTGTGCAATGACAGGTTACTCACCTGTAATTTTGGTTATTCTAGTGGTCATCTGTACTTTTACACCAATGGGCTATGTGCTTGTGCAGAGATCTTGTCAGAACCTAACAAGCTCAATTTTCCTGCTTTGGGTGGGAACCCCGCCCCCAGCCGCTATATGGGGATGTGCATGGACCAGTCCGGAGCCCATTCTAAGGCTCACAACAAGCCAGCACCCAAGGAGGAGGGAAGAACAGAAGCAATATGTAATCTACCAGAATTATTTATTTCAGAAACAAATACATTAACTGAAAATTGACTGCAGGACACTCCTGACAAATACAGCATTATTTTGTGCCCTGGCATCAATTGCGTAATAGCAGGTGGACGAATGAGGCAAAGCCGAAGTAGCCGCCTGACAAATAGTGTCCAAAGGGATTGCATGATCAAAAGCAACAGAGGCCACCACAGAGACGAAAGTTTGGGTGGTATATAAATGTGACTGATAGATAGATAGATAGATAGATAGATAGATAGATAAGAAAGAGCCAGTTTATAACATAGTTCAATCGTTGAAACTATCCATCTGGACAAAGATTGAGCAGAAACCTGGAGACCTTTACAAGGCTGATCATAAAGAATAAACAGGGAAGGAGTTTTCCTCCATTCAGCAGATCTCTGGACACCGAAGGATAATGCCCTTCGAACATCAAAGCGATGTAACCTATGTTGCGCGTCAGAGGAAGGATCCTGGAAAAATACAGGCAGAGTTAATGGCACAGAACGATGGAACATAGAGACCACCTTCGGGAGAAACTGTACATCCGGCCTAAGTACCACCTTGTCCTTATGAAAGTGCAGGTAAGGTGGATCAACCCTTAGTGCCCTCAACTCACTCACCCTTCTAGTGGAGGTAATGGTCACCAGAAAGGCCACATTCCAAGTAAGGAGACGGGGATCAATTGAAGCCAAAGGCTCAAATGGGGGCCTCATCAACCCGGCCAACACCACAGATAGATCTCAAGTCAGTGACACCACAGGGTCTTCAGGGAAAACATGGGACAGACCCTTTAAGAAACGTTTAACTACTGGGTCCTTAAACCAGGAACCTCAAGTAGCCGGAGAATGTGCCACAATTGCGGCCAAATATACCTTAAGGGACAACAGCTTTAAACCAGACTCCTTAAGCTACAGCAAATAATTACAAATATCTTGAACAGATGGGTTGTATGCATCAAACCCATGCAGTCTAGCGAAGGAACCGAAACAAGTCCACTTACGGTCATAGGATTTCCTAGTAGACTGTTTCCTGGCTGCAACCAGAATGTCCCTTAGTCTCGGTGGGAAGTTGGCAGGATCTTCCAGGCCGTCAGATGAAGGTCCCGAAAATTTGGGTGTAGCATCCGACTCCTCTCCTGTGACAGCAGGTCTGGTCAAGCAGGAAGGTGCCACCAAGACGCCGCCAGATGCCTCAGGGCCGGAAACCAAGGCCTCCTGAGCCCCTGGCCGGCTCTAGTCTGTTTGCTCAACACTCTTGGAAGGAGTGGAAATGGAGGAAGTAGGTACAGCAGACGGCCTGTGCACGACCTGGTGAAGGCATCTTCCAACGAACCCTCACCCACCCCTCCTCTGGAACAATAGAGGCCACACCAAGCATTGACCCTGGATGCAAATAGGTCCAGAACTGGGACACCACACTTTGTGAAAATGTTTGTGAGGACATCCTGCTCCAAGGTTCACTCATGGGAGACCGACACCATCCGGCTCAGTGTGTCCACCTGGACATTCATGGTGCCCTGGATGTACACCGCCTGAGGCAGCACCACATGCGCCACGCATCAGTGCCAAAGATTCACTGACAGGAACAAAAGGCTCCTTGAAGACATGCCACCCTGCCAATTGACATAGGCTTTTGTTGTATTGTCTGTTTGGATCATCACCTAATGGCCCACTAATAACCGGCAAAAGCCCCTTGAGTGCGTTGAAAATAGCCAGCAACTCCAAGTAGTTGATATGACGAGTCCGTTCCCTGGGGTACCAATGTCCACTCAGGCAAAACCCATCCAGGTGTGGACTGCAACCGAGATCCGATGCATCGGTGGTAATCACCCAACGAGGCCAGGGTGTCCTGAAAGGAGCACCAACAGTCAGATGATGGCTCTCGACCCACCAGGCTGCAGTTTCCCGAACCGATCGAGGGGGTGTTCATTCCAAACACGCTGGATCCTGAAGGGGGTCAAATACGTCCAAGAACCAGCGTTGGATTATCCTCATTTGAAGGCGCACCAGAGGGAGCATGTAAGTGGTGGCTGCCATGTGTCCCAACAAGCGCTGCACCGAGGGGGGATCTCTGGCATGGAATGCTACAGCTAACCTCGATAGGGTATGTACACTTGCTTCTGGCAGAAAGACCATCTCCGAAGTTGTGTCGAAGATCAACCTCAACGAACTGCTGCGGGTTGGTTCCAGTTGGGATTTTCGGAAGTTGATTTGGAACCCCAAACTCTGCAGGGTGGTTTTGACCATTGCAAGGACATTCAGAACCTCCTGCCTGGAGTGTGCTAGGACCAGCCAATCGTCCAAGTATGGCAGTACCTGTAGGCCTCGTTCTTGTAGGAAGGCTATCACTGGGGCTAGACACTTTGTAAAAATCCTGGGAGGCGTTGTGAGCCCAAATGGTAGGGCTTTGAACTGGTAGGGGGTCCCCCCATCTGGAAGCACAGGAAGCACCAATGCTGTGGGTGAATAGACACATGATAATATGCGTCCTTTAAGTCCAGTGGAACCATCCACATGTTCTTTTCTAGGATGGTCATGATGGTTGGTATCGACAACATCCGGAATCGTTTGTACACCAGATGCAGGTTCAGAGCCCTGAGATCTAGGATAAGACGCCGACCACATCTAGTTTCGGTACAATGAAGTACTGGGAATAAAATCCGGGAGTCTCCAGATTGACGACCTTTTCTATCACATCTTTGGACAGTAGAGCGGAAACCTTCTGGTCTAATTCTGGAGAGTACTGAGTCATCACGATCCCGGACACGGGTGGCGTCCCGCTGATCTCGAGAGCGTAGTCCAGGTGTATAATTGTGAGGACCCACTGGTCTGTGGTCACCTCATCCCACTTCTCTGAAAATGGGGCTAGGCAAGTCCAGAAACTCCCCGAGTCATTGCTTCTTGGGGAACTGGCTAGGCAGTTGCTTTTGAAAGGTCAGTTTGCCAGGTTGAGGGTTATTTTTATCTGGACTGGAATTTGTTGTCGTGAAATGGCTGGTCAAACGAGTAGTGCTGCTGTGGCGGAGCCTTCTGGTGTTAAGGCGACCATCGGGCAGACTTTTGTTGTTTAGGAGCTGGAGAGAAATATGACATAGAACTCGCCGTGCTCCGCAGCTTCTGGACTTTCTGAAGTGTGTCATCCGTTTGCTCCGCGAATAGGCTAGAGCCCTCAAAGGGAAGATCTTCCACCCTAGTGTGGGCCTCGTATGTCAGTCCAGAAGAACGCAGCCAGGCATGACACCTGAGAGCCACCTATGTGGCCATTACTTTGGCCGCACTCTCCACGGAGCGCCTGGTCAAGCAAGTATATTTCTTGCTTGGCAACTTGTATCGCTTCACACAAGAATGCCTTGGCAGGGTCACGCTTATCCTGTGGTAGTAGATCCAGAAAGGGGGCTATCTTCTCCTGTAGGAAATGATTATATCTGGCATTGTAGGCCTGATAATTAGCCACCCTCAAATGAAGAGCAGAGGCTGAATAAAGCCTTCTCCCAAAGGAGTCTAATTTTTTGCCCTTCTTGTCACTTGGGGCTGACTGACTGTGTCCTCTATTCTTCTGAAGAGATGCTTCCAAAACTATGGAATTAGGGGTGGGATGACTCCTTAGGAATGCAGTAACGTCCTGCAATTGCACTCTATAAAAGTTCTCCAAGAGCCTATTAGGCTGAAAAAAGGTTGCTGGTTTCTTCAAGTGAATTTTCATGACCCCCACCAAGGCCGAATTAAGGGGTAAAGTGGCCAGTACCTTGGCCTTCACATCAATAAGGCTAAATAAAAGGTCCAATTCTCCCTTCTGTTGTGTCCCGAGGCTCACACACAAGGCCGAGGCCATTCTCACCACGTACGCAGAGTACAGTTTGATGTCTTCCAATGGAGAAACAGGTTTCGAGTCCGACTGTATATCCAGGAGAGAGAAGCCCAGACACAACCTCCAATTCCAGAGAGCTAGAAGTGCAGTCATCTTCTGACTCAAGCTTCACTGACGAAGCTTTGGCTATTGCCCCCGAGGCCGTAGGGGATTCTGGATTGCTACCCTTATCGATCGGTACCGAGGGGAGTTCTGTTGGCAGCACCTGGGTAGAAAGCAGGGCTTGCTGCATATAAGGAGCCCCAAGAGGCGCATTGCGCCATTCCGGACAATCCCAAGGGGAGCGATGTGAAGATCGTGAGCACGGTCTCCCTTCAGAGTGGGAGGGAGGCTCACGGCAGTCCTGAACAGATCCGGACCTCCCCCACACAGGATCATCCAAGTAGTAAGGGCCGTATCAAGGCCTCATATAGACTGAGTAATCCCAATGATAGTCCCCACGGCCCCGCTCATAAGATCTGGAGTCCCGACACCAAACACTGTATGAAGCCGCCACCTCATCCAAGGGAGAACGATGCTCCAAACAACGATACCGATCTGTGTATAAAGATTCACAGCAGTCCCAGTTCCGATCCTGCCTGTAGACAGAGGATCGATCTTCAGAGCTGCAATGAGAGCTGCGGACCCAAGGTGAGAGACGCTCTTGATGCCAACGAGTCAGTGATCTATTGCTGAGATAACCACGATGCATCATCCACAGGTTTGCCCGGCGAATAGGTCTCCGCCCCTGACGAAACGTAGTCTGGTTCATCAATCGCTACCAATTGTTCCTGATATGGGCACGCCCGCTCGGGTTCCACCGACTCTCTGGCCACCAGTGAGTCCAACCTTGGCTTTTTGGCGACCGGGCCCACCCATGCAGAGGCCGACGTGTCCTTCTACTTTTTTAGGATCAGGGACAGGTATTGTCCCACCGGTGATCCCCAAGCAACTTTGGCTTCTTATTTTTCTTCAGCTTCAATGCCGAAGGGGCTGTGGAAGGATCAAGTCCAGCAGGCAGAGGATGCCGAGGCAAGTCCTCTGAGTGCACCAAAGCACCGGAAACCATCAAAGGAACGATGATGGGCAGTGTCGATACCGGTATCAAGGCCGGAGTATTGACATCCACAGAAGCGGATTCAGGACGGTCAGGCTGTACCAATGAAGCCATTTTAACTGTCCTTTTCAGCGATAATGCCTCTGACGAACGGGGAGCTGGATCCCACAGGGCTGCGCACAGGCGAGAAGCCCTATTCTTGCGAGCCTGCTTCGTAAACCTCTGGCAGTGAAGACAGGTCTCGACAATGTGAGATTCCCCCAAAGAAAACACTCAGTCAGAGTATTGGGGGAAGGGATCTTAGATCCACAGCTAACACATTTTTTGAAGTTCGTTGTGCCTGGCATAAACGCCATAGGCCAGCTGGCCACCATGCTTTGTCCCAGCCAGGATCGAGGCTCCAAGGGAGGGGGAAAACCTGTTAAAATTAAAACACCAAGAAAAAAATGCTACTACGCGAAGAAATTAAAGTAAGAAGAGAGAGAGGAAAAAACAACAAGGGAATAGACAACAGTCCTACTCGTTGCTGAGCTGCAGACTCCATGATGTTGACTGAAGCGCGGCTGACGAAAGATTGAGGGGATGAGGAGTGGCATAGCCACATATAGTGGCTGGGGGAAGGGTTTTCGCCCAAAGCAGGAAAATTGAGCTTGTTAGGTTCCAACGAGGTCTCTGCGCAGGCACGTAGCCCAAAGTCATAAAATGAATAGCTTTGGATCAAAAAAGGTGAAGAGAAAAGACCAGAAAAGGAAAGCAGAGATTAAAAGCAAAGTGATACAAAAACTGAGGAGTATGTTCTGTGTTCAAACCAGAAAGCAATGATGAAGTAGAAAATTATGCGGGCTCACTATTTAGTGTAAGTAAACATGACAAGCGGCACATACATACACAGCCACAACAACAAGACTATTAACCCTGGTTACATATAATTTAAGCCAAAGTTTAAGGGTCCCTTTCCATACTGCCGAAGAAAGCCTTCAATATAAACTTAAATGGAATTCAATTTAGAAGACTGTAGAACAATGGCCACTTTTAGTTTAGCTCCTCCAGGTTGAAGACTAAGTGCCATCTCCTTCAAAGATTCAGCGGGATGCAACAAGACAACACACTCCACATGGTGGAAGTCTTTAGGAAAAGGTTCCCCTGGTTGGATACTTGCAGACAGCCTGTTTGGCTTTGCTCTCTGCTACTAGTGCCAAACTTTTCCAGACCGTACTCCTGAAAATATGTCAGTGCCTCCTCTAATGAGGAGTTGTCAGTCTGTGTTTTATTTTGTTCCTAAAAGCTCAGATAATGGTAGATGCTCATGGAGGAATATTTCCCCTCCGGAAGCAGTGGGAAGGCTATAGCTTATTCACACCATTTAAACGGAGAAGGATTTATTCTGTTTCTTCAGCACTCCTTGCTGAACAAAAACAGACTGAGAACTCTAAAGGAAGTAAACCAGGCCAAAGGGAATTAGGTGAGCCTCCCAGAAAACAAAGGGGGGGGGATAAAGACATAGGAACTGAGCAGAGGAGAAAGAAAGAAAGAAAGAAAGAAAGAAAGAAAGAAAGAAAGAAAGAAAGAAAGAAAGAAAATCAGGCATGGGAAAGCTTGGGATTCACATTAAGCAGCTTCAGAGAAAAGTGATCACCACCTTTCCCCAGGAGCCCCTTTAATCAACCTTGATGCAATTTCACTAAAGCAAATTCTAGTTAATTTCATTGTGCCTGACCAAGCGGTGCAATTCCTACTTACTGGACACTTTCTAGCCCCCATCAGGGTGTTTGCAACAGCATTCATTCCCTTGGAGTTATCAGTGCATTTATCGCCACATTTCCAAAAGCGCCAGTTCCATGAGGCAGAACCTCATGCTCAATACTGTATTTGTATTCCACAGACCAACCTTTGCATTCTGAATCGTTGTTACTCTGATGATTTGCCCCGTTTCCAGGAGAACTCCTGCTACCTTGCAATGTAATCAGTCCAACATGTGGACGTACATAGCAGCTTGGTATCACAGGAGTGCAAGATCTCTTTTTTAAATATATATATATTTTTTAAGACTACATTGGTATTTGACAATCGGCACAGTCAATTCTGAACATAAAAAACACAGCTGCAACCAACTCCTCAGGTGCCGAGTGTAAGGAAGTCCACAGTAAATAGAACACGTTAAGAAACTATTTCCAAATAATTTGACTGCGCAGCCAATTTTGTAACGGGCCTAGGAATAAAGAACATATGTTTTGCTACAATCTGATGTCATAGCAACATACAGAGTTATCTATTAGGATCAGTTCATATCTTACGTTTGCAGAAAGACTAAAAATGTGACAAAATTACCAGACTTAGTGACAGACATTGTGGAGGGGGAGGGTCAATGGGCTTCTCTTTATCCTCTTTACAAGTAACATACTTAGAACTGGGCTGGCTGAGATTTTTATTAAATGACTCTCTGTATATCCTAGTCTAGGGTGCCACAATCAAATTTCTAGGCACCATGGCTACCTGGAGTCCGAGATTTGCAAAGCTCTGCTTTAGGCAGATGAGAAAAACTGAACGATACTAGTTCAAAGTCCCCCTTTCTACGGGTGATATCCAGAGAGGCCCATATATGCAAAAAGCATTTCCATGCAAGCATAGGAAAGGGGTGATTTTTCCTTCCAGCAGCAGTCATGTGGGCCTTATCAGGTGCTACACTGAAAGAACTCAAATTTCCCGTCTTATACTTTTTATTCGATTTTCACAACACAAAAGGACAAACACAAATAATACAAACACTCACAAACACACACAATAAAGACTTCCATCTCATCATTGGAACAAGTGTTGTTGACAATAACCAGATCTTGCCTATAGATTAAACATTCTCTCCCCAGTAATTCATATAAAAAACAACTTTAGGGTCTTTTTTAAACATTTGCTATTAGCCCTCAAAGGCCTGACAAAAATCCATTTTGTGATGTATTTTTAAATAGACAAGAAGAGGGTCCCATTCTTTTTTAAATTCTTCAAATTTATTTCTTAGTAGTGATGTTAATTTCGCCATTTCTGCCAATTCTAGTACTTTAAGAATCCAATCTTCTTTAGACGGGCATTGACTGTCTTTCCATTGGAAATGGAAAGAACTCAAATTTCGATGGGGGCAGGGTTTGGGATGGAGAGGCTACCACTGAAAGGGGTGGTGTGAAGAGGTCCCATACTGCAGTACTTTAGATCTCTGTCAAAGTACTTCACGATGACCATGTGCCAATATGAACCCTGATTATATTTTAGAGCTACTCCTGAAACTTCACTGTGGTGGATAGTTAAGCTCAGATGCTACTCATTGTTCCCACACATTTGTATTTTCAGCTGGCAGGCATGAGGGACTCTGAGTGGGTTCCATGCTGAGGGACCACCACAACAGATAGGAGAGTGGAACAAGGGCTGTATTTTAAAGAGTGCCAGAGGCTGTTAGAGAATTCCCTTTAGTGTCTCCCCACCTTCCTCTCCAGATTTTCCATTCATATTCAAAATTCGTATTCTTATTCTTATTCCTAAGCTGCAAAACCAGTCAAGACATTACAGAAGACAGGAATGACTGAAAATGAAGGACCTGGTTGTGTTAAAGAGCAAATGTTATGATTCAATTACCATTTCTGACTTAAAAATACAACATATGCCAATAATGATCAAAGAAATCTGTCTTTTCCCTCTGTAAACAAAGAGCAATATGCTTATTAAACTGTTTGTATTACATACCTTGCTTTAAAAAGCCATTAATTCATTGATAGCATCTTTTTGCTTCTCCATTTGGAGGCAATTAAGGTTTCTGCACATATGAGCATATTAATAGACTGGCTCATAATGATTTTTCCTGACTGATTTTCCAATGCGTTTTTATGGTGTTTATTACTTTTATGTAAACATCAAGTGCCAAGAGGCAACCGACATTATACAGATGAAATTATTATTATTATTATTATTATTATTAATAATAATAATAATAATAATAATAATAATAATAATAATAATTGCATCAAGACTATTCATGTGCAAAGCACTTCATAGTTCTTTCCCCAGAATCTGCTCCCTGATCCAATCGGGAGATTCCAGGGAATGAACCTGGAACCTTCCGTATGCAAAGCACAGGCTCTACCACTGAGCTGCGTTCTCTCTGGCCCAACATACAACTCACTACTACTGCCATTTATACCTCTCTGCACCTTTTCAACTTAGAACTGGAAAAGGTGCAGAAATGGCAACCAAGATGATCAAGGGCCTACAGCACCTTCCTCATCATGAGGCAAGGCTACAACACCTGGGGCTTTTTAGTTTAGAAAAAAGACAACTGCGGGTAGACATGATAGAGGTCTATAAAATCATGCATGGTGTGGAGAAGGTGGATAGAGAGAAATTCTTCTCCCTCTCATATAGCACTAGAACAGGCATCCCCAAACTGCGGCCCTCCAGATGTTGCTGAACTACAATTCCTATCATCCCAGCCACAATACACTGTAGCTGGGGGTGATGGGAATTGTAGTTCAGCAACATCTGGAGGGCCGCAGTTTGGGGATGCCTGCACTAGAACCAGGGGTCATCCCATGAAATGGATTGCCAGGATATCTAGGACCAACAAACGGAGGTACTTTTTCACACAATGCATAATCAACTTGTGGAATACTCAGCCACAAGATGTGGTGACAGCCAAAAACCTGGACATCTTTAAGAGGGGCTTGGATCACTTCATGGAGAACAGGTCTATCATCGGCTACTAGTCGGAGGGCTATAGGCCATCTCCAGCCTCAAAAGCATGATGCCTCTGCAGGGGAGTAACAGCAGGAAGGAGGGCATGCCCTCAACTCCTGCCTGTGGGCTTCCAGCGGCATCTGGTGGGCCACTGTGTGAAACAGGATGCTGGACTAGATGGGCCTTGGGCCTGATCCAGCAGGGCTGTGCTTATGTTCTTCAAGGGGCCCAGAGCAGAGCACAGGCAACTGCTGGGCCATCCCCCATCCACATACTGCAGGGACTCAGACTTGCTAAACAGTCTCAGGCACCACATATTCATACCAAACTCATCTGTTAGGATTCATGGCTAAGTTCATTCTTTCTCCAAGTTGCCATTTGGACCACATTCAGTACTGCAGTAAGACGAGCAAGGAAAACATGATCTGCATATATTCTGTATTACAAATTAAAAGGTGAAGACAAAGCTTATCAGAATAGATTCAAATCAGCTCAAAGTGGTCTCCATATTTTCGGTCTAACAGAGATGGGAATTAAAAGTATTATGTTCTGGCAAAGTCTGAGCTTCAATAGTTGATTAAACCCAATCTATCCGACACTTGCAAAAAAGAAAAAAAGAAAAAAAGCCCACCTCTAAACAAGGTGCTATTCTCCTCCACAGAAAACTTTCAGAAATAAATGACACTCTTGCAAATGTAAGTAAAATATAACTACCTGACTGAAAGATCCTGGGAAAAAACGTTGATGGCCAATAGCAACTGGCCATCAAAACTCGGCTGCAATACAATACCATGTTCCACTTGAGTCCCGTTTCAAAGGAAAGTCGTTCTCAATGGTTGGATGGTCAAACACAACATAAAGTAGTAAGCACTAAAAAGTTAATTGAATGTTGGCCAGGAGACATATGACCCATTTTTATACTGGATAATTAATTTCTTTGTTTTTATAAGAATTTTAAAGAGTGGACAACATGTACCCTGAGGGTAATTACCTTCACTCAAGGAAAACTCTTGCCTTTTGGTGGCACAGGCCTCCTTTGCCTTTGTAGACACACTAAAACCAATCCTGGTACCGGTTTGATCATTTTCTTATATTGACTCCAGTAATGCAGTCGCAAATTCACAAGTGCAGGTGCTCTCCATGACAGCTCCTGTAGCCACACTCACCATGACAGCCATACCCATCCCAGTGCCCACACCCCTCACTTTGATAGATGCAATAATTTGGGGGGTTCTGTTACAAGAAGTCAAGGATCATGTAGACTTTAGGGAACGTACTAGAATGAATGACAGGGAATGCCTACTGAAATGCTCTGGTCTTTCCAAATGGCCATAGGAATGCATGGGATTTCCGAATGGCCAATGGGTATTTGGAAATTCAATGAATTCCAAGATCACTTGGAAAATACCATTGCATTTCAGTGGGCATTTCCAGTCATGCATTTTAGGATGTCCTGACACTTGTCCACTGTAGGATTTGCATGCTGATGGTCCCATTTTCAATCCCTGGCAGCATCTTCAGTTAGGGCTGGGAAAGACTCCTGCCTGAAACCATGGAGAGCCGCTTTCAGACAGTATAGACAATACTGAGGTAAATGGACCAACAGTCTGGCTCAATATAAGGCAGCTTCCTATGTTCCTAAGATAGGAAGAATACTAATAAATGGTTGGAATAGCAAGGTCAGCACATTATTTCCATGTAGAAAGCCAGGGGCTTTGCATCCCTGCTGAGACCCTGGAAGGAAAAAAGTCCCTGCAGCACTACTGATACTGACCCACCTTAAATGTTTTTCCCACCCACCCCTTCATGAACTAGGCTATGCACCATTTTGTACCATAATTGTCATCTATGAGGAATTATGATTTTAGTGCTCATGGCTTCTCCAGGCAGAAGTATAAATGTAGGTCTCCAATATTCAGCCCTCAAACTATCCACTGAGCCACAGTGACTCTCAAAGGCTGCCAAGTTGATACTTGAAGCCAAGCCTCTTAAGGTCCTACATTCTACAGTATGTATTCAGCCAGTGATTGAAATGAGTCCCATACTGTGTAGCTTCCTCAGAGACCTAGTCCCCTCTGAGGTAGCAAACCTGTTCCTAGGTTGTACCACTTCAGACTACAAGTGGAGGCTCATACCTGAATGCTCTTCCATACAAAAACACATAGAAAATTAGCATGTCTGGGAGAAGGCTAACCTAGAACTCCTCTTCCTGATAGCTTACGTTTGCTAAAATGGAAGGGATTTCTTGTATGGGGAAGTATCCACTTTATTTATTTATTTGTTTGTTTGTTTGTTAAATTTCTATACTGCTTTTCATTAAAACAATCTCAAGGCGGTTCACACAAAAGTTAAAACAAGGCTATAAAAATTACACAATTAGAATATTAAGCTAGAGTATAAAAATATAAATCTGATTAAAAGATTAAAAACAAGCACAATATAACCATAAAAATTACAAAGCAGCAGCAATAGAAACAATCATATAAAAGCCTGGGTAAAGAGCCAAGATTTCACTCGCTTTCTAAAAACTGTGATGGAGATTGAGGAGCATATGTCCACCTCACTTATGTGAGCACTTGCTTGAAATCTGGAGGAGTACAGACCAGAAACAGGTTTTCCACTTCAGAGAGAACTAAGCCAAACTTGCTTTTCCCCTCTTTGTACAGAGGTTTAATCACAAAGCTTTGGGTCATTATTAATGCTGTACCTGCAGCAGAGGGGGAAAGATCTCCAGCCCTGAAACAGCACTACATAAATGGGCCAAGTAACCTTTATACCACAGCCATAGGCACATGGGAGCCTGTGGGGGCATGGCCCTAAAGGATACTTGAGATCTCCCTGAATTCTCAGCTTTCATTAAGAATGTCTCCAGCCCTTCCACTTGTGGAGACAGAATGAAAAAAGTACAGGTGAGACTCTACCGGGTGGAGTGCTAGGCTGTTATGTGTAAGATAAGTATAAATAAAAACTAAACCACTTCAAACATATCAGGCTTATCTGTATTTATGTTTGGGCTGTTCTGCAATCATTTCCATACCCCGCTTTAGACCCCCTCACCATAAAACCTCTGCCTATAGACCTGATGTTCACCCTAAAAACAGTACTTTAGCCCTCGCCATTATGAACCTACATTTCATCACAGCCAATTCCGTCACAGAGGAGACGTTCTGACAGTCACAGAAAACCTCCCTTTGATTCAAGTGATAGAGTAAGGCCTTCTGAGAACAATGATTTAAGCACAGAGCATGAGGATCCACATTCTAAACTCTGTTATGTTACAAATGACCATCTTGGTTTCCTGGCATTCTGCAGACTGCACATTTGCATGTGTTTAAAGTTACAGCTGCTGCATGGGAGGCCATTCGAAAGGTCCCCAAATCTAAACTCGATCCCCTCTGTGCTGCAACTCAGCAATACTGCAGTCACTTTGGGGGAAAGAGTTAAGTGGTGCGAAGTGGATGGTAGGCAGGTATATGAAAATACCCTGACATTTGCCAACATAGAAATGGAGACTTCTCAACGCGAAGGAGGCAGAAGCCAAGTTAACAGTGACATCTGGGACCGACGTGGCAGCAGCTGCCTAGGCTGTCATTTGGGAGCACTCAGACAGGACTGGGAAGTGGACTCCATTACACTTCAAGAAGTCTTTGCTAACCGCGTCACAAGACGAGTGCCACAAGGTGCT
This sequence comes from Hemicordylus capensis, assembly GCF_027244095.1. NCBI lineage: Eukaryota > Metazoa > Chordata > Lepidosauria > Squamata > Cordylidae > Hemicordylus > Hemicordylus capensis. Next base: position 250,548,037 of record NC_069661.1, read on the forward strand.
CTTTGGGATTGTCTGTGTCATACTCGCATGCTCCAAGCTGCTTCTTCTCAAGCTCTCTTCTGGGAGCAGAGCATTCTTTGGGTGGCTTTAGCCTTGACATTTGCCAGATGCCCGAGGAAAGCAGCAACTGCCTGCCTCTCCTTGTGTAAAAGATGCAGCAGGCCTTTACTGCTACAGAAGAGAGTGTGAACCAACCGATGGGCCTCTCTCACACACAGCTTTGTATTCAGCACCAAGACTAAGCACAGAGGATGCAGGAGGCCAGCCCTGATACCGTCTGCTTCCTCCTCCCCCTTTCTAGTGAGAAGGCCACTAGCTCTTTACGGCACAGAGAAAGAAATGCACTGTTGCCCCCACCCCAGGATCCTTAGGTGCTAAACACACAGAGATAGACAGTATCTTTCTAAAGTGTGCCGTCAAGTCGATTTTGACTCCCAGCGCCCACAGAACCCTGTAGTTTTCTTTGGTAGAATACAGGAGGGGTTTACCATTGCCTTCTCACGCACAGTCTGCCTTTCAGCATCTTCCTATATCGCTGCTGCCCGATATAGTACCAGCAGGGATTCGAACCGGCAACCTTCTGCTTGTTAGTCAAGCATCTCCCCACTGCGCCACTTAAAGTGACTCTTTCTAGCTTCCCCAATAGTGCTAAAGGCCCAGCAGCAAAACTCGGAGCCCATCTACAGGAGCTGCACATGTGGCTGGCACTCTCCTCCTCTCTCCCCCCCAGAGCCCTTTCATAGTGGGAGCAGGCGTAGGAAGAGGAAATGCAGGGCAAAGAAAGGGGGCAACTCACCCCCTCAGTTATTATTGGAATGAGCAGCTTAAATATTCTTTTCATTGCTCCTTCATTCACATATAAGATGTATCCACACCATTTGTTTTACAGGTTTGTGCGTCACCTTTCAGCATCAGCTCCCAAGGCAGCATACAATCCAGAGAGAAAAAACAGTACACAACATCAATAAAACAAGACAATAAAGCAGCCAATATCATCGGGTAAGAACATTAAATAAAACTATAAAACAACTAGAGACAGCAACTCAAGTTGTGGAAAAGCCTGAGCAAGCAAACTCTTCACTGGGTGCCAGAAGACAAAAGTGTTGGTATTAGGTAAGCCTCTCTGGAAAGGAATTCCAAATATATGTTATCATGTCCAAAAAAACACCTGCCTAGTCTAAGTTGGTGGGAGACCCAGAGGAGGGTCTCTGTTGATTAGCACAGGGTCCAGGCAGAATCACGATTCATTTGGCCTTCATGAGTGACACTGTACTTGGCCACTCAGACGTACACAGGAAGAGGCCTGCTGGATCAAACTCATTTCTCCATTTTGTTTCCCAAAGTGCCCAGCCAGTGAAAAGCCCACAAGCAGGACATTTAGGTAAGCTTTTAAATGGGTATGTTGTATGGTTGTCTATCATTTTATTGTTAATACTAGTCATTAGACCCGTTACATTAACGGGTGCTAGAAGAACTCAATTGGATACGCGCGCGGTGGCGGTGGTGGGCCCGGGCGCAGAGCATCAGTGCCTCTAGTTGGGCTCTGGCCGGGCCCAACACTGCCGCCCGCGGCTCCGGCTGGGCCCGCTGCCGCCTCGCCCGGCTTCCCCCACCGCCTCCTCTGGCTTCCCCCGCCGCCTCCTCCCGGCCAGGCCCGCCGCCTCCTCCGGCCGGACCCGCTGCCACCCAGGCTCGCCGCTGCCTCGCCCGGCTTCCCCCGCCTCCACCTCGGCTCCTTGGCCTGTCCCCGTCACTGCCAGGCCAGGCCCACCAGTGGCCATGGCCGCCGCTGTTGTCCTGGGTGGGCCAGCCAATCAGGTTGCAAGACCTTGCCGTTGCTGCGTCCGCACGCGCCACGCATGCGCAGAACACCTGCCAGAGACACGGACGCAGATACCTTAGGGTTTTATTATATAGGATAGGATTAGCTATATAATCCACCCTCAGAATTTTTTGATAGAAATCTTTTAATTCATAAATAGCCCTCTTCCACTGTATGCCACCAGTGAATTCAGAGATTTCTTCATCCATCCTCCTCCTCCAATTTTCACTTTCCTTGATCAGTTAACATAATTTCCAGTAAAATTTGTCCCCAAGCACCACTGCTTTTATATGGAAGTCCAAGGTTCTAATCCATACATTAGCACTGGGAGAGCTGTTTCATACCCTCAGTCTTTAGAATACAGTCATCCTTCGTCAACCACGGTTTTGAAAATCCACGAATGGGAAATCGTGTCCGGTCTTGACAACTGCGACCAGAGTATCGGGGGGGGGGGAGGATTCAGAGGTTCAACCCGCTTATTCCTCTTGCTCACCCTTGCCCACTCCTCATGATTTAAAGTGCCTTTGAGTGATGGGGGGTTTTTTCCCCAAAAATTTCCAGAGGTTCAATCTCCTTCCTCTGGGTGACTCTTGGCAATAGTAAGGGATTTTTGTCCTTTAAAAAAAAAAAAAAAATTCCATTATTTTTTTCGTGATCTTGGTTCCCCTAACCCTGCTTCCCATTCATTTCAATGGCTTGCCAACCACGGGGTTTTGCTGGAACGGAACCCTCACAATTAGTGAGGGATGACTGTATAGACTTCAGCTGGATCTAGACTTGCAGGAAAATGAAGTGGTACCATATCAGATGGGTATCACATTTTTGAATGTTCCCTTGTGTTAAACTCCCTGCAAGTAGAACACTAGCACAAAGGGCAGAAGCTTCTCCTTGCAAGTAACTAGCCCAGCAGAAAATATTTCTTTTGCTCAGAGCACAGCATTAAAAAACAAAAAGCCCTGAAGAGAAGCTTGAAGTAACAGTCCACTGCACCATCTCAGGATTCTGTTGCCTTATTCCCAAGCATGTGCAGATCTACACTCAGGCATGAAATAATGCTTCAAGACAGTCCACTGAATGGTTTAAGAAGATAAGAACATAAGAACAACCCTGCTGGATCAGGCCCAAGGACCACCTAGTCCAGCATCCTGTTTCACACAGTGGCCCACCAGATGCCACTGGGAGCCTACAGGCAGGAGTTAAGGGCATGCACTTTCTCCTGCTGTTACTCCCCTGCAACTGGTACTCAGAGGCATCCTGCCCCTGAGGCTGGAGGTCGCCTATAGCCCTCTGACAAGCAGCCGTTGATAGACCTCTCCTCCATGAAGTTATCCAAACCCCTCTTAAAGCCATGCAGATTGTTGGCTGTCACCACATCCAACCACGTTGTACATTGGTTTGTACAACGGAAGCAAAAATATAGGAATGTAGGGAGGAAAAGGAAGATACCCTTGGAAAAATGGGACAACACACCCACTACCCAATAATTTGCAATGCAGCTTATCACTACAGAAGGGGAGAACCAACCCTTCCCCATACAAGTCGAGGTCCCGAGGTCACAGTCTTATAGTCTACCTTCTGTTCTACAATACAACACGCAATTAGTTTTTTTAAAAATCAAACAAATTATTTCACCGCAAAAGGCTTTCAAGGCTCTAACACTACTTACACACGGTAGAAGCGTGTAACGTTGTTGCGGTCAAGTTAGCGCAAGATATGCCATTTATACTGGCAATTTTCCACCACCAACAAAGACCCAGGCCAGTTGATGCAACGTTTTCAAATCACATGTAAACTATTTAGATGAATTCTTTTGACTGCCAATCCCAAGGGAACGGAGAGAAAATTATTTGTTTTACCCTTCGAGCTCAAAAGCTCTCTTGGGAGGTAATTCAATTGAAATTTCACATTCAGAGTAGCCAGGCAGTGATAAACAGATGCTTAAATTAGCTGCATTACGCCATAATCAAACATCTTAAGAAGGGGGGGAAAGTTTTGTTTTTCAATCAACACCACAAAGGGGTGTGGGCTTGCAGGAAGGGGGAGGGGGCTGCTTCATGGTATTTTTAGAAGGAATGTTTTTCATACCTCTGTAATCAATCAACCACAGTTAAGACTCCTTGAGACACAGAAACCTCTATCAACATGGAGAATGCAGAGGCCCATCTGGCACTTCACTAACTTGGCTTCATCTGATAAGAAAGCAATATTTGGGAACAGAGAATTTCAAATCCAATACATGTCCAAGGGGGAGGGGGGCAGATTTTTTAAAAGTCATTTCTAACAGAGTCCTCCTGCTGTAGAGGTTTGCCCATTTTTGCTCTTTTACAAGCTCTCCACCCAATTATTTCAATAGTTTTAGAAGAGGCCCATATAAACAAGAGCCAACTAAGAAGCTGACTGCCTAAGAAGCAGACTCAGAGGTAATAGAAAGTCAAGCCCTATCACATAGTAGGCGTTGGAAAAGAAACATTGGACTTGCCGTGAAGGGTTCTTTTTCACAGCCGAGGAGGTCATCCTCAAGAAGTCTGGGTTGTGCACTGAGCATGCTCCAAGTCAGGACCAATAATAGAGCTGAAGGAGTGGCTAGCCCCTGAGCGTGGGAGGCGACCCAGCCCCAGTTCCTGGACTGATGAGCTCTCATAGAACAAAAAGGATTAGTGCAGCGTAGAACAGACAGAAGGAAAAGAAAAGTACAAGAAAGCCTTCTAAGCTAAAAGACCCTAGAAGTTGCCTCCACCCAGAAGGTACACGCCATCCTGGACTGAACCATCCAACAGTATATACCCCCCCCAAAAAAAGAGCATCCTAGGGAGGGCCGGACGACCTCCTCAGCTGTGAAAAAGAACTCTTCACAGTAAGTCCAATGTTTCTTTTTCCACAGGCCAAGGTCATCCCCAAGAAGTATGGAACATACCCAAGCTAATAACAGATACGGGAGGGAGAAGAAGGATGCAATCAGAACACCTGTTGGAGGACAGTGTAGCCCATGGCCACCTGAGAATCATGAAAGGAAGAGATTTTGTAGTGCCTGATAAAGGGCATAATGGATGACCTAGTGGCCACCTTACAGATCTCAAGCAAGGGTGCATTAGCCGCGAAGGCAGAGAAGGTGGCTGCACTCCGAGTGGAGTGTGCAGTGACACCTGAAGGCGGTTGAAGATTGAGGGGCTCATAAGCTACAGTCATACAAACTTTAATCTATGAAGAAATAGTGGCCTTGGAGACCTTAGTGTCTAGGGAAGCCTGTTGGAACGATACAAATAGAGAATCTGAACATCTAAACTGTCTGGTTCGGCGTAAGTAGATACGGACGATATGCCACATGGCCAGTGAGTGCCACAGTTTTTCTCTGGGGTGGGTACGGAAAGGGCAGAAGGAAGGAAGAACAATGTCTTGCAACCAGTGAAAGGGAGAAAGTGCTCCCAGCCACGACACTCTGCGAGCAGAAGTTATAGCCACCATGAAGAGGACCTTAAACGAGAGACAGTGGAGATCAACTTCTGACAGAGGCTCAAAGGGAGCCTTAGTGAGGGCACTGAGGACTTTATTAAGGTTCCAGGTAGGGAATCTATGAATAGGAGGGGGAGCTAAATTGGATGCTCCTCTAAGGAATCTGTGCAGATGGAGATGGAGGTGTAAGGAAGACCCAGAGTGGAGATGCAAAATTGACAAAAGAGCCAATGTTCGGCGCTTTAGGGTACTGGTTCAGAGACAGGTACTGGGTCCAGATCCTTTGGAGACTTGAGTTGTTTGTGCCCTTCCTTAACCACCACTGAAGCGGATACCAATTGCGCCACTAGGGGGTCCATCGTGGGCACCAGCAGGAGGGAGTAACTTCAGGTGATAAGTTATAGTGTTTTTTAGGAATTGGCCCGGGGGTCTTAGATGAGGCCCTAGATGCCCATTCTGCAAGCATAACATCCTTGAATAAGGGAGGAAAGGGAACAGTAGCCACCGAAACAGAGGAGGAAGGGAAAACATTATGATCAAGGGAAGAGGCGGTTTGCACAGTGTCTATAGGTGCCACGTCATTTATAGCACGTCTGGACGTAGACGACATAACCTCGAAATCCGAGGAGGAGAAGAGACGGTATGAGGATGGCAGCGGGTGTGCAGAATTATCATCAGAGAGTTCACCTTCCCCCTTGTCCAAGAGCGATGCACCCTCTTCATTGTTAATCCTTCCTCATGTTCTGAGGCCGGGTTGAGGTGCACCACAGATAGTGGGTGAGTATCAGTGAGAGCCCCCCTGGAAGGTTGGGGGTGTGTGTCCTGGAGGACATGGCAGGTAAGACCTGGCCAGAAGCCATGCCCTGTGGAATGGGAGGGGGGCACAGATGGGATAGAGGACAAGTGCTGAGAAGCAGGGAGCTTAGGAGAGGGTGCTTCCTGAGATGAGGATGAGGGGGAAGGGGACCTGGGTCTTTCCTTCCTCCTAGGTAACCTGGGGTGAGGCTGGAACCGGCCCCTTTTGCTAGCAGGGATAGGCTGTCTAATAGGGGTAGAGACTGGAGATGAGGACCTAGAGTAGTGGCAAATGAGCCTTGGGTCCTCATGGAACAATAGTAGGCATATTAGTCTTAAACAGTTCTGCTGGTTTTCTAGAGAAAAAATCCCCCAACCAAGAAGAAACATCAGGTGGTGGTGGGGAAGTGCCTGGAACCGGCACACTGCTCACATCCCTCGAGGGCTAGGTAGCCTGGGCTGCAGGGGAGCAGGGACGGTCGGTCGTGGCGGGGCGCTCTGGAGAAGGGCTGGCCGATCCCGCAGTAGGTATGGGCGGTGAAGCCGGCAGAGGCACCCCAGCCGGGAACACAGGTAGGAGCTCTGCAGCATCCAGCTCCAGCTCCCATACTGGAGATGGGGAGGAGGAGGGCTGAGCAGAGAGCTTTGCAGGATGATCACCTCTTCAGGCGAGACAAGAGGAGGGGTCGACAACAGCAGGCGGAGCTCAGTGCCCTGGTCCAGCAGCAACTCGGCGTTCTCCGCGCTAGCATCTGGCAGGCAGCGAGGTTTGCGCGCCTCACAGACCGCTTCAATGAGCAGCCACTCGCTCAGACGGACCGTGGAGGAGGGTGCTGAGCGTGTTTTAGACGATGAAATGGCCATGTTCTCTGCCTCCTTTGTATGCTTCTCCTTTTTTCTGGCTTTTTTATTATCTTTCTTGGGCTGCTTAGAGCCCGAGGCAGAATTGGCTGGCCTAGGTGGTACACAGCATTCCGCTGGAAGAAGAGCAGAGGGCTCCATTCGCATGGCAGCCGAGGCAACCACGGGGTTGGACCTGCCCCGATGGTCCAAGAGAGGCCCTTCTGAGATGGAACCCTCTAGAGGGGTGCCCGCGTGAGCACGTCCCATAGTAGGAAGCGTTAGGCCAAATCGAAAGCAAAGAATGCCCAAAAGACAGCCGAATAATAAGTACAAAGAAAAGACCAATTTGGACAAAAAAAACTTTTTAGAATACTACTTCTCTCTGACCCTTGCTCAATGCCAAAGATGTGAGGAGAAAAACAGATTGAAAAAAGGGCTAGCCAACAAGCACAAAGAGCCAAAGTTGCAGGAGCAACTGAACCAACCTATTGCTGGAGTGAAGACAGGACCGGAACTGGGGGTGGGTCGCCTCCCACGCTCAGGGACTAGCCACGACTTCAGCTCTATTATTGGTCCTGTCTTGGAGCATGCTCAGTCCATAACCCAGACTTCTTGAGGATGATCTCCTCAGGCTGTGGAAAAACAACTTTGGACAAAATCTGGAATGAAAGTTTATTGCTTAAAGCTGGCAGGATGTGTGCTAGGAAGAGGTACTTCCAAAATGACTCCACATAGGTTAGAAACCTGTCTAGGACAGATGTGTACAATGTATATGCAGGGGAAATTGGTACATTTACCCCACCCACATCTGTAAGGGCCCAGGTAGGGATGGACACCACTGGATTCACTTTGGGTGGCCAAAAGGCTACAGTTGATCCTGTTCAGTGGCCTAAGCTCCAGAGTTGAGTGAGGGGGTATAGGGACCTCCAGCAGAGAATTTTCAGTAACCTCACTGAAGTACAATTCCCAGGACTCTTGGGAGAAGCAATGGCAACTGCAGTTGTGTAAAACCAAGTTGCAAGTGTAGATTTGCAAGTTGCAGTTGCAGGCGCGGAGCCTGACCGCCGGCAGCCTGTGTGTGGACGCAGTGGCAGCGCCGCTGACCCCGCCCCCCGCGTCTGATGTCAGATGCGAGGGGAGTGGTCTGGCTCCCGAACGGAGCCTTGAGGCTCCCTTCAGGAGTTGGAGTTCAACTCCCAAAGGGGCTGCGCGGCCCCTTCGGGAACTAAACTAAGGCTGGTGCTGCTTTTGCAGCGCAGCCTTTTAACTCCTGAAGGGGCTGCGTGGCCCCCACTTGGGAGCTAGACCAGCACCCCCATGTCTGATGTCAAACATGGGGTGTGTGTCAGGGCCGCAAGGCGTGGCCCCTGATTGGGCGTGGCCCCTGATTGGGCGCAGCCCGGTTTCTTTGAACCCGTTGGCCCAATGGTGGCTCTGCCCCTGTGCAGTTGCAAGTTGTAGTGTTGCAAAAGCAGGGAGATGACAATAATGCAGCCATGTCTAGAGAGGGGATGGGATATGTCTACACTACAATCAGTTTCAGAACGGTGACTGCCACAACTCCCGGTCAAGGAAACCTGGGCCTTGTAGTTCTATGATGGGACTAGGGCTCTCTAAATAACACAACTTCACAAAGCTACAGCTCCCAGGGTTCTTTGGCAGAAGTAATGTATGTTAAGCTGGCTTCCGACTACATTTACAGTGTAGCCAGGCCACAAGGCTCCAAGGACTCAGCCATGCCCACTCTTATTTCTGACCAAAAAAAAAAAAAAAAAAAGAGCTAAATCAACTTTCAAAAGAAAAGTCACAAACTCGAATACCCCTTTCATATATTCTCCACAAATTGAACAAATAATTCTTTGAGAATACATCTCTCTAAGCTCTTCTACTAGCAGTTCATAACTAGCCACCAAACACAGTGTCTACACACAATCTCCAGTGAAACTGTTTCTGACACAGCACTCCACAAACAGGAGTCAACTGTGGAAAGTTCACATTACATTTTGGATATTAAAATGACTCAGTCTTGGGGACTGAGTTGAACAGCTGCATACATGCAGCCAGCTCTGCTATTATCTTGCTTAAAGGTAAAGTGTGCCATCGAGTTGATGTCAACTCCTGGCGCCGACAGAGCCCTGTGGTTTTTCTTTGGTACAATACAGGAGGGGTTGACCATTGCCTCCTCCCGTGCAGTATGAGATGATGCCTTTCAACATCTTCCTATATTGCTACTGCCCGATATAGGTGTACCAGTGGGGATTCAAACCGGGAACCTCTTGCTTGATAGTCAAGCATCTCCCCACTAAGCCATTACCCTGTAAAGCTGCTCCTGGGCAATGCAGCACACACAGAGGGAGTGTACTCATTAGAATACTTACTATTGTAAAGAGGGTGATATACAATGGAAGAGTGCTGCTAAATAGGAAAGGAGTGACTACTTGTCTTCTCCTTATAAGTGTGGTGGAACTGGACTTCACAGCTGGCTACTAGAAAACCATGGTTGGCTACCAAGCCCAGGCACAATGTGTAGGCTCCTGCTAAGCGATGAACCTCTAATGCACAATCAACATTCAGTGCAACAGTTCATACGGACAGAAACTGCTCGTGACTTCATTCTTTAAAATTCAGGAATCCAACCTCAATCTAGTACAAGTGAGCTTGTGTTATAAACTTAAAGATTCAGTTTCACTCCTTCACTGCCTTCCTCCCACATGTGTAAAGTCTGACTAAAATGAAACATCACCATGAACTTTAACACACTAAGGGAAGGTTCAGATGATAGCTCCCCAGCCTACATGATTAAAAGGGAGAGGCACTGAGTGCATGCCCGCTGTGAGATCCCCAAACAGTCTCTTGATAGTGGTCAGAAAAAGCAATTGCAGCAAAGCAGCCTTGACTATAACTCTCAAAAATTTTCAGGTTGTTTTCTGCAGGCAAGAACCTGCTTTCTTTCCTCTCTCCGAGACTCTCGAAATGTCAAGTTCGACACGCATTGGCAACACTGACCACGGACTAGCACATGCATGCAGCCCTGCCATAATGCAGCCAAAGGTCCCAATTTTCTGGTCTCTCTCGGAGCACCTTTTCACAGGCATTGAAACATAGGCTCTATTTCTACTGCATGTGCCAATGGGAAACACTGAAGAGAAAGTGGCAACACCCAAAACTCTAACCAAAACCAAAGAATTTAAATGGGATTTTAAAAAAAGAGTATGTCAATCAGTCAATCAATCAATTTTATTACAGCCATAGTCCATACAAAAAACATTAAAAAGCATTAAAAAAAAGATATTATAGTAAACATAATAAAACAGAATAAAACAGTAAGCTCCTATGAATTAGACCTTTAAAAAGATCTTAATCTGATAGCAACATAAAAGAATTTCGCCACCACTTTAGTGACCTCATTATTTTGGTCCTCAAGACAGAAGTTCAAATAAAAAGGGTTGCCTCTTCCTGGAAATTGCTCTAACAAACGGAATATAAGTTTTTTCCTGGTATCACAGCAAAGAGAGCAATATAACAACACATGCGAAACCGTTTCACGGAGGCCTGGACCACAAGGGCATAAACCAAAGTCTGGCAATCCCCTTATCAAATCTTTTTTTCCAAAAGGGCTAAGGGCAGCACATCCATACAGACCCTAGTAAATGCTATCCTAAACTTTAAAAAGTGTAGGGAAGCTAGATAACTCACACCTCTATTCCCCAAAGGGGGCATGATCCCACAAAACAAATGAAAACAAGTCCTGTTTCCCTAAAAAGAGTATGTCAAAGTTTCCCCTGATCTGGACATTCTAACGGCAGTATCAGCACCCTTCATCCCTCAATACCATTACCCATGGGGGAAAATCCATTAGGTAAAACAAGAAACTTAAAATGGTCTCAGACCAAGTGAAAGCCAATGGCTGGTTAGGAAGCTGCCTTCTTTCAAGTCAGACCATTGGTCCATTTAGCTCAGCAGGGCAGATCTCCAAAGTTTCAGGAAGGAGTCTCCCCCTGCCCTACCTGGAGATGCTGCCAGGGATTGAAACTGGAACCTTTGGCATGCAAAGCAGATGCTCTACCAATGAACTACGGCCCACTTCCCAAGTCACAAAGATTTCAGCCTGATCAGTGAATGGGTGAGAGAGTCTATGCAAGCTGCTCTATGCAAGCTGCTCAAAGCTTCTCAAAAGGAAGGACAGGACAGGACCAACACAATTAATGCATAGTTATTGAGGAAATCTGTGGTGGTTCGTTGTGCATCATCATGTTATCGATCAGGACCAGTGTTCCCTCTGTCTGCATCTATGTGCAGGATGAGTTTTGTTCTGGGTGGCAGTATCAAGGCAGTGTGTGCAAATGTGCATTCAAAGTGGGGCCTTCCTGATTCAACCTGAGCAGGATCTAAAATTAACCAAGCGGATATCGAAAACAAAACTTGGGTGTGCACACACATGCCTCAGAGCGAACAATGATCAAGACACCAAACCTCATTTTCTGTTTCCTTTCACAAAGGATTAGACCTGTGCATGATATATTTCCTCTCTTCCCAAGTTGAACAAGACCATCACAATCCTCCTGGTTCCAATTGGGACACAAGCCCATTTCCTAGAAAAATGGATTTTAAGCTGAAGGGAATAAGAAACCGGCTACTGTGAGAGCAGAGGCCCAGTTAAAGTTTCACAGCAAGCCGGCAGCAAGCAAGACACAGCCAGCAGCACTGCAAGAGGCATTTCACAGGAAAGTTTGATAGACACAGTGACAGACCCAACGCTAAAGTTCAAGTTCATTTGACCCCTGGGTTACCGCCACACTGCAGGCTACTGCTGTGGTCTGCTTTTTGAAACCCAATGCATCCAAGATAAAAACAGGGGAAAGTAACCTTCCAAGCTTCATTCGCTTTAGAAAGCTGAAGCCCAGATTAATTTCATTCACAGAGCTCTGTCTAAAAAACCAACATGAAGAGAACACCAATGCAAAATCTAAATTATTTCAAAATGTTTGCACACAGAGAGCTTTTAAGTTAAGGCATACAGTTGAATTCTGAAAATATTCTGTGTATATACTAGGTAGGTAGGTAGGTAGGTAGGTAGGTAGGTAGGTAGGTAGAGATAGTAGGTTTTGTAAGGTGTTTTACAGTAAGAACACCAGAAGTAGGATGACGGTTCTTCTATCCACCCTGATTTCCTTTCCCCACCCCCAAAATATGCATGAAGTTAACTGGCTTCCTCTTTAAGAAAAAGCCACTGTTTGCATTTCCCAGCTATAGGTTGGCTTTCACAAGTATCTCTGATCATTTACCCAGAACAATACCCAAGATCTGCTCTGTAATCAACCAAAAGGCTTGATTAAAAGCGTTTGGCACTGAGCAGACTGTGCCAAGTTAGATTCCACACTGGTGTTCTCTTAATCTTGGTTCTGCAGACTCTACATACATGATAAAATTACACATACATGCTTTCATACCGGGCATTTAATATAGCTGCCCCAACATGTTGGATGCCTTCATGCATATTTTGGGGGTGGGGAAAAGCATCGTCATCCCACTTCAGATGTTCTTACGGTAAAACACCTTCCAAAACCTACTTTATCTGTCTACCTACCTACCTACATACACACACAATATATACACGGAATATTTTCAGAATTCAACTGTATGCCTTAACTTAAAAGCTCTCTATGGGCAAACATTTTGAAATAAGTTAGATTTTGCATTGGCGTTCTCTTAATGTTGGTTTTGCATACAGAGCTCACAGATGTTACCCTGGGTCTGAAAAACCTAACTTGCAAATTATCATCAAAATTATATATTTTCAAATCAGCTTCTTAAAATCAAAAGGACTATTTTATGCTTTTAAAAGGTTTTAAGATGCCTTTATTAACTCTAAAGTTAAGTCACAGTGCTTTTTATGAACCTTTCCCCTGATGTGAACATTGAGCTTTTATGCAGAAAGGAAGCTATTCAGAACCTCACTGACCAGGACTGGGAATATTCCCAGTGACTGGCTGCTATGACTCCTAAAACATTTGATACCAGCACCAATTTTTTTTAAAAAAAATATTTCCTTCAATTCTACATATTACAGCTGATTCCAAAATACATAACGTTGCTTCCCACAAATTTCAAAAATCCTGCAGTGCATGGAAAGTGGCTGGAAGTTCTGTATTGGTACAGAAGTAACAATAACCATGGTTTAGTGACTGGAAGCCTGGTTTCTGGACTAGGTTTCTGAATGCTCTGATCTATGGTTGGGAATGGACCACTGAGAACAGTCAGCTGCAATGACAAACCAGGGGAGGGGAATCAATTTCATGCACAGGAGCAAAGGGAGCACACAGTCTCACAATTCCTCTTGATTACTGGTCGTGGTTAGCTTTACATCTGCACTGGCTCACTGTGTGTGTACAGGGGGCTTTAGGGACCAAGTGTAAAAAGAGCCCTGCTGGATCTGTCCCAGAGTCTATCTACTTTCTTTATTTACTATAAATAAATTTAAACGTCCTTGTCAGTGCAGTGGTACTGAAGCACTCAACTGTCCTTGAAGCAGTTTACAAAAAGAACATTTAAAAAAAACCCTAAAACAACAGAAACAAAATTTAAACAATGAAACACTTCAAGTCCAGCATCCTGCTTTTCACAGTGGCCCAACAGGTGCCTTGCGAAGCGCACAAGCAGGAGATGAAGGCCTCTCCTGCTGTTCCTGCCAAACTCCTGGAAGGAATGCTCATATGTCTAAGAGCTGCATTTTTGTCCAAGCATTAACCCACACACTTCTTTTATTGATCAAAAGAAAGAGAACATTTTGCCCTCTGCTGCCTAGTTTTTGTGTTAGTTTTAATTGCAATGGCATTATTCACAACTGTTCTAAGCAGTTGAGCAGCAGCAGGAGCAGCAAGCCCTTCCTTTGCGGCTCAAAAGGCTTTGCCAAACAAACAAAAATAAACCATATAGGCACTTCATCACTTTCAGCTTGCCCAAATTCTAGCCAAGTTTGTATCGAAAGAGAAAACCAACCACAAAGGGAAACCAAACAGCGAACCCTAGTTTTATAGATGGTGCTACATTCCAGAGCATCTGAAAACGCTTCAACTACCTCCAGTGCAGCAGGGAAATGCTTGACTAACAAGCAGAAGGTTGCCGGTTCGAATCCCTGCTGGTACTATATCGGGCAGCAGCGATATAGGGAGTTGCTGAAAGGAATCATCTCATACTGCACAGGAGGAGGCAATGGGAAACCCCTCCTGTATTCTACCAAAGAGAACCATAAGGCTCTCTGGGCGCCAGGAGTCGAAATCAACTTGATGGCACACTTTACCTTTACCTCCACATAAGTAAGTGCATTTATGGAAAAACTGAAACAGTGGGTCAGAAGCCGGGAGGCAGGCAGGCAGGTGGCTGTGAGCTGGTGGAATAAGCACCGGGGAAACTGGGCATCCCGGGAAATCGACAGAGAGGAGCAAGACAGCCACTCTTACTGGAATCTTCTTCCCGCACAAAGTAGAACAAGTTAAAAAAAAAATCCAAATAATCTTGTGACATCTTAAAGACCAATATATTTATTGTAATGCAAGCTGTTGGACTTAGAATCCACTTCATCAGATGCATGAATGGTTATATGCAGTCGACAGGTGTGCGTGTGCATGGAAGTGTGTGACATGCATATGTACAGAGAGAGCGAGACTGAGAGCCAGGGAGAACATGCACAAGAGGAAATGGTTGTGCACATTTAAAGTTGTGACTTGTCAACTTTCCTTTGGATCTATGAGCCAGCCCAAAAATTTGGAATCTAGGCAATGCACACTTGACAAAACTAATGGACTTAGTGATGGACATGGGCGGGTGGGGTGGTGGGATGAGATCCTCTTTATCCTTTTTACAAGTAACCTACTTAGAAGGGAAATGTGTGACAGAGACAAATAAAGATGTGTATTAAATAACTCTGCTTCTGAATAGCCTAGTCTAGGCTAACGGTTAAGTGTCTAGGTGCCATAGCTCCTTGGCTCCTGGATTTTTCACAGGAACATAGAAAGCTGCCTTCTACCGAGTCAGACCACAGGTCCATCTAGCTCAGTATTGTCTAAACAGACTAGACAATAGTCTGTGTAGTGGTAGTGGCTTCTCCAAGGTTGCAGGCAGGAGTCTCTCTGAGCCCTATCTTGGAGATGTCAGGGACAGTGTTCCCTGTAAGGCATGCACACATGCCTGCACTCACAAGTTTTTTAATGTCCACTCAGTTAATTTTAGATCTTGCTCAGGTTGAATCAGGAAGGCCCCATTCTGAATGCATGTGTGTATACACTGCCTTGATACAGATGAAAAAAATTAGAGAGAACACTGGTCAGGGAACTTCCTGCATGCAAGAATTTAGATGCTCTTCCCAGAATAATTTATTGTGGCTTGGGATGATGGGAGTAGCAGTTCAGCAACATTTGGAGGACCTCAGGTTGGGAACCACTGCCCTAAGGGAATATCTTAGTGTTCACACATGTAGTCTCCCATGCAAATGCAATCCAGGGTGGACCCTGCTTAGCAATGGAGACAATCCATGCTTGCTACCAAAGTATCACCTCTCCTCCCATCAGGTCAAGCCTCAATGTAGTGCATAAATGTATACAAGTCAAACACAGTGAACATTCACAACAGTAATTGGAAGCGACAAAGCTTCCTAAGTGTGTATACTCAACTGCTGTTGCAGAACCCAAGATGACTGATCAGACCAGACCCCAGCCAGTACTTAGGGTGAAACCAAGAAGCCCATGCCTTCTTTGTGGTACAAGTTAATTCCTCTAAAGGACTCTGACTGTCGTGGGAGAAGTGCGGAAAGGCAGGGTGGCAAAAATGGGTTCAGAAAGGGAATGTGTTTGCAAGAGGTGGCAGAAATTAAGAGAAGGAATTAACCAGGGAGGAGAGCTAGTCTGAACTATTACAAGCAAGTCCAATCAAAGGACCTCAAATGGGAATTAAAGCATGCAACATTTTGACCTCAAAAGGTGACAATAATGAAATCACAGGGTACAAGTCAACTGGTATCTTCATTATGATGCAATAAACTAGTATAACTCCACTAAGACGCAATAACAGTTAGGCTTCTTGCAGAACTTTGCGGGATGGTGGGGTCCTTTGTTTTAATGAGCTATTATGAATGTGGGGCGGGGGTGTGTGTGCAAATATTATACGGCATGCACAAGCATCAGTTCAGCAAGCACGGTAAGTTCAAATAGTCCAGTTTTAATAACTGAAAAACCCTACTCCAGACACATCAACACACTTTTTAATGTACTAATCAAGAGGGCAGTGAATCGGGCCCCTGTCTCATATAAATAAAATGTGGCTTTTCTCCCACCTGGGTTCTCTTTTCTTAGACAAAAGCAGAACAGAAGAATCTGGACAGAGAGACAGAGAGAGAGAGAGACTCAGCACCCTGCACAAAATAACACTGAACTAAGTATCTCCTATTCTGGTGGAAAATAAAGTTTATTTTAATAAGATTGACCCCTGACATGCCCTTTTAGTGGCTCCATACTGTAACAATGACGGTTTCTTAGCAACCTCTCCTTTTTGGTTTCTCGCCTTCCATCGTAATATTGTCGGCCTACAGCTAAACAGAGCAGCAGCATATAAATGTAAACACCATTTAACACTAAACAGATCACAAGTCGCTCTTGTTGTATTTTAACCATTAGCAGCAATTACAAAGAGTCACAATTAAGGATGATAGGCAAAACAATAGTTGTGGCAGAAAAAGACAGTGGGGTTGTGAGGAGGTTCTTTGACAATACAAAGCCAAGGAACAAGCCAGCCTGCTCGCACTCTTTCGGAGTTCAGTGGTTGTGAGCAACTCAGTTCTTTGGAGTGATAAATGCACATTTTGAGTTGTTTCCCTCTTGAAAGCCAAGCGTGCTTTCATTGGCAGTCTTATTAAAGAAGAACTGAAAAGTTCCTGGAGGAAGGAGGTGGGGGGGGGGAACTTGTCACTTTTCTACACTACTATCTAACCCCTACCCCTAAGAGATAAGGGATTTTTTCCCCCTGAGTCACAGACACTAGATACTTAGGGTAAATTAAGAAAGCTCATTACATTTTGAAAAGGACAATTGTTCCTATTTTTAAAGCTCTCATTTTTCTGAATATTGGATTAAGGCTGGGTTCGGAAAGATAACTTTGGCAAAACAGGCGGGTGGTGTCTGGTTCCGCCGGCCCCTGACTTTCAGTTTCAGCTCCATCCCCAAAGTCCCCATCACAACTCTTTCACTCTGCAGAAACTCTCCTCCAAAAAATTTCCTGAGAGCGCTACCGTGCACATGCATCCATCTGTCCTCTTCATTGGGTGGGTAGCAGGTAGACCTGGACAATTTCTGTCAGACCACCCATTTCCTGCTGGTAGCTGAGATTCTTGCAATGAATGCTGGACTAGACAGAAATTGACCAGATCCAGAAAGCCTGATCCACTTTACATACCTGAGCAAGTGTGCACACTCTGGATCGCTCAAAATAGTGATCCAGTAGTTTAAACTGAAGCCACCTAATGGTGCAGCGGGGAAGTAACTTGTCTAGGGAGAAAAGGTGCTGGTTCGAATCCCCACTGGGATGTTCCCCAGACTATGGGAAACACCTATATTGGGCAGCAGCGATATAGGAAGAAGCTGAAAGGCATCATCTCATACTGTGCGGAAGAAGGCAATGATAAACCCCTCCTGTATTCTCCCAAAGAAAACCACAGGGCTCTGTGGGCACCAGTAGTCCATACTGACTCTACTGCACAACTTCAGTTTAAACTGACAAGAGAACCTGAGCTTTAAAAATGCAATACACATTGATGGGCCACCACAGGGATCCTAATAAAAAAGAAAGAAAAAAGCAGACTCGACACACTTCAGTCACCTCCCTCCGGTCTACTCCACGCAGGAAGCTGGGGTCCGAATCGATGGGTCCCTTAGCTCAGAAGAAAAGCAAATACTTGAGAGCTGCTCAGAGGGCTGCAGCACAATAAAGAGGAGGCTCCTTGTATATGGCACAGCGCTCCAAGAACAAACACGGCGCTCATGAATCTACCGCACCAGAAGTTTACATCTGCCTCTATTTAAAAACATTTAACTAAGAGACTAAGCACAAAGCCCTGGAGAGAAAAATAGTCCAAAAGTAGTATAATTAGGAGAGCAACATCAGCCATTGCGAGTGATATTGCTATTCTCCATCAAGAAGGCAATAACTTTGAGGAATAATCCCCTTAATGAACCACCAAGATGGGGTTCTGCCTTCCTAATTAAATTAAATTAAAAGTGTCAGGTATCAAACCTCAGTGGCAACAATGAGCTGAAGCTACACAGTTGCCTCCCAACATGATCATATTAACAATACTGATTTTTAATTTCTGGGAATAAAACAGCGACATAGACGCAAGTTCATTAAGCCACAAGATAGATTGGGGGAGTGGGGTGGGGGGAGAGAGAAGAGAATGCAACTGAAAAGGAACAGCCAACAGAATCCTCAGCAAAAGCCTGCCAGTTTCCAAGTGAAATTTTGCCCTGTCTCCATCCATATGGGTGACTATTTCTCGGGGGTGACAATGCTTCAAAGATCAGCAAAAGACTGACATGAGAAAATTCTAAGCTTTAGCCAGAAATTACATTTACCACCATAAAAGGCTTACTGCTTTGATTACAGTGATAGATAGGTAAGGAAACTTCTAGATAGGTATTAATAGTTCAAGGAGAGGCAAAGGGGGGGACGACAACTCCCTGCTAATGGAAAAGGGGTTCCGTTCTGACATTCCCCATTCAGTATCACAAGACTGGGGCACCCACAGTTTTCCCTTATGATAAACCTTTTAAATATCTATACTGATGTTCCCAATATGTATTAAAAAATAGGTCATGTGCTGGGAGAGCATTTTTGAGGACGTTACCCACAATTGCTTACTACAAGGTGGTACCAACCTAGTGTTTAAAAGAACACAAGAGCGGTGTGCACTAAAGATACCAGCATCGTGTCTTTAGCAAATTAGGTACTACCAAAGACAGATCCCTACAAGCTTTAAAAATGCATTAGAATCTTAGCAATAAATATGGCCACTGTATTTTACTGTATTGATTGCAAAGCACTTGACTTATCTACAGAGATAAAACTTATCTTGACCTTGTCAAATACGAACAGCACGGACTTTATATATTCTTTAAAAAAGCATAACCCAATGTTAGCTTCTTATGTAGGGAGGGAGGACACACACAGAGATAACAGAGATGATACAGAACAGTACATGAGTATTAATGTATTTGGATGCAATGGGAATTTACCTTAGAATTCACTCTCCCACCCACCCCGAAGTGACATATGCTACCATTAGTCAATCAGAGAACAGAAATCTCTGAACAAAAAAACCCGATGTGAAGCTTGTCAAAGAACCTATATGGAAAGTTATAGAATCATAGCAAGGGAAGGGATCAGAAAGTCATCAAGATCACCAACCTCTTGTCTCAAGACAAGATCCTCCGTATTGAAGATGTTTAGTGACCTCCCACGGCTAGCATACACTGCAAAAATACCCAACATGAGCCCATAAACAGCGCGCCACCGGCACAGGGTAGCTAAACAACACTCAGAGCTGTCTTTTCAAAAACTACCCAGTTTGCTTAATTAAATTTCAAAGTGGTAGTAGCACTTTCCCCCAGAAAATACTGTTACCCTGGAATGGGAAACCCGCTGAAAACAAAAGCTGTTGTTTTCTGTTCACAAGTGTTCTTTAGTTTGGAAAACAAGAGAGCTTCTGAAACGCTGATCATGACAGCACTGAGAAACAAGTTCTAATTGGCAAGGTGTCCAGGAGTGCCCTTAACTTCCACAGCAGGACCGGGAGCTCCAAACAACCCTAGTTTTAACTGAAACATGCTCCAATTTGGAGATTTTCCGTAGAAATATCTGCTGCCCTCACTTTCAAGCTCCCATCCTTTCCTACAAATGCCTTCACTACTTAAGGGTAACAACCAAACTTTCAGGAGAATAATGTCTGAGAAACTGTTTTTAGCTTCTGTTGCTGTCAGATCATCTAAATAGCATCCTCCAGGCTTCATTTATTAAAAGCTCACAGAGCAAAATACAGGAGAGCTTGCTGTTTGGAGGTCGTGCAGATCAATCGACAGTGTCAAAGAATCTCTAGGGCAGAGTTCAGCTATTTTAGAAGGTTAAAAAGTTTAAAAAGAAAAGGAGATACTTGAAACAATGTTGGGTACATCTTCTTACATTAATCCTGCCGTAGTTTTCGTTTTTAGCAGAAAGGATAACTTACTTTTGATTCACAATATTTTTCTGTCTGCCACCAAAATGAACTTCAAGAAGGTGACAAAAATGTGTTTCAACATTTATGCGTGCTCTTGCCTTAGTAAAATACTCTTCATGCCTGTGAGGCACCATGTGCTATTCTAGTATGGCGCGTGGGAGGGGGGTGGGAGAAACAGCACCAACATTAAAAGCATTATTAACAGCAATAGTCTGTTTATGGGAATTTGGATGCCTCAAAGTAAACTAGTTGATGGTCATAATAACTACTTAGTATATGCAGTTCATTAAACAAGTGTTAATTATGCTTGGGTGTAGCATAATTTAGATTTCAGTATGTTGAACACCACCACTAATATTGTATAACTGCTTTACAAAAATGCAGATGAAGCAAACGAGAAGGGAAAGTGTGCCAGGTAAGAGCAAAGGGTTTTTCATTTAATTAAATCTCTCTCTCTCACTCACACACACACACACACTTTACATATATACATATGCATACATACAAAAACACTCAATATTATTCTGTGTAACTGAACGCAAAGCCAGATAACTACATTAACTTAACAGTATTGTTTCTATTAAGGATTTTAAAGTTTTTTCACTCAAGGCACCTAAATGAAACCTGAAGTTTTATATTTCCACCTTTGTGCTACGCTAAGAGAGAGCCTGCAACAAAAACTCTACATTTAGATGAGCAACAGTGTTTTCCATTGAGTGAAGACGAACAGGCTGAAAAACAACACTATCCACAGCAATGGCACAAAGAATAAGGCTCCATTGCTAATTATTCAGGGAACTGAATTTAATTACAGAGAGAACATTAAACGCTTTCCAAAACTGGAGGGTGTGTGTGTGTGTGTGCACAGGGAATCAAGAAAAACTGGGCAAGAGAATTCCAAACAGCCATCAGTGCTACAACAGTGCCCTCTACTGGTACAATAGTGCCTAAAACTTCGGAAGTTAAGAGGCAAAAACAGTACTTTTAAGTGGACTGCACAGTTGTTTAAGAGCCAGTCCCAAGATCTGGGAACCAGACAATGGCAAAATTATCGCTGGATTTAGTGACAGACATAGTGTGTGGGGGAGAGTAAATGGGCTTCTCTTTATCCACTTTATAACTAACATACTAAGAACAGAAACTGGACTGCCTGGGACAATTACAGATTTTATTAAGTAATTCTACCTCTGAATATCCCAGTCTAGGTACCAGGGTTGAATTTCTAGGCACCATGGCTCCCTAGAGCCTTGGATATGTCAAGCCCTGGTCTAAAACACATGGCACAAGAGACCTTTTCATGCCAGGGTACTCAGAACAATCAGAAACAATTATCTACTCCAGTTTTCTCAACCACCGGTCTGGGGACCGTTGCTGGTCCGCAAGGTGTTCAGTCTGTGAGGTATCACTAATAAAAATCATCGCCCCCCAAAAAAATAATTTCAGGCCAGTGGGGGCTCTCCAGAGCTCATTTCCAGGCAGCCCTCACTGCTGGATAACAATCATTTCGCTTCCTCAAAATGAACTTTATCCAGCAGTGAGGGCTGCCTGGAAATGAGCTCCGAAGAGCTGCCCGAAATTGTTTTTTGGGGGGTGCCTGGGGGGTGAGGGGGAGCAACCCCCTTACTAACTGCTGGTCTGGGAAACTGCACATGAATAATGTACCAGTCCATGACTCCAAAAATGTTGAGAAACACTGATCTACTTCATGCCTTTCATGCCACGAGATCATTATAGCTGCACAAATCTTGACCAAGAAAGCAACCTGGTTAGGAAAAAACCCTTTCATATTTATTGCACTTATATGTCGTTCTTCCTCTAAAGAGGTTGGAGCAGCTGGCTTATGGTTTCCAGGCAGTCTCCCATCTAGGCGATTTACCAGGCCAGACATGCTTAGTTTAACATGCACCTTCAGATCACTCACTATGAGCCATGGAAAGTCAGGAACTTTTAACAACACTGATGCTCAAACTTTCATCCTTCAGAAGGAAATGCCATTATGACATCAAGACTCCCTCTGGTGACAGAAGGTCAACCCACAACCTCCTTTCCAACATGGCCAGTCTGATCTTCAGTGCCCTACAAGGCTCTCTTTCCAACAGAGCCTCCAGTTATGGTGCTCCACTCATGTGCTTATACTGCCCCCTCACATTTCTGTCTCTCCTCTGCCCAACACAAAATAACCAACTGGACTGCCCTCTGAGAACACCTGCTGAGACCAAGTGTCAAATTGGCACCTCTCGGTTCTTTCAGGTGTAGGCTGTATGGTGATCAACACACAAGAAATGTGCAGTTTTCAGAATCTAACAGAAATGAAAAGTCTGCAGGTGCTGCCTCTGAATAAACTGCGTTTCACAGGCATTGCACAGTCACCCTATGTATTACGCAACACAGCCCCAACACAGGCTCTCACCCAACTTTGTGTAGGCAGTTTCAAACGCTGGGGTTCTACAACTCATGCCTAACTTCTGTTATTTGCACACACACCCAAATTCACACAGGTCCCAACTAAGAGCCAAACAATACATTACAGTAAACACCACTGGTGCCAATAGGAGCTTCTTTGCTTGGGAAAATAACAGCTGTGCGGGGAACCGAGCGGGGAAGATGGAGTCCATGGTGAAGGGCCTGGCCGGATTCCCCTCTCCCCGTGGCGGCTGCTTCAGTGGGGAAACAAGGGTCAGACTCTGCATTTAAGCCAAACCGGTATCAACCAGCACTGTGGTTGCTCAGCATTTTGAAAAGAAGTCTAACGATCCTCCAACAAGGTACCCAGACTTGGCAACAATAATTCTGCCACCTGTATAACTAGAGCAAATCAAGCAAATGTGCACACTCTCTTATTCTGCATAATGTGTTTTGTGTTTTGTAAAACTACTTACACCATTTATTCTGACTGCTAGTCACGGGGGATAGTCACACAGGAGGGCACTGAAGCCTTGCCCTCTGACTCCTGGAAATCTTCAGCTTGGTTCTCTAGATATTCAGGAGGACATGTTTATAGTCTGAGGTGCACCATGCTAGATTGCGGGTGCTGTTTTTGAATGCTCCATGTTACAAGAAATCCAGGCAGGGAAAATCCTAGCACATCTAGGAGAGCAGTTCAGGCCCAGTCCACTCTCTGCTGTGCTAGTTTTCTACTTGCAAGTTTTACCATCCCATCAGCTTCGAAGGGAGCATTAAAAAAACCCCAGTCCTCTCACCTGCACTCTGAAGTGGCATAGTCCATCTATCAACTGATTTTCCTGCATGTACACTGCAGGTCTTATTCTAACCAGCAGACAGGATCACCTCATCTTAGCCTCACAACAACCCTGTGAGGCAGGTTAGGCTGGGAAATAGTGACTGGCCCAAGGGCACCCAGAGAGGTTCATAGGATCTGAATGAGGGACTCTAACACTAAACCTCTGCACCACCATGATTGCTATAACACCCCCCACCCGCCCAAATTATTATTAGTAACCTATAACTCTCTATTATGCCATGCCAGCAGAATCCTGGACACAGCACAAAAATTGCATCCGTGTGGAAAGCATACAGAGTAACCAGGGGTGTTTTGCTGTACCTGCGATTTGACATGCAGTGTACACATGCCGGCGAACAAGGACCGATCACAGCTTCCTAGGGTGTGCAGTCAGCAAAATTAGCCACTCATCACAATCTGCACAAGGGTCTTGCAGTATTTCTCACAGAGGGGAAAACGCAATGGAGTGAAGCAGCCTTAACAATGGATAGGACCGAGTTCCAGAGAGGAGGACAGTGCCGGCGGTAGGGAAGGATTAAGTTGAAGTAGGCATTGTCAGGAGTAATTAAAGGACAAACAGCAGGAACCACCCAGGTAGAAATGCAGAGAGACGAAGTATCAAGCAAGACAAAGCAACATTGCCTCCTCCTAGAAGTCCTAGTAGCAGCAGACAAACATGCAGAGGGAGGGAGGAGGTTTGTTGCTTCAAGGCCTTGCAAATGAAATGCATTTGGAAGGAGGACTTATGTGAGGAGGCCTTGGAGAATCTGGGGTGTATGTGTGGCCCCAGACAGAAGGAGCAGCACAGCAGGAGAAGGGAACAACTACCGGGCCGGGCCCAGTGTAGACAGGATCACGCTGAGCAGAACTGGGGAAAGAGGTAGCTGGAATTCTGAATGGAATGATTCGGGAAGGGAGAGGAGCATCTTATTCTCTGTTACACAATTATTTCAGCAGCCAGGGATTGCTGATAAGGATGTGAGAGCACATGTGAGAATCACAGCTCTAGACCCTGTGCAGGAGTTTACTAGGAAAGCAGCTGGAGATACCGACTGGTACTAGGTTTCTAGGAGACTCAGTCTGGGCTCAACTCCCTCTTCCAGATGTAGAATGCTGCAATTAATTTAAAAGATGGCAAGGAGGGGGGAAAATCAGAGAGAGAGAGAGCAGAAAATAAACATAAGCAACACTTTTTGTGGTGAGGTTCTCTCTGCTAAACCAGGGCCTTCAGGCAGAAAGGCCCAGCCACCTTCCTCCCGGCACCACCAAGACAGGCAGAAGGCATTCTGAGCCTTCTCTCCACTGCACAACAGCACCGCCCAGATGATGGCCAGAGAAGGTACTGCTGCACATGAGCCTGGACAGGCCAAGTGATTAGAGCAGGCCTGCTCAACTTAGGCACCCCAGCTGTTTTTGGACTACAACTTCCATAATCCCCAGACACAGTGGCCAATAGCCAGGGATTATGGGAGTTGTAGGCCAACATCTGCAGGAGGGCCGAAGTTGAGCAGCCCTGGATTAGAGGAACCAACAGGCACCTGCCTGGCTCTATAGAACTCTCGACTCAGTCCTGGTTTCTTGGGTTGACCAACTTGCCTTGACAAGTAGCCATGCAGCCACCCTTGCCTCACCTCATCTCCTCACCACTGCTGCCTTTGGGAATCTGACAACCTGCTCATTCTTGACACCAAAACTGCCCACCCTCTGCTGTTCTCTGCCACTGCACTGGACTCAGTTTCTGCTGGACCTGACTCCATATCTCCATGCCTCTGCCTGCGCAACCCCCACCCACCCGCCACTGCCCAACTTGACCTGTACCCTACTGCTGAGGTCTCTAAACCCAAATGAGGCTCCGTTATAGTCAGATTTAATATCTGAACTGTTTTAAACAGTTAAATAGACGCCTGCTGTTTTTAATATGTTGTGAACCACCTTGGGATTGTGTGTGTGTGTGTGTGTGTTTAAAAAAACAACACAAAATATAGTATATAAACCTTACAATAAATTAACTACATTTGTTTCCAACCCAAAGTTTGTACACATCAAATACGAAAATTTTCTTCCCTGAGTATCAGGTCAGGTACTGTACAAGTCGATGTCCACAGAACAATGTGTACTCCACTGAATTTGAAAAAATAAAAAATGAATAAAAGCTCGACCCATAATCACTGAAAGTTTCCAGTCTTCGGCAGAAACTAACTTCATGTTATGGAGGCAAAAACAAATTGATCTTCAATAAAAACAAAACAAAACTGAGACTCTCCTAGAATCCAGAGTACTACAGCCAGTGATCTGATGTCTAAAGCAGTGTTCCCTCTAACAGGGATTCCCGGATGTTGTTGACTACAACTCCCAGAATCCTCAGCTGCAATGACCTTTGCTTGGGGATTATGGGAGTTGTAGTCAACAACATCTGGGAATACCTATTAGAGGGAAAACTGGTCTAAAGATTACTTTGATCTTCTGCTGATATGACACCCGGCACTGCATCCAACAAACGGAGTTCCACTTTCATCAGTTTATGAGGAGGAAGAGGAGCAGCCGCCGCCGCCGCCGCCGCCACCAGTGGGGCAAAGGGTCATCAGTGCCAGCTCTTTAAATAAGCAACTTGGCTGTTTTCGTTATTTGTTTTTTCCTTCATGCATTTTACGCAAGCCGCTCTAGGAGCCTTGTTGGCTGAAGAGCACCTTAAAATTGTTTAAAAACAACAACACACTTTGCAGTGTTGGCTATAATCCGCTAGAGGGTGCTGTATGCGGGGAGATGTCGGGATGCTTCTCTCTTATCCAAATTATTTCTTCTGCCTTTTCACTGAAGATCGCTTTTGCCAGATAATTAGCAGGAACAAGGCAGTCAGAGAAACAGCAATTTTTCCAGAAGCTGTTCCCTTTCACAGCTGTGGGAAATAGCTTGTCTATCGACTACAACATACATATGTTACCTCCTACCACAAGGAAATTCAACAATTCCGCAAAAGATTCAACAAAGAGTGCTTTATTTTTGAAATTTATATCTCACTTTCTAGCAGGCTTTATAATATTATACACATGCAAACAACACAGAATTCATCAAAGTTGCCAGATATGCAACTACTATAGAGAGATTTTCACCATGCATGGAGGACCTCCCAATAATTTCTGGGAACATTTATTATTGTAGAGAGAAATGCTGGATACCAATTTACCAGGACTTATTGATAGTGGTCTTACTTGAGTACAAATACTTTTTAGAACTATGCATCAGAACAGATCGGACCAGACCCAACAGGGCAACCGTCAGGAGGGGCCCCCAAAATTATTGGTCCATCAGATCAGGTTGGAACTCTTGGTATTTTACTGACATCCTGTCAGTTTTCAGGTCTGCATGCTGGAAAGACGGGCAACCCCCATGGAGAACACACCCGCATGGAGGACCCATGGAGACAGAGATTGTCTAGTGAGGGGCTGCCCTACTCCCTTTCCCCCATTTCCAGCAAACAGCCCCTGAAACCTGCTGCCAAGTCAGAGAGTATTTCTTTCTGACTTGGCAATGGGAATGGTTTCCAGGGGCAGCATGCTGGAAACTGGGGGTGGGAAAATCTCCCACTAGGACCCTTGGACACTGTGGGTCATTTTGAGGGGAGCTGCCCTTCTCCCCCACACTCAGCTTCTGGAGCAAAAGAGTGCGGTTTTGTGGATTTCAGTGCGGTTTGAGATTTTGTGGATTTCAGTGCGGCTTGAGATTTTGTGGATTTCAGTGCAGCTTGAGATTTTGTGGATTTCAGTGTGGCTTCAGTGTGGTTTGAGATTTAAAGGGGGAAAGGGGGTTCCTCCCTCCAACTCTCAAACCACACGGAAAGGCAAACATTCATTTTGCAGTCCGGGCAGTGATTGGGGCGGTCTGACAGGCCGATCGGAATTCCGACAGACTCCTCCAATGACAGGAGGAAATTTTGCCGGAGTTCAAGCTGTCAGGGGTCCCTCCTGTTGTTGTGGAACTCATTACAATAATGCCCAACAAAGGACATATTGCATCTGACATGCCTGTTGAACCAACACAGTCCTATAGTTATACAGGCTGAATGTCCAAACACAAGGGTTTTTTTTAGGTTTTTAAAATTTACTGTATTCTGCCGAGGTTCTTATTTAAGGGACTTTTATCCTGAATTTCTGTTCTGAAAGGCATACTTCAGGCAGTTTACAGTGGCTGAGTGGGCACCACTGCCTCACCAGTTCAGGCACACACAGCCAGCATTTTGAGTTTTATAAAACATTACCTGGCCCTTCCGTTCTGTCCTATGGCTGGCTGCCTCTCTCCCTCTTTGTGCTCCATGGACTGCCTGTGCTCTGATCTTAGATGCTCCAGGAGCAACAGCTTCCACCACTTGCAGCAATTTAATTTGCATATGAGAAATATTAGACTCCTTGAAATCCAATGAGAAACGCTGCCTTTGTTTTCGAAGGGTGGGCAGGTCCTTCAAATGCTCTCTACCAATAGAATAAGCAATAGGATGATTGATGTGTATTCTGGCCAATCACAAAGCCCATGGAGGTAAGCCCCAATTTTGAATTGGCAATGCGAGGTCAATAAACAGCGCCATTTGGGTTGAGCCGAGGAGCAAGCAGCACATTGTTGTGTCTGTCAGCTGGCAAGAATGAGCAAGTAAGTTCATTCCATTGAAGCCCAAGCTTTCCCACAGCCCATGTGCTCCCTTCCCCTTGAGAAAGGGTCCCGTAACTGCCTGCCTTGAAGGCAGTTGGGCTCCTGCCTCCTCCTCCAAAGGGTATCTGGCTGAGCCCTGGCTCTTGCCTCCTTTCCCCCATGGCTGCACTCCATAGCCAGTGGGCCGATGGCTCAGGTCCTGCCCTGCTTCCTCCCCTGTCCTCCTCTCATTCCTGCCTCTGCCCTCACTCTTCCTGGTGCCTTTGGGCTCTGGACTCTTCCTCTCCACGCTCTGCGAGGAGGGGAAGGGTGCGGATCCCAGGATAAAGGGCCATGCGCTCGTGCAGAGTCCAGTCAGCCGAGACAGGAGCAGCTGCAGGAGACAAGGGAAAGGAGACAAGAACCGGCACGCTTTGGAGTCCCTGCCTGCAAACGTCCCTGTTTATTCTTTCCTCTTTTCAAGCTGTTGATATGTGATTTGGGAAACTGCAAATTATTAAAGAGATGTTTGAAGCAAAGGGCTTTTTGTGCAACTGAGGAACTTATTATAGTTCTGTGACTGGGATCCATCAACATTCGGCCTCCCATGCCTGGCTTGGCTGAATATGCTACTGTGGGACATCCCACAATTATTGGGGTTTCTTTGGGCCCTTTTATTGCAAATACATTGGTATTCTCAGAGGCCTTTTCAAACAACTGAGATGGAGGCAGCTATTTAAATTTGCTTTCATGCATTTTGGGGAGGCCTTTATCCCACTTCGAACCCAATCTCTCACAGCCACTTTGACATTTTTTGATTTGGGCAGGCATGAAATCTGAAATCTCACGAACTGTCAAATACTAAATAACATTGAGTTATCTATCAAATGCTGTCAGATAATAAATACTATTGTATGTCAACTTCCCCTGTTTATCATGGTCCCTGTGCCCTGCTATGGATCAGGCTGAGAGGGTGATACTGAAAACTGGCTTTATCGGCCAATTTATTTATTTATTTGTTCTAAGTGGCAAAATACCTATCTGTTCTATTGGCTGTGCATTGACTGCAATGGCTTGTGCTGGTTTTTTAAAAAAATGTTATAATTATATCCTGCATTCCTGCTCTTCCTCCAAGGAGCCCAGAGTGGTGTACATAGTTATGTTTATCCTCACACAACAAACCTATGAGGTAGACTAGGCTAGGAGATAAGTGACAAGCGCAGAGTCATCCAGTGAGTTGCATGGCTGAACAGGGATTTGAACTCAGGTCTCGCCTCCCCAGTCCTACTCCAGCACTCTAACTACTACAACCCATTTCTGCTTTGTAATTTAATCACAGTATGAGTTTTTATAATGAATCCTGTCCATAAGGATAAGTGTCCAAAATCAAGCGATGGAGAGGATGAAACAAACACCTTGGAAATCCAAACATAGCAGATTTCACACAGATTACTTCCAATAAGAAACCTTCAAAAAAAATCAAACGTGGTCAGATGCCTTTGCACCTGAAGACGGTCTTCCTCAGTGGCAATGAGAAGAAAGTGTGTCTGGATAATCTGGAACATGTTTGCTGCCATCAGATTGAATAGATTTGCCTGCCATCAGATTGTTAACCTGTCTATTGCATTGGCTGTGCTATGAATGGGATTTCTCACTATTCTCTGTGTGTTTATTATTGAATATGGTGCATAATCTGATACAGATGCCTATGGTTTTGTTGTCTACTAAATGCTCTTTTGGAGTGTTCTAGTTTTGCATGGGAAGCCTTTTGCAAAAAGAACAAAGAATCCACCAACTTATACAGTGCACAGTCTATACAACAAATTTACCTGCCTTTCACTTTCACATCTGTTAATCATACACTTAAACATGTTTATATATTCGCAAAGTGTATTTATTTGGAAGGTATCTAGCCTTCCTTTCAATACAGATTCTTACAATGGCTGGGTACACATAACTCAAAGATCATGCTTTAAAAGTTAACCAGGATTGGTGAGCCCAGCAGAACTGGCTGTGAGAACACAAAATCACAAGGTAAACCTGGTCAAATAAATGGCAGGAGCCCAGGGCAGGCAAAGAGCAGGACCCAGTTGTACAGGAATAGGGAGAGGGTGTCCCCCCACATGCATCCTTTGTGTCTTCTAAGTTTCAGGAGATGGTTTACAACAGCAGCAAGGCAAGCATTGTTGAAAGGTCTGTGATTTTTCTCATTTTTATTTCTTGCTGAAATAGTCAGGCAGAGCTGCCCTTGTGCTCTCCATAGAAACAGACTTTTGTCACTGGTCCGTGCTTTATTTGTGGCTTATACACATCTGTTTACAGTCCGCACTTCCTCCAAGAAGCACAGAGTGCTGCACGTTGCTATATATATCTGCCTAACAACCCTGTGAGGTAGGTTATGCCGAGAGATGTGAATGTGCCAGAGTCACTTAGTGAGTTTCACAGCTGAACAGGGATTGTAGCTTGTACGCAATACAAGGCCTGAAAGGAAATGTGCTATTGGGGATGTGCTATCGCCCTCCTGATCAAAACGCTGACAGTGACTGGGAATTGCAGCAGGAAATCAGGGAGACGTCAAGGAGAGGCAGGGCTGCAATAATGGGTGACTTCAATTACCCACACATAGACTAGGTAAATTCACAGTCAGGTAATGACAAAAAGGTCAAATTTCTAGATACGCTGAATGACTGTGCTCTAGAACAGTTGGTCTTGGAACCAACCAGAGTTAAGGCGACCTTAGACTTCATCCTGAATGGCACCCAGGACCTGCTGTGTGATGTCAGTGTCATCGACCCTTTAGGGAACAGTGACCATAGTGCGATCAAATTCAGCATACATGAATTCACCAACAGAATCACCAAGGAAGTATGACACAGCTAATTTGAATTTTAGAAGAGGAAACTTCTCTAAAATGAGGAGTATGGTGAAAAGAAAGCTGAAAAGGAAAATCAGGAGAATCACTTCACTTCAGAGTGCACGGAGTTTATTCAAAACCACAATACTAGAAGCCCAGTTAGACTGTATACCCAAAAGGAGGAAAAGTACCACTAAGTCCAGGAGGATGCCAGCATGGCTAACAGGTACCATCAAGGAATCCATAAAAGGGAAGAAGACTTCCTTCCAAAATTGAAGGCCTGTCCAAATGAAGAGAACAGAAAGGAACACAAACTCTGGCAAAAGAAATGCAAGGTGACAATAAGGGAGGCAAAAAGAGAGTTTGAGGAACATTTAACTAAAAGCATCAAGGGGAATAACAAAAAACCTCTTTAAATATATCTGATGCAGGTAACCTGCCAGGGAGGCGGTTAGACCATTAGACAATG
This sequence comes from Hemicordylus capensis, assembly GCF_027244095.1. Taxonomy (NCBI): domain Eukaryota; kingdom Metazoa; phylum Chordata; class Lepidosauria; order Squamata; family Cordylidae; genus Hemicordylus; species Hemicordylus capensis. The sequence continues at coordinate 250,579,389 of NC_069661.1, forward strand.
AGGGAGTGAAAGGATTATTAAGGAGGATATGGAGGCTGCAGAGAAGCTAAATGAGTTCTTTGCGTCCGTCTTCACGGCAGAGGATACTGAGAATAATTGAGTCACATAGCAGTGACAAGAGATGCTGTTCTAAACTGTCTGGAAAAACGGAAAACTAGCAAACTGCCAGGGCCAGATGGCATCCATCCTAGAGTCCTCAAAGAACTCAAATGTGAAATTGCCAGCCTCCTTGCTGAAATATATAACTTATCCCTGCAATCAGGCTCTGTACCAGAGGACTGGAAAGTAGCCAATGTAACACTGATTTCCAAAAAGGGATCCAGAGGTGATCCGGGAAATTACAGGCTGATTAGCTTAACGTCTATTCCAGGCAAATTGATAGAAAGCATTCTCAAGGATGAAATTGTAACGCACATAGAAGAACAGGCCCTGCTGGGAGAGAACCAGCATGGCTTCTGCAAAGGTAAATCTTGCCTCACCAACCTTTTGGACTTCTTTGAGAGTGTCAACAAGTGTGTGGATCAAGGTGATCCAGTTGACATAGTATACCTGGACTTCCAAAAAGCTTTCGACAAAATTCCTCATCAAAGACTCCTGAGGAAACTTAGGAGTCATGGGGTAAGGGGACAAGTACATGTTTGGATTGCTAATTGGTTGAAGGACAGGAAACAGAGGGTAGGTATAAATGGAGAGTTTTCACAATGGAGGGAAGTAAGAAGTGGGGTCCCCCAGGGATCTGTACTGGTACCAGTGCTTTTTAATTTATTCATATATGATCTAGAAGTTGGGGTAAGCAGAGAGGTGGCCAAATTTGCAGATGTTATCAATCTCTTTCAGGTAGTGAAATCCAAAACAGATTGTGAGGAGCTCCAAAAAGATCTATCCAAACTGGGTGAGAGGGCGACAAAATGGCAAATGCGGTTCAATGTTGGCAAGTGTAAAGGGATGCACATTGGGATGAAACCCTCCAACTTCAAGTATACGCTGATGGGATGTGAGCTGTCAGTGACTGACCAGTAGAGGGATCTTGGAGTCATAGGAACATAGGAAGCTGCAATATACTGAGTCAGACCATTAGTCCATCGAGCTCAGTATTGTCTTCACAGACTGGCAGCGGCTTCTCCAAGGTTGCAGGCAGGAATCTCTCTCAGTCCTATCTTGGAGAGCCAAGGAGGAAACTTGAAACCTTCTGCTCTTCTCAGAGTGGCTCCATCCCCCAAGGGGAATCTCTTACAGTGCTCACACTTCTAGTCTCCCATTCATATGCAACTTGGGTGGACCCTGCTTAGCTAAGGGGATAAGTCATGCTATCTACCACAAGACCAGCTCTCCTCTCCAGAGCTCTCTGGTTGTGGGGGACAGCTCATTGAAAGTGTTGACTCTATTTTATTTATTTATTTTTACATTTATATCCCGCTCTTCCTCCAAGGAGCCCAGAGCGGTGTACTATATACTTGAGTTTCTCCTCACAACAACCCTGTGAAGTAGGTTAGACTGAGAGAGAGCTGTAAAAAAGGCTAATTCCTAGGGATCATTAGGAAGGGGACTGAAAATAAAACTGCTAATATTAATATGCTCAGTGCAGCCTGAGGATATGGACAAGATCCTGGGCAGTGTGCGGGCGACATCATGTGCTCTTGACCCATGCCCTTCATGGCTAATAAAACCTGCCAGGGAGGATACAGCTAGATTGTTGGAGGTGACTATTAATGCTTCATTGAGGGAGGGCAGGATGCCACCGTGCCTCAAGAAGGCGGTGGTAAGATCATTATTAAAAAAGCCCTCCCTTGATCCCTCCAACATGGACAACTATAGACCGGTCTCTAACCTGCCCTTTTGGGCAAGGTGATAGAGCGTGTGGTGGCATCCCAGTTGCCGAGGGTCTTGGGTGATATGGATTATCTGGACCCTTTTCAATCTGGCTTCTGCCCCGGGTAAGGGACTGAGACTGCCTTGGTCGCTCTAGTGGATGACCTACGCCGGGAGCTAGACAGGGGGAGTGTGTCCCTGTTGGTTCTGCTGGACCTCTTGGCGGCGTTCGATACTATCGACCATGGTATCCTTCTGGGCCGCCTCTCGAGTATGGGAGGTACTACGTTGCAGTGGTTCCAGTCCTTTCTTGAGGGGAGGGTCCAGAAGGTGGTGCTGGGGGACTACTGCTCGGCTCCGTGGCCACTGGCCTGTGGTGTCCCGCAGGGTTCGGTCTTGTCCCCCATGCTGTTTAACATCTACATGAAACCACTGGGAAAGGTCATCCGGGGACTTGGACTGAGTTGTCAGCAATATGCGGATGACACTCAGCTCTATCTCTCCTTATCACCTGATCCTAGGTAGGTGGTGGATATCCTGATTCAGGGGCTGGAGGCCGTGATGGGTTGGATGTGGGCTAATAAATTGAAATTGAATCTGGACAAGACAGAGGTACTGTTGGTCAGTAGGAGAGCCAATCAAAATGAGGAGATTTTACCGGTTCTGGATGGGGTTGCACTCCCCTTGAAAGAGCAAGTACGCAGCTTGAGGGTACTACTGGACCTGGCTCTGCTTTTGGAAGCTCAGGTGGAGACGGTGGCCAGGGGTGCCTTTGCACGGCTTTGGCTATTGCACCAGCTGCGTCCCTTTCTCAAGAAAGCAGATCTGGCCACAGTTATACATGCTTTTTATGCTTGTATTTTATAGGTTTTTAATTTGGTTTGTTTTTATATTTTTAGCATAATATTTTTACTGTCATTTTATTGTATGTTTTTTAACTTTTGTAAACCACCGTAAGATTGTTTTTAATGAAAGGCAGTATATAAATTCAACAGTAAATAAATAAATAAATAAATAAATAAACATCATCATGCCCTTATACAAAACGATGGTGAGGCCACACCTGGAGTACTGTGTACAATTCTGATCACGACATCTAAAAAAGGACATTGTAGAACTGGAAAAGGTGCAGAAGAGGGCAACCAAGATGATCAGGGGCCTAGAGCACCTTTCTTATGAGGCAAGGCTACAACACCAGGGGCTTTTTAGTTTAGAAAAAAAGACGACTGTGGAGAGACATGAAAGAGGTATATAAAATCATGCATGGTGTGGAGAAAGTGGAGAGAGAGAAATTCTTCTCCGTCTCACATAACATTAGAACAAGGGGTCATCCCATGAAGTTGATTGCCGGGAAATTTAGGATCAAGAAACAGAAGTACTTTTTCACACAACGCATAATCAACATCTCATGCAATTCTCTGCCACAAGACGTGGTGACAGCCAACAACCTGGATGGCTTTAAGAGGGGTTTGGATAATTTCATGGAGAAGAGGTCTATCATTGGCTACTAGTCAGAGGGCTATAGGCCACTTCCAGCCTCAAAGGCAGGATGCCTCTGAGTACCAGTTGCAGGGGAGTAACAGCAGGAGAGAAGGCATGCCCTCAACTCCTGCCTATAGGCTTCCAATGGCGTCTGGTTGGCCACTATGTGAAACAGGATGCGGGACTAAATGGGCCTTGGGCCTGATCCAGCAGGGTTGTTCTTATTTCCCTAGTCTACTACAATATGCTAACCACTGTACCACAAAGTGGAAGCCGTTGCTCTCCATAAAAGCAGCCTTTTATAACTGGTCTGTGCTTTACTTGTGGCTTATACAGCTCGCTCTCACTCCCACTTGTGTTGATACTAATCTGCACCCTACTCTAGTCCTGTTAAGTGCTCAAAATGAACTAGTGTCTTGTTTATGTCTCTGAATCTCTGTTGATGAGCAACTGAGATTTCTTTTCCGCATTAAACTAAATGTTGGCTACTTTTAGAATCATTTTTCCAGTGTGTTGCTTGCTTCACCCATGGATAACTTTCAATATTTTTAAGAAACCCCTCAGCCTCCTACTCTCTCCTGCCACACAGACGGGTCCTCTTTTGCTCTCCTGCATCTGAAGGCTTCTCCATGCTTACTGGTAACTCTATTTTCAGTCTTCTGAATTGTTTGGACTTTTATTTATTTGTGCTTTTAGGTCTGTACTGTTACTGAATTGTACTTAATAGAAGAAAGCTAGTGTATGTTTGATGGCTAGATGTTTGTTGATTATTCCTCCCCTGCCTCTCCCACCTTAGTTTGACTCCTATATCCCTCCCATCTTTTGACACTCAAATTTGCCCCTTTATTTCAGTGCAAGTAAGACTACAGCTGATTTCTGGTAAGAATGGTTGTAAATTTGTATTTTAAATGCTGGGAAGAGGAAAAAGACTTACAAAAGACTTATGTTTAATACTTTTTATAGCCATTTAAACATTAAAGGAGCACAGTAGGGATATGCACATGTTCTGCTTAATGCACGTATAATCTGTTTATACACTTTGTGGATATACAGATTTGTATGCACACACAGTTGCACTGCCAGGAACAGCACATGCTACATTGGGGAAGTAACTTGCCTAGAGAGCAAGAGGTTGCTGGTCTAAATCCCTGCTGGTATGTTCCCCAGACTATGGGAAACACCTATATCGGGCAGCAGCAGCAATACAGGAAGATGCTGAAAGGCATCATCTCATACTGCGTGGGATGAGGCAATCGTAAACCCCTCCTGTATTCTACCAAAAAACCCCACAGAGCTCTGTGGGCACCAGGAATCGACACCAACCCCAAAACACAACTTTATACCCAGCTTAATGGTTAAAATCATCTCATGTGCGGTGATTTCAATGAAACCCTGTACAATATGTCTACATTTCAGCTGCAGGAAAATTTATGAGCTGTTTGCATATCTTCAGATAATCTCAGCTGTATCACAGTGATGTAAAGAAATTGGTTGTCTATCTTGCTTCCCTAACCCCATCCTTTAATGTGCTTACTTTTAATTTGCAATTCAACTTTGGTACAACATTTCTGACACCAGCAATTCCTTGAAAATGGTATTTATTTATGCTTCAGTTTGCAAAAGGAGCCTCAGGGATTGAACTACTCTTAAGAACATCAATCTCCAAGCTTCCTTTGAGAGTCACCTGATGGGACCAGATAGGCCTGCTCTGGTGCTCGAGCAGACCTCAACTGAGCAAGGGAAAGCATATACAAGGAGGTTCAACACCAACTGGTATGGCAGGAAGAAATGGCTATGTGGATGCGCTGCAAAAAATGCACTGTTCTGCTTTCCCCATTTGGAGGTGAGCAGACATGGACCCACAAAGAATCCAATGATTTAAAACATTTTGCCAACAAGTTAGAGTAGTACAAGGCATCCAAGAGTCACCTGGAGAGCATTGTGTAGCTACAAATGTTAGGCAGAGCAAACATCACAGAGCTACTGGATGAAGGCTACCATCTATCTGTTGGGAAACACAACCAAGAAGTAGGGAACAACAGGAACACCTCTCAAGAATCACTGACTGCATTCACTTCTGTGGTGCTTTTGATTTTGGCACTCTGTGGTCACAATCAGAGTGAAGATTCTGCAAATCCAGGAGTTTTCAGATAGATCTGGGGGCATCCACTGACTCAGGCATGCAATTTTACCCGCAGAGTGCCAAAGTGTTTAGAGGTCTGTTGGAGACAATTCAGAATGAACTGCTGAACTGCATGCTAACAGCAGCGAAGGACCATATTAAAGAGCAGTTGAAAAGAGTTCCTTTTGTGACAATTCAAGCAGATGATACCACCGCTACCTCGATGATGACGGCTCTGTGGCTTCACACAGCTAAGAGGTAGTCAGGCTGAAACTATCAGTACAGTATTGCTTCAGCAGCTCAATGAACTGTTCCCAGAGGGAACTGACAAGCAGAAAGTCATTGATTAGAGCTATGATGGGGCAAGCATGTGAAGAGAACACAGAGGCGTGCAGAAGAGGATCCGTGATGTATTCCCTAATGCCTGCTACATGCACTGCTATGCTCATCAACTGAACTTGGTGACGCAACAAGCAGTATCTACAATCAAGGAAGTAAGGATTTTCTTCTTAGACCGTCAAGGTATCTTTCGTTTTATTCTTGTTTTATTGCTTTACTTTGTGAGATGCCCAGAGAACAAGATGCAAGCAATAAATTAACTTTTTCTTTTTTACTTTCAGAGATTCCCAGAATTCTTTGCCAGCAGCGCTAAATGTAACAAAGTTTTTAGCAAAGACTACCCAGATCATCTCAAACAAACTGGGACTTCAACAGCAGAATAGTGAATGTGGTGTTTGAGAAGAGAGTGGAACTGATTGCATGTTTCCAAGAAATAAGAGCTTGGGAGCTGGATCGCAGTGCAGACCATGGGGCAGGAGGATTTCTTCGTCTGCTGGAAGATGATGCCAAGTTTCACTATATATTGTCCCACAGAATAATGCTTCACATGGATGTTCTCTACAATCAACTTCAAGCATTGATTCCATAGCAGTCAAGAAAGTCACCTCAGACTTTGTGAATGCCATCACTTTGGTCAGAAGTTCAACTGGAAGTTTGATTATTTGCTTCATGAAGCAAGACTGCCCAGACACAAGACAAAGGACAGCTTGTATCAAATTGCAATGGACGTATGTGACATCACCACTACACATGCAAATGAACATTTTGAATTTACAGACCATCTGGCAAGTGAAAAACTGATAGAGGGAAGTTTGTTTCCAACCTTCCACAGCAGGCACTGGATGAAGCAGTGGAAGCCTACCTAGTGCTGAATAAAGAGAGACTTAAGACAAAGTTTATATGCAAGGGAAGAATTCTAAAATTCCAAGAGTGGTTTCACACTCCTGCATATGCTTTTGGAGAGCAATCTGGAGACAGCTTTGGAGCAAACCGTCACATTGCTTAAAATCCTGATCACCACGCCAATGACAACATCAGAAGAAGAGCAGACAGTCTCAGCGTTGAAGAGGATAAAGACTTTCCTGGGGAACACCATGGCAGAGGAAAGACTGAATGCCTTGGCGAGGCTGTCTATCAAGAAGCGGGTGACTGCAGAAATTCTGAACTTCAACCATCAAACCACTGAACTGTTTGCCAGACAGAAAGACCATCAAGGCCACTTCCTCTACAAGGAATAAGCACCGCTGCAAACAAATGAGTGGAGAAAAACCTTTCAGAATGCTAAGACATGATTCAGTTTAGTGACATAAGTAATTCTACTGCATTTCTTAACTGTCTTTAATTTAATTTACAGTCAATGAGAAGTAATTGTACTGCAGTGCTTGACTGACGTTATTTTTATTTTCAGGCAATAAGAGGAGGAAAAGGAGGGGGGGGCATGGCTGTTTGGGGAGGCGGAGGACACACTCTTTCTCCCATCTAAGAAACAAGATCAAGCCTTCAAGAGCCACAGTAAGAAACAGCACAGTATAGTAAAAGAAGTTGTAAGGAAAGGAGAACTGGTCTTGTGTTAGCAATCATGACTTGTCCCCATAGCTAAGCAGGGTCTGCCCTGGTTGCATAAGAATGGGAGACTTGATGTGTGAGCAATGTGAGATATTCCCCTTAGGGGATGGAGCTGCTCTGGGAAGAGCAGAAGGTTCCAAGTTCCCTCCCTGGCTTCTCCAAGATAGGGCTGGGAGAGATTCCTGCCTGCAACCTTGGAGAAGCCGCTGCCAGTCTATGAAGACAATACTGACCTAGATAGACCAATGGTCTGACTCAGTATATGGCAGTTTCCTATGTTGTAATGCACTGCTTGTCTTTATTTTTCTTTGCAGCCAATAGGAGGAGGAAGAGGAGAAAGAGGACGAAGAGGAGTGGGCGTAGTGATTAGGGGAGGTGTAGGCCACACACTTCCTCCCAGTGCAGAAGCAAGAACATCTCTCCAGGGGCCACGGTAAGAAATAATACAGTACAGTAGCAGAAATCACTTGATTGTCCTTATTTTTCTTTTCAGGAAAAGGAGTCTTCAGTCAAGGGAAGTTGAAGAGGAGGAGCCTTCAATCAAAGTTAAATCAATAGACAGCTGCCACACATTTCCTCCCAGCACAGAAGCAAAATCAACTATTCAGGAGCCATGGTGGATTAGTGGCTAGAGTGCTGGACTAGGACCGGGGAGACCTAACCTCAGATCCCCATTCATCCATGATACTTGCTGGATGACTCTGGGCCAGTCACTTCTCTCTCAGCCTAACCTACTTCACAAAGTTGTTGTGAGAAGTATGTAGTACACCGCTCTGGGCTCTTTGGAGGAAGAGCGGAATATAAAATTTAAATAGTTAGTTAGTAAGTAAGTAAGTAAGTAAAGGCAGCATAAATAATAAATAAATAATACAAAAAGAAATGCCTGCTGAAACAGCCAGGTGGTCTTTAACAAAGTGATAGAAAGCAGGTGAACGGGGACCGAAACAATTCACATTTCAGCTCTGAAGGTCAACTCACTCCAGGTTAGCCTGATTCATGAAGGAAAACCCCCTCCTGCAGAGGATGGTCTTTGCCATTTTACTGCAGAACAGTTGTGAACTGGCTAAGCAAACTTTTCTGGGCAGAGTTAACCTTAACGGGCCAGAGTTAAAATGCCACTACAAGCACAACTTTGAACTGGATCACTGACAGTGGCATTAGTCTCAACATTTCTAGGCTAAATTCAGGGTGCTGCCCCTTATCTTTACAGCCTCAAACAGCATGAGTCTGGGATTTTAAAAAGGGACAAGGTCTCCCACCTATATCTTGCCACTGGTTAAGGTCCAGTAATGAAAGCTTGCTGTGGATTCCAGTGCATCAGAGGTATGACCAACTATTAACAGATCTTTCTCCCTGTACTTGTGAGCTCCCTGCCACTGGGGATTCACCTGGTCCTTTGACTTCTGTCCTAAGAGACTCTACATTACTTATTTTCTGTCTGCTGCTGCATGTACTGGACAAACTATGTGATTCTATTACACACAATTTATTTTGCAACAACATTTCAAACATATTACCCGTAATTTGGGGTAGAAAGGCTGCAGCAGGTATATTATTAAAAGCTGTTTATTGCCGCCCGTGGCGTTTACGCTATAATTCAGGATCAAGCTTTAGTAAGTTTTTAAGCATTCCACACAACCGAAAAAATAATGCATTATATCCCCCGATTACACCAATGAGGCATTTCTGCTGGGTTTCTGCAATTTTTCAGCCTTTTTTCCTTACTGCGGCTTTTACGTCGATGGGGCGTATGTGCCCAAAATTACAGTATATTGTTCTCTGCAGACTGTGTTGAAAAGATTATAACATTTTAAAAGCCTAATAAAAATTAAAAATAACCAGAGCATCCTCACACTGCCAGACAACCTCGCTAATGGAGGCACTGCGTGCAAAGCACCTCTACAGTAAGTAATCCAGAGTTCCGTTGCACGGGTGAGAGGGGTGATTTTCAGCAATATCTCCTTGTCCCAGAAGCACTTTTGAACAATTTGTCCCTGAAGGTCACCTAACTTTTTAAAGAGTGCTTCGGAGGGAAGGAGAGATCAGCAAAAATCACCCCCACTCAGGCAGCAGAACTCTGTATTATTAAATGCTGTGGGTGAGCTTTGCACACAGCACCTCCACACCATTAGTGGGAACACTGGTCATTATCTTTGGGACACGGGAAGAAGATATGTGAGCAAGTTCTCCTTGAAATATCCAGGCCTGCAACCATTTAGGGATTCAAAGATCATTATCAGCACTTTGAATTGTACCTGGAAATAAACTGGTAGGGGAAGAAGTTGGATGATGTTTGCCTAAAAGAACTGATTAAGATCTTAAAACAGGTTTAGAATTAAAGCTTAGCACACTGAATTGAGTTTTTGGCCTCTCAAAAATATAAAATATTTTATTAATTTGGAATGACACAGATAATAAGACAAAGCGGCAGGGTAGGGTGGCTGCACTGGTAGTAAAGTTACAAGGAGCAGAACATGGCAACCAATAAGGAAAATCAGGAAAGCCACATGTCATGGGGAATTTCTTCCAGAGATTTCCACAATTCCTACCCCAAACATGAACTAATCACAGTTTCCTTCCTTTCTCAGAACATATAAATCCATCTTCTATTGAGGCAGCCCACTGGTCCATCTAGTTCAGTATGGCTTACCCAGACTGGCTCTCCAATATCTCAAGCAGAGGTCTTTGTGTCCTGCGATCTCCGACCTTTTAAAGTGGAGATTCCAGAGACTGAATCTGAGAACTTCAATATGCAAAGTATGTGCTCTGCTGTCCCACTAAGCTATGGCCTCTCACCTCACATATAAAGCTGCCTTGTCCCAAGTCAGACAATCTAGCCTAATATTGTCTATTCTGCCTGGCAGCAGCTATCCAAAGTTCTAATGACCTTGAACTTAGGATCTTCTGCATGCAAAACATTTGTCTCCACTAAGTTATGAATCGCTCCACTCAGTAGCATTGAGGGGAGGGTTAACTATGCTGATGGAAATGAGCAATTCCCCCTCCAGAACCAGCAAACCATGATGAACAGGAAAAGGTTGGAAAAGACAGAGAACAGGCTGGGGGTGGGGTGGGGAAACAAACCCCAGGTTTACAAGGTGCCTAAAGATTTGCCACTGGGATTAAAAATAGGGTTAATGTTTCTTGTTTCAGATTTGTACAAGACCTGGTACAGTACTTTTTCCTACAAAACTGAAGTTGACTGAAGATGTGCATTATTTCCACAATGAAATGATGAGCAAAGACTGCCCATAACATAGCTAGGCAAATTATGGTGCCAATTTAATCAAAGAAGAATCTTACCAAGAACATGCACAGAGGGAAATCTTAGAGAAGAAAGGGATCCCAGAATGTCACACTCACCAGACAGCATCCAAACTAGTTTGTCATGACTAAACAACACTCAAGTCAATGAGACTGGACTTGAGTCATGTGGTATTCTGCCCATACATAGGACCTTTTCTGCTCCTCGCTTTCTGGCAGCAGCCCCCTGTACAGTGTGCCCCACCAAATCCCGGGGGCTTTCTGAAATGAAATCCCATGAGGCACAAGTGGATGCACTGCCAAGCAAACTGAAAGCACTTTGCACACACATGTCCAGACCTCAATGGATTACAGCCTTGAAGTGTAGATGCCAATGAGTTTTTATGCAGAAGATGATTCTCATAGCAAGTCATATCACCATAATTAGGTAGTTGTCTAGACAATTAAAAACATACAGCTAGATATAGGATACCTCTATTTTTTCAGATAGAAGTAGAGCTGTGACCTGAAGGTGAAAGCCGATGACCTCAAATCTTACATGGGCTCCAAGTGACAATTTCCTAATTTCCCCAGGGAACCATAACACGCCTAAGGATCAGCTTGCTGCACAAAGATACTACCTCCCAGGGTCCGAAGTAGCATGCAGCCCAGAGGCTGCAATTTGTAAGTAGAGGGCAGAGGGAAAATTATGTGCTAGGCATACAGCTACAGGATTTCAATGATGACTGCCAGTACACCATAACCTTGGTATGATTTCACGCACATTTGCTGCTTTAAGATAGTATATATAGGCTGCAATCAAGGCACTCAAGTGCCTCCAAAATGCCACACCAAATGCATGAAATGAGATTGAGAACTGGAGCGACCACAGAAACTTGCACAGAGGCAAGTTGCAAAACTAATGCAAATAGTCACAGGAGCTTAGGAGGGAGCCCCAAATAGGTTATTCCAGTCTGTGACTTATGCATAAACTGTCACTCTTGAAGATGTCTATCTGATTTTTCCTTGAAGACTTACAAAGAATGATCTAGCATTTTCAGCACCAAGTCAGTCATTGAACTGCACGAATATCCTTAATCTAAATCTTTATTCTTGCAGTTTAGATCCATTTGCTTTTCAAAATCTTCACTGGATTAGGCAAGTTCATCTATCAACAGCTATTAGCCATGCTAGCTAAAAAGGAAGCTCCATGTACAGAGACAGTATACCATTGCGTATCAGATGCTGGAGACAGCCAACATGGGAAGACCATCACCTTCGCATCTTGCTTGAAAGCGCACAGGCATAACTGACTGGCTACGGGCAGAAAGAGAATGCTGGACTAGATGCTGGTCTAATCTAGTGAGGAAACTCTCATCCTCTGTCATCATAGCTCTTCCTCTTGCTGATGTCACTTAAAACAGCTGAAAACAATGGCTTATTCAAGTTGGTGTTGAGAATTCTAGCTAGGTGCATAAGCTAGGAAGCCCCTGGTTCAAATCTGAGTCAGTAGACCAGACTTTGGGAAAGTCGTTATTACTCAGCCCCGCCCCCCCCCCGCCGCCTCCTCTGGCTACCCCATCTAATATTACAGGGCTTTTCAAAGAATTATGCAGATAATATTTAGGATGCATTTCAAACATTCAAAAGTTATATAAAAATACTATTATTAATAATAACATTATGTACTGCTATTTTATTCTGGCTTTGGTCTGTTTTATTGCCCTTCTTAAGACCCACCTGTTTCGCCAGGCGTTTGCCCTCTTAATAATAATAATAATAATAATTTACATTAATTGTTATTAGGATTGTTGTTCACCACCTAGAGTCTTTGGAGGAGGCAGTATAAAAGAAAGTTTTAATAAATAAATAATATTGTTTATTTCATCATCGTTATCATCATCATTATTATTTCTTGTCTACACATTCAGACAGGTGCTATTGACTGGTTTGTTCTATCCAGACATCGAGTCCTTCCCATGGAACGGCTGAATTTTATTATCAATATTGTTGTTATTATTATAGATATCGTTGCAAAAACTCTTCCCACTAAAGTTGCTTTTTGTAGTTGGCTGGTGGTGATTTCTGTGGCCCCTATGGTGTAGAGGTGCTCTTCAAGTTGTTTTGGAATTGCACCTAGGGCGCCAATTACCACTGGGATTATTTTGGTCTTCTTCTGCCACAGCCTTTCAATTTCAATTTGTAGATCTTTGTATTTTGTTATTTTTTCTATTTCTTTTTCTTCTATTCTGTTGTTGTTGTTATGCTATTTACACAGTCTATTATTATTATTGGAAGCCAGCTTGAAGATTTTTTAATTAATGGAATGACAGGATGGAAATTTCTTAAAATATATTCTTATTTTTATTATTAAAACTGAGTAGGCATTCTGTCACTGAATGCTATTCTAATATCATTTGTTGACCTCTGATAGGGGGTCGAGCTCACAAATCCAAAATGATTAAGAACTCTTTACTCCCTGCTGTGTTTTCAGTGTGTAACACATGGACTTCTGTATCAAGAATACAAACTGCTACTCATGCACATACTATCATTTGTCAGATGCATTCCCCACCCGCCACACAGAAAACACCAGGAAAAAAGTTGCACCATCGGTGGTGCTGTGGCTTTAAAGTGCATGACACAGAAGTAAAGTCTCTTTAATGACTGCTTTCAAGTCCGCCATACAAAACCAAGCATTGCTTTGTTTCATATTTAATTTGCAATAGGATACCCAGCAGCTTAGCTAAAAGAGCTTTTTTGGCCGGGGACTGGACGCCTGCTGAGATGGGCTCCGTACAGAGGTAACACTCTATTGGAGACCAAATCCTCCAAGCTGCATCTCACTCTCCTTTAAAGTTAATCTGAACATGCCGGACTCAAGAGGAAATGAAAGGTGAGTTTCTCTCCCTTCCTATGGCACTGAGACTTCCTGAGCAAAGCCGGTTGGTCAAAACCTGCTATTCCCCCTTTGCTATTCCCAGTTGGGTCTGTCAGACAGAATTAGTATGGCACACATACAAGGCAAAAAACAAAAACCTGCTAATGTGTAAATATGCAAAGACTAAGCACATATGGAAAAGCTAATACCGGAGAAACTACTTTACACAAAATAAGTACTCTTGTAAACTGTCATTATCCTAAAATGAGCTTTTTTCAATATTTAAAATCGCAAAGCTAGCTTCACATTGATTGCGAGCCAAAGCAGAAAAGGAAAAAAGCCATGTACCTAACCCATCATGTTAACAACATTTTGCTTAGTGATGAAATAGTCATTAATGAGGAAACAACCCCTCCGGTTGGAATGGGAGCTCTAGGACTGTCCAGTCCAGCCATTTGAAGTTAAGAAACATAAAACGATCAGGCTCAAATCCTTGCTTGTTAGCCAGCAGCCTCGCTGGGTGGTCTTAGGCAAATGGGACAAGGATGGGGCTAGGGCTCAGCAGTGAAGCATATGCTGTGCATGAAGAAGGCCCCAGGTCCAATCCCTGGCATCTCCAGGAAAGGCCAGGACATCCATCCTGGAAAGCCACTGCCAGTCAAAGTAGACAATATTGATGTATGTGGACCATCGGGCTGACTTAATATAAGGCAGTTTCATATGTTCTCATCTGGGGGACTGGGAAGAAGATGGCGACATGACAGCACCTGATTTTATAAGCTCCATTTAGAGAAAACCTTTTCTTGTTTAACTGCCTGGATCTTTTTCTTTTTTCTTTTAAGTTCTCATATGCAAATTCACTCTCACACAGCCTAATGTGAAATAAGGTGTAAATCTTTCCTGTGCCACAGGGAAAGAGAAGGAAAGCAATACAATGCAATGATCCCAAACCACGTTTACTTGGAACCAAGTGCTGTTTTTTACTTTAAAAATTATTTCCAAATATGCATACTTAGTATCCAGATACATAATCAAAAGTACCTGAGGTGCCTTAGAAATGTTTTTAAGCACTTCTAAAACAATCTGCTAGATTAAGCAAGCACCTTTGGTGGTCACCATCGTGCCTTCCCTCAGGCAAATGCATTCGTCACCATGAAGACCACATACATGAGTACTTCTTCAACACGGGAGATTCTCTTCCATCACATCTCTGTTGAAGAAGAGAGATCATCTTCAAGTGAGATCACCCCATCAGTGTTCCCGCTAAGGCGTGAGCGTGTGATCTCGTTTGATGTCTGCTCAGTTAATTTTAGATCGCACTCAGGTTGAATCAAGAAGGCCCCATTCTGAATGCAGGTGCACACACACACTGCCTTGATACTGCTGCTAAGAACAAAACTCATTCCACACACAGATGAAAATAATTAGAAAGTACATTGCACCTCACCTGACACATAAAGACGTTATGCTGATGCAGGTAACAACCGGAAATGCACAGTACCCTCTGTGCGCAGGAGGAAGGCAATTTCCAAGACAATTCATGATTTCAGTAATGCCATCTCCCATGTTTATGGATAGCAGCCCTAAAAAGGAGGCACCCATCATCCCATTGTAGCAACTCTGTATGTCTTTGCAGCAATGAAATACAGCTAACTCTGCAGGAGGAGGAGCCATTTATTGGTGCATTAAATACAAAACTTGAAGCTAATATTTCAAAAAGAAACCATGGCAGCCATGCAGTTTGCCACTAGCAGGAAAGCTCTTCCACCAACATGATGATTTTGTGCTGTGCTTCCCCAGTACGGGATGGTCTAGGATGGCTGCATTCAGGGTTCAGCCTTACTCTCCCTCCGTTCCTCTCTGCCTTTTATCCTTAGGATTGAAAGCCAGTGACCCACAAACACAGCCACCATAATGCTGCACTGCATTTCCCCGGCTGCATGCAGTTTCTCTCTCTTTTTCTGAGATGATATTTCTATGAAGTGACCCTTCTGGCATCCAATTAACTTTAGTTAATCTGGAATTGTGTCCAAATTATATTTAGATTGTTCACCAAATCTCCATATTCTACAGGTACAAAGCACTGTACAAGTACAGTGCTTTGTACTGTACTGTATTGGAGAGGAGAGCTGGTCTTGTGGTAGCAAGCATGACTTGTCCCCATAGCTAAGCAGGGTATGCCCTGGTTGCATATGAATGGGAGACTTGATGTGTGAGCACTGTAAGATATTCCCCTCAGGGGATGAAGCCGCTCTGGGCAGAGCAGAAGGTTTCAAGTTCCCTCCCTGGCTTCTCCAAGATAGGGCTCAGAGAGATTCCTGTCTGTAACCTTGGAGAAGCCGCTGCCAGTCTGTGAAGACAATAATGAACTAGATAGATAGACCAATGGTCTGACTCAGTACATGGCAGTTTCCTATGTTCCTAAGTATGCATATAGTTTCACATGTGGTTTTTGCAAAATTTAGTATTTTCTCCTCCAGTTATTTTGGCACAAGGTGGTAGTAGGCTTGGGGCTCTTTAAAACAACTGGAGAGGGGCACAAATCTGTAACTGTAAGCACAAATCATGGCCTAGATACTGACAACTGATATAATACCACAGAGGAAAGGAAATGCAGAAACTATGGATGTTGTATGGTTTTTCCACTCAAAATAAGTTAGTTGCATTCATTAGATTTTTAAAAATTGTCCAGATGTTCTCTTTTTTAAAAAATATCAGCAGGTAGTTCACCAGACTTAATAAAAGTCAAATTATAATAAAAGTCAAATTAAAGAGAGTAGTCTGATGAACCAGAGAACAAAAATATACCTCTGCCATGCAATGGGCAAAGTCCTGGAATCTCTCCTCCACAATTGCCTCTAAAATGAATGGGAGCTCCGTAAGATCTCTACACAGGATGCGGAGTTCCCTGTGGACTGCACTTATTAGCCTAATTTGAAACACATGCATTCTGGGATGGAAAAACTCCTGATGCTCCAGATGTAACAAGATCCTCAAGTTGTACACAGCACAGGAAGCAAAGTGACTACCAAATAAAGCAAAACATTGTCAAGAAAAAAGGGGGGTGGGGTAGGGGATGACATGACAACTCAATCCAAGTTAGGAAAGAGAAGTTCTCCTGAAAGAGGCACACTAGGAAATTAAAATCATTCGCTCCAAATACAATATAACAGGCTACTTTTCTTTTGGTCAGTTTTGTTCTTCTCTCTTGCTTCCCACAAAGTGAAACAAAAATGGATTTTCTGTCTACCATGTGATTTCCCCTTCACTGTAAATAATTCAGAATTTAATTGGCAGTATTATACACCATGGAACAATTTTTTTTCAGCAAACAACTGAACAAACTCTCTGTCTAAAATGGTTTCCTTTTTATACAATTTGATGCATTAAGTGGGAAATTTCCACTTAATTTTTTTTAACTCATCTAAAATAAAGATACAAATTCTTTGTCACAAAGACCAATTTTCTACATGACATCTACTTCAGCTATTAGTTTACTTACAGTCACAATACAGTTTTGAGCGACTACAAACCTACTGTATTTACCTGAATCCAAGACTAATCCCATCCCCCGCAAGTTGTTTGATATTAGAAATCAGCAGGTCGTCTTAAATCCAGAGTCCTGCTCCTTTTTATTACCTGTTTTTAACCTCTACTTTTTAAGGGGGTCGTCTGAAATTTAGAGTCATCTTCCATATACCAGGGATACTTTTCATCAGCTTTGGCTGATACGTCAGTTACGCCCATTTCTGGAGGAAAATGACCTTAAAACAGTGGCACATATGCTGGTAACTTCCAGGCTTGACTACTGTAACACGCTCTACATGGGGCTGCCTTTGTACATGTTCCAGAGTCTACAGTTGGTGCAAAATGTGGCGGCCAGACTGGTCTCCGGGATAACCCAAAGAGAACTGCACTGGCTGCCAATATGTTTCCAAATGAAATACAAAGAGCTGGTTATTACCTATAAATCTTACCTCCTCTGTATATCTTACCTCCTCTACAAATCTTACCTCCTCTGTGATGAACCCTCCCGCCTATTAAGATCATCTGGGGAGGTCCGGTTACAGCTACCACCAGCTCATTTGGTGGCTACTTGGGACCAGGCCTCCTCTGTGGCTGGCTCCAGGGCTCTGGAATGCACTCCCTAACAAAATTAGTGTTTCTCCATCCTTAATTTTAATTGGTTTTATATCAGAATTGTTTTAATCATTTTATCCTGGTTTTGTATTTATTGTATTTGAACTTATGTACACCATCTAGGAATGCACATATTAGGTGGTTTGGAAATATGATAGATAGATAGATAGAGAAAGATAAAGGTATTCCAAACAATGATTAGCAGCCTGAACAGTCTTCAAAATCTTGAGATGGTCACCTATCTAGGCTCATTGCACAATTTAGGCTACGTTTAAGACAAACATGTCCTTCTTGTTATCCTTGCAATAATGTCCTCAGTAACTGAGGCCACCCTGAGCCATTTTTGGAAGGGCAGTATATAAATAAATACACACATACCATGGGATGATCAGTATAATGTACTCATGCTTTCAGTGCAGGACCTCTGCATGTTGTAGTAAAAACATTTATGCCCAACACTGGACAAAAACACTGGGCACACATACACACAACCAAATTTTTCTCCCAAATCTCCATTCTCATCACTTTTTCCCTTTGATTTTTTTTTTCTTTGCTACTGGCTCTTCTCCAGCAGCATCCTCTGTCTGCTTCTCAAGCATGGCTGCTTTTCTCATTTTGTCAGTTTCTCCTGTTGCTTCTTCTATGCTAGGTTGATGCATATGTGAAAGCTCATTCATACAAAAGCAATCAATGTCTCACACTCGACAAGTGGAATGTCAGAGGGTACACAGACTTGTGCAGTGCTTAACCATCAGGCATGGGCAGTAGCCGGAAGAAGCTGGTTCAGGCTGGCCTACAAGCCAGAAGGGTACAGGAAAGCCTGCTTTTTAAAGTCTCTGGCTACACAACACCTACAGGCCGAGATACAGTTAGTTGCCTGGAGGAACAGCAAAACAGTGCAAAGCATCTCTGCTTCAGAGTGCTCTAGTGTTCAAAAACCAACAGTTTCACTATTATTATGGGTATTAAAATTTAAATTTAAAGATTTAAATGAGTAAGAAGCAAATAAACTGTTGCTTCAGAAGGTGAAGGAGAGGTCTATCAATGGCTACTAGTCGGAGGGCTGTGGGCCACCTCCAGCCTCAAAGGCAGGATGCCTCTGAGTACCAGTTGCAGGTGAGTAATGGCAGGTGAGAGGGCACGCCCTCAATTCCTGCCTGTGGCTTCCAGCAGCATCTGGTGGGCCACTGTGCAAAACAGGATGTTGGACTAGATGGGCCTTGGGCCTGATCCAGCAGGGCTGTTCTTATGTTTCTTAACATAGATATTTCTGTGCAATTATGTGCTTAGGTCTTCCTAAAGAATTCACAGTAGTCAGTATCCATAGCTGCTTTGTTCCCCTGGCTCTACGTGAAACTTTCCTCCAAAGTATTTTGTAACATCATAGTAGCTCAGATTGCCTCTGACATGGAAGCTCAATTCACATAGATTTATACCTACTGCACTTCTAACCCCTTCAGCTTCTTCTCTTGAAATCCTCGCTTCTCTCAATGCTTGTCTCCTCCATCCCTCCTTCATTCATTTCTTCCCTATAACCTCTCTTTCCCTGTATCTGCTCTTTTACACCCCTTTCCCCTGTCCTTACTCCTCCCTACGTTTATTTATTTATTTTTGCATTTCTATACCGCCTAATATAGAAATCTCTAGGCGATGTACAGATTAAAACACAATATAAAATATAAAACATTTAACATTCATAAAACAGATAATAATCACAATAGAGAAAAGCACATTAAAATTTAAAATTTGATTTCAGATAAAAGTCTGGGGAAATAACAGAGAAGAAGATGTTCTTATTTCAGCAGGGAGTGTGTTCCAAAGCCCTGGGTCAGCCACAGAAGGCCCAGTCCCGAGTGACTACCAAACAAGTTGGCGGCAACCATAACTGGACCTCTCCAGATGATCTTAATAGGTGAGAGGGTTCACGACAGAAAAAGCACTCCTGGCCACAGCCTCAACCTGAGAAACCAGGGAGAGTTTGGGATCCAGGAGCATTCCCAGACTACGAACCTGATCTTTTAGGGGGAGTGTAACCCCATCCAGAACAGGCAGATCTAAACTATCTCTCAGATCCCAATCCTCTACAGACAGTACCTCCATTTTGTTTGGATTCAACTTCAGCCTGTTATCCTTCATCCAGCCCAATATCACTTCCAGGCAGTCACTTAGCAGGGTCAGGGCATTTCCTGATGAAGTTGGTACGGAGAAATAGATCTGGGTGTCATCAGCATATTGATAGCATCCCAGACCAAACTGCCTGGTGCAGTTTCATGTAGATGTTAAAAAGCACTGGAGACACAGTATGGAGCCTTGTGGAAATGCTTTCCCACCCAGGTTTCTGCTACATCACAAGAGTTCAGACAATGCTTGCAAACAGAAATATAGGCACTGCAATAGCCAGCCAGCCAGGGTTTAACTCAGGATTCCCCTTTTTTTACAAAACAAAAGGTTATAGTGCCTTTTCTCCACACAATGGGAGATATATTTTTGGCAGATCTATGTGTTCTGCGAGTTCATTTGGAGCTTTATTCATCCTTATTACCATGGTAAGTGCCTTAGGAACCCAATCCACCAGCTGTGAAATATGACCATCAAATGTATTTTGGCACCCATCACATTCATGAGAATTATCAGCAAACCAAGTAAGTTATACAGATCTAAACAAGTAGTTTAATGGCCCTCAGTGTTAAACAAAGTGTCTATACTTAATCTAAAACAATTCAATGTCCTGAACACAGTAACCTGTTTACATTTGGACTTGACTTTTCACAACAGAGACAGCAAACAACAGCTCAGTTCCAAATTTTACAAAGTAGAATAGCAACACCTGCTGGCCATGGTGGATATTAATTGCATGAGAGTCTCCAAAAATATTCTTGACGCAGCAGGTGGTTTGTTTTTTAAAACTCAGGACTTTAATCATAATTTCAGAATGTATATCTGTGAGCACAGATGCCCAACCCCCAACCATGCTAAACCCAGTATTACTTCATTCTCGGGTTCCAGCTCACACAGAATTGTAGTCTAAACAGACTGAAGTACATTGTCAGCTCTATATAACAGAAAGAACTTCAGATTCGATGTAACTAAAAGCAGAGACTTGAAAAAAATCAGAGTACTGTTTTTATTTATTTGGCACATTTGTATACTGACAAATATGTACGTCTTTTTGTTTGCAAGGCCTTCTTCGAGTTTACCCCCACATTCTCACTGTTCACACACACTACTTGAACCCTTATCTCCAGGCAACCCAGAATGGCAAACTATGATTTGCACAGGGCCTCTAAATCTTGCAATCCTGGCTCAACGAGCTCGCATAAGTGATAGCTGGCCAGTTCAGAGGCAACAGCAAAGCAGGCTTTGCTAAAAGCCAGGAAGTTGCATGTAAGGGCAGGGGAAGCATTAAGTCAAGGATGGGGAACAGTTTGAGAGCACAGGGCTTATTCCCGATCCTCCAAACAGTGGTTTGATGTATCAGACCTATTGTGCAGCTTCACGTGTCATGATGAATCAGAGCTTTGGTAGAGCTGCATGTTCCCGAAGTACATTAGCCTGATTATTGGGCATGATGTTCAAACTCACCAAAATCAGCATACCCTACCTGTGGTCCAGAACCTGACATCTATCCTGCACTTCAAATCTAGGTAACAGATGTAGGTTTTAGACTGCAGGAAGGGTAGAATATGTTGGCACTGGCAGGTTTGCAAGTCACACTCAGTGTCAGCATAGCCTTCCGGACACCAGAAGCTGGGCTCACATGGGTGCTAACTCATCGCATTGGAACCATTCTCCCTATGCAGCAAAAGCAGACTACAACCAAATGCATCTCCCTCCCACTAACAGCTTCATTTACCCCTAGCTTTGGTATGCCAACACTCCTAAACATTTCAGAACATCTCATTCTAAGAACCAATGGCTAGAAAGAGATCTCATTTTAACAAACTAGAGCCAAGCTTGCATAGCCAATAGTGATGGAGGTTTCTAATACTACAGCCTATTTTAACCTCAATTTTTAAAAAATCCTTGTGTCAAGTTTATTGTTATTATTATTATTATTATTATTATTATTATTATTATTATTATTATTATTTACATTTATATCCAAGGAGCCCAGAGCAGTGTACTACATACTTGAGTTTCTCTTTCACAACAACCCTGTGAAGTAGGTTAGGCTGAGAGAGAAGTGACTGGCCCAGAGTCACCCAGCTAGTTTCCTCATGGCTGAATGGGGATTTATTTTCCTGCAAATCTACATGCTCAGTGGTTAACACTACAATTCTATGTAGATTTACTCAGAAGTAAGTTCCACCAAGTTCAAAGGAATTTACTCCCTAGTAGGTGGGTTTACGGTTGCAACCTTACCATGATAATAGAGAAATGAATAAGGTGAATGCCCTTAGTGATTTCTAAAGCTGCTTTTGAAACTAGATATATAAAAACTATCTCACAAGTAGGGAAGAGAGAAGATGAGTTTTACAAAGATGATTCTGAAACAGTTCTTGAAGTACCTCTCCAGAATACAGAGATCTGAAGTCCCCTCTTTAAATGATTGGTTTTTGAAATTATGGGATTATGCCTCAATTTCTAAAGTTTCATCTTATATGAATGAAGTCTCAAATGAGTCATTTATGTTAACTTGGGATCCCTTGATAAACTTTAATATCCAACAAGGACATCATTTGTTCCCATTGTCTGGATTTGATTTGTGAAGCTTTATGTACCCAGCTTTATGTAACCAAGTTTTGATCAGGCGAAATCAAATGTTGATCATTGCTGCCAAATTTTCTTAGAACTGTTAATATATTTAGAATGTTTTCTTTTTAGTACTTGCTTAAAGAAATATCATGACACTGTATTTTTTTCTTCTGCTTTATGTTTCAATAAAATTGAAAAAGGAAAAAAACAGAGTTCAGAAATCTGGAGTACAATTAAAGAGGAACATCTTCTATGCAAAACTCACTGAAATAAAGGCAAGTCGGACACAAAGGAGAGAGTGAAAGCTGAGACTGATCTATCAAGCTTCCCAAGATATACTGCCTTAACTATTATAAAACATCCTCTCAGAATCTATTTTTAAAATAAAATAAGGATTGGTGTGTTTTTTTAGAATAGATTCACTTTGACAAATGAAGTTATATTTATCTGATATATGCATATACCATTTTAAAAACCAACGAAATTCCCCATACCAGGATATAATGTAGATTATATAATGTAGATTCTCTGCTGCTGCTCTTTATAGTCTGTATTGCTTTTATGCTTTTGTTTTAAATTTTAATCAGATTTGTTTAATTTTTTCCCCACTTAATATTTAAATTGTGTCTTTTTTCCCATCTTGTGTTTAAATTTTTTGCTGTAAACTGCCTTGGGATTGCTTTAATGAAAGGCGGTATATAAATTTAACAATCAATCAATCATGTAAACCTTTTCATCATGTCCAGTTTCAGAAACAGAATTTCTTGCTTTGGCCATTAAAGGATGTCCTACTAACAAGCAGAAGGTTGCAGGTTTGAATCCCCGCTGGCACTCTATTGGGCAACAGCAATATAGGAAGATGCTGAAAGGCATCATCTCATACTGCATGGGAGGAGGCAATGGGAACCCCCTCCTGTATTCTACCAAAGAAAACCATAAGGCTCTTTGGGCACCAGGAGTCGAAATTGACTTGACAGCACACTTTACTTTACAATCTTTATAAGGATATCTGCAATTTTAACCTCCTGGATAAAGTTTTCAAGATCAAAAATTACTTGCAAGCATCAAAAGAAGCTGCACTCACATTAAGAGCAGACATACTGCCAAAGTTAAGGATTTTTAATGCCCATTTGTCTCACTGAGTTAAGCATGTATTTCACGTGCCCCCTCTGAAATGAAAAGTAATTAACTTTGGCTGTATTGTGCTCTTAGTGTCTCAGTTGTATTCCAATATAATTAAGAGGATGTTCTTGTTCATTGTCTGAGTATATGGGTATGCTATCACATCACCATTAAATTTGAAGATAAAAAGTTCCAGAGTATCTTTGAACTTGGAACAAAAAAACTAGATACAGGGTAGCATCCAGACTAAAAGCTTCACAAACAGAAGTCACTCTGCTCAAAAGGGACAATTTTTGCTGATCTCTCCTTCCCTGTACATACATGCCCCTGAGGGTTGGAAGATGCCAACAACTGAACTTGGAAGTCCTGGATCCTTCAACACGAAAAGCATGGCGATCTACAATTACACTTTAGCTCCTTACCGTGTGTGATGATTTTCCATATCCAGAATCCTGTGACACTTGAAAAAACAAGTTGTATTTGTTAAAACAACAGAACAAAGCGTTGGTCATTGTAACCACTGGAAAATACAAAGGGGAAACAGCAGCACAATGGTCACAAATGACACTAACCTAACCTACTTCACAGGGTTGTTGTGAGGAGAAACTTAAGTATGTAGTACACCGCTCTAGGCTCCTTGGAGGACGAGTGGGATATAAAATGTAAGCAAAAAAAACAATTTAGGGGAGTGATCAGCAGCACTCTTGTCCCTGGACTTCTGGGTGGAGGTCCAGGGCCTCCACACTCATAAGAACATCCCTGCTGGATCAGGCCCAAGGCCCATCTAGTCCAGCATCCTGTTTCACACAGTGGCCCACCAGATGCCACTGGAAGCCACAGGCAGGAGTTGAGGGCATGTCCTCTCTCCTGCTGTTACTCCCCTGCAACTGGTACTCAGAGGCATCCTGCCTTTGAGGCTGGAAGTGCCCCCCCCAATCCTCTTTAGTCTGTCCTCGGTGGTGTGGTGGCTGTGCCACTGGCCTGCACTGTGCCAGGCAGCCAAGCATGACAGTGGTGAGGGCAGCATTTGAGCGCTGCAGCCACCTACAGCTCACCCAATCTCCCTCTCAATCCAATGGCCGGGACTGGCAGGATTGTCAATACAAAATGTGGTATCTGTGGTTAAGTATATTCCTTTCCTTGAGCATATTATGGTGTGAAAATAATGTTTGTGCGGCAGCTGTGAAAAGGGCAAATTCCATGCTAAGAATCTTGAGGAAGGGGACTGAAAAACCCAACTTCAAGTATACGCTGATGGGATATGAGCTTTCAGAGACTGACCAGGAGAGGGATCTTGGGGTCGTGGTGGACAGCTCGTTGAAAATGTCGACTCAATGTGGGACAGCTGTGAAAAAGGCCAATTCCATGCTAGGGATAATTAGGAAGGGGATTGAAAATAAAACTGCTAATGTTATAATGCCCTTATACAAAACTATGGTGCCACCACACTTGAAGTACTGCACACAATTCTGGTCACCACATCTAAAAAAGGACATTGTATAACTGGAAAAGGTGCAGAAGAGGGCAACCAAGATGATCAGGGGCCTAGAGCAGCTTCCTTATGAGGCAAGGCTACAACACCAGGGGCTTTTTAGTTTAGTTTAGTTTAGCTATTTAGTTTAGAAAAAAGATGACTGCGGGGAGACATGATAGAGGTCTCTAAAATCATGCATGCTGTGGAGAAAGTGGAGAGAGAGAAATTCTTCTCCCTTTCATATAACACTAGAACCAGGGGCCATCCCATGAAATTGATTGCCAGGAAATCTAGGATCAACAAACGAAAGTAATTTTTCACACAACGCATAATCAACTTGTGGAATTCTCTGCCACAAGATGTGGTGACAGCCAACAACCTGTATGGCTTGAAGAGGGGGTTGGATAACTTCATGGAGGAGAGGTCTATAGGCCACCTCCAACCTCAAAGGCAGGACACCTCTGAGTACCATTTGCAGGGGAGTAACAGGAGGAGGGAGGGCATGCCCTCAGCTCCTGCCTGTAGGCTCCCAGCATCATCTGGTGGGCCACTATGTGAAACAGGATGCTGGACAAGATGGGCCATGGGCCTGATCCAGCAGGGCTGTTCTTATGTAAAACAAATATGTGAGAAATATAATGCCCTTATACAAATCTATGGTGCGGCCACATTTGGAGTATTTTGTTCAGTTCTGTTCACCATATATTAAGAAGGACACTGAAGAACTGGAAAAGGTGCAGAAGAGGGCAATCAGGATGATCAGGGGCCTGGAACACCTTCCTTATGAGGCAAGGCTATTCAACATGAGAGCCACCCACATTCTGACCTCTAACACCACTGTTTTCTGTAATCACTGAGCCCTTGATCTCTCTTAGATTTAGCCTAAATCCTCACTGGGATCATTTCTGATGATTCCATAGAGAAAGGCTCAATTCAGATTATCACACCAAACCACAGTTTATACTCATCAGAATTTAGAAGCCAAGCTCCCAAACACAAAAGGCAAACCACGGTTTAGAACTGTTTATCTGCTTTCATCCATTCAGCACTCCAATTGCTATGGTGCTGAGCAACGGCTGAGAGAATATTGTCAATTCAGACATCATGCCAAGCCACAGTTAGCACAATCTGGTCTGCAAATCAACTTCAAACCATGGATTTTGATTCTGGTTTGCAGGCTAATAGCGGGTCACATAATTTGTCAATTCAGACTAGTAGCCAAACCATAGTTAAGCTTCCTAAATTTTATATCAGTTGAGTCATATAACCAAACCATTTCTTTCAGATGCACCGAATGCCTCTTTATGATACAAGTGTACCTTTAAAATACATATTTTGCATAATCCACAAGAAAGGTTTTTTAAGACTGTAACCTATTAAAACAACAACTGAGTGAACAATAAACTTCAGCCACACCAGCTATTTGAGGTTCTCACCAATTGTTTATGTGGACTCTTGTACCTGAAAAATTAGAGGATTTATGCTGACTCCTGTATACAATAAATATTTACTGTAACTAGCTACCTATTTTTCACTGTACAGCACTGTAGTGCCACTAATTTCACGTTTTCCAGTGCTTCTAGGGTTTGATTATCAAGCTGGGGAGAAGATAAAAACTGCAATTCTGAGCCTACTGATTTCAGCTATGTGGGCACAGAATGAAAGCTTCTACATATCATCAAAACCTTATCTATGAACCCACAATATTTGGTGGAGGAGCAAATATGCAACCTTAAATCTCGTTTCTTCTTTGGTTTCAAAAATCATCTAAAACTTTTATTTCCTCTCAGCAATAGGATGAAGACTAAAAGAACAATCCCATCATTAAAACAAGTAGATGGGAAGCCCAAGGACCTGCATACCTCCCTGATGCAAAAACTATTTGCACCATGGTGCTATGCATCACAGGCACAACTCAGCCTTCTCAATAAATCCAGATGTTACTAGTCCACAATAATTTTTACTAGCTTGCTTGCCTATGCATGTCTACATCAGTTCTTTGTAGCACACTGGAATTGATGACAACAGATGAATCTATTCTTTTTCAGTGAACAAAAGCTTTTCTACCTGGTCACCTAGAGGCTATTCTTACTTGCCATAGGTGACCAGGCAACTTACAGACCTGATTCATGCACCACCCAAACATGCTCAAATGCTGACGGACAATATGGGGGCACTTTTAACATGGGAAATAAATTTGTCCTAATCTTTATCTTGCTTAATGTCACAACAATCCATTCTGCAGACAGGAAAATGAATATGGAATGACAACTTCTTCAAAGCCAACCAGCACATGATGGGTTGAACAGGGATTTAAATCCAGGTTTGTTTCTAACATGCTAGCCCCTTGGACCAATTGCACTGGTGTAATATTGAAGCCAGTGGAATTACTTTGGTGAACGTGGACAGCAGAATGCCCATCACTTCGCCCCCAACTATTGCTCCTCAGTTCCATTATTGTGAATTGCTAGGAATAGCAGCAAAACATCCTTGGCCCAATACTATTCTAGCACCTTGCTCAGCAATGTATGAAATTGCCATGGGCTGGTTAGTGACTGCAAACATAACAGATAAGATACCAACGTATAACTCAACACAGAGAGACCATTTTCTTGAGAGATAGTTATCCTTCCTCCATTTCACAGATAAAGATTAACTCTCTTATTAAAGACATGGAAGATTTAATTCAATACCACTCTAGTAAGATATCCCTTACAATTCTGATATTTATAAATTACAGTATATTGACAAGCCTTAAATCAGACAATGGGGAAAATGCATTATTATTAGTGCCTTACTGCTATCCTCATTTATTTTATATGCATACTAATTGGTGGGTACAGTTGATAGTGGATTATAAAGTGATTATAAAGCCCAAGAATCCTCAATGTTTTATCCCTGCACATCTGATGTAATTTGAAAACACCCCCCTTTTTAAAAGGGGAGATGAAAATACTTTAAAAAAAATGCGAACACTTTGCTTTACTGCTCAAAAACAAGCAGAGAGAAATAAAGCAGACGACTGATTTCTCACCTTCTTGAGAAGAGACAATGGGTGGCATGTAATCTGGAATATACTCTTTCCTCTCTTCTGCATCTTTGCTTCCAGGCTGGGGGAATTGCAGAACATTATTCTTGCTGACAGGGAATGAGGGTATTTGATGTGCAAAAGTGACTGGCTCAATATTGAGTATGTAATCTTCCAGTTCATGCAGGTTGACCCCCATAAGCCTGAAGGCTTCACCTACGTCCTCCAAAATGGGGTCTGTCCGCCCATCTGTAACAAAACAGGAATCAGTTGTAAGAAACGAACATCACAAGCACATCTTGCACACAGGAAATATGTCCCCTTAAGTCACTTTAAAAAGCAAAGCAACAAATGACCTGGAATGGCCTCCCAATAGAGGTATGCCTAGCCTCATCACTGCTTACTTTTAAACAGGCAGCACAGTCCACTTTATTTCAGCAGAACTTTGCAGAATTTAGTTAGTAATCAGGATTTACTATTGCTATTTTAGTCTTGTTTTGGTGTGCTCTGTTTTAATATTTGTTTGTAATTATTTTTATTTCATTTTATTGTATACCGATTGTATGGTTTTAATGTTGCAAACCATCTTGAATACTCCTGTAGAAAGGTAAGGTAGAAATAAAAATATTATTGTTTTAAAAGTTACTATAAGGAAGAATCCCAAGCATCTCATTGCCTGGATGCCCAAAGATCTAACGGTGGTGACTAGTAGAGATGTGCAAATCAATTGAAGTCAAATCAATTCAATCTCAAAACGGGGTGACTCGGGTGATTTGAACTCAAATTGAATCGCCCTTAGAACAAAAGGCCTGAATCAAGTTCAAACCAAATAGACCCAGATTTGACCTTGAATCACTCAAATTGATTCGAGTGCCATTTTTTCCAGGGAGAGCTTGTCTACCAATTGGGGGTCTGTGAGTAGACCAGCCCTCTGAGGTGGGCTGACATGCTAAGTCTGGGGTAGAGGGCTGGTCTACCCACCAACCCCAATGGGCAAACCAGCTTTCCCCAGAAAAAATGGCGCTTGAATCACTCAAATTCAGGGTTGATTCATCAAAACAGCTGGCCAAGCCAGTTGTTTTGACAAATCGATCAAGGATTTTGCTATCTGATCTCAAATCATATGGGAAACTTTGATTTGTGCACATATTTTGTAATTAGGAACATCAACATTTCTTAAGCCTCCAAAGGGCTGGCATCTAAATGTTTGATGCTAGGCTACCAAAAATTTGAAATAATATTTCTACATCTGGTTCTGATATTACATATAGGGCTGCTAAAATAATGACATCGAAAGCATTTTTATCCATAGACAGTTACAAATCAAAGACAAGCATGTCAAGAATTCCAGAAGCAGGTCAGTATGCCTGCATTTGACTCGTGAGTAGATACAGACAAGTGGAGACCCGAAACAGATATTTTATCATTTATCTTTTTCTTTTTCCATCACCTTCCAACCAGTTCCTACCCAGACAGCTCCGTTCTAATACATGCCTCTGAAAAAGATATCCTATTTGGTTGCAGGAACATGACAACATTCATCATGTCACATGGCAGGATATAACAGAAAACTACCGTAGATGTCCATATGATTGAAGTCCTCTCATATGAAGCTTATATTAGAAGCTAACAACCCACTTACATATTACTCTTTACTCATAACCGTGCCGCCCCCACCAGGGGAATTTAATTAATCCCCCACAATCATTACATCTTGCTTCCCTCCACCAAGAAACAGGGATTCCCAGATGTTGACAACTACACAACTCCCATCACCATCAATGGCCTTTTGCTGGGAGTGATGCTGATTGTAGTCAACAACATCTGAGAATCCCCATTACAGGGAACACTTCCCCCAAACCTAGCTCAGCCCAAGGGTACTTAATTCTACTGCATTCACAGTTTCACACTAAGTCTATTTATTCCCCTGTCCTAAAATGAAGTGTCATTGGTGCCAGTTGTTTCTCCAGCGACAGCTAGTAATGCTCATGTCTATAACAATGCTATTCAATTTTTTCTCTCCACAACCATGCCATCTCTTCCACCAAATCCAGTGCTACCAACTGCCCCACCTGTCCCTTCCATCCATCCAAATTACAAGATAGTCTTGAAAATCTCCACGCCCACCCCCAGAAGGCAGTCCTACTATTTCTCACAATTCTTGACAGTTCCACCATTGATTCCTCTGCTCCAATTTCAAAACCCACAAATTCCACAAGTATCAGATGGCTTGGCAGTCAGACAGTATTTGCATTTTCTACTGATCCTGGCCCTCCCTTGGGTAGGTATGTATTGGGAAAGGAGAATGAAGAGCTATGGGGCAGAGGACAATGCTATGTAAGGCTCTGAAGGCGAGGAAGGATTAGAAGCTTGTACAGGATCCAGGAATGGACAAGAAACCAGCACAAAGATTTGAAAGCAGAGGTGCGGGGTGGTGGGGGTGGGGTGCTGCATGGTCAGAGCAATGAAAAAAGTGAATTATTTTTGCAACAGTGTGCTAGATAGAGACAGGCAATGGAAGACCAGAGAGGAAAAGGTTAGAGCAGTTAAAGTGAGAAATGATGACGGACCAGAATAAAAATACAGTCCTACCATACAGGACCGTTGCAAAGATCAATGGGTGTGTGTTAAAGAGTATTATCAGAATGCTCAGCAAGGCTTCTTCTCTGTCATCTCAATGACAATCCCGTTTCTCCTACTCCCAACCCATCAATTCCCCATGAAAACTACTATCGTGCATGTAAAAAAACAAAAATGACCACCCCACTGCTGATGTTGGTGCCCATCTCTCCTGCTTCGGGCCACCTTCTTCCACAGTGTGACCTGACCTGCAGCTCCTCCATCAGCGTATCACCATGACAAGCCTCCCCTCCTCATCCAACATCCCTTCATCATGTCAAACCTATGGCTCCCCTTTCTCCCAATCTGTTGCTCCCCAACCATGACAACCCTGTGGTTCTACTCCTCACATCCTGTTTCACCATGCTGTCACCATACCTACTATCATAACAACTACTATGAGCATGTATACACCAATTTTCATCAAAAGTTTTCATAGAAAAACACAAAACAAACCCTGGCCCCAAAGGGCTCAACCACCAGCAACAGCCACTGGAGGGATGCTGTGCTGGGGTTGGTCTCCCTCTGCTAAAAAGAAGGAAAGGTGCCTCCTTGCTCACAGCATCCCATCAAGGCTGTCAACTCACTAAAGCTATTCCTGGAGAGCAGTTTCTCCTGATATTTTTCACAATATCAAGCCATGAAGATCTCCAGGACTACTTTCAGGAGTCACTTGGAGATTGAGGCTGATTCCTGGAGCCTCCAGGCCAATCCTGGAGAGTTGGCAACCTTAGGCTGAAGCTATTCTGGAATCCCCCCTCCCACCAATGTTGTCTTCCATGAGTCACCTGGAGACTGATTCCTTGAAATTCCATGCCAATCCTAGAGGATTGACAACTCCAGACTGAAGCTATTCCTGGAGATCTGTGTTCGCGAATGTTTTTCAGGTTTCAAGCCTTGGACATCTCCAGGACTGCTTTCAAGAGTCACTTGGACAATGCTATCAATTCCTGGAAACTGCAGACCAATCCTGCAAAGTTGGCAACCCCATACCAAAAATATTCCTGAAGATTTCTTCTCTGCCCTACTTTTTTTTTTTACACTATCAGACCATGCAGACCTCCAGAACGGCATCGAGTCACCTGGAGACAGATGCCAGTTCTTGAAGTGTTGGCAGCACCCAACAAAAATGAGGGGGGGGGGGCACAGAAGAGCAAAGTGCACTCATGGGTGGGCAGGGTGTGTCTGAAACAGAAAGGCAGGGGGGTAGTGTGGGGGGCAAACCAGTTGTCCAGGCAGGTGGGTTGGTGCTTGCCCACACCTGTAGTTCCCCATGCCTTGGAGACCCAGCCCCATAGACACTTTGAGACCATAAGGGAGGAGAGCTGATCCTGTGGTAGCAAGCATGAATTGTTTCCTTTGCTAAGCAGGGTCCACCCTGGTTTGCATTTGAATGGGAGACTACATGTGTGAACAGCACTATTCCTGTTAGGGGATGGGGCCACTCTGGGAAGAGCATCTGCATATTCTCTCTGAAGGAGAGGAGAGCTGGTCTTGTGGTAGCAAGCATGACTTGTCCCCATAGCTAAGCAGGGTCTGCCTGGGAGACTTGATGTGTGAGCACTGCAAGATATTCCCCTCAGGGGATGAAGCCGCTCTGGGAAGAGCAGAAGGTTTCAAGTTCCCTACCTGGCAGCATCTCCAAGACAGGGCTGAGAGAGATTCCTGCCTGCAACCTTGGAGAAGTCGCTGCCAGTCTGTGAAGACAATACTGAGCTAGATAGACCAATGGTCTGACTCAGTATATGGCAGTTTCCTATGTTCCTATGTAAGAGAGCTGGTCTTGTGGCAGCAAGCATGACTTGTCCCCTTAGGTAAGCAGGGTCCACCATGGTTGCATATGAATGGGAGACTAGAAGTGTGAGCATCTGAGATATTCCCCTTAGGGGATGGAGCTGCTCTGGGAAGCGCATCTAGGTTCCAAGTTCCCTCCCTGGCAGCATCTCCAAGATAGGGCCGAGAGAGATTCCTGCCTGCAACCTTGGAAAAGCCGCTGCCAGTCTGTGCTGACAATCCTGAGCAAGATGGACCTATGGTCTGACTCAGTATAGGGCAGCTTCCCATGGCACTCACGCCCAGCTCCATCCCTGTGACAACCCCCCCCCCCAACGTCAGGGCTTTCCGCCGCCGCCAGTCGCCATGACAACCGCAGGGCACCCCTCCTCCCCGCCGACCGGACTCACAGAGCTCGCCGTAGCGCCGGCAGCCGCGGCCCAGGGTGTGCAGGTAGCGCTGGAGCACGTCGGTGAGGAGGTCGCAGGCGGAGAGCTGCACGGAGTCCCAGCCCAGCGCCTGGCACACCTGCGCCACCGACACACGCAGCAGCCACCGCGCGTAGCTCTCGCACATCCTCTCCTTGCTACTGCGCTTGCCCCGCCGCCGCGTCCAGCCGCCGGCGGGCCCAGCGCGCAGCCATGTCCTGGGCAGAGGGGAAGGCGCGCTCACGCCCGAGACCCCTCGCCCGCCGCTGTCGCTGCCGCCATCTTGGGGTCGCCCCGGCAGCCCGCACCGGCCGAGCCCAGAGCGCGTCGATAGGCGGCGCCGTGCCGGAGCTGCGGACACGCCCCCTATCGATGACTCCGGCTTCGGCTCTCCAGTCCAGGCTGCGGGGAGGAGGAGAAGCTCGAAAAGGACGAACACACACACAGAGAGGGAGTTTTGCTTGCTGGGGAGGGAGGCTGTGCTTGAATGACTTTGGAATCATGATTGCTGTCATCCTGCTCCTGATTTTTCGATGCACTGATTTTATTTTATTTTCATGTATTGCATTTCTAGCCACCACCACCCCTCCAAAGCCTTTCGGCACCTTCCTATGCTGCTGCCTGATATAGCTGGGAAACATACCAGCAGGGATTCGAACCAGCAACCAGCCGCCCAGAGACGTAAATTTGGAAGGGGTATAAATTTAATAAATAAATAAATAAATAAACAAACAAACCTCTTGCTCGCTAGGTAAAGGTAAAGTGTGCCGTCAAGTCGATTTCGACTCCTAGCTCCCACAGAGCCCTGTGGTTGTCTTTGGTAGAATACAGGAGGAGGTTACCATTGCCTCCTCCCACGCAGTATGAGATGATGCCTTCCAGCATCTTCCTAGATCGCTGCTGCCCCATATCGGTGTTTCCTACATAGCAGCAGAGATTCGAACCATCAGCCTTCTGCATGTTAGTCAAGCATTTCCCCACCGCACCATTAGGTGGTTTATACATCAAATTGCAATATAAAAACAAAACACTTTCACAGAATAAAAATAAGAGTTGTCGTACTCACTTAATTCTGTGAAGTTTTTACTTAAATTTTCTTTTACTCTGAACTGTTTTACTGTTGTGAATTTGTTTCACTCTGAATTTTTAATTCACAGAGTAAAACAAGTTTCACAGAGTAAAATAAATTTCACATAATTAAATAAGTATACAACTCCCATCATCCCAAGCTACAATGGACAAAACACACACACCACCCTGCAGTAATCATGGGAGTGAGATCTTGTGCACAAAGAGCCAGAGATTCATCTTCGCAGTTGCTGTAAACAGATTAATGCAGATATTGCTCTGGAATATGTCAGATGAGATAGATATAAATATAAATATATTTATAATATTGTTCTGGAATACAGCACAAGGAAAAAATGAGCCCTCTTACGGGGAATCAGTAAAGATAATAGATGATCCTAAACATCACTTTAAGATATTAACTTATTCATTTGTTATACATAAGGCTTGAGCCTTCCAGAAGGATATCTAATATATCCTATAAATGAATAAACATTCTAAAAGACAGAAACAGCAGAAACTCAATCTTTCCCCTGAACAGCATTATGGCATCATTTGTACTAGTTCTCAACAAGATTCAGCCTCAGTGCTTGCTTCTGGTACCTGCAGAGTAAAATCCTGGAATATGCAAACTTTTGCTTTTGAGCATGTGCAGAGCCTCTGCCTCATAGCTGGAGTTTGCCTCCATAGAACAAGGACCTCCAGGACAGTTGGCAGGATTTTCAGGTAGGCTTGAGCCTGTTTTGCACAAATGCTGGAAGTGCCCAATGATTTGCTAAGGCTGCCCCCACCCCCCAAAAGGCACCTATAGCTTAAAAAATCTATATAAAAGCCTGAATTTCAACAGCATTCCCTCATCAACATATCAAAAAAGTAAAATAAAGCATTGGCAACCCCCAGCACAGCATCTCTCCTGTGGCTGTTGCTGGTGTCTAGCTTGTTTCTTTTTTAGATTGTGAGCCCGTTGGGGAGAGGGAACCATTTTATGTATATGTGTGAACCAGCGTGGTGTAGTGGTTAGAGTGCTGGACTAGGACTGGGGAGACCCGAGTTCAAATGCCCTTTCAGCCATGAAAGTAGCTGGGTGACTCTGGGCCAGTCACTTCTCTCTCAGCCTAACCTACATCACAGGGTTGTTGTGAAAGAGAAACTCAGGTATGTAGTACACCGTTCTGGGCTCCTTGGAGGAACAGCAGGATATAAATGTAAAAATAATAATAATATTGTTTGCAGGGAAGGTGGAAGTCCCCAAACAGCCTGCAGTCAAAACATGTTGCCACAGGATACTATAGAGTTGATTCTTGGGAATTAAGGTTATTTCCCCCACAAAAGGACCGGCAAAAGTGAATTCATGGCTGGGTATGCTTGAATTCTCCAGTATGTTTTTCCATAATTATACGAGACAGCTTATGTAGATTCCAAAGGATGTTCCCTTCAAGAGCAGGTACCAATATATATAAGCACATATGGAATTGTTCCCATTGTTTGTCGTTTTTATATTACATCACACCTATAAGGCTCAGAGGATAGACAATTTTTATGATCAATCAATAATGTAGGCTTGCCAGTACTGTTTGTGTACTAGATCCCCCACTAAAATGACACCCAAATGAGTGCAAAATCACAGGTACCATGCTGGTTCCTTAGAAGAAAATGTCTAAGTAGGACAATGCTCTATTTAGTACCAACCAAATGTGAAATGTCAATAGAACTCATCATCCAGCAAGTAGTAAGCCCATGGGCATCTTGTAGGAGCTCCAACAGCCAGTTTGTAAAAATGGAGTTTGGGAATTTTATTTTGCAGATATCGATCAGCAGGTGAGATGGTTTTAGCAGAAACACAGGGCTGCTTAAACAAAAGCAACCAAAAAAGTGGGCTGCAGTCTCCTCTCTGCCGATTTTGGAAACTTGGAAGTCTGGAAGAACATCCAATACATTTCATTTTTATCTCATCTGCCTTTTAAGAGCTAAAGCCAGTTATAGACCCTCCCCGTTATCGTCATAAATCCACAAGTTGGACGAGAGAGAGGCTGACCCAAGATTCTAGCCCTATTCACCCACTACGGTCAATATCCATACAATCTGTGTGCAATGTACACAGCGATGGAGCTGTATGCAGGTACAGTCACTCACATGCTACGCTGAATGCAGGTAGAGCAGCAGTACACTTCCTATCTGTACCCAGTTCACTTTTTAAATGAACACAGGTACGCCATTCACACAAAAAACATGTACTGGTAGGAACATACAGCTATCTGAATGCAAGTACAACATAATGTTGGAATAGGGCTTTTCAGGTGAGCTGCATAGCTAAACAGGGATGTATTACACACTTTTCTATCCTATTGCAGGTTGAAAAAAATGTTCTCACACACACTAACTGCAGAAGATTTTTGTAACCTAAAACTAAGAGCAACATCAAGCTCACTTAAGGAAGCTTTAATTGCAAGAACAGAAGTACAGCATTCTTAAGGAGACTCACCCCTTTCATATTCATGCGGAACCGGCAGAAATAGCTGTGTTGGAAAGCTTTTGCATTATAAAGATCCAATTCCCTCTCTCCAAGAAGCAGCATTAATTTTCCATGAAGGATTATATTTTTTTCTAATATTAAAGAGGGGCAGAAGTTAGCCAAAAAATCCTCCCTTGCATTAGCTATCAGTGTCTGCCGGCAAATTCCGTTTCTCCCCAAGCCAACAGAAGCTGGGCATTTGTCCCATTTTAAAGCATGCCTGGGCTGGAAGAATTACATTCTAGTCTAAATTGTGCTTTGAATCCAAGTGGAGGGCAAACCCGGGGGGAGAAGGGGGTGCAGATCAGCCTTACAATTGGTTTTAATTAATAGTAGAGGCAGGCAAATGCCTATGTTTGAAGAGGCAATTAGCCCCTTTTTGGCCAACCCTGTTAAAGTAACATCTATGACAAGAGTTCTCAAACTTGTGCCCCCAGGTGTTGCTATGATGGAACATAGAAAGCTGCCTTATACCAAATCAGACCAACGATGCATCTAGCTCAGG
Source organism: Hemicordylus capensis (assembly GCF_027244095.1). Classification (NCBI taxonomy): domain Eukaryota; kingdom Metazoa; phylum Chordata; class Lepidosauria; order Squamata; family Cordylidae; genus Hemicordylus; species Hemicordylus capensis. Next base: position 250,616,195 of record NC_069661.1, read on the forward strand.
ACTGTCTCCAGGCCTGCTCAACTTAGGCCCCCACCAGCTGTTTTTGGATTACAGCTCCCATAACCCCCAGCCACAGTGGCCAATAGCCAGGGGTTATGGGAGTTGTAGGCCAACATCTGCAGGAGGGCCAAAGTTGAGCAGCCCCGGACACTGACTGGCTGTGGATCTCCAAGGATAGCAGCCTTTACTAGTTCTATCCAGAGAGGCCTGGGGTTGAATCGGGGGCCTTCTGCATGCAAAACAGATGCTCTACCACAGAGCTATGACCCCATTCCACCTAGATAAAGCTGTCATAATGGAGGCAGAAAGTCCATCTGGCTCAGTATTGTCTGCACTGACTGGCAGCAGCTTCTCCAGGGTTTCGGACAGGAGTCTTCCCCAGCCTTACTTGGAGATGCCACAACCTTGCCTGGAGAGCCATTGTGGTTGGGGATGATGGGAGTTGTAGTCCAACATCTAGGCATTCAAGACTAAGAATCTAGGACAATCCTAGGCCTAGTGCTCACCAAGGTATAAAATGTTTGGCCTATACCACTTCATACTAAAGATAGGGGCTCACATGATAGAAGGTTCCTCCACAACCCTCACCTAAAAAAAAAAATTAAACTTTAGGAAGATTTGAGCCCACCTTTCTCTCTGACATGCTATTTTCCACGTGGAGGATTTTTTTGGAAACTTCCATCACACAAGCCCCCACTTGCAGTCTAAGATGGTACAGCCCAGACATCAGTTTACCACCTCAGTAAGAGAAGAGAGCCACAGAGACAACAGCAAGGAAATATTCTACAAATTCCCTCTCAAAGGAGGAGATAGAGTTCAGATGATACTCTTGGCTGGAAGTCCACTGAAACCAAACGGGGGCATTTTATCTGCTGTTGGATTTCATCTCCTACATCAATCTGCCTGTGAGCTTTAACATCAAAAAACAGTCTCCAAACCTTGCAACAAACTTGAGTTTTGGTGTTCCCTGCTCTTGCACAGCTCATATTTCAAGGAGGGCTGGAACGAGAGGCTGGTTAGCATTTGCCAGTGGACTACACCCAACAATTCTTACTTTTTTATTTATCGATGCATGCACACAAAGTATCTTTCAGCATTCTTTTATGAAAATGGAAAAGCTGGCAGAGGGTAAAAGACTGCTGCTAACGTATATTCCAGTCCAACCACCCCCACTTTCACATATCCCAAGAAGCACACCTGCTCTTTCACGTAGGACTTTTATTGTAATAAGATTTACAAACAGTCGGGGGTGTTTTCCTGAACATTCTTCACAGGACAACGGACCAACCATTCTGTCTCTATGGAAAGGAAGTGGAACAGACTGCTTGCCAGAACAGCTCCTCTTCTTTACCTAGAAATACAAACATTGTATTAAGGAAAGTTTGGACACGGTTCTGATGAATTTGCCACCTTGCTTTGTTACCAGTTTCTGCTGACCCTGAAAGAGTTTCCCCATTTCAAGTTCTCTCCTTGCTGTCTTAGTCTCGCAATTCTTCCAGAGGTTTCGCTATCTAACTCATCCAGTACAGCTGCACCATAAGCATTCTGCAGAATCAGTCGCAGTCAGAAAGTCATTCAACAGGATGGTGTCTGCAAGGTCTCACCCAGTTACTTTCCTCTCAATAGCTTATGGAGGTAAACACTTAGGATGCAACCTTTGATCGGTTTGATTAATCAACCTCTAAGACTAAAAAGGCAGCTATGATTAACTGGAAAGTACTTTTACAAGGAGTTAATTATTTAGTACTTCTAAAAATTGTAGAAGCAGGCCCTGAGAAGAAGTCTTTCCACCATTCACCCACGCAGGAGGGGATGGCACTAAGATGACACCTGCTGTGGTAACAGATGCATGATCCAAAAACAAAGCACATGTATTACTTCACTGTTTTAGTTCATGGAAGTTCATTTATTAGTAGGCTATAATTACTCTGGAATAATAATATAAAGACATGAGACTTTTGTACTGATTATTCAAAGTACAAAGCATGATTCTACTAGAGACCTTCACTGCATACATCAGAGTCCTCTGCTACACGCATGGCATTGATTTTAAGCAAAACAGTGGAGTAACACAATATGCCATGCAATACAAGACACATTTCCAAACAAGCACTTCTAGAATACAGACAAAAGCCATACAAATAGTACCTTAAGGACTAGATTTGACACTTTGTTTTCCTGTTCACCTCCCCCAATCACCTTAGTACCTACTTTACTGCAACACTATACCTGTTGACTTTGGATGAAATTCACTCCTGATTAGCCTCTACTTCCTAATGATGGTGGTGGTGTTAAAAACAAAATAAAACACAAACAAGCAGTGAAGCATCAAGTCATGCATATTAAGGCAAAACAAGCACAGGTTGAATCAAACATGCAATGCAGAGTCAGAATGAAAACTGCTCCAAGAGTGCTCATTAAACACCCACGAGTTGTGTTACATACAAATTAAAGCTGCTGATATGTACAGGTTAAAAGCACAATCATTTCCAGTTGCATGCAAGATTCCATCCCCCCCACCTGCCCCCGCACAAGGCAAATTATGCGATTTCAGGTGCAAGTTAAAGATGCATTTTCTCATTTCCACAACAGAGCTTCAGACAGCAGGTCACCAAGCCGGCACAGGATTAATGTATGGAATTCACTGACAAGAGATGGCGACTAATATAGATGGGTTTAAAAAGGAAATTAGCAAAATCCACTGAGAATATCTTTGATTGGCCCTTGCAGGCAGGAGTCTCTCTTAGACCTATCTTGGAGATGCTGCCAGGGAGGAAACTTGGAACCTTCTGCAGGCAAGCAGGCAGCTGCTCTTCCCAGAGGAGCCCCATCCCCTACAGGGAATATCTTACAGTGCCCTGCTTAGCAAAGGGGACAACTCATGTTTGCTAACACAAAACCATCTCTCCTCCCATGTGGGCTGTTTTCCTTAAAGGATCCCCACACTGACACTGGCCAAGTATAGCACAGCGCAGTGGAAAAGGTCACCTTTAGGTAATGGGACAGGGGCTGTGTGGGATATTCGGTTTCAGCCACAGCTTCACACAGGCCTAATCAGGGAGCCACTCAACTTTAAGTTGACGAGAGCCTGGCCATTGACTCCCGAGCCTCACAACGAAGAAAGCTGGACTAGATAGACCCAGCCTGCACAACATAAGGCCCGGCAGCCAGATCTGGCCCATAGGAACTTTTTTGCAGGCCCCAAGGTAGGAGTAGGAACCATGAACAGCAGGGTCCATGAAGAGCTCTAGGACTGCATGCCTAGAATTGCAGCTTAAAAGCAACTGTGATTGAGGAAGAGGAGGAGATGACTTGGTATTTATTTGGGGCTAGGATGCACTCCAGGTGCCCCACTGACTTGAGCAGGGATAGGGCCTATTTTATGGGTACTCTTCTCCTTGGTTAAAATTGTGGGTCCCTTGAGAGGGGGAAAGATCCATAAGTAACTAATAATTGCTTCCATTAATATTTTTAATAATTTTAATGTCATAATGCACTGAAAATTGACCTCGGGCCCTTCATGCCAAGTCGTAGTTGGTGCTGGCCTACTGGGGCATTTGAGTTGTGTGCCCCTGAGAAAGACCTTTGACATTATCCAGCAGGGCTCTTCTTAAATTCTAATCTCCATCCCACCAAAACATCAGGTCTCAGCAATGGAGGCTTAGATGCATTCTGGGTGAGCATAGCCCAGATCAATACACCCAGAGGAATGCAGGATGGATGAATCCATCCAAGGGCAGTTCACAGAGAAAAGCTTCAGTATCGGCCAACAGTTGCTTCAGCAGCCAGTTTGGGATTAACGGGAGTCCCAGGCAGGTCCATGTATAGGCCACGGAGTCATTTTTAAAGCACAGCAGAAGAACTTGCAACCTCAAATGCCACTCTTCTTTGCCTCCTCCCCAACAGCTTCAGGACCAACCACTCCAAAGCTCACCGTCGAAGACCTGCATGGCAATACTTACAAAGCAGCAGCACCAGAGATGATCTCAATAAGCTCCTTGGTGATGACAGCCTGGCGAGTGCGGTTGAACGTCAGCGTCAGCTTGTCAATCATCTCAGCTACAAAGAGAGGTGGACAAGTCAGGTGGACAAGCAGAAAAGAACATCAGAAAACCATTCTGTTTGTCCTCTGGCTGTGAGCAAGAAAGGGTGTGATGTACTCTGTTAAGTCACCTACAGCCACAACAGGGACTTGGAGATAACCAATGCTAGTTTTCCAATATTGTGGATTTGTAAATCCACAGGGGAAAAAGGAAGCCAAGTATTTATTTAAAATATGTATATGCGGCCCCTCCAGTATCAAGTACTCTGCTAGCCACTGTATGCTCTGAGAGCTCGTTTCCATGTTTTCACTTCCTACCACATGATCGGTTCCCATGCAAGAGCATGGCAGAAGCACGGACAAGGACTCGGCTATATACTACTTTAAAGACGGGGTCCCCAACCTGTGGTATGCCAGATGTTGCTGAATAACATCATCCCCAGCTACAATTAACATGTGGAGGTTGTAGTTCAGTAACATCTGGAAGGCCACAGGTGGGGGACCCCTCCCCTGAAGAATTTGTTGAGCCATAAAGAACCAGCTAGAGTGGCACAAATGCTGGGAAAAGTGGAAGGAAAGAAGAAGAGGACAACCAGCAGCAAGGTGGATGGACTCGTTGACGACAACAATGAATGCCCCACTGGGAGACCTTAAAGGCCAAGTTGAGGACACATCATCCTGGAGAAAATCTATCTATGGGGTCGCTAAGAGTCAACACTGACTTGACGGCACTTAATCAAATCAGAGTGGCACAATTCTACATATCAGCAGATGACATTATGGCAGCACAAGCAGATGCTGCTGCTGCTCACAACATCAGTGCGAACTGGTATGCCTAGGAGTGTGTTGGCTGCTGCTCATCTCTGTAGGCGCCCATTCATTCTTGACCTGCTGCTTCCCGGTCTCTTAACTATGGCAACCGTTCAGCCAGATTCTGCAACTCAGTAACTCATGGGATTAGTCTTTAAGCAGAACAGCAAATGAATCAAGAAGTAAGTTTTGCCTTTACTTCCAGAACAATGACATTTTCCAGTAAGTTACTGTCAAATAGAAAATTCCAAATTCCAGAGCATTTTAGAGGAGAGACAGTCTTCAGTACAGGATTTAAGAACAGGAAAAAGGAAAATGAGAGCTGTTTCAGATGTCATGTCAAACTATGATTTGACACTATGAGAATGAACCATCGAGGAGCCTTGGTATCACACATTCCTTCTCCCTCTCATGTTGAACAACTCCCTCCCCTCTTTTCTTGGTCAGAGAAAAGGTATGGTTTTCACCCATCTTGCAAACCAGCATCAAACTATGGTTTCTAACCCTGGTTTGCACAGCAGATATACTAGTTCAGATGAAATGGAAACTATGTTTTGCATTAAACCAAGAAAGGAAGGGGAAGTCCAAGCTGTAGTGACCAGCCAGCCCTCCCCTAAAGAGTTAACCAGAAGTGAACCCTGTCCTGACCAACAGGCTGGTGAACTCCAGAGCTCAGCCAATCAGCACACCAGGTGGGTGGGACCTAGAGAGCCGCTGGGGAGGAAGAGAAGGTTCCTTTGTTAGAAGAAGCAGGCTGGGAGTGCAGATAGCAGGACGTGTGGCCATGGAGTATGGCTGCAGAAGGATGACTACAATTCACTGCAGGGGCTTGAATTCTCATCCAGGATTTAGTGTCTCATCCAGGATTTAGTGAGTTCAAGACAAAAGGAAGCCAAGGTTTTGGCTTCGGGAAGTTTAGTCTAGGCAAAGTTTGTTTAGTCAGATTTTGCTTTAGACTTTGTTTCTTGTATGCATGCTTTGTATATCCCCGAAACTGGTCTATGATTGTTCATCTGTGACATAATTAGGCTAAGAAACACTAACCTATGCCTATCTAAGCCAGGGCATTGTAAGAGACTCTGCAAGTTTTAATTGTGCTTGTGTATTTTCCTACATATCTGTTCCTTGCAACTGGGTAATCATGATTTTTAAAGCATGCTACCCCAACTTCATCCTTTTGAAGTATTCTTGTAACTTACTGAGTATTTTTACCTGTAACTAAAAGCTGGAAAATCCTCAGAGAGAAGAAGTCTGAGGCATTTGAATAAAACTGTTTTTCTTTTTTGTTCTTTTCTTTTACAAGCCTCATCCAAGTGGATTTTTCACTCAGGAGAAACCGGGACGGGGGAGGAGGGAGAAAGGGGCTTCTTCTCTGGTGCAAAACACACCTAATCAGTCAACGGCTATCAGTTTTCTCCCAATGTGTAGGCTTGCACATGGAAGGTGGTTTTTTT